>NC_134587.1:96334340-99311840 GCF_037038515.1 Microtus pennsylvanicus | reverse complement strand
AACAGTAATAGTTTTACAACCATGTCCCTATTTCTAAAAAAGCTACAAAATGACTTTGACGATTAATATTAAGTGACAAAAAGTGAATCAGTGTCTGCATAGATAATGAGATGCTCAGTATTTTGACCCAATGAGAATGAAATAAGTGAACAATTGGCAATGTATTTTAAAACTAGAAAAAAAAATTCAAGGTGCATTATCCAGAAGTAAGTGCGTGAGTAGTTAGGGGAAGTCAAATGGGAGTAGAGGTTGTTGAAATGGCAAGATTAGTTTCAAAGCAGAAGTGGAAGGGTTATTCCGGAGAGAAACTGCACTCCAAGATATCTAACTTGAATTGTTTATCTGCAATATGACTTACTGAGCAAATATTATTAAAGGGTTATTCATACTTTAGATTGCTTTTCGCTATCACAAGACCACGTTGTGTGAACTTTACACATATGAATCAACAGAAGTTGGAAGTTGTGCTTGGTTATGACTTCAACCTTTACTAAAGCTTTGGTGGAATTAATGAGTACTGGAATGAAAAAATTAAGTGAAATAACACTTTCCTTGGAGTAAAATGTAGGAATTGTGTAATATTTTTGAAAGAAAAGCAAACCTTGTTTTATCAACTGTTGGGTGCCTTTAATTTAAAGGCTGAACAAACGTGAGAATGGTAACTATGCACTCGTGCAGTCAGAAACAGTCTTGTCATGTGGGATCCAAGTGGCTCAGGACATTTTCTTTTTGTTCTTTGAAACTAGCTTCAATTCCTCTAACTATTTAGGGGATATGATCTCATGGTGGTGTTGCACGACGGCAATATTGGACTACACAATGAGTCTCCATCCAACCCGGGCTACCTGAAGACACCATCTCTATATAGCACCTGCCACTCTCTCTTGAGAATTAATTAATAAGGAAAGCTTAAGGAGAGGAGAAAGAGGATAGAAAGCATCTCACAAAGTGCATTACTTTGATTTTTATTAAATATAAGTATCAAAATCTCCTAAAACAACTACTCTGGTTTTTCAGCATCACAAAATCTTGCATATAAAGAAGAGGTTAAACTTGTATCTATTACTAATGATTATATACATGTGAGACAATTATTGTTTCCCAGATTTTATAAGAAAAGAAGTATATTTTTTCTTATATTAAGCATAATGTTTATTTGTGTAAATGTTCTACTACACAAAAAATATATACAGCCATTTTTCCGAGTACTACCAACTTCTTTTCTGGAAAAAAAAATTGAGTATTCTCATTTGTCCAGTTTTCTCTAAATCAACTCTCATTAAATTTTTCCCAAAAGGCACGTCACCTGCTTTTTTTGAGAAAAGTAGTGACCTCCACCTGTCTCCACACTGTGTCCAGTTCTTAATCCTATCTTAACTTAAGGTGTTAGCTTGTTGGAGGTATGCCAAAGCTAAGTTCTTAAAACTCTTCCCTTTCCTTCTTCATAACCATAGTGTTAAAGTAATAGATGATTTTTCTATCTGTTAAAAAGTTCCTTCTTCAGTTTACACCTTGACCTAGCATCTATGCTTGAGTCCCTAACAAATAACCATGTATCTACTTGGTGATTTGGCTCCACTCTCTTGTTATTGCAAGCAAGAATAAATGAATATAAGAGAGAAGGCCTTGAAGTCAGGGTTAGCATTTGTCTCTCTTTTATGACCTACTCTCAAACCATTCCTTACAAGTGTTATGCATAACTACCTACCGGGTCTTTAGTGAATAAGATTGCCAAAGTCTGCCTTCTGCAAGCAGTTAGTTCAGGAATGCAATTCTTTAGAACACCTGCGCAAATAAGAAAAAAATAAGAGTTAAATTTATAGACTTATTTTCCTAGGTGTTGGTTACTTGGGATCTCTTCAGATCTCTTTAGAAAATTGGTACTCACATCTCTAAATTCATTTTGTCTCCTGAAATTCTAGTATTTTCAAATAAACCAGGTACACCATATTTTGTTTAAGAATGTTGAAGTTTCCAAGTGAAACCATTTGTTGATTTGTTTTTTTTTTTTTTTGGTTTTTTTTTTTTTGGTTTTTTTTTTAGGTAGATTCTTACTAGGCAGTAGGTTACTAGTGATTTACCTTTGTCTTGGAAATTATTATATAGCTCAGAAAGGTCTCACACTCAGAGACTGGCTAGCCTCTGACTCCCAACTGCTGGGGTTAAAGGTATGGGCCACCATGTTGGACCAGAAATTTATATGTTTGCTATTAGCATTAATATATTTAATGTTCTCAATTTGAATGGAGAAAGTACATGTAAACACATTTTTATTTCTTTCTTCTTAATTAATCTACCCAGTTAACAAACAGTACAGGAAAGAAATAATTGGGTTATCGCAAATCACGAACTTTTAAAAACTCTTAAACTGTAAGATAAAAGTCTTGAAAAACTGTGTTTGGCTAGTAAGAGTCATGGTTACTTTAATGAGTCATGCATTTCTGCAATTAGGTGAAGTGGTAAAGCCAGAAAGAATCTGTTACAGGACAATTGCTCATTGATTTTTTTTTCATTTTATAGCTTAATCGCAGAGATCAACACCCAACCTTCTATGTACTATAGAATTATATCAGAAGAAGTGCCCTATAATCGGGAGCAGCTCAGGCTGACTCACCAAAAAGAAAGCGATGACAGGAATTTTAAAAAAAAACGAATTTGGAGTCCATGCTGTCAATCTAAAAATCTAGTTTCCTTAGAGCTCAATAACTCAGGAACATTTGTTTACCGTTTGCAAATAGGCATCTTATCTAAAGAGGAATAAATGTTTGAAAATTCTAGGGTTCATTTTCTTGGTCCAATGTCACATGTATTACTATCCACACATCTTCCTAAGTTATGATTTCACTCTAGTACTTCAGACTTTTTGTTAATGATGCTAGGAGGGAATAAAAATTCTCAGACCATGACATGTATCATGTACAAAATATAAATGTAATTTGTACACATGATTGTGTTTATTGTACTGCTATATGAATAAAGTGAGAAACAGTTTTATTCATGAGCTGCTTCTGATCTCCATTTCATCTTTATGTCAATCTGACAAGAAGTAACAGGGTATCGCTGTGCATTTTATCATGCTGCATCTTCACTGAACATTGGTGCTATTTTATTTAAAAGAAGCTGGAAAGATAGCCTATGATTAGATTTTGCAGGTTGTGAAAAAGGAAAGCCCTTTAACCCCAGCAGACTCCCTGTGCCATACTGTGTGCTGCTAGAGTTTTAGATAAATAAGCAAATCATATTGTATTTTAAAACTGGGTCATTCCTTTACTTACTGTCATCATTACAAAATTAATCTTTCCAAATAATTGTTAAAATCCTTGCAGATATTGAAAATATATGTAAATTGTGTACAGTATATACATATGTACAGTACATTAAATGGATCCCGGGTATTCATTTAACTGCCAGTCTCAAAATGTCTCTGTTTTAAAGGAAGCAAGAAAAATGACAAAGGTGGGGGAAGACAGAGGCACTCATACCTGGGCACAGGGTCCCTCTGTGCATCTTTCAGTTGCTGCTGTGCTGACTTCTGGTTGTTTAATGAGGCAATCAACTAGAATGTAGGAAAGCAAATATTCGCCGTGTATACAGTGGTCTATTTATAGCAGCCAGGCTCAGATTCATGAACCATCAGTGTTAGAGGAACTAGGTAGTTGGACATGTGATATTGTGAATGTGTAACAAAAGTCACAACGGAACCTCTCTCAGCAAACAGGGCCCCTCACTCTTCTACTCCACTACAATGCCGATTCTTTTTCCTCCCATTGCAAATTCTAGAATTAATATCTGTGGATACTCCAGATCTTTCTTCAGTGATTTCCTAATTTGAGGTTAGTGAGCAGGATGACATATCACCTATCTGTCAGTAATAAAGAAACAGGTAGGATTGCCCCTTCTTAGCTGTTAGGCAGTATTCCTTTCTCATAACAGATACAGGAACACAAATTTAGGACTCATTTTGTTTTCTTTCTTTATGTTGATGTGTGTGTACATGCACACATACAAACATGTACACGTATGTGCAGAGGTCAAAGGCCAACCTCTGATTATTCCTCAGATGTTATCCATCTTGTATTTGATAAAGGATCTCTCTTTGGCCTGGAGCTCACCTAGTGTATTGTGCTGGCTGGCCAACCCCTGTCTCTACACTCTCCAAAACTCCTACGATATTCTAGGATTAGAAGTTCAAGACGCTGGCCATCCCCTAATTTTCAGATAGGGTCTGGGGAAAGAATTTGGGTCCCCATGCTTGCGATTGCAAGCACTTTACCCATAAATTTATTTTCCCACCTTCTGCTTTGCTTAATAGCTCTATATCCTAGCACGAAAATATTCACAGGAAAACTCACGTCTTTCAAATTTGCTATTGGAATTAACTGAGTGTGTGCGTTAAATTTGGCAGGTCAGATGATATAGTTAAAGAAATCTGGCTTGCTTCTTCAATAGTTTGTCGCATTTTTTTTTTGAGTCGTCTCCCAACGCTCCCTCTGACCTGCCTATACAAGCATGCATTCAGGATAACTCTCACTGGCAATGTAACGAGTTCTTCCCTCAGTCCATTTGGATCTATGAAAAATGTTCACACCTCAGCCTGAGATAAAAATAAATCCACTACTGATTAAGTACACCCATGTATGAAATTATCTGTTTCTTCCCTATGGTAACCTATGAGGAAGGATATTTCAGAGAGTTATGGCTATGGTATTATTGTCACCTGTCAGCTCACAGCCTTGTTCACTCTATCTGTATTCTGCTATTGCTTGCCATTTAAAGGCAGTTAGGAGATTCCTCATTCGTACTACACCTCATTATTCATTGTTCCTCCCTTGCAAGCTGTATTTTACTCTTCTAGCATCATATTAACACATTACTGTTGACAGCTAAATTCAGGCCAATATACTAATATCTGACTAATTTTCTCCCATTTATGGATTTATGATAATGAACTTGAAGCTAAAACCAGGTCATTTTTTAACCTTTTGTTTGGAGAAATTTTAGATTTATACAGTAATCATACAAATAATTTAGAGCTGAAGAGATAGGTTAGTGGTTGAAAATGCTCATCACTCTTGCAGAAGACCTGTGTTTGATTCCTAACACACATATGACTTTGTACAACTATCAGTAACTCCAGCTCCTAGGGACCTGACAGCCTGTCTGACTACCTTGGGCACTGGGCATACACACAGTGCAAAGACATGCTTGTTAAACACTCATGAATGTAAAATAAATAAATCTAATTTTTTAAATGATTTGGATTACCAGTTATCCTTTCTCCAGGTCTCAATATATACAGACGTCATCAAAACCAGAATATAACAGCATATAGAATATATTTAGACTAGTACCCTTTCCAGTGCATCCCTTCTGGAGATCACAGTGCCAATCCATCTTGTACCCTTTCCAGTGCATCCCATGGGGGATCACAGTGCCAACCCACCTATCCCAGATAGGATCATTTAGTGATGGTGAACTTGGTAAGATGATGGTGTACAGATTTCTCTCAAAAGTAGAATGAGTCTCTCATGTATTAGGTAATAAAAGCTTTTTGACAATTGAATGATCTTCTTCCTTTCTCAATTCCCTTTTTGCCTAATTTCAGCATCCTTATTGGAGTTTATTTTCTTGTTCTCTCCTCCACTTATTAATTGTAAATCTTTTTGAAGAAGAGATATAAGCATACTGTTTATTAATACATCAGTAGATTAAAGGTGGAAAAGCGTCCATCTGCATCATTGAGTAATGACAAACTCCTACAAGCATTTGCTCGCTTCCACAAATGAAGTCAACTCTTACATCTTGTTACATCTGTTGTGTGTATACATGCATGCATAGGACTGTGGATGCTAGGATCAGCTGACAGAAACTGCTTCTCTCCGTCCACCATGTGAGTACTAGAGACTGAATCCAGCTTCACAGACTTATTAGCAAGTGGCTTTATGTCTTTAGATGAGATGTCTTTTATTTTTATTTCCTAAGCATTCTGTTGCTACTAGTGAAAGATGTAATAATCTTATCTTTTTTTTGTATTTGGCATAGAATTCACTGGTTTCCTGAAGTTTTCTGATTCATTGAACTTAACACTGATATCTGAAAATCTGAATGTTAAAAATATGCATTGCTACTGGAATAACTGTTGGTTTACCTTTTACTGAGTAAGGCAAAGAACAATGTACCGTTTCATCTACATATAACTACATTCACTCCTGTTCAAGCATACAAATACATCTGCATGCATCTGCCCGTCTATACACCATTCTTTTGCTATCTACTCATCATGTATTTTCATTCTAATGTCTCTGATCTAATCAATGTCACTAATTCAGTCTTCCCAGTCATTTTAACTTCTTTCTTAGGTAACAAAAACCATAAGTATTTGAAACCAATTTGTTTATATTATCAACCCAGCTATACATGTAGTTTAAAACTTTTAAGTCATTTTCCTGAGAACAACAGTTTATTTTCACTATTAGTTTATCATCTTAAGTCAAAAAGACCATTTTCCAAAGTAGACCAGAACATGTGGGAGAATAACCCCCCTTTATTTTTCTAGAGAAAAGTCCATAGCCACAATATTGTTTATTCTTTGAAAAATCAATCTCGAGTGTAGGCCTGGCATTTTCTTGCTGACAGATTTTCAACTAATAGTTCCATTTTCTTGGAACTATCACGCTATTCAGGTTGTCTACTATGTAGCAGTGAGCAGAGTTTCTGACTCATCTTGAGGAGGTGAATATACGAAAGCAAGTCAACATTACAAGAAAAGAAAATTGAGGAACAGAAATCTTTGTGAATATAGCTGCAAGCACATCCATTAAAAAAATCCAATGTGACAATATAAAAAGAATGACCCAGAAAGGCCAGCTGAGGGTTGTCTTAATAGAGCAAGGCTGTTCCAACATTCAAAGACTAATGAGTATATCTCACCTTATTAATATAACAAAACAGAAGAGCCTTGGGTCTCCAAATTACAAGATGCAAGAATAGAATTTGACAAGTTTAACCCTATTGCTGCTCAAAATTCTCAATAAACTTAAGAAACACCAATTTTCTTATCTCTGGTAAAAAAAAAAGATATACAAGCTGAAAAGTCAGACTGGAATGAAAGCTAAAGTGTCCTCTTTAGGAACTCAATAATATTTCTTTTTAATATGAGAATCATCATCAACAAAGGGATACAAGTACAATATACTGTAAAATTCTGGATGTAAAGTCATTACTCTCTTGTTTTCAGTTACCAATTACTAAATCAGTGGCTATGTGTAAGTAGTGAAGCATCATTTCACGTATATAATACTTCAGAATGATAACACACACCTTATTTTATACTGCCTTGTACATATGATTTATTAAACCACTCTTAAAAAATTGAGGAGCATATTTTGAGCCATTTTATGGTGTTTACTTCAACAATTAGAAAATAACGGCATTAAAAATAATTTTATAAAGTAAAAGAACTGGTAGATTTAAGTTGTCATTTTTCTAGGTACAAGACTTTTGAGACCTAAATCTTTTCTTCTTGATTCTAGAAGGAATCAGGTTCATTCTCACATTTAATGTTAAGAAACAAGAGTTTTGGTGCCAATTTTTCTCCTTTGTACATGGCCTAAATGTGTCTAAATGTAATGTTTCAAATGCTAGCTTTAGTCTTTTCATTAATATTCACAATAGAAATTTGTTCATATCTAATGGTGTGACTTTTTATTATCTGTATTTCCCCCCCCCCCTTTTTTTTCGTGGCTCTGTCATTTATATAGTATGTAGGTATCATTTGTTGTGGATGCAAGAAGTCTGTTTGGGACTGGGTAAACTTCTGAAGTGAAAGTTTAGAATTGTGGACACAGAGACAAGGATTTCAAGCAAATTGTTTAATTTTATAAGCTCCTGTAACAAATGATAAAGAATAAACTTCATAGCTCAGACCCACGTCATTTAATGTCCCTTGAGTTCCAGGGGCACAAAAATCTGTAATCAATTTCAGTAGCCTGAATTTAAGGCATCAGCAAGACTGGTTTCTGCTGGAGAGCCTATGGAAGAAATTTCCTTGTTTTTCCCAGCTTCTAAAGACACCTACATTTCTGGGTCATAATCCTTTCTGCGTTCAAAGTTAGCAGCACAAGTTATTGCTTCTATGATCCTGTTGCCTTTTTTAAAAGTTAAATCTCTGCAAAGCTTGCCGAAAACCACATGCAGAAAAGTAAGGGTTATTTTTTATTTATTTAGCTTTATTTTTTTAAATATATTTATTTATTAAAAATTTCCACCTCCTCCTCTTCTCCCATTTCCCTCCCACTCCCCCACTCCCCCTCCCTCTCCAGTCCTAAGAGAAGTCAGGGTGCTCTGCCCTATAGGAAGTCCAAGTCTCTCCCCACTCCATCCAGGTCTAGGAAGGTGTGCATCCAAACAGACTAGGCTACCAAAAAGCCAGTACATGCAGTAGAATCAAAACCCAGTGTCATTATCATTGGCTTCTCAGTAAGCCTTCATTGTCAGCCACAACCAGAGAGTCCAGTTTGATCACATGCTCATTCAGTCCCAGTCCTGCTGGCCTTTGTGAGCTCCCATTAGATCAGTACCACTGTCTCTGTGGGTGGACGCACCCCTTGCGATCCTGACTTCCTTGCTCATGTTCTCCCTTTTTCTGCTCTTCATCTGGACCTTGGGAGCTCAGTCCAGTGCTGCCCAATCATACTACAAAAGCATTTGTTCAACTATGTTCATAGCAGTACTATTTGTAATAGCCAGAACCTGGAAACAACGTAGGTGCCCCTCAATAAACAAATGAATAAAGAAGGTGTGGCACATATACACTTTAGAGTTCTACTCAGTGGTAAAAAACAATAACATCTTGAATTTTGCATGCAAATGGATGGAAATAGAAAACACTTTACTGAGTGAGATAAGCCAGACCCAAAAAGAGGAATATGGTATGTACTCACTCATAAGTGGATTCTAGCCATAAACAAAGAACATTGAGCCTATAGTTTGTGTTCCTAGAGAAACTAAATCAGAAGGTAAACCCAAAGAAAAACATATGTTTATCCTCCTGGATATTGGAAGTAGACAAGATCACCAGGAAAAAGTTGGGAGCATGGTGGTGGGGATAGGGTGGGGGGAAGGGGAGATGGGGAGAGAGAAGGGAGAAAGGGAGGATTGGGGATAACTTGGGGGAATAGGATGGTTGAGATGGAGGAAGGGTAGATATGAGAGCAGGGAAGAAGATATCTTAATTAAGGGAGCCATTTTAGGGTTGGCAAGAGACTTGGCTCTAGATGGGTTCCCCGGTGTCCAAGGAGATGTCCCCAGCTAGGTCCTTGGGCATCAGAGGAGAGGGTGCCTGAACTGGCCTTCTCCCATAGCCACACTGATGAATATCTTGCATATCAGCATAGAACCTTCATCCGGCTATGGATGAAAGATAGAGAAAAGTAAGACTTAATGAGAATTCTATAGTTAAGTCTTCTAGCAATATATTTTACTGTACATCGTAACATTTTCATAGCAAAAAAAGTCATTTCTCACCTTGTCTCCACCTTACAAAGCTAGTCATATTTATGACTTATTCAGATAATCTGAGGACACTGTTCTATCGAAAGACAAGTTTATAATATTAGAAACATCCACTTTGGGTAAAGAAACAGTCACAGGTTCCAGGCATTAGAAAGTAAGTATCAGGTGCTTTTAAAAGTAAGCGACATTTAAAGTTTCCTATTTCACTATAATTAGCTGAAGTTTAGTAGTCTTCTACTGAGGTCACATTATTTGCAATTACATCTTCCAGAAAATTGTTTCCTATGAATTAGCTAAGATTTTTTGCATTTTATCTGTAAAGAGGCTGTGTAGATTAGTTTTATGAACATCTAACTGTTAACTTACAAAGACTTTATATCCACTAATTTATTAATGGGATCTTGTTTATGAAGTTTGGAAAAAAATACATGAATATCCCATTGTAGTACCACTATCAGTGTTGGTACTAATTAACTAAGCATCTCTTGATCAAACTTTATTTTTATTAGAAAATAAAAGTATTTATTATTTGCAAGATATAAACTGAAGTCATGTTGTCTTTTTAGTCAGAACTTAGATCATAAAAATCACATCTTAGTGACCATTTTGCTATGAAGAAAATAAGGTTAATTGTTCTCTCACTTGACGTTGTGTTACTGTTTCCTGAGATTGATTGGTTTAGGGAATATTCAATCAGCATAGACATGCTTTACTTTTTTGATTTGCCCTTGAAGCAGAGCTGGTGTTTACTAAGAGGATTCAATATAGATTTTAACCTCAAGGGTTGAGAGAAAGAAAAGTAGTCAGAAAAAACTAAGGCACAGATAGAACACTGGCATGTCCTCCTCAAAGGAAAGAACCATGCATGCCATGCCTCCTTAATGCCATCTAATCCTGCTATGGAGCAGTCTTCATTCATTCTTTTGAAAAGGTAGCTCCGCTCCTTTCTTGACCCCTTCTCTCCTTTCCCTCATTCTCTCCTTTCTCCCCTTCTCCCATAATACGCTAAATAAACTCTATACTCAAACTCCCTCTCTGGTTGGCCACTGCCCCTCGTGAGACCACTGCCCCTTGTGGGACTGGTCCCCCATCACCATATGTTTGTAAACAGTAACACTCATGATAACAGATAAGTTCACATTGGGATTCTATAGATTACTTAAAATTAAATATTAGCTATTTTAAAATGTTGAGAACCCAACTATTGGAAATTTACTTTTGTTTACCTTTCTTTTTTTTCAGTCTTCTCTCTAAAACGCACACGCACACACAGAAGTATGCACACACATAGAAATTCACACAGACACATATAACACATATTGTTGTCTTCTTCCACTTTAACTGACTTAACAATATGAGATAACATAAACATAATAATTTGCTTATGTAATTTTGTTTTATCCCTGTAGGGACCTTTGGGAAGAGAATATATTTTCTCTACCTAGATGAGAAAGATTCCCCATTTTTATTTATTTCATTTTACAACAATTACTGCTGAATAGATATAATACTAACTGTGGAGTCAAATTTGAATTGGAGTATTTTCCTCGTGACACCCTATCAGTGTGCTCTTAAATAATTTAGCATCATAAACTCCTCATATATGAAGACAATGAGTAGAGTCAGTCCCCTAAGACTGCTCAGTGGAATGCAGGTGAAAACACATAAAATAAAGCTTGTTTATATGAGGAACTAATTTTAGAAACGATTGCTGGGTAACCTGATGAACTCTGTCCTGGTTAGATGTTTTTGTCAGTGTGAGATAAGCCACAAACATCTGAGAAGAGGGAACTTCAATTGAGAAAATGCCTCTATTATATTGGCCTATAGGCAAGTCTGTGGCTATTTTCTTGATTAATGAATGACTGATGTGAGTAGTATCGCATGTAGGGAGGTGGTCCTGGCTTGTATAAAAAACAGGCTGGCTAGCCCTGAAAAGCAAGGCAGTGAGTAGCTTTCCTCCATGCACTGTGCTTCAGGTTCTCCCTCCAGTTGCTGCCTGGAGCTCCTGCCTGACTTCCCTTCATGATGGACTGTGATAAAATAAACCGTTTCCTTCCCAAATTACTTTTGGTCATGGTGTTTAGCGCATCAATCAAACCTTAATGTCCTTCTTGAACTCGGGGATTCTTATGATGTATAAAAATTCTTTGAGATCACATAACATTTCATGTACTACATTAGCAGCTTCAGAGGCAAAAAAGGAAGGCATTTGCCCACTGGGAGTTTAGAATTTGAAGATAATGAAATGCAGCAAAGAGTCATATGTAATAGAGGTGCAGATGGAAACACCGGATGATAAAATCTAAAGGTTCCTTGTAATTGGTGGAGCTTGAACTGAGTTTTGAGTTTGGGAACAATATAATCCGCATAGATGGGACAAGTACCAAAAAGAAAAAATACTTTTCAAAACTATGTCTGAGGAGTCACTGTTAAGTGACCTCTTGACAAGCATGAATAAAGTTTAAAGACTGAAAAGTAGATCAGGATCTATGCTTCTTGCATAGAAAAAAACAATTTACAGTTTCTTTCCTAGCTAATTATGCTACACAGGGCACAAACACTAAACATACAACCTTTGCTACATCTTCCTCATCACCACAATAATAAGAAGGAAATTAATGTCTCTAGATCTTTCCTTTAAAAGTCACCTATTTTCCAAAGTACCCACACTGCTAAATAATTCATGTATGGAACTTTTTCTTAACCTTATCAAAAGGTACAACTTTAGCATATATGTATTTATGCTATAGAGGAAATTCTATGATATGTAACTATCGGATGTTCTAAAAAGATAATAAATAAATTCCCAGTGATTTGCAGAGTATATTGAAGTCAGGACCATCCTCCATAAAAATAACTTACTCAGAGCTCAAAGAAGCACATGATTTTCCAAAAATAGAGTAGATGAAAACAAATTGATCTGCATTTACAAACCTACATTCTTCATAAAGGTTGGTTGTTTGAATCCACTGGATAATAACACATGCAGTTTATCATCAATTTTTTCAAATTAAAAATTGCTTCCAAGTACACTAACATCAAAATGTACTTTTAACACACAAATTAAAAGGTGTTAAATAAGCTTCTAGATAGATAGACAGACAGACAGACAGACAGACAGATAGATAGATAGATAGATAGAACAAAGATTCAACCTTTGGGTAACTGTAAATAACCAATCCATTGTTAACACACATTTAAGTGCCTCTAAAGTCAATTGAAATATATATCCTAGAATATTGAACAATTGGAATCCTGTATCTTCCAAAATAACCACATTTAAAATGCATTTATAATTAAATACATAAATATGTATTAGGGTCTTTTCATTTTAGCAGAAATAAATCACATAATTTCATGGTTTTATGTTACTCACTTGCTATTATTCAGATACATATCAGACTTCCAATGAATCTATGTAGCTATCCGATGGTACAAGGATGAGAGACTCTGGTGTAGCTATGGAGGGAAGGAAAGCAATGTGTTCTGGGCCTTATTAATATGGAACACACTTAGCTACCCACATAAGCTCATGTATTTGAACAGCTAGTCCCCAATTGGTGGCACACTTCAGGAGGTAGTGCCTTGCTGAGGAATGTATAAGCATCACTGGGGACAGGTGTTGAGGGTTTAATCTATCCCGACTTCCTATTCCTTCTACTTCCAATTTGCGGAGGAAAAGGCAACTAGCCACTTTCCTGTTCCTGCAGCCTGTTGTCAGGCTTTCCCCACTATGATGGACTCTGTCCCTTTAGAAGCACAATCAAAAGTGAATTCTTCCTTTTGTAAATTCATTGTTTATGGTACTTTATTGTAGCAACAGCAAAGAACAGATATTACACAGCAAGATTTCATGAAGATTAAATAAAAGCATAAGCCTTCCTTCCCTTTCAGCCGAAGTGAGCATAATGTCTTACTTCATTCTCGCAGTGCGTGTGTTTTCTATACTGGGGCAGAAGCTATTGTAACTCTTCAGGTTCTCCATCACCTATATTTATGCTGAGATTTTAGCTCCTGAAAACCCCCTTAGGGCCAATCTGCAGGAGACATGATTGTAATGTGATTGCTCTCCAGGAACAGGGAGACTCTACAATTGGACTAGTGTCCTGTCTGCTCTAATAACTCATACTAAGAACAGTTTTCCAACAATTCCGACATTACTAAGAATCTGGCTTGTATTTTACCCAAAGGAGAGCTTTGAAACCTTGCAGAATATATTTAGTACTGAAGACCATTTCTCCTTGCTAGCTGTTTAATTATATCAGAGATTTCTAAAGAATGTGATTATGCATGTATTTTTAATGAAAATTTAAAATGTGTCTGGATATGCTGAAGTATGTAAGAATATCTTTGTTGTTTCTTTGGTGATTTTTCAAAAATTTTAATTAAGCTTCCAAAGCAAAACAATTTATTGCCTTTGCTCTTGTTTGCCTACCAAAACTGGTAAGACTCTGTGGGTGAAGATGCTACACATATTTGACACAGGACGTAAAGAAATCAAATGGGTTAGATTGTCTAGTACCAGAAGGTCTTGTTTAGAATGCTGGTAGGTGGGGGTAGTCATTAACACTCAGCTATGAACCCTAAGAACTACATCCAGGATATGTCCGCTGTTGGGGACAACAGTGGCATGGATGTTCTGGGAATAATCAAGTACTTTCTCATTGGATTTAAGGTCTACTCCATGTGAGGAAATCCATAAAAATATGACTGAGAATCTATGGCTAAGGGGTTTGGAGTTCCTGGGTGTAAACCCACTACTGTTACTCGGCAGATAGGGCATAATATCAGAATGCCTTCTAAATTCATAACACTGGACCTACAGACGAGTGTGAACTTTATACTAATCAGAGAAATTTTATATGAGTGGACAGTGACTAATGCAGGAAGTCACAACTGACAAAGTTCAGAAAAAGCTCTCTGTGGATACACAGGGACAAGCTGGACACCTGTATCTCATTCGTTTCCCAAGATCCAGGGATCAGGGATCAGAAAGATTGTAAAAACCACAAGTCAGGGAAGACTGTAGTGAAGCAGTCTCTTCTTGACATGACAGGACTAATATGATCATACTCATGAGGACATGACATCCATGATTGTCTGCACAAGATCAAGCCAGTTAATATTATAACATGGAATAGAAAGAGGCTTCAAATACCCACAACTAAGTGAGAAACCTAGACAGTTGACTTCTGGCACAAAAGGAGTCAGTTTTCTTTAAAAATGTAGTCCCCGATTTATGATGCCTCAGTGAATATCCCCATACCCTCGAGTATATGACCATCACAAATTATACTCACTGGGAATAAAAAACAGCACCAAGTTGGGATTTGGGGAAGTAGAGTGGATCTGAGAGGAATTAGGTAGATGAGCAGTCAGTGGATATTATCAAGATGTATTATGTAGGTTAGATTTTGCCACTGAGCCATCAGAAAAGGGAATCTCATTTGAGGAACTGCCTCATCAAATTGGCCAGTGGATATGTCAATGGGGCATTTTGTTAATTAGTAATTTATGTGAGAGGGGCAAATCCCTCTTGGATAATACTTTCCTGGGCAATTGCACCTAAGCTATAGAAAAAATTAATAGACTAGGGAAAGCAAGTTGATGACCAATGCTCTTCTTTGTTTTCTGCATCAAACTCCCACCTTGAGCATTTGCCTTGCTTATTCAACAATGGATTATAACCTGTAAATCAAATAAACCCTTCCCTCCCCAAGTTAATCACTGCTTTTTATAGAACCTCAGTCAAGCTAAGACATATATAGTAATAAATTCATAAAGAATTAGTAAAAGTACTATATAGTCTTTTTTGGTTTTATAGGAGAGGATTTCTCTGTGTATCTCTGGCTTTCCTGGATCTCACTTTATAGACGAGGCTGTCCTCCAACTCATGGAGATCCACCTGCCTCTGCCTCCCTGAGTGTTGGGATTAAAGGTGTGCACCACCACCTACCACCAACCAATTTATATTATTTAATTTTACTTAATTAGTTTGTTCTTCGACCTTCATATCTTGATTCCCCTGTGAATTTTGTGTATTAAAATTTGCAGTTCATAAATGAAAAAAATATTGTTTAAATAAAGATAGATAGATAGATGATAGATAGATAGATAGATAGATAGATAGATAGATAGATAGATAGATAGATAGATAGATAGATAGATAGATGATAGATAGATGATAGATAGATAGATAGATAGATAGATAGATAGATAGATAGATAGATAGATAGAGAGATAGAGAAATGTATACTCCAGTGTCCCAGCCAAACCTGGTCTTCTATATGCATTTGCTGATCATCATACTGAAAACCTTCTCATGTTTATGGCATGCCCCAACTTCCCTGTCACCTTACCTGTTTCTGATTGCAAGGAAATGCTTTGAGATTTTTTTCCAATTTCATACAAAAGCAAATGTAGATTTTTTTTTGTGTATAATCTTTATTGTGTTGAGATGTGTTCCTTCAATGCAGAGTTTCATTTGGACCCTTAATATGAAGAGATATTGAGTAGTGGTTATTCTATATGTGAAAAATAGATAATATCCTGGAGTAAAAATTGCTATTCCAATTTTCTATCTTGTGTATTTTATAACATAATATTCAATATCTGAGTAATAAGAATGTATCTGTATAAAGATTAAAGTGGTAGAAATTGTAACATTTGAACACATTTTATACTTTTGATGCTTGTTTGCATATTTTATTAGTAGTAGAATACTTTTACTGAACTTTTTTCTGTGGAGACATTCTTCCACAAAGTGTTTGTCTGTCTCACAGTTCTTTTGTTGTTCTCACTTCTAAGTACATTTTCATTTTCCATGGATTTCTGTAATTCCTGTGATAACTGCCATTTCAGATTGTTAAGCACCTCCCCAAGTTCTAGTGCACAATTTCATATTTCTTTGCTATAGAACTCTTTGATATTAAGGCCATATTATCCATATTTGTAACTGAATAATAAAATGAAACACACTGAATTTAAGGAACTTCTTTCTGTGTCTGTACAATTGTTTACTGACAAAGAAGTAATTTAAATCCAAATCTCTTTGGTTTCTAAGAAAAAACATCTACACACTCTCCTAATAGCTTGCAGTGATTATTTTGATTTGAATAAGTTTTACTGTAGCCACATTTTACCACGTAAGAAATTTGTTATGGGACATGACAAACACGGTATGTTTTCCTTATTAGAAATCATGCTTTGTATGCCACAGGGAATTTTTGACATCTGTAATGCTTTCAAACTTTAGCTCATTCCTTATCCAAAGTTCTAACAGATCTTCAGAACAAAACATATGTAATACTCATTTCAAAACAAAGTATAAAGTTTACCTTTGAACCTAGATACTTGCAGATGTTGTACTCTGTGAAGTACAAATGTGTTTAGAACTATTAAATCTCCAGAAAATTCTGTAATTCTGCAATCCCATGACAACTACTTCACTACAGCTGTATGTCAGAACTCACTACATGGAAAATAATGCTAAAGGAAACTTCACACTGGTTCACTCTCATAGCCAACTTGCAATTATGTCAATGTGTGGTGCATATTTTTAAACTCTTTCTCCAGTTCCTGGTGAAAGAGCACCTTATTTCCTGAGGTAGGGCTGATGCTATAAACTCCTTCACCCCAGTACGATATCCTTTCCAGCAGTATTTTCTCATCAGAAATAGAAATAAGCACCAAAATAAATCTGTAATAAAACTTGAAATCTGGAGTAAAGCAGCTCCAGCAGCTCTATTATTATCATTGTCGTTGTTGTTATTCAAGATCGTTTTGTCTATGATGTGTCTTTGTGATTCCAAATGAAATTGAATATCATGCTTTTCAATTTCTGTAACAATTATATTGGGAGAGTGATGGGGTTCAGACCGAATCTGCAGATTTGTATTTGTCTGCTTGTTTGTGCGTTAGTTTGTTTTGTTTTTCAAGACAGGGTTTCTCTGTGTAGCTTTGGAGTCTGTCCTGGAACTTGCTTTGTAGACCAGGCTGGCTTCGAACACAAAGACATCTGCCTGCCTCTGCCTCCGGGATGCTAGGATTAAAGGCGCATGCCACCACCACTCTGTCGGATTGTTTTTGTAGGACAAGCACTTTCATATATGAATCCTACCAATCCATGATCATGGGAGGAGTTTCTATCTTTTGATATTTTCTTTAGTCTCTTTCCTTGTTGTTTTAAAATTTCCATTATGCAAGTCTTTCATTTCCTTAGACACTTTTTTTAAACTATCAGTGGTAGTGTTTGTGGTAGTTTGAATCAGAATAGCCCTATAGATTCATATATTTGAATGTTTGGTCCCCAGCTATGAAGCAATTTAGGAAGGATTAGGAGATAGGAGCTGGTTGGAAAAGGTTTGTTGCTGGGGATAAGCTTCGATACTCCAAAAGAAAGTGCTACTCCCAGCTAACTCTCTCTGCTAGCAGTGGTTATGTCAAAATATGAGCTTCAGTTACTGCTCCAGTGCCATGCCTGTCTTCCGGCTATCATGTCCCCACCATGATAAGTCGTGAACTTACTCCTGAAACCATAAGCCTCTGAAAACTCTTTCTTCTATAAGTTGCTTTGGTCAAGATGTCTCCACAGCAAAAGAAATATAAATAAGCCAGTATTGTTTCTCTGATTTCTTTCTTGATATATTACCAGTGTACTGAAACTATATATATATATATATATATATATATATATATATATATATATTCCTCATCTTGTTCTTTTGTTGAGTGTGTTTATCAACTATAGAAGCTTTATGGTGCCAGATTAATGATGTTTAACGTATAGAACCATGCTATCTGCAAATTAGACTACTTTGACTTCTCGCTCTCATATTATTCTCCTTTATAGCCTTCACTTGTCATATTTTTCCAGCTAAGACTTGACTTTACTGACTATAAACGAATACACTTGAAATTCTTTGTGTCTGATTTTTTAAAATGATTTGAGTTTTTCACTTTTTAAATCTTAAAAGAAGTTTTCAGTTGGCTGATTACACTTAACAAGATTAAGGCCATTAAGTTTCAAGTAGTAATGTTGTAGTGGTAAATTCACTTCTAATTTCTATGATTGCAGAAAATAAGAATTTTCTTACTCCTCAAAATTCTTTTAATATGGCAGTTTGAAAATGTAGAAGATTCTTACGACACTGAAGCATCTGTGTGGTATTATAAGCATCTGTGTGGGTTTATAATGATAAGCACATGCCCCTATAAATTTGTTTCAGTTCAAATAAGGTATACCACCAAAAGTGACCATAATATAAAATATTGACTGAAGATTGTTATTATCAGGTCCATGTAGCAAATATGCCACTCTGATAGATGTTGATAATGAGAGAGGATGTGCATATGAGGAGGGGCAGAGTGCATTATGGGAAGTCAATATCAATCTTGCTAAATACATTCTGAAGTTCATATTACTCTGAAACAATTGATTGCTAAAAATTCGTTTCTTGGCAAAAGAAATACATATGTGTGTGTGTGTGTGTGTGTGCGTACTTTACAAAATGCAATGATAGTAACATAAATTCATAGTTAAAGATAAGTGATTATTACTTCCAATATTTATTTATTTTTATTTTTTTGAATTTTCGAGACAGGGTTTCTCTGTAGCTTTTTTTTTTTTGATTCCTGTCCTGGAACTAGCTCTTCTAGACCAGGCTGGCCTCGAACTCACAGAGATCTGCCTGCCTCTGCCTCCCGAGTGCTGGGATTAAAGGCGTGCACCACCACCATTCAGCTTACTTCCAATATTTAAATCTTAAACTCATAATTGAAACATTATAAAGAAATTTGGGGGTTTAGAGAGATGGATCAGCAACTAATAAAAAAACTTACTGATCTTGCAAAGAACTTGATTTCTCTTTCTAGCACGCATTTCAGGTATCTATAACTCCCCCTCCAGCTTCAGGATACAATAACCTTTTCTAACCTTTGAAGTCACCTATACACACATGGTGCACATCCATACATTCAAATCACATACACATACAAATAAAATAAATAAGACAAAAATGTTTGAGATATGTAGATCTAAGCATTTACATTAAAATCTGATGCCCAAACTTAGTTTAATAATTGGAAGACATGTTTGTCTGTCTTTTTACAGAATTCCACCCTATGACAGTTTGGTGGACAAATGTGTTAAAATTTTGTTTTCACCTACTAAACACCCTCAATAAGTGGCACTAACTCAAGAGAATGTTCTTGAGTTCATGTTCAACAAACGAGACTTTGGATGCTAACTGGAAATTCATTTGTAATTGAATACACGGGAGCAATGAAGATGAAGAATGGGTTTGTAGTGGTAGATGTTTTGTTTCTTCAGAGTTTCACTCTGCAACTCAGGCTATATGTAATTTCCTGTTTAGATAAGCCTGGCCTTGAACTCACATATTCCTCTTGCCTCAGCTTCCCAAGTGGTGGAATTACAAACACAAAAACTCTGGCAGTTCTCTTTAATGACATCTACCTGTCCACGTAAATGCTGAAGGAGGACAGCCTACCATCACTGATGTACTTCCAAGCATAAAAATTTCACACTGCTGTTACTATATGGTGGTCTACTTCAAATTAATAGCTACACATGTATCAATATCATTTAAAATTAAATCTATTTGTAATTCAAAAAAAAGAGCCTTTATTTTTTCCAAAATTAATCATTTAATAAATACTTTGGTATCAATAGACTGATACTTATCTAACAATTAACTAGGTCAGCCTTGTTCTGTTTAACTGACTAACCTTCCATTAGACAATGAGTACTACAACGCTGTAGTTAATTCGTCTAACATTTTATTCCCAAAGTACTAGCTCATTCAAATTCTGCAACCCTCATAGGCTCATTCACTATGAGATTGCATTTATTTAAATTTTATATTTTTTTATTTTTAAAAAAAGCTTTTGATTTTACATACTAAGCCCAGTTCAACATCCCTCTCCTCCTCCCACTTTCTTACATCCCTCCATTTCACCTCCATCCACTTCTTAGAGGGAGTAAGGCCTTCCTTGAGTAGTCAACAAGGTATGGCATACCAACTTGAGGTGTAACCGAGTCCCTCCATCCTGTATCAAGGCTAAGCAAGGTATCCCACCATAAGGAATGGGCTCAAAAAAATTGGTGTATGCACCCAGGGTAAGTTCTGGTCCCACTGCCAGCACCTTCCCCCAACAGATCAAGTCACATTACTGTCTCCCACATTCAGAGAGTTTAGTGAGGTACCCTGAAGGATCCCAGCTCTCAGTCCAGAGTCTGTAAGCTCCCACTGGTTCTGGTCAGTTGTGTCTGTGGTTTTCCAAATCATGATCTTGACTTCCCCACCCTGTTCATATGATCCCTCCTCCCTCTCTTCAACTAAGTTCCAAAAACTCAGCCCAGTGCTAGATAGCATTTTTATTTTCCAGAGTTCTAGACACACTGACAACAAATCTAGAAATCTGATTCTTGTTCTTGATAATGTCTGATTTACAGCTCTCTCATGTTGAGGGTGAACACAGGATACAGAGCCTGAAATCAGAAATTTTTCCTAAATATTCTGCTATTTTATTATCATAAAGAGAGGAAAGGGTCAATCTTTTTTTCTTTGCACCAAGTACTTCAATTTTATCTAGGTTCTTCAAATTTTTAGTAATACCATAATCTACATTCAAGTATTTTAATTTTTCTCATATGAATTTAGCTTCTCTTTTGTTGCATTATAATAGTGAATTATATTTATAATTCAGATGAATGGCCTAAATCTTTTCATATGGTTTTCTTTTCAGCTTCTATAAAGTAGTCTTCAGTTCCTAAGAAAATACATATTGTAAATTTTGTACTTATATCTTTTTATTGGTGGGTCTAAAATCTCAATGTCTTATTTGGATTATGGATACCAACATAGTGTAAGTCACTAAATAAAACACACTGAACCAAATTAGCTTTCTATATTTGGCACACAAATATGATGAAAAATAAATGTCAGTGTAGTATAGTAATTTAAACTTATAGAAGGAATTTCTGCAGATGTTTTATGGAAAATTTTGTTGAAACTTTTCATTAAACTAATACAGTCTCTTATGTTTTGACTTTTGCCACCAGGTTCAAGGAACCATCTTCCCAGCTCCAAATTTCAATCCTGTGATGGATGCCCAAATCCTAGGGGGAGCACTCCAAGGATTTGGTAAGCCTGGGACTTTCGTGCTTTGTTTATTGAATTGCCTTTCTTTACTGTGTGGTAACATTATAGCATGAGTGTAGAATAATTAGAAGACAGACACAAGACCATAGAAGTAGAAGAAAATAATAGAAGACCATGATACTGAAGAGAAATTGCAGTTTGCATGCTAAAGTGAATTCCTCATGCCCTCAAATATCTCACTGTGAACTCTTGGGTAAAATTCCAAAGCAAATAACATATTCGGAAGTAATGCATCTTCCTGACCTCTGCACTTGTTGTTATTTTAGCTTGTTTCTGTTGCTACTTACTCTTGCAGCCAAATCTAGCATCTTACTCTCCCAGATGGCTGTTTGTTCACACCTCATAAACTGGCCCAATATACTGCTGGCCTGGGATGCGTTTCTTTGTCTGGACTGTTTTTAACCTAAATATCCTCTTTACATTCCTTCTCTGAGCACCCCAGCTCTACCAACTGTGCCAGCCAAGGCAACTTTCTTCCTAGCCCCTTCCTCCTTGATAATCATTTGCTTTGTCCCAGTCCATTGCACCTGCAGACTTGTCTGTGAGTTCCTAGAATGTGGTATTTGGCTTAACAAATTGATGTTCATCAGATAAGATCAGAGTTTAGAAAAGAAAGGTGCAAAAAAGGAGGTAGTACAGTTAGTTCGTTTTTAATTCTTTATTCTTAAAAGCTCAATGTAAAACTGTTAAATATTCATTTTTTTAGCAAAACCCATTTTTAAAAGACTTCTAAATGGGCAGGAATATAAACATAGACAATATAAAAGAGGTAATTAAAGAAGAAAATTAAACCCATGCCTAAAAAAGCAAACTATTAACTTCAGGACATGGTTACTTGCTTTACAGAATCTCTCCATCTCTTTCTCCCTCTATCTCTCTCTGTCTCTCTTCTCACTATTTTCATTTCTGTCTCTCTGTTGCTTTCTCTTTCTGTCTGTCTTTCTCTTTCCTGTACATGAATGTACACTACATACCTACACACCTTTGTGTTTCAACCATGAATAGCATACCACACATAGGAAAATAACATAGTATTAAATATATTTTCTGACTTTGGTTTTAGGACTTAACAATCATTTCATGCCTTTTAAAAGTATCAATAGTCACTAGAAAAACTACAGAGAATAAATAATTTTTTTCAGAAATATGACTGTAATTTTTTTTCTTTAAAATTGAAGTACAGAACAATTTGGTCACTTACACACACAAATAATAATAAATAAATTCTTTTCTCCAGTTTCAACTTTCCTGCCATTATAAGTGGAGTGAAAGTATGGATTTATTTTGAATGTCGTGATGCTTTGCTTATGTGGTTTAAGATGACATATTTCAGTTGTTTGGAGTTTGAAGGCATGGTATCTGGGGAAGCATTCAAGGGTAAGAATATAGTTTTATATGTACTAGTAGTCTGCAATTTTAATGACTTTGGTCAAGTTCAATTGGAAAAGATAAATATCAATATTTTGCCCAGAAATTCTTAATTATATAACTCTGAAGATAAAGAAAAATGGATTCTAAAGAATATGAAAACAAGAAAGCTTAGAAAAATTGTAGAAGTATGCTTAAATAGGTATCTATTCACCCTAAAATGGAACACTTCTTAGACATGCATCTCCTAATAATACCCTCACATTCTCAACTCACCACCATTAGTAGCTGCTTACCTACATTTACAGAAAAGCTTTTTTTGTTATTGTCGTTGTTTATTTTTGGTTTTTGTATTTATCATCTGTAAGCATGTATTTTTTGAAATCTCCATGTGACACTGGAAAACTGAATCCATTCTTAACCTTTATCATTAAATCTTCACAACAGGATACACAAGTCAAAAGTAATCTGTTTTTAAATACTCCCACTCTGATAAATGTGGCCACCTTTACCATGTGAAAGACCTTTCTTGCCGTGATAATAATCACAAGACTTTGCAGAGGTATTTTATTAAACTGAAGATATTCCTTTTGATTACTACTTTGGTTAGAACTTTTGTCTTGAACAAATGTTACATTGAAGCATTTATCTAACTATTATTTTATCAATAAAAGTTCGGGAGTCAGATATTGGATGATGATGACGGATCAGAGAAGAGGCAGAGTAGTGACCACCTCTCTCTTGCCCTCCACAATCCCGAAGGTCAGAGAATCTCCTAAGCCTCTCCCTACTACTTCATATGCCTCTATATATGTCCTTGATCCTCCAAAGCCTCTATGACTAATCTGGTCAGCTAGTAACCAGCTCCACCTTCTGATTCTAAGTAAATTTTATTGTCGGTCTAGGCACTGTCGAAGTGCGATCAAAATATCTCACAATATTGCGTTTTATCAAATGTGCTTTCTACACCTTTCCTTATATTCACATGAATTTGCTTCTTTAAATTGTCAATTACATAGGTTACACTGATTGTCTGATGTTAGACCTATATATAATTTTTCATACACACTGTTGTATTCAATTCTATTTTCTGGGTTTTGTTTTGGAGGGAGGGTTGCATCGTTGTTTATGAAAGATTTGGGTCCATAATTTACCTTGTAATGTCTGTCTCTGGTGTGGATGTTCAAGCAATGCTGGAGGACATCAGAACATTTCAGGAGTGTGAAAGAAATGGAAGACAACTGTTAGTTCTTTTAAAATCTGTTGGATTAATTAAAAAAATATCTAATATTAGCAAGTTTATTTTGATAGGCTATTAATTACTGATTCAATTCTTTTATAGTTATATATGTATTGAAATTGTCAATGTTCCGTGTATAAGTTTGACTACGTACTATTTTTGAAGAAACTGATCCATTTATCTAGACAATTAAAATTTGTAACATAGAGTTATTTGTAATATCTTTTTATTGTCCTCTTAATGAAATCAATGAGTAATGGGTTCTCTTTCATTTCTTTATTAGTATTTTGTTTCTGTATTTTAATTAGCACACTATAATAAAATTTTTGAGATCCATTTAAAATTATTATGCAATATCTCCTAAAGAGTAACTGAACAAAAACTACTATAAAAACTAATAAGCACAAAATAAGTCAGAGAGAAAGTTTGTGTGTAATCTCAACAGAGCAACAAAAACAGATGAAAACAGTAACTCAATAAATGTTATGATTATAAGAATAATCTATTTATCATTCATAAGTATCTTACAGTCTCCTCTCTTTAAATTATTTATCTGTCTATTCTCTTGTGTAAAATATGGATGGATAGATAAATAGATAGATAGACAGACAGACAGACAAATAGATAGATAGATGAAAGATAGATAGATCGACGATGGGTAACAAAGAAGGCATTTACATTTCTGAGGTTTTTAAGATAAATACCCTAAGAAAAAGGAGGTCATTAGGCTTTAGATAAAAAATTAATCTGTTTATATTGTAGTCAAGCTAATGCAGAAGTTAAAGTTATCTTGGTCACTCTACTCTGAAATACAACACAATAAAAAGCAATTATGATATATTACTGCTATGAATATTGTGATGTGATAATATAATACTTTGGTATGAATAAGTATATACAACACAGAAAAAAAACCTTGATAATGGGTAAAGGACCAGGTTCAACCCAAGGTTTGAGAGCCTCATTTCACCCAACAAAAGTATGCAAACACCTTGAGATTCCACTATTTCTTTCCGGGTCATTCCCCTTTCTTTGGTGGATACTATGAAAGAAGCCCAATTTTTAGAATACATGTTCATTATGGTCATGTATGTAACTGTGCTGTAAGAAGGATGTGGTGCTCAATTACTACTCATGAGTTTGAAAGTTGAGGGAAGGGGGGCAGCTCTCTTTTAGGAAGATAGACTAGATAGCTGAAGAAAAGCTATGTTTTCCTACCTTCCTATGTTTCTTGTGGAATTTTAGGTGGAAGGAATGCAATGTGTATGAATGACACTAATGGCAGACGTGGGGGAATACCTAGGATTCATCAAGCATTGCCATTGTGATATCCAATTGTATTTAAAAGTAAGATGCTAACAGGAATACCCCTGCCCATTGGCTAGATAAGATTAGTCCATAAAGGATGGATGCTAGAAACTGAGCAAGAACTTCCTTAATCTTCTGTTACAATTCCTTCCTAGAATGTAACAAAGACTTGCTGATTGACATCTTAACACAACGCAGCAATGCACAGAGGCAGATGATAGCCGGGGCCTACCAGAGCATGTATGGCAGGGTAAGACTTTTGTATCTCGACCTGTTTCCTTGGCAAGTGCCTAAGCATCAAAACCCTTCTCGGAGAAATGAACCTATAACTTCCCTCACTCTCACTGAACACATTTCTGAACTCTGTATTAGTTAAAAATGATCTGTCTTGTTCTTACATGTTTTAAGAAATAAGAACATATTACTAAATTTATATATGCAAGAGGTATATTCACACTCACTGTGTCTACCTGTGCTTTTCCAATTCATACATCTTCTTTCAAATGAAAGGCTAGGTAACCTTTTATGCCACTTGGTCCAATTAGGCTCTGAAAGTGTTGAGCTGGGAACAGCTATATGGAGCTTTAGGGGAATCACAGAGAGAACTAATGATTACTAGGGTCAGAAAATAACATATTTTTCCCCAGTTCTCTGCAGGTCCACACCTAGCTCTGAGCCAATACAAATTTTCTTCTCCCTTTTCTTCTCCACAGCATGCAGTGATGGAGACCATTAAAAAGCGAATGGCAGTTTAAAAATAGTTTAAGGCAATAAAACTATCCATGTTTTAAAGTAATCACATTCTAATTTCAAAGCAAGTGCCATTAAGGAGTCTTTGCTTTTGTTATGCATTTAAACCACAGATTCAGAACAAAAATTCTTTAGGCCAAAAGGGCCTGAAATAGCAATTACTTTGTCAACTGAACATTATCGATAAAACACTCTCATAAAACTTTCTCAGCAGAGTTAGTCCATATAAATTGACTTTACATCTCAGCCTTTGAACAACCATAACACATCCAACACACAGTAGCCCTTAGTTTTAGAATAGTTAACGATCCAGAGCTCTGCAAGTGGAGAGATAAATTGAATTAAGCCAAAGGAGGAGATAGTATACCTTTTGTCCACATAAAAACGTTACCTCAACTTAGGCTCCCAGGAATTTTGTTCTTGCAAACAAAATGTAACTGTAATAAAAATAGCACATGTGCTAATATAATGTGATATAAATGGGCACAGAACTATAAGTGATGTCACTTCCTGTGAACATGTTTTTTTTAAATCCAAAGGAGTATCTATATCCTAGCTTTTCATATGGCAAGTTAATTTAGGTCAAAGAACTTCTGATTATCAAACACTGCAAAATCATCACAAAGCAGATTAAAATGCAACACTGAGTTCCTTAGACTCAAGGAATTTAAAACCCATTAAAAAATAACTTATGCCAGAGTGAAACCCTTTCACTAAGGTCTTAGAGTTGATTACTCTGTGCTCTTGATGGACAATCGGCATTACTGAAGAAGCAGGACAACACAGAACCAGGCTTGCCCATCACCTCAGAACCACTGTCGTTCAGGCAGTTGTCAAGCCCTGCCATTTATCTCCCCGTCACATTCTTTTCCTTCCCTCTATTATAGATTCTTGATTTAGATCACCATGGCTTTCTGGCCATACTAATTCTAAATGGCTTCTACTAAAACTCTCCCCCACCTCCCTTCTTTGCCTAGACCAGTCCACTATTCAATCTAAATCCAAAATAATGCAGAACATAAAATTTCTTTAGTATTTATTCTATTACCCCATCATAAATACCTATGTGTGCATGGCACAAACCTGAATCATTTCTCATGGTATGGGAACACTTTTACTTCGCTTTTATTTTGCATCTGCATTATTCTCTTCTCTTTCCCTCTTCCTGTATCTATCCTTCACCTTCTCTCCCTTTTTTCCTCCCTCTCCCTCTCTTTTTCTCACTCTTGGTCTCTCTTACATACCATTTATAAATCCTCCAGAAAGCATCTGTAGTTTCCCACAGCACTTCTGTCTGCTTCCTCATCTTCTGTCCTCGGGAGTCTCAGTTTTCATTACATTGGCTGTATCCATCACTCTACCCATAAAACTACCAGACACTGGAACCCACCCCTGAAAACCAGTACAACCTAACTCATGAGGTTGTTTGTGTCTGTTCCTCATTAACAGTGGGCAAACTTGGAATAACTTTTGTTCTGCCAGAACTTAGTATAGCATTTGCCTAATACCAAGACTGTTTGCTTGATGTCTGTTGGATGACAGTGGCCTCAAAGCTAAGTGAAACTCCTCCAGTAAGGTGCAATCAGGGTGCTCCTGAAAAGCTACCCAGCTAGCCATGTGCTCTCGGCTCTTAACTAAGTGCTTTGTGTTTTTATCTTATCAAGTTGACTGTAACACCTAAAAAAAAAAATATAAGGACTGGGTTATTTTGTACCTTCTCTCTAGAACTCAGCCCAAGGTCTAATATGGAGGATATTCTTCGTTTAAAGTATAAGCCAACCTGGTGAATTAGATTTGGCATAGTTGTTAGTATAAATGTGTAAGTGATTAGATTACCCACTGGTCTTTCCTACCACAGCAAGTACTGTGCTGTTGACAAAGCAATAGGACCAAGCAAATGGGAGAAGGTTACCCATGCATGACAAACTTGACAACCAGACAATCACTCTTTAAGGGCTTCAACTTAAGCACTAAGCAAGACATGTCCCCATTTTTCAACTATAACAGGAGTGGTCAACTCTGAAATATATTGATTTCTAGCAGTCATTTAATCTCAACATTGGCTGTGTAATTTCGTGCATGGCCAGAATAAAATCATGTGACTAAATTGTACCTTCTTCCATAGCTTCTCCTTAATGTTATTTCTTCTACAAATTAGAATGCACCAGAGTTGTCAAAGACAGTGACTACCCATACATTCTTCAAGGTTTCATTCAATGTCAACTATTCCAGAGAATTTAATATATTTGACAGTATCACTCACTCCCAAGGCATATACTAACACCTGTAACTCCTTCTCCTGTTACTGTGTCTGTCCACAGCATTTGTGATCTTAATACATCAACCTATTCTTCTCATGTTGCATCACCTCCCTCTGAAATACAAGCTCCAGAGAGGAATGAATAGTTGTTCTATTCACCAGTCTGTCCAGAGCACCGACCACAGTCCCATTGAGATGGCTGACACTATTGACTGAGTCGTGATGCCTAAAATGTACATGTCAGAGCCACACCTCCCGGTGTGATTATGTCTGGAAATAGACTTCTAAGGATGTAGAGGAGGAAAGGGTAGATCCTTAATCCAGTAGGATGTCTTTCAAAATTTGGGTGGGGGAGAGAAACCAAGGGCATGTGTATGACGAAAAGGAGGTAGCTGGGTATATGCCAAGGAAATGGACTTCAGTAGAACCCAAACCTTCATACCAAGACTTTGTACTTTTTGTGCTCTATACCCTGAAACAAAAACTTAGAAATTTAGGCCTTTGGTACCCTGCTATGTCTCATCAATTTGTCTAATCCCATTAAGACTGCATAGGTAGATGTGAATCATGAAGAGTTCATTTTTCAAACTCACCTTGTGCTCAGATACACTTTGCCTTCTTGTCTCTGAGATTCATGGTTAAAAATATCAATACCTAAAGAAAAATATAACTAGGAAGCAGTTTTCTAGAAATTATCTGATCTACTTTATAGGTGGCTCTCCTTCCTATAAGAAGAGTTCTTTCTCCTTCAGCCTTTACTTCTAGTTTGATGGGGGCAATAGATGTAGTTTTAGCCCAAAGACTAAACTTTACTATATAATTTATTACAGGTAAATATTTTATAAATAACTAATATTAATTAAAATGAGTTAAACAAACCTTCTGATAAAACTAGAAAGTTAACAGATAAGAAAAATAATTTCAGATTTCTAAAAAAATTTTAAATAATCAAAATCAGCAAATCACCTCTGCAGTTTTCTATTGAAATACCGCTCTTTGGAATGATACACACTGTATGTGCTAAGGCAGGAAGGAGGAATAAGAGGAGAGGGGCTGCTGTCACTCCTGCATTAAAGGTGGTCCTGCTGGGCTTCATGTTTCTCTGTACATAAGGCATTCTCTAAATTCACACTTCTACTCCCTTGCATTGTGATTCCTGATCCTCGGGAGACATCAGCAACACCCATGATATGAAGCTTCTTCAGTATAGCCAGTTCATCATATGGGCACATGTGAAATCTCACTGCAGCTTTAACCATTCTATAATGCAGGTGTAACTGAAATCTCACTGCATCTATAATCATTCCATAATGCAGACATAACTGAAATCTCACTGCATCTATAATCATTCCATAATGCAGGCATAACTGAAATCTCACTGCATCTATAATCATTCCATAATGCAGGCATAACTGAAATCTCACTGTAGCTATAATCATTGTATAAATCAGACATAACTGAAATCTCACTGCATCTATAATTATTCCATAATGCAGGCATAACTGAAATCTCACTGCATCTATAACTGAAATCTCACTGTAGCTATAATCATTGTATAAATCAGACATAACTGAAATCTCACTGCATCTATAATCATTCCATAATGCAGGCATAACTGAAATCTCACTGTAGCTATAATAATTGTATAAATCAGACATAACTGAAATCTCACTGCATCCATAATGATTCCATAATGCAGGTGTAACTGGAGTCTCACTGCATCTATAACTGAAATCTCATTGTAGCTATAATCATTGTATAAATCAGGCATAACTGAAATCTCACTGCATCCATAATCATTCTATAACACAGGTTTAACTGAAGTCTTGCTGCAACTATAATCATTCTATAACACAGGTTTAACTGAAATCTCACTGCGTCCATAATCATTCTATAACACAGGTTTAACTGAAGTCTCGCTGCAGCTATAATCATTCTATAACACAGGCGTAACTGAAATCTCACTGCAGTTTTACCTTACCTTTGCTCCTGATCATGCCTAATGGTGGTTATCTTTCCATGTTTCTTTCATAGACAAGATGCTGCTTGCTTACAGTTAGCACTCTCTCCTTTATGTGTTTTTCTTTCAGCATTTTGCACTTTCATATTTATATGATATAAGTATTTAAATATTTATATATGTTATTTCTTTATATGTATATTGAAACTGCTTTATTTAAATACAGTTCTATTTTATGTAAGGCATATTAAATTATGTATCTATATATTATATAGATATGCAGTAAGCACTAAGAAAGTTGTAAGATTTTAACTTGTTTACAAGATAGCAAATTAGTCAACCAGAATGACATAGATGTTGGTACAGAAGATTCTTGAATGAGAGACAAAAGAAATTTGAGTCATCTCATTAGTAATAGTCAAACACATCTGAGCTTTATGAAGTCGTTCCCCGAACTATGTGAAGATGCTCTCATACAGGGGGTTGCCTTGTAACCAAGGAACCAAGAAATTCCAAAAACCAAAGCCTTTAAAATGGGCAGAAAACAGGCCTCCCTTCACTCTTCAGGGAAACCTTACCTCAGTCTCCATAGAATTATGCAAATATTCCGAGAGAAGCAAGATGAAAGGAAGGACTGTCAGTGTCTCACTGTGCATACTGCTTATTAATATGAGACCCTGAGAGGACTCACCTGCCTGACTTAACCCCGACTTCTACACAACTGTACCAACTGTAATCCACTCTAACTACTCCGAACAGGAAAATCTGCCAGGTCATCTCCATTAAAACTCCCATCAACAGGACGAAGATGGCATATTATACCTAAGAGTGCCTTCACTGAATCCTAGATCCAATGAGCTAAACAGTACTACATGTCATCAGGAATAAATCCAAAAATCCCAAGTGTCCTTCTTTTCAAATTCAATACTGACTCGCCATGTGGCCTGAGATTTTAATCTAGATATGAAATTGTTTTCACCTTGGCCATAAGAAGGAAGTCTAAGGTGGGCCTATCATTTGCAATAATCTCGGCTGTTGCCACCAGGAATGCTTTCCAAGGTCAAGATCATGTGATTGAGGAGTCCAAGCCTGCACCAAGTGGCAAGGCTATTGTTCTTGCTTTACCAACAGAAACCTGTCAGCTCCCATTTCCATAGCTCTAACTTTAGCTTTTGTTGGATTATATCCAACACATAAAAAGACTAATGTTTGGAATTGTTAAATGTGGGAAGAACAAGGTCATTTTAGCAGATTCCAGGAAGTATATATGTCCTACATACTGAAACAGTATATTCAACAGCATAGGAATTATTCTTACACAGTCCAGAACTGCAAGAATCCTGAGGCAGTGCAAGTAGGTAAAGCAGAATCACATTAGAACCCCTATGTCCACTTCTGGTTAGGCTATTGATAAAATAAGAGTGTAGACCAAACATTGTACCCAGAGGTCAGTCAGGAGAAAAAAAAAGTAACATCAGGCTTCGGAACCGTACTGTTAGAATATCAAACATTAATCATGAATCTATATAACTTTGGTACCCCTTGCTATGAGTATTGTCTAGGAGGAAGCTGGAGGCAGATGGCACTTTTCCCTTACAGTGCCATAGCTGGGAACCAAATGCCCAACTGAGCTGAGTACAGCAAAAGGAAGGAGAGGAAGCAGGCGGAACTCTTATTAGGTTGATCAATTAAGAGATACTGCTGATGGAGAACCTTGGCGGTCTATGAAATGACTGGATTCTACTCTATTTTTGACAAGCTTTTGTATAAACAAAACAACAAAAAAATCCTATAAACAAACATGTAACATGGTATGTCCAGAAAACCTAAAATATAGCATGAATTAGTCTTGAGGAACAGGGTCAAGTGTGACTGGAAACAGACCTGAAATAACAACTTTGTGACTTGGAAAGGTTCAACCATGGGTAGCTTCAAAAAGAAATTGGGTTTGTCAGAAGTGCAGGGCATTCTCTGTGAGATGACTTCCTTCCTGCAGAAAAAAAAAACATGCTAAATGTAACAAAAGTCACAAGATTGGCAAGCACTGGAAACCTTGGCATGTAAGCCACTGAGGATCTCTCTACATACCTGGTTTGTAATGAGGTGTGCTTATGATGTCCAGTTTGCTGACAGATCTCAGGGGTAATAGTCTAATGTGTGAAATACAGATGCCAGATGGTTTTATCAAAGAATACACCTTCCTATGACTGCAAATATGACATCAAAGGTATTAGCAGAAGTCACAATATGTCCAGTGAAATACACGATTTATAATTTTCAAACATTAAGGCAAATCAATCAGACCTACATCCCAAACGTGTATGACAAGTTTAAATTCATCCAGGGAGGGATCCAATCACCAGAGCTTTGAGAACAGTCTGGTTATGCCCTTGGGTAATAATTTAAACAGCTGTATCAAATGATGCAATAAATGCTTTTTTTATCTTCATATACTCTACAATATTTCACATTAATAACCAAAACCAAATAATTTTCCTAGTTTCCCCAGACATTTTCAAGGTCACCTTGAAAGCCAACCTATTTCCTTATATCCTATTTCCCATTTTCCCCCTAGGTTGTTTTTTTTTTTTTTTGAGAGTTCCTATCTCCATCGCTGACAAATGTTTTCTAAAGAATGACTGTTATCGTTTAAATTTGTATTGAGATGGGCACCTTTTGGATTAGTCAGGTTTCTGTCATGAGACAAGGTATCTGAGACAATCAATTTATAAAGAGAAAATATTTACAATGACTCACACTTTTGGAAGTTCTAATCGATTAGCAAGTGACCCTGTGGTTTTGGACCTTTGGTGAGCTGCCACATCATCATGATGACAGAATGTGACAAAGCAGAACCCCTCATCTCATACCTGAGAAGGAAAGGGGGGGAAGGAGGATGGGAGGAAGGAAAGGAACTGATATCTCACCACTCTCGTGCCCCTATGATTTAAGAAACTCCCACAGGTCCCACCTCTCAAAAATTCCATCACCTCCAAATATAAGTACCCTAAGGACCAAGCATTTAATGTGTAAGCCTTCAAAGAACATTCAAGATCCAAGCTGTTACAATTTTGATATGCTGTACTTCTCTAGAAGACCAAATAGTCATCATTCTCATAAGACAAAAATCAACAACCCATGTATCCACTAGAAATGATGCAATAAATAAAATGCGACAGTGCCCGTGCAGAGTAGCTATGTGAAGGAGCATTCTCTTCCTGCAGCAAAGTAGCACCAGTCTCACAAATGTCTTTGTAATGAAACACAATTGTGTGTTTGCACAGGGGTCACACACTGAGTAGAATAAAGAGAGATTCTAACCTTCCATCTATGAGCTTGCCTTTTGAGTATGTCAGTAATAGGCCTATTTTGTGATTAATTAGGAAACAGAATCTAAGTTAAAAACGCATGAAAGTGTTCCCCCGAGTCTATTCAAACAAAGATGTCACACTCCCACCTTTGACCCCACTGGACCCATTTGAAGATGCAAATAAAAGAAACCATGGATGAGAAAGCGTTGTTTTATTTTTAATTTAATCAGAGTGGTCAGAAAGGGTTTGGTGGTGGCACAGAACATCTCAATTTGAAAAGCAAGTACTTATTAGCTTAATGGAAGGCCAAGCTGTGATTCCAATGGAGCCTGCTTCAGGCCAAGGTTTCAGTAAAGAGGAAATCAGAAGCAATGAGGCTGGGGAAAGTCACACTGCAAAGGTTGCACCTGAGAAGTTATTTATGTAGCTCCAAGTGAGAATTTAAGGCTCTAATTAGGAAGCCGATTTGAGTGTTCCTTTCAAAGTATACTTATTTAAACATACAATTCAATATTTATCTTCCCAGCTGAAGGCACAGTCTCCTTCCTGGTGCCCTGATAATAGCATGCTATTCCTATCTTAATAGGCCTCGCCCTGCTGTGCACTGTGCCCAGGTTATTACCCTGATTTCTGCACCCTCCAATAATGGGAGGCTGCTGGGAGCAGAGCTTGCTTTCCTTGTTTGTTTTCAAACTGCCGAGAATAACTACAAACAAACAATGGTTGAATTACATGCTGCCTTATCCATTCACTTGCTCACTTTGTTCTTATTTTGTACTTAGCAGTTAGCAGGCACAGCTACAGGGGCTAATGAAAGAACTATGGAGAAAGGGAGTCAAATCTCTGCCATGGTGGAGCCACTCCATGCCTGGGTGAGAAGGAGCATTACTAGTAAAACATGTCAGTTTGAAGACAGTACCTATTGTGGAGTACAGAGAAAGCCAGATGAGAAATGTGAGGTCTGCTGGACTAAGTGGCTATATGAGTTTTTCAGAGAAGGCTGCAGGGGTGAGGGTACACAGGGGAAGAACAAAAGAGGTCGAGTGAAGTCCAAAGTCAGACAGCAGAGCAGATCTGCTGTTCCAGAAGCAGGGGGATGACCACCATACCTAGAGTTGGCCAATCAGGAGCAAGGACAAGAGCGATGAGGGCCAAGAGGTGATTAGAATGCATCATGAATCATGTCAACCGTGGTAAGAATGTGCATGTGTAGTTACATGCAATGACGTATCCTGTGTCTGCTTTCTTCAGAGATAAACCACAAACAATATAGAAGGATGACGGTGTTTATTTTGGTGTGGGGCAACATTTAAGGCAGAAGAATGATTTTTCTGGTTTGTGTTTCTACAGATTATTATCATCAGATTTTTAAAGAGAAGGTAGGGAATAAGCACAGAAAAAAAACTCCCTAGATGCCTGCTCTGTTATTGTAGAAGAAAGAAGATGGCCTGGCCAGGGTTTCCAGAAGTGGAAGCAGCAACAGTTGCTTATCAACACGCTGCTTAACAAGCACAGGGGTTGAGCAAAGCATTGGGTGATGTCATCGCATGAACCTCACAGACTTCTCAAATAATGAAACCAAGAGTCACTCAGTGGTGAAAACCATCTCATCCCCGCTGTGTTCTTATAGAATCACCATATGTGCAACCCACAGAGTACGACAGTGTTTCCCAGTTAGAGACAACAGACTGTGCTGACAATGGGACTTGGTGAAAACAGAAGAGAGGAAAGATAACAGACAGAACTCTGAGCTGTGGAGATAGAAAGAGACCGAGACTAGGAAGACAGGGAGATGGAAACTATACTGTAGTGTGACCGTTTATAGCGAAAGACTGCTTATTTGTAAGCATTGTTCAATAGTTTGGAGGGAATGACATACTGGTAGTATATTTTGAAGTGTTAAAATATTATTAAACAATTTCATTCAAGTCTTGTAATGCTTAGACCAATCCTGTGAGGAGGGCTGCTGCTTTCTTTACTCAGTAATGAAAATACAAAAAAAACAAACAAAAAAAAAACTTAGTAATATTCTTTCAATCTCATGACAATAATTTAAACTAGATTAATAGTTATAACAATGACAGTAAAGGGTGTCTAATATATACGGCTTCTTTCATAAAACTGTTATTTAACTGAATTTTTAAAAATGAACTTGCTCTAGCTCTCTCTTTCTCTCCTCACACACACCACTACAAACTATAGATATATATCGCCATCTAGTGGCAATCCTAACCTCGGTTTGCATAAGCGATATTTGTCTAGAAAATAAAAATGCTGTTATTTCTTATGGACTGAGAGAAGTGATCAAACAAATGTGCTTCAAAACTAAACCAAAGTCTTGGTGTGCTAACACTACCTTTAGCTTCAATAGTACGTTTATTCTCTGCACATAACCCAAAACTATTTCTTTTTCTACATTATTTATTCATGTGTTTGTTTATTCTTTTATTTTTACGTATTCATTTACATATTACGCATGTTCTATCTATGTTTTGTACACAACCCTGTTGTACAGAAAAATGCTGAGTTTAAAATGTTTTGAGACAATTTGTGTGTTAATAGACACTGAAAAATATATATGTATATGAAGTTTTATTATATACCTACATCATTATAATAAAATAAATTTAAAATTATATGGGTTTCAAATAAGAAATCAGCTTAGGGTTAAAGCAAGGCTGGTAGGCCAGGAGCCAATCCATGTGTCTCAGGGTTGCATCCACTGCCTGAACATGCTTATCTCTTCCGAATGGCATGGTGAATCTGTCCATCTGTATTCACATTTTCAATGCACTGCACTACACCTCATTGAACACAAACTCCGCATTCACAAAATATATGCCGTACTCACTGTCTAGGCTTCTGGTACCCTACATTCCAGTACAAAACAGACTGCCTGGCCTTGGTGGCACACACCTGTAATCACAGCATTAAGGAGACCTAGGCAGGAGGATAGAGAATTCAAAGCCAACCTAGCTAAGCAGTAAGACATTTTCAAAAAACTACAAATAGACCACATTAAGGTACTGTCTCTTATTTCTCTCCTGAACAGTGCACTATTTATATTTAATTATAGATTTGATTCAGAGAATCAATATTCTTTTCACATCAAAATCCCTTTTGGGAGATAGCAGCAATAAATCGTGGTTATTTAAACCCTCACATTCTTTCCCATCTACTTTGTTCAGATCCCCGTTTTTAAGGAGCATTTCTCTGTGTCTTGAAAACAGGTTGGAATAAACAATGTCTGAGTCTCCAGAAACATTTAGATTTCAAACCAAATTGATACTGACTTAAAGTTAGTTTGAGGTCTCCATACAGACATCCTATTTTACCTGGCCAATGTCTTCTCTGTCTTTCAAGTTTATCTCTTCTGATATTGACTTAGCCTTGTAAATAAAGTCTGAAATGTTTGAATTTATTCTAGTAGAGTTTGTTATGACTCAGTAATAGTGTAAAATACTAAATACTGTTGCACACTTTTAATTAGATCTAGATACACTCTACAGGTTTTAGCAAAACCGAATAAATGCTAAACATCTCTCAATTGTCCTGATCAACATTCAGAAATATAATTTAGCAGTTTTTAATTTCTTCACATACCAGCAAAATAGAAAGCAAAAGCTAAAGTATTGGTTTAATATTTTGTACCTGTATTCCAAAAACTAAAATCTAGCATGTATGTTTTGCTATTGAAGTATTTAATATTCAAGATCTAAAATTATGTGACTGTTATTGGAGAAATTTGTATGATTAATCAATTTCTATAAGGTTTTAGTCCACTAAATAACCAAGTACACCCTACTTGTTTACATAATGAGAAACTAAAGTAAAACACATATTTTATTTAAGGATTGGCTATTCATTAGTTCTATCCAGGAGACTAAAGACCCCAAACTGAAATGCTTGCAGGTTCGATGTTTCCTTTTTACAAGGAAACCAGAAGAGGCATGAGGGTTGGGGAGTATAGAAAGAAGTAACTCCTGTGCTGATGTGACTAAAAGTTCCACATGCTCTCTCATTCACAGACGGGATTATAGTAGTAATCATTTCATTTTCAACCCTCCAGTCCATTGTCTGGCATAACCCAAGGGTATGTGTCAAAACCAAACCACACTTATCTTCTAATACTAGAGAAAGGACATTTTCATAGAAGACTGCTCACAGTCATATTTCTCTTGTACACTGGGGTTATAAATTTTATGTTTCCTTCTTCCTCCATAGGACCTGATTGCAGATCTGAAGGAGCAACTTTCATCTCACTTCAAAGAAGTGATGGTGGGCCTGATGTACCCCCCACCAGCTTATGATGCTCATGAACTCTGGCACGCCATGAAGGTAGTGATTGATCCAGTAATACATCTGCATCAGACACAGACTGATCCAATAATACATTTATGACAGGGACAGGCTCATATTTCAACAGAGACTTCCTTGGGATGGTCCTGTAGTTTATGAACGGAAAGAGAAGACAAAAGAGAATATCTAATATTTACCCATGGCAACTGTGGTAAAGAGAAGCTTTCTGGGAAAATGGCATCTCTGAGATAACAGGCTGGGGCCAGCCTTTTCCTTGGTAGTAGTGACTCAAACATAGTCATCTCCAAGCTCAGCTTCAACAGATATGAATGAGTTACTCCTCAGAGCTGCTCACTTTTGTCTTTCTTCCATATGTGTTCTCAAGTTGAGGAAAATGTGCTTAAAATCACAAGAATCATTTAAATTTACTCATAAACATTTACCTAAGAATCAAAATAAATAGTGAATCAGAAACAAAGTGTCAAGGATATTGTTATTTTTATGTCCTTAAATTAAATACATATGGGAAATACTGCTGAGGTGCATTAAAATTTAACTTAAGGAATTATGACCTTACAGAAAAGTCATTTTCATGAAATGAATTACAGATTTGTTACAGATTTTACTGTACGAGGATATAAGAGAAAGGGGGGCCTTGACTTCTTTCAAATGCTGGCATTAGACTCGTGGAGACAGTTAAAATTCTTCATTGTGTGCTTTCTTTTTTATTTTATTGATTTTTATTGATCTCTACATTTCTATCTGCTCCCCTCCCCTTCAGCCCTCCCCCAAGGTCCCCATGCTCCCAACCCAGGAGACCTTGTCTTTTTCTACTTCCCATGTAGATTAGATCTATGTATGTCTCTCTTAGTGTCCTCATTGTTGTCTGAGTTCTCTGGGATTGTGATTTGTATGCTGGTTTTCTCTCTTTTGTGATTAAAAACCATTTATGCGTGAGTACATATGATAATTGTCTTTCTGTGTGTAAGTTACCTCACTCAAAATGATGTTTTCTAGCTACATCCATTTTCCTGCAAAATTCAAGATGTTGTTATTTTTCTTTGCTGTGTAGTGCTCCATAGTCTGTTTTCTAAACACCAGATCACTACAATATGTGACAGAGATGAGGTTTAAGCAAGAGATAAAAAATTAAATACACATTAATTTTAATTATAATATTCACTGATTAGAACAGTGATTTTTATAAAATTCCAGTCAATTCCAGCCAATCACATTTTTTCAAATTTTACATGCCAATCCTATTTCTTGTGTAACTATATGCTAGGAAACTGTAAGAATGAGATAATATGTGACTGTTTGGAGGGAATTAGCAAGATTTCTCAATACTTCACAGAATGGTAAGGTGTCCCAAGAACTTTCTGCAAGAGATGTGCCACCTTTAAGACCATGATCACAGAATGGAACCTTGTATGCTCTAAGATATGATCTTGTATGCAGAACACAGCCAGTTTCAGTGCTGTGGAAATCTGAGCACAGTTTCCCAGCCAGAGGGATGCAAGCATAGGTCACCAAAATATACTCAATGAATTATTAGACCTGTGTTTTCTAACTTCAAAATACTTAAGAGCTGGTATTCCAGCAACACATGGAGTTTCAAATTCCACTCCAGAGGAAAGCTGAAGCACTTAGTGGGTTTTACTGTGTTGATTTGGGTCAAAAAAGGAAATTCCAGCAGACAGATGACATCATCTTTCCAGGGACATTAAGAATGGACAGTTGACACAGACCTGAGAGTGAGCGGAGTTTTATCCTGAATGCTCTTTCTTTCTTCTCTGCCACCGCTAAGAACACGATGAATGCTTTGTTCTTGTATTGTACAGAAAGTAATCTATTGTTCCAAATAAAAGTGTCTTCATATTTTTCTCTGACTTTTAGGGTGCAGGCACTGATGAGAACTGCCTCATTGAAATATTAGCTTCAAGAACAAATGGAGAGATTTTCCAGATGCGAGAAGCATACCTTTTACGTAAGAAAATACATGAATAAGTATATATTATGTACATGTACAATTACACTTTTCAAGCAACACATGAAAGTATTTAATTTTATATATTTTAAATCCTTTTAAGGCACCCATCTGGTTTATTTTTGTTACTGTGATAAAACACTGTCCAAAAGTAGACAGGGGCAGATTATTTGACCTTCAGGTCCAAGTCCATTTTGATAAAAGTCAGTGCAGTAACTCAAACAGGAATCTGAAGGAAGGAACTGAAGCAGAGATTGTGGAGGAGCACTCCCCACTGACTTGCTTCTCCTGACTTGCTCAGTAACTTATCTTGTCTAGCCCTGACCCATCTATGCAGAGATGGCACCATCCACAGTAGGCTGTGCCCTCCTACCTTGAGTAGCAATTGAAAAAATTCCACTACAGACATGCCGACACACCAGTCTGAGGAAATCATTTCTTTAAATGAAGGTCCCTCCTCCCAGATGAGTCAAGATGACAACCAAGATTAGGCAAGACAGGTTCTCTGACAATTGAAACATGACTCATTGGAATAGAATGGGTTTTTTGGAAGCCCTGGAGTAGGTGGGAGGGAGGATGGGGAGGTTGATCCACAGGTATATTGTCACATACTGGAGGAATAAGTTCTGATAGACTATTGAACAGGACAGTGAAGAACAATAATAATAATAATGTATTTTATACCTCTAGGTAGCCAACAGAGAGGAGTGGTTGCATCAAATAATAATAACTGATAGACAGCATTACACAATGTACTCATGGGTTTTACCATTATATTGTACGATATAAATATATATAACAATTATGTATCAATCAAAAGACTAAAATACAGAAGCCAATAAATATAATGAATGCTATTCACAAAAAAACAATGTGTTCATTAATTAAAAATAATTATTATTGTGCTGAAAATGGAATAATTCTCTAGGAAATCAACCAAATTTTCCTTAAGTGTGATTACAAATATCTATGAGGTAGATGCTTTAGTATGACAGGAAGTGCCCCACACCTTGAGTCACATGTGTATTATCCTTTACCCAATAGACATCCTGAGTATAAACAAAATACAGCAAGCAATAACCATTGCTCAACAAATACACTTTCTTACTTAATATCACCATCCCTACAAATTACCTCAAAATTAAACATCTTCACATTTTAAACTAAAAAGGTGATAATTTTCATATTAAAAAAATATGTAATGCCTTGATTTCTGCACCATAGTATATTGTGAACATTGAGAATTTCTTACAGTCAACCATCACACTTCCAAAAAACAAAAAAAGAATAGAAACCCAAGAGTTTCTTAAGGGGAATGAAATAACTTTCACTTGAAACATTGAGATGAGATGGAGCACTTGGGGAGAATGGTTAGCCCATCCAACAGTTGACAACATGATAAAAAAACAACCCCAATCTACAGAATGAGAAACCAACAAGTGATTTCCAATCTTCCTTTTCAATGTTGGCTCAAAATTAGCTCTTCAGTAAAACAGGTGTATGTATTTTTGACATAGTTTATGACACAAAAACTAGAAAACTGACTAATGGCGTCCTCATCTTTAACATTCAGTAGCATTAGCTTTATAAAGCCCAATGATATGAGGTTCTGTAATAACCTTTTAACATGGATATTTTATTACTCAGAATACAGCAATAGCCTTCAAGAGGACATTTATTCAGAGACCTCGGGACACTTCAGAGATACTCTCATGAATTTGGTTCAGGTATGACAATGCAAAATCATAACGTTTTATACTCTTTAAAAATGAGCACATTTCATCCTCACTAAATATGACAGAAAATCCAGTTTATTACAGTTCATTCATACATTCTATGTAACAGCATTTGCTATCAGCAAAGTTTAAAACACTTAATTTAAAACTTGACTCACACATTTCATAAGTATGAGTGTCAATTCTGTCTTAAAACATTGCAAATCTACTATGTTCCAAATTATTACAAACACATATATGTGTATAAATGATTCTTTAGAAAACTTAAAATTTGACTTTTTATTTATAACTTGAATTAGAAATCAAGTCCAAGTTTTTTTTTTGCAACTAAAATATTTTATGTGTATGGGTGTTTTATCTACATGTATATCTATGCACCACATACATGCCTGGTGCCCACAGGTGCCAGAAGAACTCATAAGATTCCCAGAAACTGGGGTTACAATGGATGTGAGCCAACATGTAGCTGCTGAGAAGTGAATCCAAGTCCTCAAGAAGAACAGCTAATGCTCGTAACCTTTGGACTATCTCTGTCCAATCCTGTATCCCTTAAAAAAAAAAACTAGTAGATGAGTTGAAGACATACTAAATTTCTTGGGATGATACTCTGTAATTAGTGTTGTATGGCAAGTGAATTAACTTCTCATCTAATTCAGTAGAATAGTCTAATACAATATTCTTAGAAATATTTTGTAAATAAAAAAACAAAGAATAAAAAAATAAGGTATGGGAGTTGAGATATATACAGTTTAGCAACAAAATGCTTTCCTAACCAGCACAAGCACTTACGTTTAAGGTCCAGCAGCACAAAAGTGTGTGTGCATGCTTGTATATGTGTGTGAGCATGTTTGTGTGTGAGCATATGTGAGCATGTATGTATGTGTATATGTGCACCGATTATCCAAGAAGCCAGTACAATGAAATGCAGAATTGAATTTTCTCTTATTGTATTTTACTGCCAGCAAAAGATCTCAATGTACCCTTTACAAATTCTATTATACAATACATTACCAAAGAGGAACCGTAGTTCAAATTAAAATTATATCTTGCCATTTATCTTCTTTACTATGACTAAATGATATGCAATTATTTCTATCCAATTAACATTTCTCTGCAACATTCCACAAATTAATTGTAATAATAGTAATATTTTAAAGTATAATCATCTTTTAGTTTTATATCTGCCTTTGAATGTTCATGTCATCCTGTCGAGTAGATATGTGTTCAGTAATTCAAGTAGAGTTAGTGTTTATTACTTAAACAGTAATAAAAAAGCACAAAACCTTACAGGTTCAGAAGACATCTTGAAGGCCATGTACTATTCTTTTATTTTAGGAAATGCGTGTTATGGTGTGGATGCTTTGGTATGTATGTTATACTGATTGTGTTCTGGTGTGTGTATCTGTTATAGTGTGCCTAAAGTAAAACAACAATTTGTGAATCTGCAAGCTTTTCCTTTATACATCAAAAATATCAGCCCAGTAATTAGCAAAACAAATTTATTAGCCATAGAAACAAAGAAGGCACTAAAAGTTATAGAATTCCATTCACGATAGTGTGCATTGGAGAAAAAAATCCACTGCCTTTGAAGAAGAGAGCATAAATAAATGTCCTTTACAATAAAGTAAGAAGAGAAGTGCCCGAGACATACATTCTTTTTCTTTAATTATTTTTTTTACATTTTTAGATTAATATAATTACAATGTTTCCACTTTCCCTTTATTCTCTCCAAATCCTTCAATATACCCTCCTTCTGTATATTAAAAACTATGACTTCTTTTTTATTCATTGTTGGTGTGTGGGCATGTGTGTGTGTGTTCCTAATGTATGACCTGCTCAGACTGGAACTGGAGAAATTGAGAAGAGCACACCCGGTGGCTACCAAGACACACACCCTTTCTGGAGAATCGCCAGATGGTTTTGCTGATTACTATGCCTTCCTGCATTTTTCAATTAAGATGTATTTATGAGAGTAGCACCTGTATACCACGGTACCAGTATGAAGGTCAGTCAGTGTGTAACTTGTGGGGAGCCAGTTATCTCCTTCCACCATGTGGGTCCCAGGGATCAAAATCAGGTCATCAGGTTCTACAAGGCTTTTACCCATGAAGACATTTCACCAGCTCTCTGAATTGCTTAGCCTATACATTTCTGTGGCTTTTTCCTCTTGTCCTTTATTACTCTTGGCTTTCTGTGATCTTCCATGGAGTCTACCCTCCTTGAAGGCTCAATTTTGACAAATTTACAAGGGCCAATAGCTTACTCATAAACTAAATAGCCAGTATTTTTTTAAAAAAAATAAGTTCCTAAAGTCTTTGAAAATTAACAATCCTGAAAACTTTGAAGAATCATGACCTACCCGGTCACAATTAGACTCATGCTCAATTACCCACACTCCAAACTTTTTGAGATGTATGTTTTAGATTATTTATTTTTGCATTCTTGCATCCCCATGATGTCTCTTTATTTCATAACTGTAAGTCTCTTAGCAATAAAATTAGCCATTTATTACTGTAAGGTCAAGTTATATCATGTTCTTCCCTTTCAAGTACTCTGCAACTCTACCTTCACATAGTTTGGCATTTACAAGGATTTCCACCTTCTAACTCTTAAAAGAATCAGATTTTTAAACTTCCTCTCTCTTCTTTAACTTCAGTTTGCAAGAAAACTAATTCCTTACTGTGTTCAGCTCCTGTTTTTAACGCCTGCTTAAAAGCATAGGAGAAATAAATTCCATTTCTCAAGGTCATGTGAAGACCTGAACAGTCTCTTCTGATGAGAGCTTCTCCCCCACAAGTTCTGGCCCCTTCGCTCATTTTATCTACACATTCTTTAAGTCACTTCACCCTCCAGGATCAACAACACAGTGGAGGGTTCTGCATGGGACATTTGGAATTTTGTTATATTGGGTAGAGTTTTTCCCCTTAATTTTAATTAAAACATTCTCTAAATTTAGAACGAAGATCACTTTTTTTTACTGTAAGGTAATGATGCTATGTAATGAAAATTAAAACAACAGTTTCCAGAGATTCTTCTATATAGCTGAATTATAACTGAGCAAGAGGAAAAGATAATTGATCTATTTATCTGTGTATATATCTATGTTGTGGGTGTGGGTGTCTGTCTGTCTGTGTGTTTGTGTCTGTCTGTATGTGTGTGTGTATCTGTGTGTGTTTGTGTCTCGATGCCTGGATGTGGCTCTGTGTGTGTATCTATGTATGTGTGTGTGTCTGTGTCTGTGTATCTGTGTGTGTCTGTACGTGTATCCATATGTGTGACTGTGTGTGTATGTGTGTCTGTGTATTTGCGTGTGTCTGTGTGTGTATGTGTCTGTGTATGGATCTGTGTGTGTGTCTATGTCTGTCTGTGTGTCTGTGTCCTGTGTCTGTGTCCTGTGTCTGTGTGTCTATGTGTGTATTTGTGTCCTGTGTCTGTGTGTCTGTGTGTCTGCTCGTGTGTCTATGTATGTGTGTGTCTGTCTGAGTGTGTGTGTTTGTGTGTTGGTGTTGTGCTTTTCTGTGTCTGTGGGGGTGGGAGCTGCGTGGGTGTGTGGTGTAAGGGATTACTTTGACACTGAATTCCACTTAATACAATTTTAGATTGATAAGATAAATTATTGATTCTTAAGTTTGATATCTAGAGAATGAACATGAACATATGTTCTCTTTCTTCCTCTATCTCTGTCTCTCTGTTTGTCTGTCTCTCTCTCTCTGTGTGTGTGTGTGTGTGCGCACACCCTAGAAGTAGCATGAATTATAGTAAAATTTTCAACATAAGAAAATGACGGTGAATTGAGCCTTAGACTTTTCAGGCAGCAAGAAACAGTTTACTTAATTTACTCCTTTATCAAAATGTTCTTACCCTTTTTTATTTTTTTTAATTTTACTTGTTTCTTTTCCTAAGCAGTCTGCATGTAAAAACAATGTTTATTTAATATTATATGTTTCCATGGTTTCATAGTACTATTCTTAAAATGCTAAACACAAAGAATAAAAGCAGTGCATATTTCATGGGGATTAGTAAACTCAGACAATAGAGAAAACAAATTTCACTAATATATAATTAATTTATCTCATTTATTTATAGTGCTTTTGAAGCACAGAAGTTCTATGAAGATTCAGAATGCTTACTGGATTACTTTCAATAGGATTTTAGATATTTTAAAAATTTTTACTGACTTTGATTACACTTAGTGAAGATTTTACTTGGAGTTCCTGATGTAGAATTTATGATTCTTTAAAGTGATTTGGGAAGTTGAGAGTCAGTTAGCTATTTGGACCAATGTATGTGGAGCATATTTCTGCTGAGAGACTACATTGTGAGCTAATAGCCTCTAACCTCACAGCTGCAGAACACTGCAATTCAGATTGATCTCCCTTACCCTTTTCTCTAACACAGTCAAGTAGATATTCATTTTTCTCTGCCTCTGTTTTTCTTTCTCTCTATTATGCATGCACACACACACACACACACACACACACACACCAAATGAGATGGATAGAGAGATTAGATAGATAGATAGATAGATAGATAGATAGATAGATAGATAGATAGATAGATAGATAGATAGACAGACAGACAGAGAGGTTATCTTTTCTTCTTTCTCTATTATAATTAACTTAAATTTTGAGACTTAGACTGCTGTTCACCAAATTCGTGTATATGACTTAATTCTTCTTTCAGTTCTTGCAGAGTACAAATATTTTTATCTTTCTTCAGTGGTGGCAATCACAACATCACATCCTGTGTGCACCCTCATTTTCAGCATTAATGGAAAGGTTGTTCGCAGATTTACTTCTTCAAACATTAAAACTCAGATACCCGTTTTCAGCATATGAATGGAGACATAGACTTAGGACATAAGAACTTGAAGGTATTTGTGAGCTGCAAAGGGTGAACAACACTGCTATGGTTTCTGGGAGGAAAATCTTGTACTTTGTCTACACAGAGTTTTCTTCCAAGAAACAACTGAAGGGAAACACACTCATCTTGAAAAAACTGAAGCCAGTGATTAAGCTGTCCCACACACTTCCTGCAAGCTTTTAGTACTCTTTATTTATGGAAGGTCTAATTATCTGTCAAATAAAGAAGGATTAGTCTCTTGGAGATTAATTAATCAACATGTGCAAATTACATTGTGAGAAGTATTTTCTCAAAGAGATAGGAAGCAAGCTGATTAAATACTCCAGGCTTACTCCTCATCTTGACTCACAGGATTCTCTGGAGTGCCCTTTCTGGAATCTGTACATTGATGCGTCCATGGCACTACTACCATTCTCCTTCTGTTCTCCAGTGTAGTCGGGTTTCCGCTTCTAATGTCTCTCCCTTTTTATCTTTTCCTTTACTCAAACACTATTCTCATATACAGATGGTTACCACTGCAAGTTAGATATTCAAGATGATCACCTTTCTAAGCAAAAGCTCATATAAACAGAACTGCAGAAAATCTCTAGCTAGTTCTCCCATTATTTGTAAGTGAAGGAGTTTAGCTGCATAGTTAAAGATTACACTTCAAAGATCCAGAAAGCAAATATAAAAGTCTGCCATCCAAAAGCATTCTTTGACTTACCTAGGAGGATTTCCTTGTTACTTACAATGTGACAAAATATGATTTCTGACAATTCATAATCATCAGAAAACAAAGGAGACAAAGTCTCTAGGTCTTGTGAAATTCACATTTATCAAAGCAAATTACACTATTAGACAATAATGAATAAGGACTTTATAAAGGACTTTGAAAGCGATGAAAAATGTATCCAATCAGGAAGTAGAAGACAGAAATTGTAGGGCTCGGCAGAGTGGGTAAGTTGAATTGTTGTATAGGCTAAACTGAATAATTTTTAATGAAGCCAAAGCAAAGAAACAAAGATTGCATGACACCCAGTAATGAAAGCACTGAGGGAAAAAAAAACAAAATTGCACAAAAGCCTGTCAAAACTCAAATAAGATAAAAACTAACAGTTACTGTGATAACATTGTCAAATAAATAGTATACATTTACAGAAGATATAATGTTTTAATTGTTTCCACTTTTTTGTAAATTAAAATTTTTAGAGGAAATTTGAAATAGAGCCCAAGGATACTGGTTGTTTGGAATGAACATCCATATGATAAGCCAGAAACCAGAGCAAACAAAGCCATTGATATTTAATGATTGTCCTCTAACTCTTAGGCCAGAGACAATTGATTTAATAATTCTAAATTTATTTATTTTTATCTCCAAATTAAGGTAGAAATGTAAGACCGCAAGGGATCTTTCACTGCCATATATTCATAACTTACAGATAAAATGATACCCATAATCCCACTGGCTAGTAAAATCACTTTCATTCTTTAGATGCTGTCTCCTGTTCATAAATTTTCAGAACTACAAATTTAGTCATTAAAAAATGTGAGATTTATTTATTTATGAATAATTATGCTTTTCTAGATGTGTCTAGATATGTGTTAGCAAAAAATAGAAGAATGCTTAATATTTAATTTAATATGGCAAATTTAATTCATCTAATACTTTGAGCAGTCAAACTGTATGGATACATATTCAATCTCTTTGATAATTCTATTGAGTTGGCTACTCAATTCCATGTTCTCTCTCCATCACTTCTTCTTTCCAAGAAGCTACTAGGTAGAAAGGTGTGTATATGTGATTTATAGGATAAAATGACTTGGCAAAGGACGGTTTCTCAAATAGCACTGATATTTTCTGCATCCTTTATGATCTTGATTGTGAAATTACAGGTCTGAAAAACCCTGCATAGATGATGTAAGGTTTTACTGTCCATGAAATATGTGGAGGTTTCTTAGTACTAACTCTACAAACATACAGATAGTTAGCTAAGGATGCTTTCTCTGTTTGTTAGGTCAAAGTTAATTTAGCCTCATCTTTATCTTCTTAGCATCTGAGGAGTCCTGACTAATGTCCAGCCTTGTCTTCTATGCAATTCTAATCAATGTTTTCTCAGTACAACCTTTGAATTACTGTCCTTGTAATGATCATAACCAACACCATTATTCAGGCTTCGCCACCAGTTCCTTAACCAAAGTGTAAGTTCATCTAACAAGAAGCATATAAGAAAATTGAGGTACTATTCATGTTATTTAGAAGTTGAGACTAATTCAGAACTAATTCCAATGTTATCCACTTCAGAGAGACACACGCGCATGTGCACACGCACACACACACACACACAAACACCTTCCAATCTCACTGACTTCACTGCCATGAGCACTTACATGGCAGGGAAAGGCATTGTATCCTTAGTTTTCTCTCATACTTAGTCATTTCCCTCTCCATACTTTAACTCAAAAAAACGAAATTAACTCTGATCACAAACTTCTCCCCTCTCTCTGCTGTCTTGCTTGACACTGGAGACGACTGGGTCTTACATTGTTTAGTCCTCCTTCCTTCTGTTGTTTATATGATAGAATGGGGGTTAAAAGATTTTACAAAAAATTCTCATTTGCAATCCTGTTTACAAGCCAGATACTACTATATCTACACCATTGCATTAATAGTCTTAAACTCCATCACTACCTCCTCTGCCAAAGGCATAGATGCTCATCATGATGAAGCAAAGTACCTCATGGAGATAGGAAAGGCAAAAATCACTTCAACGTTTTTCACCAAGTTCCAAGTTCTTCTGTTACAAAGAAAAGCTCAAAAAGGAACTCCTTACAAAACTACACACTAATTCCTCACGTGTTGAAGTATCCAAATCAATAACAGAGATTGCAAAGGAGTCACCATTGATTGCAAGTTCTGGGATTTTTGCCCCAAGAGTTCTATATTGTTGTTTGCCATTTTGATTGTATTCTGATTCTCTGAAGACTGACAATAAAGTTTGTTTTGAGTAAGAGGAAAGAGCTAACTGTCCAAAATTGATTATAGAGGTTTGAAAAAAAACAAACAGGGGACAGATAGAGAGAGAGGAAGTAGTTTGGTGGGGCTTAGAGAGGGTCTTGGACCTTTTGGATTGAGGAGCTGAAGTGATAATAGATTCCTGATGATTTCTCTCTCACTTCTTACCACAATATCTGACTCCCGATTTTTTATTAATAAAGAATAATTAGATAAATGCTTCACTATATGTTCTGTATATTGAGACCATCTAAAAGACAATCTCGCTTATTTCCCAGGGAAACAGAGAGGAAGGATATGCAGATCCTGCCATGGCTGCTCAGGATGCAATGGTAACTAAGTGTGGCCGTCCCCCTGACTAATAGAGCTTTTGATAGAGTGAATGGAGCTGGTTCTGACTCCTTCCTATCTGTGTGATGTTGCAGGTCCTGTGGGAAGCTTGCCAGCAGAAGACTGGGGAGCATAAAACCATGATGCAGATGATCCTATGCAACAAGAGCTACCCACAGCTCTGGCTGGGTAACTAGAAACAGGCTTTTTACAGCTCTTTAACCAACTGAGTGACATACAAGTAACTAGCATGAAAGAAGGACTGTCACTCAGCAATAGAGAATTATGTCTATACAGTATGCCTCATTTAATGGAATTGTTAAAGAATAAAACTTTACCACTAAATTTTGTTCCAATAAATAAATCTCACAGCTTTCACATACAGACTCTTAAAAATTGCCTATACCAGGGACTTTATATTGTGTCTTGAATAATCTCCAGTGAGCTTACTGTGGCCAGCCCCTCAGTCAAAGTTGTTGTTTTATGAAATATCTATACTGCCTACTGGTCTTTGAGAAGTGGTCACATTAAGCTACACTTGACTTTCTCCAAACTCTGCCCCTTTCTTTTCCATTATTATAAGACAGATTAAATACATTTAAATGAAAAGTAAAGTCCTATTAATTTTAGCAATGGCCTACTCTAATTAAAATATGCCTCTTTTACTTTATGTGAGTTAAAATTAATACTAACAATAACAATACTTCTTCACATCTAAGTTGAAATGACTGAAGACTGAACATTGACAAAGATAGGGCCAACTGAGTAAACTCTTTAAAAAGGGAATTTATTGAACGTTATTTTATGTTAGTTAATGAAGCTGCGAATGGTAATCTTCTGTTCCTCAAAATCACTCTTCCAAACTCTATTCCTAAACATCACTCAGAGGACTTTTGTGTTTAGCTTTTGTATTTAAGATCTAAAAGAAAGTTTCCTGTTGGCAAATGAATTTAGACTGTTGTTATATATGTCTTATGGAAATGCATCATAAACAATAGCTCACTCTGTGCCTTCCCTCCATCTAAATCAGATTTTGAGTCATTGAGTCCCAGTGGGGGTAACCATTGTTTCCCAGCTCAGCAATAGCAGGTCCTTAGAGTCCAGGGTTCATGGAAGTTTTTGCATCTCATAAGGTCTATACTTATTGAAAAGAGTAGATTCTTTGCCACAGTGGTAGCAGCACTAGGAAATGCTTTAGTTCTAAACCATTATATGTATAGTAAAATAGCCATGGTTTAAGGTTTAAGTTTATGATATTTATAAAAATCTCTTTTGAATTGCATAAATTTCTTGTAGTTTTCCAGGAATTTCAAAATATTTCTGGACAAAGCCTGGTGGATGCCATCAATGACTGTTACGATGGCTACTTCCAGGAGCTGCTGGTTGCAATTGGTAAGCTGTATTTTTTTATAATGAACAACTGACCTTTCATTCCACAGTCAATACTGACTGGTTCTGACTGGATTAACTGTGCATAAGTAGGATTTATGAAGCATTTTTCTCCATGAAATTATTCGGAAAGTTCTATAAGCTCCAGGAAAGTTCATGAGCTAGGGCTTTGATGCATTGAGATAATAAGCTGGAGACATTAATGAACTACCATATTTCCCTAAAATAGGCTCAACTTTTGTATGACAGAGAGAATCTTCAAATGCCCTGTCTCAGGAAGCAACATGTCACAGGTTTAAATCTATGATAGGATCATTGACATCCACCCCCTTGTCAGGAACAGATGAATGCTAACAGTGTGACTATGTTCTTGTCTCCCAGAAGAAAGGATATTTTCAAATTTTACTTTTGATTTTATTATTTTATTATCTTTAATAAATTTTTCTTTTAGGAACAAATCATATTATCAAAAACCCTAAATAGTTAATTAGCAGTGAGTTCCACAGGCATTCTTCCTGAATGTTATCTAAAATGATATGCGCACTGTAGAAAAGTCCATTGCTCTTATTCATAATGACTATTCCAGTGTTCATCTTTTACCATGTAGTCTGTGGCTTTGCCGCCCACACTTCAGGAAAGGTATATAAAGAGTCATTGTGAAATGCTCTGTAATAGGTTCAAAAGATGAACACTTTGATTGGTGTTGAATAAACCATTGCTGTGAGTTTTCCATACCAAGAATGTCTTGCCACAGAGCAGAGAGGTCACAACATTTTTATGAATTAACCAGTAAGCAAATATTGTATGAAAATGATTTGGTGGGTTTTGTGAAACCCCTAAAGATGAGTGATGGAGTTGGTTATTAGTATGAATGTGTCTGAGAAAGAAATACATTTACATTCCATCATATTCCCAATAGATTTAATAGGCATTCATCACATGCCAGCTAATTAGCAACAAAGTTAGAATAGAACTCAAATTGTTGAAATCTCAAAGCAGTCCAAACAGTGAGTCTGACGGGAACAGAGTGGACATCAGGAACACCAGGAAAGACTTAGCTGGTTCATTCCATCAATTAATATTGAATGATTGCTTACTGTGTCTCTAATTGGATACTTGAGGTAGAATATCAAAGCAACAAAATAAAAATAACAACAGATGCCCAAGCCCTCTGGGAACTTGCCTTCTAGAAGTGACTTAAGATTAGTTATTAGGTCTACTTCTTTCTGTAATGAAAGTTAGATAAAAATGAAGATCTCATTATCAAAACAATTACTTAAACTAAAGAAAAGTTAATAAGATTTTATTTTGAAGAAACAATATAGCTCCTCATTTATTACTTATGTATGCGATGAATCTATGTACTTTTTCAAACATGACTATTTGATGGTTTACAGTCTCAACGGATACCACAGGAACAACTGTTGGGAAGGCTCCAGGCTGTTTAAAGCCATGGCAAGCTTAGTCAAATAATATCTAAAACTGGAGAAGAACACTTTACATTTGTTACAGCTTCTCCTTAAAGGACCTCTCATCTGGTTACAAATCTTTAAGGAATCTGATGCCACTCAACGAGCTCCTAGTTTATATCAATTTTAAAGACTATATGAATAGGCAACATTTGGGAACATAAATAGATTGTATGTGTGAGTGTTTTAATATTTAACACAACATTTTTTGTTTGTTTGTTTTTTTGAGACAGCATTTTTCTGCAGATTTGGAGACTGTAATGAAACTAGCTCTTGTAGAGCAGGCTGGCTTCGAACTTGCAGAGATCTGCCTGCCTCTGCCTCCCAAGTGCTGGCCTTAGAGGCATGTGCCACCACCAACCGGTTTAGCACCATATTTTAAAAAAAATAGTAATAATGTTCATATGTTTAGTTAAGATCATTTGTCATTTTAAAATACAGTGTTGACAGTGTTTATTTTTTTTAGTAAAGTATGGCTCATGCTAACATTATTCTAAGTATTAAAACTGCAATACAGTACCATAAATCTGGAAGATTATAAAAGTGTTCTATTTATTCTTTTTCTCAACTTCTGAAGAATTACAGCTTATTGAAATATCTTCCTTGCTCTCTACCTCTCTAGTTCACTGTGTCCAGGACAAAGCAAGCTATTTTGCATATAAATTATACAGAGCAATCAATGTAAGTATAACACTTCTTAAAATTCATCTAAAATTAATATATATTGTTTTTATTTCAACGAAATTGTGTTTAAGTAAAAAGAAGTGAGTTAAATAACAAAGCAAAATTTATCAAATACAGATAAGTCACATAAGACATATGTGAAATGAGTCATTCAGCATAGGCACATAAAACATAGAGACTTCAGGGTACATATCCTTCAAGTAGTTTAGAGTCTGAACATTTATATAAACCAATAATTCATATGCATTCAGACATATTCAAAGACCCTACATCACATATAAGTAAACACAGAAAATTCCAAATATTGTAAACTCGCAGCCAAAAAAAGACCAGTTATAATTTTTGAAGCTTGAAAACAAAATATTGGTACTTTATTTTAATGTACAAGTACTTTATGTCAAAAGTACTATAAAAATCATTAAATACCAATAAAGCCTAAAGCTATTTTTTGTAAATAACTAATAGTGTTATCCATGTCTTGGTGTGATGTTCAATAGCACACACTGGTTGTTCATGTTCTGGTGTGGGATTCAGTTACACACCCTGTACCAGTCCAATTTAAAGACACAAACACTTAAGCTCATCAGATAAGGGACCTGTTCTTCATCATGTTCTGACATTGTCTTAAAGAGGAAAAAGGATGGACTACTGAGATGGGTCCGTACCTCCATCTGAGATGGCTCTTCCCTCCAAGCCTGACAACCTGAGTTTAATCCCTGACACCCACATGGTTCAAGGAACAACTCCAACTAGTTGACCTCTGACCTCTAAAGGTATACTATGGTATACACACACATGCGTGCGCGCACACACACATACACCAATGCACACATGTACACACACCCAAACACACAACATATGTACACACACAAACCAACACACCTACACATACATACTCATAAAAACACATACACACACAAACCAATACATATATACACACATAGAAGCACATACATATACATAAACATATAAGAACACATGCACACACAATATATATAAACACACACATGTACACATGTACAAACATGCACATGCAACATATATAGCACACACAGATGCACATGAACACACAAATAATATAATAAAAGTCTAAAGAATATATAATACATACATATATCACATACCCTTGAAATAAAGAAACTTTTAGTAAATGTAATAGTATAGTGATTTGAACAGTGTATAAAATTTTTATGATCAGAATGTGTTACTCGTAAAGCAATTTATTTCTCAGTAGTACATATTATTTGTACAAAAGAACAGGATTCATTATGATATCTTCATGCATGTACGTAAAGTATTACCAAAAACACTTCACATGCCAACTTCTTGATATTTCCCAGCATGCTGGGGAATTATGCTAATAGTTAACAACATTTTTATTATGTGTCTTGTACATAGGAGTTAACTTATACATTATGCATAAGAATGTATTTAGCCTCAGAATGCAAGAGAAAAATCCTTGTAGCTTCTTTGCATTGTGCAAAATAGCATCTTGAGCGATGCTGTAAAATAATTCAATAATTCCTCCCCAATGAGCCATGACTGTGCCGCCAGAATAAAGCTTCCCCTGTGATTTACCCTGGGCAAATAATCAGGTTTTTTTTATTCCAGCTATACCCTGATTAGGTGAAATTCATTCTAATGACTTATAAATTAAATCATAAGCCTATATGTTCTAGGTAGAAAAAAATCTTATATTGATAAATAGTTTGCTGTTAAAGTCAATTACATATAAATAATCCAAAATAATTTTTTAAAAAAAATTAAATCACTGCTTGGCCCATTAGGTCTAGCTTCTTATTTGCTAACTCTTACATCTTAATTTAACCCATTTCTATTCATCTGTGTATCACCACAAGGCTGTGGCTTACTAGGTAAAATTTCTGCATGTCTTACTCGAATGGAAGATCTATGGCATCTCACTGACACCACTTCTTTCCAGAATTCAGTTCCATCATCCCCACCTACCTAAGTTCTGCTCTATCAACAGGCCATAGCAACTTCTTTATTAACCAATGAAAGCAACACATAGACAGAGGATCTCCTATATGATTTCCCCTTTTCTGTTTAAACAAAAATCAAGGCTTTAATATTAACATAGCAAAACTATATATATATAACAAAACAGGTATCAAACAAGAACTACTGTTACAATATTTATATCTACTTTATCTTTATCATAACTAAGGAAAACTATTACTATAACTATAAATTCTTCAACTCTATCAAAGACTCCAGAAGGATATAATATTATCTAAGTTAACAGGAGGTGCATTGTAAGCAACTTTCAAAACTCTAGAATTGACAGAGATATCTCGCTGCCTGGATAGTCACCCAAAGTTTTTCTGTATAATTGGGGTATTCATCTTCATGCCTATCAGGCCCATGGTATTCAACAAACTTCCTCATGCAGAAGGAAATTTCAAAGAGAGTTCAGTCACTTTCTTATGTATGCTACAAAATATCTTGCAGACTCTTTCGTGAAGCAGGAACCCTTAAGTATTATCTCACCTTTACATAACTTCAACAGTCATTTTTCTGTGGGTCCTGAATGTCCAGTTTCTTGCCCAAATGGCTAACCAACTCCACAAGGATCCTCTTTGATACCCATTTTCCTCTTGAAGTAGATTGGTGCTGCCAAGAGCAGACGTGTATCACTGTCATGAAAAGTCCTAAGTTCTTAAACATTTTTAAATGCCATATTCTGAAGGTCTCTGAAATATTTGAAGAATACCTATCTGAAACTGAAACATATCTCTATAACATCTAGAAAATCTAACTAACATGACTTCAAGCTTGACTATTATAGATGATTATCTATTAACCTATATTTCTTAATTATACATTACATTTTTAAAGGAGCTACACAAACACAACACCTTAACCAAAATCAGAAATACATATACATATAATGAAATTGACCTTAAATTTGTATCAATAAAACAAGATTCATACCAATGCAAATTATTCATATCTATATCATATCCCCCTTTAATTTGTGAGATGGAGCATTTGAGTGGAGTTTGTGAGCAGACTGCTACAGCTAGCTTGATGGTGGCATGGACTGGCTGTATGCCCAGAAGTAGGACAGTACACATGGCTCAGAGCTGCAATCAGCTCTGACATGCTGGACTGGGCAAGGCAAGCAGACAATGCCATATTACCCCTACCAATGATGCAGCTTAAGTTGTAAGAAGCATTAAGTATGATAAGAAGTGTTCCTGGGCAGTAAAGAATTACAGATTCACAATAGGACATAAACAACCTCTAAAAGGGTCACAATTTTGGACAAAATTCTTATATAAAGAGCTGGAATATCAAGTATTAGCAATCTGTTTTTATTTCCCTGAAACTTCGTCACAAAAAAAAAACTCTAAATGACTGACATTTTAAAAACAAAAACTTGGTCAGATAATTTGTTTTAATCACTTCAAATCATAAATTCTTTTTTGTTTCTTTTCATCAACACTCAAAGCATTCTTGAATAAAAGCTAGATTATTAAAGAAAACCAGCCGACAAACTACAATCCCAGAAAGACAAGATCTCCGGAGTAATTTGGGAACATGGGTACCTTGTGGGAGGATTCAATGAAGGGAGGGGAGAGGCAGGGAGGAGAGCAGAGAATAATGTAGAGCTCAATAAAAAATCAATTTTAAAAATGAAAAAAGCTAGATTATGCTGACTGACCACCAGATGTCAGCATTATTCCATTTCAAGATATTTGAACCATCCATGCAGCTAGGCCTCAGACATCCCCACGCTGTGGTTTGGGAGGCATATAGATCTGCAAGCATACTGCTACAGAAAAGAAAGTCTTAGATGTTAAACAGGCCTTTAAAGTACTGTTTTCTCTACCGACCTTTCTTCACCTTTTAGGACTTTGGCTTCCATAATAAAACTGTCATCAGGATTCTAATCGCCAGAAGTGAAATAGACCTAATGACCATACGGAAACGTTACAAAGAGAGATTTGGGAAATCCTTGTTTCATGATATCAAAGTAAGCCTTCTCTCCATGTTTGACTTAAACTCGCATTTTGTTCTTTCTGAATTATAAATAAAAGCTTTAATTTAATCAGCTTGATGTTGGGATCTAGAAAATTACATATCTGTCAAGGATGGTGGACTCTAAGAGTCAAGTCACAGTGTTAAATGCTTTAACAAATAAATCTTAACCTGTGAAGTCATTGCACCTTGAAAGTAAAACCTTTCCTTCTTTGCTTTTAATAGTCACTCCCTATGACTGTCCTTCAAGGGTTCAGTTCTCACATGAATACACAGGACCACCTGGGTATGGCCCTTCCCCTGTATTTATAGCTGCAACCTTCACAATAGAATTACTACTCCACACCCCTCATAGCATCATAAAAGGCCAGAGAGTCAGTAAATATCATCAGCTGCTATAATAAAGAACTTTATTAGTGAATGTGTTAAGCTGTACATGACCAACCACTTCACCAATCAGAGGGCAGGAAAATAAAAGTTCAAAACTAACCAAATCAATGTCTTATTCTGATATTTCAAAACTTTCATTAACTGTTTTGTAAAACTTGGCAAAAATGGAAAGATATGAGTTATCTAGGTAATCTGAGTGCTCAGTATGAAAATAAAAATGCTTAGTTTCTCCTCCAAAAAAATCAGAAAGATTTCCAGGAAGGAGAGAATGGAGCATAAGAATGCACACAGTACCTGACTATGTCTAAATTTATACTTTGTACATTCACGTTGCTTTCTAATGTAATTTGAAAGTCACAAGAAAGAACATTTTAGCTCCATGAATTATTCAAGATATGATTCAGCATCTCAAATATTACAGCCACATAAGCCAGAAGGTTTTCTAGGACTTTGTAGGAGCCAAAGTGATTCTAAGAAATGGACAAATCAGTAAAAATTAAGCTTATTCTTTTTTAATCTTTGATAAAATGTTCCTTTGGCTACCTTGGAAATCCAGAGCTACAAGTGACAATGCACACGTACCATTGAGAAATAGTTAGAACTAGATTAGTGAATAAGCAAATGCACATACATACTTGTCATTATTCCCAGCTGTCTCAATGACAAGTTGGAATAATACAATGCTACTATGTACTTGTGAACCTTAGTTACACAGAACCGTGTAAAATTGCACAACACTGTGTAAAAGATCAGTAATATGCTAAGTGATTTTTATGAAGCTGACTTCTATAATGACAGTCACTCAACCATCTGTACGAGAATATTTAGAAATGGTGAAAGAACATAAAAAGAGAACAAAATTGCCCTAATTTTCTATGGTAGATTTCCAGTAATGAAATTTTTTGTAAGCCCTGCTATGACTGGAAAACATGTGCTTCCCCAGATCTCTACATTGAAACTCTAATCCTACAGAGAAGGTGTTAAGAGTGTGACCTTTGAGAGTTAAGTCATGAAGGTGGAACCCATGAGCAGTTATTTTCCTTACTGGAAGAAGAAAGCTCCAGAATATTACTTTGTCCCTTTCGCCATGTCAAGCTGGAGTCTATGAAGAAGTATGCTCTAAGTGACAAAAAAAATGTGTTGTCACATAGATTTTCTATTGAACATAGATTTACAACATCTTAAGCCACCTCATTTATGGAAGCCCTAGGGGACTAAGATAGCCGTGGTTGATCTTTCTCAAAAGTGCATAAAGAATAACATTTTGTTGTCAAACAAATGATTTTATTAAACCAGGAAATCCACTTGTATAAAACATACTATGAAGTAGAAAAATTATCTTGCATGATTACCCATTGCTTTTCAAGTTCTCATTGATACATATAATGTTTCATTGATATGTAATATTATGGTGCATATGTGTTTATAGATCTCTGTGCTCATCCATAATTGAAAAAATATTTAAAATGCACTTCTTTATATGGGATTCCTGAATTAAAGAGTATAAATATTTTCATATCTTTTGAAACACATTGTCAATGTCCAGAAACCATCAATTAGTATATTAATATTAGGGTACCAATTCCTAAAGCAGAAGAGAAGATTCATTTTACCATGTTATTGTGCTCACAAATAAACATTAATATTCCATCAGTTTTACATAAATCATATTGTACTGAATATAAACACAGCATTATTTTAATGAATATTATCTTTAATAAGGCTCAGAAAATCTTTAGACAAAAATATAAATCATTTTGTGAAAAATAACAATCCACAAATTTAACATATGGCAATTAGAAGAATTGCAGCTGATATTTTTAGGGATTTAGAGATTTGATTTCAAGTGCCTGTATTTTTTTTTCTTTTCAGAATTTTGCTTCAGGGCACTATGAGAAAGCACTGCTTGCTATATGTGCTGGTGATGTGGAAGACTACTAAAATAAGTAAAGAATGGAAGGACTCACATGTCTTATAATTCTCTTTACAGTCACCTCAGATACAGACTTTTGAACCTGTGCTGTTATTGACACTGAAACATAACCACAGAATCATATTTCTCTTGTATCTTTAAAATTATTCTGAGAAATAAACTACTGTTGAAAATATGTAATCCTGGATTTGCACCCCTCCCTCAAATGGTAATTAATTAAATTGCATGTGGTGGAATAAGAAAAACATTGCATTGGAGTAGATTTCTTTTAGTCGTGAACCAGTTCCTACCACAGGAAAGTCTGCTCATGACTGTCTTTAGTATCAGTCTGAAACCTATAAAATTGAAGTTTGTTACCGTGCTCAGCATGTGCCCACTCTCAGGGAAACTGCCTGGACTCTTGAACAAACCCAGTAAAGCTGAGGTAAAGCCCTAAAACTGCCTTTAAATGAAAAGACCCAAATGTAAAATGTACCCAAGAGGTAATAGGTAATATTATGTAATACTACTGGATTAATTAGTTGTACAGATATTGGATAGAAAAGCAAGGGTTCGTGTGTGTCTCTGTGTTTACCTTGATTGTGCTAAAGCCACTCCAGTAAAATATCTAAAATACTTCTAAAAAGTTCTTTCTTTAATTTTGGAGGAAGGGTAGTTGGGCACATGTACCATGGCACATTTAGTCACCAGGCTGTCTCTCAACTCATGGCCTCTTTTTCTTTAATTGTTGTTGTTTTGTGTGTGTCCAAAATACATAATACAATCTACTCAGTCTATACAATGTTACTTGCAGATATATGAGATGAAGTCCAACCTTTTGGCATTGGATGGCCAGCTGGGAAGCACTTCCCAGAGAAGCCTATTTCTACCATAATCAACATTAATTTGTTGCCTACAGTCTTTTTCTAGGGCTGTGCCCTCATGATATTTTTCCCTTTCATGTTTGCATGTCCACTAGTGTCCTTCCTTTCAGATATTTTTGGACAGCCATGTTGACAGGACTTCATGTAAGCATCTTCTGACATCTCTAAAAGACACAATAACACAGCAAACTTCTTGATCCTCTGGGACTTACAGTATTTCTATTCATCTTCTGTAATGATCTCAAAGTCTCATATCAGGAAATGTTTTGTAGATGTATCAGTTGGGACTGTGTACCATATAATCACTAATTCCTGCATTTTGATAGATTGTAATTTTCTGCAAGAGTCTCTGTTGCAAAGATATTTCTTTGGCAAGGGTGAGGTCCACACTTGTATATGAAAATTTGAAGGTAGGAACAACAGATGATATTTGACTTTCTGGGCCTGGGTTATCTCACTCAATATGATCCTTTCTAATTTCACCTATTTATCTACAAATTATGTAATTTTAACTTTTATGAAGATATATAGTTTTAATAATAAACACAAATAAGTTTTCATTATCTGTATATCAGTTGAAAGTCATTTAGGCTGTTTTCATTTCTGGCTGTTGAGAATAGTGTAGTAATGAACATGACTAAGCAATAACAGTGGAGTGCTCTGTAGAGTCCTTTGGGCATATGCTGAGAAATCGTAAAATTAGTTCAGGTAGAAGAATTATTTGTAGTTTCAGGAGTTACTCAAACTGATTTCTGCAGCAGCTAGACCAGTTTGCAATCAACATGGCCTTTCTCTTCACTCATTTGATTGTGTTCTTTAGCTGTGCAGAAAAGTTTTAGGCTTATGAAGTCCTATTTGTGGATTTGACCTCAATTCCTGGTCAAATGGGGTCCTGTTCAGAAAGTGTTTTCCATCACACATATTCTATATGGTATTGCCTATGTTTTCTTCCTGGAGTTTTTATACCTATACACAGGTAGATTTTCTATGTACATACCACAAACATACATAGAAAGAGATTATGGATACCTCTAATTAAAAATACTCTCAAAAAAGAAATGTTTAGTAATTAACCTAACCAAATATATGAAATATTTCCACAATAAAAATTTTTAATTTTTGAAGGAATTTTGAGGAAACACTAGAAAATGAAAATACATTCCATGCTTGTTGGTTGGTAGAACTAAATCTACAGAAACGACTATTCTATCAAAATCCCTTTACAGATTCACTGCAATTCCAGTGAAAATCTGACATTCTTTACAGTAATACAAAAATTATCCTAAAATTCACAAGGAACAGTGGACTCCAAATACCTAAAAGAGCCCTTAACAAAAAGAACAATGTTAGAGATACTAACATGATAGGCTTCCAGACATATTAGAGGCAGAGTCAGAAAAGCAAATATGATGCAGATCCAAAAATAGACATGAAGGTCAATAGGACAGAATCAAAGACCCAAACATGACTACACATATATATTCTATAGCCATCCGATTCAACCAAGCTGCCAAAAACATACACTAAAGACAAGATAGCCTCTTCAACAAACAGTTCTGGGAAACCGGATGCCCACATGTAGAACGAAGTTAGACCTGCTTCTATTACCTGGCACAAATTTCAAGTGTCTCAAAGACCTAAATGTGAAACCTGACAGTATTAGAAGAAAATATAGGCCGTACTCTATATAATATGGGTATAAGAATGGAGTTTCTGAATAGTACCCCAGGTACCCAGGAATTGAGACCAGCAATCGCTAAGTGAGACTTCATGAAACCAAGAAGATTCTATATAGCTAAAGAAACAATCACTGCATGAAGAAGCACAAAGAATGAAAAAGAACGTTTGCTAGCTGCCCATCTTATAGAGGATTAATATGTTGTTAAAAGAGACAGTACACTGGTTTCCTGGCCGCCCAGACCCAAATAATCACACAGAAACTACATTAATTATAACACTGGCCTATGGCTCAGGCATCTTTCTAGCTAGATCTCATATCTTAAATTAACTCATTTCTATTAATCTATGTATCACCATAAGACTGTGGCCAACTGGTAAGGTTCCAGCATCTTTCTGAATTATCAGCAACATGGTGTCTCAGACTCTGCATTCTTTCTCCCTGCACGCAGTTTAATTTTCCCACCTATGTCTCTTATGCCCTGCCAAAATCAGCTTATTTATTAACCAATGGTATTAAAAAATATTCACAGCATACACAGGGGAACACATCAATATATACAATATATAAATAATTTTAAAATGGCCAAAACAAAAACAAAACAATGTAAAAACTGGGCTTGGGTTCTAAAGAGAGTTCTCATAAGAAGAAATAAAAATGGATAAGAAATTTCTCAATTTATGTTAATTCTAAATAGCAATTAGTAAAATAAAAACAACTTTGAGATTCTTGTTTTCCTTGCTGTTATCATTATTTTATTAATTTTTATTGAGCTCTACACTTTTCCCTGCTCCCCTCCCTGCCTCTCCCCTCCCCTTCAAACCTCCCCTAAGGTCTCCATTTTCCCATTTTACACAGGAGATCTTGTCTTTTTCTATTTCCCATGTAGATTAGATCTATGTATTTTTCTCTTAGGGTCCTCATTGTTGTCTAAGATCTCTGGGATTGTGATTTGTAGGCTGGTTTTTTTTTTTTTGCTTTATCTTTAAAAAACACTTATGAGTAAGTATATGTGATGATTGTCTTTCTGGGTCTGGGTTACCTCAATCAAAACAATGTTTTCTAGCTCCATCCATTTTCCTGCAAAATTCAATATGTCATTATTTTTTCTGCTGTGTAGTATTCCATTGTATAAATGTACCACATTTTCATTATCCATTTTTGGTTGAGGGGCATTTAGATTGTTTCCAGGTTCTTGCTATGACAAACAATGCTATGAACATAGTTGAGCACATGTCCTTGTGGCATGATAGAACCTCCAAAAGAAGGAAGAAAGAATCTTAAGCACTGAAGGTACAATAGAGGAAGTAAACTCATCACTCAAAACATTAAATTTAACACAAGCTTAACCCAAAATATCCAGGAAATTTGGGACACCATAAAAAGGCCAAACCTAAGAAGAAAGTTAAGTTCAATTCAAAAGCACAGAAAATATATTTAATAAAATCATAGAAGAAAACTTTTCCAACCTAAAGAAAGATATGCCTATGAAGATACAAGAAGCTTACAGAACACCAAATAGACTGGATCAAAAAAAAAGTCCCCTCACCACATAATAATCAAAACACTAAACATACAGCGTGATGATGTACAAAACAATCCCACACCAGTTCAGAATTATGAATAATAAAAGGGTTATTTATTTAAGGGGAAAACTTAGAGATTACTGTCCTAGATAGCAGTCTTCTGCAGAACAGGAATAGAGTCTAGCAGCCAGAAGCAGGAGCCAGAAGCAAGAAAGCAGGGACAAATGTACCACTGCTTTTACCATATAAGAGACCATGCCCAAGTGGACTGGTATCTTAAAGGCTATTGGCAGAAGGAGCAGAATATGCTCCCATAGCACCTCCCCTTATGTTTAAATAAGAGACTTCCAAACCCAATTCAAAACTATACACACTAGGAAGAGATACCAAGTATAATTAGAATTACAATCAGCATAAACAAATATTAAGCAAGGAACATATGCTAAATGTTTTAATAAATATTCTAACCTATGGAGTCTTGTATAGGAAATGGCTTGGTCAGATAATAAGAATACAGTAACTGAATCTTTTTGGTCAGTCTGTAGGGGCTTCTCTCCCCGGCTACTGCCTCTCTTCCTATCCCATCCCAGCTTCTGCCCAGGCACCCTGTCCCTTCTTCGGGGACATAAGAACCCCCCCCCAGCTCAGTCTGTATTTGGGCCGGGACCGGGTGGTGAGTGCAATCGGGCTGGTGTTCCTTTGTTTCACTAAGCTTGCAGGCACCAAGCTAGGCCTTTTGTCTGTGAGGTCCCTGGACAACAAGTGGTCCTGATCCTTTATCAGATGATCCATCCGAGAGCATTTGAAGGAAGAGATGGGCAGGCGCCAATACAAGAATTCCTCCAACAATCTGAAAATCAACATGGTAACACCAGAACCCAGCGAACATATGATATGAAGACTTGAACACCCTAATCCAGAAGAAGTAGAAAACATTGACATTATGAAAGTGATAGAGTCCCTTAAACAGGATATGAAAAACTCCCTTAAAGAAATGGATGAGAAGAATGATAGAAAGTTTGAAGATATGAGTAAATCAGTAAAAGATACCCTAGGAAACCAAGAAAAAACAATCAAACAGATAGTGGAAACAGTTCAAGACTTGAAAACTGAAATGGAGGCAATGAAAAAAACACAAACTAAGAACCTGCTGGATATGGAAAATCTAGGTAAATGAATAAAGATGACAGAGACAAGCATAACCAACAGAATACAAGATAGAAAAAAGTATCTCAGATTCTGAAGACACCATAGAGAAAATAAATGCACTGATCAAAGAAAACAGCAAATCCAACAAATTCTCATCACAAAACATCCTTTATTGTATAAGATTGTTTGGGATATCCTGGGTTTTTGTTTTTTCATATAAAGTTGATCATTGTTCTCTCAAGGTCTGTAAAGAATTTTGTTGGAATTTTAATGGTGATTGCGTTGACTGACTGGGAGAAGATCTTCACCAACTCCACAACAAAGAAAGGTCTGATCTCCAAAATATATAAAGAACTCAAGAAACTAGACTTTAAAATGCTAATTAACCCAATTAAAAATGGGGCACTGATCTGAACAGAGAATTCTCAACAAAAGAAGTTCAAATGGCCAAAAGACACTTAAGGTCGTGCTCAAACCTCCTTAGAGATCAGGGAAATGCAAATCAAAACAACTTTGAGATACCATCTTACATCTGACAGAATGGCTAAAATCAAAAACATCAATGATAGCCTTTGCTGGAGAGGATGTGGAGTAAGGGGAACACTCATTCATTGCTGGTGGGAATGCAAACTTGTGCAACCACTTTGGAAATTGGTGTGGCGGTTTCTCAAGAAATTTGGGATTACCCTATACTAGGACCCAGTAATACCACTCTTGGGAATATACCCAAGACATGCCCTATCGTGCTACAAAAGCATTTGTTCAACCATGTTCATAGCAGCATTATTTATAATAGCCAGAACATGGAAACAACCTAGATGCCCCTCAATGGAAGAATGGATAAAGAAAGTGGTGTGGAATATATACACATTAGAGTACTACTCAGCAGTATACAATGACATTTTGAATTTTGCATACAAATAGATAGAAATAGAAAACACTCTCCTGAGTGAGGTAACCCAGACACAAAAAGATGAATATGGTATCTGAGCCTATAATTCATGATCCTAGAGAAGCTAAAGAAGAAGGTGAACCCAAAGAAAAACATATAGTTTTCCTCCTGGATAATGGAAGTAGACAAGATTGCCAGGCAAATATTGGGAGCTTAGGAGTGGGGGGGTGGATAAGGGGAGATGATGAGAGAAAGGTGAGAAGGGGAGGATGGGGAGAGCTTGGGGGAACGGGATGGTTGGGATGGAAGAAGGGTGGATATGGGAGCAGGGAAGTATATATCTTAATTAAGGGAGCAATTTTAGGGTTGGCAAGAGACTTGACTCTAGAGAGGTTCCCAGGTGTCCAAGGTGATGTCCCCAGTTAGTTCCTTGGACAGCTGAGGAGAGGGAGCATGAAATGGCTCTATCCTATAGCCAAACTGATGAATATCTTACATATCACCATAGAACCTTCATCTGGTGATGGATGGAGATAGAGACAGTGACCCACATTGGAGCACTGGAATGAGCTCCCAAGGTCCAAATGAGGAGCAGAAGGAGGGAGAACATGAGCAGTAAAATCAGGACCGCGAGGGGTGCACCTACCCACTGAGATGGTGGGGCTGATCTAATGGGAGCTCACCAAGCCCAGCTGGACTGGGACTGATGGAGCATGTGATGAAACTGGACTCTCTGAACATGGTGGTCCATGAGTGCTGACTGAGAAGTCAAGGATAATGGTACTGGGTTTTGATCCTACTGCATATACTGGCTTTGTGGGAGCCTAGTCTGTTTGGATGCTCACCTTCCTAGACCTGGATGGAGGGAGGAGGACCTTGGACTTCCCACAGAGCAGGGAACCCTGACTGCTCTTTGGACTGGAGGGGGGGAGGAAGAAGGTGGGGAGAGGGGGAGGTAAATGGGAGGAGGGGAGGAGGTGGAAATTTTTAATAAAATTTTTAAAAAAAGAATACAGTAACTACAACTATCTAGTCTTCAACCCTATCGAAGGCCTGAGAAGGGAGATAATATTACTTGAACAGGCAGGAAGTACAATCAAGTAGCTTCCAAAATGAGCAATATATGACAGAGACAATTAGCTACCTGAGCAATCACCCAAAGTCTCATTTTGCAATACTGAAGCAACCAACTTTGGCTAAAACCTAGCATAACTGACAGACCATTTTCAGAGGCAGGAAAATTTTCATAACCATCTTACCCTGTCTTGACAAGATTTGTCAGTCCTTCTTATCCATTTCTGGATAACATGTACCCTGTCAGTGGTTGAGATAGTGTCAGTTTCTTGCCCAGAGGCCAGTTTTGCCAAGAAGAAAACAAGCTCCAAGTGGAATGTCCTTGGTGCTCAACATTCTTTTGGGAATAGATTGGTGCTGTCAGAAGTAATCATGTCTCATGTCAAAAGAACCCTAAGTTATTTAAATGCCATGTTCCACAGATCCTTAAAGTGGTTGAAGATTACGTCTATAGACAGAATACAGTCTCTATGTTTCTAAGAAACCTAATTGATCTGTATGGATATACAACAAACATGAACAACTATTGTCCTATAATAATTAATACCTTTATAACTTAAAGACTAAAATTTCATGTCAGAATATTAAATAATCTGTAAATAATGTGCAACAACTGAGGACAGTGACCTCAAAATGTTAACAATCTATAAGTATCTTGATCAGAGGTAGGAGTAATATATAATGCAATATGAAAATATATCCTAAACGTTGTACTATATACAAAATGTCCTAAACAGAGATAAGAACATACATATATACAATCTGACAGAATAACTTTCATAAGTGTACAAATAATGTAAACAAAATAACAAATATAATTTTGTTATATACAATAACTATACCAATGTGATGTAAATTATAGATAAATAATAGCTCACAAGTATTCACTCTTTTACCTATTATTATTATCCCTCTTTTTTAAACATAGTTTTCACTCCAACCCTCTATCTAGTACATGTAATAATCAACAATCCCTAAACAGTGTTCCCAACCCTAAGGACAAATTTTAGAGGATAGGGTGTATTGTCCTCTAGAATTGCTTCCTGCTGTCATGGGGCAATGTTCTCTTAATAGGATCCTGCAACAATTAAGTAGTGGTTAAATTCCAAAACTACTGTCTAGTATACTTGCAAACAATTTTTGAGCAGTCAATAGGGTTTTGTTTTGTTTGTTTTTGTTTTGTTGTTGTTCTTATTTGGAGTTCTGCCAGAACATCATAAGAAGGTATACAATTTAAGCACCTGGTACCTGCCCCCCACAAAAAAAATGGTCTTAAAATAGTGCTGTCCACATCACAATGTCATCTCAATTAGGTGGAGTTGTTGCTCTGGGGCCCCATCTTCTTCCTGGAAACTTCAAAGATTACTGCAGGAAAAGGATCTGTAGGAAACTCTATTGTTCATTGTGGAAAACATCAAAATAATTTATATAAACACACATTCAATGAAGAATACGATACAGACAAAATAGGCATGGAGAAAGTAAAAATTTTCCTAAGGTCTTCCTTCTGCACCATACCAGATGGCTCCCATGAGACAGAAACTCTGAATGTTCCTTTTAACAAGATTGTATTTAGAGAAGTACAGACCAATTGTCCAACTCCAAAACCATCTGAATATATTAGCATGTATGTGTGTACTTGTGTGTAAATATAAGTGTGACCCATACTTGCATTCATAGACCACATTCCATTTTCCAGATGCTCCTTAGTGGCTAGGTATTTTTTCTACTGTCAACATTCAAATATCTCAGGGTCTTTGAATTTTTAGTGATGTGTATTTTCCTGTAAAGATAAGAACAGAACCCTGCCCTTACTCTTATGAGCTTTTCTTACCACCTGTATGATTGTCACCATTGTGGATGAGCTGTCATTCCTCTTTTTCAAGAGCTTTCTCCATTTCAAAGCTAATCTTTATTAATTTTGATGGTATCCATAATTTTGCTTCTCCTGTGGAAACAAGAGCAAAACCCTTTCCCCAACCTAGCATATCTCCTGGTTTCCATTGTGAGGTCAGCACATCCTTGAAATATACTGGTTGATTCAATTCAAAAGTTTACTCCATTATCCAATGCCTCTTTGCTGCTGTTTTTCCTTTCTTATTAGGGTTAAGAAAATTTAAGGTTCATAAAGCATTATGCAATGTATTTCTGGGGGTATTTCCATTATTTTCTGTTTGTGCAGCATTTCCTTTATAGTACTATTTGACCTTTCTATAATTGTCTGACCTGTAGGATTATTTGGTATACATGCCATGTGCTTTATATTATATTAAGCAAAAAAAAAATGTTTTATTTTCTTAGGTACATATGCCAGACCATTGTCTGTCTTTATTTGTGCAGGTATACCCATAATGGTTATAACTTCCAATAAATATGTGATTACCTCGTTTATGGAAGTATGCCAGAATATACATTTTTCTCTGTCCTACTGAAGTTTTTTACTCATCCTCCACATTTAACACATCATTCAGACCAGTATTGTTAACAGCAGGCATTGGATTATTTAAATTTTCCTGGTGAGATATGTTCTCTACAGTAACTATAAATGACTGGAACACATTCATCTTGAGGGCCTGCAAGAGGCCCCCCATGGTGTTTTCCAATGGTGTCTGGTTGCCTTGTCTATCTTTCATTTACCTACATTCATTGGTCCAATTACAGCCTTTGCCAGACCTCCTACACATTCCTGAAGGCTGAGTCCTCCTATTTTTGCCAGTCCATGAGGAAGCATTATTCTCAGAAATCCATTGTCTGCAGTCCCTTCTTAGATGTCCCATTCTACCACAATTAAAACATTTGGTATTTTGATTCTTCTCTTACCATTGGAAATTGGTTCTCATATCCAATTTTCAGTACCATAGTCAAGTGTCTCAACATTCATAATACCAAGACCCATTTTATCCATGGGTGCTGACCTGATCTTTAAAGGCCCAAGAATCCATTTGCATTCTATGTTGGCATTTTCATAAGCCAAAGATTCAATTATTATATGTCTAGCTTCTGGGTCAGTTACCCCTATTTGTGCAGCCCTAGTTAGTCTTTGCAAAAAGTCACTGAATGTTTCTCTCTGACCCTCTTTAACCCTAAGGTATGATTCAACTCTCTTTTCTAATTCCTGAATCCTGTCCCAAGCTTTTAAAACTGCTGTGATACATAGGGATAAAGTGTGTTCATCATAAAGAGCTTGACCCTGAGGATCAGAGCAAAGTCCTTCACCTAAAATTTGATCTAGAGAAATCTCAAGTCCTTTTGCTTTTTCTTGTTGCTCTAAAATTTTTGCCTCTTCTTTAAAAAAGCACCTATAAAGTAATTGCTGTCCACTTTCTAGGATTGCTGATAATAACTGAGTCCAATCTTGAGGCATTGCTTTGCTACTGAAACCCACATTTTGACTATTTCCAAAACAAAGGATGAATGTATTCCGTAAGCTACAATTGCTTGTTTAATTTCCTTTAAATCAATCATATGTATGGGCTCCCATGTATATTCTTTGGCAGCCTTAGGTTACTTGGGGCCAGATATTTTTTCCAATGTTATTACTGGAAAGGCAGGCAGAACTCTGGGGAAGCTATTTTATAGATTTTTTATATGGAGGTTAAATTTTTCCCTTTTATCTTTTGTTCCTGGTCATCAAATTTGATAATTTCCTCAGTCTTTCCAAATCTGTTTATCACTGCCTTTTGTTATATCTGGATCTCCTGTCCAATGATCTGCCCTCATTAAGAATTCCAAGATATGTAGTCTGTCCAGTAGAGATAATGTTTCATCCTTGGACATAATCTTTATAGTACACATATTACCTTCCTGGAGAGACATTCTATCATATACATTTGACAGAGTGCAATTAACACATTCAACAGAGCAAATTCTCTCAAATAATGTTTCAGCACCCACTGTCATTGATTGGGTTTTATGTGCCAAAGTGGCTGTTTCCTTCTCCAGAGTGCTGAATCTTCCTTTAAATAAATTACTATCAGTCTGTTGACTGAGTTTTGTTAGTTAAATTGATTGTATCATCCTTCAGATTTCTTACTTCTTCTTTGAGAAGCTTGGTACCAGTCTGTACCATTTCTAAAAGTACCTCAATTGACTGAGTTTTGTTAGTTAAAGTGGTCATATCCTTCTTCAGATTTCCACATTCTTTCTTGAGAAGCATGGAATCAGTCTGTAAATACTGTACCATTTCTAAAAATGCCTCATTCTTAGCCCTGTTATCAAACCATATCTTTGTGAGTTAGTAAGTGTATGTGTGTGTGTGTGTGTGTGTGTGTGTGTGAGAGAGAGAGAGAGAGAGAGAGAGAGAGAGAGAGAGAGAGAGAGAGAGAGCGATAGAGAGAGAGAGAGAGAAAGAGAGAGAGAGAATGTGAGTATATAAGAGAACAAAAGAAAGACTGTGTGTGTGTGTGTTGCATGTATGCATGCATGCCAGTCCATGCTAAGATCCAAGCAAATGTTGAGGGTATTCAACTGTCACTCTCCTTATCATTGCCTTGAGACAAGGTCTCTCATGGCTATGACAACATACCAACTGGTAAATACTCTTTAACTGTGAAGATAAAACCAAAAAGCCATCCAATGAGGAAAAAACAAAAAGATTTTTCATTAACTTCATACTTGAAGAATGGAGTTAACAATTTCTAGAATGAAAACTAAATGATTATAAGGGAAGCTGGAGCTTCATATTGAAAAGAAAAAGAACTCATTTTTTTCAAGATTGCTATTTTTTATTCCTTTTTTTATTGTTTTATAAATATTACCATTCAAAATTCTCACTTTCTCCCCTCCTCCCTTTCCCTCCCCTTCCACCACTCACCCTCCTCCCCACTCCCTCCAGTCCTACAAGAGGGCAAGGTACCCTGCCCTGTGGAAAGTCACAGCCCCCCCAACCCATCCAGGCCTAGAAAGGTATGCATCCGAACAGACTAGGATCCCAAAAAACCAGTACATGCAGTAGAAACAAATCCCAGTGCCATTATCAATGCCTTCTCAGTTAGACCCATTGTCAACCATATTCAGAGGGTCCAGTTTGATCACATGCTCATTCAGACCCAGTCCAGCTGTCTTTGGAGAGCTCCCATTAGATCAGGCACATTGTCTCAGTAGGTGGACCAACCCCTCATGATTCTGACTTCCTTGCTCATCATCTCCCTCCTTCTGCTCTTCAACTGGACCTTGGGAGCTCTGTCCAGTGCTCCAATGTGGATCACTGTCTCTATCTCTATCCATTACTGGAATAAGGTTCTATGGTGTTATTTGAGATATTATTCATCAGTGTAATGTAATGGCGTAAATGAATGCCGACAGATTGTAAAAATATATACAGCATTAATGGAGAAATAGACTTACAGAACCACCATTCCTGCAGAGACCAGGAAAGCAGAAGCGAGCACTGCGAGCATGCTCACCAGATTTATAGGTAAACATTAGCCCGAGGCGGACACGCCCCCTAAGGGGTGGGACTTATCCCTACATCTCCCCTTTTTGTCTAAAAAAGACAGAACTAAACCAAATACAACTATATAACAAACAATATTGAGAACAAAAGTTTTGCTAAACATTCTATCTCAAGGAGTCTAAATAATGCAGAGAGTAACTACAATTATATAATCTTCAACTCCGTCAAAGATCCGAGAAGGGAATAAATATTACTTAACAAATGAGATATATCCAAAATGTGCAACAATTGATAGAGACAACTGACTACCTGGACAATCACCCAAAGACTCACTTGCAATGTTGAGTCAACCAACTCTGGCTAAGGCCTAACATAACTGATATACCATTATTAAAGGCAAGAAACTTTCTTAGAACTTTCCTACCCTGTCTTGGCAGGATAAGACAATCCTGTTTCATTGTCAGAAGTTGAGGTATGGGCTTTTCTTAACTCAAAGGCCAGTTCTGCCAAGGAGACAAGCTCCAGTGGAGTGTCTTTGGTGCTCAACGTTCTCTCGGGAGTAGAGTGGCATTGCCAGGAGTAATAGTGTCTTGTTGGCACAGAATTCAAGGTTATATTAAAGGCCATTTTCTACAGCTCTTCGAAGAGGCTGAAGATTATACTATCTATCTTGAAGACCAAAAGAATAAACAACTGTGCAATATATGAAGACAACGATCTTCAACTGTAAACAATGTCATTACATATCAAATGTAAACAATGTTATTATATAAATAGTATCAGAGGTAGAAATGTACATTGTAATATGGTAGATGTATCAATACAATATAGACAAAGTTATAAGCATACTTTTATACAAAAATAGAGGTAGGAATACTCACATTCAATATATCAATATACAGGAAACAGTACCAATACAATTTTCTAAAAACAGTAATTCACAAATATCAATCATCCCATCAAACCAGTTAATCACCCCCTTTTTTTACTTACCCCTAATTACATAAAATATCTCCCCATCCCCTCAACCCTAAACCAACCACTAAATGATGTCCCTAACCCTGAGGGCAAACTCTGTTGGGAGAGGGGACGTCATCCTCTAAAATTACTTCTAGTTGACATGGGGGTGATGTTCTTCTTAGGGTCTCCTGTGAAAGCAAATGATGGTAAAATTCCCAAATCAATGTTTTTAAAATTGCAAATAGTCTCTGAGTATTTTGTGAAGGTCTGGCCAAAATGTTGTATAAGATGTGCACTGTTTCAGCTAACCAAGTTGGAACTGTCTTGTGCAACTGGTACCCAAAGGCGGTCTTGTAGTAGCGCTATCAGTATCATGACATCATATCAACCAGGTGGAGTTGTTGTTATGGGGCCCCATCGTCTTCCTGGAAACTTTAAAGATTACTGTAGGGAAAGTTGTTGTTTGTTATGGGAAATTTAAACATTAACAACAAGGACATATACTGACATATAAAGAAAGACACAGATATGAGGAAAAGCAAAGAAAGTTTATCAAGTACATAATTATTCTTATTCTGTCCCATTTCATGGCTCTTGACCTGAGACAGAAACTCTGAAATATCCCTTATCAACAGGCTTGGGATTGAAGAGGGCCTGAGCCATAGTCCAACTCCAAAACCAGCACTATGTATTTACAAAGAAATGTTTAATAAGACACACACACACACACACACACACACACACACACACACACACACACACACACACATATATATATATATATATATATATATATATATATATATATATATATATATATATATATACTTACAAAATGTGTCCATCCATCAGTAATTAAATATTCAGGGTCCCTTAATTTCTTTGAAGATGAGTATTTTCCTGTGGAGATAAGAAAAGAACCCTGCCCCCAACCTATCTCTATTTCTTACCATCAGTATGCTCACCATCCTTGTGAATGAATTGTTATTTATCTTTTCCAAGTGGCTTCTCTTCTTCAAACCGAACCTTTATTAATTTTGATGGTATCCACAATTTTTCCTCACCTGTGGAGATAAGAGCAAAACCCTTTCCCCAACGCAGCACATCTCCTGGTCAGCACATCCTTGAAATGAACTGGTTGATTTAGTTCAATAGACTTTTCCATTATCCAATGTCTTTCTGCAACAGTTGTTCCCTTCTCATTAGCGTTGAGAAAATTCAAGGTTAACAAAGCATTATGTAACCTATTTCTGAGGGTGTTTTCCACCCCTTTCTGTTTGTTCAACATATCGTTTATAGTTCGATTTGATCTTTCTATGACTGCTTGACATGTAGGATTGTATGGTATAACTGTAACATGCTTGATATTGTAATAATCAAAAAACCATTTCATTTTCCTAGAGACATAAGCAGGACCATTATCTGTCTTTATTTGTGTAGGTATACCCATGATAGCCATGACTTCTAATAAATGAATGATTACTGAATCAGCTTTTTCTGAACTTAAAGCAGTTGCCCACTGAAAGCCTGAATAAGTGTCAATGGTGTGATGAACATATTTTAATTTGCCAAATTCTGCAAAGTGGAACACATCCATCTGCCAGATTTCATTCCTTTGGGTGCCCTTTGGATTAGCCCCTGCAGGCAGTGGCGTTTGGTTATAGAAAGAGCAAGTAGGGCATTTCTTTACAATCTCCTTAGCTTGTTGCCATGTAATTGAAAACTCTTTCTTCAAACCTTTTCTATTAACATGATGTTTTTTATGAAATTCAGAGGCTTGTAGCACACTACCAATCAATAATTGACCAATTTCTGCATTACCTTGTGCTAGAGGACCTGGCAGACCCGTATGGGACAGGATGTGTGTTATGTACATAGGGCAAAGCCTGTTCCTGATCAAATCTTGTACCTGGATAAACAATGAGGTTAGTTCTGTATCATCAGGTATATATTCTACAGTTTCAATATGTAAAATAACTCTTTCTGCTTATTGTGAATCAGTAACTATATTAATAGGTTCTTTAAAATCCCTTAGCACCATAAGAATGGCATATAATTCTGCCTTCTGGACAGAATCATAAGGACTTTGTTCCACCTGACCCAAGTCTTCTGATTTGTAACCTGCCTTCCCTGATTTATTAGCATCAGTATAGAATTACGGGCTCCAGTTATTGGAGCATCATGGATGATTCGAGGAAGGATCCAAGAAGTTCTCTTTATGAAGTTAAGCTGCTTGCTTTTTGGATAGTTGTTATTAATGTCTCCCAAAAAATTAGCACAAGCTCTTTGCCATGGTTCATTATCTTCCCATAATTTCTTTAGTTCATCAGCAGTGAAGGGCACTATAATTTCTGCTGGGTCTATGCCTGCTAGTTGACGAAGTCTCAGCTTGCCTTTTATAATTAACTCAGAGACTTTTTCCACATAAGTTTTCAGTTTCTTACTTGGTTTATGTGGTAAAAAGATCCATTCCAAGATAATATCACCTCTCTGCATTAAAATTCCTGTAGGAGAAATTTTTGATGGTAGTATGACGAGAATACAATCGAGCTCTGGATTCACCCTGTCCACATGTGCCTGTTGTAATTTTTCCTCAATCATTGTCAGTTCCTTTTCTGCTTCAGCTGTTAATTCTCTGGGACTGTTTAAATCTTTATCACCATCCAAGGTTTTGTTCAAATGAATTATTAGATCAGGTGTTATCCCAATAGCTGGTCATAGACTGGAAATGTCTCCTAACAGTCTTTGAAAGTCATTAAGAGTCCGTAGGTGATCTCTCCTAATTCGTGCCTTTTGTGTCATATTTTTTGCAAACCTATTTTATAACCTAAATAATTAACAGAATCTCCCTTCTGAATCTTTTCAGGAGTGATTTGCAATCCCCATTTAGGTATAAGTATCTTTATTTCTTTAAACAGTCTTTCCAAGGTATCCATGTTTGAATCAGATAACAAAATGTCGTCCATGTAATGGTATACTATAGATTTGGGAAATTTCTTGCGCATTATTTGCAATCATTGGTTCAAAAATATTGGCACAGGGAGGGGCTATTTAACAAACCCTGGGAGAGGATTGCCCAGTGGTACCTCCTCGAAGGTTGAGAATTGTTATAAGTAGGCACTGTGAAGGCAAATTTTTCTTTATCTTCTTTTTGTAAAGGTATAGTGAAAAAACAATCCTTTAAATCAATAACTATGAGAGGCCATCATTTTGGTAATAAAGAGGACAAAGGAATTCCAGATTTCAGAGGGCCCATATGTTGAATAACCTTGTTGATGGCCCTGAGATCTGTCACCATTCTCTATTTACCTGATTTTTTCTTAACCACAAATACAGGAGAATTCCAAGGGCTGGTAGATTCTTCTATATGTCCAGCATCTAATTGTTCTTGTACCAGCTGTTCTAAAGCCTGTAACTTTTCCTCAGCTAAAGGCCATTGCTTTGTCCATATTGGTTTCTCAGTCAACCACTTTAGAGGCAAAGCTGTTGGTATCTCTGAAGGGACATCAATTGCTTGTTCTTGAACAGCCCTACTGGCCAGTTTACTCCATTTGTAATATCTGTTAATATTATTCTCAGAAATATAGGCTCTAGAAGTAGCAGAAATGTTAATTTGGGTATTCCATTGTTGTAATAAGTCACGACCCCATAAATTCATTGCAATATTGGCTACATATGGCCTTAATTTTCCTATTTGTCCCTCTGGCCCTATTCATTCAACCCATCTCATGTTCTGCCTTACTCGAGATAGGATTCCAATTCCCAGGAGCTGAACATTTACATTCTGAAGAGGCCAATACAGATGCCAAGATTCTGGGGTAATGAAACTTACATCAGCACCTGTGTCCAGCAGGCCAGTAATAATAATGCCATTTACACACACTCTCAGCTTAGGTCTTTGATCATTTATAGAAGTTTTCCAAAACACACATAACTCATCTTTCTGATCATTATTGCTTGTAACTGTAGGCATAGGGCTTCCTAATTGTCCTGACGAGGCACCTTCTCTGCAGAAACTGGAAATGACTGAACCATGTTTGCCATGGGGGCCTGTAAGGCCCCCCTCTCACGTTTCCCATCTGTATCAGGTTGCCTTATCTATCTCTTGTAGACCTGCATTCATTCGTCCAATGTTTGCCTTTCCCACATCTTCTACATAAACCTGAAGGCTGAGTCTTCCTATTTCTGTTATTTCTAGAAGATGCATTATTATTATTTCTGAAAATCCATTGTCTACAATTCCTTTTCATATGACCCATTTTGTCACAATTAAAACATTTGGTATTCTGGTGTCTCCTTTTACCATTGGAAATTGCTTCTTCTACCCATGCTTCAGTGCCATAATCAAATGTATCAACATTGAGTGTATGCAAGACCCATTCTTCCAAGGGTGCTGATCTGAGCTTTAAAGGCCCCAAAATCCTTTTGCATTCCACATTTGCATTTTCATAAGCCAAAGACTCAATCATTATATGTCTTGCTCTGGGTCAGATATCCCTATTTGTACAGCCTTAGTTAGTCTTTGTAAAAAGTCACTAAAGGGTTGTCTCTGACCCCGTTCAACTCTGACAAATGATTCCATTCTCTGTCCTGGGTCTTGTACCCTGTCCCAAGCCCTTAAGGCTGCTGTACTACACATGGAGAGTGTGTTTTCATCCAAATTAGTTTGTTCCTCAGGGTCGGAAAAGAGCCCTTCACCTTGAATTTTATCTAGGGAAATGTCAATTCCCATTGCTTTTTCCTGCTGTTCTAAGAGTCTAGCCTCTTGCCTGAATAAGCATTTCCATTTCAATTGCGGTCCACTCTCAAGTACCGCAGAGCTCAGCTGGAGCCAGTCCGAGGGGGTTGCTCTGCTTGTCGTGGCACAAGATTTTAGCATCTCTTTTACAAAAGAGGCGTGCATCCCAAAAGTCATGACAGCCTGTTTAATTTCTTTGAGATCATTCATACGGACAGGCTCCCATGTATCTTCCTTGATGACCCTAGGGTTTCTGGAACCAATCACCTTCTCTGTTGTTATTACTGGAAAGACAGGTAGAGCTGTAGGTAGAGCTTTGTGGAAATTGTCCCGGAGAGATTTACCCACAGATGTAGTTAAAATTTGCCTTTCTACCCTTTGCTCTTCTTCATCAGAATTTAGAAATTCCTCAATCTTTTCAATTCTATTCACCATTGCCTTCTCCAATGTCTGAATCTCCTGTCCAGAATTATGTTCCAAAGCCTTCATTGAGGATTCTAAAGTATGAAGTCTGTCCATTAGAGATAACATCTCATCTTTGGACATAATTTTTATGGCATAAACCGTGCCTTCTTGTATTGACAATCTTTCCGCCAATCTGTCATAAGCTTTAGACAAAATTCGGTTGTCACATTCGGCAGTTTTGATTCTCTCAGTTAATGTTTCAGTTCCTACAGAAGCTGTTCCCTCTTCCATGGTAATGAATTTCTCCTTAATATCAGGAACTAATGTTTCAGTTCCTACAGAAAGGGACTGAAGCTTACGATCCAAATCAGCTGTTCCCTCTTCCATAGTAATGAATTTCTCCTTAACATCAGTCTGTACCTTTTTTAAATTTTGCTCAGTTGATCGAGTCATGTTAAACAAAGATCTGGTCTCTTCCTGGAGAACTTCAAACTGATTCTTGAGAAGACTGTTGTCATTCTCAATTGTTTTTAAGCATTCAATCTCTGCCTTAAGAATCCTGGATTAGTCTCGTAAAGACTTTATCATATTTCTATTATCAAACCATTTAGTGCCAATGAAAACTATGAATCCCAGAAGGATCCATAGATGTGGGGTGATTGACACCTCTTGTAAAATCTCCCACATGGTACAATTAAAAAAAAACTGTTAAATTCTTGAATGGTAACGTGTTCAGACATTTAATTTATAAAATAAATTTTTTTTACCTGCAATGACTGGTTCCTGCCAGTGGTGGTGTCTGTGGTTTTGGAGCCTCTCCTGGAACTAGCTCTTGTAGACCAGGCTGGCCTCGAACTCACAGAGATCTGCCTGTCTCTGTTTCCAGAGTGCTGGGATTAAAGGTGTGTGCCACCACTGCCTGGCCGGCCTTGAACTCACAGAGATCCACCTGCCTCTGCCTCCCAAGTGCTGGGATTAAAGGCAGAGACCTGGAAAGCAGAAGCTTTATAGGTAAACATTAACCCGAGGCGGACACGCTCCCTAAAGGGCGGGACTTATCCCTACAGTGTGACTATGGGAAAAGGCCAGTTCAGGCACCCTCTCCTCTGCTGCCTAAGGACCCAGCTGGGAACATACCTGTGGACACCTGGAATTCCCTCTAGAGACAAGTCTTTTGCCAACCCTAAAATGGCTTCCTTAATTAAGATATCTTCTTCCCTGTTCCTATATCCAGCCTTCCTTCATTTCAACCATCCCACTCCCCCAAGCTCTTCCGAATCCTTCCCTTCTCTCTGTCATTCTCCCTTTCCCCACCCCTCTACCCCCACGCAATGCTCCCAACATATGCCCGGCAATCCTGTCTGCTTCCAATTTCCAGGGGATCTATATTTTTTCTGTTGGGTTCACCTTATTATTTGGATTATCTAGGATTACGAACTATAGGCTCAATGTCCTTTGTTTATGGTTAGAATACACTGATGAGTGAGAACATACCATATTCATTTTTTGGGTCTGGGTTATCTCACTCAGGATAGTGTTTTCTATTTTCATCCCTTTACATGCAAAATTCAAGATGTCATTGTTTTTTACCTCTGAATAGCACTCTAATGTGTATATGCTCCACACTTTCTTTATCCATTCTTCCACTGAGGTGCATTTGCTATGAACATAGTTGAACAAATGATTTTGTAGTATGATTGGGCATTTCTTGGGTATATTCCCAAGAGTGGTATTGCTGGATCTTGAGGTAGGTTGACTCCCAATTTCCTGAGAAACCACCACACTGATTTCCACAGTGGTTGCAAAAGTTTGCATTCCCACCAGCAATGGATGAGGGTACATACCCCTTTCTCCACAACCTCTCCAGCATAAGCTATCATTGGCATTTTTGATTTTAGCCATTCTGACAGGTGTAAGATGATATCTCAAAGTTGTTTTGATTTGCATTTCCCTGATTGCTAAGGAAGTTAAACATGACCTTAAGTAACTTTTGGCCATTTGAACTTCTTCTGTTGAGAATTCTCTGTTCAGTTCAGTATCCCATTTTTAATTGCATTATTTAAAATTTTAAAGTCTAGATTCTTGAGTTCTTTATATATTTCAGAGAACAGATCTTTGTCTGATGTGGGGTTGGTGAAGATCTTCTCCCATTCAGTAGGTTGCCCTTTTTGTCTTAATGAAAGTGTCTTATGCTTTACAGAAGCTTCTCAGTTTTAGGAGGTACCATTTATTCATTGTTGCTCTTCTTGTCTGTGCTACTGGAGTTATACATAGGAAGTGGTCTCCTGTGCCAGTGTGTTACAATGCACTTCCAAATTTCTCTTCTATCAGGTTCATTGTGGCCAGATTTTTATTGAGGTATTTAATCCATTTGGATTTGAGTTTTGTGCATGGTGATAGATATGGATCTATTTTCGTTCTTTACAGGTTGACATCCAGTTATGCCAACACCATTTGTTGAAGATGCTTTCTTTCTTCCATTGTATAATTTTAGTTCTTTTGTTGAAAATCAGGTGTTCATAAGTTTTTGGATTAATATCCAGGTCTTTGATTCGATTCCATTGGTCAACATCTCTGCTGTTAAATTCTAATTTTATTCCATGTGATTTGATTAGAGACAGGTGGTTACTACAATTTTTTGTATCTGTTGATGTTTGCTTTGTTACTGCATATGTGATCAATTTTTGAGAAGGTTCCATGAGATGCTGAGAAGGAAGTATATTCTTTTTTGTTTGGGTGGAATGTTCTAAAGATGACTGCTAAGTCAATTTGATTCATTACCTCTGTTAGTTCTCTTATTTCTCTGTTAAGTTTCTGTCTGGTTGACCTGTCCATTGGTGAGAGAGGAGTGTTGAAATCTCCTACTGTTAGTTTGTGGGTTTTGATGTGTGCTTTGAATTCTAGTAATGTTTCTTTTATATATGTGCATGCTTTTATATTAGGGCCATACATACTTAGGATTGAGACTTCATCCTGATGAGTTGTTCCTATTATGAGTATAAAGTGTCCATCTCCATCTCTTCAGATTAAATTTAGTTTGAAGTCAATTTTGTTAAATATTAGTATTGCCACACCCACTTGTTTCTTAGGTCCATTTTATTAAAAAACCTTTTCCCAACCCTTTACTCTGTGGTAATATCTGTCTTTGTGGTTGAAGTATGTTTCTTGTAAACAGCAGAATGCTGGATCCTGTTTTCGTATTCATTCTCTTAGCCTGTGCCTTTTTAATAGGTGAATTGAGTCCATTAATATTAAGTGATATTAATGACCAGTGGTTGTTAACGCTGGTTATTTATTTATTTGTTTATTTATTTATTTATTAGTGGTAGAGTTTGTGTGTTGACCTTCTTTGAGTTGTTCTGGTGGATGGTTGTCAGATGTCTATGCTATTATGGGTGTTTCTGGATTCCTTGGGTTGTCGTTTTCCTTCTAGTACTTTCTGTAAGGCCGGGTTTATATCTATGTACTATTTAAATTTGTTTTTGTCCTGGAATATCCTGGTTTCTTCATCCATGGTGAAAGAAAGCTTTGCCGGGTATAGTAGTGTGGGCTTGCATCCATGGTCTCTTAATGTCTGCAGCACATCTAAGACCTTCTGGCTTTCATGGTTTCCATAGAGAAGTCAGATATAATTCTGTTAGGTTTCCCTTTATATGTTACTTGACCTTTTTCCTTTGCAGCTCTTAATATTCTTTCTTTCTTCTGCATGTTTTGTGTTTTGATTATTATACAGCGAGGAGATTTTTTTTGATCCAGTCTATTTGGTGTTCTGTATGCTTCATAGGAATATCCTTCTTTAAGTAGGGAAAGTTTTCTTCTATAATTTTGTTGAATATATTTTCTGGGCCTTTGTGAGCTATAATTCTCTTTCTTCTACCCCTATTATTCTTAGGGTTGGTCTTTTCATGGTGTCCCAGATTTCATGGATGTTTTATGTTAAGAATTTTTTGGATTTGCTGTTTTCTTTGATCAATGAGTTTATTTCCTCTATAGCATCTTTAGTGTCTGAGATTTTCTTCTATCTCTTGTATTCTGTTGGTTATATTTGTCCTGTTAGTTTACCCAGAATTTCCATATCCAGACATCCCTCAGTTTGTGTTTTCTTCATTACCTCCATTTCAGTTTTCAAGTCTTGAACTGTTTCCATGACCTGTTTGATTGCTTTTTCTTAGTTTTCTTAGGTATCTTTGAGGAATTTATTAATTTCTTCTAACTTTTTGTGTGTCTTATTTTCCATTTCTTTAAGGGAGTTTTTCACATCCTTTTTAAGGATCACTTTTATAATGTTACATTTAAAGTCGATTTCTTCTACTTCTTCTGGATTAGGGTGTTTAAGTCTTCCTGTTGCATGTTCACTGGATTTTGATGTTATCATGTTGCTTTTCAGGTTGTTGGAGGAGTTCTTGCATTGGCGCCTGCCCATCTCTTCCTTCAAATCTGGTCAGGAGAGTCTTGGCGTCTTGGTCCAAGATGTGGCTGACTGTGTACTTTGGGTTTTTTTCTTGGTCTGCCCTCTCTTAGGTCCCCTTAGGACTGGAGTTGGCTCTCAGATCCCCTTTACCCTGAAGTAGGCTGTGGTGGTAGATCTAAAGACCTTGCAGATGGGAAAGAGTGCTTGGTGGCAAGATGGAATGGGGTATATAGAGAAAGGCAATAGCTGGGGAGAAGCCCAGCTGAATGGACAGAAACGTCTATGGAATTGGAGAGGGCTTGTACTCCATTGTAGCAGCCAGCCAGGCAGGCACACACCTACCACTCTGGATGGATCTCCTCAGTACAGGAGAAGGTCCTCTTGCTGGCCAAGGACCTACCAGACAAAATGGCAGGCTTGGCAGAGGCAGGGTCGTGTGGAACAAAGAAACCCCTTTGGCAGGAGCACTCAACACGGGTCTCCAGACCCTCAAGCCTGAAGTAGGCTGAGTTGGGAGATCCTAGTACCCCGCAGATGGAAAGGGGTGCTTGGGGGCAAGCTGGGATGGGATAAATAGAGAAAGCCAGTAGCCAGGGAGACGTCCCTCTGAATGGCCAGAAACATTTAGGGAATTGGAGAGGGCCTGTACCCTGTTCCCGGGGCCCCTGGCCAGCCAGGCTGGCACACACTTACTCTCCAGATGGATCCCCTCAGGCAAGGATTCATTTTTTAAATATTGGTAAAAGTTTACAGGTTTAAACATAGTCAAGTGTTCCTATTTCCTTTTTTTTTAAAATTAAAATTTTGCTTAGGATATAAAGTGATGGGTTTCCTCTGAACATCTTCATAGACACAGTCATAATACTTTGTCTTCACTGATACCTACTGTCTTTGTTTGTTATATTACCTAATCGCATGTGGTTTCGAATGGAATTTCTATGATGATTATTGACTTCTTAGGTTCATGTTTTAACCCATATTGAGTTGAGCTTTGACTTTGCAAGAAACACCTGTACAATTTCGAGTTTTTGCATGTGAGTGCTGTTTCCTCAATATGTTATAATGAAGCCAGCTTGTGTGGCAAGCAGTTTACCAACTGAACCTGAATACCTTTACCAACTGAGCTTGATACCAACTGAATCTCCCAGCCTAGGCTTTTCTCTTTAAGGTTAAAATTGAGTTGGCTAGTTAACATTTGGGATTTTCATAGAAATTTTGAGCTTAATTTTTAGAATTTTGATTGATAAGTATTACATATAATCTTTAGATCAATTTGCATATCTTTAATAATTAAAACAATTATCCTATCAGCATCTGATACCTTTCCACTCATTTGTATCCATTTCTATCTCTTTAATAGTTTATGTTTTCTGCATAGAGATTTATTCCTTCCTTCATCAAATTTATTGCTCATTATTTTAGCTTTTGTGGCTAATGTGAATAGAGCTTTGTAGATTATTTTTTAAAACTGTATCCTTAACATGAAGAAATGCCCTTGAATGGGGATGGAGCCCTGGCTCCGTGGTTAAAATGACTTGCTACCCTACCAGACAAACTGGATCTGGGTCCCAAAACCTTTGTGGTGGCTCAAAACTATAACTCTAGTCACATGGGCTCACCCTTTCCTAGGCTCTGAGGGCACTAGACATACATGTGACACACATATAAACTGTCAGACAGATAATCATACACATAAAATAAAAATAAATATACTTTTTCTTTCTCTCTTTCTTTTTATTCCAAGACAGGGTTTCTCTGTAGCTTTGGAGCCTGTCCCAGAACTAGTTTTTGTAGACCAGGTGGGCCTTGAACTCACAGAGACCTGCCTGCCTCAGACCCCCAATTGCTGGGATTAAAGGAAATCACCACCACCTCTCAGTAAAATAAATACACTTTCAGAAAAAAAAGTCACAGATATTTCAGGTGTAGTTTTTTATTTCTTGAATGGACACATGGAGATATACAAGGAATACACTGTAATATTTCACTGCAATGCATCATGATCATATTGGGGCAACAGGTACATCTATCATGAAACATTTATCATTTCCTTTCAGTAGAGAGATTTGACATTCTACTTGCTATTTTGAAATGTGTAATTAATTGGCATCCCTCAATCATCTTGTTGTGTTATAGAGCATGAGAAAGTATTTCTCCAAACTGCTCCTTCTACTTGTCCCATCTTTTTTTTCACTTAACTTTCTAGACTCTTCCCAGCCTCTAATAACCACCATTTTACTGTTACTTTATTTCCATAACTCTTCTTCCTTCTCTGTGCATTGTCTTTCTGTGTGTGTATTATTTCACTTCACACACTCTCCTTCAGTTTAGTCATATTTCTGCTGTTGACATAATTTCACATTTTGGTCACTCGTTAGCACTCTATTATGGACACACACACACACACACACACACTTGACACACACTTCTGTAACCACTCATTTACCCAACACTTAATTGTACTCTACATTTGGCTTATTTTTAGGAATGCTGCAAGAAGCCTACAGTTACAGATGTCTAACTTTCCAGCAGTGGAATCTGGAAATGATGTAAATCTCAATATATTTATTGAGAAATATCTATGTTGTTTTTCAAAATAGCTGCATTAATTAACATTCACACCTAAAATGCACAAGTTCCTTTTTCTATGAGATGTCTATAATATTTCATATTATTTCTGCCGTTTTTGGCATAGTCAACTGGGATGATGTATTTTAATATAATTCTTTCTAGTTTTCGTTTCCTTAGTTATTACTGGAGTTGAGTAATTTTTCCTGTATCTTTACACATTTGAAAACTGCCTATTGATGTCATTTGTTCATTGTTTGTTATTGCTTGAGGTTTTTCTCTGTTTGGGAATTTTTTTTTAATTCCTTGCATATTCTTCTTTTTACCCCCCTTTTCTGATGTTTTCTCTGGTTCTGTTGCTTATTTACTATGCAGAAATTCAAAATTTGATAAAGCTTGATTTTGTCAACTTCATGTCTTGTTTCTTTTAGACTCATACCCAAACTTTATTTGCCTAGAACAATGCAGACTAGACTGCTTCAGTGGACAGTGGTAGGTTTGAACACCATGCAAGAGACCCAGGTTAAAGCATGTCTACCTTGAACTCACTTTCTCCAATGTAGAGCTCACTTAAGTCTGGATCATTTTTCCATGTGTATAACCTGCTAACTTTGAGGGATAAGTATCATGGCCCAGGATACCCATTCCTCTCATTGCCTAGTTTTTCTCTTCTCTGGGGTCCAGGGGTCATCATTAGCTCTACCTTGTTCTAAACTATTCTAGGAAAATATCTTACCAGTTTATAGTTTTTGTAGGTTTTCTGAGCTCCACCTTTTTGTTGATGTGTTTCTCCTAAACTCACTCTCAAGAGATTGTTCCTGCTTTCTCCTTAGATTTAGCTAAAGACTAAGGAAGCAGTCTACTCCCACTCCCAGGGGACGCACTTCAAAGATGTTATGTATAATCCTGCACATTTAAGAAGACCCCAGATGACAAAAATGAGCTCACTCCTCTAAAACCTATACGCCAGGTTAGAGTTTGCATATAGAGGTGGGGGACATCTTTTCCCATCTGGACGAAATACAAACATTAAGTTACAAAAAACAAGACAATAAATTTCACACTGTGTAACATTCCACTGGATAGCAATTAGGAGGTGCTAGGCAGATTCTAAATGTCTTGGTTTACAGCACTGCTGTAACATTTAAAGAATGAAAGCAGTTTAGACACCACTACGACCAAGGAAGAGATTTCTAACATTGCTCATGAAATGCTACATCATTTTTAGTAATTAGATTTTTTTGCTTCAAAATAAATGAACCATGGCAGTTTTTATTTATTTATTTATTTTTATTCAGTACCATCTACCTATGGTGACATGAAAAAGAGCATTGTTCAATGATTAACAGAAAAGACTCATCTTTTGTTTTGAGGATTCAGTGTTGTAAATTTGAGTTGAGGGTTTCAAATAGATTCTAGAATTGAGAATTGAGGCTAAGGCCTCAATTACAGAATAATCGTATGTAAATAATTCGACAAAATTAATGGTACCATGCAAGTGAATTACTAGATGAATATATTTCACACAAATGAAATCAATGAGATTATTATTTCAACAATCTCTATATACAATTAAAATGAAGCTAAACATTAGCTATATGTTTCTTTAAAGCTTCACAAAATCAATAAAAACATTTTTTTACAAGTAGCTTATTTTATAAGATGTACTATTTGAACAGCTAGCTCTCTAAGAAGTATAATGCTTTTATTTTGATTTGGAAGAACGTATTACATTTTCAGGATACTGCCATTATTTTTTTCTAGTTTTAATAAATTTTACATATATTAACAGAGAAAATATTTAAAAACTATGTGTTTGTGTCTCACAGAGTATAAAAAATCTTCAAACATATATATGCAAGTCACACATTTTCTCATTTAATCCTCAATAATTTGGAGACATAAGCATTTTTAGTCAATCATTTAAAGAAACTAAGTTTTAGGCACACCAAGTGGGATGGCCAAGAATGCTTAGAGCCAAGCACAGCAAGTAGCTTGCTCATTCCATTTCATTGTGTATGATTGTCTGATCAAAACATAAGAATAAAAAATATACAACTTCCAAAAGCTTCTATGGTGATATTTTAGGTGATTTACATAGTTTTTCTTTTCACACTTTTTCAAACTTCTCATGAAAGGACTCAGACAATTGTTCAAATGCTAAAACAACGTTGTCATCTTCATTTTCACACAGTTCACGTAAGGAGACACTGCAATTAGAAGAATACATATATATATACTATTAGTCAACTAAGGGTCGTGAGTATTATTTTAAAAAAGACTGTCCTGTAAAGAGATGAAATATTATTAGCAAATTATAAGGAATACTTATAAGAAACAAATCCATTAACCAAATAATGTATGTACAAACAAATATGAAAGAAAAAGGAAAATAAGACAAGGAGTTTTGTGCAGTGCCTTTATTACCAAAGGGTCATTGAAAGGCTACCAAATTCTATGCCCTTGGATCCTTGCTCCCTTAAATAGTACAACAAAATTTCTTTTCTCTGTATATCTTGTGGAAATACTTTGTGGGGCTTTGTTGTTGTTTTCTTGTTGTTTGGTTTTTTGTTTTTGTTTTGTTTTGTTTTGCTGCTATTGCATTTATAAAATACTGTAATTCACAATAGAGAAGAAAAGTTTTCTTTATTTTCCCAGGTAGGTGAGAAAAAAATGAAAGTGGGATGCGGCCAGTAGAATAATGGTCCTCATCTAATTCAGATGTCCTCACCTAAATCCCCAGAAACCTGTAATCATGTTATACTCCATGTCAATGCGGAATTACATCACAGAAGAGGCCACAGGTAATAGTTAATCTTGAATGCAGGGGGTTATTCTGGGTCCTCTAGGTGGAGCCAATGGACTTCTCCAGAGTGCTCATGGTGTGAGGAAAGTGAGACCTGATGTCAGGGGGTGGAATGTGGACACTTGATACACAGTCTCAGCTCTCTCCACTGAACATCCCTGACCTCAAAGCCATAAGCAAATAGTGAGCAGGGAACCCCTAAAATGATGCAGACAAGCCTTAAAAATTGGGAAAGAGACAAGGTTTTCCACCAGAGTGTCCAGAATCCCAGTTTTACACAGTGGAACACACTTTTGACTTTTGACCTCCAGAACGGTAAGATGATGCATTTAAATAGATTTATATCATTAGGTGACAACTCGTTACATCAGCATTAAGAAACTGGTACAAATGTGTGAAGAAAGGAAGAAGAAACACCACACTGAACAGTTTGTAGAGTAGCCTTGGCTGAGATCAAGCACAATCTGACATCTTATTTGCCTTTCATTGTTTAATATTTTGCCCTTACTAGAGATCCATCTTTCCTGGGTCTTTACTCATCAACAAACTGAAATCTTTATCAGCAACATTAATTTAGTTCTCCTCAGTTACAGACTAATCACTGTGATGATGTCCTCTGATATCCACAACATAAATAAATTCTAACTATTTTTGTACATAACCACAAATGTCACTTTCATAATGTAGTGTGTGCGCGTGTGTGTGTGTGTGTGTGTGTGTGTGTGTGTGTGTGTGTGTGTGTGTGTGAAAGAGACAGAGGGAAAGAGAGAGATTCATAATTTAAACCTTGGTCATCTTTACCCAGTATATGAACTTCAGTATCAATGTTTCAATTACAAGTATTTGTGGAGTTAATATCCCGTATCATTACTCTGTTTCCTTAGTTCAGACCTTCATTCATTTCTGACCACCCTCACTGTTGCACACTCTGAGACAATCTGACACATCTCCACCACATAGAAAGACTGTAGATCTACGCCACCCTCGCATTCACTGCTCTGTGTCCATGATGCTCAAAATATGCAGACCTAATTCTAAAATGTAACACCGAATTATCTTCCTGAATCAGACTCAGATTTCTCAGGAACCATAAACTAAACTAAGTCTTTCTTCTTTCTATAAGTTGCCTTGTTCACAGTGTCTTATCACAGCAACAGAAAAGTTGCTAATACAAGGATTATAAGAGCAGAAGTTAAAAATCCTTGTACCTCAAATGTTTAAAAGTATCTCAAACCAATGATCCAGCCACGTTGGTTAAATGAATGAATTAATTAATGTTTTTTTTTCTTTTTCAGCCTGGCTTTGGACTTAACTCTAGTATCTCTGGAGGCTACTGAGTTACTCTTAAAATTATACTTTGGATAACTATGTGCCACCTCACCTAGAGATGCTATAGATCAGTGATCTGAATTTGGGGGTCATATATTAGATATTCTGCATATCAAATATTTACATTATGACTCATAATAGTAGCAAAATTACACTTATGACGTAGCAATGGCATAATTGTGTGGTTGGGGTTCACCACAACATGAGAAAGTGTAATACAGGGTCACAGCACTAGGCAGGTTGAGAACCACTGCTAAGGATGAACAAAGCTATTCCCTCTGCTCTTGTATGCCTCAATTTCACACCATGTGTGTATATGTGTCTAATTCAGCTCTTATCAAGGATATAAAACAAATAATTGCTTATTAAGGATGTAATAATGATAATATTTATGATCACTTTTAATATATCTGTGATAAAATAAAGAACCCCTGTTAAAGTGTTGACCTGAGGGACTGGGTTGATGATCATTTAACTAGGTGACATTATATGACCAATAGAACCTAAGGATGGGATGTTCATATAAAGTTTAATATTGCTTGTGATTAACTGGGCTTGTTGCAGATCAAATCAGGAAGTAGCTATGCACTGACAGTCAGAAAAACCCCATAGAAAAATATAGGTTTTAGCAAGATACTCAAATGAAGCACATGATATAACCTGGAGACCTGATGGTACATCGGAAACATTGTGTGTTTAACAAGATTTTTCAATTGAGACCACTGGGAATATCAGGATATGTTATTAGTAATGCTCTGAACTAGTTTCCTGTTAGTGTTAGTGCCTGATCCTGAGACTCTCTCTAGACAGACCTTAATCTCCAAAGTAATATGTAATTAATTGTATTAGAGAACATAACCAAGAGGTTGTTCAGATGGGGATTTATAAGCCCTCTAAGACGTGGAAATGAATGGTATGTGACAGGCTGCATGATACTTTTCCATACTCGGATCATGAAAAAATTACAATTAAATTTCTGAAAAATAGGAAACATGTAACATACCTGATAGATTTAATGGTAAGGTAAAAATCTTTCAACAAATGGTAAGCTTCCCCTTGATGTATCCTAAACAACAGAAAAAGTGAAATTAATGACACAAAATTATTTAGTATTATTAATTATACCCCCAAATTATAGCTGTCTTAGCCATGATAACATAAGCAGTTTCCTATGTTTGTTTGTTTACTTGTTTGTTTGGGGTTTGGAGGTTTTTCGTTTCTTGGTTTTTGTGTTTTTTAAGTGGGTGGCTCACAACTGGTCAGAGTCCTGAGGATAAGTGACTGCTGAGCACTAATACCTATTTGGAACATCTGTGTCACCTCACCAAAGCAGGACATCACAGAAGAGGAGACAAGAAGAACAAGAGCTGGAAGTGAGGGGAGTGCTGTGAAATGCCAGCTTTAGGGCATGGCGTGATTCATGACTCCCAGCAGCTGAGGTCGCCTGCACAGGGTCTGTGCAAGAGAGGGACCATTAACACGATGGCATGGATAAGAGGTAGATAGGCTCATAGGGTCGGCGAGCTGAAGAAGGGAGAGTTGTTTTTCTTCCGAATTGTAGTCACTTGTGGGCCCCTGTGCTCCACACTCATGCAGTCAGCCCTCATATAACTCAGTGGGTCACAAAATGAAAGAAAACAAAATTCGATGACTCCAAAATGAGAGGATGATTTGCCAGGCTTTAGGGGTACAATTGGGAAGAGATAAACGATGTGGATGAAGTGTAGTCATGTTGTTTGATATACAATTATAAGATTATCAATGATTAAGTTTAAAAAACAAAAAATATTATTTGCTAACAAAACAACTACTTTCTTGACAATAATAAATCAAGTTGAATAGACAAGAGTGTTCTAGGAGTGTTTTCTGAGTACTATCAAACTTTTTATATCTTAAGTATTGTTCAAATTTTTATATCACATGTAGTATATTTAATTCATTACTGTATTTGGCTCTAGATGTATGTGTTTCTCTAAACATAAATATCTAATGTACTTGGCATAACTAATTATTTCTTGAAGTTATCAAGAGAGACGATACCTATTTACCAGTTCAAACCTCAGAAGGGATTCTTGCTTACAGAAGTCAAGTGCAAATGTGTTATGTGGCAGTTTTCTTCCTTGACTGTCCAACTTTTGTGTCCACAGCACAGTAATTATATACTGAGTGACCTAAATACTGTTTGGTTTTTCTTATAGAATTGGCTTCCCTGGCAACAAACTAAAATAACGGTCTCAGATTCAGATATTAAAATTAGATACTTTATATTCTCTCAGGTCTTAAGCAATACCAGATTGCTACTTGTCATTAAAATACCAAATGATGCTTACATAGAACTCTAATAAATATAAAGATATATTATATTTGAATATTCACAAATATACATTTTGAATATATATTTAGGTTAAGTCAGTTGGTATCAATGCCAAAATTTTGCTGACAAACTAGAAATAAAATAGTATAGTATTTCATCATCTTTGTCATCAGTCTGGAAGTGAAAATCTAACATACTTGGCAGGGTTAACCATTTCTTGGAATTATCAGGAAAGAACATACCTATTGTCCTGTTCCAATCCCACAAGGGATCCATGCTTATAGAAGTCAAGTGCATATGCATTAAGTGGCAATTTTCTTCCTGTACTATCGAATCTGTGTGGCCACAGCACTGGGGCTTGAGTGTGATTGATACCAATTGTGTGTAGAACGACCTAGAAATAGAATTTTTGAATGGTTATTCACAAGAAGAGAAGACCTTTAACTTGGAACTTGTAGTCATTTCATCTTCATCAATGCTCTTCAAGAACACTCTGTTGGTAGAAGAGCAGCTGCCTTCTGCACACACTGAGGCAGAGCATCCTGGGGCATGGATTAACTCCACCTGTGAAGAGCATTGTCCCCAGAGCATGTCAATGGCAAGTCCACCAGCCTTGCTGGAATAGAACAACACTGACTAGGGAAAAAAAAGTTAATTAAAAATTTTTCACATCTCCTTAACAATTCAGAGATTACCTTTGCAAATGCAGTTTCACAGAGCAGGAAGCCTTCAAGTCACAAGAGAATATTTGACTGAACAAACATACTGATTTTCCGAATCAACATCCAGATTTTAAAAAAATGTAGAGAGAGGGTAGAAGAAAAACAATAAAAAAGAGAAGAAAGCAAACAATCAGTTTTCTGTCTGTGTTCTATGAACTATCTACCTCATGGAAACAACAGGAGTTCTGATATATACCAAGCTATGTGACTTAACATAGATAAAAATTACGGGTTAATTTAAGAGCTAGTTAGAAATAAGCCTGGATGATAGGCCAAATAATTTATAATTAATATAAGTCTCTGTGTGTTTAGTTGGGATTGAATGACTGTGGGACCAGGCAGGGCAGAAACTTCTGTCTACAAATGGTGCCCAAATGTTTGATAAGAATATCCACATGATGCCTGAGAATGCTTTAAAGGAAAAGGATTCTAGATAAATCAATGTAGCTTCTAGGTAACTATCTTTACTCCCGTTATGCTCTGTTTAATGGAAGCAAGCAGAGACTGAGCTCCTTTACAAAAGGTTCCCTGACTCAGGGTTAACATCAAAGAACCTCCCAGCTCTTTTAAGAGGCCTTCCACCAAACCCTTACACGGTGTTTATGAACAGTGGGTGTCATGCTTCTTGAGCCTAGGAACTCCACAAAGTTGTTGCAAAAAAAGTGACTTCTTCCAGTACCTCCACCATGAACCTAGATCCAAGAAGACAAGGAGTGGGGCAGATCCACTTGCCAAAGTCACTGCTTTAATCCTAGCCATGCCTCTTAGCAGATTAAAGACTCAGAAGTTATAGATGAACAGTAAAGACAAAGTCACACAGTAAAAAAAAAAAACCTTCTAGTGGTTTATAGTGTGTTTAAAAATAAATATAGACTTGGAAGGAAAATAAAAGAATAAAGAAAGTCTTAAAAAAATAGATAGCCCGGTGTGTTAGTGCATGCCTTTAATCTCAGGCCTTGGGAGGCAGAGGCAGGTGGATTTCTGTGAGTTTAAGGCCAGCATGGACTACAGAGTGAGTTCCCAGACAGTAGAACACACACAGAGAATCTCTGTCTCAAAAACTAAAACACTTTAAAATTAAAAATAAAGAATTAGAACAAGAAAAAAAGTCATAGAAAGAAAGAAAAGATACTGTATGTTATTAAATTGTTTTCTGAGGATTGAGCAACAACAGCTAAAAGACATTTGCTTATTAATGATGCTGGGTTAATCCAACCTCTATATTTTGAAAATGCCTTAGTTTCAAAATTCAAGTGAAAAGATATGTTACTTTGAAGAAAAAAAATTTGCTTTTGTTACCTCAGGAAGTGAGAGGTTGTGGATTCATTCTTGGTTAAGAAAAATAAAGTTTGATTGAGGATTACCCCCTGAAAAAATCTACAATGGGAACAAATAGATGATCCAACATTTTAGAGCACCTTTGTTGCAGTTTCTTCTGAGTTCTGCATCCAGAACAGCTTCAAGGCTGCTGGCTAAGATGATTTAGTCATACAGAATACTCCAGGCAAGACCTGACCAAAATTTGAAAATCCTAAATTTTTTTTTTGGATTCCTGTAAGATTACCAGCACCCCCAAACATCAGGAAGTAGCCTAGGAAACTTTGCCCACATTTCCCCCAAAAAATGGATTATGAATGTTTGTCTTTATTTAGTGTGTTGGTTACAAGTTGCTACAGACAATGGTCAAAAAAAAAAAGCTAAACAAATGAGAGGAAATTCAGGGTCTCATTTTGAAAGGAAAAAGGAGAAATGCTGTATACTGTAAAGATTTGTTACTAGTACTAGTTTAATAAAATGCTGATTGGCCAGTAGTCAGGCAGGAAGTAGAGGCAGAGCAGCCAGACTAAGAGAATTCTGGGAAGAGGAAAGGCAGAGGAACAGTTGTCATCCAGAAGCAGAGGAAGCAAGATGAGAGTGCTGCACTGAGAAAAAGCACCAAACCACATGACTAAGATCTCAGAATTATGGGTTAAGTTGTCAGCGTTAGTTCATAATAGCTACAAAAACATAGATGAATCTTACAGATATTAAACTAAACACAGGGAAAGATACTCCAGGAGAGTAAAATTAGCCATTCCTTCTCTTTTATATGATAAAACACAAGCATAAAAAATAGTCATTTGTAAACTGAATTATTTTCAGAAAAATTTGGAAAGTTGGGTAACTTTAGTAGCGCACAAGGAAATGAAATACAGGAGAGGCATGAGTCCTCAATTTATGTGTATTCCTTTCTTTATAAGCCACTAGAATATAGCATTAAACTAACAAATAATACAAGTAAGTGAAATTTTTAGAGAATACACCTTATTCTAGTAAAACAAATTTATATAAAGTAAATTGGGTCAAGTAAAAATCAGGCTGTGGTCAAGTGGCATAAGTCTAAATACTTATAACAGATGCTTTAAAATGAAGGAAACAGAAGCAGAAGCTGCTTTCTAGAACTCTGTGGGCAGTGAGGCTGAGTGGGAACCCTCATGGGAGTTCAGGCATGCACCTAAGTGTCTTCTAATTGATGCTAATGAAAGTGAGAGCAATGAGTTTATGCATGCACCTTCTAATAGATGCTGATATTGCAGCAACAAGATTCAGACTTTCTAGCTAATTCTTATTGTGTAAACACCCATCTGAATTTTCATGGAAATCTTACATGTAAAAAGGAAGTAAAGGTGATTGTTATATTTCATAAATTAATTGCATAATAAATGGAAAGCAGAATTATTTTGCTATTGTCTTCCTCCTCCTCTTCTCCCTCCAGTCCCTTCTCATCTTGAAACAGGAAGGCACTATAGCCCTGCCTGGAACTCATTACGCAAGAGTCAAATATGTAGCAGTCCTCCTGTCTCAGCATCCCCAGTTATGTGATAGGCATGAGCCATCACATCCATCTTGAAAACGGAAATTATAATGTTTAAAAATTAATAATGTTTATTCAACATTCGTAACAACCAATCTCTTACATATCCAAACAGTTTTTTGCAGTGATCCATGCAAAATGAAGAAATCAAAACTTCTAAAAATTATTTTTTGTAAAATTATTTTTTTCTTGATATGCCTGACTAACTGATAATATGGGAGGCCCACAAATTTCTGAAAAGAAAGAAGGAGTGTATGGCTGGCAGGTTGAGAGGAAAGGTTGGGGGAAGAATTAGGAGGAGAGGAGAGAGGGAGAGAAAATTGTTGTCTGTAATCAGGCTCAGAAAATTAATAAATAAAAATATTTTTTCTTACAATGGAAAGTACAATGTTTTATCATTTGTATGCTAGTGTTCCACAGCCTCGACAGCAGTCTGTTATCATACACCACTCAGGCTGGAGCAAACGCCCCGAGAGACTGATTAATGAACATCACTCTTTACTTACGTTATCTGAAACTCCTGGACGAAGCAAATCCACATCAAAGTTTCCAGACAGACAGACAAATGGTGAAACTGCCGTCCTTCCTTCCCTGCAGCTCATCAGGTGAGACACAAGTGGAGAGTCTTCACGGTCCTTACCTGTGAATTCTGACCAGAACAGGCTGAGATAGATCCATTTTGTTCTTCCTTTAGATTTTATTTTTAGACGATGTTGGGGATACCCACAAAAACAGCAGACCTGAGCAAGTGGGAGCTCACTGACTCTGGACTGACATCTGTGGAACCTGCACAAGACTGAACTAGACCCTCTGAAGCAGGTGGCAGCTGTGGTTTGGACATTTTGTGGGGGACAGTGGGACCAGTGTTTATTTCCTACTGCATAAACTGGCTCTTTGGAGCTCTTTTCCCTATGGTGGGACACCTTGCTCACTCTAGATACAGGGTGGAGGCCTTGGTCCTGCCTCAAGTGATGTGACAGACTTTGTTGACTTCCCATGGGAGGTCTCACCCTCTTTGAGGAGTGGATGGGGGGGTAGAAGATAGGGGGAGCAGGAGAAGGAGAGGGAACTGGGATTAGTATGTAAAATAAGATTGTTTTAAAAACAAAAATAATAAAAGAATTCCTCTGGTTTCTCTTGTCTCAGAGAAATCCTTGCTCCATTTTCTAGGACTGAGCCAAACTCAGCCCTTAATCAAAACTGATTTTGATTATGGGATGTACTCACTCATAATTGGTTTCTAGCCATAAATATGGGTCACGGAGTCTACAATTGGTGATCCTAAAGAAGCTAAGTAAGAAAGTGAACCAAAGGAAAAACATATAGTTATCCTCTTGGCTATGGGAAGTAGACAAAATTGCCGGGGAGAAAATTGGGATCTTGGGGGTGGGGTGGGATGGGGGTAAGGGGAGACGAGGAGAGAAAAGGGAGAAGGGGAGGATGGGGGGAACTAGGGGAAAAAGGAGGATTGGGATAAAGGAAGGTTGGATAGGGGAGCACGGAAGCACAATTCTTAGTTAAGGGAGCCACCTTAGGGTTGGCAAGAGACTTGAACTTAGAGTGGCTCCCAGGAGCCCAAGCCGAGGTCCCCAGTTAGTTCCTTGGGCAGCTGAGGTTAGGGAACCTGAAATGACCCTAGCCTAGAGGAATACTGACTAATACCTTGCATATCATCATAGAACCTTCATCTGGGGATGGATGGAGATAGAGACAGAGACCCACACTGGAGCACTGGACTGAGCTCCCAAGGTCCCAATGAGGAGCAGAAGGAGGGAGAACATGAGCAAAGAAGTCGGGACCACGAGGGGTGCACCCACCCCTGAGACAGTGGAGCTCACCAAGGCCAGCTGGACTGTGACTGAAAAAGCATGGGTTAAAACTGGACTCTCTGAACATGGCGAACAATGAGGGCTGATGAGAAGCCAAGGACAATAGCAGGGGGGTTTGATCCTACGCAATGTGCTGGCTTTGTTGGAGCTTAGCCAGTTTGGATGTTCACCTTCCTAGACATGGACGGAGGGGGGAGGACCTAGGACTTGCCACAGGGCAGGGAACCCTGACTGCTCTTTGGACTGGAGAGGGAGAGGGAGAGGAGTGGGTGGAGGGGAAGAAGGGTGGGAGGAGGGGGAGGGAAATGGGAGGCTGGGAGGAGGTGGAAACTTGGTTTTTTGTCTTCCTTTTCTCAATAAAAAAAAAATGTAAAAAAAAATGATTCCAATTGGTTTCAGTTTCATTCTCCACTGCCCTTTTCACAACCTCCCCAACTTTCGTTTGCTTAGCTTTTTTTTTCTTAGCAGAAATAACCCAATTATAATAAGGCAAGCTGACTTTTCTGAAGTGCCAGCCTTCTGATACAAAAATGGTAGAGTTGGAGCACTGTCAATGACCTGCATCCCTAGCATCCATATTACATGTCCTTGGGCAGGATTATTACTAAATTGCTCCACAGGGAACTGAACACACACTTACCAATCTTTGACAAGGGGAGTTGATATTCTTGTTTCATATCAGCCAATCGGGACACAATTTGCAGAAAAGCAGCAAAGTCCTCTGTCACTTGGGTGTTGTACTCAAGCAGGGCCTCACTGAAGTCCTCAGGGAGGTCATCAAGGAACACCTAAATGCCAAAGGTTTTTCAGAGAGCAGAGAACACCTTCCCTAAAAACTGAAAACTTGAAGCATTGAAGGTAAAAGACCACACAGTATAACTTTACTGTTTTCAATAAACCCACTTTTTCTTTTTTTCTTGATTGAAATGAGGTTAAATTTTTTTGTTCTTATTTTCACTTGTAAAAAACAAATGCTCTACCCATAAAATTTGCTCTGATGCTCCCTAATGAAAACAGCTCTTGTAAGAGCAGAAGCACGTCCTCCACTGCCAACGGACTCATGAGCAATCTCAAAGGATCTAGGGACACGTATGTAGATCAAAGAAGATAGAGCATAGTTTCAAGCTCAGAATCAACTGCACCTGGTTGAGAGGTTTTGAAACTCTCACTGTCTTCATTGGGCTAACACTGTTGACCAGTTTTTTAAGCTGTACACAGGAAAGCTCTGTATCTCTAATTTTTTTGTAGGTTTGTGTCTGTAAACTACAACATATAAACTGCGAAGAAAAGAACTGCACGTTTGTCATCCATGCCATCACTGCTATATCAGGAAGTTACATGGATATCGCTAAGAAAAGCAATGCAAAGCACCAAGAAGAGCAGAAAGAGTGATATGAACGATCGCATGGAAATAAATGCAACTGTTATAATTAAATAGACAAATGCACATTTTCAAAAATGACCAAGCAAGATGAAAATATTAAAATCGGAAAGCTGTTTCTAAGACTTAGACTCCAGAAATCAAGGGACAGTTTCCCAGACAACTTTGTAATGCTTTCTCAGAGATGACACTGTGACATACAGTCACATCTCCAGACACAATTCAACATTGAGGGTGGCTTTGGAGTTTAAATGTATAATTTCTGCATTTCGTGTGCGTGTGAACATGAATATGTGTGTGGGTGCTCTCCACTTTATTTTTTGAAGCAAGGTCTCTTACCATACCTAGAGCTCTCTAATTAGGCTAGCCCATCCCTGGCAGCTGCAGGGTTCCACATTCTCTGACTTTTCAGTTCTGGAATGACAAGGCATATCACAATGTCCATCTCTTCACGTGGGTGCTGGGAATGCACACTCAGATCCTCATGAGTGAATGGCAAGCACTGTATCAAGTCATCTTCCCAGCCTCTGTACACCCTTTCATTAATACTGCATTTGAATGGATTCAATTAAAATCATGAATGTACTTTCTTTCTATTTATCCACAAGGTATGTAAACTTTGAACACATTCACAGAGGGACTTTTAAGTTATTGAAAAACATCACACTATTTCCAAAAGGAACAAATTAGCATATAAAACACATTAACTACCCCATATTCATAAAAACCTATTGCTGCTGAATCATTTATGGCAAAATTTATATAGTATTATTAATTAATTTTATCAGAAGATTTTACCTTTGATTGATAAAACTTGACGTTAGCATCTTGGAACTTGGCTGGAATATATTTTCTTCCAAAAAGATTTGCCAATACTAAAACCAGCTTTTCCATTATATCTTCAGAGAAATGTTTCGAGCCTGTGAAAAACAAAAGTTCCGTGTCATATATGTAAAAAATGGTTACATTAATTTTTTTCATTTCTAAAATAAATGCTATGTTCATTTCATAACAACTTTAGGGGTTGGAGAGATGGCTCAGAGGCTAAGAGCTCTTGCTCCTCTTCCAGAGGTCCTGAGTTCAAATCCCAGCAACCACATGGTGGCTTTACATCTCTCTATAATGAGACTTGGTGCCCTCTTCTAGCAGGCAGACAAAAACATTGTACACATAAAAAAAACCTGTCTCATAACAACTTTAGAATAACTTCAGCTGCATATGCTTCTCACTTGAGCTTTTTTGTTCCTGCATTTACCTTCATTATTGTCTTTATCTTTCCTACTACTGGACCTTGCTTACTTTGACCAAATTTTGATAATGTCTCTGTCTTTGTCAATGTTCTATGGCTGTAAGGAGACACAATAACCATTTCTTACAAAGAAAGCATGTAATTGGGGGGCTTCTTTTCAGGTGTTTTGTTCATTATAATCTTGGCAGGAAACTTGCTGGCACACAGGCAGCAGCAAAGAAAGTCCATTTACACATTTCCTTCAACAAAGGAAATCGTGCCATTCCCTGGTGAGCAAGTATTGAGCCTATGGGAGCCATTATCATGCTAACCATGATAGCCTCTCTCACCTAATCAATAATATTTTATGCCTTCTCGATGATTAAGACAAAAAAATCCAAAACTAAACCCGCAGATAACCTTCCTCAACTCAGATGGAGCCGTAGCACATTTGAGCCACTGCATTTCAAGAGCATAAAAATAGTAGGAATGCCTAAAATGGGATAGTCAGTAACTTTGGGTCTAGCTTCAGGCTAGTTACAATTGAGTATTGTCTCTGACTTCTTCAAAGACTAGAAACTTGTCCATTTATTTAACTTCTATATGCGTTCTTTATAAAGTTATCAATTTTGGCTGCCTCTGTCAGCAACAATAAACATAAGCACACTTTTTCTTGCATGAAATGATTTTATCTTTTACAAATTTGGGAGGAGCAAAACTTTCTGAGGAGTCACAAAATGGAACATTTTTTAGAGCATAAAGACTCCAAGTGTTGTGCAAAGCAAAATATTTCCATCAACTGGTGACAGAAGAGAAAGGAGAAGGCATTGAAGCCACCATGCACCAGGAAATATCACAACATTAAGCACAAATATTATGAGAGGGCAATATTTATTTCAGCGACACTGTAGGAAGAATTTATTTTGAAAGTTGAGACCAAAGTTTTTCCATAAAAGCTGTATGGGATTTATTATAACAATTTTGCCCAATGTGGGCAAAATTTATATGTACAACTGACCTCAGACACACAATCCATGCAATAGCAGGTATTGATGTACACTGTACAATTATATTAAAAGAAAATAGTGTTGCAGACAATATTCACAGATAATACTTGTTATTATCTGAGGGTGGAATTTTGAGTTTCATATTTTAATGTTTTCCTCCTCTGTTCTTCAAAGTTAATCATACATTTAATCATAAGGAAAATGTTTATAAATATTGTATATTGTGCAGCATGCTCAGAATCCTGGAGGAAACACTGTTTTCAAGTCACAACTTACAGTAGTGAATATTTTAAAATCATTGTCACAGTATAGGACATCTATTACTACTGATTTCACTTTATCTTATTTGCAAACCCATAATTTGCCTATGTAATTATCATTCTCCTTTTTACTTAAAATAAAAATACTAAGATATATATATATATATATATATATATATATATACACATGTTTGTTATGCTTAACTGATATTTTCTCAGGCATTTATTGAGTAAATATATTCCTGAAGTTTTAGGTTTCTATAAATCTATCAGGGTTTTTTCCCAGCATGGGAATATTTTATACACGCATACATATAATTTTACACATATATAACATATACCATATATTACTTGATAATAATCATATACTAATAATGATACATTATTTATATACTGTATATATAATAATAAAATATTATTTTGATTATACACACATGCACACACACACTATATAACCCTCAAACTTACCTTCATGAGTTGGCTGACAGAGATTATGGAAAAGACCTCTTACAAGAAAATTGACAAAAACAAGATTAGATGGTTCATGGTAATGTAAATGTGATACAAGGCCAGCAAACCCTGTAGGGTTACCTTCTTGATCTATATGTCCCTAAAGAACAGAAACACTTTGTTAGTTTGACTCAACTCACAGAATTAGTAGCAAGTAATTAGCAAGTCCATTATCAGTTTAAATTACTACATGCCAATAAGAATATAATTACCAACTAGCCCAACTTTAATAATTGCATGAATTACAGGTAGCAGTACTCATTGGGTATTGTTGGCTAAGATGTACAATAATGCAATGTGATTAAACAAAAATCTAGGGCTGGAGAGATGGCTCAGCAGTCAGCAGCACTTTCTGCTCGTCCAGGCAACCTGAGCTCAGTTTTACAGAATCCACACTGGGTGCCTCAATTGAGTCAGCTACAACTCCAGTTTCAGGTACCCTCATGCCCTCTTCTTGTCTCTACGGGCACCTACACATATGTGACATCTATTCACACATATACATGTATGTAGATAAAATGTTTTGCAAACTTGTACAACCATTCTGGACATCAGTATGGCAGTTCCTTAGAAAATTGGGAATCAACCTACCTCAGGACCCAGCAATGCCAATCTTGGCCATAAACCCAAAGAATGCTCAATCATACTACAAGGACATTTGTTCAGCTATGTTCATCACAGCATTATTTGTAATAGCCAAAACTTGGAAACAACCTAGATGACCCTCAACTGAAGAATGGACAAAGAAAATATTGTACATTTATACAATGGAGTACTACTCAGCGGTAAAAAACAATGTCATCTTGAAATTTGCATGCAAATAGATGGAACTAGAAAAAACATCCTGAGTGAGGTACTCCAAGCCCAGAAAGATGAACATGATATGTACTCACTCATAAGTGTATACTAGCTGTAAAGCATAAAAACCCTGTAGTCCATGACCATAGAGAAACTAAATAACCAGAAGTCTAAGGAAAACATATATAAACCCACCTGGAAAGGAGAAATAGACAAGATCTCCTGACAAAGTTGGGAGCATGGGTGAGGGGAGAAGGGACAGCAGAAGGGGAAGATGAGGGGAGGAAATCTTGAGGGAACAGGATAGTAGAAATGGAGGCAGGACAGAGATGAGAGCAAGGAAAGAGATATTGTGATTGAGGGAGTCATTATGAGGCAAAGAAGAAAACTGGCACTAGAGAAATTAAGATAACCACAGCTAAGACCCTAAGCAATAGAGGAGAAGGTGCCTGAACTGACCTCACCCTGTGCAGATTGATGACTATCTTAAATGTCATCATTGAACCTTCATCCAGCAACTGGTGGAAACAGAAGCAGAGACCTGCAGCAGAGCACTGTGCTGAGCTCCCAAAGTCCAGTTGAAGAGTGGGAGGAGGGAGAATACAAAGAGTTCAAGACCATGATGGGTACCCCCACTAAAACAGTTTATCTGAGCTAATGGGAGCTCATCAACTCCAGCCGGACAGGGAAGGAACCAGCATAGGACCAAACTAGTCCCTCTGAATATGGGTAACAATTGTATGACTGGGGAAGACTGCAGGGCCACTGGCAGTGGCACCAGGATTTTACCTACTGCTTGTACTGGCTTTTTAGAAACCCATTCTCTTTGGATGGATACCTATTTCAGCCTAGATATAATAGGGAGGGCCTTGAACCTTTGTCCAGGAATGTGCCTTATACTCTCTGATGAGTGGATGGGGACTGGAGTGGAGTGGGAGGTGGAGGGAATGGGAGGAGGGGAAGGAGTGGGAACTGGGACTGGTATGTAAAATGGAAAAAGATAGTTTATTTTCTTTTTTAAAAATAAAAATAAATATTTTTAAATATTAAAAAATAAAAATAAATATTTTTTAAATATTAAAAAATCAAGCCTGCTACTTAAAAAATTCTGTCTATATAGTAGGAAATTTATTACACACAGGCAGAGGACAGAGAGAGTGAGAGAGAGAGAGAGAGAGAGAGAGAGAGAGAGAGAGAGAGAGAGAGGTGTGTGAAAGAGAGAGAGAGAGGTGTGTGAAAGAGAGAGAGAGAGAGAGAGAGAGAGAGAGAGAGAGAGAGAGAGAGAGAGAGAGAGAGGTGTGTGTGTGAGAGAGAGAGAAGAGGGGGAGTTGGTTCCTACCTCTTTCACCAGGAACTGCAAAGAATATAAGAAGTAAAGCTTTAACATGTCTGTGACTCGGGGATGTTTGAAGGATAACAATGAGTGCCTCAGCACTGACAGTGCCTGCAAAGAAAAGCATTTTAATTTAGTAACATTAAATGAAATGTCTTTGCAATAACACAGACTAAATTACATATAACAAGCAGAAACACACACACATATCACATAAATTATATAATGTGGATTACAAGATCTATATACCCCTAAAGCAAAGTGAATCATTGTGGGTTCCCCCTTTACTACTTTATTCTTTTCCAAAGTCTGTCTCCTCTGACTACAGCACACAAGGAAAAGGGGGTACCCTTAAAAGGGTTCCTTTTGGTGCTCTCTCCACTGTATAGGATACAAAACATATTACAGAACACAGCAACAATACACAAACTTCAATTAGATTTAACACAACACAGTTTCCTTCATCATACAGCACATCACCTAACATAGCATGTATGTCCTTTAGCACACTAAAGAGCACTGTGGAAATTTGAATGACATGGCCTTATAGGTTCCTATGTTTGGATCCTTGCTCCCTGGTTTATGAAACTGTTAGGGAAGGATTACCAAGTGTAGGCTTTGGGGCTTGAAAAGCCAATGCCATTCCCAGTTAACTCTCTGTCCCTACATTGTGGTACTGTCTCAAGCTGGGAAGCCTCACCCACTATTCCAGTGCCCTGCCTCCCTTCCTGCTGCCCTGTTCCTGCCATGATGGTCAGGGACTCAAATGTCTCCAGCAGACCGTTCCTTCTATATGTTATCTTGGTCCTGGTCTTATCACATTAGCAGAAAAGTGAATAAGATAAGCACAGAAAACCAAACCAGAAAAAAATGTCTCCAAACAGTCTGAGCAGAAAAGTTATTATAAGTTTCAGAGCATGCAACATATGAGTTGCATGAGAAGGGGTTTAGATATATTATTCTGTATTTATGGCATCACTGCAAAATTATTAGAAGGAATTTGGCTGAAGCCAAAGGAGTGAAAATGTTCATTCATCTCCAGCACCAAACAACACTCTTGTATGTGCAGTATTCAACTTTTGTCTAAAATATCTATGAACTCACAATAAAAGCGAACATTTTTAGCACCACTCAAATGTCAACCTGTCTACCCTTAGGTTGGAGAGTTTATAGAATGCAAGAAAAATCTCTGCTGTCCTTTAAAAATAACAACAAAAACAAGAAAGAATTATTTTGTTTTTCATTATGTGTATACATGGGGGGCAGTATATGCAAGTACTCATGGAATCAAGAAGAGGCCATCAGACCTCTTGGAGTTAAAGGGTGGTATGAAACACCCAGTATGAGCACTGGGAACTGAACTCGGGCCCTCTGCAACAACCTTATGTGTTCTTAACATCTGAGCCATATTTCTAACTACTACTGTATTTAAGTCCTATATGCTTAATGGTGGGACAGGAGGAAGAATAAAAGGGTTGAACTCCTCCTTTCCTTTACAGTGGGTTATGAAGGGAACAAAATGTTTCCTTTACTGACACCCCTTTTCCTTGCATACAGGAATCAGAGGAGGAAGCATTTGGAAAACAGCAAAGTGGTGAGGGGATGTGGGGGGAAAGGAACTAATAGTGGTTTACTCTGTCCTGGAGGTACAGAGCTTATAACTAAAGGCATACTAGCATGATAGATTAGTATTGTCACTGCTATGAACTGAGAAGAGCAACATAAATGAGGAGCAATTTATTTTGGGCACATGATTTTAAAAGTAGTTTTGATCCATAATGTGCCTGGCTCCAATGTACTGAAGCTGCTCACCTCACAGCAAGTCTGCACAAACAGACTTCTACTTTCCTTCTATCAAGGACCTCAATATGAACAAGGCCACCTTCATTTGAGGACATTGCTGTCCTGCAGGCTAACTTTTCTCTAGGGAAGGCTTCACAGATATTTGCAGAAATAAAGTATATATTAGTAGAATATTGTACCTAGTAGAATAGGTCCTGCTGTGGTCTGAATGTGGTCCCTAGAACATGCTGAAATCTAATCTCCATGCTGGCGATCTTATTGAGGGCTGGGACTTAGGGACATGATTAGAAGCAGTGGAAATCTTAAGAGTAGAAGGTTCCCATGATGGAATCCTCTGTGATTGTACAAGAGGAAGGAAAAGGAAAGGTCAGACAGGCCGGGAATTTCCTGATTACCAAACAATGTCCTGTCATTGGAACATTTCAAGAAAGTCTTTCACTAAATGTCACCCTGCAGCACTCTGTAATCATGAGCCAAAACAAACCTCTCTTCTTGATAATTCATTCCACCTGTGTCATTCTGTTATGGCCAACAGAAAACGAACACAAGTCCTTCTAACAGTGTGTTGTCACAAAAATAGAAAATAAATCATCTAATTGTGAGTTTCAAATTCATGGTCTCATACTCCTTTTATCAGACCCTAAAACATCAAGACAATGTTCTGGTTATGTTTTGATGTCCTCTTGCTTACACTTTTATAAAGTGTGCAATCATATCTTGGAAAAATTTCCTGAAAAACAAAAACAAAAATAATAATGTGGCCGGGCAGTGGTGCTACACACTTTTAATCCCAGCACTCAGGTGGCAGAGGCAGGTGGATGTCTGTGAGTTCAAGGCCAGCCTAGTCTACAAGAGCTAGTTCCAGGACAGGGACCAAAAACTACAGAGAAACCCTGTCTTGATAAATTCAAATAATAATAATAATAATAATAATAATAATAATAATAATAATGTGATCATTTTGGTAGAACTAGGCATGAGTATTTTTTTGGTTTGGGTTTGTTTGTTTTCCAACTTTCTACATTTTCTAAACATTTATAATTAACTTAACACTTTGTCTTATGAAAAGTAAACTGTTACATTACATTTATAAAAATAAATTCTTTCTGTTTCTGAATGCTATAAACAGATGATAGCTGGCACTCTCGGTACAAGACAATACTGTCTATTATTCTAGAAGACAGTGATCACGGGAACACTTTAGTAACCACCAGTCACCAATTCTGTCTAACAATGAAAACAAGCACAACTTATCATTGTTTTCCTCAGCATTCTCCACCCCTCTCTAGAGAACATGGAGAAGCATCCTAAGCCTGATAACAGCACAGGAGAGCACAGACCAGCCAGACCATTGGTAGAGGCCCAGGCTGGGAGACACAGCACCTTTGCCTTGCCGTCCTCTGGGTCATCTGCCTTGGAGGCCAGCAGCATGAGTCTCAGAATGAGAGAGATACTGAGAGGAAACTGGCCTCTCAGCTCAGGCACTTTAGATTTTATGAGTTTTTCTATCTTGGGCAGTGGAATATCAAAGAAGTAGACATCACCCAGCAGGTCTTGTCCTCGTCTTCCAGCCCGACCAGACATCTGGAAACAGAGCAAAATCATGCTGTGAGAACCATCTGAGTGTTTTTCCTAAAAGGATGTAAAGAACTAATCCTTTTATATTGTTTTGGGCCACGTATACTGTGCCTAGGGGTTAACTAAAATGAATAGCCTTCTATTTGAAATCTAAAAAGTTCATCATATCTGAAGTAGGGTTATTTAAAATAATGTATCTGTCATTCCCATGTATCATTAATCATACTAAGTATTTGTGTAATGTTGTACAGAACTAGATCTATTTATAAAATCATATATCTAATGCTATGAATATACTATGTGTTGTATAATATATAATTATCAATTCCTGACAATGACTTATGACGTAAAATATTTTATGATTATATATATTATGTATATATCATTACATAGTATATGATATAACATATATTATGACACTATATTATAATGTATTGTTATATTAATTATACACGTTCACTATGATTTGAATTTTACTGGATATAACTACATTTGATCCTGCCAGCAGAAATATTGACCAAACATTTCTGAGAAGGTAACTCTATAAAGACAAACTCTGTTGTCTGCAGAACATAATAGAACGAGAAGAATCAAAAGCAAGGAAAACGCTTTAATATCCAAGATCAAGACTTTGTGGTGAAAGGCAACTGTTTGGGTAATTGAGGAAACCCTGGGTGAAGTGAATGAAGTTCTATATGAATGTATATCACTGACAAATATCATTGACATAGGGATGGGTTTGTCAAGGACCCAGTGCCTAAGACCCATGGGAATGTCAAAATCCCTTTCGTTCCCCATAGGGATTAAAAATCATTTTTCGGATCCACATTTGGATTGTAATATAGTGTATGCAGAAACTGTCCATTGCAGCTTTCTCCTCCCAGATATTTTTGCCTAAAGACTTCTCCCCTACAGAGACTGCCCCTAAGATTAGCCAACCTGTCTCTTGTTCAACTGTATGCAAAACCCCACTTTTATGTTCAACTTTATATAAGAAACACACCGAGCTTCCGGGTGATATAGTTTCTCCACTGGGAATCAAATCCACATGCTCCCAGCTTTTCTGTGTGTGTGTGCATCTGTGTTTTTCTCACTAGCTTGTTAGGTCACTTAGGTCAGTCTCTGGAGCTGGGCAGAGCATGGCAATGCTGCGTGCACAGATTGTGGGAAAACAACCAAATAACACCACAGGAGAGTACAGACATTGGTTTAGAAACAGACTGTGTACCTAGAGTCAAGAGAAGTATTAAAAATGGCTCCAGAATAGAAACCCATGCTCAGTTGCTCAGTAAATTAGAAAGTAAATGTTTCCATTTATTAATCCAGTAATCTGTGATATAGACCCTTTCTTATAAATTGCTTTATTTAGCCTGTGTGCATGACATGAAGTAATGATCACCCAGATTCTGCAGACAAGAGAGAAGTTTGAATGCCTTATCAAAGACCATACACATGATTAGCAGTGTTCAAATAATCTCATAGTCCTATGCTTACTCAATACCAGACAGACACCTACAGTGTTCTGCCATGAACTGGAACATTTACTAAATTAGTAGTTAAAGTAATTTTTTTTACCATTTCATGGCTGCATAGTGTGAACACATTACTTTAAGTTAATGTATATTTATTTACCTGTCTGAAATTTAAAGCATCCAGATATACCGAGTTTTGAGCAAAAACCACAGATTTACAAGGCATGTTGATTCCTAAAGCAAGTGTTCCCGTAGCTGTCACCACCTAAAATGGAATAAAACAGTGATCTTACACACTGATATTTTGGTTGAAAACAAGTATTTCCATGAAATTGCTAAAAAAAAACTTTATTTAAATCCCAATAAAACTGCAGTGGACAAACCAAGGGGACAAGACATACAATGTTTCTTCTTACTTTGCAAACATAGACAGCACATTCTCTAATGGAATCTGTTATACCTATTTCTTTACAAGGAATATATACTTTAGTCTTAATTGTGTAGTACAAATGTCACAGAGGAACTTAGAGGTCGTATCTAAAATAATTATATTCTCTCATCACCATCTATCTCTCTGTTCTTTGCATTATTCCCTTAATATCTCTCAATATCACTGTCATTTTGTATACTATTAAAATACTAAAGTCTAAGAATCTTTTACTGTTGTATCTCAAGAACCAAGTACCACATCTGACATGGAATAAGTATTACATTAAACATCATAAGTAAAATATTAGGATCCGAATTTCTCTGTAAGAGGGCAGTAAAATTTTGCAAGCCTACTTCCTGGTAACTATTTGATTTACTAATGTTCATTGAAAAATGACATAAGAGGAAAGTACATTTTATCTTTCTGTCATGAATTTTCATGATCACTAATCATAAACAGAAAACAATGTAAAGTTTATTTACATAATCTAACTTCTAGTTCATTTTTTTCTGATGTAGTTATTATGTCTTGATTTGTCCTGTCTTGTTGTGGAATTCTCTTTTTGTACTTTCAGAAGATGTGTCTTTGCCAAGGCACCTTCAGATTGGTTTAATAAAGAGCTAAATTGCCAATAACTAATTAGACAGGACTTTCAGAGACATAGAAGATGCTGGGAAAAAGAAAAAAGAAGTTGCCAGTCAGATAAGAAAAGAAAACAGAGGTGAAAGATGAAAGAAAGGTAACAACACCATGCAGCAGAACATAGATTAATATATATGGATTGATTTGTTATCAGAGCTACTTGGTATAACCCTAATCTGTAGGCAGAGTTTTCATAATTACTAATATGTCTCTCTGTGTGTGTGTGTGTGTGTGTGTGTGTGTGTGTGTGTGTGTGTGGCAGCCTGAAGAAAAGTTCCTCTTCACTAACTCTTTAGATCAATGCTGTTTGTGGTTCTGATTTGTGAAGATGCTTTAGGATGTGAAGTAATATTTTTTAATTGTTTTGTAACTGGGGCTTATTTATGCCTTTGTCAAAATGAAATATGCTACTTGCTAAATTATATTAAATTATTTTTATTCAAATCTTTTTAACAAGTATAAACATTGAGAGTGTAGGAGCTTTACATTTAGAAAAGGAAAAGAACAAATACCGTCCTAAAATGTCTTCTCTGATGAAGCCATTTTGTAGCTATTATATATCAGTTGAGTTATTCTCACTTTATTAGTGACTAAGACATTGCTGTCAGATACTATTTTAACCGTATCTCTTTCTCCTTTTTCTTTCTCTTCATTCTATCCACTCTTCCTTTTTACCTATGTGGTGCAAGAGAATTGTCTGTATTCTGTCAATCATGTTTTAAATAAATGCTGATTGGCCAGGCAGGTGGGAAAACCAGACAGGAAGTAGAAATGATGCAATGAGAAAAGGAGAATTCTGGGAAGGAGGAAGTTGATTCCTCCCACTCCTGCCCAAACCACCAAAGCAGCAGGATGTGATCTGCCCCACTGAAAAAGGTACTGAGACACATGGCTAACATAGATAAGAACAATGGGATAATATAAGCTATAAGAGCTAATAAGTAGCCTGACCTAATGGGCCAATCATCTTCATAACTTATAGAGATCTCTGTGTGATTTTCTTTGGGGCTTGCCGGTTGTGGGGTGGGACAGAAACCCCAACAAGTTAGCCCCTTCATGTTACACCTATGCCTTACAAAATGTAAGGTTGATAACTTTTAGTAGTCAGAGTCAGTTTTTAAATATTGCTCAAGATTCATATTTACTTGGCAACAATCTAATGGTCCTCTGTACACTTGCCTGGATTATTACAATGAGCCTAACCAGGATGTACTAAAGAAAACACAGTAAGAATGTGCCCTGAAAGTCATTTATGGCAATCAGTAACAGTAGAAATGACATATAGTACAACATATTTACAAGCTCTGTTAAGCTAAGTTGAAGCCTCGAGAAAACAGATATCTGTGCTATGATTTCAGCTGCCACATTAGAAAAAGATCTTCACCAAACTAAAATATAAATCCTCTCTAAATTCGTGTAGAGAATGTTTGTAGCAAAGCCACATCAACAAACTCTACATATAAAAACATAAGAATAAGTTATGCACCGAAGTCAACATAGAGATGCTTTGTTTTTGTGGGCAAATGTATGCAGTGAATGGCACCAGTCAAACCTCCTTCCCAGTTAAATGACATAGAGCTTATGCAAAGGTACCGCAGCCATTAAACAAAGTCTACAGCCCAAATAACGTAGGTATATGGGGGGGGGGGGGTAAGGAGTGGCTATATTTCTTCATTTCATGAACATTCTGCTTTAAATTTACATTTTCAAATTTTACAAAGAAAAATTGACCCACCCTAATGAATCCTTTCCTAAAAAGAATTTCCACTAACTGCTTTTCTTTGGCACTCATAGAGCTGTGATGAAAGCCAATGCCCCTTCTTGCCAATTGCTTCAGGGTGTCACCTTTCCTTTGGTTGTCCACCCGACGAAACACCATCTGCAATGACTGCAAAACAAGACATTTAAAGTATTCCTTATCTAATGCTCATTCAAATACGTTTAATTAAAATAATATGCATATTACATAATAATTTGGCCAAATGATATCACTGTTTGGCCTTTGCTCTACATCTATGCATCATCAATCATCATCATTTTCAATAATAACAACAAGAGAACATTTTATGGCAACAAACAGTCACTACAAGAAAATTTTTCTCAATTCTTGACATTCTCACCAGCTCTGGAATAGAAAACTCTACCAGCGTAGTAGATAACTCCAAGGGAAATGCAAGACTGTGACCCACTCCCACTGAGACAAGATCAAGTGATTGTGAAAACTTTTCTAAAGTTCTTCCCGGAAAGTAAAGCAAAACTTTTATACTATAAGGTCAAGTAATGCCTTTATCCACATTGTGTCCAGTCGGATGTGCAATAGATACCACTACATGGTAGAATGCAAGTGCCCTCATCTTCCTTTGTTCAGAAATATCTTATTTGTGTAGTTAAGATACAAATGTAAAGTCAGTGTCCATAACAAAGTGATTGCAAAAGACGGGTGCATTCAAGGGTCCTGGAGAATACAGAGTCATTATCTAAGGGTCTCTAAGTAGAAAGGAGGAAATCTAGTTGTGCCCAGTGTTATATAAAAAAATCAACACTTGGAGAGAAGAGACAAGTTTAAGTTTCTAAACATAAAAGGATATTTCCCAGCTATTTTTGATTGTACAGTTATCTATAAGACAGAATGTCAAGGATCAATTAAAATAATGATGTACATACTAGACAGATTATGAAGCTGGCAAAATAAGACTCATGAAACAATGAAAATAAGCAAATGCATATGTGAGTGTGTGTGTGGTTTGTGTGTGTGATGATATTGCTTGTATTGAAACTGGTTGCATTGTTATATATGTTGTCTATAAACAGTAATAGTTTAGAGATGATGGGTTAAACCAATTATAGATATCCCAATGACTTTAGTGAATTTTTTTAGCTGTAATATAGAAAGACCCTAATTTTAAGAAATGCTGTTGAAATTTGAATATGTTAGTCTGTATGGGTTAAAATTCTGACATTATACAGGCTTTTATAGAAGATACCATGCAAAAACAGACATTTAGGTGACCTGTTGAGACACAATCAGTCTACGAATTCTAATCCTATCCTAAGATTAGGAAGGCCCTTGAATGCTGTATGCAGCAAAAGTTCCTGTCTGCTACATCTCCAGTTCATAGAGACTTCAGTTATGGTAGCAATTGCCTGCAGTATGGCCAACACTGCCTACATGGAAAAAGCCTACACTCTGGGAGCACTGGTCCCTTCTGGGTGCGGACCTTATCATCTATTGCTTTTTGATCAGCATACGTGCAGTCCTGGGGAATCTCCAGATTTTTCTCCAGACTCTTCAGGAGGTAATCGCGTTCAGCTTCACTCATGATGCTTTGATCCAATCTTCTGGAAGGCTTTTGGCTTTTTTCATCTCTTTACAAGAATAATATTACAAGAAATCAGCATTTGCAGTCAATCTCTACAAAAATCTCAGAAATACTGCTTCATGAATTTATATTATCATAACTCAGTTTTTTCCCCCAATGTGTTTGCTCATCAGCCCCTGGGGCCTACGATCCCTCAAAATGAAGCTATTATGAATGTGACATTTTTTATGTAGTGTTTCCCAATGGCCACTGTATATATTTTTAAAATACAGAATAATCTATCTCCTAATAAAGAAAACAGAACATAAAAAAGTATAAGTTCAAGTTCAGGAATGTAAGAACAGATAACAAATTTATGAGAACAGATGATACAAACAATAATAGTGAAATACTGAAGAGGCAGATATTTGTGCCCATAGAAAGACAGAGATATAAGAATAAATGAAGTGAACAGAACCATAATATCCTAAAAGGGAAGTGGCAGAAAACACATGTAAAATAGTAAAAACATAACCCCAAATTGTTGAATAGTCAACAGCAAAAGTTAGACCCCATCAGATAGACGGCAGAAAAAAGAATACCAAACATGGGGAATTTTAACTGATTTCAAAGTTTATTCAGCACAGGTAGCTAAGTTGGAGAGTAGTGAAGTTGGAGAGTCTCAAGTCCATAAAGACCTCTGTGATCATAAGGAGGATAGGAGTTTCCAAACAACATAGTCACTGAAAGTGGAGAAGACCAAGGCAGGACACATTTTAGCTACACACTGAAAGCAATGACATTCCAAGGGTAAAAATGGTGTTGTGATCCAATCTAAAACTCACTCTATGGCTCACACGGTGGTAATGAGCCATGAGTCGAGGCAGAGTTGCATGGACAACGTGGGATGATCATATCAAGTTCTATAATACACACAGACTGGTAGAATCTAGACCTGCTTTAAACAAACATAAAATTAAACTGTTCTATGCAAGTAAGGAATATGTGATGCAAGTCACCTATCTTCAAACAATTATCCCTCTGAAATTTAAAAACAGAAACAACCAAGCAGGAATTAGAACTTCATTACAAAACAGTTTCAATGCATGTTCCTACTAGGACATTTGGGTTTTACAAACCCTAATGTGGCAATTTGCTTAGTGAAACACTTACCCTATCTTTTGTTGTTTCTCCAAAGATTTTTTAACTTTTCGAAGTCTGTTAGCCATGACATGAGCTTCCTTATCAGCTTTGGGAGGCCTTTTCTTTTCCTCTTTCACCTCTAGGAAATCGCAAGCATTCTCAGCACATCCTTCTACAGAATTTAATTTAAATCTGGAAGCAAACAAATATGTATTTAAAGATATATTATAGTAAGATTCAGTTTCTCTATCTTTTCTGGTTGTGTGTTACATTTCTCATGGCTATAAACAATGGCTGAGAAGAAGTAGTTATGGAAGGGTTTAAACGGGTTCACAGTTTGAAAGGACACAGTTACTTATACTGGGATAAGAGTAAGCATGGCAAAAAAGTAAGAGGTAGCTAGTCACATCGTATCTATAGTCAGGAAGCAGAACACAAACAGAAAGCAGGATTAGCTCCAAGACTTCAAGGCTTGACCTCAGTGGCCCTGTTTGGTGGTTTGACTTGAGAATGGTCCCCACAGGCTCATGTATTTGAATACAAAGTCTGTATTTGGGAAGGATTAGGAGATGCAGCCTTGTCACAGGAGGTGTTCAACTAGGATCAGGCTTTAAAGTATCAAAAGCCAATGGCATTCCCAGTTAGATATCTCTCTCTGAACCCTCCTTTTAATTATATAATCCCCTAGATCATTTGAAACAACAACAATTATATCAAACATTAATTCAACGCTGTCATTTCTGTACCACAGATGAGAAAATGGAAATATAGATTAAGGGGTCTACACATGAGTATACACAGCATGGATGTATCAGAGTGTGTCTTCTTATCCTCATCTCTGGTGGTGTTATTATGGTATTATTTTTTATATCATGCAGGTTCCGGTCATTTCTGTCATAGTGTATCTCTTTTCAAAAATCTATATTAGTTGAAAATAACTGTGCTTCTTATGCCTCTCTGATAAAGAATTACATAGAATGAAAATGACCTAGAAATTGCACATCAGCGATTAATATTTTGTACCACTGAACTACACACTCATGCCTTTTTAATTTTATTTAGTTTCACCAAGATTCTCAGTATAGTTACAGTCATGGAATAGTTGTCCATCAATGATAAGGCTAAAGGGGAGAGCAGTAAAATTTATGCTGAGGCCTGCCCTTGAAATGTATGCCCTTAGGCACATATTAACATTTCCAACCTCTAAACACAGTCCACACTCTTTTTTCCAGACATCAGGGACAGACTGTTGGGGCTATCACTATATGATAAGTCACTAAAGATTAACTATCACACTGCGTGTAAGAAAGGATTTTCATAGTTTATCTTATATAATAATCCTTTATTCCTTTAAAAGGTATGAATTCCACACATAGAATTTTACTTGTCATATTTTGATACCTTATGAACGCACTAGTATTCTTATGATTTTATCTGGGTACCTTTAGAACCTCATTGTTTCCCAAAGTCCTTCCCTCCAAATGCTATTGAATACCTCTCTGAAGTCAATGTAACCAACTTATAAGTCTTTTCCAAATTCTTCATATCTTTCTGCTAGTTTCCTCAAAGTGAAGATCTGATCTATTGTGCTCCTATTAGCTCTGAATGTGCCCTGGGTCTCTGCTAGGATTTCCTCTCTCTTCTGCCCTTGATCCTTTGCAGGAAAATGGAGGAGGAGAAGCTCTTGCTGCTGTGGCATAACAAACTAATGCTCCTGTAATTTGAGCAGTCTAGCTTGTCCTTCTTCTTGTATATGTGAATTATGACTCGGTGCTTCCATTCTGTGGGAATCACTTCATGTTCCCATATCTCCCTGAAGAGTCTGAAAGTGCCTCAGCCCACGAGCCCATTGTAGCCACTGCCAACTCCTCTACTATGAAGTCATCCAGTCCCCTCCTGGGCTCTTTCTGTTATTTGCTCTCTTAATAGTTTTTTTCTATTTTGCTCATGTCAATATTAAATATTTCCTCATCATCTCTGATGTTTGAGTGGCTGCCAAAGTTTTTCTCATTGTAATATACATGACAGCTTTAGGGTCATTGTATAGGGTGTCAAAGTATAGTTTCTTTGTTTTATTTCCCCTGGTTCTGTTAATAGATGACCTTGTCCATCTTTAATCACTGGAATCTGAGGGGCATATCCAAAAGTTATGCTGACATAGATGACAAGATGTGCTTTATTATGGAGTCTAGCCACTTTGACCTCTTTGCATATACCTTCTATATGTATACATATATGTACATATATATATGTATACAGCTCTCAATCCTTTTTGCTCTTCTTTTCCCTTCCATGCATCTATCTCTGCAGTAAGTCATTCTACTGGTGTTGCCCTTTCTGCATGATCCATCATCTACTTAGAAGCCTCCTGTATAGCTCTTTTGATGTTCTCCCATTTGCTTTCTACATTTGTAAAGGGTTGTTTAATGAGTTCCCTCATCTTTTATTTCAACAGTTCTCTTATACTCTCTCTGTACAACTGGATTCATAGTTGTTCACAATTGATCTTCCTGTTCGTCTTACCTGGCAAGCTTCTCCTAAGTTTCAGTTGAATGTTGACCATAACAAGTTGGTAATCTGACCGAAAGTCAGCACCAGGAAATGACCAGCTGTTTTGCATGCTAGATAAAAGTTTCTTGCTGTCCAGAATGTAGTCAATTTGTCTGTGTGTGTATTTGTTAGGGGATTCCCACATCCAGCATCTTGATGGTTTGGACTGATTGAATTTTGTGTTAGATACGTACAAATCATTGCATAACGGAAGTCATGCAGTCATTCCCCTCTATCATTACCTACAATGGCACATGACCATTCACCATGTCACGGTTTTACAACTTTGTGCATTGTTCAGTCCAGGGTGAAGTGTCTATTTATAATGTCATTGGGTCTTCATTTCCTTATGAAGCTCCCTTGCCATGTACTATTTATTCTAAATCACCACGTGTGCTTCTCACCTATTGACCAATTTAATTCTTTCAACAAGACAGAGGAAAAATTGTATATCCTCATATGCATGTGAATATATAAATGATAAAGTATTGTTTTCTGATTTCAAGACTGCAGTTAAGTTCTCAGACATATACATAGAGAATGGCTCTTGCTTCTAATATCGCTGTACTTGGAAGTGAAGCAAAAAGAGCTATATAAAGTTTTCATGGCATAGAAAAAAGTTTTCTATTTCCTACATACAAAGGCAAAAGGAGAACTTTACTGCAGTCTCAGAAAATAATAAAATAGGACCTTGCATCACCTGCTACCATTGTTTCTGAGTTTCTGTCACTAATGAGGATTCATTACTATATGTTTCTGTAAATGTTCATAAGTATTGAACTTTATAATACAATGGTTTTATTTATTTGATGATTCTATAGCTTGAGAATAATTTGAAATTTTCTCCAGTAAGTAAAGTTTTCTCTTATTGTTACATAGATAAATGGTTAATTTGTATACCTTTATCCACTAATTAAATTATTCTTTGTGCCATTTTATTAGAATTAGATCCATTAAAGTAGTATGTTCAATTTTAAGTTATTACATTCTATAATATGAAATTTGGTAAGATATCACTGGCTCTAGGTCATATTTATCATTAAAATTAATTTAAATTACCAAAATATTTCATCAATCTATATTGAAGCATATTACAAAAACTTAAATTTTGTGTGGGATAGCAATACTGATGGCTATGTTCAATGGGTTCTGTGAAGAACCAAGAGCTGTACTGAAAATTATTATTTAAACCTATAACAAACAAACATAATAGCTTATAGTATAAAACATAAGGTATCAAATTTAATGAAGAAAAATTACTAGAACATGGTGTAGGAGGTCCTTTTATCTATGTGTTACTTTCATTGTTTAATGAATAAAGAAACTGCTATGACCTGTTGATAGGGCAGAACTTAGGTAGGAGAGGAATATGGAATAGAATTCTGGGAGAAAGAAAGCAGAGTCAGAGAGACATCATGGATTCGCCAGAGACAGACACTGGGAATTTTACCCAGTAAGCCACTGCCAGGTGGCAATACACAGATGAATAGACATGGGTCAAATTAAGGTGTAAGAATTAACCAAAGATAAACTAGAGCTAATGCACCAAGCAATAATTTAATTAATATAATTTCTATGTAATTATTTCGGGGCTAAGTTAGCCAGGCAGCCAGGATAAACAAGCAGGCCTTTCCCTCAACAACTGGAGCTCCAACATATGCTAGCTAAATCCATGTAAAACCTGTTTATTTAGGTAATATTATATCCTTCTGGAGTCTTTGATGGAGTTAAAGAATAGATAGTTATACTTTTCTTTATTGAAGATAAAAGATAAAGTAGATATAAATACTGTAACTGCAATTCTTTCTTGATAACTGTTTTGTTATTTGTAATTTTACTATCTTAAAACCTTCCTTTTTGTTTAAATAGAAAAGGGGAAATGGTGTGGGAGGTCCTTATGTCTATGTGCTTCTTTCATTGGTTAATGATTAAAGAAACAGCCATGGCCTATTGGTAGGGCAGAACTTAGGTAAGCGGGGAAGACAGAACTGAATTCTGGGAGAAAGGAAGCAGAGTCAGGGAGATGCCATGGATCCACTGGAGAAAGACATTGGGAATTTTACCCAGTAAGCCACTGCTACACGACAATACACAGATTCGTAGAAATGGATTAAATTAAGATGTAAGAATTAACCAGTAAGAAACTAGAGCTAATGGGCCAGGCAGTAATTTAATTAACACAGTTTCTGTGTGGTTATTTTGGGGCTAAGCTAGCCAGGTGGCCGGGATGAACAAGCGGGCATTTTCCCCAACAAGAACACTGAAAATATTTTTAAGAACTTAACTAAAACTGGGCATAATGGTAAATGCATGTCTACACTTCCAGCAGTGGGGAAGCTGAGGCAGGAAAGCAGGCCTTGACACATACCAAGATCCTGTTTCAAACAAACAAACAGAGCCAGAACAACAAAAAGTAGAAAAAGAAAATTTTGTGATTTTAAATAAGTCATATGATTTTGACAAATGAATGAGCACTTCTTATAGTAATGAATACTAGGCCATAGCAGTAACATGTATATCATTTCTTCCACATTAAAGGAAGGAGCCTAACACAGATTATGTCACAATGCCAAATAACTTACAAAAAGAACAGTGCAGGCAACTTATCCATTTCCCTGAGCTTCTCAACAAGATGTGGAAAGAAGTCCAGCATCCGTCCTGAGTAATCATGGAAATTGGGACTCAGTTTCTGCAGCACCATTCTGGCCTGTGACAGAGAACAGAAAGCGTTTGTATTAAAATGTGCATAGCAAAGAGAGGAATGGCCACTCGGACTAAACTCTTTTTATTATTGTTTAATCTTTATTTTTGTTGTTCTTCAAACTAATCCCAGGAGAATAGATGACAAGGGTGTGTTGAGCCACAGTAAGGACACACACAAACCACAGACTTAATAACAAACTTCTGATGTACTCTACACCACACCTGCAATTGTTAGCGACAACACAAATCTCGCAAGACGAAAAGGATTTTTCAGTTAGTGGTGCTGTTTCCACTGTAGCAGGAGAAAGGAGCCCCCTCCATGCAGCAGAGGCAAGCACAGCCAACCTGACTAAGAGGTTCTGAATGACCAGATAAGCACAGGGAAATGTAACCTAACTATAGCAGGTTTCCAATTGAAAGAAAGAACAAATCAAGTTATGAGGTGGGGAGAGATCACATGAAAAAAAAATATCATGTATGCTATTTAAAAAAATTGCGAATCTCAATTTTTGATGATAAATTAAGACCATAAGCTTAAACAAAATAAATGTGTAAGCATATATTTCCAGATTAGACTCTAGTACTTGGATAGTTCTTAAAATGTAAAATAAAAAGCATAAAGAATAAAACCCCAAGGACAGCTGCATGACAGGGACATGGAGCACATGAGCTTACAGCGGTGTGGATACCTGCAAAGGAGCTCATAAGGTCAGTCCTGAAGTAATTTCAGCATAAATGAGGAAGGGCTCACAGAGTCTCACCCTAGCTGAGGAGCCACTGCCAAAGATGGCTGCTGTGGAAGGGGACACTCAGTGTTCTTCATATGCTGATAGGCTGCCTACATTCCAGTGGACGGCCCCACACCCACTCACATACTGGAAGCATTGAGTTTAGGAAAGACCATGTGAAGTTGAAAGGGAAATGATAGGAGGAATATGGGAGGACTGGGAGGAGAGAGCTGGGGAGTGGATTTGAAAACTTTATACACATGTACATGAAATTCTCAAACAGTGATTTTTAAAGAGAATTAAACTCCAAAACTAAGAAGGGATGAAAAGTAAAAATGTGTTTCAGCTACTTGAGTCCCATCTCTACGCTGCTAAAACCATCAATAATAATCCCAAACATGAGCCCTGTATTGTCTTGCATCTGCCATCAAATTCATGAAGAACCCATAGTCTCTTGCCAAGTTTTAGGGCACTCTAGAGAAGAGAGAAAAAAAATGTTTTCTCTCTCTCTCTCTCTCTCTCTCTCTCTCTCTCTCTCTCTCTCTCTCTCTCTCTCTCTCTCTCTCTCTCCCTCTCTCTCTCTCTCAGAACCACTAACTACATATCAAGTCAAACTTAAAGGTCTAAATAAACATTGAAAACTACAAGGGAGAGATATGGTATTGTTGGGTGAATGACACAACTCAGGAAAACAAAATGCGTGAAATTACCTGCTCCTCATTCCCATTTTTAATCCAGTTTGTGAATTCTTCCTTTAAGCTCTCCTCATATTTCCTAGCATCCGACTTTTTAATGACTATTTTGTTCTTTAAATGAGTGAAGTTCTCTGGACACAGGTTCTGGAAAAGAAAGACCATGGAATTCTATAAAAATAACGCCAGAAAACCTAACAGCATTTCTCAATTATATTTTTCATTGACAGTTTTATGATCTCTTAGACTACAAGCAGCTAAGATTCTCTTACCTACCCATTCCTTCTAGTATATAGAACTATGTTTGAACTCTTCAAAGGCAAAACAACAGAGCAAAAAGGCTTCCAGGGAAAGCAACCAGCACTCAGAACACAGAGAACAATATGAGAAGAAAAGGATCTGAGGAGTAGAAAACCAGAGTGGGAAAGGAGACCCAGATACCACACTGTCTGGGAAGGAGAAAGAAGAGGCATTTTCAGGAATTAACATAAAACACCATTTCTAGTCAATTTAATTGAGAAGGTATAAGGTAATCGGCTAATCATTTTAAATCACGAAATGTAAGTGGTGGAAATGGTGACCCTGTGTTTCTGAACAGCAATGAGGGCTCTACCATAACAGCATGGATTCCATGAAGATTCTTTACCTGGGCCTGGGGCCAACTCTTCCAGACTTGAAGCATAGCGTCATATAGCTGGATGCTTTCTCGAGGTGAAAAGGCAAGGTCAGAAGGGAATCCATACTTTTCAATCTATGATTAAAATAAAATCAAACTTATTAATATTTTATTTTACCTACAGGGTTTGAATATTTATAGGAAATGCTTTGATCAATAAATGTTAAAAATGGTGAAGATTGCATTAAGATGATTGTCTTTTAACCGCTAGGGGTACACCCACATACTGAGACATTGGGGATGTTCTATCGGGAACTCACCAAGGCCAGCTGGCCTGGGTCTGAAAAAGCATGGGATAAAACCGGACTCGCTGAACATAGCGGACAATGAGGACTACTGAGAACTCAAGAACAATGGCAATGGGTTTTTGATCCTACTGCATGTACTGGCTTTGGGGGAGCCTAGGCAGTTTGGATGCTCACCTTCCTAGACCTGGATGGAGGTGGGTGGTCCTTAGACTCCCCACAGGGCAGGGAACCCTGATTGCTCTTCGGGCTGATGAGGGAGGGGGACTTGATTGGGGAAGAGGGAGGGAAATGGGAGGCGGTGGCAGGGAGGAGGCAGAAATCTTAAATAAATAAATATATAAATAAATAATTTTTTTAAATTATGTGCTTATGGGGGAGGTTCTGCCCCTTACCCCAGGCCAAAAGTGGGTGGCAGATCCCCTGGAGCTAGAGTTATAAGCTGTTGTGAATCACCCAGTGTGGATGCTGGGAAATAAACTCAGGTCTTCTGCAAGGTCCTCTTAGCTGCAAAGACATCCATCTGTCCCCACCCCCAAAGCTAGCTTTGTGTTCTCTTCTCAGTTATCACTTGAGAATCATTACTTTTGCAGTAAAACTAAAATGAAATAAAAATTAATTCAAGAATACACATAAGTTTTCAAATACATATCTTCTGTGGGGTCAAAGTCTTAGGGATGCTTAAGTTTCTTACCCTTTTCCATAGAGTTCAGTTTCCTAATTTCTAAAATAAAATATTAGTTTTGTCCTTGTCACTCATTTGCTGCGAGAAATGAACTAGGTAATAGATATGAATCTTAGCCATATGTCTGACACAGATATGGTTTATCAAATAATTTCATGCTTCAAAAGTATTAAGGAATTTAACAATTCTATGGTCCAAGCTAGGACTCAATCTAGTTGTTTGATTCAAACTGGCAAACTGGCAAAACAAAAAACAAACAAAAAAAAAAAAACAAAAACCTAAACCAAACTAAGCAGAGAACAAAGAAGTAACAGTAAATCACGATATAGTAACAGTAAATCACGATATAGTGGTATTCTATCTTTTTGTTTATTTGTAAATACAAGAGTTCCTATGCCACCTGTGTTCTTCACATTCAGTCCACACTGAGCAAGAGATGGAAGTGTTATTTCACGTGTTTCCCAGGGCTCACAGCTCTCCAGACAGCAAGCAGCAGCTGTGCCTGGATGGCATGGTAACTGATGACAAAGGTCAAACAAGGCTTCAGTTTGCCAGAAACAAGACATACATGGCTGAGGGCAATCCCTCACTGGTGATCTCTTGCTTCTGTGGGGTTAAGGACAGCTCATTTGTACTCTCTTATTCCTACTTTGGGAAATAATTTTTCTGATATAGCCATAAAGGAAACAGACAGTTAAATGATTCTTCTCTTTATGTTGCTACAATTTATCACATTTTGGGATATTCTAAGCCACTTAGTTCTTTCATTTAATCTAAGTATAATAGAAAATATCCATATTTTTACACATTTAGAATTTATACTCTTCTCTAATTTTGTTCTATAGGAAATGACCTATATAAGTACATGCTATGAAAGTGGTTGGTAAAATTTATTGAACAATACTAAGCCTAGCATTTACTCTATATATTTGCTACCAAATCTTAAGACAACAGCTTGACCTTTATAGAAGTCACATAGGGTCAGACCACACTGTAACCAATCTATTGCTTTTCAGTTACTCCATTAATAGCTACCAAGAAGAGAAGGAGGCACTTGGAGCAAACTCTGAACCAGTATACTTGAAGCTGTTTAAAGATATCATGCCTTAATCACTTTACACAAAACTAGTAATTTTTAGCTATTTTTAAAGACACTGGATAATGCTAAGAATGTCTCACCATGTATAGTTATCATCAAGGGTGTGAGGACACAAGGAAGGAAAGAAGGGAAAAAGAAGATAAGAAGACAGGGAGGCAACAAATGGATTTCTTTGTTATTGATGACTGAATTAACATATTCTTAGTATTAATTCTATATTCTTAGTATTAATTGAGGCAATGAATTTCTTCCCTATTTCAGTTGAATTTGGAGTTTAAATTGGGATATTATCACTTATAAGAAAAACTTTCTTCAGAAACATTTTCCTAGAAAAACTCCATATTCAAATTTATTTTATTGCCTTTAGAAGTCATTGCAATACACAGCCAAATACTGTCACGTGGTGCTCATATATAAATGATATATATGTGAACATATTACATATATGAGCATGTGAACATGATATACATGATGCATCAGTATGTATTATAGACAAAGCTTTCATATTCAACACAAAATTAATCAATGATTCTGAGACAATGAATGAATTACAGCATTTACTTAGTGGTATCATAGTGACAGAGTTGGCCATGTCTCACTTCCATTATTTGTAAAATGAAACTGTAGTGGGACCTCCATCATACAATTGTGGTGCTTAAAAGATGTGAAATGTGTGACTATTTTAAAAACATAATTTCAACCAGCTACCCTTTAAAAACAGCTAGTATTCACACAGCAATGTGGTAGTAACTGGAGAGACATGAGATTTATAATGCAGTCATTATTTCAGAACACTAAAAGACAAGGATTCCATTGGCCCTCCTGTCTGTTCTTATGTCAATACTAGGTTGTTTTCATTACAGCTCTGTAGTAGAGTTTGAAGTCAGAGATTGTGATGCCTCCAGAAGTTCCTTTATTTTATAAGATTACTTTGGCTATTCTGCTCTTTTTTGTTGTTGTTTTTTCCATCTGAAGTTGAATATTGTTCTTTCAAAGTCTGTGAAGAATTTTTCTGGGACTTTGATAGGCATTGCATTGAATCTTTAAATTGCTTTTTGGTAAGTTGTCATTTTTAGTATGTTAATTCTACCTACCCAAGAGCATGGAAGATCTTTCCATTTTCTGGCATCTAAGCCTTTTAACGAATAGAATTAAAATTAAGGAGCCATAATATAGTATCAGAATGTAGAATATGCTTCATTTTTCAAGTCTTGGAGGAAAGAGAAAGAAATATCTATTATTTTAAGCGCCAATGAAAGTTTGAATGAACCTTTCAAGGTTTTAGAAGAAAAAAGGAAGAAAGGTATATGCATGAAATGAAGAAATTATCACCCACTAACCATTCAACAGCCTTGTGGACACTATTTAAATGTCCATGATTGCTGAGTTATTACCAAACAGTCATAACTTTATTGTCATGGCAATGGGAAGCAGGTGTTCCTATTTAAGATCATACACATTAGTCATGTTTTTGTGTGTGAGGCTTTTCCACATAAGGCTGTAGCAGCACTGAGAGGAAAGGGTAAGCACTGGCCTCGACACTCCATTAGTGGTGAAGACGTGGGTTACTTAAGAGAGCCAGGCAGACATGGGTGCTTAACAAAGGGGGATAAAAGGAAAATGAACAGAAATAATGTCCCCAGAGTAACAAAATCATCAAGTAAAAGTGTTTAATAATTTTTAAACTTTGAGGATTCTGATAGTATCATGACATTGAGAAACTGAAGAAACGAGAACACTGTTGTTCATATTTTAAACCAAAAGTTTAGTATTCCCTCTGCATTCCAGCATCAGGCTGCACTTCAGTTGCATTCTACACAGCATTATATTTTCAGCTGTTAGCCAGACAGTGCTGTTCCTTGGAACAACTGTGGCAAAGGTCGTTACTTACATGATCTATGGTTAGTGCAGCACATGGGTGAAAATATTCAAAGCATACGTCACCCTGTCTCACAGAACATATGTGCTTCTCCAGGTCATTGTATCTCTCTCCGTAGATCACTGAAAGGGGAAGAGTGAGATTTCCAAATTATCAGAAATGTGGTGAATGGAATACTTTTAAAGCAAATAGCCAAACCAAACAAAAACAAGGCTATACCACTACACAGAGCATACATACCAAGTCTAACTTTGTATGACTGTCTGGTTTGCCCTTGGTCTTCATGATGACTGCCACGGGAGACAGAATTTCTTTTGGAAAAAGTTCTTTTCCCCATTGCACTGTCTACTTGTTTCCAGTACCTCTTTACTGACTGGAGCCACCTTTAAAAATAAATATATTAGTTATTATTTTAATAAGTATTGTGCCCAATGGTTCATGTTTCAAGTGCTTAGTCCCAGTCTTTGGTATTAAACGCTACAGAGTCATTAAAATGTGGGAACTGTGTAATAGAAGTCTTTGAAGAGTAATTGACAAACAGCATCAGCTGGGTATTTCTTTGTAGAGAGTAGCCAAGACTTATCAGAAAGAACTAAACAGACAGTAGCTTGAATTCAGGTAGTGCTATGAGTGAACCAGAAAATGAGACCTAAGCCCCATAAAAGATTACGAAATTCAAACTATCACAATAAATAAACATTCTATACAAAATAGAACCTAATCCATACTCAGTAAGATGCTGGGGGTTGCTTATGGTAGCTGAAAGGGCCAAAAATGGACAACGGATTGTGACAAGGAGATGCTCCCAGATTTCTGCTCCAATTTCTCCACCAAGACAATGTACCTACAAAAGAAAAGAATGTTTTCAATTCACAAGTTAGTTTTAAGAATGGCAAGTTAAAATAACGTAAGAATCTTAACTTGGTCATAAGTATTTCTCATCAACTCCAGCTGGACTGGGAAAGAACAAGCAGAGGACCATACTAGTCCCTCTGAATGTGGGTGACAATTGTATGGCTGGGGAATACTGAGGGGTCACTGGCAGTGGCACTGGGATTACTCTCGACTGCATGTACTGGCTTTGGGGATCCTATTCTCTTTTGATGTATACCCTGCTCAGCCTAGATGTAGTAGGGAGGGCCTTGGACCTTCCATAAAGCAAAGTGCTTTAGGATTAGAGGGGGTGGGGTGGGAGGGTGTGTGGAGGGAATGAGAGGAGTGGAGAAAGTGGGAATTTGGATTGTTCGTTTTTAAAAATCTAATAAATTAAAAAGAATACATATGATCTCTGAAAAAAGAAAATATACTTTTAGAACCATATTTGAATAGATCATTTGTTTTACTTTAAGATAATGATAGACAGAATCTTTTCTCATTACTTGCTGGAGCATAAAACCCTTTGTTTTGGAGACTGGACTGGATTTTGATTTTTGTGTCATGAGTTTAATTCTGTTCCCTCCACAACAGCATCACCATTGAAGACCAGTTCCTCATACATGCAGAACTGATGTGGGAAGGTCATTGGTTAATCAATAAAGAAACTGCTTGGTCTCATAGGTTAGAAGATAGGTGGGTGGAGTAAACAGAACAGAATGCTGGGAGGAAGAGGATGCAAGCTCAAACGCCATGCTCCCCTCTCCTAAGCAGACATGAGGAAGCTCCAACCCAGGATGGACGTAGGCTAGAATCTTCCCGGTAAGCGCACCTTGGGGTGCTACACAGATTAGAAATGGGTTAAGAGGCTGAAACTAATGGGCCAGGCAGTGTTTAAATGAATACAGTTTGTGTGTTGTTATTTCTGGTGTAAAGCTAGCCATGCGGGAGCTGTGCGGGAAGTAAAGCAGGCCCGCAGCTCCTTCAACACAGAACTCTCACCATTACACACTGTTTAGTCACAACAGAAGTGAGCCAAGAGAATGGTTTAGCTGGGGAAATGTGATGTGGGAGTGTCATATCAATCTGTTGATTTCATTGGCTAAGCAATAAAGAAACTGCTAGGCCCATTGGATAGGCCCACCCTTAGGTGGGTGGAGTAAACAGAACAGAACTCTGGGAGGAAGAGGAAGTGAGGTCAGACTCCGCAGCTCTCCTCTCCAGAGCAGACGCAGGAGAGACGCCATGCTACCTGCTCCAGGGAAGACGCACGGTATAAAGCTCCGACCCAGGATGGACTTAGGCTAGAATCTTCCCGGTAAGCGCACCTAGGGGCGCTACACAGATGATTAGAAATGGGCTAAATTAATATGTGAGAATTAGCCTAGAAGAGGCTAGATAGGAATGGGCCAAAGCAGTGTTTAAAAGAATACAGTTTCTGTGTAATTATTTCGGGTAAAGCTAGCCATGGGGGCGGCCGGGTGTGGGGACGCAGCCCCGCCGCCGCCCTTATTACTACAAATGACGCCCAGACATGTGGCTAACTGAGTCCACAGAAAGCCTGAGAAAGCTTGGAAAAGAATAGAGTAAAGCATGTTTCTTATGGCAATTTCTTGGGTCCACTCTGCTTGCTAGAGGCAAGTAAGCGCTCTCATCTAAGAGAAGCTTCCTGACTCAGCTTTAGCTGCAAAACCCTGCAGCTCATTAAGAGGTCCTGCCACCAAACACTTAAACGGTGTTGATGAAAAGCTGAAGGCATGCTTTTCAGTTTTCAGCCGCAGCAGGAAAAAAGCTGCGCATTTAAAAATGCCGGCTTTCTGGGCCATCCTGCCAGGGCAAACTCTGACTGTTTGAGGCAGGAGGGCCGGCTACCGAGAGAGGATTTGAGTGTTGTCTGTTGTAGCTTGCTGGCTGGCAGGGACCTTGAAACGCCATAGAGGTGTGGCTATAAACATGGCTACAGCCAGTACCTCAGCCATGAGGCTGGAAAGCTAAGGATCCAGCCATCAAAGCCATGGCTTTAGTCCTACTGAGATTGCTTGGTAAATTAAAGACTCATGTGGTCAGAAAAAGAGAGATATACAGTAAAGAGAGATTCAAAGACAGAGAAAATTTCTGAATGGTTTAAAATGTGTTAAAAATATATGCAGACTAAAAGTTAAAATTCTTAAAGTAAACCTCTGTGACTTCAAGGTGTGGTAGCACACGCCTTTAATCCCAGTGCCTAAAAGGCAGAGACAAACAAATCTCTGTGAGTTCAAGGTGTAGTAGCAAACACCTTTAATCCCAATGCCTGGGAGGCAGAGACAGGCGGATCTCTGAGAGTTCAAAGACAGCTTGGTCTACAGATATATGCTCAAAAAGCAAAAAGTTAACCTAGGAATGTCACAGCTTAGATTCTTAAGCGCCTAGTGATTTAAAGGCGCAAATCAAAAGTGCTCCTGGATAGTAAAAATTTGCAGATTCACAATAGGACAGATTCAGACCACTAAATGAGTCACACTGTTGGATGAATGTACATAGGCTTGGGAGAGAGAAGAAAAAGAATATAGAGAATAAAGTTAATGGTTTAAAAAATAAAAGGTAAAGTCTTTAAAGAGACAGAATAAAGTAAAATGATAGAGTAAAAATAAGTAAAAATGGAAAATTCACAGAGAGTCTGGATTATGCACATTGTGTTTTCTTTAAAATTTTTGACTGTGAAGGAACTAAGTACAGAGAGACATTTCATTACATGGGCTGCCAAGCTAAACCAGAATGGATATAAGGGTATTACGATTTCAGAATTTGGGTCTAAGGATATGATGCTTTGGAGAGAGTCTTCTTTTGTTTTCACAGAGGATGAGACTCTATGGATTTCTTCTATTCCGATTTGGTATGATGGACCACGTCCTCCTGAAGGGTTGCTGTGAACATCTTCAGAAAATTGCTTTGCTCAACTGCCAACTGAGATGAAACTAGCACACAGGTTATACCATGAAAGACCTAATTAACGACGCCCCCATTCAGCAGGAAGCAGTTTGGAGAGAAAAAAAACTGCGCCCATGTTCCCAAATATGGTTTATAAGTTCTTTTACATTTAAAGGGGGATATGATATAGACATAAATAATTTGCATTAGTATAGATTTTGCTTTATTGATAGAGATTTACGGTCAATTTTGTTACATGTATAAATGTTTCTGATGTAACTTTTACTTGATAACTGTTATATGTAATTTTGCTATGTTAAGGTTAAAGCCTTCGTTTTTTTTGTTTAAACAGAAAAAGGGGAAGTGATGTGGGAGTGTCATATCAATCTGTTGATTTCATTGGCTAAGCAATAAAGAAACTGCTAGGCCCATTGGATAGGCCCACCCTTAGGTGGGTGGAGTAAACAGAACAGAACTCTGGGAGGAAGAGGAAGTGAGGTCAGACTCCGCAGCTCTCCTCTCCAGAGCAGACGCAGGAGAGACGCCATGCTACCTGCTCCAGGGAAGACGCACGGTATAAAGCTCCGACCCAGGATGGACTTAGGCTAGAATCTTCCCGGTAAGCGCACCTAGGGGTGCTACACAGATGATTAGAAATGGGCTAAATTAATATGTGAGAATTAGCCTAGAAGTGGCTAGATAGGAATGGGCCAAAGCAGTGTTTAAAAGAATACAGTTTCCGTGTAATTATTTCGGGTAAAGCTAGCCGTGCGGGCGGGGTGCTGGGGACGCAGCCCCGCCGTCGCCCCTATTACTACAGAAATGGTCAGAAGAGAATTGCATCCAATCTGGACTCCATCCAAGGGGCAGATGTTCCAAAGCAGCAAAGGCATAGAGTATTTATGAACAATAGGAAGTTAGCCTGAGATGTAAAATCAAACCTACCTCATCAAATATGACGTATCTGATCCTCTTTACCCAGCTTTGGCGATGAGGAGCCAGTAGCAGAATTTCAAAGCAGGCAGGCACAGTAACAAGGACCTAAAAACAGCAGTAGGGTGTGAAGTAACACTTAGAATGTGCATAGGTATAAAATCACATGAGGCAAAGCTTCATGAATGTATCTTCTAATAATGAAGATCTGATACTACATCTAAGAATTGGATTCATTGCACGTGTGGTAATAGTTTGAACCACATGAAATTTCAATTTTCCTGGACAAAATAATAAAATATCAAATTTGAAGTGCAGATTCTTGTTAATGAGCCTTCAAAATGTGTCCAGCCCTGAATAGGACACATTTTGATCTCTTTCCAAACATAACAAACAGGAAAGGAAATGGAAAGAATAGAGAGCCAGGGGAAGGCATCGTGTATTGTGAACTGCCGTCTTCTGAACCAGGCCTGGCAGTTCCACCCTTGCATTCATAGTAACTGTGGTTATCTCTGTACAAAACCTGCAGATCATTCAACATTCCAGCATGAATGAGGAAGCACTCACAAGGCCACACCCCCGCAGAGGAGTTATTGGCAGGTGGTGGCTGCTGGGAAAGAGACGTGATACTGGGAGGCCTGTGGAATGGAGGGGAAGGAAGGGAGGTAGAAGGAGAAAACAGGGTAGGTGGATATGATCTTAATACACCTCAAACACATATAAAATTCTCAAGGAATAAATGAAAATATGTTAATTAAACAAATATTTTAAAAAGAAAAATATATAGAAATCAAAGTCATTAATCTTAACATTCTTTTTGTTTTTGTTTTTCAAAGCAAGGTTTCTCTGTGTAACAGTCCTGACTGTTCTGGAACTCACTTTGTAGACCAGGCTGTCCGCAAACTCACTGAGATCCACCCGCCTCTGTCTCCCAAGCGCTGAGATTAAAGATGTGTACAACCACCACTTGGCTTAATTTTAACTATTTTGATTCCTTTCAAATCTAACACTAACAAAGAATTTGTGTTGGAAGGTATTTCTTTAAAAGGCAATTCCAGTAATACATTGCCAAATCTTCAATATAATGTTGTATAAACACGTCTTATCTTTCATTTCATCCTAATTATTAATCTAAAAATTCAATAAGAAAACTAAAACTTTATTAACAACACATTCATTAATTACAACACACTACTTTTAACTAAAATGAGTATATTTAACAAGAGAAAGTAATTATGATAATACTTTGCTGTCCACTAAGTTTCCATAGTTTGGTAAGATCTTTGAATCCTTTTGAATCTCATTGTAAAACAACTTGATAATTAACTATAAACTAAAATCTTAAATCAAAATGAAAGCATCTTTAAAGAAAATGAGTTCTATTTTTTACATTATTTAGAATGTAAACAAATTTATATTTTCACCGAAGCAAAATACAACATTGTTATATAATCTAATATCAAGTTTATTAAGTAGTATGGCAAACCTGGCAGTTCAGGGCATCGTGACGATAATCCCTAGTGAAAACGCCACACACAACTTGACCAGCTGGCAGAATTTTGGTGTAACGATTTTCAACAGTTGCTGCCACTTGATTCACAAGTGCCTGATTGACAGGAAAACAGATGTGGTAGTTATATTATAAAGTATAAATCAGCAAAAATTAATGGAATGATGGAGATCTTCAAAACTATATTCTGTTATGAATTCAGAAAACTTAATAAACCTCTTTCTTCCAAAGTTTCTTTTGTCGTGGCATTTTATCACAGTAATAAGAACACCTAATGAAGACTACCCTAAATGAAAGTGTGGATAATTCCAATTACACGAAAATGTTAATATTATGATTAGAATGAATAACTGTAATAAGCTAAGGTAAAAGCCTAACCCATGAAGGTATATTTCATTGTGGTTGAGAAATAGGTGTATTATTCATTATACAAAATCTGATGAATTAATACAAAGGCCAACTTCTCCATTATAAAAAGTAGGCAAATGTATGTCTGCCTCTCCTCTACCCACAACCCCTCCACCCCACCCCATCCCCATCAACACCTGAGGCAGAGGGAACAGCAGGCCTTGAAGTCATAAGAACAGAGAACTGTCTGTCTGATCCCCACCAGCTAAAACTGGGGAGAGCAGGTCTTGTTGTCTGGGTAACACAATGGAGCTAACTCTATTGGCACAAGTGAGGGTTAGCCAGCTCTGAAATAGTGAGCAATGGACAGCTTCCCCCGTCACTCATCTCTCCTGTGAAGGTATGAGGGAGCAAGGGAGAGGTTCCCTCCTCCCCACTCCCCGTCTATCAATGCCTGAGGCAAGATTAAGAACTAGCCCTGACAATCTTACCGAAAGCAATCTACAGATTCAATGCAAAGCCCATCAAAATCCCTGAGAAATTTTTCACAGATCCAGAAATAACAATACTCAACTTCAAAAGGAAAAGTAAAAAACCAAGGATAACCAAAACAATCCTGTACAGTAAAGGAACTTCTGGAGGCATCACAATCTCAAACTCTACTACAGAGCTACAGTACTGAAAACAGCCTGAAGCCTGGTGTTGTCATAAAAACAGACCAAAGGACTAATGGAACCAAATCAAAAACCCAGATATCAATCTACATATCTGTGAACATGTGGTTTGTGACAAAGAAACAAAATATATAAAATTTTGAAAAGAAAGCATATTCAGCAAATGGTGCTGGTATAACTAGATATCAACATGTAGAAAAATAAAAATAGATCCATAGCTATTGCCAAGTCCAAATGGATCAAAGACCTCAACATAAAAACAACCACACTGAACCTCATAGAAGAGAAAGTGGGAAGTACACTTGAACACATTAGCACAGACCACTTCCTAAATATAACCTCAGTAGCACAGACACCTAGAGAAACAATTAATAAATGGGACCTCATGAAACTGAAAAGCTTCTGTAAAGTAAAGGACATGGTCAACAAGACAAAACAGCAGCCTACAGAATGGGAAAAGGTATTCATTCACCAACCCCACATCAGACAGAGGTCTGAGCTCCAAAATATACAAAGACTCAAGAAGTTGATCATCGAAACAACAAAAAATTCAATAAAAAATGGAGCACAGATCTAAACAGAGAACTCTCAATAGATAATCTAAAATGGCTGAAAGGCAGTTAAGAAAATGATCAACATTCTTAGCTATCAGAAAAATTCAGATCAAAATAACTCTGAGATTCCATATTACACCTGTAAGAATGACCAAGATCAAAAACACTGATGACAACTTATGCTGGAGAAGATGTGGGGTAAAGGGAAGACTCCTCTATTGCTGGGGGGAGTGCAAGCTGGTACCAACAGTTTAGAAATCAGTATGGCAATTTCTCAGAAAATTAGAAATCAACCTACCTCAAGATCCAGCAATACCACTTTTGGGTGTATACCCAAAGGATGCTCAATCATGCCACAAGGACATGTGCTCAACTATGTTTATAGAAGTTTTGTTTGTCATAGCCAGAACATGCAAATAACCTAAATGCCCCTTGACCAAAGAGTGAATAAAGAAGATGTGGTAAATTTACACAATGGAGTACTACACGGCAGGAAAAAATGATGACATCTTGAAATCTGTGGGCAAATGGATGGATCTAAAAAACATCATATTGAGTGAGGTAACCCAGACCTAGAAATACAAATATAATATGTACTCATCATAATTGAATTTGAAACATAAAGCAAAGAAAAACCAGCTTATAATTCACAATCCCAGAGAACCTAGATAAGAAAGAGGACCCAAAGAGAGACATACATGGATCTAATCTACATGGGAAGCAGAAAAAGACAAGATCTTCTGAGTAAATTGGGAGAGTGGAGACCATGGGGAAGGAAGAGAGGGGAGCACAGACAAATCTAGTGCTTAATAAAAAGTAAAAATAAAAGAAATAGCCTAAAGTCACAGGAACAGGAAAGCTGTCCTGGCCCCCCACTAGATGCAAATCTTGGGAGAGCAGGTTCTGTAAGTCACCTGGGTAGCACAATAGAGCCAAACTTGTTGGCAGAATTGTGGATGAATCTACTGCAAACTTGTAAGCATGGCAGAGCTGTCCTCACTACTCCTGTCATGTGGTGGCATAGGAAGATGAGAGATGCCCCCTTTTACTCTACTCCCCTCATTGCCTGCAACAGATAATAGAGCTGACCCTCCTCCTCACCAACTGTAGCACTCAGGAAATAGCCCTGACCCTTGCCTGGGCAGCACAGCAGAACTGCCTGGTGGTCAGAGGTGAGGATGACCCAGTACCAGCATTATGAGCAAAGGAGAACTATCCCCATTACTCACTAGACAGGTGGTAGCATGGGCAGAAGGAAGATGTTCTCCTCCCACCTCACATCCATCAATGCCTGCGATGGGTAGAGAAGTTAGTCCTGGTATTATAAGAAAGGGAGGGCAGTCCCTGCTGCAGCACTCAGAAGAGTGGCCCCTGTAACTCACCTGAGCAACACAATGGATCTGACTCTAATGGTATAGGTGTGGGAGGGCATGAAAGCAGGAGAAATGGCCACACCCCTTACTCATCGCTGTAAGAGAAGAATCAGCCCCGGCAAGGTTGGAGAGTTTACACTGGTGGTGATGAAAAGGGAGAGCTCGTTGGTGGACCAACCCAACAGCTGCCCAGGCCCAGAACTAGGGTTATTCTTTGGGCCACCCCAACATCCACCCCATCCATGATCTGCTGTAGCATGTGAAGGCACCTGATCCACAGACCCAAAGCTGCAGGATCTCCACAACACGGAGCAACAACAGAATATCCAAGAAGAGTCCTAGTGAGGGCCAGCATCTATAATGTAAAAGAAGCCTGAGGGCTTGAACCAGTCAATGACTTTTTTGCTATGAACACTTGAAAATAAAGATCTATGGGCAAGGGGGTTACTGTTTGACTCACTGTGTCACACTGCAGCTTTCATGATGAGATTTTTAATTTTTGCCTTTTTTTTTCTCTTTTCTCTTAAATTTCGCTTTATTTGGGAGGGTGTTTAGGTGTGGACGGCAGATGTGAAGGGACAGGGAAATGAATGGGATAAAGATACATTACATAAAAGATGCACAGAATAAACAAAAAAAGTAAAAAGCAGAAAAAGAAAAAGGTAGGCAAATGTGTCATCAAGTATATCATGAATAAAGAAATAAGACAGACCAAAAGTCATAAAAATAATAATGCCCAAATCATTAGTATTTAGAAGTCAAAATATGCAAATATACAAAATGTACATCTAAAAATTCTACTACTTCTGTGTATAGCAGAAACTCACTGAATAACAACAGGAATCTTGAGAAAGATTTGAGATTCCATCTCACTCCAATTAGAATGGTTAAATTAAAAAAACAAATGTTAACAGTCAGGGAAAATATGTAGAAAGAAGAACCCTTGATCACTACTGTTAAAAGTAGAGTCTGGTATATCCATTATAGAAATCATTACTGAGGTTTAACAAGGCATGAAAAATGAAACTACCTCATGACCTAGCTACATCACCTATATCCTGGTTATAGACCCCAAAGTCTTCCAGTCTTACTAAAGAGATACGTGCACATCCGTGTTCATACTTCCACTATTTCAATAGCTAGAAAACAGAATCAATCTTGATGTCCATCAGCAAACTAATAGAAAAATGTTGTACAAACACACAACTCTATTCAAATGAACACAAAAATGAAATTACAGAAAATGGATACAGCTGAGTATTATTATATTAAACAAAATAAAACAGGCTCAGAAAGACAAATACCATATGTTTTCTCTTATATTTGGATTATAAAATTTATATATAAATGTGGGAGACAGTGGGTATAGAACATTAAGGGAATCATGAGAGGGAGATAGGTCATAAGAGAAGAAGGGAAATAAGATAATAGAATATATATGACTTGAAAGTGGAATGGGGCTACATGGGGACAAGGGGGAGCAGAGGAGCGGGATTACATCATGGGAGATGTAATGGTGAAGAAGGGTCAAAAATTATGTACAAAAATTCTATTATGAAGTCCATTATTTTGTATGCCAATTTTAAACAGTCACAATAGATAAACGAAACTAGATATACCACTTATCCATGCCTAATATTTGAGTAAGCTTTGGAATAAAAAAATATTCCATGCACTCGTCCCTACCTTTGTGGGCGAAACATACACAACCACGCCTTCGTCACTCTCCTTCAGCACCTTCTCCATGCAGTAGTAGGAAGCATAGGTTTTGCCAGAGGAGGTGGGGGCAACAATCACTGCAGATTCGTTGTTATCCACCACATCCAGGAGCTCTCGCTGCAGGGGTCAGACCATGATTTGCATCAATCAAACAAGTCATATGCTACCCAAATAGATTATTCCATTCCTTTACCCTTATTATTTTTCTGAACCTCAGTGATGGAGAGCTGCAGACACACAGAAAATCTAAAAGAAAACTCTGATAGATGACTCGTTCTCTCAAACGATGCAATTTATTTGCTTTTCAATGGCTGAGAGAGGAGTCTTACATGTGAAAATGGAGTAGAAAAACTAAAAAGAACTGCACAAGAAAGGGAGACTATTCAGGAAAAAGATGGAGCCAATGAGGAAGGCAGTGAAGCAAGGTGTATTGACAGAAATGTGACCAAAGTACACAACATACATGGAGAAAAAGACCATAATGAAACATGCTCTTTTGTACAAAAGAAAAATCACTCAAAAGTTGTTTTAGAATAAGATACTACTATTAGGAAGGTAGTTTTTAATGTTTTATAGAGAAGTATACTTGTTAGAACCAGCTAACACACATTTTTATGGCAGTAAGCAAATGGTTGAAGCACAGAAATATCAAGGATTCTTCATTTTGCTGCTTACCCTTGAAGGGTGACTATTTGGGAGCATCATCTTTGGAATCTATTATTTCATTTATCAAGATGATGAGTAGTCAAAAGAATGGACAACCTATGTGAAGGACAGAAGACAGAAGGTACTCTCAAATGGCAACCTGCCGTTCTGTGAATCTCGTCCTCCCCACATGCCACACATCAGAACGAAAAGGGCATGAAAAACTTAGAAAGTGTATGGAAAACAGGAATAAATTTCCCTGCCCTTTAGCCTACACTGAAATAAGACGTTGGTCTCCTGCTCATGGAAAAAATCAGGATTTTAATATACAAGGTCTCAGCCCAACTAGCTTTCTCTATTTCTTGCTTTCAGTCTTAGGCTTCCTCACACAAGCTGATCCATCGCAATGTGATGTCATTCTGTTCACAAGCTGGCACTGGGAGTTAGGCTCATGGAGTCATCTGAGTACCTTTACATTAAAGCCAGGGTATCTCGGGTTTTTCATTACATTAATGAAAAGTGACTTACAAAATATGAACTGACTGGAACAGCTAGTCAGATTGAACCTACAAACTTGCATTTCTATAGGTAAATAATGCTCAAGTTATCATATGTGTGTGTGTGTGTGTGTGTGTGTGTGTGTGTGTGTGTGTGTGTGTGCAGAAGTGGTTACTTCCAAATTTTGTAGCCATCAATATTTATCTTATGTGTGCTTACAGATATATAGTTAGAATGGTAGTAAATACATAAGCAATTTTCCCACTCTCTGAACTACACAAACTTCTTCATGAGTATATTGTTTACAAATGAAATTCTATTGACAGGAAACCTGGACCGTCGTACAGAATGATAATAGCTGTATAGCACAGGCATCTTTAAACTTTGACTCTATGTATGGGAATCCATCCAACACCTTACTAAGGAAATGGTCTGCATAGTAAATGATTTTTTTTAATTTCTTTAAATGGAAAATATTAGTCCAAATGAGATGTTTTAAATAACAATGAACTTTAACTGAAATTCTTTTAAATAAAATAATTAAATATTATGAAATCCATAGAAAATACAAATACTAACACAGAGAGAGAGAGATGACAAAAACAAATATTAAAACAAGAGAGAAAGGGGGAGAGAGGGGGGAGAGAGAGAACGAGAAGGCTAGAAAAATAAGAAATTCCATGATGCACAAAATTCCATGATTTTTACATGGTTATAAAATATAATAATTATTTTTATTAATATTTTTACCTGCCATGTATCAGGAATAAAATCTTGGACTCTGGGGTCTGGATCTTTTCTTTCTTCTCGTATCAAATGGTGGCCCATATACTGTAGTTGAAACCTAACTGGCCCAATTCCAACTGAATATTTATTCCTTTTTTTCATTTTTATGTCATCTGCTTCATCCTGTATTGTTTTAAAAGATTATTTTGAAAGTAATTTAGGTTATACCATGATATAAATGTTGAAATGTTTATGACTGAGTTTCTTCTATATGAAAACAATTTTAATCACCCTTTAAACATCTTGAGGGCATTGCCACTTTTATGAAACACAAGCAAATCAGTAGATGTCAAAATTTTCAAATGCTTACTCTAATATTTGTAACTACAGACTGACATATTTACATCATCACCATTATAGATAGAAGCTGTTTTGTTAGAATTAAGTATTGGGTTGTTTTAAAAGTCTTCAGAAATTATTTGTCATTTAGTCACTTAGTATAAAAATTTATAATTCTTGAGTAACTCAAATTTAGTAGTCAGATTAATCAAGATTGTATTTTTATGATAAATGAACATAAAAAAATCACTGTTTTTGAAGGATGCTTTATGTATAGCAAATTACAGCTGTGTAAAAATGAAGATTTTACAATGTGTTACCTGAGTTGGATACAAAGAATTTGCTAGTTCATGAAACCCTAAACACGTAAGACATCTGGCTATGAGTTTCCGATCTGCTTCTTGCAGAAGCTCAGAGTGTTTGTCCAGCAAGGAGTGAATTCTCTTCATCATATCAACAGCTATGCTAAAGTCTTTTGTTGTTTCACCTTGGTACAAAATACAAATAATAAAATTGTTATAAAAGTTATCAAAGTAACAAATGTTTATTAACAAAGAGCAATCATCTAGGCTATACACTATTATTTATGAAACTTACTTAGCATTAACAAATGTTTGAGAATAGAAAGGACTAGATAAAAATCTTACAATTCATAATTAAAGTATTCAATTGAAGTTTATAGAATTTCTTGGTGAATTATAAAGCTTTCCTCTGTCTCATATGCTTATGTCCCCTTTGTTAAAAGAAAATAATTGCATGATTTTAAATATAAGATTATAATCTTAGCAACATTCCTTTAGCCCTATTGTTCACAGAGAGCTACTGCATGTAAGCACCGAATCTGTTCACTCAATGCAATCCATCTCTTCTAGCGATCAGACCTAGACTCCGACAATCCCTCCACTTCTCTAGCATCACACACATTGTTTCTCCCCTCTGCTTACATGTAAATTCTCGCTTCTGTTTTGGTTCCACCTTTCTTTTAGTTGGTGCACACTCTCACATATTAAACAAGTTCTACCAAACCTGTATTGAAAGCTCTTATACAAGAGGATGCCAAGTAAATAAAATAAAGGTCTTAACCTCCAGGAGCATTCAGTTTACTTATAGAGTATGTGATATCTGATTGGCCCACACAGAGCATGAGAAACTACAGACATTGTGGGAATTTGTTTGCTAAAAGAGGCTTTATGGAAAGATATTTTATGAACTGAATTTGGAGGATAATTAAATTCTGGTTGTATGAAAAACAGGGAGAAGGGCATTTGTGGCAGTTTCTACTCTTGATTTCTCTATCCACCATGTATTTCCAAAGATTTCTTATTTATGTCTGTATGGTATTGGGAATTCTACATACCTAGGTAAAAGTATGTGTTTCCTGGTCCTCCTTGTGATTAAAGTTGCCTGTGACTAAGTTTTTTTTTTAAATAACAAAGTGAATCTTTTTTTTAAATATTTATTTATTATGTATACAATATTCTGTCTGTGTGTCTGCCTGCAGCCAGAAGAGGGCACCAGACCTCATTACAGATGGTTGTGAGCCACCATGTGGTTGCTGGGAATTGAACTCAGGACCTTTGGAAGAGCAGGCAATGCTCTTAACCACTGAGCCATCTCTCCAGCCCTGTGACTAAGTTTTGACTAAGGATATCTGAGAATAAGATTTTGGTGGCCAGGAAAGTACATTAAAGGAGAAAGAAGAGCTGGAGAGATTCTTTAGTGGTGACAGTTGTCACCACTCTTACAGAGTTGGATTCGCAAAAACAATGTCGAAGCCTCACAACAACCTGTAACTCCCGCTTCAGGGAATCTGACACCTTTTCCTGCATCTGTCGACACTCAACACAGACATATACACACACGCAGACAAATAATAAATCTGAAAACGCTTCAGTGTGCAAATGGAGAGTAAGCCAGAGTTATGGGAATGACTTATAGAAGGTCACAACTCTGGGCATGGGCACAAGGACATTGAACTTCTGACCTTTCCTGGAAAGATCATCTTTGTTCCTTAAGAGACTGCCTCTGTTTCTACCATGGGTCCTGCCCAATTTCTTGTTGCTGGACAGAAGAATCCAGAAATCCCAGCAGGGACTCTGCTATCAGTCTGCAGCATCTACAAGGAATCTATCAATGGAATAAGCACTATATTTTAAGTCACTCTAAATTGTGATCTCTATCTATAATATCCAGCTTCACATCCTTAGTGTCTTGGTTGTAAAGAAAGATAAATACTTGCTAAGGTACATGGTACGCCTCTATCCAGTTTACACATCTCTACCTATCCAGTCCCACATTATCCTTATCATCCCCATTCTCTTTCTTTGTTTATCCTATTTCCCTCCATAGAAATGTAAAGGAGAGTACATGAAATTGCCTCTGTGACTTTGGAAGAAGTCTGTATGGTAGGGGTGATCAGTGTTGAAGTCTGTTTGGTTGGTATTGATTGCAGATTTTACAGGATTTATAATCACCTGGAGGACAGGCCTCTGAACATGCTTGTAGGGGATTATCTTTATTAGGCTAATGGATACAAGAACACCTATATGAACTCTGAGTGGAACCGAGTCTTCTGCATAAATTTTGAACTACATAAAAGAGATACTGAGCTAGGCATGTATTCAATTCATCCTTCTCTGCCTTCCTATTTAAATATGATGTGACCAGCTGCTTCAAGCTCTTCCTACTTGGATATGTCCTCCACAACAATGAACTGTACCCTTGAGCTATTAGATAGAATAAACTCTCTAATCATTAAGTTGATTTTATGAAAATATTTTTTATCACAACAACCAAGGGGAAATTAAGTGAGTAGGCAAGCATAAACATCAACTTATCCAGAAAGAAAATGTTTATCCTTCAAAACTCAAAAATAAATGACGGGTTCTTGCTGTGTCTCACTGTTATTGGTTCTGCTAACAATGCTCTCTTCCTGGTCAGCAGTTTAAAGCTATCTCCAGTTGTCCTTATGAATGTGCTTTGTCTTTGCTATTGGTCACCTCTCTGAGATGTCATTGCTCATTGATAAAAACAGAGGAAAGAACCCTTTATGAGTCTTACTATACAAATTCTAGTTAGCAGGTGACAAGGCACTGATGGAGGAAGGTCATTGGTTAAATAAAATAAAACTGCTTGGTCCTCATTGGTTAGAAGATAGGTGGGAGGAGTAAACAGAACAGAACGCTGGGAGGAAGAGGAAGTGAGCTCAGACTCCACAGCTCTCCTCTCGGGAGCAGACACCTCAGAGAGACGCCATGCTCTGCTCTCCCAGGCAGACAGACGCGATGAAGCTCCAACCCAGGATGGACTTAGGCTAGAATCATCCCGGTAAGACCGGTGCTTACAGATTATTAGAGATGGGTTGATCGGGATATCAGAATTAGCCAGCAAGGGCTAGAGCTAAAGGGCCAAGCAGTGTTTAAATGAATACAGTTTGTGTGTTGTTATTTTGGGGCATAAGCTAGCCGAGCAGGCGGCCGGGGTGCTAGGAACGCAGCCCCGCCACCCATATTACTACAAGGCACCGTCTTTACATCTCTTTGAACTCTAGATCATCAAGGTAAGCCACCCAAATTACACCCCACATACCTTCAGCTCGGCAATGCTCCTTCCATGCTGTCAAGCAAGCCGTTAACCCAACTTTTTCAGCCTGAACTTTTACTGAGTTACATTTACATGATTTCAAAAACTCTTCCAGCTTCTTCATCCCAGAGCTTAAATTCCTTTTCATCTCCTTCTCAATAGAAGATGACAGGGTATTCCATTTTTGTTCTTCTTTTTGTTCTTCCTTGGCATTCAACCTCTTCTTATTCTCTCTCGTAATTATGTCAGCCTTGGTCTCCTACCCAAATGGAAAGAAAGACAACTCATGACAAGAAAGAACTATTCCAAATTGACGATTCTTTATGAAATATATCAGATGATTTTAACCATCACCCCATACTTGAGTAGTCGTAAAAATATGTTTTTATTAAGACCCTGATGATTGAAAACATAATAATTCAACTTAATGAATATAAAAACTTGCAATATATAATTTTCTAAATTTCTATATAGTGTTAAATATAAAAGGGTAAATGTAATAACATCAAAGAGACCTTGCAAGGATTCATTTAGGTCTCCACGCAGTGGTACCTGCTATTCTTTCCTGGACTGCATTTCTGTTACCTTTCCTACCGAGTCACCTTCCTAGTCTGTACGTGATCATGATGTTTCTATCATGAAGCATTAACTTTATACCTTAAAAAAGTGAAAGCATTAATTATATAAATACTTTGAAGAAAGCATAGAAAATCTTTATAAGTCAGACAAAAAAAACCCATGTGTTGTATGCTTATTTTTGCTGAATTTTGTGAAAAACATTCTGATTATTATTAGCTAATAAACTGTATTTTAATATTATTGCAAAATTTTAAACCAAACCTTCATTGACTTGATGCTTTTTTTGATTCTCTAAATAGGTAGATGTTATTGCATAAAGGATCATATGTAATAATTTATATGGAAGTTAGACTCTCTAGCAGGTATCATAATAAGTATGATTGTTCTTTGTGTTACTTTTCTGTGCTGTAGTAAAATGACATGGCCAAGAAACTTTATAGAAGAAAAAATTTATCTGAGCTTGTGATTCCAGAGGGCTAAGATCTGCTGATGGCAGTACAGAGGCATGGCACCTGGAGCAAGAAACTGAAAGTTTGTGTCTTAAACTGTAAGCAGGAACAGCAAGGCTTTAAGCTCTCCAAACAGGCCTCCAGTGACACACTTCCTCCAGCAAGGGCAACTTCGTGAGCCCCCCAGACAGTGCTGCCAACTGGGAGCCACACATTCAAATGCTCAGACTGTGGGAGACACCTCATTCAAACCACTACACCCAAATAAAAAAAAAAGATAGAAAGAAGCCATCAAAGTGATGAGAACCACCAATTTAATAAAGAATAGCTCACCTGAGTAAACTGGGAGCATGGGGACCATGGGAGAAGGTTGAACAGGAGGGGAGAGGATGGGAGGAGAGCAGAGAAAAATGCAGAACTCAATAAAATCAATAAAAACAAGAACAGTAGCAAGAGCTTTTAATGATAATGGAATTTATGGAAACTTACACGTGTCTTTGTGCTCCTGGACTTATTGCAATCCTTCTTCGGCTTAGCACCTTGAGTTATGATGAGCTTAGAAGACACTGATTCTAATGAGTTCCCATAAAATCGTTGAAAAACATGATATTTCTGCACACTTTTAAGATAACGGGGGTCTCTTGTATACTCTGAAGAAGAAAAAACTTAAAATGTAAAATGATTAGGCTTTCTCAGAAGCATCTCTCACTCTCCACACCACTCCATAAACAGGCGCAATTCTTTCTAGTATACCACAGCAATTTTGCCTGAGCAGTTTGCCCAAAACCTTAAACAAAATTGTCTTCAATTGGGCTATCTCATCTATAGAATGACTTTCAAAATGTCTACAAAAGTGGCAATTTTTCAAATATACATATTCAAATATATATATATTCAAATATATATATAATATATATATACATACATGCACACACATGTATGTGTGTGTGTTGTTTATGGAATTGAACCTAGGATCTCATACATGCAGTTTAAGGGTTCTGCTACTGGTTAACAACTCCCAACAGCTAAAACACTTTCAAGACAATTTTTCACAGTCTGTTTTCAAAAGCAAATACTAAGAATTTTATTTAATTTTATTGATTAAATGTGTTCTTTCATAATGGATATAGTACACTCTAATTACTTACCTCATTCTCTTTTAGATCCAATCTAACCTGTCATTTCCCCCATCTCCATAAAAGTCTTTTCCCCAAACTCATGCATTTTTGTTTTGATTTCTGACTCATTAATTTTAATGAGGACTCTGAGTTTTTCCATTGTCCAACTACTGATGAAGCCCTGGGAGCACACCGCTGGGTACACAACTGAGGTAATGGTGACCCTCCTCCAGAATCCATCTGATTAACCTTAAGGAATAGGAGTCCATGAGTACCCTTTCTTCCAGGTGTTTTGGGTTTTCTAAGGGGGTTGTTTTGTTTTAGAGACAGCCTCTAAGGGTTACTTATTTGTGCCCTGTGAATAAGCTCCAGTAGGCAAAATCAAGAAGAAAGCCATTTGAAGCATTCTGGTTCCTTGAATAATTATATCGGAAAAAATAAGGCCCTCATCCTGGGACACAGTCAGAGAGCTGAGAGCTTCATCACTATATATTACACTTCAAAGGACATCCAGATTTCTTAAACTACAAGCCTTCTTTCCTTAAGACAGTGTCAAACTCAGGAGATCACAAATGCACTCCTCTGCCTAAACCACCTCCACCCTCCATATGAATAACCACAAGGAAACAAAGGGAGAAATCTCTACTAACACCCTTCCTATTGTCCATCTGAATGCCCTGTGGAATGTTCTTCACCAAAACTGTTGATCTGAGTTCACAATGTGATTTATACTTTGAAATAAAGGCCAGAGTGATGTAGATTTCAATTAGTTTAGCAGAATCATCAAGCTCACCATTGAAATTGGCCTTTGTCCTGTCATAGTCATCACTGAGAGGTCTGTGGGAATGCCAGTGCACAAGCTCATCGAATTCCTTATGCTTAACCAGCGAGGAAACAATGGGGTCATCACTGGGAGACAAAAAGAAATACAAGCACATATCAAATTCCAGGCCTCCAAATCCAACACATTTTATAACTTTGAAAATCATAGTTTCTTCTTATCTTCCTGGGATACAACATGTGTAGTTGAATGCAAAAAAAAAGCATTTTCTTACTAGCTTCAGAAGTCAGGACCACTTCAGGTCTCCAACATTCTCAAGCATTCCTTGTTTTATTAACTTAAAAATAGTAGTAGAGTGCTTTGTTCTCCAATAAAAATCACACAGATATCATAAAGATTGGCAATGGGTAATATGCTGCAAATTTATATTGCATGTAATTTACTATCTTTAATGTAGCATATTTCTACAGTTTATTCAGAAAAAGCCTTCTCAAAGAATATTTAATAAATGACTATTATCCATTCCAAACAAGTACTTATTAATACATATGGAGGTCTTACTTCTTTAGGAAAGGCAAGTCTTTCAAAATGTCTCCAGTAAATTCATCAACCAAAGCACATGACATTGGAATAAAACCCAAATTTGGCATCTTTTCTTGGGAACTTTCTGTAAAAAAAAATTAAATATGATCAAGTTAAAAGTGAAATTTTCAGAAAAGAAGATACTATAATTGTTTCCCAAGATTTCACCTTTAAAAACATTTCATATTTATTTATATTTTAATTTCAATCCTGTTCATAAAGTTATTTCCTACTCTGAAACTATTGGAACATCATAGAAAATCAATGAATAATAACTAAGCAAATAGGTATATAGATTAAAAATGTAGGTAGCCCAATGGCTAGAGAGATGATAGGTATATGAATAGATAGAAACATTATGATAAAGATGACATAATTGATAGATGATAGAGAGATAAATAATAGATAAAAGATAATTTGTATGGTGCTTTTGTTCAAATATTTAATGCTTTCATTTTTGTCTGATAAGTGATAAAATTTCTAAAGATAACAATCTGAGAGATCACATTCACAGTGTCAAATATAAATTAAAATAGGGAAAAAACAAAGGTCATGAGATTGAGGTTATTACAATACTCCCTTTGAGCTTCCTTTGGGCTTATACACAACCTTATGCAAAAGCAGGTAGATAGGTGACAAAATGCTAGATCAGATAGACAGATGACAGTTAGATGGTAAGTAAGTGGGTTAACAGACAGAAAGACAGATAGACAGGTAGACAGATGATAAATAGGTCAGACCCATCTTATAGCAGTGATAATTGGCTAGTGAATAATTTTTAACGTATTGTTCATAATTCTCCTGATGCTCTCTGTTCCTGTGTTTGCCCAGGCTACCTTCTGCAACAGTTAAAGTACTTTTCTCCCTATAACCACAGAGATCAAACCAGAAGCAATGAGAATGACCCTCAGCCAAAGTCATAACAGGAACAGGAGAATAAATAACCCAGCTCTCTTGTTCCTTGCAAGAGATGTTTCAAAGATAGTGTGAACCCCATTCTAAGGTTCCCAGTTGGCCTCATGTCTCCCAAAGTGGAAACCTGCTCATAGACAGGCTCTGCAGAGTGCTCTTCATTTCCTGCCCTAACCTAATTTGAACCACTCTCTGACTGCTACAGTAAACTCCTTGCTCCAGTGTTCTTTTGTTGGGTGGAATTCATTGTCAAAGAACACAAGAATACACACACACACACGTACGTACGTATATAAGTATTCACTCTCTGACTGGTACAGTTAACTCCTTGTACCAGTGTTCTTTTGTCTGGTGGGATTCATATGTATACATATATACATACATACATACACACACACAAGTATGTACATATTAGGTATCCTAAGTTCTCAGTGAACACTCCTTTTGATACTTCCTCATTTTTCTAAAATTCATTACAATATTAAAGATGTTATTATGACTAAACCAATTTATGTTTTTCTGCAAATATTCATGCTATCCTCTACCCTTATATAATTTAATAATTACATAATTCTGCTACATTCTGAATTTCATCATTACTGAGAAATCTGTCACTTGACTAATTCTTTAGAGTTAATTCTTCCTTTAAAGTTAATTATGAATCCTATGAGAGGTTCTGTAGCTTTTACATGTTGCAGTTTCCCTTCGTGTGTCAAGGGAGTGTATTCTTCTGGCTTAATATGTTTTTGCATTTGACATTCTAAATGTATAAAATTTGTCTTGATTAATGCAGGCAAATGTTAGGTCATTACTTTCTATACATGATTCCACTCCCATCAATTCCTTCTTTCTTTCCAAGTTTCCAAATGAACCAAAGGTTAGTTTTTAGTCTCCATGTCTTTTAATATCTTCTGTGTTGAATTTTAATTTTATATTTATTTCAGATATATACCATACTTTAATATACTTATTTTGAAACATTTATGTGTGTGAAGATAGATAGATAGATGATAGATAGATAGATAGATAGATAGATAGATAGATAGATAGATGATAGATAGATAGATAGATAGATAGATAGATAGATAGATAGATAGATAATAGATAGGAGATAGATTGATACATTGATAGATAGAATATAGATCAATGATAGTTATAGGGATATATCCCTATAACTATATATATGGTAGATAGAAAATAGACGATAGGCCGGGCGGTGGTGGCACACGCCTTTAATCCTAGCACTCGGGAGGCAGAGGCAGGCAGATCTCTGTGAATTCGAGGCCAGCCTGGTCTACAAGAGCTAGTTCCAGGACAGGAACCAAAAGCTACGGAGAAACCCCATCTCGCAAAATCAAAAAAAAAAAAAGAAAAGAAAAGAAAATAGACGATAGATAGATAGATAGATAGATAGATAGATAGATAGATAGATAGATAGATAGATAGATATAGATAGATAGACAGACAGACTGATAGATAGAATTTAGAGAGAAATAAAGAGATGCATAGTTTTAGTTGGGCCTGGGTGTGCATACTCTTAGCAGGAAGCAGGAAAATCAGGAACTCGAAATCATCTCCAGCTATCTTGTGTGTTCAACACTATTCCAGACTACATAGCACCTTATCTGAAGAAACACACACCATGAAAACCAAAGGATACACAGCCAGGAAAATTAATATGCCCACTATATTAAATATTATCAATATGTCCTTGTAGGTTTCTGTGATGGTGTTGAATTTGCCTAAAATCTTTTCTTTTCCCAAATCACCGGTGTTTATTATGAAATATATGATTACTGTTAGCACTCATAGCTTCATCAAGTACATCAAATACAGACCTATTGTCTTCCATATTTATCTTCCATATGTATACTCTTTGACCTACATTTCCCCATCCCCAACACTGTTTCCTCAATAAATTCCTATTTACTTTATTCTACTTCTATGTATTTTTTAGACTGTGCATGTAATGGCATCACACAGTATTTTTCTTTCTGTGACTAGCTTTTGTCATTTCTCATAATGGTATATTTCACCTGTTCTGGAAACTGAGCACATAACTTCACACATGCTAGGACACTCAACCCATGAGGGAGGGATTTCTCCAACCTTAAGTGTGACTCTTTTTCTATTTACTTATGAAACCCAAACAACTACATTATTAATATCCAATTGACTCTTAAACCCACACGGTATTTTGATTTCTATAGGTTTGGTTATGCAAATAAATATTGTTTTAAAGTTTTATTATTTTTCTCATTTCTAATTTTACATTTAATCTCTCTTAAATGTTTTCAAATTATATTCAGAGAGTATATAATAATTGTGATAATTATAAAAACAGAATTTATCAGTTCTAAGTCCACAGCGGATGTGGGATTCCCCTCTGTATGCTGTAAATACCATTGTTAACAAAGAAGCAGTTTTGGCCTGTAATAGGGTAGAATTGAGCTAGGCAGAAAAAAATTAATTGAATGCTGCAAGAAAGAAGATAGAATCAAGAGATGCTGTGCAGCCACCAGAGGGGAGAGTCAGCTGGAAGCTTCCCAGTGGGCCACGAACTTCATGGTAAAATATAAAATAATAGAAATGGGCTAAGCAGAGATATAAGACCTAGCTAATGATTACACTTAAATGATTAGCCAAGCAGTAATTTACATAATATAGTTCCTGGGTAATTATTTTGGGAGTCTGGGTGGCCAGGAAATGAACAAACAGCCTCTTACAACAGATTGGCACCAAATATTATATCCCTCTGGAGTCTTTGATGGAGTTGAAAGAATAGAAAGTTATAGTTATAGTTTTCCTTAGTTATGGTAGATAAAGTAGATATAAATATTGTAACTATAATTCTTGCTTAATACCTGTCTTGTTATATGTAATTTCACTATGTTAAAAGTAAAGCTTTCCCTTCTATTTAAACAGAAAAGTGGAAGTGATGTGGGAAGTCCTTCTTATATGAGTTGGTTTTACTGGTTAATAAAGAACCTGCTTTTGCCCAATGGCTTAACAGAACATAGCCAGGCTAGAATAGATATACATAGAGAGAGAGTAGGCAGAGTCAGAGAGAAGTCATGTAGCTCCACCAGAGACAAATGCCAAACGGAATTTTACCCAGTAAGCCACATCCACGTGGCAACACACAGATTAATGGAAATGGGTTAGTTTAGGATGTAAGAGTTAGCTAGAAATATGCTTAAGCTATTGACCAAACAGTATTGCAAATAATATATTTCTGTGTGATTATTTTGGGTCTAAGTAGATGGGAATGAACGAGCAGCTTCTGCCTAGACACAGCTAATTGTGTTCTTAGTTGTTCCTCAGCTCTTCTGTGAATTCTATCATCCATCTTTGACACATAATCAATTGTTTATTATTTCTTCCTTATAATATTTTGCCAGATCTTTCCAATCACTTTCGTTTACTGGATTAGAGAGGCCTTGTGGCCTAACAATTTAAATTCCAAATTCTCAAGAGTGATTTATTATTGCAGAAACAGTGTGACTTCTTTGTTATTTCTGTTCACTGAAAGGCAGGTCTGGGAGGAGCTAACCTGAGGTTTGCTCCTATGGACCTTGGCTTTCTGAAGACTGTCAGTTCTACCACCTCCTGGCTCTGGCCTCTTCTCCTGTGTCTGTCACCAGAGACATTCTGTACATCTGCAGCACAGAGAAGGCAAATGCACTGATTTGGGCAGACTTTCTAAGGTGGCTGCTGGCTCCTTTTTATTCTTTAACATCGTTTACTCCTCCCAACACAAGTCTACTGTTTACTCTGTTTCTATACAACACAGATGCTTAATATGTTACCACGCTAATCTCTATGCTGGTGTAGATGGGTCTCAGCCTCCCTAGTTATTTTACAGGTTTCCCCCATTCTATTATTTGGAGAAGAGTCACCATGATGTAATAGGATATTGAAAATTTTTGTTGACAGAGGTCACATTGCTAGAAAGAGAATTCACTTACATATGGTTTGACTTTTAAAATGGCAATATTAATTACAAACAACATATAAAATTTCAATATTAGTCAAAGCACACCACCCCATGGACATGACAACTATTCAAACACACAAATACAACAAAACGATTTCTCCTTGGAGTTTTCCAAGAGGGTTTTTTTTTCTTCCTCAGTTTAAGTTAGGAATCAATTATCTTTGACTGATGATGGGATCTTTTAAAGAAAATGACATTTAAGTTAGGGATAAGTTACCTTTGACTGGTGATGCTGTCTTTTTAAGAAAATGACGTTCTGTTGTTCTCAAAGGAAATGAATTTCCCACTTCAAATTTTCCCACCATCTTTGACACTGTGTCCCAGAGATGTACATACTCCTTCATGATGGTATCTCCTACTTTCAAATCCAGGCCTGGATCACAATTAAAAATTCACTGTTAAGAAGCACTGACACATGCATTAAAGCACAAAACATCACTAAAGTCACTAGGCTCTGAATTATGATGCTAACAGTAGAATTTTCTGTGAGCTTCACACTGAATCTAAATGAAAAAGATCAAAGCTGTGGACAATGCCACGGAACATATTAAAACTTATCTTGTATTTATGCTTGAAACTTAATATTAAAAATTTATGTCTTAACTAATAATAACCAATAGCATAGATTTAATTATTTTTAAGATAATAAAAATATTATACCACATATAGTTTTGTAACCAATAACATTGAATAAAACTAACATAAAAAATTAACAAAGCTCACCAAGGCCAGCTAGACTGGGACTGAAAAAGCATGGGATAAAACCGGACTCTCTGAATATGGTGGACAATGAAGGCTGCTGAGAAGCCAAGGACAATGGCACTGGGTTTTGATCCTACTGCATGTTCTGGCTTTGTGGGAGCCTAGCCTGTTTGGATGCTCACCTTCCTAGACCTGGATGGAGGGGGGAGAACATTGGACTGCCCACAGGGCAGGGAACCCTGACTGCTCTTTGGACTGGAGAGGAAGGGGGAGGGCAGTGGGGCATGGGAAGTGGGAAGAGGGGGAAGGAAAGGGGAGGAGGGGAGGAGGCAGAAATTTTTAATAAAAGAAGAAAAAAAAGCAAAAAAATTAACAAAGAATCATTATTTTCAAAGTAGGTAATTAATTTCGTTTCCTAAAATATGACAGGAAAAAATCTTGATGTCAAAGATGTTTCTATACTACTCACTCAAGCACTGTTCTCTTAAAATGTGTTTTCTTTTACTTTGCCTATAAAAGCACAAGAAAAATATTCTATCAAATAAACAAATTACATAAAAAAGTATAAAGATTATCCCTTAGAAAACTTAAAATCCCTAAATAATGGAGGAAGGTCATTGGCTAATAAAGGAACTGCCTTGGCCCATTTTATTGGTTAGGACATAGATAGGTGGAGTAAACAGAACAGAATGCCGGGAGGAAGAGGAAGTGAGCTCAGACTCGACAGCTCTCCTCTCTGGAGCAGACGCCTCAGAGAGACGCCATGCTCCCCGCTCCAGGGAAGATGCACGCTATGAAGCTCCGACCCAGGATGAACTTAGGCTAGAATCTTCCCAGTAAGACCGGTGCCGAGCAATTTTATAAATAAACATTATATGCCATGCATGAAAACAAAGTGTTATGAGCTGTCAAACACATGAACACACACTTTTAACAAAAATAACTATGGAATAATAATAAGTTGAAAAATATTTTTGAATTGTTATATTCATTCTGATTGTCACAAATAAAAAATTATAAATAAAGACTGGGAAACTTGAAAATAATTACTATTTATACAATAGACAGTAAAGAAATGGTTTTGAAGCTTGAAACTCTTCATGAGCTTTCTCTCTAAAGAAAGGTGAGGTGTATTATATAGTAAGCTGATACCTTCTGCATTTTCATAGTAAAAAGCAATATTCTTCAACAAAGGCTCATCACTAAAATCAGAAAGGTGAAGTAAATCCAAACTCCAAAATTCAATCATGTGCACATTACTTAGGATGAAATACTCACACCACTGTTTCTGGAAATAAAAAAAAAAGAAGTTATTGACAGCTTTCATGTCCACAGTAATACATAGAATTAATTACCCCATACACATCTATAATCCAAATGAAAGGCAGATGACAAGACTGTCTGAATTCTCATTAAAATGTAAACCCACTTGGTCTAAATGAGAATTATATTATTCCTTAAAAATTGAAGCATTATATAAAATAAAAACTGACTTAAAAACAAATTTAAGCTGCACATTATCCCAGCCCTTGGGAGGCTAAAGCAGGAGGATGCCTGTAAGATTAAGGCCAGTCTATGTTACACAGTCAGTCTCAGACCAACCTGGGTTACACAGTAAGATCTTGTCCCCCAAAAAAACCACAACTTTTTTATGAGTTAAAGAAATATTTATTTATTTACTATTCATTGTTTCCTCCCATTGTGATCTAAAATCTCAAAAACTACATATTTCTTCAGCTAAGGGTACTAGAAAGAAAAATGTTTCCCATCCACCAATGTTGATAGGTCTCCACCAACTTAAGGATGCACCATGATATTCCATCATAACACAGACAGAATGTCTGCACAAACAGCATTTACATCTGGTCACAGTAGACACGAGTCTTCCTCAATGGTATGGTTTACAGAGAGGCTCCCAAGTGATATTTCTTCACCCAATTTCCTTAAGTATTAAAACTTAATGCTTCCCAACATAAAGAGGAAAATGAAGCTGCTGTTTCTGATCAACTAAAATTATCAGGTATCTCCTGCCAGGCCATCTTAGAACATTGCCAAATATTTCAAGATATTTTTATAGTGTCTTTTAACCTAAACCACATCCCAGTGTCTTAAAAATTGTCATAAAATCTTCATTGATAAAGTTGTGCAAAGGAGGCTTCCATTCAAGTCTGTATCACACCTGCTGCATTCACGCCAGCTCCCAAATGTAGACCAGACTTAACTACATAAAGTTGAAACAATAATTTAATATAACTGAGAAATAAATTAATTATTAAAGTCAAAGCACATTACTAGTGCCACAAGGTTTATTTTAATTGCAGATACCAATAGATATAATATATTAACCTAAAATGACCCATATTAAAGAATTTAAATAAAAATGGGATTAAGAAGTGGAGTCTTCCTATCTTTCATTAATAACAGAGTCACACAGAGCCTGCTACTCTTAGGCTCTAACAAAACACCTAGAGGAATGTCCTCCTATGGAGTTTAGGATACAGAAATTTCTCTCAAGAATCTGTAGAACCTACACAGAGCCACCTTCACCATGTGTAGTATTTACTACACCGGAGAACTCTGTAGAAATTCCATTACAGCAGCTATGAATGTTCACCAGTGCACATATTCAATACATCCTGACCCTGTTATGTATGGCTATGAGCATGGTATGGGTGTGTGCCAGTGTGCAGAGGCCACAGAATGACTTCAGGAGTCTTTGCCTCGTAAATCCCACTTTACAAATGTGACAGGGTCTCTCATTGGCCTGGAGCTTGAGCAAGTAGGATGAACAAGCGATCTTCCCATTAACCTATCTTTGGAATTACAAGTGAGCATCGCCATACCTGATTTGATGTTTTGCATGGTTCCCCATTGAAGATCAAAGTCTGCTTCTCAGGCTTCCAAGGCACATGCTCTAACAACTGAACCATCACTCATGTGTCCTATTCCTTACCTACAGTTCCCACCCCAGGTAACATTATGCTAATATAGTAAATGCAATACAAGCACTATCAAGTAAAATTAATATGACTTAATTGCCACTTTAGTCCCTGTCAAATCAATATACGTCACGAATTTCCTTCAATTCTCCCTTATTGGACTTTGAGGCAGGGGCATTTATGCAAATGCTATTCCTCATTGAGTAAGAAAGGCACACTCTCCATGCAGCTTTGCTGCCTCCAGGTAGACTTAAGTCACTCTTCAGAGTGCTACTGTAGACGTATATTCAGAGTATAGTGTAGAGGGATCAAAAGTCTCTTCCTTAGTCTCTAACACCATCAACAGGAAGGTAGTAGAATATTCCTCTAATACCCCCAAATCCAGTTTTGTATCTACACTGTGTGGTCTACATTCCAAGTCAAAAATGCTAAAAAAAAAAAAAAGTGCCATTTGCCTACATAAAAACCATTTAGTAGGCACTCAGTGAATGTGTGATGAACTTATCTATCCTGTCCTACAGGATGCTACCTCATTTGTCTCTTGCCCACTACCTCAGCTTCATCACTAACCCTATAGTTTTCTGTCCTTGATACAAGGAGTGGACCTCAGTTTCTTGGCTGTGATATTTTTAGGACAGTCACACACAGTGCTTCTTCTCCCACAATCTGGTTTCCTTTCTGTCCACCCTGCTACCCATCCTTCAAGACTTGGGTCATATAACTTCTTAAGAGAAACCCTTGCAAACTTGGCTAGATCTTTTAACTATTGGTTTCAAAAGTACTCTAGTTCTTCCTTCACAGTAAGTCTGAAAATTCAGTCTATGTCTTCACTATAAGATATAATTGTCTGGAAAAGCTAGAGTGGAATGATGAAGGGTATTAATCTCACTATATCTCCATGTCAGAAGAGCATATTCTGAATTTCTTTGGGCATCAGACACTTTTCTTGACTATTTATCTCAGATTCCTAAAAGAAAGTCTACATAGCTAATATATGTTTAAATACACAAATATATACATATAATATTTATTTATGTAAATAAATATATACACTGCACATATATTAAGATGCAACTAGTAGTCATTAAAGATGATAGCATCCAATATTATAAAGAAAGTAAGAAAATGCAAAAAGAAAAAAATGTATATGGATATTTTCCATGCTATAAAAACAGCAAAATCTGTTCATTTAAAATGAAGAGAGTAAACTGGAGTGTTAGCAGATTCTAGCACTGATTTGCACAGAAGACTCTGGAGAGATTTTTGCTTTCTGGTCTCCTAAAGTCTCCAAAATGTCTGTATCCATAATCTATAATGGAAAAAAATAATAAAGTTTTGCATCCATTTTCTCAACTCTTTCTCACGCAGAAGATGGTGGTCACCAGGAACTTCCTCGTAGACGACACAAATCTTCACACTGACAAGAATTTTATGAAGGAAAATGTCAAGAAGCTCCTCTTTGGGTTGGATGCATGCCATGATGGTTATTATTAATAACAATTTATCGCTTAATATGATTGTTAAGACTAGTCAATTTAAGCAAGCTGATCAAATTTTAACACCAACAATACCTCAAAATTTAACACCGCCCTGTATAAACCTGTTTGAAGGTTAATGTATTTTATATGTATCATGTAGTTTAAACAAAAGTATAAGTAAAAGGTGAGTATATTTACCATTTTAAAGACAGTCTTGAGGTCCTTAATCCAATCAGAAGTGACAAATCTTGAGCAGGCTCTTTGAGAAAGAGGTAGATGAAGATGAAAAACGACACTGAGGCAATGGAGCTTACAGAAGTCTTCCACGTCCTTCAGGGTTAAACAACTACCTTGTTGCTGTAGAAGGTAAAGAAGGTGAGTAGAGAACAGTGGGCTGGGAGACTACACACTCAATTTGTGAAAGCCTGAACTTTGCATCTAAGCTCTCTATGTGGGAATTCCACATTTACAATTTCTCCATTTCTGAGACAGTACTTATCCAGAAACAAGGCTGTGTTTAAACACATTTGAGAAAGAGGGGAAAGGAAGTGTCTAGCTTTGCAGAACCTGGTGTAAGGCATTAGTCAGTATTTTCAGGGACTCTAGATATAAACTAATAAACTAGGTGGTGAACGGGAGGTTCCAGGGGACCTTGAGTGGGTGGAGCTATACGCTACATTCTCCCTTCTGTCTTTAACAACCTACTCTGAAGACAATATTATGAACGACCTCCATGAGGACAACAGAATAACAATGTAGCTTAAGGCTGTAACTGCACGATGAGAGCAGAGGTAAATAAGTAGATGTGCTTAGCATCATGGAACAGGAACACCATTGCTATTGGCAAACATTTTGGCATGTCTGGGAGCAAGGAGACTCGATGGGATGCTCCTAGGATGCCAGAGAGGGTCTAATGTTTAGAAGTTCCCAAGAGTAAATGTCGACTTACTATCATGATTTAGAGATGAATTAAATTGGAGGTCTAATCATGCAGAAAGGTCCCATTAAAATTATATTTAATGAGATACTGCAAAGTGAAATATTAAAAACTGGTCCTTGTTCATTTTTGAAATCAAGAAAGTTGATAGGATTCATAAGCTGAGACTCTATAGTACTAAGATTACATATAAAATGGAATGTGCACATGTGTATACTTTAGTGCCCATGAGAACATATATGCAGAGATGACTGTTTAGTCATAGCTAAATCTCAACTTGCAACCAGATTCTTGACCTTTTCTGCAATAAAGAAAACTAAGAACAGTAGTCTGTCCCCAGGCAGTAGGGTACCACTGTGTGAGTCTATCTTTTAAAGTCACTGAGAAATTTGCACATGATAAACCTTAATCCAAACTACATTACTATTTAGCACCTTGGGTTGGAGGACTGTTACTCTCAAAAACCAAAAGTCTGTACTTTAATAGTGAAATAGAAATAACAATTCTTTCCTGAGCATTTAGTGAACTGTGCACAGAAAAAGCCCAAAGCACAGTAGCATAGCAGGTTGTTTCTTCCTTTGCCTGTCTGCAGGTGATGAAGACTACAAATATCCCACGTGAAGCACCTGTAGGAAACACACTAAGTTATGGAACAACATATTCCTTTATGACATGAATTGCAGGGATTCTCCTATTTCTGCTGTTCATATAAACAAGAGAGAACCCGGTGCCACTTGGAGAAATGGTTGGTGAAAACAAAATAGGGAAGCACAAATGCATCCCAGTGCAGCAACCACACCTGTTTGACTTTGCACATCTTCTTGGAGGCTTTCTTCTCTCTGTTCTCTAAGAAGCTGTGGTACATTTCCAAGAAGAGGGAGCATGAAGTGACACAAAGGGCTCGCTGGATGTCAGAGCCTTCTGGCCAAAGTTGCCTGAGCAGAGACATCATCTCACAAGCCTGTCACCACAGAGAATTATAGCACGTCATGACAATTAGAGAACTGTATTTATATATAAGCGATTACATAATAAGAAATGAGTCTATGTGAACATATGGAAACTGTTCCCACTAAAAACATTATGAACACAATTTTTGGGTGGTAAAATTATTTCAAAAAATTTTGAGAAAACTCTTATCAAATACATGCATAAAAATCTGTAAATCAACAGGAAAATTCATGACTTTAAATGCTAATTCTCTAATGAAACCCAAATAGTGAGAAAATGAAAAAAATGTTTATATTCTTTAGCAGTATAAAATTACATTTTTCTTTGATAATATCAACACATTTTTTCATCTTTAACTACTTTAATAACAGCACCAGAAATCATGGGGTGTCAGTCCTAATACTCTGCTAATGAAGTTATAAACAGGCAAAGGCATATGACAATACATTTGTCATTCAATATGTTGATACTTTTTATTCAAGTCCTAGAGATCTAACCTAAAGGAACAATCCAAAATCTGCCCAAAGATGTGTGCACCAAGGCGTTCATCATAGAATTATTTGGAAAAGAAAATCTTCAAACAATTTAAATCATCAGCATTCAAGAAATACCTTATATCCATAAAATAATACTTGTAACACTTCAGGTCCCTATATTATATTTTCTTAAATTATATTCATATATAATTTTGTGGGTAATACACATGATTTGAAGCAACACATATCATGGCAATCAACTTTCTGAATGTATGGGTTGCTTTTACAGTTATTTTGCACATAATCTCCTCTTCTGCATGAGTTAAAAAGGAAAATAGTAGTACTGGGAACAGTGATGAAATGTGTAAGGGGGAATAGTATCTTCCTTCTGGAGCATTTATCAAGTTCCCGGCCATACTTGGGATGCCTCAAGACTAGTAGGGACCAAAGAGAGATTCTACAATCTAATGAGAAATACAAAGGATTAATATTATTAAAGAGTGAATTAGAGCCATCATAAGAAATACTGAATCTGCCATAGATATGTAAATGCTATTTTTTAAAATAATTTTTAATCTGAAATTTTTAATTTTCTATTTTTTTAATTATTTATTTTACTTTAAGGTGTGAGTATATTGCCTGCCCATAAGATTGTACCTCATAAATGTTTGGTGTTCACAGATGTCAGAAAAGAGCATGGGATCCCCTATAACCGGAGCTACGGGTGGTGGTTAAGAGCATCATTTAAAATTACAATAATCACTAAATATGATAATCTAAGGAATACATTGAAAATTACTGTCTCTATATCAAAATCTTTGTCATGCAATGAAAGCAGTGTTCAGAGAAAAACATATCACACTAAGCAATGTTTAATACCAAAAGTGAGAAAATAGATCAATTACTCTGCTAAAAAAGTAGATAAAAAGAAACAAGAAAATCAAAAGAAAGTAAAAGATGAAATCATAGCCTAAGAGAATAAAATTTTATATATCTAGTCAATATATATATTGACTCAAGCTGAAATTAGACAAACATTATTAAACCAATAAGAGAAATCACAGATGTACAAAACAAAAGTTAAGGCAGAAGAGACACTGAGACAGAAACCTACTTCATAGTAGGCCTAAATACACCAACATCCACATCACAGGTAAAGTGACCAAGAAACCATCCCAACAAATATGTGCCACGTTTCAGGCAGAAAAATTTACAAAATTATCACAGATTGGATAATTCCTCTGGTTTAGACTGGATTTCAGAATACTAAAAATAAAGCCTGAACATTGTTTTCTGTAAGCACATAAAATGCTACAAATAAATGTAAGACAGTAAAAAGACTGAAATTACACTAAAGTATCACTGATGCCAAGAAGGCAAAAATTCAACAGGAGATAGAGCAAACAGAACCCAAGACCATATTAACAAAACCATTCACCATGATGAAGTATATGGATACCAGGAATGGAATATTTAAAAAATGTGCAAATGCATCCTGACCTCAATAAAAGTAAGGGCAAAACAACAGTACTATGGTATAGTTACACTACTGAATTCATGGTCTAAACAATAGGAGAAGCTCAGGGTCAACTTCTTTACATCAGTGACTAGACACATCTTTATCTTAGTCCTACTTAACAGGAAGAAATAGAAACATTTCTTTTTAAACCAGGAATAGGGGAACTATTTCTAGTATCTCTCCCACTCTCCACTGCTACAAAAGACTTGTTACTATATCCATTAGACTAGAGAAATAAAAGAAGTTTGCTGGTCTCAAACAAGGTAAAACCTTAGAAGTGATATGAAGGGTTGTACTCATACCTACACACACACACACACACACACACAGACACACACTTTTATAAAAATAAAGTTCAATTAAAAAGTGTTTTTTTTAAGTTCTATTACCTTTTCCACCATATTATTGAATGTCAAATCTCCAAATAGAGTTGTTAAATCTAGGTCTCTATATTTTTTTAACTGTTGAATCAGGGTTTTGTAATCAATCATAATCTCTCTCTCAAACTGCAAAACAAAATATTATAAATTGTCATAAACACATCATTGTTTTTCAGCTACAGAACTCAGAAATTGAAGAAATAGTCAGATTACAGTGCAGTCCTGAGTTTAAAATCTACCCTGCTGTGATCGAGGATGGTCAGCAAGGCTTGGAAATCATTCCAGGCATCACTTGGTTATCTCGTATGCTATATATCACCTGATTTTAGCAGTTCCACAAAGATACAAATGATATAAATTCAGTGTGTTTCACTATGACACATTTCAAGCAAGCACCTAAGAAGAGATTAGAATCCTCTCCCCCTGGGCTTCTATGGTACTGGAAACAGTCATTGCCAACAGTTTCAATGCCATTCCCAGTAGTCTACAAATGGAGTCATAAGTGATATTCCATTGTATTTTAAATTCTAAGTACTCCTAAAATCAGTTAATATAAAAACGTTTCTTTAAGGTGAATTTCAGTAAATTAAGGTATAAATTATTTTATAAATAAAATTCTGCATTAAAATGTATTCTAGGCACAATATTTGTAAGGTTTCTCAAGTTCAGAAACTGCTATCAACAGAATGCTATAAACTTGGACTAGGTGTGGTGGCTCATGCCTTTAATCCCGGCACCCATAGCTGCAGTGCAGTTGTAGCTTTGTGAGTTCCAGACCAACATGAGCTACACAGTAGGACACAGTACACAAAAAGAAAAAGTCACAACATAAACTCAATATTTAATATTTGCCTTGAATGTAAAAATAAAACCATGCCTGTTTCTCTTCATAGTTGGCATTCAGGGTTAGGAACACTTTAGTGATAGGAATCCTAACAAAGCAAAATAAATATACTTGCATATATGTAAATGTGTGATAATGAGCATGATACAATTCTCAAAGAGGCAATATGCTAATTGGTTCTAAACCTACTTTGTTGCTCTATGGAATGATATTCATATGCAGAACTAACCTCCCATAGTGAAAAATAAGCAAACTATATTTATTTATTAAGTTAGTAAATGTGCTTTACTCTGAAAAATTCCAAAAATTAGTTCTCAAATATACCAATTTGTAAGTGTCAAGAACTATTTTACAATAAGAACTAATTAGCAAATTACTGTATGTTATCACTATTAGTTATCATTATTATTAACCTATATATTAACCTGTTGAAACTAGAATAGATTCTGTATTATGGGTAGAGCCAATATTGAATCAAGATAGCTATTTTTTAAAGATTTGTTTCATTTTTAGTTTTGTGTGTATGTATATGTATCTGTCTGTCTCTCTGTATGTACGCATGCATATATGTAGTTATGTAGGTATGTGCATGTTAGTGCAGTATACACAGAGGCCAGAGCTGTCAAATCCCTTTGGGCTAGAGTTATAGGCAGTTATGAACTACCCAACATGGGTACAAAACTACCAAGCATTCTTAACGAGCCTTATCTTCTGAATTAATTTAGAACTGTTTATAAATCTCTAGAAAATTGTCTTTAGATATATATTACCTGCTTGAAAAACAGCTGCTTTGAATATGAGCTTTGCATAAAATATGCATAAAGACGGATGATGTCAGATGTTTGCCCTGAGAAGAGTGCGATGTTGACCTTTGCTGCCCAAGATTGAATGACTAAAAAGTTGAAAAGGTGTGTCTGTTGGTCGTTCAGGCCTTCATCAGCAAGAATCAAGAAATATGGGCAACTCTGACTTAAGGTAATACTCCACTCTTCTGACAAGCATCCAGAAAATTCAGTCCAAACATCAATGGCAGTATTCTTCTGAAGGTGCATAATCAAAGCAGTTCTCAGTGTAAGAAGTTCGGGGACTCTGAAGTATGCATATTCAGCATCCTATAGAGGAGGAGACAAAGGACATTATTTGACAAGTGTTTTGCTAGTTTAGGCAGTTAATATATATCATTAAGGTCATTGAAGAAACATGGTACAGAAGGGTTGGGTGCTTTTTTAATGTCCTTTAGTCAGTAAATTGACCCTGGAATTTTTCTATATCACAAATGTATGCTATAAGTCACATTTTAAACCTAAGAGTAAGCAAGCCCATAGTACCCAGAGTTCATTACTCTTTGTCTTCCAATCTTTTAATCATTCTCCTGTCCAACCTCATGTCAAGAAGTCAAAGGACAAAAATAACTATGAAAATAATAATTTGTAATTATAAATTTTCTGGAATTGAGAGCTGAAGGGGAATATGTTATTCTAAAGAATAATTCTAGATGCAGTGGCATTTCTTAAACAACAAGGGTTTTTCCTAGTAGATTAAAATCTGTAAAAACAATTATAAACATAGAGCAGAACCCTGCTTTCTTGAACAAAATGGTGCTGGTCAGCAATGCTCAGAAATATACAGTATAGTGAGCTGCAAACTGATTGAACATCCACACGAGAATCCTTGAGTATAGCATTAGCTGCCCTGAATATAGGAAAAGGAGGATATGGTAGCAGTAGATATACCTGTATTTGAATTTATCAAAATTTTATTTATTACACCAAATATGATATTCCCTCATCATTATTTATAACAGAGCACACAACAGCAAAATAGGATTAGTGAGTTCACATGGGCTCAGATACACCTAACAATGTATTCAAATAACCTGCCTGCTGAGTTTTGAAGGCAAAGTAATCCTCAGAGTTGGAGAAGTAGAACTGAGGTCAGTGGGGCCATTGTTCAGAAATTCACTAACTTTTTGTGACTCTGTCCACTAAAGTTTTCCATCACTACACATTACAACTGTGCTCATTCCAGAACACTGCAATGCTAGGTAATTGCTTTGTTCTCCTCTTCCCTTTAAATTGTTTGACTTTTTATTTGTTTTGTTTATTTTTTTTCTGGAGGTCGAGCCCACAACCTTGCACATACGAGGCAAGTCTTCTATCACTAAATTGCATTTCTAGATTTTTTTTTCCTTTAAGGTTTTTCCAGGTTGGCTAAACTACTCATCAAGTCACTAAGTGAGGCTCAGGTAGTTTCCAACTTTGAACCTCCTTGCCTTGGGCTCCATCTCATTTTCTGAACTTTTAAAAATGTATTTTGCTCTGCAGTCAGTGGTGAAAATGTTTATAGAGTTTTATTAAAAAAATTGATTTATAACAAGGGGTGGTGGTGCACACCTGAAATTCTTTTACTTGGGAAGCAGAAGCAAGGGCATCATAAGTTCAAGGCCAGCTTCAGCGACAAAATTCCTTGTCTCTAACTAATCATACAAACGAACTCTGTTTTCAGTCTTCAAAGAGTACAAAGCTCAGGTGGTCTGTGTTACCTTGAAGAAAACTATGGCAAAATGTCCTCCTTTGCTAATGACATCCAGCAGGTAGCGCTCAACCAGGTAGAAGAAGTGGAGACTCTGCCCCGGCTCTAGCGACTTCTCACATACACACGTGACAAGCAAGGAGTCTCCATCAATCAGAAAAAACTCAGATTCAACAAAATCATTGAATAAACTGGAATAGCTAAAAAAGAAAAGTGTTGGAATAAAGCTCATATGGATGACATAATACCCACAAACAGTACAGTTGTTATTATCTCATTGACATTAACAACCTAAAGGGCTGAATACATATTTGCATGTAATTACATATACTTCTATCATGTATGTAATGTACATTCTCTCTCTCTCTCTCTCTCTCTCTCTCTCTCTCTCTCTCTCTCTGTCACACACACACACACACACACACACACACACAGATGTAGGTACACATCAATATTACCATATAAAGTCAAATATCTCTAGAGAAAAGGGAAATATTACACATGATTTCAAAACTCTTGATCACCACAAAAATACTTACTCAGCCTTTGGCATATTTTCCAAGATTAATTTTGACATTTCCTCTAAAATTCCTGTGTAATGTTCTTCTAAAAAGAGAAATAAGAGGGATTTTTTTTTAGTCGGTCTTTTTAAGGGAGCTCACAGTTATTATTTGAGAAATAAGAAACAGTAATGTAGCCATTTTAGCTGTTTAATCTGTGAAGCATGTATGTTATAATGTTATAAATAATATTTTGAATTTAAAATTACCCATTCTTGCTGCTCTCTGTGTCTCCAACCTGAATTAAGAAATATTTATCATGAAATATCCTTTACTCTGTCTCCTCTAAATGGTCATTATTAATGAGATGCAAAATCTGCAAAAAAAAAAGAAAAAAAACTGATCAACTTTCCTGTTAGCAGAAATGTGCTGAATGACTATCTTTCCAATTAAATATTGAGTAGCAGGGACACAAGAATGAGTACAATCAACATGTGATCTGTTCTCAGGGAATAAAAGTCAAGAGGACAACCATTAATCATAGAATCACATACACAATAGAAAAACATTAATGCGACCAAGTCAAAAAATGAGACATTCCATAAAGAAGCAATGCCCAAGAAAAGTTCTAAACAATTAAACAGAATGGAGGAAGGTGAGCGTCCAGACAGAGACGAGCAGCACATCATCACATGTAACATGCAATGGCCTCTGTCACGAAGGCATGAAGGTGGAACCAGGTTCCTTCAGGAACCAGGAGGCTGGAGTGGAGAGTGGGAGATGGTGTTTGATGTTGAGATGTGTGAGAAGCATGCAGGTCCCTCAAGCATGTGGCAGAGTCACTAAGGATTTTAAGGAGATGTGACAGCTTTGCATCTTGGAAAGATTACTCCAGCACTGTACATCAGTGGGAGTCAAGTTCTTGACAGCAGAGAGAGAGAAAGCTGTGGCTGGGCAAAGCAATGATGGCAACCAGATCCAGAGAAAACTAATTCAACCATGATGGCATGGTGTATTGAATGTGTCAAGAGTACAGGCACAGGGAACCAAAGAGCTCTTTTGTAAGGCAATATCTGATCCTTTTACTCAGAGGTGCCAGAGTGGGGTATGAAGAAAATGAACTACTGAAGCCTGCTGGGGAAGATAAGGCACGGCAGGCCAGGGAGAACAGTCAGCATCATGTTCCTTAAGACACAGGACTACGGTACTGCATGATGGATTTGGAGATTCTGTGGTCTGTTCTATATGGCAAAGAATGGGGTGACTGCCTAAATAGCAGCAGCAGAAAACACTCGATAGCATCCTTGGTCATCCAAATGAATATGCAGAGGCACATAGATGCACTCATGCAAAAACATGCATCATACATAAAATCACACACACACACACACAAATTGCTTAAAAAATCAGAAGTAAAGCAGCAAGATCCTAGTTTTCAATAAAATAATTTTAAGATTAAGGATGTAGCTTGGTTAAGAAAAGAGCCCTTACTATCATGTGTGATACCTTGGCTTCAATCCTCAATACCATAAATATAAAATGCCAAACAGTAAATTGAACCTACTATATCTCCAGGTGTTAATATGGATATTACACTCATGTTGTCTGTTATCATAAAAACTAATTAACATAAAAGTTGAATATGAAAGTTAGGCTTCATTAAGAGAGGCAGTATCCTCAGTGAGGTAACCCAGGCCCAAAAAGATGAATATGGAAATGGTATGTACTCACTCATAAGTGGATGCTAGCTATAAACAAAGGATATTGAGCCTATAGTTCATGATCCTAGAGAGGCTAAGTTATAAGGTGAACCCTAAGAAAAACATATAGATCCCTCTGGAAAGTGGAAACAGACAAGATCGCCTGACAATATTGGGAGCATGGGGGTTCTTGGAGAAGGGAGGGTGGAAGGATATTGAATTCAAAAGTGCTTGCAGGAAGGAGAAAGTGTGGGTATCTATCCACATATGCTCTTCATTCTCCACTGTGAGCAAGGACCCCGGCAACCAGTCATACCCAAAAGCAGTAACAGTAAGAAGGCTTCCCATATAGCAGAAAAACTTCCCTGATGACATTAAGAACTAAAATCCAGGGGACAAAAGTTTAAAAGAAATTGAAAAAAACCTCTCTCTTTTTTTTGCACCAGAAAAAGTATTACAAACTATCTTTACTTGTGGCCTTATGAAAAGAATTGTTAACAATTCCTGGGAAAACTTGTTACTCTTCTCCTACCAATTTCAAAGTGGTTGAAAATTTCTATTCTAACAACCCCTGTACCCCTGTTCTCGTCTCTGGACAATTTTCCCTGAAGACATTGCTGATTGACCATCCGATAATTTCATTCCCACTGTCCCTGATACTGTGATGACATCACCTGGTTTGTCTGACCTAATACCATTTTGGGGGGAAAGGGGAATTATGACGAATGTTGAGAAGTAAACACCAACCAAACCCCTTTTATTTTTTCAAATTTTAACAACTAAAAAATGTAGATGGCTCTTTGCCTATCCACCAGGACTGTACTCCCATGTTTAATTCTGCCTGTCCTGTGGGTACCTAGCATCTTTCAAGGTTCTTCTAACAGGGACAGATTCTGTGCAAAGCCAACAGACAGCGATTACAAAGATTGAAAAGAAGAATACAAAATAAACCAACAAGGCGAAGCATTTTATAAAAAGTAATTTGGAAAAGAAATACTTATTAGAGCTATATTTGCTTGTTTGTGTTTTTTATCTGCAGTTATTATTTATTTATTTGTGGTGATGACCAAAACTGTGAATGACAAAAGATTTAGATCAGCCATTAGGGTTCTGCGGGAAGCTTAGTAACTGAAAAAGCAATGTAGTTGTCTTTTCTGAGAATCAAACCAAAATAGTTGTCTATAAAGTTGCATTTAAAAGATTTTCTAATTTTTATTGAGTTTTAGTTCTTTGTTTTGAGCATGTGCACCTATGTCTACAGACAAATGTAGAGGTCAGAGGACAATGTCTGGAGTCAGCTATCACCTCCCACCAAGTGGATCCTGAGATGGAGCTCAGGTTCTCACACTTGGCAGCTAGTGCCCTTATCTGCTGAGTCACTTCATTGGCCCCATTTAAAAGATTTTAAAACAGATACTTAAATAAACTTGACTTCTTTAATGTTGCTTCCCTAAAATGTCTGACAACAAAAACATGATCATCTCGATTAACCATAAAATCTGATTTTTTAAATCTTCTTAGCAGAGAATATCAATAATTTAACCTAATTTTTAAAAGAGGACTGGTTTCAAGTTTTATAAAAATGAACCAAAATTTGACTTTAGGAATTTCATCCTCCACAAAGTCTTTGTGACTTTGTTGGTTCTCCTGTGAAATCAAGAGAAAGTCCCGATATTGCCCTCAAATCTCCTCTTCCATCTTGGGATACTCTAGTCTTTACCCAAAAGCAAAATGGCATTTTCCTCTGTGACAAAATCCTTATTGATTTTTAAAGAAATCCTCTTTTATATTAAGCTATCATTTTAGTGAAAAATGCACCCTCTTCACATCCATCCTACTCTCTCCTACTTACTGACTTTTTTTTATTTTATGTGCTCATGAGAAAGAACATCATAACAAGCAAATTTACCAAATGTTTTGAGAAAGAAAAGAATCCAAATCTCACTTAGAACACAATGCAACAAATTAATAATAACCCACAGTCAGCAGCACGCCACAGCTGTAAGCTGTCCCAATGAACAGCTTCTGGATTTTAAGATTCTAACATATTTTCTTCCCCTGGGTCTCACATGACTCTGAGAGCTGTAGAATGTTGCACTCCTGCAAGAGCAGGCCAAAATAGCAAAGATTCTGATGACCTTGTACTGGTGAGAAGGGAAAGAAATACCCAGAGAACCAAAAAAAAAAATTTTGTGTGTGTTAACCCTGTTGTTCCTCTGAAGAGCTGGAGGAAAGAGCAAACTCTTTTCTGGACCAAAGAAAAGAAAGTAAAAGGGTATCCAGTACAGGTACAAGATGGGCAGGAAGCTCACTGTTGGGCCCTGACCTGTAGCATCAGGATATTGATTTTTTAAAATACTATATACAGCTATGCTGGACAGGGAAGCAGCTATGAGATCTTCAGACCTTCACTCTCATTTCTTTGCTCCAAATCCAATTCTCCAGTCTCAGCCCCAGCTCTGTAGCAGACTGCAGGATGCTGCTTGTCTCCAGCGCTGCCCTCATTCCCAGAGCACTGAGCAAATCTGCATGGCATACCCTGCTTTCCTTCCTCCTGTGGACTTCACTATCCCATTCCCCAGCCCATTTTCATCCATAAGTGTCAGTTTACAAAACCAAGAAACCCATTCCAGCTTGAACCTCCAGTGGCCACGCAAGGCAGGATCTCAGAATTTCTTATCAGGCAACACACAGCCTCCACCTGGAGAGGGCGACAGGATGCAAGGAATGGAACAACCACCCAGAAAAGACAGGACCACATATCAGTAGCTAGAATTACAGTCACCCAAAACTGGCCTAGAAGCCAACGTAAAAGCACAAACAATAACAGCCAAGATAATATGTCTCTACTAGAGTCTAGCAGCCCTACTACAGTAGGTCCTGAGAAATGCCATATGGCAGAAACACAAGTCAAGGACTTAAAAATAGGCCTTATGAATATATTTGGGGTTCTTAAAAAGGAAATGAGTCGATTGATTAAAGAAATTTATGAAAACATAGACAGAAAAAGGAAATGGAGAAAACAGATCAAGACATGCAAGTGGAAATAGAATCAATAAGGAAACCCAAACTGAGGAAAAACTGTTACTAAGAGATTTAGCAACTCAAAGAGAAACCTCAGAGGCAAGCTTCACTGACAGAATGCAAGAGATGGAAAAGAATTTCTCTTTGATGACAAGACAGAAGAAATGGGTACGTGGACAAAGAAAATGCTAAATTTAGAAGAATCTAGACATAAAACGTCCAGGAATTTGAACACTACAAAAACTCAAAATTCAGGAACAATAGGAATAGAGGAAGGAGCGGAAAACCAGGTCAGTGGTACAGACAATATTAACAACAAAATCATAGAAGAATATTTCCCCAACCTAAAGAAGTCCCTATCAAGGTACAAGAAGCTTACAGAACACCAAATAGACTGAACCAAGAAAGAAAATTCCCATGTTACAATATCAAAACACTAAACATACAGAACTAAAAAAGAAAATTAAAAGTTGAAAAAGAAAAAGACCAAATAATGAATAAAGACAGACCTATTAGAACAATGCCTGACTTTTCAATGGAGATTCTTCAAGTGAGAGGGGTCTGGAAAGATGGTCTACAAACTCTAGAGACCACAGATGCCAGCTCAGACTTCACTCAGCAAAACAATCAGTCACAATGTATGAAGAAAGAAAGACATTCCAAGATAAAACCAAATATTAACAATATCTATCTACAAATTCAGTCCTAAAAAGGGTCTAGAAAGAAAAATTCAACCTGAAAATACTAAACACGTTCAAGAAAATATAAGGAATAAATTATATCAGATCAAAAGAAGGAAAAAATATAAAAATAAAACCCACACCACAACAACAATGTAACTGGAATCAACAAATATAACTCATTGATAATTCTCAAAAATCAGTGTTCTCAATTTTCCAATAAAAAGACACAGAATGGCATCAAAGTCAGGACTGAAATCAAAACAAAAACAAATAAACACATATCTTCAACAGATGATGCTGGTCAGATAGTATGGCTGCATGTTGAAGAATCCAAATAGTTCCATAGGTATTACCCCACACAAAACTCAACTCCAAATGGATCAAAGATCTCAACATGAGGTTAGATAAACTGAATCTGATAGAAGAGAACATGGGGAATAGTCTAAACTCATTGGCACAGGAAGACTTTCTGAACAGAATACTGATATCACAGAAATTAAGAACAACAATTAATAAATGGAACCTCATGAAACTGAAGGGTTTTTGTAGGGCAAAGTACACCACCATTAAAACAGAATGGAAAAATGTTTTCTACACCTCCACTAGAGAGCTAATATCCAATTTCATAAAGATGCACAAAAGACTGACCATCAGGAAAACGAAGAACAAAAATTAAAAATAAGGATAGATCTAAACAAAATTCACAAAAAGCAGAAACTCAAATGACTGAAAAGCACTTAAAGAAATGTTTGGTGCCCTTAACCACATTAAACTTCATATTAAAATACTTTGAGATTTCATCTTACACCAATCAAGATTGTCAAGATCAATTTTAAAAGTGACAGCTGGCAAGAATGTGGAAACAGGGGAACATTCATCTACTGCTGGTGGGAATGCAAGCTTGTACAGTCACTATTAAAATCAGTGAGTGTGTCTATTCCTCAGAAAGATGGGAATCATTCTAGCTCAAGATCCAGTTATATACCAGTCTTAGCCATATATTCAAAGGATCCTACCACAGAGACAACTGCTCAACCATGTTCATTGCACTCTATTCATGATAGCCACCTATTAATAAACAACACAGATGTTATCAATGGATGAAAGGACAAAGCAAATGTGGTACATTTACATAATGAATTATTACTTGCACATTATATCAATGAAATTCACAGGCAAATGTATGGAACTATAAAAAAAAAGCATCCTGAGTGAGCTGACTCAGACCCAGAAAGGCAAATATATATATTCACTCATGTGTGGATGTTAGCTGTTAAATCATTTATAAGCAAGCTACAATCCATATAACTAAAGAGCTTAAGTAGAGAATAAGGGATAGGATGAAAGCTGCATCTCCCCAAGAGGGCAAATAGAATAGTTAGTTATGAGTGGATGGGGTTGTTAGGGTCAGGGCTGGAATGGGGAGCAAGGGTGAAGAAACAGAGAGAGACAGCTAGAACCAAGGAATACTTGAAGGTGTCATATGGAAACCTAATACAGTGGAAGCTTCCTATCATAAATGCATATATGAAGTCAATCTAAATGAATTTGCAAAACAATGGGGGAGACAGAGCCACAATTTGATATCTCCTATTACCAAATGAGATTCCAGTACCAAAAATAGGTTACATATAATGTAGCTCATGCTCAAAAAGTCTCAAGGGAACCCTCAAATAACCCTGGCTATTGTCAAGGCTGTTGGTGGCTCTCTACAATTTAACAGTAAGGCCCCACTAATGAAGACAATCTCTAAACAACACATTGAACATGGAGAAATCAAGCTGGTGCCTACTTGGAGGCTTCATTCCTATAGACTAGATTTCAGGCTACTGTAAGGAACGCTGGAAGCTACCAATGGAGAAAGGTAAACTCCAAATGAGCTACAAACCCTTCAGTCTACAAGACTGACCTGCTAGTGCAATATGCCAGTGTGATGGCGGCACAAAGCTTGTGCAAGTAACCAAACAATAAGGCCCATTCCATGAGGTGGAACCCATACCCAGTGCTGCTGGAGTGAGCAATAGACTAGACAGACTAAGGACCTAGGAAAAACAAAATACTACTGTTCAGCTAAAGGAGTATAACAATAAAATGAGTCCTAATGACATTCTGTTATACTCACAGATCTCTGCCTTTTTCGGCCATCATCAGAGAAGCTTCCTCTTGCAGCAGATAGAAACAAATGGAGAGACCCACAGTCTATTTGTACAGACACTTAGCCCTAAAAGGAATATCTTCATCAGTCCCCTTCCTTCAGGATTCTGGGAACTCCAAGAGGAGGTGGAAAGAGTGTAAGAGTCAGAGGGGACAGAGGACACCAAGGAGCCAAGGCCTTCTAGACACAACAGGACTCATGCAAACATAAACTCAGAGACTGTGGCAGAGTGCAAAAGAGCCTGCATGAGTCAGCACCAGATGGGGTCCTAGAGCTGAAAGAAGAGAACACAGGTCCCCATCCCTAACCTAAAAGCAACTCCTAATAGGTAGTCACTTGCGAATAAAATATTAATTTTCTCTGAGGGAATCAAGTGGGGGAGACAATCCATTCTTAACGGTAAGCCTCATGTCCAGCAGTAGACAGCCAACAGAAACTCAAGGCATCTTTAGAGCAGTTTGTCTCATGGTGTTGAGTCAGAGCATTTTATTTCCTATCCTACAGGTCCTTAGCATATGTAATATGGCTTCTGGTTTTGTGTTTTATGGTATTCCTGTGTACATGAACATGTGTATCTCTGCAGTTTGTTCTGGGGGTGTTTCATCCTGAGATGCTGATAGGAAAGGCAGCTGCTTATCACCCTAAAAGCAAACTGCTTTATTTCTCATCTCCAGCCAGCAGGCCTCATAGATACAGACCTCAGTCCAAGGCAGAACGTCATCCCAGAGCTCACTCCAGCCCCACCACTACAAACCCTCTTGGAACACTGAATCTAGTTAGTATCTACAAGTATCAACCCTGTACTCCTCCAGGAATTACCTGGGCTAGAGTGTTCACTCACACCGTGCAAGACTCTAACAGTAATTTGTACATGGCAAGCTGCCAGTAACATGCATGTGTATACTCTCTTCTACAACATGGGATACAAAAGAACCTCCAATAAAAGAAACATAAAAGTGGCCCTCCCCTGAGTTAATGAACCTAGGATTAAAATATGGAAAATTCTTAGATGATAGAAGTAAAAAGCAGACATAAAAATAGAGAAAAACAAATGTCAGATTAGAAAAATAAAGTGGATGGAAATAAAATTGATCAAGTATGTAGTTTCAAAGAAATATTCATTGTTAGGATAGAGCTTTAAAACAATCAGTTGGAAAGCTTCTCCAAGTATTGAGGGAAAAAGACAAGCAACAAAATAACAAGAAAAATTAAAACAAAAAACAACAACAATAATGAAGTGGACAGAGACACCCATATTGCTGATAAAACACCTAGGTTTAAGTCCCTTCTTTTTTCTTTTAAAGAATGATTTAATTATGTATACAGTTTCTTAGGTCCTCTGGAAGAACAGGCAGTGCTTTTAACCTCTAAGCCATCTCTCCAGCCCCAGGTTTGTCTTATTGACAAACATACTATACTGCTTTAAGTTACACAATTTATTTACTTTCTGTCAGGAGCCAGTTTCCTCCTAAAATCATTACAGGAACCATCACCCTGGGGAGTCTACAGAGAACCCCACACCCCTAATTGTGTTAAGAATGGCTCTATTGACAGAGCCTACCCCACACCCAAATTGGCTGTTAATGAGAGCTATCTGTTAGCGGAACCCACCCCGCATTCTAAACTATCTAGAGAACTAGGTGTGTCAACTTCCAGGCCTACTGTGACTTGACCGAAGATAACCTCCTGCCTACGTGACCAACGAGGACCATGTGACCAACGTGAACCACGCGGCAAGAGCCCAGAACCCTGTGCCCATCCCCCCAACTCCTTACCCTATAAAAGGTTGTATCTCGTCCCTAATAAACGGAGGCTTTGACAAACTTTGCATAGCCTTCTTCCTCTTTCTTAGCCCATTATCTTCCAGGTAGTGCCTCTCCGTGACCCTGGAATAACTGAACTGCCAGGCGGGCTACTAACCCTAGACTAAGTAGCCCGCCAAGGCAATCAACAACTTTCTCTATGTATCAACCTATAGAAATATATGAACAGGTAGCCAGGCAACGATAATACATGCCTTTAAAACCCAGCACTAGGTAGGCAGAGGTAGGCAGATCTCTGCGAGTTTGAGGCCAGCCTGGTTTATAAGAGCTAGTTCTAGGAAGGCTCCAAAGCTACAGAGAAACTCCATCTTGAAAAAAACAATTGGATATATATTTGTATAAACAGTTATAAAAATATTTGTTTTAAGTGTGTTTGGTAGGCCACTCTAGAGAATAAAAGTAAGCAATATTGGTGGATATTTTGTTGAGAAAAAAAATACGTTTTCTAATTTCTAAAGAAAATGTCATAAAGCCAGAATTCTGCATCAAACATGATTTAAGTTCATTGAGAATGCAAAAAAATATAATTTGTCACTAAAAACTGAGAAATTTCAGCAACTTCCTATCTTGAATTATAATTTTCTTTAAAGGAAGTATGGAAATGGACAGGAAAATACTCGGGAAAAAATTTACAAGATAAAAAGATTCAGTGGAGCTATGCACATAATTTAAATGCAGCAAGTCTACTTCCAGTTGTAGTCACAAAGATACAAAACTCCATTTTTCTGTCAAACAAGAAGATTGCCTCTATAACAAATAATATTTCCATAATTGGGCCAATAAAAATTGCGTAGTGGGTGAAGGTGTATGCCGGGAACAGCCCTATGATCTGTGCTCCATCCTTGAGACCTGCAGGATACAGGAAGAGAACAAAGTCCTGCAAGTTGTCCCCTGATCTCCACAGGCACACTGTGCCTTTAAGAAATATGTACATAGGGGCTAGAAAGAAGACAGACGACATGATAATCAAGACTGTGCACTGCTGTTGTAGAGTTCTGTTCCTCAGCACAGAGGCTGTCAAGTGCCTGTACTCCAGCTCCAGGGAATTCAATGCCTCTGACATTTGCACTCAGATGCACATTTCCATATACCACACCACACACACGCACACACACATACACACCACACACACCACAGACCACACACCACAGACCACACATACCATGCACACAAACACTATGCACACACACACACACACACACACACACACACACACCCCATATACAAAATTTTTAAAAATCTAAAAACTATATACTGGTTTTTCACTTTTAACTCACTCTGGAAACAAAGCACAAGAATCATCACAAAATCCTTCAAAACATCCTAGACCTTGATTTACTATAAAGAGAGCAACTGAATCAAGAGAATTGTTAAAGGTCGCTAGAAGAAAAGGGAGGAAGGATGCTAAGTGCCTTCTCCTCCACAAAGTAAATAGAAACAGTATCTAAAGATAATGTATCAAAATCAATTTCTAAAACTAAGTTGTTCAGCTATCTTCCTGAAAGGATTATATCTAAGTCACTAATCACTCTAAGGGACAATCTCTTCCCTAAAAGCAACCCAGCAATAAACAGGGAGGGAATCAGTAGTGTGCCACCATTTTACAACTCCCAGGGCAGGAACAGATGCTGATAACAGTAGAACACATATAGAGGCCAATGTCTGCTCCCAGACGGATGTGAGTAACCGATCCACTCTTTCGCCCTCAGAAAGCCAACCCAGAATTTGATCAGAACTCTAGCCATAATGCCTAATTACAGGCCATGAAGAGAACAGAGACATATTAATGACACAACAAGAATTGGAGGTGCCTACAGGACACTACACATGTAACTCCAGTCCTATAAATTATAGTGGGAGAGAAGAAATTCAAAAGACATATCATCTAAACTCAGCATTGTCACGATTATATTTGTATTGTGCTTGGAGAAATCTTGAATAAAATAATAAGAGGAAGAAAATGGGGGAGAATGAGGAGAAGAGAGGAAGGGAGGGGAGAGGAAGAGATGCAGAAAAGTAAAGGAAATCGTGAGTATTGGAACAGAATGTTGGAGCTGCTGACAGAAGAGGTGTGGAGAGCCGGGTGATGGTGGTGCAGGCCTCTTAATCCCAGTCCTCAGCCTGGGGAGGCAGAGGCAAAAGAATCTCTGTGAGTTCAAGGCTCTCCTGGTCTACAGAACAAGTTCCAGGATAGTCTTCAAAGCTACAAAGAGAAACCATGTCACAAAACACCAAAAAGCAAAACAAAACAAGCAAACAACAACAACAACAAAACTGCCTGGAGAAGAGGTGATTCACCCCAAGTGGGTCAGATTTTAAGACGTCACCAAGCCTCTGCCACTTTGCTACACTGCCTTGCAGAACTTCCTTCCTTCCTTCCCGTTGCCCACTCTTATTGTTGTTGTTGCTGTTTCTCTATTTGTTTGTGTTTTTGTTTTTCGAGAAAGGTTTCTGTTTACCTGGAAGTAGCTCTTGTAGACCAGGCTGGCCTCAAACTCACGGAGATCTTCCTGCCTGTGTGTCCCAATTTTTGGTACTAAAGGTGTTCACCATCACCTCCCACCCGTATCACCCTTCTTAACAGGACAGTCTCTCTAGCTACTAGGCTACAGATAACAGAAAGTCCCCTATAGGCTTGTAAGGCACTGCCACTTGTGAGGAGCGATAATGTAGTTTTAGACACTGAATCACCGACTGGCATTCAACAACTTGCAAGAAAACGGGGAACTTCACTCCTCTTACTGACTTCAAGCAACCAGAATGAGCTCCCAGGGTCTGGCAGAATTGCCCAGCCCTGGCAGAGACCTTCAATTCAGGCTGAAGCAACACCAGGTTGTGCAAAAGCGGTTAGCCTGACCTGCCCAGGATCGGTAAACTAATACATTGGTTTTGTTGAAAGCCATCGAGAGTGTGCTAGTTAGTTATGCGGAAACAGAAAACTAATACCTGTTCCTTGCACATGAGCACGTTAAATCTTAGGTGAATAGAACAGGGAGACTGAGGCAGGAGGGCTGGACTCCTAAGTGCCAGGCTGCACAGGAAGATAGCCCTTAAAAAGGAAGCATGCTAGAGGATGGGAGATTATTGCAGTAAAGCATAAATTGTTTTAGCCACTGAAATTTAACAGGGCCTAGAATTCCTCTGGGTTCTTGTTCAAATTCAGCTTCCAGCTCGGCAAGTCTGGAGTAGGGCTCCCTATTCTGCACCCAGGAGAAAGACCGCTGATGCCAATGCCCTACTTCTACTGACTGTGCACCCATCAGATGTTCCTACTTATTGATTCCTCCCCGAGATGCCCCATTATGACAAGGAGAGTTCAAGACTCTGAGCCCCATGTCTTCGTCCTCCCTCCTCCCTCATCATGGACATCCCTTCCTTGGCTGTCCACTGGGTTCTGGCTTCTGGGGTAGGCGGGTCCTAGTCCTGTCCCCCTCAGCCTCACAGCACGAAGCCCCTCCTTCTAGACACTTCTGATCTTGGCGAGGGCTGCCAGCCCCTGGCGCGCCCAGAAGCATTCCCTCCCCCGCCGCTCTCCTCCCTCCCCAAACCCAGACCCCCAAACCCAGAACCAGGACCTGCTGCCTGCTGAGAGCGGCAGGACTGCTCTGCAGGAACCCAGAGCCGGGAATCCAGAGATGGAAGCTCCCCGGAAGCCTCTGAGCCACCCAGGCTGCCTGAAGAATAGTTTCAGTTTCCATTCTGCTCCCAGAAGCCTTAAGTTTCGATTTCCACTCATCACCAATCCAATTGGAGAAGAGGACTTGGGAAATGTAGCGTTTAGCATCCTTTTATAAAGTCAGGGCTTTCAGAGAGGGAAAAGTGAGGTTTTGGGATTCTTGAGGTAACTGTGGAGGGAACCCTGACAGAGAAATCTGAGGATGTCTAGGCAACAGTGGAGAGGCCACAGAAGCAGAACACCAGGTGTTCTGCTTTCCTCTGCTCCCACAGGTGTGCTAAAGACGTTAAAGTGGGGGCAGCAAGAAACTTGAGAATACTTGAGTTTCTTACTGAAGTCTGTGATTAATCTATGTTGGATCTTCTTTGACATCACTAAACAAACTGAAATTGGAATTACTTGCTTTTATTTCTACCTTTATTTCTTTTCTTCCCTCCTGTCCCTCAGTTCTCCTCCCCTCCCTCTCTCCTTCCCTCCCTCTCTCCTTCCCTCCCTCCCCCTCCCTCTCTTGCTCCCTCCCCTTCTCTCTCTCTCTCTCTCTCTCTCTCTCTCTCTCTCTCTCTCTCTCTGTCTCTAAACCTGTAGATTCCTGCATGTGCGTTGGCTACCTCTCTAGCTTAGTATCCCCAGTAACTTTAGGAAGACCTAAATAAGCAAATTCTCTAGAAAGTGGGGAAGCCTTGCATTTGGGTGCTCTTGATCTGGGACTGGAAACTGTGCTCATTACCCAGTAAGGGAGTGGCAGAAATCTTCCCATGGGGAAAGAGCAACAAGTTACAGTAAACAATAAATTTCCCAGTCATAAATATGCTCGGTAACAATAAACATTCACCACTTTGAAGGCTATTAAGCATGGGCCCCTCCCTCATGGTCAGCTTTCCACCTACCTCCTGTTTCCTTGGTAACAGCAGAAAGCAAGCATCAGCTCTGGTCCTCCTTTGCATTAAAAAAAACCCATGAAAAGGCAGGGTATTGGGCCAGTTCACAGAAGGATAGGAGCTGTTTGAGAAAATGTGATCTGAGTTCTACTTCTGACCCTGGGTGGAGACATGAGGTTTTGATATGCCCCAAAAGTTGGAAAATTACATATCATTATCTCCTTCTCAAGAGTTAATACAAGTGCATACGTCTCCCACCTGGCTAGAAGACCACATCTCAATAAAACTGCCTCACCTAAGGACATTCTAGGGAGGTGGGAGGGATAATGCCCTCCTCCATTAGATACTGTATAGCAAAGCTGCCCCATGCAAAGGTTTGTAACCTATAAGATAAGACCTTGCAGAAGAGGTAGCTTCCAGGGGAAAGGTGAGAAGGGCCAGAGACTCGTACCAGGGCTGAATTGATTGGTTAAGTATTTTCTCTGGCCTTCTATTTAAACCTTATCATCGCATCAAGACTCAAAGGTAGATTGGACACTCACTGTCAATCACATCAGGACCCTAAAGATGGATTTAGATGCTCACTGGATCTTTTTACCAACCATCTTTCCATTGTGGCCATATTGGATAGATCTGACATTTCTGTTTTTCATTGCTATTATTTGTCTCTTTTAATTGAGTTTATGGAAGACAAAATCCTTTTGTTCAGAACAGAGGAGATACATACCTGAGTTGCTGGGACAACCAGAGTCAATTCTTTCCTTTTTACTATTATTGATTTTTAATTTAATATCTTATAAATTCATTAAATATATATGTAACTTAGTTTGATCATATTATCCTCTTAACTCCTTTTTCTCCCACTAAATCCCTTCTTCTATCTAAGTTCACGTCCTGTTTTCACGTCTTTTTTTGTTATTGTTCCTGACCCATGGCATTTAATTAGGATGGTTGGCATAAGCACGGTTATTTACTGGAGCAAGGGCAAATTATCTATGGCTACCACTGAGGAACGTGACGCCCCCAGCAAACATTGACTTCTTGCTGGTCCTCAGGGAGAGGGGAGACCTCATGAGCCTATCTCTCGCCCATGATGGGACATTGATGGGCCTGTCTTGTGTAGTAGTCACTGATACTCTGAGTTCACAGGCATAACGGCCATGCAATAAACAGAATAAGTTGTGTCACGCTATTTCCATTTGAACTCCTAAATTCTTTCCATACCTTCTTCCATAATATACCTAGATCCTTGGAGGCAAAGACACAGATGTCTCATTTCAGCTGTCACTGATTCACTAGTTAGCTTCTGCATTAACCATCACCCATCGCAAACAAAAGCTTCTCTGACCAAAGCTGGGAGCAGCACAAATCTATGAATATACATACACATACTTAGGAGGAAATTTGACATCATATCCATATAACAAAACAACAATAGTAAATCTGCTTTTAGAGCCTGCAGCTTCCCCATTCATGGGTTTTGGACTAAGTTTACATTGCCAGGCATGGATTCTTCCTGTAGAATAGACCTAAAATCCTAAAATCAGAAAGAGGTTGTTGGTCATGTTCAAAACAGTCCATCACTATTGTACCAGTGAGCAAATCTTATCTGAAAGGATACTATAAAAAAAAAACATCATGGCCTTCCTAGATCTTCTAGAAACAACTCCTGATGGCACCTTGATTTAAGTCCCGTGAAACTGACGTTGAGAACTGTCTCATTTGCAAAGCCTATACTTCATCACTGTTTGTTTGTTTCATAAATCCTGTTTTACAATCCAGATACAACTATGTCTGCACCATTGCATAAATACTGTTAAACTCCATCACTGCCTCCTCTGACAAAAGATGGATACTTCTATGATGATGTAAAATATCTCATAGAGATAGAAAAAGCAAAAATTATTTCAACATTTGTCACAAAGTTCCTCTGTTATAAAGAAAAGCAAAAAAAATCCTTACAAAACTACACACCAATTCCTCATGTGTTGAAGTATCCAAATCAATAACAGAGATTGCAAAGGATTCACCACTGTTTGCGGGTTCTGGGATTTTTACCCCAAAATCCTATATTGTTGTCTGACATTTTGATTACATTCTGGTGCTCTGAAGACTGACAATAGTTTTTTTTTCAGACGGCAGAGCTAGCTGTCCAAAATTGATTATGGAGGTTTTAGAAGACTGAGGACAGATGGAAAATTAGGAAGTAGTTGGGTGGGGCTTAGAGAGGGTCTTGGACCTTTTAGATTGAAGAGCTGAAGAAATAGTAGGTCCCTGGTGATTTCTCTCCCACTTCTCTTATCATTCAGCTTCTTACCACAAATCTGACTCCCAATTTTTTATTACTATTTAAATTATTGCTACTTTAGAATAATTAGATAAATGCTTCACTAGATATTCTATATATTGAGAAAACCTAAAGGGAAACCCTTCCTTATTTCCCAGGGAACAAGAGGGGAAGGATATGCAGATCCAGGATGGCTGCTCAGGATGCAATGGTAACTAAGTCTGACTGTCCCCCTGACTAATAGAGCTTTTGATAGAGTGAATGGGGCTGGCTCTGACTCCTTCCTTACTGTGTGATGTTGCAGGTCCTGTGGGAAGCTTGCCAGCAGAAGACTGGGGAGCATAAAACCACAATGCAGATGGTCCTGTGCCACAAGAGCTCCCCACAGCTCTGGCTGGGTAACTAGAAACAGGATCTCTACAGCTCTTTAACCAGTTGAGTGACATACAAGTAATTAGGATAGAAGAGGGACTGTCACTCAGCAATAGAAAAAAGCCATGTCTATACAGTATGCCTCATTTAATGGCACCGCTAAAGAATAAAACTCTGCCACTAAATTTTCTCCATTAACTGAATCTTAGAGGTTTTACATACAGACTCCTAAAAATTACCTATACCAGGTATTTGAATAATCTCCAGTGAGTTTACTGTGGCCAACCCCTGAGTCAAGGTCTTTGTTAAAGACATTGTGGTTTACAAAATAGCCATACTACCTACTGATCTTTGAGATGTGGTCACATTAACCTCCACTTGACTTTCTCCAAACTCTGCACCTTTCCTTTCCATTATTTTAAAGCAAATTAAATGCAATTAAATGAAAAGTAAAGTCCTATCAATTTTTAGCAACAGCCTACTCCAATCCAACTATGCTTCTTTTACTTTATGTGAGTTAAAGATTAACACTAACAATAACAATACTTCTTCACATTTAAGTTGAAATGGCTGAGAACTGAACATTGCCAAGGATAGAGCCAAATGAGTGAACCAAATAAAAAAAGGTAATTTATTTGAACGCTATTTTATGTTAGTAAATGAATCTGTGAATGATAATCTTCTGTTCCTCAAAATCACTCTTCCAAACTCTATTCCTAAACATCACTCAGAGGATTTTTGTATTTAGCTCTAACAGAAAGCTTCCTGTTGACAAATGAATTTAGACTGTCGATTATATATGTCTTATGAAAATGGATCATAGACAAGAGCTCACTCTGAGTCTTCCCTCCTTCTAAATCAGTACTTTCTAGTCATTGAGTTCCAGTAGGGGTAACCATTGTTCCCCAGCTCAACAATAGCAGTTCCTTAGAGTCCAGGGTTCATGCAAGTTTTAGCATCTCATAAGATCTATACTTATTGCAGAGAGTAGATCCTTCATCACAGTGGGTAACAGCGCTAAGAAATGCTTCAGAGAAAACAATCACCATTAAATGTATAGTAAAATAGACATAGTTTATCCTTTAAGTTTATGATATTTATGAAAATCTCTTTTGAGTTGCATATTTTTTTTGCATTTTTTTCCAGGAATTTCTAAATATTTCTGGCCAAAACCTGGTGGATGCATCGTAAATACTTTTACGATGACTACTTCCAGGAACTGCTGGGTGCAATTGGTAAGCTGTATTTTGTATGATGAATAATACACCTTTAATTCCACAGTCAATACTGACCAGTTCTGACTGGATTAAATGTATGAGTAGGATTTAATTGAAGCATTTTTCTCGGTGAAATTATTTGAAAGTTCTATAAACTCCAGGAAATTTCATGAGCTAGTGGTTTGATGCAATGAACTGGCAACCTGGAGACATTAATGAACTACCATAATTCCATATAATAGGACTTTTGTATGGGAAGAGAATCCTAAAATGGCCTGTAGTAGTAAGAGCAGTGGGCTACGTTCTGGCACCCGGTCGCCTGCACGGCTAGCTTTACCCGAAATAGTTACACGGAAACTGTATTCTTTTAAACACCGTTTGGCCCATTATATCTAGCCTTTTCTTGGCTAACTCTCTCACCTGGACTAGCCCATTTCTAATAATCTGTTTAGCCCACGAGCTGGCTTACCAGGAATGATCTTAACCTGCGTCTGCCTGGAGTGGAAGAATCATGGCTACTCCTGACTCAGCTTCTTTCTCCCAGCATTCTGTTCTGTTTACTCCACCCACCTAAGGGTGGGCCTATCAAATGGGCCTAGCAGTTTCTTTATTGCTTAATCAATGAAATCAACAGATTGATATATGACACTCCCACATCACCCACAGCTTTAAATTTATGCTAGGATCATTGAAATCCACTCCATTGTCACGATCAGATAAATGCTAACAGTGTGACTGTGTTATTGTCTCCAAGAAGAAAGGATATTTTCAAATTTTGCTTTTGATTATTTTTATTATTTTATTGTCTTTAATGAATTTTCTTTCAGGAACAAATCATATTATCAAAAAACCCTAAATTGTGAATTAGCAGTGAGTCCCACAGGCCTGCCTCCTGAATGTTATCTAAAATGATATGCCCACTATAGAAATGGCCATTGCTCTTATTCATAGAGACTATTCCTGTGTTTATATTTTACCATGTAGTCTGTGGCTTCGCTGCCCACACTTCAAAAAAGGTACATGAAGAGTCATTGTGAAATGCTCCATAATAGGTTCAGAAGACAAATAATTCATTATGTGCTAAATAAACCATTGTTGTGAGTTTTCCATTCCACGAAAGTCTTGACACAGAGCTGAGAAGTCACAGCATTTTTATGAAATATTCAGTAAGCAGATATCCTATGAAAATGATTTGGTAGGTTTTATGAAACCTCTTAAGATAAGTGATGGAGTTGGTTTTTAGTATGAATGCATCTGAGAAACGCATTTATATTCTGTCAAATTCCCAGTAGATTTAATAGGCATTCATCACATGTCAGCTAATTAGCAACAGAGTTACAATAGAGCAGGTTTCTGTCCTGCTTGGTTCCTGCAATCGTTAAGTCCCAAAGAAATCACATAGAGGTCTACATTAGTTATAAACTGATTGGCCTAGTAGCTCAGACTTCTTATTAACTCATAACTTATATTAGCCCATTATTCTTATCTAGGTTGGCCACGTGGCTTTGTACCTTTTTTGGCGAGGTAGTCACAGTTTGCTTCCTGTATGGCGGGATCAAGATAACAAACTATGTTCTCTTCCCAGAATTCTGCTGTTCTCATTGTCCCGTCTCTACTTCCTGCCTGGTTGTCCTGCCTATGCTTCCTGCCTGCCTACTGTCCAATCAGTGTTTATTTGAAATATAATTGACAGGATATAGACCATTGTCCCATAGCATTAAATCATCAAATTCTCAAAGGAGCTCAAACAATGTGGGTCTGAGGGGAACAGAGAGTGGACATCAGGAAAACCAGGAAAGACTTAGCTGGTTCATTCCATCAATTAGTATTGAATGAGTGCCTACTGTGACTCTAATTGGGTACTTGAGGTAAAATATCAAAGAAACAAAATAAAAATAATAACAGAAGTCCAAACCTCGTGGGAACTTGCCTTCTAGAAACAAAAAGATTAGTTATTAGGTTTACTTCTCTCTAATGAAAGTAAGATAAAGATGAAGATATGGTCTTTTGATCAAAACAATTATTTAAAATAAAGAAAAGCTAATAAGATTTTATTTTAAAGAAGCAATATAGCTCCTCATTTGTTACTTATATATGTAATGAATCTATGTACTTTTTCAAACATGACTATTTGATGGTTTACAGTCTCAACAGATACCACAGGGACAACTGTTGGGAAGGCTCCAGGCTGTTTAAAGCCATGGCAGGCTTAGTCAAATAGTATCTAAAACCAGAGAAGAACACTTTACATTTGTTATAGCTTCTCCTTAAAGGATCTCTCATCTGGTTACAAATCTATAAGGAATCTGATGCCACTCAAAGAGCTCTTGGTCTAGACCAGTTTTGAAGACTATATGAATAGGCAGCATTCAGGAACATACATAGATAGTATGTGTATACAATGTTAATGATCAGAATGTGTTATTTTAAAGCAATTTATTTCTCAGTAGAACATATTATTTATGCAAAAGAACAGGTTTCATTATGACATTTTCATGCATGTAAGTAAAGTATTACCAAAGATATTTGACAGACCAATTTTTTGATATTTCCCAGCATGTTGGGGAAATTATGCTAATAGTTAAGCACATTTTTATTATTTGTCATATACATAGGAGATAACTTATGCATAAGAATCTACATAGCCTCAGAACTCAAAAGAAAAACTCATTGTTCACAGCTTCTTTGCTTCGTGCAAAATAGCATCATGAGCAATGCTGTAGGATAATTCAATAATTCCTCTCCAGTGAGCCATGACTGTGCCGCCAGACTAAGCTTCCCCTGTGAATTACCCTGGGCAAATAATCAGTTATTCTGATTTCAGCTATGCCCTGATTAGGTAAAATTCATTCTAATGACTTATAAATTAAATCATAACCCTATATGTTCTAGGCAGAAAAAAAAACCATTCTTATATTGACAAATATTTTGCAGTTAAAGTTGATTACATATAAGTAATCCAAAATTCTTATATGAAGAGCTAGACTATGAAACAATTGTCAGCAATCTGTTTTAATTCCCCCAAAACTTTGTTTCTCATAAAGTAACTCCGAATGACAGACATTTTAAAAATAAAAACTTGTTCAGATAATTTGTTTTAATCACTTCAAGTCACAGATTCTTTTTTTGTTTTTTGTTTATTTTTTCATTGACACTCAAAGCATTCTTGATTAAAAGTTAGATTATGCTGACTGACCACCAGATGAAAGCATTATTCTATTTCAAAGGCATTTGAACCATCCCAGCAGGTAGGCCTCATACATCCCCAGCTGTGGTTTTGGAGGCATATAGACCTGCAAGCAAACTGCTGCTGAAAAGGAAGTCAGGCAATGTGGGACAGACCTTTAAAGTGCTGGTTTCTCTACCCACCTTTCTTCACCTTTTAGGACTTCGGCTTCCATAATAAAACTGTCAGCAGGATTCTAATCACCAGAAGTGGAATATATGTGATTTCCATAGGGAAATGTTACAAAGAGAGATTTGGGAAATCTTTGTTTGATGATATCAAAGTAAGCCTACTTTTCATGTTTGACTTAAACTCACATTTTGTTCTTTCTGGACCATGAATAAAAGCTTTAATTTAAGCAGCTTGATGATGGGATCTGGAAAGCTACATATCTGACAAGGATGATAGACTTTAAGACAGCAGACACAGTGTTCAGTGCTTTAGCAAATAAATCTTAACCCGCGAAGTCATTGCACCTTGAAAGTAAAACCTTTCTTTCTTTACTTTTAATAGTCACCCGCTATGATTGTTCTTTAAGGGTTCAGTTCTCGCATGAATATACAGGACCATCTGGATGTGGCCCTTGCCCTGTATTTATAGCTACAACCTTCACACTCAAATTACTGAGGCTGAGACAGGAAGATCAAGACTTCAATGTCAACTTTTAGCTTAAAATCAAGTAGAGACTAGAACAGGCTCCTTGAAACCTTGTCTCAAAACACAAACATTCAAACAAAAAAATTGAGAATCAGGGAAACTATTCTTTGTTACAAGAATGCTTTAACTGTAGGAAGGATTCCTAGCTCACTGCTGCGCTCCTCATAGCATCATAGAAGGCCGTCTATAAATACCATCAGCTGCTAATCTGAAGAACATTATTAGTGGATGTTTAGAGCCCTACGTGATCAACCACTTCAGCAAACAGAGGGCAGGAAAATAAGAGTTCAGAACTAGCAAATCAATGTCTTATTCTGACCTTTCAATACTTTCATTAAATGTTTTCTAAAACTTGGCAAAAATGGAAAGATATGGGTTATCTATGGAATCTGAGTGCTCAGTCTGAAAATAAAAACAGTTTCTTCTCCAAAAACAAAAATTAGAAATGTTTTCAGGGTGAAGAGAATGGAGCATCAGAATATATACAGTAACTGAGACTATGTCTTAATTCATGCTTTGTACATTCACATTGCTTTCAAATGTAATTTGAAAGTCACAAGAAAGAATATTTTAGCTTTTTGAATTATCCAAGATACAACTCACAATCTCAAATATGATAACCACAAATCCAGAAGGTTTTCTAGGACTTTGTAGGAGCCTGAGTGGTTCTAAGACATTAAGGACAACATTGAATAAATGGGACGTACTGAAGCTTCTGTAAATCAAAGGACACTGTCACTAAGACAAAAAGGCAACCCACTGACTGGGGAAGATCTTCATCAACCCCACAACTGACAAAGGTCTGATCTCCAAAATATAAAAAGAACTCAAGAAACTAGACTGTAAAATGCTAATCAACCCAATTATAAAATGGGGCACTGAGCTGAACAGAGAATTCTCAAAAGAAGAAGTTCAAATGGCCAAAAGACACTTAAGGTCGTGCTCAACTTCCTTAGCAATCAGGGAAATGCAAATCAAAACAACTTTGAGATACCATCTTACACCTGTCAGAATGGCTAAAATAAAAAACACCAATGATAGCCTTTGCTGGAGAGGTTGTGGAGTAAGGGGCACACTCATCCATTGCTGGTGGGAATGCAAACTTGAGCAACCACTTTGGAAAGCAGTGTGGTGGTTTCTCAGGCAATTCGGGATCAACCTACCCCTGGACCCAGCAATACCACTCTTGGGAATATACCCAAGAGATGCTCTATCACACAACAAAAGTATATGCTTAACTATGTTCATAGCAGCATTGTTTGTAACAGCCAAAACCTGGAAACAACCTAGATGCCCTTCAATGGAAGAATGGTTGAAGAAAGTATGGAATACATTCATATTAGAGTACTATTCAGCAGTAAAAAACGACTTCTTGAACTTTGCATGCAAATGGACAGAAATAGAAAACACTGTCCTGAGTGAGGTAAGCCAGACCCAAAAAGAGGAACATGGGATATACTCACTCATAATTGGTTTCTAGCCATAAATAAAGGACATTGAGCCTATAATTCGTGATCCTAGAAAAGCTAAATAAGAAGGTGAACCCAAAGAAAAACATATAGTCATCCTCCTGGATATTAATCTTCATCAGGCGATGAAAGGAGACAAAGACCCACATTGGAGAACCGGACTGAAATCCCAAGGTCCAAATCAGGAGCAGAAGGAGAGAGAGCACGAGCAAGGAACTCAGGACCGCGAGGGGTGCACCCGCACACTGAGACAATGGGGATGTTCTGTCAGGAACTCACCAAGGCCAGCTGGCCTGGGTCTGAAAAAGCATGGGATAAAAACGGACTCATTGAACATAGCGGACAATGAGGACTACTGAGAACTCAAGAACAATGGCAAAGGGTTTTGATCCTACTGCACGTACTGGCTTTGTGGGAGCCTAGGCAGTTTGGATGCTCACCTAACTAGACCTGGAAGGAGGTGAGTGGTCTTGGACTTCCCACAGGGCAGAGAACCCTGATTGCTCTTCGGGCTGATGAGGGAAGGTGATTGGGGGAGGTGGAGGAAAATGGGAGGCGGTGGTGGGGAGGAGGCAGAAATCTTTAATTAATTAATTAATTTTAAAAAATCAGTTAAAATCAATCTTATTCTTTTCTAATCTTTGATAAAATATTTCTTATGTCTACCTTGAAAATTCAGAGTCATGAGTGACGATGAATATGTACAATTGAAAAATAGTTGGAAATCAGTTTCTAACTGAATAAGCTAACACACATACACTCCTTGTCATTATTCCCAGCTGACTCGAAGACAAGGAAGAATAATAAATACAATGCTACTATGGACTTGTGAGTCTTAGTTGCACAGTATTGTGTAAAATTGCACAGCACTGTATAAAAGATCATTAATATTTTAAGTGATTTTTATGAAGCTGGATTCTATAATGACCTTTATTCAACCTTCTGTACTAGAATATTTAGAAACAGAGGAAGAACATAAAGAGAGAACAAAATAGACCTACACTAGGGTAGTTACCCAGTAATAATTATTTTGCAGGCCCTATAATAACTGGTAAGCATGTGCTTCCCAGATCCCTACATTGAAACCCTAATCCTACAAAGAAGGTGTTAGGAACATGGCCTTCAAGAATTAAATCATGAAGGTGGAACCCATGACCAGTTATTTTCCTTACTGGAAAAAGAAAGGTCCAGGATGTTACTTTTTTCCTTTTGCCATGTCAAACTGGAGTCTATGAGGAAGTATGCTTTCAATGAGAAAAAAAATGTGTTGCCACCTAGATTTTCTATTGAACATAGATTTACAACATCTTAAGCCACCTCATTTATGGAAGCACTAGGGGACTAATATAGACACAGTTGATCTTTCTCAAAAATGCATAAAGAATAACATTTTGCTCTCAAACAAATGATTTTATTAAACCAGGACATCTCCTTGTATAAAACATACTATGAAGAAGAAAAACTATCTTACAATAATTACCCATTGCTTTTCAAGTTCCCATTGATATGTATAATGTTTCATTGATATGTAACATTAATACAAAGAGTGGGAGCCTTTGTTTGTCCCAGTTGTTGTTCTTTTGCCGAACTACAGTTCCCAGCGTTCTCCTGGATACGGACATTTCCCAGAAGCCTTTGCATTCCCCGTTAAAAGCGAAGGTCTTCACGAGTTTGCCCCCTTCTCCCTTTTGTCCATTTTCCTATTGTATCGGCACACCCTCACCTGCCTGTTGCCCCTCCCCCATTAAAGTGCACCCACGTGGGACCGCCGCGTGTCTGTGTCTTTTCCTCGCGTAACCGTCTTCGTCTTCTACCTTGCAGCCAGAAATTAATTAAGAACATTGGTGCCTCCCTTGACTCGTCTGAACCGACTGCCTGCACTCACCTCCAACTGTTTACCACGGCCATTCACCTCATCCTCATCCTCACTCTGATCCGTGAGTTAACCTGAGTTGGCTTCCTTCCCCCCAGGGCGCTCAGAGACTGTCCGGCCGGCTTTCTTTGGTGCGTCCTGGACTAGGTCGCCAACCTCCCTCCTCCTTCCCCCCGGATTTTTGCCCTTGGCTGAAACCTGCCTCAGTCCGCACCCGGGAATTCGGTGCTCCCGGCCTTTTTCTCCTTTTTTTCTAAACTTTCCTGTCTCCGGCCCACTCCGGTGCGGGGTGCGGTGCCTTTGGGCCGTACACAGGCCCTAAAAAGCTTAATTGTCTCCTCCCAGCCGGGGCTTTTTCTCCCCCGTATGGTAGCTGGGTTTGGGCCAGTTAAGCGCTAGCACGCCCCAAGAACACTGGGATGCCGGTGCTCTTGGCCTGCCATATTCACGGTACCTTTTGGGTACCTTTTTGCGGGCAGGCTTCAGTTTCAGTCATGGCTCTGTAACCAACCCCCGCATCTGGAAGGCTGGTGCAATGCCATCCCTCCAGGGACCCTCTGCTCCCGCCGCCATGGATCCCGGACAAACCTCAAACTCCATACCACCCCCAACGGGCCTGGAGGGGCCACTCGCTCTCGCTCCACCCAGTCGAGCTATAGCGATTGGCTCACCCATTCCTCTTCCTTCCAAGGTTTACTCGCCTGCACCTTTCCCCCATGTCGCCTCTGGGCATTTCATTCCTAGGTCTCCATGAGTCCCGCATAAATATTCTTCTGGGTCACCTACCCGCTCCCTCTCCGAACCAGCCTAGCCCCACTTCTCCCACAACCGGTCGCGAGTGTCTTCGCATTCTTCCCTGTCTCCACCCCCACTAGGCGGCTGCGCGTTGCTCCCGGAGAAGCCCGGTCCCGCTCCTGCTGCGGCTCACAAGCCGCGGCCGCGGCCCTCCCCCTGCTTCCGCAGTGGACCCTGCTCGCCTTCCACTGCTCGCCGTCTCCCCTGTCGGGTTGCACCATCGCGAACAGGGGGGGACAGGGGCGGAGCGTCTGGGTACGCGTGTTCCCGGGATCGCCAGCTCTTCTCCGGCTCCGAGCCTTTCCAAGGGGACCCCTCCTCATATCACCCTTTGAACTCATGTATGGGCGGCCGGTCTTAACCCCCGGCTTCTCATTGGAGACCTCTCCCCTTCCTGATCACCTGCTCACTCCCCTCCTTTTCCACTTACGTTCACTACTGTGGGACTTCACATATCATTCACTTCCTCGACCATGTGCTAATACATGTCCACCGCCAGTTAAAATAGGAGATAAGCCGCCAAGCTTGAAGGGATTCCTCATTGGATTCACCTGTCACATCTTAAACCGTTTATCTCCACAGCTCAAGATAATCCTTCATATACAGTAACTCAAACTGGAGCCTGTTCTCTTAAGTTCCAAAGGACAGTCTAAGGAGAACACTGGTCCCCATCTGTCGCAGTGTTAACACACCCTCCCTTCTTTAAATTCATAAATAACCGCCTAGCTGTCGTTACAGGTACCCTCATTAAATACGGAGTCAAGTGGTAAGCAGATTCTCCTCTACAAAGCTCTTTAACATAACAGGCCAGCCACTGACTGCAGCAGTGGCCCCTGAAATGTTAAGAAATGTATGGTTAGAATCTATTTCTTTTAAGACAGTTTCTTTAAGCTCCAGGATGCCAGCCCAACCCACCTAAACAAATCAAACACAAGCGGACCATTAACGGAATAAGTATTCTTTTATCATTCTTAACCCCGGACATCCTATCTCCCCCCCCCCTTTTTTAATTTTCTTCCTTTTACTAATGCAACTTTTGCCTTCCAGCATCTTAATGATGACCCAGCTACTCAGGAAAGCCAGACAGATTTCTTCAATCAGCTACCTCAGACAACAGCCGATTTCTCCAATCAGCTACCTCAGATGACAGCCGATTTCTTCAATCAGCTACTCCAGACACCAGCGACCTCAGACACCAGCGATCAGCGACTTCAGATGCCAATGGGACATTCCCTGGACCCCTCAACGCCCAAAGCCAGCAGGAAGCAGCCATGAGAGACCGGACTATGCCCCCATTCCCTACCCTTCAAGGTTCCCCAATTTATTTTAATCAAACCAAAAGGGTGTAATGTTGTTCTTTTGCCGAACTACAGTTCCCAGCGTTCTCCTGGACACGGACATTTCCCAGAAGCCTTTGCATTCCCCGTTAAAAGCGAAGGTCTTCACGAGTTTGCCCCCTTCTCCCTTTTGTCCGTTTTCCTATTGTATCAGCACACCCTCACCTGCCTGTTGCCCCTCTCCCATTAAAGTGCACCCACGTGGGACCGCCGCGTGTCTGTGTCTTTTCCTCGCGTAACCGTCTTCGTCTTCTACCTTGCAGCCAGAAATTAATTAAGAACACCAGTCACCCAGCGAACTTACACCAAAACTAACCACACAGAAACTATATTAATTAAAACAATGTTTGGTTCATGATCCTAGAGAAGTTAAATAAGAAGGTGAACCACCCCAAAAAATATATAGGCATCCTCCTGAATGTCAGGCGATGAAAGGAGACAGAGACAGAGACCCACATTGGAGCACCGGACTGAAATCTCAAGGTCCAAATCAGGAGCAGAAGGAGAGAGAGCACGAGCAAGGAACTCAGTACTGCATGGGGTGCACCCACACACTGAGACAATGGGGATGTTCTATTGGGAACTCACCAAGGCCAGCTGGCCTGCGTCTGAAAAAGCATGGGATAAAACCGGACTTAATGAACATAGCAGACAATGAGGACTACTGAGAACTCAAGAACAATGGGAATGGGTTTTTGATCCTACTGCATGTACTGGCTTTGGGGGAGCCTAGGCAGTTTGGATGCTCACCTTACTAGACCTGGATAGAGGTGGGAGGTCCTTGGACTTCCCACAGGGCAGAGAACCCTGATTGCTCTTCGGGCTGATGAGGGAGGGGTACTTGATTGGGGGAGGGGGAGGGAAATGGGAGGCGGTGGCGGGGAGGAGACAGATATCTTTAATAGATAGATAGATAGATAGATAGATAGATAGATAGATAGATAGATAGATAGATAGATAGATAGATAGATAAAACAATGTTTGGCCATTAGCTCTAACTTCTTATTGGCTAATTCTTTAATCTTAATTTAACCCATTTGTATTAATCTGTATATTGCCACGTGACTATGTTTTAGCGGCAAGATTCTAATCAGTGTCTGTCTCAAGCAGAAGATCCATGGTATCTCCCACTCTGCCCTTCCCAGCATCCAGTTCTGTTCTCTGATTTATCAGGCCCAAAGCAGCTTTATCCATTAGCCAATTAAAACAACATATGAGCAGAAGAACCTCCTACACCATAACATTATGATACATATGTGTTTATAGTTCTCTGTTCTCATCCATAAATGACAAGAATTTTAAAATCCATTTTTTATATTCCTGAATTAATGAGTATAAATATTTTAATATCTTTTGAAACACATTGGCAATGTCCAGAAACCATCAATTAATAAATTAATATTAGGGTACTGTTTTTGGTTTTCTGTCTTGCCGGGTTCCTGCAATCATTAAGTCCCAAAGAAATCACACAGAGGTCTACATTAGTTATAAACTGATTGGACAATTAGCTCATCTCATGCTTCTTATTAACTCTTATAACTTATATTAGTCCATTATTCTTATCTGTGTTAGCCATGTGGCTCAGTACCTTATTCAATAGGGCAGTCACATCTTGCTTCTGTAGTTGGGTCAGGATTGCAGAGGAGTGGGCTTCCTTCTTCCCAGAATTCTCCTGATCTCATTGACCTGTTTCTAATTCCTGCCTGGTTTGACCTGCCTATACTTCCTGACTGGCTACTGGCCAATCAGCATTTATTTAAAATATAATTGACAGAATACAGATCACTGTCCCACACCAGGGTACCAATTCAGAAAGCTGAAGAGAAGATTCATTTTATCATTTTATTGTGCTCCAAATAAACATTAAAGTCATCAGTTTTACATAAAACATATTGTACTGATTATAACCACAGCATTATTTTTTAATAAGTTTCACCTTGAATAGGGCTCACAAAATCTTTAGACAGAAACATAAATCATTTTGTGAAGACTAACAGTCCACAAATCTTACATACTGCAATTAGAAGAATTGCAGTTGATTTTTTGAACCATGGAGAGATTTGATTTCAAGTGCCTGTATTTTTTAATTTTCAGAATTTTGCTTCAGGGCACTATGAGAAAGCACTGTTTGACATCTGTGCTGGTGATGTGGAAGACTACTAAAATGAATAAAAATGGGAGACCTCACAGGTCTTGTAACCCTCTTTACAGTCACCTCAGATACAGACTGTGGAACCTGTGCTGTTACTGACACTGAAACACAACCATAGAATCATATTTCTCTTCTATCTCTAAAATTATTCTGAGAAATAAACTACTGTTGAAAATATGTAATCCTGGATTTGCACCCTTCCCTCAATTTGTAATTAATTAAATAGTGTATGGTGAAATAAGAAAAGCATTGCATTGGAGTAGATTTCTCTTAGTCTCTTACCACAGGAAAGTCTGCTCATGACTGTCTTTAGTATCAGTCTGAAACCTATAAAACTGAAGTGTGTGACCACTGTGAGCATGTGACCACCCTCAGCATGTGACCACTGTCAGCATGTGACCACCCTCAGCATGTGACCACTGTCAGAGAAACTGCCTGGACTTCTGAACAAACCAGTAAAGCTGAGGTGAGGCCCTAAAACAGCCTTTAAATGAAAATACCCAAAAGTAAAGTGTACCAAGGTGTATACTTACTGGATTATTAGTTGTACAAAGATTTGGATGAAAAAATAAGGGTTAATGTGCATCTCTGTGTTTACCTTGATTGTGCTAATGCCACTCCAGTAAGATAATTAAAATGCTTTTAAAAAGTTCTTTCTTCCATTTTTGGAGGAAGGGTAGTTGGGCACATGTACTATAGCACATTTCCTATCAGGCTGTCTTTCAAACTCATGTCCTCTTTTTCTTTAATTGTTGTTGTTGTGTTTGTGTGCAAAAATCATGAATACATTCTACTCAGTCTATACTATGTTACTTGCAGATATATGAAATGAAGGCTAACCTTTTGGCTTTGGATGGTCAGCTGGAAAGCTCTTCCCAGAGGAAGCCTATTTCTACTATTTTCAACATTAATTAGTTGTCTACACTTTTTTCTAGGGATGTGGCCTCATGAGCTTGTCTCCTTTCATGGTAACATGTCCACTTGTGTTCTTTCTGTTCATATCCTTTTAGGCAAGCATGTTGATGAGACTTCACGTATGTATCTTCTGATATTTCTAAGAGACAATCCAACAGCAAACATCCTGATCTTCTGAGTCTTACAATCTTTCTGTTCATCTCCTATAAGGATCTCAGAGTCTCAGATACAGGAAGTGTGTTGTATCAGTTGAGGCTGTGTACATATAATCACTAATTCCTGCATTTTGATAGGCTGTGATTTTCTGTAAGAGTCTCTGTTGCAAAGATATTTCTTTTGGAAGGGTGAGGTCCACACTTGTATATAAAAATTTGTAGGTAGGAACAACAGATGATATTTGTCTTTCTGGGTCTTGGTTATCTCACTCAATATGATCCTTTCTAATTTCATCTATTTATCTACAAATTATGTAATTTCAACTTTTATGAAGATGGATAGTATTTCATAATAAACACATACAAGTTTTCATTGTCTGCAAATCAGTTAAAAGTCATTTAGGCTGTTTCCATTTCTGACTGTTGCCAATATTGTAGCAATGAACATGGCTAAGCAATAACTCTGGGGTGCACTGTAGAGTTCTTTGGCATATACTGAGATGTCCTAAAGCTAGCTCAGGTGGAAGAATTATTTTTAGTTTCAGGGGGTCCCTCAAACTGATTTCTGGGGTGGCTAGATCAGTTTTCAATCAACATGGCCTTCCTCTTCACTCAATTGATTGTGTTCTTTAGCTGTGCAGAAGAGTTTTAGGTTTATGAAGTCCCACTTTTGGATTGTTGACCTCAATTCTGGGGCAAATGGGGTCCCGTTCAGAAACTCCTTTCCTACACCTGTATTCTATATGGTACTTCCTATGTTTTCTTCCTGCAGATTTTATACCTATACACAGATAGATTTTCTATATGCCTACAACAAAAATACAAAGAAAGAAATCATGGGCACATTTCCATCGATATAGTCTCAAAAAGGAAATGTCTAGTAATAAACCTAACCAAATATGTGAAATATTTACACAATAAAAATTTTAAATTTTTGAAGGAATTTTGAAAGAACACTAGAAAATGAAAGGACATTCCATGCTTATTGATTGGTAGAACTGAAGCTACAGAAATGACTATTCTAACCAAAAGCCCTTTGCACATTCAATGCAGTTTCAGTGAAAATCTGACATTCTTCGCATTAATACAAAAATTATCCTAAAATTCACATGGAACAACAATGGACCCCAAATACCTAAAATAACCCTTAACAAAAAGAGCTATATTAGACAGACTGACATTCTAAGCTTCCAGACATTAGAACCAGAGTAATAAAAGCAAATATGGTGCAGACCCCAAAATAGACATGAAAGCCAATGGAATAGAACAAAGACCCAAACATAACTACACATATGTATGCTATAGCTATCCAATCAAGTTGCCAAAAACATACATTAAAGACAAGATAGCATCTTCAACAAATGGTTCTGGGAAACCAGATGCCCACATGTATAATGAAGTTAGACCTGTTTCTATCATCCAGCACTAATTTCAAGTGTCTCAAAGACCTAAATGTGAAACCTGAAAGTATTAGAAGAAAATATAGGCTGTACTCTACATAATGTGGGTATAAGAATGGAATTTCTTAATAGGACCCCATTTACCGAAGAATTGAGACCAGCAATCAATAGGTGAGACTCCCTGAAACTAAGAAGATTCTATATAGCTAAAGTAACAGTCGCTGAATAAAGAAGCACACAGAGTGAGAAAGAACCTTTGCTACCTGCCCATATTATAGAGGTTTAATATATTGTAAAAGGAGACGGTACGTTGGTTTCCTGGCCACCCAGACCCAAATAATCACACAATTATTATATCATTAATTATAACGCTGTTTGGCCTGTGGCTCATGCATCTTTCTAGCTAAATTTTCCATCTTAAATTAACCCATTTATATTAATTTATGTATCACCAAGAGGCTGTGGCCAACTGGTAAGGTTCTGGCATCTTTGTCTATCGGCAGGTACATGGCATCTGTGTGACTCTGTCTTCTTTCTCCCTGCGTGCAGTTTACTTTTCCCACCTAACTCTATTCTGCCCTGCCTTGGGTCAAAGCAGATTCTTTATTAGCCAATGGCAATAAAACATATTCACAACATACATAGGGAAATCCCACATCAACATATAGAATATATTAATAATTTAAAAACAGCCAAAACAAAACACACACACATAGGCACACAGAAAACAACACAAATACTGGGCTTGGGTTCTAAAGAGAGTTCTCAAAAGAAAAAATAATAATGGTTAAGAAATATCTCAATTTATGTTTATTATCAATAGCAATTAGTGAAATGAAAAAAACAACTTTGAGAGTCTATCTTATCCCACAAAATGACAAAGATCAACAAAATAACAAACAGCAAACACTGAAGAACATATCTTAAAAAGTGTACCTCCATGACAGATAATGGATATCTCATAGACTTTTATCTTTGTGTTTTCAAGTCAGAGTCAAAGACCATCAAGGTTGTTTGAGTTTCTTTTTCTGAGTATAACTGTGTACAGAGAGAATGAGTGACTCTGTATGTGAGAAAAAGTGTGCATGAGATTTGTGTGAGAGAGAGTGAGAGTGTGTATGTGAGTGTGTATGTGTGTGGGAGATAGAGTGAGTCAATGTGTATATGTAAGAGAGAGAGAGAGAATGTGTGTGTGTGTGTGTGTGTGTGTGTGTGTGTGTGTGTGAGTGTGTGTATGTGTGTCGGAGATAGAGTGAGTCAATGTGTATATGTAAGAGAGAGAGAGAATGTGTGTGTGGGGGGGAAGATAGAGTGAGTCAATGTGTATATGTAAGAGAGAGAGAGAATGTGTGTGTGGGGGGGAGATAGAGTGAGTCAATGTGTATATGTAAGAGAGAGAGAGAATGTGTGTGTGTGTGTGTGTGTGTTGCATGTATGTACGCATGCCAGCCCACGCTGACGTCAGAGCAGATGTTGAGGGGATTCATCTATCACTCTCCTTCTCATTGCGTTGAGACAAGGTCTCTCATGGCTATGACAACATACCAACTGGTAAATACTCTTTAACTATGAAGATAAAACAAAAAAGTCATCCAATGGAGGAAGAATAAAATAATGAATGGAAAACAATTTCCAGAATGAAAAAAGAAGATGATTATAAGGGAAGTTGGAGCTTCATAACGAAAAAAAAAGAATTCATTTTTTTAAATATTGGTAAAAGTATACAGGTTTAATATAATTGAGTGTTCCTATCTCCCCTTTTTTTCAAATTAAAATTTTAGCTTAGGATACAAGGTGATGGGTTTCCTCTGAGCATCTTCATAGATACAGGTCATAATAGTTTGTCTTCACTGAAACCTACTCTCTCCTGATTTGTGAGATGACATAACACACATACAAACTGTCAGGCAGATAATCATACACATAAAATAAAAATAAATATACGTTTTCTTTCTGCCTTTCTTTCCTTCTTTTCCTTCTTCCTTCCTTCCTTCCCCTCGCTCCCTCCCTGCCTCCTCCTCCCTCCCTCTCTCTCTCTCTCTCTCTCTCTCTCTCTCTCTCTCTCTCTCTCTCTCTCTCTCTCTCTTTCTCTCTCCTTTTTACCAAAACATTTGGAGCCTCTCCTTTTGTAGACCAGGTTGGCCTCGAACTCACAGAGCTCTGCCTGCCTCAGACTCCCTAATGTTGGGATTAAAGGCAATCGCTACCCCCACTCAGTAAAATAAACATACTTTCAGAAAAAGCAATGTCACTGATATTTTGGGTGTGTTTTTTATTACTTTAATGGACACATGGAGATATACAAGGAATAAACTGTAACATTTCACTGCAATGTACCACTATCAGATTGGGGCAACTGGTACATCCAACAACAAATATTTATCATTTCGTTGCAGTAGAGAGATATAACATTTTATTTGCTATTTTGAAATGTGTAATTAATTGACATCCCTAAATCATCTTGCTGTGTTATAGAGCGTGAGAAAGTATTTCTCCAAACAACTGCTCCCTTCTACTTGTCCCATCCATTTTCTACTCAACACTCAAGACTCTTCCCGGCCTTTAATAGCCACCATTTTACTGTTACTTTATTTCCATAGCTCCTCCTACTTCTGTGTGCATTGTCTTTCTGTGTGTGTCCTATTTAATTTTACACACTGTACTCCAATTTAGTCATATTTCTGCTGTTGACATAATTTCACATTTTGGTCACTGGATAGCACTCTATTATGGACACACACACACACACACTCTCTCTCTCTCTCTCTCTTCTGTAACCACTCATTTACCCAACATTTATAATTATACTCTACATTTGGCTTATTGTTAGGAATGCTACAAGCGGCCTACAGTTACAGATGTCTCTAACTTTCCAGCAGTGGAATCTGGAAATGATGTATCTCAGTCTCATATATATTGAGAAACATCTACGTTATTTTTCAAAATAGCTGCATTAATTAACATTCCCACCTAAAATGCACAAGTTCCTTTTTCTATGAGGTGTCTATAGAATTTCATCTTATTTCTGCCATTTTTGGCAGTGTCAAAGGAGAGGATGTATTTTAATGTAATTCTTTCTACTTTTCCTTTCCTTAGTTATTACTGGAGTTGAGTAAATTTTCCTCTATCTTTATACATTTGAAAACTGCCTATTGATGTCTTTGTTTATTTTCTGTGATTGCTTGAGTTTTTTCTCTGTTTAGGGATTTTTTTTTAGTTCCTTGCATATTCTTCATTTTACCCCCCTTTTCTAGGGTTTTTCTCTACTTCTGTTGGTTGTTTACTATGCAGAAATTTAAAGTTTGATAAAGCTTGATCTTGTAACTTCATGTCTTATTGCTTTTAGACTCATACCCAAACTTTATTTGCCTAGAACAATGCAGACCCATACTCTGCTTCTGTGGACAGAGGTAGGTTTGAACTCCATGAAAGAGACTTAAGAGACTGGGTAAAGCTTGTCTACCTTGAACTCACTTTCTCCAACGTAGAACTCACTTATGTCTGGGACATTTTTCCATGTGTGAAACCTGCCAAATTTGAGGGCTAAGTATCATGGCCCAAGATACCTATTCCTCTCATTGCCTGGTTTTAAATCTTAGCTGGGGTCCAGAGAGTCATCATAAACTCTACCTTGTTCTAAAGGATTCTAGGAAAATATCTTCTCAGTTCATAGTTTTTGTTGGTTTTTCTGAGCGCCACCTTTTTGCCGATGTGTTTCTCCTAAATTCACTTTTGTGAAACTGTTCCTGCTTTCTCTTTAGATTCCGCTAAAGACTAAAGAAGCAGTCTACTCCCACTCCCAGGGGACGCACTTCAAAGATGTTACATATAAATAATCCTGCACTTTTAAGAAGACCCCAGATGGCAAAAATGAGCTCACTCTTCTAAAACTCTAGAAGCCAGGTTAGATTTGGCATATAGGGGTGGATGATTATTTTCCCATCTGGACTCCTAAGTACAAGCATTGAGTTACAAATAACATAACAATCAATTTCACATTGTGTAACTTTCCATCGGGTAGCAATTAGGAAATGCTAGGCAGGATCCTAAATGTCTCTGTTTACAGCACTGCTGTAACATTTAAAGAATGAAAGGAGTTTAGACTGCATCCCACACCACCACCACCAAGGCAGAGATTCAAACATTGCTCATGAAATGCTACATCATTTTCAGTAATTAGAATTTTATTTTGCTTCAGGAATAAATGAACAATAACAGTTTTTTGTTAAAAAATCACTACAATCTACTTATGATGCCACCAAAAAGAGCATCGTTCAGTGAAATGCCTAAGTAACAGAAAAGACTCATCCTTTATTTTAAGGATTTGGTGTTGTAAATTCGAATTGAGGGTTTCAAATAGATTCTAGAGATGAGAATTCAGGCTACGGCCTCAATTACAGAATGATCCTATGTAAATAATTCTAGAGAATGAATGGTACCATGCAAGTGAATTACTAGTTGAATATGTTTCACACAAATGAAACCAATGAGGTAATTATTTCAACAATCATGTATATACAAATAAAAAGGAGCAAAATATTAGCTACTTGTTTCTTTTAAAGCTTTACAAAAATAAATAAAAATAATTTTTTACAAGCAGCTTATTTAATAAGATTTACTATTTCAACAGCTAGTTCTCTAAGCAGTATAATCATTTTATATTTATTAGGAGAATATATTACATTTTCAGGATATTGCAATTATTGCTTTTCTAGTTTCAATAAACTTTTACATCTATTAACAGTGAAAATATTTCAATACCATTTTTGTTTGTATCTTGTAGAGTATAAAAAATTCCTCAAACATATATATGTAAATCCTTCATTTTCTCATTCAATCATCTATAATTTGGAGACATAAGCATTTTTAGACAATCACTTATACAAACCACAACTTAGGCACACCAAGTGGTACAGCCAAGGGTGCTCAGAGTACAGCCAAGTAGCTTGCTCATTCCATTTCATTGTGTATGATTGTCTGATCAAAACATAAGAATAAAAAATATACAACTTCCAAAGCTTCTATGGTGATATTTTAGGTGATTTACATAGTTTTTCTTTTCACACTTTTTCAAACTTCTCATGAAAGGACTCAGACAATTGTTCAAATGCTGAAACAACGTTGTCTTCTTCATTTTCACACAGTTCACGTAAGGAGATACTGCAAATAGAAGAATATATATATATATATATATATATATATGTAGACTATTAGTCAGCTAAGTGTCATGAGTATTATAAAAAAGGCTGTCATGTAAAGTGATGAAACAATATTAGCAAATTATATAGAATACTGATAAGAAACAAATCCATTAACCAATTTATGTATGTACAAAACAAAAAAGAAATAGAAAAATAAGAGAAGGGGTTCTGTGCAGTGTCTTCATTACAAAGGACAATTGAGAGGCTACCAAATTCTATGTTTGTGGATCCCTGCTCCCTTAAATAGTACAAGAAAAAAATTCTTCTCTTTTCACTGTTTATCTTATGGACATACTTTGTGGAGTTTTTGTTGTTTTCTGATGCATTTTTTTTCTGTACTGTGTCAAGAAAAAATTGTAATCCTTGACAGAGAAGAAAAGCTTCCTTTCTTTTTCTAGGTAGGTGAGAAAAAGAAAGAAAGCAGGACACGGCCAATAGAATAATGGTCCTCATCTAATCCAGATGTGCTCACCTAAATCCCCAGAAACCTGGAACCATGTTAGGCTCCATGTCAATGCAGAATTACCATCACAGAAGAGGCTACAGGTAATAGTTAATCTTAATGCAGGAGGTTATTCTGGGTCCTCGAGGTGGAGCCAATGGACTTCTCCAGAGTGCTCACGGTGTGAGGAAAGTGAGAACTGATGTCAGAGGGGTGGAATGTGGACACGTGATACACAGTCTCAGCTCTCTCCACTGAACATCCCTGACCTCAAAGCAAATAGTGAGCAGGGAACCCTTAAAATGATGCAGACAAGCCCTAAAGGTTGGGAATGAGCCAAGGTTTTCCACCAGAGTGTCCAGAATCCCAGTTTTACCCAGTGGAACACACTTTCGACTTTTGACCTCCAGAATGGTAAGATTTAAGTAGGTTTATATCATTAAGTGACAGCTTGCTACATCAGCATTAAGAAACTGTTACAATGGTGTAAAGAAAGGAAGAAGAAACACAGAACTTAACAGTTCAGAGAGTAGCCTTGGCAGAAATAAATCCCAATCTGATATCTTAATTTGCCTTTCTTTGTTTAATATTTTGCCCTTACTAGAGATCCATCTTTCCTGGGTCTTTACTCATCAACAAACTGAAATCTTTATCAGCAACATTAATTTAGTTCTCCTCAGTTACAGACTAATCACTGTGATGATGTCCTCTGATACCCACTACATAAATAAATTCTAACTATTTTTGTACATAATCACAAATGTCACTTTCATAATGTACTCTGTGTGTGTGTGTGTGTGTGTGTGTGAAAGAGACAGAGGGAAAGAAAGAGAGAGATTCATAATTTAAACCTTGGTCATCTTTACCCACTATATGAACTTCGGTATCAATGTTTCAGTTACAAGTATTTGTGGAGTTAATATCCCGTATCATTACTCTGTTTCCTTAGTTCAGACCTTCATTCATTTCTGACCACCCTCACTGTTGCACACTCTGAGACAATCTGACACATCTCCACCACACAGAAAGACTGTAGATCTACGCCACCCTCACATTCACTGCTCTGTGTCCATGATGCTCAAAATATGCAGACCTAATTCTAAAATGTAACACCGAATTATCTTCCTGAATCAGATTCAGATTTCTCAGGAACCATAAACTAAACTAAGTCTTTCTTCTGTAAGTCGCCTTGTTCACAGTGTCTTATCACAGCAACAGAAAAGTAGCTAATACAAGGACTGTAAAGGTGGAAGTAGACTTAAAAAATCCTTGTTCCTGAAATGTTTAAAAGTGTCTCAAAACAATGATACAACCACATGAGATTGGTTACATGAATGAGTGAATTAATGTTTTATTTTTCAGCCTGGCTTTGCACTCAACTCTAGTATCTCTGTAGGCTTCTGGGTTGCTCTCAAGATTATGCTTTGGATAACTATCATCTACAAATGCTACAGATCAATGGTTCTCAACCTGTGGGTCATGACCCATTTGGAGGTCACATATCAGATATCCTATATATCAGATATTTACATTGAACTCAAATAGAAGCAAAATCACAGTTATGAACTAGCAATGAAATAATTGTGTGTTTAGGGGTCACCACACCATGAGAAATTGCAGTACAGGGTCACAGCATTCGGCAGGTTGAGAACCACTGCTTTAATGAACAAAGCTATTCCCTCTGCTCTTGCATGCCTCAATTTCACACTGTGTATATAAAAGGTACATATAGTTCAGCTCTGATCAAAGAAATAAAACAAATGATTGCTTATTAAGGATGCAATAATAGTATGATTTATGATCATTTTGAATATACCTGTGACAAAATAAAGAACATTTATTATAGTGTTGAAATACATTTAGACCTGAGGGACTGGGATGATGGTCATTTAATTAGGTGACGTTATTTGGCCAATGGAGCCCAAAGATGGGGTGCTCATATAGAGTTTAAGTTTGGTTGTGGTTAAGTGGGCTTTGTTGCAGATCAAAATAAGAAGTGGCTATGCACTGACAGTCAGACAAACCACGTAGAAAAATATAGGTTGTAGCAAGATATTCAAGAGCAAGCACATGACATATCCTGGAGAACTGATGGTACATCAGAAACATATATGTTTAACAAGATTTTGCAATTGAGAACACTGGGAATATCAGGATGTGGTATCAACGATGCGCTGGACTAGTTTCCTGTTAGTGTTCGTGCCTGAGAGTGAGACTCTCTCTAGATAGAACTTAATCTCCAAAGTACTATGAAATTAATTATATTACAGAACATAACCAAAAGGTTGTGCATAGGATGATTATATAAACCCTCTGGGAAGTGGAAATAAATAGTATGTGACGGTCTCCCTATACTTTTCCATACCTGGTTCATGACAAGAATCTCAATATTTTTAAATTACAATTAAATTTCTGAAAAATATGAAAGCAATATTTCAACATGTAACATACCTGATAGATTTAATGGTGGAGGAAAAATATTTCAGCAGGTCATAAGCTCTCCCTTGATGTATCCTAAGTAACATAAAACTGAAATTAATGACAAAAAAATATTTGTTCTGAATTTTTACACCCATAAATTAGGCCTATATCTTGGACATGATCACAGAAATGGAATTTTTGTTTGTTTGGTTGCTTGGTTGGTTTTTGCTGTGGGATAATCTTTCTGTATGCTGTGACTATGTATTTCACTCATTGGTTAATAATAATGCTAAATTAGCCAGGTGGTGGTGCACACCTTTAATCCCAGCACTTGGGAAGCAAAGGCAAAGCAGGTCTCCATGATTTTGAGGCCAGTCTGGTCTATAAGAGCTTGTTCTAGGACAGTTAGTACCTGTCTCAGAAAACAAAACAAAATTATGATGATGATGATGATGATGATGATGATGATGATGCTTAAGTGGCCTATTGCCAAGCAGAATCAGGCTAGGCAGGAAAGTCGAACAGAGATACAGGGAGAAAAAGGGCTGGATCTGGAAAGATGTGAGCCAGCAACCAGAGGAACCAGACATGCTAGAAAATAGACAATGCCATTAAGCCATATGTCAAAATGTAGATTAATAGAAATAGGTTTATTTGGCCAGGTACGGTGACTCATGTCTATAATATCAGCAAATTGGGAGGTTAGGGCAGGATCGATGCTTGAGAGTTTGGGGTCTGCCTCCTGGGTTTTAAAAATGGCTTAATTTAAATTGTAAAATCTAATTAGTAATAAAGCTGAGAAATAGGCTAAGCATTCTGTAATTAGTACAAGTTTTTGTGCATTTATTTGGGACCATGCCACAGCACATGAGACAAAAGAAAAAACTCAGCCTTTGCTTACAGTTTTTGGTGTTGGTTTTGTTATTTTCCAGTGGAGGCTCACAATTGGTCAAAGTGCAGAGAATAAGTGAGCGTGAGCACTAATACCTATTTGGGACATCTATGTCACCTCACCAAGGCAGGACATCACAGAAGAGGAGACAAGAAGAACTAAGAGCGGGAAGTGAGGGGAGTGCTGTGAAATGCCAGCTTCAAGGCATGGCGTGATTCATGACTCCCAGCAGCTGAGGTCACCAGCACAGGGTCTGTGCAATAGAGGGACCACTAACATCAGGTGTGGATGAGAGAGGGACCATTAACATGCAGGTATGGATGAGAGAGGGACCACTAACATGCAAACATGGATGAGAGAGGGACCACTAACATCAGGCATGGATGAGAAAAGGACCACTAACATGCAAACATGGATGAGAGAGGGACCACTAACATCAGGCATGGATGAGAGAGGGACCACTATCGTCAGGCATGGATGAGAGCGGGACCACTAACATCAGGCATGGATGAGAGAGGGACCATTAACATCAGGCATGGATGAGAGAGGGACCACTAACATCAGGCATGGATGAGAGAGGGACCACTAACATCAGGCATGGATGAGAGAGGGACCACTAACATCAGGCATGGATGAGAGAGGGACCACTAACATCAGGCATGGATGAGATAAGGACCACTAACGTCAGGTATGGATGAGAGAGGGACCACTAACATCAGGCATGGATGAGAGAGGGACCATTAACATCAGGCATGGATGAGAGAGGGACCACTAACATCAGGCATGGATGAGAGAGGGACCACTAACATCAGGCATGGATGAGAGAGGGACCACTAACATCAGGTGTGGATGAGAGAGGGACCACTAACATCAGGTGTGGATGAGATAAGGACCACTAACATCAGGCATGGATGAGAGAGGGACCACTAACATCAGGTGTGGATGAGAGAGGGACCACTAACATCAGGCATGGATGAGAGAGGGACCACTAACATCAGGCATGGATGAGAAGTGGGATCATAGAACAACCAAGGCCCTGTGAGCTGAAAAAGAAAAAATCGTTTTCTTCAGAATTGTAGTCACTGGTGGGTTCCTATGCCCCACACTGATGCAGGCAGCCCTCATATAACTCAATGGGTCACAAATGAAAGAAAACAAAATTCAAAGACTCAAAATGGGAGGATGATTTGCTGGAGTAAAATGGTACAACTGGGAAGAGATACAAGAATGTGGATGGGAGTGTAGTCATGTTGTTTTATATACAATTATGAAAATATCAATGAATAAGTTTTTAAAACAACAAAAATATATACTAATGCAACAGCTACTTTATTCACAATAATAAATTGGCATTAATAAACAATAATGTTCCAAGTTTCTGAGGACTATCAAAACTTTTTATAACTGAATAAAAATTGCTCAATTTTTAAATTTTTATTTATTTGTTCACTTTTGGTTTTTCAAGACAGAGTTTCTCTGTGTAACAAGTCTGGCTGTCCTGAAACCCACTCTGTAGACCAGGATGCCCTCAAACTCACAGAGATCTGCCTGCCTCTGCCTTTTGAGATCCGCCTACCTTTGCCTCCCAAGTGCTGGGATTAAAGGTGTGAGCCAGCACTGCCCAGCAGATTGCTCATATTTTCATGTCAACTCTATGTTTAATTCCTTAGTGTATTTGCCTCTAGATGTATGTGTTTAGCACTTGGACAAATACATCTCTGCTCACGGACATTTTCCTGAGTGAATATTTTCCTGGAAGTGAATATTTGAAATGCCTGGCCAGACTATTTCTTTAATTTATCAAGAGAGAAGATACCTATTGACCTGGTCAAACCTCCTAAAGGATTCATACCTGGAGAAGCCAAGTGCATACGTGTTAAGTGACAGTCTTCTTCCAGGACTGTCCAACTTTTGTGACCACAGCAATTGTGTGCAGAGTGACTCAAGTAATGCTTGGTCCTGCTTACACTTTTAGAAATGATTTCCCTGGCAGCAAGCTAAAATAACTGTCTCAGAACCAAGTAAGCAAACTAGACACTGTATATTCTCTCAGGCATTAAGCAATACCAGATTGTTATTTGTCATTAAAATTCCAAATGATGACTAAGTAGAACTGTAATATAAAGATATATTTGAATATTCACAAAGACACATTTAGAGTATATATTTTGGTCAAGTGAGTTGGCCTAAATGCCAAACTTTTGCAGACAAACTAGAAATAAAAGTAGTATAGAGTATGTCATCATCTTTGCCATCAGTCTGGAAGTAAAAATCTAATATGCTTGGTAGGGTTAACCATTTCTTGGAATTATCAGGAGTGAACATACCTATTTTCCTTCTCTAATCTCACAAGAGATCCATGCTTATAAAAGTCAAGTGCATATGCACTAAGTGGCATTTTTCTTCCTGTACTATCAAATCCGTGTGGCCACAGCACTGGGGCTTGGGTGTGATCGATACCAATTGTGTGCAGAACGACCTAGAAATAGAATTTTTGAGTTGTTATTCATATAGAGAGAATGCTTGCAATTTAGAATTTGGAGTCGTTTCATCTTCATTAATACATTTCAAGAACTCTCTGTTGATAAAAGAGCAGATGCCTTCTGCACACACAGAGACAGTGCATCATAGAGATGACTTAGCTCCACCTGTGAAGAAGACCCGCACACACGCAGCATGCTGATGGCAAATCCACCAGTCCTGTTGGAATAGAGAAAGACTGACTAGGAAATAAAAGAAAACTGAAAAATTTTAAAGTCTCCTTAACAATTCAGAGAAAAACTTTGCAAATGGGTTTCAGAGAGCAGGAGGCAAGCATTTCACAAAAGAAAACTCAGCTGGAAAAGTATAATGCTCTTCCATATCAACAACCATAATAAAAAAGAGTAGAGAGAGGATAGAGCAAAAGTATTAAAAGGGAAGAGAGCAAATAAGTCGTTTTCTCTGTTCATTTCAGAAACTCCCAGGAGCCCAAGGCAATGTCCCCAGTTAGTTCCTTGGGCAGATGAGGATAGGGAACCTGAAACGACCCTATCCTATAGCAATACTGACGAATATCTTGCACATCACCATAGAACCTTCATCTGAAGATGGATGGAGATAGAGACAGAGACCCACACTGGAGCACTGGACTGAGCTCCCAAGGTCCCAATGAGGAGAGGAAGGAGGGAGAACATGAGCAAGGAAGTCAGGACCACGAGGGGTGCACCCACCCAGTGAGACAGCGGGGCTGATCTATTGGGAGCTCACCAAGGCCAGCTGGACTGTGACTGAAAAAGCATGGGATAAAACTGGACTCTCTGAACATGGCGAACAATGAGGGCTGATGAGAAGCCAAGGACAATGGCATGGTGTTTTGACCCTACTTCATGTTCTGGCTGTGTGGGAGCCTAGCCAGTTTGGATGTTCACCTTCCTAGACATGGACGGAGGAGGGAGGACCTTGGACTTTCCACAGGGCAAGGAACCCTGACTGCTCTTTGGACTGGAGAGGGAGGGGGAGAGGAGTTTGGGGGAGGGGGAGAAGGGTGGGAGGAGGGGGAGGGAAATGGGAGGCTGGGAGGAAGGGGAAACTTTGTTTTTTCCTTTTTCTCAATAAAAAAAACAATTTAAAAAAAAAGATACTCTGGCTCAGCTACGCCAGCTGCTTCAAAATGGAGGAAATGGAAGCAGAAACTGCTCTCTAAAACTTGGTGGGCAGCGAGTGTCAGTGAGAATGAGTTCATGTATGCACCTAAGTATCTTCTAACTAATTCTGATTTTGTAGCAATAAGATACAGACTTTCTAGTTTACTCTTATTGTATTAACATCCCTCTGAATTGCCATGGAAACTCTACATATAAAAAGAAAGCAAAAGTGATTGTTACATTTTATAAATTGAGTTAATTGCATAATAATTGGAAAGCAGAATTATTTCACTTTTGTCTTCTCATTCCTCTTGTTCTTCTTCCTCTACCCCCCTTTCATCATGAAACAGGAACACACTCTAGCCCTGCCTGAAGCTCATTATGCAATAGTCAGATTTTTAGCAGTCCTCCTGTCTCAGCACCTCCAGGTACACTGAGCATCCCCGCTCACATGATGGGCATGAGCTATCCAATCCATCTTTGGAAAGGAAACTATAATGCTTAAAGATTAATATTGTTCTTTCAAACTATTTAACTACCAGTCTCCTACATATCTAAGCAGTCATCCATCTGAAATAAAAAGCTCCAAAAATTATTTTTCTTAAAAAATTATTTTTCTTGATATCCCATGACTGGCTGCAATACATGAGAAATCCGCACTTTTCTGGAGAAAAAGTGGGTGGCTGTTGAGGGAAGAGGGGAGGCTAGGGAGGGAATGGGAGGAGTGGAGGAAGAGAAAACTGTGATCTGTCATCAGGCTGGGAAATTTAATTATTTAATAAAAATGTTTTTCTTACAATAGAAAGTACAATTTTTTATCATCTCTGTGCTAATGTTCCACAGCTTCAACAGCAATCTATTATCATACACCACTCAGACTGGAGCAAACGCCCCGAGAGACTGATTAATGAACATCACTCTTTACTTACGTTATCTGAAACTCCTGGACAAAGCAAATCCACATCAAAGTTTCCAGACAGACAAACAAATGGTGAAACTGCCGTCCTTCCTTCCCTGCAGCTCATCAGGTGAGACGCAAGCGGCGAGTCTTCACGGTCCTTACCTGTGAATTCTGACCAGAACAGGCTGAGATAGATCCCTTTTGTTACTGAACTTTTATTTTTTGTTTGTTTGAGACAAGGTCTCAGTACGCTTCTTCAGCTGACCAAGAACTCTCGATGTAAACCAGATTGACCACTCTGGCCTCCAGCGATCCCCCGCCTCTGAGTGCTGAAATTAAAGGCAGGTGCTACCAGGCCCGGAAGATTCATTTTTAAATACAACCACAGCATCAAACTTCATTTCCTTGTATGACAATTAAACCAAGCTGAAAAGAGATGTCATTGAACCTATCAGGGACCACATAAAAGTCTTAGTACATGCCAATGCTGGGACTTCCCTTCAAAGCCTGTGTTGCCTGGAGGCTGGCCTCCTAGGCAGAAATATCTTACCTTTAGAAACTTTCTCCCACTGAATCAGACTTGGCCTTAGAATCTTTCCAGATGGTGTTCTCTCCAGGTACTAATCATTCCCAACTTGCTTAGCTTTCCAGGTCCAACAAGATTGGACATGTTCAGAGTGGTGTGGTAATAGACTAAATATGGAATTCTAATGTCCACTATCAGTAAGCTTGGAAATGATTATGGGAGTATGTATACTATGCATTTCTGTTCTTAGAAAATTCCAAGTCATATCATCAAGTAGGCTCTAGTGTGTCACTGAGGCAGAATGTCTGCCGGCTCCTATCTTATCTGCCCAGAGAAGTATGTGCCTGCCATTACTATCTGCTCTTGTTCATGTTGTCCTGCAGTTATAGAGTCTAAGAAGATACACACTCCTCTTCCTTGAATTTTCCCAACTGAAGATGGTATAGTATAGTGAGCCACAGGCATTTCTCCCCAAAGAAAGTTTTATATCTGCCATCCTTTTCTGTTTATGATTTCTATTTATTGGTTATAAATAAGAACAACAAAAATCAAACTATTTCCCCATATATTTATAAAGCTCAAGATATTTGCATTCACTAATCATTTAAAACCAATCATTTGAAGCTCAATAATACTAAAAATACTATTCTTTATTTCAAGTGTCCATGGATAAAGCAAGGACATGACTGGGGCATCACTTTCCCAAATTTCAAAGATAAGAATTAGCAGAGTCAGGAAATCTGCCCACAGTCTACGATATTCAACATCAAGCCTCTCCTGAAAAGTGGTCATAAGAATTGACTGACCCAAAGTCAGCTCTCAATCAAAACAGTTTATAAATGATTTAATTGGTTTAGTCTCATTCTCCACTGCCCTTTAGTCAATCACAAACTTCCTTTTTGTTTCATTTTTTGTAAAAGCTTAGAAAGAACAAAATTATCATAAGGCAAGATGACTTTTCGGAAGTACTAGCTTTCTGAGACAAAAATGGTAGAGTTGGAGCACTGCCAATGACCTGGATCCCTAACATTCATATTGCATGTCCTTGGGCAGGATTATTACTAAATTGCTCCACAGGGAACTGAAATACACTTACCAATTTTTGACAAGGGGAGTTGATATTCCAGTTTCATATCAGCCAATTGGGACACAATTCACAGAAAAGCAGCAAAGTCCTCTGTCACTTGTGTGTTGTACTCAAGCAGGGCCTCACTGAAGTCCTCAGGGAGGTCATCAAGGAACACCTAAATGCCAAAGGTTTTTCAGAGAGCAGAGAACACCTTCCTTAAAAACTGAGAAGTTATAACAATGTAAGATCATATAGTATAACTCTATTATTTTCAATAAAACATATTTCCTACCTTTCTTGATTGAAGTAAGACTAAAATGTTTTTGTTCTTATTTTCACTTGTAAAAAACAAATGCTCTACCCATAAAATTTGCTCTCATGCTCCCTAATGAAAACAGCTCTTGTAAGAGCAGAAGCACGTCCTCCACTGCCAACGGACTCATGAGCAATCTCAAAGGATCTAGGGACACGTATGTAGATCAAAGAAGATAGAGCATAGTTTCAAGTTTGGAGTCAACTTCACCTGGTTGAGAGGTTTTGAAACCCTCACTGTATTTATTGTGCTAACACGGGTTATTTTTTCAACCTGTACACATGAAAGTGCTGTATCTCTGATTTTCTTTTCTTTATTTTTAAGTTTTGTGATGGTAAACTACAACCTAGAAAGCATTTTCCCCAAAACCATCTTCATTTAACACTTCTGAACTTGAAAAACTGTGAAGAAAAGATTTCTGCTATTGTCATCCATGCTATCAGAGCTACAACAGAAAGTTCTATGGATATTCCTGAGAGAGTCAACTCAAGGCAGCAAGGAAACCAGAAAGACAGCTATGAAAGATATCACAGAAATATATATGACTGTTTTGATTAAATAGACAAATGCACTTTTTCAAAAATGACCAAGAAAAATAGTACTATTAAAATTTGAAAGCTGTTTGTAATATTTAGACTCTGGAAGTCAAGGGACAGTTTCCCAGACAACTTTGTAACGCTTTTTCATAGATGACACTGTGACATACAGTCATATCTCAGGACATTCAACAATGAGGGTGGCTTTGGGGATTAAATGTATAATTACCTACATTGTGTGTGAGTGTGTATATGAACATGAATATGTGTGTGGGTGCTTTCTACCTTACATTTTGAAACATATCTCCAATTAAGCTAGTCTGGACCAGCCAGCTCCAGGGAACATTTCACTGCCTTTTCAGCTCTGCGATTACAAGATATGTCATCATTTATAGGTACTGGGAATCCACACTCAGATCCTCATGTTTGCATGGCAAGCATTGTATCAAGTCCTCTTCTCAGGCCTTTTACACATTTTCATTAATGCTGCATTTGGATGCAATCAATTAAAATCATGAATATACCTTCATCCTATTAACATATGTATGTATGTATGTATGTAACCTTTGAACAGATCCACAGATAGACTTTTGAATTACAGATAAATATCATACTGTTTCCCAAAGTAACAAATTGTATATAAAATGCATTTATTATCACATATTCATAAAATCCTATTGCTGCAGAATAATTTCTGGCATAATCTCTGTACTATGTTAAAAATTTTATTAGAAGATTTTACCTTTGATTGATAATCCTTGATGTCAACATCTTGCAACTTGGCTGGAATCTTCTTCCAAAAAGATTTGCCAATACTAAGACCAGCTTTTCCATTACATCTTCAGAAAAACGTTTTGAGCCTGTACAAAACAAAAGTTCCATGATGTATTTGTGAAAAAAAGCTTACATCAATTTTTTTCATCTTTAAAATGATTATTATGTTCATTTCGTAGCAGCTATAGAATAACGTTAGCTGCACCTGAGCCTTTTTTCTTCCTCCTTCTACCTTCCTACTATAAATTACTTATATTCGGATCTAGACTTTGCTTACTTAGATCTATCTCCCAGTGGATGACCAAATTTATGATGACATCCCTGGCTTTGTCAGTGTTCTATAACTGTAAAGAGACACAAGGTCCACGGCAACTCTTATGAAAGAGAGCACATAATTGGGGCTCGCTTACAGATTCAGAGATTTTGTTCATTATTATCATGGCAGAGAGCTTGGTGGCACGCAGGCAGACATGGTGCAGGTGAGAGTTCTACATGTGCATCATGAGGCAGCAAGAAGAGAGGGAGAGCTACTGGGCCTCCCTTGAGTTTTCAAAAACCCGAAAGCCCACCCCTAGTGACACACTTCCTCCAATAGGGCCACATCTACACCAGCAAGGCCATATCTCCTAATCCCTTTCAAATAGTTCCATTCCAAAATGATCATGCATTTCACCAGCAAGGCCATATCTCCTAATCCCTTTCAAATAGTTCCATTCCAAAATGACCATGCATTCAAACATATGAGCCTATGAGGACCGTTCCTGCTACTGTATGTGCCAGTTGCCAAATTAATGAGGAGCTACATCAGATCCATTTGCAGCATCACTACCTGCTCATCACTGGAATGTCTTTTCCCATACATTTACGGATATAGGTGAGTGAAATTTCTGTAGTTCTGGGGAAAACAAAACTTTCTGAGTAGCCACAAAATGATACATTTTTAGTGCATAAAGACTACAGGTGTTGTGCAAAGCAAAATATTTCCATCAACTGGTGACAGAAGAGAAAGGAGAAGGCATTGAAGCCACCATGCACCAGAAAATATCATCACATTAAGCACAAATATTATGAGAAGGCAATATTTACTTCAGAGACACTGTGTACATAATTTATTTTGAAATGTAAAACCCAAAAGTTTTTCCATAAAAGCTGTGTGGGATTTATGATGATGACATTGCCTAATATGGGCAAAATTTAATATGTATAATTGACCTCAAACACATAATTAATGTAATATCATTTATTGATGTATACTGTGCAATTATATGCAAAGAAAATTGTGTTGCAGACAATGTTAACAGATAATGTTGGTTACTGTCTGTGGATAGAATTTGGGGTTTTGTATTTTAACAATGTTTTCCTCTGTTGTTCTTCAAAATTGATCTACTAGATCAATTTACTAGAAAATGTTTTATAAACATTATTTATTACTTAGTATTTTAAGAATCCTAGTGGCAACATACTTTTCAAATTACAACTTCAGTACTGAATATTTTAAAAACATCATAAAATAGAACCTCTATTCGTACTTATTCAACTTTATCTTATTTATAAACTTATAATTTGCCTATATAATTATAATTCTCATTTAATTATTAAACTTTTAGTTAAAATGAACAATAGTAAGATTTTCATGCATACATTATTATGTTTAGCTGATACTCTCTCAAGTGATTCCTGAGAGAGTAATACTGAATGTATTCCTGAAGATCTAGCTTTCTAAAACTCTACCAGGTATTTTTCCCATAATTGTAATATTTTACATGAACACACACACAATTTTACATGTATATAACATATATCACATTATCTCATATATTGATATATACCCATATACTAATAATGATACATTATTTATATATTGTATGATTTGATAATATTGTTTTGATGATATACATACACACACAAACAAACTTACCTTCATGAGTTGGCTGACAAAGATTATGAAAAAGACCTTTTACAAGAAAATTGACAAAAACAAAATTAGATGGTTCATGGTCATATAAATGTGATACAAGGCCGGCAAACCCTGTAGGGTTACCTTCTTGATCTATATATCCCTAAAGAACAGAAATACTTTGTTAGTTTGACTCAACACACAGACTTAGTAACAAGTAGGTTATTCATTATCAGTTTAAAATAGTACATGCCAATAAGGCTGTAACCACCATCTAGCCCAACGTTAATAATTACATGAATTACAAGTAGCAGTACTCATTGGGTATTGTCTTCTAAGGTTTACAATAATGAATGTAGTTAGAACAAAAATCAAGGGCTGGAGAGATGACTCAGCAGACAGCAGCACTTGCTGCTCTTCCAGACAACCTGAGCTCAGTTTTCCATAATCCACACTGAGTGCCTCATAGTCAGCTACAACTCCAGTTTCAGGCACCCTCATGCCCTCTTCTTGTCTCCACGGGCACCTACACACACATGACATCTGCTCACACATCACAAAGATGTAGATAAAAAATTTAAAAATTAAAAAAATAATAAAGTCTGGTGCTTTAAAAAAAAATCTAGATAGTAGTCAATCTATTACATACACATACATACACAATCATAAAGAGAGGAAGATAACAGACAGAGAGGAGTTGACTCCTACCTCTTTCACCAGGAACTGCAAAGAATATAAGAAATAATGCTTTAACATGTTTGTGACTCGGCAATGTTTAAAGGATATTAATGAGTGCCTCAGCACTGACAGTGCCTACAAAGAAAAACATTTTCCTTTAGTAACATTAAGTGAAATATCTTTGAAAAAGATAACACAGGATAAATTAATAGAGCACAAACATACATACATAATATGTCACATATCCTATGTGACATGTATATCACATATATATCATGTCTTATGCATATATAATGTCAATTACAAGATCTATACCTCTAAAGCACAGTGGATAATTGTGGTTTCCCCTTTACTGCTTTATTCTTTTCCAAATACTGTCTCTTCAAGGAAAAAGGGACGCTCTTAAAAAGTTCCCTTTTGGTGCTCTTGGTCACCCACTGTATAGGATATGAAAAGTATTATAAAACACAGCAACAATATACAAACTGTAATTAGATTTCATACAACAAAATTTTCTTCATCATATACCTTTAACCTACAATGTGCATATGTCCTTTAGCACACTAAAAAGCACTGTGATGGTTTGAATGACAATGGTCTCGTAAGCTAATGTGTTTGGATGCTTGCCCACTGATTTATGGAACTGTTTGGGAAGAATTGTCAAATGTAGACTTTGAGGCTTCAAAAGCCCAGGCCATTCCCAGTTAGCTCTCTGTCCCTACATTGTGGTACTGTCTCAAGATGTGAAGCCTCAGTCTTTACTCCAGTGCCATGCCTCCCTTTCTGCTGCCCTGCTCCTCTCATGATGGTCATAGACCACTCCCTCTATAAGTTCCCTTGGTCATAATCTTATCACATTAACAGAAAAGTGAATAAGGTAAGCACAGAAAACCAAATCGAATGAAACAAAATTTTCTCCAAACCGACTGAGCAGAAAAGACATTATCAGTTCCAGAGCTTGCAGCAAATAAGTTGTTTTGGAGGGAGTCTAGATATTCTGTATCTTTGATATCAGTACAAAAAGATTAGGTTGACTGGAAACAAAGGAGTCAAGATCAAACAAAAATAAAACAATTTATTTTGGGCACATGATTTTAAAAGTAGCTTCAATCCATACCGTGCCTGCCTCCACTGTACTGAAGCTCACCTCACAGCAAGTCTGCACAAACAGACTTCCACTCTCCTTCTATTAAAGACCTCAGCATGAACAAGGCCACCTTCATTTGAGGACACTGTTGACGTGCAGGCTAATTTTATCTAAAGAGGGCTCTACAGATGCTCCCAGAAATAAACTGTAATTATATTCTATCCTATTAGAATAGGTCATACTGTGGTCTGAATGTGGTCTCTAGATCATGCAGAAATCTAATCTCTGGGCTGGACATCTCATTGAGGGCTGGGACTTAGTGAAGTGATTAGAACCAGAGGAAGTCCTAAGGCTCCCATGTTGGACTCCTCATTGATTTTTCAAGAGGCTCTAACAGGAGAGGCCCAACAGGCTGGGACACGTCCTGTTCACCACATGATGTCTTGTGATTGGGACACTTCAGAGAAAGCCTTTCACTGGTTGCCACCCTGCAGCAGTGAACCTTCTGTATCATGAGACAAAACAAGCCTCTGTTCTTCATAACTCACTCCACCTGTGGCATTATGTTACAGCCAACCGAAATGAACACAAGTTCTTCTAACTGTGTGTTGTCACCAAAATACAAATTAAATCATCTAATTTTGAGTTTCAAATTCATGGTCTCAGACTCACTTTTATCTGACCCTAAAGCATCAAGACTATGCTCTGATTAGGATTTCATGTCCACTTGCTTACACCCTTATAAAGTGTGTAATCATACCTCAGAAAAAAAGTTTGAAAACGAAAACCAAAATAATAATGGGATCATTTGGGTAAAACTAGGTATGAGTCCTTTTTGTTTTAGTTTGAGTTCATTTGCTTGTTTTTCTTTTTCATCTTTCTACATTTTCTAAAAATTTTTAATGAACTTGGATTTTGTCTTATGAAAAATAAACTGCTACATTACAATTAAAAAACATTCTTCTTGTTCCCGAATGGTAGAAACATGATGGCTGGCATCTTGTAGTACAAGACAATAGTGTATATCAAACTAGAAGACAGCAATCATGAGAATACCTTAGTGCCCACCCAGTCACAAATTATCCAATAATGGAAATAAACATAATTTATCATTCTTTTCCCCAGCATCCTCCACCTCTCTCTAAAGAACATGGAGAAGCATCATAAGCCTGATAACAGCACAGGAGAGCTGATGTCAGCCAGGCCAGTGGTAAAGTGGCTCAAGATGGGAGACACAGCACCTTCGCCTTGCCATCCTCTGGGTCATCTGCCTTGGAGGCCAGGAGCATGAGTCTCAGAATGAGAGAGATACTGAGAGGAAACTGGCCTCTCAGCTCAGGCACTTTGGATTTTATGAGTTTTTCTATCTTGGGCAGTGGAATATCAAAGAAGTAGACATCACCCAACAGGTCTTGCCCTCGTCTTCCAGCCCGACCAGACATCTGGAAACAGAGCAGAATCATGCTGTGAGAACCATCTGAGTGTTTTTCCTAAGAAAATAAAAAGAGCTAAGCCTTTTACACTGCTTTTGAGCAAGGATGCTCTGCCTGAGTGTTAATTAAAATGAATAGCCTTCTATTTAAAATCTAAAAAAATCAATCATATCCTAAGAAGAGTTATTTGAAATAATATATCTGTCATTTACAAAATCATTAATCATACTAAGTATGTAATGTTGTATAGAACTATACCTATTTAGAGTCATATATCTAATACTATGAATATATTTTGTGCTATATAATTGTCACTTTCTTGCAATTAATTACTTGATAAAATATTATTTCTATGATATAGAATATTATATAATATAACATAATAGTACATGATAACATATTATTAAAATTAATTATATATGCTTTATAAGATTTGAATGTTAGCAGATATAACTACATTTGACTTTGCCAGCAGATATTTTGATCAAACTCTTCTGAGAAAGAATACTCTATGAAGACAAACTCTGTTTTCTGTAGAACATAATAGAACAAGGAGAATCAAAATCAAGGAAAATGCTTTAATATAAAATGTCAAGACTTTGTGCCAAAAGATAAATGTGTTAGGAGCTGAGGAAGCACTGGGTGAAATGAATGAAGTTCTGTAGGAATTTATATCATTAATATATAATGGATATGTGAAGAACCCAATGTCTCAGTCCCAAGGCCCCGTTATTCCCCCAAAGGGATTGAAAATCCTTCCTCTGGTCCATGTTTGGATGTTAATAGTGTGGACAGAAACTATCCACTGTAGTTTTCTCCTCACAGACATTTGCACTAAAGATTTATTCCCTACGTATACTGCTCCTCAGATTAGCTAACCTACCTGCTAGTTCAACTGTATGCAATCACCTCACGTTTCTGTTCAACTGTGTATAATAAATACACCGAGCTTCCAAATGATATAGAGTTTTTAGATTCTCCACCAGAAATCCAAGTCTACCTGATCCCAGCTTTTCTGTATGACTGTGTATCTGTCCTTTTCTCACTACCTTGCTACCCCTGATAGGTCAGTCTCTGGAGCTGAGCAGAGCGTGGCAAGACTGCATGCACAGATTGTGGGAAAACAATCAACACCACAGGAGAGTAAAGAAGTTGGTTTGTAAACAGACTGTGTAGCATGAGCTAAAGAAAGTTTTAAAGAATACTCCAGAATGGAAACCGATGCTCATAATTGAGAAAAATAATATTTCCCAATAAACTTTAATGTGGATCCTTTTTTTGCAAATTGCTTTATTTAGCCTGAGTGCATGATATGGGGTAGCAATAGTCACACAGATCCTGCAGATAGGAGATGAGATTGGATGTCTTATCCAAGACCAGACACATGATTAGCAGTGGTCAAATAATCTCATAGACCTATGCTTACTCAATACCAGACAAACACAGTGATCTGCCATGAACTGGAACATGCTACTAAATTAATAGTTAAAGTAACATTTTATTATTATGTGATTATATAGTATTAATACATTAAGTTAAAGTATATGTTAATACCTGTTGGAAATTTAAAGCATCCAGATAAACAGAGTTTTGAGCAAAAACCACGGATTTACACGGCATGTTGACTCCTAAAGAGAGTGTTTCACTAGCTGTCACCACCTAAAAGGAACAAAACGGTGATTCTACACACTGGCATTTTGGCATATTACAAGTATTTCCAAGAAATTGGCAATATAAACACATACACACACTATATGTATATATATACACACACACACACACACACACACACACACACACACACACACACACACACACACACACATATATATATATATATATATATATATATATATATATATATATATATCTTAATTGTGTGGTACAAATACCACAGAGGAACTTCAGGCCACATCTAAAATTATTATTTTCTGTCATCACCATCTACCTCTTGGTTCTTTCTATTATTTCCTCAATGTCCCTCAATATCACTGTGATTTTGTTTACCCTTGAAATACTCAAGTCTAGGCATCATTCATTGTTGCATCTCCAGAATCAAATAGCACATCTGGCATGAAATAAGTATTACAGTAAGCATCATAAGTAAAATACTAGGAGAGAAATTTCTCTGGGAGAGTGCAATAAATCTTTTATAAGCCTACTTCCTGGTAATTATTTGATCTACTAAAGTCATTGAAAAATGACATTAAAAACTGCATTTTCTTTTTCTGTCTTGAATTTGCATGATCACTAATCAGAAACAAAAAATGTATTCACATAATTTAACTTCTCACTCATTTTTCCTGAGGTAGTTAGTATATGCTGACTTGTCCTGTCTTTTTGTGGAATTAATTGCCTTTTTGTACACTGTGAAGATGTGTCTTTGCCAAGACACCATATGACTGGTTTAATAAAGATCTAGATGACCAATAGCAAGACAGGAAGAGGTTAGGTGGGACTTCTAGGGACAGAGAGGACTCTGGGAAAAAGAAAGGTGGAGTCACTGGGCAGACATGAAGAGAAATCTGGAGGTGCAAGATAGAACAGAGGTTAACACCATGTGGCAGAGTGTAGATTAACAAACGTAGGATAATTTAAGTAATAAGAGCTAGTAGAAATAATCCTAAGCTATAGGCTAAGATTTCATAATTAATAATAAGTCTCCATGTCATCTTTTTCTCAGCTGTCAGCCTGAAGAAAAATCCACCTACGCTGTCTCTTTAAATTGATGGTTGTTTAATGCTCTGCTTTGTGATGATGCTTAAGGATGTGAAGTAATGTTTTCTATGTGTTTTGTAACTGACGCTTATGCCTCTGTCAGAATGCTATGTATTAAATGTTTTTAATTCAAATCTCTTTAACAAGCACAAACTTTGAGATAGAAAGAGCTTTACATCTAGGAAATGAACAGAACAAATATCTTCCTACAATGTATTCTCTGATGGAGCTATTACTATTACCCTAAGATCTGTTCTATATCAGTTAAGTTATTCATCATTTTATTAGTGACTATGAAATTGCTGTCAGTTACTATTTTAGGCACATCTCTTTCTCTTTTTTCTATCTCTTCCTTCTATCTTCTGTTTTTTTTATCCCATGCCAAACAAAATTTAAAGTTAATATTTTTTTAAAAAGGATCAATTTTTAAATATTTCTCAAAATTTAGATTTGCTTGGTAATGATCTGAGGGTCCTCTGTACACTTGTTTTGATTATTGAAATGAGCCTTCCTAGGATGTACTAAGAAAACAAAATAAGGATATGGCCTGAAAGTAATTTATGGCAATCTTCCTCTTGTCCCCCACCAGTGACAGGAGAAATGACATTCAGTACCAAGACATTCAGTACAAGCTCTGCTAAGATAAGCTGAAGCCCTGAGTAAGCAGAAAATCATGCTCTGTTTCTGGCCACCACATTAGAAAAAAAAAAAAAAAAACGTTTGCCCCAAACTCAAATATAAATGCCCTCCAAATCTTGGAGAGAATATTTGTAGCAAAACCATATCAACAAGCACTACATATGATAACAAGAAAATTAAGATATGGCACCAAGGTCAACATAGAAATGCTTTCTTTCCTTGTGTAAATGCATGGAGACAGTGACTCCAGGCAAAACTTGTTTCCCAGTGACTTGGAACATATGCAACGATGCCACCGGCAGTAAACAAAACAAAGTATATACCCCAAAAGGCTTAGCTACATGAGAAAAAAATGTAAAGCAGTGGCTACATTTCCTCCTTCCTTGAACGTTCTACTTCATCTATTTACATTTTCAAATTTTATAGTGAAAAATTGACCCACCCTAATGAATCCTTTCCTAAAGAGAATTTCCACTAACTGTTTTTCTTTGTTGAACATGAAACGGTGATGATAGCCAATACCCCTTCTTGCCAAAGCCTTCAGTGTGTTACCATTAATTTCATATTTCACTCGTTTAAACACCATCTGCAATGACTAAAAGAAACAAGAGATTTAGAGTATTACTTATTTAATTTTCAATCAATCAAAAATGTTTAAAGAAAATAATATTTATATTACATAATAATTATATATTTATATTGCAAAATAATTTGACCAAATGATGTCACTGTTTGGCCTTGCCTCTACACATCATCGTCAACAACAACAACAAAATGTTTTATAGGAACAACAGTCAACACAAGAAACGTCTTCTCAGTTCTTGGCAGTCTCATTTCAGTTCTGGGAGAGAAAACTGCCAGCATAGCAGACAGTCCCAAGGGAAATACAAGACTGTGGTCTACTCCCACCTCCAAAAGATAAAGTGACTGTGAAATCTTTTGTAAGTTCTACCCAGAAAGTGAAAGTAAAGCAAATCTTTATACTGTAAGGTCAACAAATGCTTACTTCCCACTAGCATTGCCTCAAGAATATCCACAAAATAAAAAGGAAATCCGGTTGTATCCAGTGTTATAATACATAAAAAGATTAACACGTGGAGACAAGGGACAAGTGTAAGTCTCCAAAAGTTAATGGATAGTTCCTACCTATTTTTATTGTATAGCTATCTATAAAGCAGAATGCCAAGGATCAATTAAAACAATGATGTGCATACATGGTTATGAAAACTAGACAGATAATGAAGCTGACAAAAGAAGATTCATAACACAATGAAAACACACAAATGTATGTGTGTGTGTGTGTGAGAAGACATTGCTTTTATTGAAACCGGTTGTATTGTTAAGTATATTGTCTATAAATAGGAATATTTTGAAGAAAAAAGTTTAAAGATGATGGGCTAAATGAATATTAGATATCCCAATGACTCTTTGGTGAAATTTTTAGCTGTAATATAGAGAAATGCTGTCAGTATCTAAATATATTATTCTGCAGGGGTCCAAATTATAACTATAATATACAGAATTTTAAGGAATTCATAGTACAAAAACAGACACTTGGGTATTTTTTTTTCAGCAAGACAAAATCAGTCTACAAATTCTAAACCTATATTAAGCTGGGACTACAAGGTCCTTGTATGTTTTGTGCACCAAAAGTTCCTTTCTGCCACATCTCTACCACATAGAGACTTCCCTCATGGTAGCAATTGCCTCCAGTATGGCCAACTGCCTACCTGGAAGAGGCCTACTTTCCAGGAGCACTGGTCCCTTCTGAGTGCTGACCTCATCATCTATTGCTTTCTGATCAGCATATGTGCAGTCCTGAGGAATCTCCAGATTCTTCTCCAGACGCTTCAGGAGATAATCGTGTTCAGCTTCCTGCATGATGCTTTGATCCAGTCTTCTGGAAGACTTTTCATTATTTTCATCTCTTTACAAGAATAAAATTTCAAGCAATCAGTATTTCCATCCATTCTCTACAGGAGAATATCTTAAGGTATGCTTATTAACCAGAACCACTGCTTCATGCATTTATCAGACCCCTGCCTCTAATGTGTTTGTTCATCAGCCCATGTGGCCTAGAATCCCTCACGATAAAGCCCCTTACAAATGTAACTTTTTTCTTCGCCATTGTTTCCCTCTTCCGGGTGACCTTGCTTCATCTTGTTAATATGATGAGCATTTTCTCTCCTTCAGCCTTGCACAGGCTCAGGTTGGAGGTTTGTCTTTGCCTCTCTCTTCTTTGTCAGTTCAGGATATTCTCCTTCCCCCTTGCAGTAGACATTGCTTATGTGCTTATAGAGGAACACAGATTGTTGTGAAATGCAATTTTTTAAACTATTAAATAAATCATTGTTAATAAATAAAAACTGCTAAGGTAAATGGACAAAATGTCCTTCCAGTTTAACAAACATGACGCTGTAAGAGTGAGCTCTTGGTGTGCATGTTTCTTTAGGGTTCTCACATTATAGAAATGGATAAAGATAGAAAAAGGTCAGAGTTTTGCTCTTCAATGAATAGGGAATGAAGCAGGGTATGCCTTACTATGAGAATTCTGAATCTATTAGGGAAATGGGAGGCAGTTGCGGGGAGGAGGCAGAAATCCTTAATAAATAAATTAATTTAAAAAAAATAAATAAAACACATTTGAAATGCAAAAAATAAATAAATAAATATTTATCCTTAAAAAAAAAATAAAATCCCCTTTACCACAAAAAAAAAAAAGCAGTTTTCAATTTAACAGCTTGAGTTGCTGATCACTCGCCCACCTTGACCACGTGGCTCCTGAAACCCTGAATTAGATGTATCCTAAGGAAGATCATTTAACAAGTACTCTTAACGTCCTACCTATATTTCCCTTAGAGTTCACTGTTTCTATACAATACATTGCTAAGGAAACAGCAAAACCTGCAGCAAACTATAGCTTGTTCTAGAATTTGGAATATCTGAATCAGAGAGGCTCTAAAAGTTTGTTTCAACTCAAAGTTTTAGCTCTTTACTTAAAAACATCTCTAGACCTCCCTAAGAACTAGCTTTCATAGCATATATACAAGCTGCCAAGGGGACAATGAAAAGTGTTACCCAACTGTACAGCCTACTGCACACTACTACTGTAACAGTAGTTTGGCAACATATATGTAAGTACATCTCCATGGTAACTACCAACAACTAATTGGATTTAGAGCCTCATTCAATAGTGGGATGTTTGTACCTGGTACTGTAAACCTCACCAAATACATGCTGCTGGTGAAATAACGGACAATAGAGGGTGACTTACTGCTATCACATCCCTTAACCAGTATAGCCACCAACAGCATTCTACATAATTATTCTTACACACACAGACAAGTGTAGCCTGCTGTAGGAGGTCCTTCTGTTTGTGTGTTGCTTTCATTGGCTAATGAATAAAGAAACTGCCTTGGCCTTTTGAAGGGGGCAGAACTTAGGTAGGCGGGAAAAACAGAATTGAATGCTGGGAGAAGGAAGACAAAGAGACAGAGAGACACCATGGAGCTGCCAGAGACAGACATGCCAAATCTTTCCCAGTAAGCCACTGCCACATGGTGATATACAGATTAATACAAATGGGTTAAACTAAGATGTAAGAGTTAGCCAATAAGAAGTTAGAGCTAAAGGGCCAAGCAGTGACTTAATTAATACAGTTTCTGTGTGGTTATTTTGGGACCAAGCTAGCCGGGTGGCTGGGAAGAACAAGCGGCCCCCACCCTGTAACAGTAGCCCTCACCCTGATCAAATAAGCTTCTTTTTGCAGTGGAGAGAGCTCGGCACAGGAATTATCAGTTGGTCAAAATGCAGAGTTAACATGAACTTTGGGGTGCCTATCTCCACTCGATGTATCTATAACACAACTCCCACACCTAAGACTCAGGGAACATTGAGGAAATGGGGGTATAAAGGTTGTAAACACCAGAGGATCAGGACATCTACTATCAGATAATGCCTTCTATATATGACAGAAAAGCTGCATCCACAAAATCTTAACTCTAAGGTAACCAAAACAAGACCTGAACAATGACAGTACTAGTTGATAACAAACATGGATTTGGAAAATCTCATGAGGACCCACCCTTAGGGATATAGATAATTAATTGTCTGGCAAAAGAGGGAGAATGAGTCTTCTCCAGTTATTAGTTTATCCAATTCTAAGTGATCACCACTAAACATGTATTCATATAAGTATATTAAATGGAACCAATAGGATATATATTTGTGTGTTTGTGTGTCTTAAAAAAAGAGGCTATGAATTTGAAAAAGAAGGCACAGGAGGAGCTAGAGGGAGAAATGATGTAAATACAATTGTCATGTATATTATTCTCAATAATAATATAAATGTTTTTTAAAAATATAGTTTTGAAGTAAAAATCCCTGAAACAACTATTATCTGTCAGGATATTGAGATGCAAAGTGGAAAATGTATGCTTCCTGTTATAAAGAGGCTTAGGATTTAGGGAAAATGATAAAGCTTTAGTGTCCCTTATAATAAGAGCTTGGGAACTTAATTTTAGTGTTTTAGATTTAGAAATATGGTCCAACACATAGCAGCATATCTTGGGATATGGTTTAGTTATTGGGATATTGTTTAGACAAAAGTCTAAACAAAAAATTTATTTAGATATTATATATATATATACACACACACACACACATACATACATACATATGTATGTATATTGGGTTTTCGAGGCAGCATTTCTCTGTAACTTTGGAGCTAGATTTTATATTTATTCCCTCCTACATATAGCCTGAAAGGGAATTTTATACATATTTTAAATAAATTTATACATACAACAAAGTTTTATCATGCAAAAATTTCCACATACAGTGTTACCTGAGCACCCAGATTTTCAGATTTTGAAGGATTTTAGATTTTATATCTTTCAGATAAGGGATGGTCAGTGTGTATATTCTAAAAATACAGAATAATTTATCTCCTAAATTAATAATGCAGAACATACAAAAACTATAAGTCTAAATCCAGGAATGAGTACAAAATAAAAAGAAAAGATAATAAATTTATGAGAACATATGATGGGAATCATAAGGGTAAAGGTACTGAAGAGACAGATATTAGGGCCCATGGAAAGAAAGAGATGAAAGGATAAATGAACTGAACACAACCACAAATATCCTAAAAGGAGTGACAGGAAATGCATAGAAAAAGATTTTTTTTAATGTCAAAATTGTTGAATGATCAACAGTAGAAGTTAGACTCCATCAACTGGGCAACAGAAAGAAGAATAGCAAACCTGGGGTAATTTAATCAATTTCAAAGTTTATTAAGCACAGGTTAGTTAAGTTGGAGAATAGTAAACCTGGAGAGTCTCAGGGCTATAAAAATCTCTGCAATCATAAGGGGAAAATAAGAGTTTCCTACCGACGCAGTCACTAAAGGGGGAGAAGATCAAAAGGAGGACACATTTTAGCTACATGCTGAGAGCAATGACATTCCAAGCATAAAACTGGTGTTGTAACCCAGTCTAAATCTCACAGTAGGACTCACACTGTGATAATGTATCATGAGTAAGAGCGAGTCACATAGACAATGTAGGATGGTCTTGTCAAGTTCTGTAATACACATAGACTGGTAAAATCTGGACCTGCTTCAAGCAACCATAAGTTAAACTGATCTATGCAACCAAAGACTATGTGTTACCAATCACTGATTTTTAACCATTTATCCCTCTGAAATTTAAAAACAAAAACAATTAAAGCAGTAATTAGAACTTCATTTGAGAGCATCTTCAATGTGTATTTCCTACTAGGACATTTGGGTGTTACAAACCCTTACATGGTCAATTTATTTAGTGAAATACTTACGTTATCGTTTGTTTCTCCAAAGATTTTTTAACTTTTCGAAGTCTATTAGCAATGACATGAGCTTCTTTATCAGCTTTTGAAGGCCTCTTCTCCTCCTGTTTATCTTCCAGAAATTGGCAAGCAGCCTTAGCACATTCTTCTACAGACTCGAATCTAAATCTGGAAGCAAATGAACAATACCATAAAATTCAGTCTCTCTATCTTTTCTGGTTGTGGGTTACATTTCTCATGGCTATGAACAAGAGCTGAGAAGAAGTAGTTATGGAAGGGTTTAAACTGGTTTACAGTAGGAAAGGTCACAGCTACTTATACTGGGATAAGAATAAGCACACAAAGGCAAAAGGAAAAAATCTTTCAATCTCCAAAACTAATCAAATAGGACTTTATATCACCTACTACTATTGTTTTAAGTTTCTATCACTAATTATGATTCATTACTATATGTTACCGTGCATAGGCATAAGTATTAAACTTTATATACAATGGTTTTATTTATTCAAAGATACTGTGGCTTGAGAGTAATTAGAAATTTGATATTAAGTAAACTATTCTCTTCTAGTCACATAGTTAAAAAGGTTAATCTATCTATTTTATACTAACTGAGTTACCCTTGGTGCCATTTTATAAGAACTGACTAAATTTATCAAATTAGTTTGATCAATTTTAGGCTATTACATTCTATAACATGAAATTTGGCAAGGTATCACTGACTCTATATCATATTTCTCATTACAATCATTTAAATTACAGAAATATTTTACCAACATATATGGTAGCATATAATAAAAAATTTAATTTTTGTGTGGGATAGCAACATTGATGGCTATGTTCAGTGGGTTTGGCAAAGAACCAAGGTTGTACCGAAAATTATTAGTAATACCTGATGCAAACAAACAAAATTTATAGCTTATAGTAATACAAAAAATGGGGTATCAAAATTAATAAAATAATTGATAGAACACTAATACTATTTTAAGGACTTAATTAAAACTGGGTATAATTGTGCATGTGTAGCTATAATCCTAGCAGGGAGGAGGCTGAGGCAGAAAGGCCAGCATAGGCACATATCAAGATCCTGTCTCAAACAAAGAAATAAACAAGCAGAATTAGAACAAGGAAAAGTGGAAGTAGACAATTTTATGACTTTAAATAAGTCATATGACTTTGATAAATGAATGAACACCAAAAGTAATAATAAATACTATTCAAAGGTGGCAATGTATATAGTTTTGTGTACCTTACAGGAAGCAACCTAACACAGATTATGTCCCCAATGTTAAATAACTTAAATAACTTACAGAAAGAACACTGCAGGCAACTTATCCATTTCTCTGAGCTTCTCAACAAGATGCGGAAAGAAGTCCAGCATCCGTCCTGAGTAGTCATGGAAATCAGGACTCAGCTTCTGCAGCACCATTCTGACCTGTGAGAGTGAACAGAAAGCATTTGTATTAAAATGTGCATAGCAAAGAGAGGAATGGCCACTAGGACTAAACTCTTTTCATTGTTGTTTAATCTTTCTTTTTGTCGTTATCCTTCAAATTAATCCTAGGACACTATACCACAAGACTATGGTAAGCCACAGCAAGGACACACACAAACCACAGACTTAATAACAAACTTCTGATGTACTCTACACCATCCTGCAATTGTTAGCGACAACACAAATCTGGCAAGACGGAAAGGATTTCTCAGATAGTGGTGCTGTTTCCACTGTAGCAGGAGAAAGGAGCCCCCTCCATGCAGCAGAAGCAAGCACAGCCAACCTAAGAGGATTTGAATGACCAAATAAGCACAGGGAAATGTAATCTAATTATAGCATGTTTCCAAATAAAAGAAAGAACAAACCAAGGTATAAGATGGGGAGAGGATCACATGAAAAAATGCATGCTTTTAAAAAAAATGGAAATCTCAACTTTTGATGATAAATTAAGACTATAAGCTTAAGCAAAATAAATGTGTAAGCATACAGTTCCAGGTGAGACTCTAGTACTTGAATAATTCTTAAAATTTAAAATAAAAGTCGTAAAGAATAAAACCCCAAGGCTGCAAACCAGTGTCTGTGGACATGACAGGGACATGGCGCACATGAGCTCACAGCAGTCTGGATGCCTGCAAAGGAGCTCACAAGATCAGTCCTGAAGTAATTTCAGCATAACTGAGGAGGGGCTCATAGTCTCACCCTAGCTGAGCAGCCATTGCCAAAGATGGCTGCTGTGGGAGGGGACACTCAGTGTTCTTCACGTATGCTGATAGGCTGCCCACGTTCCAGTGGATGGCCCCACACCCACTCACACACTGGAAGCATTGAGTTTAAGAAGGAACCCGTGAAGTTGAAAGGGGAAATGGTAGGAGGACTATGGGAAAATTTGGAGGGGAGAATCGGGGAGTGAATTTGAAAACATTATACATAAAATTCTCAAACAATGATTTTTAAAGAGAAAGGAAGAAAAGAGAAAATGTGTTTCAGCTCCACGAGTCCCATCTCTGTGCTGCCAAAATCACCAATAATCCCAAGCACAAGCCCTGTATTCTTTCTTGTTTACCATCAAATCCAAAAGCAACCTGTAGTCTCTTGCCAAGTTTTAGGGTACACTGGAGAAGAGATTAAAAAAAAAAATCCTTTCTCCTTTTGATCCAGGTTGGAATTACTGCACAGCAAATCAAACTTAAAAGTCTAAAACAAATAATGAAAACAGCAAAGGAGAGAAATGGTATTATTGGTTGAATGACACAACTCAGGAAATAAAATAGAGTGCTTTGCCCAAAATGTGTAAAAATACCTGCTCCTCGTTCCCATTTTTAATCCAGTTTGTGAATTCTTCCTTTAAGTTCTTCTCATATTCTCGAACATCCAACTTTTTATTTATTTATTTATTTATTTATTTATTTATTTATTTATTTATTTATTTATTAAGGATTTCTGCCTCCCCCCCTCATCCGCCTCCCATTTCCCTCCCCCTCCCCCGATCAAGTCACCCTCCCTCATCTGCTCGAAGAGCAATCTCGCTTCTTGGCCTTTTGGCTAAGATCAAGTGTAGTATCTGTTCTTATCAGTCATCCAACTTTTTAATAACTATTTTGTTCTTAAAATGAGTGAAGTTCTCTGGACACAGGTCCTGGGAAATGAAGACCATAAAATTCCATAAAAATAATGCCAGAAAATCTAAAGGCATTTCTCAATTATATTCTTCCCTGAATGTTTTACAATCTCTTAGGTTAGAGGTGGTTGGACTTCTCTTACCTCCCTGTACCTTCTATTATACAAGAACTATGTGTGAACTCTTCAAAGGCAAGAAGACAGAGAAAACGGTCTCCAGGGAAAGCAACCAGCACTCAGGACATAGAGAACAATGTGAGAAGAAAAGAATCTGAGGACCAGAAATACAGAGTGGGAAAGGAGACGCAGCTCCCACAATGTTTGGAAAGAAGAAAGAAGGAACACTTTCAGGACTTGATATTAAACACTGTTTCTAGCCCATCTAATTGAGAAGGTATAAGGAGGCCATATCCTCTGGGAAATAGTCTGCTAATCATTTTAAATGATTAGCAATGCAATTTAAATGCAAGTGATAGAAATGGTGACCCTGTGTTTCTGAAGAGCAAATGTCGGCTCTACCATAACAGCATGGATTGCATGAAGATTCTTTACCTGGGCCCGGGGCCAACTCTTCCAGACCTGAAGCATAGCGTCATATAGCTGGATGCTTTCTCGAGGTGAAAAGACAAGGTCAGAAGAGAATCCATGCTTTTCAATCTATGATTAAAATAAAATCGAGCTTATTACTATCTTATTTTACCTATGGGGTGACAACATTTACAAGAAATGCTTGCTTTGAGCATTAAATGCTGGAAAAATGGTGAAGATTGTATTGAGTCTATTGCTTATTAAAAATGGTTTTTAAAATTATGTGTATGTGGGGAGATTCCTCCCCCTCCCCCATGTCAAAAGACAGCATGACAGATTCCCCCGAAGCTGTTGTGAACCACCCAGTTGTTGCTGGGAAAGAAACTCAGTCAGGTCTTCCACAGAGTCTTGTTAACTGTAGAGACATCCATATACCTGCACCACGATGTTAGCTTTTCTTTTTTAATTATCACTTGAGAGCGGTTATTTTTTTCAGCCAAACAAACTGAAACAAAAATTAATCTAAGACTCCTCATAAGTTTAAAAATACAAATCTTCTGTTGGGTCACAGGCTTCAGGTTGCTTAAGTTTCTTACCCATATACACAAGGTTCAGTTTCCTCATTTCTAAAATAAAACATTAGTTATGTCTGTGTCACTAATTTGCTGTGATAATAAACTAGGTAATAGATATGAATCTTAGCCACATGTCTGGCACGAGATTGGTTCAGTCTCTTGAATCTAAACAAGCAGTATCTGAGGAAAAGACATGGATAAAGGACAGTCAATCTCCAATATCCCCAACAGCGAAGAGGAGGCCTGGTAGAAGCAATATTAGGCCAGGCCTGGGCTGAGCCAGCCTCCACAGCAGCTCAAGGGTAGGGTCTTGGACTTGTCCAGGCGTGCCCCCAAACTGTAATCCTGATCAGCCCATGACCAGCCCCTGGCTAGCCCCAACCAATTAGAACATAGTATTTTGATTGTCACTTACTTAAGCCAATCTTATCTAAAATGACCATACTTCCTTAGGCTCTCCCCTCAGTAAGGCTTTAAAAAGAGTCCCTGCCTCCTTTTTGCCTTTGTGTAGGGTAGTTGACCCCGGCATGCTGAAATAATTTTAAAAACTCTTTCTTTTGCATCCAATCTGGTCTCGGTGGTCTTTGGGTGTATGGGCTCTGGGTAGAACATTTTAATAATACCTAAGCCTAGATATTACTCTATATCCTCGCTACCAAGTCCTAAAACTCTTAAGACTTATGCAAGAGGATGACCTTTGTAGAAGCTGCATGAGGTCAGACCATACTATAGCTACTCTATTGCTTTCCAGTTACTCCATTAATAGCTACCAAGAAGAGAGGGAAGGCATTTGCAGCAAGCACTGAACCAGTATACTTGAAGCTCTTTAAAGGCAACATCTCTTAATCACGTTATACAAAATAAGTAATTTTTAAAGTATTGTGCTAATTTTAAAGATACTGGATTATAATGATTACATTTGAAAATCTGTAGATATCAGAAAGTGTGGAGGAACAAGAAAGAAAAGAAGGCAAAAGGAAGAGAGAGAGGGAACAAATGGATTTCTTTATTATTGACAGACTGGCTTAACATCTATATTCTCAGTATAAGTTAAGGCATAGGATATCTTCCCTAGTTCAGTTCAGTTCAGTTTGGAGTTTGAATTGGCCCATTACCACTAACAAGAGAAGCTTTTCTCACAAACGTTTTACTAGAAAAACTCCATATTCATATTCATTTCATTGCCTTTGGAAGTCATTGCAATGCATACACAGTCAAATACTCTCATGTGGTGTTCACTCATCAGTAGATGTGATAGACAAATCCTTCACATCAACATGGAGTTAATCAAAGGTCTGAGATTACATCTGGTCTCTACCATTTGCTTAGTGCAGTAGTGAGTGAGTTGTCTATGTCCCACCTGCATTATTGGTAAAATGAAAGTTGTAGTAGAATATCCATCTTACAATTGTGATGGTTAAAAGAGGTAAAATGTGTGAGTATTCAAACCAGCTATTTTTTAAAAACAACCAGTATTCACACCACAATGTGTTAGTAACTGGAGATACAGGAAATTCATCCCGCAGCTGTTATTTCAGAACACTGAAAGACAAGTGCTGAAGGTTCAGTGATAATCTGATTTTGCTGACACACAAACACAAGTGCTGTGGAGAATTTAACAAATCAATTTATGAACACACAGCAAGATTCTAAAAAAAAAAGTCTTCATATTATAAGAACCTAAAAAGAAAAACCAAGATCTGTGAATTGGCACATGGCATTTGGGAGGAACAGGGTAGTAGCATGAGGGCTTCCAAGCAAAACACATTCAGTAAATGCAATATAAGTAAGAAAAGCCCCTGAAAGACCTTAGCTCTCAAGGTCATACTTAGCTCTTTAAAAAAATAAAAGTCCAGTAAAGCTTTAAAAAGAATAGAAACATAATTAAGTAACCATATTACTGTACCAAAATTTAGAATATACTGAATTATTCAGGTTTTGGAAGGAAGAGAAAGAAATAGGAACCATTTTATGGGCCAATGTAAGTTTAAAATAAAACTTTCAAGGGATAGGAGAAAGGAAGACAGGTATATGCCTAGCAGGAAATATTTTAAAAACTGACACCTCCTAACCATTCAATAGACTTGTTGACATTGTATCAAGGTCTCTACTTTGCTGAGTCATTATCAGAGGCAGCACTTGATTGTGATGGCAATGGGAAGCATGTGTTTCTGGATTAAGGTCATACACATTGTTCAAGTTCTCACATATGAGGCTTTTACACACAAAGCTGTAGCATACTACTGAGAGCAGAGATTAAATTCTGTCCTCAACATTTCACTAATGGTACTAATTAAGAGAGACAGGCAGATATGGATGCTTAACAGATGGCGGGGAGGAAATGGACAGAAATAATGTCCCCAAACTAATAGAATCACCAAGTTAAAGTGTTTAGTATTTTCTAAACTTTGAGGAGTTTGATAGCATCCTAACATTGAGAAACTACTGAAACAAAGAACACTGCTGTTTTTTTTTTAAACAAAGTTGTAGTGCTCCCTCTGCATTCTATCATCAAGTTGCACTTCGGTTGCATTCTGAACAGCATTGTATTTTCAATTATTAGCCAGACAGTGTTGTTACATGGAAAACTGTGGCAAAGGCTGTTACTTACATGATCTGTAGTTAGTGCGGCACATGGGTGAAAATGATCAAAGCAAACGTCACCCTGTCTCACAGAACATACGTGCTTCTCCAGGTCATTGTATCTCTCTCCATAGATCACTGAAAGGGGAAGAGTGAGATTTCCAAATTATCAGAAATGTGGTGAGAGAAATAATTTTAAAGAAAATAGCCAAACAAACAAAACAAGGCTATACAGCTACACAGAGCATATATACCAAGTTTAACTTTGTATGACTGTCTGGCTTGTGCTTGGTCTTTGTGATGACTGCCACGGGAGCCAGAATTTCTTTTGGACAAAGTTTTTTCTCCCATTGCACTGTCTCCTTCTTTCCAGTACCTCTTTACTGACCGGAGCCACCTTTAAAATATAGACATATTACTTATGATTGTAATCAGTAATATGCCCAATGGTTCATGCTTCACTTGGCTACCAGTCCTTGATATTATTTTGAAAACAGTGGGGTCATTAGAAGGTAGGAGCTGCATAATAGAAGTCAGTCACTAGCAGAGGGACTTTGAAGAGTAATTGACAACCAGCATCAGCTATCACAAAGGTTATACTAGCCACTGGTTCTCATCTAGCTCTCTCTGCTTCCTGTCTGCTGTCATGTAAACAAACTGCCACCTCAGGCTCCCACTTACATGGTTGAAGCCTCACCTCCTTGTCTTTCCCACTGTGATGGGCTGAAATCTTTCTAAAACCCTGAGACTAAATAAAGGCATTCTCTCTTAAGGTATTTTTGTTCACATTAACACAAAAGTAATTCATACATTATTGAGGCAGAAAATAGAAATAGCTTACATGAAATAAAATAATTATATATAGAAAAATTTATGTCTTAAAATTTTCATATAAGCAAATTATTTCTAGAGCCACATAACCTGAAATAAATTTCTAACTTCCTTACTATTAACTCTGAATCCTGTATGAAACATTTAATGTTTCTGTGGCTGTCTTTTACGTTTAAAAATCAATAGTCTTGTAAAAGTACTTTTATCTAATAATAACAATGGAAATAGTAGTAAATTGATATTTTCAAAATTACTGTATGCAAAGTACTTTGGATGGAATGTGACACATGGGGGATGCTAAGGGAAAAGTAGTTATCAGTAGTCAACCTTTGAGCTTAATAAAGGGATGTATAGCTTTCAATTAATAAAGCTCTGCTCCCTTTCTAAACAAGTCAATCTACAAAATGAGATGATTTTGGAATCTATAGCAAATGTAGCATTCTCTCATCTTGGTTTATGTTTCCTAGTAGAGGGGGTGAGGGAAAGAAAAGTGATGGAGGAAGGTCATTGGCTAATAAAGGAACTGCCTTGGCCCATTTCATTGGTTAGAAGATAGGTGGGAGGAGTAGACAGAACAAAACGCTGGGAGGAAGAGGAAGTGAGGTCAGACTCGACAGCTCTCCTCTCTGGAGCAGACGCCACAGAGAGACGCCATGCTCCCCGCTCCAGGAAAGATGCACTCTATGAAGCTCTGACCCAGGATGGACTTAGGCTAGAATCTTCCCGGTAAAACCGGTGCTATACAGATGATAAGAAATGGGCTAGTCCAGGTGCGAGAGTTAGCCTAAAAGAGGCTAGGTAGAAATGAGCCAAGCAGTGTTTAAATGAATGCAGTTTGTGTGTTGTTATTTCGGGGCAAAAGCTAGCCGAACAGGCGGCTGGGGTGTTGGGGACGCAGCCCCGCAGCTCTATCACTACAGAAAAGGAATATATAGCTCTCATTTTATTCTGGAGCTATGACATGATACTTCCTATTCAACTGGAGATCTGACCCAATGGGTGCTAGGTATTTCTTTGTAGAGAGTTGCAGAGACTTATCAGAAAGACCTAAAGAGACAGCAGCTTGAATATTTAGAGAGTGCTATGAGTTAACTGGAAATTGAGATAACTTTAAAACCAGTAAGGATTATTAAATCTAAACTTTCAAAATAGATAAAAATTCTGTCCAAAGTAGAACTAAATCCATACTCAGTAAGATCCTCAGGGTTGCTTATGGTAGCTGAAAGGGCCAAAAATGGGCATCAGATCATGACAAGGAGATGCTCCCAGATTTCTGCTCCCTTTTTTCCACCAAGACAATGTACCTATAAAAGAAAAGAATACTTTCAATTGACGGGTTGGTTTTAAGAATGGCAAATTAAAATAACATCTCGACACTTGAATTTTCCTTAATATTTTTAATCAATCCACCTGTGACTCCTTTTTATTTTGCTTTCAAAACACTCTTTCAGGCCTATGTATTTCTTGCCATGTGTACTGACAATCAAAACACCACACCTCAGCTACTATGCAGTACTTTTGTGACTATTGCCCTAATTTATTACCTACATTCTTGGCATCACACACAATAAAAATGGTATCCTTCAAAGATAAATCATATCTAGTCACGTCAGTAGTTAATTATATTTTCCATTCGTTTTGTAATAAATGCAAGTATTTCATGGGATACATAACGACTGGCATATTTGGTCCTCTGCTGCTATTCCAGCATCATGTGAAGTCACTCATCCAGTTTTACAATTACCCACACACAGCAGTCATTTCTTTGTTCCTTAGCACACAGTTCCCATGCAGAGCTTTCACATAGCTGTCTCACTGTGTAAAATATTCTTAGAAATAATAGGAAAAGCCAATGCATATAGCCATGGCTTCTGAATCTGTAAAGTGCTATGGGACAATGGTCTTGTACTCTGTAAAGAGTTGTCACTTGTACTGGTTTAATAAAGGGCTGATTGGCCAGTAACCAGACAGGAAATATAGGGTGGGGGGGGACAACCAGAACAGGAGAATTCTGGAAAGAGGAAAGGCTCAGTTTGCATTCGCAAGCCAGACACAGAGGAAGCAAGATGAGGATGCCTCACTGATAAAAGATATCAAGCCACATGGATAACACAGACAAGAATTATAGGATAATGTAAGACATAAAAGTTAATAAGATGCCTGAACTAATAGGGCCAACCAGTTTATAATTAATGTAAGCCTCTGTGTGTTTCTTTGGGACTGAGCAGTTGCAAGATCAGATGTTGACCTCTGTCAACAGTGAAGTTCCTCTTAGTGTCACTAGTTTAAAAAGGTTCCGTGGACCATCCGTCCATTCCAGAGTGGTCCTCCAGCCTGCCTTCTGCCATTGTTGCTTTGTGATGGACACTCTTGATCTTTACAGGAAGCACCGCCGGTAGCTTATAAGCTTTTGTGTTCTCTCAACTTATCTTGTCTTTCTTACTTAATATATATCTGCAAATATGAATAATCCTAGCATTGACACCATGCCTGCCTCTAGAGAAGCATTTCTCAAGTGAGGCTGTGTAAATGAATGCATGACCAAATTAAATTAGATGAATTAAAGATTCTTGAATGTCGTCTTAAATAAACAAGTTAAATTTGACCCCTGGAAATAACCTTTAAAAGACTTACTATCCATTAAGCAGTTTTATATCATGTGTAGAGATGCATAAATTCATATTTTCTACTACCTGTATGACTTTTTCTTGGTCAGATGACGTAGGAGCCGGATTATACAGGCTAATATTCCTAAGTGTATGGCAATCATAATTCTGAGCAACCTGACAAGGCACAATTTGCACATGCTATACAGAAGGTGGTGGCCTAGCGTTTGATAGTGAGACAGCCTGACATCATCCTATGCAAATGGTCAGGATATTCTAATGTTGTTCTGCTCCTTCTAATATAATATAGGAGGTCATCTGGGAAAGAGGTGTTTTTCAGTCTACGTGAGAGAATAGGCATACAGATCAGACATAGATAGGAAGACGTAACAAAATGGGCATAGAAAGGTGTGGACATGACCACAATCATTCTCCCTGCTACCTAGGAAACAGAATGCTAATGAACCCCCCCCCTCGGTTTATGTTTTGATATAAAAGCTGTTTGGAGAATAAACAGCAGGTGATTTTCAGCATGTGAACTCAAGATTTCATGAAGGATCCCTGAAAACACGTTCCTGAGATAGTCAAGTGAGTCATGTTCTTTATTCCCACACCTCCCCTCGGGTATGAGAACTGATTTACATCAGGGCTGGACTCTGACAAGATGACATACAATTCCTCTAAATATTTAACTTTAATTTTTGCAATGCAATTTCCCTGACTTTAACAGAACAGACACTAGCCTTTGAAGCCTTTTGCAGTTGCCCTCATATAAAATTGGAGGAACTGAAGTGTCCAATATTACATCATTTCAGAGTTTGAAGTTCAAGCTACAACTAGGTATTTTAGATTGCTTTGTAAATGTAATATTTTTAAATTTTACACATGAATGTTTACCTACCAGTATGTATGGTCTTGTATTATTTAAATAAAATTATCAAAAGCCTCCAGAATAAAAATCATATAGGTTAACTAAAAATAAACATAGTAAGTCAGTATAATACAAATAAAAGCAAGAATTGTTTGGTCATTTCAAGTTTATAACACAAAGGAAAGGGCTGGGGATTTCAGACAATGGTGAACTACTTCAATGGCCTGCATTTAATCTCCAGGACTACAAATTATTCATCACCATTATCTTTACTGAAGTGAAGTAAAAATAAGCTAAATATCGGCTCTTTTCTTTTCAGCTTTAAATCCAGGAATAGAAGAATGCACTTTTCTCTGGAGATCTAAGTCTCTGAATAAGTGTACTGAATGATGCTGCTATAGAACTCCACTAAGTGGTTTCCATCAGAAGGTCTATATCTACATTGGTTTTCACCCCACTCTAGTGCTCAGATCCACAGGTACTACTTCAGTGGGACTCCAGGTTCTCTGGCTTTCTAACTTAGACTAATTTCTGAGCTGTGGCTATATCTCAGTAGATGAGGACATCTGTTTTCTGTTGGCCCCTCCCAGATTGCCCGAGCCAGCTGTGTACCTCAGCTAAGGTTCACTACTTGAAATATAGCCCATTTGACCAGAACCTCCTTTGCAACTGGATGCAAATGCTTCCTTACCTTGTCCTTTTAAGACTAACAATAAGTTTCTCTCTCTCTCTGGATTTCTTCACAGATTTCTTTTAAAAAAAAAAAACATACTTATAAAACTGCATTTTGAGTAGACCATTTGTTTTCTTTAAGGATCATGACAGGCAGAAATGTTTGTATCATCAGTATCATTGGCCGGCACATAAAACCTTTGCTTTGGAAACTGGACAGGATTTTGATTTTTATCAAGGGAAACGTGTGTCATGAGTTTAATTATGTCCCTTTACAACATCCTCAATGAAGACCAGTTCCTCACACATGCAGAACTCTCACCAATACATACTATCGAGTCACAACAGAAGTGAGTCAAGAGGGTGATTCAGTTGGGGAAATGGTCAGAAGAAAATTGCCTCCTAATCTGAACTCCATCCAAGGGGTGGATGTCTCAAAGCAGCAAAGACATGCAATACTTATGATCCCCAGGAAGATAGCCTGAGAGGTAAAACAAAGCCTACCTCATCAAATATGACATATCTGATCCTCTTCACCCAGTTTTGGCGATGAGGAGCGAGTAGCAGACTTTCAAAGGAGACAGGATCGGTAACAAGCACCTGAAAACAACAGTAGGGTGTGAAGTAACACTTAGAACGTGCATAGGTATAAAACTACATGAAGCAATGCTTTGAGTCCCGGATGTATCTCTAATAATTAAGATCTGATACCACATTTAAGGATTGGATTCATTACACTTCTGATGTATTAGCTTGAACCACGTGAAACTTTAATTTTGTCCTGAGATAAAATAGGAGAATATCATATTTGAAGAGCAGATTCTTGTTTATGAGCCTTCCAACTGTGTCCAGCCCTAAATGGGTCACCTATATTGACCTCTTTCCCTACTCCTTCAGGAAACAATCAGTAAAGGAGATGGGAAGGTGAGAGTCAGGGCAAGAGGTAGAGTATTGTGAACTGCTGTCTTTTGAACCAGGCCTGGCAGGTCCACCCATGAACTCTCAGTAACTGTGGTTATCTCTGTACAAAACCTGCAAAAGATCAAACCAGTTAAAATTCCAGCATGAATGAGGAAGCAGCCCACAAGGCCACACCCCCGCAGAGGAGTTATTGGCACTTGGAAGCTGTTGGGAAAGAGACATGATTCTTGCAGGCCTATGGGTTGGAGGGAGAAAAAGGGTTAGAAGGAAAAAATGGGGGTGGATGGATATGATTGATAGACTTCAAACATGTATACAATAATCAAAGAATAAAAAAGTTGCTTTCACTAAATAAATAACTTAAAAAGAAAAATATATAAAAATCAAAGTCATTAATATTAACTATTTTGATTCTTTCAAATCTAACACTACAGAGAAATTATGTTGGAAGATGTTTCTTTGAAAAAAAACCCAGGCTGCATATTGCCAAGTCTACTACATAATACTCTACAAGTATGTCTTAATTTTTGTTTTATCCTAATATCTGATCTGAAAATTCAATAAGAAAGAAAACTATAACTTCATTAATACTACAATATATTCATTAACTATAATATCACACTACATTTTTAAATAAAATATCTTTAACAAGAGAAAATAATTATGATAATATGTTTCTAGCCATTAAGTTTTGGTAGCTTGGAAAGATCGTTGGATCATTTTGAATCCCATTGTAAACAACATGATTAATGAGCTATAAATGTAATGTCTGAATCAAAACAAAAGTATCCTTAGATAAAATAAATTCTATCTTTCACATTCTTTAGAATATAACAAATTTATATTTTCCCTTAAATAGTTTTGTCCTTCACAAATTCAAGGAAATTATTTTTACAGGTTTTGAAAAGATCTTAGATTTACAGTAAAAAAGATGTAACATTGTTATATAATCTGATGTCAAGTTTATTAAAAAGAATATCAAACCGGGCAGTTAAGGGCATCATGATTGTAGTCCTTAGTGAAAACACCACACAGAACTTCACCAGCTGGCAGAATTTTGGTGTAACGATTTTGAACAGTAGCTACCACTTGATTAACAAGTGCCTGATTGACAGGAAAACAGATGTATTAGCTACATAATAAAGTGTAGATTAGCATAACTTGATGGACTGATGGGGATGTACAAAACTATGTTTTACTATGCAGGAAAATTAACAAACCATTTTCTCTACCCACTCTATAGTAAAAACTCTCCATTTGAGCTCTTGGATTAAAAATCTGAACTTTGATTAACAACAACCTACTGTAAAACAAAAATAGAAAGCATTTGTCTGAAAGTAAAATGGCAAACGTAACCTTTATAGCAGAAGAATCAATATGTATAGCACAATAGTTGAAAAATCACCACTCATGATCTGAGTCTATCACAGGAAGAAGCCTAAATAGATTTGTATCATATTTCAAAATCTCCTCCAGATAGATGTCAGAAGTTTGACTACATATACAAATCTGCATAGTCTCACTTAGGATCTAGCAGGCAGCGTGGCCAGTGGACTCTATAAACCTTCAAACATCTATTACACACTTTATAGTACCAAAGGTATGTACCATATAGATGAAAATGTAAAATTTAAAATATATCTGTAAACATATTTAAAAGTCCAGTCCAGTGGTTAACTTTCTTGATGAATAACTGATGTGGGAGGGCCCACTCCACTGTGGACATTGTCACTCCTGGGCTAGTTGCTCTTGCTGCTATAACAAAGCAGGAGAAGGAAGCCCTGAGGGAAACATCTTACCTCTGGATCAATTCCTGCATCCAGGTTCCTACCCTCTACCCTGATTCACTCAGTGATGAACTGTGCTGTGGAAGTGTAAACTAAAATAAACCCTTTCTTCCCAAAGTTTCTTAGATCATGGTATTTTATCACAGCAAAAGAAACAAACATTAATAAATACAACCCCAAATGAAAATGTGAATAATACTGATTATACAAAAATTTAAATACTACCATTGGTATGAATAACAATAATAAGTTAAGATAAAAACCTGATCCATAAATGTATATTTTATTACAGTTCATAAAAAAGATATATTATGGATTACAGAAAAGTTGATGAATTAGTAAAAGGGCCAACTCTTCCAATATAAAAAGTAGGCAAATGTATTCTCAGGTACATCATAAATAAAGAAATACCACAGAAAAAAAGGCATGCATAATAATACTGCCCAAATCACTAGTCAAAAAAATTCACATCTAAATATAAAAATATAAACATCTAAAAATTCTACTACCTCTGAATTCTGAAGCTCACAGAATGACAACAGAAAGCTTGAGAAAGATCTGAGATTTAATCTCACTCCAAATAGAATAGTTAAATCAAAACAAATGTTAACAGTTGGAGGAAAATATGTGAAAAGGAGTACCCTTAGCCACTATGTGTAAGAGTTTTAACTGGTATACCCATTATATAAATCATTACTGAGGTTTCACAAAGCATGAGAAATGAAACACTCATGGCCTAGATACATCACTTCTTTGTGAGTATATACCCAAAGGTCTTCAAGTCTTACTAAAGAGATATGTGAACATTCATGTTCATATATCCACTATCCCAATAGCAGTCTTGATGTCCAACAATAAGTTAATAGAGAAAGAAAATGTTCAATTATACAATTCTACTCAAATATTAAATGAAACAATGTTGTTCATAGAAAAATGAATGGAGCTTGGAATTATATTAATTAAGCAAAATAACATATTCAGAAAGACAAATACCATATATTTTCTCTTATATTTTGTTCATAAAATTTAGTTTTTAGAATATGTATATGTATAATATGGATGAGAGTAGATATAAGTCATGAAAGTAGAAAAGAAATCATGAACGGAGAAATAAGTCATAAACCCCTATCCAAACTAATCAAACGGCAGAGAGAGAATATGCAAATTAATAAGATCAGAAATGAAAAGGGGGACATAACCATAGACACAGAGGAAATTCAGAGAATCATTAGATCTTACTACAAAAGCCTGTATAACACAAAACTGGAAAATGTAAAAGAAATGGACACTTATTTAGATAAATACCATATACCAAAGTTAAACCAGGACCAGGTGAACAATCTAAAGAGACCTGTTGGTCGCGAAGAATTAGAAGCTGTTATCAAAAACCTCCCTACCAAAAAAAGCCCAGGAACAGATGGTTTCAATGCAGAATTCTACCAGAACTTCCAAGAAGAGATAATACCTATACTCCTTAATGTATTCCACAATATAGAAACAGAAGGGTCATTACCTAATTCCTTTTATGAAGCTACAGTTACTCTGATACCAAAACCACACAAAGACTCAACCAGGAAAGAGAATTACAGGCCAATCTCACTCATGAACATCGACGCAAAAATCCTCAACAAAATACTGGCAAACCGAATCCAAGAACACATCCAAAAAATTATCCATTATGATCAAGTAGGCTTCATTCCAGAGATGCAGGGCTGATTCAACATACGAAAATCTATCAATGCAATCCAGCATATAAATAAACTGAAAGAAAAAAACCATATGATCATTTCATTAGATGCTGAAAAAGCATTTGACAAAATTCAACATCCCTTTATGATAAAAGTCTTGGAGAGATTAGGGATACAAGGGTCATACCTAGATATAATAAAAGCTATATACAGCAAGCCGACATCTAACTCAAAGCCATCCCGCTTAACTCAGGAACACGACAAGGCTGTCCACTCTCGCCATACCTCTTCAATATAGTGCTTGAAGTTCTAGCAATAGCAATAAGACAACATAATGGGATCAAGGGGATTCGAATTGGAAAGGAAGAAGTGAAACTTTCGTTATTTGCAGATGATATGATAGTGTACATAAGCGACCCCCAAAACTCCACCAAAGAACTTTTACAGCTGATAAACAGCTTTAGTAATGTGGCAGGATACAAGATCAACTCCAAAAAATCAGTCGCCCTCTTATACACAAAGGATATGGAAGCAGAGAGGAAAATCAGAGAAGCTTCACCATTCACGATAGCCACAAACAGCATAAAATATCTTGGGGTAAATCTAACCAAGGAAGTGAAAGATCTATTTGACAAGAACGTTAAGGCATTGAAGAAAGAAATTGAAGAGGATACCAGAAAATGGAAGGACCTCCCTTGCTCTTGGATTGGGAGGATCAACATAGTAAAAATGGCAATTCTACCAAAGACAATTTATAGATTCAATGCAATCCCCATCAAGGTCCCATCAAAATTCTTCACAGATCTGGAGAGGACAATAATCAACTTTATATGGAAAAACAAAAAACCAAGGATAGCCAGAACAATCCTATACAATAAAGGATCTTCTGGAGGCATTACCATCCCTGACTTCAAACTCTATTACAGAGCTACAGTAATGAAAACAGTGTGGTACTGGCATAAAAACAGAGAAGTCGACCAATGGAATCGTATAGAAGGCCCGGATTTTACCCACAAACCTATGAACACCTCATTTTCGATAAAGGGGCTAAAAGTATACAATGGAAGAAAGAAAGCATCTTCAACAAATGGTGCTGGCACAATTGGATGTCAACCTGTAGAAGAATGAAAATAGACCCATATCTATCACCATGCACAAAACTCAAGTCCAAATGGATTAAAGACCTCAATATCAGCCCGAACACACTGAACCTGATAGAAGAGAAAGTGGGATGTACCCTACAACAGATGGGCACAGGAGATCACTTCCTATGAATAACCCCAGCAGCACAGACATTAAGGGCAACATTGAATAAATGGGACCTACTAAAACTGAGAAGCTACTGTAAAGCAAAGGACACTGTCACTAAGACAAAAAGGCAACCTACTGACTGGGAGAAGATCTTCACCAGCCCCGCAACAGACAAAGGTCTGATCTCCAAAATATATAGAGAACTCAAGAAACTAGACTTTAAAATGCTAATTAACCCAATTAAAAAATGGGGCACTGAACTGAACAGAGAATTCTCAGCAGAAGAAGTTCAAATGGCCAAAAGACACTTAAGGTCGTGCTCAACTTCCTTAGCAATCAGGGAAATGCAAATCAAAACAACTTTGAGATATCTTCTTACACCTGTCAGAATGGCTAAAGTCAAAAACACCAATGATAGCCTTTGCTGGAGAGGCTGTGGAGGAAGGGGTACCCTCATCCATTGCTGGTGGGAATGCAATCTTGTGCAACCACTGTGGAAGTCAGTGTTTCGGTTTCTCAGGAAATTTGCGATCAACCTACTCCTGGACCCAGCAATACCACTCTTGGGAATATACCCATGAGATGCCCGATCATATGACAAAAGCATTTGTTCAACTATGCTCATAGCAGTATTATTTGTAATAGCCAGAACCTGGAAACAACCTAGATGCCCTTCAATGGAAGAATGGATGAAAAAAGTATGGAATATATACACTTTAGAGTACTACGCTGCGGTAAAAAACAATGACTTCTCGAATTTTGCATGCAAATGGATGGAAATAGAAAACACTATCCTGAGTGAGGTATCTCAGACCCAAAAAGATGAACATGGGATGTACTCACTCATAATTGGTTTCTAGCCATAAATAAGGGTCACGGAGACTACAATTGGTGAACCTAAAGAAACTAAATAAGAAGGTGAACCCAAGGAAAAACATATAGTTATCCTCTTGGCTATGGGAAGTAGTCAAAATTGCCGGGGAGAAAATTGGGATCTTGGGGGTGGGGTGGGATGGGGGTAAGGGGAGATGGGGAGAGAAAAGGTAGAAGGGAAGGAGGGGGGACTTGGGGAAACAGGAGGATTGGGATAAAGGAAGGTTGGATAGGGGAGCACGGAACCACAGTTCTTAGTTAAGGGAGCCACTTTAGGGTTGGCAAGAGACTTGACCCTAGAGTGGCTCCCAGGAGCCCATGGTGATGTCCCCAGTTAGTCCCTTGGGCAGCTGAGGATAGGCAACCTGAAATGACCCTATCCTATAGCAATACTGACGAATATCTTGCATACCACCATAGAACCTTCATCTGGGGATGGATGGAGATAGAGACAGAGACCCACACTGGAGCACTGGTCTGAGCTCCCAAGGTCCCAACGAGGAGCGGAAGGAAGGAGAAGATGAGCAAGGAAGTCAGGACCACGAGGGGTGCACCCACCCAAGGTGACAAGGGGGCTGATCTATTGGGAGCTCACCAAGGCCAGCTGGACTGTGACTGAAAAAGCATGGGATAAAACCGGACTCTCTGAACATGGCGAACAATGAGGGCTGATGAGAAGCCAAGGGCATTGGGACGGGGTTTTGACCCTACTTCATGTTCTGGCTGTGTGGGAGCCTAGCCAGTTTGGTTGTTCACCTTCCTAGACATGGACAGAGGAGGGCAGACCTTGGACTTTCCACAGGGCAGGGAACCCTGACTGCTCTATGGACTGGAGAGGGAGGGGGAGAGGAGTTTGGGGGAGGGGGAGAAGGGTGGGAGGAGGGGGAGGGAAATGGGAGGCTGGAAGGAAGCGGATACTTTTTTTTTCCTTTTCTCAATAAAAAAAAAGTCCAAAATACAGAAATCTGTATTTTCACCAATATGCAAATTTGGGGAGATTGTATGACCATTGGGGAGTTAGCCCTTAATAAATCAGAAACAATTCAAGGCTTAAAAAAAAAGAAAACAAAACAGAAGTAAAACAACAACATAAAAAAACGCCAAGCAAATAAACAAAAAAGAAATGAAGGCAATACATTAATTATCTTAATGATGCTGATAACATTACTTGGAGGCCATCCTCATTTTATGTTTGGAAATATGTTCTTACATTGTACCATTCATCTAAATTCCATTTTCTTCCCAGAAGACTATAGATGCTTTTATAAATTAGTGCACGAAACTGCACTAGATGGCTCAGTGGTTTGGAGAACACCATTCTTGCTTGTAATTCTAGCTCCAGTGGGCACAACAGCCTCCCGGGCTACCTGTATTCGCAGGTACACACCTTCCCACATATACATAACTATAAAAATACCAAATTAGAAGCTAGCAAATGAAAACGAGTCAGATCAAAGGGCTGAGTTTAAGTGGTGCGTGCTTAGCCATAGATGGCAGTGTTAAAGCCCTCCACCCCTAAGACCTAGGGAACATCTTGGAGGAAGGCTGGGATGAATCTAAGGGCAGGAAAAGTATTGGGAATCCCTGTCTTCTGTACATGACTTGGCTGTGGCACAGCTCACGGCAGTTGTGGTCATATGTGCAAGACCTCCACGGGATCAAGCCATTTCAAACTCTGCAGGGGTGGTGGTGCACATTTTTAATCTCAGCATTCCAGGCAGTGACAGGCAGATCTCTGTGAGTTCGAAGGCAACTTGGTTTACATAATGAGTTCTAGGCCAGTCAGAGCTACATAGTGAGACCTTATCTCAAACAGCAATGAAACAAAGCATCATCATCAACAACAACGAAAGAACTTCAGAATGAGTGAGGGAGCGATGCCCATGGCCCTGCTCCCAGCCGGGGAGCTATTAGTTACTTCGCGAGGGAAGGAGAGACACTTCTCTATGGGTTTGTGTTCACTTGTGCATTGCCTGTGCCTCACTGGACAGCCCCATGCACATATGGGAAGAAAAATGCATGAAATTGGGAAGGAGATATGCTGGGGTGTAGGGATGTTGAAACAGAGAATAGGGGATGGGTGAGATCAAGATACATTGTGTGCTTGTATAAAATTTTCAAATAATAATTTTTTAAGATGAGCCTGGACATGCCACCAAAAGAGAAATGTAACTCCAGGCCAGACTCAACTCCTTGTGTCCTGCCTGCAGGACGTGCTACAGCAACGGGGACACAAAGCTCATGGAAACAACCAACTAATAACCGTTTTGATTTAAGGGCCATTCCACAGATGGAATCTATACCCAACATTATTGGGTGACCAAGAACCCAGAGATCTAGAGTAAAACCAAATACAATGGTCTTAAAAAATAGTGCTATCATGATTCCTAATGACATTGTACTATTCTCATAGATTAGTGCCTATGGTCTATCTAAATCCACACTCTATCTCTACTATTCACAGAGATCCTCCTGCTTCTGCCTCCAGAGCAATGGGTTTAAAGGTGTGTGCCACCACCACCTGGCTCATTATGATCTCTTAGAAACCTGTTCTTTTTTTCCTAGGTGTGCTTGTTTTTCTTGTTGTTGATTGGATGGTTCGGTGTGTTGGTTTAGTTCCTCTAACTGGCTGTAGATACACTGCCGCTTATGCATAACATTTACTACTACAGCCACATAGAAGACACAACACCACCCCATCAGTCATTCACATTGTTGGCAACCATTAGCATTCTCCACCTTCCCAAAGTAAAATCCACCCCCGTTAGATACTAACTTCACCTCTCTCCTCCCCTTCTGAATCGTTTGTGTAGAGCTGGAGGCACATGAATTGGGCAAATGACCGAGTTTAGGCCTGGATTACTCTTCTTTCCCTCCAGACCTTTCAGAGACAGAAAAGCAGTCCAAGACCCACTGCTCAGCCGTGGGACAGGGCACAAACTCTCTACATAACAAGGAGGATTTCTAGGAAGCTGTATTTTACAATAAAGCTTAAAACTGAAGCCTGTTGGGGAGCTCGCTCCCTCATGGGTTCTCCTGATTTAGATTCTGGGACCTATTCAGTTCACGTACATTGTACTCTCTCAACTGCCAGAAACGAAGGAGAAAGATTAGGTTACATGTGTGGGCGGCGGAGGGAGGCTGAGCAGAGGCCTCCTCGTCTCTTCGGGCTGACCCCAGCGTCCAGCTGCTGCGCAAGGAAGGGCGGGCCGCTTCGGCCAGCCTGAACAGTGTCCTAAGGCAGCTGTCCCGTCGAGGCCCCCGTAGTCCGGGGATTCAACGGTCACGTGACACAAGTTTTTACCATGGCTTCCTCCAAGCCTCTGTCTCGCTTCTGGGAATGGGGCAAGAATATCGTGTGCGTGGGGAGGAACTACGCAGACCACGTCAAGGAGATGCGCAGCGCGGTGCTAAGCGAGCCTGTGCTTTTCTTGAAGCCGTCCACCGCGTACGCTCCCCAGGGCTCACCGGTGTTTATGCCCGCCTACTGCCAAAACGTGCACCACGAGGTGGAGTTGGGTGTGCTCTTGAGCAGGCGTGCTCAAGCCGTCCCCGAGGCCGCCGCCGTGGACTACGTGGCCGCCTATGCTCTGTGCCTGGACATGACTGCCAGAGATGTGCAGGAAGAGTGCAAGAAGAAGGGACTGCCCTGGACCCTGGCCAAGAGCTTCACGGCCTCCTGTCCTGTCAGCGCCTTCGTGCCCAAGGAGAAGGTCTCTGACCCTCACGCCCTAAGACTGTGGCTCAAGGTCAACGGTGAACTCAGGCAGGAGGGCAAAACTTCGTCTACGATCTTTTCCATCCCGTACATCATTAGTTACGTTTTCCAAGATAGTAACCTTGGAAGAAGGAGATCTTATCTTGACCGGGACTCCAAAGGGAGTTGGGCCAGTTAAAGAAAATGATGAGATCGAGGCTGGAATAGATGGGGTGGTTAGTATGAAGTTCAAGGTGAAAAAGTCAGAATACTGAGTTGTTCTTAACGAGTGTCACAGGAGAAAGGAGACATAAGCAAGTGAAGTAACTAAATGTCAATCTTAATGAAAATCTAAAATGGGTCCTTAAAAATAAATAACGTGATTTTAAAAATTGGGGCAGAAATGAAAATGGGAATAACCACACTAAAGAATATTTAATGCTTCCCAAGAGGAGATGTGTTAAACTAAGCTCGGAAAAGTTGTAATTTTCTTCTCTGAAACTGAACTGAGTAAGACTTCTGTAAATTGTCTGTAGCTCCATTAATGATGTTACGCTTTAGGAAAGCTGTTTACACACTCCAGTTGGTTCTTACTTCATCCCAAAATCAGATAAAAGTTTTGTTAAGCGAGCAATTGTTGAAGTCCTGCCTTGTTTACTTGGAGTGTATATATTGGGCTGTGACTTCTGAGTTTGGGAGGTAATCTTGAAATTGTTTTCCAAATAAACACGTTTCTTATGTGAAAAAAAAAAGATTACGTTACATGGGAGGTCACATGACAAGGAGGTCCCAGGCTGCCGGACAGAGCCACAGGCTGGACCCTCTGTGGCCAAGACTCGTCATCCCTAAGGGATGTCTCTCCGAACGCCAGATGGGCGGTCACTGGCATGGACAGGGCGACAGATGCCCCAGCCTGTTTTCTTCTCTGACTCCAGGGAACAGCAAATCCTGTCCTCTCTGGAAACATGAACAAGGATGATAAATATTCTCAAGCATTTGAGTTATGCCAAAGGCATGTCTAAAAACCAGAAATAAACAAGCGGCTTTGAACCAAGATGAAGTCACAGAGACAATCTCACAAACCTCAGACTCAGGATTTCAGGGCCTGTGTCCTCTCAGAAGCAGTTTGGCATCAACGTCTGTCAGCAAAAGTGTGTGTGCACGTTTGTATCTTAGCTTGTGTTTTGTGTAAGTGTATACTGTCATTTTTCTAAATACTTTTGCAGTGAAATACAATGCTTTATTGGAAATCATTACCTCATTTACAGCAAATCGTTCCTAAATCAATTATTTTCCTCTTTAATTTGACATTCTTCAGAGGATTCCAAGTACACAGCAAACCTTGGTGTTTGGCTGTTTTGTAACTGCTACCACAATACAGTAGTTGTGGGATTTTCTTTTTCTTTGAGTTTGGTTGTGTAGTGGTATCATTTTCTGTGATTATGCTGACTTCACATTGCTTCCTTTTTCCAGTGTGGTGCTTCAGATCACTTTCCCAATGTGCAGAGCACTGTTAGCCTTCACCAACTCGCGTGGCTGGCACTGGAATGGCGTTGAGCACGTCGAAGAGACTATCCTCCACCCTCTTCTCATTTAACCCTCCCCACGAGCCGTTAGCTTCATTAGCAGATGAAAGAAACGAGGCAAGTAACAGTTTCAAATGTTAATTTGCATTTATGCTGAGAGATGTGGATATGTTCAAATTAGGGTTTCCCTCATTAGCCAAAATCCTTTTTAGTAGACTTATTTTTAGGCCACGTTTAGGTTCGCACAAAAACTGAATGAAAAGCGCAGAGATTTCCCATGTGTCCCTGCCCTCGTTCATGCGTTCCTCCCCATTCCTAGCATCTCTCCCCACACTGGGATATTTGTTGGAAAACAGATTCTGCATTGACATATTGCCACACAGTACTCACAGCTCACAGCAGAGTTCTCTTAGAGCTGGTATGTTTAACAGCTGTGGAAATTTTGTAATGATATTTATCCATGGCAATAATATTGCTCCGAGAGGCTTTGTTGCTTCAACTATCCTCCGTTCTCGACCTTTCTCCCTCTCCCCTCCTCGCCCTCGGTCACTGCCAATTTTCTTACTGTCTTAATGTTGGTAGTTTTGCAGTTTTCCGACTGTCACACACTTCAAGTGACACAGGGTGTGGATTTTTCAGACTGATTCCTTCAGTTAGTGGTATGCATTTTTAAGGCTTCTCTGCATATCTATTTTAAAGATTTGGTTATCTTATACTCATGTATGTGTTTTTAGGCACACATGTGTGTTTATGGGTGTCCACAGACGTGAGAAGGTGGCATTGGAGCACCTGAAGCGGGTGTCACAGGTTTGGAGTCACTTGATACTGGTGCTGACAATCCCAATTCTGGTCCTTCCATAGAGCAGTCAAGGCTCTCAGGCTTGGAGCCGTCTCTCCAGTCAGTCTCTGGGGAGTCCTATGTGTATTCTCTGGGTATTTGGTAGCTCATTTCTTTTAGTAGCTAAATGGTGTTTCCAGACAATGGGCATCAGTTCATTTATCTATTCAGCTGCTGAAAGACATCTTGATTTCTTATAAGCTATAGCAATCAGGAATAAGGCTGGCTATTAGGTGCAAGGTTTTGTGCGGAAATAGACTCTTTTCTCCTTTAGGTAAATTTCCAGGAGCTCAGCTGCTGGGTTGTATAGTAAGAACATCTTTAGCTTTGTAAGAGATTGCCAACTATCTTGGCTGTACCATGTTGTATTTCCTCCAGCAGTGGATGAGAATCCCTGTGTGCGAATCTACAGTTCAACGTTATAGCGGCATTTTCTCAGTTAAGGCTCCCTCCTCTCAGGTGGCTCTAGCTTGTGTCAACTTGACATGAAACTAGCCAGCACCTAGTGTGCATTAAAGTAAAAGCCCACAAAAGTCTATTTAATAACTTATTAAGGGGTACAATGGAAAAACATACTCACCCCAAATGTCTTCAGCTAAGTGGATCGAGCTCCCACAACATTTCCCCTTTTATTTCTAATAAAGAAAGGTCTAATCCTAGCATCAACTACATACTGCTCTTTCAGAGCACCTGCGTTTGGTTCCCAGCTCCCACACCAGGCACTCAGAGCTGGCTGTTAACTCCAGCACCAGGGGATCTGATGCCATCTCCTGGCCTCCTCTTCTACTGTGTTGTCTTTGCCATGTCACAGACCTAAAAGAAATGCACTGAAATCCTGAGCTGGAATAACCCCCACCCTGTGTTAGGAAGCTTGTTACCAAGAGAGAAAAATGCCACGGTAACCTTCCTGGTTTTGAAGTCTGCGTTATCTGAATTAATATAGTTCTTCCTGTTTTCATTCGGCTAGTGTTCAAGCCATGCCCCTTTCTACCCTTTCCCTCATGTCCTCTCATCTTTCCTTCTTCCCGACCTCCTCCTTTTGAAAGAGGGTCTCAATATGTAGACATTAAGATCTTCCCACCTCATCTTCATGAATCCCGAATTACAGGTATGTGCCATTATGCCCACATTACCTCTACATGTGTTTTATATTTTAATTGCTTTCTTATACAAAACATGTATTTGCATCTTTTTTGATTCTTTGTTGGTCTCTGTGTTGAACTGTCATAATTAGGTCATTAGTGTTAATTGTTTAGTTGATGTGTTGGACTTAGTGTGCCTCCCCACATTCACTGGGTTTTCATTTGTGTCCTTGCTCATTATCCCCATTTTGTCTTCCTCTTCTACCTTTTGTGGTCCTAATTGATCATTTTATCCTTTTCCTTAACATATATTATGCTTTTTTTAAAAATGTGGTTTTGTTTTACAATTGGCTACCGTTGAGTTTGCAATATGCACTTAAAATGAATCCACGCCCATTCTTAAATAATTCTAACTCATGAGGAGTGCAAGGTGGTCATAAACCCTCCTACTGGTTCTTCATTTCACTTCCAAGTACAAATAGACATCTATAAATGAAATAAAACTTCACCATTAAAATTTCCACAGTTGTCTGTGATATCAAGTAAGTAGAACAGTAAAGAACTTTGATTTGATCTTTATTTATTCTTCCATTTTAACACTCTTCTATTCTGTTATGCATGTGTGTGTGTGCATGTGTGTATGTGTGTGAATGCATGCATATGAGAGAGAGAGAGAGAGAGAGAGAGAGAGAGAGAATTTGACCTGCATGAATGTACATGCGCCATGTGTAGGTCTGGTTCCCACAGAGGCCAGAAGAGGGTTCGGAAACCCCTAGAACTGGAGTTATAGATGGTTGTGAGCCATCATTGTGGGAGCTAGGAATCGAACCCAGGACCTCTGCATCTCTGAAAGAGCAGCAAGTTTTTTTAATCACTGGGCCTTCTCTCTAACCCCTTTATTTCACTGTATAGGTGTGTGTGTGTGTGTGTGTGTGTGTGTGTGTGTGTGTGTGTGTGTGTGTGTGTATAGAACTTATTTGACACGTCTTATAAAGTAACAGTGCTGCCCATGAATGAATTTCTTCAAAAGATTTGAAGCTAGATCTCACGTAGCCCATGCTGGCCTTAACCTCACCTTATTGTTCAAGCACTGTGGTCACAGGCACACATCACCACACCAACTTTCTCTTTGATTTTTCTAATCTTATTCATTTTTGAGTTTTTTAGAGAGTCTCACTTTATAGCTTGACTGTCCCAACATTCATTATGTAGCCCAGGTTGGCCTTCAGCTCACTGTGTATTCAAGAATGACCTTATCCTCCAAGCCCTGTGATCACAGGCATGCATCTCCATACCAGCTTTCTCTCTGATTTTTTATTTTTATTTTATGTATTTTATTTTTTTAATTTTATTTATTTATTTTATTTTTGAATTTCTGAGACCAAATCTTACTGTGTGGTTCTAGCTGTCCTGGAACTCACCGAGTTCTGCCTACCTCTAATGAGAACAGGAGAATTCTAGGAAGAAGGAAGCCCATTCCTACCAGTCCTGCCCAGACCCCTGAAGAAGCAGAATGTGACATACCCTGCTAAAAAAGCTACTGAGCCATGTGGCTAACATAGATAAGAATAATGGGTTAATATAAGCTACAAGAGCTAATAAGATAAGAAGCCTGAGCTAAGGGGCCGATCAGTTTATAACCTAATGTAGACTCCCTGAGTGATTTTCTTTGGGGGCTTACTGGCTGTGGAAACCCCAACAAGCAAGCCCTCATGTTACATACCTCTACCTCCTGAGCTCGTGGGATTAAAAGTGAGCACCACCATGCCTAGCTTTCGCTTTTATTTTGGAGTGGCTCACCACATAGAGAAATGTACTTCAGACTGTTTCAACCAACACCTTCAACATTTTATTGCCCAACTCTTTTCTTGATTTCATGATTTCTGAGGAGACGTAGGTATAATTCTAGTCTTTTCTCCTCTGTAAATAGAACGTTGCTTTCCCTCTCCCGCATTTTGAAGAATTAAAGAGTAATAATTTCATTGATTCTAAACTCTAAACGCTATGCCCAGGTGTCGTTTTTCTGCTTATCCTGGTTTAGCCACTTCCTGCTTTCTGAGCTTTCCAGACCTGTAGTTTTGTGTGTGATGCTAATTTGGGGGAATTCCTCGGTCATAACTGCTCAGCTACACCCTCCGATCCTTTTATGAGTCTCAGTGTGTTCTTGGCTCATGTGCGCCCCAGCCTTTGAAGTGTCCCATCTGCACTTGGATGTTCTGCTCTGGGTTTCTCTGGCGTACTCCCCTTCCCTCATTCGCTCTTCAGTTTGGGATCTTTCAACTGAGATGCCCTCCAGCACGGAGATTCTCCCTTCTATGTTCAGTCTACTAATGAACCCATCAAAGGCATTCTTAGCATGTTACACTGTTTTTGATTTCTGGTACTTATTTGGTTCTTAGGCGTCTCACCTCTGCCTAAATTGCCCATTGATTTCCACAGAGTCTACTTTGTCTATTATGTTCCTTAGCCTATTGTTAAATGGCTTATTTATGTAACTATGGTCTTTTCTCTTGAGACTGAGTCTTACTCTATAGTCCAGGCTGGCCTTGAAGGCACTATGTAGCCCAAGCTAGCCCAGCTCACTGTGCTTTCCCTGCCTCAGCCGGCCAAGTTCTGGCCTTAAAGCTAGGGGCCATCACAGGCAGTTTATTTGTGTTTGTTTTAAATTCTCAGTCTGAGAACTTTTTTGTTCATGCTTATTAGAAGCTGATTCTCACTCATGCTTGCTTTGCTTGGTCATAATGTGCTTTTGCTGTTTCATATTTCTTGGAATTTTAATTGATTTTATAGAGCTCTACATTTTTCTCTGCTTCCCTTCCATCCTCTCCCCTCCCCTTCAACCCTCTCCCAAGGACCCCATGCTCCCAATTTACTCAGGCAATCTTGTCTTTTTCTACTTTCCACGTAGATTAGATCTATGTATGTCTCTCTTAGTGTCCTCATTGTTGTCTAGGTTCTCTGGGATTGTGATTTGTGGGCTGATTTTCTTTGCTTTATGTTTAAAAACCACTTATGAGTAAGTACATGTGATAATTGTCTTTCTGGGTCTGGGTTACATGACTCAATATTGTTTTCTAGCTCCATCCATTTGCCTGCAAATTTCAAGATGTCTTTATTTTTTCTGCTTTGTAGTACTCCATTGTGTAAATGTACCACATTTTCCTTATCCATTCTTCAGTCGAGGGGCATTTAGGCTGTTTTCAGGTTCTGGCTATGACAAACAATGCTGCTATGAACATAGTTGAGCACATGTCCTTGTGGCATGGTTGAACATCCTTTGGATATATATACTCCAAAGTGTTATTGCTGGGTCTTGAAGAAGGTTGTTTCCTAATTTTCTGAGAAATCGCCATACAGATATCCAAAGGGGTTGTACCAGCTTGCATTCCCTCCAGCAATGCAGAAGTATTCCCTTTTCCCCACAACCTCTCCAGCATAAGTTGTCTTCAGTGTTTTTGATCTTGGCCATTCTTACAGGTGTAAGATGGAATCTCAGAGTTGTTTTGATTTACATTTCTCCGATGGCTGAGGATGTTGATCATTTCCTTAAGTGTCTTTTAGCCATTTTAGATTCTTCTGTTGAGAATTCTCTGTTTAGTTTTGTAACCCATTTTTTAATTGGGTTATTTAGAATTTTGATGATTTTCCATTCTGTAGGCTGTTGTTTTGTCCTCTTGAAGAGAGTTGTTTTCTTTCTTTTTTTTTTTTTTTTTTTTTTGGTTTTTCGAGACACGGTTTCTCTGTGGTTTTGGAGCCTGTCCTGGAACTAGCTCTTGTAGACCAGGCTGGTCTCGAACTCCCAGAGATCCGCCTGTCTCTGCCTCCCAAGTGCTGGGATTAAAGGCATGTGCCACCACCGCCCGGCTCTTGGAAGTTTTTTTAAATCACTGTGTGGGTAAAAGCGACTACTGTCAGTCACTGGTCATGAGGTAGTGTGGTGAGCAGATGGGAAGGGTTCAACAGTTCTGTGATACGACCCAGTCTTGTGACAGAGGACTTCACAGTGAACACATCACAGAGTTTACTTCTGAGCTCTCCTCACCCTTGGGCAGAACAAGATGGCTAGCGTTTCCCTTTTCCAGTCTAATCAGGCTGTAAGAAAACCCCAGCTGGCCGAGCTCTCACCAGACATTCCTCCCAAGGCAGGCCTTGCTAAGAAGAGTGCGGCACTTGGGATTAGTTTTGAATATTCTTTCCCTTGTCCTGCAGAAGCAGAGGGGCTTTTTCTCTGGCCTGTGTGGTGCTGACCTAAGTTTTCGCTCTCTGATTTGTTCACATAGAACTCCTGGCAGTTTACCAGTTCTAGCTCAGGTTTCCCTGTCCTGGTTCTGGCAGAGATAAGAGCTTGGGCATTCTCCTCACTTTCTCTAACTTGGGGTGTTGGTTTGCCTGTGACTCCACATCTCTAAGCTTGTTGCTTAGGGTAGAATGGCAATGCCAACACTTCTATGCACTAGACTGTATCTTCGTTTTGTTTGGTTTGGCTTGCTTTAGATAAAATGAGTAAAGACAGGTCAAATGGGAAATCTCAAGCTTTGAAGGAGTTCTTCTGAAACCCAAGATGTCTGGATTTGAGCAGAATTTATTGCATTGATTGGCCTATTACACAGGTCCTATCTCAATTTTCAGAGACTAGTTTGATTTCCACTTGACCCAGACACTTTGGATCTGAACATGGAGGGTATATTATGAATGAGCGAGCCTGATGTGAGCAGCCATGGACAATCTAATTACATCTTAAACGGAAGCTGGCCTAAAGGGCTCAGGTTGCCTGTCTTTTACCATATTCCCGAACCATCCGTTTTCCTGAACATGGCATTCAATCTCTGTAACACTTGCTCCTGCACCTCTACACGGGTACTCCAGCTTGGCCGGACTCCTCCCGGGGCCAGGTAAACAGCCAAGACTCAGGAACCACACACAATCATTCTTAGGCTCCAAAGTCTCTTTTGTTTTACTCCCTTCCTTCTCTAATCACATCACTGAGAAATGTACAGAGTTACTGTTGGCAATTACCAACTGTGAGGAGAGGCTCAGCCTATTTAGAAACAGAATTCGACTAACTAAAGGCCTCCAGGTAGATGTGGGCAGCCCTGTGAAAGTACAGCTGCGATCTGGGGAAGAGAAATTTCCAGGAGTTGTGTGCTTCAGAGGACCGTTATTAGTGGACAGGACAGTTTCGGGGATTTTCTTTGGAGTAGAATTGCTGGTAAGTTTGATAGGACATTTGAGAGAGGAGGAGAGAGAGAGAGAGCATATGAGAAAGTGTGCGCGTGAGCGAGAGACCATGAGCACATATTTTCCCCTTTATAAGATTTGTGTTTTCTGTTTGTTTGTTTTTAGTACAGTTCTCAAGATGGACCTCAGGACCCTCTGCCTCTGAGCTATAGTTCAGCCCCCAAATTTATTTAATGATAAATTGAGAGGATATAACAGGATTCCCAGTTCTTAGTGTATGCTACTAAGCATAACAGTTTAGAGGTAAAATTTTTGAAGTGTGTTGCAGCGATTTCAGTTTGCTCATGCTTATCCCCGGAATGTATAAACTGCCTTGGAACTTATGTGCCTTGGCAACATATCTAAGAATTCTATATTCCAAACTGACTATTGGTTCACATTTGACACTCTCAGGAGTAGAGAGAGGTCATGCTTTACTTGCTTCTTGATTTGGTTTTTCAAGCAGTGAAATAATTAGGCTGTGACTGCCAGTTATGGTATGTACTAGCAGGGTTGCCAGCTTGTAGGTTAACTACATCAAGTTCTCCTGACCTGTTCCTCATCTGTGACGTGCTTAGAGCACACATGACTTATAGTAGTTGTACGGTGGATGGCTGTAGATGGTTACAGTTTGTTCTCAGTAAATGGAGTTGATGCTGCTGTTTGGTTAACGTTGAATGCCTGTTCGTGACAAAAGTCGTGGTAGAACTATGTTGTAAATTTAATCCTCACTCTTTCTCAAAAGAATTATGATCTGAAATTATGAGTTAGTTTCGTCATCAGCTACAGCTTCTTTATTCTTTAAACACCCTAAACCCAACAGCAGCTGCTAGTCATATTTCATATTATGGATATAATTTAGAGTTTTTCCAAAGTAATTTCCTGAAATCCCTTTAATGGATAACCTTTTCATATCTCTTTTTAAAAAAACTTTAAAAACTAGGAAGAACCTCGTGGCCAAGGTTTCACTGATGGGGTATGTCAAGGGAAACAGCTTTTTCAGTGTGATGAAGATTGTGGCGTGTTTGTGGCATTGGATAAGCTGGAGCCCATAGACGACAATGACAATGGATTGGAAAGTGATTTTGCAGCCCCGGGGGATACAATGCAAGCTGAACCTCCCCCTCTGGAAATAAACTCCAGAGTATCTCTGAAGGTCGGAGAAAGTGTAGAATCTGGAACCGTAATATTCTGTGATGTTTTGCCAGAAAAAGAGAGTCTAGGATATTTTGTTGGTGTGGACATGGTAAGGATTTTTTGAGTTTTATTATGGTAAATATATATATTAATTTTATTATCAATTTAGGAATAAATTGAACACTTTGTATTCTTAAAATGGACTAATTTACAGTATTTTAAAGAACTTATTCCAGTTTGTCTTTGGTACAGGAACATTATAGTAGGAATGTGAGCAGAAGCAATACTTTTCCCACATTTTTTCGTCTTTTAATAAACTGGGATAATACTCTCAGTCTTTAATTTCTCCTTATTTTAACTGACCAGTAGACAAAAACAAAAACCAAACCAAAACAATAAAACAAACTGACATTTCTCTGACTAAATCCAAATATATTGTATGATACTGTATTTTCCTTTAATTTAAAAATACTTTTGATACTTTTTTGTATATTTGCTAAAGTTTAATTAATTTTCTCATAATAATGAATATAGAAAGTTATTAATAGAAAATACTCCGGAAAAGAACCTTACTGCTTTTTGAGTTGACAGAGTATTCCCACAGGATTTTCACCGTCTAAAAACTGGTTTCTTATTGCGGCAAACTGTGTATAAGAAAGGTTCCAGTGTAACCATGGTTACACTAACAGTTCAAATCATTTGGCATATTCTCATCATGGCCTCTCCACTGTCTGTCTACAGAAATTTTTCATCATCCTGTGCTGTGTGCTCTGTTTCTATTAAATAAATTCTGCCCAGTGTGTCCATGCCTGGTAACTACAGACTGGGTGTTTGCCTGCTGTAGGTACCTCAGAAGTGAGGTTATGGTATAATATGACTCCTTTTGTTTGTGTCACTCAATTTATTACTGAATAACCATACTTGCAAACAATGGATGCCTTCCAGTGCACATAGTGAATTAACGTGGCCCTAAGAGTTGAGGAGAGAGAAGTTTAGAACATTTTTATCATAGACTGAAGGTATAGGCAAAAGTTCATTATGGATAAAGGAGATTCCTTCATAATTGTTCTTACCAGGATGTGTTGGGAGAGGATTATGAGCAGCAGACTCACACAGTGAATATTTTTAATAATCATTTTTATAATTCATAAATGCTCTACAGAGATGGTTGGGTATGAATGTTCCAGTGTGTTTCTGTTGCCTTGTACTTAGAAATTGTGTAAGATGGCTCATTAGTTAGGTACAAAATCAGAATTTGCCAGACTCTCGCTACGTGAAATTAGAGCCAGAGTAAGACCCATGGGTCTCTCAGAATCGTTAATAATTAAGAACAAGAATTCTCTAAATGAGAGTTTAGTGTTTCAGAGGAGTTGTAGACTGGGTAGAGAGAATGTTGGAGAAAGAAGGCCATTCTTTTTTGGACTTAGTCTCCCCTTGCTATAGGTTTCTTGGGCCAGGCTTTAGATGTTACAGGAACTGTTTGGGTCCTCTCCCTTCTTAATAGTCACCTAGGAGGTCATCTTATTTAGCCCAGGCAGGCTGTCTTGAGATTTGCCTGCCAGCTCCACACAAGTTCTGTCCATTGTTTGATTTACGCAAGCATCAGTTCCAAACAGTCCCGTTAGACTTCTTGATAAGAAAGTTCGTCGATCCCAACTTTACTCATGGCTGTCTGTTTCCAGGGACACGCTAACATTCCACACTGGTTCTCAGGGCAGTTGTTTCATTGCCATCTGCTTGTGCCTCACGAATAACTCCTGTGGCTGGTGACACAGTAGAGAATACCTTAGAAAATCAAGACTTTCCCCATTTTTTGAGGAAAGTCTTGTATACCCACAGATAACAAGAGAATTCTGAAGTAACTGCTCTTCTGTTTATAAAAAGACACACAGTAATACAGTGAGCAAAGTGCCCAGGGGATGCAGATGTGTGATTAACTTTAAGGGGAGGTTTCTGGGTAAAATAATGCAATCCTAGTAAATTTTCTTTTGCAGACAATGTCTCTTTAAACCTCAGCTGGTGTTATTACTGCAGACTAAAGTATGAAAAAGGCGTTTGAGTCATTATTTTGTGTGTTTGCTGTAAGTTGATTGTTTTATTGTAAAACGTTGTTACTTTAGCAGATAGTCCTAATACAGCCTTTCTTTTGGGCAAAATAGTTAACATTTTTCTATGAAAGATATCTTAGATAATACTTTTGAAAGAAATGTTGGTGTTCACATTTATATTGATTGACAAAGGTATATAAAGGTTTACTTTTTTGGCATTTCAAGGATAACCCTATTGGTAACTGGGATGGAAGGTTTGATGGAGTACAACTTTGTAGCCTTGCAAGTGTTGAAAGGACAATTCTTCTGCACATCAATGATATCATTCCAGGTATGTCTCCTTTATGTATTCAGAAGATAGTTTCTAACATGTATTTTGTTATGAGAATGCAAATATATACTAAAAATGGATCTTTTGAAGTTGGCTTTGTATTGTAGAATTGTCGTTATATAGACTAACCTTTCTTTTCTCCCGAAACAAGGCAGTAAAGTTTATTTCTAAAAGTATGTAAGTATAGTGAAGTTTATACATTATCTCTTAGTCTTCTCCTAGACATTCTAATAGAGAAAGAAATCCTGTCTTATAATTGGAAAGTTCAAAAATACAAAAAAATGCTGTCTTTTGGAGTAAGAGATGAAGCTAGAAGCTTTTAAAAAAATTGTTTATATCATCTAAACTCCACAGAGGATTCAGGATTCTTATTAAATGATGGCTGAAATTCCTTTTTTGTTGTTTTTAATTATTTTTTTCATTTATTTTACATCCTGATCTCAATTTCCCCTCCCTCCTCTCCTCTTGTGCCCCCCCCTGCCCCTAGCGCTGGTTGCCTCCCCTTTGTTTCTGTTCAGAGAGGGGCAGGCCTCCCATGTGTGTTAGAGTATGGCATATCAAGTTGAGGTAGGACTAAGCTCCTCCCTTTCTTTTAAGACTGGGCAAGGCAACCCAATATGATGAATAGGTTCCCAAAACTTAGCTTAAAAGTTAAGGATCCCAGTGTTAGGAGTCCCACAAGTAGATCAAGCTACACAACTGTTACACATATGAAGAGGGCTTAGGTCAGTCCAGGTAGGATCCTTCACTATTGGTCCAGAGTCTGTGAGCTCCTATGAGCCCAGGTTAGTTGTTTCTGTGTGTTCCTCCCTTTCTTCAACAGGATACTTGGAGTTTGGCCCAGTGCTTGGGTATGGTTCTCTGCATCTGTTTCCATCAGTTACTGGATGAAGACGCTCTAATGACAATTAAGGTAGTCATCAATCTGAATATAAGAGATGTCCAGTTCAGGGACTCTCTCTACTATTGCTAGGAGTCTTCGCTGGGACCATCCTTGTGAATTCCTTGAATTTCCCTGACATGAGGTTTCTTCCTGACCCCGAAGTGCACCCTCATCGAGACAACTCTTTCATCATTCTCCCCCTCCAAGTTCTTCTTGTTTTAAGATGGTATTGTGGTAGATCATGCTTCATAACTGTAGTCAGAAACTATTACATAGTTTTATTATATCTATTATTCTTAGTATTTTACTACATATATGATTTATTACAAAATAATAATTAGGGCCAACAAGATGGCTCAGTGGGTAAAGGCACTTGCACACACACACACACACACACACACACACACACACACACACTGCTGGGTATGTAACACAGAGTGTTTTACATTGGTATAATTGGTACTGTGGTAAAACACTCTACCATTGAGCTACAGCACAGCCCCTGAACTTAAAAAACAAATGAAAATAAAAACACCACCCAAAAATAAAAAACAAAAACACCCCCCCCCAAAAAAACTTAAGAACCTTTTGTTTTGCCTCAAATATGTATCTTCTTTGGCTGCTATGAGGTGATTGACAATGGTAGTAACACCAACCACTGCTGTTAGAATTCCCAGTGATAGGCTAGTGCATTGAAGTCAATAGAGGCATTCAGAAATAGGGATGTTCACAAGCCATAACCAGGGATGTGCCAGGCCTGGAATTAGATGGTTTATGCTATCTCTATGTCCTGAACAGATTTATAAGATAGGTCTTTATATAAATATTGCTGATTAAAAATACAAAACAGAGAGGTTGGAGAGATTGCTCAGTAGTTATGACACTGACTGCTTTTCCAGAGGTCCTAAGCTCAAGTCTCATGGTAACTTACAGCCATCTGTAGTGGGATCTGATGCCCTCTTTTGGCATAAAGTCATACATGCAGATAGAACACTCATATACATAAAATAAATAAATATTAAAAACATATAAAGCAGAATAAACAACAAAAGCAGCAAAAGCAAAACAAAATAAAAAACCTGGGGCTCAAATCAGACTTAAATTATCTATGATGAAAGTGAGTGGCAGAACCAAAGTCCAAAACTCATCTGATTATGAACCTGTGTTCTCTTTAGTCCCCAACAAATCCATATCCTACGAGTACTCTTGCATTGTGAATATCTGCATAAACCTCTATTTCTTAGTGTCACATACTGGTGAATATTATTTCCATGGAGATGGAGATGTGTTTTGTTTCTGTTTCTATAGAAGATGATTTTACTGTAACAAGAATTATAAGTGAGCAACACACTGTATTTTTTCTTCTAGTGTTTTCCCATTATTGGTAAGGTTGACAACAAAATGCTTTTGAATTTATTTCTATAGCTTATTTTAGGCCCTGAATTCCTTATTTCATAGAAACGGAAACTGAAGGCTCCTAACTGAATTCTACCCTTCCTCTCTGCCTGTTGGTGTCAAGTCATAAACTGTTCTACAGTTTGAACACGCCTCCCACGCAGGAAGGCATGAGGTTCATATGACAGCTTTACTTCAGTTCTGCTCTGAAAATGTCTGACACACTTTACTTTTGATTTCTTTTGAGATATATTTGTTATTGAGAATTTTGATACATGCATATAATGTATTTTGATTATAATACCCCCCCAACCCCTCCTTGGTCTCCCACTCCTAATTCCCTTTCTTGCTTTTTGGAAACAAATGGTTTATATTCAGGGAAAACATATGTGTCTTTAGTTGTGTTTACTTTTCATCCATGCTTTATAGACAGCACAGTTTGGTATGTTTGTGAACTAAAATGCTTTTTTTAATGTTACAATAAGTGCTTATTGTTTAAAAAACAGCAGAAAGCCCTCACGTAGACTTCTTTAGATGTGGATATTTAGGAGGCAAAGCAAATAAGCATTCTTGGGGTTGAGACTGTAGCTCCATGGTTAGAGTACTTGAGGGAAGCTGTAAGTTCCAGTCTCAGCACTGAACAAAAGTGATGATTAGGGCTAGCAAGATGGCTCAGTGGGTAAGGGCACTTGCCCTCAAGACTGATTCCTGGAACTCACAGGGTAGGAGGAGAGAATGACTCCTGCAGATTGTCATCTGATCTATGCATGCATGCTATGGCACATGGGTGCGTGTGCGGACACACACACACAGAGTGATAAATTAACTAAAAAATGTTAAAGTAATTCCTATGTAGAACTTTCATTTAATAAGTTGAGATATACAGTAAATGAACAGAATCTGTGGCCAGTAAGATGGTGATGAAGCTGGAGAATGGTCAAACAAGGGGTAAAGAAGATGGGGGGCTGCCCTGTCACATTCATGTGCTCCCACAGACCTCTGCAGGAGACATTTGAGCAGCACACACAAGAAATTATTTGGGAGCTGAATTAAGAAGGCCTTTTCAAAAAGTTGGAGAGTTATGCTGATTTTATAATGCTAACTTGCTGAATGGCTGGGAAGAAGCCCTTGTAATTCTTTCTTTTATTTATGAGTTTTTTTCACAGGAGCCAATTCAGGGTAATACCGCTCCTCTATAGTCATATCTCACTAATTTCACAATAGCCCACAAATTCCACTTTAGTTAGCAAACAAGTATATTTGGGCATTTTTTTAAGGATTTTTTTCAGAGAACTGTCCAATGGTGCTTTTGAAACCTTAAAACCTGCGACATTTTTGTGTGAATGTAATTGTCAATTTTTAGATATCTTAATTGCATTGTTTTGGGTATTGCATTTTATAGCTGAATGAAGTATGTTGTGGGATTGGGAAAATCATTGTTAGTATAACCATTCAAGAAGGAAGAAGAGGGGCTGGAGAGATGGCTCAGTGGTTAAGAGCACTGCCTACTCTTCTAAAGGTCCTGATTTCAATTCCCAACAACCACATGGTGGCTCACAACCATCTGAAATGAGATCTGATGCTCTCTTCTGGCCTGCAGGCAGACACACAGACAGAATATTGTATACATAATAAATAAATAAAATATTTAAAAGAAGAAGGAAGACGATTCCTGAGCTGTGAAGCTCAGGGATGCAGAGTTGGTTGTGTGTTTTCAGTCTTCTGTAAATTAAAAATTGATGTGTTCCCAGCTTTCTTTCTTTATATATGTATTTATGTGACTAATATATGTTTATATTCCAACTCTAAATTTGTTTGAACTTTAAATTGTCTTTGATTCTGCAGTAGCACATAATAAATAGAAAAAGGAAAGTAAAACTGTTTTGGAATTAGACTGTAATCTTACAAGGAAATTTTTTTAGCAGTACCCACCTGATAAATATCTTAATTATTTTCTATTTCAACACTGGTATAGAATTAAAATAACAAAAAACAAAACAAAACAAGAGTTTCATGACTTGGGAGTCCCTTGTCAAGATCTTCAAGATTCCTGCTTGTCATCGATGTTATTGCTGGTTTAGAGCAGTGGTAAGAAAGGAAGAGAATGCTTTTTCTCTTTCATAGCTATTGATATTCATAAACCTTGAATAGTAGATAATTGAGAACGATACTGCTTTTATACACATAAATTACACGTATTTGCCAACAAAATTAAGCTTGCAAATAGACTTTTAAAAAGCAAAATTATTTTAATGAAAATTAATTTGGTATATTTGAATAAGCATTCATCTATATTTTGTATCATTAACATTCTTTCCTTGAGGGGAAAAAGTGTGACAGTGTCTCCTTTAGTTCCTTAGTTTATTATTTTTTCTTGCCCAATTACATCCATTTGTGGGACAATATTAACATTTCTAGCACGTAGGAAAGATTGTTTTTGGAGCAGCTGAACAGTTGGTGAGATTTGGGAAGAATCTCCCCAGTGAAATATTTCTTCCTGTTGGTATCTGGAAACCTTTGCTTCACCTGCTGTAAAAGTGTCCCTCTTTGCACTGCTGTTTCTGATGGTCCAAAGCATTAAAGCTGCTGGGACAGCACATCCAGGTTTGTAAAGTTGCGATGAAGTATGCCAATTTGTGACACTCCCAAAGTATGCATTTCTTTGAGTCATGCATTTAAAGTAATGCATTGAGCTGTGTCTGTCGTTGTGAAGCTTAAGAGTATAATGCAACTATCAACAACAACTCAGACTACACAGTATGTGCGCATTCACAGAAATTTGAAAAGGAAGTCATTTAGTGGGACCCTTTCCTCCTGAGGCTGATCCCAAACTCATAATTTCTTTTTGTATCCTTCCCGATCACTTTTTTCTTTGTGTTGCATGTCTTCATAGTTTATAACCTTTAAAAAAGGTAACAGTTTTGTAGCAATATAATTTACATAATTGATAATATAGCCATAGACCAGTACATCTCAACCCTAAGAAAAGCTTCTTCCTGCAGAAGATGTCAACACAGAGACCTTCAACTGGTTCAGGTGCAAAGAATAAGAGACTGGAGTCTGCAGCCTTAAGTGGGCACGTACATTTGCACTCCTCCCACCAAGGCTCAGGGACTTTGCAGAAGAGAGGGCAGAAAGTTCTTAAGAGCCAGAGGTAGAGGTCAACTTCAAGAAAACAGAATTTTCTGGATGCAGCAGGGCTGTTGTATATATAATCTTACAGGAATTGTGATGATGTGTTCATGAGCTGTGCAGCTTCAGTCCAGACAAAATCCCAGCCTGTAGGGAGTGGGGAGTAGGTATGAAACCCCACCACCAGCTGAGACTGTGGCTTCTGACAGGAACTTGACCTACCAACACAGGGTGCCACTATTTACAGTAAGATTTTAGAGAAACAGCTACACTGTTTTACAGCATGATTGTATGGTGTCATATAACCACTGGAAATATATGAATGGCCCAGTTTTTCCACATCCTAAGCAGCATATTCTCAGATCTGTAAAGGGACCTGAGGATCAGGGTACCTTTACCTGTCAGGGATATCTAAATTAGACATATATAAGTTAAATTTGGACATATAGTTTATCCAAACAGTTGCAGCTTACCAATGTTAGTAGAGGCAAGAAGATTAGAAGGAATATCTAGTTTTTTTTAGCTGTGGTTCTCAGACAGAGAGTATAATCCTAATCTGTAGAAGGCAGAACCAAGTTTTAACATTGTAAACAATTTAGTGTTTTAAATCAATATCAAGGGGTTTACTCTTAAGTTAAAAAAATCTCACTGCGGGTGGCTGGAAAGATGGCTCAGAGGTTAAGACACTGACTGCTCTTCCAGAAGTCCTGAGTTCAATTCCCAGCATCCACATGGTGGCTCACAACCATCTGTAATATCTGGTGCCCTCTGGCCAGCAAACATACAGACAGATAGAGCACTATACATAATAAATAAATAAATAAATCTTAAAAAAAATAAAAAATCTGACAGCTAGCAACATGTGTTCTTGTACATGAATGTAGAGTTGCAGCCTTAATATCTCAGTAAATCTGTGTTGTTATAAACCTTGTTTTTTTATGAACAGGACAGGAATTATACAGAAATACATTGTAAGTCAAAGCATATGGGAGAGGAATATTTCCTTGGTGGGATCAGCGCATGTGGGTACCCTTAATAAGGATGGGACTGAGGTTTTGAACTTAACCAAAATGGTTGTTATCTCTGCATTTGTACTTTCTCAGAGCAGTTGTAATCTGGAGTTACAAGTTTTACAGATTTTAAAACATGCACACAAACACACACAGGCTTAAAGCAAGCATACTGTGACCACATTATTTACATGCATTTATTAATAGATGAACAAAATTTTTCCAGGAAACTGAGTAGGCTGCTGGAGCCAGGCGAGCACACAGGTGGTCCCACTGAGGGCTAGATCAGCAGATGCTGTAAGGGAGAACAGAAACCCAACATAGGACAGAACACCTATGCAAGCCAGAGTAGTAGGGAAGGGGGAACAGATCCGTGGCAGGGAGAATCCCAGCATGACCAGATCACATGCCAGGGATGAGACAGGAGTGTAGAGATGCAGACAAACAGCAAGAGAAGTGTGAGTGTGTGTGTGAGTGTGTGTGTGTGTGTGTGTGTGTGTGTGTGTGTGTGTGTGTGCATTCCTAACTCTGATTTGTCTCCGACCCAGGTTTTTATCAAGCTGTGTTCTGTGAAATACACTGATCCAGCATACTTGGGTGGCTGAGAAAGTTTTATCAAGTCAGTTTAGAACATCACATTGGTTAGAGGTTCTCCAGGCACGTGGGCATGTAAAGGCTCCGGTTTTTACAGTAAACAAATTGTCCATGTTTATCTTGGCACCCTCCATAAACGCTTGAGTGTAAAACACTGTAATGTGTAGGTTTGTGCTGGGCATGCTGATCTGGAAAATGTAACGAAAATTATGAATAAGGTTTTCTTTAAAGCTTTTTAAAACTTCCAATAAAATTGACTGCATCTGACTAACTTTTCAAAAATTAAAGCATTTTGATAACTGATGATTATATTTTCTTACAGAAATTATATTTTTAAGTACAGTGTTGATTTTTTTTCACCCAAGAAATTACTTTTCAGTACTATGGAGTCTTTAAAGAGAATCTGTAAGACTATAAAGATTGTGCTTTTTTTTGTTGGAAAGGATTTCTTTGTTTTTTATGCTAAACTATGTTTCTTCCATATATATTTAAAAAGTATGTTTACTATTTCAGAGAGCATGACACCGGAAAGGAGGCCACCCAAACTTGCCTTTACGTCAAGAGGTGTTGGTAACAAAGGTTCATCTAGTGAAAATAAACCAAAGGTTACAGGTATGAAGGCCATTCTTGGTAGTTTACATGAAAATATGATTCTTCAATATGTTAAATAAGCTATATGTTATTGTGTGTGTATATATATATATGTATATATATGTATACATATAATTTGTTCCTACACTTTATGTAAACTAAAATTTTATGTACATGATTTTAAGTGAGGATGTAGTAAAGAAACCACCGGAATGGCCAGCCTATGAGTTGTGGAGGGAGATTTTTATTTGGATAAGAGAGAGAACAGCTGGCGGTGTTACACGCCTTCAATCCCAGCTCTCAGGAGGCAAAGGCAGGTGGATCTCTGTGTTCGAGGCCAGCCTGGTTGACAGAACAAGTTCCAGCAAAAAACCCTAGAGGGGAGAGAGAGAGGGAGGGAGGGAGCTTCTAATACACACCAGAAAAAGTTTCGACCTGTGTTCTGCTTGTTCTGCTGAGCTTTGTCTAAATGAACCTTTAGGAGCTGACTGCCATGCATTCAAACGGAGTATCCACAGTTTCACTTGGGAAGAACAAGTCCCCAAGGATGGTGTCATGTATAGCTGCCAGGGTGCAGCTTTTGGGTGCTTTTGCTTATTTTTTTGTACAGCTTTTCTGAGTTGGCTTGGGCAGAATCTTCTTTGAGGAGTGAAGACTGCATGCTTGCCACTAAACTTTTTCTCTAATTCATGAACCAGCCAGACTTGGATTTTCTGGAAAGATTTCTGCTGAGAAACTGGTGCTAAAATAAAGATTGCTTTCTGACCATCACCAGCTTCAGTTTCCTTGGCTGTGGTGGGTGATACTGAGTTTCCAAGCTGTGCCTTGAGATCTGAGTTCATCTCCAGCTCAAGCAGTGCATGAGAGATGCTAGACTCGAAGTCATCTCTTCTTGTCGTCATCAGGCTTCCTAGTCTTGGTGCTTGAGCTGATCCTGGCCTTCTCCTGAAAGGAGGAAAGTACCACTGGTCATATGGGTCGTGGGCTGCATTGTCAGGCCATTGACAGGCACAGGCTGAATATTCCACCACATCCCTAACGAGGGCACAGAGCCTCGGAGGCCCATCCTCCTAAACTACAAAGAACAAGAAATTGTGTTAATAAAATTCTAAGATGTTTATATTGTAAATCTAAAAAAAATAAATTATTTCTTTTGTAATGTTGGGGATCAAAGTCAACAGAACCTTATAAGCTAGGTACGTACTTTTTTACTCAGGTATTGTTTCAGACACTGAGATTACTTTCTTTCTTTCTTTTTTTTTTTTTTTTTTTTTTTGGTGCTTGCATCAAATCTGGCATCTTACACAAACGAATATAGGACTCTACTCCTGAGCCATATACCCACCCAAAACCTGAATGTTTTTTAACTTAATTTGTTCATCAGCTTGTATTATCACATTTGAAGTTTATGAAGGGAAATTATAATCATGAGCCACTTATTAATGGGATGAGTTCTGAGAAGTGCATCATTTGGCAGTTTCTTTTTTTTGTATGACTTTTTTTTATGAGAAATCTTGTTTGTTCCCAGCTGCTCAGCCTCAAAATAATCACACAGAAAGCATATTATTTGTAATACTGTTTGGCCAATAGCTTAAGCATATTTCTGGCAAACTCATCTTAAATTAACCCATCTCCATTAATCTGTGGCTTACCGGGTAAAGTTCCAGCATCTCCTGTGGGGCTATATGGCTTCTCTCTGACTCTGCCCTTCTTTCTCCCAGCATTCAGTTTTCCCCACCTAGCTCTGTTCTACTCTATCAGGCCAAGCCAATTTCTTTATTAACCAATGGTATTCACAGCATGCGGAGGGGAATCCCACATCATGTGACCATCATAGAATGCACCTCACAAACCTTGGTGAAAGAACTTTGTGTATGTCTAGGCTCTATAACACTGCTGGATGTTCTTTTGCTGACTGCAATGGGGTTTCATCCTGTGGATCGTGACCCCTTCAGGGTTTGAATGACCCTTTTATTGGGGTCGTTTAAGACCAGTGGAAAACAAAGATATTTATATTACAATTCATAACAGTGGCAAAATTGCAGTCATAAAGTAACAATGAAAATAATTTTCTGGTTGGGGTTTGCCACAGTTTGAGGTATTGTACTAAAGGGTGGCAGAATTAGGAAGGTGGAAAACCACTGTTATATGGTATGAATGATAGAGGTGAAATTCGTGAGCCAGTAATTTCATCAAAGTAGAGGTGACATTTAAAAATCGACTACATGGAATGATTTGTTTTTTGTCCAGATTTCTTTAGATAGTCTGTAGTGTCCTGAAACTTGCTCAATAGACCAGGATGGCCTCAAACTCAGATATGCCTGCCTCTACTAAGTGCTGGGATTAAAGGCTCGTGTCACCACTGCCCACCAGAGTGGTTTCTTAGAGCTTTAATATAAACGGCTAACTTTTATATTAATTTTATAACTCCTACTCTCTTCTGTGTTGACTAATTACCAAACTTTTAAAGCCGAAGCCAATACAATACTATGTATATGTATATTAGTTGTGTGAGCAGTTGTTATACCATACGCATGTTAATTTATTTATAAAATTTCTTTTTGTAACATATTGGCTTTTTTAAAAAGGAACTTTTCTTGTTCCATAGGATCCACCTCAGACCCTGGAAGTAGAAGCAGAACTGAATTATTTTATACCTTAAATGGGTCATCTGTTGACTCACAACAACAAACCAAATCCAAAAATATATGCTATATTGATGAAGGTAATCTATAATTTTAGTCTTCTTTATAATGGTACCCTCTGTTTAATATGTAAGGGGAAATGACTTTTTCATCAATATTTGTTAATTTTGGAAACAGTGAATAGATCATAGCTAATATGACAATATTGCTGGACTAAAATATTAAACATTGTTTGAACTACACTGTTATTAGGGTTGAGGATACATTTGAAATATGTTAGTAGTCTGGGTTTTGTTTTGCTTTGTTTTTTTTAACCCGAGACAGGGTTTCTCTGTATAAAAAGTCCTTGCTGTCCTAGAACTTGCTCTGTTGACCAGACTGGCCTCGAACTCACAGAGACTCACCTGCTTCTGGTTCCTGAGTGTTGAGATTAAAAGTGTACACCACTATGCCCAGCAGTTTGTTCTTATCTCTTAATACATCTGCTTAGGATCAACTGTTCCTAGAAATGAAGTGACTCATTAAAAGACTTGCCTATCTTACTTTCTTTAAAACACACTACCTTTCCTTGTTTCCTGGATATCATTCTCCTTTCATGGATTTATTTCCTTCATCTGTGCAGGTTAATTACCTGGAAATCCTTCTAGTTCCTCCAGTTCAGTGGTCTGGCTGACTGCTCTTCACCTCTTAAACTGAAACCTTTCCTCCCGCTGTACTCACTCACTCTCTTAGGTTAGGTTAAGTGTCCCTGAAGTGGTTTTGGTTATTTGCCTGTATTTTCTATAAGTTCCTAGTGCTTCTACACTGCTTTGTATTCAGTAGATTCAGTAAACTAAATGAAAATATAGTGTTCTAAGTCTCTATGATGACTGCTTATGACATGGATTCAGTTATAAGCTAAAACACACAGTAAATCTACAGTTGCATACTCTAGGTTACATACATACTTACACAGAAAGCGACCTGAGTGGGTATTTGACACATCTGATTCTCGCCCTGAGTGGGGTTTTGTGAGCATAGGCAGCATGGCCTGCCTCTCTCTAGAATTCATTCATCCTGGGCCGGAGAGATGGCTCAGAGATTAAGAGCACTGACTGTTCTTCCAGAGGTTATTTAGAATGATTATTTAATTTTTATGTCTCTTCATACTAATTTCTAAGTTAATCATATTACGGGAAAGAATATAATCCATGTGATACTGACTAGACTTAGATGACCAATGCCAGATTACTGAGACAGGAAACTGTGGAGGTCGAGAAGAGGAGCAAGAACATTATTCAGAGCCAATGAGTTCACAGTGCTTTCAAGCAGGCTTGCAAAAGGATCATGTGATCAGTTAGACTAGAACTTTGTATTGTTTTTAGAAGATGCAGTCATATTTAATGTTCTTGAACAGCCTTTTCTAATTAAGGACAATGTTTCATAGTTGCAGAAGACCCTGCAAAGTCACTTACAGAGCTGTCTCCAGACTCTGGACATTCATCACCTCCACCACAACCTCCTTCCATGAACTCCTTATCCAGCGAGAACAGATTCCACTCTCTACCGTCCAGCCTGACCAAGATGCCCAATACTAACGGCAGCATTGCTCACAGCCCACTGTCACTGTCAGTGCAGTCTGTGACGGGCGAGCTGAGCAGCACGCCTGTCCAGGAGAGTCCACCTGTGCCCATCTCTTCTGCTAATGCGTACGGCCTAGAGGTGGGCTCACTGGCTGAAGTGAAAAAGAATCCCCCGTTCTATGGGGTTATCCGTTGGATTGGCCAGCCGCCTGGGCTCCATCACGTGCTAGCTGGGCTGGAACTGGTAATTTATTTCAGCTTGAAATCTACAACTTTTCTTCATGGGTTTTAAAACTAGGTTTTCCTCTATTAGATAATTTCTTGGGAAGTTATTTTATTCTCAAAAAAAATCCAGTAGTAGAGGAAATATAGTATTGCTTACCTTCACCCTTTGCCATTGCTAAGGCTCCTCACCCACTTATTCCTCATGTTTATTTGTGATCAAGGAATAGATTGATTTTTAGGCTAGAACATGTAGTCTCCACATACAAACAGAATGCAGCAAAGAAAGCAGTTCAGTGACCAGTTTTCCTTCTTATTCTTTAGCTCCCTCCCATTGAAGTCAGTTCAGGGATGTGACTGACTTTAAAATTAATCATGTTTGGAGTCTTTGGGAGAGGGGAAGGTTTTATTTTGGGGTCTAAAAAAAGTATTTTGTGTGATATTTCATAACCAGGAGGGAGAACTTGAATAAATTTAGCTATTACCTAAATATAGTTTTTAACTTTTTTTCACTTGTCTTCTTGCTGTTGAGGAACTAGGTAATTTATCTACTCCTGCCCCTTGATTTTAATACTTTTGAAATGGCTCAGGGAAACTCAGTAAATCAAGGAAGGTCTAAGCATGTATTTTGAAGGGAAATGCATAAAATACTTCCCAGAGGGCTAAAGAATTATTTTCTTAAACCACCAGCTGAGGGCCAAAGCACCAGTTAGTCAGTCCCTTTTCCTTCTTGCTGATCTGTTCAGAAAAGATTTGAAAAAGAAATTCAGAAAAAGTAAAAACTCCATAGCTCTTCCCGGTGTAACACATACCAAAACCTTTCTTTTTCAGGAGTATGAATGTGCGGGCTGTACAGATGGCACGTTCATGGGCACGCGCTATTTCACCTGCGACGTGAAGAAGGCCCTGTTCGTGAAACTGAAGAGCTGTAAACCCGACTCTAGGTTTGCGCCCCTGCAACCTGTTACTAATCAGATTGAAAGGTGTAATTCTTTAGGTAATTGGATTCTTTTAATTTATTTACCCATCTGGAATGACTGTTTCTTGCTACTTTTTAGCATCTGAGGGTGACAGTGTTTAAATGTTTTATTTACTTGCCAGTGTTCATCAAGTTTCGAAGTTGGTAAAGATTCTTACTTGGTGCATAAGAGAGTTGTCCTAAGAGGAGATATGTTGAAAGAAGAGTTAGGAAAAGTGTTTAGGGTCTAAAGACTGAAAGGCGGTGTTTTTTCTTTTCTTTTATTGATTATAGACATTAAATTTTTGGCAGTTTGGGTGGTAGAAATGAAAATTTGGTCCCTTTAGCAATAACTTCCCCCTCCGCATCTTTTTAAGTACCTCATTTCGGATGTCCTTATGTAGAAATCTGATATAGTCTGGGGATGCAGTTGGCATGACAGATGGAGGACAGTTCTTCTCATTGTCACTAGCTTGCTGATGCTGGCCTTTCCCTTAACAATAGTGAGAGTCAAGCAGGGGGAAATAGGGAAAACATCTTTATGAAAAACATTTTTCTTAATGTTGAAGAGTATTTTGGAAACTTGTTTTCTTTTTATACTTGAAAATAAAACATTTTGGACGAGTAACAAAATATTCTTTGACAGGTGCTTAATTGACTTAATTTTCTAAACTCTATATGACAGGAATAATGTTGAAAGCGAATAATCGCATTTTTATCAGTCCAGATAAATATCAATTAACTAAAGTAAAAAAAATGCAGAGGATGCCAAAATATACTTTAAATGATATATATGTACATGCATATGAATATATACTGTCATGATTTAAAAGAATTATTTTTATTTTTTTATCTTTTCAGCATTTGTAGGCTACTTAAGTAAAGTAGTAGAAAAAAATACTCCACCAAAGATGGAAAAAAAAGGTTTAAAGATAATGATTGGAAAGAAGAAAGGCATTCAGGGCCATTACAATTCTTGTTACTTGGACTCAACTTTATTCTGGTAAGTTCCTATTTTCTGCAGTAAGTGTAAATAGTGCTGTGTGGGGGACAGGGGAGACAGGTGTGTGTTTGTGTGTGTATGAAAGAAGGTGCCAGATGCCTTTGAGTAGAGAAACTGACAGAATTAGGAAAGATCGTGAGATTTGGTCCTTAGTGACTAAAGAATTTCATATCCTATTCCTAGATCCAAAGCACTAATGTAAAAATACTGCAGTGAATAATGAGTGAACAGATACTCTGAGGACATCTGCCTCCAGTGTAGATGATGGCACGTGTGCCAAGTAACCTGCAGCAAGCTATTGGCATTGCGTGCTGCGTGTGTTCTGGAATATCGAGATGATCATAAAAATTCTTAATATTTAAAGTTACTTTCCATGGGATCACTGTTGCCCTCCTTTGTGTAGTTTTCCCTAAAGTGGATCAAGTTGAACAGCAAGGATCATTAGGCTATGAAGATTGAATCTGTAGCCGTAAGGGTTGTGCACTGCCAGTTAAGTGGATCTGCCACTCCGTAGGCTGTGCCACAGAGTTAGGAAGTTAGTATGGAAGTTAGGATTTTAAAGGAGAGAGCAGAATAAAGGTGGGTCTTTTCGTTGGTGGAATACTTTTGATTAAACAAATAAGCAAGCATTACTATAATATTCCTTAGGTTTACTGATAAAAATTTATTTTAACTAAATTTATTTTCTTTGATACCAGCAAATTTTTATTGCTAATCACTCACAAGTTATTATAAGGAAATGCCTATCTTATGATAATGAGATGACTTTGTCCTTACTAGTCTGATCTGGTCTTGACCAGTCTCTGACTTTCTCCCTATGTTGTCTGTGTGTGTGTGACCGATTTCTAGGCCTCTCTTGGTTTATGTAAACAAGCTTCTTTCATAATGTTCTCTGGCGTGTTTTCAACCTTCACGTGTATGGTGCAGTCTTGGTGTTTGTGGTCCGGATCTGCAGGGTCTCCGGGTACTGAGCACAGGGCCTGTGTGGTCTGTCCATGAGTTCTTAGACCAGTGGTTCGCTACACTCTATCCCTTTGCCTCTTCCTACTCCTTTAAGAATCTTTCTCAAATATTGTTGTTTTTATAACATGAGGAAAATATTCTTTTATTTTGCAGCTTATTTGCTTTTAGTTCTGTCCTGGATACTGTGTTGCTCAGACCCAAGGAAAAGAATGATGTGGAGTATTATAGTGAGACCCAGGAGCTACTGAGGACAGCAATAGTCAATCCTCTGAGAATGTAAGTAGAAGACATGTGTTTTGTCTTTAGTTGGTGTTCTGTTTACTGTTTTCTTGTATAATAATTAATTTGTGCTCTGGACTCGTAGTAAAAAAAAGAAGTTAGTTCTCATGAAATACTGACTTTTTAAAACCTTTGTTTTTCGTCCTCTGTTTACGTGTGTTTTAGTCTGGGCAGTGCATTCTGTAAAATGATGGGACTCATTTGGAGTCATGCACTACAAATTTATCCCTTTGCCTCTTTGTCTAGTACATGACATTGCACTAGAAACAAGTGAGGTATATTAAAGTGACATGGTGTTTTGTTTGTTTAAAAGAATTTCTTTAGGTCTTCTTTGACTCCTTTCCTAAGGTAGTTGTAAATGTGCAGAAGACCATGTCAGAAGACTTTGATGCATGATGGTGATGTGTGATGAAGGCGTTTATGTGATGAAGAGTTAGGTTAGCCAGTGATCAGGAAACAGATAGCTCAGGGACATAGAGAACAAACTATGCAATTCAAAGTCCAACTGTGATCAATTTAAACTTTGTGGTACACCTTTCTTAACAGTGAAAATAAAATTAATGTAATATATTTAAAAATAACAAAATATGAAACTATAAGAAGTATTCCAAACGACGTACTGTGTCACATAGCTAAGAAAGTAAATTAAAAGTGAAACAAATTTCTCTAGATACTTGTTTGCCTTACTTTTCTAATCATCTTATCCTTTAATTATGTGCTTTGATTTTAATATTAATTATTTTGTCTTACACAAATTTTAAACTCTCATTTTTCTTTCCCTATGTAAATGACACTAGAACAGCACAGGTCAAATCTTATCTACAAGGCACATTATCACAACCTTCCGTCTTTTTAAAATACTGTCAATCCATCAGTAAACGTTTTTTGCATATGATTGCCCAACTAGTCCAGAATCATAGTTATTCTAATTTTGTCACCAGTCTATAGAAAACACTTGCTGCATGGGCTATGAGACCAAGGTGCATCTTGTCAGGCATGGTGGGATATACCTGTAATCCCTGCACTTGATAGCTCAAGAGGCTAAGGCAAGATCAGTAGCTCAGAAATTTGAGATATATTTCTTGTGTCTACAAATGTCATATCTGTTGTTTGGACAGAGGTTTTGCTTTCTGTATTGGAAGCCCCACAGGTAGAGATCCTGTTTTGTTTATTTGTTTTTTTGTTGTTGTTAGGTTTCTTTAATCTCTTTTTGTATTTTTGGTGCCCTACATATAGCATTACACAAGTGGTAGGTGTTTAGTGTTTGCTGATTGCAAAGAGCTACCAAGTAAGTGGATAGTCGCTCTAAAAAGTGGGTACACAGTATGATTAGCTGGCTCTGACTTGTTCTTGTAAGCCCGTGGTCTCCTATAGTCAAACAAAGAGAATGTCATAATTATGTTGACTGTTTGATTTCAGACTTTAGATTTTTAGTATCTCATCAGTTCCCTTTTCCATGTCTCTTATCCTGTGTATAAGAAGGGCTTTCTCAAATTTGGATATCCTATTTTATAAAATAAGTGTTTTAATATAATAAGCAAATGCCATTTAAAAATTGCTTCACCCAGGCTTCATAAAAAGTTGAGAATTGTATTAGTACATGGTAGTTATTTTTAAGGTGTTTAATAGTATCTGGAAACAATTCTGATTCTCAGACTTTCACTTTTCAAACTTCTGTAAAAAGCCTACAGTTGTTTCTTAAAAATAAATGCCTTGTCTATTGTTTTTTGTAACATGTCAGAATTGTATGAAAAGTACTTGATTATTAAGACGTGTCATATGACTCACTGTGCCAGTGTCAGTTAATTCATTTTTATCAACAGATATGGATATGTGTGTGCCACAAAAACTATGAAACTGAGGAAAATACTTGAGAAAGTTGATGCTGCATCGGGATTTACCTCTGAGGAAAAAGGTGACCCTTTTAATTTATAATATATGCATTGAAAATAACTTGAAAGTTTATCATCTAGTAATATGCTAAATTATTTCCTGAAATATACCTATTTAGTTTAGAGGATTAAATTTAAGTTAGAATTATTTGAGACGGCTAGGAGTATACTCAGTTGTGGAGTATGTAAGAGGCCTTGGGTTTGATTCCCAGCACTGCAAAAATATGAAAAGTTTTTTTTCTATGTGACATGCATATTTCTCCTGATTTTGTGATTCTTCTGAAGTGATGTGATGTGGAAGAAGTCTTTAAGAGGCCAGCCGGCTGGCTCTACAGAAGATGACCAAGTAAAGAGCTGTCCTTGTCCCCAGCAGGGCTGTTCAGAGCTGCTTCTCTTCCTGTGATAGGGAGCGTCCCCAGCACTCAGTTTCTCACTGTGCTCCCTGTTGAAAGGGGCTGTGGAGCAGTTGGCCAGCACTTCTGTCTGCTCACAACTGAAGAATTTGCTCAGATTCAACTCCTGAATTAGTTTGTTAACAGTATACTATAACCAGCTGTGGCATTTATACACATGGCTATTACTAAAATAGAAGAAAAAATAGGGCATATACCAGGTATATTCTACTGAACCTCCCAAAAGACATAAAAATGATTTCACTGTGTGTGAATGACTATATTCTGTTAAATAGGGCATCATGACAACAAATGAAAAAGTAATGTTTTATTATAAGTTTTCCCTTGTCAGGAGAACCTGAAATAACTAAACTTTTAATTAATATGTCTCTCTTAAAGAATAGAATGGTTTTTAAATTTTCTCTGTGATTCACTTAGGTTTTTTTGTTTTGTTTTGTTTTCTCCTAGATCCTGAAGAATTTCTAAATATCCTGTTTCATGATATTTTAAGGGTTGAGCCATTGTTAAAAATAAGGTAGGTCTCAAGCTGTCTAGAAGCATTTCAGAAGTAGACCTTCTTTTACACTGCCATTGCCCAGTAGCTAAATGTTGCTAGCATAGATGTGGGTTTCACTAGCTTCTGTCCTCTCTCTGAGCTACACTTAACTTCCAGGGTACAAGTGAACCTGTCCTTTTAATTAGCCCTAATGACAGATGTGCCCACAATGTAGTTACTTATGAAATTGCATGTTAATATTTTTGAAAGTTCAGTTAGTGAACTTTTAAAAGGAATCTTATTCTAACTGAATTTAAAAAAAGAAAACAGGGAGAGCATTGTTTTTGGCTTCCCATAACTTATAGTTAGCCTTAAGTTAGCTCTTTCGTTCTCAGTTTAGATCTTCCTTCTCCCCATGTTGAAAGAATACCTGAGTTTACTGCGATACACTTCTTAGTGAGATGTTTGAAATGTCTGCGCTTCCCAGGTCATTTGAATGTTGGGCCCCTCTTGATTTCAGTCTTGGTTTCTCTGGTGAAAATCTTAGGAGTGTGCTGCCTACTTCCTTAAGAACCCACACTGATGAGTTCTCTTTCCTCTTGTGTCTAAGCAATGCAGTTTGAGCCAGGGTTAAAGTGATTGTGGGAGCAAGGAAAGTATCACAGTTAAAGTTTGGTTCTCTTCAGAAATCTCTAACTAGTGAAGTGGCATGATGCATAAGCATGGGGTGTACATACTTATTAGCAAGTCCAAGTTGGTAATCGCTTTCTATGTACCTAGAAAATCCTAGAGAATTATCTACAAAGATTTAAGAAAAGAATTTATTATAGTCTAGCCATGTAAAAATTAATCATGGAAAATCAACAACATTATTTTATTCCTTCAAGCATATAGAAAAAGGAATATTTTATGTTTTAGGAAAGAAAAATAAGCAATCATTGTTTTCAAAGATAGAGTTAAAAAAAGATTTACACTGAGCTACAAGACAGATTTGATTAATTAGTGAGAAAGAGTAAATAATTAAATATGTTAATTTTTTGGTTTGTTTTATTCTTTTAATGATTTTTACATTCCAACTACAGTTTCCCCTCCTTCCTCTCTTCCTAGACCTTCCCTCCCACCTTCTGCCTCTCCCCCATCCTCTCCTCCTTCATTTCTATTCAGAGGAGGGCAGGCCTCCCATGGATATAGAGCAAACATGAGGCTCAGAGTGTGAGGTGCAGTCCATCTTGGTACAGTTGTAGTGGGACTGTACCTCAGCCGGTGTCCCTGCTTCTGCAAGGGAAGCAAATGGAGATGAATGCAGGTGCTCAGCTCACTTTCTCCTTCTCATTCTGGGGCCCAAACTTGTGAAATTGTGCTGCCCACATGTAGGGTGGATCTTCTCACCTCAACCCAATCAGAAAACTTTTTACAGTTATGTTTAGAGGTTTATCTCATAGATGATTCCAGATCCTGTCAAGTTAACAATATTAACATCACAAGACCACTTATTGTCAACTTGATACCCAAATATATCATTTAAAAATACATTTAATTTTATTTTTAATTGTGTGTATGAGTTCAGTGCCAACAGAGACCAGAAGAGGATGTCAGATTTCCTTAAGCTGGAGTTACAGGCAGTTGCGAACTACCTGTTGTGGGTTCTGGGGACTGAGCTTTGGTCCTCTGTAAGGGCAGTGTGCTGTCTTAACCTCTTGATAGCTGAGACATTTCCTACCACTTTTGGTTATGAGCCTTAGTTTTTTGTTTTGTTTTTTTTTTTTTAATGGCTGAACTCTCTCTCTCTCTCTCTTAGGCCCCAAGTTTTTTGAGACAGGATTTCTTTGTGTAACAGTCTTGGCTACTAGCTGTCCTGGAATTCACTTTGTAGACCAGACTGACCTCAAACTCACAGAGATCCGCTTGCCTCTGTCTCCTGAGTGCTCAAATTAAGTGCATACTTCACCACACCCAACTTAAACATGTGATTTTAAAGCTATTACTTTCTACTCTTTGTCCCGATAGGTTCTTGGTCATCTTTAATGCAGAATACATTCATTCTAACTTCAGAAGTTTCCATAATTCTTAATGTTCCAACACTGTTCAAAAATAGTCTTTTTAACCATGAGTTCCTGAAAAACCAATAAACAAGTTTTGTCCTTCCAGCTTACAGTGGCACAGGGTTGATTCTCATCCCAAAAGGAAGGAGTTGGGGGCAGAGCAAGCAAAGAAAGGTCAGACCAAAGCAAGAGTAACAAGAGCATCAAGGCAGGGCGACCCAGGCTCCTTGTGGCTGGGCAGTGACGTCACAAGCTTCACAAACTCATCATGGAGCTGCAGGATTTTGGAATGAGTATAGGACCTCAGGACTCACCTATTATGGTCCAAACCACACCAATCCATGAATGTTTTTATATTCATGTTTGTAAAATGTCAATATCCACTTTTTAAAATTTACCAAATTTGTATTCTTGTGCCGTTGGATTGTCCCTGGTGGAAAATACAACCCAACTAGCATGGCTTGGTACAGTTTCACAACTTGGTTATGATTCTGTAGGCTTCCAAACTTCTAAAACACTAGCCGTGGGGTTATTTAATTATTTTTATCATTTTCTAAAATTTTCATAAACCCTATATTGTATATTGAGTATGTTTCCCCTGTACCTCCATCCCTCTGTCCCTTTCCATGTCTCCCTCCTCATAGTTCCTTTGTTCCTTAGGCAGCATCACGTCTACTTTCATGTCATATACAAATTAATGCTTTTTGTCTCTCTGTAGAAGATCTAGGAACCATAAATGAGAGAAAACATACATTGTTTCTCTTTACGGGACTGGTTTAATTTGTTTAGTATGTTTATTTCCAGTTGTATCCATTTTTTATGACTGACAGACTTTGTTCTTTATGGTTAAAAGGACTCCCCTGTGCATATGATTTGAGGAGTGATTTTTGTTGTTTTGTTTTTCGTTTTAGGTTTGGTTTGATTTTTTGAGACAGGTTTCTCTATATAGCCCTAACTGTCCTGAAAGTTGCTTTGTAGACCAGACTGTCCTTGAACTTACAGAGATCCACCTGCCTCTGTCTCCTGAGTGCTGGGATTAAAAGTGTGCACCACCATGCCTGGCCCTGGAAGTGAATTTTGAGTGGCTGTTGTTCCTCCCAGTTTTCTGCTACAGTGTTAGGACACTATGCATCTCTTCCTCCATTAACTAGCTGCCGTGCCTCCTCCTGGCCATCCTTGATTTTTCTGGGTGTGATTTTTTTTTACCTCCATTATTTTTGTTTTCTCTTCTATGCTATTTTTAACTATGAATTTTTTCTATGACTTTTTCGTAGTCATCAACAACCAATTAAAATGTTATTCTAGAATAACTGCTAGTTTCTTGCATTATAATCTGTTCTTATTACCGTTGAGTTCTCAAGAGTGCTGTAGCTAGTTACCAGATTTTATGTTTTGTAAATTCAGGACATAATTTGCTTGGGGCAGCTGAAGATCACAATAGGCTGCTCCCTGAATTACAGAAGTTTTGTGATTAAAAACTGCTGATACTTTTTTTTTTTCTAAAACTCTTGAAATCTAGACATACATTTAAATAATCTGATTCTAAACCCAGACACTTGGCTAAAAAAGATAAGCGGTAAGCTGAAAGATGAAAAACAATTTTCTCAGTAGAGTTAGTTTTAATGGTTACTAGTAAGCTGGTAAGGGAAGGAAGATGTTGGACCCTCATGTTTCACCGTAACCATTTACCTGGTGTTTATCAAGTTGGTGGGTGAGCATCTAAAGAGCTGCTGGTAGCTGAAAGCCTAGAGGATAGTTGTTAGGGTTCCTGGGAGTCACACCTTGCCCTGCTTTGACTTGCTAGGAAAGTATCCCTCTCTCCCTCCCTCCCTCCCTTCCTCCACCCTCCCAGGGCTTTTATTTTAGGAAGTAAAGTAGTTTGATTTAGAAGGTCTAAGAGTCCGTCACTGAGGCATTGTAGCATTTGTTCTAGTCAGTAAAAGCAGTGCTCACAACTGTCTGTAACTTCAGTTCCTGGTGACCTGACATCCGTGCTAAAACACCAGTGTACATAAAATAAAAATTAATTTTTTTTTTAAAAAAGTAGCTGCTACTTTCTAGATTTGGAGGGAGAAGAACTGATTATTGTTCATATAGTGTTTCTTGTCTGGAATATTATTCTACATTTTTCTAGTGATGGCAAGAGAACTTTCGAATAATTTATAAAGAAGGCAGAAGAACTAATTTATGAGGTCTTCTGCATAAGCACATTTAACTATCTCATCCGAATCATTGTCTTTCACCTGGTGTGTGGACAATCCAAAGCTGGACACGAGCATTATGATGCTGTGTCCTCACGTCTATCAGACGCTTCATACTCGATTCAGGCATTTGGTAGACGGCTTATATGCATTTCTTCCTGTGTGCTCCCAGATCAGCAGGTCAGAACGTCCAAGACTGCAACTTCTATCAGATCTTTGTGGAAAAAAATGAGAAATTTGGAGTTCCTACAATTCAACAGTTACTAGAATGGTCTTTTATCAGCAGCAACCTGAAATTTGCAGAGGTTAGTGATTCTAACTGGACTTGTACTGCTACTTTATTTTGTTTCTTATCAATGCTAGATATTAAACTCAGGTGTTTTGTACACACTACCCCAAGTGATGCCCCACTGAACCACACCTAGCTATCACTGTGCTTTAACCAAGAATAGTTTGAAGAAATAGTTAAGAAGACACTTTTTCTTATAAAATAAAAAAAGGTATTCTATCTTTGTTCTTTTTAAAGATAGCCGCTTAAGTTGGAATGTTTTGGATTTGGGTTGCAAAGGGAACAAAAACTAATTTTTAAGTTTAAAGTAGCTTGATGCAAAGATATGTGTGCATACATGTTTATGTTTTCAGTTGTCATTTTTCCCATGCATAGTATCTATACATGTCAAAGGTAATGTTATTTTTTTCTCCCTCTGTTAAGAGATAAATTACCAATAAATTCTTGTGTATGGGTTTGCTAATGAATGCAATAGAAACGTCTCTTTGACTGTCAGAATGTGTGATCTCTGCAGTGCATGCTGTGGTCTGTTTTATCATGTTCGTCTCTGGGGAAGTCTGGAAAATCTGTAGCTTATTGCTGCTCTGCATCCACACTGCACATTCACAAGTGGGCTCTGCTTCATGGGCCAACAGCCCTGCTGAAAGCACTACTGGGTTTGACAGCTATGACTATTTCAGTTTCATAGGGAAACTCGTTAGTACAGGGGTTAGGACTCAAGGCTTTGGACTTGCTAAGTAAGCGCTATATTGAGTAAGTCCCCAGCTCCTTAGGACTTTGGTTTCTAAAACTATGTGTCTTTTTTTAGGCACCATCATGCTTGATTATTCAGATGCCTCGGTTTGGAAAAGACTTCAAACTGTTCAAAAAAATTTTCCCTTCTCTAGAATTAAATATAACGGATTTGCTTGAAGACAGTAAGTATATAGTCCTTTCTTTGTTTTTTGTTTTGTTTTGTTTTAGAAATAGTTGGCCTGGACTTTTCATTAGTTATGGGTATAGTACTTCTGACAGGTAATTCTATTTGAAGAGCTTAGACATACTAACTCAATAATTTGACTGCTAGAATTTATTCTAAAAAAAAGAGATAAAAATAAATAATTTAAATGCAAATTTACTTATTATCTGACAAGAAATGTTAATAAGTGGGAAGTGGTTAACTGGATTATATGTCTAAACAATAGACCTATGTGAAAACAGTGTGTGGTAGTTATAGTGGAAGGGAAAGCATCGAGAGGCTAGATGAGAGAAGCTTGAGACACACGTGTACCTGGGTGTACATACTTATATAAATATTCAGACGTAAAATTGTTACAGAAAGTTCATAATGGCAGTGATTGTTACTTACTGACTTAAGATCATATGTGCTATTAGTCTTCAATACTTACTTTATATCTTTGAACATTTCATGACCAGAAGAACAATTTTAGAATAGGTTAACAAAAATGGTTATATGAAAAAAAGTCGTTAAAAATACTACAGATAGAAAAAAAAAAAATCCAAATGAAATTTTAAGAGGGTCAGAGAGGACTAGGCCTTTCTTCTCCCCAACCTCCAAGCATTCTTGTTTTCAAAGTATAGCTTTTATTTTTAATGACAGAATGTTTTTTTTGAAAAGGCTTCTTCCTTCCCTCTTTGCTTAGCTCCCAGGGAGTGCCGCATCTGTGGAGGACTCGCAATATTCGAGTGTAGAGACTGCTATGAAGACCGCGACATCACAGCAGGGAAGATCAAGCAGTTCTGTAAGACCTGCTGCACTCAGGTAATCCACACTCACTGCACCAGTCAGAGTCAAAGGGCATTTTAAACATTCACAGTAAATGTTATTGCTCATGTCTCTTCTGCCGGTGTGTGTGTGTGTGTGTGTGTATAGAACTTGGCTGTGGTGGTCAATGAAAGTGATTAGAGTCTGCCCTTGAAACATGGCATTTAGCTCACTTGTGGTATTTTCTTCATGGTCCATTTTAGGTTCACCTCCATCCAAAGAGAATGAATCACACCTATCACCCAGTATCACTTCCCAAAGACTTCCCTGACTGGGACTGGAGACACGGCTGCATCCCCTGCCAGAAGATGGAGTTATTTGCTGTTCTCTGCATAGAAACGAGCCACTATGTTGCTTTTGTGAAGTATGGGAAGGATGATTCAGCCTGGCTCTTCTTTGACAGCATGGCTGATCGAGATGGTATTTAAAACTTGTCTTTTGGAGGGAGATGCTTCCGAGTGAGAGCATGTGTTTGTGGTAATAGGGTATTTTGTGAGCAGATTCTTGAAAGGATACCACAGTGTGACGGACTTCAATCTTCAAAGGGTATTACTAATTCTGATCCTCAAACTAAGGAGCAATAATGTTGTGCCATCTTGGTCCTTACGTGGATTTGTTAAAGAATCCTAGCCATAATCCCAGACTTGGGAAGTAGAGGATTGTGAATCAGAGGTCAGTTTGTATTGCATAGTGAGAACCTGTTTCAATTTGTCCCACCTCAAAAGAAGAAAAAAAGATCCTAAAATTTATTTAGAGCTGATTTTACCATCTTCTTCCTTGCATTTTTATATACAGTAGAGTAGCCATTTATTGAGGACATAAATGCCAAACTCTGTGGGATACTTTGGCCATGGAAATCATGCCTGTTTTTCTATTGTCTAAGCTAACGGTAAAGGTGGTGAAGGTTGCATGGTTTGTATTTACCTCAGTCTTCCTGATCTCATGCATTTTATTTCAGGAAGAAACCTTTACTCATTGAGATGTTTTTAGGAAGCTTAGTCATTACTTAGTACACACTTGAGTGACAGGGGTCTTGGTAGTAAGGTACTTGTCACAGTACCTGTCCATACCCCATTTACTCTACAGCTCTTCTTCCAAGCCCTAGTTCCCCAGGTCTTCAGGTGTTGACACTTTAATAACCAGAGGCACCGAGTGACGGCTTCTTGACCAGAGGCCCAAGCTGTAGACCAACAGTTCTTCATTTCTGCATAGCTCTGATGCCTGAGGGCACAGCCCACCCCTGTGTGCGCTTCACTCAGCATTAGCAGCATAACTTTTGGGAACGCACCTGGGAGAGCAAATCTGATCATCAGAGCACATGCGCGTTCTGATGATTAGTATCTAAATCAGCCATGCTAGAGGTATACAAGTATGTTCTTAAAACATAGGGAAACAGTAGCGCTCACAATTGGCTTCTTGTGGAAAAGTGTCAGGCTGCTAGTGTCTGGGAAGGAAAGAAAAGTCTGAGGGGCCTAGAGTAGCAGCCTGCAAATCGGGACTGCAGCTTTTCCTAAGTGCATGTCCTTTTACCAGGTTTTTTTTTTTCACTTTTCTCTGCTTGAACCCTCTCAGAAGCCAATAAAAGGAGACTGTAATTCTAGAAACTGAAAGTCAAACAAAGTTTGTTGTTTGTTTGTTTTGTTTTGTTTTTGATTCTGGGAGTCAGTCTTCACTAAATTCTAGGATAGTAAAATTGTTCTGGTGGGACAGGCTGCCAAGAGGACTTAGAAGTTTGCTGCCCTAATGAGAGCTCTCTCTCTCTCCCTAGGGGGTCAGAATGGCTTCAACATTCCACAAGTGACACCCTGCCCTGAAGTGGGAGAGTACTTGAAGATGTCTCCGGAGGAGCTGCACTCCTTGGATTCCAGAAGTATTCAAGGCTGTGCACGCAGACTTCTTTGTGATGCGTACATGTGCATGTACCAGAGTCCAACCATGAGCTTGTACAAATAACATGTCATCTGAAAGGGGCAGAGGCCAAGCACAAAGCTTAACACCATGTTCCTTCCAGCTGGCACCCATTGCGGGCAATGGGTGTCTTTTGTGTTGATGGCCCTTTAGCAAAGGATTCTTGTGTTTTTAAACAAATTACTTTTGTGTTCTTGAAGTAGTTAATAAGCATTTTGCACTCTAGGAAGTATGTTTTGTTGGTTTTTTAAAAGTTTTAATGAAGTTTAGTTTAAATGAAGTTAAGTTTTGTTTTCTTTAAGTTTATTGAGTTTATTGCATTGATAATATAATATTTTTTGAAAGATACAATTTTAATTGTGACGTCTAAAATCTTTTAGTCCATTGAGGATGTAAGTAAATATTTCTTCTTATGGCCCAAGGATATTAAATCGTTTTTCTTTTTTGAGTGCCTTGAGGAAGAAATAATATGGTTTTACTGAGTCTGCTGGTGGGTGGCCTTAAATGGCATTACTTTATCCTCAGGAGTACGCAGGGTCCTGGCCACTCTCCTGGCAGTGCTGACAGTTTAGTGCCGTCAGATTTGAGTTCTCATTTTCTTCCCCACGGATTTGAGGGAGAAGGGCTGTGGATGTAGGAATGGTTTTTCCAGGCACCGTAGGCCTCTGCACAGTTCTCTTGTGCTTTAAATACGGTTGATGTTCACTAGTTATTCATTCTAAAGGGATTATGCAGGAGATGCAACTGTCTTTGCTTTTATATTATGAAATAGCCTTGTATTGTGGGATGTTAACTCTGGAGAGTCGCCCTCATACTCAAAGTATTCATTAAAAAAAAAATCCCCTGATACTCCCTAGGGGGTGTGTGGCTATTATCAGGCTGACCCAAAGCCTGACATTTTGTATTCCATTTCCTTTACTGGTATCTTGTTAAAAATTTTTTGCCTGAAGAATATTGTTTTGTTTATGAAAACATGAATAACATTGTATAAAACAGTCCCTTTCTGTCAGAATGCTCCAATGTAGCCTTAATTCTGTTAGAGATGATTGAAGTGCTTCTATGGAAATAAATGTACCATGTGCTATTTCTGTATCATTAAAACCCAGTTTTTATGGTTCTTTCTCTTTGAAAAAAAATTTCCGCCTGCTCCCAGCCTCCCATTTCCCTATCCCTCCTCCTACTCCTCTCCCCTTCCCCCACTCCTCTCTTCCTCCCTCTCCAGTCCAAAGAGCAATCAGGGTTCCCTGCCCTGTGGAAAGTCCAAAGTCCTCCCCCCTCCATCCTGGTCTAGGAAGGTGAACATCCAAACTGGCTAGGCTCCCACAAAGCCAGAACATGAAGTAGGATCAAAACCCAGTGCCATTGTCCTTGGCTTCTCAGCAGCCCTCATAGTCCGCCATATTCAGAGAGTCCGGTTTTATCCCATGCTTTTTCAGTCCCAGTCCAGCTGGCCTTGGTGAGCTCACAAAACGGGGTGAAAACTATTATGTCAGAAGGAGAAGGGGGGAATGTGGGTACAACAGACACTGGTCGTGTGCATCGTTTTCAGAAGGACCTAACTGTACAAAGCAGAATCTAGGAGGAGGAGGAAGTAAAAATACAGTTATAATAGGATGTACACATTGCTTACACTTAGAAAACCCAACAGATAAAATGTATAGATAGAAATAGAGAAGAAATACACATGAAATTTACAAATTTTATCTAAAACATATATGGAATAGTCCATCTTATACTGCCCCCCTTTCCTTCCCTGAGACAGGTCTATGTAGCCCAGGCTAGCCTTGAACTTGAAGAAACTGCCTGCTTTTTAGTCTTCCTGGTGCTGGGATTACATTTGCCCCAAGTTCTAGATTTCTTTTGCTTTTTAGTAGAACACATACAAAAAATTAATCCAGTCTGTGTTTTCAAAGGACATTCTAGGACAATTTATAAAAGTGGAAATTTTCTAGGGCATATTTCCTGATCGCAGCTTATGGTAGAAGAAGGGGGGATGGGAGAAACAAACAGTAAAAAGAGACTCCATTCAAAGACATTTAATTACTTGGAAATTACAAGGAATGATACAAAGCAGTCTTTTACTAAAATGTAAATGAACCTAAAATTACCAACCTCACAGAAAGCAATAATGGAGGAAACGCCATACAAAACATATGCGATGCTTTATCCTTATTGGAAATTCATAGCCTTAAATTATCCCTATTGGGAACTCAGAGCCTTAAATGCTTTATTTTTTAAAAGAATATAGAGAAAAATAAAATTCAATGTAAAGAGTTATAACACCACCAAAATTAAACAAGCAAAATATTGGAAGAGAAAATAAAGATCTAAATTAACAAAGAGGAGGTAAGGAGGAAAGCAGGAAGGGCAGGTCGGCTGACATGTAAGAATGCCCGCACACAGATGAAGACCCAACAAGTTTCCGAAGGCTCAAAAACCGCACAAAGAAAGAACCAGAGTCTGATAATGTGATGGAGCAGGCGCAGGGCCACAGGGCAGGCAAGAGAAACAGAGAGTGGGCTGCGGTTGTCCCTTGACCACGCTTTCCTGTCCCAGATGAAGGCTCTCTCTCTTGTTGGCTTTGTTAAAAAATGCGGAAATAATAAATAATATTTTCAACACAGATTATCCAAAATTACTTGGTCTAGACACTTTAAAAAAACCAAGACTGAGACTTAACTGCCCAGATGAAGGCATGTGACATCTACAGGCAATTCAGTGACTCCTCATGGACTGAAGTATATTGATGGGTGTTATGGAATATTAGGTGAAGATGTGTTACATTTGTTTGTGCTGTGGAGCATTTGTTTAATGATGCAAAGATATGTTGCATTCTCTTACACTGTGTTTGTTTCACTCTGTGAAGCTGTGTTACTGTGCCTGCCTGAAACACCTGATTGTCTAATAAAGAACTGAACGGGCCAATAGCAAGGAAAGAGAAAGGATACATGGGGCTGGAAGGCAGAGAGAGAGTAAATAGGAAGAGAAATGGGAAGAGAAGATCAAGGAACAAGAGAAGGAGAGAAGACATTGGGGGCCAGTCACCTAGCTACACAGCAAGCCACAGAGTAAGAGGTAAAGAAAGGCATCTAGAATAGAGAAAGATAAAAGTCCAGGGGCAAAAGGTAGATGGGATAATTCAAGTTAAGAAAAGTTGACTAGAAATAAGCCAAGCTAAGACCAGGCATGTGTAAGAAAGAAAGCTTCTGAGCATTTATTTGGGGCTGGGTCATGGACCCCCAAAAAACAAAGAGAAAAAAACAGCTACAGAGGGAAATTATTCTTAGCAAAATCTACTTGTGTCAATAAGGGAATGCTAATATTCCAAATTTTAAAAATTTACCTGAATGCTGGTGTGCCGGCATGAGTTTATCTGTTCCACTTGTGTGTAGGTGTTATTGGAGGTCAGAAGAGGGCATAGGGTCCCCCAGAACTGCAGTTACAAGCAGCTGAGAGTGACATGTGGGTGCTGGGAACCAAACCCAGGTCCTTCGTGGTAACAGTAAACTCACTTAACCACTGAGCCACCTGTCCATCCCTCATATCCCAATTTATGTTGTTTGGTTTCTCGAGACAGGGTTTCTGTGTGTAACAGCCCTGGCTGTCCTGGAACCAGCTCTGTAGACCAGGCTGGCCTCGAACTTACAGAGATCTGCCTGCTTCTGCCTCCCAAGTGCTGAGATTAGAGGTATGTGCCACCCCCTGCCCGGCCTTGAGCTTTTCTTTTCCCCTCATCTCCCAATTTTGATGGGGATTCTATGGTTATATAAATGATTGTGCATCCGTAACAGATCATGTTAGCAAATTAATTTCAATTAATTTAGAAAGATCAAAATTCTTCATATTGTAACTTCAACTTTTCTGTAAGTTTGACAGTTTCAATTCTTTTTAATAAGAAATTACAGAGAAGTGAAAAGACTTCCTGCCAATTTACTTTAGCAATGCTAGTATCAGATAAATAGTTAATGTTTTAATGCATAGACTATTTTGTTACTAAGAATAAAAAGCTAACAAATTCAAACAAGGAACTGCAAGGACAAATAGGCCAAAAAAGGTACTTTAGCAACATAATGCAATTTAATGCAACATTAAATTAAAATGTTAATCAAATGTCATAAAGGACCTACCGGAATTATAAACTTTTCAAAGCCAGCACAGGTTATTTGGGGCATATTGACTGAGTGTTCTCACACTTTGATGGAATATGGCTAAGCCCTCTGATTTTCTGGTGTGAACTTGGCAAATCCGTAAAAAAAAAAAAATAACCATTCATCTTGACCCAGACATTCTACTCTGTAGGATATATTTATTAGAGAAGGAAATAGAAACAAGAATATTTATTCCATCTTTGTTTTTAGTAGCATAAAACCAACATTTAGAATGACAGCTAACTATTTCAATAATGAATGAACTCTAACTATGCCATAGATAAGAATGTAACTATTACTGGAAGTCTATACCAGCTGACTAACAAGAATTCCATATATTTGTATGTGGGTCTATATGTACAGGTTTGTGCATGTGTTCCCCTCCAAAGGGGAAGAAAAATATGCAGAGAAATAGATACAATAGAATCCTTTTGCTTAAAAATAGTGTATATATATATACATATATATATATGCTTACATAAATGCATAGAAAAATTGAAAAGGAATCCACATAGGTTGTTTCATCTATTAGGGTGAAGAGTTTATACAAAGACAGAAGAAGAGAAATCATTTGGATGGTATTGTACCATCTTGACTAATTTCTATCACTCTATGCGACAACTTGTACCTGGATCATGGAGACTCTGCCCATTTGGATAAACTAATTAAGGAAGAAGGCTACTGTGAAAACAGTGGGAAGTATCATCTGTAGATCGACTGGCAAGCTCCAACGGAGAAGATGAAATCTGAGAAAACCAGCAGTTGGAAGCAGGACAAGTAACTAACAAGCTCAGAGAAAAGCATGTGAGGATGGAGATCAAATGCACGGGTGAAGACCTGTGTGCCAAAATCAAGAGAGGGGGTGTACAGGAGAGGAAGATTCCTAACCCAAGAACTCAGGGACGGAGGATATTGCTGGCTGTCTTAGCTAGGGTTTCTAGTGTTGTGAAGAGCACCATGGCCTCATCTCTTACAGAGGAAAACATTTAATTGGGCAGCTTCTAGTTTCAGAGGTTCAGTCCATTATCATCATGGTGGGACAAGGCAGCATGCAGGCCGACATGGTGCTGGAGAAGGAAGTGCTGGAGAAGGAGCTGAGAGTTCGTACATCTTGACCAGCAGGCAGAAGAAAATGGTCTGAGCGTCACACTGAGTGAAGAGTGAGCAAAGGAGACCTCAAAGCCCACTCCCACACTGACAGACTTCCTCTAATGAGGCCATGCCTACTCCAAAAAAACCACACTTCCTAACAGTGCCACTCCCTTTGGAGGGACATTTTCTCTCCAACCATCACACTGGCTAAGAATGGATAAGGACTTAGAGCAGGGCTTGCTTGTGTGCAAGTCCGGGTCCTGCTCCAGTAGTCCAGATTGTTCTGGAACTTACTATATACTCTGGAGGAGCCTTGAAATTGTGATCTTCCTACCTCAGCTTCCTGACTGCTAGAATTAAAAAGTGTGTGTCTGATTCCGGAGTTGATTGTTTTATTTACCTATTTTTTTCTAGCTTGTTTACATTGTATCGTTACTGGTTTATTACATTTACCGTTGGGCAACCTCATGCATGTATATAAGGCATTCTGAGAATTCTCAATCTCTACCCTTTCTTTTCCCGCGCTGACCCTTGTCTATCCCCACCCTTCCTCCCTACAAATCTCTTTCCCACATTCTTATTTGTTTTGTCTTTGTGACTTACTGATTTAACCAGGGTTATCTGTGTGATTGTGGTTTTGGAGCTATCCATTGGAGCCTGGTGGGCTCTGCAGTGGATATAAAATGGAAAAATGATGACGTCACCTCCCTCAGAACCCTTCATTACCCAGTAGTTCAGTAGGGAGGAGGTAGGGCTCCGAGAACTCTTTGATCCATGATTGACTCTTAAAAAGCCCAATTTTGTGTGGGCCCAGTGCAGACACCTGCAGCTCCAATGAGCTCATGTTTGCAATGGCTGTATCATGCCCTGTGACAGGGATCAGCTTTGACAAAGATACCAGTTACCAGGGTAGGGGCATGGGGATAAGAAATTTAAGAGAACGAAGATGCACAAGTAAAAATAATAAAACAGAAGCACAGCATAGTATCGAGAGGGAGTTCCAGTGACTACTGAAATTGCCTGTGGTTGATTTTCCATACACTTTTATACCCCAATACAACAGAGGGGAGAAGGCAAAAGATGCTTTAACATGATGCAAGGGACAACTCGAACAGTTATTTGCTTCAATACTTTGAGACATCAAGCCATTAATCAAGACATCAAGAGGAAGTCATTCTGATTAGGTAGTGAGCCCGCCTCTAGACCAAGTATCCTGTAGGCAGCCACTCCATAGGTCAAACCTCCTAATTCAAAAGAAGGAGCAGAAGTATGCTTGAATTCTCTGACCTCCTGTCAGGGTGTAGAAGATCTACCTGTAAGGCCCATCTTAATGTCCAAAACACCAAGTAACCACATCCTAGGTGAGGGTGGGTAGCCACACTTGGGGTCAACAACTTTGAGCAAGGTCAGTTCCCTGACCTTCAAACAAGGTGGAACAGGCTCACATTTTTGGGGGCGGACCTCCACAGCCCTGAAGATAACATTTCACAGCTCTTACATTCTTTTAGCTCCTTCTTCCACAATGTTCTTTGAGCTGTAGAGGGTTGATTAAGAATACTCATCCCTCACTTATTCTCAGTACCTTGTGTAGCCACTGAGTCTCTGCATTTACCACCATTGGTTGCCAAGATAAATTCCCTTGGTTAATGATGAGAATTATTTTCCTATGTGTATAAACATAAATATTTGGAAAGCTGCTTGGTCTATGTCATCTAGCTAAAGCACGGTAGTACATTCTTTCCTAGGGTCTATGGATGTTAAATCTAATCAGAGAGTAATTGGTGGCCATCATTACAGCTATACCACTATTGTACCAATGGGTTCATCTTCCCCGGCAGGTCGGCATTGTGGTTCGTAGAGTTCATAGTGGCATAAGACTGTTGAGTTGTCCTCACCACCACTGCCCCAGAAGCCTGCATATATCTCCTGGCACTATGAAAGCTAGCCAATGGCAGGGAGCTTCTAGCTCAGATATAGATATCTCAATAGCTTGCAACTAAAGTGTATGATGTCTTCAATAATAGGGTTTTTAAAAAAGATTATTTATTATGTATGCAGTGTTCTGTCTGTATGTTTGCCTGCATGCCCAAAGAGGGTGTCAGATCTCATTATAGATGGTTGTGAGCCACCATGTGGTTGCTGGAACTCAGGACCTCTTGAAGAGCAGTCAATGTTCTTAATTTCTGAACCATCTCTCCTGCTCCAGTAATAGGGTATTATTACCTAGTTTTGATGGGAAACCAAGAGAATTGACAAGAGTCTATATTATTTTTGTGGGCTTCTGGTACCTCCCTGGCCAACAATTCATAAGGAGGTGTCTCATGAATGGCACTGGCTGGGATTTTTGTTCGATGGCTTCTAGGATCAGTGTTATTCAGCAATGCAGGATATCTCTCCTCTAGATCTTCTTTTTAAAACATATTTATTTATTTTGTGTGCATGTGCTCACACATACAGAACAAGGAAACATTTTTGTGGAGTCGGTTCTGTTTTCACCATGTGTATCCCAGGGATTTAACTCATGTTATCAGGCTTGATGCAAGTGCCTTTACCCTTCGAGTCATCTCACCAGCGCCCCTCCTTTCCCCTTTTAAAATGCATGCACACAGCACACACACACACACACACACACACACGGTTTTTCAAGACAGGGTACCCTGGCTGGCCTGGAACTCACTTTTGTAGACCTCAAAGTCTCTGAAATCTACCTGCCTCTGCCTCCCAAGTGCTGGGACTAAAGGCATGCACCACCACTCTTAAAATACTTATATTTTTTTAATTGGCTTGCCAAAGTAGTAGGGTTTTTTTGTGTTTTTCAGGCACCTTTGTTTTGGCTAACCTTTATTCCTGCCTCCTGGTTTCTTGCATCCTCTCACCCTGTGCACTAGTTTATACACATGGGAGATGGGTGTGCAGTGTTGGTGCAATTTTAGTGGAGAATATGGACAGTATGGCATTGCTGAGAGGAACCCTGAGGGACTCCTTCTACATAATGCTTGTAAATTCACTCTGTTAGAAGCTTCTGGTTGCTGCGCAAATGGTACAAAAAGAAAAAGGAAAGAGGAAAAAAAAGATAGTAAGTACAAATATTTATAAACATAGAATTCTAGAGCCTGGTGTGATGATGCATGCATTCAATCCCAGGGTGTGGAGGCAGAGGCAGGCGGATCTGTGTGAGGTCAGCTAGCTTAGTTTACGTAGAGAGCATCAAGTCGCCAGAACTCCATAGTGAGATCTTGACACAAAAACAAACCAAACCAAAACAACAGACAAAGCAATAAAAATATGATATTAGTAAAAGATGTTCCCATGAAATAATAATCCTATCAGCACTAACACTAGGAGTAATTAAGTTTTCCTGAGCTCTAACACGGCTGTGTTAAAATACACTAAGGATTTCAATGTACCATTTCTTTTAAGCTTCTCTACAGCCTACGTGGTAGAAGACGTTATCCACACTTTCTGTGCAATGGAACTGAAGTTTACAGAGGTCACAGTAATAATCTCAAAGTTCCAAAAGTAAAACTTCCCAGCCAAGACTTAAACCACCAGTCCATAGTTCCCTACTCCACTCCTGCCATGGCTGGTGTTTGTGATCCTGGCCCAGAGGAAGCTGGAAACACTGTCGTTTCCAGTGTCTTCTGCTCCAGAGCGGAGGGACGCATGCTACCCTTGGTTTGCTTTATCCAAACAGAAGCCAGAGTGACCCACTATTTGGAGATTCGGGATAGATGAAGCTGTAACTGTGTTTTGTAAATCCTTATGAGATTTCAGTAACTGGAGCTCTATAAAATTAATTAAATTGCAAGTAAAATTTTTATGAATTGTTATAAAATGTATCAGTTATACATTCTGAGTGCCACATAGATTAAATTTATTGCATTTTTTTAAAACCCTCAATTTAACAACAAAGCATGCATCTTTGGTGTTTCTAAGCAGAAACTTTTTTTTCAAAATAATATTACACTTTGGACTTTTCCTTGGCAATTCATATGATTTCCTAGAGGCTCCTGCTGAGTATTCATTTACTATGTGAACATAAAACTTGACTCCCCTAGTCAGAGCAACAACTGCCTGTGAGCGTTGGTGGACTTTACAGATATGTGCGGTCTGAATAAAGCCTTCCCCAAGCCCTGCCCTACTTCCCTGGTATTTCATAGTTGGTCCCCAGAAGCTATTTGTCCCAGCGTTTTGACTAAACATTCCTTTATTTTCCTAGAGTCAAGAATATAATTTTAAAACTCTTCCCCGTGCAATCCCCATCACGATCCCATCAAAGTTCTTCACAGATCTGGAGAGGACAATAATCAACTTTATATGGAAAAACAAAAAACCCAGGATAGCCAAAACAATCCTATACAATAAAGGATCTGCTGGAGGCATTACCATCCCTGACTTCAAACTCTATTACAGAGCTACAGTAATGAAAACAGGGTGGTACTGGCATAAAAACAGAGAAGTCGACCAATGGAATCATATAGAAGACCCGGATTTTAACCCACAAACCTATGAACACCTCATTTTCGATAAAGGAGCTAAAAGTATACATTGGAAGAAAGAAAGCATCTTCAACAAATGGTGCTGGCACAACTGGATGTCAACCTGTAGAAGAATGAAAATAGACCCGTATCTATCACCATGCACAAAACTCAAGTCCAAATGGATTAAAGACCTCAATATCAGGCCGAAAACACTGAAAATGATAGAAGAGAAAGTGGGAAATACCCTACAACAGATGGGCACAGGAGATCGCTTCCTATGTGTAACCCCAGAAGCACAGACATTAAGGGCAACATTGAATAAATGGGACCTACCAAAACTGAGAAGCTACTGTAAAGCAAAGGACACTGTCACTAAGACACAAAGGCAACCTACTGACTGGGAGAAGATCTTCACCAACCCTGCAACAGACAAAGGTCTGATCTCCAAACTATATAGAGAACTCAAGAAACTAGACTTTAAAATGCTAATTAACCCAATTAAAAAATGGGGCACTGAACTGAACAGAGAATTCTCAACAGAAGAAGTTCAAATGGCCAAAAGACACTTAAGGTAGTGCTCAACTTCCTTAGCAATCAGGGAAATGCAAATCAAAACAACTTTGAGATATCATCTTACACCTGTCAGAATGGCTAAAGTCAAAAACACCAAGGATAGCCTTTGCTGGAGAGGCTGTGGAGGAAGGGGTACCCTCATCCATTGCTGGTGGGAATGCAATCTTGTGCAACCACTATGGAAGTCAGTGTTTCGGTTTCTCAGGAAATTTGCAATCAACCTACCCCTGGACCCAGCAATACCACTCTTGGGAATATACCCAAGAGATGCCCGAAAAAGCATTTGTTCAACTATGTTCATAGCAGTATTATTTGTAATAGCCAGAACCTGGAAACAACCTAGATGCCCTTCAATGGAAGAATGGATGAAGAAAGTATGGAATATATACACACTAGAGTACTATGCTGCGGTAAAAAACAATGACTTCTCGAATTTTGCATGCAAATGGATGGAAATAGAAAACACTATCCTGAGTGAGGTAACCCAGACCCAAAAAGATGAACATGGGATGTACTCACTCATAATTGGTTTCTAGCCATAAATAAGGGTCATGGAGTCTACAATAGGTGAATCTAAAGAAGCTAAGTAAGAAGGGAAACCCAAGGAAAAATATATAGTTATCCTCTTGGCTAAGGGAAGTAGACAAAATTGCCAGGGAGAAAAGTGGGATCTTGGGGGTGGGGTGGGATGGGGGTAAGGGGAGATGGGGAGAGAAAAGTGAGAAGGGAAGGAGGTGGGGCCTTGGGGAAACAGGAGGATCGGGATAAAGGAAGGTTGGACAGGGGAGCACGGAACCACAATTCTTAGTTAAGGGAGCCACTTTAGGGGTGGCAAGAGATTTGACCCTAGTGGGGCTCCCAGGTGCCCAAGCCGAGGTCCCCAGTTAGTTCCTTGGGCAGCTGAGGATAGGGAACCTGAAATGACCCTATCCTAGAGCATAGAGGATATCTTGCATATCATCATAGAACCTTCATCTGGAGATGGATGGAGATAGAGACAGAGACCCACACTGGAGCACTGGACTGAGCTCCCAAGGTCCCAATGAGGAGCAGAAGGAGGGAGAACAAGAGCAAAGAAGTCGGGACCACGAGGGGTGCACCCACCCACTGAGACAGTGGAGCTGATCTATTGGGAGCTCACCAAGGCCAGCTGGACTGTGACTGAAAAAGCATGGGATAAACCTGGACTCTCTGAACATGGCGAAGAATGAGGGCTGATGAGACGCAAAGGACAATGGCATGGGGTTTTGATCCTACTTAATGTGCTGGCTTTGTGGGAGCCTAGCCAGTTTGGATGTTCACCTTCCTAGATATGGACTGAGGGGGGAGGACCTAGGACTTACCGCAGGGCAGAAAACCCTGACTGCTCTTTGGACTGGAGAGGGAGGGGGAAAGGAGTGGGGGGAGGGGGAGAAGGGTGGAAGGAGTGGGAGAAGGGTGGGAGGAGGGGGAGGGAAATGGGAGGCTGGGAGGAGGTGGATAGTTGTTTTTTTTTCTCCTTTTCTCAATAAAAAAAAAGAAAACACAATGTACATAAAAAAATAAATAAAAAAAAATAAAACTCTTCCCCTATATGTCTGTCCATATTTCTTCCAATATGTCTGTCAAGTCAGCCATAATTGCTTTGAACATCTAACCTTTCCCTAACCCTCCACCACATCCACACAACCACACATAACAATATGCGCAGATCTTTTTCATTTTTCAAAAGAAAGGAATCCTTGGGGGGAAAAGATTTGACAACCCCTGTTATAAGATAATGGTAATATTAAAAAAAACAGAGAAGAGGAAAGAGAAAGAGAAGCGAGACAGATGGTGTACGCTGGAGACGTGTGAACGCTTACTTGAAAAATAGCTTCAGAAATTCAATTGAGACTGAAAGGAAATTATGCAAATCATCATTTTTGCACAAAAGCATCATGGAAAAGAAGGAAATTGTCTTGGTCTTTAGTCTTCCACAGTCCTGTCAAAGAGAGATTGTCAACTGGACTGTTAACATCCTGAATTCTGGTTAAAGGAAACAAAACAAAATTCTATAGCCGCTCATTTGAATCACAAGGAAAAGAGATTATTTTGAGTGAAATCACCAAATGTTATTTTCTATATTGCTCTAAGTTTCACTCAGTGCCATAACCATTACTGCATTCTTTGATGAGGTCTTCGGTTTTTCTATTACATATAATACACATAGGAAGTGCTTCATAATAAACGTATCGGCTAGCCTATTGGATTAGTTTATGTGCCATTAAATCATGATGAAAATTTTATTTTTTAAATTATGCTGATTGCTTTAAGAAATGATTTTCAAATTGCCCTCTTAAACTTTATCTGCTCACCTAATTCATATATTCCATGAAATTTCAAGAGATGTGTAAAGGAGTCATGTCCAGTTTTCCTCATGCTGTGGCCTTTGAATGTGGTTCCTCATGCTTTGGAGCCCCCTGATTATGAGATTATTTTCATTGCTACTTCATAACTGTGATTTTGCAGCTGTAAAGATTCATCATGTAAATATGTGTGTTTTCTGATGGTCTTAACAACCTCTGTGAAAAGATCTCCCAAACCACAGGGTCGCGACCCACAGGTTGAGAACCACTACCTTGTAAGACGTGAAATTCTGAGGAATAAGGTAAATGTTGGTGGTAAATTTTTTGTAATATTGGTTGTTTGAGGGGAACAAGGAACAGAAAAAGAATAAGAAAGTTTATTTTAAGGAATAAAGAAAAATAATGACCTCAGGCTAGTTTTCAGGAAGATGTGGCTGAAGTGAAGTGTCATTAGTGGGCTAGCTCGTGTGGATAGTCACGTGCTTTATTTAGGATCAGGAAAAAGCTGAGGTGAAGAGTTAGTTATAACAAAGCAAAAGGTTCCGATGAGACCTTTTCTCCTGCGACAAGACAGAATATAGGTTTCTGCTTTATTTTACCCAAAACTTAGGGTGGGTAATCTGATAACGTCCACAACTTTCCCGTAATATCTCTAAAAAGGAAGGAAAGGAAAGGAGGAAGGATGGAAAGCAAAAAAAGAGAGGGCCAGTGTGGCGGTCCACCTTTAATCTTAGTACCTGGAAGGCAGAGGCAGGGGCATTTCCAAGCAGTCCAGTCAGCAGAACCTACACAGTGAAATATCTCTCTCTCTCTCTCTCTCTCTCTCTCTCTCTCTCTCTCTCTCATGGTTAAGAGTGTAGTAGTGCTCCTGCTGGAGACTTGAGCTGTGTCTACCATCAATGTCAGATTGTTTCTAGCTACCTGTAGGAGCAAATCCAGCTCCAGGGGATCTGGGAACACAAGGGGCACCTGCCGGCACCTGCACACACCCTCCCCTGCCTAATTTAAGCAAACAAAAAAGGTTCTAAACATCAAGAAGCCCTGGCTCCTGACTGTTTCCTCTCTAGTGCATTCCTGTATTTTCTCTATGTGTGCATTTTAAAGCGACCTACTCACTGGCCTTAGGAAGGTCTACATTTATCTTTAAATTTTATCAGAAAGAAAAAAGGCTGATAAATAATTCTTAATATAAAAAGGCAGTTTAGGGTTCCCTGCCCTGTGGTAAGTCCTAGGTCCTCCCCCCTCCGTCTATATCTAGGAAGGTGAACATCCAAACTGGCTAGGCTCCCATAATGCCAGCACATTACATAGGATCAAAACCCCTTGCAATTGTCCTTGACTGCTCTTTGGACTGGAGAGGGAGGGGGAAAAGAGTGGGGGGAGGGGGAGAAGGGTGGGGGGAGGGGGAGAAGGGTGGGAGGAGGGGGAGGGAAATGGGAGGCTGGGAGGAGGTGGAAACTTGTTTTCTTTTTTCTCATTTTCTCAATAAAAAAAAGATTTAAAAAAAAAGAATTGAGATAGCCATGAAGAGAGCAGAAAGGAACAAAATATCAAAGGATGCCTGGAGTTTTATCACAAATACTATGTATCTTGCAGGGAATTTGTACATAAACTATTTTCTAAAGCATATAGATAAAAACTGAAAAGCCAAAATATAATTTTAGCTGAGAAAAAATAAAGACAGTTTACCAGGGAAGATTATGAAATTTCATTTCCCAAAGATGATAAAGCGATGGATATTTATCGACTTTCTCCCTAACAGCTCGGATTAGGTGACATTTTTCTGGGAAGCAAAAAGTCTCCTTCAAAGATTTAACTTTTCAAGTAATAATGGGATTTGACAAGATAAAGTATTTCTAATGAAGAAATCCTATTATTTTTCTCTCACATAGGTTAACTTTATTTTCAAGTGAACTTGGAACTGAAAATATATTAGGGAAATGTTTTCTTTGTAATTTAATAGTACTAAGCAAAATTATTTTCTGAGGCTTGCTGTATGTGGCTCCCAGGCACTTTCAGAGCCCTGGCGTGAGCTTGTGTCCAGCAATGTGTGTCTCTCTGGGCAGGCCAGTATTCTAGCTTCCCCTGAAAAGATTCCTTCACAAGTGTGTTCAACGTTTACTAAGACAAGATAGCACCGGCTGGAGATGAGCCGGGCGCAGATGCAGGCTGGAATCAAAGGAGGTAATAGCACTCAATTACTCTTATTTTTCTTGGCAAACCCCTCGTTCCAAGACTCCAACGCCTTCTCAACAAAGCTCAAGCGCTGTATAGTCCTTTCTGGTCTAGCTCCGCTGCTCAACACTTGACTTACTTCTCCAGTGATGTACCTGGGGGGACTCTGCGTTCGTGTTTCTCCACTTGGCGTTCCCAGTGTCACCTATGTTAAAAATCACCTGACTCTTGAAGCCAGCCAGGCTGGAGCTACTCCAGCAATGAAGCCGGGGCATCGGAACAAATGTTTAATGAGCCCCACAAGTGATTCTGACTGAGCTCAACCCTAGGAACCCTCCCCGGAGGCTCGCTGGGTTAGACTTAGTCAGTTTTGAGAACTCCGACTCTCCCCAGGTACGCTGCTGTCAAACACAGCTCCCCAAATGTTCAGACCTGTTTCAGAAAGGCTGGCTGGCAGAAGAAGCAGTTCGGCTGCCTCCTACTCTCTCACTTGACTCTCTCCTAGCGCCCCCCCCCCAACTTCCTTTCTGACTGAACTGAAATCCATGGGAAGAGGTGCTTATAAAAACTCCATCTGCTCAGAGTTTTCGCCAGACAGTGAAATCGGCGCCATCTTCCCACCTCTGCAGAACAAAATAGCCTTTCTGGGCCTAACTCTTAAGAGTCCTGTTACCTGATAATTGCCGCACCTCATGGCCACGTGGGTTCTCACAAGAGGGACTGCTTTGCCCCTGATACAATTAATGTTGGAAATAAAATCTTAATGTTGGGAAGAATGTTTATATACCATCTAATAGATCATGGATTTACAGTAGATAAAATATCCATTCGTATAAATAAGGAAGTTTAAACTCAGAAAATCGATCTGTAGCCATTTAGTCAACAGAGATTAGACTTATGGCTTCAATAAAAATGGGAGCTATTTGGAGGTTTTTTTGTAGGCTCCTCTAATCCTAGCATTTGGGAGACTGAGGAACTCAATCGAACTAGCCTTGAACGGCTAGCTACATAACAAGGTCTCTATTCAAAAACACAAACAAAAAGGGGGAAATAATCCCCTAAACCTATTATTCATTGTCTTGGTCAGTCTGTTGCTGCTGAGAGACACCATGACCATGGCGACTCTTATCAAAGAAAGCATTTCACTGGGGCTGCCTCACAGTTTCTGAGGTTTAGTCCATTGCTGTTTTGTTGGGAAGCATAGTAGCGGGCAGGCAGACATGGCGCTGGAGGAATAGCTGAGAATTCTATGTCTGGATCCACAGACAGCAGGAAGAGAGAGACACTGAGCCTGGCTTGAGTGTTTGAAACCTCGAAGCCTACCCCCAGTGACACAAAGTCTCACCTCCTAATACTGCCTCTCCCTGGTGACCAAGCCTTCAAATCTATGGGGGCATTCTTATTAAAACCACCACACTTATTAACACTTATGCTGGATGTAATTCTGAACATTAAAAACAATTACATACAGTTGCCACAATCCCTTGAGGTGGTCTCATGCCCTTTTTACAGAGGACATTTTGACACAGAAGACTTAGAAAGTTTCCCAAGGTCACCTAGTTAGTGGGTGGTGCTAGATTTAATCTCTATGAAGCAGGTACTCTGGGATCAGGCAAAGGGGCCAGGCCTGCAGATCCAAAAAAGCAGGCTCTCCATGATGCAGGACCACAACAGGATACCTAAGAGGAGCCCCAGCGAGAGCCTTTATTGATGATGTAGCGGAGGCCAGAGGCCTGGAACCAGACCAATGACTCATGCCAGCCAATGCTTTCGAGGGGAGATGAAAGGGCCAAAGGATGACCTGTGTAACCCCCTGGGCCACACTACAGCTTCCATGGTGACATTCTTCTCTCTCCTTTCTTTTTGCTTTGTTTGTTTGGTTTCATTTTTGGTTTTTCTTTTAAATTTTCTTTTGTTTTGGAGGGGAGGTTTTGGGGTGACAGGAAGATGGGTGGACAAGATGCACAATATGAAATCCACAAAGAATCAATGAAGATTTTTTTAAGCATCCCAGATAAGCATCATCTCTCTGGATGAAAGGATGAAGAAGAGGTATCAGAGAAAGAAACATTGAGGTAACAGCACTCTCTTGCCTGTTTGAGGAACTAAAGTACTAAGATGAATACATTGCTAACTAAGGCCTCACGTGAAGATAAACTGACATTAAATTTATAGTCGGTATGAATGAGTTGCTTTTCATTTAGCCATTCCCTCAGTTTCACTATGAAATAGAAGAGGAAGTATCATTTGTTTATTGATGGAAAGAGTATGATAAAGATGCTTAATGAAACTGGGGATATTGCCTGTCTGGTTTCCCATCTACGGGACAGTGAAAAACTACACATATATCCATCCATCCATCCATATGTATTCACACATGCATATGTATACATCGCCTCAGGATAGCTGTAAATAGAACCCTAGTGGATTGATTGCTCAGCTAAGAATTACTGATCGCCATTATGAGTTGGCTGTCAAAGGTCTAACGGTAACAGAGACAGCCCCAGCCTGTGCTCTGGGAAGCTTTCATATGTTCAAACAAAGGCAGGCAATAAACAGAGAAGAGGGGGATTAGCCAAGTGCCATGAAGAAGAGGAATGGCGCGCTGTGGTGGAATATGGTGGCATAAGGTCTGAGAGAAGGGAAGATGCTCACTTTTCACTCTACTTTTGAGGGGAGAAATAACTGAGTCTGAGCAAGGGAGTGACGTCACGCTGTCCATCTTCTGTAGCCTGCTCTGAGATATCACTACAGTCAGGGCAAGCTACGGCAGCGAAAATGGAAGGAGCGAGCTGGTTAGAAGGGCAGAGATAAAAGGTGACAGCGGCTTAAACGAAGGTGTGATGGAGTCCTAGTCTATGTTCTGTTGCTCTAAAAGAACAGTGGAGTCTGGGCGCTTTGCTTGGTTTTACTAGCATGTGCATGAGCTCACGTGTGAGTGTGTGGGTATGTGTGCACACGTTCTGTGTGTGGAGGCCAGAGAAAACCTCCAGGTCCCCTTCTTTTGGGATGGAGTTGCTCACTGGCCTTGAACTCACCAAGGAGGTCGGCTGACCACCGAACTCCAGGCGTCTACCCTCCCTGGTGCTGGGTTTAGTATCATGCACCATTACATATGAATTTTATTTATTTATTTATTTTTAAACATGGGTCCTGGGAATTGAACCCAAGTCTTCACGCTTACAGTGAGCGATTTACCGACTGAACTCTCTCTAGCTTCAGTAGGACTTATAAAGGAGAGATTTATTTGGACACATGTTTCTGGATGATGGGAGGAGCAGAGACCGCTCTCTTCATGGATTCTGGTAAGGCGTGTGCTGCATCTGAGTATGGGACACAAAGGGACAAGGCTGACTTATAGCATCCACTCTCATGGGGTAGCTAATCCTGCAGGATTATCTCGGTCCCCTTAGAGTGCCGTTAATTCAGTCATGACTCAAAGGTCTGTTAAAGGTCCTTCAGGGCTGTTATTCAAAGACCAGACCTCGTGAGTTTTGGAGAGAACAACCCACATCCGAGCCATAGAAGAAGGCACAAGGCAGTAGGTAGACTTGAAATGTGTTTGGACAGGTGATAGTAGGTGTGTTTAAGGAAAGAGGTAGACAGAAAAAGAGGGGGGTCAAGGGTGGCCTCTATATTTCTAGTTGGAACAACTGGATACAAGCTACAATCCTTTACCAGAATCAAGACAACTGGAGGAAGAGCTAAATTTGAAGAAAAATGATTAGACACATGTATGTACATGTAAAAAGATGTAAACACTACAGTAAGGTTTATCAGAGCACTTGAGACTGGGAATTTATAGGTCTGCTTTGAGTTAACACTAGAGGCAAAAGATTCTCTAGTCCTCCCCCCTTCCCCTTTCCCATCTGAAACCCGGGGATAATTATATGTCTTGCTGCGCTGGCGGGATGCTGAGAAGATAAATGAGATAATATACATGAGAAGACTTTGAAGTCTTTGGAGGATAAGAAGCTGTCATTATTATGTCACCAAGTGTGCTTATATTTTTCATGTATCTGCGCAAAGCCTCTCAGGACGCCAGCATAGCAGACATTCCCAGAACAAGATGAGCATGCTTCTCTGGCCTCGCTGTCCCTTCCCCTCTCAATTCCCCCCACAGGACTTTCAGGCCGTGACATTTTTAAATGTGGGAAGAGAGAGTCACGGGTATAGCTGCAACGTTAGCTGTTAATGATAAAGATCCCTTCGTACGGATTACAATGAACCTGTAATCTTCTCACCAACGTCAGATGTCATATCAGCCTAATACACTTTTTCCTATTTGACAGAAAATAGCTCAAGAAATTAAAGCCACGTGTCAAAGACGTCCCTTGACAGAGCAACACTAGCAGATGTCTGCTTCAAAAGCCATAGCTAGAATCCACCAGCGCGTTCAAGGAGCATAGCTACATCTCAGGTAATATTCCTGGAAGGCATGTACTTCTTTCTTTGATCATGTCAGTTTTGGGAAACGTTGTCTTTACCTGGCCAACAGGTGAGTCTTCATGAATTCTAGGCCTGCCAGGGCTACATAGTGAGACTTTGTATAAACAACAACAAACAAAACAAACTTAAAAACCCAAACAGATGGAAATAAGAAATAAACTTCCTTTAGATTTTGAGACATTACGGCTCGAATATAAGATCTCTCCATAGGCTCCTACGTTGAGGTCTTGGTTGTTAACTCTTGTATTTTGGGAAGGTGACAGATTCCCATCAGTGTATGAATCCCTTCATGGGAGGAGGTGCCAAGAAGGAAGCAGAGCCAAGCTGTAATCACTGGGTGTTTGTTCATGGGGGGCTGTATCTTGGCCTGGTCCCTTTTTTGGGTTCTCTCTCAGCTTCTTGTGTGTGAAAAGGTGAACAACTCTCTTCCACAGTGATGTTTTATGCCAGTGCTCGGGGACAATAATCATGGTGGAACCCTCTGAAACAGTGAGCTAAAATAGCTTCTCTCCATTTAGATGGTTTCTGTCTGGTATTTGGCCACCACTATATAAAAGTAAATAGTGCAGCAGATTAATTATATGATGAATTTTCCTTTTCGCTCGGAAGAAACACCGACTTGGCCTCTAGTTTGCCTGTGGTGGGTGAGATAACGGTGAGGACAAAGCTGAGAGCTCTGGACCGGTGGAAGGACACTGGTCTCAGAGTCAGGAGAATGGAGTTGAGTCTTTCTGTGGGATGTAGGGAAGTCACCCAACCTGATCTTCAGTTTTAATAACTACGAAATGGGTGTTTTCTGTCTATGATTTTCCAGTCCGCTTGGTCTTCATCTTCTTAGCTCCAAATGCAGGGCTCACTGGGCCGAACAGTCACTTTCAGGGTGCTGTGTTTGTAGGTGATTGTATTGCCCCCTTGTTCTATTCATCCATTCCCCCTCCCTTGTCTTTCTCAGCTCACTCCGCACACATATGTCTTCCCTTCTCACCGAAAAGGAAGTGGGCAATTATTTTTGGCATGCATACGGTATAATTCTCAGCATATTAATCTCTCTAGAACAAAGTTGAGGCAGGCTGACATAAAGGGCTGCTGGGAGAATTGAATTAATATGTATAAGTGTTTAGCACAGCGCCTGGCTTAAAGTGAGTGATAATTGTTAATTTTTTTTCTTAACTTAAATGATCCTCATTTATCTCAAATGGTTTAGCTGTGGCTCTAGCTAGAGACTAACTGATAACCTGAGATTCCTTTTCAAGCTGTCTGCTTTGTTGATGGCCTGGCAGGAATTTCTTGCATAATCTCTTGCAGCCCTTTCTCCCTTGCTCGCTCATTCTTTTTCCTGTCTAGTTTCTGCTCACTTTTGAGGAAAGGTATTAGAAGTAACTTGTGGTAAACTGACAGTCGGTGTAAACGAAGTCATGCACCCTCTAACATTTTAACTTATCTCTGAAATAAGTTTGACAAACAGGCCTACACACACACACACACACACACACACACACACACACACACACACACCCTTGGACACCACGGTTTTTCAAGCCCACACTTCAGAGTATACAGGTGTGCGCTCGGGGCAACAAAAACAGATTACAGAGGTGGTGATGACTCCCTCCAAGGCGCAGATGAAAGAGGTGCCTCCCAGCCAGCTTCAAGGCACCGGCCCACCTGGGTCAGACTTTGTATTCACCCCATTTTAGGCAGGTAGGAAGAGCCTACCCAAGACCGGCTTTTATAGCACACCAGTTTTTCTAGTTTTTTTTTTCTTTCTCGTTTGGAATTTTGGTATCAGCAATTCTTCAAACTTGCTTGGATTTGTGTCCCGGGCTGCTACTGATGTGGGGCTCAATGCTGGATGGAGGAGGAGGCCCTGGGAATCCACAGGGTGGTTAGCAGCTTGGAGCCCAGAACTAAGGGGGTTCCACTTCTCTCTGCGTGCATCTCCACAGGGAGTGTGCACGCCCGAGTAAAGCCTTCCCGCCAGGGCCGCCCCCTCCCTGACCCTGGCCATCGCCAAGACGCGGTCTCCAGGCACCGGACAGGCGGAGCCCGAGGCCGGCAGGGCGCCCTTGTCCCAGCCTCTTCCTGGTCCCCTCGGCGCCACTCCCACCTACCTCCTCCGGGGTCTTTCCAGTCCTCCAGGCGCGCGTCCTCGGGGTGAAGGCGCGGTTCCCCGAGCTCCGCTCCCGTGGCTGCTGTCCCCGAGGCCGCCGCCCGCTGCGGGGGTCCCACGCGGGTCCCCGAGCGGCGGGTGGCGCTGTGGCGCAGCCCTCCAGCCCCGGGCGCCCGCTGCGCGCGGCCTCCGCCTCCTTGGCCGCGTCGCGTTCCCCCGCCCTCCTCGCAGGGCGAGTGGGAGGCGGCGGCGGCGGTGGCGTGCTGTGTGAGCGCGCGCGAGGGGGGCGGCAGCAAGGAGGCTCCCGGTGCCACCGCGGCGGCCGAGCCACACGGGCGGCGGGCACGGCGGGGTCGCATCTGCCGGCGCTGCGGGGCCGCGAACAAAGACCAGCCGCCGAGGCGCGAAGTAGGGGGCTCGGGGAGTCGGGGACGCAGGGCGCGGGGTGGTGGCCGGTGTAGTTATGTCATAGCCCTCCCTGTCTGCCTGTCCTCTTGCCTTCTTTGGCCTGCAGATTGCTGTGGAGTTAATATTCCCAGGGTGCATGGTTGGAAGAGCTATCTGGTAGTTCATGCTTCATCTTTCCTGGATCCCTCTCCATCTTCTGCCACAAATTCCTCTTCTTTCATTTTACTAATTCTAGTCAACCCTCCTGTCATCTTGGCATCACACATTGTATGTACCTGATGCAAGTCTCATGACTGCTAGAAAATTCAATTCCTGTTACCCCATTAACTTGCTTTTGTACTCTTTCATAGTTTAGGAATCTGTAAAAAAATATTTCTAATTTTTTTCTTACCAGGTGTTATAGATCCCAGCAGCATTGAAACACTGTATTTATAAATAAAATATAATTGAGCAAATTGTTAAAAATAGGGTGTTTCATGACCCTTGTTGGAAACGCTTAAGGTTAATTTGTTACATTTAAGCCAATTAGAATTTTAGGCAGATTTTTTTGGGAGGGGGCAGGGTTATTCCAAATTTATCTTTTAAAAATTTTATTGTAATGCATTTACCTATTATAAAATTTATCTGTTTAAAATATACATAGAATGGCAAGAGAGCTCATTGGGTAAAGATATTTGCTGCTAAGCTTGATTGAGTTCAGTTCTTGGAACCCACATGGTACAGGAACAGGACTGACACCCACAAGTTGTCCTCTGACCTTCAGGCAGATGCTACAACACATACAGACATTCTCTCTCTCTCTCTCTCTCTCTCTCTCTCTCTCTCTCTCTCTCCCTCCCTCCCTCCCTCCCTCCCTCCCTCCCTCCCTCTCTCTCTTCCCCCTCCCTCTCTCTCTCTCTCTTCCTCTTTCCCCCTCCCTCTCTCTTTCTCCCCCCCTCTCTCTCTCCCTCCCTCCCTCTCCCTCTCTCTCCCTCCCTCTCTCTCCCTCTCTTCCTCCCTCTCTCCCTCTCCTCATCTGTCCGCCTGTCCATCCGTATGTAGTTTACTGACTTTAGTATATATACTGAATTTTTTTCTCTCCAAAGGAGTTTTGTGTGCCCGTTCCCAGTCACACTTATTCCTTATCCATGGAGACCATTGTAACCACTGATGGTCTTTCTGTCTGTATATCTGTATTCAGGCCATTGAAATGAAACTCTGATAACATGTGCTTTTTGGTATTAAAACTGGATTATTTGCCTGGTGTGGTAGTCCACACATTATTCCCAGCACTCAAGAGGCAAAAATGGGTAAATTTCTGTGAGTTCTAGGCCATCCTGGTCCACATAGTGAATCCCAAGCCAGCTAGTGAGACTCTGTCTAAAAGCAACAACAAAGTGCACTATTGTCATTTTGGGAGGTGGGTATTGAGGCAGTGTCTCCCGTAGGCCACCATGGCTTTTGAACCTAACGTATAGCCAAGGGTGATCTTGAGTTTTAGATCTCTTTCCAATGCCTCTCTGGTACCAGGATTAGGGAGACATGTTCTACCATAGCAGCCTTGACTTTCTGGTTTTTTTGGTACAGTTGATGCATAAACTTTTTTTCATAAAATAAGTTTTTATAAAATCGGTTTCAAATACAGATAATTTTCTTTCATTCTGTGGGTATCCATTTTCTTTTACTAAAAAGTCTGTTTGCATTGTGTATGTGTGTGTGTGTGTGTGTGTTTGTGTGTGTGTGGTATGCACATCTGCTAAGGCAGGCAGGCAGAGGGTAGCACACAACTGTCAGGAATTGGTTCTCCTTTCATCATGGTCAGACTCAGATGTCAGGCTTGGCAGCAGGCACCTTAACCAGTTGAACCATCTCACTGGCCCCATCTTTGTTTCACTGGCAGTGTCGTACGGTGTGCAAAGGTTTTAGCTTTAACAAAAGCCAATTTTTCTTTCCTTTCAGTTTTTGTTTGAAGTTATTACAAAAGCATGACGGTTTATTCCTGTTTATAGTTGTAGTTCTTATAGTCTGTAATCCAATTTGAGTTAGTTTTTGCGTATTCATGGGAATATCTAGTTATTCTAGAGTAATTTTTAATTGGATTAATTTTTCCAAAAAACAATATCTCATAAAAATAACTGGACTGAAATGATGCTTTTTTTGTTCTCTCTCTCTCTCTCTCTCTCTCTCTCTCTCTCTCTCTCTCTCTCTATCATAGAACATATTTCTAACCAAAGATGGGACAGTGCAGCTTGTAGATTTTGGAATTGCTCGAGTTCTTAATAGGTAACATAACACCACTAAGTATTGTTTTGATATAATGTCCTCAGTCAAATTGAATCTGCTGTAGTATATATGCAATAACTTATAATATTTCTCTCTTCTTTAACAATTTTATTGTTCTAGTACTGTAGAACTGGCTCGAACTTGCATAGGGACTCCATATTACCTGTCTCCTGAAATCTGCAAAAACAAGCCTTACAATAATAAAAGGTATTTAGAATGACATTTAATACATATGTTTGATTTAAATCTTTCTGTCACACTCTTTTAATAACGTTGAGAATACTATTCTAATATGAGTAATGTATGTGTAATCATGTATATCTTTAGGTTTTTAGTATATGATGAGGGAATTGTAAAAGCTCTCTCTCATTGGGAGAACTCGTCCAAGCATCACTTTGTCAGAGTTAGGAATAGAGTGCTCTCTTTGGTCTTTCTCTTTGTCATAGTCATTTTCTATGGAACTATAGCTAATAGTATAGAGTGCATGCTATATTCTCAATAAAGAAACCAAATTCAGAGGGACACACCAACGTGCTTGAATGCCTCAGCCTGCGATGGACCAGTTTAGCCGGGGCACTGGGACTGATAGGACAGGGTCTCAGGAATAGGTGGGTAAGGAGTCAGAAAACGACAAACAGACACAAGACTCAAAGGAATAACATCTGAATGTGTCTTTACTAGGCATGAGGCTCATCCTTTATATAGAGAAGATTGCTTAACAGCATGTATTGTTTTTTTTTCATGCAGTGCAGATTATTCTTAGAGTCATTATACAAGATACATGAGAATAGATTTTCATCAGACAGATGTCCCTGATGTGAGTCTGTGGTTGGTCATGCTAGACATGGCTTGGCATTAGTTTCAATATAAATCTTTATCTAGGCTCTGAGTTCATGGCATTTGAGCTAAAGGGAAGCAGTTGTGGTTAACAGTCACGTAGTCTACAGTCTTTCTATATTTCTGCAATCTGTGCAGAAGAACTTCTTTCCTTCTCCATATTTCTAACTCCTTTTCAAACCTTCCCCCCAAACCAATCTCAAGACGTTGCAGGCATTTATCTCTCTCCTATCCTTATACCCTTTTTGCTGAATCTGTCTTAATTGCTTAACTACGTTTGCCTTTTGTTCTTTATTTACTAAGCACCAGATTAAACCTGGAAACCTTTTTGCCTTGAATGTTCACCCATCTTCCCCCGTTAGCATCATATCCTCCTTTATATATGGCAGTGGCTCATCAGTAGACTCTAGAAACTTAAGCACACTGTCTTCCCTTCCAGAAGAAAACCAGACTGTTTTCCTTAGAACATAAGCAGATGATGCCAAAAGTGCAAGGGCTCAATGCAGGAAGCACAGCACACACACATCTTCTCTGCGGGCACGCTTTCTTGAAGCTTGTGCCATGTCTTACCCGAGAGATCATGCAGACTCCGCAGGAGGGGGCATGACGTCAGCCTACTAGTCATCTAAGCTGCTAGAAGATTGTGTGGTACGCCATTGAGGACAGTTCCGTCATTGAACAACAGTGACCGTTTCCTCCCCTTTTCGAGTCAGAGGTCCCAACCATACACACTGTTCGGTTTGCTGTCATACTTGATTGTAGTAAATGAATGTTTCTCATTTTGTAGTGTCTTTAAAATTGAGTAAAGCATGTTGAATTTTGTAAAATAAATAAATGACGTTTTTATACTGTTCTTTAAAAAATTAAATTTCTTTAATAAAATTTTGAAGTAATTGCTTAGGTAACCCTTATTTTTGTAATTCGAGATACCTGCTTTTATTATCTAGTTTGAAATTTTAAGTTAAGATGGTTTGTAAAGCACATATTTTCCCTAAGGATTCTCTTACTATTTGTTTGCTTTAAGTGAGAAAAATTAAATATGTTTTGATATTAAAAAGAAATTTCTCTTTTGTCTTCCCAGTGACATCTGGGCTTTGGGCTGTGTCCTCTATGAGTTGTGTACACTTAAACACGCAGTAAGTAAATGTTGTGATGTCTCCAGAGCTGTGGCGTCTTCCGGAGAATGCTTACAGAGAGGAGGTTCTGTTTTCTGAAATAGACTGACTTAGTCTCATTGTGTATCTGCTGTTACTCTATTTTGTGCTCCCACAAACATTGTTTTTCATACTACAAACAGATCTCATTCCCCTTCTTTAAACTTATTTACTATGAATCTGATATTTTCCCTAATACTTTTGTTAGTTTCATTTTAGTAAGTTCTTTCAAAACACCTATATTTAGCTGAGTGTGATGGAAAAGCCTGTGTTCTCAGCATTTGGGAGACTGAAGGCAGAAGAATGGAAAGTTCAGGGCCTGTCTGGATTAGCTAGCAGTATTTTGTGTGAAAAACTACAAAATAAATTAAAAGTATTCAAATTCTTTGAGATTGTTATTGAAAGTTATTTAAAGAATTTTATTTCCTGTGTCAACCAGAGCATTTTTGTTAAAAATGAACTGTCAACATAGAAAAGGAAAACAATAAAAGAATTTTGTTCAGTGTATTTTTCAAGTAGTGTATGTGTGTGTGTGGTTTGCTGTGTTTGTTGTGTGTGGTGTATGTACTTGATAATGGGAATATGCATGTGTGCTGTGTGTGTGAGGTTGAAGGTGCCCAGGGTGGCCCGAGGTCAATGTCTGGTGTCTGTCTGTCTTGATTACTTGCCATCTTTATCTTTGCGACAGGCTCACAGAACCTGCTCATTGTTTTGACTTTAGTGAATTTCTACCCACAGCCTAGCCCAGTGGAGAGTACAGAACCATCCACTTTTACATGTGTGTGTTCTGGGGTTCTTGAACCCACATCCTTGTGCTCACACAGCAGGCATTTTACTAACCAAGGCTCTCCCAGCATGTTACCAAGTAATTGTATCACATGAAGTACCTTTGTATTATTTCCAATTTCACCATTGGCATATATTTTTTTTTAATTTATTTTTTTTATTGAGAAAAGGAAGAAAAAAAAAACAAGTTTCCACCTCCTCCCAGCCTCCCATTTCCCTCCCCCTCCTCCCACCCTTCTCCCCCTCCTTCCACTCCTCTCCCCCTCCCTCTCCAGTCCAAAGAGCAGTCAGGGTTCCCTGCCCTGTGGTAAGTCCTAGATCCTCCCCCCTCTGTCCATATCTAGGAAGGTGAACATCCAAACTGGTTAGGCTCCCACAAAGCCAGCACATTGCGTACGATCAAAACCCCGTGCCATTGTCCTTGGCTTTTCATCAGCCCTCATTGTTCGCCATGTTCAGAGAGTCCAGTTTTAACCCATGCTTTTTCAGTCACAGTCCAGCTGGCCTTGGTGAGCTCCACTGTCTCAGTGGGTGGGTGCACCCCTCGTGGTCCCGACTTCTTTGCTCATGTTCTCCCTCCTTCTGCTCCTCATTGGGACCTTGGGAGCTCAGTCCAGTGCTCCAGTGTGGGTCTCTGTCTCTATCTCCATCCATCTCCAGATGAAGGTTCTATGATGATATGCAAGATATTCGTCAGTATTGCTATAGGCTAGGGTCATTTCAGGTTCCCTATCCCACAGGGGCTACACTGCCCAATACCCCCACTATCTCTTCTCATCCCATCCAGCTTACATCCAGATCCCCGCACCCCCTGTCTCCCTCCCTCCCTCCCTTCTTTGGCGGCATAGCACCTCTCAGCTCAGCCTGCTTGCGCTCTGGGACCAGACCTGAATTTGGGAGGGCAAAGGGGAGGGAGGTAGTTCCTCTGTCTCCATAGCCTGCCTGCAGCAAGCAGGGTGGGCCTTTGTTTGCGAGCTACCCAAGCAGCACAGAGATCCGATCTGGACTTTCTTGTACTCTAATTTTAAAACGCCATACTTTAAATAAAGCGTACCACCCGAAACGTTCTCCAAAGTAATTTCCGGTTCGACAAGTTTCCTACCAACACGCAAATATATATATACATATATATATATGTATATATATACATATATATATATATATACACACACACACACACACACACAAAGATTTGATATGCGTAGGTCTAAAGATAGAAGAACTAAATGTTATTGCTAAATTTGGGCAAGTTCAAGATTAATCCTGTCCTGGCACCTAATTCTAGTTCTTATAGGTCGTTCGACGGCTCCTGGAGGAAATGGGAGAGATTTTAATGGGATGGACACCAGGTAGGTAGGTACCACTGGGCAAAGTGAGGGGGACGCCAGAGCCCGGGCTCGCGGTCCACCGCCGCCCAGGTGTGACACCAGGCGGCTGGCGACTCACCTCGCAGCGCAGAGGCATAGCAAGCTGGGCGGCTGGTGGCTGGTGCCGGAGCCCCCGTATCTGCTTGAGATCCCGCGCCAGCCGCCCCGGCAGCTTCACCGGGACAGGGCAGCGGGGTGGCCGCCCCGGCGGACTACACGGCCAGCCGGCTCGCAGGGGAAGTCACGCGTGTGCGGCCAGGCGGGACAGGCGGAGGCTGCTCCCTGGGTGAAGTTCAAGCCTGCGGCTCGAGCGGGCCCTCGGGTCCACCTGCCTCTGCCCCGACTTGAGTCCCCAGGCTCACACCTCCGCCCCCTCCAGCCTCACCCACCAGAAAGCCCGCCCGCCCCGAGCGCACCCGCGCTGAGCAGCTGGCTCTGCGACCCGCACCCGGCCGGCCCTGACCCGCTGAACTGGAAGAGAAGCTGCGGGAGTCGGAGTCCGACAGGTGCGTCGGACGCGCGTGACGTCACCGCGTTGCCGTGAACGGCCGGTCGGCGTCCGGCCGTCCCAGCACTTCCTCCGAGGGGCGCGCTGGGAGGGGCGTCGGCTCCTATTGGTCGGGACGGCTGACCTGGGCGTGGCCTCCGGGATCACGTCTCGTTTCGCGACAGGATCACGCCACTCACGTCTTCGCTGTTGCCCCGCCTGCGTCCACGTGAAGGGACGGCAGGCGGACCCCGCAGAGAGGCGATTTCGGAAACGAGCGGTCCCCAGCATCGCGGCGAAGCCTGGGGTCCCCTCGGCCTGCTCGCACCGTGAGAAACCTAAGCGGGCGGAAGCGAGCGTGGGACCCCACGATTCCCTCCAGACCAGCGCCAAGTGCTGCGGGGCCTGTGGTGGTGTGTGCCACGGTGTCACCGTCACCTAGCCTTACACCCCGTCGCACGTTATACGTTTAAAATACGCAAGGAGAAGAATCCTTAAAAATCCAAATCACGCATTTCAAAAAAAAATAATTCTTGAAAGAATCTTAATGTACCACGTGATCTTACATATTGGGTGCTTGTCGTGTGTCTCAATACACAGGAAACCTGTCCCCCTTGCCCAGGGAGCTGGGTTGTGACAAGCAGGAAGGTACGTAAGTGCCTGGCCTCTGCTGGTGCTTGCCCAGCCTGGTGAACAAAAAGGGTGCAGTTTGTAACAGAGCAGGACCTATGGGACCAGTATGGGTGTCGCCACTGGGTGGCAGAACTAAGACGTGAGGTGGTTGTGTCTCATGTATATTTAATATGTTATGGATATGTATTACTTTGATGATAATATTTACTGCCTTGGGTGTGACTTGGGCTCTCACTGCAAACCTGTAGCCTAATTCTTTTTTTGCCGGGGTAAAGCATCTAGATTTTTGTTAGACAGTACTTAGAGCCAGCTAGTCAGCCTTCTATAAAGATGACAGAATCCTGTGCTGTTTGAGTTTCACGGAAGATTACTCTTAGAAAAGAAAATGCTACTTGTTTTGCTTTTTTGTAATACGTTATACATTAATTTTTGAGAATATTCATTTTAAAATTTGTGGCGGAGAGGGCTTGTGGCTCAGCGACACAGGGCTTCCTTGGCATACCAGGGGCACTGTGTTCTACCTCTAGCTTTACAAAAATAAAATCTCTTTTTCAAGTGACTTGAGTGGAAAGAGAAGACAGGGGCATCCCTAGCACAGCATAGCATGCGTGCTGTGACGTGGATACTTAGAGGACTAATGATATTCCGGGAGCGATAATTCCCAATGAGGAGTTTTTATAGACTTTCTTTCCCCCAGTCTCTCCAACCCGTCAGTGGGAGTGTGCGCTAGTGCCCTCCTGTTGTTGGGTGTATTCTGCGAGGGTTCTGAGAGGATAAAACACAAGTCTCAGTGGTTAAAACCAAGGCTGGCCGGGTTGTTTTCTGCTAGATGCCCTAGAGTAGAGTCGACCTTGGTGCTCTTTGATTATTAGAGATCACTATACTTGGCTCGTTGACTCCTCCATCTTCAAAGCCTTTGATGATAAGTAGAGGGAGTCCTCTAATTTATTGGCTGCTTCTAGGGATTAGACAAACATGGATGTCTTTGGGGGCCTGAACAGCCTGCCTGCTGTGGGAAACTCAGTTCAGCCTTTTACAGCATAAGGTCTTAGTATACACGCACCTGTGCTGGAAGGGTTTGGAGACGCGGAGCAGTAAGTTATCTTTTTATCCCTGATCTCAGAACTAAAGACATGTATGTGCCCTGGCTCTGAAACTAGTGTCAAAGAAACACACTTTGTCCCTAGAATCAGAGCCAGCGAAAGAAATAGGCCCTGTTCCTAAGATTAGAGTCAAAAAGATAAAAAGGACCAGTGAAAGAAACACAGTTTGGCCATGAAGTGAGAGCCATCTCTGCCCCTGGCCAGCTAAACTAACCAGCCCCTGAGCAGGGACAAATAGCCAATCCCCTGTCTCCCTGGGAAAACTCCGCCCCTAAGAAGTTCTATATAAGCCTTTCCACCTTTCAGTTGAGAGCTGCCATTAATCCCGCCCTGGCAGAGGCAGCCACTCTCCGGGACTCCTCCTTCGCAAATAAATTTCTTTCTCAAAAAAGTCTTGGGTGATGACCTCCATTCAAAGGCTGAGGGGACTGAGCTGAAAAACCTTGCTGAGATGCTCCCTAGGGGGCCTCAGCAAGGAGGAGCAGAAAAGAACAACATTGCTAGGAAGCTCCTTAGGGGGGTGTTAACAAAGCCAGTGGAGGAAAACTAACAACATTTTGCTGGAGCCAGAGGAGATTGCTATATTTCTGCACCCGGCTTCCCTTTAGCAGAGTATTAGCAGAAGAAACATCTTCAGCCAGAGAAGCACAAAGCTCTGCTAGGACGCTCTGGTAAGGCAACAGAGCAGAACTTAGCTGTAATGGCTCTCCAGGAGAGGAGCAGGATCCCTATATACTGCGGGGAGACCATCTCCCACCGCACCCCAGCTTCAGGTAGCCTGGCTTCCTAAAAGGACACCTTTGCTCCAGGGCTGAGCTGTCCCATTGCTGCTCTAGGTAGCCTGACTTCCAATAATCAACTGAGTGTGGGGAGCCCAACTCCGATGAACACATCTACATTACCTAAGTCCATGACTCAAAATGTGTCAGAAGGGGAGGGAAAGACTGTAAGGACCAGAATACCAGGAACTTGGCCATGAAGCAGTCTCTCCTAGAAACGGCTATATAAATGACTGGAACAATGGCATTATCAATGGACACACTAGAATGGTTTGAAATTTTAGCAGGGTCTTAATCCTGGACAACAAAAGCCAGACAACTGACTGCTGGGAAAATTATCTTCTTCCAGGGATGAGTCCCTTTATTACTTTATTGGTTGTTCAGCGTAGAGTGATCAGCCTTGAAGCCAAATACACACAACAAGCAATGGGCCCAGCAGGCTCTATTTACATATTTTTGTGCTTACACATGTACATGTACATATACACATATGTAACAAATATAATTAAAGAGGCTATCAACAAGACATAGGATGGGGTTTGTGGGAGGAAAGGGTGGAGGAAGTGATACAATTCTATTTCAATTAAAAACATTTTTAAAAGAATACCGTGAAAAGCAATCGCTAAATACTGTATACCAAAGTGGATGTCAGTATATCTATATCAAGTGTATTTGTGAATGGTGTTACTCTTTTTAAAGATGTGGTGGGAGGGGAGGCCAGTGATGGTGGTCTCACAAGGGGCAGCGGCTGGTGAGTCAGCGAGTCCCCAGAGGCCTTGGCCATTGGCAGGTGACCCAAGGGGGTAGCAGTCCCCCGAGGGGCAGCAACAGACCATGAGGGGCAGCTGGTCACATCATTTGAGGCCTCAGCGCTTCCCAAGCAAGTGGGAGACCATTGTGGGTGACAGACAGACAGGTATGCCATGCAGAGAGAGTTTGGGTATTGAGTTTATTTAGTGGATTATGGAAGGGAACGGAAAGAGGAAAAGGGGGAAAGTGAGGGGGGAAGGGGGAGGAGAGAGAGGCAGCATCCACTTCTTCAGAAGAGGGATGGGAAGAGAGAGAGCACAGGCTGGAGGAGGCAGAAGATCCCCTTGTCTAGGTGGAAGAGGGGAGTGGGTGGGCTTGTCTCTTAAAGGTACAGGGTACCCAGTCTAGCAGATCATAACAGGTGGCATGTGTGTTTGAATCTGTGGGCACACATAGAAGGGGTGTACATGTTTGTGTGTGTGTGTGTGTGTGTGTGTGTGTGTGTGTGTGTGTGATAGCAAGAAGTTGACATCTTCCTCAGTTGCTCTCTGCTCTACCAAGGCAGGGTCTCTCACTGATTATGGACATTACTAGTTCTGACAAGGGTAGCTAGCTGGCATGCCCCATGAATCTGCTGTCTGTGTCTCCTGAATGACTGCAGTACAGGCAGCCAACAAGCCTATCTAGTCTTTTTACACGGGTTCTAGAGATCTGAACTCCAATCCTCATATTCACAGCACATACTTTATTTGCTTAGCCACCTCCTTATCCTGATGGTCATGGGATTCTTATATTGACAGAAATCAAATTATTTATCCAAGTTGTATATAATGTGTGTATCACATACCATACAATGTGTGTTCTATCACCTCAATTTAAAAGATTAGGACTGGAACACTTCTACATTGCTGGTGGGAGTGCAAGCTGGTAAAACCCTTTGTATGTTAGTGTGGTGATTTCTCAAAAAATTAGGAAACAACCTTCCTCAAGACCCAGTAATAACACTTTTGGGTATATATCCAAAGGATGCTCAATTGTGCCACATGGACATGTGCTCAATTATCTTCATAACGGCTTTGTTTGTTATATCCAGAACCTGGACACAACCTAAATGTTCCTCGATTGAAGAATGGATAAGAAAAATGTGGTACATTTTCTACTACACAGCAGAAAAAAAATGCTTGAATTTTGCAGGAAAATAGATGGAGCTAGAAAACATTATTTTGAGTGAGGCAATTCAGACACAGAAAAACAATTATCACATGTACTCACTCATAGGTGGTTTTTTTAATATTTATTTATTTATTATGCATACAATATTCTGTCTGGATGCCTGAAGGCCAGAAGAGGGTGCCAGACCTCTTTACAGATGGTTGTGAGCCACCATGTGATTGCTGGGAATTGAACTCAGGACCTTTGGAAGAGCAGGCAATGCTCTTAACCACTGAGCCATCTCTCCAGCCCTCATAGGTGGTTTTTAAACATAAAGCAAAGAAAGCTAGCCTACAAACCACAATCCCAGAGAACTTAGACAACAATGTGGACACTGAGAGATTTACATAGATCTAATCTACATGGGAAGTAGAAAAAGACAAGATGTCTTTAGTAAATTGGGAGCATGGGACTTACATAGATCTAAGCTACATGGGAAGTAGAAAGTAGAAAACCACAAGATCTCCTGAGTAAATTGGGAGCATGGGGACCTTGGGGAAGGATTGAAGGGGGAAGGGGAGAAACAGGGAGGGGAGCAGAGAAAAATGTAGAGTTCAATAAAAATCAATAAAAAAGATTAGGACTACCGTGCAAGAATACATGAGTATTCTTTAAGAGCAGAAATGTAAATGAAGTTCAGAAACCGTTTACATTAGTTTGTGCACAAAAGTGAGCACCAAGGATGGAAATTGAAAGCTTTATTTTTGTACACTTAAGACTATTAGATTGTTTCAAGGAGCAAAAGTACTTTTGATTAAAAGGAACATCCAGTGGAATCCTTAGGAATAGAAATAGCAGTGCTGTAAAAATAAAACATATAGGGGTATATAAACCAGAAAGGGAGACCACCAGGTAATACACTATATTTTCTCAAAAATACACCATGTACTATGTCAGTAACAATAGATCCTGCTTACCTTTTGTAATAGCTTTTGAGTTTTTCACTGTTTAAACACATTGTAATCTACTCAATTTTTTGTAGACAATTCTATTGTTTCTAGGTTATCTCTTTTTTGGGGGGAGGGGGAAGCTCCATGGTTCTAGAAGTGAAATTGTAGAAGAAAAGCATATCCATATTGGCCCCATGCTTTTAGAAAGACTAACAATTTATATTCTCAGCTTGCCTGGAGTCTAAAGCAGTGACTCTCAACCTTCCTAATGCTGTGACCCTTTAATAAGTTCATGTTGTGACCCCAACCATAAAATTACTTTCATTGCTACTTTCTAACAGTAATTTTGCCACTGTTGTGGATCATTATGTAAATATCTGTGTTTTCCGACAGTTTTAGGCAACCCCTGTGAAAGGGTTGTTTGATTCCCCCAGGGGTCATGACCCACATGCTGAGAACCATTGTTCTAAAGAATTATCTTCAGATATATCTGACAAGTCTTTCTTCAGGGAAGCATTAAAAATCAGTTTGCTCAGATTAGCAGTTGGCAGTGTTTCCGTCACTTTGTTAGATAATGTCATGGGGGTGGAACTAGAGTTGTACTATAGACAAAATTCCTGCTGGCTGGAGCTGGATGGGGCTAAAGATGAGAAGAAAAACAACAACAACAACAACTGTCTTTTGTAGCTGCATGGAGACCGAAGAGCTTGAGTGATTTGCTGTGTCACCACCCGGCAAAGAAATCCCACGTCTATCTCCACGTTAGAAATGATTACAAACTCCTGGACCTAGGAAAGCGTAGGGTGGGGAATGGATGGGAAAACAGAAAGAGGAGGCAGGTTTCTTTGATCTAAATCATCTGACCTCAGATCTCTGGCGAACTCTGTTCATTCTCTCCACTCTATCTGCCCACAACACACAAACAAGCACAACATACAGCAACTGTGGCAGCACACAAAGACGCCATCTTCTTCCTGCTTCAAGTGTGGACTTTCCTCAGTTCCAGGTTATCCTAGAAGGTACTAGGCTATTGAGTAAAGCTACTTGAGAGGACTCTAGCTAGGTGTGTTCTCACCTGTTTCAAATTCTTTCTTATTTTTTATTTTATTTTTGTGAGATAGGGTTTCGCTGTAATTTTTTAAAATATTTATTTATTTACTTATTTATTATGTATAGAATATTCTGTCTGTGTGTATGCCTGCAGGCCAGAGGAGGGCACTAGACCCCATTACAGATGGTTGTGAGCCACCATGCGGTGGCTGGGAACCTAACTCAGGACCTTTGTAAGAGCAGGCAATGCTCTCTACCTCTGAGCCATCTCTCCAGCTCCTTTCGCTGTAATTTTAGAGCCTGTCCTGGAACTAGCTCTTGTAGACCAGGCTAGCCTCAAATTCACAGAGATCCACCTGTCTCTGCCTCCAGAGTGCTGGGATTAAAGGCGTGTGCCACCTCCCCCTCCCCGCACCTGTTTCAAATTCTGCACTAAATTTGAATAGTCTATTGTTCACCACTTCAGTATAAAAGTTATACACAGTAGATGTAAAGGGGTAGAAAACCTAATTATAGCTTTATATCTTAAAAAAATAAAGATTAAATGATTCCTTTAATTAATTGCCCAAGATCACTTAAGCATACCTGATTTATAATCACATAGATATGTGTGCATATGTGCATAAGTACCTGCAGAGGCCAGAGGCTTCAGGATCCCCCTAAAGTTAAATTACAGATGGTTGTGAGCTAACCAGCATGGGTTCTGGGAATCCGAACTCGTCCTCGTCCTAACAACTGAACCGTTTCTCTAGTCTCTCAAAATAACTTTTTAAAGGTTTTGTAGTTAAAGAAAAATTATTTGTGAACTTATGGCATCCTCAGTTAAGCAATGAGGGCTTAAATTATAAAAGTACCGTATCTGTGTACTTTGTGTGGGAAAGTTATTAATATGCTTTATTCAGTCCGAGATTCCTGAGTGAACTTCCCGCCTTCACTCAGCCTAATTCTTTCCAGTTTTACATTCTTCTTCCCACTCTGATCTCTCCCACCCTTTTTGTATCACACTCTCCCTCTGGTTCTTAGCAACTCCTGAAGCTCCACCCCTCCTCGCTCGCCCCGCCCCCTATCCGCACCTTTACACTAGTACCATTTCTCTTCAGTCTTCACAAGCCTCCGGGTGGCCTCACCCCAGTGGCCCTAACACACTCCGACGGCCCCGCCCCTTTCCGATGCCCCGCCCCAGTCCCTTTGCTCCTCCCCGATCCCGCCCAACTCACTTCGCCCCGCCCCCAAGCGATCCGCCTACCTCTCGCTCCGCCCTCCGCCTCGCCTCCTCTCTCCTCTAGGCCCGCCCCTCTGACCCCGATGCTTCCGCAGTCCCGTAACCCGCCCTTCCCCAAAGCCTCGCCCCTATCATCCCCGCTAGTCCCGCCCTGCGCTGCAGGTACCGCCCCGTTCGCACCGTTCGGCTAGCCCCGCCCCGCCGTGCATTCCGGCTCCTCCCCTGCAGCACCTTTGCAAGTAGGGCTCTGCGCGCTGACGTCACACGCCGGCGACGGTGACGCGGGCCGTTCCTCTCTGCCCATCCTCAGCCCCAGGGTTTTGGGGCGGCTACGTGGGGCGTCCCTACCTTGAGCCGGTGCAGTTGCCCACAGCCCGGAATCCATGGTCTCTGTGGCGAGGCGGGAGGACGCGGGCGGCAGCTAGGCCCCCCAGTCGCACGCGCTGCGGCCCCGCGCTCGGCCCTGCCTCCTGGCCCTGTGAAGTTGGGGGCGGTACCCAGGCACTCCCCCTGTGCCGCCGCCGTTTCCAAGGGGTCAGAAACCGCTGTGTTTGTGTCGTCCGCGGAGCCGGGGTCCGTGGTGCGGGTGCTGTGCCTGGCCGGCCGGAGGCCAGCCTGACGGGTCAGCCGGAGACCCGTGCCAGGGTTGGGAGTCGCAGCCTGGGCTGTGAGCAGCTGCTGGGGAGACAGACTCGCTTTCTCTTTCAGCATGCCTTTTTCAAAGTGCACCGTGGTGCGGCTGCCTTAAGCCCTAGGGGAAGACCCTGCTGCCTCTGGACCGGTGCTTCTCGTCGCCACTGTTATTCTGAATCAAGTACCTTGTCATTGAGGTGAGTTTATCGTGGGGGAAGCAGTGGTAGGCAGGATTGTGAAGTCACTGGGAGCCAGGAGACTTGTATGGACGCTCTGTAAAGTGCGTGGATGCCCACCCAAGTGTTTGCACGTGAAGCACCTTCAGCTCATTAAAATGTAAACTCGTCGCTCCAAGCAGTTCTTTGATATAAAATGACAATGCAATCTTTGTGGATGATAAGCAGTCATTTAAATGGATTAGATGCCTTTGATGTTATCTGTGTATTTTAATGAGAAAATGAATAACAGTTAACTAATTAACCTAAAAGCTAATGTATCACTTCTCTTCGTGATTTGACACAATTTCCATGTGTAAAGTATTAAAATTTTTACTACTTTAATAATTTAGTGGAACTTTGGGGAGGGTTCCTGGGGATTGGATACAGGACTTCATTTTTTTTTCTAGGCAGGTTATCTGCCCGAACAATTTTTTTTTCTCTCCTGTAAGACCTCCGAGAAGCAGAAATATTTTTATTGCCTACATAAATCACATTAGAAATGTCTGTGAAGGCTTAAAAAGCCCTAGTCCCTCCAAGCGCTAATGATGGGCTTTTCGTAAGATGCAGTAAGTAGAGATGAAGGGCTGAAGCCAAACACAAAGAGTAGTTCTTTGTTTCTAGTTTTGAGAATCTATAGAGGTCTGCAGTTAAAATTGTCTCTTCTAGGGAAACCCGAGTAACCTATTTTGTGGGGAAACTGGTTTTTACACGGAAAAAAGTCTGTTAGAAATCTGATAAAAGCTGTGGAACTTCACCACAGAAGTTCTTTTGAGGTCATATTAATAATACATTAGCATTGTATCCCAAGTAGATTTTACTCTCTAGTCTGCTTTCTTTTCTAAATTTTGGACATAATAGCTTTTCATGCATATTAAGTTTGTCTTTGTATGTTGGTAGTTTCTACCTCAAACTCCTTGAATGTTGCCTGAATATATTTACCAAGGAGAAAACACATACTGTAAAAAATAAATAGTAGCAATCCTCTATTTTGTTTTCTAATTCATTCTCAGTTATGAAAAATAGAGAAGGATTTTCCTCTCTGAGAAAATACATTGACCCTTTCTACAGTTCAGGCTGTTTCTATTGTTTTGGAAGAACTGTGTGTTTAGACTGCCTGTAGGCAGTACCAGGAAATTTCTTGGCACCTGTTTGCATCTATTCCTAATGTTTCCCTTTGGAATAACCTGTCCATCAAATATCTGAAACAGCTATGCTTAGTGCCTGTCAGTATGTGTTTTCCTGATTGATGGAGTTGCAGTTTTAAATTCATGTAATATGACAGTTTTCACATGTGGTTCATAATATTGTGTCAAACATTGCTTATTTGTAATAGTTCTTAGAATAAAAAGGAAGATACCTAATTTGTCTAGAGCTATGGTATGTTTTTTTCTGGAACATAATTGACATACTTAAAAAGCAACATGATATTGTGGCAAAACTTTAAATGTTAAGGTAAAAAAGTTTGGACATTGTTTAAGGTTTTTCTCCTTCAATGCTAAGGATTAGTCCCAGGGCCTGGTGCATTCTAGGCAGGTGCTTCTGCTGCCAAGCTGTATCCCCTTTCCTGTTCAGATATTCAAGTAGGGCCAGCAAGATTGTCACCAAGCCTGATGACCTTAGATCAGTCCCTATGACCTACCTACATGGTGGAAGAAAAGAACTGAGTCCCACAAGTTGTCCCCCCCCACACAGTCTGTCTTTCTAAATACATATATTTTAAAACATTTAAAAATTAAAGTGAAAATATTGATTTGCTCAGTGTTCTTCCTACTTGTATCAGTATACATGGCTTATTAAAAGTTTAACTTTATTATTTTGAACAATTCTTATAGTTCAAAATTCAGACAATACAAAAGATCAAAGAATTCTCAACTGTTCACTTCCCTTTTTAAAAGCAATATTACTAGTTTTTGTGTCCTTACAGAACTATTTCTTATATAAATGTGTTTGTTGCCAACTTGATACAAATCTAGACATATCTTGGAAAAGGGAGTCTCACTTGAAGGCTTGCCTCAGTCAGATTGTCCTGTACATGTCTGTGAGCATTTTCTTGATTAACGATTGGTATGGGAGAGCTCAGTCTACTGTGGGTGGGGCCACCATTAGGCGCATGGTCCTGGTTGTGTAAGAAAGCCAGTTGATGCAGGTGGTATATGTTATTATCTTTTCTTTCACTTCATTTGAAACTGTTTTCTAGTATAATAAATTAGTTGTAAAGTCTAACAACTATGAAATAGGTAGCTTGTTTTCCTTCTGATTTACATTGACTGCAGAAAAGGAGAACTTGTCTGTTCCGAAACTCATTAACATGAATCTGATTGCTCAGAAAGGTACCTGTTGGTAGAGGCTGCTCATTTGTTCCTGGTCGCCCAGACCCGAAATAATCACACAGAAACTATATTATTTGCAATGCTGTTTGGCTAATAGCTTAGTTGTATTGCTAGCTAGCTCTTATATCTTAAATTAACCCATTTCTATTAATCTGTGTATCACCATGTGGTTGTGGCCTACCAGTAAGGTTTCTTCTGGCGTCTCCTGCTGTAGCTCTATGGCTTCTCCTTGGCTCTGCCTCTCTCTCCTCCTCTATCTACTTGGAATTCCTGCCTTGCCCTATTCTGCTAAGCCACTGTCTGAAACAGCTTTATTTATTAACCAAGAAAAGCAACACATAGACAAGACTTCCCACACCATTGATAAACAATGTGTTTATCATTGTTTGATGGCAATTAGAATTATTTTCTTTTTACCAAGAGCAGTAAATTTGGCTTTACTGAATTAGAACCACAAAGCTCAGTATGTGGATGGCAATAGAATTACAGAATAGGAACACTAATAGGTTCTGCTTTTTGGTATAGTATCTAGAAAGGAATTGGCAATTAAATTTGGAAAAACAGTCAAACTGACAAATTTTGTTTTCTCCTCTCTTCGAAAAATGTCACAAAACAATGTCGGTTATGAAATAACCTCATTATGTGGCTATTATTTAATGTAATTTTATTTCATGGAATTGAGTCTTCTAAGATGAGTTTATCATCTCTAAGTAGTGTAGTAATATGATACATTGAGCTTCCCTGTTCTGGGAATAGCATTAAGTTTTGGCTGATTCCTAGATACCCATTATACTATGCCAGTTGATTCAATGTAGGCCATGTTTGGAATGACTTTTCCTCTCTATCCTACTGTTGATGGCTGGATTTTTATGATAATGTTTTAATTCTTAGTTCTCTTAAAGTTGCTAAAAGAATTTTCATTATAGAAATTGAAATGAGATCTGATTATAATGTTTATTAATGTTGAGGAAGGTTCTTTTTTCACAAAATTTAATAAGATAATTATCAATTTTACTACAAGCTGGATTTTAACCTTTAGTTTTCAGGACTATATTATGAATTCTGTAACTTAAGAAAATCGAACCTTTTTAAGGGAAATTTAAAAATTTAGTATTGGTGGATGAGGTGGTGAACTGTGGCAGAAACTTTAAGTTTCCTGAAAGCCCATTTCCTCCTAGAAAGGAATTATACATTGGAATGTGCTTGCTGTGAATGGAAACAGAGCATTTTGGGTGAATAAAGTATTAGTTTCAGACTAAAATAGTGAATTTATGTATTCTGCAGAAAAGAAATCTTGCCCCTGGCTGTGTTGATTACTGCTTTTATGACTTTCACATGCTTCCTTTCTTAAGCTCTCATTACCTAGTGTATTTTTTCTGACTTATCCTTAAATTATAATTGTTAAAGCTATTGTATTAGTCATGGTTCTCTAGAGAAACAGAATAGATGGGGGTTTATTAGAATGGCTTACAGGCTGTGGTCTAGCTAGCCCAACAATGGCTGTGACCAGATGGAAAAGCAAAGAATCTCGTCCACAAGGTTAGTCTTCAATCCTGAAGATGAAGTTTTTAATGCCAGTGAAGGGGTGCTTCAGCAGTGGGCTAGATGAGCTTGCCCTCAGGAGTGAAGGCAAGCAGGTAAAGAGCCAAAGCGTCTGTCCTCCATGGCGAGTCGGTAGGCAGGAAGGCATGGCGTAGTACTGGAGTGGTAGTTGATACCTTTATATCCTTTTATGTGGACTGTCACCAAAGGTGTAGCCCAGATTTTAGGATGGGTCTTCTGATCTCAAGTGATATAGATTTGGAGTGGGTCTTCCCACCTCAAATGATCCAGCCAAGAAAATCCCTTACAGGCGTGCCCAGCTGCTTGGGTTTTGGTTGATTCCAGGTATAGTCAAGTTGACAACTAGGATTAGCCAAGCTACTAACAACTTTATCTTGGTTGGAAAATCTTTGAGGTATACTAATCAAGCCAGTTCATATTAAGCTGGGCGTGGAGGTACACACTTGTACCCCATCATTTAGAACTGAAAAGTAGGACAGTTAGTTTGAAACCAGCCTGGATTACATTCAAAACCTGTCTCAAAAATAAAGTTTTTACGTTTATGACAGATGAATATTTCATTAAATAGTAAGGTTTTGCATACTAATAAAAGACTGTGCAAGTAGAACTGGGCAAACAGTTTACAGGAAGTACAAATGTTGAATAAATATGGAAGAAATTTTCAGATTTATCAGTAAGCAGAAGAATTGAAATGTAGCACTGTCCATCAGAGAAGGAACACAGTGACACATGCCTTAGGTTGTTCTTAGTATATTGCTTTAATTACCCCTCACAGTGATTCTTTAAGTGCATACTGTGCTTATCTACATTTATAGGTGAATAAATTGAGATACAGAAAGCATCAGTGTAAGGCAGTGGTTCTCAACAGCTCTGATACTGCACCCTTTAATGCAGTTCCTCATGTTGTGATGACCCTCAATCATAAAATTATTTTGTTACTACTTCTCAGCTGTAGTTTTGCCACTGTAATGAATTATAATGTAAATATCTCATATGTAGATACCTGATATGCAACCCCTGTGAAGGGTAGGTAGTTCAACTACCCAAGGGGTCGCAACCCACAGGTTGAGTACCACTGGTCTGAGGTCATGTGACAAGTAATAGAACCAGGACTTAGCTCTGTCTTAGTGTTGTGTGGAGACACAGTGACCAAGACAAGTCTTACAAAGGAAAGAATTTAACTAGGGACTTGCTTATGGTTTCATAGGGTTAGTTTATTATGAAGGGAGCATGGCGGCAGGCAGGAAGGCATGGAACAGTGCTGGAGTGGTAGCTGATACCTTTACATCCTGATCCACAGGCAGGTCTGCAGAGGAAAGTGGGGCACTGGGCCTGGTGTGGTCATGTGAAATCTCAAATCCTACTCCCAGTGATAAACCTCCTCCAACAAGGCCATGCCTTCTAGCCTTCTAAAGAGTTCTTCACCTGGGGACTAAAAATGCAAGTATATGAGCCTGTGGGGCTGTTCTTATTCAAACCACCACAAGCTCTAAGGGTCCAGTGCTCTTTTTAGACATTGAAGTTTGTTATGACTGCAAGTGCAGACGTGAGTGGGGACATGTGTGCCATGCGCATGTGTGGAAGCCAAGCAGCAACTTTGTGGAGTTTTCTCCTTCCAGGGATCCAACTCTGGTCTCCAAACTTGCTTAGCAAGTGCTATTAACCCACTGGGCCATCTTGCAGGCCAGCTCTTTACTGCCTTTTGTTGCTTCTTTGATATCTTTATAAAGAATAGCCACTGTTGGTAAGAGTGTTTAAGAGTCAGCATTTTATACAGTATTGGGTACCGTAGTAGATGTTTACCACTCTAGTGGGTCTGTGAACCGGAGAGAGTGGGGCCTAAAGAGGAGGTGGGCCGAAGTCTCATGCGATAGCCACCTTTATTCAGAGCAGCAGAAGTTTATACTCTGAGGGCTGAGTCACATGAGTAAAGAGTACAATCACGGAAAACATTTTTTCCACAGAGCAGACGGATGACAGCAGCTGAAATAAACACCACACCTGGATTAAGCACGACAACACATTGTAAGAACAGTTCTGTGTTTTGAAAAAACCGAGGTCACAAGACTGTGTTTTCTTGGAGTTTTCTCACAAGCACTCAGGAATTCTCACAATTCTCACATGCCTTCGTTCTTGGACCATGCTCTGACAGATATTTCTGCAAGATGCTTAAGTAATATGTTTGCAAGCTTTAATTAACACCTGCATAGTCTTTGATTTCAGATTTTATCCTAAAAAAATCCTTACAGTAAATAACAAAATATACGTACAGAAATTTTACCTTGAATTGTTGAAACAACTTTGAAAAATTGTCTTACTAAGCTTTATTCTTATTAAAATAATAAAATAATGCTACTGGTTCATGTAGGAAAAAGATTGCCTTTATGTGCCTGTGTTGTAAATATGTTTACTGCTGGATACTTGAAAGCATTCTAATAAAACTGAAACATCAATATTTCTTGTTTTGTTCTAAGTGTAAAGTGTAAGTTTCAGTCAAGATATTAAATATCTTTGTATTAAGACTTGCCTAATCTCTGCTAATTCTTTCGCATGTAGCTACCCTATAAAAATGCCTTAAGAAAGAGCCATGGAGAAGTATGTTAGACTACAGAAGATTGGAGAAGGCTCATTTGGAAAAGCTGTTCTTGTTAAGTCCACAGAGGATGGCAGGCATTATGTTATCAAGGAAATTAACATTTCAAGAGTAAGTACATTTTTACTTTGTTTGCAGAAGTAGTAATTTGGTCACCATAGGACCAAATATTAAATATTTAATACTTATCAGAGAAATGCATAACCTAGTGAGGAAGAGTGCTATGATCCCATCAGGACCACTACGTCACTGGAGTCTGTGTGTCCTTTCAGATTTTTTCCTCTTTGTTCCTGTATGGTATGTAGAAACATATACTTATAGTCCTGTAACTTACTGTAGATTGGGCACGCTTAATGGGCTTCACTTACGGATTCAGTTCATTCCTTTGTAACATACTGCTATAGTTTTTAATGTTTGTTATTGTTATCGTGCTGTATTAGTAGCATTTTTAACCACTCTCTTTTAGGTGGACTTTTACCTTTATTAGTGGCTTTACTATTTTCTTCCATTTAAGATGTCCGGCAAAGAACGGCAGGAATCAAGGAGAGAAGTTGCAGTGTTGGCAAACATGAAGCATCCAAATATTGTCCAATATAAAGAATCATTTGAAGGTCAGATATATTTTGCAAACATTTAAAATAAGCTCTAAGATACTTACAACTTTTTGGTATTTTCCTTTAAGGAATTATTTTGTGAATGTATTTTCAGTAAAAATACTTTTTGTTGTTTGATAAATATGCATGTTAGTATTAGTTTGATTCTAGGATAGTAGTGATAACCTCATAGCTTAATATTGACTTACTGTTATTAACAGTTACTTAAGAAGAAGCAGTATAGTACAAAAATTTTGAGTGGGCAAAATTAATAGCAACATTTTAACCTTAAATTTCCCAATTAAGTATTTCTACTGACACTGAGAAAATGTTCTGATCTTGATTTTTGTAAAAGCCATTACCTTATTTTTGATGATTTCATACATGCATATAACTTAATCATATTCGACCTGTAGTCCATTGCTTTCCTCTTCCAAGCACTCCCTTCCTACTTTCATGTCTCCTCTTTTTAATAACCCACAGACTTTAACTAGGGTTGCTTGCATGTGGACAGGTATGGGGTGCTGGCTGAAGGAGTTCCCACAATGTAGTCGTGTCAAAGACTTCCATAATGGGGTTATTTCTTGGGCAGTTTACCAGTGATGACAGCCCTGAGGAAAAATGACTCGTCCTTGCCCAGTAGCCTTTAACTACCATATATCTTCTTCTAGGAGTGGGTCCTCATGGGCCCTCCCAGTCCATCCTAGAACGTGGTGAACAGGCCCATCTGCACCCAGGAGTCATCTGAATGATTCAAATGTACTTCATTTTAAGCATTACCTGTCACCATAAATGTTCAGAAGGCATAGACAGGCATGACTACAAGTTCTCGGTTCTTCTAAGTTCACCCTCATTCGAACTCCCTAGGAATTAGCATGGTTGACAGCCAGTGTTGATTCTTAGCCTGTTTTCTGTGCCTACACGACACGTGCTGTGTTAGGGAAACAAAGTGCTTGGTTTTTCTCTCTGCCCTGGCACCACAATTGTGAAGACTTCTGTAACTCAAAAGGTGTGGGAATCTTTCCAGTAGCAAAGAAGCAGCTCTACAGTGGATAGCAGCTAGAAGCTCACTAATCCAGTCCACATCAGACACTGTCTACTTGCGGGGAGACTGGGGACAGTACTGGTCCACGCTGTCCCTATTTCAGACCCACTAGCCAGTGCAGAGCTGTGAATTTCTGCCAAATAAGCTACAATGGACTTTCCCATGACCGCCCTTCAGATCTGATCAACTTGCTCCAGCAGCTCACAGAACTCTAGGAAACACTGCACTTGAATTATAGCTAAGACATGCCATACATATATAGCACACGTATGTCTTTTATAATGAACACAAATTCACACCCAGACTGTTAGAAAACAGTAATTAAAATGTCTGGGGCTTTTGGCTTCTAAACTTAGTAGTGGTAAAGGAAAGGTGCTAGAAACAGCCAAGCAGTGCGCTTGTACTGAGTTTTCTATTTCATGTCCCGTTAATGTTTTCGTTATGCTCTTAGTTATTCTCTGGCTATGTCACTGGCTTATGTGGTTTTTGTGTTTTGTTTTGTTTCAACATCAAGCAGTTTCTAAGGTAGTAGTTTTGGGTTTTAGGGGTCCTTTAAAAGACTGTAAGGCTATTAATGATGAAGGGGTTTTTGTGTATCTGTAGTCCTGTTCAAATTAATCTGACAAACAGGTAGTGGTATGATGTTAGAAAAAATACAAGATAGATCATTACTTCTCTAACGAAGGAAATCCTTTTCTGTTAATGATATATTTAAAGCCGGGCGATGGTGGCGCACGCCTTTTATCCCAGCACTGGGGAGGCAGAGGTAGGCGGATCTCTGTGAGTTCGAGACCAGCCTGGTCTACAGAGCTAGTTCCAGGACAGGCTCCAAAGCCACAGAGAAACCCTGTCTCGAAAAACCAAAAAGAAAAAAAGAAAAAAAAATGATATATTTAAGTAGGTATTGATTTAAAACTGGGCGTGGTGCCACACCTGCAATACTAGTTAATACTAGGGAGGGAGAATCAGGAGGATTGTGAGTTTGAAGCCAGCCTGGGTAACATCTGGAGAGACCTTGACAAGCAGGCATGCAAGCAGGGGGTAGATGAGTGGGAGCGCGGGGAGAGGGAGATGGGAAGGGGAGAGAGAAGGAGAGAACAAATGAAAATTTGCTCCAATAGAGATCTGAGTAGCAGAAAAAATAGCTAATTCATATACTGAATCCCCTCATATACTGAAATTTTTCAAATTTCTTTGTGTTCTGTGTAACTTCTGTAGTCTCATCTCTCTGTTTCCCCATCTTCCATTGCTGGAGATCAGATATGTGGCTTTGTGTGCTCTCTGCAAACTTATTTCCAGCTTTGATACAGGCTCTTGCCAAGTAACTCAGATTAGGCTCAAACTTGCAAATCTTCCCTCTTCAGCTTCTTGGTACTACACTTAACTTCCAAAGCATAGAAGGTTTGTTTTCAGCTATCTTTGAAATACCATTATTATTATTTTGTCTCATAATTAGCTATTGTTACTGCTCTGTTTCCTCCCTGAAATAGTCTTAATTATTAATAAGTGTGTAGATGATGACACTCTATGTGCAACTTGTGGATTGTATAGAGGTTTTTTTTTTCATATTGCCAGTTTTTAAGGTTTATTTCTACTTTATGTGTGTGTTTGCCTGTGTGCATCTAGGTGCACCATGTACATGTTTGGTACTCTTGGAGGTCAGAAGGCAGCAACCGACCCCATGGAATTGGAATTATGAGTGACTGTGAGCCACTGTGGGTGCTGGGAAACAAACTCAGGTCCTTTGAGTGCTCTTAGCTACTGAGTCATCCCTCCAGCCCCATTTTCTTTTGTCATTTTTAGCATGTACATTGAGAGGATCTTTCCAGCTAGTCATAGTCCTACTAGATCTTAATTAGTTTGATCCAGATCAGTATCTAGTTCTAATGGTTTATTCTAGGCGGTATATCAGAAGAGCATATAAGAACCCTCAATTACAATGCCACTAGAAATGGAGAGAAATGAGTGTTTCTAGAAATATGGCCATTGTGCACATCAAAAGGATACGAGAAGTAGGAACACCACTCTTTGGTTGTGATAGTCTTCTTAGTGAGTCATGGCTCAACACATGTTACAAGTCATATTGGTCACTCTTCCTTGCATGAAAAAACGTTGGTAGTAGAAAGAATAATTGTTTTCTGGGCCTTTCTAAAGATAGAAAGATCTTGCATAAAGATTTATAAGAGAATAAAAGAGACCCCTGGGATTGGAGGTGGAGGTTGTGCCTTATTTGCTGTTGAATCCACAGAGTTCATTATATCATTTATTGTTGAGTTTGTGTTTAATGAACAGTTAATTCTAGTGAATAATTCAAAACTAAAAGCTAGTGATCATTTCAAGTCTAAGGGTTCTGAAAAATGGGTGGAAGCCTTGCATTTACAGCAGCACGACAGCTAATTTGACTACCGGAATCTAAAGTATGCCCCACCTTACCTAAGCAGCCTCAGTTTTAGTTTTTTCTTTTTCTTTTTTTTTATAAATTTGTCTATCCCTTATCATTTATTTTAAAATTTACTGAACATGAATTTTCTATTGTTGAACCTTGTATTTGTACATCTATCTCTTCCTCTTTGTTGTATTTTATTGTGATTATTTTTGTAACATCTCCCTTAATTGTCTTATTCTACTTTCATTATTTAAAGTTCAGCTCAAGTCCCAATTTCTTTAAATTTTTCATAATTGATTTTCTTTGGTCTTTTCTTTCTTTAAATTCCTTCTGCCTTTCTCTTTATCACCTAGTCTCAATTTATATGCATGTTTTTGCTAAGGAGGATGGAGGGCTGTATTTGTTCTTTTAAATCTTATGGCTCTGGACAGTTTTTCCTATTTATTAGAGAAGGAATCTAGCAGAGGCTAAGTAACTTACCCCAGTCATTTAGTTGGCTTTTGAACCGACTTCTATTTAATTTCAAAGTGATCTTTTTTTCAGAGTCACACAATGAAGAACTGAAGTGGACAGGCATCTTTCCCTACTGTTCTATCCCTGAGGTCACTACTTAGTTCATATATTCACCGTGTTATCTCTTTTCATCATCTCCAGGCTTGGCTGGTGCTTCTGTAGCTTTAAGATTAGCACATGACCTCTCTGGCGTCTCTGAGTTACTTGCTCATCTCTCTAACAGTCTTTATAGCCCCAATCCAGCCCCCCTATCTTTGTTTGAAAATGAAATTTTATTACATCATAATTGTTTGCAAATAGCTTATGATTGCTTTATTACTATGATGGGAAAGTTAAGATAGAGACCATATGACTGTTAAGCCTCAGCTGTATACTCTCTTACTCCCCCTCTTTTGTTATTGTTTGTTTTTTTTTTTTTTTTTTTGAGACAGGGTTTCTCTGAGTAGCCCTGGCTGTCCTGGAACTCACTCTGTAGACCAGGCAGTACTCAGAGATCCTCCTGCCTCTGCCTCTTGAGTGCTGGGATCAAAGGTGTGTGCCACCCCCGCCCCAGCTTCTCTTACTCTTTACAGAATAAACTTGATGACTGTTAATTTGTGAGCTCTTTCAGTAACATTCTGCAAAGTTGATTCCTACACATCTCTGTGCCGCGTTCAATATATTTTTGACAAACAGAACAGGTGTGGGAAGCAAGGTAACAGAGGAACTCTGTAGAGTAAGGTGGCGAGACTCTGGGATCACTTCCTTTCCACTCCAGTTTCCATGGCAGTTGTCTCCACTTAGCCTTCTCGTTGTCTTTCCCTTAGTCAGATGCATTTCCTCACAGGGATTTGTGAGTCTCTACCACTGTACGTACTCTTGAAGTCACTTTTTCTACTCAGAATCCTATGTCTCTATGAAAAGGCATTTCCAACTTTATGCTATTCTCTCCCAGTAAATATCTAAAAAAAAGGGTTTTTTAGTTTTAGTATTTGTTTTTATTATCTTTGGAAATAGGATTTTTATCATGTGCGTGACTTGAAACTAGTAAGCCTTCTGCTGCCACCTCACATGAAGGGGTGTTTCATTAGAGAAATATTTTAAATCTGTGACTTTAAATGTACTATTTGTTCCTTAAGAATACTTAAAGCACGTGTACCAAGTAAAGCTGCTTACACGTCATTCTGCAGTCCACTTCTGTAAGGTTGACCCTGTTCTTCGCTCTTCTTCTGTCTGTGTGCTCACACAGGCACACACTGTAAGTACAAGTGCCTAGCTGATCCAGTTCAGATGGGATATAAGCATGTGCTTTTTCTAAACTGGGAATGCGCTGTACATACTGTTCTGCCACATCTGTGTTCAGTTGACAGTGTTGAGTTCTGTACGCAGAGTTGTTTCCTTCTCAGTGGCTGCATAGTACAGGGCTATCAATAATTTATCAGTCCCCTTAATGGACATGTAGATTGTTTAATAAACAAGTAGTACTAAACCATCCCTTGTATACATATTTTGACATTTCTGATACTATATCTGTAATAAATCTGAATTTGCAATTACTAGTTTAAAAGACATGTGAATTTTCAGTTTCTGTGTTTTATCAAATGATTACCACCTCCTCACAGAGGAAATATGAAAATGAGGTAGGTATGCATTGTACCACATTCTGAGCCATCTCACGTTATAGTGGGATATTCCCTGGTTCCCTGGTTACTTTTTTGTTTGTTTGTTTGTTTGTTTTCAAGACAGGGTTTCTGTGTAGCTTTGGTGCCTGTCCTGGAACTCACTCTGTAGACCAGGCTGGCCTCAAACTCACAGTGCTGGGATTAAAGGCGTGAGCCACCACTGCACCACTCCTTGAAAAGTTAGTATTTCCTGTATGTGTTTATCGTCCTTTGTTCCTTTGTGTCATTGGTCTTTCTGGTCTCTGTCATCTCTTATAGTCACTGGCCTTTCCCCAGAGATGTGAAAGAACTTTTGCACATTTGAGAATTAGCAACCTATCAATTATTACGTTCAAGGATTTTTCTCTAATTGTTATTAAACTTGACCATATATTTTGCTACAAAGATGTTGTAAATTTTGTATAGCAAAGTTACCGTGGGACTTTGGAGAGGGGTATTTTTGTGTTCTGTTTTGAAAATCATGTGTCAGTCAAAATTATTAAAATTGACCAATGTTTTGTTTTATTATTATATTTAATAATACTGTCTAATTGTAATTATTTTGGCATGAAGAGGTGAGGTAGAAATTGTTTTCCTTCTAACTGACATTTCCAGAGACTATTTATCGGTGGTGAATACGGTTAGAGGTATTTGGTAGATGCCTTCTAAATTTTTATCTTGATAGTTTTTTTTGGTAACTTTTAATTATATTGAAAAGATATAGAAAAAAGATAAACTTACCAAACTTACCCACCTAGCACTAATCCATAATAAAGTATAAATTATTTATACTTTTCATTCATTTCTTTCCAGACTTTGCAGTGTGTAACATATTTAGTATGCGTTACACCTATTTCTCTTTGTCAGTTGGCTTGAATACCTACCAATGTTAGTATTGGCAAAGTACAAAGAAATTGTAGCCTAAATGTTCTTAATGTGATGTTTCTCTCCAGATTTTGGACTGGTTTGTACAGATATGTTTGGCTTTGAAGCATGTACATGATAGAAAAATTCTTCACCGAGACATAAAGTCACAGGTATGTTCTTTATAGTTTGCCACAGGTTCTCACAGTCTTGCTAAGTCAGCCTGGAGCTCTAGCCAAAGCTGGCTTAGATTCCCCGGGGTCTTCAGACCTTAGCATCCTGGTGCTGGTTTAGCGGTGTGAGTCTACGCCAGGCAGTAACTTCTCCATTTCTGTCCTTTCAGTCAGGCCTGCTCATGCAGATACTCGGTATCCCCTGTCTTTTCCCCATAGGATTTTATACTCTCCTTCGTTCTCATGGAATAAGTGAAAAACAATGTATGGAAGTTAATTGTTTTTTTAAGATTTTGCATGTCCTTTTCCCTTTTCTCTAAATAATGATAATTTGGATGTAAATTTCTAGACCTGGATTGTTTTTCTACAAAATTGTAAGATATGGTAATTTGTTTTTTGGTATCAAGACTTGACATTCAGAAATTTAAAGCCATTATGATTTTTTTTTCTGAAAGATTGAGATTCACTTTGTGCCTTTTGGTTTGAAATTTTGCCAAGTAGTGTATTAGTGAGGTTAATTTTTTATTCACTACACCGTGCCTTTTGTGTGTGTGAGAATCTGTATTGGCTAGAAATATTTTGGAGATCTTGGTCTCTGGATTTTCTTTTAAATAAATCTAAATACATCACTTCAAATGTCTTCTTTGTTCTTTCATGTCTTTCTCATTATCTCTTCATTGGCTATTAAGTTAATTATTTTTCTCAGTTAAGTAGGTTTATGCTTCTTTCTTTTGCCTTTTTCTTCTGTTTGGTGTCAGGATCATACCCAGAGCTGCTAGGAAAGTACTCAACTTGACTCTCTGTCTCTAGCCCCCAGCCCCTTTGAAATTTTCTGTAAGTTAGTACTTGTCTCATCCTCACAGTTTTACTATAATGACCATTTTTTAAAGAAAAATAATGGGATTCAGCTTTATCTATATCTGTTCTTAGTTGTGTTTCATTTTTTCATGTTTTCTCTTTTTATTGGATGCTCCTTGTCATTTCTTGCCCTCGCCCTGATATTTTCTTTCTGTAGCATGTGCTGGTCTTAAGTTCTTCCATTCTTGCTTGAACCCCAAGAATGTGGGGATTTCAGGCTCCTTGCAGTTTGTAAGCATATTTACAGTTAATGTTTTATCATACTGCTTTATGACTTTGTTTTTGAGTCTCATTCCAGAGACCAGGCTGGCCTTGAACTTGTGGTCCCCCTCCTGCTTCTTTGTGCTAAGTGTTGGGATTATGGGCATGCACTGCTCTCCTGGGCTGAGGAGTTGGATTTGTATTGAATTCTCCTCACATTCATGATTTCTTTGGTTTTTGATTAGATTTCTTCATGTCTAACTGGATTATTTTTAGAGTATCCAGGCATATCTCTCTCTTCTGTTGGTGTGTGTGGTGTGAGAGTGTTGGGGAGGGGGTGATTCGATGCTGGTAATCAAACCTCTGCCCCAGCTTTGATTTTACACTCCTCTTTGGTTTTTACTGGAGCTCTCTGAGCTCCCAGAAAGGGGATGGAGGAGTGCAGGTATGTCATCGCCCTCCCTGTCTGCCTGTCCTCTTGCCTTCTTTGGCCTGCAGATTGCTGTGGAGTTAATATTCCCAGGGTGCATGGTTGGAAGAGCTATCTGGTAGTTCATGCTTCATCTTTCCTGTATCCCTCTCCATCTTCTGCCACAAATTCCTCTTCTTTCATTTTACTAATTCTAGTCAACCCTCCTGTCATCTTGGCATCACACATTGTATGTACCTGATGCAAGTCTCATGACTGCTAGAAAATTTAATTCCTGTTACCCCATTAACTTGCTTTTGTACTCTTTCATAGTTTAGGAATCTGTAAAAAAATATTTCTAATTTTTTTCTTACCAGGTGTTATAGATCCCAGCAGCATTGAAACACTGTATTTATAAATAAAATATAATTGAGCAAATTGTTAAAAATAGGGTGTTTCATGACCCTTGTTGGAAACGCTTAAGGTTAATTTGTTATATTTAAGCCAATTAGAATTTTAGGCAGATTTTTTTGGGAGGGGGCAGGGTTATTCCAAATTTATCTTTTAAAAATTTTATTGTAATGCATTTACCTATTATAAAATTTATCTGTTTAAAATATACATAGAATGGCAAGAGAGCTCATTGGGTAAAGACATTTGCTGCTAAGCTTGATTGAGTTCAGTTCTTGGAACCCACATGGTACAGAAACAGGACTGACACCCACAAGTTGTCCTCTGACCTTCAGGCAGATGCTACAACAAATACAGACATTCTCTCTCTCTCTCTCTCTCTCTCTCTCTCTCTCTCTCTCCCTCCCTCCCTCCCTCCCTCCCTCCCTCCCTCCCTCCCTCTCTCTCTCTCTCTCTCTCTCTCTCTCTCTTCCTCTTTCCCCCTCCCTCTCTCTTTCTCCCCACCCCTCTCTCTCTCCCTCCCTCCCTCTCCCTCTCTCTCCCTCCCTCTCTCTCCCTCTCTTCCTCCCTCTCTCCCTCTCCTCATCTGTCCGTCTGTCCATCCGTATGTAGTTTACTGACTTTAGTATATATACTGAATTTTTTTCTCTCCAAAGGAGTTTTGTGTGCCCGTTCCCAGTCACACTTATTCCTTATCCATGGAGACCATTGTAACCACTGATGGTCTTTCTGTCTGTATATCTGTATTCAGGCCATTGAAATGAAACTCTGATAACATGTGCTTTTTGGTATTAAAACTGAATTATTTGCCTGGTGTGATAGTCCACACATTATTCCCAGCACTCAAGAGGCAAAAGTGGGTAAATTTCTGTGAGTTCTAGGCCATCCTGGTCTACATAGTGAATCCCAAGCCAGCTAGTGAGACTCTGTCTAAAAGCAACAACAAAGTGCACTATTGTCATTTTGGGAGGTGGGTATTGAGGCAGTGTCTCCCGTAGGCCACCATGGCTTTTGAACCTAACGTATAGCCAAGGGTGATCTTGAGTTTTAGATCTCTTTCCAATGCCTCTTTGGTACCAGGATTAGGGAGACATGTTCTACCATAGCAGCCTTGACTTTCTGGATTTTTTGGTACAGTTGATGCATAAACTTTTTTTCATAAAATAAGTTTTTATAAAATCGGTTTCAAATACAGATAATTTTCTTTCATTCTGTGGGTATCCATTTTCTTTTACTAAAAAGTCTGTTTGCATTGTGTGTGTGTGTGTGTGTGTGTGTGTGGTATGCACATCTGCTAAGGCAGGCAGGCAGAGGGTAGCACACAACTGTCAGGAATTGGTTCTCCTTTCATCATGGTCAGACTCAGATGTCAGGCTTGGCAGCAGGCACCTTAACCAGTTGAACCATCTCACTGGCCCCATCTTTGTTTCACTGGCAGTGTCGTACGGTGTGCAAAGGTTTTAGCTTTAACAAAAGCCAATTTTTCTTTCCTTTCAGTTTTTGTTTGAAGTTATTACAAAAGCATGACGGTTTATTCCTGTTTATAGTTGTAGTTCTTATAGTCTGTAATCCAATTTGAGTTAGTTTTTGCGTATTCATGGGAATATCTAGTTATTTTGAGTAATTTTTAATTGGATTAATTTTTCCAAAAAACAATATCTCATAAAAATAACTGGACTGAAATGATGCTTTTTTTGTTCTCTCTCTCTCTCTCTCTCTCTCTCTCTCTCTCTCTCTCTCTCTCTCTCTATCTCTCTCTATCATAGAACATATTTCTAACCAAAGATGGGACAGTGCAGCTTGTAGATTTTGGAATTGCTCGAGTTCTTAATAGGTAACATAACACCACTAAGTATTGTTTTGATATAATGTCCTCAGTCAAATTGAATCTGCTGTAGTATATATGCAATAACTTATAATATTTCTCTCTTCTTTAACAATTTTATTGTTCTAGTACTGTAGAACTGGCTCGAACTTGCATAGGGACTCCATATTACCTGTCTCCTGAAATCTGCAAAAACAAGCCTTACAATAATAAAAGGTATTTAGAATGACACTTAATACATATGTTTGATTTAAATCTTTCTGTCACACTCTTTTAATAACGTTGAGAATACTATTCTAATATGAGTAATGTATGTGTAATCATGTATATCTTTAGGTTTTTAGTATATGATGAGGGAATTGTAAAAGCTCTCTCTCATTGGGAGAACTCGTCCAAGCATCACTTTGTCAGAGTTAGGAATAGAGTGCTCTCTTTGGTCTTTCTCTTTGTCATAGTCATTTTCTATGGAACTATAGCTAATAGTATAGAGTGCATGCTATATTCTCAATAAAGAAACCAAATTCAGAGGGACACACCAACGTGCTTGAATGCCTCAGCCTGCGATGGACCAGTTTAGCCGGGGCACTGGGACTGATAGGACAGGGTCTCAGGAATAGGTGGGTAAGGAGTCAGAAAACGACAAACAGACACAAGACTCAAAGGAATAACATCTGAATGTGTCTTTACTAGGCATGAGGCTCATCCTTTATATAGAAAAGATTGCTTAACAGCATGTATTGTTTTTTTTTCATGCAGTGCAGATTATTCTTAGAGTCATTATACAAGATACATGAGAATAGATTATCATCAGACAGATGTCCCTGATGTGAGTCTCTGGTTGGTCATGCTAGACATGGCTTGGCATTAGTTTCAATATAAATCTTTATCTAGGCTCTGAGTTTATGGCATTTGAGCTAAGGGGAAGCAGTTGTGGTTAACAGTCATGTAGTCTACAGTCTTTCTATATTTCTGCAATCTGTGCAGAAGAACTTCTTCTTTCCTTCTCCATATTTCTAACTCCTTTTCAAACCTTCCCCCCAAATCAATCTCAAGACGTTGCAGGCATTTATCTCTCTCCTATCCTTATACCCTTTTTGCTGAATCTGTCTTAATTGCTTAACTACGTTTGCCTTTTGTTCTTTATTTACTAAGCACCAGATTAAACCTGGAAACCTTTTTGCCTTGAATGTTCACCCATCTTCCCCCGTTAGCATCATATCCTCCTGTATATGGCAGTGGCTCATCAGGAGACTCTAGAAAGTTAAGCACACTGTCTTCCCTTGCAGAAGAAACCAGACTGTTTTCCTTAGAACATAAGCAGATGATGCCAAAAGTGCAAGGGCTCAATGCAGGAAGCACAGCACACACACATCTTTTCTGTGGGCACTCTTTCTTTCTTTTTTTTTTTAAATTTATTTATTTATTAAGGATTTCTGCCTCTTCCCCGCAACCGCCTCCCATTTCCCTCCCCCTCCCCCGATCAAGTCCCCCTCCCTCATCTGCTCGAAGAGCAATCAGGTTTCCCTGACCTGTTGGACGCCCAAGGACTGCCCACCTCTATCCAGGTCTCCTAAGGTGAGCATCCAAACTGCCTAGGCTCCCCCAAAGCCAGTACGTGCAGTTGGATAACAAACCCACTGCGATTGTTCTTGAGTTCTCAGTAGTCCTCGTTATCCGCTATGTTCAGCAAGTCCGGTTTTAACCCAGGCTTTTTCAGACACAGGCCAGTTGTCCTTGGTGAGTTCCCGATAGAGTATCCCCATTGTCTCAGTGTGTGGGTGCACTCCTCGCGGTCCTGAGTTCCTTGCTCGTGCTCTCTCTCCTTCTGCTCCTGATTTGGACCTTCAGATTTCTGTCCGGTGCTCCATTGTGGGTCTCTGTTTCTGTCTCCTTTCATCGCCTGATGAGGTTAATATTCAGGAGGATGCCTATATGTTTTTCTTTGGGTTCTCCTTCTTATTATTTAGCTTCTCTAGGATCACTAATTATAGGCTCAATGTCCTTTATTTATGACTAGAAACCAAATATGAGTGAGTACATCCCATGTTCCTCTTTTTGGGTCTGGCTTACCACACTCAGGATAGTGTTTTCTATTTCCATCCATTTGCTTGCAAAATTCAAGAAGTCCTTGTTTTTTACTGCTGAGTAGTACTCCAATATGTATATATTCCATACTTTCTTCATCCATTCTCCCATTGAAGGGCATCTAGGTTGTTTCCAGGTTCTGGCTATTACAAACAATGTTGCTATGAACATAGTTGAGCATATACTTTTGTTGTATGATAGGGCATCTCTTGGATATATTCCCAAGAGTGGTATTGCTGGGTCCCGGGGTAGGTTGATCCCGAATTTCCTGAGAAACTGCCACATTGCTTTCCAAAGTGGTTGCACAAGTTTGCATTCCCACCAGCAATGGATGAGTGTACCCCTTTCTCCACAACCTCTCCAGCAAAGGCTACCATTGGTGTTTTTTATTTTAGCCATTCTGACAGGTGTAAGATGGTATCTTAAAGTTGTCTTGATTTGCATTTCCCTGATTGCTAAGGAGGTTGAGCATGACCTTAAGTGTCTTTTGGCCATTTGAACTTCTTCTGTTGAGAATACTCTGTTCAGTTCAGCGCCCCATTTTATAATTGGGTTGATTAGCATTTTACAGTCTAATTTCTTGAGTTCTTTATATATTTTGGAGATCAGACCTTTGTCTGTTGTGGGGTTGGTGAAGATCTTCTCCCAGTCAGTGGGTGGCCTTTTTGTCTTAGTGACAGTGTCCTTTGCTTTAGAGAAGCTTCTCAGTCTCAGGAGGTCCCATTTATTCAATGAGGCCCTTAATGTTTGTGCTGCTGGGGTTATACGTAGGAAGTGGTCTCCTGTGCCCATGTGTTGTAGAGTACTTCCCACTTTCTCTTCTATCAGGTTCAGTGTGTTCGGACTGATATTGAGGTCTTTAATCCATTTGGACTTGAGTTTTGTGCATCACTCATTCATTTTATTCTTGCCAAACTGCCTGGTACCTCTGTGGGAAAAGATATTTTAGCTAAAGTGAGAGCTTCCATTTTTTTTTTGCTCCTTCCACTCACCTCACCCCAGATTCGCCAACAGCTCCTCTCCTCCTCCTAGCCTCCCAACCTCCCAGCTCCAATGTCTCATTTCCTTTGCCAGCCTCTCAGGTGGATCCCAAGTCTGGGACACCCAAAACCCCTCTGTTGCTAAACACCATTTTCCCATTGTCATCCAATTGACTGGATTCTACCAGGTACATTACCCAAGCTCAGTACCCTCTCTCATTCCAGAGCCTTAGGAGACTGAAGCCTATCATCTCTGACCTTCTAAGGAAAAAGCTACTTCTACTTCACCCCACTTTTTCTCCTTTTAACACCTCTATACTTGCTTTAAAAACAAAAACAACCTAATGAACCTATTGCCTGGTTCAAGACCTCCGGCTCACTAATTCTGCAGTGGTCCCTCTTGATCCTTCAGTGCCTTACACACTTCTTTTCATTACCCCTCCAGGAACCTCCTACTTCCCAGTTCTAGATCTCAAGAATGCTTTTTTCCTCTATTCCTCTCAGCTCTCACCTAGACTGACCTTGACACTCCACACCGCTCACCTAGGCCGTCCTTCCCAGAGACTCCGGGACAGCCCACACGTATTCGGTCAGGCTTTAGCTTCTGATCTGCTGTTGTCTCTCCGCAATCTAAACCATACAGTATGTAGATGATATTTTACCTCTCCGTAATCTAAACCATACAGTATGGAGATGATATTTTACTTTGCAGTCCGTCTTTAAACAGCAGCCGCACTGACTGCTCTTTTAAATTTCTTGTCCAAAAAGGGCTATAGATAGACTCTCACCTTCTAGGTCCAACTGTCTGCCTCTCAGGTCCTTTACTTGGGATTAACCATTATCCCCACCGAAATGTATTACCCTAGATAGAAAAAAAACTAATCCAGTCCCTTGTAGTCCCTTCTACAAAAGAGATTTTACCATTCCTGGGAATAGCTGGCTTCCTGCATTCCTGGCTTCCCTCTTTTTCTCTCGTTGCCCACCCCTTGTAAGAGGCTGCTTTCAGCTCTCCACACAAGCCCTTCCACTACCCAATTATAAGCCCTTCCAGAGGCTCCAAGCCTGTAATTTCAATAAGAGTAATCTAACTAAGGGGAACGTATCCTTAATTATGAAACCACAAGAAATGAACTCCCTAGAACCAGTGAAGTCTGAGGTCCTGAGTCTCAGATACAAATGTAGCCTTGGCAGACAGCTAAATATACATATCTTAAACCATGTACCTATCCAAATTAGTGAACTTAGGACCTATTAAATAGATATTGTTTTATGTTGCTTAGTTTGTGATTTTTTTTGGTTTTCCTTTGTATTATCATTTTTGCTATGACAGTGAGCCAGTTGTTGCTCAGCTTGCAATTAAATTGTTTATTTACCTGTGTGCCCCCATTAGCCTCTCAGTGTTGAAACAGGCAATTGGTGGCTATCATAATGGCTTGCTTACCATTGATTTTTCTTCTCAAAGATATAATGTGGACAAAGATGCATTTTTTGTTTGCTTTTATTTTTGTTTCACCTAGGAATATGTACTGTTTCCAACTTGTGTTTTTCTCTCTTTTGAGATGTTTTCACATCACATATCAAGAATCTTTTTTCCCAATGTCGGCTATAGTAGACATTACATAGTGTTTTAAGTAACTCAGTTTTATCTGAGTAGCCCTTACTACTTCCTGGTCAATAAGAAATAATTCAGAATTTTGTCCTTGTTTAAAAATTAGCTTAACTTCTTTTAACCGTAGGTCCAGGACTCTTATTCAATATTTTTTGTACCAAATTTAACATCAGTGTTGAGATTTTGATGGTTGCTTACTTATTCCTTTAAGTATAATTTTTTAAAAATTTTTTTTATTGATAAAAGGAGAATAAAGAAAAAAAACCAAATTTCCACCTCCTCCCAGCCTCCCATTTCCCTCCCCCTCCTCCCACTTTTCTCCCCCTCCTCCCACTCTTCTCCCCCTCCTCCCACCCCTCTCCCCTTCCCCCCACTCCTCTCCCCCTCCCTTTCCAGTCCAAAGAGCTGTCAGGGTTCCCTGCCCTGTGGTAAGTCCTAGGTCCACCCCCTCCATCCATATCTAGGAAGGTGAACATCCAGACTGGCTAGGCTCCCACCAAGCCAGCACATTGCGTATAATCAAAACCGCATGCCATTGTCCTTGGCGTCTCATCAGCCCTCATTGTTCGCCATGTTCGGAGAGTCCAGTTTTATCCCATGCTTTTTTTGGTAACAGTCCAGCTGGCCTTGGTGAGCTCCCAGTAGATCATCTCCACTGTCTCAGTGGGTGGGTGCACTCCTCGTGGTCCCGACATCTTTGCTCATGTTCTCCCTCCTTCTGCTCCTCATTGGGACCTTGGGAGCTCAGTCCAGTGCTCCAGTGTGGGTCTCTGTCTCTATCTCCATCCATCGCCAGATGCAAGTTCTAGGATGATATGCAAGATATTCGTCAGTATTGCTCTAGGGTAGGGTCATTTCAGGTTCCCTATCCTCAGCTGCCCAGGGAACTAACTGGGGACCTCAGCTTGGGCACCTGGGAGCCCCTCTAGGGTCAAGTCTCCTGCCCACCCTAAAGTGGGTCCCTTAGCTAAGAATTGTGGTTCCGTGCTCCCCTATCCAACCTTCCTTTATCCCGATCCTCCTGTTTCCCCAAGTCCCCCCTCCTTCTCTTCTACCTTTTCTCTCCCCATCTCCCCTAACCCCCATCCCACCCCACCCCCAAGATCCCACTTTTCTCCCCAGCAATTTTGTCTACTTCCCTTAGCCAAGAGGATAACTATATGTTTTTCCTTGGGTTCACCTTCTTACTTAGCTTCTTTAGATTCGCCTATTGTAGACTCCGTGAACCCTATTTATGGCTAGAAACCAATTATGAGTGAGTACATCCCATGTTCATCTTTTTGGGTCTGGGATACCTCACTCAGGATAGTGTTTTCTATTTCCATCCATTTGCATGCAAAATTCGAGAAGTCATTGTTTTTTACCGCAGCGTAGTACTCTAGTGTGTATATATTCCATACTTTCTTCATCCATTCTTCCATTGAAGGGCATCTAGGTTGTTTCCAGGTTCTGGCTATTACAAATAATACTGCTATGAACATAGTTGAACAAATGCTTTTGACATGTGAAGAGCATCTCTTGGGTATATTCCCAAGAGTGGTATTGCTGGGTCCAGGGGTAGGTTGATCCCGAATTTCCTGAGAAACCGAAACACTGACTTCCATAGTGGTTGCACAAGATTGCATTCCCACCAGCAATGGATGAGGGTACCCCTTCCTCCACAGCCTCAACAGCAAAGGCTATCCTTGGTGTTTTTGACTTTAGCCAATCTGACAGGTGTAAGATGATATCTCAAAGCTGTTTTTATTTGCATTTCCCTGATTGCTAAGGAGGTTGAGCATGACCATAAGTGTCTTTTGGCCATTTGAACTTCTTCTGTTGAGAATACTCTGTTCAGTTCAGCGCCCCATTTTTTAATTGGGTTAATTAGCATTTTAAAGTCTAGTTTCTTGAGTTCTTTATATATTTTGGAGATCAGACGTTTGTCTGTTGTGGGGTTGGTGAAGATCTTCTCCCAGTCAGTGGGTGGCCTTTTTGTCTTAGTGACAGTGTCCTTTGCTTTACAGAAGCTTCTCAGTTTTAGTAGGTCCCATTTATTCAATGTTGCCCTTAATGTCTGTGCTTCTGGGGTTATACCTAAGAAGCGATCACCTGTGCCCATCTGTTGTAGGGTATTTCCCACTTTCTCTTCTATCAGATTCAGTGTTTTCAGCCTGATATTGAGGTCTTTAATCCATTTGGACTTGAGTTTTGTGCACGGTGATAGATATGGGTCTATTTTCATTCTTCTACAGGTTGACATCCAGTTGTGCCAGCACCATTTGTTGAAGATGCTTTCTTTCTTCCAATGTATACTTTTAGCTCCTTTATCGAAAATGAGGTGTTCATAGGTTTGTGGGATAAAGTCCGGGTCTTCTATACGATTCCATTGGTCGACTTCTCTGTTTTTATGCCAGTACCACCCTGTTTTCATTACTGTAGCTCTGTAATAGAGTTTGAGTTTGAAGTCAGGGATGGTAATGCCTCCAGCAGATCCTTTATTTATTTTTTTTTTTATTTTTATTTTTTTTTTTTGTTTTTGTTTTTTGAGACAGGGTTTCTCTGTGGCTTTGGAGCCTGTCTTGGAACTCGCTCTGTAGACCAGGCTGGTCTCGAACTCACAGAGATCCGCCTGCCTCTGCCTCCCAAGTGCTGGGATTAAAGGCGTGCGCCACCATCGCCCGGCTTAGCAGATCCTTTATTGTTTAGGATTGTTTGGGCTATCCTTGGTTTTTTGTTTTTCCATATAAAGTTGATTATTGTCCTCTCCAGATCTGTGAAGAATTTTGATGGGATCTTGATGGGGATTGCATTGAATCTATAAATTGCCGTTGGTAGAATTGCCATTTTTACTATGTTGATCCTCCCAATCCAAGAGCAAGGGATGTCCATCGATTGTTTGGTATCCTCTTCAGTTTCTTTCTTCAATTCCTTAAAGTTCTTGTCAAATAGATCTTTCACTTCCTTGGTTAGATTTACCCCAAGATATTTTATGCTGTTTGTGGCTATCGTGAATGGAGAAGCTTCTCTGATTTCCCTCTCTGCTTCCATATCCTTTGAGTATAAGAGGGCGACTGATTTTTTGGAGTTGATCTTGTATCCTGCCACATTACTAAAGCTGTTTATCAGCTGTAAAAGTTCTTTGGTGGAATTTTGGGGGTCGCTTATGTACACTATCATATCATCTGCGAATAACGAAAGTTTAACTTCTTCCTTTCCAATTCGAATCCCCTTGATCCCATTATGCTGTCTTATTGCTATTGCTAGAACTTCCAGCACTATATTGAAGAGGTATGGCGAAAGTGGGCAGCCTTGTCGTGTTTCTGAGTTAAGCGGGATGGCTTTGAGTTTCTCTCCATTTAATTTGATGTTAGCTGTCGGCTTGCTGTATATAGCTTTTATTATATTTAGGTATGACCCTTGTATCCCTAATCTCTCCAAGACTTTTAACATAAATGGATGTTGAATTTTGTCAAATGCTTTTTCAGCATCTAATGAAATGATCATATGGTTTTTTTCTTTCAGTTTATTTATATGATGGATTACATTGATAGATTTTCGTATGTTGAACCAGCCCTGCATCTCAGGAATGAAGCCTACTTGATCATAATGGATAATTTTTCGGATGTGTTCTTGGATTCGGTTTGCCAGTATTTTGTTGAGGATTTTTGCGTCGATATTCATGAGTGAGATTGGCCTGTAATTCTCTTTCCTGGTTGAGTCTTTGTGTGGTTTTGGTATCAGAGTAACTGTAGCTTCATAAAAGGAATTTGGTAATGACCCTTCTGTTTCTATATTTTGGAATACATTGAGGAGTATAGGTATTAGGTCTTCTTGGAAGTTCTGGTAGAATTCCGCATTGAAACCATCTGGCCCTGGGCTTTTTTTGGTAGGGAGGTTTTTGATAACAGCTTCTAGTTCTTCGCGACTGACAGGTCTGTTTAGATTGTTCACCTGGTCCTAATTTAATTTTGGTAAATAGTATTTATCTAAAAAAGTGTCCATTTCTTTTACATTTTCCAGTTTAGTGGCATACAAGCTTTTGTAGTAAGATCTAATGACTCTCTGAATTTCCTCTGTGTTTGTGGTTATGTCCCCCTTTTCATTTCTGATCTTATTAATTTGCAAATTTTCTCTCTGCCGTTTGACTAGTTTGGATAGGGGTTTGTCAATCTTGTTGATTTTCTCCAGGAACCAGCTTCTTGATTCATTGATTCTTTGAATTGTTTTCTGTGTTTCTATTTTGTTGATTTCAGCCCTCAGTTTGATTATTTCCAGTCTCCTACTCCTCCTAGGTGAGTCTGCTTCTTTTTTTTCTAGAGCTTTCAGGTGGGCTGTTAAGTCTCCAATATGTGCTTTCTCTGTTTTCTTTAAGTGGGCACTTAGTGCTATGAACTTTCCTCTTAGGACTGCTTTCATAGTGGCCCATAAGTTTGAGTATGTTGTTTCTTTATTTTCATTGAATTCAAGGAAGACTTTAATTTCTTTCTTTATTTCTTCCTTAATCCAGGTATGGTTTAGTAGTTGACTGTTCAGTTTCCATGAGTTTGTAGGCTTTCTGGGGGTAGCATTGTTGTTGAATTCTAACTTTAATCCATGGTGGTCTGATAAGACACAGGTGGTTAGTAATATTTTCTTGTAGCTGTGTAAGTTAGCTTTGTTACCGAGTATGTGGTCAATTTTCGAGAAGGTTCCATGAGCTGCAGAGAAAAACGTATATTCTTTCCTCTTTGGGTGGAATATTCTATAGATGTCTGTTAAGTCCATTTGCTTCATTACCTCCATTAATTCTCTAATTTCTCTGTTAGGTTTCTGTCTGAGTGACCTGTCCATTGGTGAGAGAGGAGTGTTGAAGTCTCCTACTATTAGGGTGTGCGGTTCGATGGCTGCCTTGAATTTTAGCAAAGTTTCTTTTACGTACGTGGGTGCTTTTATATTAGGGGCATAGATATTCAGGATTGAGACTTCTTCCTGATGAATTGTTCCTGTTATGAGTATAAAATGTCCCTCTCCATCTCTTCTGATTGATTTAAGTTTGAAGTCCAGTTTGTTAGAAATTAGTATGGCCACACCTGCTTGTTTCTTAGGTCCATTTGCTTGATAAGCCTTTTCCCAGCCCTTTACTCTGAGTAGGTGCCTGTCTTTGTGGTTGAGGTGTGTTTCTTGTAGACAGCAGAATGTTGGATCCTGTTTTCGTATCCAGTCTCTTAGCCTGTGCCTTTTTATAGGTGAGTTGAGCCCATTGACATTAAGTGATATTAATGACCAGTGGTTGTTAACTCCGGTCACTTTTTTAGTAGTAGGGTTTGTGTGTTTCCCTTCTTTGAGTTGCGCTGGTGAAGGGTCTCTAGATGTCTGAGTTATTGAGGTCGCTGTTGGACTCCTTGGTTAGTGATTTTCCTTCCATTATTTTCTGTAAGGCTGGATTTGTGGCTACGTATTGCTTAAATTTGTTTTTATCCTGGAAAGTTTTGTTTTCTCCATTTATGGTGAATGAAAGCTTGGCTGGATATAGTAGTCTGGGCTTGCATCCATGGTCTCTTAGTTTTTGCAGTACATCTATCCAGGACCTTCTGGCTTTCATGGTTTCCATAGAGAAGTCAGGTGTAAGTCTGATAGGTTTACCTTTATAAGTAAGTTGGCCTTTTTCCTTTGCGGCTCTTAATATTTTTTCTTTATTCTGTATATTTTGTGTTTTGATTATTATATGGCGAGGGGATGTTTTTTTTTGATCCAGCCTATTTGGCGTTCTGTATGCCTCTTGAACCTTCAAAGGAATATCTTTCTTTAGGTTGGGAAAGTTTTCTTCTATAATTTTGTTAAGTATATTTTCTGGACCGTTGAGCTGCACTTCTTCTCCTTCTTCTACTCCAATGATTCTTAGGTTTGGTCTTTTTATTGTGTCCCATATTTCCTGAATGTTTTGTGATGAGAGTTTGTTGGACTTGCTGTTTTCTTTGATCAGTGCGTTTATTTTCTCTATGTTATCCTCAGACTCTGAGATTCTTTCTTCTATCTCTTGTATTCTGCTGGTTATTCTTGTTTCTGTAGTCTCTATTCGTTTACCTAGATTTTCCATGTCCAGCCGGCCCTCTGTTTGTGTTTTCTTCTTTGCCTCCATTTAATTTTTCAAATCATGAACTGTTTCCATTATCTGCTTGATTGTTTTTCCTTGCTTTCCTAGGGTATCATTCACTGATTTACTCAATTCCTCGAACTTTCTGTTATACTTCTCATCCATTTCTATAAGGGCGATTTTTATATGCTGTTTAAGGGTGTCAATCCCTGTCATGAAGTCAGTTTTTTCTCCTTCTTCTTGATTAAGGTGTTCTTGTCCTCCTGTTGTGAGGTTGCTGGCTTCTGGTGGTTTCGTGTTGTTTTTCAGATTGTTTGGTGAATTCTTGCATTGGCGTCTCCCCATCTCTTCCTCCCAATATTCTCCTATGGATCTTCTTTTACAGGATCAGGTCTTCTTGCCAACTGATGTACCTTCCCAGTGATGTCACTCCCCCGTGATGTTTCTCCTGGAGTCCAGTTCGGATCTCCTTCCTGCTTGGTTAGCTTGCAAACAAAGGGCCCACCCTGCTTGCTGCAGGCAGGTTATGGAGACAAAGGAGCTACTGCCTTCCCCTTTGCACTCACCTTCGGGTTCAGTCCCAGCGCCCAGGCAGGCTGAGCAGGGAGGTGCTCTGCCCCAAGAAGGGAGGGATGGAGGGAGATGGGGTAATGGGATCTCGATGTAAGCTGGATGGGATAGGAAGAGAGAGGAGGTACCTTATAGTCCCGTAGGTTGATCAGGAAGTGTAGGCGGGCTGTTCCCGGGTGCCGCAGCACTCACTCACCACAATGATGTTTCACTAGGTGCCCTGATCGAAACTCCTTGCTGCTTGGTTCGCTCCCAGACAAAGGGCCCACCCTGCTTGCTGCAGGCGGGCTATGGGGACAAAGAAGCCCCCGAGCTCCCCTTTGCCCTAAGCTTTGTGTTAGGACCCAGCGCCCAAGCAGGCAGAGCAGGGAGGCACTCTGCCACCAAGGAAGGGAGGGGGGGAGGGAGACGGGGTGGGGGGGATCTGGATGTAAGCTGGATGGGATAGGAAGAGAGAGGAGGTACCAGGCCAGTATAATTTTTTTAGATGTATTTTGTTTTTATGTGTGAGAGTGTTTTGCCTGCATGTACGTATGTGCACCTCATGCATTCTGTTGACCACTGAAATTTGAAGCAGGTGTCACATCCCCTGGAACTGGAATTACAGACAGTTGTGAGCTGTCATATGGGTGCTGGGAATTGAACCCGGGTCCCCTGGAAGAGCAGTCAGTGCTCTTAATCACTGAGTCATCTCTCCAGCCCCGGCACTGTGGCTCTTATAAGATGATAAATTTTTGTTTGCTCTTTGGTTTCTCAAGACAGGGTTTCTCTGTGTATCTTTGGCTGTCCTGCAACTCACTTTGTAGACCAGGCTGACCTCGAACTGAGATCTGCCTGCTTCTGACTCCCGAGTACTGAGATTAAAGGAGTGCACCACCACCACCTGGCAAGATGATGAATTTTATAAGTCTTGTTTGGTAATATAGCAACATTTGTGAATAGTTAGGTACTATGTCTTTGATAATGTTTATTTCACTTTGTAGAATTCTGTAATTCTTCCACAATACAAGTCAGCTCTGTTCTTGTCTGTACCTATTCCTAAGTTTAAAATATTTACTCTGTCGGGCTGTTTGCTTTCTGCAGAGTTGCTAAGGACCTGGAGTTAAAGTGTAATGTGAGTCAAACTAAGGAAATTCACAAAGGAGAGATGAATTAAAACTGAACATTAAGATAATGTAAAATTAGTAATTTTATTATGTACAGACAGTGATACTCGATAGTATAAATAACTATCTTTATTGGACATTGCAAAATCCAGTACTTCTTGGCTGCTTCTGGCTTTTTTGTTTGTTTGGTCTGGGAGTAGTTTTGTTTGCTTGGTTTTGTTTTGTCTTGTTCTTAAACTCACAACTAGAGAACATCATTAGAAGCAGGAGGATTAAGATTCTTGATAGACTGTCTCTCCTAGAAATGGCTGTATAAATAAGGCCAGAACAATGGCAATATCAATGTACTTATTAATGTGGAAGGATAGAAGTTTTGTGGGGTCTCACCCCAAGACATAGAATTACAGGCAGCTATTGACTGCTGGAAGAAAGAGAATTAGTCCCTCCCAGAGATGAGCCCCCTTATTGATTGTCCAATGTAGAGAGGTCAGCCCAGAAACAATATGCACACAAATAGCAGAAGCTGTACGCACACACGCGTACACACACACACACATACCAATAAAGAAAAAGAAGCCATCAACTTTGGAGCGGAATCGTGGCTGGAGAGGAGGGAAGTGATGTAGTTCTATTTCAATTAAAACACCTTTTTAAAAAATTAGCACTAGAAAAGTAAAATGAATAATTGTTGCCTTTAAGAAGGTTCAAGGTAGAATCTGCATGCAAATCTCCACCATAGCAGTAGACTGGATCAGTGACTACAGGAGCATGAGGGCTCTGTCCTGCAGTAATGGGAAGCACATTCATCGATTTAGCCAACTGTGTGTGAAGGTGCTCACCACCCGTCCCAGTGACCTGAGTTGGGGCCATAGGATCCACACAGTGGAAGGAGAGAACTGACTCGTGTGTTGTCCTCTGACCTCTGCACATGCTCCATAGCACATAGACACACAAATGTGCAAACACAAACTAAAATATTTAAGACCTTCGTCAACCTGTGCTTGTAATAGGTAAATTTATTGTTTATGAGCTGCGCCTCAGTAAAGGTGATCTTTAGATTGTGTTGCATTCTGACTTTTTTAACAAAGATTTATTTAGTATGTATACAGTACAGTGTTCTGTCTGCGTGTATGCCTGCACGCTAGAAGAGGGCACCAGATGTCATTATAGATGGTCGTGAGCCACCTCGTGGTTTCTGGGAATTACACTCTGGAAGAGCAGTCAGTGCTCTTAACCTCTGAGCCATCTCTCCAGCCTGAATTCTGACTCTTACAATGAACGTTTTTTAAAAAATTTCATACCTGTGTATGTGCATATAGAAGGTGAGTTTGTGGGTGGAGACCTAAAGATGGTGTTAGATGTTTTGGAGCTGGGGTTACATGTGGTTCTGAGCCCCTTATATGGTGATGAGATGCAAACTCTGGTCCTCTGGGAGAGTAGCATGCCCTCGTACTCTCTGAGCTATGTCTCTGGTCTCTTAGAGCACGGATTTTGAGGATGTATGAGAAGAACTCGTGATGGAACTTCGCATTTAATTATCTTTCTGATTTCTACCAACTTTTATTTTGTTATTTTAATGTCTCTCATTAACTTCTCTTGAACTGGTTTTTAAAATATACTTTCTCATAAATTTTTATGTACAATATCAAGATGTTAAGACAAATCTCCTCTCATTGACTTCCCAGAAGCTTATTTTATTAGATTCTAATATTCTGGTTTTTTTTTTTGTTTTGCTGGGGGGGCGGTGGTTGAAGCAGGGTTTCTCCATGTAGCCCTGGCAATCTGAAAACTTACTTTGTAGACCAGACTGGCCTCAAACTCACAGGGAACCTCCTGCCTCAGCCTTCAGAGTGCCGGGATGAATATTTTTTTTTATGTTTTATTTATTTTATTTATTGAGAAAAAAAATTTCCCCTCCTACCACCCTCCCAATCCTCCCCCTTACCCCCACTCCTCTCCCCCTCCCCCCTCTCCCCCTCCTTCTCCAGTCTGAAGAGCAGTCAGGGTTCCCCATCCTGTGGAAAGTCCAAAGTCCTCCCCCCTCCATCCTGGTCTAGGAAGGAGAACATCCAAACTGGCTAGGCTCCCACAAAGCCAGGACATGAAGTAGGATCAAAACCCTCATTGTCCGCCATATTCAGAGAGTCCGGTTTTATCCCATGCTTTTTCAGTCACAGTCCAGCTGGCCTTGGTGTGCTCCCAATAGATCAGCCCCACTGTCTCCGTGGGTGGGTGCACTCCTCGTGGTCCTGACTTCTTTGCTCATGTTCTCCCTCCTTCTGTTCCTCATTGGGACTTGGGGAGCTCACTCCAGTGCTCCAGTGTGGGTCTTTGTCTCTATCTCCATCCATTGCCAGATGAAGGTTCTTTATTTATGACTAGAACCCAATTATGAGTGAGTATATCCCTTGTTCATCTTTTTGGGTCTGGGTTACCTCACTCAGGATACTATTTTCTATATCCATCCATTTGCATGCAAAATTCGAGAAGTCATTGTTTTTTACTGTAGCGTAGTACTCTAATGTGTATATATTCCACACTTTCTTCATCCATTCTTCCATTGAAGGACATCTAGGTTGTTTCCAGGTTCTGGCTATTACAAATAATACTGCTATGAACATAGTTGAACAAATGCCCTTGTCATATGATCGGGCATCTCTTGGGTATATTCCCAAGAGTGGTATTGCTGGGTCCAGGGGTAGGTTGATCCCGAATTTCCTGAGAAACCGAAACACTGATTTCCAAAGTGGTTGCACAAGATTGCATTCCCACCAGCAATGGGTGAGTGTACCCCCTCCTCTACAACCTCTCCAGCAGAGGCTATCATTGGTGTTTTTGATTTTAGCCAATCTGACAGGTGTAAGATGATATCTCAAAGTTGTTTTGATTTGCATTTCCCTGATTGCTAAGGAGGTTGAGCATGACCTTAAGTATCTTTTGGCCATTCGAACTTCTCCTGTTGAGAATTCTCTGTTCTGATCAGTGCACCATTTTTTAATTGGATTAATTAGCATTTTAAAGTCTAGTTTCTTGAGTTCTTTATATATTTTGGAGATCAGACGTTTGTCTGTTGTGGGGTTGGTGAAGATCTTCTCCCAGTCAGTGGGTTGCTTTTTTGTCTTAGTGACAGTGTCCTTTGCCTTACAGAAGCTTCTCAGTTTCAGTAGGTCCCATTTATTCCATGTTGCCCTTAATGTCTGTGCTTCTGGGGTTATACCTAAGAAGCGATCACCTGTGCCCGTCTGTTGTAGGGTATTTCCCACTTTCTCTTCTATCAGATTCAGTGTTTTCGGACTGATATTGAGGTCTTTGATCCATTTGGACTTGAGTTTTGTGCATGGTGATAGATACGGGTCTATTTTCATTCTTCTACAGGTTGACATCCAGTTGTGCCAGCACCATTTGTTGAAGATGCTTTCTTTCTTCCATTGTATACTTTTAGCTCCTTTATCGAAAATGAGGGGTTCATAGGTTTGTGGGTTAAAGTCTGGGTCTTCTATATGATTCCATTGGTCGACTTCTCTGTTTTTATACCAATACCAAGCTGTTTTCAATACTGTAGCTCTGTAGTAGAGTTTGAAGTCAGGGATGGTAATGCCTCCAGAAGTTCCTTTATTATATAAGACTGTTTTGGCTATCCTTGGTTTTTTGTTTTTCCATATAAAGTTGATTATTGTCCTCTCCAGATCTGTGAAGAATTTTGATGGGATCTTGATGGGGATTGCATTGAATCTATAAATTGCCTTTGGTAGAATTGCCATTTTTACTATGTTGATCCTCCCAATCCAAGAGCAAGGGAGGTCCTTCCATTTTCTGGTATACTCCTCAATTTCTTTCTTCAATTCCTTAAAGTTCTTGTCAAATAGATCTTTCACTTTCTTGGTCAGGGTTACCCCAAGATATTTTATGCTATTTGTGGCTATCGTGAAAGGTGATGCTTCTCTGATTTTCCTCTCTGCTTCCATATCCTTTGTGTATAGGAAGGCGACTGAATTTTTGGAGTTGATCTTGTATCCTGCTACAATACTAAAGGTGTTTATCAGCTGTAGGAGTTCTTTGGTGGAGTTTTGGGAGTCGCTTATGTACACTATCATATCATCTGCAAATAATGAAAGTTTAACTTCTTCCTTCCCAATTCAAATCCCCTTGATCCCCTTATGTTGTCTTATTGCTATTGCTAGAACTTCAAGCACTATATTGAAGAGGTATGGAGAGAGTGGACAGCCTTGCCGTGTTCCTGAGTTTAGCGGGATGGCTTTTAGTTTCTCTCCATTTAGTTTGATGTTAGCTGTCGACTTGCTGTAAATAGCTTTTATTATATTTAGGTATGACCCTTGTATCCCTAATCTCTCCAAGACTTTTATCATAAAGGGATGTTGAAATTTGTCAAAAGCTTTTTCAGCATCTAATGAAATGATCATATGATTTTTTTCTTTCAGTTTATTTATATGATGGATTACATTGATAGATTTTCATATGTTGAACCAGCCCTGCATCTCTGGGATGAAGCCTACTTGATCATAATGGATAATTTTTCTAATGTGTTCTTGGATTCGGTTTGCCAGTATTTTGTTGAGGATTTTTGCGTCGATGTTCATGAGTGAGATTGGCCTGTAATTCTCTTTACTGGTTGAGTCTTTGTGTGGTTTTGATATCAGAGTGTCTGTAGCTTCATAAAAGGAATTTGGCAATGACTCTTCTGTTTCTATATTGTGGAATACATTAAGGAGTATACTATAAGCTCTTCTTGGAAGTTCTGGTAGAATTCCGCATTGAAACCATCTGTTCCTGGGCTTTTTTTGGAAGGGAGGTTTTTGATGACAGCTTCTAATTCTTCGCGACTAACAGGTCTATTTAGGTCGATCACCTGGTCCTGGTTTAACTTTGGTATATGGTATTTATCTAAAAAAGTGTCCATTTCTTTTACATTTTCCAGTTTTGTGGCATACAGGCTTTTGTAGTAAGATCTAATGATTCTTTGAATTTCCTCTGTGTCTGTGGTTATGGCCCCTTTTCATTTCTGATCTTATTAATTTGCATATTCTCTCTCTGCCCTTTGATTAGTTTGGATAGGGGTTTATCCATCTTGTTGATTTTCTCCAGGAACCAGCGTTTTGTTTCAGTGATTCCTTGTATTTTTTTCTGTGTTTCTATTTTGTTGATTTCAGCCCTCAGTATGATTATTTCCAGTCTTCTACTCCTCCTAGGTGAGTCTGCTTCTTTTTTTTTCTAGAGCTTTCAGGTGGGCTGTTAAGTCTCTAATGTGAGCTTTCTCTGTTGTCTTTAAGTGGGCACTTAGTGCTATGAATTTTTCTCTCAGGACTGCTTTCATAGTGGCCCATAAGTTTGAGTATGTTGTTTCTTTATTTTCATTGAATTAAAGGAAGACTTTGATTTCTTTATTTCTTCCTTGATCCAGGTGTGGTTCAGAAGTTGACTGTTCAGTTTCCATGAGTTTGTAGGCTTTCTGGGGGTAGCATTGTTGTTGAATTCTAACTTTAATCCATGGTGATCTGATAAGACACAGGAGGTTACGAATATTTATTTGTAACTGTGGAAGTTTGCTTTGTTAACGAGTATGTGGTCAATTTTCGAGAAGGTTCCATGAGCTGCAGAGAAGAAGGTATATTCTTTCCTATTTGGGTGGAATGTTCTATAGATGTCATTTAAGTCCATTTGATTCATTACCTCCATTAATTCTCTAATTTCTCTGTTAGGTTTCTCTCTGATTGACCTGTCCAATTGTGAGAGAGGAATGTTGAAGTCTCCTACTATTAGTGTGTGCCATTTGATAGCAGCCTTGAGTTTTAGTAATGTTTCTTTTACGTACGTGGGTGCTTTTATATTAGGGGCATAGATATTCAGGATTGAGACTTCTTCCTGATGAATTGTTCCTGTTATGAGTATAAAATGTCCCTCTCTATCTTTTCTGATTGATTTAAGTTTGAAGTCCAGTTTGTTAGAAATTAGTATGGCCACACCTGCTTGTTTCTTAGGTCCATTTGCTTGATAAGCCTTTTCCCAGCCCTTTACTCTGAGTAGGTGCCTGTCTTTGTGGTTGAGGTGTGTTTCTTGTAGACAGCAGAATGTTGGATCCTGTTTTCCTTTCCAATCTTTTAGCCTGTGCCTTTTTATAGGTGAGTTGAGTCCATTGACATTTAAGTGATATTAATGACCAGTGGTTGTTAACTCTGGTCACTTTTTTAGTCATGGAGTTTGTGTGTTTCCCTTCTTTGAGTTGTGCTGGTGAAGGGTCTCTAGGTGTTTGACTTATTGTGGTCATTGTTGGACTCCTTGGTTTGTGATTTTCCTTCTGTTAATTTCTGTAAGGCTGGATTTGTGGCTACGTATTATTTAAATTTGTTTTTATCCTAGAAAATTTTGTTTTCTCCATTTATTGTGAACGAAAGCTTGGCTGGGTATAGTAGTCTGGGCTTGCATCCATGGTCTCTTAGTTTCTGATGTACATCTATCCAGGACCTTCTGGCTTTCATGGTTTCCATGGAGAAGTCAGGTGTAAGTCTGATAGGTTTACCCTTATAAGTTACTTGACCCTCTTCCTTTGCAGCTGTTAATATTCTTTCTTTATTCTGTATGTTTTGTGTTTTGATTATTATATGGCGAGGAGATGTTTTTTTTGGTCCAGTCTATTCGGTGTTCTGTATGCTTCTTGAACCTTCAAAGGAATATCTTTCTTTAGGTTGGGAAAGTTTTCTTCTATAATTTTATTAAATATATTTTCTGGACCGTTGAGCTGTACTTCTTCTCTTTCTTCTATCCCAATTATTCTTAGATTTGGTCTTTTTATTGTGTCCCAGGATTCCTGAATGTTTTGTGATGAGAATTTGTTGGTTTTGCTGTTTTCTTTGATCAGCGTGTTTATTTTCTCTATGGTATCTTCAGTGTCTGACATTCTTTCTTCTATCTCTTGAAATCTGTTGTTAGTACTTGTCTTTGTATTTCCTGTTCACTTACCCAGATTTTCCATCTCCATCCTTCCCTCGTTTTGTGTTTTTTTCATTGCTTCCATTTCATTCTTCAAGTCTTGAACCGCTTCCCTAACCTGTTTGATTGCTTTTTCTTGTTTCTCTTGGTTTTCTTGTGTGTCTTTGAGCGATTTATTCATTTCCTCTACCTTTTTGTTTGTAATCTCGAATTGTTTATGGCAGTTTTTCACCTCCTGTTTAAGGTCCTCTATTATTTTCATATAGTTCACTTTTGATTCGATTTCTTCTAATTCTTCTGGAGCAGGGTGTACAATTCTTCTTATTTCGGGATATCTGGATTCTGGTGATGTCTTGTTGCCTTTCAGGTTGTTGGAGGAATTCTTGCATTGGCACCTTCCCATCTCTTCCTTCAAATGGAGCCAGGAGAGGCCTGGTGTCTTGGTCCAGTCTTTGCTGTGATTGACTCTCTGGGTGTATCTCTTCAGTGTAGAAGCAGGAACCGTTCCCATCCAGATGTACTCCTCAGCACCAAAACATGGATGCCTGGTAGTCCAATGACCCGAGGACAAAAGGGGGAACTTGGGGGCAGGGTGGGGACAAGTAGAACACAGGACACCCTGCCGCACAAGCTGAAGGTGCATGTGCTCCCTTACCGGGGGTCCTTGAGTCCTGCCCCATAGGTAGGCTCTCACCGCTCTGGGTGGGTAGCCTTAGTGTAGGAGCAGAAAACTGTTCCTGAGCAAAGGACCTTGCAGAAAACGAAGACTTGGGGGGTGGGGTGGTGGTCGTGTGTAAGAAAGACAGCCCTGCAGATGGAGCTGGGGGAGGGAGGTTTGTGCTCCGGGATGAATATTTTGAAAGGTAACCCTTCAACTTTTCTCTCTTGACTTAAGTACTGTTAACCTCTACATGTGAGATCATTGATTTTTCTCTTTTCTTCCACCAAATTTCTTTAGTAACTGGCCAGTCACGCACGCCTTTAATTCCGGCACTCAGGAGGCAGAGGCAGGCGATTCTCTGTGAGTTTGAGGCCAGCCTGGTCTACAGAGCAGGTTCCAGGACAGGCTCCAAAACTACACAGAGAAACCCTGTCTCAAAAAACAAACAAACTACTACTAATAATAATAATTTCTATAGTATTGCACTCTTCATTTGCATTCATCTCTTAACCGTGTCTAGCAGCTTTCTTTACTAGGGGTTCTTCTGTCTTGAGTCCTTAGATTTTTACTTTTATCATTGTTCATTTCTGTAGAAAATGGACAAGTCTGTTCAGCATTTATCTTTTCATTGACATCTTTTCTTGTTTTCTTGCCTTACTGTTGTACAGCAGCCCGCTAACCAGTTTTTCTGCTTTTGTCTCTCATTTCTGCTTATGTGTGTAGGATTGACTTAATGATATTAAAATGTTCCGGTCACTGGAAAGTTTAGAAATGCTGCCTTCCTTTTTCAGTGTCTAATGCTCTGCTTATCCTCCGTGCTGTGTTGTGATCTACTTCCTTCCTCTCCGAGTGCAGCATGCACACAAACACACGCATACTTTATTTTAGTCACCTTGACTCTTCTGGGTTTTTTTTAACCTTATTATCAAAAGTAGGTTAAATAATCTTTCTCCAAGACTTTTAAAATAGATTTTTACCTGTGGCCATTTTCTTTCTAGTTTGTGAATCTCCTTACTTCAGGGTGTAACTATGTCACGCCTTTGTTCATTCACCATAAGACTGGAATGCTGCTTTATTTTGTGTTTTTTTTTCAACTTCTTTGAAAAGTACTAAGAGTAGATATATTTTTCCTGTTCTGTATGCATATAAAATATATGTAAGTCATGTATTCACCTTCGTATCTACTTGAATTGAAGAATAGATTTGGAGTCTATCAAAAGTCATAGTTTGTTAAATAAGATTTTTAACTGTGACATAATCAAATTCTTCTTGACTTCTAAACCGCATATCAAGCTTCATAGAACTGAATTGTAAAATGTAGGATGTAAACAATTCAAAGCTTCATAATTTAGATTTTTCCATATTTCTATGAATTTACTGACATCTTAATGTTTTTATTTGCCACATTGTTATTCTTTACTGTTAGTAGCAAGACTTCTAGAATACTGATTGCTTATGTAGGAAAATATTTTACTTTTGGCTGTGTTTTTATTAATATGTTAAAACTAGGTAATTACTATTTTTAAAGCTAAGCATAGAAATTGACTTTCTCTTTTAAGGATGGCTCAGGCCTCTCAGGCCCTACAAGATAAACATGGCACGTAAGAATTCTTTGTTTAATCCCCAGACTCCCTTTTTTGGCAGTGGAGGGGCTGTCTCTCCATCACCTTGTTCTTCTCGAGGACAGTATGAACATTACCATGCCATTTTTGATCAAATGCAGCGACTGAGAGCGAAAGATAATGAAGCGCGATGGAAAGGAGACATATATGGGCGCCGGCTTCCAGAAAGGTACGGCTCTGCTGAAAGGTGCTCTCATGAAGCTTCGCTTCTGTGCTTCAGAGAAAGTAGTGAAAGTCATTGTGAGTATTTATCGCCAGAGGAGTTCCACTTGAACTTCATCCAGGGTTTCCCAATGGGGCTGCAGGTCATCACCATTTCCCCGATGCTGATGCCATAGAGAAGCTTTGAAAAAATTGAAGACCATGCCTAAACAACAGTGCAAACAGATGGGATTGTGATGATCCATGCATTCATCCTGTGTGTAATTCTGTCTTTTATCATATCTACACTTGATGTTTTCTCCAGTGTTTACACAGAACATTTTTTATTCCCTAGATACTATAAATCTTCAGGTGCAAATTTGACCCTTGATTACATTATGACAAATGTGTAGCTGTTCACGTTGGCCTGATTATTGTGGCTTATTTTAATGTTTAGATAGGACATACTGTTCAAAGGAGCATGTGATAACTTTCTGCCAGCATATGGTTATAATAATTTCATCCACTTGCTTTGAATAAATTACAGCATAAATTTAAATAGAGTCACACTTTTCATAAAACTCCAAAGCATAGCCGGGCGGTGGTGGCGCACGCCTTTAAACCCAGCACTCTGGAGGCAGAGGTAGGCGGATCTCTGTGAGTTCGAGGCCAGCCTGGTCTACAAGAGCTAGTTCCAGGACAGGAACCAAAAAACTACGGAGAAACCCTGTCTCGAAAATCAAAAAAAAAAAAAAAATTCCAAAGCATATCTATTTTTTGTCTTTTCCTCATTCCTACCTTCTCTTTATTGTATTAAGACATTTCCTCTTCACATTCATCTCCATTTATATCTCTTCATGATCCTTTTCATCAGATTTTTTCATTGAATTAACTTGATGATAATTGGGAATGGCTGTACTTTGTGTAATTTTTTTTCTTCAAGTATGCATATGTGTTTGCTTAGAAATTCCCATTCTATAAAACTTTCTGATGAGTGAAGAGCAGGTCACACGATGAATTTTTAGTTATCCTTTTGAGCATGACGGTGGTGGCGCACGCCTTTAATCCCAGCACTCGGGAGGCAGAGGCAGGCGGATCTCTGTGAGTTTGAGGCCAACTTGGTCTACAAGAGCTAGTTCCAGGACAGGCTCCAAAGCCACAGAGAAACCCTGTGCTTTTCTTGTGATTTTAAAGTGTTATAGACAAAGTCTTTGATTTGTTTCTTTGTTATAACCTCATATTTAAGGTGGATTTTTTACAGTAATTAATCGGGCTTTCTTTTGACACCTCCACTCCTGACAGTCTCTGTTACTGGTATTTAAAGGGATTGTTGATGTATTCTGGTTAGTGTGTGTCACTTGTATTTAAGGGGATTGTTGATGTATGCTGGTTAGTGTGTGTCACTGGTATTTAAAGGGATTGTTGATGTATGCTGGTTAGTGTGTGTCACTGGTATTTAAGGGGATTGTTGATGTATGCTGGTTAGTGTGTGTCACTGGTATTTAAGGGGATTGTTGATGTATGCTGGTTAGTGTGTGTCACTTGTATTTAAGGGGATTGTTGATGTATTCTGGTTAGTGTGTGTCACTGGTATTTAAGGGGATTGTTGATGTATGCTGGTTAGTGTGTGTCACTGGTATTTAAAGGGATTGTTGATGTATGCTGGTTAGTGTGTGTCACTGGTATTTAAGGGGATTGTTGATGTATGCTGGTTAGTGTGTGTCACTGGTATTTAAAGGGATTGTTGATGTATGCTGGTTAGTGTGTGTCACTGGTATTTAAGGGGATTGTTGATGTATGCTGGTTAGTGTGTGTCACTGGTATTTAAGGGGATTGTTGATGTATGCTGGTTAGTGTGTGTCACTGGTATTTAAGGGGATTGTTGATGTATGCTGGTTAGTGTGTGTCACTGGTATTTAAGGGGATTGTTGATGTATGCTGGTTAGTGTGTGTCACTGGTATTTAAGGGGATTGTTGATGTATGCTGGTTAGTGTGTGTCACTGGTATTTAAGGGGATTGTTGATGTATGCTGGTTAGTGTGTGTCACTTGTATTTAAGGGGATTGTTGATGTATTCTGGTTAGTGTGTGTCACTGGTATTTAAGGGGATTGTTGATGTATGCTGGTTAGTGTGTGTCACTGGTATTTAAAGGGATTGTTGATGTATGCTGGTTAGTGTGTGTCACTGGTATTTAAGGGGATTGTTGATGTATGCTGGTTAGTGTGTGTCACTGGTATTTAAAGGGATTGTTGATGTATGCTGGTTAGTGTGTGTCACTGGTATTTAAGGGGATTGTTGATGTATGCTGGTTAGTGTGTGTCACTGGTATTTAAGGGGATTGTTGATGTATGCTGGTTAGTGTGTGTCACTGGTATTTAAGGGGATTGTTGATGTATGCTGGTTAGTGTGTGTCACTGGTATTTAAGGGGATTGTTGATGTATGCTGGTTAGTGTGTGTCACTGGTATTTAAGGGGATTGTTGATGTATGCTGGTTAGTGTGTGTCACTGGTATTTAAGGGGATTGTTGATGTATGCTGGTTAGTGTGTGTCACTGGTATTTAAGGGGATTGTTGATGTATGCTGGTTAGTGTGTGTCACTGGTATTTAAAGGGATTGTTGATGTATGCTGGTTAGTGTGTGTCACTGGTATTTAAGGGGATTGTTGATGTATGCTGGTTAGTGTGTGTCACTGGTATTTAAAGGGATTGTTGATGTATGCTGGTTAGTGTGTGTCACTGGTATTTAAGGGGATTGTTGATGTATTCTGGCTAGTGTGTGTCACTGGTATTTAAAGGGATTGTTGATGTATGCTGGTTAGTGTGTGTCACTGGTATTTAAGGGGATTGTTGATGTATGCTGGTTAGTGTGTGTCACTGGTATTTAAGGGGATTGTTGATGTATGCTGGTTAGTGTGTGTCACTGGTATTTAAGGGGATTGTTGATGTATTCTGGCTAGTGTGTGTCACTGGTATTTAAGGGGATTGTTGATGTATGCTGGTTAGTGGTGTGTCACATCATGTTTTTCAATTCGTGCCACGTTCCTTTCTTCCTTATTTTTGAGTTCTATACTTTGTCTGATTTTTGTGGTTTAAACTGAGCATATTTTTGTGATTCCATTCCATTCTTAGTATTTCAATTACATGCTTCCTTTGTAAACTTTTCCTTAGAGGTTGTCTTAGATTTTGCAGTACACAAGTAAGACAAACCCAAGTTCTCTTTTACATTATGTTTATGCATTATAACCTCAGAATGCTTCTAATTCCTGCCTGCTATCCACTATATTATTACTGTCATTTATGCCACTTACATCTCAGTGTGCATGGATATGCATAGACATGTAATAAGCTACTGCTTCATTGCTGTTACTATAGACAAGCTGGTATCTGGTAGGAAAAAGTAAAACAACTTCTCATCTTCACTTCTTCCTTCCTGCATGCTGCTTCTTTACTTTACTTCTCTCAGAAGAACTTGGTTTAACATTTCTTGTAAAGCAGGTGTAATGACAACAGCTTTCTTCAGGTTTTGTCTGAGAAAGTCTTTAGCTCACTTCTTGTTACAATAATATTTAGAGTTTAGAGTTTAAGTGGGTATTTTTTTTTCTTTCAGCAGTTAAATATTTTCCTCACTTTATTCTTTGCCTTCTTTGGGGGAATAGTTGAATGTAATTCTTAGATGCTCTTCTGTATGTTTGTGTTTTCCTCTTTTAAGACTTTATCTTTGATTTCCTAAAGCTTGGCTATGGAAGGATTTTTCTGTTTGTTTATGTGGGAATTTGCTGCAGCTTGTTCTCAGTTCCCTGGATCTTTGGTGTGATGTTTGACATGAATCCAGGGTCTTCAGAGGCATTATTGTTTTAAGCAGTGTCTGTCTAATGTTCCACAGCATGCATGTTGCACCTTTTGTAATGTTCCACTGTTCTTGTGTTCTCTCTGTGTATGTATCTCTTTTATTTTCTCTGTTTATAAATGCCTTTTTACTATACCCTCAACATTAGAGATTCTTTGTTTGCCCTTGTCCAATCCAGTGATGAGCCCCGCAGAGGCAGTCTGCATTTCCACTAGAGTGTATTTGGGTTTGGACATTCTATTTGCATTTTTTTCTTGAAATTTTATGCTTCTGCTTACATTGTCATCTGTTCTTGCATGTTATGTACTTTTTCTAATAAAAAATGCTTTTAGGAGAAGACAAGCTTTTCTTATGTTTGTTAACTGTCTGTCTTCTTTTGCCTAGAATACCTTGCCTCTGTTAACTTTGAATACTTAGAACCTAGTTATTATTATGGCCTTAGTGTAGGTTAGGTAACTAGTTCTGTAAACTAGAAAATAAAAATTAAATGTGATAATTTTGGCATAGAAGCTAATATATAAAATATATATTAGCCTATATATTTTGAATATTAAACTGTGGAAAAAGTTGGACCGTATCATCTTAGAGCAGTGGTTCTCAACCTTCCTAATGCTGTGACCCTTTATTTAATGCAGTTTCTCATGTTGTGGTGATCCCCAATCATAAAACTATTTTCATTGCTACTTCATAATTGTAATATTGCTACTGTTATGAATCATAAAGTAAACATCTGATATGCAGGATATCTGATGTGTACCCCCTGTTAAAGGATCTTTCACCCCCCCCCCCACCATCACAGGGGTCTCAACCTAGAGGTTGAGAACCACTGCATTAGACTATAGATTATACTTTTGAGGGCTAGAGAGCTAGCTCAGCCGATAAATACATTTTAGGTAAACTTCATTCATATGTTTGTTATAGTGATATTTGCTCCTGAGTTAAATTATAAAGAATTAACATTATATAGTAAATTTTCTTTAAACAGGAACACAGAAAACAAGGTTATAAATTATTCTGCTGACAAATGTGACAGACTTGCAGGAATTTAATTGTATTTTCCTTAGCATTAGTGGCTCAGTATTCATTAATTCAGTTTTAGTAGTGACCTTGTAGAACATAAACTATCAATCATGATGATTGACCATATTAGTAATTTAGTTATTACCAACACTGTGAAACAGATAGTAGTATTCTTGCTACTTTACAGATTAAGAAATTGAGGCAATATATAATTCAGTTTTTGAAAGTCCCATAACTTATCTATTAGTAAAAACAAAGGAGTTGAAACTGAATTCTTCATGTTTGCTTGTACTTTATGGTGTTATTTTTCTCTGCCTTCCTAGTGTGACTAGGCTAGTATGACTGTCCTTACATCTCTGTCCTAATGACATACCTATTAGCCTCTTGACTATTGGGACCTCAAGTAGAGTACAACTGCCTTTTAAGAAGTGATTTGGTGCCTCTTTACATTTGTGTTTTTAAACTGCTTTACTTTTCTACCCCCTCTCCTGATTCCAGTCCACTAGGTACCTTTAAGTAGAAAGGAAGCTTAGTGAATACTCTTGTTTTCTGTTCCCTGTTATCTTTCTGTCACTGGACTATTGTGTCTGAAAGCAGTGAATCATTTGTTACCTAGACTATTGCCTACTTTATGCTTTTTCACCTCTTGAAGTATTTGTAATCCTTCAAAAATTTTAAATTCCTCTTGTAGTAATAAATTTGAGTCATGATTATAATGTATGGTGTTCCCACCACTATCTTGCTGCTACTTCTTGTATTTATAAAAAGAAAAGGAAAGAAAATCACCCACCCCCTTTCTTTTTTGCTACAGGAAATGAAAGGCTTGTCTTAGAATAACTTTCCCAATGAAAGAACACCACAGTTTTTCTCTTTCAACACCATAGCTGTGTTGATGTCCTTATCCCTTTCTGCCACAATTCTTAGCTCATTTTAACATCTTTGTATGTTGTTATCTAGTCTCTAGTTTCCTCCTATATATCTCTGAGTCATTACATACAGTTCTACTGTTGGTAATATAGGACAATTCCTGATACTAAGTGCTATACAATATCTTTGCATCTGAATTCCTTTCTTTCTATTTTTTTTTTTTTGGTGTTTGTTTAGTTTTTGTTTTGATACAGGGTGTCTTTGTCACTGTTCTATTGCTATGAAGAGACACTATGACCACACCAGCTCTTATAAAAGAAAACATTTTATTGGGGCTGGCTTACAGTTTCAGAGGTTTAGTCCATTATCATCATGATGGGAAGCATGGTGGCGTGCAGGCAGACATGGTGCGTGAGAAGGAAGCTGAGCGGTCTCCATATGGATCCACAGGCAGTAGGAAGAGAGGGAGACACTGTCCTGACTTGGACTTCTGAAACCCCACAGCCCACCCAAGTGACACACTTCCTCCAACAAGGCCCCAGTCTTAATCCTGTCAAATAGTCCTACTCACTCTCTTTGAAACTGTGGGGCCGTTTTCATTCACATCACCACGCAGGGCCTCTGCATAGTCCTGACTGTCTGGGAACTCAACAGAGATCGGCCTGCCTCTGCTTCCTGAGTGCTGGTTTTAAAGGCATGTGCCACTGCGCCTGGCCACTTCATCTGAATTCTTACTAGAGTTTAATGAAGAGAATGAATAAGTAAATTCTTTTCTCCTTATCCCCATGAGCCTTCTGCAATAGATAGTTTGTGCCCACAGTTTAACACTTTTACTTCTTTAAAGAATAAAGATTCTGAGCGCTAATACATAAGAATGTGTGTTATAGATTATTTAGATTATTAATTAACATAGATTATTATTAACATAAGTTACAGAATTACTCAAACTGTGATTTTCATCAGGAAACTTTGCTTCCTGGAACTCTGTTTTAGACATTGTGGTAGTCAGGGCGACTGTTACCGTAATAAACACCATGACCAAAGCAGCTTGGGGAGGAGAGCGCTTGTTCATCTTAACACTTCCACATCACAGCTCTTCATCAAAGGAAGTCAGGAGAGGAGCTCAATCAGGGCAGGAACCTGGGGCGGGAGCTGGTGCAGAGGCCATAGAGGGGTGCTGCTTACCAGCTTGCTCAACCTGCTTTTTTATAGAACCCAGGACTGCCTGCCCAGGGATGGCACCACTCACAAGGGGTTGGGCCCTCCCCCGTCAATCACTAATTAAGAAAATGCCTTGCAGCCTGATCTTATAGAGGCATTTTCTCAACTGAAGCTCCCTCTGTGATGGTTCTAGCCTGTGTCAAGTTGCTATAGAAGCAGCCAGTACAGTCATCGTTACATCTTCAGAGGTTGATATGACAAATAGTTGACACTTAGCAATTCTTTGTTTAATAAATCAGAAGAGAAATTATGTTTAAATAATCATTAAAGATTTTAAGTGTGTGTTTGAAAATAGACAGTCATATAAGCCAGTTTATTTAAACCAACTGAGGAAATAGCAGTTGAGTGAAGCTACACTTTTAAATACAAAGTGTCATGTATACATAAGCAGTGTGCCAATCTATAAATCAAGGCTGCTGTCCATATGATTATGTTCTGACGTACTGTGCAGTAATTCTACTAGGGTATGCTAGTTGGCGTGTTATACTGTCAAACACTACACAGACCATGTCTTGGAATGACAAACACGCTTTACTTCTGTGAATGTTGAAGTCAAGGCCATCGTGATGCAAAGCAGAGAGATTGGAGGCTTTATCTAATTGCAGGTGGGGGACTATGCTTCCAAGACCCACAGATGATGTGTCCCAGCATGATACTCCATCTACCCTCTTTGAGCTCAGCCTTATGTAAACAGGGAAGTAGCAGAGCAGGTTGCCAGCTTACCTGGATACATGCAGAGACATGCTGAATTCAGACCAGATGCCCCTTATTGATCTCAGTTTTATAGTGCATTATATATGTCTGAGAGAGGATAGCATATGTGTCCTTCAGAGGCATGAACTAATCTCTTGTTATTACAAACATACTCAAGCTCACATAGCTTTGGATTTCAGAAATGTCATGTGGAACTACAGTAACCATCTGGAAGGAATAGCTGAACATCATAGTAATTGGCTCTTAAAGCAGTTATAGATGTTACCTAATCCTACAAAATTCCTGTGATGGAAGTTTAGAGAATTTCTTTTAAATAATAGGTAAAGGACTTTAGACTGCCATCAGTCATGGGGATGTAATACAGTACATTTTAGAGTTTTTTTTTTTCAAAGATTTATTTTTAAATGCAGGTGCCTGTGGAAGCCATACGTGTTAGAACCCCTGGAGATGGACTGGTGATTATAAGCCATCTCACATAGAGGCTGGGAATGGAACTTAGGTCTTCTGTAAAAGTAGCAGCCCCAGATTTTAAGTTTTTACAGCTAAATTTCTTATTTAAAATATTTTTATGTGGTATTTTGTAAAAAGTTGTTGATTTAAAAAAAAGTTGAAGAAACGATTATTTGTAGAATGAAAATTAGACGTTTTAAAATGTTACTGGGAACACTAGCAGACAGGACATTATTTTCGGACTTTATTTTTTCAGAGCATAACTTATTTTCCCTAACAAAAAAGCTACAGGAAGGTTTTTGTGCCGTATTAGCCACAGTCTTAGTAGAACCTAGACAATAACTCGTTTGTCTTTCTAATTCTTCTCCAAATTTAACCACCCTTGATGTTGCTATGAATTTCGTGATTACTGGCACTGGATTGTTTGCTTGCGTGTTTGTTTCTACCTGCCATGTTTATCACGATAACTGAACAGCACATAGTAGGTATTCAATAAATATTTATCACTTTTTAATTTGCAGTCTTTACACAATGTGTTTACATTTTTCTTAATTGTCAGCAAAAGATGCCAAATATTAAAATGTGAAAAAATTAAAGCCAGTAACTGCTGTTACTTTTTAAAAGTAGTAAATGATGCAATTAAGACAATAGACCAACACACACACACACACACACACACACACACACACACACACACACACTTTTCTTTACAAAGAAAGTGTTTGTTTCTGCTTTCATGTTCTACAAGGAAAAAAGCAAATAATAAGTAGAATTTTAATTTGGAAATTAACGCTCAAAATGGCTGACTCTGTGCTTTGTCCAAAACAGGCATAAAGGGCAGCTAGCCTTAGAAAGAGCTAAGCGAGTGGAAGAGTTCCTGCAGCGTAAACGAGAAGCCATGCAGAACAAAGCTCGGGCCGAAGGACATGTGGTATGGTAGCTTTTCTTCAGATGTTGAACATATCAGTGTTGTAAGTAAAAAGAATTATGATGTAGCAGTCTATGTCTAATAAAAGATATTGAAGGTGTTCAAAGTAATGTACAGATTATATTTTCATATGTTTTGCTTACTAACCTGTTTTGTTATGTCTTTTATTGTCATCTTCCATGCCAAAGGTGAAATTACATTATTATTTTACATTTTGTTCTTTAAAAAGGGTAGAAATGTGTATAACAATTCAGATATTTATTAGTAGAGAAATAAGTTCTTAAGTTGCTAGATTTTTTTCCCCTTCAAATGCTTTTTGTAAAATACTTTTAAGTAGCAAAGAATTTTAGAAGAAAAAAGGGAGATAAATGTTTGAGTGCAGATATATGAAACTGTATTTGTTGAAAAGCATATCAGAAATAAAACTACTTTAAAATATCCAGTTAAGCCCATTACAAAATGAAGTCGTTTATTTGAGAACATATTAAGTCTGAGGTAATCATCTAAGCAGTTAAAATTCTCAGTAATTGTAGTTGCAGTGTGCCGCAAATGTCTTTTGATCTTTTGTTCATAAAGCAACTGAGAATTGCTTCTGTCACTTCATCTCCCCGTGGAGCCTCCTGTTCATGTAGAATATGCTCAAGATATTTTTGTTGGACTTATCTATCACACATGTATTAAAGACTCCTAATTGGTAACTTTGTAAGTTTATTAAGTTATTCAATATAAGATTTTTTTCTCTTTGAGATTATATTATAGAAAAATAGTATTAATTGGCTATTGAAGGAGCTGCAGGCTGCATTCCCGCCACCCAGCTCCCGGCCGCCTGGCTAGCTTATGCCCCAAAATAATGACACACAACCTGTATTCATATAAACACTGCTTGGCCCATTTCTATTAATGTTTGTAGCACCACGAGGTGGTGACTTATCTTGCCTAACCCATATTTAGTAATCTGTGTAGCACCAGTCTTACTGGGAAAGATTCAGCATGTCTGACCTGGCGGCTTGCTCCATCGCGTCTGCCCTGGAGAAGAGCGGCATCGTGTCTGTCTCACTTCCTCCCAGCATTCTGTTCTGCCTACTCCACCCACCTAAGGGATGGCCTATCAAATGGGCCAAGGCAGTTTGTTTATTAACCAATGACCTTCCTCTATCAATTGGCCACTCTTTATATGTTTTTAACATATATTCTCCAATTTACTTTCCTAATATCTGGAATGAATTTGTATTTGTGACCCTTCTCTAGATGGGAAAAGATGATTTCTTGTCTTCTCCCTGTTAATAGCATTTGAAATAATTTTGATCACTTATATTTTTTAAAGAGCTTTTAAATTGCTCTGTAGCAGGATCCTCATGCCTGATTGTTGGGATTATAGGCATGCACCACCATTCCCAGCTCTTGTTGTAGGTTATTATTTACAACAGTTACTGGGAACTGGAAATGGCTTAGCAGTTTCGAGTGCTTGCTGCTCTTGCAGAGGCTCTGAGTTAGGTTCTCAGCGCCCAAATCAAGGGCCTTACAACCACCTGTAACTACATCTCCGGGGATCTGACACCTTCTCTGGCCTCGTCAGTGCCTGCACTCACTTGTAAATACCCACAGGTAGACAGACAGATACACATACTCATAATTTAAAATAAAAGTTAAAGAACCTTTGAAAAAGTAATAGTTACTAGAACTTTCAAGATTTAATGACTTTTCCTCTTACTCTTTGACCTTAATCCTGTAATTCTATCTTCAGTTTATTTTGCTTAATGTTAGAGACTTTCCTCTTGTATTTTGTTTAAAAAGGTACTTTGCAGAATTTGTAGAGAAAAATGTCTTTACTCTTTTCTTTATACTTTAATAATACTTTGTGGTGAATATAACTTGTGTTTGTAGGTCTGAAAAGAAACATTTTGCCTACCTTTTTTGTCTTTTTGTGCACATGTATGTGTTATGCATGCATTACCATAGGTATGGGAACACATGTGCATCTGGCTGTGTTATCAGGAAGGCCAAAGTTATCAGGAATCTTCTGTGGTAACTCTTCTGCCTCAGTTTTTGAAGGAGGATTTTAATCAAGCCCAGAGTTTACCAATGTCTGATCTTGGCAGCTAGCCAGCCTGCTTCAGGGATTCTCCAGTTTGACAGTTGAGCCATCTCCACAGCCTGGAGTTTGCCTTTGCTGGGGGTATTCTATAGGTTGGGGACTGTTTATCTTCTGACAAGAAGCTACCCCTCCTTATCGTTTCCTGTGTATATTATATGCCTTTTCCTCTCTGACTCAGGAAAGTTTTTTCTTTGTTCCTGGAACTACTTGATTATTAGATAGCTCCCGAGTTTTCTTTCTGGTCATTAGTTTCATGGGTTCAGATTTTTCAGCCACTGTTTTCTTCAAAAAAATTTCTCATTTTCTTCTTTTCTAACCTTTGTATATATACCAGAATGCTGTGACTCTCCACGACTCGTTGATGCTCTTCTTTTTCTCTAAGTTTCGTTCTGGGTGGTTTCCGTTGTCATGTCCTTAAGGACGTTTTCTTCTGCTGTGTGTTATACTGCTGAGTTCATCCAGACCTGCTGCTTCTCATCTCCTTTTGTTTTGTTTTTGCAGTACTGGAGATAAGCCCAGGGCTTTTATGGATAGGCTGTTGCTGTACTACTGAACTCTACCTCAGCTCACATCTGATAATACTGATTGTGCTAACGTGGCCCTCTGCTCTGGCAGAGCCTGTGGGTACCTCTGCTGGGTACAGTGCTGCACTGCTTCCGAGGACTTTCCATCTCACAGTCTGATTAAACCGCTGGCTTTATTAGCTGTTGGTCACTCAGGGAGAGACTCTGAAGAACCTCTCCATCTTCTCAGCCTCCCTCTGTGCAGCTTTCTGCTCTCTGACCTCACATCCCGTTAGCCTAGCTTGCCCATCTCCAGACAAGGTCTTCTCAACAAGGAGGGACCTCCACCTGTGGTCAAGTTTCCTCTCTTGTGCTGCTGCCTAGAAGCTCTGACCAGGCAAGTGGGGCAGTCATGGGGCTTGGACTTATCTCCCTTGCTTTCCATGTCAGAAGGATCTACCCCATGCTGCCTGTTATCCAATATTGGAAACCATGTTTTCTTTTATCTTACTAAAGCTTTTAAAAATTTTTTAGTGTAGATCTAACCACATTGTTCTGTTATGGCTAAAAGCAATTCTTTGACTTTTATTAAAAAAGTTTTATTTCTCATAATTTCATATATATATATATACAATAAAATATAATATATCGTAAATGATATAGCAAAATATGATAAAATATGGTTGTATCTATTCACCATTACCATATATCTCCCTAACATCCTCTCAACTTTGTCTTTTTTTAAAAAAAAAATAATAACCCACTAAATCCAGCTAGTGTGCCCATATGCGAGTGAGTGTGGGGCCCTCTAGTGGAACATGGGAAACCTATCAGCAGCCATATGTCCTCAGCAAAGAGTGAGTCTACACTCCCAGTAGATCCTCACTGTGGGTAGGCCTGGACATAAGTACTTCATGCATTGCTTCGTTGGCAAAGGAAAACTGAAGACAGTAGAACATACAGTTCTGTGGCAAGCTTCCTGTTCACTTCTCGAGGCTTACTGTAATAGAAAAGAGAGATGTCAAAATAGTTTGTTGAGGAAAGGAGGTTAATTGGGTTAAAGTTGTGCAGCAAGGGCTGTCATTGCTACGAAGGTTAAAGAGCAACCTCTGAACTCCTTATTAAAACAACAAGAGAGATGTCTTTAGAGCAAGACCCTACTAATCAACAGTACCAGGGTATAATAATGTGAACCAATTTCAAAAACTTTTCTTTGAGAAGATAGTCCCTTAACAGGGAAACGTTCCAGATATTTCTAATTAATGTTTTCACAGTTTCAGTTACACAGGCACTCTGAGGGTGCTTCAGCTACGGGCCATTGAGGTCAGACCACATCTCAGGCTGACAACAGAACCTGTCATTGCCTAATCGATTCCAGGTTTTACAGGCATGCACGATACAAAGCTGGGTACAGACACACAGCGTTGCACAAAGGTTCCAGAAAGCCACTGAGGCTAGGCAGTGTGCAAAAGGGTCAGGTTCACTGCAGTAAGCTCTTAAGTGGTTTGTAAAGCCCCAAGTTACAAAGGAGACCAGATGATGTGGGAGATGCCATAAACCTGATATGTTTATCATGTCGAACTTGTGTTACTGAAGGAATCGATTCAAGAATGAAGCCCTACATGCATTTGCAGAAGTATCTTTACTTGGGGGAAGCTACCCCATTAAAGGTCCGATGATCAGAAGCTGTAGGGACAGAACATGGAGCTGTGTTTCAGTCTTTAGTTGGATCTTTCCTTGCTATCGCTTTATCTCATGTAGTGTTAACCTTGACACAGCCTAAAATTACATGAAAAAGTTTAAATCGAATAATTGTCTTTATCGGGCTGCTCCAAAGGCATGCCTCTGAGGTGACTGCCCTGATTATTAACTGATTTAGGAGGACCCAGTTAGTTGTGGGTGATACCTTTCTAGGCAAGAAGTAATGGGTTGGCAATGGGTTATCTAAGAAAGTTAGCTAGGTTTGAGGCTGGAACCAGCCGGTGAGTGAGCCGGCAAGCAGCATTCCTCCGTGTTTTTTGCTTCAGATCCTTGGATGAGTTCTTAAGCACGACGTCCTTCAGTGATGGACTGGCACATGGAATCCAGATAGACCCTTCCCTCCACTAAGCTACTTTTCGTCAGAGTGTCCCACACTACAACAGAAAGGAAAGTCAGCTCCCTTGCTGTCTGCTGGAATGTGCATTGCACACTGGACTTATGTAAGTTTGCTTTGAGTCTCAGGTCAGACTTTTGAAAAGCGTCAGAACTGAAGACCACTGCCTGTACTCTCTTGAGTTCCTCCCAGCCTCCTGCTTTCATACTCCTGCCAGAAATGTTCAGAAATCTCTACTCACAGCTTTCTGAGGCTTCTTAACCACAGCTACAAACCCTTCCACATTCTTTCCACAAACCAGTTATGAAAGCCTACAAACCGCATGGCCAAGGTTATTGGTGCAACCATCTCATTTCTGGAACTAGTCTTCTGTTTTGTTTTTCTCTCCATTATGACCAAATGCCTGACAAGAATCCACTTCCAGGAGGAGCAATGTATTCTGACTCACGCTGGTGAGAGAGGCAAGTGATAGCTGCTGGCATTTTCAGCAGTCAGGAAGCAGAGAACGAGCCCATCAGTGACTTTTAGGAATATTAGCTTTTCTGTTAGTGCAGGATGCATCACTTTTTTAGAACCTAGGTTTGTATATGTATAAAACCGTCTTACGAAGATGTGATTGTGTGAAAAATTTTTATTTTTCTTTATGTTTGGATAGATGTGTCATATTATTTTAATGATTGACTAATTTGACAATGCTATTTTTATTTTTAAGCAGTTCGGGAGTAGGAGAAATATAAAGATTGAGCGAGTATAATTTTTTTTAAACTTTTTATGGCTCCTTTGTGGATTTTATGTGCATCCCAATCCCATTTATCTCCCCATCCCTCTATATCCCTTCTCTGTCCTTGCAACCTTCCCCCAAAGTAAAACAAAATCTTTAAAAAAAAAATCTCATCATGGAAGCTATGGTGTGACACAGTGAGTCACACAGTAAACCTTTTAGTCCATTCATCTTTACTTCTAAGTGTTCATTGCAGTGAGTCCTTGATCTGGCTGGTTGGCCTTACCTTCTAATAGTGAGCCCTCGCTGGGGCTCCTCTTGGATACCCTGTTGTTATCCCGTGTCATGGAGAACCTGCAGCTTTGGATCTGCAGGACTGGCCCTTCACATGTTCCTGCAGTTCATAGATGGGGTGGATTTGCACTGGGCCAACTCATAGCCCCAGGCCTGGGTAGTAGCTGGATGGGTCAGCCCACCAGCTCCCCTCATTCTCACCACCAGGGTGAACTCTCCAGAACTTCCCTGGCTAGCTCTCTCATTGGAGCAAGCAGCAAGGGGTGGAACCAGTTCCCCAGCTCTGGGGCTGGCCCACACCACCAGGGCCAGCTCTACTGTGAAGCCAAGCAAATGGCAGGAACTGCTCTCCTAAGTGCTGAAGTCCTTGATGGGGTCAGGGCTAGCTCTCCCTGCTCTCATGACCTCAGGATGACCTCAGGGATAGTTTTCCCACCTGCCACAGGTAGCAAGGGGCTGGGGGCATCTTTCCCTAGTCCAGTATAATCTATCTGTGTAATTATTTGTAATCAAGTGTTAGACGAGAATATGTACACTAGTGTATTAGGCAGAATTACCCAGAAAAGCATATAGAAACACTAGAGTATATGTAAGAGAGAATTTGATAGATTGACTTACAGTCACAAAAGTAGAAAATTTCCTGTATGGGAATTTGTGGGCCAGGGATGCTGGCAATGACACAGTCTAGGCAGCCAGAAACATCCAGACATAAGATGTTATTATGGTAGTCCCCAGGCTCTGGAAGAGACCTGAAAGTCCCATAGTAAATTAACTAGTTCAAGTGCAAAGACCGAGGAACCTGGACTCTTGAAGTCCAAAGCAAAGCAAAGCAAAGCATGCCTGCTTTAGAAGTAAGAGCAGAGAACTAGATTGAGTGGTTCCCCTTTCTTTCTTGGCAGTCTTTTTAGAATCCCCCCTTTGCTCATAATTTTAGACTATATTTGGGGATGATAGATGAGATGAGGTAAAGGAACAATTGTATGGACTTTATTCTTTGTTGTTTTTGTTTGCTTGGATTTCACTGTGTAGCCCTGGCTGTCCTGGAACTCACTCTGTAGGCCAGTCTGTCCCTGAATTCACAGAAATTCACCTGACTCTGCTTCCCTGGGACTAAAGGGTGTGCACCATCACTGCCCAGCTAGATTTTATTTTTTAATTTCTTAAAATTTTATTTTAAATTTTGTGGGTGTGTGTGCGCGCGCGCGTGTGCATGCGCACATAGAAATTGGAGGACAACTTTGTAGGGTCAGCTCTTTCCACCTTTATTTAGATTTCGGAAATTGAACTCAGGTTGTCAAGGTTGCCTAACAAACATCTTTACTCACTGAGTCATTTCACCAGCCTGATTATCTTTTTTTATTGAAGCATTAGGCTCCCAGGAAAATAGACCTTTATGGAGATTTTCAATCATATTTATTCTGCCTCCAAATGTGCATAGCCTTTCTTATTTCCAACATTCTGTTCCTGGTGGTACATTTGTTAGAACTGAGAAACCTACATGGATACATTATAACCATCGAAGTCTGTGGTTTGTGTTAGGGTTCACCTTGGTGTTGAATATTTGGTTAGGTCTGCACAGATGTAAAATGGCAGGCGACCACCTTGTATTGACACAGAACACTTTCACTGCCTTCAGAGAAGGTGCCTGTGAGTACTGACTTTCTCAAGGATTTCATCTAAGAACATACTACCTAGGTTTCCATGGAAGAGTTTTTTTTTTGATTGACATATGATATAATTTAATCATAATAAAAGTTACCAGTGCTAAGTATGTCCTGATGAGTAATTGACATGCATATAGTCATGTGTATATTGCTTTATCATGCTACCAAACATTCTACCTTTTCCCAAGTTTCCTTCTGTCCCTTTAGTTTATCACTTCCCTACCGCTGATCTGTTTTCATTCATTATAGTTCTGGAATTCTTTTTTTTTTTTGGACATTTACTTAAAATTCTGAATCATATAGTATTCCCAAGTGCTGAGGTTCAAGGTGTGCCACCATATCTAGCCTTATTAGTTTTTTTACTCCTGAGTTACATTCTGTGCTATGGGTATACCACAGTTTGAGTATCCATTCCTCTGTAGAGTGGCATTTGAGTTGTTTCTAGTAATATAATATGGTCATCCAGTTTACTCAGTTATAATATGCCCAGGTCTTCCTTTCTGAGTTGGCATTTCTCATGTGTAGTTGAGTTGATATCTATGATTATACCTGTAGACAGCACTGGAGAATATCAAAGCAGTGAAGATTGTGTTTGAACCTGTTATGATTTGTATTTTCAGCATTTTGTTATCTTTGGTGCCCTACTGTTATTATTTGGGGGCCTTATCATACTAATTATGTCCTGTCTCTTTTTAACAATTCTTCTTTAATCATACCTTCCTATAACCTCTAATTATATTTGTTTCTCCCATCATTAAGTCTACATGTCATTTGTTTCTAGTTCCTTATCTTTCATTTTAATTCTGTAAACAGTTTGTCACTACACCATTATATTGAAAGAAGTCACTAGCGTCTATCCTGTTATATATGTTTTTTTTCTTATTGATTTCGTTTGTTTGTCTTTGTGGTGTGGGAGGTTGAACCTAGGACTTCTCATGAGCTAAATAAGTGATGGACCATTGAGTGACATTACCAGCCCAAACAAACCATTTGAGATGGTCATCTGACTTGACCAGCCTTTTTACAGCATCTGGACATGAACTTTCTTCCACGTTTTCTGTGGTTTACCTTGAGCTCCTCTGCCTACAATTTCTTAGCATGTCCTTTTATATAATTGTTGGTCTTTACATGTTAATACTTTGGGGCTTTTGGAACTGTGTCCTTCCTTCCTTCCTTCCTTCCTTCCTTCCTTCCTTCCTTCCTTCCTTCCTCTTCCTCCTCCTCCTCCTCCTCCCTCTTCCTCTTCCTCTTTCTCTTCCTCTTCTCCTCCTCCTCCTCCTCCTCTATCTTTTAATGGTCTATTTACATAATTATTTAATAACATTCAATGGCAGTATAATTTTTATGTTTGGATTAGTTATGTTCTACCATTTTACGTTTGCTTCGTCTATTTTTCTTCTGCTTCTCTTGCAATATTCCATTTTAATCAATGATATCATTTTGATTGTATCTTTGTATAACCTTTCAGTAGTGAGTGCCTCAGTGACTAAGAATGTATACTTTCATTTTTCACAGTGCATTTATAAATTATGTTTTATGTGTTAATTCAGTAGCGTGATGGTTAACTTTAGTTGTCAACTTGACACATTTAGAGTCACCTGGGAAGAGACTCTCAATGAGATGTTGTCTGTATTGGGTTGGCCTGTGGGCAGTCTCTGGGAGATTAATTTATGTAATTGATGTGCAAAGACCCAGCCCCTTGTGGACAGCATCATTCCCCAGTCAGGAATGATGACCTCTATGAGTCTAGCACTTAATCTGAGCCACAAGAAAGTGGGCATGAGTGTTCTCTCTCTGCTCTTGACTGTGGCTGTGATGTGACTTGCTTCTTCAGGCTTCTGCCATTCTGACCTCTGTGCAGTGCTGGACTGTACCCTGGAATTTATAAGCTAGAATAAGCTTTCTCATTGCGTTCCTTTTCATTAGGGTATTTATTACAGTGACAGAAATGCAAATAGACAAGTGGGAATAGTGGTTCCTTTCCCTTTCCCTTGCAACCAGGAGTGTGTGTGTGTTGCTGGGTATTGAACCCAAGAATTTGGATGTGCTGAACCAACACTATCACTGAACTATACTTTCCCAGCATTTGACGAGCTTCTTATTTTCCTTCTGTCCAAATAATTCCTATTTATTTATTTATTCACTTATATTTACTTGTTTCTTTTTTCTTTCTTTTTATTTAAATTGCTTCTTCTTAGCCTTTTGGCTAAAATCACATGTCCTTTTTTTGTTTGTTTTGCGGTGCTAGGTTTCAAACTTGGCATTATACACATGCAAGCCAAGGGCTATATTGCTCAACTACAGCCTCAACCCTAAAGAAAATTTTTATTATTATTATAACTGTTATTATAAACTTGTATATTTAAAAAATCCCTTAGTAAAATTGGCCATACTAAAAGTCTGTCAGACACAAAAGAATAGCCATAAGAATAGCAATAAGTTTAGCAATGGTTTGTAAAGTAGTAGCATTTTAATGAAATGGCCTTGTTCTGTAGACAGGGGGGCTAGTCCTGAGGGAGGCTTCCCAGGGAGCTTGAATCTCAGACATGGACCACTGTATAACCAGCAGTTCCTTCAGATCAATTCTTCTAACTGTAAATTAGCATTATTTATCATATTTGTAGAGGATTTTGCATGAAATTTGGATGGTTTTCCAATATTACTGCCATTGTTTCGTAAAAAAAAATACTTTAATCTTTGGCAAGATCTTTAGTTTTGTTTGCTAGTGTTTTGGTTTGTTTCAGGGGGGTAGATTTTGGGTTTGGTTGGTTTGTTTTTTGGCTGGTGGAGGGCAGTACTCGAGACCAAATCTAGGATTTTGCACATGCAATGCAAGTATTCTGCCATCACACTCTATCCTCAGCCCTGGCAGTGGATTTGAAATACATTCGCGTTGTGTCATCAGGTGTTTAGAACACTGAACTTCTGAGGGCTGTCCAGTAGAGACCTGGATGTGATTGTAAAGAGATGGAGCATTAAGGACGGAGGGCTCTCTGGAGACTAATTTCACAGTAGTCACTAATGCATGTTTATAGTGGTTTTCATTTTTGTTTTATTGGTGTGACAGTTTTCGCTTCTCAGTTCAACATTACAAGTGCTGAGGTCTCTATTTAACAGTTGCGCTTACGTATACTACTGTACAATAATTGGTACTGTTTAAGGTTAACCTTTATTCTTTAGGAAAATATATTAACAACAGCGATTTAAAATTGTACCTAGTAAGTACTTTCCATTAATGCTAATACCTATGATAATTTGAAAATGTAAATAATATTTCCACTGGCTTTTTATTTTATTTTTGTGTATGTGTATGAATGTAGGTCTATACTCAGATCAGAGGACAACTTGGAGTAGTTGGTTCTCACCTGCTATGTTAATAAGGCAGAGCCTCTCTTTTTGTTTTCTATAATTAAACATTAAATTTCTACAAGAGCAGAAGTGTTGTATCCAGTAAAAGCATTGCATTTCATAGTCCTGAATTTGGAGCCCAAGTTTCAGGAAGCATTGGTGTTGAGTGAGTAACAGTAACAGCATGCACAGTGCACAATGCTCTTGTGCTTCCAGAGGTTGCATCATGTGATGTGGCTGAGATTTTGAATTAAGTATTGGCCATGTGTGTTAGAAAATACTGCAAGAGGAAATGTCTAATCTTTTAACTTATCTGGACCACATTGTTATATAAAGCTAATACTTAAAAGCTATGCAATCTGTTTTACAAAACATTGCAGAAAAAATCCCATAATTTCGTAATTTTGTATTGGACTGCATTTATATAGCCATCGACTCTCCTTAAACTCTGTGGATAATTGTATTTTTTAAAAAAAAATATTAGCTCACATATAAACTACGGTATATAGTAGGTTAGAGGAGGTACCAACTTCATGCCTTACGACTGTAGAAACTGAGTCATTAAAGAAGTTTTTAAGTCATTAATGAAGTTAAAACCCAAAGCACTATAATAATTTTTTTGCCCTTAAAAAGATCCAATTCATTTCTAGGTATCTGTGTGCATACTACACATTCACACACACACACACACACTTTTATATTCACGGCTGATTTCAAAGACTCTGATGTACATTAGTTATCTGACCTAGATCATACTCTGCTCTCAGGTGTGCCCTGTAGGAAGCCTACAAATGACTAGCCCCGGGCACAAATACAGCAGATGGAGAAAGTGGGATTATCGTACTAGAAATTATCCACACGCTTCAGCAAAACTACCAGTTATCCAATTATGTACTTTCTCTTCCTTCAACATACAATTATGTTTAAAGTTTCTTCAAACTTGAAAGAGTTCTTAATCTACTTTCCCCATCTATTATCTTGTATCAGTGTGTGGTAAATGTACTTTTATACTCATTATCTCCATTTTCCTGACTGTCAATCATTTTTAACCTTCTATAAATCTGGCTTTTAAATCCAGTATAATCTAATTTTTTCTAGACACCAGCAGTGTCAGAAACTATACAAATGGAGCCTTTTGTGCAATCTTTTAACATTTTAAAAATTCCTTCCAAATAAACCTACTTCATTTACATATATATGTGTATTTCTCTAATAAATGTAGGAGGTTTACTATGGAAAATTTTAAAAAAAGTATTAAACATTTATGAAGCTAACCTTTGAGAACCTTACATTTTAAAGGAATTATCTCCTAAATAGCCTTTTATTTGTAAGCATGTTTTTATAGAAATGAACATTTCTACAATTCTCATTTTTTCACTTACAGTTATAGGTTCAGCTCCTCCTCATATTCACTAACACACAAGAACAGATTTGTGGAGGTGGGGGAGGTAGCTCCTGATAGAACATTTCTTTGCCACTTCATAAAGGCCAGCATAACTAACATAAATAACCGAGGGATACATGGATACTCCACAGGGAGTATAAATTAGCAAATTGCTTTGGAGATTCAGAATTCAAAAGAAATACCTAATATAAGGCAGAAATTGAAGGGCTCAATAATAACTAGGAAAGAGAACTGGTAACATCTGCATTTGGCTGATAGTAGGCAAAAATAAACTCTAGTTTGTTGACTCTAGTGATTGATCATAATCCACTGGGCTAAGAATAAGGTCATGTTGTAAAAAGAATGGGAACGTCAAGTTCAGGAAGCATTTGAGGTAGTTTTGTTCCATATTAAGTAGTTACTCAAATGTTACTCCAATAAATTCTAACTTTTGTCGTTCGAGAGAAAAAGAATAGGTAATGGGGTATCTGTTGTTGCTCTTGGAGGCAGGGTCTTACTATATTGCAAAGACTGGCTTTGAGAGTTCCTAGACTCAAACAATCTGTCTGCAGTCTCTGTTTTTAAATAATTATAGCTGGACTTAATTAGACTTCTGTTCTCACTGAGTTTACATGCCATCGTGGTCGTAGAAAGTGCCAGGGCTTGTCAGTGTAGTACCTAGAAGTGGCCAGTATTATCCAAAAGAAAGAAATGGCATGTGGATGCCTAGGTGGAAGGGCAATGTAGCCCCACTCATTCCTTAAACTTAGTACATTAAATGACAAACAGGGAATCCTGCAGAACCTGGCATTTCTGTATGGAGGCAGGCCCAGCTCTTCCAGAGGAGGGAAGCCAAGGAACAAGGAGGAAGAGGTATGCTTCCCGCATGCTCATGCCTCCGCCATGCAGCCATTTTTTAGTTCATCGCCTTCTTTTCTTGCATGGTTTAAATGCTTAACAATTATTTTAAGATTTTGTAAGTCTATAGGAACCTGTTAATATGTTTTGACTGACATGCTATGTCATAATTTTGCCTCATAACTGTTATAACTCAGCCTTCTGAGTTTCAATTTCTTTTCTTTTGATATAATTTAAAAATTTGTTAATTATAACATATTTCTTTCTTTGCAGAAAAAAGCTTTAAATTAAATACTTGAAAGCTAATATTTCATTTCATTAACCAAATTTCAGAACTTTTGTTTTTTGTATTCAGATTAACACTTTTCTATATATTAAGATTTTTTTAGCAGTAAAAATATTCATAGATTTCCTTTTAAGTGAATTTTTGTTGTTGTTGTTCCTCTTTTAGGTTTATCTAGCAAGACTGAGGCAAATAAGACTACAAAATTTCAGTGAGCGCCAACAGATTAAAGCCAAACTTCATGGTGAGAATGTAGGTAAAAATCAATTTTTCAAAAATAATTCAGTAATAGATTAACTTTAAACATACCATGTCCATAATATTAAAAGCTAAAATTGTTAAAAGAAAATGAAGGTCAAAGACCAGAAAACTATGTAGGAATGAAGTAAATCTTAAATACATGATTTCAAATTGGTAAATCGTTTGTTCCATAGGAATTTTAATATAGAACATACCTGATGTGCCTGAAGGAATTAAAGGCCACTTGCATCATTCTTTCCTCGTCTTTTGCTCTGGGGGGTTCAGTTGCAGCTCTGGGAGAAAACTGACAGCAGTCAGTGGTTTCATTGCACATGTTGTTGGTCCAGGCAGAGGTGGCACTGAGCCTGGCTGCTGTTTGCTAAGTGGTATGTTGACAATTGTTCTAGAGCGAAGCTAATGGTACCAAAGGGCCAGAAGCAATTGAAGAGGCTGACTTGAGGCTCAAAAAGATGGAGTCACTTAAGGTATGCACTAGATAGCATAATTTCTTAGGAAATTGAAAGCTGAGAGAGAAAAGTTTGTTATTAAGTTTTTTTTATATAGATGGATCATTATCTTACTTTAACTTTTGATTTCCCATTTATCTGTCATCTTACAATTTCTGCGAAATAGCACTTTTTACATTTGTACAGCATTTATGAAGAACAGGTAGGTGAGATTATGATGTGAATACATAGAACTGTGACCCATGTAATTCTTTAAAGTGGGTTACTCCTATAGTCCGAGCATTCAGTGGGCTGAGGCAGGAGGATGGCCATAAGTTCGAGGCCAGGCTGGGATATATACATATAAATTGCAAGACACTGTCTCAAATGAAATGTACAAGTTTCTCTGAAGATGAATGGGATATTTGTAACAGTTGTCTTAAGTGTTTACATTTTAATTTCCATTCCAGTGTATTGGACTTATGGCCAATACCATTGATCCCCTGTTGTCCAAGGTTTGAGGGGTACAGAGTGAGTGTCCGTTTTTATTCTGGAACCACACACACACTTCTTTGCTTAGACCCAGGTTGGAGGATGATACCATAGGCTTTCCTTCTCATAACTATTGTGTTAATGGTTTTCATTTTCAGGTTGGAGGATGATACCATAGGCTTTCCTTCTCATAACTATTGTGTTAATGGTTTTCATTTTCAGGCCCAGACAAATGCCCGTGCTGCTGTCCTGAAAGAACAGCTGGAGCGAAAAAGAAAGGAAGCCTATGAGAGAGAAAAGCGGGTGTGGGAAGAGCAGGTAAGGCTCCTTGGGCTCGTTAGGGGATCGTCAAGTGTGCCATGATCAAGACATAGCAACCCTTTTTTCTGATTTTTACTCACTTTCCTTTCTCTCTTCCTCCTCCTCAGCTTTCCTTTCCCTTTCCCTTTAGTCCCACCCCACCCCAGCACCCTTTGTCTTTCAAATTTAACGATAATCTGCCACTGATTTATACTGCTACCTCAAAATCTTTTAAATTCTTATAAATGACCTTCTAGCATATGTGCAGAAAAACTGTCTTCCTGTGGTTGTGTCCTCTGCTGGGCTCTTCTGCCTGTTCTGCTGATACCTCACACATGGGTGATTGTAGGGTAGAATAAACTTTAGTTTCTTCATAGGACTCTTCCTTCCTTTGGCTTTACCATCCTTTTCACAGTTCTGGTTTTTTTCCTTTCTTCATGTGCTTGTTTTTTCTTTGTTAGGGTGATTTTTGTTGCTTTAACCCTGTTGGAATTTGTATAGATATAATATTATTAAACCTATAAGTTAAATTTAAGAAATGATGTGTTTATAAAGTTTCATCCAGGAACCTGTTAATTTTATGTGTCTATTCATTATTTTATATCCTAATTTTTATTATATAAGTGACTTGAAGATCTTTCATATATTTTGTTTTCCATCTCTAACAGACTATTGCTTGTATTTGGAGAAATTGTAGATTTTTGCCTATTTTTAGGTCATAGTAAGTTTCCTGGTCTGTAATTTTCATTTAACTTCATGGGATCTTAGAATGCAGTCTTGTCATGATATGCTGCCACAGCTCCTCCAGTTTATTATACAAATGCAGGCATTTGTAACTACTGTGCATGTGTTGTTTTTCTTTAATTTTGACTACAAAGCAGAGAAAATGCTTGTATGAAGTCACATTTACAGTTTCAGTGAGAACTGGTTTGGCTCTGGGTTCCCAGGTGCCAAAGTCTTAATTCTTACACATTTTTTCTCTGCTTTCTATAATGTCCACTTTTGTTATTATTGTGTCACTTGTTGTATTAGCTCGACTCCCTTGGACAATGATAAGTAATAATAGGGATGACTTGTTCTTGTTCTTAACAGAAATGGTCCAGTATAGCACTGCATGCTGTAATAGGAAGAAATAAGGGTTTTATGTCTCACTCAGTCAATTTTTTTCAAAGATTATGAATGGAAGAGTCAGAACTCCAGAGCTCAGAAATAAGACTAAGAACTTCTCAATAAATTCTCTTTTATTTATATCCAATATAATTTTTGTTATAACTTTTCTAAGTTCTTCAATCTTTGCTATTTATGTTTTTCTCTTTAACTTCAAAACTAAGCAGTGAAGAACTCACCTTCACCTTGTCCCTTTTCTGGCCTAGATTTCAGCCTTAGCACAAATAAGACTTGACTTATTGTACATACACTTCCATCTTTTCAGACATCTAGGAATTATTTCCTGCTCCTCTGGCCTTTATTTAGATTTCGTATTCGACTCATGTTCTTAACATAATGTTCCTTGTTTTTCCTCTCAGATATAGTATTAATATAGGATGGGTATGAAGCAATAACTGGTAGGTTAACATTTTTACCCCAAGAACAACAGAATTTTTTAAAAGTATATACCATCCTTTTAATAGTCAGAACCATTCATTTCGTGTGTTGCCCAAATCTCTTCCAAACTTACCTTGCCCTCAGAAATAGTTGTGAGCCTACTTCTGGTGCATACGTACCCAGTGATGGGAAACCAGAGTCTACATTATGTCTTCTAGGATTATGTCTTCAGCACAGGAGGCAAAAGCAAAAGCCCAACTAGTACATGCTGCCTTTCGTATTATATCAGGACAAGTTGGTGTAAAACTGTGTGTGTGTGTGTGTGTGTGTGTGTGTGTGTGTGTGTGTGTTTTAAGTTTTGTCTTGGTGAACTTATTACCATTGTGTCCAGGTGCAGTTTCACAATTGCAAGTATTAAGGTCATTGTTTTTTCTTTTTAAATTAACACTTAGTAATCCATTCTAACATTTTTCATAAACCATGACGGTGGGTGGAATAGTATTGTATCCATCAAATATAATGAACTTATATGTGGTCCAATTCAGCTATTTGTACTATGCATTAGAGAGATCTTGGGGCCTTTTATTTCTCTATGAGGATATGAAATCCAGTGTTTTTAGCCGTGTTTCTGTTTCTTGCAGTTGGTGGTGAAGGTAAGGAGCTCAGATATTTCTCTACCTTTGGAGCATCAAGAAACGGGGGGTTCTCCATCAAAGCAGCAAATGAGACCTGTTATTTCTGTGACTTCGGCTTTGAAAGAAGTGGGCCTGGTAAGTTTCATAAAATTTAGAGCTCCTCAAAGACTACAGATCAATTTAAGCGAAAATGAATTTAATGGATTACATTGGTTTCTAATGCCTCCTTGTTGTTTCCTAGAGTAAAAAGATTGTCTTCTGGATTTTTTTTTTTTTGTGGCTTCCTCTGAATTTTGGAACTTTTCTGCCCATAGATTTTTATCTAGGACTCAGTTATAGATAAATGTGCCTTGAACACTCTGCTTTTGAAGATTCCCTATATACAGAGCTAATCAATTTCAGATCCAAAGTGTTTGAGGAATAAAGTCATATTTTTGCTGATGTGCTTACCCAGGCCAGTACTGATGGCCTCTGTAGTGCTGATGTTCATGCTGTTAAACCGTATCACAACTGTTTTCATAGCATATCTGTCTGTTAGGTTTTGTAACTAATTTAGAGACAGTTCGTGGTGTGTGCAGGATATCATATGCTGTATGCACTTAATCATTTTAAATATGAGAATTGAGCACCTGTGGATTTTGGCAAGGGAGCAGAGAGATCTTAGAACCGGTGTCTCACAGATGCATGCGTATAGAAAGGGCATTGTGTTGAAATGACTCTCTGATAGACTAGTTAGATGGCTCTGTGGGGAAAGGAGCTCGCCACGATGCCTGGCGATCAGAGTTTGATCCCTGAGACTGACCCACATGGTAGAAGGAGTGAACAACTCCCACAAGTTTTCTCTGACTTCCATGTGCTTGTAATTGTAGCAGCAGCAGCAAGCATACACACACACACTAATTAAATGTAGTAAAAACATTTGAAAGCAATATACTGAAAATAATGTGGCAAACAGTTTTGTACCCTAACCCTCATGATTGGCAAATTTTTAAAGAATAATATCTCTTATAGTACTTAAAGTAAATAACTATAGAAATGAACTCTACACCTATTTGAAGTTTTGTAACATGGGAAATGATGTTCAATGTAATTCATTTTTTTAACCTTCTACTTCTGTCTCTGTATGCTAGCTATATAGATAATAAAACAAACAAAAATATGCGAACAAGCAAAAGTTTAAACTTGTAAGTGTGCACTAGGTTACCTGTCTAAAAAGACAGTTCTGGATGAAAGGAATGGCTCCGAATGTGGAGTGACTCCCTGGGTTAAACTGCTCTGAACACAGTCTGCTGAGCCCTACAACCTAGGAACCTCTGTTTTCCTTTTCCAGTAGCTACTGTCTGTGTCTTGTATTTGTTTAGATTTTTTAGATGTTTTTCATACTGCAGAGATTATTGGTTACTACAGAGATTTTCTGCAGCCTTTGTGCCTATCTTGAAAATAAGGCAGAGTGTAAAGCTCTATGTCCCTGTTCAGAGCTTCGTGTAAGAATCTGTTCTCCCAGTAGGTTTTATCTCTTTCTGATAATGACTTTGCATATGCCGCATTGTTTACAACTTTAGATTCCTTGTGTGGTTTCCTTCCTGATACCCAGTCTCACATCTCCAGTACCTGTCATCTCTGACTGCTTTCCTGGGTAAAATCCTCCTTGTCTCATTTACATGTGTTACTCTAATTCTGATCACTATGCTCTTATGTTTTTCAAGTCATAGAAATCTGTGGTAATCATGTGACTAAATCGTTTTTCTTATTGTTGCGTTTATAGAAACTGCTCATTTAAAACTTTGAAGATTATTTAGTCACACTGTTGTAGCCTTCATAACAACTAATCTTTTTCTTTTAATGTATTCTTAAATATTAAGTTTTTTAAGAATATCTTTATACTAATCAGAAAAAAAGTAAGAATCTGTTTTTACTTAACTTCTTTCCATAGATAAGAAAGCTACTTGTTAATTGTGTTTAATGCTTTGTCTTAATGTGTATGTGTATGTAACAAATTTGTTTTCAAAATAACACAGCTTATCCTGAATTCCTTTATCTACCAACACATTCCCTGGGACTAAGACTTTAGCTCAGGTGGTAGAACACTTGCATGAGGCATTCAGTCCCCAGGATCATTTATTTTTAGGACGTAATTATTTTATGCATTTGGGTGTTTTGCCTGCAGGTATCTCTGTGCACAGTGTGTATGCCTGGTGCCCCAAGAGGCTAGAAGAGGGTGTTAAGTTCTTTAGAATTGGAGTAACAGTTGGTTGTGAGCCACCTTGTGGGTTCTGGGAATCATACCCAGGTCCTCTGCAGGAGTAGCAAATACTCTTAACCACTGAGCCATATCTCTAGCCTGAAGAACCATATTTTTTTAAAAACAAAACATGACAACCCTTTTCCTAACTCTAATAAACAAAGTATATGAATTTCTTTTCATGCCTGTCATTGACTTTAAATTATCAAAAATTAGATACCAAAGAAGACAGAGATAATTGTTAGCAGTAACCCACAAACATGACAAATAACTGAGAGTTCACTCACACACACACACACACACACACACACACACACACACACATACACATTTAACTTATTAACTGATTGATAATGTTTAAATGTTCATCATTATTTATAATGACAGAAGCCATGTTAACATGTCACAGCAATGAGAAAAGTTCACAGGGGTTAAATTTCAGTTAAATGAAAAACTGAAAGTAACAAAATTATCAGCTGTTTCAGAGCCCAAAAATGGTTTTCTCTTACTCTTCAACCGTCTTGTGTTTAAAGGATGGAAGTTTAACTGAAACCCAAGAAACTTCAGAAGAAATGCAAAAAAGCAGCAATGCTGTTTCAGTAAGTACAGTTTTCAGAGACTCTGTCAGGCTCTTATTTAATAATATGCTCACTAAAGTGTAACTATTTCAGAGCAAGCGAGAAATACTGCGTAGGCTAAATGAGAATCTTAAAGCTCAGGAAGATGAAAAGGAGAATCACCATCACTCAGATTCTTGTGAGGTCGCTGGTCACAAGGATGCCAAGGAGTATGAGAAAGAAAATACCATTTCCTCTGATTGCAAGAAGTGGGAGGTCGGAGGTCAGCTTGTGATTCCTCTGGATGAAGTGACACTGGATACATCCTTCTCTGCCTCTGAAAGTATGTATGAACATGTCCATGTCCTGTCTTGGGTTAGCACTCACGTAAACTTGTATCCTGGCCATCCTAAGGAGCCAACATGTGGATGGGTTGAGAGAGGTAGAAGAAGTCTGTGCAACTCCCTCATGGGCATATGAAGTATCATTCAGTACAATATAAAGACGTGAAAAATCGTTTGGTTTTTACAGTAGCAAGAATTTTTCTGTAAGAGTGTAGTGAGAGGAGAACAAAAGAAATGTATTTAAATTGTACTGTTTGAACCCTTTACACCATGTCAACCTGTTACATTCTTTGTTCTTGTTGTAGTGAAAGGGGTTCCTGGTGGGTGACACAGTGTCTCAGTATGTATCCAGCACTGTCCTTGAACTCATGGTCTTCTTTTCTCTGTCTTCTCAGTGCTTAAGTTACAGATATGTGTTTCCCGGCTCCCCCATTTTTGGTTTTATAAGATAATCACTCATTGTATAAATACCAAGCTGGTCTTGAATTCATAATCCTCTTGCCTCTGCCCTCTGAATGCTGAGTACATGCCCAACTCTACCAGTAGTTTCTAATGAAAACAAGAGCAGTGAAAGCTCAGAAGAGCCCCTTAGACGTTAGGAGGAGTTCAGGAGGTTTAACTAGAAAGAATTCCTAAGCGCACCCACTGTGTTCTCACAGGAATCATGGCCTTCATTGTCTCCTTACCGTCTTCCCAAAGGAATCATGGCCTTCATTGTCTCCTTACCATCTTCCCACAGGAATCACGGCCTTCATTGTCTCCTTACCGTCTTCTCACAGGAATCATGGCCTTTATTGTCTCCTTACAGTCTTCTCACAGGAATCGGGGCCTTCATTGTCTCCTTACAGTCTTCTCACAGGAATCGGGGCCTTCATTGTCTCCTTACAGTCTTCTCACAGGAATCACGGCCTTCATTGTCTCCTTACAGTCTTCTCACAGGAATCACGGCCTTCATTGTCTCCTTACCGTCTTCCCACAGGAATCACGGCCTTCATTGTCTCTTTACAGTCTTCTCACAGGAATCGGGGCCTTCATTGTCTCCTTACCGTCTTCCCACAGGAATCACGGCCTTCATTGTCTCCTTACTGTGTTCTCACAGGAATCACGACCTTCATTGTCTCCTTACTGTCTTCTCACAGGAATCACGGCCTTCATTGGCTCCTTACCGTCTTCCCACAGGAATCACGGCCTTCATTGTCTCCTTACCGTCTTCCCACAGGAAGCATGGCCTTCATTTTTTTCCACTGTACATGCATGACTTTTTTGGTGTGATTGCTATGACATTTTATCTCTTCATTTTTCAGAAATTTGGTATGATTTTATGTGTATGGGTGTTTTGCCTACATGTGTGTCTGTGCACCATGTGCATGCTTTGTGCCACAGAAACCCAAAGATGTCAAATGCCCTAGAACTGGGTACCGTTGTGAACTGCCATGTGTGTGCTGGGATCTTCTGCTGAACTACCTCTCCAGCCTATCGATTATTATTCCTCGTTATGTCTAGTTTTGAATAGTATGATTGTGAAGTATCTTAGTGTACTTTTCTTCCTGTTTCCTCTCCTTGAACTTATGAAATTCTTCAATATATAGACTTAAATCTTTTGTCAAATTTGGAAAACTTCACCAAACATTAGTTTTTATTTGACATAATTTCTTTATTGATTCTTTGGAAGTTTCAAGTCATGAAACTTAATTCCACTCAGCTCCCAGTCACCCCATATCTTCCCCTCACCTCTGCAGCACCCCCCCAAAGAAAAAATTTTTAAAAATCAAAATAAAACAAGCAAACATAAACAAAATAAAACAAAACAAAAAACCCTCTTCACTCCCCCGTCATTCCCACCTCTCTAGCGCCTCTCTATTCATCCTGGTGGTGTTAGGATCTGCAGGTGTCACCCGGTTACCCTTTTGTCCAGTCTGCTTTACTGCAGATGTGCACTGCAAGAGTCATTGGTCTGATCCACTGGATTCTCACTGGAGCTCCTCTGGGATCCTGTGGATATCCCACAGGACCAGTCCTTTCATGAGTGCCGCAGCTCCCAGATGGAGTAGATGTTAGGGGGGGTCAGTCTACTAGGGCCTCTCCCGTCAGGTGAGGGGGCAGAGCCAGCTCCCCTATGCCCAGGCCATCCGGCCCAGTTCTTCCTCGTGGGTGGGGCTAACTCTCTTTCTTAGGTGTCCAAACATTTTTTAAATATTCTTTCTCCTTTCCAGTTTTAGGCTAATAAAGAGACCCTGTTTCAAAACAACAGCAGCAACACACCAGATTGGATAGCAGTACGTGAGAAGCAGTAGCCAAGGCTGTCCTTGGGTTTCACATGCAGTGCACACACGCACACTAACACGCACATGCAGAAGGGTTAGGGATATATAGAACAGAAGAAGAATATGGTTTAGCTCAAAAGGATAAGCAGAATATTTCTGAAAGAAAGATAAAAAATTGAGGACTATATTTTATCAATGTTTGTCCTAGGAGAGGCATTGTGAGCTTGAGGAAATTAGTGTCATAACTATATATACCAAAGGAATAAAATCCATTTTAAAGGTAAATGGAAGGCAAGGAAGTAGAAAAAATATATGTTTTATAGGAAGTGAAATGGAAAGGGTGGATGGTGTTACTAGATAGGGATGTAAACACATTGTAACCTAAAGAGGTTTGAAATTAAATTTTAGTTTTGTTTTGTTTCTCGAGACAGGGTTTCTCTGTATAACAGCCCTACATGTCCTGGAATTAGCTCTTTTAGACCAGGCTAGGCTGGCCTCGAACTCACAGAAATCCACCTGCCTCTGCCTCCCGAGTACTGGGATTAAAGCCTATGTCATCATCACCTGCCTTGAAATTAATTTTCACCAATTATGAGGAAAAAACATGTGATGTCACTCTGCTGTCTCCAAGCTGTTGATTTCCATTACAGTTAGAATACAGCCCAGAGCCCTTCATGATCCGGGGACTCGGCTCGCCCTCTTAGTTCTTCATGGCACTCTGTCCGTTTCCTTTGCCGCTCACTGAGAATGGCTCACCTCTTAGATGTGCCGCACTCTGTCTCCACAGCTCCTCAGGATTTGTAGATGATACTTACTCCCCGCTGTCTGATTCTGAGAGCTCTCTTTATAACATACTTTTAAAGACATGTTTGTTTTTTATTCTAATTCTTCTCCTGTCCTTGCTAACCTTACTTTTTCCTATCAGTGAACAAAACTACTCAGTCACGGAAGACCTTCATATTGGTAAATTCAACAGCCTGATTTTATAGTTCTCTGTATAACCAGATGCATATGTCTTTTTCTTCCCTTAATGAATAATAAACCTCATTCATTTAAGTTTTTATTTAGAATTTAAAGTAATGAGTTTTTTTGTGGGAGTTTCATAATTTATTTTCATTGATAATCAGATGGGTTTTTTTCCCTTAAGTATGTTGTTTCCTTTTAACATATATGCTTTTTAGCTAAGCTTGTCTGACATGTACCACATGTTCTGAGCTTTCTGTGTGTGTGTCACTCAAATTTTATACAGGAAAATAGTTAATAAATAAATAAAAGGACACACAACTCCTGTTGTGAAACGTCTGAGGTGGGAGACTATAGCCAACTTGACTTCTGGAGCAGAGGTTCTCAACCTGTGGTTCTCAACCTGTGGTTCTGGAGCAGAGGTTCTCAACCTGTGATTCTCAACCTGTGGTTCTGGAGCAGAGGTTCTCAACCTGTGGTTCTGGAGCAGAGGTTCTCAACCTGTGGTTCTGGAGCAGAGGTTCTCAACCTGTGGTTCTGGAGCAGAGGTTCTCAACCTGTGGTTCTGGAGCAGAGGTTCTCAACCTGTGGTTCTGGAGCAGAGGTTCTCAACCTGTGGTTCTGGAGCAGAGGTTCTCAACCTGTGGTTCTCAACCTGTGGTTCTGGAGCAGAGGTTCTCAACCTGTGGTTCTGGAGCAGAGGTTCTCAACCTGTGGTTCTGGAGCAGAGGTTCTCAACCTGTGGTTCTCAACCTGTGGTTCTGGAGCAGAGGTTCTCAACCTGTGGTTCTGGAGCAGAGGTTCTCAACCTGTGGTTCTCAACCTGTGGTTCTGGAGCAGAGGTTCTCAACCTGTGGTTCTCAACCTGTGGTTCTGGAGCAGAGGTTCTCAACCTGTGGTTCTGGAGCAGAGGTTCTCAACCTGTAGTTCTGGAGCAGAGGTTCTCAACCTGTGGTTCTGGAGCAGAGGTTCTCAACCTGTGGTTTGACGCCCCTTTCTGGCCTCGAGAAAACACAGATACTTACATTATGATTCAAAATTACATTTATGAATTAGCAGCAAAAATAATTTTATGATTTGGGGTCACCACACCATGAGGTACTGTATGAAAAGGCTCCACTCAGGATTAGGAAGGTTGAGAAGCACTACTCTGGAGTAATAATAGACCACTGCCACTGTGTAAGGTCAGTAGCGGGCAAGGGTGAGAAATACATAAGCTTCCTGGAAAGGGTTATATAGACCTGTCTGGCATGGAACTCATTGAGTTCCTGCTTCAGAACTTCTAAGTCCTAGGGTTCCAGGTGTGTATATCACCATGCTCAGCTTCTCTTATTTCTTAAGAAACTGGGAAGACTGATCACAAATAAACCAAAAACACAAGAACTGGGTGATCAGTTCTGCTTCTTCCTTAGGCCTGGAACAGTCGTTTCCTAAAACATGAAGGGCAATCCTTCCTGTTACCAGGTACTTGCTGACATTAGCTTGTTTATCTTTCTGAGTACATCCAGATATATGTGCTTATAAATGTTTGTGTGTATATATAGATTAAATAAAGATACGTTTATTTAATGTATACACGTGTATGTATATACACATATATTCATACATGTGTGAATGGACGTGTTCATATATAATTCTCCCTTTATATTGCATTATTGGTTATATGCAGTTTTATTTGCATTGTTCTAGATTTTATTTTTAAGTGTATTTTATGGACCTTATACTACTACTACATTAAAATTCTCTTTATGTTTGTATATCTCATTGTGTTATATCTAAATTCCTAGAATTTCATTATGAGAAATTTCAAACATGTAGAAGAATTTAATAATTTTGGAGTGGGTGTTATAAATCATCCATTTACCTTATACCATTAGTGCTGTACATTGTATCTATCCTGTACTCATCAGTCTTATTCTGACATAACTCAGAGTAAACCGCAGACATTGGTATATTTTCCTGTACTTCACAGCATATAGTCACCGTCAGAATTCAGTATTTATTTAGTTTTTCTCCTTTTATGTTATTTTAAGGATAATGATTTGTACATTTGCTGAGTTCCAGCAAATACATGGACGTATTTAACGTTAATTACTAATAATAGATAGCACATTACCATCACCCCAAGAAGTGTCACAGCCCTTCCTCAATCAGACTTTGACTTTTGTCTCCCAGAGACTCTTTGTCTGAAATTTCCCCACCTTACGTTAGTTATTCTGTTTCTAGAATGCCATGAAGCCAGCCATATAAGTTTTGTGTTCTTTTGTTTCTGGCTTCTTTGACATATGCTTTTTGAGAGGCATCTGTATTGTGAGCTTTAATTTTTTCTTTTAAAGATTTTTTCATTTTGTTTTGGTTTTGGTTTTTGGTTTTTTGAGTCAGGGTTTCTCTGTAGCTTTGGGGCTTGTTCTGGACCTAGCTCTTATAGACTAGGCTGGCCTTGAACTTACAGAGATCCACCTGTGTCTGCCTCCTGAGTGCTGGGATTAAAGGTGTGCGCCAACCAACTCTTTTAAAGAATTTTTATTGGTATAGTCATTTTTATATTCTTTTGCTCAATGTTAGATTGAGATATCTATCCCTTTCCCGCACTCAAACTGTTTATACATTTACATTTAGTGTGGGTTTGCTTTTTCAGTCCACTCCTAACACCTAATACTTTTATACTGTTTGCATTCTACACAATTTAACTGTACCACCTTGCTTTATCTGTGATTTTTTTCTTTATTTCCTCTTGCTTTCTTAGAGTTCATTACTCTGATAACTAACTATCTGATTTAGCGTCAACAGTATATACTTTATTTTCAAATGACTTCAGTGCTTAAGCTATATATAGCAAGCAGCATTATAACAGTCTTGCACTTTCTTCCTTCCTACCTTTGTGCTAGTATTGGGATGGGTGAGGTAATTGCTTTGCTTATATTTTTGCTATAAAATTCATAATCTAGTTATTAGTTCTTAGGGACACGTAAGCAGTAAGTGAAACGGTCCTATGTGTCTGCTTTGTGTTTACATTTTTAGTGCTCTCTACCGTCTGGCTCTGTTTCCTCTGCGTGTTGGCTTCCCTTTAAGAATTGCTATGCTTTAATATCACTAATGATCGGTTCCTTCAACTTGTATATGTCTGTAAAAGTTTACTATGCCTGCCACCAGCAAATATTTGTTAAGAGCTATGGAATTAGCTGATACTTTTTCTATTCTACTTTAACAATATTTCTCCACTGCTCGCAGCGGGAAGTCGTCTGTAACTGTCAGTCTCAGTGGTTCCTCTGGATGCAGTATGTCATTGTCCTCTGGCTGCTGCTCTGGCTTTTTCTCAAAGCCCTGGTTTCAGTGAGCTTGGTGGTGACACTCCTTGTTATCACATCCTTTTGCTAGTGTTCTTGGACTTGTGAGTCATAACTGTCACTTGTATTGGAAAATTTTTTGCCATTATTTTTTTCTGTATTCTTTTGGACTTCTCTCCTACAAGCCAGCACCAATCTTTTTTTCCCCCTCCTCCTTTTGGTAGAGGAGGTTCTAGTCCAGAGTCTCTTCATGCTGGGCAAGTACTCTGCTGTAGTGATATGGAACGGCGTGGCTGCGTCCCCAACACCCCAGCCACCTGCTCGGCTAGCTTTTGCCCCGAAATAATTACACAGACACTGTATTCATTTAAACACTGCTTTGGCCCTTTAGCTCTGGCCCTTACTGGCTAATTCTGATATACCGATCAACCCATCTCTAATAATCTGTGAGCACCGGTCTTACCGGGAAGATTCTAGGTTGGAGCTTCATTGCGTGTGTCTGCCTGGGAGCGGGGCATGGTGTCTCTGCTGAGGCATCTGCTCCGGAGAGCAGAGCTGTGGAGTCTGACCTCACTTCCTCTTCCTCCCGGCATTCTGTTCTGTTTACTCCACCTACCTATGTCCTAACCAATAATATGGGCCAAGGCAGTTCCTTTATTAGCCAATGACCTTCCTCCATCACTCTGCAACTGAGCTGCACACTAGCCCAGCTTCCCTTATTTTGTCCCTCCCATAGTCAGTCTTCTTTAGTTGAACCCAAGGGAGCTCAGCTATAATAATCACTACAAATGTCCTTCCCCAGTGAGTAATCTCATCATCTCTGTCATTTGGACATTGGTTTTGCTTGGTAGACCATATTATACTTGATTATTTTTGCTTAGGGACAAAACACTGAATTATAATTTGTGGAAGTTTGTGTAGTTTTTATATTTCTATAACTACTCTTGACCTTTGTTCTGGGATACACTTTGGTTAGTTATGAGTATCTTGATCCTTTTAGGCCTTCTTCTTAAGTTCTGTGAAGTGGAATCAAGCAGTGTTTAGTCTATGGCTAATCTTCCTCCTTTACTGAATCCACAACCTTTCTGAACAATCTGCCTAATGGCTTGTGAACTAAAGGCTGGTGGAGATAGGAACTGGTTCTGGTCTTTGTAAACTCCAGGTCTTCTTCCTTCACTTCTGTTGGGTGCTCTCCTCTCGAGACTGCAGTTGTTTCCTTGCATGTGTTGTGCAGACTGGTGCTCAAGTAATGACGTGTGCAGCTTTGTGAACCTGACTTCTCTCTGTAAGTCAGATGCGAGCCATTTTCTTCCCGCAGACTCAGGTTCCATCTCTTCAGCTCAGACTGGCTACAAATCCTGCCAGTTTTTCTCCCCATGGTTTTTTTAAGTGGGCATTCCATTTCCATTTTTCCAGAAATTTTCTTTTCTGTTGTATTGCTTGACCCTTCTTATCAGATACCAAGTAACCTTAAGTTCCAAGTCTTTTTCCTGTTGTTTTTTTTTAATCTATACTGTTTTAACCACTTTTTTTTTTTTGCCAGCGATTCTAGATTTTGATAGCTCTGTAACAAAGGTTTTTCAGCATTAGTGCTTGAAACCCTAAGCAATGGGCTTGGTGTTTTTGCTGAAATATTGTTTCTAGATTTAAAGCTTATAACAACCTTTACAAATTAAAAATTTATTATAAAGAACTTGTAAATAAAAAACATCACATAGAAAAACTAGCCAGGCCCAAACTCTATACATCTCAACTAACTTCTTTAGAATAGCCATTCTAAAATTGGGGAACTTCACATTGGATTTTACACTCCACTTATTAGCTATGTTTGTTTATACTTATCCACTAGAAAAAAAATTCATTACAAAGATAAAACTAGGAAAACAGTTAGATTTAGATCCTATTTCATGATTCTTGAATCTTTTACCTTAGCTATGCTTTTGAACCTTAGGTCCGTCATGCTAATTATGTTGGTGGTACAACACTGAGTATTACTTGCTGATTTGCATGAGCCTTTATACCTTGGACTCCTTTTGCTGTTCCCCTTTATGCTGCATCCTGAGTCCTAAAGCATCTTTCAGCTGGTGTCTTGGTCAGGGTTCTATAGATGGACAGACCTCTAGAGAGAATCTTTATTACAAGAGGGTTTATTAGATTGGTTTACACGACACACTTAGAGTCTTCCAAAGATGGCCATCTCACACCTGTGCCCTGTGAGCTGCCTTTCAGCTGATTCCAGGTCCAGTTGACAACCGAGATTAAACATCATAGTTTTTCTAAAGTCACCTTGTGTAGGCTACAGTATATTAACATATACCGTGTAGTATATCATATGTATTACTCTTAAGTATATAAAATCTTATTTTTATTTTATGTGTGTGGGTGTTTTGCCTGAAGGTACTGTATGTCTGAGAATCTTTTGGTACCTGGTGTCTGCAGAGGTTAGAAGAAAACATCACAATCACTGGAGATCTGAAACTAGAGTTACAGATGCTTGTGAATCGCTCTATAGATGCTGGGGAATGAACCTAAGTTCTTTGGGTGGGTAACTAGTGCTCTTAATTGTTGAGCCATTTCCCTAGTCCCTGTGCTCATGTTTTATTACCAGATACTCTGATGACTCAACACTAATATATTTTGCCTTTCTAAATTTTATTTAAATTATTTTATCCAGGATTATTTGTAGAAAAGAAGTATTAGTTGTCTGCTTATGATATAAACTCAAAAGCAAAGTTTTCTTAGACTGTTTGTTACCTTTTAGCCCATATTTTTATTTATCTTGTGATTTATTTTTATATTAGCTTTTAGCATGAAACGGTTGGTTGGATAGTAGAAATTAAAGCTGCCAAACAATGAATTATTCTACCTTTGAGAATTGTTTCTCTATATTTCTTTTCTCACAGAACATACCGTAGGAGAGGTAATTAAGTTAGATTCTAATGGCTCTCCAAGAAAAGTCTGGGGGAAAAGCCCTACAGATTCTGTCCTGAAGATACTAGGAGAAGCTGAACTCCAACCCCAGACAGAACTACTAGAAAACACAGCTTTTAAAAGTGGTAAGCGCAAGAAGTAGTATTATAAAAATTAATGTGTTAAGGTGTCTCCACTTTCTTGTGTGGAATTAGTCTACCTGTCCACCTTCAGGGGGTTGGTTGTTCTAAATAGTAATGGTTTCTGCCCTTGTCAGACCTGGATGAAATCTAAAGACTAGGAAATCTGGATGAGGGAAGTGGAAAAGTCCAAGCATGTTTTCCATTAGGGAAAATGTTGAAACAGTTTATTAAGATTCATGGTGTATTTGTGAAGAGATTCGGGAGCTAAACTGAGTAGAAAAAATGTCTGTAAGTATGTGTGACATCATTCTGGAACTGAGATGGAGTGCTGACACAGACAGGAGGGAAGACATTCTGGATTCCTGAGTCTTAGGTGTTTGGGTGTTAGAGCAGCACCTGAGGAAAAGCAACTGTGTATACAGAAGCCTTCCCACTGAACAACTTGTTCACAAGACAGAGAGTGGATGAACAGTGTCCAGACATGAACAGTGCCTAGGCATGCACGTTACCTTTTGCATTTTTTTTCTGTTGCTCCTCGAGATTGAGCATGAACTCATAGCTGAAGCATAAGAAAAGTTGACTTAGGACATAGGATCCTGACATGTTCTGTAGGAGTCAGCTAGAATCTGAGAAATAGACTGTGGAAAGAGCCTGTGTACATTCCTAACAGGCAAAAGTTAGCTCTTGCGAAAGGTGAATCTCCTTGTCGTAGGTCATGAATAGTGTCCTCACTGACTTGCCATTTAAAAGTCTTACCACTTTAACATCACCACACGCAGAAACAAGTACCTGCAGTGACACGTTGACTATCGGGATCCAAACCATCAAAAGATATAATTAAAATTGAGGTCACTTCACAACAATGTCTATTTTTCTCCAATCCTGTCAAGCAGGCATGTGTAGAAATTGAATGAATTCAGGGTTTTCCAGTTGAGTACAGTGAAGTGTGTTCAACAAGCTGAGAGTGTATGCAAAGGAATAATTCTAATGATGACTTTTATAAGGATGTCAATGGGGATGGACAATGGGGAAAGAATGTTAGAACCAGTCATTAAACGTACTTGCAAAATCAAACTTTTTTGAGATTATAATATTTCACCCTCCCTTTTTTCTAACCCTCTCGATATACCCTCCTCTCTCTGCTTCAAATCCATGAAAAATGAAACTTTTACTGAGCTAGAATAGTGCCAGGCATGATGGTCCATGCCTTTAATCCCAGCACTTGGGAAGCAGAGGCAGGCAGATCAAAGCCAGCATGATCTACATAGGGAATCCAAGCCAGCAAGGGCTACATGGTGAGACCCTGCTTCAAAAAAGCTATATTAGAGGGAGATGAATAAAAAACACCACTAAAAATTAGATATGGGAATTCCTAAAATTGGAACTTTTAAGGAGCCATAATTTATAATGTTTCTAATATATGATTTATTAAAAAGCTGAGTTAGTGAGGTAGTTCAGTGAACTGTGAGATCTACATATTAGCAGGATTATTTATTGTATATATAAAATCATCCACCTACGACAACATTGATTTGGGGGAGTTGGGGCACTGGCTTGTAAACAGTCACACAGGAATGAGGAGAGTCAATGACTACAGTCAGTTGTTTTATGATAAATCTTTTCCTGAAAACAGCCACAGTGTGCAGAGTTTGTAGCAAATTAGAAGTAAATATCATATGAAAAACTACATGTGAAAAATGAAGCTATATGATAAACCAATAATTTTTAAAAGTTGGTTAGTAATTTTAAAATTCAATTCTGATACAGGTGTATTAATTTTTCCCCAAAAGGAAAAGAATTCAAATTGTGTTATCCACCTTGAAGGTCATTATGAAATGGAATTTGGCTGTCACATTTTCTTAACTCATTAGTTTCTAGTGTGTAAAAGAGCTTCACCTGATGCAACAATCTAGGGTTTGTTTTTGGTTTTTTTTTTTTTTTTTGCTCTAAATATCATTGCAAGTAACTTCAAAACCTTTTGAGAGCAGTAGACTTTTCGTTGTTTTGCTTCTACAGAGATTTATCCTGAAGGCTAAAACTACAAGCCCTTAATTGTTGGAGAAGAGAAACCAGAATGTATTTCAAAAGAAATAAATCCATGAGGTACTGTTGATTCAGTTGAAACAGAAAGCCCAAAGTTTAGTGAGGTGCCTCCACCAACGTCACAAGGAAATGTGGAAGGTATGTTGTAATGCATTTAAATGAGCTAAATTTTAATTAGTATTGAATCATTGAAGAAATTGTCAAAATTTGTGTGTATGTTTGAGTAATTCATCTCAAATTAGGCTTACTAATTTTAGTAACTATCTTTCCCCCCCCCCCCCGTTTTGGTTTTGAATACCAAGAGTTTTCAAGGGTTACCTTAGGAGGGTCGGGCTGGTCTCCTAGAGTGCAGAGTCCCGCTCTCGCTGCTGGTGAGAGCTACGGGCATATAGGACCATGCGTCCTAGTTACTGGCCATTCTATCCCATTATTTTATGGATCAGGGCTGAGTCAAGACTGGGATTGTGACTTTCCTAGTACATTGTCTTTGCCTAAGAGGCCAGGCGATGTGATACTCAGCTGTCAGTGAGACGACTTGATCATTTTTCTGCCGTCTTGGAAGGTACACCTCAAAAGCCGAGTATGACAGGCTCCTCTCTGTGTTTTGAGGAACCTCAGTCACATTCTGTATTCTTACTATCTTTAAAAAAAAAGCTTTTATTATTTTATGAACATGGGGGTTTACCTGTTTGTATGTCTGGTGCCTGCCTAAGCCAGAAGATGATGATGCAGCTGAAGTCTGAGATGATTGCGAGCCAGCATGTGTAGGGTTAAGACAGCCCCCTTTAGAGGGCGGCGTTTGCCTCAGGCAAATGCCTGCCAATAAATGGTTCACGGAGAGGCGGAGAGGCGGCTCGCTCTCTTTTTCCTCCCTACCTGTACTACGCTGGAACTTTGGTTCTGTAAGTTTAACATTAAAGTGGTAAATATTCTTTGATATCTGCATTGCCTTTATTTTGTGCGGGTACAAGCATGTGGGTGCTGGGAATTGCACTTGGGTCCTTTGGAAAACACCCTGTGCTCTTAACAGTCGAGCAGTCTCTCCAGCACCTGCTTTTCATAGCTTATATGATTTTATTCTCTGATGACCCTGAGGTTCCAATGTGGGGGAAATAGGATTCACCTCTGAGAGGAGAAGGTTTTAAAGAACTTACAGCCGTCTCAGGTGCTACATTAAAAGCTGTGTATGGTGTGTATGGTTTTTTGTTTGATAGATTGATTTTTTTTTTTTTTTTTTTTTTTGCTGTGTGTGTTCTTTAAAGTTAACCAGAGAACTGAACTGGGACCATTAGCACTTCTATTGGTCAGAGCTGTCACAAACCCAGAGTGTGCCCAAGGTAGGGGGCTAGGCCTGCCTCTCAAAGGGAAGAGCATTAAAGAATCTGCAACCATCTTTAACCTACCAGCCTGCTCATTAACTAAAAATACTACATTCTTTCCACAATAATATTGATATTTTAGTCTCAAAAAATTGCCATGGGTTTTTTCTGAGCTAAATAAACTTCTTTATGATGCTTTGATTTCCAGATACCAACCAGAGGCTGCCAGTTTCCTAAACATTCAGTCGTGAATAGGAATAGCATCTGTCAGAGACTGTGTCCCATGCAGCATGTTCACCACAGTAACCCATTGTGCTCTCAGAGCATGGTTAGGCGTGTGGTACAGAATGATGTCTCTTCCTCAAAAGATGTGTATGTTGGCCTCATGAATGGCATTAACTTCCTTCTAAGAAAAGGCCGGAGAGTCAGCCTTTGTTCTATATTATGCTGAAAATACATGAAGAAAAAGGCTGTCAGTGTACCTGGAGGAAAACCTTTCTCCAGAACTGACTGTGCTGGGATCCTGATGCTAGATTCTCTTGACTGCTGAAATGAAGAGAAATAAGTTTCTCTTCAAGCCACCCAGTCTGATACTTTATCATAGTATCCCAAACAAGGCAGTATGTTGTACCCTTCTTAAAAATTAATAATAAAATATTTAAGAGGTAAAATTAACCAGCAGGATGAGTGTGCATATAGTAGAGAGTTTATAGCCTAGTTTTGAGGTTGGCAAGCTTCACTTTTCCTACAGAGTTGTGGAGTAAATATTTTAGGCTATATGGAAACCATGGTCACAAATTGAGTTTAGAGGATAGAATGTTAGTTTTGATAGAGCTGAAGATCACTAGGGAATTGTTAAATAGTGAACCTACCCCTTTAAGAAGCTGATCTCTCTAAGAAGTCCATCCCACAGCCTGGAAAAGCCAGGCCTTGCTCCCCTCAGCTCTTTCTCTGGGACATAGAGTTAAGAAGCTATCTGTGCTGTGGGTCTACCGCCCCTGATTTATAGTGCTACACTGTAGCTGGCTCCGTCGTGCTCCCTGTGAGTGGGCTGTGTTGAACAAAATCATGTGATATGGAGCTTCATACCAGCCCCTGGAAGGATATAAAGGTCATATATTTTCCTGTGTTTGTAGAATTTCTCTAAAGTTGATCCCCTCCCATCATCCTGTCCATGACAGCTGTCTCTCTCGTTCTTTAAGCTGTGCCTCTTACTAAAACTCCTTTGTGGGTTCTAAGGGAAAGCTCTCCTCCATCAGGCCTTCTCCTTTCTGTTGTCTGTGAGAGGGCGCTGTCCTGCCTCAGAGTGACTGTGTCTCTGTTATCTTAAGGCCGATAAAACTCTCCCAAAGGAAAACTTGTGTCAGCTTCTTTCTAGAAACAACCAACCCATTGCCACCTCCTTTTCTCCCTCCATTTAACAAGAACAGAATTACACATTGAAAGACAAAATAAAAATGTTCTTCTATCTTAGTACATACCTTGTATGGATGACCCAAACATTCATGTGAGCAACAGATCAAAATTATTAGTATTTGTATGTCTCTTGTCTTTCACAATAGGGCAAATCATTAGAAATTTGTAAATAGACAAGAAAACCATATCTGAAGTCCATGAAAAAGTGTGCATGGTGTTGAATTAAGTAAGAAAGTATATGATCTCAGACAGGAAAAAATAGAAGTCTCAGTGGGGCTGGAGAGAGGACTCAGCAGCAAAGCACTTGCTGCACAGTTATGCAGACCGGAGTGTGAATCCCAGCACCCCATGTCTGCCATTCTGCAAGCACTCATAACTTCAGCTCGAAGGGATCCGGCTCTTTTCTAGCCTCTACATATATTTACACATACCTTGCATATGTGCATACATTCATGCAGACATATACATGCACATATAAATGGACAAATAGATTCTCTTTAAATACGGCCAGAAAAATAGTTTCCTAGCTATTAATTATTTGAGGGTATAAGAAAATTGATTTAGCATACTTCAGTTCTTCTCAAGACCATTGTAAAAGTCCAGGTAATCATATTGGTTTTCTTTTGTGGTTGTTGGAAGATTTCCAAGATTAAAGTTTCTTTACTAAATATTAATAATACAGTCTATTTTCTCATACTTGTAACAACAGGTATCTTTAGTCTTTAGTTTTGATTCCTTTATGCTGATTTACATATTGCTGTAGTTTTAATAAGGCTTATATCTTTTTTTTTTTGAGACAGGGTGTCTCTGTAGCTTTGGAGCCTGTCCTGGAACTAGCTCTTGTAGACTAGGCTGGCCTCGAACTCATAGAGATCCGCCTGCCTCTGCCTCCCAAGTGCTGGGATTAAAGGCGTGCACCACCACCGCCCGGCATATCATAATAATGAATATTGTGCATAGTATTCAAGTATTTTTGTTATACCAAAAAAATGAAAGGCCTAATGTTTCATTTCAGGAATGACTGTGCTACAGAACTAGTCCAGAAAGCTTTAAACAGTTGATTTTCTTTAGTTAAACTAACTGAAATAATAACTTACAGAAAGTTAGTCAGCCCATTCTCAGCAAACTTTACTCTGACATCTCCTGATCTTGCTTTGCAGAACCTGATGATTTGGAGACAGAAGTTCTCCAAGAGCCAAGTAGCACAGACACAGATGGGAGTTTGCCACGTGCTGTTAATGATGTGTGGATTAGTGAGGAAGAAGCAGCTAACGAAACTGAGTATGTTGTCTTTTTCTTTACTTTTCAAAGCCAGGTCCTTTTGGTAAGCTCTTTAATAAGTAATGCTGTATTAACTAATGTTGTAGTTTAATAACTTTATGTTGTAGTACCCCCTATAAAGTAATTTGATTTCTTAATAGATATTAGCATGGGACAGAAATCAAAAACTATATGAAGATAAGCAGTAAATGTCTTGCCAGCCTTTATTCCCATTCAACCAATTTCTGATTTTTCTCTGCAGATAATTTTTATTATATATAAACAAAATACATAGTCTTTTCAAATACAGTTGCTAATATATACAATGCTTATTAAAACCTTTTCAGTTTTTTAAAATTTGTTTGTGTGTCTTTGAAAGTGTATGCTCACATGTGTGTGCACAGATAAAATATGGAGGCAGGAAGGCACACTGAATCCCTTGGAGCTGGACCTGTAGTATTTATGAGCTGATCCGTGTGTGTGCTGGAATCCAAACGCTGGTCCTTATGAAAGAACAGTCAGTGCTCCCTCTTAACCACTGAGCAAACTCCATGCTCACTTTGTTTATAAAGTCGGCAGTCAGCAGTTAAAAAGGGCTTACTGCTCTTGCGGACCTGGGATTGGCTCCCAGCACATACAGGCCAGCTCATAGACCCTGTAACTCTAGTTTCAGGGTATCTGATTCCTCTTCCCTCCTTCAAGGATTCCTGTGCACATGTGATGCACACATACATACACATCCATATAGAACAAATACTTTTTTAAAAAGTTTGTAGTCTGGGAGATTTTCTCAAATTAATTGAAAGTTCTCTATTTTATACTCCATTATATGGATATAAGAAAACTCAATAACCTACTACTTGAAGAATATTCATGCTATGTATTGTGATGCTGCAATGAGTAATGTTTTACATAAAATATTTTTGCAAAATCAGGTGGTTTTTTTGAAGCAGAGATGTAATATTTAGATGAATTGCATTTGTAATTTAGTCATTCTTTAGAGTTTTGACCAATGTAAACTTTCAGAATGAATGAATATTAACTAACGATTAGTGATTGGTGAGAGTTTCACTTTGCTCAAAGTAGAAAACACTGTACTTAAAGAGGAAGTATTATATTAAGATTAGAAAATCATTTGGACAAGGGAGTTCAGGATGCTAGTAGATGTGGATTTCATTTTCTTTATATAAAAGGGCTTTTATTTCTAATAAAACTGCGTGGTATTTATTTTGTTTGGTTTGTCTGTCTGTGGCAGGTTGGAAGATAAGGTTGCTGAGCAGCAGAGTGAGGTTTGTGAAGGCAGCATTCCAGGGAATGTGGAGCAGTCTCCTGAGGATCATATAGGTAAACGCCACTGTAGGAGTCTAACTCTTTCTGGACGGCTTCTTAACACCAGCCTGTCTCATTTGGGCACCATTATAAGTCATAATTCAATTTTAAAATAGGCCTAGAGACTAGGCACCTGTATTAGCTGGCCCAGGATTGTGGTAATATAAGCAGTTAACTTTTTGGTAAGTTGTATTGTTGAAAATGAGAAGAATTTGCTGCTAAAGCAAAGCAATATACCAAAGACACTGAGTAAACTGGTATCTTTTTAAAATACTGTTGGCCAAAATATAACACAATATAAACAATTTTTCTCCTCTACGAAAACAAACAGAAAAATTGATTTTTTTATAGATTTATTTATTTATTTATTTATTATGTATACAACTTTCTGCCTCCATGTATACCCACACGCCAGAGGAGGGCGCCAAATCTCATTACAGATGGTTTGGAGCCACCATGTGGTTGCTGGGAATTGAACTCAGGACCTCTGGAAGAGAAGACACTGCTCTTAACCACTGAGCCATCTCTTTAGCCCGCAAAATTGATTTTCTTTTTTTTTTTTATTGATAAAAGGAAAAAAAAAACAAGTTTCCACCTCCTCCCAGCCTCCCATTTCCCTCCCCCTCCTCCCACCCTTCTCCCTATTCCCCCACTCCTCTCCCTCTCCCTCTCCAGTCCAAAGAGCAGTCAGGGTTCCCTGCCCTGTGGTAAGTCCTAGGTCCTCCCCCCTCCGTCACTATCTAAGAAGGTGAACATCCAAACTGGCTAGGCTCCCAAAAAGCCAGCACATTACATAGGATCAAAACCCCGTGCCATTGTCCTTGGCTTCTCATCAGCCCTCATTGTTCGCCATGTTCAGAGAGTCCAGTTTTATCCCATGATTTTTCAGTCGCAGTCCACCTGGCCTTGGTGAGCTCCCAGTAGATCAGCTCCACTGTCTCAGTGGGTGGGTGCACCCCTTGTGGTCCCGACTTCTTTGCTCATGTTCTCCCTCCTTCTGCTCCTCATTGGGACCTTGGGAGCTCAGTACAGTGCTCCAGTGTGCGTCTCTGTCTCTATCTCCATCCATCACCAGATGAAGGTTCTATGATGATATGCAAGATATTCGTCAGTATTGCTATAGGATAGGGTCATTTCAGGTTCCCTATCCTCAGCTGCCCAAGGAACTAACTGGGGACCTCGGCTTGGGCTCCTGGGAGCCATTCTAGGTTCAAGTCTCTTGCCAACCCTAAGGTGGCTACCTTAACTAAAAATTGTGCTTCCGTGCTCCCCTAACCAACCTTCCTTTATCCCAATCGTCCTTTTTCCCCAAGTTCCCCCCATCCTCCCCTTCTCCCTTTTCTCTCCCCATCTCCCCTTACCCCCATCCCACCCCACCCCCAAGATACCAATTTTCTCCCTGGCAATTTTGTCTACTTCCCATAGCCAAGAGGATAACTGTATGTTTTTCCTTTGGTTCACCTTCTTACTTAGCTTCTTCAGGATCACGAATTGTAGACTCCGTGACCCTCATTTATGGCTAGAAACCAATTATGAGTGAGTACATCCCATATTCATCTTTTTGGGTCTGGGTTACCTCACTCAGGATAGTGTTTTCTATTTCCATCCATTTGCATGCAAAATTCGAGAAGTCATTGTTTTTTACTGTAGCGTAGTACTCTAATGTGTAGATATTCCACACTTTCTTCATCCATTCTTCCATTGAAGGGCATCTAGGTTGTTTCCAGGTTCTGGCTATTACAAATAATACTGCTATGAACGTAGTTGAACAAATGCTCTTGTCGTATGATAGGGCATCTCTTGGGTATATTCCCAAGAGTGGTATTGCTGGGTCCAGGGGTAGGTTGATCCCGAATTTCCTGAGAAACCGAAACACTGATTTCCAAAGTGGTTGCACAAGATTGCATTCCCACCAGCAATGGGTGAGTGTACCCCTTCCTCCACAGCCTCTCCAGCAAAGGCTATCATTGGAGTTTTTTATTTTAGCCATTCTGACAGGTGTGAGATGATATCTCAAAGTTGTTTTGATTTGCATTTCCCTGATTGCTAAGGAGGTGGAGCATGACCTTAAGTGTCTTTTGGCCATTTGAACTTCCTCTGCTGAGAATTCTCTGTTCAGTTCAGTGCCCCATTTTTTAATTGGGTTAATTAGCATTTTAAAGTCAAGTTTCCTGAATTCTCTATATATTTTGGAGATCAGACCTTTGTCTGTTGCGGGGTTGGTGAAGATCTTCTCCCAGTCAGTGGGTTGCCTTTTTGTCTTAGTGACAGTGTCCTTTGTTTTACAGAAGCTTCTCAGTTTTAGTAGGTCTCATTTATTCAATGTTGCCCTTAATGTCTGTGCTGCTGGGGTTATACATAGGAAGCGATCTCCTGTGCCCATCTGTTGTAGGGTACTTCCCACTTTCTCTTCTATTAGGTTCAATGTGTTCTGACTGATACCGAGGTCTTTAATCCATTTGGACTTGAGTTTTGTGAATGGTGATAGATATGGATCTATTTTCATTCTTCTACAGGTTGACATCCAGTTATGCCAGCACCATTTGTTGAAGATGCTTTCTTTCTTCCATTGTATACTTTTGGCTCCTTTATCAAAAATGAGGTGTGCATAGATTTGTGGGTTAAAATCCGGGTCTTCTATATGATTCCATTGGTCGACTTCTCTGTTTTTATGCCAATACCACACTGTTTTCATCACTGTAGCTCTGTAATAGAGTTGAAGTCAGGGATGATAATGCCTCCAGACAATCCTTTATTGTATAGGATTGTTTGGCTATCCTGGGTTTTTTGTTTTTCCATATAAAGTTTATTATTGTCCTCTCAATGTCTGTGATGGATTTTGATGGGTCCTTGATGGGGATTACATTGAATCTATAAATTGCCTTTGGTAGAATTGCCATTTTTACTATGTTGATCCTCCCAATCCAAGAGCAAGGGAGGTCCTTCCATTTTCTGGTATACTCCTCAATTTCTTTCTTCAATGCCTTCAAGTTCTTGTCAAATCTTTAACTTCCTTGGTTAGAGTTACCCCAAGATATTTTATGCTGTTTGCGGCTATCGTGAAAGGTGAAGCTTCTCTGATTTTCCTCTCTGCTTCCATATCCTTTGTGTATAAGAGGGCGACTGATTTTTTGGATTTGGTCTTGTATCCTGCCACATTACTAAAGCTGTTTATCAGTTGTAAAAGTTCTTTGGTGGAGTTTTGGGGGTCGCTTATGTACACTATCATATCATCTGCGAATAACGAAAGTTTAACTTCTTCCTTTCCAATTCGAATCCCCTTGATCCCATTATGTTGTCTTATTGCTATTGCTAGAACTTCAAGCACTATATTGAAGAGGTATGGAGAGAGTGGACAGCCTTGTCGTGTTCCTGAGTTTAGTGGGATGGCTTTGAGTTTTTCTCCGTTTAATTTGATGTTAGCTGTCGGCTTGCTGTATATAGCTTTTATTATATCTAGGTATGACCCTTGTATCCCTAATCTCTCCAAGACTTTTATCATAAAGGGATGTTGAATTTTGTCAAATGCTTTTTCAGCATCTAATGAAATGATCATATGGTTTTTTTCTTTCAGTTTATTTATATGCTGGATTACATTGATAGATTTTCGTATGGTGAACCAGCCCTGCATCCTTAGATAATTTTTCTAATGTGTTCTTGGATTCGGTTTGCCATTATTTTGTTGAGGATTTTTGCATCGATGTTCATGAGTGAGATTGGCCTGTAATTCTCTTTCTTGGTAGAGTCTTTGTGCGGTTTTGGTATCAGAGTAACTGTAGCTTCATAAAAGGAATTTGGCAATGCCTCTTCTGTTTCTATATTGTGGAATACATTAAGGAGTATAGGTATTATCTCTTCTTGGAAGTTCTGGTAGAATTCCGCATTGAAACCATCTGGCCCTGGGCTTTTTTTGGTAGGGAGGTTTTTGATAACCTCTTCTAATTCTTCGCGACTAACAGGTCTACTTAGATTGTTCACCTTGTCCTGGTTTAACTTTGGTATATGGTATTTATCTAAAAAAGTGTCCATTTCCTTTACATTTTCCGGTATTGTGGCATATAGGCTTTTGTAGTAAGATCTAATGATTCTCTGAATTTCCTCTGTGTTTGTGGTTATGTCCCCCTTTTCATTTCTGATCTTATTAATTTGCAAATTCTCTTTCTGCTGTTTGATTAGTTTGGATAGGGGTTTGTCAATCTTGTTGATTTTCTCCAGGAACCAGCTTTGTGTTTCATTGATCCTTTGTATTGTTTTCTGTGTTTCTATTTTGTTGATTTCAGCCCTCAGTTTGATTATTTTCTGTCTTCTACTCCTCCTAGGTGAGTCTGCTTCTTTTTTTTCTAGAGCTTTCAGGTGGGCTGTTAAGTCTCCAATGTGAGCTTTCTCTGTTTTCTTTAAGTGGGCACTTAGTGCTATGTCTTTCCTCTTAGGACTGATTTCATAGTGTCCCATAAGTTTGAGTATGTTGTTTCTTCATTTTCATTGAATTAAAGGAAGACTTTAATTTTTTTTTTGTTTCTTCCTTGATCCAGGTATGGTTCAGTAGTTGACTGTTCAGTTTCCATGACTTTGTAGGCTTTCTGGAGGTAGCATTGTTGTTGAATTCTATCTTTAATCCATGGTGATCTGATAAGACACAGGTGGTTACTAATATTTTTTTGTAACTGTGGATGTTTGCTTTGTTACCGATTATGTGTTTGATTTTTGAGAAGGTTCCATGAGCTGCAGAGAAGAAGGTATATTCTTTCCTATTTGGGTGGAATGTTCTATAGATGTCTGTTAAGTCCATTTGATTCACTACCTCCATTAATTCTCTTATTTCTCTGTTAGGTTTCTGTCTGAGTGACCTGTCCATTGGTGAGAGAGGAGTGTTGAAGTCTCCTACTATTAGTGTGTGCGGTTTGATGGCTGCCTTGAATTTTAGCAATGTTTTTTTTATGTACGTGGTGCTTTTATATTAGGGGCATAGATGTTCAGGATTGAGACTTCATCCTGATGAACTGTTCCTGTTATGAGTATAAAATGCCCCTCTCCATCTCTTCTGATTGATTTAAGTTTGAAGTCAACTTTGTTAGAATTTAGTATGGCCACACCTGGTTGTTTCTTAGGTCCATTTGCTTGATAAGCCTTTTCCCAGCCCTTTACTCTGAGTAGGTGCCTGTCTTTGTGGTTGAGGTGTGTTTCTTGTAAACAGCAGAATGTTGGATCCTGTTTTCGTATCCAATCTCTTAGCCTGTGCCTTTTTATTGGTGAGTTGAGTCCATTGACATTAAGTGATATTAATGACCAGTTAAGTCCGGTCACTTTTTTAGTCGTAGAGTTTGTGTGTTTCCCTTCTTTGATTTGTGTTGGTGAAGGGTCTCTAGATGTTTGACTTATTGTGGTCATTGTTGGACTCCTTGGTTAGTGATTTTCCTTCTATTACTCTCTGTAAGGCTCGATTTGTGGGTGCATATTGTTTAAATTTGTTTTTATCCTGGAAAATTTTATATTCTCCATTTATAGTGAACGAAAGCTTGGCTGGGTATAGTAATCTGGGCTTGCATCCATGGTCTCTCAGTTTCTGCAGTACATCTATCCAAGACCTTCTGGCTTTCATGGTTTCCATGGAGAAGTCAGGTGTAAGTCTGATAGGTTTACCTTTGTGAGTAATTTGGCCTTTTTTTCTTTGCAGCTCTTAATATTCTTTCCTTATTCTGTATGCTTTGTGTTTTGATAATTATATGGCGAGGGGATGTTTTTTTTTTTTTGATCCAGCCTATTCGGTGTTCTGTATGCTTCTTGAACCTTCATAGGTATATCTTTCTTTAGGTTGGGAAAGTTTTCTTCTATAATTTTATTAAGTATATTTTCTGGACCATTGAGCTGCACTTCTTCTCCTTAATCTACTCCTATTATTTTTAGGTTTGGTTTTTTTATTGTGTCCCATATTTCCTGAATGTTTTGTGATGAGAGTTTGTTGGACTTGCTGTTTTCTTTGATCAGTGTGTTTATTTTCTCTATGCTATCTTCAGAATCTGAGATTCTTTCTTCTAACTCTTGTATTCTGTTCTTATGCTTGTTTCTGTAGACTCTGTTTGTTTACTTAAGTTTTCCATGTCTAGCCGGCCCTCTGTTTGTGTTTTCTTCTTTGCCTCCATTTCAGTTTTCAAGTCCTGAACTGTTTCCATTATCTGTTTGATTGTTTTTCCTTGGTTTTCCAGGGTATCATTCACTGATTTATTCAATCCTTCAAACTTTCTGTTATATTTCTCATCCATTTCTATAAGGGCGTTTTTTACATGCTGTTTAAGGGCATCAATCACTTTCATGAAGTCAATCTTTTCTACTTCTTCTTGATTAAGGTGTTCATGTCCTCCCGTTGTGAGGTCGCTGGTTTCTGATGGCTTCATGTTGCTTTTCAGCTTGTTGGGCGAATTCTTGCCTTGGCGTCTGCCCATCTCTTCTTCCAAATGCTCCCTTATGGATCTTCTTTTACCGGATCAGGTCTCCTTGCCTACCCAACTCTGGCTCTCCCCAATGTTGGCTCTCCTGGCACCGAGAGATCAGGTCTCCGTGCTGGTTGGGCAGGTCGCAAACAAAGCACCTTCCCTGCTTGGTGCAGGCAGGCCATAGAAACAAAGGAACTCCCGTCCCCCGCTTGGGTGCCCCGAGGATTCAGACCCAGTGCCCAGACAGGCTGGGCTGGGTGATGTTATGTACCGAAAGAGGGCGGTGGGGCCGAAGTGGGGAGGGTTCTGGATGGAAGCTGGGTGTGCTAGGAAGAAAGAGGCGGTATGCCAGGAGTAGAGGCCCTGCAGAGAGCCCAAGAAGGATAGGGGGCCAAGGAACCTCTGAGCTCCCCGTCCCAGGCTGGCGCCGTGGGGCCAGAAACTCACCCCAACGCTGGCTCTCCTGGCGCCGAGAGATCAGGCCTCCGTGCTCGGAAAAATTGATTTTCTAAATTGTATTTTTACATTTCTTTATTTTAAAACTTCCAATACAATAAAAATATATATGAAATTGAAATGTTATATCTCCTTAATGGTTATTTATAAGATAGTATACAGTATACTTATATGTATACTTTCATTTTGTTTACCTGGTATGAGTTTTTTTTAATTCATTTTTAATTAAAAAATATTTTATATGGCTGAGTGTTTTGTCTGCATATAAGTAGTATTTGTTCCACATTTGGTCATGGTACCCACAGAAGCCAGAAGAGTATGGCATGTCAGATTCGCTGGAACTGGAGTTGAAGATGGTCGCGAGCTGCTATGCTGGGTCCTAGGAGCCAAACCCAGGTCTCCTGCAAGAACAGCAAGTGTTTTAGCACCAAGCCATCTCTGCAGATCTTAGGATGGGATGCGTGTTAAATATTATATGATACTTGCTGATATTTTTAGAATTTTAAGTGCTATTCTATAAATTTATGATATAATCTCTTTTTATTCCACAGAGCCTGCAGTAGATGATTCTCAGCAGTCTAGATGTGACGTAGAGAAGTCAGTACCACCAGAACCATTCTTCCAGAAAGTGGCTCATTCTGAGCACTTGAGCGTAGTTCAGTCAGAACCAGTTTCACTCCAGTCTCACTCTGATTCACCACCAAAAACTAAAACCAAGAACTCCTTACTGATTGGGCTTTCAACTGGTCTATTTGATGCAAACAACCCAAAGGTAAGTGTGGTCTCATTTGGATGATGCTGTCTCTCCACTGATAGCATTGCCTGATGGCCAGTGCTGGCTTTTAATTGATTCAAAACCCAAACAAGTACAAACAAAAGCGACAGAATGTCCTGACTTTACTGGATATTGGCTAAGGCTCTTTTTAGTGGTACTAACAAATAGCTTTGGAGCTCTGGTTCTCTCTCAATAAATATCCTTCTTGGGGAATAAGACAGAGTTTATAGCAGCCACTCCGAGTTGCTCATCTGAGGAATTGTTTTCTCAGCTACCATTCAATGTTACCACACATCAGGTCCCACAGCAAATGCCAATACCTCCAGCTAAAGGATGTGGCTGTTTCAGCAACCTTGATATTCCTGTGATTCTGTTGAGAGGGGCCAGAGGAGAGGTGTAAGTCCTTTCCTGATAGTTCTTTGGACTCCTGCACACCACTCTGGCTCTTGTGGTTTTCACTCTTTTATGGGCAGCTTCATTCTACAAGTAGGACTGTGTGGTGCAGAGTGGATACAGCTTCCATCTGGATTCTCTTAGCTCCTCCGCCTGCTTCCCTGCAGAGCTCTCCTCTGGATTTGTAAATTCATTTGCCTACTTTACTTATATGTAATTTTACATATGTATACCTACCAAAATATGTCATGTATATTGTTTGTGTAGCTCTTTTTATTGTGTATATTGCAATATTACAAATATTGTTTTGATTGTTTTGGTATTATTAAAAATAAGTATAACTTAAAGTCTCTTTTTCCATTAATTGTTGTTAGCATGCACATATATATATATATATATATATATATATATATATATATATATATATATGTATTCCTTAACATAGCCTGCCCAGTCTTGTCTGCTACTTGTATGTTGTTTCAGGGCAAACCTCATGGTATTGAATCACCAGTTGATGTGCTGCTCCCTGGTGAAGACTGCTTGTCTCACTCTCAGTATTCCCTAGTTGCCTGTAGTTTTTTGTGTAAGACTGAGGCCCGCCTTCCCTTCTGCTTTGGCATCGCTGTTATTGTTGTTCTTATTCAGCTCATGCTTTAGCAGTCTCACTGCTAAGGCATGGGTGTAGCTCCTGACCTTCTTACTAAGAGATGCTATCTTATAGCAAACTCCCTGATCCTCTGGCTCGTACACCTTCCTGCTCCTTCTCTGAGCATTAGCTGAGGGTTGTTTGGTAGGTGTATCCATTGGGGCAGGACTCCATAACTCTGCACTTTTGCTTGTTGTTTTCTGTGTTGGTCTCATTCTATTGCAAAGAGAAGCTTTCTTGGTAAAAAGTAAGGACTGCACTTACACTCTTAGAGTATAAAGATAAACATTTAGAATATACTTAAGGGTTATCCTGGTTTAGTAAAGTGGAGGATGTAGGTTCTTCTCCAAGATCTATGACTTCACTAGCCATGGTTAATTGGCTAGGTTTCCAGTGCCAGGTGTGATTTTCCTCTTGTTGAGTGGGTCTTAAGTCTGATTAGCGAGTTGCTGGTTATCGTCAAGGTGTGTGTGCCACTACTGCACCCTTAAAGTTACCGTGCCGTGCTGGTCATTGTTGTGGTTCGTAGGCATCATAGCTGGGTATAACTGTTGTTTTTCCCCTATTTTTGGAAGCTTGCATGAAACGTTCTGGTTCTATGAAAGCTAGTCATCAGAGCAGTTCTTCAGGTCAGTTCCAGCTGAGAGGCATCTGGGCCGTGCTTTAGCAATAGGGACACTCCACCTTGGGACTGGGAGGACAGTCAAGGGCTATAATGTCAGTTCCAGCTGAGAGGCATCTGGGCCGTGCTTTAACAATAGGCACACCCCACCTCGGGACTGGGAGGACAGTCAAGGGCTATAATGTTTTAGGAGTCAGTCTCTTGGAGAATCCTGACCTGGTGTTGGGAATTCTGTTAGATTACTTGTAACACATTCTTAGCAGTACATTTCTATCATTGGACCTCTGTCTCTATTAATCCTATAATTATTTTCATAAAATAAATTTCTACAAGTAAAATCCAAAATTTATAATGGCTAAATTATTTCTATTTAAGAAATAGTTTTGTGGCTAGAGAAATTGCTCAGTTAGTAAAGTGTAAGCTTCAATACCTGAGTTTGAACGTCCAGCACCCACGTAGAGCCGGGCAGGGTAGTACCCAGCTGAAATCCTAGTGCAGGAGGATCGCTGGCATTGCTGTTGAGCCAACCTAATCAAATTGGTGAGCTCCATGTTTGGTGAGATCATGACTCAAAAAATAAGGTAGAGAGAAATGTAGGCCTCCTGTCTACACACACACACACAGAATAGGTTTTGTGCTATTAAAATTCCTCAAAAATGAATGAAGTATATCCATTTCTCCATGTGCTAAAAAGCACCATTATAATTTACTTAAAAGTATCTCTTTAATGAAAAATTAAGTGTTTGCTTAAATTCATATTTTTATATCTGAAATTGACTGTTTTGTCTATTTGCTCCTATATATAATTAAATTGCCAGAATTCTTTAATTTTTAACTGTGTTTCAAAATAACATCATTTTGTTTTTCAATCTAGTTGAGTGTCCTTTTTATTGGTAAAGTATTTAATTATGTTTCTCTTAAACCTAGCAATGTTCAATTCTGTTGCTTACTCTAAATAGCAGACATTAGAAGATGTAAACTACCAGAACAGTTTTATAGTCTTCAGCATTAAACCCAAAGGTTATCAGACATAAGCGCTATCATATTACTATATGTAATTGTGCACGTGTGTCTGTAGGCGCCAGTAGTCAAACTCAGGCATTGTTCCTTAGACATTGTGCACTTTGGTTTTTGAGATAGCGCCTCTCATTGGCCTGGAGCTTCCCAGTTAGGCTAGGCTGGCTCACCACCACGCCCAGGAATCCCTGTCTCTGCCTCTCAGCACTGAGATTACAAGCACACATCACATGGTAAGCGTTTTACATGGGTGCTGGAATCAAACTCAAGTCCTCATGTTTGTTTGGCAAGCACTTTAATCGGAACCATTCGCCAGCTCCCCATGTGCTTTCTGTATAGCTGTCATTAGCCCGAGCTTTTGAATTTATTGCTATTTACTAGGTTAATATTCACATTATTTGATGCTTTTGAATATTGGTGTCCTCTTAAAACTTTAATTGAGCTTAAAAACTTCTATTTGAACTGCTTACTCTGGAAGATTTTAGCCATAATGCAGATATTGTGTAGATTTCTGTGAGAGAAGAGGCAAGAAGGAAAACAGAAGAAACCTAGCAATCCATGGCCGTTTCAGACTAGAACAAAAGTTTTCACGCCCATTCTGAGATCAGGAAAGCCGTCACTGGGCCAGTGTAGTGAACAGTGAGATTGATGATGGTAGTCAAAACTTCATAACTGAACCATTAAAGTAAAAATTATAAGTAATCCATTAAACTAAAATAGTGTGACCTAACTTCTTACAACGATTTTCACTGCTCAATCAGGTCTTTTTGTATTAAGTTAAATTACTTGTGTCCTTTTTCTCACAAAGTCTTCTCTCACCCACTTGCCTTCTCAGGGGCTTTGTTCCATTGCTTTTCTGCTCCGGCCCATCTTTTCTATAGTGGATCATTTCTTCAGTGTCCTAAGAAATCTCATCGTAAAATGCAAGCCTGGCTTGACCACATGTCTTGTTTACTCACCCACCATCTGTTTCTCTGCTATTCATGTCTACACATCTTAAATATGCTGTAGTCTCTACACATGCATTCACTCCCAAGTACATTCTTTCTGCACGGCTTTCGACTAACCTGCTCTTGTCGAGGTCAGCAGTTGGTAGTACACTGCCATTCCTGAACCCGTTCTCTCCTTTCTTGATGCTGCTACTTCTCAGCAGCATTGTTACTGCGCTGTACTGGACGCCGTGCTCTCCAAGTTCGTCTCTGAACTGCTGTTGACTCTGCGGTCTCCTTTGGTTGTAGCTCCTATGCTACAAATCCTTTTTTTTCCCTAAGTTTATTTTTCAGCTGTCAAATAAAATGTTCTATATCAGTTAAATAAGTTGATAGTGTTGTTCAAGGCTCCTATATCTTTGCTGATTTTTTTGTATACTTGAGCTGTCAATTGCTAAATGAAAATTGAAATATTTATCTATACTTGTACTATTTCTTAATTGTGTCAGCTTTGTATTCTATGCATTGTAGAGTTCTGCTAGTGAATAAAAATGTAGTATTGTCTTCTGGATGAATTGATATGATATTATTTTGACATGTCCTTTGATAGTGATCTATAAGACTTAAAAGCTTTGCCAGTTTTTTTTTTGTGTGTATTAAGTACTCAGAAAGAACGGTGAAATTGCCATTCAGTTACAATTAAATTAAGAATTCTTATGGCTTCTTGAACCCACACCTTTATTTGTATGAAGTGAATCTTGCTATTTCTAGTCATCACCTGATCTGAAGTCTACAGTGTCTGGCTTTCATACAGTCATTCCCTCTTTCTTAGTTTACCCTTTGTACTGAATAGAAATGTTTACATCCTTGTCTACTTTTATTTTATATATAAAGTAGTTTTCTCCTAGTAAGAGTCCAGTTTTGCTTTTTTTAAAAAAAAATCTTTGTGCATATGTGTGTGTCTGCATATTTATGAGAATACACATGTGGAGGCCAAAGGACCTTGAGACAAGTGTCTTGTTGGCTACTATAGTAGGCCAAGCTGGCTGACCCAGAAGCTCCCAGGAAGTCTCCTATTCCCTCCCATAGGGGCTGTAAATAGTACAACCATATTGGCCTAACCTGGGTTCTGGAAATCCAAACTCAGATTTTTTTACACTTGAACAGCAAGCACTGGACCAACTGAGCCATCTACCCTGCCAAAGTCTTACTTCGTAACCAGTATGAAATCTCTTTAACATAAGCATCCATATGATGTCATTAATGTGACTGGATTTGCACCTGTGATTCTACTTGTCTACTTCTTTTGTTCAAAACAGAAACAAAATAGCAGAGCTTTTATTATTTTTTCTTTATTTGGGATTCAGTGTTTTTAGGATTTCATCTACTCTTTCTACTAGTAGCTTCCTCATATACTTCTTTTAAAAAATTAAATGATCATTCTGCTTTCAAAATAAATCTTTAGCTTCTCATAAATTCTCTTCCAGTAATATTGTACAACTTGGTGTGTAATTGAGAACCTCACAGTGTTACTGCTGCTTCCATCTTTCTGCCTACCTCTGTGTACTTTTTTCTTCCACTTTGAGAAGCAACATTTCTTCTCTAGGCTGTTGATAGCTTTTTTTCTTTTTTCCATACTCAGTTTTTTAAATTTATTTATTTATTAGTGATTTCTGTCTCTTCTCCGCCACTGTCTCTTATTTCTCTTCCCCTCCCCCAATTAAGTCCCCCCCCAGCCCGAAAAGCAATCAGGGTTCCCTGTCCTGTGGGATGTCCAAGGAACCCCCACCTCCATCCAGGTCTAGTAAGTTGAGCATCCAAACTGCCTAGGCTCCCACAAAGCCAGTGCATGCAGTAGGATCATCCATACTCAGTTTTAAAGAATATATCTACTAGATATAGGGTTATGGTCTTCAAGATTACACTTGTTTTTGACAAGTTTGTCAGGGAGTAATCCTCATTCCCTTGTATTTAGTGTTCCTTTTAGTATTCAACTAATTTAGAGTACAGGTGTATGTATATCCTTCTTGGAAACTGCTTATTCATTTTCTGACCCAAATAATAACACAGAAACTATATTAATTACAGCACTGTTTGTCCACTAGCTTAGGCATATTCCTAGCTAGCTCTTACATCTTAAATTACCTTTTTCTATTAATTTGTGTATTTCCACAAGGCTGTGGCTTACTGATAAAGTTTCAGCATCTCTCTCCTTCAGCAACTACATGCTTTTGTCTTCTTTCCTCCTCTATCTCTACTTGAAATTCCCACCTTGCTGTATTCTGCCCTGCCATAGGCCAAAGTAGCTTCTTTATTAGCCAATGATAATAAAGTATATTCATAGCATAGAGAGGGGAATCTCCCATCAGAGTCTTTTGATGGTATAGTTGTCATCAAGTCTTTAAACCTTTGGCTATTAGTTTTGTGCCTTTTCTACTGTCTTCCTGAGTCCAATTACATACATATTAGACTACTTGATACAATGTCATAAGTTACTGAACCTTCGTTCATTTTGGTTTTCCATGGAGTAGATTTTGTCATGTGTTCAAATTTGCCTGTCTTCCTTTCTATAGTAATAAGCTATTCTCATTCAATAAAAAAGTCATTTAAGTATTGCTTTAGCATACAAGTTTCTGTTTTTATCTACTGGTTTTCCTACTAGTTTAGGGTCTTTTCATCTTGCTCCTCATATGTTCTGTAATTGTTTAAAGCTGGGCATCATAAATATCACATGGCGAGTATCTAGGGTCTGTTGTCATACTTTTAACATGTGTTGGGCTTTTTCAGAGAGTCCATTTACCTCTCAGTCCATTTTATATTTTCAAGCTTTTTCAGCTTTACTGGAGCAGATATAAAATTATTTACCATAGAGCTAGTTCAGCTTGTTACCTCTGACCTTCTGCGGCCTCCACAGCATGCCCAGATTCTCATTGAAGACACTCCTCACATCTGGTCAAAGTTCAGTCGTCTCCTCTACCTGCATGAGCCTTGAGAATTCTTCAGCCTTCTTAACCAGTCTTCCTCACCCCATTTCCATCTGTAACCTTTTGCCCCAATTCAAACCAGAGCCGTTTTTAATGTTAGACACTCTGCATGTACATGTAAGATCTTGCAGGTTTTGCATCCTTTTTGCCTAGTGGAACTCAATCTTCATTTTGTTAGTCTAGGAAGTTCACACAGACTTCAGGTATGTCCTTTCAGACAGAAGACCAGTTTAATGGCTGGATACACCTCATTTGTTTCTGTCACCCCAGAATCACTCTCTTAGTTGCATGTTGTTTAGTGTCTACGTTGTTTTATCTGTTTTATCCAGTTTTCTAGTTGTTTTGTGGGAGGCTAAGTCTAGCCCTTGATAGTCTTTCACAACAAGAACAGGAGTCCTCAGTAGATAAATGTTAGTTTGTCAAGGCCATATCTTGAGCCTTTCTGCTGGCACTGCCCCACAAATACTCTCTGACCTTAATTAAAGTGGGGACACATTTTATTAATCAAATCTTTGTGCTGTCACCTGCATATTTAGTCCACCCACTAGCCATGTCATCCAGTTGGTTTTTAACTAATCTTCCTCATTCTGTTTCTTTGCCCCAATTCAAACCTGAAGCATTTTTAATGTTAGCTATTATATCACACCAGTACTATGCTTAAGACCTGAGATTTTCTGCTGCTGTTAAATTGCATTCCTTCTTCACCATGGTCTGTAAAATTTGACAAGACATTAACCACCTCTCTGACTCACCTCCCAGTTGCTCTCATCCTCTTTCCCCTTGATAGTCAAACCCTTCCTATGTTAGAGACTTTGCCTTGACCCAGACTGAGCTTCTCTTTGTTCTTTTCAATTCTAACGCATTTTTACAGTGTTTCTCTGTAGCTTTGGAGGCTGTCCTGGAACCAGCTCTTGTAGACCAGGCTGGCCTCGAACTCACAGAGATCTGCCTGCCTTTGCCTCCCGAGTGCTGGGATTAAAGGCATGTACCACCAAAGTCCAATGAATTCTAACTCATTTTTTACTTTCAGGTATCATTTCTCAAATGTTATCTTCACAAGCCTTGAGCACAGTAATTTCCATCCAAAGTTACCTTTTTATTTATTTTATAATTCATAGAATTCATCTTATTTTTTGTTTATCTTCCGCTAGAATATTATCTCCTTCAGGCTAAGAACCTTACTTACAAATTTTACACACACCAACACACACACATACACACACATATTCATAGTTATAGCCCATGCCTTATAATATAATGAATGATAGATAAATATTTGGTAACTAAATGGATGAATAGCAGACATATGGCCCTCCCTGCCATAGCAGACTGAAACTATGCATCAAGATAAATATTCCCTCCCTTTAAAAAATGTACATATGAGCCAATGAAATGATTCAATGAGTATATGTAATTACCTCCAAGCCAGACAACCCAAGTTCAGTACCCAGGACCCACATGGTTAAAAAAATAAAAAAACCAACAACTCCTGCAAGTTATCCTGTTGCTTCCAGTAGTGCACCATGGCACACAAATGTGTACCTACCCACATACAAACATATAATTTAAAAATTTAAATATATACATACATGAACATAATTAAAATAGTGATGAGTGAGACTGCTGGTTCATATTCTAGCTAAAGTCTTTTAGTTGTTTAAGTGCCTTAGTTTCTCATATGTAAAGTAGGGGTAATAATGGTTTGTTGCCCATAGAATACTAAAAGAGTGAGACCAAGTAAGTGAAGCACTTATGTTCTGCTTGTTTTTCTAGCTGTGTACTCAGTAAGTGTTAGATGCCATCACCAAGGAGGATGAGAATTACAGGAACTCTTAGCAGTTGCAGGAGTCTCTAAGACAGTAATTGTGCACTGTAAGCTTTGTTTATTTCATTGACCTCAAAGTACATTCCTATAGATAATAATATACATTTTTTAAAGCTCTGAGGAAGGCATTTCTACTGTAATGAGGGGTAAGCAGGTTGTATTTAACATGATTAAACATTACACAGGATGTACAGTCAAAATTACATGGTACCCTGTTAATATGTACAATTTTTATGTTTTCATGTATCAATAAAATCAATTTAAGAAAATAAAACTAGTTAACAAATAAACTGAAAAAAAGAAACTGAAGTACATTCTTGATTGTGCTTCATCTTTCAATATCCAGTACATATAAAAAAGTTAGTTCCTAAAAGGCATTGTGTATACTAGAAATATTCACATCAGGAATTTATTCACCTATGATAGTTACTAAATGCAAGATCTATTAGCACAAAAAGATTTGTCTTCAGTTTATGCTAATATTCCTTTGTGGCCTCGCCTTGCTTTGTGCACAGCATGAGAAACTCTCCAGAAAACTTTATGTATTCGTCTTAAGAATGTCATTGCAAATGTTGTTTGGCACATCTGTGTCTTACATGGTCCTAAACTGGGATAAGTGAATCATTAGCATCAATTCAGTCGATGCTTATCAAGTGGTAGTGTATGCTAGGTGCTCTGTTTATAGTAATGATACGATGTTTGTAAACTGAGTTAAGTAAATCATTTGCATCCATTCAGTAGATGCACATCAAGCTGTACTGTATGCTAGGTGTGATGTTTATAATAATGATGTGATGTTTGTAACCAAGAGAGGGAGTGAATAAGTGGAAAACAGTTGTGACAGTTCCTATAGTGGAGAAATGAAAATGGATAGTGTGCCAGCAAAGAAGAAATGCTTACGTCTGCATTAGGGTTAAGAAAGGAAGGTTTGGTGCAGAAGTTTGAAAGGTCTGGGCCTTCAAAAGCATTTAAAGCAAACCAAGTTGGCATGGAGCAGCACAGTATGCTTGAGGTCCTGGGCCTGTGAAGGAGCTGAGGCTGGAGCAGACTGGCCAGTTAAGAACTCCAGCTGCTCTTCTCAGCTTGATTTCCAGAACCCACATACATGGTGGCTCACTGTGTGTAACCGCAGTCCCAGGGAATCGAGGGGTCTCCACAGACATGGTGGCTCACTGTGTGTAACCGCAGTCCCAGGGAATCGAGGGGTCTCCTCTGGCCTTCGCAGTTACTGTACACATGTGATACACAGACTGGCATGCAGGCAAGCACTCACACACATTAAAAAGGAAAAACCAAAACTTTGTTAAAATCTCAAAGTGTGAATAAAGTAGTTTACCAGTCATTTTTGTTCCTAATCAATAGTTTTCAAATGTGTGGCTTAGTCAGAGCTTTGTGGGTGGGACGGGTAGGGGGAGATTGTATATGTATTTTTTCAAATAAGAAACACACTTTCTGAAGAGATCAAAGTGTTTGTCGGCTCAGATTATTCCTGTCTCCTTGCTCGTCTTCTATCCTCTGCCGCAGAGCTTAATAGACATGTCTTCAGAAGCCCAAGAGTCAGGAAATACTAAGGCATACATCGAATGTACTTTAAATAGGTCGTTTTGCAAAGCCCAAATGTAGTATTAGTTAACTGAATTGTACAGTTATGCACACACACGGATAGTAATTAGTGTTTTAGTTGATCACTGTAAGACAGGTCAGGTAAGGAGAGTAATACTTTGATGGCCGTTGTCCATCAGTGGGGATGTAAGTGATGGCTGAAGCAAGCACAAGTCTATTCTGCCTTTCACACTATTTCCTTATACAGTGGTCCAGACAAGTTGAAGACTATACCCAAGTACATGAATTGTAGTTAAGACTGTGTATTATCCATCAGCGAGCCATTAGCAACTGCTATAGTAGTCGCTAACGTTAAGTAAAAGATTTATCTATGTCATAGTCAAAGTGAAATGAGAGTTATAAACTGTGCTGCATTTCTGAGGCTAGGAAATATGAGTTGTTTAGGGGAAGCTTTTCCTGGTTTTGGCTCTGGAAAGATTTCTCTTCTGGAGGTTTCTTTGTACAGGACTCATTTTCCACCCAGGCTGGCTGCAAGCTCTCTACTTGTCTGTCTGTGCTTGCCGAGGACAGGTGTGCGTCAGCACAGCTGCTGCCTCCTTTAGATTTAGGAGTAAGTGATGGCTTCACGTCTGTTTCTTCTGCAAACAGAGAAGCACACTTCCTAAGGGAATTCAGTTCAGTGGGTTGGTTTTTAAAATGTGGGTATAACAGTAAATGGATAGTCTCAACAGTAAATTTCAGAAAGTCTAAATAAACTTACACTTTCCTCAGGATCTTGCTGGATTATCAGAGGAACAAAGCCCTTGCTTTTCTAACAGGCCCATTTTACAGTGTGGCTCACAACAGTGGTTACGCTTGTGGTGTCCTGCAAGGGCATAGATATGTGGGTGGTTGACTTAGATAGCAAGTAAGGAGATGAAAAGGTTAATACTTTGATAGAGATGAACTAATTTCACCAAGACTCTAGCCTGGACAAGTAACTAGTCACTTTGTTGAAGGTGGAGGAATTTCTAGTCAAACTTCTTTATAGAATTTTGTGTTCTACCGGTAGAGTATTCATTCTAAAAAATTCTTCAATATGGAGTATTTGAGGTACAGAATACCCATGTGTCTGGACAGAGTTGAGAAAGATATACTTTTGGCATGCACAGTTGGCCTGGCCGTTTCCTGGGCTGTTTGAATCACTTTATGTCTCCTCCTTTGCTATTCGAAATAGTAGCAGTGCTTCCAGAGAGCGTCAGGTGTGAGTCTCGATGCCTTTATGATAAACTGTTATTATGAATGCTTTGTCACACACAATTGCAAACAGAGAGACAACTACAGAGCTTGAGTGGGCAGCATCCAGTTAGACTGTGACAGGGCAGCTAGTACAGTTTTGTTCTTTTACTCTCTGACAGAATGAAGTACCAGTTATGATCTGGCCCATGCCTAGTTTGTGGGGGGAAAGATCATATTTTTGGAGTAATATGGAGTATTCTTAATTTTCTGTTGTTACTAGAACAATCTAACTCACTAAAATTCAAGCAAATGCATATTTAGGACTAGAAAACAGCCCCTGTTTCCATTATCTCTTGAGTAATTCAGCCTACTTTGATTTTACGAAGATGGCTAATAAATGTATAATACTAATTATCCATATAGGATAATCAACTTTGCCAACCATGTGTGCAGTCTCCTCCATGTTGTTTCAGCAATGGTAGCATAACAATGTCATGCTCATAATCCTGTTGTTACCCATACACAAGACAACTTGTCCACAGTCATATAGTGAACTCCTGTAGCCATTAGGTGCCAGAGCTATTCCCCAGAGGTTTTCACCCAAGAATCCTGCTTTCATATTGCAGCAATGCCTACAAGAACTTGTAGAGAGAAAAACCTAAACTTTGTATTTGTAATGACTGTTAAGGAAAATTATTGGTGTATTTCCTCCCTAAATTACTAATGTTTTCAGGGTTGATTCATTCCATGAGAACAAAAGGAGTGCAGTAGGCAACTATGTCTTAACTCCTTTTCAAATTCTCAGCCTTAAGATTGCAAGAGAGAGACTGGGGGAGAGAGAGAAGGCACAAGAGTCAGCCAGATGACACCCACAGCATCGGTTCTCTTTCTGGTACAGCTAGAAGTGTCTGGTTCTACCGCAGTGAGCAGCCCTCGAATCAGCATGAGCTTCATCCGTTTGAGCTCCAGCTTCAAGACACTCTAAGTTAGACCTGCTTTTTCCTGAGTACATGTCAATCTTTTACGTTGAAATCCATTTTTAAATAATAAACATCTCTTTTAATAATGTCAGCAGTTATTTATAAAAAATAAAGGTTCCTGAGGGAACAATGTTGAGTATTTATGGTAGTAATCAGAGGCTGAACAAAATGCCCCCATAGCAAACTACTATATAGTATAGCTAGAGGATTACTAACTCATAGTTTATATTAAAACTTAAAAGGATTAAAAGAATTCTTTGATGTAGAATTTGATGTGCAGTCAGTAGTAACACTGACACTTAAGTCATTCACTGCTTTATGTGATTCCCCTATTTCTAGGGGGAAAAAGCTAATTAATACTAAAAGTGAAGACAACATAGCGTTGGAAATGTAAGCTTCCCTAAAGCCTTGCTCTTGTTTAAGTTTATAACAGTGCCAAATGCACTGAAGAGTTGAGGGGAAATCCATACCTGAAGTAAGCGCTCAAGCAGTGCTTTGAATCACCTGGTCTGTTTAGGATTTCTTTCCATTGGAGCTAAGACAATAGAATATACTGTAAGCAACATAAAAAAGCCAAGAGAATCAAAACAGAAAAACGAAGGGATCTAGGACTATACCTCAGGGGTTTAATCTGGGTTTAACGTGCTCACGGCCTTAGCACCAGCAGATGAGAACAGAAATGTTCTGATATAATGTTTTTCCTGCGGAGAAAGATGAGGATCCATTTAAAACCTAAAGCCAGACTGCAGTGGCAGCACGTAACTGCAATCCCACGTGCTGCAGAGGGCAAGGCAGGAAGACTGTTAACTTCAGCCCAGCCCAGACAGCATCTACACAGATGCATGCAGTCTGTGAAGGAGGCCTACAAGGAGTTCTGTCGACACAAAGGTGTGTCCTACAAATACACCAGGAAATGAGTATTATCCTTGAGAAGAGCTAAGGTGTCAAATTACATGGCCCCTTGAAATACTGTCCTGATGGAATTATTTCATGATAGGATATAAAGTTATATTAATATGCGTAGTGGCACATACATGGAACTGTAGAATTTGGTCAACAGAAGCAGAAGGTTTACATCCTAGACTAAGTATTGGGAGGTATTTTAACTACTGAAAGGTGTAAACTAAAATTGGGATGTACTTCTTTTAGATAAGCTAAAGTTTTCTCAGCTTAAATATATGTATGGCATTCTCAAGTATAAGTATATAATTAATTTATTCTCTTCCTTTTTGTTGATTAGCAATCAACCTGAGTAGATTATTGCAAGATGCCTACTTTATATCTTCTGGCTTATTATATAAGCTGCATGTGGGTGCAGCTGCAGCAGCCTCAGCACTGGTGGCAGTGGGAGGCACTGGGAGAGACGCCTCAGCAGCCCCGCTGCTGTCACTCAGTGCTGTAGCAAGTGGGATTTGTTTTGTTGTTTTTGTTGTTGTTGTTAACCATTTTTGCTAGTTTCACCGGTTTGTAACTGATAACCATTTCCCTTAATTGCTCTAATATATGAACTATGTCCAAATAATAGGAACATATCCTTTGTTATTCTGAAAAGGTTGCACTAATAAGATTGACCAGATATGCAAATTTCCATTAATACATTAAGCATTGCGTTCTCTTCAAAGCCTTCCCTCTAACACCTCGTTATTTTCAGGGCCTGGTACTCAAATTCTACTATCAGATTCCTCTAGGAACTTGTGTTTACAGTTACTTGTCTCGTGTCCTGACTGTCACATTCTAATTGTTGAAAGGCTGGCTAGTAGAGACTTCCTGGTATTCCTGCTCTTGTCCAACACTAATCGAAATGTCAACACCTACACTGTATGTGATTTTTCTTAGCACAGTTGGCTGAGTTCCTTCTCAGTGTTGTTATAAGTGGTTCAGAGCTTGTCCTTACAGCCGTCTCTTTGACCCCACTCAGCCCTGTTCTGGGGGATGCAGTCAGGGTTGTCTTTACACTGATGGAAGGTCCCTGGTTTAACAAACCACATAGGTAGCAGCAGCTCCTAGGAGCAAGTGGTGCGCATTGTACACCACTTGTACAATTGTATCCGATTGTACATGATAGTGGCTCAGCACAGTCCAGACAATTCTCTTCTGCTTTCAACAAGTCTGCACAGGGAGAGTTGACCCGGTAAGGTGGGCGAACTACAGGATGGGTGAGAAAGAACAAGTGGGCACGTCTCACACCGCCTGATTCCCAGCAGACTTACTTTTCCAGGCCATGTGTGTCTCTGCAGAAACCACTCCCACTCTTTAAAGGGTGACCGGCACAATTTCTGTGCTAAAGCCCAGTCATTACTTACAAGTTTAGTTTTCTTTGTAAAAATAATCTAAAGCTGAATTTTTATTCTAAAATTTTTTTGATAATTTCTTATGAATTTGCATCATTGCCATCCCTCCATCCCTCTCCAGCTCCTTCGGTGTACTCCCACATCCTCCCAAACTCATGATCTCTTTATTATTATTATTATTATTATTATTATTATTATTATTATTATTATTATTATTATTATTGGCACACACAGATACATATGTATATTTGAGTTCATTTAGTGTTACTTATATGAGCCATATTTTAAGAAAATTAGTTTCTAACCTCAGGCAAGTCACCTTTGGATCCTTTAAATCTAAATACATAATTTAAATATTGTATTATCTCTGATTTTTGTCCTTCTGCTTTTAATTCTCTTCCTCCTAATAAGCAATCTGTCACCCTCTTTGTAGATGCTGAGGACGTGCTCACTCCCTGATCTTTCCAAGCTGTTCAGAACCCTGATGGACGTTCCCACTGTAGGAGATGTTCATCAGGACAGTCTGGAGATAGAGGAGCTGGAAGATGAGCACAGTAAAGATTCCGAAGACACGTGAGTACAAAGCCATTAACAAATGCGATTGCCGCTGTGATGTCTGAGCCTTTGAAGAGTCCAGAGAGCATGGCCTACAGCTGGCTTCTCATCACCCTTCAAGTTCTTACAACTTGGTCAAATACAGTCGGCCTCTTGATTCTGGATATCTGCTTCTAAATGATTACTACCTCATCTGATGCATATGAAACATTTATATTTGTGTTCACTGTCTTTTTCCCATTGACGTCCATCTAGTACACTGATGCGACTATAGTAAGAGATTACTAAATAGTGATTAAATTAATTTTCACAGGGTAATGACTACAGTCTCCATTATGCTAGGAATGAAGTGGGAAGTTGGGAAGTATTAAATGCTCCACATTTTCTCAGGAAAATGCCTGAAAGTTTCATATCTGCCTTGGACATGTTTCATTTTAGGCTGTGTCAGTGGTAAGGTAGAGTAGTTATTTTATTTGTGTGATATATGTGGGAGTGGGGGGCAGGGTAACCATGAGAGAGAGAGTGTATGTTGTGTGTAACTTCATTGTTTTCACAAAATTCCTATCTTGTGATTCATGTGGATTATAGAACTCAGGAAGTGTAACGATATTTCTGAAAGTAAAGGGAAATGTTGGCCAAGCCTCAGATAAAAATCATTCTTGACCTCTTCAGTTTTAGCCTTCCAAGCACGTCAGGCAAGTATCACTAACGTGGAGGAGCTAAAAGCTAAGTATCCTGTCATGAAGTGCTAGGAAAAGTGTCATGTAGGGTCTAGTGCTGAGGATGCAGGGCTGTAGCTCTGGGGTAGAGGAGCTTAGCTTGGGCGAAGCCCAGTTTGAGGCAGGATCGCTGCACCTGGCATTGGTACTTTGCAAGTTCCTAACAAGCTGTCCATTCTCATCAGTCCTCATAGAGACCTGTGAGTGATTGGGAGGGACGCTTTCGTCATGCTTCAGTGTGCTCACTGGCGGACATAATGTTTAGCACCTGGGTGGTTGCAAATTGCTAGGTAATGGATTTTGTGGAGGGTTTTTCCCAAATAGAACTAAAATGAACAGTTTTTAACTGAGCCAGCTGTAAACAAATTCTTCCTAAAGTACTATTCCAGATTTACTAGTTGTTTGTCACTGATAACTGATTTTGGTCCATGTAGTTATCAAGATTTTATAATGGGAAAGCAAACTAAAAACTAAATTTGGGACCAGATTTCAGATTATCTGACACAGGTTTTTGAATGCTGATTTCATAAAATATGAAATATTCTCAGGTTTTCCTTAGGGTGGCAGTCAGGCCAATCTCACTCATGACTCCAACATGCCGTGGCCAGTATTTACTCATGCTCACAGGTGGGGTTGATAGTCAACAGTCAGGTCCACAAAGTCCAATGGCTAGTCAGTGTACTAAGTACCAAATAAAGGTACTTCTGTGAAAATGATTGTTTTCTCTTTCCAGTAATGTAAAATGTCTTCAAGTCCGTACCTAGTGTTTGTATTGGGAGTTGAGTGTAAACTTCTGGGGAGGTCATCATGAGCATCCCTAATTTAGATTGCATTTCTAGTAGATGAGACCTGTGTTTAGGATCCCTCAGCAGACGCCTTCACACATCCAGACTCTCACAGAGATCTGCCCTCAGAGAGCAACCTTGAGTATGCTTCTGAGTTACTGTACAAGAGCTCAAGGTTTGTCTGCTACGCATTGCTGAGGCTTTGATTTACACTTTTCATGTCTCGACTATGAGCTTCATTTGGATAAAATTTAAAAATTGGTTGAAACTGCTTAGTAAACTAATGTGCTATATAAATATAAGGTCTTACTATATGAATTTATTTTTTTCTACATTTTAAATCTCATAAAGATAGGAATTTTATGCTTTGAAGACAAGATTCTCCTGTTAGGATTATGGTAGTTGATTTATTCTTGGGAAAATCTACTTACATGTTTAGAAATGTTTTCAAGAATATGCACAGAAGTTTCTGTTGGCTATTATATTCACTTTATACAGACACTATACAAGACCTTGACTCTTATTGCTACAAGTGCAAATGCACTCACATGGAAATCTTTGCATATAGTAAGTGCACAGCTAGTAGCCATATGAAGATTGCGTTGAACTTTCAAAATTATCTGTTTTTTCAAAATTTCTTTTAAATATTTGAGTATTCACTTTGAGAAAACAAATGGTAAACATCTTTGTTTTCTTAAATTGTCCAATTATAGCTGGGACACAGAGACACAGAACATCATTTCAAAGTTTAGGCAGTGATTAATGCTAATAGGTACATGATTCTCTTTAGCAAATCAGGACCAATTTAAGCGAATCGTCTTCTAGTTTATGAATTGTAGAAAACCCCTCATGTTCTCTATTTCTCAGTTGTATTCATCCTTATTTCCTTAGTTAACACCGTATAGGCTTATTCAGACTTCTTTTTATCTATGGTTACTACCTTTAAGCGGGAGAGAAGGCACATGCATGTGTTGAGTTGAAGTACCATTCCAAAATACGTTCAAGTTTAGGCAGTATTCTCTTTAATCCTTTACGCTCCAGTGATGGAGGAAGGTCATTGGTTAAATAAAAAGAAACTGCTTGGTCCTCATTGGTTAGAAGATAGGTGGGAGGAGTAAACAGAACAGAACGCTGGGAGGAAGAGGAAGTGAGCTCAGACTCCACAGCTCTCCTCTCGGGAGCAGATGCCTCAGAGAGACACCATGCTCCCAGCTCCCGGGAAGATGCACGCAATGAAGCAAGCCGCCAGGTCAGACATGCTGAATCTTTCCCGGTAAGATCGGTGCTACAGTTTATTAGAGATGGGTTGATCGGGATATCAGAATTAGCCTGTAAGGGATAGAGCTAAAGGGCCAAGCAGTGATTAAAAGAATACAGTGTCCTTGTAATTATTTCGGGACATAAGCTAGCCGAGCAGGCGGCTGGGCTGTTGGGGACGCAGCCCCGCCGCCACTCATATTACTACAAATGGCGCCCACGTGGACAACTGAGTCCACAGAAAGCCTGAGACAGCTTGGAAAGTAATTCTAGAACAAAATGACAGTGTTGTGCATGGTTTTTTGGTAGCAGCACTCTCTTGTGTCTACTCTGCTTGCTAGAAGCAAGCAAGCGCTCTCATCTAAGAGAGGCTTCCTGACTCAACTTTAGCTGCAAAGCCTGCAGCTCATTAAGAAGTCCTGCCACGAAACACTTAAATGGTGTTGATGAAAAGCTGAACGCATGCTTTTCGGTTTTCAGCCGTAGCAGGAAAAAAGCTGCGCCGTTTAAAAATGCCGGCTTTCTGGGCCATCCTGCCAGGGCAAACTCTTGACTGTTTGAGGCAGGAGGGCCGGCTACAGAGAGAGGACTTGAGTGTTGTCTGTTGTAGCTTGCTTGCTGGCAGGAACCTTGAAATGCCATAGAGTTGTGGCAGTAAACATGGCTATAGCCAGTACCTCAGCCATGAGGCTGGAAAGCTAAGGAATGGGCTACATCTAGCCAGCTAAGCCACGGCTTTAATCCTACTGATATTGCTTGCTAAATTAAGGACTCATGTGGTCAGAAAAAGAGAGATATACAGTAAAGAGAGATTCAAGGACAAAGAAAATTTCTAAATGGTTTACTGTGTGTTAAAAATATATGCAAGCTAAAAGTTGAAGTTCTTAAAGTAAAACAAAAAAAGGAAGAGAGTTGTTATGTGTGGTAGTACACACCTTTAATCCCAACACTTGGAAGGCAGAGGGAGATTGACCTCTATGGCTTCAAGGCGTGGTAGCACACGCCTTTAATCCCAGTGCCTAAAAGGCAGAGACAAACAGATTTCTGTGAGTTCAAGGTGTAGTAGCAAACACCTTTAATCCCAATGCCTGGGAGACAGAGACAGGTGGATCTCTGAGAGTTCAAAGAAAGCCTGGTCTTCAGAGCTATTCCAGGTCAAAGATATGCGCTCAAAAAGCAAAAAGTTAACCTAGGAATGTCACAGCTTAGATTCTTAAGTGCCTAGTGATTTAAAGGCGCACATCAAAAGTGCTCCTGGATAGTAAAAAATTGCAGATTCACAATAGGACAGATTCAGACCACTAAATGAGTCACACTGTTGGATGAATGTACGTTGGCTTGGGAGAGAGGAGAAAAAGAATATAGAGAATAAAGTTAATGGTTTAAAAAAAAAGGTAAAGTCTTTAAAGAGACAGAGTACAGATAGTTAAGAGATTAAAAGAAATAAAGAAAAATAAGCCGCGTAAAAATGGAAAATTCACAGAGTCTCGATTATGTACATTGTGTTTTCTTTAAAATTTTTGACTGTGAAGGAGCTAAGTACAGAGAGACATTTCATTATATGGGCTGCCAAGTGGAACCAGAACGGATATCATGAAGGTATGATTTCAGAATTTGGGTCTAAGGATATAATGCTTTGGAGAGGGTCTTCTTTTGTTTTCACAGAGGACCAGACCCTGTGGATTGCATTTATCCCGATATGGTATGATAGACCACGACCTCCCGAAAGGTTCCTGTGAACACCCTCAAAAAATTACGTCACTCAACTGCCAACTGAGATAAACCTGGCACACAGGTTACACCCTAAATGATCTGATTAACAGCGCCCCCATTCAGCAGGAAGCAGTTTGGAGAGAAAAAACTGCGCCCATGTTCCCAAATATGGTTTATAAACGTTCTTTAACATTTAAAGGGGGATATGATATAGATATGAATAATTTGCATTAATATAGATTTTGCTTTATTGATAGAGATTTAAGGTCAATTTTGTTATATATATAAGTGTTTCTGATTTTGATTAAGGTATTGTGATTGTGCAGTTCATTATTAAAATGTAATGTATAATTAGGAAATATAGGTTGTTGATGGATAATCATAAATAATAGTCAAGTTTGTAGTCATGTTAGTTAATATTTTCTAAATGTGCGTAGATATATTTTAGATAGGCATTCTTCATATTTTTCAAAGATTATAGGATATGGCATTTTAAATGTTTTAATAACTTAGGACTTTTCATGACAATTAGACACGTCTGCTCCTGGCAGCACCAATCTACTTCAAGAGGAAGATGGGCATTGAAGAGGCTCCCTATGGAGTTTGATAGTCATTTGGGCAAAACTGCTCTTGCCTGGACTGTTGCATAAACTGGACAAAGAGAACCCACAGAGAGAGGACTGCTGAACTTGCCTAAGGTGAGATGATCTTTCGGGGTTCCTGATTCATGAAAGAGTCTATGAGACATTCTGCAGGACACAACAGATAGTGACTGAACTGACTTTGAATTTTCCTGCTTTATGGAAATGTCTGCTAGATACCATGGACCTGAAGGCTGAAGATGGATACCCCAATGGTACAGAGGAACTTTGGGTGACTGTCCAGGCAGCGAGATGTCTCTGTCATTTCTAGAGTTTTAAAAGTTGCTTTTTTCTTGTTTGCTTAGGTAGTATTGTATCTTTCTGGAGTCTTTGATGGAGTTAAGAATGGTTATAGTTATAGTTTTCCTTAGTTATGATAAAGATTATTGTAACTTTTACTTGATAACTGTTTCGTTATATGCAATTTTGCTATGTTAAAGTTAAAGCCTTTTTTTTTGTTGTTTAAACTGAAAAAGGGGAAATGATGGAGGAAGGTCATTGGTTAAATAAAAAGAAACTGCTTGGTCCTCATTGGTTAGAAGATAGGTGGGAGGAGTAAACAGAACAGAATGCTGGGAGGAAGAGGAAGTGAGCTCAGACTCCACAGCTCTCCTCTCGGGAGCAGATGCCTCAGAGAGACACCATGCTCCCAGCTCCCGGGAAGACGCATGCCACCAGGTCAGACATGCTGAATCTTTCCCGGTAAGATCGGTGCTACAGTTTATTAGAGATGGGTTGATCGGGATATCAGAATTAGCCTGTAAGGGCTAGAGCTAAAGGGCCAAGCAGTGTTTAAATGAATACAGTTTGTGTGTTGTTATTTCGGGCATAAGCCAGCCAGGCGGCTGGGGTGTTGGGGACGCAGCCCTGCCGCCCTTATTACTACACTCCCGTGTGTTTGAAGAAACTGACTCAGATTTACAAGAGCTTCAGGCCTTGATGGAGCAGCTGCTCAGGGAGCAGCCCGGTGATGAGTACAGCGAGGAGGACGAGTCGGCCTTAAAGAGCAGCGAAGTGGAGCGGACAGCAAGAGGGACAGACGCCGCCGACGAGGACGACAACCCCAGCAGCGACAGTGCCCTGAATGAGGAGTGGCACTCAGGTGCATGGTCTTGGCAGTGGGCCTGCTTCTTTCTCTGTGCTCAGACATCTTAAGTAAGGGGTCTTTGTCTGACGTGCAGTGTGGCCATCGCCAGCTTAAGCTGGCGTGTGCTCCTGTCTTCTGTCGTGTGTTGACTGCCCGTGTTTCACACAGCGCACAGCAGTTCTTCATTTCTTCCTGTTGCACAGCGACTTGTGAAGCGTTTTTACTCTGCTTTTGGCTCTCCATTTCTTGACTTGTTTGTCTAGTAAGAAAGACAATAACTTAGTATCTGTGTTCTGCCTGTCTCTTCATGTTATAGTCCATGTTTATCCTTTATACATAGGTTTGGTTGTTTCAGTTCAGAACATAGAAATACGCTTTTTCCATTTGTTTCCAAACTAACATTTAAATAGTGGTGTTTCTGGGAATCTTTCTTTGTAATCTGATTTACTATCTATATCTTTAAAAGAAACAATTCTCAAAGTAACATTCTTGGGTAAGACAGCATTATAAGTGTTTTGATGGGCAGATGCCATAGTGAAGACTGCTTGTGTTGAACGTAGAAGAATACAGGAAGCTATAATTCACTTGTCGTTGATGACAGTCTGGTAGTGTAAGAATGACTTTTAATCACAAAGTGTCTTTTGTAGATAACAGTGACGGTGAGACTGCTAGTGAATGTGAATATGACAGCGTCTTCAACCACTTAAGAGGAGCTAAGACTTCACCTGGAGCAGGAAATGGGCTTTGAGAAGTTATTTGAGGTGTATGAGAAAGTAAAGGTATGTCAATTTGATTACATCATGTCTCCCTCTCTCCCTCCTACTTGTCCTGTATAAGCCCCTCCCAAATGCACGGCCTGTTCTTTAACCATTGCTATTATATGTGCGTATACACAGATGTATCATGTAGGCTGCCCATGATAATTTGTTCACTGCATCTTAACCAGTTTTAACTTTCTGTGATGACCTCATGCTATTGTAAAGATAAGCTTCTTTGTTGAAGGGAGAGATCTACACCTAATTTTGGGTATAATGGTATGATGTAGTTAGGAATTACGCTGGTTTAGGAAAGTAGCAATAGCGGGTTTTCTTCTAAAATCACTGACCTCACCAGCTGCATAGAGGGGCTAGGCTTATAGTACCAGGCATGATCCCCCTTCTTGTGAAGACGCCTTGAGTCTAATTACACGGCTCCTGGTTGCCACCGAGATGTAAGTGCCACTACTGTCCATTAGGGAGAGCTTGCTGTGCTAGGCACCATTATGGTTCACAGGCTATCGTTGATTGCTTCTCTTCTGTAGCAGCTTCCGTATTAACTTACATCTGGTAATTTGGCATAGGCTATTCATGACGATGAAGATGAAAATATTGAAATTTGTTCAACAATAGTTGAGACTATTTTGAGCAATGAGCATCAGCATCTCTATGCCAAGATTCTGCATTTAGTCATGGCAGATGGAGCCTATCATGAAGGTAAAGTTTTTCTCATGCCTTCATATTTTAAGCAAATGTGAGAAAAAAGATGACAGATGTAAGATAAGGCACTCTCCTCACATGGGCTTTGAGGCAGTCTGTACTGGAGCCTGTCTGATACTGTGCAGTAGCTCTAAAATTTACTCTGCCCTGTCACGAGATTCTATTGCCTTAGAGTCTTTAAGTCCCCTAGAACTGGAGTTACAGATGGTTGTGAGCCATCTTTGTGGGTGCTAGGAATCGAACCCAGGTCCTCTGCATCTCTGAAAGAGCAGCAAGTGTTTTTAATCACTGGGCCTTCTCTCTAACCCTTTTCTTTCAATGTACAGGTGTGTGTGTGTGTGTGTGTGTGTGTGTGTGTGTGTGTGTGTGTGTGTGTGTGTATAGAACTTATTTGACACGTCTTATAAAGTAACAGTGCTGCCCATGAATGAATTTCTTCAAAAGATTTGAAGCTAGATCTCACGTAGCCCGTGCTGGCCTTAACGTCACCTTATTGTTCAAGCGCTGTGGTCACAGGCACACATCACCACACCAACTTTCTCTTTGATTTTTCTAATTTTATTCATTTTTGAGTTTTTTAGAGAGTCTCACTTTATAGCTTGACTGTCCCAACATTCATTATGTAGCCCAGGTTGGCCTTCAGCTCACTGTGTATTCAAGAATGACCTTATCCTCCAAGCCCTGTGATCACAGGCATGCATCTCCATACCAGCTTTCTCTCTGATTTTTTATTTTTATTTTATGTATTTTATTTTTTTAATTTTATTTATTTATTTTATTTTTGAATTTCTGAGACCAAATCTTACTGTGTGGTTCTAGCTGTCCTGGAACTCACCATGTAGACCAGGCTTGCCTTAAACTCACAGAGTTCTGCCTACCTCTAATGAGAACAGGAGAATTCTAGGAAGAAGGAAGCCCATTCCTACCAGTCCTGCCCAGACCCCCGAAGAAGCAGAATGTGACATACCCTGCTAAAAAAGCTACTGAGCCATGTGGCTAACATAGATAAGAATAATGGGTTAATATAAGCTACAAGAGCTAATAAGATAAGAAGCCTGAGCTAAGGGGCCGATCAGTTTATAACTTAATGTAGACTCCCTGAGTGATTTTCTTTGGGGGCTTACTGGCTGTGGAAACCCCAACAAGCAAGCCCTCATGTTACATACCTCTACCTCCTGAGCTCGTGGGATTAAAAGTGAGCACCACCATGCCTAGCTTTCGCTTTTATTTTGGAGTGGCTCACCACATAGAGAACTATACTTCAGACTGTTTCAACCAACACCTTCAACATTTTATTGCCCAACTCTTTTCTTGATTTCATGATTTCTGAGGAGACGTAGGTATAATTCTAGTCTTTTCTCCTCTGTAAATAGAACGTTGCTTTCCCTCTCCCGCATTTTGAAGAATTAAAGAGTAATAATTTCATTGATTCTAAACTCTAAACGCTATGCCCAGGTGTCATTTCTCTGCTTATCCTGGTTTAGCCACTTCCTGCTTTCTGAGCTTTCCAGACCTGTAGTTTTTTGTGTGATGCTAATTTGGGGGAATTCCTCTGTCGTAACTTCTCAGCTACACCCTCCGATCCTTTCATGAGTCTCAGTGTGTTCTTGGCTCATGTGCGCCCCAGCCTTTGAAGTGTCCCATCTGCGCTTGGATGTTCTGCTCTGGGTTTCTCTGGCGTACTCCCCTTCCCTCATTCGCTCTTCAGTTTGGGATCTTTCAACTGAGATGCCCTCCAGCACGGAGATTCTCCCTTCTATGTTCAGTCTACTAATGAACCCATCAAAGGCATTCTTAGCATGTTACACTGTTTTTGATTTCTGGTACTTATTTGGTTCTTAGGCGTCTCACCTCTGCCTAAATTGCCCATTGATTTCCACAGAGTCTACTTTGTCTATTATGTTCCTTAGCCTATTGTTAAATGGCTTATTTATGTAACTATTGTCTTTTCTCTTGAGACTGAGTCTTACTCTATAGTCCAGGCTGGCCTTGAAGGCACTATGTAGCCCAAGCTAGCCCAGCTCACTGTGCTTTCCCTGCCTCAGCCGGCCAAGTTCTGGCCTTAAAGCTAGGGGCCATCACAGGCAGTTTATTTGTGTTTGTTTTAAATTCTCAGTCTGAGAACTTTATTGTTCATGCTTATTAGAAGCTGATTCTCACTCATGCTTGCTTTGCTTGGTCGTAATGTGCTTTTGCCATTTCATATTTCTTGGAATTTTAATTGATTTTATAGAGCTCTACATTTTTCTCTGCTTCCCTTCCATCCTCTCCCCTCCTTTTCAACCGTCTCCCAAGGTCCCCATGCTCCCAATTTACTTAGGCAATCTTGTCTTTTTCTACTTTCCACGTAGATTAGATCTATGTATGTCTCTCTTAGTGTCCTCATTGTTGTCTAGGTTCTCTGGGATTGTGATTTGTGGGCTGATTTTCTTTGCTTTATGTTTAAAAACCACTTATGAGTAAGTGCATGTGATAATTGTCTTTCTGGGTCTGGGTTACATGACTCAATATATTGTTTTCTAGCTCCATCCATTTGCCTGCAAATTTCAAGATGTCTTTATTTTTTCTGCTGTGTAGTACTCCATTGTGTAAATGTACCACATTTTCCTTATCTATTCTTCCGTCGAGGGGCATTTAGGCTGTTTTCAGGTTCTGGCTATGACAAACAATGCTGCTATGAACATAGTTGAGCACATGTCCTTGTGGCATGGTTGAGCATCCTTTGGATATATATACTCCAAAGTGTTATTGCTGGGTCTTGAAGAAGGTTGTTTCCTAATTTTCTGAGAAATCGCCATACAGATATCCAAAGGGGTTGTACCAGCTTGCATTCCCTCCAGCAATGCAGAAGTATTCCCTTTTCCCCACAACCTCTCCAGCATAAGTTGTCTTCAGTGTTTTTGATCTTGGCCATTCTTACAGGTGTAAGATGGAATCCCAGAGTTGTTTTGATTTACATTTCTCTGATGACTGAGGATGTTGATTATTTCCTTAAGTGTCTTTCGGCCATTTTAGATTCTTCTGTTGAGAATTCTCTGTTTAGTTTTGTAACCCATTTTTTAATTGGGTTATTTAGAATTTTGATGTCTAATTTCTGGAGTTCTTTATATATTTTGTAGATCAGACCTCTGTCTGATATGGGGTTGGTAAAGATCTTTTCCCATTCTGTAGGCTGTTGTTTTGTCCTCTTGAACAGAGGTTTTGAGACAGGGTTTCTCTGTGGTTTTGGAGCCTGTCCTGGAACTAGCTCTTGTAGACCAGGCTGGTCTCGAACTCCCAGAGATCCGCCTGCCTCTGCCTCCCGAGTGCTGGGATTAAAGGCGTGAGCCACCACCGCACAGACAGAGTTGTTTTCTTGTTTTGTTTTTTTTTCTTTTTTTTTCTTTTTTTTATTGATAAAGGAAGAATAAAGAAAAAAAAACAAATTTCCACCTCCTCCCAGCCTCCTCTTTCCCTCCCCCTCTTCCCACTCTCCTCCCCCTCCTCCCACTCTTCTTCCCCTCCTCCCACCCCTCTTCCCTTCCCCCCACTCCTCTCCCCCTCCCTGTCCAGTCCAAAGAGCAGTCAGGGTTCCCTGCCCTGTGGTAAGTCCTAGGTCCTTCCCCCTCCGTCCATATCTAGGGAGGTGAACATCCAAACTGGCTAGGCTCCCACCAAGCCAGCAGATTGCATAGGATCAAAACTGCATGCCATTGTCCTTGGCGTCTTATCAGCCCTCATTGTTCGTCATGATCAGAGAGTTCAGTTTTATCCCACGCTTTTTTTGGTAATAGTCCAGCTGGCCTTGGTGAGCTCCCAGTAGATCAGCTCCACTGTCTCAGTGGGTGGGTGCACCCCTCGTGGTCCCGACTTCTTTGCTCATGTTCTCCCTCCTTCTGCTCCTCATTGGGACCTTGGGAGCTCAGTCCATTGCTCCAGTGTGCGTCTCTGTCTCTATCTCCATCCATCGCCAGATGAAAGTTCTAGGATGATATGCAAGATATTCGTCAGTATTGCGCTAGGATAGGGTCATTTCAGGTTCCCTATCCTCAGCTGCCCAAGGAACTAACTGGGGACCTCAGCTTGGGGACCTGGGAGCCCCTCTAGGGTCAATTCTCCTGCCCACCCTAAAGTGGGTCCCTTAACTAAGAATTGTGGTTCCGTGCTCCCCTGTCCAACCTTCCTTTATCCCGATCCTCCTGTTTCCCCAAGGCCCCACCTCCTTCCCTTCTCACTTTTCTCTCCCCATCTCCCCTTACCCCCATCCCACCCCTCCCCCAAGATTCCACTTTTCTCCCTGGCAATTTTGTCTACTTCCCTTAGCCAAGAGGATAACTATATGTTTTTCCTTGGGTTCCCCTTCTTACTTAGCTTCTTTAGATTCACCTATTGTAGACTCCATGACCCTTATTTATGGCTAGAAACCAATTATGAGTGAGTACATCCCATGTTCATCTTTTTGGGTCTGGGTTACCTCACTCAGGATAGTGTTTTCTATTTCCATCCATTTGCATGCAAAATTCGAGAAGTCATTGTTTTTTACCGCAGCATAGTACTCTAGTGTGTATATATTCCATACTTTCTTCATCCATTCTTCCATTGAAGGGCATCTAGGTTGTTTCCAGGTTCTGGCTATTACAAATAATACTGCTATGAACATAGTTGAACAAATGCTTTTTCGGGCATCTCTTGGGTATATTCCCAAGAGTGGTATTGCTGGGTCCAGGGGTAGGTTGATTGCAAATTTCCTGAGAAACCAAAACACTGACTTCCATAGTGGTTGCACAAGATTGCATTCCCACCAGCAATGGATGAGGGTACCCCTTCCTCCACAGCCTCTCCAGCAAAGGCTATCCTTGGTGTTTTTGACTTTAGCCATTCTGACAGGTGTAAGATGATATCTCAAAGTTGTTTTCATTTGCATTTCCCTGATTGCTAAGGAAGTTGAGCACGACCTTAAGTGTCTTTTGGCCATTTGAACTTCTTCTGTTGAGAATTATCTGTTCAGTTCAGTGCCCCATTTTTTAATTGGGTTAATTAGCATTTTAAAGTCTAGTTTCTTGAGTTCTCTATTTATTTTGGAGATCAGACCTTTGTCTGTTGCGGGGTTGGTGAAGATCTTCCAGTCAGTAGGTTGCCTTTGTGTCTTAGTGACAGTGTCCTTTGCTTTACAGAAGCTTCTCAGTTTTAGTAGGTCCCATTTATTCAATGTTGCCCTTAATGCCTGTGCTTCTGGGGTTATACCTAAGAAGCGATTTGTTTTTTATTTTGTTTTTCTAAAGCAGGGTTTCTCTGTAGCTTTGGATCCTGTCCTGTCTTGGAACTAGCTCTTGTGGCCCAGGCTGGCCTCAAACTCACAGAGATCCACCTGCCTCTGCCTCCCGAGTGCTTGGATTAAAGGCATGTGCCACCACCGCCTGGCTCTTGGAAGTTTTTTTTAATCACTGTATGGGTAAAAGCGACTACTGTCAGTCACTGGTCATGAGGTAGTGTGGTGAGCAGATGGGAAGGGTTCAACAGTTCTGTGATACGACCCAGTCTTGTGACAGAGGACTTCACAGTGAACACATCACAGAGTTTACTTCTGAGCTCTCCTCACCCTTGGGCAGAACAAGATGGCTAGCGTTTCCCTTTTCCAGTCTAATCAGGCTGTAAGAAAACCCCAGCTGGCCGAGCTCTCACCAGACATTCCTCCCAAGGCAGGCCTTGCTAAGAAGAGTGCGGCACTTGGGATTAGTTTTGAATATTCTTTCCCTTGTCCTGCAGAAGCAGAGGGGCTTTTTCTCTGGCCTGTGTGGTGCTGACCTAAGTTTTCGCTCTCTGATTTGTTCACATAGAACTCCTGGCAGTTTACCAGTTCTAGCTCAGGTTTCCCTGTCCTGGTTCTGGCAGAGATAAGAGCTTGGGCATTCTCCTCACTTTCTCTAACTTGGGGTGTTGGTTTGCCTGTGACTCCACATCTCTAAGCTTGTTGCTTAGGGTAGAATGGCAATGCCAACACTTCTATGCACTAGACTGTATCTTCGTTTTGTTTGGTTTGGCTTGCTTTAGATAAAATGAGTAAAGACAGGTCAAATGGGAAATCTCAAGCTTTGAAGGAGTTCTTCTGAAACCCAAGATGTCTGGATTTGAGCAGAATTTATTGCATTGATTGGCCTATTACACAGGTCCTATCTCAATTTTCAGAGACTAGTTTGATTTCCACTTGACCCAGACACTTTGGATCTGAACATGGAGGGTATATTATGAATGAGCGAGCCTGATGTGAGCAGCCATGGACAATCTAATTACATCTTAAACGGAAGCTGGCCTAAAGGGCTCAGGTTGCCTGTCTTTTACCATATTCCCGAACCATCCGTTTTCCTGAACATGGCATTCAATCTCTGTAACACTTGCTCCTGCACCTCTACACGGGTACTCCAGCTTGGCCGGACTCCTCCCGGGGCCAGGTAAACAGCCAAGACTCAGGAACCACACACAATCATTCTTAGGCTCCAAAGTCTCTTTTGTTTTACTCCCTTCCTTCTCTAATCACATCACTGAGAAATGTACAGAGTTACTGTTGGCAATTACCAACTGTGAGGAGAGGCTCAGCCTATTTAGAAACAGAATTCGACTAACTAAAGGCCTCCAGGTAGATGTGGGCAGCCCTGTGAAAGTACAGCTGCGATCTGGGGAAGAGAAATTTCCAGGAGTTGTGTGCTTCAGAGGACCGTTATTAGTGGACAGGACAGTTTCGGGGATTTTCTTTGGAGTAGAATTGCTGGTAAGTTTGATAGGACATTTGAGAGAGGAGGAGAGAGAGAGAGAGCATATGAGAAAGTGTGCGCGTGAGCGAGAGACCATGAGCACATATTTTCCCCTTTATAAGATTTGTGTTTTCTGTTTGTTTGTTTTTAGTACAGTTCTCAAGATGGACCTCAGGACCCTCTGCCTCTGAGCTATAGTTCAGCCCCCAAATTTATTTAATGATAAATTGAGAGGATATAACAGGATTCCCAGTTCTTAGTGTATGCTACTAAGCATAACAGTTTAGAGGTAAAATTTTTGAAGTGTGTTGCAGCGATTTCAGTTTGCTCATGCTTATCCCCGGAATGTATAAACTGCCTTGGAACTTATGTGCCTTGGCAACATATCTAAGAATTCTATATTCCAAACTGACTATTGGTTCACATTTGACACTCTCAGGAGTAGAGAGAGGTCATGCTTTACTTGCTTCTTGATTTGGTTTTTCAAGCAGTGAAATAATTAGGCTGTGACTGCCAGTTATGGTATGTACTAGCAGGGTTGCCAGCTTGTAGGTTAACTACATCAAGTTCTCCTGACCTGTTCCTCATCTGTGACGTGCTTAGAGCACACATGACTTATAGTAGTTGTACGGTGGATGGCTGTAGATGGTTACAGTTTGTTCTCAGTAAATGGAGTTGATGCTGCTGTTTGGTTAACGTTGAATGCCTGTTCGTGACAAAAGTCGTGGTAGAACTATGTTGTAAATTTAATCCTCACTCTTTCTCAAAAGAATTATGATCTGAAATTATGAGTTAGTTTCGTCATCAGCTACAGCTTCTTTATTCTTTAAACACCCTAAACCCAACAGCAGCTGCTAGTCATATTTCATATTATGGATATAATTTAGAGTTTTTCCAAAGTAATTTCCTGAAATCCCTTTAATGGATAACCTTTTCATATCTCTTTTTAAAAAAACTTTAAAAACTAGGAAGAACCTCGTGGCCAAGGTTTCACTGATGGGGTATGTCAAGGGAAACAGCTTTTTCAGTGTGATGAAGATTGTGGCGTGTTTGTGGCATTGGACAAGCTGGAGCCCATAGACGACAATGACAATGGATTGGAAAGTGATTTTGCAGCCCCGGGGGATACAATGCAAGCTGAACCTCCCCCTCTGGAAATAAACTCCAGAGTATCTCTGAAGGTCGGAGAAAGTGTAGAATCTGGAACCGTAATATTCTGTGATGTTTTGCCAGAAAAAGAGAGTCTAGGATATTTTGTTGGTGTGGACATGGTAAGGATTTTTTGAGTTTTATTATGGTAAATATATATATTAATTTTATTATCAATTTAGGAATAAATTGAACACTTTGTATTCTTAAAATGGACTAATTTACAGTATTTTAAAGAACTTATTCCAGTTTGTCTTTGGTACAGGAACATTATAGTAGGAATGTGAGCAGAAGCAATACTTTTCCCACATTTTTTCGTCTTTTAATAAACTGGGATAATACTCTCAGTCTTTAATTTTTCCTTATTTTAACTGACCAGTAGACAAAAACAAAAACCAAACCAAAACAATAAAACAAACTGACATTTCTCTGACTAAATCCAAATATATTGTATGATACTGTATTTTCCTTTAATTTAAAAATACTTTTGATACTTTTTTGTATATTTGCTAAAGTTTAATTAATTTTCTCATAATAATGAATATAGAAAGTTATTAATAGAAAATACTCCGGAAAAGAACCTTACTGCTTTTTGAGTTGACAGAGTATTCCCACAGGATTTTCACCGTCTAAAAACTGGTTTCTTATTGCGGCAAACTGTGTATAAGAAAGGTTCCAGTGTAACCATGGTTACACTAACAGTTCAAATCATTTGGCATATTCTCATCATGGCCTCTCCACTGTCTGTCTACAGAAATTTTTCATCATCCTGTGCTGTGTGCTCTGTTTCTATTAAATAAATTCTGCCCAGTGTGTCCATGCCTGGTAACTACAGACTGGGTGTTTGCCTGCTGTAGGTACCTCAGAAGTGAGGTTATGGTATAATATGACTCCTTTTGTTTGTGTCACTCAATTTATTACTGAATAACCATACTCGCTAACAATGGATGCCTTCCAGTGCACATAGTGAATTAACGTGGCCCTAAGAGTTGAGGAGAGAGAAGTTTAGAACATTTTTATCATAGACTGAAGGTATAGGCAAAAGTTCATTATGGATAAAGGAGATTCCTTCATAATTGTTCTTACCAGGATGTGTTGGGAGAGGATTATGAGCAGCAGACTCACACAGTGAATATTTTTAATAATCATTTTTATAATTCATAAATGCTCTACAGAGATGGTTGGGTATGAATGTTCCAGTGTGTTTCTGTTGCCTTGTACTTAGAAATTGTGTAAGATGGCTCATTAGTTAGGTACAAAATCAGAATTTGCCAGACTCTCGCTACGTGAAATTAGAGCCAGAGTAAGACCCATGGGTCTCTCAGAATCGTTAATAATTAAGAACAAGAATTCTCTAAATGAGAGTTTAGTGTTTCAGAGGAGTTGTAGACTGGGTAGAGAGAATGTTGGAGAAAGAAGGCCATTCTTTTTTGGACTTAGTCTCCCCTTGCTATAGGTTTCTTGGGCCAGGCTTTAGATGTTACAGGAACTGTTTGGGTCCTCTCCCTTCTTAATAGTCACCTAGGAGGTCATCTTATTTAGCCCAGGCAGGCTGTCTTGAGATTTGCCTGCCAGCTCCACACAAGTTCTGTCCATTGTTTGATTTACGCAAGCATCAGTTCCAAACAGTCCCGTTAGACTTCTTGATAAGAAAGTTCGTCGATCCCAACTTTACTCATGGCTGTCTGTTTCCAGGGACACACTAGCATTCCACACTGGTTCTCAGGGCAGTTGTTTCATTGCCATCTGCTGTGCCTCACGAATAACTCTTGTGGCTGGTGACACAGTAGAGAATACCTTAGAAAATCAAGACTTTCCCCATTTTTTGAGGAAAGTCTTGTATACCCACAGATAACAAGAGAATTCTGAAGTAACTGCTCTTCTGTTTATAAAAAGACACACAGTAATACAGTGAGCAAAGTGCCCAGGGGATGCAGATGTGTGATTAACTTTAAGGGGAGGTTTCTGGGTAAAATAATGCAATCCTAGTAAATTTTCTTTTGCAGACAATGTCTCTTTAAACCTCAGCTGGTGTTATTACTGCAGACTAAAGTATGAAAAAGGCGTTTGAGTCATTATTTTGTGTGTTTGCTGTAAGTTGATTGTTTTATTGTAAAACGTTGTTACTTTAGCAGATAGTCCTAATACAGCCTTTCTTTTGGGCAAAATAGTTAACATTTTTCTATGAAAGATATCTTAGATAATACTTTTGAAAGAAATGTTGGTGTTCACATTTATATTGATTGACAAAGGTATATAAAGGTTTACTTTTTTGGCATTTCAAGGATAACCCTATTGGTAACTGGGATGGAAGGTTTGATGGAGTACAACTTTGTAGCCTTGCAAGTGTTGAAAGGACAATTCTTCTGCACATCAATGATATCATTCCAGGTATGTCTCCTTTATGTATTCAGAAGATAGTTTCTAACATGTATTTTGTTATGAGAATGCAAATATATACTAAAGATGGATCTTTTGAAGTTGGCTTTGTATTGTAGAATTGTCGTTATATAGACTAACCTTTCTTTTCTCCCGAAACAAGGCAGTAAAGTTTATTTCTAAAAGTATGTAAGTATAGTGAAGTTTATACATTATCTCTTAGTCTTCTCCTAGACATTCTAATAGAGAAAGAAATCCTGTCTTATAATTGGAAAGTTCAAAAATACAAAAAAATGCTGTCTTTTGGAGTAAGAGATGAAGCTAGAAGCTTTTAAAAAAAATTGTTTATATCATCTAAACTCCACAGAGGATTCAGGATTCTTATTAAATGATGGCTGAAATTCCTTTTTTGTTGTTTTTAATTATTTTTTTCATTTATTTTACATCCTGATCTCAATTTCCCCTCCCTCCTCTCCTCTTGTGCCCCCCCCCCTGCCCCTAGCGCTGGTTGCCTCCCCTTTGTTTCTGTTCAGAGAGGGGCAGGCCTCCCATGTGTGTTAGAGTATGGCATATCAAGTTGAGGTAGGACTAAGCTCCTCCCTTTCTATTAAGACTGGGCAAGGCAACCCAATATGATGAATAGGTTCCCAAAACTTAGCTTAAAAGTTAAGGATCCCAGTGTTAGGAGTCCCACAAGTAGATCAAGCTACACAACTGTTACACATATGAAGAGGGCTTAGGTCAGTCCAGGTAGGATCCTTCACTATTGGTCCAGAGTCTGTGAGCTCCTATGAGCCCAGGTTAGTTGTTTCTGTGTGTTCCTCCCTTTCTTCAACAGGATACTTGAAGTTTGGCCCAGTGCTTGGGTATGGTTCTCTGCATCTGTTTCCATCAGTTACTGGATGAAGACGCTCTAATGACAATTAAGGTAGTCATCAATCTGAATATAAGAGATGTCCAGTTCAGGGACTCTCTCTACTATTGCTAGGAGTCTTCGCTGGGACCATCCTTGTGAATTCCTTGAATTTCCCTGACATGAGGTTTCTTCCTGACCCCGAAGTGCACCCTCATCGAGACAACTCTTTCATCATTTTCCCCCTCCAAGTTCTTCTTGTTTTAAGATGGTATTGTGGTAGATCATGCTTCATAACTGTAGTCAGAAACTATTACATAGTTTTATTATATCTATTATTCTTAGTATTTTACTACATATATGATTTATTACAAAATAATAATTAGGGCCAACAAGATGGCTCAGTGGGTAAAGGCACTTGCACACACACACACACACACACACACACACACACACACTGCTGGGTATGTAACACAGAGTGTTTTACATTGGTATAATTGGTACTGTGGTAAAACACTCTACCATTGAGCTACAGCACAGCCCCTGAACTTAAAAAACAAATGAAAATAAAAACACCACCCAAAAATAAAAAACAAAAACACCCCCCCCAAAAAAACTTAAGAACCTTTTGTTTTGCCTCAAATATGTATCTTCTTTGGCTGCTATGAGGTGATTGACAATGGTAGTAACACCAACCACTGCTGTTAGAATTCCCAGTGATAGGCTAGTGCATTGAAGTCAATAGAGGCATTCAGAAATAGGGATGTTCACAAGCCATAACCAGGGATGTGCCAGGCCTGGAATTAGATGGTTTATGCTATCTCTATGTCCTGAACAGATTTATAAGATAGGTCTTTATATAAATATTGCTGATTAAAAATACAAAACAGAGAGGTTGGAGAGATTGCTCAGTAGTAATGACACTGACTGCTTTTCCAGAGGTCCTAAGCTCAATTCTCATGGTAACTTACAGCCATCTGTAGTGGGATCTGATGCCCTCTTTTGGCATAAAGTCATACATGCAGAGAGAACACTCATATACATAAAATAAATAAATATTAAAAACATATAAAGCAGAATAAACAACAAAAGCAGCAAAAGCAAAACAAAATAAAAAACCTGGGGCTCAAATCAGACTTAAATTATCTATGATGAAAGTGAGTGGCAGAACCAAAGTCCAAAACTCATCTGATTATGAACCTGTGTTCTCTTTAGTCCCCAACAAATCCCATAACCTACGAGTACTCTTGCATTGTGAACATCTGCATAAACCTCTATTTCTTAGTGTCACATACTGGTGAATATTATTTCCATGGAGATGGAGATGTATTTCATTTCTGGTTCTATAAAAGATGATTTTACTGTAACAAGAATTATAAGTGAGCAACACACTGTATTTTTTCTTCTAGTGTTTTCCCATTATTGGTAAGGTTGACAACAAAATGCTTTTGAATTTATTTCTATAGCTTATTTTAGGCCCTGAATTCCTTATTTCATAGAAACGGAAACTGAAGGCTCCTAACTGAATTCTACCCTTCCTCTCTGCCTGTTGGTGTCAAGTCATAAACTGTTCTACAGTTTGAACACGCTTCCCACACAGGAAGGCATGAGGTTCATATGACAGCTTTACTTCAGTTCTGCTCTGAAAATGTCTGACACACTTTACTTTTGATTTCTTTTGAGATATATTTGTTATTGAGAATTTTGATACATGCATATAATGTATTTTGATTATAATACCCCCCCCAACCCCTCCTTGGTCTCCCACTCCTAATTCCCTTTCTTGCTTTTTGGAAACAAATGGTTTATATTCAGGGAAAACATATGTGTCTTTAGTTGTGTTTACTTTTCATCCATGCTTTATAGACAGCACAGTTTGGTATGTTTGTGAACTAAAATGGTTTTTTTAATGTTACAATAAGTGCTTATTGTTTAAAAAACAGCAGAAAGCCCTCACGTAGACTTCTTTAGATGTGGATATTTAGGAGGCAAAGCAAATAAGCATTCTTGGGGTTGAGACTGTAGCTCCATGGTTAGAGTACTTGAGGGAAGCTGTAAGTTCCAGTCTCAGCACTGAACAAAAGTGATGATTAGGGCTAGCAAGATGGCTCAGTGGGTAAGGGCACTTGCCCTCAAGACTGATTCCTGGAACTCACAGGGTAGGAGGAGAGAATGACTCCTGCAGATTGTCATCTGATCTATGCATGCATGCTATGGCACATGGGTGCGTGTGCGGACACACACACACAGAGTGATAAATTAACTAAAAAATGTTAAAGTAATTCCTATGTAGAACTTTCATTTAATAAGTTGAGATATACAGTAAATGAACAGAATCTGTGGCCAGTAAGATGGTGATGAAGCTGGAGAATGGTCAAACAAGGGGTAAAGAAGATGGGGGGCTGCCCTGTCACATTCATGTGCTCCCACAGACCTCTGCAGGAGACATTTGAGCAGCACACACAAGAAATTATTTGGGAGCTGAATTAAGAAGGCCTTTTCAAAAAGTTGGAGAGTTATGCTGATTTTATAATGCTAACTTGCTGAATGGCTGGGAAGAAGCCCTTGTAATTCTTTCTTTTATTTATGAGTTTTTTTCACAGGAGCCAATTCAGGGTAATACCGCTCCTCTATAGTCATATCTCACTAATTTCACAATAGCCCACAAATTCCACTTTAGTTAGCAAACAAGTATATTTGGGCATTTTTTTAAGGATTTTTTTCAGAGAACTGTCCAATGGTGCTTTTGAAACCTTAAAACCTGCGACATTTTTGTGTGAATGTAATTGTCAATTTTTAGATATCTTAATTGCATTGTTTTGGGTATTGCATTTTATAGCTGAATGAAGTATGTTGTGGGATTGGGAAAATCATTGTTAGTATAACCATTCAAGAAGGAAGAAGAGGGGCTGGAGAGATGGCTCAGTGGTTAAGAGCACTGCCTACTCTTCTAAAGGTCCTGATTTCAATTCCCAACAACCACATGGTGGCTCACAACCATCTGAAATGAGATCTGATGCTCTCTTCTGGCCTGCAGGCAGACACACAGACAGAATATTGTATACATAATAAATAAATAAAATATTTAAAAGAAGAAGGAAGACGATTCCTGAGCTGTGAAGCTCAGGGATGCAGAGTTGGTTGTGTGTTTTCAGTCTTCTGTAAATTAAAAATTGATGTGTTCCCAGCTTTCTTTCTTTATATATGTATTTATGTGACTAATATATGTTTATATTCCAACTCTAAATTTGTTTGAACTTTAAATTGTCTTTGATTCTGCAGTAGCACATAATAAATAGAAAAAGGAAAGTAAAACTGTTTTGGAATTAGACTGTAATCTTACAAGGAAATTTTTTTAGCAGTACCCACCTGATAAATATCTTAATTATTTTCTATTTCAACACTGGTATAGAATTAAAATAACAAAAAACAAAACAAAACAAGAGTTTCATGACTTGGGAGTCCCTTGTCAAGATCTTCAAGATTCCTGCTTGTCATCGATGTTATTGCTGGTTTAGAGCAGTGGTAAGAAAGGAAGAGAATGCTTTTTCTCTTTCATAGCTATTGATATTCATAAACCTTGAATAGTAGATAATTGAGAACGATACTGCTTTTATACACATAAATTACACGTATTTGCCAACAAAATTAAGCTTGCAAATAGACTTTTAAAAAGCAAAATTATTTTAATGAAAATTAATTTGGTATATTTGAATAAGCATTCATCTATATTTTGTATCATTAACATTCTTTCCTTGAGGGGAAAAAGTGTGACAGTGTCTCCTTTAGTTCCTTAGTTTATTATTTTTTCTTGCCCAATTACATCCATTTGTGGGACAATATTAACATTTCTAGCACGTAGGAAAGATTGTTTTTGGAGCAGCTGAACAGTTGGTGAGATTTGGGAAGAATCTCCCCAGTGAAATATTTCTTCCTGTTGGTATCTGGAAACCTTTGCTTCACCTGCTGTAAAAGTGTCCCTCTTTGCACTGCTGTTTCTGATGGTCCAAAGCATTAAAGCTGCTGGGACAGCACATCCAGGTTTGTAAAGTTGCGATGAAGTATGCCAATTTGTGACACTCCCAAAGTATGCATTTCTTTGAGTCATGCATTTAAAGTAATGCATTGAGCTGTGTCTGTCGTTGTGAAGCTTAAGAGTATAATGCAACTATCAACAACAACTCAGACTACACAGTATGTGCGCATTCACAGAAATTTGAAAAGGAAGTCATTTAGTGGGACCCTTTCCTCCTGAGGCTGATCCCAAACTCATAATTTCTTTTTGTATCCTTCCCGATCACTTTTTTCTTTGTGTTGCATGTCTTCATAGTTTATAACCTTTAAAAAAGGTAACAGTTTTGTAGCAATATAATTTACATAATTGATAATATAGCCATAGACCAGTACATCTCAACCCTAAGAAAAGCTTCTTCCTGCAGAAGATGTCAACACAGAGACCTTCAACTGGTTCAGGTGCAAAGAATAAGAGACTGGAGTCTGCAGCCTTAAGTGGGCACGTACATTTGCACTCCTCCCACCAAGGCTCAGGGACTTTGCAGAAGAGAGGGCAGAAAGTTCTTAAGAGCCAGAGGTAGAGGTCAACTTCAAGAAAACAGAATTTTCTGGATGCAGCAGGGCTGTTGTATATATAATCTTACAGGAATTGTGATGATGTGTTCATGAGCTGTGCAGCTTCAGTCCAGACAAAATCCCAGCCTGTAGGGAGTGGGGAGTAGGTATGAAACCCCACCACCAGCTGAGACTGTGGCTTCTGACAGGAACTTGACCTACCAACACAGGGTGCCACTATTTACAGTAAGATTTTAGAGAAACAGCTACACTGTTTTACAGCATGATTGTATGGTGTCATATAACCACTGGAAATATATGAATGACCCAGTTTTTCCACATCCTAAGCAGCACATTCTCAGATCTGTAAAGGGACCTGAGGATCAGGGTACCTTTACCTGTCAGGGATATCTAAATTAGACATATATAAGTTAAATTTGGACATATAGTTTATCCAAACAGTTGCAGCTTACCAATGTTAGTAGAGGCAAGAAGATTAGAAGGAATATCTAGTTTTTTTTAGCTGTGGTTCTCAGACAGAGAGTATAATCCTAATCTGTAGAAGGCAGAACCAAGTTTTAACATTGTAAACAATTTAGTGTTTTAAATCAATATCAAGGGGTTTACTCTTAAGTTAAAAAAATCTCACTGCGGGTGGCTGGAAAGATGGCTCAGAGGTTAAGACACTGACTGCTCTTCCAGAAGTCCTGAGTTCAATTCCCAGCATCCACATGGTGGCTCACAACCATCTGTAATATCTGGTGCCCTCTGGCCAGCAAACATACAGACAGATAGAGCACTATACATAATAAATAAATAAATAAATCTTAAAAAAAATAAAAAATCTGACAGCTAGCAACATGTGTTCTTGTACATGAATGTAGAGTTGCAGCCTTAATATCTCAGTAAATCTGTGTTGTTATAAACCTTGTTTTTTTATGAACAGGACAGGAATTATACAGAAATACATTGTAAGTCAAAGCATATGGGAGAGGAATATTTCCTTGGTGGGACCAGCGCATGTGGGTACCCTTAATAAGGATGGGACTGAGGTTTTGAACTTAACCAAAATGGTTGTTATCTCTGCATTTGTACTTTCTCAGAGCAGTTGTAATCTGGAGTTACAAGTTTTACAGATTTTAAAACATGCACACAAACACACACAGGCTTAAAGCAAGCATACTGTGACCACATTATTTACATGCATTTATTAATAGATGAACAAAATTTTTCCAGGAAACTGAGTAGGCTGCTGGAGCCAGGCGAGCACACAGGTGGTCCCACTGAGGGCTAGATCAGCAGATGCTGTAAGGGAGAACAGAAACCCAACATAGGACAGAACACCTATGCAAGCCAGAGTAGTAGGGAAGGGGGAACAGATCCGTGGCAGGGAGAATCCCAGCATGACCAGATCACATGCCAGGGATGAGACAGGAGTGTAGAGATGCAGACAAACAGCAAGAGAAGTGTGAGTGTGTGTGTGAGTGTGTGTGTGTGTGTGTGTGTGTGTGTGTGCATTCCTAACTCTGATTTGTCTCCGACCCAGGTTTTTATCAAGCTGTGTTCTGTGAAATACACTGATCCAGCATACTTGGGTGGCTGAGAAAGTTTTATCAAGTCAGTTTAGAACATCACATTGGTTAGAGGTTCTCCAGGCACGTGGGCATGTAAAGGCTCCGGTTTTTACAGTAAACAAATTGTCCATGTTTATATTGGCACCCTCCATAAACGCTTGAGTGTAAAACACTGTAATGTGTAGGTTTGTGCTGGGCATGCTGATCTGGAAAATGTAACGAAAATTATGAATAAGGTTTTCTTTAAAGCTTTTTAAAACTTCCAATAAAATTGACTGCATCTGACTAACTTTTCAAAAATTAAAGCATTTTGATAACTGATGATTATATTTTCTTACAGAAATTATATTTTTAAGTACAGTGTTGATTTTTTTTCACCCAAGAAATTACTTTTCAGTACTATGGAGTCTTTAAAGAGAATCTGTAAGACTATAAAGATTGTGCTTTTTTTGTTGGAAAGGATTTCTTTGTTTTTTATGCTAAACTATGTTTCTTCCATATATATTTAAAAAGTATGTTTACTATTTCAGAGAGCATGACACCGGAAAGGAGGCCACCCAAACTTGCCTTTACGTCAAGAGGTGTTGGTAACAAAGGTTCATCTAGTCAAAATAAACCAAAGGTTACAGGTATGAAGGCCATTCTTGGTAGTTTACATGAAAATATGATTCTTCAATATGTTAAATAAGCTATATGTTATTGTGTGTGTATATATATGTATATATATGTATACATATAATTTGTTCCTACACTTTATGTAAACTAAAATTTTATGTACATGATTTTAAGTGAGGATGTAGTAAAGAAACCACCGGAATGGCCAGCCTATGAGTTGTGGAGGGAGATTTTTATTTGGATAAGAGAGAGAACAGCTGGCGGTGTTACACGCCTTCAATCCCAGCTCTCAGGAGGCAAAGGCAGGTGGATCTCTGTGTTCGAGGCCAGCCTGGTTGACAGAACAAGTTCCAGCAAAAAACCCTAGAGGGGAGAGAGAGAGGGAGGAAGGGAGCTTCTAATACACACCAGAAAAAGTTTCGACCTGTGTTCTGCTTGTTCTGCTGAGCTTTGTCTAAATGAACCTTTAGGAGCTGACTGCCATGCATTCACACGGAGTATCCACAGTTTCACTTGGGAAGAACAAGTCCCCAAGGATGGTGTCATGTATAGCTGCCAGGGTGCAGCTTTTGGGTGCTTTTGCTTATTTTTTTGTACAGCTTTTCTGAGTTGGCTTGGGCAGAATCTTCTTTGAGGAGTGAAGACTGCATGCTTGCCACTAAACTTTTTCTCTAATTCATGAACCAGCCAGACTTGGATTTTCTGGAAAGATTTCTGCTGAGAAACTGGTGCTAAAATAAAGATTGCTTTCTGACCATCACCAGCTTCAGTTTCCTTGGCTGTGGTGGGTGATACTGAGTTTCCAAGCTGTGCCTTGAGATCTGAGTTCATCTCCAGCTCAAGCAGTGCATGAGAGATGCTAGACTCGAAGTCATCTCTTCTTGTCGTCATCAGGCTTCCTAGTCTTGGTGCTTGAGCTGATCCTGGCCTTCTCCTGAAAGGAGGAAAGTACCACTGGTCATATGGGTCGTGGGCTGCATTGTCAGGCCATTGACAGGCACAGGCCGAATATTCCACCACATCCCTAACGAGGGCACAGAGCCTCGGAGGTCCATCCTCCTAAACTACAAAGAACAAGAAATTGTGTTAATAAAATTCTAAGATGTTTATATTGTAAATCTAAAAAAAATAAATTATTTCTTTTGTAATGTTGGGGATCAAAGTCAACAGAACCTTATAAGCTAGGTACGTACTTTTTTACTCAGGTATTGTTCCAGACACTGAGATTACTTTTTTATTTTTTATTTTATTTTTTGGTGCTTGCATCAAATCTGGCATCTTACACAAACTAATATAGGACTCTACTCCTGAGCCATATACCCACCCAAAACCTGAATGTTTTTTAACTTAATTTGTTCATCAGCTTGTATTATCACATTTGAAGTTTATGAAGGGAAATTATAATCATGAGCCACTTATTAATGGGATGAGTTCTGAGAAGTGCATCATTTGGCAGTTTCTTTTTTTTGTATGACTTTTTTTTATGAGAAATCTTGTTTGTTCCCAGCTGCTCAGCCTCAAAATAATCACACAGAAAGCATATTATTTGTAATACTGTTTGGCCAATAGCTTAAGCATATTTCTGGCAAACTCATCTTAAATTAACCCATCTCCATTAATCTGTGGCTTACCGGGTAAAGTTCCAGCATCTCCTGTGGGGCTATATGGCTTCTCTCTGACTCTGCCCTTCTTTCTCCCAGCATTCAGTTTTCCCCACCTAGCTCTGTTCTACTCTATCAGGCCAAGCCAATTTCTTTATTAACCAATGGTATTCACAGCATGCGGAGGGGAATCCCACATCATGTGACCATCATAGAATGCACCTCACAAACCTTGGTGAAAGAACTTTGTGTATGTCTAGGCTCTATAACACTGCTGGATGTTCTTTTGCTGACTGCAATGGGGTTTCATCCTGTGGATCGTGACCCCTTCGGGGTTTGAATGACCCTTTTATTGGGGTCGTTTAAGACCAGTGGAAAACAAAGATATTTATATTACAATTCATAACAGTGGCAAAATTGCAGTCATAAAGTAACAATGAAAATAATTTTCTGGTTGGGGTTTGCCACAGTTTGAGGTATTGTACTAAAGGGTGGCAGAATTAGGAAGGTGGAAAACCACTGTTATATGGTATGAATGATAGAGGTGAAATTCGTGAGCCAGTAATTTCATCAAAGTACAGGTGACATTGAAAAATCGACTACATGGAATGATTTGTTTTTTGTCCAGATTTCTTTAGATAGTCTGTAGTGTCCTGAAACCTGCTCAATAGACCAGGATGGCCTCAAACTCAGATATGCCTGCCTCTACTAAGTGCTGGGATTAAAGGCTCGTGTCACCACTGCCCACGAGAATGGTTTCTTAGAGCTTTAATATAAACGGCTACCTTTTATATTAATTTTATAACTCCTACTCTCTTCTGTGTTGACTAATTACCAAACTTTTAAAGCCGAAGACAATACAATACTATGTATATGTATATTAGTTGTGTGAGCAGTTGTTATACCATACGCATGTTAATTTATTTATAAAATTTCTTTTTGTAACATATTGGCTTTTTTAAAAAGGAACTTTTCTTGTTCCATAGGATCCACCTCAGACCCTGGAAGTAGAAGCAGAACTGAATTATTTTATACCTTAAATGGGTCATCTGTTGACTCACAACAACAAACCAAATCCAAAAATATATGCTATATTGATGAAGGTAATCTATAATTTTAGTCCTCTTTATAATGGTACCCTCTGTTTAATATGTAAGGGGAAATGACTTTTTCATCAATATTTGTTAATTTTGGAAACAGTGAATAGATCATAGCTAATATGACAATATTGCTGGACTAAAATATTAAACATTGTTTGAACTACACTGTTATTAGGGTTGAGGATACATTTGAAATATGTTAGTAGTCTGGGTTTTGTTTTGCTTTGTTTTTTTTAACCCGAGACAGGGTTTCTCTGTATAAAAAGTCCTTGCTGTCCTAGAACTTGCTCTGTTGACCAGACTGGCCTCGAACTCACAGAGACTCACCTGCTTCTGGTTCCTGAGTGTTGAGATTAAAAGTGTACACCACTATGCCCAGCAGTTTGTTCTTATCTCTTAATACATCTGCTTAGGATCAACTGTTCCTAGAAATGAAGTGACTCATTAAAAGACTTGCCTATCTTACTTTCTTTAAAACACACTACCTTTCCTTGTTTCCTGGATATCATTCTCCTTTCATGGATTTATTTCCTTCATCTGTGCAGGTTAATTACCTGGAAATCCTTCTAGTTCCTCCAGTTCAGTGGTCTGGCTGACTGCTCTTCACCTCTTAAACTGAAACCTTTCCTCCCGCTGTACTCACTCACTCTCTTAGGTTAGGTTAAGTGTCCCTGAAGTGGTTTTGGTTATTTGCCTGTATTTTCTATAAGTTCCTAGTGCTTCTACACTGCTTTGTATTCAGTAGATTCAGTAAACTAAATGAAAATATAGTGTTCTAAGTCTCTATGATGACTGCTTATGACATGGATTCAGTTATAAGCTAAAACACACAGTACAATCTACAGTTGCATACTCTAGGTTACATACATACTTACACAGAAAGTGACCTGAGTGGGTATTTGCCACATCTGATTCTCGCCCTGAGTGGGGTTTTGTGAGCATAGGCAGCATGGCCTGCCTCTCTCAAGAATTCATTCATCCTGGGCCGCAGAGATGGCTCAGAGATTAAAAGCACTGACTGTTCTTCCAGAGGTTATTTAGAATGATTATTTAATTTTTATATCTCTTCATACTAATTTCTAACTTAATCATATTACGGGAAAGAATATAATCCATGTGATACTGACTAGACTTAGATGACCAATGCCAGATTACTGAGACAGGAAACTGTGGAGGTCGAGAAGAGGAGCAAGAACATTATTCAGAGCCAATGAGTTCACAGTGCTTTCAAGCAGGCTTGCAAAAGGATCATGTGATCAGTTAGACTAGAACTTTGTATTGTTTTTAGAAGATGCAGTCATATTTAATGTTCTTGAACAGCCTTTTCTAATTAAGGACAATGTTTCATAGTTGCAGAAGACCCTGCAAAGTCACTTACAGAGCTGTCTCCAGACTCTGGACATTCATCACCTCCACCACAACCTCCTTCCATGAACTCCTTATCCAGCGAGGACAGATTCCACTCTCTACCGTCCAGCCTGACCAAGATGCCCAATACTAACGGCAGCATTGCTCACAGCCCACTGTCACTGTCAGTGCAGTCTGTGACGGGCGAGCTGAGCAGCACGCCTGTCCAGGAGAGTCCACCTGTGCCCATCTCTTCTGCTAATGCATACGGCCTAGAGGTGGGCTCACTGGCTGAAGTGAAAAAGAATCCCCCGTTCTATGGGGTTATCCGTTGGATTGGCCAGCCGCCTGGGCTCCGTCACGTGCTAGCTGGGCTGGAACTGGTAATTTATTTTGGCTTGAAATCTACAACTTTTCTTCATGGGTTTTAAAACTAGGTTTTCCTCTATTAGATAATTTCTTGGGAAGTTATTTTATTCTCAAAAAAAATCCAGTAGTAGAGGAAATATAGTATTGCTTACCTTCACCCTTTGCCATTGCTAAGGCTTCTCGCCCACTTATTCCTCATGTTTGTTTGTGATCAAGGAATAGATTGATTTTTAGGCTAGAACTTGTAGTCTCCACATACAAACAGAATGCAGCAAAGAAAGCAGTTCAGTGACCAGTTTTCCTTCTTATTCTTTAGCTCCCTCCCATTGAAGTCAGTTCAGGGATGTGACTGACTTTAAAATTAATCATGTTTGGAGTCTTTGGGAGAGGGGAAGGTTTTATTTTGGGGTCTAAAAAAAGTATTTTGTGTGATATTTCATAACCAGGAGGGAGAACTTGAATAAATTTAGCTATTACCTAAATATAGTTTTTAACTTTTTTTCACTTGTCTTCTTGCTGTTGAGGAACTAGGTAATTTATCTACTCCTGCCCCTTGATTTTAATACTTTTGAAATGGCTCAGGGAAACTCAGTAAATCAAGGAAGGTCTAAGCATGTATTTTGAAGGGAAATGCATCAAATACTTCCCAGAGGGCTAAAGAATTACTTTCTTAAACCACCAGCTGAGGGCCAAAGCACCAGTTAGTCAGTCCCTTTTCCTTCTTGCTGATCTGTTCAGAAAAGATTTGAAAAAGAAATTCAGAAAAAGTAAAAACTCCATAGCTCTTCCCGGTGTAACACATACCAAAACCTTTCTTTTTCAGGAGTATGAATGTGCGGGCTGTACAGATGGCACGTTCATGGGCACGCGCTATTTCACCTGCGACGTGAAGAAGGCCCTGTTTGTGAAACTAAAGAGCTGTAGACCCGACTCTAGGTTTGCGCCCCTGCAACCTGTTACTAATCAGATTGAAAGGTGTAATTCTTTAGGTAATTGGATTCTTTTAATTTATTTACCCATCTGGAATGACTGTTTCTTGCTACTTTTTAGCATCTGAGGGTGACAGTGTTTAAATGTTTTATTTACTTGCCAGTGTTCATCAAGTTTCGAAGTTGGTAAAGATTCTTACTTGGTGCCTAAGAGAGTTGTCCTAAGAGGAGATATGTTGAAAGAAAAGTTAGGAAAAGTGTTTAGGGTCTAAAGACTGAAAGGCGGTGTTTTTTCTTTTCTTTTATTGATTATAGACATTAAATTTTTGGCAGTTTGGGTGGTAGAAATGAAAATGTGGTCCCTTTAGCAATAACTTCCCCCTCCGCATCTTTTTAAGTACCTCATTTCGGATGTCCTTATGAAGAAATCTGATATAGTCTGGGGATGCAGTTGGCATGACAGATGGAGGACAGTTCTTCTCATTGTCACTAGCTTGCTGATGCTGGCCTTTCCCTTAACAATAGTGAGAGTCAAGCAGGGGGAAATAGGGAAAACATCTTTATGAAAAACATTTTTCTTAATGTTGAAGAGTATTTTGGAAACTTGTTTTCTTTTTATACTTGAAAATAAAACATTTTGGACGAGTAACAAAATATTCTTTGACAGGTGCTTAATTGACTTAATTTTCTAAACTCTATATGACAGGAATAATGTTGAAAGCGAATAATCGCATTTTTATAAGTCCAGATAAATATCAGTTAACTAAAGTAAAAAAAATGCAGAGGATGCCAAAATATACTTTAAATGATATATATGTACATGCATATGAATATATACTGTCATGATTTAAAAGAATTATTTTTATTTTTTTATCTTTTCAGCATTTGTAGGCTACTTAAGTAAAGTAGTAGAAAAAAATACTCCACCAAAGATGGAAAAAAAAGGTTTAAAGATAATGATTGGAAAGAAGAAAGGCATTCAGGGCCATTACAATTCTTGTTACTTGGACTCAACTTTATTCTGGTAAGTTCCTATTTTCTGCAGTAAGTGTAAATAGTGCTGTGTGGGGGACAGGGGAGACAGGTGTGTGTGTGTGTGTGTGTATGAAAGAAGATGCCAGATGCCTTTGAGTAGAGAAACTGACAGAGTTAGGAAAGATCGTGAGATTTGGTCCTTAGTGACTAAAGAATTTCATATCCTATTCCTAGATCCAAAGCACTAATATAAAAATACTGCAGTGAATAATGAGTGAACAGATACTCTGAGGACATCTGCCTCCAGTGTAGATGATGGCACGTGTGCCAAGTAACCTGCAGCAAGCTATTGGCATTGCGTGCTGCGTGTGTTCTGGAATATCGAGATGATCATAAAAATTCCTAATATTTAAAGTTACTTTCCATGGGATCACTGTTGCCCTCCTTTGTGTAGTTTTCCCTAAAGTGGATCAAGTTGAACAGCAAGGATCATTAGGCTATGAAGATTGAATCTGTAGCCGTAAGGGTTGTGCACTGCCAGTTAAGTGGATCTGCCACTCCGTAGGCTGTGCCACAGAGTTAGGAAGTTAGTATGGAAGTTAGGATTTTAAAGGAGAGAGCAGAATAAAGGTGGGTCTTTTCGTTGGTGGAATACTTTTGATTAAACAAATAAGCAAGCATTACTATAATATTCCTTAGATTTACTGATAAAAATTTATTTTAACTAAATTTATTTTCTTTGATACCAGCAAATTTTTATTGCTAATCACTCACAAGTTATTATAAGGAAATGCCTATCTTATGATAATGAGATGAATTTGTCCTGACTAGTCTGATCTGGTCTTGACCAGTCTCTGACTTTCTCCCTATGTTGTCTGTGTGTGTGTGACCGATTTCTAGGCCACTCTTGGTTTATGTAAACAAGCTTCTTTCATAATGTTCTCTGGCGTGTTTTCAACCTTCACGTGTATGGTGCAGTCTTGGTGTTTGTGGTCCGGATCTGCAGGGTCTCCGGGTACTGAGCACAGGGCCTGTGTGATCTGTCCATGAGTTCTTAGACCAGTGGTTCGCTACACTCTATCCCTTTGCCTCTTCCTACTCCTTTAAGAATCTTTCTCAAATATTATTGTTTTTATAACATGAGGAAAATATTCTTTTATTTTGCAGCTTATTTGCTTTTAGTTCTGTCCTGGATACTGTGTTGCTCAGACCCAAGGAAAAGAATGATGTGGAGTATTATAGTGAGACCCAGGAGCTACTGAGGACAGCAATAGTCAATCCTCTGAGAATGTAAGTAGAAGACATGTGTTTTGTCTTTAGTTGGTGTTCTGTTTACTCTTTTCTTGTATAGTAATTAATTTGTGCTCTGGACTCATGTAGTAAAAAAAAGAAGTTAGTTCTCATGAAATACTGACTTTTTAAAACCTTTGTTTTTCGTCCTCTGTTTACGTGTGTTTTAGTCTGGGCAGTGCATTCTGTAAAATGATGGGACTCATTTGGAGTCATGCACTACAAATTTATCCCTTTGCCTCTTTGTCTAGTACATGACATTGCACTAGAAACAAGTGCGGTATATTAAAGTGACATGGTGTTTTGTTTGTTTAAAAGAATTTCTTTAGGTCTTCTTTGACTCCTTTACTAAGGTAGTTGTAAATGTGCAGAAGACCATGTCAGAAGACTTTGATGCATGATGGTGATGTGTGATGAAGGCGTTTATGTGATGAAGAGTTAGGTTAGCCAGTGATCAGGAAACAGATAGCTCAGGGACATAGAGAACAAACTATGCAATTCAAAGTCCAACTGTGATCAATTTAAACTTTGTGGTACACTTTTCTTAACAGTGAAAATAAAATTAATGTAATATATTTAAAAATAACAAAATATGAAACTATAAGAAGTATTCCAAACGACGTACTGTGTCACATAGCTAAGAAAGTAAATTAAAAGTGAAACAAATTTCTCTAGATACTTGTTTGCCTTACTTTTCTAATCATCTTATCCTTTAGTTATGTGCTTTGATTTTAATATTAATTATTTTGTCTTACACAAATTTTAAACTCTCATTTTTCTTTCCCTATGTAAATGACACTAGAACAGCACAGGTCAAATCTTATCTACAAGGCACATTATCACAACCTTCCGTCTTTTTAAAATACTGTCAATCCATCAGTAAACGTTTTTTGCATATGATTGCCCAACTAGTCCAGAATCATAGTTATTCTAATTTTGTCACCAGTCTATAGAAAACACTTGCTGCATGGGCTATGAGACCAAGGTGCATCTTGTCAGGCATGGTGGGATATACCTGTAATCCCTGCACTTGATAGCTCAAGAGGCTAAGGCAAGATCAGTAGCTCAGAAATTTGAGATATATTTCTTGTGTCTACAAATGTCATATCTGTTGTTTGGACAGAGGTTTTGCTTTCTGTATTGGAAGCCCCACAGGTAGAGATCCTGTTTTGTTTATTTGTTTTTTTGTTGTTGTTAGGTTTCTTTAATCTCTTTTTGTATTTTTGGTGCCCTACATATAGCATTACACAAGTGGTAGGTGTTTAGTGTTTGCTGATTGCAAAGAGCTACCAAGTAAGTGGATAGTCGCTCTAAAAAGTGGGTACACAGTATGATTAGCTGGCTCTGACTTGTTCTTGTAAGCCCATGGTCTCCTATAGTCAAACAAAGAGAATGTCATAATTATGTTGACTGTTTGATTTCAGACTTTAGATTTTTAGTATCTCATCAGTTCCCTTTTCCATGTCTCTTATCCTGTGTATAAGAAGGGCTTTCTCAAATTTGGATATCCTATTTTATAAAATAAGTGTTTTAATATAATAAGCAAATGCCATTTAAAAATTGCTTCACCCAGGCTTCATAAAAAGTTGAGAATTGTATTAGTACATGGTAGTTATTTTTAAGGTGTTTAATAGTATCTGGAAACAATTCTGATTCTCAGACTTTCACTTTTCAAACTTCTGTAAAAAGCCTACAGTTGTTTCTTAAAAATAAATGCCTTGTCTATTGTTTTTTGTAACATGTCAGAATTGTATGAAAAGTACTTGATTATTAAGACGTGTCATATGACTCACTGTGCCAGTGTCAGTTAATTCATTTTTATCAACAGATATGGATATGTGTGTGCCACAAAAACTATGAAACTGAGGAAAATACTTGAGAAAGTTGATGCTGCATCGGGATTTACCTCTGAGGAAAAAGGTGACCCTTTTAATTTATAATATATGCATTGAAAATAACTTGAAAGTTTATCATCTAGTAATATGCTAAATTATTTCCTGAAATATACCTATTTAGTTTAGAGGATTAAATTTAAGTTAGAATTATTTGAGACGGCTAGGAGTATACTCAGTTGTGGAGTATGTAAGAGGCCTTGGGTTTGATTCCCAGCACTGCAAAAATATGAAAAGTTTTTTTTCTATGTGACATGCATATTTCTCCTGATTTTGTGATTCTTCTGAAGTGATGTGATGTGGAAGAAGTCTTTAAGAGGCCAGCCGGCTGGCTCTACAGAAGATGACCAAGTAAAGAGCTGTCCTTGTCCCCAGCAGGGCTGTTCAGAGCTGCTTCTCTTCCTGTGATAGGGAGCGTCCCCAGCACTCAGTTTCTCACTGTGCTCCCTGTTGAAAGGGGCTGTGGAGCAGTTGGCCAGCACTTCTGTCTGCTCACAACTGAAGAATTTGCTCAGATTCAACTCCTGAATTAGTTTGTTAACAGTATACTATAACCAGCTGTGGCATTTATACACATGGCTATTACTAAAATAGAAGAAAAAATAGGGCATATACCAGGTATATTCTACTGAACCTCCCAAAAGACATAAAAATGATTTCACTGTGTGTGAATGACTATATTCTGTTAAATAGGGCATCATGACAACAAATGAAAAAGTAATGTTTTATTATAAGTTTTCCCTTGTCAGGAGAACCTGAAATAACTAAACTTTTAATTAATATGTCTCTCTTAAAGAATAGAATGGTTTTTAAATTTTCTCTGTGATTCACTTAGGTTTTTTTGTTTTGTTTTGTTTTCTCCTAGATCCTGAAGAATTTCTAAATATCCTGTTTCATGATATTTTAAGGGTTGAGCCATTGTTAAAAATAAGGTAGGTCTCAAGCTGTCTAGAAGCATTTCAGAAGTAGACCTTCTTTTACACTGCCATTGCCCAGTAGCTAAATGTTGCTAGCATAGATGTGGGTTTCACTAGCTGCTGTCCTCTCTCTGAGCTACACTTAACTTCCAGGGTACAAGTGAACCTGTCCTTTTAATTAGCCCTAATGACAGATGTGCCCACAATGTAGTTACTTATGAAATTGCATGTTAATATTTTTGAAAGTTCAGTTAGTGAACTTTTAAAAGGAATCTTATTCTAACTGAATTTAAAAAAAGAAAACAGGGAGAGCATTGTTTTTGGCTTCCCATAACTTATAGTTAGCCTTAAGTTAGCTCTTTCGTTCTCAGTTTAGATCTTCCTTCTCCCCATGTTGAAAGAATACCTGAGTTTACTGCGATACACTTCTTAGTGAGATGTTTGAAATGTCTGCGCTTCCCAGGTCATTTGAATGTTGGGCCCCTCTTGATTTCAGTCTTGGTTTCTCTGGTGAAAATCTTAGGAGTGTGCTGCCTACTTCCTTAAGAACCCACACTGATGAGTTCTCTTTCCTCTTGTGTCTAAGCAATGCAGTTTGAGCCAGGGTTAAAGTGATTGTGGGAGCAAGGAAAGTATCACAGTTAAAGTTTGGTTCTCTTCAGAAATCTCTAACTAGTGAAGTGGCATGATGCATAAGCATGGGGTGTACATACTTATTAGCAAGTCCAAGTTGGTAATCGCTTTCTATGTACCTAGAAAATCCTAGAGAATTATCTACAAAGATTTAAGAAAAGAATTTATTATAGTCTAGCCATGTAAAAATTAATCATGGAAAATCAACAACATTATTTTATTCCTTCAAGCATATAGAAAAAGGAATATTTTATGTTTTAGGAAAGAAAAATAAGCAATCATTGTTTTCAAAGATAGAGTTAAAAAAAGATTTACACTGAGCTACAAGACAGATTTGATTAATTAGTGAGAAAGAGTAAATAATTAAATATGTTAATTTTTTGGTTTGTTTTATTCTTTTAATGATTTTTACATTCCAACTACAGTTTCCCCTCCTTCCTCTCTTCCTAGACCTTCCCTCCCACCTTCTGCCTCTCCCCCATCCTCTCCTCCTTCATTTCTATTCAGAGGAGGGCAGGCCTCCCATGGATATAGAGCAAACATGAGGCTCAGAGTGTGAGGTGCAGTCCATCTTGGTACAGTTGTAGTGGGACTGTACCTCAGCCGGTGTCCCTGCTTCTGCAAGGGAAGCAAATGGAGATGAATGCAGGTGCTCAGCTCACTTTCTCCTTCTCATTCTGGGGCCCAAACTTGTGAAATTGTGCTGCCCACATGTAGGGTGGATCTTCTCACCTCAACCCAATCAGAAAACTTTTTACAGTTATGTTTAGAGGTTTATCTCATAGATGATTCCAGATCCTGTCAAGTTAACAATATTAACATCACAAGACCACTTATTGTCAACTTGATACCCAAATATATCATTTAAAAATACATTTAATTTTATTTTTAATTGTGTGTATGAGTTCAGTGCCAACAGAGACCAGAAGAGGATGTCAGATTTCCTTAAGCTGGAGTTACAGGCAGTTGCGAACTACCTGTTGTGGGTTCTGGGGACTGAGCTTTGGTCCTCTGTAAGGGCAGTGTGCTGTCTTAACCTCTTGATAGCTGAGACATTTCCTACCACTTTTGGTTATGAGCCTTAGTTTTTTGTTTTTTTTTTTTTTTAATGGCTGAACTCTCTCTCTCTCTCTCTCTTAGGCCCCAAGTTTTTTGAGACAGGATTTCTTTGTGTAACAGTCTTGGCTACTAGCTGTCCTGGAATTCACTTTGTAGACCAGACTGACCTCAAACTCACAGAGATCCGCTTGCCTATGTCTCCTGAGTGCTCAAATTAAGTGCATACTTCACCACACCCAACTTAAACATGTGATTTTAAAGCTATTACTTTCTACTCTTTGTCCCGATAGGTTCTTGGTCATCTTTAATGCAGAATACATTCATTCTAACTTCAGAAGTTTCCATAATTCTTAATGTTCCAACACTGTTCAAAAATAGTCTTTTTAACCATGAGTTCCTGAAAAACCAATAAACAAGTTTTGTCCTTCCAGCTTACAGTGGCACAGGGTTGGTTCTCATCCCAAAAGGAAGGAGTTGGGGGCAGAGCAAGCAAAGAAAGGTCAGACCAATGCAAGAGTAACAAGAGCATCAAGGCAGGGCGACCCAGGCTCCTTGTGGCTGGGCAGTGACGTCACAAGCTTCACAAACTCATCATGGAGCTGCAGGATTTTGGAATGAGTATAGGACCTCAGGACTCACCTATTATGGTCCAAACCACACCAATCCATGAATGTTTTTATATTCATGTTTGTAAAATGTCAATATCCACTTTTTAAAATTTACCAAATTTGTATTCTTGTGCCGTTGGATTGTCCCTGGTGGAAAATACAACCCAACTAGCATGGCTTGGTACAGTTTCACAACTTGGTTATGATTCTGTAGGCTTCCAAACTTCTAAAACACTAGCCGTGGGGTTATTTAATTATTTTTAACATTTTCTAAAATTTTCATAAACCCTATATTGTATATTGAGTATGTTTCCCCTGTACCTCCATCCCTCTGTCCCTTTCCATGTCTCCCTCCTCATAGTTCCTTTGTTCCTTAGGCAGCATCACGTCTACTTTCATGTCATATACAAATTAATGCTTTTTGTCTCTCTGTAGAAGATCGAGGAACCATAAATGAGAGAAAACATACATTGTTTCTCTTTACGGGACTGGTTTAATTTGTTTAGTATGTTTATTTCCAGTTGTATCCATTTTTTATGACTGACAGACTTTGTTCTTTATGGTTAAAAGGACTCCCCTGTGCATATGATTTGAGGAGTGATTTTTGTTGTTTTGTTTTTCGTTTTAGGTTTGGTTTGATTTTTTGAGACAGGTTTCTCTATATAGCCCTAACTGTCCTGAAAGTTGCTTTGTAGACCAGACTGTCCTTGAACTTACAGAGATCCACCTGCCTCTGTCTCCTGAGTGCTGGGATTAAAAGTGTGCACCACCATGCCTGGCCCTGGAAGTGAATTTTGAGTGGCTGTTGTTCCTCCCAGTTTTCTGCTACAGTGTTAGGACACTATGCATCTCTTCCTCCATTAACTAGCTGCCGTGCCTCCTCCTGGCCATCCTTGATTTTTCTGGGTGTGATTTTTTTTACCTCCATTATTTTTGTTTTCTCTTCTATGCTATTTTTAACTATGAATTTTTTCTATGACTTTTTCGTAGTCATCAACAACCAATTAAAATGTTATTCTAGAATAACTGCTAGTTTCTTGCATTATAATCTGTTCTTATTACCTTTGAGTTCTCAAGAGTGCTGTAGCTAGTTACCAGATTTTATGTTTTGTAAATTCAGGACATAATTTGCTTGGGGCAGCTGAAGATCACAATAGGCTGCTCCCTGAATTACAGAAGTTTTGTGATTAAAAACTGCTGATACTTTTTTTTTTCTAAAACTCTTGAAATCTAGACATACATTTAAATAATCTGATTCTAAACCCAGACACTTGGCTAAAAAAGATAAGCGGTAAGCTGAAAGATGAAAAACAATTTTCTCAGTAGAGTTAGTTTTAATGGTTACTAGTAAGCTGGTAAGGGAAGGAAGATGTTGGACCCTCATGTTTCACCGTAACCATTTACCTGGTGTTTATCAAGTTGGTGGGTGAGCATCTAAAGAGCTGCTGGTAGCTGAAAGCCTAGAGGATAGTTGTTAGGGTTCCTGGGAGTCACACCTTGCCCTGCTTTGACTTGCTAGGAAAGTATCCCTCTCTCCCTCCCTCCCTCCCTTCCTCCACCCTCCCAGGGCTTTTATTTTAGGAAGTAAAGTAGTTTGATTTAGAAGGTCTAAGAGTCCGTCACTGAGGCATTGTAGCATTTGTTCTAGTCAGTAAAAGCAGTGCTCACAACTGTCTGTAACTTCAGTTCCTGGTGACCTGACATCCGTGCTAAAACACCAGTGTACATAAAATAAAAATTAATTTTTTTTTAAAAAAGTAGCTGCTACTTTCTAGATTTGGAGGGAGAAGAACTGATTATTGTTCATATAGTGTTTCTTGTCTGGAATATTATTCTACATTTTTCTAGTGATGGCAAGAGAACTTTCGAATAATTTATAAAGAAGGCAGAAGAACTAATTTATGAGGTCTTCTGCATAAGCACATTTAACTATCTCATCCGAATCATTGTCTTTCACCTGGTGTGTGGACAATCCAAAGCTGGACACGAGCATTATGATGCTGTGTCCTCACGTCTATCAGACGCTTCATACTCGATTCAGGCATTTGGTAGACGGCTTATATGCATTTCTTCCTGTGTGCTCCCAGATCAGCAGGTCAGAACGTCCAAGACTGCAACTTCTATCAGATCTTTGTGGAAAAAAATGAGAAAGTTGGAGTTCCTACAATTCAACAGTTACTAGAATGGTCTTTTATCAGCAGCAACCTGAAATTTGCAGAGGTTAGTGATTCTAACTGGACTTGTACTGCTACTTTATTTTGTTTCTTATCAATGCTAGATATTAAACTCAGGCGTTTTGTACACACTACCCCAAGTGATGCCCCACTGAACCACACCTAGCTATCACTGTGCTTTAACCAAGAATAGTTTGAAGAAATAGTTAAGAAGACACTTTTTCTTATAAAATAAAAAAAGGTATTCTATCTTTGTTCTTTTTAAAGATAGCCGCTTAAGTTGGAATGTTTTGGATTTGGGTTGCAAAGGGAACAAAAACTAATTTTTAAGTTTAAAGTAGCTTGATGCAAAGATATGTGTGCATACATGTTTATGTTTTCAGTTGTCATTTTTCCCATGCATAGTATCTATACATGTCAAAGGTAATGTTATTTTTTTTCCCTCTGTTAAGAGATAAATTACCAATAAATTCTTGTGTATGGGTTTGCTAATGAATGCAATAGAAACGTCTCTTTGACTGTCAGAATGTGTGATCTCTGCAGTGCATGCTGTGGTCTGTTTTATCATGTTCGTCTCTGGGGAAGTCTGGAAAATCTGTAGCTTATTGCTGCTCTGCATCCACACTGCACATTCACAAGTGGGCTCTGCTTCATGGGCCAACAGCCCTGCTGAAAGCACTACTGGGTTTGACAGCTATGACTATTTCAGTTTCATAGGGAAACTCGTTAGTACAGGGGTTAGGACTCAAGGCTTTGGACTTGCTAAGTAAGCGCTATATTGAGTAAGTCCCCAGCTCCTTAGGACTTTGGTTTCTAAAACTATGTGTCTTTTTTTAGGCACCATCATGCTTGATTATTCAGATGCCTCGGTTTGGAAAAGACTTCAAACTGTTCAAAAAAATTTTCCCTTCTCTAGAATTAAATATAACGGATTTGCTTGAAGACAGTAAGTATATAGTCCTTTCTTTGTTTTTTGTTTTGTTTTGTTTTAGAAATAGTTGGCCTGGACTTTTCATTAGTTATGGGTATAGTACTTCTGACAGGTAATTCTATTTGAAGAGCTTAGACATACTAACTCAATAATTTGACTGCTAGAATTTATTCTAAAAAAAAGAGATAAAAATAAATAATTTAAATGCAAATTTACTTATTATCTGACAAGAAATGTTAATAAGTGGGAAGTGGTTAACTGGATTATATGTCTAAACAATAGACCTATGTGAAAACAGTGTGTGGTAGTTATAGTGGAAGGGAAAGCATCGAGAGGCTAGATGAGAGAAGCTTGAGACACACGTGTACCTGGGTGTACATACTTATATAAATATTCAGACGTAAAATTGTTACAGAAAGTTCATAATGGCAGTGATTGTTACTTACTGACTTAAGATCATATGTGCTATTAGTCTTCAATACTTACTTTATATCTTTGAACATTTCATGACCAGAAGAACAATTTTAGAATAGGTTAACAAAAATGGTTATATGAAAAAAAGTCCTTAAAAATACTACAGATACAAAAAAAAAAAATCCAAATGAAATTTTAAGAGGGTCAGAGAGGACTAGGCCTTTCTTCTCCCCAACCTCCAAGCATTCTTGTTTTCAAAGTATAGCTTTTATTTTTAATGACAGAATGTTTTTTTTGAAAAGGCTTCTTCCTTCCCTCTTTGCTTAGCTCCCAGGGAGTGCCGCATCTGTGGAGGACTCGCAATATTCGAGTGTAGAGACTGCTATGAAGACCCCGACATCACAGCAGGGAAGATCAAGCAGTTCTGTAAGACCTGCTGCACTCAGGTAATCCACACTCACTGCACCAGTCAGAGTCAAAGGGCATTTTAAACATTCACAGTAAATGTTATTGCTCATGTCTCTTCTGCCGGTGTGTGTGTGTGTGTGTGTGTGTATAGAACTTGGCTGTGGTGGTCAATGAAAGTGATTAGAGTCTGCCCTTGAAACATGGCATTTAGCTCACTTGTGGTATTTTCTTCATGGTCCATTTTAGGTTCACCTCCATCCAAAGAGAATGAATCACACCTATCACCCAGTATCACTTCCCAAAGACTTCCCTGACTGGGACTGGAGACACGGCTGCATCCCCTGCCAGAAGATGGAGTTATTTGCTGTTCTCTGCATAGAAACGAGCCACTATGTTGCTTTTGTGAAGTATGGGAAGGATGATTCAGCCTGGCTCTTCTTTGACAGCATGGCTGATCGAGATGGTATTTAAAACTTGTCTTTTGGAGGGAGATGCTTCCGAGTGAGAGCATGTGTTTGTGGTAATAGGGTATTTTGTGAGCAGATTCTTGAAAGGATACCACAGTGTGACGGACTTCAATCTTCAAAGGGTATTACTAATTCTGATCCTCAAACTAAGGAGCAATAATGTTGTGCCATCTTGGTCCTTACGTGGATTTGTTAAAGAATCCTAGCCATAATCCCAGACTTGGGAAGTAGAGGATTGTGAATCAGAGGTCAGTTTGTATTGCATAGTGAGAACCTGTTTCAATTTGTCCCACCTCAAAAGAAGAAAAAAAGATCCTAAAATTTATTTAGAGCTGATTTTACCATCTTCTTCCTTGCATTTTTATATACAGTAGAGTAGCCATTTATTGAGGACATAAATGCCAAACTCTGTGGGATACTTTGGCCATGGAAATCATGCCTGTTTTTCTATTGTCTAAGCTAACGGTAAAGGTGGTGAAGGTTGCATGGTTTGTATTTACCTCAGTCTTCCTGATCTCATGCATTTTATTTCAGGAAGAAACCTTTACTCATTGAGATGTTTTTAGGAAGCTTAGTCATTACTTAGTACACACTTGAGTGACAGGGGTCTTGGTAGTAAGGTACTTGTCACAGTACCTGTCCATACCCCATTTACTCTACAGCTCTTCTTCCAAGCCCTAGTTCCCCAGGTCTTCAGGTGTTGACACTTTAATAACCAGAGGCACCGAATGACGGCTTCTTGACCAGAGGCCCAAGCTGTAGACCAACAGTTCTTCATTTCTGCATAGCTCTGATGCCTGAGGGCACAGCCCACCCCTGTGTGCGCTTCACTCAGCATTAGCAGCATAACTTTTGGGAACGCACCTGGGAGAGCAAATCTGATCATCAGAGCACATGCGCGTTCTGATGATTAGTATCTAAATCAGCCATGCTAGAGGTATGCAAGTATGTTCTTAAAACATAGGGAAACAGTAGCGCTCACAATTGGCTTCTTGTGGAAAAGTGTCAGGCTGCTAGTGTCTGGGAAGGAAAGAAAAGTCTGAGGGGCCTAGAGTAGCAGCCTGCAAATCGGGACTGCAGCTTTTCCTAAGTGCATGTCCTTTTACCAGGTTTTTTTTTTTTCACTTTTCTCTGCTTGAACCCTCTCAGAAGCCAATAAAAGGAGACTGTAATTCTAGAAACTGAAAGTCAAACAAAGTTTGTTGTTTGTTTGTTTTGTTTTGTTTTTGATTCTGGGAGTCAGTCTTCACTAAATTCTAGGATAGTAAAATTGTTCTGGTGGGACAGGCTGCCAAGAGGACTTAGAAGTTTGCTGCCCTAATGAGAGCTCTCTCTCTCTCCCTAGGGGGTCAGAATGGCTTCAACATTCCACAAGTGACACCCTGCCCTGAAGTGGGAGAGTACTTGAAGATGTCTCCGGAGGAGCTGCACTCCTTGGATTCCAGAAGGATTCGAGGCTGTGCACGCAGACTTCTTTGTGATGCGTACATGTGCATGTACCAGAGTCCAACCATGAGCTTGTACAAATAACATGTCATCTGAAAGGGGCAGAGGCCAAGCACAAAGCTTAACACCATGTTCCTTCCAGCTGGCACCCATTGCGGGCAATGGGTGTCTTTTGTGTTGATGGCCCTTTAGCAAAGGATTCTTGTGTTTTTAAACAAATTACTTTTGTGTTCTTGAAGTAGTTAATAAGCATTTTGCACTCTAGGAAGTATGTTTTGTTGGTTTTTTAAAAGTTTTAATGAAGTTTAGTTTAAATGAAGTTAAGTTTTGTTTTCTTTAAGTTTATTGAGTTTATTGCATTGATAATATAATATTTTTTGAAAGATACAATTTTAATTGTGACGTCTAAAATCTTTTAGTCCATTGAGGATGTAAGTAAATATTTCTTCTTATGGCCCAAGGATATTAAATCGTTTTTCTTTTTTGAGTGCCTTGAGGAAGAAATAATATGGTTTTACTGAGTCTGCTGGTGGGTGGCCTTAAATGGCATTACTTTATCCTCAGGAGTACGCAGGGTCCTGGCCACTCTCCTGGCAGTGCTGACAGTTTAGTGTCGTCAGATTTGAGTTCTCATTTTCTTCCCCACGGATTTGAGGGAGAAGGGCTGTGGATGTAGGGATGGTTTTTCCAGGCACCGTAGGCCTCTGCACAGTTCTCTTGTGCTTTTAAATACGGTTGATGTTCACTAGTTATTCATTCTAAAGGGATTATGCAGGAGATGCAACTGTCTTTGCTTTTATATTATGAAATAGCCTTGTATTGTGGGATGTTAACTCTGGAGAGTCGCCCTCATACTCAAAGTATTCATTAAAAAAAAAATCCCCTGATACTCCCTAGGGGGTGTGTGGCTATTATCAGGCTGACCCAAAGCCTGACATTTTGTATTCCATTTCCTTTACTGGTATCTTGTTAAAAATTTTTTGCCTGAAGAATATTGTTTTGTTTATGAAAACATGAATAACATTGTATAAAACAGTCCCTTTCTGTCAGAATGCTCCAATGTAGCCTTAATTCTGTTAGAGATGATTGAAGTGCTTCTATGGAAATAAATGTACCATGTGCTATTTCTGTATCATTAAAACCCAGTTTTTATGGTTCTTTCTCTTTGAAAAAAAATTTCCGCCTGCTCCCAGCCTCCCATTTCCCTACCCCTCCTCCTACTCCTCTCCCCTTCCCCCACTCCTCTCTTCCTCCCTCTCCAGTCCAAAGAGCAATCAGGGTTCCCTGCCCTGTGGAAAGTCCAAAGTCCTCCCCCCTCCATCCTGGTCTAGGAAGGTGAACATCCAAACTGGCTAGGCTCCCACAAAGCCAGAACATGAAGTAGGATCAAAACCCAGTGCCATTGTCCTTGGCTTCTCAGCAGCCCTCATAGTCCGCCATATTCAGAGAGTCCGGTTTTATCCCATGCTTTTTCAGTCCCAGTCCAGCTGGCCTTGGTGAGCTCCCAAAACGGGGTGAAAACTATTATGTCAGAAGGAGAAGGGGGGAATGTGGGTACAACAGACACTGGTCGTGTGCATCGTTTTCAGAAGGACCTAACTGTACAAAGCAGAATCTAGGAGGAGGAGGAAGTAAAAATACAGTTATAATAGGATGTACACATTGCTTACACTTAGAAAACCCAACAGATAAAATGTATAGATAGAAATAGAGAAGAAATACACATGAAATTTACAAATTTGATCTAAAACATATATGGAATAGTCCATCTTATACTGCCCCCCTTTCCTTCCCTGAGACAGGTCTATGTAGCCCAGGCTAGCCTTGAACTTGAAGAAACTGCCTGCTTTTTAGTCTTCCTGGTGCTGGGATTACATTTGCCCCAAGTTCTAGATTTCTTTTGCTTTTTAGTAGAACACATACAAAAAATTAATCCAGTCTGTGTTTTCAAAGGACATTCTAGGACAATTTATAAAAGTGGAAATTTTCTAGGGCATATTTCCTGATCGCAGCTTATGGTAGAAGAAGGGGGGATGGGAGAAACAAACAGTAAAAAGAGACTCCATTCAAAGACATTTAATTACTTGGAAATTACAAGGAATGATACAAAGCAGTCTTTTACTAAAATGTAAATGAACCTAAAATTACCAACCTCACAGAAAGCAATAATGGAGGAAACACCATACAAAACATATGCGATGCTTTATCCTTATTGGAAATTCATAGCCTTAAATTATCCCTATTGGGAACTCAGAGCCTTAAATGCTTTATTTTTTAAAAGAATATAGAGAAAAATAAAATTCAATGTAAAGAGTTATAACACCACCAAAATTAAACAAGCAAAATATTGGAAGAGAAAATAAAGATCTAAATTAACAAAGAGGAGGTAAGGAGGAAAGCAGGAAGGGCAGGTCGGCTGACATGTAAGAATGCCCGCACACAGATGAAGACCCAACAAGTTTCCGAAGGCTCAAAAACCGCACAAAGAAAGAACCAGAGTCTGATAATGTGATGGAGCAGGCGCAGGGCCACAGGGCAGGCAAGAGAAACAGAGAGTGGGCTGCGGTTGTCCCTTGACCACGCTTTCCTGTCCCAGATGAAGGCTCTCTCTCTTGTTGGCTTTGTTCAAAAATGCGGAAATAATAAATAATATTTTCAACACAGATTATCCAAAATTACTTGGTCTAGACACTTTTAAAAAACCAAGACTGAGACTTAACTGCCCAGATGAAGGCATGTGACATCTACAGGCAATTCAGTGACTCCTCATGGACTGAAGTATATTGATGGGTGTTATGGAATATTAGGTGAAGATGTGTTACATTTGTTTAATGATGCAAAGATATGTTGCATTCTCTTACACTGTGTTTGTTTCACTCTGTGAAGCTGTGTTACTGTGCCTGCCTGAAACACCTGATTGTCTAATAAAGAACTGAACGGGCCAATAGCAAGGAAAGAGAAAGGATACATGGGGCTGGAAGGCAGAGAGAGAGTAAATAGGAAGAGAAATGGGAAGAGAAGATCAAGGAACAAGAGAAGGAGAGAAGACATTGGGGGCCAGTCACCTAGCTACACAGCAAGCCACAGAGTAAGAGGTAAAGAAAGGCATCTAGAATAGAGAAAGATAAAAGTCCAGGGGCAAAAGGTAGATGGGATAATTCAAGTTAAGAAAAGTTGACTAGAAATAAGCCAAGCTAAGACCAGGCATGTGTAAGAAAGAAAGCTTCTGAGCATTTATTTGGGGCTGGGTCATGTACCCCCCAAAAAACAAAGAGAAAAAAACAGCTACAGAGGGAAATTATTCTTAGCAAAATCTACTTGTGTCAATAAGGGAATGCTAATATTCCAAATTTTAAAAATTTACCTGAATGCTGGTGTGCCGGCATGAGTTTATCTGTTCCACTTGTGTGTAGGTGTTATTGGAGGTCAGAAGAGGGCATAGGGTCCCCCAGAACTGCAGTTACAAGCAGCTGAGAGTGACATGTGGGTGCTGGGAACCAAACCCAGGTCCTTCGTGGTAACAGTAAACTCACTTAACCACTGAGCCACCTGTCCATCCCTCATATCCCAATTTATGTTGTTTGGTTTCTCGAGACAGGGTTTCTGTGTGTAACAGCCCTGGCTGTCCTGGAACCAGCTCTGTAGACCTGGCTGGCCTCAAACTTACAGAGATCTGCCTGCTTCTGCCTCCCAAGTGCTGAGATTAGAGGTATGTGCCACCCCCTGCCCGGCCTTGAGCTTTTCTTTTCCCCTCATCTCCCAATTTTGATGGGGATTCTATGGCTATATAAATGAATGTGCATCCGTGACAGATCATGTTAGCAAATTAATTTCAATTAATTTAGAAAGATCAAAATTCTTCATATTGTAACTTCAACTTTTCTGTAAGTTTGACAGTTTCAATTCTTTTTAATAAGAAATTACAGAGAAGTGAAAAGACTTCCTGCCAATTTACTTTAGCAATGCTAGTATCAGATAAATAGTTAATGTTTTAATGCATAGACTATTTTGTTACTAAGAATAAAAAGCTAACAAATTCAAACAAGGAACTGCAATGACAAATAGCCCAAAAAAGGTACTTTAGCAACATAATGCAATTTAATGCAACATTAAATTAAAATGTTAATCAAATGTCATAAAGGACCTACCGGAATTATAAACTTTTCAAAGCCAGCACAGGTTATTTGGGGCATATTGACTGAGTGTTCTCACACTTTGATGGAATATGGCTAAGCCCTCTGATTTTCTGGTGTGAACTTGGCAAATCCATAAAAAAAAATAACCATTCATCTTGACCCAGACATTCTACTCTGTAGGATCTATTTATTAGAGAAGGAAATAGAAACAAGAATATTTATTCCATCTTTGTTTTTAGTAGCATAAAACCAACATTTAGAATGACAGCTAACTATTTCAATAATGAATGAACTCTAACTATGCCATAGATAAGAATGTAACTATTACTGGAAGTCTATACCAGCTGACTAACAAGAATTCCATATATTTGTATGTGGGTCTATATGTACAGGTTTGTGCATGTGTTCCCCTCCAAAAGGGAAGAAAAATATGCAGAGAAATAGATACAATAGAATCCTTTTGCTTAAAAATAGTATATATGCATATATATATATATATATATATATATATGCTTACATAAATGCATAGAAAAATTTAAAAGGAATCCACATAGGCTGTTCCATCGATTAGGGTGAAGAGTTTATACAAAGACAGGAGAAGAGAAATCATTTAGATGGTATTGTACCATCTTGACTAATTTCTATCACTCTATGCGACAACTTGTACCTGGATCGCGGAGTCTCTGCCCATTTGGATAAACTAATTAAGGAAGAAGGCTACTGTGAAAACAGTGGGAAGTATCATCTGTAGATCGACTGGCAAGCTCCAACGGAGAAGATGAAATCTGAGAAAACCAGCAGTTGGAAGCAGGACAAGTAACTAACAAGCTCAGAGAAAAGCATGTGAGGATGGAGATCAAATGCATGGGTGAAGACCTGCGTGCCAAAATCAAGAGAGGGGGTGTACAGGAGAGGAAGATTCCTAACCCAAGAACTGAGGGAGGGAGGATATTGCTGGCTGTCTTAGCTAGGGTTTCTAGTGTTGTGAAGAGCACCATGGCCACATCTCTTACAGAGGAAAACATTTAATTGGGCAGCTTCTAGTTTCAGAGGTTCAGTCCATTATCATCATGGTGGGACAAGGCAGCATGCAGGCAGACATGGTGCTGGAGAAGGAAGTGCTGGAGAAGGAGCTGAGAGTTCGTACATCTTGACCAGCAGGCAGAAGAAAATGGTCTGAGCGTCACACTGAGTGAAGAGTGAGCAAAGGAGACCTCAAAGCCCACTCCCACACTGACAGACTTCCTCTAACAAGGCCATGCCTACTCCAACAAAACCACACTTCCTAACAGTGCCACTCCCTTTGGAGGGACATTTTCTCTCAAACCATCACACTGGCTAAGAATGGATAAGGACTTAGAGCAGGGCTTGCTTGTGTGCAAGTCCGGGTCCTGCTCCAGTAGTCCAGATTGTTCTAGAACTTACTATATACTCTGGAGGAGCCTTGAAATTGTGATCTTCCTGCCTCAGCTTCCTGACTGCTAGAATTAAAAAGTGTGTGTCTGACTCAGGAGTTGATTGTTTTATTTACCTATTTTTTTCTAGCTTGTTTACATTGTATCGTTACTGGTTTATTGCATTTACCGTTGGGCAACCTCATGCATGTATATAAGGCATTCTGAGAATTCTCAATCTCTACCCTTTCTTTTCTCTCGCTGACCCTTGTCTATCCCCACCCTTCCTCCCTACAAATCTCTTTCCCACATTCTTATTTGCTTTGTCTTTGTGACTTACTGATTTAACCAGGGTTATCTGTGTGATTGTGGTTTTGGAGCTATCCATTGGAGCCTGGTGGGCTCTGCAGTGGATATAAAATGGAAAAATGATGACGTCACCTCCCTCAGAACCCTTCATTACCCAGTAGTTCAGTAGGGAGGCGGTAGGGCTCCGAGAACTCTTTGATCCATGATTGACTCTTAAAAAGCCCAATTTTGTGTGGGCCCAGTGCAGACACCTGCAGCTCCAATGAGCTCATGTTTGCAATGGCTGTATCATGTCCTGTGCCAGGGATCAGCTTTGACAAAGATACCAGTTACCAGGGTAGGGGCATGGGGATTAGAAATTTAAGAGAACGAAGATGCACAAGTAAAAATAATAAAACAGAAGCACAGCATAGTATCGAGAGGGAGTTCCAGTGACTACTGAAATTGCCTGTGGTTGATTTTCCATACACTTTTATACCCCAATACAACTGAGGGGAGAAGGCAAAAGATGCTTTAACATGATGCAAGGGACAACTCGAACAAGAGGAAGTCATTCTTTTTAGGCAGTGAGCCCGCCTCTAGACCAAGTATCCTGTAGGCAGCCACTCCATAGGTCAAACCTCCTAATTCAAAAGAAGGAGCAGAAGTATGCTTGAATTCTCTGACCTCCTGTCAGGGTGTAGAAGATCTACCTGTAAGGCCCATCTTAATGTCCAAAACACCAAGTAACCACATCCTAGGTGAGGGTGGGTAGCCACACTTGGGGTCAACAACTTTGAGCAAGGTCAGTTCCCTGACCTTCAGACAAGGTGGAACAGGATCACATTTTTGGGGGCGGACCTCCACAGCCCTGAAGATAACATTTCACAGCTCTTACATTCTTTTAGCTCCTTCTTCCACAATGTTCTTTGAGCTGTAGAGGGTTGATTAAGAACACTCATCCCTCACTTATTCTTAGTACCTTGCGTAGCCACTGAGTCTCTGCATTTACCACCATTGGTTGCCAAGATAAATTCCCTTGGTTAATGATGAGAAGTATTTTCCTATGTGTATAAACATAAATATTTGGAAAGCTGCTTGGTCTATGTCATCTAGCTAAAGCACGGTAGTACATTCTTTCCTAGGGTCTATGGATGTTAAATCTAATCAGAGAGTAATTGGTGGCCATCATTACAGCTATACCACTATTGTACCAATGGGTTCATCTTCCCCGGCAGGTCGGCATTGTGGTTCGTAGAGTTCATAGTGGCATAAGACTGTTGAGTTGTCCTCACCACCACTGCCCCAGAAGCCTGCATATATCTCCTGGCACTATGAAAGCTAGCCAATGGCAGGGAGCTTCTAGCTCAGATATAGATATCTCAATAGCTTGCAACTAAAGTGTATGATGTCTTCAGTAATAGGGTTTTTTTAAAAGATTATTTTATTTATTATGTATGCAGTGTTCTGTCTGTATGTTTGCCTGCATGCCCAAAGAGGGTGTCAGATCTCATTATAGATGGTTGTGAGCCACCATGTGGTTGCTGGAACTCAGGACCTCTTGAAGAGCAGTCAATGTTCTTAATTTCTGAACCATCTCTCCTGCTCCAGTAATAGGGTATTATTACCTAGTTTTGATGGGAAACCAAGAGAATTGACAAGAGTCTATATTATTTTTGTGGGCTTCTGGTACCTCCCTGGCCAACAATTCATAAGGAGGTGTCTCATGAATGGCACTGGCTGGGATTTTTGTTCGATGGCTTCTAGGATCAGTGTTATTCAGCAATGCAGGATATCTCTCCTCTAGATCTTCTTTTTAAAACATTATATTTATTTATTTTGTGTGCATGTGCTCACACATACAGAACAAGGAAACATTTTTGTGGAGTCGGTTCTGTTTTCACCATGTGTATCCCAGGGATTTAACTCATGTTATCAGGCTTGATGCAAGTGCCTTTACCCTTCGAGTCATCTCACCAGCGCCCCTCCTTTCCCCTTTTAAAATGCATGCACACAGCACACACACACACACACACACACACACACACACACGGTTTTTCAAGACAGGGTACCCTGGCTGGCCTGGAACTCACTTTTGTAGACCTCAAAGTCTCTGAAATCTACCTGCCTCTGCCTCCCAAGTGCTGGGACTAAAGGCATGCAATTCATATGATTTCCTAGAGGCTCCTGCTGAGTATACATTTACTATGTAAACATAAAACTTGACTCCCCTAGTCAGAGCAGCAACTGCCTGTGAGCGTCGGTGGGCTTTACAGATACGTGCTGTCTGAATAAGGCCTTCCCTGAGCCCTGCCCTACTTCCCTGGTATTTCATAGTTGGTCTCCAGAAGCTATTTGTTCCAGTGTTTTGACTAAACATTCCTTTATTTTCCTAGAGTAAAGAATATAATATTAAAACTCTTCCCCGATCACATTTCTTCCAATATGTCTGTCAAGTCAGCCATAATTGCTTTGAACATCTAACCTTTCCCTAACCCTCCACCACATCCACACAACTACACATAACAATATGCGCAGATCTTTTTCATTTTTCAAAAGAAAGGAATCCTTGGGGGGAAAAGATTTGACAACCCCTGTTATAAGATAATTGTAATATTAAAAAAAACAGAGAAGAGGAAAGACAAAGAGAAGCGAGACAGATGGTGTACGCTGGAGACGTGTGAACGCTTACTTGAAAAATAGCTTCAGAAATTCAATTGAGACTGAAAGGAAATTATGCAAATCATCATTTTTGCACAAAAGCATCATGGAAAAGAAGGAAATTGTCTTGGTCTTTAGTCTTCCACAGTCCTGTCAAAGAAAGATTGTCAACTGGACTGTTAACATCCTGAATTCTGATTAAAGGAAACAAAACAAAATTCTATAGCCGCTCATTTGAATCACAAGGAAAAGAGATTATTTTGAGTGAAATCACCAAATGTTATTTTCTATATTGCTCTAAGTTTCACTCAGTGCCATAACCATTACTGCATTCTTTGATGAGGTCTTCGGTTTTTCTATTACATATAATACACATAGGAAGTGCTTCATAATAAACGTATCGGCTAGCCTATTGGATTAGTTTATGTGCCATTAAATCATGATGAAAATTTTATTTTTTAAATTATGCTGATTGCTTTAAGAAATGATTTTCAAATTGCCCTCTTAAACTTTATCTGCTCACCTAATTCATATATTCCATGAAATTTCAAGAGATGTGTAAAGGAATCATGTACATGTAGTTTTCAGTCTTCCTGACACTGTGGCCTTTGAATGTAGTTCCTCATGCTTTGGAGATCCCTGACTATGAGATTATTTTCATTGCTACTTCATAACTGTGATTTTGCAGCTGTGAAGATTCATCATGTAAATATGTGTGTTTTCTGATGGTCTTAACAACCTCTGTGAAAAGATCACCCAAACCACAGGGTCGCGACCCACAGGTTGAGAACCACTACCTTGTAAGACGTGAAATTCTGAGGAATAAGGTAAATGTTGGCGGTAAATTTTTTGTAATATTGGTTGTTTGAGGGGAACAAGGAACAGAATAAGAATAAGAAAATTTATTTTAAGGGATGAAGAAAAATAATGACCTCAGGCTAGTTTTCAGGAAGATGTGGCTGAAGTGAAGTGTCATTAGTGGGCTAGCTCGTGTGGATAGTCACGTGCTTTATTTAGGATCAGGAAAAAGCTGAGGTGAAGAGTTAGTTATAACAAAGCAAAAGGTTCCGATGAGACCTTTTCTCCTGTGACAAGACAGAATATAGGTTTCTGCTTTATTTTACCCAAAACTTAGGGTGGGTAATCTGATAACGTCCACAACTTTCCCGTAATATCTCTAAAAAGGAAGGAAAGGAAAGGAGGAAGGATGGAAAGAAAAAAGAAGAGAGGGCCAGTGTGGCGGTCCACCTTTAATCTTAGTACCTGGAAGGCAGAGGCAGGGGCATTTGATGGAGGAAGGTCATTGGTTAAAAAAATAAAGAAACTGCTCGGCTGGCCCTCATAGCTTAAAACATAGGTGGGAGGAGTAAACAGAACAGAATGCTGGGAGGAAGAGGAAGTGAGCTCAGACTCAGCAGCTCTCCTCTCGGGGGCAGACGCCTCAGAGAGACACCATAGCTCAGCTCTTTGGGGCACAGGCGATGAAGCTCCAACCCAGGATGGACGTAGGCTAGAATCTTCCCAGTAAGACTGGTGCTCACTAAGACCGGTGCTCACAGATTATTAGAGATGGGTTGATCAGGATATCAGAATTAGCCAGTAAGGGCTAGAACTAAAGGTCCAAGCAGTGTTTAGATGAATACAATTTGTGTGTTGTTATTTGGGGGCATCAGCTAGCAGGCGGCCGGGGCGCTGGGGACGCAGTCCTGCTGCTCCTATTAACACTACAGGCATTTCCAAGCGGTCCAGGCCAGCAGAACCTACACAGTGAAATCTCTCTCTCTCTCTCTCTCTCTCTCTCTCTCTCTCTCTCTCTCTCTCTCTCTCTCTCTCTCATGGTTAAGAGTGTAGTGCTCCTGCTGGAGACTTGAGCTGTGTCTACCACCAATGTCAGATTGTTTCTAGCTACCTGTAGAAGCAAATCCAGCTCCAGGGGATCTAGGACCACAACGGGCACCTGCCGGCACCTGCACACACGCTCCCCTGCCTAATTTAAGCAAACAAAAAAGGTTCTAAACATCAAGAAGCCCTGGCTCCTAACTGTTTCCTCTCTAGTGCATTCCTGTATTTTCTCTATTGTGCATTTTAAAGCGACCTACTCGCTGGTCTTAGGAATGTCTACATTTATCTTTAAATTTTATCAGAAAGAAAGAAGGCTGATAAATAATTCTTAATATAAAAAGACAGTTTACCGGGGAAGATTATGAAATTTCCTTTCCCAAAGATGATAAAGCGATGGATATTTATCGACTTTCTCCCTAACAGCTCAGATTAGGTGACATTTTCTTGGAAGCAAAAAGTCTCCTTCAAAGATTTAACTTTTCAAGTAATAATGGGATTTGACAAGATAAAGTATTTCTAAAGAAATGAAGAAATCCTATTATTTTTCTCTCACATAGGTTAACTTTATTTTCAAGTGAACTTGGAACTGAAAATATATTAGGGAAATGTTTTCTTTGTAATTTAATAGTACTAAGCAAAATTATTTTCTGAGGCTTGCTGTATGTGGCTCCCAGGCACTTTCAGAGCCCTGGCGTGAGCTTGTGTCCAGCAATGTGTGTCTCTCTGGGCAGGCCAGTATTCTAGCTTCCCCTGAAAAGATTCCTTCACAAGTGTGTTCAACGTTTACTAAGACAAGATAGCACCGGCTGGAGATGAGCCGGGCGCAGATGCAGGCTGGAATCAAAGGAGGTAATAGCACTCAATTACTCTTATTTTTCTTGGCAAACCCCTCGTTCCAAGACTCCAACGCCTTCTCAACAAAGCCCAAGCGCTGTATAGTCCTTTCTGGTCTAGCTCCGCTGCTCAACACTTGACTTACTTCTCCAGTGATGTACCTGGGGGGACTCTGCGTTCGTGTTTCTCCACTTGGCGTTCCCAGTGTCACCTATGTTAAAAATCACCTGACTCTTGAAGCCAGGCTGATGCTACTCCAGCAATGAAGCCAGGGCATCGGAACAAACGTTTAATGAGCCCCACAAGTGATTCTGACTGAGCTCAACCCTAGGAACCCTCCCCGGAGGCTCGCTGGGTTAGACTTAGTCAGTTTTGAGAACTCTGACTCTCCCCAGGTACGCTGCTGTCAAACACAGCTCCCCAAATGTTCAGACCTGTTTCAGAAAGGCTGGCTGGCAGAAGAAGCAGTTCGGCTGCCTCCTACTCTCTCACTTGACTCTCCCCTAGCGCCCCCCCCAACTTCCTTTCTGAGTGAACTGAAATCCATGGGAAGAGGTGCTTATAAAAACTCCATCTGCTCAGAGTTTTCGCCAGACAGTGAAGTCGGCGCCATCTTCCCACCTCTGCAGACCAAAATAGCCTTTCTGGGCCTAACTCTTCAGAGTCCTGTTACCTGATAATTGCCGCACCTCATGGCCATGTGGGTTCTCACAAGAGGGACTGCTTTGCCCCTGATACAATTAATGTTGGAAATAAAATCTTAATGTTGGGAAGAATGTTTATATATCATCCAATAGATCATGAATTTACAGTAGATAATATATCCATTTGTATAAATAAGGAAGTTTAAACTCAGAAAATCGATCTGTAGTCATTTACTCAACAGAGATTAGACTTATGGCTTCAATAAAAATGGGAGCTATTTGGAGGTTTTTTTGTGGGCTCCTCTAATCCTAGCATTTGGGAGACAGAGGAACTCAATCGAACTAGCCTTGAACGGCTAGCTACATAACAAGGTCTCTTTTCAAAAACACAAACAAAAAGGGGGAAATAATCCCCTAAACCTATTATTCATTGTCTTGGTCAGTCTGTTGCTGCTGAGAGACACCATGACCATGGCGACTCTTATCAAAGAAAGCATTTCACTGGGGCTGCCTCACAGTTTCTGAGGTTTAGTCCATTGCTGTTTTGTTGGGAAGCATAGTAGCGGGCAGGCAGACATGGCGCTGGAGGAATAGCTGAGAATTCTATGTCTGGATCCACAGACAGCAGGAAGAGAGAGACACTGAGCCTGGCTTGAGTGTTTGAAACCTCGAAGCCTACCCCAGTGACACAAAGTCTCACCTTCTAACACTGCCTCTCCCTGGTGACCAAGCCTTCAAATCTATGGGGGCATTCTTATTAAAACCACCACACTTATTAACACTTATGCTGGATGTAATTCTGAACATTAAAAAAATTACATACAGTTGCCACAATCCCTTGAGGTAGTCTCATGCCCTTTTTACAGAGGACATTTTAACACAGAAGACTTAGAAACTTTCCCAAGGTCACCTAGTTAGTGGGTGGTACTAGATTTAATCTCTATGAAGCAAGTACTCTGGGAACTGGCTCGGCAGTTAAGAGCACTTGCTGCTCTCCCAGAAGACTTAGGTTTTCTTTCCCAGTACTCACATGGTGGATTAAAACAGCTCTAGTTCTGGGGAAATCTGATGCCCTCTTCTGGTCGCTATGAGTACTACATACAACATGGTGTATATGCATACAAGCAGGCAAACAGTGTATACATGAAATGAAAATAAACAAATTTTCCTTTAAAGAATCTTTTAAAAGATCAAGTAACTTGAAGCGATGGGCCTGGGCAAGTTGTTACTATCTAAGCAGATCTACAAGCAGGGCAGGAATTAGGATTGGAAGGTTGGCCAAGTTAAGGAACCCCCATCCCCAGGGAAAGCTGTTGCACAAATAATAAAAACCCAGAGACAGACATTGGGGTTCAACCTGAGGCTCAGAAAATAAAGCATCCAGCCACTAGAGATACCCTTTACCTCTAGCAAATCTTTAGACCAAGAGGAAGAGATCCTATTTCCATGAATCCTCAGATTCCACACTCCAGTGATTTCCTGTCTCTTTCCCTTCATATACCTCTATCTGCCCAGCCATAGAGCTCCTGTCTCCGCCTCCCTCGTGCCGGGATTAAAGGTGTGAACCACCACCACCTGGATCTGTTTCTGGATCAATCTTGTGTAGCCCAGGCTAGCTTTGAACTCACAGAAATCCCTCTGCCTCTGTCTCCTGAGTCCTGGGATTAAATGTGTGTGCCACTACTCCTTGGCCTGTATGGCTGACTAGTGTGGCTGCTTTGCCCTCTGATCTTCAGGTAAGCTTTATTTATTAAAACACAAATAATATCCCACTATAGAAAGCTGCTAGACTAACCAACCCAGCTACCACCCAGGCCCAAAATCAGGACTGTGGGTTGACCCACCCTAACATCCACCTCATCTGTGTACTGTTGGAGCAGGCAAAGGGGCCAGGCCTGCAGATCCAAAAAAGCAGGCTCTCCATGATGCAGGACCACAACAGGATACCTAAGAGGAGCCCCAGCGAGAGCCTTTATTGATGATGTAGCGGAGGCCAGAGGCCTGGAACCGGACCAATGACTCATGCCAGCCAACGCTTTCGAGGGGAGATGAAAGGGCCAAAGGATGACCTGTGTAACCCCCTGGGCCACACTACAGCTTCCATGGTGACATTCTTCTCTCTCCTTTCTTTTTGCTTTGTTTGTTTGGTTTCGTTTTTGGTTTTTCTTTTAAATTTTCTTTTGTTTTGGAGGGGAGGTTTTGGGGTGACAGGAAGATGGGTGGACAAGATGCACAATATGAAATCCACAAAGAATCAATGAAGATTTTTTTAAGCATCCCAGATAAGCATCATCTCTCTGGATGAAAGGATGAAGAAGAGGGATCAGAGAAAGAAACATTGAGGTAACAGCACTCTCTTGCCTGTTTGAGGAACTAAAGTACTAAGATGAATACATTGCTAACTAAGGCCTCACGTGAAGATAAACTGACATTAAATTTATAGTCGGTATGAAAGAGCTGGTATTCATTTAGCCATTCCCTCAGTTTCACTATGAAATAGAAGAGGAAGTATCATTTGTTTATTGATGGAAAGAATATGATAAAGATGCTTAATGAAACTGGGGATATTGCCTGTCTGGTTTCCCATCTACGGGACAGTGAAAAACTACACATATATCCATCCATCCATATGTATTCACACATGCATATGTATACATCGCCTCAGGATAGCTGTAAATAGAACCCTAGTGGATTGATTGCTCAGCTAAGAATTACTGATCGCCATTATGAGTTGGCTGTCAAAGGTCTAACGGTAACAGAGACAGCCCCAGCCTGTGCTCTGGGAAGCTTTCATATGTTCAGACAAAGGCAGGCAATAAACAGAGAAGAGGGGGATTAGCCAAGTGCCATGAAGAAGAGGAATGGCGCGCTGTGGTGGAATATGGTGGCATAAGGTCTGAGAGAAGGGAAGATGCTCACTTTTCACTCTACTTTTGAGGGGAGAAATAACCGAGTCTGAGCAAGGGAGTGACGTCACGCTGTCCATCTTCTGTAGCCTGCTCTGAGATATCACTACAGTTAGGGCAAGCTACGGCGGCGAAAATGGAAGGAGCGAGCTGGTTAGAAGGGCAGAGATAAAAGGTGACAGCGGCTTAAACGAAGGTGTGATGGAGTCCTAGTCTATGTTCTGTTGCTCTAACAGAACAGTGGAGTCTGGGCACTTTGCTTGGTTTTACTAGCATGTGCATGAGCTTACGTGTGAGTGTGTGGGTATGTGTGCACACGTTCTGTGTGTGGAGGCCAGAGAAAACCTCCAGGTCCCCTTCTTATGGGATGGAGTTGCTCACTGGCCTTTTACTCACCAAGGAGGTCGGCTGACCACCGAACTCCAGGCGTCTCCCTATCTCCTCCTCCCTGGTGCTGGGTTTAGTATCATGCACCATTACATATGGATTTTATTTATTTACTTATTTTTAAACATGGGTCCCGGAAGTTGAACCCAAGTCTTCACGCTTACAGTGAGCGATTTACCGACTGAACTCTCTCTAGCTCCGGTAGGACTTATAAAGGAGAGATTTATTTGGACGCATGTTTCTGGAAGATGGGAGGAGCAGAGACTGCTCTCTTCATGGATTCTGGTAAGGCGTGTGCTGCATCTGAGTATGGGACACAAAGGGACAAGGCTGACTTATAGCATCCACTCTCATGGGGTAGCTAATCCTGCAGGATTATCTCGGTCCCCTTAGAGTGCCGTTAATTCAGTCATGACTCAAAGGTCTGTTAAAGGTCCTTCAGGGCTGTTATATCAAAGACCAGACCTCGTGAGTTTTGGAGAGAACAACCCACATCCGAGCCATAGAAGAAGGCACAAGGCAGTAGGTAGACTTGAAATGTGTTTGGACAGGTGATAGTAGGTGTGTTTAAGGAAAGAGGTAGACAGAAAAAGAGGGGGGTCAAGGGTGGCCTCTATATTTCTAGTTGGAACAACTGGATACAAGCTACAATCCTTTACCAGAATCAAGACAACTGGAGGAAGAGCTAAATTTGAAGAAAAATGATTAGACACATGTATGTACATGTAAAAAGATGTAAACACTACAGTAAGGTTTATCAGAGCACTTGAGACTGGGAATTTACAGGTCTGGTTTGAGTTAACACTAGAGGCAAAAGATTCTCTAGTCCTCCCCCTTCCCCTTTCCCATCTGAAACCCGGGGATAATTATATGTCTTGCTGCGCTGGCGGGATGCTGAGAAGATAAATGAGATAATACACATGAGAAGACTTTGAAGTCTTTGGAGGATAAGAAGCTGTCATTATTATGTCACCAAGTGTGCTTATATTTTTCATGTATCTGCGCAAAGCCTCTCAGGACGCCAGCATAGCAGACATTCCCAGAACAAGATGAGCATGCTTCTCTGGCCTTGCTGTCCCTTCCCCTCTCAATTCCCCCCACAGGACTTTCAGGCCGTGACATTTTTAAATGTGGGAAGAGAGAGTCACGGGTATAGCTGCAACGTTAGCTGTTAATGATAAAGATCCCTTCGTACGGATTACAATGAACCTGCAATCTTCTCACCAACGTCAGATGTCATATCAGCCTAATACACTTTTTCCTATTTGACAGAAAATAGCTCAAGAAATTAAAGCCACGTGTCAAAGACGTCCCTTGACAGAGCAACACTAGCAGATGTCTGCTTCAAAAGCCATAGCTAGAATCCACCAGGATTCAAGGAACATAGCTACATCTCAGGTAATATTCCTGAAAGGCATGTCCTTCTTTCTTTGATCATGTCAGTTTTGGGAAACGTTGTCTTTACTTGGCCACACCTGGCCAACAGGTGAGTCTTCATGAATTCTAGGCCTGCCAGGGCTACATAGTGAGACTTTGTATAAACAACAACAAACAAAACAAACTTAAAAACCCAAACAGGTGGAAATAAGAAATAAACTTCCTTTAGATTTTGAGACATTACGGCTCGAATATAAGATTTCTCCATAGGCTCCTACGTTGAGGTCTCGGTTGTTAACTTTTGTATTTTGGGAAGGTGACAGATTCCCATCAGTGTATGAATCCCTTCATGGGAGGAGGTGCCAAGAAGGAAGCAGAGCCAAGCTGTAGTCACTGGGTGTTTGTTCGTGGGGGGCTGTATCTTGGCCTGGTCCCTTTTTTGGGTTCTCTCTCAGCTTCTTGTGTGTGAAAAGGTGAACAACTCTCTTCCACAGTGATGTCTTGCGCCAGTGCTCAGGGACAATAATCATGGTGGATCCCTCTGAAACAGTGAGCTAAAATAGCTTCTCTCCATTTAGATGGTTTCTGTCTGGTATTTGGCCACCACTATATAAAAGTAAATAGTGCAGCAGATTAATTATATGATGAATTTTCCTTTTCGCTCGGAAGAAACACCGACTTGGCCTCTAGTTTGCCTGTGGTGGGTGAGATAACGGTGAGGACAAAGCTGAGAGCTCTGGACCGGTGGAAGGACACTGGTCTCAGAGTCAGGAGAATGGAGTTGAGTCTTTCTGTGGGATGTAGGGAAGTCACCCAACCTGATCTTCAGTTTTAATAACTACGAAATGGGTGTTTTCTGTCTATGATTTTCCAGTCCGCTTGGTCTTCATCTTCTTAGCTCCAAATGCAGGGCTCACTGGGCCGAACAGTCACTTTCAGGGTGCTGTGTTTGTAGGTTTGCCCCCTTGTTCTATTCATCCATTCCCCCTCCCTTGTCTTTCTCAGCTCACTCCGCACACATATGTCTTCCCTTCTCACCGAAAAGGAAGTGGGCAATTATTTTTGGCATGCATACGGTATAATTCTCGGCATATTAATCTCTCTAGAGCAAAGTTGAGGCAAGCTGACATAAAGGGCTGCTGGGAGAATTGAATTAATATGTATAAGTGTTTAGCACAGCGCCTGGCTTAAAGTGAATGATAATTGTTACTTGTTATAATTTTTTTTCTTAACTTAAATGATCCTCATTTATCTCAAATGGTTTAGCTGTGGCTCTAGCTAGAGACTAACTGATAACCTGAGATTCCTCTTCAAGCTGTCTGCTTGGTTGGTGGCCTGGCAGGAATTTCTTGCATAATCTCTTGCAGCCCTTTCTCCCTTGCTCGCTCATTCTTTTTCCTGTCTAGTTTCTGCTCACTTTTGAGGAAAGGTATTAGAAGTAACTTGTGGTAAACTGACAGTCGGTGTAAACGAAGTCACGCACCCTCTGACAACATTTTAACTTATCTCTGAAATAAGTTTGACAAACAGGCCTACACACACACACACACACACACACACCCTTGGACACCACGGTTTTTCAAGCCCACACTTCAGAGTATACAGGTGTGCGCTCGGGGCAACAAAAACAGATTACAGAGGTGGTGATGACTCCCTTCAAGGCGCAGATGAAAGAGGTGCCTCCCAGCCAGCTTCAAGGCACCGGCCCACCTGGGTCAGACTTTGTATTCACCCCATTTTAGGCAGGTAGGAAGAGCCTACCCAAGACCGGCTTTTATAGCACACCAGTTTTTCTAGTTTATTTTTTTCTTTCTCGTTTGGAATTTTGGGATCAGCAATTCTTCAAACTTGCTTGGATTTGTGTCCCGGGCTGCTACTGATGTGGGGCTCAATGCTGGGTGGAGGAGGAGGCCCTGGGAATCCACAGGGTGGTTAGCAGCTTGGACCCCAGAACTAAGGGGGTTCCACTTCTCTCTGCGTGCATCTCCACAGGGAGTGTGCACGCCCGAGTAAAGCCTTCCCGCCAGGGCCGCTCCCTCCCTGACCCTGGCCATCGCCAAGACGCGGTCTCCAGGCACCGGACAGGCGGAGCCCGAGGCCGGCAGGGCGCCCTTGTCCCAGCCTCTTCCTGGTCCCCTCGGCGCCACTCCCACCTACCTCCTCCGGGGTCTTTCCAGTCCTCCAGGCGCGCGTCCTCGGGGTGAAGGCGCGGTTCCCCGAGCTCCGCTCCCGTGGCTGCTGTCCCCGAGGCCGCCGCCCGCTGCGGGGGTCCCACGCGGGTCCCCGAGCGGCGGGTGGCGCTGTGGCGCAGCCCTCCAGCCCCGGGCGCCCGCCGCGCGCGGCCTCCGCCTCCTTGGCCGCGTCGCGTTCCCCCGCCCTCCTCGCAGGGCGGGTGGGAGGCGGCGGCGGCGGTGGCGTGCTGTGTGAGCGCGCGCGAGGGGGGCGGCAGCAAGGAGGCTCCCGGTGCCACCGCGGCGGCCGAGCCACACGGGCGGCGGGCACGGCGGGGTCGCATCTGCCGGCGCTGCGGGGCCGCGAACAAAGACCAGCCGCCGAGGCGCGAGGTAGGGCGCTCGGCGAGTCGGGGACGCAGGGCGCGGGGTGGTGGCCGGTGGTCGCCGCATCCCGGTCCTGAGCGCGGGCCGGTCCCCCGCGCTTCCACTCCTGGCTCCCCGGGACCTGTCGGGAACGAGCCCTGCGGCCTCACTCGACTCCTCCGAAGCTGCCCGGCCTCGGGGCCGCGCTCTCCCCGGACGCAGCCCTGTGCCTCCGGAATGGCAGTCTCTAGGGACTGTCGCTGAGCTCATCCCCGCGGGGTCACTGCTCTGCTTCCCGCCGCACTCCCAGTCCGTGGCGCTGACTTTCGCCAACTTAGGCTGCATCTTTATTTTTCTTTAAATCCTTGAAAACTTCCAGCGATCCGTGTTGGGCAATTTTTGTCCTGGATTTGACCTAAAGGGAGGCTTAGAGGAGGCGTTAGGGCGAGATCCCCTATTCCTGTAGGGACCCGGCCGCAGGCTCATGTCCAGCCCGGGACCGTCCTCCCTGTCCCCGGTTGGCGACACCTGGCTCCGGGATGTTTCTGAGGCGAGCACCACGCCATGCTGGTGGTCGGGGACTACCTGTGCCCCACCGAGGGAAGAGGGGCGCACCCTGGCTCTCCCTAGAACCGACTAGCCGGGAACAGCTGTTAATGCAGCCTCCAAATCCTCTCACCTCCTCTAGGCTTCCACATTTAAACATTGATTGAGGTGGTGGTTGTGGGGACAGAGACCAACCTTCAGATATTTTCTCCAAACCCCCCCCCCCCCGCCACTTCTGAATGGCCCGTTTTTCAGATTCTACCCAGAGTTTTCAGGCCAGCATTCCATCTGCGAATTCTTGGTGATCATTTTGCAAGATTTTCTGAATGGGATTAGGACAAGCCGTTCAGAAATCTGTTTCAGAGTTTGTCAGCCCTGCCGGGAAGGGTGGATATGTTTTAGCTATTTTCAAGCAATCCTTGGTTATATCTTTTAGAATTACCCACCATCAGCTCTTTTTTTCGGGGGGGGGGAGGGTGTTGGATAAGATGAAGATGTTCTGTTTCTCAGACAGGAAAGAAACATATGTATTTAATATTGGGGTCATTTTCCACAAGGATCACTCAAGGCATGGCTTCTTTAACCATAACGTGGCTTAAAAATTGGGGATGTCGTTGATTTAAAAGTATTATTTTAGAGGAAACTTCGTAGTCGATTTTGCTTAGCTTCTCCACCAAGTTGAAGACTTCATCAGGCAGCTGATATCAAACCTTTATTGCTTTCTCATAAGTCCTGCTTATTGCTTGCTAGTTATTTCTGTTCAGTGAAGTTCTAGATATCTTAAGGGATTAAGTCACAATCGTTTAAGAAGCCTGTTTTGTTTTTAATTGTTGACTTTGGAGTTCAGAAACCACATTCCAAAGCCAAGCTACACCATGCAGAGGAAGCACTTTTGTGTACTTTCTGGTTCTTGGCTCCACTGTGAACTTTTCCCCCAGATAACAACACTCATTTTTCTCTTTCCTCCCTCTCTCCTCATAACTCCAGAGCAAAGTCTGAAATGGATGTTACATGAATCACTTTAAGGGCCGCGCACGACTATGAACGTTTTGAAGCATTTTTCTCAGTAAAGGAGATCACGATGGATGAGTCTGCCTTGTTGGACCTTCTGGAGTGCCCCGTGTGTCTAGAACGCCTGGATGCTTCTGCAAAAGTCTTACCTTGCCAGCACACGTTTTGCAAACGATGTTTGCTGGGGATTGTGGGTTCCCGGAATGAACTCAGATGTCCCGAGTGCAGGACTCTTGTTGGCTCTGGCGTCGAGGAGCTCCCCAGTAATATCTTACTGGTCAGACTTCTGGATGGCATCAAGCAGAGGCCTTGGAAACCTGGCCCTGGTGGGGGCAGCGGGACCAACTGCACCAACGCATTAAGGGCTCAGGGCAGCACCGTGGCTAATTGTGGCACAAAAGACCTGCCGAGCTCCCAGTGTGGGCAGCAGCCTCGGGTGCAAGCCTGGAGCCCCCCAGTGAGGGTGAGTAGCTAGCTTGTCGTGGCATTTGGGTGAATCCAGGTGTTGATGACCACAGCTGTTCTTTATTCTTAGTTCATTGCTCAAGAGGCCACACCTACCTGGGCAGATAGGAGACTAAACCCCAGGATCTCATTTTCTCTTGAAGTGAGAATGGATATGGCAAAAATAAATCTTGTTTTTAAAATCTTCTCTGATAATCTCTATTGTCTGGTAGGATGCGTTTTTAGGAAGCAGGTACCAAATGCAATGTGAACGGCAGCCTTTTGATTTTGTCTAGGAAAATTTGGGTATGGTCTCACCCTTTTGATGGCATTGGGAGAATCCTCTGTATGTGTATATATGTGTATGTTTATCCAGTAAAGATGCTTACGAGCAAAACACAGGTAAGAACGCAAGCCTTGATTTTTTTTGTGCTGCTGAGAGCCATTCTGTTGGTTTTATGAATGCACAGCACAGAATATACTGGTTGGAGGAATTTTTAACAAATCATGGCCACAGGTAGCAGCTCCGTTGCTGTAGCAACAGAACGTCACGTAGGACTACACTATTTCATCTAGCTGCGTGCTGGGCTTTGTAGGGAGTCAAATGAAATACTTCCAGCAAAATGATTGTTTTTTCCTTGGTGTTGGGCGGAAACAGTCCTAGGTGAAGTTAAATATCTATACCTTTACTGCAACTTCATTTTGTAAATGAAGATTCTAAACAAGTAGGAATTACGTTTCACTTAAGGGTTCCCCGATGAGATGGGCTTTCGTTGTTTCTCCTAAGAGGAGGCCTCGTCTTTGACATCGGCTAATGAGACTCACTCCATTTTGGTTGGAAGGAGCAATTTTGATAATTGACCCTATTTTTGGCAGATGAATAGATTTTATAATCTATTAATATTTTATTGTTTTAGATTTCAAAAACTGTTCTTTGTGTGAGTGTCTTGCCTGCACAGGTGCCTGTGTAGCACATGTGTGCCTGATGCCCACGCAGCACAGAAGACGGCATCAGGTCCCCTGGCACTGCAGTTAGAGACAGTTTGGAGCTGCCATGTGGGTGCGGGGAAATGAACTCGGGTCCTCTGCAAGAGCAGCCAGTGCTCTTAACCACTGAGCCATCTCTCCAGCCCCCAGCCTTTTTAAAGAACAGCTAAGCTGGTTGAGATTTTTCTCACCTACAGATCTATAGTCAGTACTGATGACTTTTCGTTTAATGAGGAGCTATGCACCCGGATGGCGCTGCGTGGTATAAACTCACACCTGTGGCTGTCAGACACCGCATCCTTGCAAGTGATATAAATGATGAAGAATATTTACATCACCAGATGAAAATTATAGAGTGTCTGAATCCTTGAGCTCTTTATATATTACTGGAAAGCAGTTCTATCATTAGGCGCCCAGATTTCTTTTGATTCATATTCATGATTTATAATTAATGTTTTTTTTAATTGATCTAGGATGGCTTTCTTCCTTCCTTTCCTCTTCTTTCTATAACTTAGGCTAGCCTGGGATTCACTGTATACCCCAGGCTGGCCTCAGTGTCATGCTCGTGCCTCAGCCTACCAAGTCTGGGGTTACAGGCATGAGCCATCCAGCCTTTGGGAAGGCTTTCTTATTTGGAGCCCTATGTATGAACTATTAGATCTCTCGTATGGTACCGTTTCCTGGCACTTGGGTTACTACATACGTGCTCGTGAATATTTTAATCCCATAACTAGTGGTCAAGTTGATCATTTCTGAGCCATGGAGCCAGGTCTGCTTACCGTAAGGAAGGGGCAGATTTGCATCTTCGGACGGCTTTTGTTTCCTGTTAATTAGACCTGGAGTGCCTTCTGGCTATGAACAGGAGTGTCCCAGTTGTTGCCTTGCCTGTTGCGAGGAATGCTATGAACGTCTGATTGCTGATAAGGAAGAACTTAAGGAGAGGCCTCAGCAGCCCAGGGCTCCAATGTTCTTTCCGACATAGACATCGACTAGGAAATACTGCAAGCGGAGTGTCTGACTGGCTGCGCTTTCAAAACCGGCTTTCACTTTTCTTGGATATTTGGAGGTTTTGGTCGTGTTGATAATACTTTTCTGGTTTATATGATTCTCAGTTTGCTTTCTGTTTTTCTTTGGCATCTGACAAACACTTTGCAAAGAAGAGCACATATGAACTTGAACTTGAGCCTTATGAGTTCGTATAAAGTTCTTGAGGACTTTGTAGAGAGTGGGGGTGGGGAAAAACTGAGAAGTGAAAGTCTTCGTTCTTAGAAACAATGATTTCCGGGTTACTTCTGCATTTACTAGTGCCCTTTGCTTTCAAGTATTTAAAGCACCTGCGGCTTCATATGTATAGAATAAGCACCCGGAAGGTAAATAGATCCCCAGAACATACCACTTTACAGAGTCACAAACTGGTCACTTCACCTCATGGAGACGTACTGTGCCCCTTTGGATACTTCCCCAAGGTGAACAACAATAATACATCACAAACGTTCATCCTCTATGCTTAGATGTTCTGACAGAGCCAAGGGGTGAACTGAGCCCGTTTTCAAGGGCTGTGTGGAGCTGAAAGTGAGAACACGTGCCAGGTCGTTCCTGGGGAGGTTGTGGCCATGTGGCTTCCTTATGTTGCTAGCCGATAGATTCAGTGTTATCAGCAGACTCAAATATTTCCAATGTGTGACCCACATCTTATTCCCAGAATTTTAGTGTTTCCTGCTTACTAGAAGAGGGATGGAGTCCCTATTGGATCGGAGTCACCATGAGCCTTGCCAGCTCTTTAGTTTAAGCAAAGAATTCCTGGTGGGTTTTGGTCAGAGTCAAGCAGGAGAATGAACCACAGGAGGAGACTAGATATTGTTTCAGTGGATGGAAGGTGTACCTATGGGCAATTACTGTTGTCTGCTCATATATCTTTAAAGTATATACATATACATTTTACCTAATGATTATGTATATATTCACACACATACACAGGCATAGGGATGATGTAGAAAATTAAATTATGTTTAAGTAATTTCTACAGAATTGTAACCTACTAGGATAAACTTCTGCTTTCTGAAGTCATTTGGGTTTGGTTATTGTTGTCATTATTTTTTTATTTATTTTTTAGGGGATCTTGCTATTGTAGCTCAGGCTAGCCGTGAACTTAATTTAAGCCCCAGCCTTCTAGAGTGCCAGGAAGATGATGATGGGGAAGCCCGATACGGATTCTGCTCATGAATTTCAGAGTGTGTGGTCAGTCTCGGGGGAGAGATTAACAGCATTGCGGCAATGCAGAGGTGTAATAAACATGGCAAGGTCTATGCCTAGAGCTCAGGAGCTTGCACGAGGAGATCGGAGAGGCCTGAGCTCAGGGTGAAGGGAAGGATGCTCATATGTGAGGCCCTCAAAGCTTCCTCAGGGGAGAGGCGTTTGCTCTGAGATCTTAATGATGATAGTGTGATTGGGGCAGAAGGGAGGAGCATTCTGAAAACATTGGCTTATAGAGCAAGAGGGGGCTTGTCTCCGGGGAGAAATGACGGAAGGGGAATGTGAACTAAGCAAGCCACAGGGACTGTGACCTAGACGAGGCTTCAAACGTGAGAGCCAGAGCTTATAGGGGCCATGGCTGGATCCGGCCTGGTGGATAGATGGTGCCAAGAGTAAGGCTCTGCGTTGGGACTGAAGAGACGGATCATTGGGGCAGCAGCGATGACTCAGGCTTTAGAACAGGTAGAGGGTTAAAGGTGAAATCCAGAAGTGAGACTGTGAACAGAGAGGGACATCTAGATGTGGCGCACAGACTTCCTTCCTGCTGGAGATGGCAGGTGTGCTTTCATTCCTTATGGCTGCAGTTCTGTTCCTTTGTCTCCCTGTTGTCTGTACTGGCTGGGGCCTGTGTCGTGAAAAGTTCTTCTTGTGGAAGTGCTTCCTTCAAGTACCTCAGAGTGTTGCTCTATGGGGAAGTACTACTCCAAGTACCTCAGAATGTGGCTCTGTGGGGAAGTACTAGCTCCAAGTACCTCAGAATGTGGCTCTGTATGGGGAAGTACTAGCTCCAAGTACCTCAGAACGTGGCTCTGTATGGGGAAGTACTAGCTCCAAGTATCTCAGAACGTGACTCTGTATGGGGAAGTACTAGCTCCAAGTACCTCAGAACGTGGCTCTGTGTGAGGATAGGACCCTTAAAGTGGTGGTGAAGATGGGTAAAATGAGGCCACAGGAGTGACCATAATCTAGTGTGACTGGTGTCCTTAGCGGAAGAGATCATAGCCTGTAGAGACACAGAGGAAAGGCCATGGGAAAGCACACAGAGAAGGCGGCAGACCACGCGCTATGTGGAGAAGCACGAGAAGAAACCGTCTTCCCAAACCTTCTGTTGAAGCCGTCTAGTCTGTGGTATTTTATGGCAGAGACCAAGTACCCACTTCTAAAGTCAGCCTCTTGAGTGACCGACTTGTCGCTCTCCTGCCAATCCAATCAGTCCTGGTTGTTCACAGAGACGTGCCATGATCCATCCAGCCCACTTACGTCTTTATTTCTGCCATGGAACCTGTGAGAAGTTACTTAGGCCCCCTCTACCCCTTCAGCTGGCCAGATTGCCTGGTATAGTTTCATAAGCTAGGCAGGGATTTCAAGAGAAGATTGGCACTCACGTGACAATGTGCCAAGCAGAAAGTTTTGTAGGAGAAGGAACACGTTGGGCAGGGAGCAGGACTCCTTTCCCATCTCCCTACTCTGCCTCGCTCTGTGACTTAAGTTTGGGGAGGCTGGACGCACATTGCTATGGCGTTGCATAACAAAGTCAGCAGGAAGGGAATTGAAAGAAGGGTCTTGGAGTAAAAGCTCCAGGTACAGAGGGGAGGTGGAGGTTACCCCTAGACTGTATTTGGCGTCCCAGGAGCCAGCAGGTGTCTGTGGAAAGCTTTCTAACTCAGTTCTGTGCTGCGATCTCTACTATGTTAGGACAAAGGTGACATCCGGCGCATGGACTTGTTGAAAACACTTGCGCTGGGTGGGGGAATGGTAAAATTCACAGGAAGCAGCAGGCTGTGGAATAAGATGGAGAGTGTCTGTGTCTGAGGTTTGTGTTCAGTGGGCACTGATTAAATACACCTGGTGGACCAAGTGTGGTCTAGACACGCAACGCCCATGTGTGAAAGGGTCAGTACAGATGCTGTCACAGGGACTGACGTCCCTCTCATTGGTGGAAGCAAGAATCTGTCGTAATTCTTACTTGATCTAAGAATAATATTTAATGGAGTTATTTGAGTGAGGATGTTTCGGGAATTGCCCAACTGAAGCAGAAAAAGTAAGATTTTTTTTTCTCTCTTGAACATTTGTATTTTATTTACCCTGGACACTTACTTGTGACTTCTCTAGGTTTCATCCTAGAACTCAGAGGTGTGCCCTTCTCTTTTGTGTTGATGTAGGTTGAACCCAGGGCCTCACACCTGCTACATACGTTCCCTACCCCTGAGCTTTTCCTCACACATCTGTGTAGCCCTGGGCTCTGGGGTCTTCAGTGTGGCAGAAGGCAGGAGTAGGGAGTGGGGTCTTTGGTGCTCACCTATTGGGAATTTAAAAAGTGAAATGCTTTTAAGTCACACTCATCTTGCATTAATGGCATCTCTCTGGGGGCAGAGTGTATCATTTCAAAAATGAAACCGTAAATTTCAGAATAAATAAATTTATTTATTTATTGTATTTAAATAAATTTAAAAACAATTTGGTTTAAAAATTTTATTGTTAGAAAAGTATATGGTGTTCGTATCTGTGCGTGTGTTTTATATATATAATATATATTATATAAAACATTCTAGATCACGTTGTAGACCTTTGTATGTTTTATGGTTTTCACATCAATACTTGAGTTGCTAGATTCTTTACTCTGTGGAGTCCTTTCATGTTGGAGCACAGATCAACTTCATTAAATGGTTTGTGCATAACAGACACGCAGAGACGTGCACATAGTAGAAGCGTGTCCCTTGTGAGTCACCACGCTCCGTTCTTCTTAAAACGACGAGAGTGGTTTTCTTTCTGTCTTCAGAATTGAAAGTCAAATGGGCTCCCAGCAAGACATTTAGTGCAGGAAATGGTGTGTCGAGGATAATTGAAGCACCCAGTCTTTGTATTCCTACTCCAAGGGATGCGAACTGTAAAGAGGTTCGTGTACTCCACCTCACGCCTCCTGGAACAAGGAATCAATAGAAATGGAAGCGTTTCCCACACGCCACTCCGCAGGTTGAGGTTGTCTCCTGAATGGTATTTCTTGGCAAGCTTCCTCCGTGTTCCCACAGCCACCTGTAGGAAGGCATTTTCTATCAATACTCTCATACATAGATGTAGGAAGGACAGCTAGAGTACGTCTAACATGTCTGGATTCTCCTAGCTGGCAGTGGTGGAGCTAAGATTGTACCTTGGTCTGTATAACTCCAAATGCTTCCTTTCCATCCGTACCACATGGGACTTCTTGTTCTCATTGGGGAACACGTTGCTAGGAGCAGGTTGTTTTTTTTCTCAGCATGCTTACTACCTGTGAGTGTTTTATTGTGGAAAAAGAGATGTGTGCGTGTGTTGGAGAAGGGGACAGAGTACGAAGAAAACTCAGTCATAATGAAACTGGACAAGGAAGCAGTGTACTTTGAAGGTTATAAATCCGCAGTCTCTGGTTCCAGCACTGCAACCACCTGGGCTTCATTTCTTCAGCACACAAGTCCAGGTCCTTGGCAGACTTAGAGACCTTCTCCAGGCGAGGGAGAGGAGGACATGGTGGTGAGGGCACACGCCATGAGTTGAGTTGAGTTAAGCTCATTAAAGAAATACTACCTTAAGTTTTTTTCTTTGACATTCCTGTCCATGTGTCTTCTACATTCTGATTGCTTCTTTTTCATCCTTATCAACCCGACTGCACACACCCCTATTGCACATCCACGTCTCGGCTCTTCTTTGTGGCCACTGCATCTTCCCAGGGCTCTTTGTTAGGAGCCTGGTGGGCACACTGTGGGCACACAAGCGAGAAACAGTGACCGTGTCTCCCCTAGAACCCACCAGGAGAGGGTCATCTTTGGTTGTCAGAATCCTTTCTAGCCCGACACAGGACACACTCAAACGGGGCTTGCTGTGTAAGGAAGACCCAGGGGAATGAAGGCCAGCTGCTCTCCAGAGAGCCTCAGTGGCACATTCAACAGTTTCTATGTGCACACTAATTTTTGTTAATTTTAGTCTTGTTTCCCCCACAGAGGGTAAACAAGGATAATACTCGCTCATCCTGTCTATGGGTAAGCACAAGGAATCTAGGCACAAGAGTTTTGAAGACTGTAGAGACTAAGTAAATGACTGTGTTGTTATACAATTAAGTATTAATTTCCTATTAATACTTAGTAGTGATGAGAGCCTGAGTACAGAAAAAGGGTAATCATAAAGGGGTGGCAGTGTTTCGCTGCAGACCTACCCCAGTGGGCATCCGAGTTAGGTGTTTGCTCTCACGCATGTGGGCAACAGCCTGACGGACATCCATTCTCTGCCAGCCTCTGGGGTTGCTTTAGGTCCCCTGCTTACAGCCATGTGCTTAACCATGAGCAATGCTTTGTAAGAAATGTTTGCTGTGCGCCTTGTCATAGAAACATCATGGGGATAGAGGTCAGTCATGCAGCACTTTGGAGGCAGTTACAAAGATGGTGGATTGTGTGTATGTGCGTGCACGTGTGCGTGTGCACTGCAGGCGCCCATGTATGGAAGCCAGAGGACAACCCCCGATGATATTCCTCAGACACCATCCTGTTTGTTTGTTTGTTTGAGACCAGGCCTCACTCTGGCTTGGAGCTCCCCGAGGAGGTTGGGCTGGCTAGCTAGCGAGCTGCAGTGATGGCCTGTCTTCCTGTCCCCAGTACTAGATAACATCCATGCACTACCACGCTCAGCTTGTTTTTAAAATCTTATTGATTTTTGTTTTTTGAGACAGGGTCTCTCTATGTAGTATTGGCCGTCCTGGAACTCACTCTGTTGACCAAGCTGGCCTTGAACTCACAGAGATCCTCCTGCCTCAGCCTCCCAGAGTGCTGGTATTAAAGTGTGTGCCACCACGCCTGGCTTTTTTTTTTGTCTTTTTGTGCTCTGTCTTCACGCACACCAGAAGAAGAAATCTGATCCCATTACAGATGGTTGTGAGTCACCATGTGGTTGCTGGGACTTGAACTCAGAACCTTTGGAAGATCAAGTGCTCTTAAGCACCGAGCCCCCTCACCAGCCCCAACCTTAACTTTTTAAACATAGATTGTGAAGATTGAGTTCAGGTCGTCACACTTGCGAGTCAGGCATTTTGCTTACACACTATCACCCCAGCCCTGGTAAAGATGTTTTACGGTAAACTTTTCTCTCAGTAGAGAGCACTCTAAATATGATAAAAAAAAAATGAGTATGTAAACCAGGAAGTCGTTTGTTATCATTATGACATATGACTTGCTATTTATAAGAGTATTTTAAAAAATAGGACTGGCAGTGTCGTAGCCCTCTTGACACTCGTTTCATGAGTAATGTGGGCACTGGAGGCTTAGGACGGCTTCAGTGTTATTAGATGGGAGAAGAAACTTCAGCCACATTATAGTCCATTGGATATGCACGTGACTGTATGTCACGTCACCCCGCCTCCTTTGGATGACTGAGGAGGGAAAGGGGAGCACAAGAACGGGAAGAAAGGGACTCTGTGGAGCACTGCTTGGGCCAGAGGTCCTCTCTGTTCTTGGGAACGTCTCCACTCTGTCCAGTCAGTCATCAGCTCCAGCCCCCACTCTTGGCTTCCACCTCCCCAGGAGTGGAAACACCACGGTGTTTACTGGTCTGTCTCCCATCCTCCTGCGCTGCCCTGCCCTGCGACTTTGGTTTGCTCTGCTGGTGTCTGGAAGGGTGGGGGTGCGGAAGCTGGGGAACTAGTGGAAGACAGTGGAGGGGAAGGGAAGGAGGGGGACTCTTGCCTTCTTTGACCCTTAGTTAGTTAATGGTCACAGAAGGAGAGGTCAAATCAGAGAGACAGAAAGGCACCGTTCCCTCCCCCATATTTTTCTCCTTGGCGAAGCTTCCCAGCGTCCCTCACTTCTGTAACTTTCTCCTCTCCCAGGAAGAACGGCTTTCCCCCGGGTACAGCCTACTACTCCTTTTGGTCCCTCATCTTCTCTCCAGTCATTTGATAAGGTTTAAGCTAATCTATAAGAGCATATGGAAAAACTTTTTATTTAGGGTCAAAGGGCAGAGCACATTGTAATTCACTGTAGCAGGATTTCCGATAAGGATCCATAACTGTATAGCAACCCAGTGTGCGTTACCTACCTAAGACAGACGGTACACACAGCGCAGGTAGAGGGGCTCAGGCAGCCGGCAAGCCTCACGCAGCACCCAGTAGAGGCAGGCATAGTTACTGTAGAAATAGGACCATTATGGTTAAGGGGAGTGAGGAACTCAGCCAGCAAGTCTCACTTAGAAAGCAGCAGAGTAGAGTAGGGGTATAAGCAGGGTAAAAATGCCGCGCTCAGAAACAGCAATGTCAGAAAGTCTCCCTCTGCGCCCAAGGCCCCCTTCTTTGTGGGTCCCCAGTCCTTTCCAGGATGTGTGCCTGCCAATGCCTAGTCAAGAGGGTGGTAACAGTTGCTCTGTGAACGATGACATATGGGCGGCTGTAAACACAGCCATTTTAAAGCCAGGCGTGTGAGTGGGCTCTTAGGGTATCCGGGAAGGCAGCGGCGGTGCCAGTTCAGATGTTTGACAGTAGCAGCTAAGGAGATGATTTGCATGGCGAAAACACGGAGAAAGTGAGCAATGGGGGTAGGTGCAAATGAGTTTTTAAGTCACATCCGATGTCGGGCAGAAAAGCGAGGGCTGTCGAGTTTGACTATGTCACGATTAGCCTAAGGAAATAAATGCTATTTTTAAATTTTTGCTTATGCACTTATGTGTGTCTGTGTATGTATACTGCAGGGACATGGGTGCCCTCGGAGGCCAGAAGAAGGTGTTGGAGTCCCAGGCAGTCATTAGCCATTTGACATGGGTGCTAGGACTTGAACTTGGGTCCTCTGGAAGAGCAGCGATGTCTTAACTACTGATACATCTCCCCGGCCTCCTTTGGCCTCTAAAGGTTTTTTTTTGTTTGTTTGTTTGTTTTTTGTTTTTTTAATTGATTTTTATTGAGCTGTACATTTTTCTCTGCTCCCCTCCCTGACTTTCCCCTCCCCTTCAAACCTCCCCCAAGGTCCCCATGCCCCCAATTTATTCAGGAGATCTTGTCTTTTTCTACCTCCTATGAAGATTAGCTCTGTGTATGTCTCTCTTAGGGTCCTCATTGTTGTCTAAGTTCTCTGGGGTTGTTAATTGTGGGCTGGTTTTATTTGATTTATGTTTAAAAAACACCTATGAGTGAGTACATGTGATAATTGTCTTTCTGTGTCTGGGTTACCTCACTCAAAATGATGTTTTTTAGCTCCATCCATTTTCCTGGAAAATTCAAGATGTCATTATTTTTTTCTGCTGTGTAGTACTCCATTGTGTAAATGTACCGCATTTTCGCCATTCGTAATTTATCCTCCAAGAAAGAGGGAGCAGAAACGGTTTCATTATATGAAATGTAGTGTGCAGTCCCTGACCGGTGCGTGCTGCGGAAAGGAGCTTGCTGTGGAGTATGTCGGGTCTTGTCCCGCTCCCCACTTTTGAGCCAGAGTCTTGCTATGTACCCCAGGCTGGCCTTGAACTCACAGACTCCGAGTGCTAGGATTACAGGAGTGCTCCGCCATACTCCGTTCCATATTTAGTTTGACAAAGGTGGTGGCATACATCTTTAATCCCGCATTCAGGAGGCCAAGGCAGGCAGATCTTCATGTTCTGAGTTTGAGACCAGCATGCTCTGCAGAGTGAGTTCCAGAACAGCCAGTACTACACAGAGAAGCCTTGTCTTATCAAAAAAAAAAAAAAAGAAGAAGCTCATGTTGGCTCACAGTGTAAGGGTGCAATCGCAATCCATGATGACTGGGAAGGATGCTTTGCTTTGCTAGGCTGTCCCTGTTATGCAGTCTGGGAACCCCAGCCTTGAAATGCTGCAGCTACTTCAGAGTGCGTCTTCTCATCTCATCTAGTCTCATCTAGATAATCTATAACAGCAAGCCTGGAGTCCACCCTAATCTCGATAACTCCTTATCGGCATGCTGCCCGGAGACTTTTCCCTAACGATCTAGATTCTGTCAGATTGACAGCTTGTCCATCACAGGGGTTGTACCCCAGACCCATAGCAAAGCTTTAGAGGAAGAAAACAAAGGATTTGTGCACGGTGGTAGTTTTGCAGGTTTCCTGCAAGCGAGTTTGAGCACTAATCACTGAGAGTTGAACTTTAGCTGTCTTCTAAGGACCTTCCGTTCCTCTAGCCCTAAATAGTCTCATATAGTTTGCATTTCTGTGTGTTCTTTTAGGCAGCTTGGGTTGGCCTCAGACTCCCCAGGTGGTCCTGAACTCCATTCTCCTGCTTCAGTTTATAATCCCCAGTAGGATGATAGACATGTGCCATCAAGACGGCTACCGTTGTTTTTTATCTTTAAACAAGTAAACTCGCATTTTGGTCATTAATGCAAGTAATGATAAAATTACATTTCAAACTTTAAATTTTTATTTCTTCAGTCAGTCCATTTGTAAGTTTGCTCATCCGTCTTTTATTAAGCTTATGTCTTAAGTGCAGCCTTTGGCGACTCCCTGCCAGCCCCTCCTATGCTCTCACTTCCCCCGCAGTGACACACAGTAGAGGAACCCGAGCCGATGAGGCTAATATTTTTGGCAGGCCTAATTACTTTTATTTTGCCAGTGTCAGCACTCTGCTTGTTATCTACTTTTATAAGACAGATCCAGAAGATTGGAAGCTACACAAGGTGTCCATACTGTGTGGACTGATGTGCTGGGATGGAAGTCGCTTTATGGTCACCATCATGTCACATCATGTCACCTGTTTCCAGGAAGCTGATGTTCTCTGAGCTACACTTGTGTGCTGAGGGTTGTGTGTGCCTGTACTCCTAGCTAGGAACCCCTTCTTACACACACACACACACACACACACACACACACACACACACAAACCCCAAATCCCACAAACATTAAAACAAAACACACACACACACACACACACACAATCACCACAAAACCAAACCCAAACATACACACACACACACACACACACACACACACAAACCCCAAATCCCACAAACACTAAAACAAAACCAAACCCAAACACACACACACACACACAAACCCCAAATCCCACAAACATTAAAACAAAACCAAACCCAAACACACACACACACACACACACACACACAAACCCCAAATCCCACAAACACTAAAACAAAACCAAACCCAAACACACACACACACACACACACACACACACACACACACAAACCCCAAATCCCACAAACACTAAAACAAAACACACACACACACACAATCACCACAAAACCAAACCCAAACATACACACACACACACACACACACACACAAACCCCAAATCCCACAAACACTAAAACAAAACACACACACATACACACACACACACAAACCCCAAATCCCACAAACATTAAAACAAAACACACACACACACAATCACCACAAAACCAAACCCAAACATACACACACACACACACACACACACACACACAAACCCCAAATCCCACAAACATTAAAACAAAACACACACACACACAATCACCACAAAACCAAACCCAAACATACACACACACACACACACACACACACACACACACACACACAAACCCCAAATCCCACAAACATTAAAACAAAACACACACACACACAATCACCACAAAACCAAACCCAAACATACACACACACACACACACACACACACTGACATGGCATCAGAAGCATTGATTCTCTGTGTTTGGGGCCTGTGTTGAGACTGCTTGTCACTGTGACAAATGCCTGATTTAAGCTATGTGGGAAGGGACTGATACAGCTCGTGATTCCAGTGCACCCCGTGAGAGAATGTGGTTGGGCAGAACAGCTCCTGTTACAGCAGCCGGGAAGTGGAGCAAGAGAAGGTCCACACTGCACGTGATCTCAGTTTCTCTTTGACTCTCTGTAGGTCCTTAGCCTGTGGAATAGAGCTCCCCGCGTTCAGGACAGGGCTCCTCTGACTTGGTGGCTTGGGTCTGGAAACCCTGTTTCTGACACCTTTATAGGTGTGCCTCACCAACTTCCTGAGAGCTCTCCAAGGGCATCCAGTTCATGATCAAGTTAGCCAACCATCACGAGGCACGAAACTGCACTAAGGAAGGTCTGCTGACTTTGTGCTTGTAGGCCAGTGTTTTTCCTTCTATAGGCCATACTTTCTTTTCATTAAAGGCGGATTAACCAGAGATACTCCCTTGTAGCCCTAAGGTTTTAAACATAAGCCCTAGGGAAAAAGTTGGCTTTGAAATTGGATATTTATTTTTTAATTAATGTTTTAGATTAGCGCACAAACTGTCCTGGTTTGATTTTTATTGCTGTGATAAAACACTGACCCAAAACAGCTTGGAAGAGTTTATTTCAGTTTACAGTTTGAGTTCTTGTCACTGGAGGAAGTCAAGACAGGAACCTGGAGGCAGGAGCTGAAGCAGAAGCCTTGGAGGAGTGCTGCTTACTGGTTTGCTCCTCCTGGCTTGCTCAGTTGTTTCTTATACAATCCAAGACATCTTGCACAGAGGTGGCACCTCCCACAGTAGGCTGCGCCTTCCCACATCTATCATTAATCAAGACAATTCCCTAAAGACTTACCTATAGGTCTGTCTAATGGAGGCATTTCTCAGTTGAGGTTCCCTCTTCCCAGATGCTGTTAGCTTGTGCCGAGTTGACAACACACACACACACACACACACAAAACTAACTGGCACACAAAATAATAGGCTCCATTATGACATCTTCATGCATACACTTTACTCATGGCTGTACCTCCTCCTTCTCTTGTTCCCATCACTCTGGTTCCTGAACAGTCTCCCTTGAACTTTTATGTCGTCGTGCGTGTGTGTGTGTGTATGTTGTCTGTGAGTTATGTGTTGTGTGTGTGAGTTCTGTGGTGTGTGTGTGTGTGTTGGATGTATGAGCATTTAGAACAAACTGATTGGTATCTCAGCATCATCCTAGATAAACATGGTCTCTTATGGTCACCCGTGGACAGCAATATTTAGCCTCTGCCTTCCCCTTAGAAGCCTCCTGTCTGCCACAGGAACATTTAGGTGCACTTTTGATGATCTATATGTACATTTGGGGGCGGGGAGAGGAAGAAGAGAGACAGAGAGCCTGACTTAGGCTCGAGCTTTATGCAGGTCTAGTTTAGCATGTAAGTCTCATCTGGCTGCAGTCACTGACTTCTGTTCTGCTAAATATTATCCTTATGTCCAATTGTCACAGTGAGATTCCAGCAGTCAGATCCCGCTGAAACAGGCTGCTGCAGTTGGGATGAAGTTCGTGGCCAAGAACTGCAGCGATGCATCCAGATAGCATCTGGTTGCTTGAGTGGAGGGAATTTGGAGGGGCAATGCGTGTGTATGGGGGGGGGCATGTGATGTTGGTTATTGATCTCATCATCGACAGGGGGACACTTGTGAGGGTGTAGAGGGACGCTGTTGGTAATTTCGCAGAGTCAAAAAGGGTAAGCCGCGGCAGTCTGGGTCAAATAGGGCCATATTTTAACCCGAGCTGAGATTAGGGTACACAAGCCCAGGAGACAGAAGGAAGTTTCATCAAATGAAGGAGATGCCAAAGGGCACGGAATCCTTAAGAACGTAGTTGGAGGGGGGATGCTGAGGAATTGATTTCTTCCTCTGTTTCATTTTTTATGAACTCTGCTTCTTGCAGAGCAGAAAATGTAAAGCAGGAAACCAGGGGATTTACTTAGCATCGCCCAGAACTTCTAAACATTGTTATCTGTGTTGCTCTTGGGCAACTTATTTCCATGTGTGTGTGTGTGTGTGTGTGTGTGTGTGTGTGCTCATTTACTGGAGAACTGTAAGAACCTTGGGTACTTGCCAATAACCAGAACCCTTCGTTTTACCTTTCTGGAAATGAGAACTTGTAGTTCCATGTGGCCTTGCGCTATAAAATAACGCACTTGAGAATGTGTGGGAACCTTGCTGGTTTAATTTGCTAGCATTTGCGATGCTAATGTGGTAAGACCCTTCGTATTGCTTTAAACAGCAAGCTTACACTTTAGGTACTCAAGCGGTTTATAGTTCACGACTCCAGTGATAAATTACTGCTCATTTGTGATCCTGCTGCGGGATATAGAATGAGTAGAATGACGCTGGTTGAGTCAGCTTCTGTGGGTTGGTCGGTCTCCTTTGCAGGAGATGATGGTGAGCAGTGTCTAGGACCCCTTCCTTTCCTGTCCTGTGATGTCTGGCCAGCAGAATTCACCCTCTGATAGGCTTTTTCTGACTGGTTATCCTCCATCTCCTCTCTTTCCCCTTCCTTTTCTTCCTCACTCCTGGTCATGTAGGTCAAAAGTAAAAATAGCTCTAGGAGTTTAAGAAATGTATTAATTCTTTAGAGAAAAATGAAGACGACTTAGGTCCATGCTTACGAGTCAGCAACTCTTTCCTATGACAACATGCTTGAGAAAATCAACCTAAAAGGAAAGGGTTATTTTGACTCAGTGTTGGGCTCACTGTGGCAGGGTTCTCACTCCATGATCTTCTGGGCCTGTTGTTCGGGTCCCCTGGTGGCGCAGCATCCAAGGAAGGCATGAATGGGAGCATTGGTTCCTTCAACCCCATGGTGTCTAGGAACAAATGGAAGATTCTAGGCCCCTGTAACCACTTCAGGAGCATGTCGCCAATGACCTTCTTTTCTCCAGAGCCCATCTTCTAAACATGTTATACCTTTTAAGTGTAATAATTTTACCTGAGAGGGGTCTTGGCGGTGGCTAAGAGCCCACAGCGGGTGAGGGACAGACAAATACGCCATATAGAAAGAGCTTAGGTGAGGATTTTATTGAGACGGGGGAAGGGTTAGAACAGAGAGAGAGAGACAGAGGAAGAAAGAGGGTGGGGTGCAAAGACCTGTTTGCCTCTTCAGAAGAACACCTGGAAAAGAGCAGGAATGGGCAGAGATTGTCTCTTAAAGGGACCTTTGTACCTGCATACAGACTACAGCCGTAGAACCCTGTGCTGACTGTCCAGGGTGCTCCTGAGTGCATGCTGCCAGGTGACAGGGGACAGCATAATGCTTGGATCCTAACACTAAACTTCACAGGGTGGAAGAGAAGCCTTTGGAAGGGAGTCAGAGCCACTTTCCAGCGGTCCCTGGATCTTTCAGTAAGGGAAGCTCTGTGTACATTGTAATGCCATTCTGGTTCTCTCCCTTTTATTTATTTATTTTATTTATTTATTTTTTGAGGCCCAAGGATGATTTTATTAGAGTTTTAAAAGAAAAACACCACAGGGCAGCAAGCCTTAAATCTCAGCAGCTGCCCAGAGGAGGAGGACGAAGGAGAGAAGGAAAAAAGCCACACTGTTTGGGTTGTCATCTGAAGGGCTGCCCCATGGCAGCAGGCAGCCACATGACAGGGACGGGGCTTAGAGGAGGAATAAGGAAGCCCAGAGTATCAAGAAAGCTTATGTAGGTTCTGACTAGCATTCAAAAGAGGGGCGGCGGTGAGATGGGGAACTTGAGCCTTTCTGGGTCAGGGCTTTCTATTTACCCATGTTTCGATGGCTTTTACATCTCTCATCTACAGTGACTGAGTCCTTTTTTTTTAATTTTATTTAAGTGTGACTGGTGCTTTCCTGGTCTTACATACATGCCAGGGCATTTACATAATCGATAGCTTTCTGATCAGTTTTGGAGATGCAGCTCTGGGCGAGAGCCCCGGTGTGCTCCAGCCTTCAATAGCTTTATGCATTTCCTAATGAGCTTTTATTTATATGTACTATGGTCCCTTACTGATTTCGTAGGCTAAGGGCACCGGGTGCACACTTCATGACAATAGTTGTTACTGTATTTCCGCAGCTCTCTAGTAAAGGATGTCTCAGAAGCTTGTTGGTAATTTATCCCAGAGCCTTGGGTCCTCCTAGCCTTGGTTCTTTTTGTGTCTGGTTTAAATCCCTGTCCTTGCCCTCTAATCTCATCCCCTGCTCCATTTTAATGGAAAGGAAGCTCCCTCTTTTCTTGTCAGCCCTTGACCTTGAGGGCCATTTTCCAGCCCTTGCTTCTCCTGAGCCTCCTTTATCTCCACTGAGTAACTGTTTCTTTTCTGTGTCCCCTCAAGACTTGGATCTGAGCATTTCTGTCACCTCAGACACTCACCTTTGGACATTCTCCAGCTCCTGCTCGTCTTTTGTGGGTTCAAGTCCCCAAGTGCTCTTAGGGTGGCAATACAGTTCTGCAAAGGGCTCCAGGTTATCACGTGACACTCCCGAGCATGCTGCGTGTTTCCACGCGGTTTTATGTGCCTTGAAGAATGCAGGACTACATTGCTGCTGCTGCTGATTCATACTTGCCCTAAGACCTCAGATTTCCTTTTCTTTTAACTTGAATTTAATTTTCTGTCATCACTTAAGCGAGTCTCTCCTCCACACCTTTTCAATTAAACCGTCCCCTGCTGTTTCTGTAATCTTTATGGTGGCACCAGCAATTTGCAGCTGTTAGCAGGCATTGATAAACAGTGTCAGTCTGGACTGGAGAGAGGGCTCAGCGGTTTAGAGTCCTGGTTGCTCTTCTGGAGGACCTGGGTCGAATCCCCAGCACCCACAGGGCTGCTCATTGCCTGCAGGAATGCCCGCTCCAGGATATCCCAATGTCTTCTTCTGTCCTGCACAGGCCCTGCCTACACATGGGGCTTGTACGCGTAAACATTACAAAGAAAAGAAAAATGCCCATCCAATGCTGTTTCTTGATAAATGTTTGTAATTGTATGGATGCTTCATTTTAAACGTACATATTGTGTGTCCTCTGTCAGCATTTGACATCAAGTTGTTCTCTGATTAACTATGTCTCAGTTTTGTCTCCTGTACACAGCTCTGTAAGGAACTTTAGGGAGATCATAGTTTGTGTGTGGCTGTGTTATTTTTTTCCTGTTGTTTCATTTGGAGGAGGAGTACTGGGGTTGACTGAATTCCGGGTTTTGCACATGCTACGCAAATAGCCTCAATCCATCCTTTCCTTTGTATAAAATGTCTTTAAGTATTCAGTTCAGGAAATGCTTCTTGATGGAATCAAGAGCCCCAAGATGTGTTTGGTCAAGTTCACGTGTTTGGAAGGGTAGGCTATCCCACCACGCATGGATGCTTAGTGACCTTACTCACACACACTTCTCCATGATTTGAGTCAGCTATGAAAGTGTTACCAATGGCTGTGTAAGCCCTTATGAAAGCTGACTGTCATCGAACCCAAGTTAAGGTTCTCTTGAGGATGGCCCTTGAAAGAGTTGTGTTGCACCCGCCGTGGTGGCCTAGAGCTCATGTTTTCCTGGTTTATTAAAAAAGGAAATTCTGAGTTGAGCTGAAAGATAAACTATGATGTGTTCTCTCGTGTCCCCCAGACAAACCGTTCTCACCTGGAGGAGGGTGAAATAGGCACCCATCAGGCATCTTGGTCTTTACCAAAGACCTTATGATTTCATTGCTTGCACATCTGCTTTGGGGATGAGAATGTTCCAGTGAGTAAATGCCTGCTTCAGTGCAGGCCCACTGTATGCTAAGTGATTCCTGGGGCTGGGAAACCCTCTGCATGGTGGGAAGTGCAGGTAATGCTGTGGTTAGCAACAGTGCCTCCTGGTTTTAAATCCCAGGAGGGGCAACATGTACATTGAAAATTAAATTAAAATTCTTGAGAATGAAGAGAGAGGGAAGAAAGGGTAGTTACAAGTATAAATTAGTCTCCAGGGATCCTCTCCAATTCCCACATTAGAAGCCAGCCAGCTGTGCTATGAAACCTGACTAGAGCCCAGGGGCTCTGGAGTGAAGATCCCCGCAAGGCTGGTCCCCTGTAATCATGAATGTGTCGCAGTATTTAACTTTATGCATGGAAATACCTGGAGTTATTATTACGTCTCCCGGGAGAGGAAGCTACCCGATACCGACAGGTAAGCGAAGCTGGAGCCACCTGACAGTTGGTTACAGATTAAAGAGAAGGGCAGGTCTGGCAGAGGAGCAGGTTGGGAGGGCCTGGTAACTTTAGAGACTTGTCAGGCGGTGCTTCTGAGTTTGCCGTGAATGAGGAGCTTTGTGTGCAGGGAGTGGGAACGTCTCAGTGGCTGTTTGTTGTGTAAATCCACATGTGTTGCTAGGTTTATTTGAACTTAGGTTTGTTCTTTGTAATCCACACCTTCTTTCTCTTCCTGGACTAAGAGGGAAATTTTCTTGTTCACATTGACCTTATATATAGACTCCCCAGACGCCCATGCTCACCTCCATTCTTTGTGCAGATGATTAGTGTCTGGCTAGTTAGTATTTGGGCAGAGGGTACTTCTCATTAACAATGAGTATCTGGTTCTTTTTTGTGATGGTCGCTATGTTACAGTCACACATCCTGTCTGCTAACTCTGGACTGTTGACGGTGTAGAACTTATTCAGCGATACCTTATATTCAGAGATGTGTATTGAACTTTAAAATATATGGAAAATTGTGTTTTGGTTATAAATATGACAGCGCACCAAAACATATTCTGCACCTGGATAGAAAGACCACAATTTTTTGTTACTACTGCTAGACGTACAGGGATCATAAGACAAAGAATAGAGGAGGTGGGTCAAAGATAAATTGAGGCAAAACTTGATTTAAATTCAATGACAAAATCTATTGTCAAGTCAATTGAATGTTACCTGAAGCTGTATGGTTTCTGCCCAGGGAGAAGTGGACAGCCCCTGGGCCAGCAGACGGCTTAGTGGGTGATGGGCCTTGCAGGGTGGAAGGGGAGAGGCAGCTCCTGAAAGTTGTCCTCTGGTTTCCCATGATGCATGTGTGCCACTCTCTAGTCACATACACTGCAATCACAGTAAAGGAAAGAAAAAAATGCAAAAAAAAAAAGAAAAGAAAAAAATAGCAGTCATTTATTGATAGTTTCAGAATAAAAACAGCTTGTAAAAGTTGATAGGTGAGATCAGGAGACTATTTTACGAGCTAAATCTATGGAATATTGTGCATATGATTCCAGAAACTAAACTGTCACCATATTACCTTGGAGGGGATATGCCACAAAGATTTTTCTATGTTAAAGAAGGAAGAAGCGTTCTTTAGCAATGCCCTGTCTGTTGTCGCACCTGGGTTTGCCGTGAACGAACGTACACTCCTCAGCGCTCTTGCTTTGTATTGGCTGTCACTGCTTGACGAAAGAAGCGTTGATAATTTCATAAGCTGGCGACCCAGCAGGCTCTGAAAAGTGTACATGCATTCCGCCTTAAGTGCAGCTTGTAACAGGAATTTAATTGCCCTGTCTGCCACATCTCACTTGGCTGTCTGGACAGTTCCTCCAGGCCTCCAGGCCGCCACTGACAGACTCTAGTCACTGAGCATGCATCTCCTTGGCGTAGACAGCTGCGATCAAAGGTGATCGGAACAATGTATCGCTTTGATTAATGATTATGCAAGGCTTTTTTATTAATGTTTGAGCAAGGAACGATCCCACAAACAGTTTCATTAATAAAATAAATAGAGGTTAAAGAACAGAACTGTTTGGGATGACTGTCCAACCCTGAGTCATTCACAAGTAATGAAGCTGCTCCCCGAGACGGATTGGGTTTCCGCAAGAAGGAAGCCACCTTTGTTCCTAGTCCCCAGCGCATTTCTTATAGGTGAGATCACACCGCATGGCAGATAGCTCTCTGTTTCCTAAAGAGAGGCTGCCGAGGCCCCCAGTTTCTCACAGACCCTAAAATGAGGCTTAAATGTACCTGTCCATTAAAAGCTTTTGAAGGACAAAGGCAACCTCGGAGGCTCTGTGAGCCCTGAGTTGACAATAAAGGACAGTAAGGTCTGTTTTTCAGATAGCCTCGTCAAGAACAAAGGAGCTATTCACGCTGACATGACTTTCATGTGGTTCTCTGAAAAGGAGGCAGATGGTCATCTTGTCATGTGCATGAGTTTGAAGGCTGCTTGACTGGGATGATTTGAGACAATCGTTTTAGTTACTCTGATTTAATGAAGTCCTGGAGAGGAATTGTGTTAGGGATATATACACGTTGCCACTTCTGTTTCTTAGACAGGGAAACTTTGAAAGTAATTCCCTCATAAAATCCTAGGAGCAAAAATGTTTGCTGAACAGCAGCTCAAGCTGTCGGCCCTGGAATATTCTCCTCGCTGACCTTGGTCCACCTGTGTCTTTTATTTTTTTGAGACAGGATCTTGCCATGTTGCCTAAGTTGGCCTTGGATTCCTGGCCTCAACTGATTTTCCTTGTCTCAGAAGGCATATGCCACCTGTTTGATCCTAGAGAAGCTCCCCTCCGCCTCTGTTAGTGTGACATGCCACTCCTAGACACAAAGCTACCTGATAGAGTGACCAACCAGATGTGAGCCATACAGCCGAGCCTTGCCTTTCCCTCTCCCTTATCTCTTCAGTTTATATGGTAGCTTTAACCCATACAGGCTGTTCATGAAGTTATGAGGGCCGCAGGCCTTTCTTCGCCCCTGTGCTTTGCTCTGCTGGTTGGATGAGCCACCATTACTTCAGCTGTCATGGCTGCTTTATATCTGTTTGGTCTCTTCTCAAATGTCACTGAACAGAAAGGTCATTTTAGACCACTCTTTCCAAAAAAGTCAACCAACCAACCAACCAACCAATGAACCAAGCAACCAACCATCCAACAAAAACAAAAAAACCCAACCCTCAGGTTTCTGTCAACCTTCTTAGATTTTCCCTTTTTAATTTTCTCTGTGACACTTCTGTTACCTACCATGGCCCTTGTGTGAGAGCCAGGACTGTGACCAGCTATCACCAGCAACTGGAATATGGCTAGATAAGGTATTTATGTCTTCTTATTGTGACCATAAATACCTGTGAGTCAGCATCTAAGGGAGGAAGTGCTTGCTTTGGCTTTCAGTTTCGGAGATACAGTCTGTATAGAAGGGAAGGCATGGCCATAGGCAGCCTGAAGGGGAGGGGCCTGTGCAGCTGTGACTTCACTTCCTCTTGTCTTGGGGGGGACAGGAAATAGCAGACAGGAAGAAGGGCCTGTTCTAAATCTTCAAGGCCCGCCCCTGGTGATCCAATCCTCCAGTGCCACTCCTAAAAAGGTTCTACAACTTTCCGAACCTGGGGTGGCAGCCGAGGACCAAATGTTCTGACACATGGGTGGGCAGGACATTTTTCCTTCAAACCTCAGTTGCCTATGCATAGTTTGCTCCTTTACGAATTCATCAAGTTAACAAGCCAGCGACTTGACGCGTGCTGGTGTTAATGATTCTGAATGGCTTGTTAAAATGTGGCAAGGAAGACAATGACTGGTAGCCTCCATTTCAACTGGATCATGAGATTTTGTTGACGGGTAGATTAAGCTGTCACGTATGCTTATTTGGTACGTCACTATGTACTGCTTTATGATTGTCACTGTAGAGCGATTTCGGCAAATGATGTTGCCATGAGATATCTTTATTTTTTTTTTAAACCCATCATCAATATGGAGCCAAACTATGGCAGCAACTGTGTTTGGCTCCCATTGACGAACACAGATCCTTTATTACGGGTGCCATTGGTGAGCTTCTGCTACCCAGAGCTCTCGATGGTGAGGGCAAGGGTGGGAATACTTTTCATGCACTTCTGCAAAGCTCTATGCTAACATATTCTTGAGAAGTGACATTGTTTTCTGTACCTAAAACTGTTTAAGGTGTGGGTGGAAATCCCTATTCATCTTGGCTGTGTCGTGACTTCTGCTTGTTTCTGCGTACAGTCTAGTGTAGGTTCAAATTAGCCTTCCGATATCCTTTTCTTCCCCGTGGTAAAATAATACAACCACATCAGGGGTGGATTCTTTCTGAGTGTCTGGATCCAGATGATAGAATGAATTTCTTTCTCTAATATGAGCATTCCTGTCAATGTAGAATCTATGTGCGTTTGTAAACATGGCCACAGTCATGTGTTTCAACATTTGCCATTCTGACACCTGCACGTGCTTTCTCCAACTTCCTTACCCAGGGAGTCTTCTTTTGCTGAAAAATTTATTCTTCCCATTATTGCCTTATCTGTGTTCAAAAGAGGAGTAGGTGCTTGTATTTTTTCCATCAATGGATAATCATGCGTTTTATGGTCATCTCACGTAGAATTAGAATTAGAAATCTCCTATGGTATCCTACTCTCTTTCTGCGGATACCATGCCCGAGGTCACATATAAAGAACAGACATTTATTTCCCATAGTGTAAAGTCTATGAGGTCCAAGATCTAGGTACCAGTAGTGTTAGTCACTAGGTGAGCGCTTCTTCATGCGTCAGGGTGTGTTCCTCTAGGAAAATGTCTTTCTTAGAAGGCGGAAGGCAAGTTCCTAGTGAATTCTTTCTCGTGCAGGTTTTCCCTAATCCCATTCCCTTGGGAGGCCTGCTCATGATCTAATAACTTCTTAAAGGCACCCCCTCTCAATACCATCATCATCACATTGAGAACCCTGGAGGCTCCCAAGAGACCCATTTAAACCAGTGTGTGGAGAATCTATCAAAATAATGTAGATGAATTTTGGAAGGTTACCACAAGTGATGTCACCGTTCAGGTGGTAGGAACCCCCACCTCAATGCGATGGCCGCAGCTGTCTAAGGACCGCAAGCCCTGTGTTGGGAGCCCTCTGTATTCTAGCCTTCCTCTTCAACTCGGGCACAGCCTGTGGTGGCCTTCCTCCATCTGTCTTGTAAAGTCCCAACCTTCAGACTTGCTTTCTATCCAGGCCTGTCTGAACTCTGTTGCATCCCTCACTTGCCACTTGGCTAAACCCTCTCCTGGACCAGGTACCACCCAGCTGTATTGGCGTGAACAGCAGAGTTCCACACTCCACGAGTCCCGTGGATGTTGAGCCTGCCCCTCCTGCTGCCCTCTGCGCTTCTTTTTTTTTAAATTTATTTATTTATTAAAGATTTCTGTCTCTTCCCTGCCACCGCCTCCCATTTCCCTCCCCCCCAATTAAGTCCCCCCCCCATCCTCAGCCCGAAAAGCAATCAGGGTTCCCTTTGCATGCAAATAGATGGAAACAGAAAACACTATCCTGAGTGAGGTATGCCCTCTGCACTTCTATCGAATTCTAGTAACTTTTTTTTTTAATTTCTAGCCTCTTTACTTCTAGTTTACCTTTGACTCATCCCCCCATCTCCAATTTTACTATGTGAACTTTTGTGTTCAGACATGACTCTTTTTCCAGTCAGCACGTCTTTTTACTTTGGTAAATTGCAACCAGAAGCCCTTTGTTGCAGTTCCTTAACTATTTCTGATGCATGATGGGAGAGCCAGGGCATAAGGCACACACTGAGAGATTGCTTTCATAGCACGTATCTCTGATTCTCCCACACGCTGGGACTGACCGCACTGCTTTCACGCAGAGAACTATGGGATTAAGTTTTTTATTTTTAACAAAAGTTTTATAGGACTGTCATATTTACCGAGGGATTATTTTATAGATGAAATAACTTCAATGAGCTTTTAGTTTCAGAGCAGAATAATTGCCGGTTAAATGACTTTGCAGTAGAGGATCGGACCCAGTTAATGTAAGTTTGCATCTCCCTTAAAATAAAAGTTGAAAAATTGAATTTGTTGCTTGGTAATTTAATTTGTAGGAAGTGGGGGAACAAAGGATTCCAAACCGTGTTTTAAAAATCAGTTCTAATTAATTGCATGTGCAGATGCACCAGCTCCGATTGGGAGGCAATTAGTCTAATTATGTTTAAAGTACAGTTGCATGCTTAAATAGATAATCACACCCGCAGGCCTGCCTATCTTTTTCTGCCTTCTCCTTTAGGCGTGTAGTAAATTTTTTGGCCATTAAGCATGACCTCTTCAGAGTCTGGAGCAGAACGAAGTGACAGAGTGCAGATGGCAGCGCTGCACGTGCTCCTTGTGAAGTCTGATACTCGAGTGATTCTCTGTAGAAGATGCTAGATGAAAACTTTGATATGTGCCAGGGAAACTTTATATCCTGTAGGTAACTTTTATTTATTTTCCTTATCTTATTTTGGGTAAATGAAATAATCTGCCCAGCACACTGTGTTATACTGCATTTCTCGATTTCTATGAGATCATTTGAATTTTGGAGAGAAACTTTAGTGACACCTTGCAGAGTTGTATCCCTGTCTCATGAAAGCCCATTGAGCTCAGGAGGGCCCAGTAGATTCTCTTCTGTGGGGCTTCTGTAGGTGTTCTGATCTGCGGAGATTTCAGTTGCAGCCTTGCAATGGATGGGACGGACAATTTTTCTTTTTGACTTAAGCAGTTGGTATTTGGAAAAATGATTGCTCATGGGTGTTTTTGATTATTTTGCCTAGATTTCCTTAAGAACCAGTGTGACCTCTTTTTAGGGGACTGGGTTTTATCAGGAGGTCTGCTGAAGGTGGTCTCATACAGACACTCCCTTTTGGCTCCTCCTTTGGTTCCCTGCAGCATTTAAAAATGATTTAAAATCTCACTTTGATTTTACATGCCATCCCTCAGTTACAAGACTCCAACCGGTCTTCATTACTGACCTACCACAGAGAGTTTGCTCTTTATGGCTGCTATCCCTGGCCATATTTCAGCAGGAGCAGGGGTTTACTCTCGTTGTTTTATCAGGATGGTGTGATTTGCCTAGGAGCCAAGCATGAGATCTAGGTTGCTAGGGAGATTGGGGTAGTCCTGATCGAGTACAAGCTTGCATCCTTGGACTGGTTGGTTTTGGAAGAGGGAACCTCAGTTGAGAAAATGCCTTATCAGACTAACATTGGGGCAACTCTGTAGGATTAACGATTGATATGGAAAGGCCCAGCCCACCATGGGCCATGCTACCCTTGGACTAGTAATTCCTAGGTTGTATACAACAACCAGGCTGGGCAAGCCAGTAAGCCGCATTCCTCTGTGGTCTGTGTGTCAGTTCCTGCCTTCACGTTCCTGTCTTGAGCTCCTGCCCTGGCTTCCCTTCATGAGGGACAATAAACTGTGAGCTAAATAAATCCTTTCTTCCCCAACTTGCCTTTGGTCATGGCATTTATTTCGGTAGTAGAAACCTAACTAGGACTATCCTCGGTGTGCATCAAAATACAGTGGATGGAGAAAGACTACGGATGCACTTAGAGAGGAACTTGGCGCGGACATTTGAGAATCTAGGTGGTTGGCCCATACGGCTTGTAGCATGACTCCAGTGTACACAGAAGTATTAAAGCCCTCTGTTCACGCCTCATCCACACACAGGCTGAACTCCTATGGGATTTGCTCAAAGGGACAGCTCAGGTTGGCTTTCTTCTTGAGGAATTACCATCGGAGTTGGGCACACTGTGTTAAAAAGTAGATTCTTCTGAACAGCTCTTTGCATAACATTGGACCTAAGACAATTTTTGTCCATCTGAGCTAGTTAAGACTTGAGTTCGTAAGGTAGTAAGGTGCAAGTGATTGTTTTGGCCCATGTTTGATGTTAGTCCCGTCGCTCTGGTGAAATGCTGTTTGCTGTGCTCAGCTTGGTAGGAATATATAGGAAACTATTTCTTTTTTGGTGTTGTTTGTTTTTGGTTTTTCAAGGCAGGGTTTCTCTGTGTAGCCCTGGCTGTCCTGAAACTTGCTCTGTAGACCAGGCTGGCCTTGAAATCAGAGATCTGACAGCCTCTGCCTCCCAAGTACTGGAATTAAAGGCGTGTGCCACCACTGCCCAGCCAACTGGTTTTTTTTCCTTAAATTTATTATTTTATTTTATTATGTGTGTATGTGCCTGGGTGTGCATTGTACATGTGCCATGTTTGTTGAGGAGCCCATGGAGGTTAGAAGAAGCATCAGCTCCTCTGGAACTGGAGTTACATGTTGTTATGAGCGGTCATGCGGTCCTGGGAGTTGAACCTGAGTCCTCTGCGATAGCAGCAAGTGCTCCCAACCACCGAGCCATTGCTCCAGATCCGGCAACCTCTTTCATAAGCGTTTTCCTAAGACGTGGATGTCTTCTATTTTGGGTTATGATTTTGCTTCTTCACGCCAAACCCATTTGTTTCCCCGCTGGTAAAGTGCAAAGCGGTGGTGCAATTTATGGGCTTGTATGGAAGTTTCAAGTGACAAAGGCATGTGTCCTGGCGAAGTTTAGAACTACTCATCACTGTGGACATGACATTGTGCTTCATGATACACACATACATTCATGCCTACCTCATATACACACACACACCCACACTCATACACACACACGCTCACACTCATGCCCACCCCATACACACACACCAACACTCATGCCCACTTCATACACACATGCTCACACTCATGCCCACTTCATACACACACACGCACACACTCATGCCCACTTCATACACACACATGCTCACACTCATGCCCACCCCATACACACACACTCACACTCATGCCCACTTCATACACACACACTCACACTCATGCCCACTTCATACACACACACTCACACTCATGCCCACTTCATACACACACACTCACACTCATGCCCACCCCATACACACACACTCACACTCATGCCCACCCCATACACACACGCTCACACTCATGCCCATCCCATACACACACGCTCACACTCATGCCCACTTCATACACACACACTCACACTCATGCCCACTTCATACACACACACGCTCACACTCATGCCCACTTCATACACACACACTCACACTCATGCCCACTTCATACACACACGCTCACACTCATGCCCACCCCATACACACACGCTCACACTCATGCCCACTTCATATACACACACTCACACTCATGCCCACCCCATACACACACGCTCACACTCATGCCCACTTCATACACACACACGCACACACTCATGCCCACTTCATACACACACACGCTCACACTCATGCCCACTTCATACACACACATGCACACACTCATGCCCACTTCATACACACACACGCACACACTCATGCCCACTTCAAACACACACACGCACACACTCATGCCCACTTCATACACACACACGCTCACACTCATGCCCACTTCATACACACACACGCTCACACTCATGCCCACTTCATACACACACACGCTCACACTCATGCCCACTTCATACACAAACACTCACACTCATGCCCACTTCATACACACACACGCTCACACTCATGCCCACTTCATACACACACACGCTCACACTCATGCCCACTTCATACACACACACTCACATTCATGCCCACTTCAAACACACACACGCACACACTCATGCCCACTTCATACACACACACGCTCACACTCATGCCCACCCCATACACACACGCTCACACTCATGCCCACTTCATACACACACACTCACACTCATGCCCACTTCATACACACACGCTCACACTCATGCCCACTTCATACACACACGCTCACACTCATGCCCACCCCATACACACACGCTCACACTCATGCCCACTTCATACACACACGCTCACACTCATGCCCACTTCAAACACACACACGCACACACTCATGCCCACTTCATACACACACGCACACTCATGCCCACTTCAAACACACACGCTCACACTCATGCCCACTTCATACACACACACGCTCACACTCATGCCCACTTCATACACACACGCTCACACTCATGCCCACTTCATACACACACACGCACACACTCATGCCCACTTCAAACACACACACGCACACACTCATGCCCACTTCATACACACACACGCTCACACTCATGCCCACCCCATACACACACGCTCACACTCATGCCCACTTCATACACACACGCTCACACTCATGCCCACTTCAAACACACACACGCACACACTCATGCCCACCCCATACACACACACGCTCACACTCATGCCCACTTCATACACACACACGCTCACACTCATGCCCACTTCATACACACACACGCTCACACTCATGCCCACTTCATACACACACGCACACTCATGCCCACTTCAAACACACACGCTCACACTCATGCCCACTTCATACACACACACGCTCACACTCATGCCCACTTCATACACACACACACTCACACTCATGCCCACTTCAAACACACACACGCTCACACTCATGCCCACTTCATACACACACGCTCACACTCATGCCCACCCCATACACACACACGCTCACACTCATGCCCACTTCATACACACACACGCTCACACTCATGCCCACTTCATACACACACACGCTCACACTCATGCCCACTTCATACACACACACGCTCACACTCATGCCCACTTCATACACACACACGCTCACACACACGCTCACACTCATGCCCACTTCATACACACACACGCTCACACTCATGCCCACTTCATACACACACACGCTCACACTCATGCCCACTTCATACACACACACGCTCACACTCATGCCCACTTCATACACACACACTCACACTCATGCCCACTTCATACACACACACTCACACTCATGCCCACTTCATACACACACACGCTCACACTCATGCCCACTTCATACACACACACGCTCACACACACGCTCACACTCATGCCCACTTCATACACACACGCTCACACTCATGCCCACTTCATACACACACGCTCACACTCATGCCCACCCCATACACACTCATACCCATCCTCATTTTCACCTGTACTCACACTCATACCCACCCACTGTCACACTCGTCTCCCTTACTTACACACACATCGTACCCCCTTCACTCTCATGCCCACCCCTACACACCCACGCACAAACATACCACTTTGTGTGCTGTTTTATTATGCTTTTCCCCTTCCGTATCAGTTTATCCTGCTTATTCCCGCATTCCTTTCGGCTGCATTTTGTGTTTTTCCTCTCCAAATAAATGCTGACTTACGTAGATGAGTTTAAATTATTAACTCACGTGTAGGAGATTGATTGGCATTCCAACACCGGGCAATAATGTGTTCTTGAGTCCACGGAAAGATGTATTGTCTGTGTTGTGGCTTAAGAAAGGAAAAGACCCAGGAAGAGCTTTATGAAAGCAGCAGGAAGTGCTTGCTGAAGCAGCGCTGATCCGCTGTGTGGAGGGGTTTGCAGATTTTCAATTAGCTGCTGCAAGCTTACAGCCCGCTGTTCACATGAAAAAATTTAAAGTGTGTGTGTGTGTGTGTAGCACGTGTACACCTGCATGTTTGAGTAGGTTAAGCAAATACAAAGACCTGACAGTAAAAATTCAAATTAATATGTGCGGGAACCGCAAGGAAAACTGAAACGAGGGTCTTAAAAAGCGAGCGGAAACCCGCCCCCAAAATCAGTCTACATAGTTTTGAAATCAGACAAAGGGATGGCCGCAGGATGATGGGGGCATGCAGAAGCCTGTTGCTCAATCCGAGAGGATCAGGAATGCAGATCCAAGCTTCATTTACTACTCCTTTAGTCTGTTGCCCTAGAGACAGACTTAACATATTGACTTTGGCAACCCCAGGGTAGCTCGCCATGTCTGCAGTTATTACAGAAATCCATGACTTGGCGTGCAAGTTCACTGCCGTCCGTGCAACAAATTACGCTTCTGGTTGAGTGGGTGTCTCCAGGTTTGTACGTCACACTTTGGAAAAGAATAAAACAAATTAAGTTGATAAAATTTGTTGCATTCTGAAAGAGTTCAAATGCAGCTGGAAAGCAAGGCTTGTTGCAATCTACTCGAGAGGCTGTTGAGGACCAGGTTAAATGCCGGGCATCTTCTGTTCTGATCATAAATGAGGTAACTGGAGGATGTGGATAACAAAATTAACAGTCAGGGGAGTATTTAAATATTATTTAAGGACGGTAATGAGAAAATTAGCCTAGAATGATCAAGATCTCAGCCAGTTCTAATTTTAAACGATTCCCCAGAACCTTGCAGCTTTTCAGCTTGCTCCTGTTCTAGTGCGCCCTGCCTTTTGATAGAGTTCTTTTTCTGTAGTTGTCCTGGGAATAATGATGCAGACATCACCTTTGGATCACAATAATCTAAGTGTTTGAAAGCCGTGCAGTGAAAGGAACAAAGCCTAAAGTGGGAGAGGGGCCTGACAGCCATCTCAGAAGTGAGCCCCACTTAGCGGTATCTCCTCCAGGGCTGGTCTGAGGTCCACCTGTCTCAGGGACACTAGCATTGATACAGCTCACACCCTCTAGTCTCCACCCCAACCTGCTGGATCTGATTTCCTGAGGATGACTGAGACCTGGGAATCCCTGGTTTCCAGATTCTCCAGGGGATTCTTTCACTGCTACGGACGAAGGTGTGACATTTCCACAATATTTGCGCAGTCCATAGTTGTTAAGATACAGGGGTTTCAGGTTGCAAGTTTTCTCCTGCTGGTGATAATTTTGCCAGTATTTTACCTTTAAAATATTGCTTTAGGGGGCTGGAGAGATGGCTCAGCGTTTAAGAGCATTGCATGCTCTTCCAAAGGACCCGAGTTCGATTCCCAGCAACCACATGGTGGCTTACAACCATCTGTAATGAGGTCTGGTGTCCTCTTCTAGCCTGCAGGCATATATGCAAACAGAATATTGTATCCATAATAAATACATATTAAAAAATATTGCTTGATAGGAAAAGTTGCAAAAGATGCTGGAACAGGAGTCATTGCCCAAGCAAGGTTTTGGAGTGATGAGTTTTCATATTTGTGTTGGAATTACACTTGGATTCATCGTGAGAGTGCTTGTAATAGTCTAACGGGGATGACCTTGACCAATCTGAGCCAAGGGCCACTCCAAGTCACATCCTGCAGCAGAGCTTATGTGGGAGGTGGAGTGGGGGATGGTGCAGAGGCACCCTCTGAGCCAGAGCAGAAAGAAGAGAGAGAGGGCCGAGAAGGACTTGCTTTTGTATAAGGAGATGTAGTGCGGGTGTCCAGGGAGAATTCGCTACTCAGTGGCCACAGTAATCCCAGTGTCACATCCGGCAGCTGCTAGGTCCTGGGAAGGCATGCTGCTGGAAATGCCTGACCGCTAAGGGTGAGTTTAGGCAGAGAACTCCCCCTTGATTGAAGAGCGAAAGACAGTCATTTAGCATTCTAGTTTTGGTTCCTGGGAAAATGGTGCAGAGTTAAGAGTCTGTAACTTCTTCCAATCCCACCAAAGTGTCTCTTTGATGTCTAATAGTCTATAATGTATAATAACTGCTCATATATGTATATATAATTATCAGACTTTTATTAAACCAGAGGGCTGAAGAAGTGGGAAACCCACGGCTGACTTTGCCAAGCTGTTTGAAGACGTCTCAGGAGGAAGCCGCTTCCTGCTACCCAGGAAGTGCAGTGTATCTCAGTGCTTGAGCTATGAGATCAAGTGTCCCTGTGGGCTCCTTGGAAGACCTCAGCGTCTGCTTCTGATGGTGTCATGTTTGTTTGTTTGTTTGTTTTTAGCAATAGCTGTGGTCTCCCTTGTATGTAGACGTGTTTCTGGTGCTTTATAATTCAAGCTCCGGCCCTATGGTTGGATGCTGGCTTCGTTTACTGCCTCCTTGGGCGGAGTACAGATGTTGGCTGTGGGCCTGTGCCAAAGCACATCCTGTTTGTTCGGATGCCGCTAACCCTTCTTCATCCCTCGGGCCCTTAATCCAGCTTGTGATAATTTACGATACAAACAGAAGCCTCCTTCCTCCTCCAAATCAGATGAAACAGCCCTGGGTTTTACAGACTGGGGATAACATTTGCTGCATTCCTGCCAGAAAATGATTTTTTTCTTTTTGAAGAAAATCTATTATATCTATTTTAATTTTTTGCCTTCTCTTCCGCTTTCTGTTTTCTAAGACAGGGTCTCACCATGAAGCCAAGGCTGCCTCAAGCTTCATGTCTTCCTGCCTCTGCCTCCTGACTGCTGAGATAGCAGGTGTGAGTCACCGTATCCCAGCTTTAAATCCCCTTTAAGACAGGAAATGTATGCCTATGTTAATTTGAATATTTCAATTTGGGTCCATTCTGCCTAGAGTAGAACAATAATAGTACAGGCTTAAATTTTCGTAGTTCCAAATAGATAGCTTTAAAAGGGAGGCCTTAGTGCTTCCGCAGTGGCTTCCCAGCAGTGAGAGGGAGTCTGGGTGATGGGCATTGAGAGCCCGTAGTGGGTCACCGCACTGATGGGCTTGTGCACACACAGTGGAAGTCAGGAACGAGTGAAGTGGGTGTCGGCTGCACAGTGACATGACCAGTTAGCAGTCATGCACGGCGAACCCTGGGGATCCCCGAAAGCAAACTCGGAATGGTAGTATGACCAGAGCACAGCCATTGGCTCACTCAGATGGAAGGCGAGGTGACGGAGGTGCACCTTTCTGTGGCTTGATCATGCAGATGTCGAAAAGTATACTTACACAAACCAGGATGAATGCAGTGTAGTAAGTGACAAGTTAAGGGACCACTGTTTTATGTGTGGTCGTCATTGGCGGAATTGCCATTGCATGACGCATGGTGGTGTGAGGTGGTGGAGATCGCGGTCAAGTTGAGGTGGCCATGGGTTATAGACATCATTCTATATATTATAATAACGTCTCATTTGTTATCCACGAAACCAAAACTCTACCCACATAGAGCACAGTAGTATCTGTGAACACAATTTCTCATCGCGCATTAAGAGTTGGATCTGAGTTTATTATCCAATACCTTGAGAGTCTTTAATTAACGTCGGAAGAAGTCAGCTGGCCAGGACTAGCGGAGGTGTTCCAGGGTCTGTGTTGTCGCTTGGTGTACTTGTCCTACATGTTAGCTGTTTTCAAGAGTTCCTCAGGCCTGCGTCTTAGGTTCTGCTTTGCAGTTCATTGCTTGTTTACATTAATATACAAATATTTGAAAAGGTACATTGCTGAAGGGGAGAAATGGTTCAGTGTGCTGAGGCCTTTTAATTCTTTCAGGAGAGTCTTGGGTAAAAGACATGGGGCTGTGATTATAGCACTTGCCTAGCACGAGGTCCGAGTTTGAGCCCTAGCACTGCCAAAAAGGAAGAAAAGGAGTTCCCTTTGAGAGCTTATTTTAAATTACAACCTGTCTGTAGACAAACTGAGTGGCAGTGACTGGTTTGAGATGTCTTTTTCTTCTTCCTGAGCAGTTGTGGCTCACAATTCACTTCATTACCCTCCCATTATTAGCCTTTTTTTTTTTCTTGCGCGTTGCTTGGGTTCTTGGCCTTCAACATATTTTAATAAAGATAGTGATGATAACAAAACTATTCCCCTTATATGAGGTAGGTGGATTTATAACCAGTCTTGTTGGCACAATCTTGGCAGAAACATCCGTCTAACATATGGTTGTGAAAAGGGAAAAGTTCCAAGATGAAGAGGAAGGCAGGTAACAAAATATATTGATGCAGCACTATGCGCGCGAGCCACACACATCCAGCGTATCCCACTGAATGTAAGAACCGGCTGAGGGCGGTGCTGAACAATTCAGTCTCATTTTTGTGGGGTCGTAGAGAACTGACCTTAGATTGCATGCAAAAAAAGGACAAAACAAAATTAGCTTTGGAGTTATTTAAATGTCAACTTTTATGTCTGAAATAATTAAATAGTCAGCTTCAAAATTAAGCTAGGAAGGAAACAGGGTGGAGAAGCGGTAGAGGCCGAGTCTGAAGTGATGGAAGTGGGGACCAGGGACAGGAGGGAGGAAGGGGGAGATGGTCCTGATAAAGGACACTTCCCTTTGCAGCAATGAGGACGGCCCACGTGTTTCCATGGTCGAAGTGAGCATTCACTAAGCTGACAAGCCTCTAGTCACTTTTATTTAACAGTGAGATGGTGTGGGACGTAAGCCCTGGCAATATGATTGGCCAAGTTGTGCCAGATTCAAGAGACAATGGCTTGCTCCCCAATCAGGGCAGTTCTGGACCTTTCTGCTGTCACTTCCTTATCTTGAGGAAGTCGCAGCACCTTCTGCTGCAGTTGATGACCTTGTGCCCAGTCTCCCTGAGCACAGCCTGTAAGGATGCAGCTACCCCAGCTATCCCAGAGTGTCTGTCTGCCAAGAACATCTGAGGAGCAGAGGTGTTGGTGAACTGGGGGGGGGGGGTCCTCAGAGGATCTCCCCATCTCAGTATTCTTTTTCCTGTCCTTGAACATGGTTCCAGGCTGCTTGTTATGAGCTCTGTGGGAGTTGCATGCACTTCCTGTGTGCACGGCACTGGTGGCTTGCTGCTTTCCGTGCGCGGCTGAGCTGCCAACCTAATGCTGACTGAGTGTGGAGATGTTAAAGGAAAATTTATCCTGACTTCTACTAAAACACTAATGAAGACTTCAGGGAAGATTTCTGCAGGAGGGTTTTGTGATAGAGGTCAGGGAACCCTGATTGCTCTTCGAGCAGATGAGGGAGGGGGACTTGATCGGGGGAGGGGGAGGGAAATGGGAGGCGGTGGCGGGGAGAAGGCAGAAATCCTTAATAAATAAATAAATTAAAAAAAAAGAGATCAGGCTCAGTTCCCCCTGTAGCTTGGGTATCCGGGAGCAGAGCAAGGGGCCGATGGATAGAAAACCAGTAAGAGCAAGTCTCTGTGTCAAGGATGGAGGGCCTCTGTCTGAGCTGACTCCTGCTAAGCTCAGCCTGTGATCTCGGTAAGGTCATTCCTATTTCCACTTTGAGGTGGCAGCTTAGGGATGCTCTCCCTGCCACCTTGGTCCACATGATCACTTCTCTGTCTAGTGGCCTCTCGCTGGTCCCTTCTGGTTCATTATTCTGCATGAATCACCTGGCAATGTCATTTCTTACAATAGCCACATTGACGGCCTTATAATTCAAATTCACATTGAAAACCCTTTCAAAGCGCAGTAAATGAACAGGTTTTTGTTGCTATTGTTTTGTTTTTTTAACATAGGATGTGTGTTTTGTTTTGTTTTGTTTTTTTTTATCATAGCAGGATATGTGTGGGTTTTTTGGTTATTGTTTTTGTTTTGTTTTTAAGGTGTAAGTCTAGTACTTCTCACCACCTTTTAGGAAGCCTTTCCCTGTTTTCTCCAGTCAAATCATGTGAACTCAAGACTTCCAAAACTTGTCTTTTTGCGCCCTGGTCATTCATGTGGCTTGACACACTGTGGTCACACCCAGTCATTTCTTCTCTTGCAGTCATTTTAATTCTCCTCTACTTATGTAAGAAAACGCCTGTTGAAATCACCATTCCAAGAGCGTATGCCCTTTGATGCGTTCCGTGATTCTAAAGATGGTCTCAATCCAGTCCCCTCGCTGTGTGTGTAGGCTCGTCCCAGGTTGATTTCCCCCTCCCCCCATGTCATGTCTGTTCTGCTCATTGGCATAGCAGTTACTAGCTGCCAGGGGCTGCTTTTTGGGTAGACATTACTGTGCATGTCACACAGCCAGTTGGCACCACGTTTTGGCTCCCTCTGTGAATCTCTTTCTAGCTGGCTGGCAAGGGAATCTGTTCATTGAGAAGCAAGAGTGTGTGTATATTTGTGTATTTGCGCTTGTTTGCTTGTGCAATTTTGGCAGGGGCTGAGGCACACAAGCAGAAGTCGGGTCAGCTAAGTACAACCATCTCTCTTCTACCTTTTAGTATTCATTAAAAAAAAATGTTTCCCCTTCTTCCCATGCTTTTTTTGCAACAGAGAATAATCTGTAGTTTTGTTATCTGGTTTGCTGTGCTAATCAACAAGGTATATGTTTGCATTTAGTGGGTCTTTATCGTTTTGCTATTGGAATAATAAAAACAAGATAGAAGAGTTGATGTATTGAGATATCCATTCCTTGAATTGTAGAGACCTGTGGCCATAGTGATGCTGCGGGAGTTAGCTTGAGTGAGGACATGTGAGCTCACATTTGCCCGGTGATACTCTGGGTGTATAGTGCGCATTGACTTAAGTTTCACAGCGGCAATGTGAGGTCGCCACTGCTTTTTACAGGTGCAGAAACAGACCCAGGAAGGTTAAAGAACTTGTTTAAAGTTACATGGCACATAGTAAAAGTATCACTCACACTAACCTTAAATTCTGGCACAGGAATGGGCAACCCTGAAACCTGGAAGGTTTAGTGTAACGTGGCATAATTCTCACTCGTCACGCATGTCCCATGAGCCCTTGCTCATCGTGGGCAGTATGCTCACTCAGGACCCAGGCTGACAGACTCGATCCCAGCGCCGGCTTCTAGGAAAGCAGCTGGGGGCGGAGTGCTGGCTTCGTCTCTACCTGGAAGTATTATATTTTAGTTCGCACATTTTCTTGTCTGAGGCGAATTATTAGGCCATAATTCTACCTACAGGAGGTGGGAAAAGTACAGCTCTGGCATCCGTGTTTATGGTAGAGTTGGAGCTGGAATCCAGGCCGCCGGGCAGCAGAAGTGGTGCCAGGGGCTCTACTAGGAAAATGCGTGGCAGGTGTCCTGAGACCCGTGTTAAACAGAAGACATCCAGTGGCAGAAATTAATACTACCCCTCTATAATGTGTTCATTCTACGGGTTTGCAAGTATCCATATGATGCTGTATGGCAGGCGAGTAGCACAACAGCTGAGAACATGGCTGCATCCCTCCTCCACAGCCTTCATCCCTCCACTGCCTCTCTTTCTTCTCCCATGCTGGGCATTGAAGACGGAACTCAGAGATGTGCTGGACAGCCGCTCAACAGTTGAGCTACATTTGATTCCCACAGACGTGGATTCTTCAATTAATCTGCATGGGCCTGAGTGCCAATACCGTCAACAAGTTCACCATTTGACTATGGGAAAGACTTTACCTCCACGCTTCGTTTAAACGGAACCTATCTTCTGCGTAGAAGTGGAATAGATTTTTTAAAGTGTGTTTATGTGTACTGCTGTGAGAACAGTGGTTGTGCACACGTTGGATCAATGTGAGGCTCTTGTCCTTTACCGTGACTCTTGTCATGCCACTGAGAAAATGACGTCTTTAAAAACAGCTATAAACAGAAAGGTTCCGTGTTAAAGTTGATCTGTGAAGACACCACTGTGCACATAACTGGATTATAATGCATAAGTGTCGTTTTGTGTTATTGTTTCAGTATTTGGAACCTGGCTTGGTGTCATATGCCTGAAATTCTAGGGCTTGGAAGGGAAGTCGAAGCAGGAGGGTTAGGAGTTCAAGGCCAGTCTGTGCTACTTGAGATTCAGTCTCAAGAAGACAAAAGTAAAAAAAAAAAATGTAGGTTTTGTTTTTCTATGATAAAATTATAATTCTCCTTAAAGAACGTCAATTTAAAATAAACTTTGAATGTGCAGATTTCAGTGATTAGCGGGAGTAATCTTGTCCCCCAGACGATACATAGTAGCCCGAGGAGGCGAGGTTGCTGTAGACTTCCGGTGTGGAGAGACCAGAGAAGCCTGACATTTGACCGTGCAAGCATAGCCTCCCGCTCCCACAGGAACCATTAACCTCCAACGATACCTGGATCCACACTGACAAACTCGATTTCTCGGTTTACTAGGAATTATATTTCATAGAGTCCTTAGAATACAAAGTGCATGTAGGTCTCTGCTGTAAGTATTAGGTAGTGGCTTGCTGGGCTCTACTGAAGGCCGGTTCCTAAGGCCCTCAGGGAATTCTTTATGAGGAAGCCTGCTAAGCTGTATAGTAAGGTCGTGAGATGACGAACACATGTTAGTAAATTCTTACCCATGAAGCGGACATCACTGTGTGGAAGTAATGTTCTTCATCAAGATGTTCCTTAGCTGCCATGGCAATGTAGCTGAGGAACTGGGTTTTCATTGGCACTCAGTGATAATTGGAAGATTTGGAACCTGATTTGAGATCACGTTGTCAGTCATGGCTTCTCAACCTTGGGGTGACCCAGTATGTGTGTGTTTGTGTGTCTATGTTCATGTGTGTGTATACTGTACATGTTATATAATATGGTTTTTTTTGACAGGAGGTGTAGGTATCTTTTCTGTGCATTGTGTGTGGCTTCCCTGGACCTCACCTACTAGATGCCAGTGGCACACTCTTCCCTAATCCCTCGATTCAAAGTCATAGTTGGGGTAATCAAAATTTGCTGTGGGCAGATGTTCTCGGGAATGGAAATCCACTGTCCGGTAACTATTTAGAGGAGGGCTCTTCTTGACCAGGTGATATGCGCACTGAATAGAGAGAATGCGAATTAGCCGAGTGTGGCCGGGAAGGAAGAACAGTAGCGGGCAAGCTGGGCTGTTTTCCCTACGCCTTAGGTTCAGGAAAGTGCGGCATATTAGATTGGCAGTTGGAGGAGATTTCAGAATATAGGATACTGAGGCAGACATACATGTTCTGTCACTGCGCTGGGGCAGGGGAAGGTAGAGGAATTGTGTGGAAGGAAAAGCCTCAGATGTACCTGAGAGCTAGATTTTCAATTATTTCCCCTAATGAAATGTCAGCTTGTAAGGGCAGAGCCGCCAGCATGAAAGAAGAATGGCTCCGTGGGATGACGGGATGCAGGCAGGGCCTTCGCTGATTAAGTTGCTCATTATCTGCAGGCTACAGGGACAATCAGCCAATGAATTATTGTGGTGAAATATAACTTTAATTTTTACAGACGCCCGACAGCCAAGGCAATCTCACATAACTAGATTTGTCCTTAATGACTTTACAAGAACTCTTGTTTATCACTGAGCTAAATGAAGTAACCTGTAATGCAATGAGTTAATAGGTATAAACATGCCGAGAAGTGCCTGCCAATGATAGGCGTCACTGAATGTTAGTTATTGTTGTACGTTACAGGGAAGACCCTGAATGAGCGCATTCTGTATGGTTTTAACCTTAAGTTCTTTTATTATAGTTTTCTGAAAATTGATAATTCTTCTATTATATATGTGCATGTATACTATATACTAACTGCCAGGTAAATACATTATTAAATTAATGACAATATCCCACTTACTAGGTCTTTCAAGTCAAAGCCAGACGTTTTGGAGTGTGTGTGTGTGTGTGTGTGAGTGTGTGTGTGGCCTTTGTGTGTGAGTGTGTGCATGTGTAAAATGGGGTCTTGTTAGTTTGCCCAAGCTAGCCTTGAACTCACCCTCCTTTTCCTGCCTTAGAGGCGAGCTCCACTGTGCTTGTCTACAGCACAGATATAATGGAATTTGCTGCACATGAAGGCTTAGTATTTACAACCAGACCATTTATACTGTGGATCGACTGGTGCGTAGATTATACATTCAGAGTTTAGGCACTGAAGTCCTGCTCACTTGATTGATAGGTGTGAACCTTATTTGGGGATCACCATATATATGTGGGTGTTTTGCCTGCATGTACGCCACGTGTTCCCCAGTGCACGTGGAGGCCAGGAGAAGGCATCAGATCACCTGAGACTGAAATTACAGGCGGTTGTTAGGTACCACACGAGTGCCGTGAATTGAACCCAGATCTTCTGGAAGAGCAGCCCCGTGCCCTTAACCACAAAAGCATCCCTTCAGCCCTGTATTTGGGGCTTTGAGATACATGACTAGTAAAAAGGGTGGTGCAAATATCCAATAGCAACTCATTTTCAGGACTAAATCATAGCTCCTCAAAATAATCTGGTGTGTGTGTGTGTGTGTGTGGTAATCAGAGTTATGAGTTATCTAGCCATCTTCAGTATATTTGCCCCATTTATTGCCCCACGGAAGTGATATGACCTAATTATGACTTCAAAAGATTGGAAAGTCAGGGCCAGGAGAATGAAAATGCAATAGTTCTAGTGTTTATGTCCTCCTTTTATTCATTAATTTGTGACCCTGAGAGAGCCTTTTAATCTAGTTGAGATGCTATTTCCTAGTTCGTCACTTTGGATCCTCAGTCCCCATCCAGCAGCTACTGGAGAACTGCAGGGCTGGGAAGGCGCTATGAAGACTCGCGGCTCCTCGCTTGGTCCCCTTACCGAATGTGAAGGCACGATGAAGACACACTGCAGGCCTGTGAAGGCACTATGAAGATGCGCAGCTCCTGGCTCCATCCCCTTACCTTCCTCCATTTCTTTCTCCACATTGTTCCAGGCTCTCTCTCCAGTGTTGATGTGGACAATTAACTCTTAAAAATTCCTTTAAAGTCAACCGTCGTACCTGGAACAAAGTCCACAAATTTCAGCATGTTCTACAGCAGCCCCGTGAGCTGACATCCTTCCTGGTCTTGCAAGTCGTTCCTATGCCCTTATTGGTTGTCTAGATCACCTTATTGGTTGTCTAGATCATACAGGGCTCTGAGCCGGGTCCTCTGACCTGCCTTGGTGTGCACTGTTCTCTTATTTGCTGTGTCTCTGTTTGGCCAGGGTCCTGGCCTTGCATAACTTTTGCTTTTTTATCCTAAATACAATTCTGTGAAGTTCTACAAACTTTTGAATCTTTCTCCTTTCCCTTTTTTTAGATTAAATTATTTCAAGATTTTTTAAAATTTGTGTATATATGTATGTTTGGTTTTGAGCATGTGTATGTGAGAGCCGGTAGAGGGCATCAGATCTCTTGGAACTGAAGTTATGGGTGGTTGTGAGCCACCCAGCTTGGGTGCTTGGGTTCTCTGCAAGATTACCAGAACTCTCAGCCTCTGAGCCATTTCTCCAGCCCCTCTCCTTTTTCTCTTTATGAACTGGAAGTCTGTAAGGTCATCACTCGGGCTAGTGAAGTACCCTAGCATGCCTGAAACTGTTTCCCCATCACCACGTAAATGAATGTAATATTGCATGCCTCTAAGACATTGGTTCTCAACTTGTAGGTTGCAACCCCTATGGGGTTACATATCAGATATCTTGCATATCAGATGTTTACATTATGATTTATAGCCATAGCAAAATTATAGTTTTGTAGTAGCAAAATGAAATAATTTTATGGTTGGGGGGGAGTCACCACAACATGAGAAACCATATTTAAGGGTTACATTATTAGGAAGGTTGAGAACCACTGCTCTAAAGTAAGGTAGAAGTGGGAGAAAATTCAAGTGGTTTTCTAGTTATATAGTTTAAGGCCAGCCTGGGAGACATGAGACTACAACAGACCTCCCTCGCCCCAACACACACAAACAAAAGAAGACACCACTTGGGGCATTTAGCAATATTTGAATAATTAATACCTAATATTTTTAGGTTAAATAACAAATTTTAAAACTTATGTTTTTAATAATTCAAGAATTTTATGGAAAATAAACCAGAATACAAGTCATTTAAGAAATTTCCTAATGTTTCAAAATGCACTTTAATTTCTTCTAGTTAAATGTTTTTGCTTGCTTAGTATGCAAAGAAGGAGCCTATGGGGTGCTTTTTAAGAAGCCTATTGGCTGAAAAGATTGCTCAGAAGTTAAGAACACTTGCTGTTCTTGCAGCACCTGTAGGGCCACTCCCAACTAACTGTAATTCCAATTCCAGGGGCTCTGATACCCCTTTATGCTTGTTGGCCCCAGACATTGGGTGGCATGAATACATACAGACAAACACTCATACACATTAATATAACATTTTTTTTAAAGAGTCTGCTGCTCAGTTATGTGAACGGGGAGCGTTCCATGGCTTTATCTGTGGAAGAGTATCTAGACCAAGAGGCGTTTGCGTTAGTTATGAGCACAGTCACGTTTATATATAGACTTGCCCTGTTGAAAGCCCTACTGAAGTGGGCATTTGTTTGTAAATGACAGGTAACAGAACCTTCTTCGTGTTTGTGTTGTCTAGAGTAAATTTTAATCATAGTTGCAATTTGGCTTTGATCCTGTATTTGATATTTGCAAATGCTTTTCTATTTATTCGTCCCCTCCACACTTAGAGGCTGAGCTGAGGTTGGCTGTGTTCCCAGATGGGATGAGTAAGTTGTGAGTGCATCCTAGACGAGAAATCCTGGAGGGGAGGGATTTGCTGGTCATTCCCCTCCTCTCTCTGGACTGAGGGAGATGAGGGGCAGGAAAACTTTCTGAAGCCATCGGTATTAGACTCAGAGGCTCTGCTGCTTCAGGATTTCTGACAGTACTCTTCTTCATGGCCCTCTAACAGGGAGGTGCGGTGGACATGCTTCTTCAAGTATGTGTGCAGAACAGCTATTTCTTTTGAATGGAAGTACGTCCATCCATATTTATAGGTGTTTTAAAAGAACACACTTGGAAAAAACAAGTCATGTATTGTAAAAATAATTATTATATTCAGATACTGTTTGAGAATTCTTATTACATTAAAATTGTAAAACTTATGTTTATTTTTTATTTGTGTGTGTGTGTGTGTAGGTCAGAAAACAACTTTGGGGTTTTGGTTCCCTCCTTCAACCACTGAGGATTGAATTTAAATTATGAGACTTAGCAACAGAGACCTTCATCCACCCAGCAACCTCAATAGCATGATTTACGCTTCATTTATTTATTTGTTTATTAATTATTATTATTTTTGTACAGTGTATTGGGGGGTGCACACACGTATGGTGTATGCGTGGAGGTCAGAGGACAACTTACAGAGTTGGTTTTCTCTTTCAGCCATGCAGGTCCCTGGGGATGAAACTCAGGTCATTGTGCCTGCCAGCAAACACCTTTCCCAGCTAAGCAATCTTTGGCCCCTTAGATGCTGTTTTGAGCGTTCAGAAAATTGTCCCTATTAGCATTTAGTGGCCAGAAAGGTATTAAAGAATTGGATTGTGTCTGACAATGATTCCTTTTTAAAAATATTTATTTTACTTTAGATATATGTACCACATACATTCCTGGTACCCAGTGAAAACAGAAAAGAACATTGTGTGCCTTGGGACAGGAGTTAGAAATGATCGTGAGCCCCCATGTGGGCGGTGGGAACTGAGTCTAGGCCCACGGCAAGAGCAGCCAGTGCTCTCAACTGCTGAGCCATCTCCCCAGCTCCTGATAATGTAATTATTGATTATTAATGCAATCGTTCTATGTAAGTTACTTCTAGAAATAGAAACTGAAGAAAAAGTACAAATACAAGCTTATTTTCCTATCGATGAGGTTGGAATGAAAATATTATAATTTATTTTTATTGGAAAACAGTGACAGAGTTCAGATATCTTTGTTTAACCAAACGAAGGCCTTAAGTAATTCTGAAAAAAAAATTATCATTTGAGACAAAACCAAAAACGTAGCCACGTGTCAGCCTACCAATAGCTGTGTAAATCATAACTATGGGCAGGCCGTTGAAGACCGAACATTCCAATGTGATTGTGAATGGGGCCATTGTGGTTCTAAAAACTAAATTGAGCTATTACTGGTTTTGCACCTTTGGAAACATCTAGATTTTTTTTTTTTAGAATGAGTTAAAAAAAAATCAACTCTACAGAGCCAAAGGCATCTGTAGACACATTCATCAGAATTAGGCTAGAATTCCTGAACTAGACAGGGAACTCTAAGTAACTCATGTGTGAGCCTGAAGACCCTGTGGATGCGTGGCTGGTTTATGGTAAAGCAGAACTAAGGGTTCTCATCGGCTGACCGTGACATGAGGAGCCAGGGTCGCCTAGGGGTCCCGTGTAATCACGGGAGTTTTTCCAGGTGGGTGGAGGAGGCAGAAGAGCAGACGAGGGTGGTGTTGTGTGATGAGCCCGCTGTGGAAGAGAGAGCAAGGAACCACAGAACAGTGTGCAGCCGCTAGACGCTGGAGGGGCTGAGAAAGTTCATTCTCTCCTAAAGCGTCCAGAGCGGAATGCATCCCTGTCAGCATCTCGAGTTCAGCTCGGAAGGACCCCTTTCAGAAATGTGACCACTAAAACTCTGAGTTCATACATTTGTGCGGCGTAAAGATGTGAAGTTTGTCGTAGCTGTCACTGGAAATGAGTGTGCGAACACACACTTGGCAGCTGTGCGTCAAGTTTCTGTAGCCCTGGCTGTCCTACATACAACTAGCTCTGTAGACCAGGCTGGCCTCGAATTCACAGAGATCCGCCTTCCTCTGCCTCCTGAGTGCTGGGATTAAAGGCGTGTGCCACCCCCACCTGGCCTTTTTTCCCCTTCTCCCATTCAGAGCGGGAGATGAACCCAGGGCCCACATCTTTAGCCTAGTGCAGATTTTTAACCTCACAGAAGACTCCATTAAGATTAAATCAGAAGATAGGGAGACGAAAAAATCTAAAAGGTGTTTGTCCATGATTAGAGAACAGTTTTTTGAATGTTTAGTGCAATATGATCTCATGAAGCAATTTATAGTCATTTTTAAACAAAAGGAAATATTGGTATATTTATTTTTACAAATATGCAATGAATGTTGGAGATTCAACCATTAGATTCATGAGAATTTGTTAAACAAAACCATACATTTTCAATAAAATATAAATTTAAAAAAAAAAACTATATATTCAGTGGAGATCTAATTACAGCTTACAATGCAGAATAGTGCAGTAAGTATCAAAGGGGGATAGGAACTGAAGTACCTGGTGTAACTTTAAAAAGGCTACATTGTTTCTTTAGTATTTATGCACAGGGACACGTGACTTAGTGCAGGTGCGCAGGTCCCATGGCGACTGCAGAGTTCAGTTCTCTCCTGCCTTGTGGGAACTCAGCTCATCGCAGTTGGCAGCACCTGCTGAGCCACCTCTCTGGTGTAACTTTTATAGGAGATAAAATCCTCAATAAAATTCAACACAAGCTTTTGGGATGTCGACTCCACGCCTGGGCGGGTCCTTTCGTCCAGTTACGATTCTGCTTTTTCATTTCCTGACTCCAAGCTTTGGGGAATGCAGTACATTCTGCTTATATATCCCAGGGCGATGTGCGTTCTTCTTTGCGCTGTGGCCTTCCCCTTTGCAACCCCATGTAAAGTACTGGGTTTGCCTGTGAGGGCAGGCTGTGGTTAGAGATATTTACACTTGTTGGGAAAATTGTTTCCAGCCCACGGGTGGAGCCAGGCACGCAGAGTGATCTCAGCCCTATATGGCAGTGTGAGAAAATAAATAATGCCTGGTTCTTACAGGGCACCCAGGGATCCCAGCCACCCTGGCCAAATGGTTCGGAGCGTAAAATGCTAATTCAGAGTTTTAAGGGAACGTGTTGCTGTGGCTCCATTACAAGCTACAGGCATGAGTTCTGCTCAACTCCTGACACCTGTTCGGAGCCCCCACCACATGTTTCTGTAGTCTATGGACGGTCTCCATGGATCGGTTTTCCATATACCTGTCAGGGAAAGATGAACTATTGTATGACAGATGCCGTTTGTCCGAGGGGAACATTTTTCAACGTGAAGTGGGGAGTAGTCTTTTGTTTTTCATTTGTCATGTCAATGCTTTTAGTACCTAGAAACTCAGGCTTTTGGAAAGAGGCTATTGATTGATGGTTGGGGTTTAGTGATTTGTATTCGTTCTCACCCTCTGTGTTTTTCTTTCTCGCTCTTCTGCAGTGCTAGGCATCGAACCCAGAGTCTTTTACACGTGAGGCAAGTGCTAGACCCAGGGCCATATCCTCAGTTCCCTGCTGTCATTTTCTAATCAGAAATAATGCGCATTTCTAATATATATTTTATATATTATAGTATAAATATATATAAACATATCTCTAATATATATACATGTGTATATATTAGTCACTGTCTTATAGATCAGGCTAGCCTTGAACTTGTCACATCGCCAAGGCTAGTGTCAACTTCTCCACCCTCCTTCATGCTCCTGAGTGCTGGTTTCACAGATGTGTGCCACCACACCAATGTTAGCTGAACTGTGATTTTCCCCCCACGTCTGAAATGTGTTTTTAAGAGCATTTATGAGACTGAAATAGTACAATGTAGATTCAGCATTAGGGGATGACTAATGACAGTTTAGCTTACTTAGTCCATCAACTTATCATGGTTGAAAGACTAACCTCGTAGGCAATTTTGACATATTGTATTAAGTAGATTTACAAAGACAGGTTTTCATTATCTACAGTGGTCACTTATAGAATTGATGGATCATTGTGGAGAATGATTTAAAAGCTACTGACCTAGTGTAGTGGTACCTACTGCTGCTGTTTGCTTTCTTAGTCTGGTCTTCTCTTGGGGGATAAGGGCGTGGTTATGTGAGGTTAGCATGGACCACGATTATCTCACCCATTACCAAATTGCCGAGTTCTAGTCTCCCCTTTTAAAAAAAAGATCAAGCTGCATCAGATTTATTGCATTTTACATGATTTGTTTTTCACTTCTGTGGAATGGTTTTGTTATGGTGGTCGGGAGGAAAAACGCTTGATATGTAGGTAGTTACCACAGAGAGCATAATCCTTTTGATTTATGACGTCGAAAATGAGCTGTAAATGTCAAGTGATGAGAGAAGACAAACCCAGTGCTAGCTGAGCTTCATTTCAGAAGCAAAACATCCTCTTTTATGTAACGCGTGATTTGTGTTGTCTGGAAGGTTCTCCTTCATTCTCGTACCTAAGTTGCTCACTTACCCACCTCCTTCATTCATCCACGAAACAAAAGGCAAACTCTGAGTCAACAGTTGGTTTCTCTAGTGTCACGACACTAACTGCAATAATGGTGTTAGTCAGAACATTGTTTCTCCTAAGAGTGACTTTGGAAGCGTGCGGCTATGTTCGGAGAAGGCTCTGAGCAGCATGGCCCGTGCCTCACTTGTCTGACAGAGGAAGATGGAGCCCCTCATTTGGGGGCCTCTGTCTTTCTCTTGGCTTTTCTCAGTACTTAGTGGCCTGCGTCATCCTGCAATTTCAGTCTCTTCCTTTGCAGTGGCTTCTTTTCTCCAAACATCTCAAATTAATAATTAACTCTCATTCTTAGAAACAGACACAGCCTTCCCTCAGCTCTGCTGCTCCCTCAAGCTGCCCACCTCCCCCCGCCCCTTCCTCCGAGAAGCCAGCCCTGGCAAAAACCTGTGCCCTCACCTGCTCGTCCTCCCACTGACTTACTTCTGTGAATGCCTTGCGGTCAGCCTTCCCTCTTGCAGAGACTGCTCTTGTTCACAGTGGCCAGGCTGCCCTTAGTCACAAAACCTGCCCTTTCCGCTCAGCCTGGACTCTGGGCCATTCTTGAAAAGGCCTTGTTCTTCCTGTCCCCAGCCCTTTGCCTGAGGCGTTTCCTCTTTAGTCTCCTTTCTGGCTGTCATATTGAACTCTTGTGACTTTAGTCTACTATTGGTACTTGTTTAGTGACTCCTGGCCAGTGTCTTGCAGACACTCCTTGGCATTTCTGACTCGGGTCTCATCTCTGGTTTCATTCAGCCAGCTGCCTTTCCTACCTAGAAGCTTGGCCGGCACTACCACCCAAAGTGTGTGATGCTGGCCTTCCTACCTTTGTTCCTCAAATCATCTTCCAGTGACGTCTACTTTGGCTTCTGATATTGTCTTCCTTCTGTTGCTCAGCATGGAGGCCCAGGGTCACCCAGTCATTAGCCACAGCACCCCCTTTTTCCTGAGACAGTTTCTCTGTAACAGTTCTGACTGTCCTGGAACTCGCTCTGTAGATCAGACTGGCTTCCAACTCAGAGACCCGCCTGCCTCTGCCTTCTGAGTACTGGGATTAAAGGCTTGTGCCACCACACCCAGCCAGCATCCTTGTTTTTGTGAGGCTTTTGGAAGTTATCACAGAGCTTTGTTCTCTTTACCCACAGGAGTGTGGTAGCTGGGTTCATCTCTCAGTCAGTTTCCCCTTTTCTCCTCCTTCCTCTTTCAGGGCCTTTGGGTCATTCAGAATTAGGGACGAAGCCCTTTGCTGGCACCGTGTCCTCTGTAGCATGAGACTACAGACCTATGGGCTGGTTCCCTAGGCCCTCAGAAATCTGGTTATAATTTTCCATTTATGTCTCCTCTTTGATTTTTCAAAACTCTACTCTGACCGGTGGAGTCACATTAGGAAAAATCCCAATGGCAGAGTCTTCAAAGGATCCCGTCTCTCTGCTGGGTACAGCCCCTGCCATTACGTCACTCCAAGCTGCCAGGGTTTCCTGCACTCCTGCGGTAGCCCTGTGCCTGGCTAGCTTGTAGCCACTTTTGCCTCTTATGGTCAGTTTTCCACTAATGCGTGGGATTCCCTTTACTTCCCTGTTTTTCTCCTCTTCCCCGCCTCCGCCTCCGCCTACTCCTCTTCCTTCTCCTCCCCTCTTCTTCTTTAATGGAGTCTACCTAAATTGGCTAGGATAACTGTAAAATTGCATCCCCCTCTCCCCACCTTCAGAGTAGCTGGGCCTACAGCTTGTGGCTCTATACCAGCCAGATGTAGCCTTTTAGAGTAAAACTTGGATCTGAGTTCTATAGACATAGACTATGTACCATCTTGTCTGTTTACAGCTCTCCAGTGGCTTCTCTTGGACGCTCAAAACAAACCTCTACCAATTGTTTATATGGTCAGTCCATATTGGACCTTTCTCAGTGGGGCATTCCTTCCTGCCTGACAGCCACAAGGAAGGCTTAGAGATTAGCGCCGGTTTCTTTGATCGCTTCCATGCACTGGCCAGGCTGTGAAATGGGAACCCAGTCACACCGTTGGGCAGAGGTGCACACATGGGATCCCTCACTTGGGAGTTTGGGAGGATCCTGCAGTTGAGACCTGCCTGGGACACCTAGCAAGACCCTTTCAGAAAAAGCACTATCGTTATCCTGCACCAAGTGTTAGAAGGTCTGTGGTTGGAAGCACACTCTGCTCCATTGACCTTGGCTGTATTTAGAGCTTCGCAAGCTGTTCTGCCTCAGGACCTTTGTTCATGCCCCCTTCTCTTTCTTTGGCTCACCTCCTTCCATTGGTCACTCTTAGAGTATTCTCTCTCCTCCCATCAGGTCCCTCTGATGCTTTATTTGTGTTCTTAGTACTCATCACTGTCTGATGTTAACTTCCTATAGTGATCTTTCTTTCTTTCTTTCTTTCCTTTTTTTTTACACTGCCAGAAAGAGAACTCCATGCCAGCAGTGGCCATCAGTCCTGTTCCCCCTGTTTGCAGAATCCAGAGCACTGGAGGATGCCGGGTGCCTTGCCCTTTCCTGTCATGTGCCCTGGTATTTTTGTCACTAATTTAGAGTGCACTTTATGTGCATCAGCCCCATCCAGAGCTGCCCCGTCTTCAGGCTGCTTTCTCTCATCGCTCCCTGGAACACCTGCCCTACCTTTTACATGAGATGCACTTTATTCGGAAATCTGGCTCCCTGCTTGTGTTTCTGTCTTCCTCATTGGTCATGCTCAGTGACCCCCATCCTGGCAGTTTTGCGTGGTGAGAACAGCACCGGGCACTTGGTGGACTTTCATCACCTGTCAGTCAAATTGGTTAAGACACACCCCCTGTAAGGATTCATGCCAGGAGACCAGGAGCTCCTTGGCTTAAAGAGGGATGATTCCCTTGTGAAGCTGGAGGTAAAATAGTGGGTATTGGACTGTTGCAAGGCTCTTGCACTGGGAAAGCCTTGCAGGCTACCATAGAGCACCTCCCACAGATTCGCCCGAGGACAGCGAGGTTGTCCATGCTGGCATTTATCCACTTACTTGTCAGACAGTTGAAAAGTCTCCATTTCTGGACTGTGTTCTCAGCTGACCTCAGGTATTAGAAGTGTAGCTCGGAGCAGGAAGGGATAAACGTTCGTGAACGTTAAAGTGTCACAAAATAGGGAGTCGTTAATGTAAGGTTTTGCTTTTCTCACTTTTAACTGTAAAGTACATTTTAGAGGGTGAAAGATTAACAAGGGAAGCAGTAAACGGACTGAGATTTGTCCTCAGGTTACCATCCCACTTGTATGGTCGTTGTTATTATTTTATTGTATTTCCCTAACAGGCTGCTAATTGGGAGTTAAGTTTGGTTATCTTAAATTTCTATTAGGAAGTTGTCAAAGCCTAGGAACAACTGCTGGTATATCACTTAGAATATAATAATCTCCACAGCAAGGGTGCTCCAGGCAAAGGGTTTTTGCCTTGGGGTTGGCACTAGGTCAACCTTAAAATAGCCAGATAGATGAGTTGAATATATATTGTTATCACATAGCAAATACCCTTCCATGCTTGATAATGTTACAAAGGAAAAGAAGACTATTATGGGCTTTCTACTTCTTCTTCTCCTCCTCCTCCTCCTCTTCCTCCTCCCCCCTCCTCCTCCCACTTCCTCCTCCTCCCTCCTCCGTCCTCCTCCTCCTCCCCCTCCTCCTCCTCCTCCCACTTCCTCCTCCTCCTCCCTCCTCCCTCCTCCCTCCTCCTCCTCCTCCCTCCTCCCTCCTCCTCCTCCTCCCTCCTCCTCCTCCTCTTCCTTCTTCTTTTCTGATAGCCAAGGGGAGAAAGAAGGCTTACTTTCAGAGGGGATGTATTATGGTTTGAGGTCAGTCTGTTTACTCAGCACTTATATAGGATGTTTATAGTTTAACTTAGCAGTTCATTACGTGTATGATGCAGTGACTTTGGGTCCCTGGGACAACACGCATTTAGAAGGGCAGAATTCAGATATTTCAGGAAGAATGAATCTTAAAATTCTTGGCAACTTTTAGGGGCTCGAAGGTGAAGGGTTATATCATTTTGAATTGCACAGCTGTGTTCTTGGACGATAAGGCCTAAATGGTGTTCCCTTTCATGGCAGATTAGAACGTATGTCACAGGCGTGCAGGGCACATGCGTTGCCATGCAGAACTGTCATGAAAAGCTTTCTAGCCTAACACCGCATTTACCTGGAGCCTCCGAATTATTGTTAGTGTCTAGAGACAGTGTTAGTGTCTCCCAACTTTCCTCACGATTGTTGTCAGGGTGACAGGTTATGCTGTGTGTGAAATTATCCATTGTTTGTCCTTGATAAGGCTTCAGCCCAAAAAGTCGGATGATTTCAAGCTTGATTTTTGTGGAAATTAGGTTTTTAACACTTTCCAAATCCTGCTCAGCAGGCTGAGGGCTCGGCCGGCTGCTTGTCTAGCACAGCTCGTTGGAAGGATGCAGTTGTTGGTGTGTGCAGACAATTCTCAGAGTGCTCTTTACAAATGCTGTCTGAGGTCCAGCGCATTAGGCACCTTCCACTTGGAAGCCAAACAACAAAAAGATTAAAATCATGGCCGCCTGGCCCCTCTTCAGGGCTATGAGGATTACCCTTGCTCACTGGGGAGCTTGGAATGCTGCGTCAGCCCCAAATGCTGCCTGCACCCTCGTTTCTGATTAACTACTTCAGACATTTTCCCATTAAAGTTAACTTGTATTTCAGCTGCTTCAACACAGTGTGTTCAAAGACTCAACACCTAAACTGAACCAGAACTGGTTTTGCCAAACTTGCCTTGAAGGCTAATTTAACCTATGCCTGACCTCCGGTCTCATTGATTTTACCAGTAATTAAGACCTTTTCAAAGACCTTGTGTTTTTGTGTGTAGGTGTATGTGTGGGTTGTTTGGGAGTTGTGTGTGTGTGTGTGTGTGTGTGTGTGTGTGTGTGTGTGTGTAGGCCAGAGGCAAGCCTTGGTTGTCAGTCCTCAGGAAGCCCGCCCCCCCTTCCAGTTCTCACAACCAGGCCAGGCCTTTTTTGCCTGAAGCCAGACAGGCTGGCCAGGAGCCCAGGAATCTGTTTATCTCCACTTCCTGGGTGCCTGGATTCTGAGCACTTGCCTGGCTTTGTGAATTGTACTTTCTGGAGCTCACACTCAGGTCCTCAGGCTTACACAGAGGGCTTCACCAACATCACAGGCATCTCCCTGGCCTGTGACTTTGTTCTCGAAGATTCTAAATGCAGTTGCCCGTGGTTTCAAATTCCTGTGCACTTTACGCACCAATAAATACTACCAGGTTTTATATTCTAGCTTTGTGTCGCACCAAGGTGAACTGGAGAGACGGTGGGTCAGCTCTTTGATGGGAGGTTCTGAGGGAGCGAAAGCCTGTCAGATTGGACCCCTGGGCCCGGCTGGATGCCCAACATGCTAGGAGACTTCCAGTACCGGAAATTGCTTTAGTATCTAAAAAGCAGACAGTGACTGCGCTCGCGGAACAAAGCCAGTCTTCCCACTGCCACTACCTGCCCCACTCCCTACCCTTGCCAAAACACGGGCTCCAGAAATAGTAGGAAAACGAAATTTTATTCTGCGGAGAGAGGATCAAACGAAGTTCAGTTGGCTCAATCACTTTTGACGGAGGAAGGCTAATGTAAATATTTAATCACAGACCGTGTGAAATGACACGTATTTATAATGAGATTCAAAGGTCTTCGGTGTTCACGCGGGGAGTCAGCTGTCTATGGGCAACTTGATGCTTTTCTTCCAGCTACGTGAAGTTCGTAGTAAAGAAGGGGACTTTATCAGCTTCAGGTTTGTTACTATACTAATCAAAATCACTTGCAGCAGATAGCACACTGTTTCCTGCATGGGGGTGTCTTTTTCTCAGTTACAGACAGGCAGTGAAGAAGGAGGCCTGCCTGAGGCAGATGGTTCACTTTGATTTGAAGTTATTTCTTTGCGGCAGAAACAAAGTTCCTTTTTTTTTTTTTCCTTTCTCTTTTCTTTTTCCTCCCCTGGCTGTCTTTCTCCTAATTTACATGACCACATGCTAATTTGACTTAATTGCCTGGACTGTGGTTGTCAATAAGGACCTTTCTATCTGAGAGTGTCATTCCAGTCATGGTAGACAAAGTGAGAACCAGGGTGTGAAAAGTTGTCCTGTGCAAGTGAGCACGATTATTTTATCCAGAGTAACACGTGGCTCAATGAGGGAGGGGTGTGAAAGGGGAGATGCTCCCTCCCGAACACAAAGCGCTGGCATTACTAGCAGGAGCGCGCGGATACGCAGCCCTTGAGTTATCAGAACAGCTGTCTGCTGGCCTCCAGCCTACAAACAGGCCCGAAGGAAATGGAAAACAGTGGACAGAGAAGAGCAAACACGACCTGCCCCTTCTGCCCGTCCCTCAAATATTTGGTTAGAGATGGCGGAGGAACGATGGAGTTTTCTTAGCAGATAATTTTTGGTCCTTTGAAATAGTTTTTTTTTTTTGTCAGCAAAACTTAAAAATAAATGACTGATTCCTTTAACTCGACTGTGGTTAGGCAACAGCGGGTTCTCACGGGTATGTATTTAGCTAGCTGAAGTCTGTTCGCTCTGTCAAATACCAGAACCCTTTAAAGAATTTTGGTAATCTTTGCTGACTATTTTCTGAAATAGATCTGTTATTCTCTGCTTTGATTGCACAAAGACAACGAGGCTGGTGTAAGCCAACCCTCCCCTGACAAGTTGTGATCACCCTTACATAGGTGTTCCCGGTAGGACCAGAGTCTCTTTCTTTCGCTGACCTTTGTCGAGGTCAGATTGTCACCGTGTTGGTTTTTCTATGGTTGGGTTTCCACCCATCAGTGACTCCTCCTTTGGACTAGTTGAGAAGTGGGGTGACTAAGCTTACAATGAGCTCCTCGCCAGGCTCGGGAGGATTCTTGGGGAGTTGCCACGCCGCGGCTTCTTGGGAAGATGCAGAGGTAAGAGGACTCCAGGGACCATACTTCTTGGCTCAGAGCTGTTTTAGAGCAGTAGTTCTCAACCTGTGGGTCGCAGCACCAACCTTTTCACGGGGGTCCCCTACCAGGGATCTTGCTTATCAGATATTTGCATTGAGATTCATAACAGCAGCCAAATGACAGTTACCAAGTGGCAAAGGAAATACTTTTATGGCTGGGGGGTCCCCACATGAGGAACTGTACTAAAGGGTCGCAGCGTTGGGAAGGCTGAGAACCACTGTTTTAGAGGGTTTGGTCGGTCAAAAGTACGACTTCTCAATTCTGCACTGGTTCCTTGAAACCCGGGGAGTTAAGACCTATTCACCTAAAGGGAAATTTTACGTCTAGATTAGTTTTACTTAACAGATTTTTTTTTTTGCTTTTAGTGCCTCTTTCTATTAATTAATGAACTATTTTTTTGTATTTATCAAGCCCAGCGCTATTCCTTTGCCTACAAGTGCAGCTCAGTGTTTTAACCAGCTTGTAAGTAACTAAAGCTCTTGTCGATGTTTTCTTCTTTGCAGAAATGGTTCCTCATGGTCCAAACTGTGCTAGCAAGCCTCACACACGGCTTTTCTCGTCGCTAAATCACGTTGACTGGGATTGTGTGTGGTGTTGCTTCCTTCAGGTTCTACAGACTCTCCTGGGATGGCGGGAATGGCTGAATCCAGTCACCCATTTCATCCATCTCTCCCTCTCCAGGGAAAGGCGGTTTATAGCGGGTGTGTGTTCCTCTCTGGAGGCCGATACTCTCTAGATAGTGGTACATGTGTATGTAAAGCCCATCTGATACCCACACACACACTGAGAAAGCGTTGGAACTTGACTCTGGCCTAGACTCTGGCTGCTTGTTCTACAGGGACTCCAGGGACGGTAGCCATCACATTGAGTTCTTCTTTTTTTCTTTTTTTGGTTTTTTGAGACAGGGTTTCTCTGTGTAGCTTTGGTTGAGTTCATTTATTTTATTTTATTTTGGCCAGGAGAATTTTTTGCCAGCATGGAGGAGAATTTGTCATGTGACAATGGTTTGAAAGATTCAGGGACATTGAAGAGACACAGTGACTTTGATCAGTAATACTAGAAAATATTTTTCCTTCTTTCAAAAAAATATACTCCTCTCTCTCTCTCTCTCTCTCTCTCTCTCTCTCTCTCTCTCTCTCTCTCTCTCCCTCCCTCCCTTCCTTCTTTTTTCCTTCCTTCCTCTTTTCTTTTCTTTTTCCTTTGAGATGGGATCTCACCATGTAATTCTGGCTGGCCTAGAGCTCACTATGTAGACCAAGCTAACCTAAAACTCAGAAAGACCCTTCTGCCTCTGCCTTCAGAGTGCTGGGATTAAAGGCATGCACTCCACATTCCTGTCTAAGATAATCCTAATTCTGTCTAGAGCCCCAGCCAACCCTTCAATCTGGAACTTTCTGTCCCCATTTCCCATTATATTACCCTCAAATCGCAAGCCAGTATCTTAGGCCTTTTGCTATTGACTTCCCTTAATTTTGCCAGCTGTTGCTTGCCCTTGGTATATGTACCTTAGACCTGGGGACAAATACCCCCTCGTTTAAAGCTTTATTTCCAAGCCAACACACCCCTGCTCCTGCTTCCCCCTAATCTATTCTTGCCTGATGCTTTATGTAACTGGGGGCAGCATTGGGATGGGCTGGGAGGAATGAGTCTAGCGTGCACAGAAGACAGCCAAGTTGCCACTCTGCAAGCTTGCATGTTTGACGAGAAGCATTCCTTGAGATTGGGCAATGCCGCGCTGAAAGGAAATATTCTGTCTCGGAGTGTTTTGATTTCAATTACATGGGAAAATGTTAGCTTGCATTTTTGGAAAGTGTGTCAAAACACTGAAAACTTCTTAATCACGGGAGCAGGCTCGTGGGAAATCCTGGACATGCGAGCCGGTCATAAAGAAGAGTGACATCCTGACATTGGCAGGGAGATGGATGGAACCAGAGGACACCATAATAAACAAACCACATCCTGAAAGAATGACTTGCTCTCACATGTGGGAATGGGAAAAAATGGGGGAGGGGGACACAAATACAAAATAAAAACCAGTCCTCTCCACATCCCTTATTTTTTCTTCTATGTTTTTATTTTTTTCCCTTTTCTCGAAGCCCAGGCTGGCCTTGAACATCTGATCCTCCTGAGTGCTGGGATATAGGGGTGCACCACGATGCTCAGCTCTAAAACCACATCCCTAGTGGTGACAGTTTGGCTGGACCGACCGGTTCTCTGTTGCTGAGCCTCTGGCTTCCAATTTTCTTCCAAGGCTTGCATGTTCGCCCTTCATTTGCATTTGCTCCAGGTCGGTCTGGTGCTAGCCCTGTCCTGCCTACTCACGTCGAGGCTTGTCTGCCGTGAGTGGAAGTATCAAGCAGATTTTAAATTCTAAACTCGTTTCTTCTATTGAGGACTACCAAGGGTCTGTTGAACAGAGATACTAAACAGTATTTAACTTTACTACCTTACAGTGTTAGAAATGAATTTTGGTTACCAGCTTTTCTTACATTCTGGTGTGTAAGGTAGTCATACTGAAAAGGCCCCTCTATGTGACGGAGTCAGGAACAGAAGCCATTGGGACGGGAGCTTTGGTTGAGGTCGGCGAGATTCAAGTCTGGCTGGTCTCTGGCAAGTTTCCCCAGCAGGAGGTGAAGTAGAATGTTAGGATACTTAGAAACCACACGGCTACATGTGATTTTCACCCTGACCTTTAATTATGAGAAACACCTCTAGAGCACAGACCTCGAGTTGAACTGTATGAGTTTTCTTATCTTCAACTGTCCCATCCCTGTGACAAACCTTCCCCTAAAGTCTCCATCGAGAAGGGAGCCTGGTGCTGCTTGGTTTGCTTCTTTTAGAGAACGGATCGGGGGATCGGGAAACTGAGTCCTGTGAATCCAGGGACAGTAGAGATTTTTCATGGGGTTTTAGGTCCAAGGACGTGTGTCCTAGGGTGACAATGGCTGGGATGAAACACCATGACCAAAGCAACTTCGGGAGGGAAGGGTTTATTCTGCCTACACCTTCATTTCGCTGTCCACCACTGCAGGCGGTGAGGAGAGGAACTCAACCAGGGCAGGAACCTGGAGACAGGCACTGACACAGAGCCCATCCATGGAGGGGTGCCGCTTAATGGTTTGCTCATCATGGCGTGCTCACCCTACTTTTTTATGGAACCCAAGAGCACCAGCCCAGGGATGGCGCCACCCACAGTGGGCTGGGTCCTCCCCCACTGACCACTAATTAAGAGACTGCCCTACAGCTGGAGTTTTTAGAAGTATTTTCTCAATGGCAGTTCCCTCCTTTCAGATGACTCTAGCTTGTGTCAAGTTGACATAAAATCAGCCAGCATGGTTTTTTTTTTCTTTTATTTGCGTTGTCCTCCCAACCCGACTTGTTCCTTTTGGACCAGTTTGTTTAGTTCAGGCTGGCAGGCACCATTGCCTTAGCTTCTTTCCTTGTTCTGTGATAAAACAGAGTGACAAGAGCTACTTAAGGGGACAGGTTTATGTGGCTCCCATTGCAAGGAGGAGGGCAAGGCTGCAGGAACTTGAAGTGGTTGCTTGCCATGTACCCACACTTAGGAAGCAGGGAGCAATGGATGCAAACTACTTGTGTTTAGTGAGCTCCCCCCATTTTATGGGGTCCAGGCATCCCTGTCCAGGGAGTGGTTCCTTCCATAGTTAAGATAGGTCCTTCTATATCAATGAATGTAATTACAATAATGTAGAATCTGTCAGGTTGACAAGTAACTAACCTGCCCCATGCACCATGCCCAGCTTAAGTAATTCTGTCTGGAGGAAACAATTTTTGATAACATTGACCTCCTCTCTCTCTCTCTCTCTCTCTCTCTCTCTCTCTCTCTGTCACACACACACACACACACACACACACACACACCAGTCATGTAAAATTACGGATTTTATTTTGGAAAGAAAGTATTTCATATGAAGTCAGTGTAGTTCTACTTTAGAATTCTTTTAGTTTTAAGAGCGACTTCACCTATCTTGTAAATAAGTCTTTTTGATGTTTCACTGTAATTTGGAAAGTTGGATTTATTCCAAGTACTGCATCATTTTAGACACAGTCATAGGTGAAAAAAATGTGAATCAGGAGGTGCGGTTCAGATTCAAGTGCAAATGCTCCTTTGTGGTGAGAAAATGGAATAAGTAAAGGAAACAGGTGAGTGGGAGGGGAAGAGCTGAGAGAAGGTGGGGAGACACAGACAGGCAAGAGATGGGACCAGTCATAATGAGAGAGCGTGGAGAGCAGGAAAGTTGGTCACGTTCACCGTGTACCATGGCTCGCGCCAGCTCTAGCAGACTGTGTTATGGTTCTTGTCGTCTCCTTTCATAGGCAAGGGAGCTTGCACATTTTTGAATGGCAGTGGAACTTGGGTTTGAACTGATAATGTTATGTTGGTACCTGGTGACTTACCGTGCACTAAACTCCACCTCGAGGATGCTATCGTACAATCTAGATATTTCCCACCTCATGCAGTATATTCCGGTGGGGAAGATGGATAAGTAACTATTTACGTATGAGGCTGGGTTGCCCCTATTGCTGACTGGGGATGCAGGAGGAGAAGATCTCAAAAGAAACAGGAAGCCTGTTTCGTCCTAAATGAAGGTCCTTGCTCCAGAGTTGACTACACCCCTCTCTTACAACTCACTGCTTTACTTTCTGTGTTCTTTAATTTTTCCTCATCTTTTTCCTTATTCCTTTTTATTTTCAGTTCCCTTCTTATTTTTTCTGCCACAGTGATGTTGTAATATAAGTTTGCATATCTAACTGGCAGATCTTGGGCCTCTCCAGCCAGCTTACCCTACTTGGCAAATCCCAAACCAAGAAAAGAGAAAAGAAAATGTGAGGGTTCCTGAGGAAAGTCACCCAAGCTTGTCCTCTGTCCTTTATATGCCTGTGAACATTCACAAGCCACACAGAGAGATGTGTGGATAGACGGATGGACAGACAGACAGATAGATTTAGATAGATGGATGGATGGATGGATGGATGGATGGATGGATGGACAGACAGATATAGATGGATAGGTGGATAGATGGATAGATAGATAGATAGATAGATAGATAGATAGATAGATAGATAGACATATATAGATGGATGGATGGATGGATGCATAGATGGATGCATAGATGGATGCATAGATGGATGCATAGATGGATGGAGAGACAGACAGATATAGATGGATAGGTGGATAGATGGATGGATAGATAGATAGATAGATAGATAGATAGATAGATAGATAGATAGATAAGGACAGAGGAGGAGGGAGTGGAGGATTTTTATTAATGTTTAATGGTTTAACGATTGAGTTCTTGTCATTTCTCCTCAAATCATAAAGGACTTGCATTGACTAGTGTATAGGTTTCTAGGAGCTGACCCTAATGAAAGAGAGATGGGTGGGTGAGATAAGAAATCCCAAGGGGGTTTTAGGATACATGTTTGGTGCCATCTCTTGCCTTTAGGGTACCAGGGTAGAATGAGTATGATTAACATGGCCAGTTATAACTGCCATTCCTGTTGGTCATATGTTCTTAACAATTAGGAATGACGATCGTTCATAAGGACAGAAGTATTTGGCCTACTGTCCTCCCACCCACTCCTCTCTGTTCCCAAGAAACTAACTTTCCTGTTTCACCTACAAGAAAGCATAATCATAGCATGGAGCTCACCCCACCCACCCCACCCCCAGCCCTGTTTCCTCTGCTCTTCTGCTGTCTCCTTCGGGTGGTGCAGGAGTGAAAGTGAGGGAAGCCAAGGGCACAATGGGGGTTTAGTGGGGAACAAAAGGATGAATGAAATTCCTGTAGAAGATAAAATGGGTAGAAGGTCAGAGGTCATTTAAACTGCAGGGTCAGCCAGTGAGGGGAGGGAGGGAGGCTGTTCGCAAAAGAATGTGCTTTTTTTTTTTTTTAAAGGAAACAAAACCCCCAAATCTGAAACCTTAGATCAGCAGCTCTGCGCTGGGTCTTTACACTTCTAAGTGTTCTTTTTCTTTTTTTAATTTCCTGTTTCATCCTGCTTCCTGCACAGGGCATAGGGTCTTACCTACAGACAGCAAAGCCTGCCAGATTCCATGAGAAGTTTCTGGGTTTTATTTGGGTTCCCCAGGCCCTGTGCCCATCTTTGGGGCAGGATACACCCAACCCATCTCTGCTCCCTATGGAGTCACAAGGCCTCTGATCTGAGGCCAGCTCTGCGGGAGGGAGGGGCTTGCCTCTATTGGGGCCGAAAGTGGCACCTGTCTAAACAGCTCAGTCTCTTGTCCTCTGCTGAGGCTTAGCTGACCTAAGAGACTGGGAGTTAAGAAAAAAGAAAGCTTTTTGCTGAGTGTCTTCCCTTTGCTAAGTGCTCCATAGCCCTTGCTGTCACTGGCCCAGCCATCACATTCCATCACTGGGCTTACCTTCCCAGCAAAAGGGCAGCAGCCAGAGCCTGGAGGCTGCACCCCCAGAATGTAGAGGGCCACTGTGGAGCTGACCACATATTATATACAGAGCCGCAAGCTTCTAGGATCTCTCTAGGCTATTGTTGACTCTGAGGCTGGTGTCTAACGCTAAAGGATATTAGTGCACTGTTGAGACTTGTTTGAAAAATGTAGGGAATTCGGTTTCATGGGTGGCATGTTATCTAGAAGTTAGCAGATCCTCTTCTTAGATTTCTGATCTGTTCACATTGCCGCTATGATGCCCCCCCAGTACTAAATGTGATCTTCTTGTTCCTCTCATGGCTTGGGTGTCTTCTACTGTGTATCCCAAAAAGATTGGACCATTGATGCTTCCAAGGTCCTCTGTGAACACGGCGCACATTGCCAACGTCCTCATGGTAAAATGATTCGTTTGAGGGTATGGTCAGACCCCTGGCCGAGGTTAGTCACTAAGCTGTTGTGACGAGCATGAAGACAAGCATGAAGACTTCACTGACCCATCCTAGATGGAGTTTCTCTGTGGCGCACAGAACTACTACTTTCCAACGTTCTGGACTTCTGCCATTTATAACAGTGGAGATTTCCTGGGTTTTGGTGTATCCTCTTAATGCTCCCCTTCCCGATGTCCTTTGGTGAAGCTTTGGTGAAGGCTGATATTTCAGGACTGTTATTAACAAATTTCTTAAAGCTTTCGGTTTGGGGAGGCTTTTCTTTAGGATGTACCATCTACGTTGCCACCCTTGCTGGATTTCCCAGCTTATCACTGTTTATCCATTCATGAATATAGCCTGGAGCTGGGGAGACGGTAAAGTACTTGCCATGTAAGCCTAAAGACTGGAGTTTAACACAAGAACCCATGTGAACAGCCTGGCATGGTGTGTGCTTGGGGAGGTAGAGACAGGTAGATCCCTGGGGCTCCCTGGTCAGCCAGCCTCACCCGAAGCCCCAGTGTCTCAAAAGAACAAGGTGGCTGTCACACCTGAGACTGGCTTCCACATCCACCCGTGACATCTCCCCTGAATAAACAATATGAGCTGGGTGTGGTGGGAAATGCTTGTGTCTCAGCTAGCTAGGAAGGTTCTGAGTTCAGCCACTCTGAGACACATAGCAGGACCGTCTCAACAAAACGCACAGAAAGAAGTGAGTGTGGTTTTCTTACAGTGCTGGTAGTGGAGGAAAGAACAAATTGTAAAAGGCCCCCAATTCTAAGTATTGAAACATAAATGTCCCCAACAGATTGCGGCATCTTTTTCAGAGATCATTCTGCCAAGGCATGTCACATGTCACTTAGTCGGGTAGCTCTGCTCCTTGGCAGGCTGTGTGTTTTGTTTAGGTCTGTTCTGGTTACAAAATTCTTTGTTGTTGCTATTTTCTGATACAGGGACTATATAGCCTTGACTGGCCAGGAATTCATTATATAGACCAGACTGGCCCCAAACTTGCCGCAATTGTCCTGGTTCTGCCTCCTGAGTGATGGGATTAAAGGTCTCTGTCACCACGGTGGGCTCGGTTCAGCAACTGTTTAAATATTCTTAGGATTGCCTTTCTTTCCTCAAGTTAGAAGCGTTTTTATTCAGCACTGGTGTGGTGTGTTGGTAAATTCCGAGAAAGGGAGAGACAGAAATGAATTAGTCTAGCTGATGGATTAGCCTCCCTTGGACTTCCAGAGTGAGAAAATACATGGAGGATTTTCCTGACAAGGTGAGTGTCTGTCAGAATTTTGATGAGAGCAAATGTCCGGAAAAATAACCCGAGGAAGGACAGTCTGTGGGCAGCGCTCTCCTGCTTGGGGCCATTTGTTTGACATGCCTGGAAATTCGCCTGCATTTTTCAGTGATTTGATCTTATTTTCCCTAACTCAATTATTAACCGAAAAGAGATAGAGGCTTGGGAGCATTTCCCAGGCTGATTACTGTCTTATCAATGGGATTACAAAACTATAAATTAGTTTCCTTGATAGAAATCTCACAAGCCATTTCTGTGTCTCCGAAGACATCCATGTGGTGTTAATTTTGACCTGATTCATGGGTCCTCCGATACCCCAGCACACAAAAAGCAGCCGTAAGAAAGCTAGACTTACTGGCATTAGCAATTTTATTGCTCTTGCCAAAGGAATACTGTGTACTTGATCTGACTCTGGTTTCAAAACAAATGTCAAAAACTGAAAACACTGGACGTTGTGGAACATAAATCGGGCATTTAATGAAGCAGTTGCCCCAGGCTTCCTCCTTACCCTGTCACGTCAGGTGATCCCTTTGCTGGTCATGTCCCCTGTTAGTGTGGGATGCCTCCTCTGCCTTAGTTTTCTGTGGGGTGAGTGACGTATAGACACTTCACTTCCTCATAAAGTTTTCTTTTCTTCAGTCAGCCAGTCAACTTCTTACTTTTCAAAGATTGGTTCAAATGACAGAAACAAGGTAAGTGTGTAAGGCTGTCCTTGCACGATTCCTACCAGGCTCATCCCAGGGAGTTTTTGCCTCTGATAAGACAGAAGGCTCTAATGTTAATTGTCAAGGTTAAACACTTGACTTCATTCTTTGCTTTTAGCAATTGAAACGTGAATCTTGGCTTACTTTGGGAAGTTTAGGGGTTGCTGGAGGAAAGAGGTATCGTGCTATTTGGTCATAAAAGTATGCTGTTTTGATTGGGGGGGCGGCGATAAAACCTTGGCAGAAAATGTAGTTTAATGAAATACACGTTGGGAGTTTTGTTGATTTAGTTTGATTAAAAGAAGATGTGCGCCTCAAAACTTAAACAAAATACCAATTTAAAAAAAGAATCCTGCAGGACTTAAGACCTTTGAGCCCGTGTTAAGGGAACCCAGGGGAAACGCTAGGGGATATAGTGTTACACTTGTCGAAGCTAATTCTTTCCTGAAGACCGTGCACTATGTGGGGTTTGCTTGTTTGGGTTTCATCTCATCTGACCGTCCACAGTGAGGTTCCCTTTTCCTCAGAGCCTGTCAGGGTGAAGTAAGTTAGAGCCAGGAGCGGGAAAGGTGCTTTCTGAATGCTTCCTGTGTGCCAAGAGTATGCTAGACCCTCTTCACTGCAGAGCTGTGGGCTAATGCCTTCTTGACAAAGAAACACCGTTCAAGGTCACACACCTGGTTAGTGCCATCAGACTCTAAATGCAAACCGTTTACCACCACCGTCTGTCTGTCTTCCTTAGCGTGTTCCTTAACATGTGACTTCATGGAACACATGCCTCTGCGACCTCTTGGCAGTGGAGAGGACCCTGTTAGAAGAGTGTGTCTCTTCACTAGAACTAATGGAAACCCGGAGGGCTGGCGCTGTCGGTAGAGTGCTTGTCTAGCGTGTGTGACACAAACCTCTAATCCCAGCTATTCGAGGACAGAGACAGGAGGACTGCATGGTGGGCTTGAGACTAGCTTGGATTCTGCGGGACCCCGTTTCAAGGAAGGAAGATGCCAGGGAAGGAGGGTGGGCAGGCAGGCGGGAGGGAGGGAGGAGGGAGACCAGTCATTCATTCAGCAAATGTTTGATGCCCTTTCTTCCCAAGAGCCATCCCCTAAAGTGTTCAAGAGAATATGCGTTACTACCCAACTACAGAAAGCTTCATTGTCCCTTTATTTATTTTATCGTCTTCTTGCTCAGAAAGTGTGCAGTTGTCAATATTTCAGGTTCCTTTTATTGAAGTCTACCCCAGCATTTCTAACGGTAAATTCACGGAGCTCTACTTTAGGGGCAAAGTTTAAATATCCGAAGGCAATAACACAGCCAGGCAGTTCCGAAGGGTTGGGCTTTCCTTTTTTTTTGCCGTAAAGTGCTTCATGACGTTGGGAGATGAAATGATTGCTGTGCCTGCTTTTGTAGAAACAGACGGTTCTCCAGGCCTGGAATTAACTGATGCTTTGGTTTCTGAAGGTAGGTATTTACTTCCATTGTACTTTTAGAGGCCCAGACAATAGTGACTCTGCTTTCAACCCAAATAATAATTATAAACAGGCTGGAAACTGAAGACTTGTTCATTTTAATTTATTCTTTAGAGAGAGCTTCAGATGAGATGGCGCACTGAAATCGCACTGCCCAGCCTGAACCTGAGTTCTCATCCACACAGAGACCTACTGTTTCAGGCTGTTAAATGTGTACTCTATTTGCCTGGGTGTGTGGGCACAAGAGAAATAGCGAGGGCAAGAATCGAGGTTGATCTGATGCCAGAAACCAGACCTCTGCCGAAGTTAGTAAGCACTGAGCTGAAGCACTGGGCAAAGAAGCAGTGTTTGTTAGGGCCCAGGCGCTCACACTGTTCCTGTCTTTGCAGCGAGGAGGACGCTGTGTTGCACAAAGCAGGCCCCTCAGACTTTGTAGAGTGAAGACAAAGATGTCATCCATTCCAGCTCGTTGTTCTGGGGTCAGAGATAACGAAGTTCTGGTGGACCCTCCTTGTGTTTGCTTTTGAGCTTATGTTGGTCCCTTGCTATGCTATCCATTGATACATGCATCGTGTCCTCTAATTCTCAGTGACTCGACGCGATGCCTTTGCCTTTTTGAGATGGGCAAACCAGACCTGGAGAGCATCAGATACTGTGGAGTCTGGATGTGAACCCAAGTTGACTGTCCATGCATTTGCCCTTTGACCAGGATCCTGGCTTCCTGATTTTCCCTACTTGCCCGTAGTGATGGATGGAGGGCTTTTGGCTTGAGCCCTCATCCTCAGCACTAAGAATAGTAAATCTTTGGTGTTCTTTGGAAAGAATAAAATCAACACACTACCTCAGCCGGGAGATGGGAGCTGGGGGAGAAGTCGGCAGTGTTTTCTCTCTGACATCACAGGAAGTTGCCATGGAAATGATTATGGTATTATGAATACAAAATTATAACTTTGAGCAGGAAATAAGCTGCCTGAGGAGGCAGAACACGGAGGAACAGCCACGCCGTTGTCATGAAAATGCCTTTTAGGTTTTAGATGAACAAATTTAGCAACATGAGGTCTGAATGCCTGGTCTCTTTCAACATTCCCGAAACATCAGTGTTAAATTATTCTTTTTAACTCGCCTCAATTTTGTTCCTACTTTCAGAACTTGTTGAAAGTAAAACAACTCCCATGTGTGCCTATGTGTTTTTAGTTTAGCAAATATTGTTTTTTAAGATCCTCCTTGCCTCAGCCCCTGTCAAATCCTTGCTTCAAAATATTCCCAGTGGAGATAAACTGTTTCCTGGCTTTTTCATCAACAAGTGCGCTGCAGGAGAAGTTAGAGCTGGTCTTAGTTAATTGCTGAAGCCAACTGTAGCAATTGGTCTGGAAGGGTGTATAATACAACCCCAAATACAATTTCTTTCTAATAAAACCTTCAATTTCCAATTTCATTATCCGTGTTACTCTTTGTGAAATATAAAGCTTTCCAAACATGTTTGTTTAGAGAAGGTTGATCGTGTTTTAAAACTCGCCACAGGGAAGATGTTTCGGGATGCCAGCCGTCAGAAGTGGTGACATCCCATCAGCGCCTGCCATTTTCTTTACGTTCCGAAGGGTTGGTGTCTTTGTTTATTTGCCTTACCGGCTCCAGCACACACTGAAGACAGCTGTCCTCTCGCTGATGGCATTTCCCTTTGAAAGCCCAGTGCTCTGCACAGGGGCTTCATAGTTGTTCGAGCTTGGGAATAGTGTTTCTCAGCCTGTGGGTCCCGGCCCCTTCATAGTGGTTCTATACCTATCAGATATTTACATTGTGATTTATAACAGGAGCAAATTTACAGTTGTGAAGTGTGACCAAATAATTTCATGGTTGGGGTCACCACAACAGGAGGAGCTGTATTAAAGGGTTGCAGCGTTAGGAAGGTTGGGAAACACCTCTCTAGAAGCTTTGGTGTCCGAACCACCTTTCTCAGACTATTCTGGGATTTGCCATATCCTCTCAGTCTGTGAATAGGAAGAAAATGGGAAGCACATTAGCACTAACAGGGGATTTTAAGATGTCGACTGGGTGCTGGGAGGGTAACAGAGCAATAGATCCAGTCCCCTACACTGCTAATTAAATAAACAAAGACATAAGTTGGTAAAGGAGCACACATGTGTAGCTGAACTGGTCACGATGTAGGTGACAGTGCATCCCATGGTAGTAATCATTAAGATGTATGAATGGTAATTAAGTTACATTTGGAGCATGCAACTTGCCTGTCAATCAGGGGCGCTCCCTCCCATTTGATTGCAGATCATTTACTGACGACTGATTTCACATTGTCCCGTTCTTCCCGCTCTTTCCCATCTTACGTTTATCATCCGTTCGTCTTGTAAAAGGAGCGTATAGTCCATTGTATAAGAGAGCAGTAATGCTAGCTGTAGCCATTTTTACAAAGGCCAGTGTTTCCAATTTATCCATGTTATAGCGAGCAGGGCTCATTCCTACGGATGTGGACATTTCCTTTCCAACTTTCACTTTGAGCTGTGGATTGCTTGGAAAGGATTCACAATTCTCTAGCAACATATGGGAACTTAAAATTCATTTTTATATTATTGATTTTTTAAATTGCTTTGTGATTAAGGGACATGGTTTATATAATATCTATTCTTGGAAACCCATTGAGGCTTTTTTTGTGGCTTACCACGTAAAACATTTAGAAAATCTGTACATGAAAGTGATATTAAAGGTAGACATGGCACAGGTTTGTAAGCCTCCAACTCAGAAGGCTGAGGCAGGAGGATCGCCGCAAGTTCATGGCTGGTCTGAGGAGTCTAGTATGTTCCTGGCCCCCTTGGGCTGCAGTGTGAATGAGACTTTGTCTTCAAAGACATAACAGAAAGCAAGCACGTAAAGAGAGAGCACGTTTTATGTGCTACATATTCTCTGCTCAAACATGTTTTAGAATCTCCTGCTGTTAATGGATTCATTTCATCATTTAATATTTTCGTTACAGATTGCTATATATATAGACAGCTGGAATTTTTCGTTTCTCTGTAATTCAGACTAGCCTGAAACTCACTATGTAGACAGGGCTGGCCTAGATATGTAATGCTCCTGCCTCAGGCGCCTAAGTGCTGGGCTCACAGGCATGTGTGGCCACGCCCAACCACCTGAAGCTATTTTAATTGGTGCATGCATTGTGGAATGATAGTTTTCTGTTAAAATCTTTTGTTTTCTTTTTTTTTATTGAGAAAAAAACAATTTCCGCCTCCTCCCAGCCTCCCACTCCTCACCCCCTACTCCTCTCCCTATCCCCCCACTCTTCTCCCCCTCCCCCACTCTTCTCCCCCTCCCCCTCAAGTCCGAAGAGCAGTCAGGGTTCCCTGCCCTGTGGAAAGTCCAAAGTCCTCCCCCCTCCGTCCATGTCTAGGAAGGTAAACATCCAAACAGGCTAGGCTCCCACAAAGCCAGAACATGAAGTAGGATCAAAACCCAGTGCCATTGTCCTTGGCTTCTCAGCAGCCCTCATAGTCCGCCATGTTCAGAGAGTCCGGTTTTATCCCATGCTTTTTCATTCACAGTCCAGCTGGCCTTGGTGAGCTCCCAATAGATCAGCTCCGCTGTCTCAGTGGGTGGGTGCACCCCTCTTGGTCCCGACTTCCTTGCTCATGTTCTCCCTCCTTCTGTTCCTCATTGGGACTTTGGGAGCTCAGTCCAGTACTCCAGTGTGGGTCTCTGTCTCTATCTCCATCCATCGCCAGATGAAGGTTCCGTCCAGATGGGATTCCTCAGCAACTCTTCTCTTAAAATCTTAATCACAGATGATCTCTCTCTTTCTTTCTTGGCAAGAGGGGGTGAAATCTACTTATAAAATGATAACAATGTGAGTGCTGGACTCTATTAGGTTCTCCTAGGCTTTTGCTTCATGTCTGCTTTACATGAGTTTCTTGCAAATATTATAGTGCTGGATTTTATTGTGATGCTTTTAAAACACAGTATAGTCTGATGTTTAACTAACAGATTAGTTTGCAATTGTGCTGCTTCATCATCATCATTATGGAGACAGGATCTCACTGTGTAGCTCTAGCTGGATTGGAACTCCCTATGTAGACCAGGCTGGCCTCAAACTCACTGAGATCTCTGCCTCCTGAGGACTGGGATTAAAGCTGCGTGCCACCACACCACATTCATCTCCCCTCTCTGGCTATCATTCTTGCTCTTGTCTTTCTTTGTCTATCATCGGTAGATTTGGAAGCTTTGATAGGAGTTTCTACTGCTTTCTTAAATGTATTAGTTGTCCTGTACTCTGGCTTGGGCACCGAAGGTGAGATCACGTGCAGTTAGTGCAGCCCATGTGACTGGGATCCAGCAGCGATGGGAGCTGATGTGGTATATGATGCTTCCTGGCAAGGTTCTTTGGGAGTGCTTGAAGTTCATCCCAAGCTCCACTCTGCCTTCTGCCTCTGGATGGGAAAGATGGGAAAATGCAAGGATCGAGTCTTGTGAGAAAAGCAAGGGTTCAAGTCTGTGTAGAGGAAACTTTCCAGCCAACTGGTCCTTAGACTGGAATGAGAAAGCAGCATTGTCACTGAGACCTAGGGCTTCTCACAGCGGTTGGTCTCCCTAAATGATGGAGAAATTACACACTGATTGTCTGGTAGTTACACACAGTAGAGTCTCAGTCTAAACCCAGTACCAGATTCCTCTCTCGAGGTGCCTAAGCTCCACCCACCTCCTACCCACCTCACAGACTGCCTGAGGGCACACAGGCAACAGAAAGAACCTCAGACACATGTCATAACACACACATAGGAAGTGCCCAGTGTTTAGGTTTGCCCTCCTCTGACCAATTATGTCCCCTGATTGCCCCTGAAGCCTCCTCTCCAGGGGGCCTTTGCTCTCCTGAAGTATGTCCTTCAGAAGCCTCAGTTGGCCAGGCCCCGCCACTAATCCCGCCCCTGTGTTTTCATCTTTTCATGCAGATCTTTCTCTTGTTTTGAAATCTGGGTTGGTTTCTTTTCGTTTAGCACTTCAAAGATGTTTCCACAAACCTTTGGCCTCCATTGTTTCTGTTTTCTGTTGAAGTCCCTATTTTCTGTCTTTTGCTAAATTATGGGCTCTTCTTGAATGTTTCTGTGTTTGATACTTTGAGGTTTTATTCTAATGAATATCAATGTGATTTCTTCTTACACACCCTCTCTAGTATTCATTTTGATAAATGTATTAAAATATACATTTGTAAATGTTTACATAAATTGATGCTTCAAAAAAAAGATCATTTGGTTGATTTCCATGGAGAATACATTATTCCTAATAACAAATCTGTTTAAAAATATACAAATCAGAATGAATGACCTGACTCTTTTATTTATATTTAACATAGGAAGAAGAAAATAAAACAAGTATATGTACTTTGTGATGTTTATGAAGATAATATTTTAGAGCAGAACACTGTTGTGAGTGTAACTGGGCTTGGTCGGGGTGTTCTTTGCACCAGCCTTGACAGTTAGGTCTTTCATAAGGGATTTACAGTGTGAAAACCTGCAGTCATCTGTAAGACAATTCCTGATCATGGAAAGGGTCTAAAAGGTGGAATCATACAACCTCATACTCTTCTGTAACTTACTCAGCAGAGAAAACAATTAAATCATTGGATATTTTATCTTGATCAGTATCCTACAGTTAACAGTTCTTAGGTTATATCTCCACCCCAACCCCGTGTGTGTGGTCTATGTATGCTTGTAAGGGGGGAGGGTCATCTATTTTGCATGCATCCTCTATCACCCAACACCTTACCCCCATCAGACAGTGTCTTTCCCTGAGCCAGACGCTTGCACTTTCAGTGAGGCTGGCTAGCCAGCAGTCCCTAGCAGCCACCACCCCCATCTCCACATCCCCAGCACCGGGATTCCAGAAATGTACAGCAACAACAGGTTTCTATGTGGGTTGCTGGGATCTGAACTCAGGACTCCACGCTTAGACAATAAGCCCCTTTGCCCACTGAGCCATTTCCCCAGCCCCAAACCCGACATTTAATCATATTCTAAAGGTATGAAATACTCACCTGAACAAACAATATTAAAGAAATGTCCCTTGTATTCACTGAAGGATTGCTAGATCCATAAATCTGCGACGTCAAGACAAAAATGTCAATACTTCTATTTATTTTCAGGATTGACATGCTGTTTCAGTTATGATTCTGTTGTGTAAAACACACAGGGAGCTTGGCGGAGTATTCATTACCAGTCGGTTGGGGTTTAGGATCATCTGGTGTGCTATGGGGATATTATGGGGATATTCCCAAAAGGATTTAACCAAGGAGGGATGGCCCTGACTGTGGGCCGCAGGGTGATATGGGCTGGGATCCTTTTCAGAATAAATGGAAAAAGGAGGCTGAGGACAAGTAATCTGTGCCCATCCTGCAGATAGAAGTGACTGGTACCTCATGCTCCCGAGCCCTTTCCTTCCCGCCATGGTGGGCTGTACCCTTAAATTATAAACCCAAACAAACCCTTCGTCAGCTGTTGGTCCTGGAAATGAGAAAGCTAACTAGCTTGTTACTGGGCCAGATTTCTGTGGTTAAGGTGAAGAAAAACATATAGGCATCCTCCTGAATATTAACCTTCAGCAGGTGATGAAAGGAGACAGAGACAGAGACCCACATTGGAGCACCAGACTGAAATCTCAAGGTCCAAATCAGGAGCAGAAGGAGAGAGAGCATGAGCAAGGAACTCAGGACCGCAAGGGGTGCACCCACACACTGAGACAATGGGGATGTTCTACTGGGAACTCACCAAGGCCAGCTGGCCTGGGTCTGGAAAAGACTGGGATAAAACCGGACTCTCTGAACATAGCGGACAATGAGGACTAATGAGAACTCAAGAACAATGGCAATGGGTTTCTGATCCTACTGCATGCACTGGCTTTGTGGGAGCCTAGGCAGTTTGGATGCTCAACTTACTAGACCTGGATGGAGGTGGGGGTTCCTTCGACCTCCCACAGGACAGGGAACCCTGATGGCTTTTCGGGCTGGGGGGGGACTTAATTGGGGGAGGGGGAGGGAAATGGGAGGCGGTGGCGGGGAAGAGACAGAAATTTTTAATAAATAAATAAATTTATAAAAAAAAAGAAAGTGGTAAAATTAAAGATGACTTCTTTGAGTGTTTCCTCGTCATTCTTTTTCTTTTTTAAAAAATATTTTTTTTCTCAGTTGGGCTGTTTTAGGAAGAGATAAGAATTGACAATGTGGAGCATAAAAGAGAACCAAATGAAAATTCTAGAACTGGAAATTATAGTCAACACAATAAGCAGTTTGCTGAAGGGTACTGCCTCAAAGTAGACTGGATGCAAGCACAGAGAACTGGAACTCGTTCTGTAGACCACGTTAGAGCAGCATGGATTTCTTTCCTAGGAATTATATTTCTAGGAGCCAGGGAAATAATGGTCTCTTTAATGTGTTGAAAGAAATAACTGCCAATCAAGAGTTCTGCGTCTAATAGGTAGACCCCACACAGTATGCAGGTGAGGTAACGATGTTTTCAGAGGGGTAAAACTGAAACTTTCTGTTAGCAAAACACTTTGATCAGAGGCAGGGTGGAAGGTGTTCCTGAGGAGAGAAGCTATTTCAGAGGCAAGTTCAGAAATCAATATTGACTGTATAAAACAGTATTTTCAATCATTGTTGACTTGTAAATGTAACATTTTTCAAGATGGAAGGCATTGGAAAAAGTGCACCGTGTTATTTATCACAGGGACACGAGAGAAAATTGCGGGGAGAGACAGTTTCACCCAACTAGTTGGGCAGGGACTGGAAGCACCTGGGGTTTTGATGGTAGTTATGAGGCCCATGCATCGTTTCTGCTGCACTGGGCTCTATAATGATACAGCACTTTGACTGTTTAAAACATAGTTAAAAGATGCTCCAACAAAAGGCGCGTTCACGAGCTTTCATAGTGACACCATCCATGAGAATGAAAACCAAGGGATTCAGCTGTTCTGTAGGTAATGTGTAGCCTGTCATGTGGTCCTGTGTTGGAATCGTATGCAGCCCCAACAATGGTGGATAGACACCTAACTCACAAGCGTAACGCATAGCAGAATGAAGTTGTCCATAAGGTAATACCAACCGCTCAACTGCATTTTAAGATGCCCAGACAGAAGTACAGTGTCCCAAGAGGTGTACTTAGGTAAAACTCTGGATGGCGGTTGCCCTTTTGGAAAGAGAGGAGTTGTGAGAGGCGGTTCTAGGTTCTAGCAAGCCCTACTTCTGGTGATGGATATGTGTTTCCTTTGGTAATGACTTTTGAACTAAGATGTTGGGTTTTGTGAGCGTTTAGTTCATAATTAACAAAAGGTTAACATTCTCGCCCATACAATTTTAATATTAAATTGACCGCACAGATTATTTTTTAGATGGAGAGATATTGTCATGTCCTATGCCTGAGTATGCTCTCTGTTTTGGAGACTTGCTTGGCCTGTTTTCTAACAATTGTCAGGCTGGCTACCAAGATGGACTAGTCCCCTCTTCCAAATCGAGCCCAAACAGGAACACATTTTCCATTCTATGGGGTTCTTTAGAGCAGAAGAAAAGAAAGATAGCATCAAATACCCAGGGAGGAGAAAACAGAGAAGAAAATACCATAACAACAACAACAACAAAAAGAAAAAGGAAAAAATGTGCATCAACCTGCAAATGTGTCTTGTGCAGATATGGACTGTAACCACAGTTCATAGAGTCCTCAAGCTCCCAGAGGCCGTCTGTGTCCCCCATCGAGGGTCAGCTGCTAACTAGAGCCCTCACCCTCCAGTCCCCTGGCCGCAGTGGCTGGCAGGGCTGTGCAGTGAGACTTGGCCTCCTCATTCTATGCAGGGAGCAGAATGTTCTCACAGTACCCGGAGAGCAGTATGCTGTACTAAGCCATATAATAAGCCATAGCATCCTTAGTAACAAGGCATAAAAATCTATTTATTTGTCCCAAGGGGAACGATTTTGGAATGACAGTTTTAACTTGCAGGCTTAATATCTGTGTATACCGAAGTAGAACATAACAGTCCTGAAATAGCTGCAGGCATTTATTTATGTTTAAAAGGGGGAAAAAATCTCCTTCAAATAACTCTGTGGGGGTGGAGTCCTTGTGCCTTGCGTTGGAGGCTGCACCGCGTTTCTTGCTCAAGGTTAACACTCAAGACTAACTTAGCTAGAGGAAGGGAAGAGAGGTGGAGGAGCCCACATAGAGAGTACCAGGCCTCAGCGGTGTTGGCTGCATCCCGGGGCTTGATCTTCATCATAACAACGCTTGATTGCAGAATCCAGAACGAGTCCAGGCTCAGCATGGGCAGGACAGGTGGGAGCCAGGCCTGGTCCCCCCCCCCGCCCCTTGCCTCTTTCTCGGATGGTTTGGGGGTAATCCTGAAGGAACTAAGAAAATGCCCAGAGCTGAGACAGCTCAGTCAGTGTAAACAAGAGAACTTGTCAGGGTGAAAAACTGGGCATGGTGATGTGTGTGCTTGCAATCCTAGCATGGGGGACACGGAGCAAGAGGATCCTTGGGGTTTAACTGACTGGCCGACCTCGGCAGACAGTGAGAGACCCTGCCTCAAATACACAGTAGAAGGCATCCTCCGAAACACCACTTGAGATGTTGACATCTGGGCTGCTCTCTTTCTCTCTCTTTTTCTCTGACACACACACACACACACACACACACACACACACACACACACACACACACGCACACGCGCGCGCACACACACACACCACTACCACCTTCACCTCCACCACTACCCTCACCTCCACCACCACCACCCTCACCTCCACCACCCTCACCTCCACCACCTCCACCACCACCCTCACCTCCACCACCTCCACCACCACCCTCACCTCCACCACCTCCATCACCACCCTCACCTCCACCACCCTCACTTCCACCACCTCCACCACCCTCACCTCCACCACCTCCACCACCACCCTCACCTCCACCACCTCCATCACCACCCTCACCTCCACCACCTCCACCACCTCCACCACCACCCTCACCTCCACCACCTCCATCACCACCCTCACCTCCACCACCTCCACCACCCTCACTTCCACCACCTCCACCACCTTCACCTCCACCACCTCCACCACCACCCTCACCTCCACCACCTCCATCACCACCACCACCACCACCTCCTCTTCCTTCTACTCCTCCTCCTCTTCCTCCTCCTCCTCCTCCTCTGCACACAGTTCTTTCTGCCCTAACAGCTCTTAGGCAGTTTCCCCATCCAGAGCTGTGATAAGGACTAAGAAAGCTTGAGCTGGCTCATGTGACTTCTGCCACCTTGCTGACCTCAGGCATCTTTGAGACTAGAGCACCAGAGCCTTAGAGGAGAGAGTTCCTGGAGCCGAAATCAGCAGCACGAGGTCAGCACAAGGTGACGGGGCTTGACTAATTGCAGGCACAGACCTTATTTTCCAAATGGATTTAAATGGCTGGGAGGGAGGACATTCCACTTGCGTGTTGGGAGAAATTTGCTTTCTTGTGGCTGCACTTGAATCCTCGAGGGGAATGGAATCCCGAGACCCCTAAGAACCACAGCTTAGATGTTTGCAGAACATTCCACATGAACCAGTAAGTGTCTCCAAGCTGTTTCATCTTCACGAGGATTAAGAGGTGAATTTTATCCCTAGACGTTTCCAGGTGATCCCTGCCCTCTTCTGCTCTGTGTAACTTTTTGAGGATGTCAAGGCAACCGTCTGCCTAAGCCCATTGAAAACGTCAGCAACAGGCGTCTGTAGTCATTGGTGAACTGTTTCCCCTGTGACACGGCCACCTGAATGTTGGCTAAGAAAAGAGCACATGTTTACTCCCCCCTCCCCGAAAGCTTGCTGCACGCACACAGACTTGAGAGAGGGAGTATGGAAAAAATTATTTTGCCAGCGTTGGCCACTTGTGCACAAAGGTTTTCACTTAGGATTTATTGAACTGTGGCAGGCAGGTTGGAATTGTTAAACAAGCCAGAAAAGCCTAAAAGGCAGAGTGTTGTCGGTGTTTTCACATGTGGGCTCCCCCCCCCGTCAGATTTCCAGTGAATTATAATGATTGCAACAACATTTTCATTGCTCCTTTACCGTCAATAAGGGGAGGGCTTTCAGAAATGATTAGGGAACAGTGCGCCCTTTCTTCACGGCCAGGCCATTAGACGCGCAGGCTGTGCACACACACGGGCCTTTCTTTGTCGCAGATAGGTTTGGCGTTTACCTCGAAGCAGTCTGGGGCACTGTGCTTCCTGACTGTGCGCACATCCTGGCTTCCAACCCCGGGGAAGGAAATGTGAAGCACTCTTCACCGGGAGTTGGGCCAGTCCTGTGTGTCTTCCCCTCCGCCAGTGTTGCACTTTAGGGATGAACTGGTTACAAAATTACTGGTTTTCTCCCCGTCTTACCTTTTAGTTAATGATACTGTGTAATTCTAGGGCTGCCCTAACTGATTATCACAAGCGGAATAGCTTCAAACAGACATTTACTCTCGGGGTTGTGGAGTCTAGAGGTCTGGAACCTACATGCGGCCCGGGCCATGCTCTTAATGAAGGCTCTTGGAAAGCATCCCTTCTTCATTCCTGGGTTCTGGTTGCCCCTCCCCCCATGTTTACCATCCCTTGGCTTTTGTGTCTGGAGTGTCTGTCCCAGTCCCTGAGCCTTCCTTGTTCTGATGCTCTGAGTGTTCCCATGTCTTTCTTATAAGAGCGTTAGTTAGTAGATGTGTGGCCTATGTCAATCAATGTGACTCAACTCAAAGACCATATACCCAAATATGCTAGATTCGGAGGTTCCAAGATCAGATGAATGTTGGGAGAAAGGCAGACACTAAACAACCTTCTCTGTTTGTTTGATATAGCACACTTATTTCTTGTATGTGTGTATACTCTAGTGTATGTGACGTGTGTTTGTATATGGTGTGTGCACATGTGTACACCACAGATATGTGATCTTTATGGAGGCCAGAAGAGGATGATGCATGCCCTGCTGTATTGTTCTTCATCTTCCTCCCTTGAGATGGGGATCCTCACGGAATCTGGAGCAGCTTGCCAGTCAGCAAGCCCTCATGATCCTTCGGTCTCTACCACAGTGTTGGGATTATAGGCATATACAAAGCTACCCTCTTGGGGTTTTTTCTTTAATTTTTAAAGATTTATTTACTTTATTTAATTTTATGACTGCTTTGCTTTTATGTATGTATGTATGTACATATGTATGTATATGTATCTGTGTGAGCTACATGTGCTCAGAAGGGGACATCAGATCCCCTGGAACTGGAGAATGGGCGGTTGTGAGCCATCATGTATATGCTGGGAAACCAATCCACAACCAGGTCCTCTGTAGGAGCAGCAAATGCTCTCAACCAAGGAGCCATCGCTCCAGCCCCTGCAGTTCATTTTCTTGTTCTTCTTTTTACACGAATGTTGGGATTTGGCCACACTCATGAAGCAAGCCTTTTTATCCAGTGAGCCATCTCTCCACATTTATTTCTTTTCAATGGTAACTTTATTACGGCTGATCTGAACACACTATATCATCTTTATTTATAGATTCAGATGCTTGGTTAGATAATAAAGTTTAAAAAGACGTCATTACTTTGTTATTGGAGACTGCATTAGTAAAACGAAAATAAGCCTTGCACATTTGCAGTCCCAGCTCCTTGGAGGCGGAGGCAGGCATGTCGGGAGTTCAAGATTATCTTTATCTCTCTGCTGCACAGTGAGTTTGGGGCTAGCCTGGGCTATGTGAAACCCTGTCTAAAAAAGGAAACACACAAGCAGAACCACCACACCACTCTCCTCCTAAAAGCAACAACTAAAATAAGAAATTTAAAAGTGATTTCTGGGGCTGGGATGGAGAGGGAGAGAGAGAAAGTGGAGCAGTCAGGCGAGCACGCATGAACGCACACACGCATGCTCTCATAGAAGGAATCTGAAAATATTTGTCATTAAAATACTCTTTAGGCAATCTGTCTTTTAACTAGAAAGTAGAAGAACAGTTCTAGTAACCCTAGTTTGAAATATCACAAGACGTTTTTTATGTAAATTAGAGACTTTGTGTCTTTGAACATGACTTTTATCTTTCCTTGAGTAGATATAGTGCAATCTGACTTATTTGTCGGAACTACAGCCTCACCAGTGCTAAGCAAACACTCTACCACAGTTGTATTCCCAACCCATACAACCTGAACTTAGATGACAGGTTTTTTTATTGATAGGATATGATAGGATATTTTAATAGTCAGAAATGTTTCCGGTTATAAAAATTTTATTTTACTCTTGGTATCATTTTCTTGAAAAACAGTTTGGGATCAATGAACTCAAATGTATTTGTTTTAAAATTATTAGAATGTTTTATTATATTCATTTTTGTGTTTGTATTGTATATGTATGTCTGGATGGATGGATGGATGGATGGATGGATGGATGGATGGATGGGTGGATGGATGGATGGATGGATGGGTGGATGGATGGATGGATGGGTTGGTGGATGGATGGATGGATGGATGGATGGATGGATAAATGGATGGGTGGGTGGGTAGATGGATAGATGGATTTAATGGATGGATGGATGGATGGATGGATGGATGGATGGATGGATGGATGGATAGGTGGATGGATGGATGGGTGGATGGATAAATGGATGGGTGGGTGGGTAGATGGATAGATGGATAGATGGATTTAATGGATGGATGATGGATGGATAGATGGTTGAATGGGTGGATAGAAGGATTGAATGGATGGATGATGGATGGGTGGGTGGGTGTGTGTGGATGGATGATGGATGGGTGGGTGGGTAGATGGATGGCTAAGTGGGTGGGTGGATGGATGGCTAAGTGGGTGGGTGGATGGATGGATAAGTGGGTGGGTGGATGGATGGATAAGTGGGTGGATGGATGCATGGGTGGATGGATGCATGGATAAGTGGGTGGTTGGGTGTGTGGGTGGGTGGATGGATGAATTGAATGGATAGATGGATGGATGGGTGGAAAGATGCATGGGTGGGTGGGAGCCGGCATGCCACAGTGCATGTGTGGAGGTAAGAGAGCAACTTGCGGGACTTAGTTCTCTCTTTCTCCCTCTTCCCGGGGGACTCAGGGATGGAACTTGTGTCTTCAGGTTTGGCAGCAAGTGCTATGACCCATTGAGCCATCTCTTTCCAAAATTCTGCTTATAATAATTTAATTATTTAACTGTTTTGTGTGCCTGTAGGAACAAGGAATTTTATAGTGGAATCAGAAAGAAAACATTATTTGATATGCTCAATTATTTTACAGTCAGTTTTTGAGAAATAGTATTATTTTAATAAACTGAGCCACACGTTTTTTTTTTTTTCCTGGGATGTCCTGGAACTTGCTCTGTAGACCAGGCTGACCTTGAGCTCACAGAGATCCATCACCACCCAGAGAGAGTCCCTTACTTTGAAACTACACTTTACTTGAAGTTTTGCCTGCAGGTATGTCTGTTACCACGTGTATGCCTGGTGTCTACAGAGGCCAGAAGAGGTCTTTGAATCTCACGGGACTGGAGTTTCTGATGATTATGTCACCGTATGGGTGCTGGAACTGAACCTAGGTCCTCTGGAAGAGCAGCCAGTGCCCTTAATGGCTGAGCCACCTCTCCAGGCAAACATTGCTTTCTTTGCTGATAAGAATGACCTAGGTGTCCACTCCACATACTGCCGGAGGTCCTGTGTCCTCCTGAGTGTTTGTAAGGATTCTGAGCGCAGAGTGGACAATGGACAGTGTGGGCGGGGTGAAGGCCCGTGTGCGGGAGCTCAGTTATACAGTTTTCAGGTTTCGCTAAGGTCACTACCCTGCCTAGTTTTCTTTGATTGCTGCCTTCTCTCACCACATTGCCTCAAGCAGGAAAATGACCCAGACTCTCATTGCTCAAAGCAGCATTTATTCAAAACTGCTTTTATAGCAGTCGCCACGCAGGATGCCACAAAGGAGGCTCAACTAGGGACAGAGTTTTAGCTCCTATGGCTATTGGAACCTCCTTGGGTCGTGCTGTGACTATTGTATGGTCTTGGCCTCTGGCTTGGGTCCATTTCCTCTTCTCTCTTCCTAGGTCTAAACATTGAAGAGAGGGACAAGACATTGTTAGTCACCTTGGGACAGTCAAAATATTTCCCTATTAGAAAAAAAGATGAAGCTCACCCTGAGCGCTGTTTCTTGTTCCAGCTAAAGATGTCAGTGAGATTAAACAGACCTCAGGGTTTGTGTTGGAGAGCTACCCATCCCCCCACCCTGTTTGAGTACCATTGGCTTGCCTTCAGGTGTGGGCTCAGTCTACAGAGGCCGTATCTGCCTTCTTCATCATTTCATGCTTGGGTTTTTAACCTGACACGTTGGCCTGTGGTAGGACCCTAATAAATATTTGTGGGACAAATGGGGAAAATGAGTGACTAACCCTTTTAGATAGTGATCTTAGTAACCCAGAAGGAAGGAGGTCTGCAAATTCTTCTCAACAATTTGTCCTTTGGAAGAAAGCATCACTCTAAAAAACAGATAAAGTCCTGGTCACACTTGCAAGATGCCAGGAATAAGGACGCCTTTGTCTGCCCGGTCCTGTAATACCACTACTTGAAAGAGACACCGAGGATTTGAGTCAGGAAGTAGAACCCTTTATCTCACAGATAATCACCCACCAGTACAGTCTTGCCCACTGCTGTCCCTAAAGCTCTTAGTCTCCTTCTGTCCTGTTATTATTAGTCTTATATTATTCAAGGAATAATTTAGATTGCATCTCCTAGCACAGCCTTGATCTTGGCATCCCCCACATTAGCTGAGGTGCAAAAACCAACACAACTCCTCTCACCATGGCTAAGTGGAAAGTTAAGAATCCGTGCCTCTGGCCTTTCTTGTCTTTGAATCATTGCCCTTTCCCATTGGCTCATAGTTTATTGGTGGTTGCCATGGACTCAAAGTTAAGGTTATGAGGTTTTCTTCAGATTATTATTGCTTTGTTAAATTTGAAGAGCTGTCTTCATGGGAAACTCAGGGCAGCAGAGGGACCTGGGATGAAATGAAGCAACCCAGATTGAAATGGACCCAGGTCTTACTTACTTCACAGCTAGTGTGGTTTTCTAGAGCCTTCCAGGAAGGTAGGTCAGGCCATGTCCTCCGGTCCCTGCCCATGGAACTAGGAACGACTTAAAATCTGAGACGAATTGAGCAAAGGATATGGCTGGAAAGCAATCTGTGGAGAGTTTGTCCTGGCAACGCAGATGCCCTGCATGGGACTGCATACTGCATGGATGGATGCCAGGGGCAGGGGCTGCAGCACTGCAGTCAGCCTGAAGTGGGTGCAGCTGATGGCTGCACCTCCGTGCTCTGCCAGTGCTCCTGGGAGTGGATTTCCATTAGCCACCCAGGACTGTTTGCTAACTGCTCCTGCCTCTTGCTGCTACAGCCCAGGTAACACATTTAAGTAAAAAGAATGGCATCAGCTCTTATTGCTTTAAAAACAGACAAAGCTCCCTGGGAGTCACGCTGATGGAGACAGTCTCGCAGCTTTATCCTTGTAGCCTTCCTCATCCTGATGTTATAGACGTGGAGAAAGGCTCCTTCTATATTTCTATTGTTAGAGCAAAGATTCTCCGCCACAGTGGTACCCTGTCTTGTTTCCTGATGCTATTTCTTTTCTATATTTTTTTCATCTTTAAAAACTACTAAAACCTACCTGACTCTTTCATGTTAGGGAAAAGTAGTTCTTTGTCTAGCATATCTATTATCTAGTATCATTTCTTTAAGAAAGTGGTAAAATTGTCCTAATATCTGGATGGTTAAATATATTGCCATCCTTTGCACCTGAACACTGTATCCTTTGTATGTCCTTCTGCAGTTTAGCCTGCTATGAAGGGATGCAAGCGAGAGGGGAATGAATGATTAACAGTGAAACCAACCATTTGTGTCTGTGAAAAACATTGCCCATAAGACTGATCTCAAAATCACTGTAGTGGAGAGCCGTAAAATGCCTTCAACTCAGAGGTTAGCTTTTATGCTGATCTGGTTTTAATATCCTCCAATTGTCCATCATAATATTAGAAAAAGTTTCAGGTTTCCTTGGTGATACTGAGAAATTAAGAACAAAGTGAAAAAAGACTATTTTGGTATTCTTAACTAATTATACCCTCTGTAGAAACTTTTATATATATATATATATATATATATATATATATATAAAACAGTAGTTACTTAGTATATTTTTGTTGTCTGTTGTGGTTGTGTTTTACCTGCTTTGAGTAGAAAAATCAGTTATTTTTAAGAAATCAACTGAGATAATGTACCATCTTTTCTGTCATAGAGTAAGGTGCAAGTAGCTTCAAAACTATTAAGTTGACTGTGAAGAAGGAGGGCCACTTGGTTTTTCCCGGCCACTTAGCCCTGAAATAATCACACAGAAACCATATTATTTACAACACTGTTTGGCCAATAGCCTAAGCGTATTTCTCGCTAACTCATATCCTAAACTAACCCATCTCTATTAATCTGTGTATCACCATGTGGCTCTGGCTTACCGGGTAAAGTTTCGGCGTCCATCTCTGGTGGGGCTACATGGCTTCTCTCTGACTCTGCTCTTCTTTCTCCCAGCATTCAGTTTAGTTTTCCCTGCCTAGCTAAGTCCTGCCCTGCTATAGGTTTAAAGCAGTTTCTTTATTCATTAATGGTAATCACAGCACACAGAGGGGACTCCCACATCATGACTGCATCAGATAAAGGAAAGCTAGTACAAATTTGGCAGTTACATGTTGGGGTTCACCTGCATTTTCTGTATATTACCCCCTCAACACACCAGCTGCAAAAACCCATCTTCATTCAAAAACAGTTGTTTGAACTCCAACTATGTGCCAGGCACAGCCCTAGGCACTAACAATACAATAATAAAAAATATATGCTTCTTTTCCTGATTAAAGAGGAAAGACAGGCAATAAACACCAAAGATAAATAGATAACAAAAGAGCATTCTATAGATAAACACGAGATATTACCATAAAGAAAAATGAAGTCAAGAGAACTAAGAGGTTTGTGTAGCAGTGGACAGATAAATATCAGGTACTGCATAGTGGGCCCCACATCCACCCTCCTGGCACTATCATCTAGAATAAAAGGCCAATAGTAGCAAAGGGCAGGGAAGATGGTACCTAATAAAGATCGAATAAGGCAGCAGTATTAAGTGTACATGTCTGTAGTAGATAGTTACATAGGTAATACAGATGGACCATGCCGGGGAGACCTTTACATATCCTGATACATCATCACCGTGATTTTAATTGCTTGGGGGTCAGAAAGATTTTACCTCTTAGTCATCGAGAGTGAGGACTTAAAAGTGTGTTCAAAGCCAGTACTTGCTCAAGAACTTTGGAGTTACGGTGCCAGAACAGGAAAGGATGCTGAAAAGTGGGGGCCTCCAAGAGGGAGGAAAGAGCCAGGGTTTGTACCACAAAGAGGCTGTTCTCTCCGTGTGGCTGCCTTGGAGGAGCAGGGCGGCAGACCTCTGCCCTTACCCTGGTGAAGCGGGGGAAGTTGCTGTCCTGGAATCTTCACTCTATGGGGTTCTGTGTGTAATTGCAATAGTGGAGGGGTCTCTTTGTGAAACACGAGTGAGAGAGGTCATTTCTGAGTTCCCTTCAAACTCTAGCCGTTTGGACTGTACTCCTAGATGAGAGGCAAGAGGTAGCTACCATCCCTATGCAGGTCTGGGCGCTCGTGTGCAGTGTGTCCAGCTGCTAGTTCAGAGACTTTATCTGAGCCTGGGCTCGGCTGTATTTCAGATGTCATTTATTTGGCTAAGAAGAGAGTATAGCACCCTCCAGTCCCTGGAGTGAATGTGTGAATAAGGATGGAAAGAAACAGTCCCTGGAAGATAAAACTTTCTTTTAGTGGGTTCCGAAGCTGTCTGAGGAATTGTTTAAAAATTATTTTAGTATTTATTTAGGTTACAGATTTTTTTTTAGTTGAAGAATAAAAGTCTCTGAAAGTGCTTGGATTAAGTGTTTTTGTGTATGTTAATGTTTATGGCTTTGAAAAATAAAGTACCCATATTTCAGACAGACAGTAATTTTGCGACTTTTTATTTTTTGCTAGCTCACAGCTTATGTGAGGCGCTTCCTGAATCTTATTCACTTAAGGCAACAACCAAAGGCTGGCCTAACTAAATAAAAGCAAAGAACAGATGGAGGTATACTAACTACCCTCAAACCCCAACCCTGGATGGGCCTGGCCCTTGTTGTCTTGCTCTGTGGTAATCTCATTCTAATGTTTTCCTCCCCACGTCTGCTTTGAAGACCGGCACAGATGTAGCTGGTGACAGGCAGTTCACCAAAGTAGTTAAAATTCCTCCAGTTGTGGTGGCGTGTTAAACTGCAGTGTTATTATTGTAACCGGCTAATTACGTAATGTCAACAATTGGATGAGGCGGAGGCTCCATCTTCATCTAAACCAGACTGGGAACATGAGCCCCAGGCTCTGGTCTGGGCACATTTTTTCTCTGTAGGTATTCAGTTTAACTCCACTCCACCCCCCATCCCACCCTGCATGCCTTCCTTTTTCCTTTTCTATACTTTGTTCTTCATGGGAAATCTCTTTCCAGATTGTGACATAGTCTGGAGAAAGCTGAAAGGAGTCTATTAAAGCTTGGGTTGCGTCTTGCTGAATTTGCCATCATAGGAATGGCCTGACTTTCGTTGTTCATTGCTAACTACGGGTCTTGCTTGCTGTTCCCATGCTACGGAGATGATGTAGTCCGTGTAGGCATTTCATGCATTTATCCTTGCCTCTAAAAAGCCTATTGCAGGGCAGAGATGGAAGGGATCTGTGTTCAGGAAGTCATCGTCTGATTACCGAGGCTTCTGGTATGACTTAGTGGGTGGAATATGTCTTAGGAAAAGAAAAGTACGTAACTCTGACAAGATGCTTTTTGGAAAACTCCAACCAGCTGTTTCGAGTAGAAGACTGTAAAATTTATTCCAAGTAAAATTTGTTTCCCTTGGAAGCACATGTAGTTCAAAGAATATGCTAAAGTAAACAGTCAGATGTAACTTGTTCGGAGTTGTGCTCTGTTGTCTTTTCAGGCTGTTGGGAGCCTCCTCTGCTGTCAGGCTGGGCCCCGGTCTGGAGTTGTCCTCATATAACCTGGAGATGGTGGGAAGGTCCTTGAAAGTGGCAGGCTAGCTTTCCTCCACATGCCCTTGTTCCTCAGACGGCCGCATGAGCTGGATGGCTGTTGGCTGGTGGGGCTCTAAGTTTCCTCTTGCTTCTGGGATGAATTCCAGTGAGCCAAGTGGCCTCAGACTGCATTGATGAACTTACAGTTTATCAGACCTCTGACATGGGTCTTCCTGGGCCAAAAATCAAGGCATAGGTGGGACTTCATGACTTTCTGGTGGCACTAGGGGAGGACTCCTTGCCTTGCCTGGCTTCTGATCCTATTCCAACATCTTCTAAGCCAGCAAAGCTGTGTATGTGTTTGAACTTGCTCAACCCAAAGCTAGGCTGGGACTGCTCTGATTTTAGAGCCCACCTGATATCATTCAGTGCACCCAGATGACCAGGACATTCTTTCCTTGCCTAAAGTCTCTTTGACATGCAGAGTGAGAGACTCAACAGGTTCTGGGGACTGGAATGTAGGTGCATTTGGAGCCATCTTTTTTGTTTGGTTTTGGTTTTGGTTTTTTGAGACAGGGTTTCTCTCTGTAGCTTTGGAGCCTGTCTTGGAACTTACTATATAGACCAGGCCAGCCTGATCTCACAGAGATCCTCCTGTCTTTGCTTCCCAGGTGCTAGAATTAAAGATGTGCACCACCACCACCCAGCTTGCTATCTTCGTTCTTGTCACCTATGTGTAGGGGCTATTTTGGACTACATTTTTTTCTTTAATCACTTCCCATATTTAACAAGAGTATTAAGCTATTAATCTTCCATGCTAAAAGAATAATTTTCAAGAATACAGTCAACATTTTAAGGATGTTTTTGTTCTAATTGTGTGTCTAAAGGAAAGAGGGATACAGTGGAGGAAGTCTGAAACAAGAGGCTAGCAAAGAAATTCTCTTCTGTAATACCACATGCGTTTGTGCGTGCGTGCATGTGTGTGTGTGTTTGTACACTCACACACTCTGAGTCACATTCAACTGATTCCCATACACATTCAGGAGAGAAAAGAATAAAACATTTAAAGTTTAGCACCACACAACACAGCTGAAACTCTTTCTAACTTTACTTGGGACCCCTCTTACCAACGGCACAGCCTGGATTCTAGAGCCCTTTTACCTAGGTCTGGTTCCTTGTCTCAGCTAGCTATCACTGCTATGTTCACTGCTAGCTATCCATGGGCAGTCAACTCGCTTTCTTCTCCCAATGTGAGGAAATAGGGCTCAGTTATCCTTTAAGTCTCTTTCAGCTCTAAATTCCTATGATTGAATGCTTTAAGAAAGGGCCTAAATATAGTTCAGCTCTCCTCTCCTTCCTCCGTCCCTCCTTCTATCCCTCCGTTTCTTCATATATGTGTGCCCCCATGTGTCTGAGCATGCACAGACTCAGGTCCTCAGTGTCCCTCCATCCATCCCTCTGTGTGTGTATGTGTGTGTATGCACACACGTGTGTGCACCTATGTGTGCCCCCATGTGTCTGAGCATGCACAGACTCAGGCCCTCAGTGCCCATGCAGCATGCACCGTGCTGACTAAGCTGTCTCCCCAGCCCCCGCACATAGTGTCTGAGAAAAATCAAAAATATTCTCAAGGATCTTGCCTGTGAAAACTAAAGTCTTAGCAGTTTTATCTTTATCTCCCGACCCTGGGTGTTTGTGTGTGTTCTCATTATATATACAAATATATAATACTGTCACTTTGATATATAATGAAGTATATTTGTGACTACATATAGCATATTTTGTCTTTTAATCCCTAAGTTCTATGGAAACGCTTTTTATATGTAATTAAGTTAAAATTACAGAGACATGAAAACATTTGAGTAACTGTAGCTTGATTAAAATTGAGTGAAGCCAACAGCTAACACAGTTCAAATGTGTCTAATTGCAACACTGACGTAGAGAGTAACTTCTGCTCCCTTAAGTGATGTGGGCGTAGGAAATGGGTTGTTAATGTCCTTTCCTACCCATTTAGTGCACTTTTTTTAGTGCACTTTTATAGCATGTACAAAGTATGTTAATCTTTCAGTGCTACACCGGCCCAGCGCTAGGGGTTGGTCTGACCGAGGTAACGGAATGAAGAAATGACAGAGATACCAACATCCAGAACAGTTGGGATCTGGTGGGCTGTGTGGTCTCATGGAGGAGTCCAGAAGACTGGAAACTCAGCATGTTTATACTGTACATCTGAATTGAGGAGGCAGGTTTATTGCACACAGATGAACAAGGAGGTGCACTTAGCTAATCTAGCGGGTGTCTGTGGGGGCGACTCTCTGGCTGTAGTCATCTGGGAGGAGGAAGCTGTGGTTGATAGTTTTTGGATACCCTGTCAACTTCTGCCTTGATCCCAGTGTAAGGCCTTGCCACACCTGTGGGTCTGAGGCATTGGCACCCTTGACATGGCAGTGCTCATGTTAACGGTACATGTTCATTCAGGACTTCATCTGTTCCCCACACGGCAGTGCTTAATGTTATACTATCTTTGTTTCTGCTCCCACAATCTTGGCTTTTGTTTAGTTTATATCTTAGAGAATAAAACAGTTTCCTTTGTTGCAAGTGGGCGTTTGCAAAGATCCTCTGCTGTACAAGCTGAGGGTGTTGTCAGGAAAAGATGCGTGTTGTCTAAAAGGACTTAAAACGGGAGGACACAGTGATAAGGAAAACCATAATAACGGATGTGTTTCTGTGTCCCAGGCAGTGGCGTGTGCGGCTGACTTCAAGAGTATAATGCCGTGTGTTTGTTGTAGAATAACTGGATCGTATAGAGCACTGTACTGAAGGATGGATGGCTTGCATCCCTTCAAACATCACAGCCACCAGACCTTCAAACACTGTAAAATCACCATTCAGCGTTCTTTGCTCCGGGTGTGAAGTTGTGGAGTGAGGAAGGAGAAATAAATTGCTAAAAAAATAATGCTGAGGGGGGGAGGGAACCCCAAAGGTCCAGCAGGCAGCACATGGGTGGGTGGTGTGCTGGACTCCATGTTGATTGGCAGCTTATGATTAGAGAAATTCCTCAGCTCTGACACTGAAAATGAGCTTGGGCCCTGTGTAATAACTTCCGTCTGTTGTTTTTGGTTTAGCTCTGGAGCCAACATGTGATTAATAGTTTAAAGGTTGAGATATTCTTCATTTTCACAGTTCTAGAATCTAGGAAGTCCGAGTCTGGGTGCAGGCAGCCATATTTGCTTGTAGTAAACAGGGCCTCAGGACAGAAAGCAAGAAGACCAGGGGAAGAGATTTGTCAGATATTAAGCAAATGGAAAGCCATCATGAGACTGACAGACAAGAGACCGAATAAAGGATGCATGGGGCGGGGCCAGGAGGAGCAGCACAAGCAGGGTTGCTGGCTTAGGCGGCTGCAGTGGAGGCTCTAAGAGGCGGACGGAAGCAGCGTCTCTAGAAGTTAGAGCCAGTAGGCTTACTGAGGGATTGAGTAGTGAGGTGGGGAAAACTGGTACGGGGCAGGTAGAAACCCGGAAGTCAGTTTCGGACATGCCAGCTTGAGGTAAGCTGAGGCCTGAAGACTTTCGGAGCAAGGTGAGACGTGCTGGCAGGGATCGGATCTGGGAGGTATCATGCAGTGGACCAGCAGTTTGGTGAACCAGACATAGTTAGCTAAGCCTTTGGGGAGTCATCCATGAGCTCTTAAAAATGCACAGGCTTCTGATCAGCCCTAGAGATGCTGGCTTAATTGGTGTGGGGCCTTAGGAAACTTTAAGACAAGAAGGAGGAAACCGGAAACTACCTGGTTGATTCTGGTATATCGCCATGATTGAGAAAGGCTTACACACCTGGCTTCAAGGAAGGAACTAGATGAGATCGTCATTTTAGGAGTGAAGTTAGGTGGTGAAAGGACTCAGAGATGGAGCCCTGAGGCAACTGAGAAAGAAGAACCAGCAAAGGAGTTTGGGGAGAAGACTGACCCTAGATTCCTTTGCTGTTCAGATTGTGGGTTCCCTTGACTTGCTTTTAGAAATGCAGAAGTCACAAGTCCCAGCCTGCGCATTTAACAAGCATCTTATTAAGTAGGTTCCAGGGCTGGGCTGCTTCTCTTCAGGTATGAATCTAGTTCATTCTCTCCCTACTCTTACACACATACACACACACACCACACACACACACACACACACACAACCGCACATGCTAACCATCTAACTAGGTATCCTCTTAAAAATAGTGAGGGTCATATTTTGGTCTCTTCCCTTGCATAAGAAGGAGGTATTTTTGAAGGTGCCATATCAGGTGCTTTGCATGTGTTCACAAGTTTAGTGAACTAACCTGTTTGGAACTGAGGGAAGGTGTTCGGGCTTTCATTATTTTCCCCAAAGTTAACATGCTTAACCCCCAAACTCCAAGATCTGCAGTGCCATTGGATCACACTGTCGACAGAAGCCCTCCAAGTGCAATCGACTAATTAATTGTGTCACATGACTCTCAGAAACAGAGCACATGATTGTAGAGACAGCCTGGGTCCTATTTTCCTTTCCTTTCTTCCTATTTTGTTGTTGTTGTTGTATTGTGTTTATTTACCACTAAATTCCCCCATATCCATTAAGGAACTTAGCACAGTAAAGTTGAAAGTCTAGTTATTATCAAGAGGGAGCCTGAATAATGGGGACAGTGGGCATTGCCCTGTGGCATTGATGCTGCGTGGAAGTTGCCAATTATTTAGTGCAGCTGAACATGCCCGTCAGGGTTAGTTAGGAGCGGTTTGGAGCGGGACTAAGGGGGATATGTGCAGCCAGGAGCCAGCTTTTCATTCCGTTTAAGCTTACCCACTATATCACTGGTGAAGTAAAATGCAGGAAGTCTCGATCGCTTTTCAAGTGGTTTGTGTCTCAAGTGAGGTTGTTATTATTGGTAGTCTTTACGTGCAGTTACTCAAAAAAATAATCTATTGAAATTTATAGCTGGGACACTAGAATTTCACACACTGTATTCACCCTAGTGCAGGTCAGTGTTAAAGCAGTATTGTTTATGATAGCCCTCATGTTCCTTTTCTGTCACGCCGTACCCTGCCCTCCAGAGGCAAATGCGTGTGCATGTTCTCGGTCCTTTAGTTCTGCTTGTTATTACTATATTTTCAGAAAATAGATTCCTGGTCGTGGGGAGATGTTTAAATCAGCACTGTACTTGTTGTGCAAGTGTGAGGCCCCCAGATTCCCAGGACCTACATAAAAAGCCAGGTGTGACGGCACACACCTGTAACACCAGCACTCAAGAGGCAGAGGCAGGAGGATTCCTGGGGTTTGTTGGTCAGCTAGTCTATCTAACCGCGTTCAGAGAGAGAGCCTTTCTCCAAAAACTAAACTGGAGAAAGACTGTCCTGGGTGCCTCCTCTGGCCATGGACTGTGTCTTCTGCTATTGCCGCTGCTCCTGTGACGTGTGACTGTCACGTGAGGTTTATATTAAGCGCTTAATAAAAGTAGCCTCAAATGTGCATTTTGTGTGCTTTGCTACATAAAAAGAGATACATACATACATACATAAGAGCCCAGGCCAGTGGCGCATGCCTGCAATCCCAGTGCTCAGGAGACCGAGGCAGGAGGATCACCCGACTGTACTTCATAGTGAGTTTGAAGCTAACCTGGACTACATAGCAAGACTCTGCCTCGAAAACAAAAGAAAGAAAAAGAGAGAAGGGGAGGAAGACTATGAGAGAAGAGGGAGGGATGGGAAGAGAGAAGGAAGGAAAAGAGAGAAGGCAGGTGGGAAGGGTTCTGAGTCTTCACTCCTCACTTTGCACCTCATTAATAAGTCCAAACGAAGAAGGAAGGGAGGGAGGGAGAGAAGAGGGGTGAGTCAGGGTGGGGAGGAAGAAAACCACTTACATAAATTTTGTTTGGAAACATCTCTAATTCATATCTCCTTGTCTAATTACTTAGAATACAGTGAGATCTGGAGAACAAGCTTAGCCACTAAGCCTTTGTCCCCGTTATTGCACTGTTTGTTTATTCCTCATTGGAGGTGATGCTCATTCTTCAACTGGACTACTTTGTTTGGAGGGACGCTCTGATAAAACATGCAATTCCTTGCTGGTAAAGTTGTTCTTTGGACGTGGATTCTAATGTTTCATTTCAGAGGAAGCAGAGGATAATGGCAGTTAGTGTCTTCAAGTATTTTATTGCTACAGAATATTTTTTTTGAGTATTCCGGAATATCCGAAAATATTCCAAAGTATTTTTCGAGCATCGTTTCCCACAATTGCAGGAGCTCATCTGGGAGGTTGTTGAACTACCATCTTGGTTACTCCATTTTGAAAATCAGAATTGCAAAGCTTATGCATATATAGGATTTGGGAGGTGGCTTTTTTTTGCATGAAGAAATTTAATTGCATTTTAAAGACCTTGGTTCTGTATTGGGGCTTTCATGGGATTGATTTTATTGTCCTTGTAATGAATTTATTTGAAACTAAGATGTTGTTATTCTAAAGTCATTATTCAGCCTTTGCTCCGCAGCCCCACATTTAATTGACTGCCAGAGCAAGCCTTTGAAGAGCAGGAACGGTGATATATGTGTGCCCTGTGTGGCTGCTTCATGGCTTAAGTAGCTGGATAAAAGGCAGTGTGGCTGGCTGGATGACGACAGCACTCCCAGATTTTCCCAATGACGCTGTAGCGGGTTACAATAGGTTTGAAGGATCCAGACTGTCCAGATGTCATGTTTCTGTAAGTTCAGTGTCTGTTCTTTTTCTAAGTGTGTCCTTGCCTACCTCCTATACAGCATCCTGTACCTTATTCCTGTGCTTACTGCTTAGATACTTTCTGCTGCTGTGAGGAAACAGCATGGCCCAAAAGACCACCCTCAGGGGAAGCCACGACAGGGCTGAAACAGAGGCCATGGAGGAGCGCTATTTAATGACTTGCTCAGATTACATTTTTGTACAGCCCTGGACTATCAGCCTGCCCAGGAATGGAACTGTCCCCAGTGGGCTGGGTCCTCCCACACCGATCATTAATCAGGAAAATGCCCCACAGACTTTCTTATGGACTATTCTGATGAGGGCATTTTCTCAATTGAGGTCCCTCTTCCCAGATTACTTTAGGTCGTGTCAAGTACAAAACAAACAGTCTAACCATTATACCTATTCTTGAGCCTACCCTTCAAAGAGATATAGGACAAAAATCAATAACTTCTATATAAATAGTTTGATTGCTAAAGAGCTCATAGTATTCCTAGAAACCCCTGCCTGTAGGCAGAGCCAAGCTTGTGAGACACTCCTATTTTCACAAGTCTCCAGCAAAGGAGCTATCATAATCCATTGCAATATTTAACAGCTCTCTCTGTCAGGAGATTCTCCTATCCATCTTAAATAATGCATGCGTTGGTCTAAGCTGTGTTTTTTCTTCACTATGAACTGGTCTTGCTCTCTTTGTGAGAGACCTTTTCAGAGTGTTGAAAGCTGAGCTCTGAACCCTGCTCTGTTAATGCACCTCAGTTCTGCAGCTTGTCCATCATTCCGTATGAAAGTGCGGCCACACTTTCTCCATCTTCTCTCCGTCCCCAATGGCCGCGCACGTCGCAGTTCTCTATTTCTTCGTCCGTGAGATTGAGAGGGCATCGTGGATGGGGGATGGACAGGTTGCCTGGATCTCAGTGCTCAGTCAGGCTGTAGCCGACTTTCTACATCTCTTCTACCCTGCCTGCGTGGAGAGAGCTTTGCTTTCACAACAATGTCTGTCCTCGCAGGTTTGTCCTAATGCAGCCCGCACGCCACATGCAGTCAAGGAGAAATATGAAAATGGCCTGACACAAAGTTCTAAGCTTACTTAGAACATTATGAGGTGTGTGTATGTGTGTGAGAACTTGATCATGAAGTTCTCAAACACGAACTTTGAAGGGAACAAGGTCATGGTGCATGTTGCAGTGCCAAAATGTTGGGCATACCCACCTCATCCTTTAGATTTCTTGTTTTCCTAGCTTTGCCATTCTGTTGATGGGCAGTGTAGCTTATTCCCTCAGAAGTTTTGCATGTCCCCCACTGTGTTGATGCATGGTAACATGCCTGGTGTGTTAGGTCATTCTAGAGGTTGTTGTATTTTTAATCTAAGTGCTGCTTCTGAGTTTTATCTCTAAATTTTTTTTAATTGGGGTAAAAGTTACATGTGAAGCTTGGTTCAGAAGTGAACAATTTGTTTCATTTTGATATGTGTTTACCTGGGTAACTCATGTCCCTGCCTGGATGCAGAAAGTCATCTTGAAAATCTTTCCCATCTTGAAAACCTTGCTGCTACACACTTGCCATTTTGCACGGACCTGCTGTTCTGATTTCTGTCACAGTTGGTTTGCCCTGCTTATTTCTGAATGCTGTATCAGCGTGATCTCATGGTCGTTATGTGGGATTTCCCCACTGATGTGCAGTGTGTTTGTGAGGCCGCTGGTGGGGGTGCTGGAGGTTGAATTCAGGGCTACAGCATTACCAGTTGCGCCCATAGCCCCATTGATATAGTTGGGTAATGTCCATTGTCTGTTCTCATCCTGATGGGCGTTGGGGTTATTTTTGGTATTTGGTATTCATAAACAGTGCCCCAGTGAGCATTTTTGCACAAGTCTTTGTGTGACCATAATGTTTCTATTCCTTGTTAGTTAATACAGAAGAGTGGAATTGCTAGGCCATAGAGTAAATTGTGTGTCTTTATAAGAATTTGTCAGCTTCTGACTCCTGCCTGTTATATTTGGCAGTTCCATTTCCTTCCCTCTTTTTTTTTTTTTTTGGCATTTTCTGTTGTCAGTCTTTAAAGTGTTCGCTCACTTACTCTTTCATTGTCATTGACATTGAAGCCCTAGCGAGTGAGCCCAGCGCCTCCCATGCTGGGCAAGTGCTCTATGATTGAGCTGTAGCCCAGTCATCCTTAAATTTCCTTTAGGCTAGTGAATGTGAAATCCTATCTCATTCCAGTGATATTTTGGATGCCATTACTACCCAAGGGGTTGAGTTCTGATCATGGCCATGTAATACAACTTCCTTTTCTGTATTTGAATCTTCAATTTAGAAAAAAAAATATGATTTACTTTATCATTTTAATTGTACATGTGTATACATGTATCTGCATGTAGGTATGTGTTCCTATGTATCCACATGTAGGTATATGTGTGTTCCTGTGTATCCACATGTAGATATGTGTTCCTATATATCCACGTGTAGGTATGTGCTTCCATGTATCTGCATGTAGATGTATGTTCCTGTGTATCCACATGTAGGCGTGTGTTCCTATGTATTCATGTGTAGGTATATGTGTGTTCCTGTGTATCCACGTGTAGGTATATGTGTGTTCCTATGTATCCACATGTAGGCATGTGTTCCTATGTATCCACGTGTAGGTATGTGTTTCCATGTATCTGCATGTAGATGTATGTTCCTGTGTATCCACATGTAGGCGTGTTGTTCCTATGTATTCACATGTAGGTATATGTGTGTTCCTGTGTATCCACGTGTAGATATGTGTTCCTATGTATTCACGTGTAGGTATGTGCTCTTGTGTATTTGCATGTGGATATGTGCTCCTGAGTGCAGAGTTACGAAGGCCAGAGGCACGGGATCCCTGGAGTTGGAGTTATAGAGGGTTGTAAGCTGCCTAGTGTGGGTGCTGGGACCCGAACTCTAGGTTCTGCAACAGTGGTGTGAGCTCGTGACGGCTGAAGCATCTCTCCAACCCCCCTTTGTCCCCTTTCTAAAGCAAGTAGCTTGCTTCTGGTTGGTTCATAGGAGTTTTGTGTTTCTGGATTGAGTCTTTTGTTAGATTTTAACATTGAAACTATTTCCCAATATATCACTTACATTTTTATTTCCTTCATTGTCTTTGGATGAACAGAACTCTCTGGTTATAAGAAAGTCCAGTTTATGACCGTTTATGGTTAGTTTTATTTTGTGTTTCATCTGGTCCATTACTAAATCACAACATGTTTTCTGTTTTCCCCCTGGAGAGTTTCTACTTTCACATTTGATTATGGAAGTCATCTGAAATTAGTTTTTTTTCATATGGTATGAGATAGGGGTCAAGTCTCGTATCATCTCAATCGTCCCAGCATCTTTTGAGAAGCTTATCTCTTCTGCAGTCAAATTGCCTTGACCCTTTTGTCTGTTGACCGCATATGCTTGGATCTATTGCAATGTTGTTTCAATTGTGAAACTATTTTCCACATTCATTGTTTAAATTAGGTGGGCACACTTTCTCCAGGGTCCTAAAGTGAAACATTGTAACGCATAGGCGCAAATACGAGATTAAGTCATCAGATTTGATTTAGAGTCTTCTAGGGTTTTTACAACAGCCCTGCCAACTCAGCCAACTCGCATGCCTTCTCCTTGTTCTTTCTTGCCTGGGTTTCTGGGAGGGTGCACAGTGTTCCTGGTGTGTGGCCACTCCTGCCTGTCTAACCCTCAGCCCCAGCCCAGGTCAGATGCTTACTATGGGGCGGGGGCAGGGAAAGGACAGCTGCTTTACTAGGAACCATTTTGCCTCATGTCTTGAGTCTTCAAGCTAGCCAAGCAATTCACTGCAGGGGATTTTCCGGTGCGTTTCCGTGCTTTCTGCAAAAATGCTCTCACAGTTATCAAGCACGTAGTGAAATAGCAAACGAACGTTTAGGACACGGAGTGACATGAATTTCCTGCATTGTACTTTAGTGAGTTACATTCTCAATTGCTGTATCCCCTTAAAGACATTCATAAGATTTGTTTTAGCATTCTGTCTGTCAGTTGGGTACTCCCCTTAAGGCCATCCAAGAGAAACGTATAAATCAGCCATAGGACTATTTCCTCATAACCGCTGCATGAATTTGTAAGGAAAATATTTGTTTGCTGTGGTTTGCTGCAGAGTGTTGTGCATTTTTCAAATGCCAGCAATTTGCTTCACAGAATGCATCCGACTGTTCATGTTCAGAACGTTTTCTGTGCATGGGTGTGGTTCTGCACATGGACGTGACTGGCAATTAGCAGGATGTTTTCTGTATGCGGACGTGGTTCCGTAGATGGATGTGTCTCTGTACTTGGACGTGGTTCTGGTAGTGGACGTGGTTGCCAATGAGCAGGACTTGTCCTATTTTTCTAGGTCTCTCTGGAACACTTCTGAGGGCCTCGGGTTTCCCAGAGCCCCAGGAGTGGAATGCTTGCTCCTTTTGAGTTCCTATGCTGTTTACACTTTGGAATCCCATGCCTACTGTGTAACATGCATAGAGGATACATGGAAGATAACTTCAAAAGGACAATGTAGCAGTCAGCCCTGGAGACTCATAATTATATGCATATGTGTACCGTACAAGTATATCCAAAGCGGGCGAATCTACCTACACAACCGTCTTTTTAGTTACTTTACCTTGAATACAATTTTCTTCCACTTATCCATCGACACGTTAGCACTCAGCCCACTAGGGACAACATTTTTCTTCATTCCAGCAAGAATTTATTCTCAGACACTGAGGGCGATGCTCAGAGGGTATTGAGAGGGATAATGCAAAGCCCCACAGTGCAGGATGCTCTGGTCTAGGGTGGGGCTTCTACACTGAGTGAGGTACATACAATGACAGTACGAGTAGGGCAGTCTGGGTACACATAAGAGTAGCACCTCAGTCAAATGGAGTGGGGAGAATCTTCATAAGGAGACAGAGCCTGTCAACACAACTGAGTCTCTGAGCCTGGCCTCATTTGTGCCATCGCAAACAACAGAAACAGCCATCCTAGATAGAAGAAGAATGCCAGCAAAAGAAACAATGTGTAATTATCAGCTGCAGTTTGTAGGCAGAGCTTTTTTGTCAGGACCTCTGGTCAGCTCTGTCCCGCCAGCTGACTCCCAAGTATCCACACAGAGACTTAATATTAATTATAAATGCTCAGGCAATAGCTTAGGCTTGTTACTAACTAGCTCTTACAACTTAAATTAACCCATATTTTTATCTGTATTTTACCACGTGGCTTAGTATCTTATCTCAGTATGGCATGCACATCTGCTTTCTCTGCATCTGCTTGGAGACTCCTCAGACTCCGCTCCTTTCTTCCCAGCATCCTCCTCTTAATCTGACTCTCCTGCCCAATCTCTTCCTGCTCAGCTCTAGGCCAATCAGCTCTCTATTAACCAATGAGAGTAATATATGTTTTCACTGTACAAAGATTGTTCCACAGCAGGGTGTAGGCAGTGAAACATGGCTAAGCCCCAGACTGGGCGCAGGAGACCTGCGCTGCTCACAGTAACTCCTGCTGGTAGAGGAACGGCATGTGTGGGCCTGGAGGTGATGACAGCAATGGCTTTGCTTGCTGAGGGTAGAAAAGATGAGGTGGAACGGTCAACCCAAACTCAGGACCATAAAGCCAATGATTTAGAACATTGATTTGATTTAGGAGGTCACTGGGAATCATCTCTATTGTAAAGACATTGTTGATGTTGACAAGGCCGTGTTTCAGGAATTATTCTTGCTACCGTATTCATTTTTGCTGGTTTTGTCTACCTCTTCATCCTAGCTTTTATTTTGTTTTGTTTTGTTTTCCTGTTTCTTAAATATAAGTTTTTTTGCCGAAGTGTTCTGTGATTCACTTCTTCAGTGGGTAAAGGGGCTTGCTGTGCAAGGCTGGTGATCTGAGTTCAATCCTCAGCACCCGCGTGGTGTACGGTGAGAAACAACTCCACAAGGTTGTCCTCTGACCTCTACATGCTTGTCATGGCACATGTGCCCACATGTACTCACACCTGATGCACAGGTGCACACATGCATTCACACCTGATGCACAGGTGCACACATGCATTCACACCTGATGCACAGGTGCACACATGCATTCACACCCGATGCACAGGTGCCCACATGTACTCACACCTGATGCACAGGTGCACACATGCACTCACACCTGATGCACATGTGCACACATCCATTCATACCTGATGCACAGGTGCACACATGTATTCACATCTGATGCACAGGTGCACACATGCATTCACACCCGATGCACAGGTGCCCACATGCACTCACACCTGATGCACAGGTGCCCACATGCACTCACACCTGATGCACAGGTGCACACATGTACTCACACCTGATGCACAGGTGCACACATGCACTCACACCTGATGCACAGGTGCACACATGTACTCACACCTGATGCACAGGTGCCCACATGTATTCACACCTGATGCACAGGTGCCCACATGTATTTACACCTGATGCACAGGTGCACACATACCCAGATAAATGGCCTCATTTTTAACAGTATTTTTTTAAATCCACTGTGCTGCTTGATCTCTGCATACAGCACCGTCTTTTATTTCTCCCTTCTCAGTTCTTTTTGCAAAGTTTTTGAAGTTGAGCTGGAACCAGGCCAAGTTAAATGCCAATTTAGATATAACTGAATTCACATTTTATAGCCATCCCCGCTGTACGAGCAGCTTTTAGACCTTCTTTTCGGTAGGTCGTTGAATCTGTTTTACTTTATGGGGCAGTAAGAAATGCCTGGAGGCATGTGAATTTAAAGAGGTTGCCATGCATATATATCTGGGCATTGGCATTTCGAGCCCAGGAAATAAATTGGCAGTGAGTGTTTTATTTACCTATTGGGCGCTCAGCTGGCTCATCAAGGAGCATTTTGTCAGATATATTGGAAAGTGCTTGGTGGTGCAGAGATAGAAGTAGAAAGCATTTCATCACAAATATTTGTGTGCAGATCACGTGAGGGTTTAAATGCCATCTGCAATAAAACTTGAATGTGTAAATCAGAAGCAAACATTAATTGCAAAGTAAAGTGGGCCCACTGTCCTGCTCTTTTTAACAAGCAAAATAATAATCCAGTATTTATTGGAATTACCGCCGATGAAGAATTGTTCTACTGCTTCACCTGTGTCTGTTGCCAAGGCCTTTGATAAAGCTGGCAGCGTGAGTGACAGCCGCACACCCCAGGTTAGGCTGCGGTGCGGTTTCTCTCTGGCTTTCTCTCTTTCTAAGCTTCCCTTTCATGTGTAGCCAAGTGAAAGTCTCCAAGTGAAATCTAAACCCCGCGGTTCCTCGGGGGCCTTGGCCTGGTGTGAGGATCCAGAGACAAGCAGCTGAAGGCACAGAGGGCAGAGGCCGGGGTGATGCCACGACACCCAGACCTTTCGGGGAGATGAATGGGAAGGCCTCGCCTCCCTGGGCTCGGGATGTATTTTACCCAGAAGACTAGTTCCTAGGGTTTTTCAAACCAATTGTTTTGCCTTTTCCCTTCAGATGTTGCAGGAAAATGTGTTCTTTTATTGCTCTTCCAAGTCGTTAAACCATTTATCCTTAATCAGCTGCAGTCTGTATGGGAATAAGTTTTCTAAAGATCACTGAACTTTGCTCGATTTGAAATCAGGGGAGAATTCATTTTCTTTAATGTGGGAAACCTTCTTTTGAGAAACTTGACACAAACTGGCTCCTTCAGTGCCTTCGAATTTAATTGAAAAAAGAACACCGTAGAAAAACACTGCCAGATGCACGAATGTCTGCCCGTGGGTTCGGTAGCCATAAGCTTTATGGCTCTTTTCTCTGTGGTTATTGATCACCGAAATAACCGTGGCAGTCAACCTTTAGCAAGTCAGTGTGAATTAATGAAGTTTTGGTTGCGTGGGGGCCAGTAACCCCGGGCTAGCCATAATGCATAGTGCCATCATCGGAATAGGTTTTCCCATCGCTACTTGTTCTATTAAGGATGCTTGATGATTTTAGGAGCACTTAATAGATTCGCCTTGTGGAAAAGTTAATAAGTCCATTAGGCCACCGGGGTGTGGAAATGATCTGTTAAGAAATAAATTCCCTCCATTTCCACATCAGCATCTCACAGAAGCTTTACGGATCTCTTTGAGGAGCAGTTGAAAGTGGTTTCTAAGAGCGCTACATCTGAATCTTGGTGTGTGGATTTGTCTGGCATGAATCTGGGGTAGAGCCAGCCAACACAGAGCTAATTGAGGTGTGTGTGGTGGAAATTGAGAGAACGGGGCCATGATGGCGAATAGAGTTATTTGTCACCGAGTTCGTAATAGGATTTCCAATTAATTCATGCAGGCCTCCAATGCCTTACATTAGCCCTGTCAAGATGAGCTACGGCCACCTCTAAAATGCCAGCCCCTATTAAACGGTGCATGTCAGTGAATTTGTAATTTCTTCTGTGCCACCAGAAGATGAATGAATTCGTCTCTGAAAACAACAGTGTGCTTCAGAAATGCACATTTCAAAGTTCTTGAGCAGTTCCTGGTAGGAACATTCTTTGTGTTGTCGTACAGTGACTATATATGTGTATACACACACATACACACATATGCATACACACATATATACATATACTTATATGTATGAAATGTGATGGCTATGTGTATCCATCCCAAAGCAAAAGGGTTCAACTGCATGAAAACAAATGCATTGTCAAGCGCCCCATTTCACTGGTGACCAGGCTTTGCACACTGATCAATAATGATGGTCGATGATGATGATGATGATGATGATAGTTCACAGATGTAGCATTTTAGTTTCTTCTAGGCTATTTTTTATGGGATGTAAATGCATAAACTCACCAAATCCCCACCACAATTCCAGATGACGAAGTCAGGGCACAGGGATGCCGACCTGCCCAAGGGCGCACAGCCAATAAGCAGCCCAGCTGATGGAGTCTGCTACCATCCCCCATGGTCTCTCACAGTCTCATCAGATGCAAGACTTAGCTCAGTCTCTTGTCGTGCCCCTGCCAGTCCTTTCTATTTCCCCTCCCCAGCAACACTTACTGCTGTGCCGTTTTACGTTTGTCTCCTCAGATTTGGCTTTGAGAAGTATTGCTAAACAGTGGAAAAACAGGCTTTGGAAATACATAATATGAAGAGCATGTGGGAGGAGCCAGAGGGCACAGCAGCAGATGTACTCACAAGGGCACATCAAGGTCAAGTGACAAGAGTTATGCTGTTAGAAGCTAGGTCTCAAGACAGGATTCAAAAAGGCGCATGAGGGCATCAGTATTTCTAGATGGTTCAACTCTTGCCTTCCAAGGATGCTGATGCTCAGAGCCTTTTATTTGGCATCCGATGGTCCAAGCCAAGGCAAGACGACTGCCGAATAGCATCTTGAGAGAAAGAATTACTATTTACCTTAATTCAAACAGAAATATTTAGCAAAGAGGTTTGGATAGACTGATGATAAAACAAGCTAATTGTTGGGATCTATTATAAAGTTTTGTTTCTGTCAAGGGCATTAAAAGTTGATCTTCTCTGTATATATGAGTGGAGTGTGGAGAACATGAACATATGCATGGCTTTACTTTCTGGGAAAGATTAAACTTAAAACAATCAGCCATGCACAGCTCTGTTTTACATGTAGCTGTCTGATTACCTGCTACGCCGTTTTCTCTTTGACTGCGAGCCTCATCTGCCTGGACCATAGTGTGGCACAGTCATCTGTGCTTCAAGCCCTCGACTGTTGCTCGAAGGGAGCCATTGATCTAAGACTGTTAACAGTGTTGTTCAACCCACTGTAAATTTGACCTTATTGGCCTCTTTTGAACCTTATGTTGCTAATGCTCTTTCCATGCCTGTGCTCCTGCTGGTGTTCCTTGCTAGTATTATTCCCTCTGAGTGGAATGCTTCCCATTTTCATTTTTACCCCTCTACCCCAACTTTGCTTAGCCAACCCCTTAGGTTTCCATGAAGACTTAGGGAAATAGGTCATTTCTCCCATCTGCTAAGTCCCGAGTTCTCTCTTCCCATTACCAGTGGATGTTTCAATCTCCCAATTTACACCACTGGATTGTCATTACTCCACCTGCCCTGTCCCGCAAGGAGGAGAACTCTGCATTATTCCTGTTAAAGACTTTAGCACTAGCACATTGCCTGGTCAAAAGTAAAAGCTTGATGAGTGTGTTCCACATGAATGGATCCATGAATGAAGATATGAGACACAGAAGGCTGTAATCTAATTCTGCACATCATTAGGGATGTATTATCCTCTGTGTCAGTGATATGCAGCGGTGCTCCACGGAGGCCAGAAAGCTTCAAGTGCTGACTCATGTTCACGGATGGGCATCAAGAGCCACTGGGAAGTGTCACATTGAATTCATTTAACTCATGTTTAAATTGTCTTGAAAGTGCATACCTTTTTTTAGCTTGCCTTTTAAAACGAAATTGCAATGTTTAAAGTCTCATCTCTTCACTTCTTGGCCTCGCAATTCTATTTAGGCAGGAAGAGCATGCTGAATATCTTAAATTGTAAAAACCACGTCTCAAATTGTTGATGATAAAGCCTCAGAGGGCGGTGTTATAGATTCCTTTCTGTTGTGGTGCCAAAAATTCTGGCCAAAAGCAACAAGTTAAGGTTTTATTTGGCTTACACTCTGGGCAATAGTCAAAGAGAAGTTGAAGCAGAAACCATGGAGAAAAACTGGTGGCTGACTTGCTCCCAGGGTCCTCCTTCGCTGGCTTTTTCATACCTCTCAGGACTATGTGTTCATGAAATGGTGCTGCCCATAGTGGGCTGACAATCATGTCAATTACAAGCGACAAAAAAATCCAACGTGGTAACTCTTAGCAGTCAGGACAGTCCCTCACAGACAAACCTTAACAATCAGGACAGACCCACACAGACAAACCTTAACAATCAGGACAGACCCACGCAGACAAACCTTAACAATCAGGACAGACCCACACAGACCAACCTCTACCAGTCAAGACAGTCATCTATGATGCCTACAAACCAATCACATAAAGATAAGTGTTCAGCTAAGACTTTCTCAGGTGCCTTTGGGCTGTATCAAGTAGTGCTACCTAGTACACTCAGGTTCTGAGAGTCTTAACTGGTGTGTTTCATTCTTGAGCCATAGAAAGGTGTTTTAGTAAATACATACTAAGTTCATAAAAGATTAAGACCTGAAGCCACATCAGAAAAATGGTTGCCCCAAATCTAATCTGCTTAAGAGAAGTCATGAACCTGATAGATCGGGTTTTGGTTTAAATTTTTTCTTCACCAACCGTGTCATCTATCTTGATGAATAAATCATTGGTATAAAAACTAAGTTTGGTTTTTATGAATTTTTGAATTTCATACCAGGAAACAGACTTAGACAATAATCCCAGGCAAACAAAACCAAAGCTCCACTATATTAAATTTAGGCATAGAGGCTATCCTGTGAATAACGCAGAAATACCATGCTCTTTGTATTTGTACCGTAGTAAATGCAATTAGGTTTTTATGTAAGGTTTTCTTCTAAGTGCCAAGCTGCTGGATATGATCGTGACTTAAAGACACAAATGTGATCGTCTTTTCAGAGACGCTATGTAACTGCTATCTCACGGAAATTCCTCTCTTTCTTTAAGGGTATACCTCAGTTACCATGTGCCAAAGCGCTATATAACTACGAAGGAAAAGAGCCTGGAGACCTGAAGTTCAGCAAAGGCGACATCATCATTTTGCGAAGACAAGTGGATGAGAATTGGTACCACGGCGAAGTCAATGGGGTCCACGGCTTTTTCCCCACCAACTTCGTGCAGATCATCAAACCTTTACCTCAGCCCCCACCTCAGTGCAAAGCATTGTATGACTTTGAGGTGAAAGACAAGGAAGCTGACAAAGACTGCCTTCCCTTTGCCAAGGTAAAGTGTCAGCTTCCGTGGGTATTCCCACACACCTGGAATGTGACTGGTATTTCAATTGCAAAAAGAGAAAATAGTTTATGTGAACTCTGTAGGTGTGCTCCTAAAGATCCCAGGAAGCCGTCTGCAGGCCACTAGGAAAGGAATTCTGTGTGTGGATGTCTCTGACGGATCATCTGGGCTGATGTTCTTTGTAGCCTCGTTCTCCTGTGTAGAGTCAGTTTCTTTCTGAGCCGCTTTAAAAGGGGGCGTGTGTGTGCCACCTGTCGGTGCCAAAGTACAATCCCAGAGAACATATAAAGCATCATTACTTCTTACTTTATATGTAAGTTTCTTTGCTTAAAAGCATACAAGAATATATATACCGAATTGGTAAGACAGTTTGGAATTTTAAGCAGAAAGCCGTGTTTTGGGGAAGGATCTTTGTTTCAGTGATGTCAACTATAGCGAGAAATACCTGAGGACAATTTAAACAGACATCCGTCTGAGATGCTAAGGGAATGGCCTTCGAGTTGCAGTTTAGGACTCTAAAGGGAAGCACCTGGACTCTTGGTAGACGTTTGCAGTTCTACAGATGTCTAAGAGAACATTAGGTCTTGGCGAGATGGCTCAGTTGGTGAAGGCACTTATTGCTAAGCCTGACCAGTGTTTGCTCACCGGGATCCGCATGGTAGGAAAAGGCAGCTTCCCCAAATTGTCCTCTGACCCCCACATGCGCACTACCGCTCATTCCCCACCGCCACTACAAGGGATGTGAAAACAAAATTTAAAAGATATTAGGTTGATCGGTAGTCCTGTGTACTTGATGAAAACATTATATTTTTTGTATTAAAGACATGTTACAGAATTTTTACTTGCCTACTATTAAGACTTCGGTCCCTTTATTTAGGATGCTAATTAGGTGATAAATTTAATGTGATCAGAGAGACTCATGATTGGTTGTTTCCTCAGGATGATGTCCTGACTGTGATCCGCAGAGTGGATGAGAACTGGGCTGAGGGAATGCTGGCAGATAAAATAGGAATATTCCCGATTTCATATGTTGAGGTAAGCTCATTTGTACAATGTTGAATCATATTCAGCTTACTTAATAAATCTTAATTGTGCAGATTAGGTATTAAGAGATCCTCGTGGCACAGAGAACTGGCAGTGGCTTTTTAAAATTGATATTTATTGAGGTCTACATTTTTCTCTCCTCCCCTCCCTGCCTCTCCCTTCCCCCCTTTAATCCTCCCCCAAGGTCCCCATGTACCCAATTTACTCAAGAGATCTTGTCTTTTTCTACTTTCTACTTCCCATGTAGATTATATCTATGTCAGTCTCTCTTAGTGTCCTCATCATTGTCTAAGTTCTCTGGGACTGTGGTTTGGCAATGGCCTTGAAAGGGTGTGTTGTTGGATTTGAAAGACTTTCTTCCTCGTGTCCTTCAATTACTGAAGATCATAAAATGTGGTTTTTTGTCTCATGTTTAGAGGCATTCCTAGGATAGATAAGGGACCACATGCTTACTGTCCATCACCTATACGATCTGGTTTCTGCCTTGAGGAAGGATTGGGAAATTTGTAAAGTCCCCAAGAAACATGATAAGTTAATATATTCATTTTACTTGTTTACTTATTTCTCCTATTTTTTATCACATCTATTTATTTAATGTGTGTGTGTAAGCAATAGGTCATTGGGAAGCTGTTCCTTTACACCGTGTGAGACCGAGGGACCAAACTAGAGTTAATCTCAATGGCAAGCACGAGAATAGTGATTCCCTTTGATAAAATTCCCTAAGTGAATGGCCTCTTCTCCATCATACACCAGGAACTGCTTAGTCCCCTTTTTCAATAGCTAGCGTTGTTCAGAAAGCTTTTGATCAAACCTGAGTGAAATCTTTTTAAAGAAGTTGCATACTCATTATTCTAAACAAGATCAAATTTAAAAACCAACGGGGGCGTGCAGAGAGATGTTCCAGCCAGCACAGTGCTTGCTGCGTACGCACGAGGGCCTGAGCTGGAGGAGATGAGCTCAACGACGCACAGCTGTAAGCCCAGCTATCGTGGAGCCTCTGGGTTTGCTGGTGGCCAACCTGGGTTCAGGAAGAGATTGTGTCTTTGTAAGGCAAGGCAGGAATTGACGAGCTTCCCAGTGCCGGTCTCTGGCCTCCAGATGGACACAGGTCCACGGGCACCCATATGCAGACACACACACAAAGTGAACAGGGAAGGTAGAGTTCAGAGCACACACCCATTACATCATTCGTTCTGAACGGTCAGCTGGTAATGAGTATTTCTTGCTGAAAACAAAATTGAAGGCATTTTTGATGAGTGAAACCACCAAAGCCCAAACAGCCACTCTGAGTTGCTGAGGTCAAGGGAGACTTCTGGAAAGAAGTTGGTGTCTCGCGGCGTGTGAGTAGATGTTACCTGAGAGAGATGAGAAGTGCATTTGCTGTAAGCAGAGGAACACCCAGGTGGAGAGGCCGGCATCTGCAGAAGCCAAAAGGCAAGAGAGATCTCAGACTGTTTGGGGGAATTAAAGGCAGCTCTGTTGTCTAAAACATCAAAGTGTCTATCCTGAGCATGTAGAAACAAAACAAAAAACCCACTCTCGCTTATCCTGCCATCTTTTTATATGAGACATTTGTGTTGTCAGGAGTCTGAAGGCTAAAATGGCAAACTGCGTCTCTGTAGCCAGCACTCTGTGTCTTCCTGAGGCGGTGAGATTGCCGGAGTTTCCTAAAGCCTCCATGTGTCTACTGTGCGTCCGTGAGAATGTAACCCCAGCTAGCTGCGGCTCTCGAGTGCCGGCCACACATGCAAATGCTCCTCTTGGTGTAGATGTTTTCTCCTGCATGAGAGCAAGATAGGAAAAAACATATCCTTAACAAGCAACCCTTTCTGTATATTATTTGTGTACATCCTAAGTACAGGTTGTGGGGAAATCCTGGCACCTCCAGGGATTTGAGTAGTTCGGCTAAGGAGTGTGTGCAAGCAGAGCTTAGGAAAGAGCCTGCCCTTACTTGTCAGGTGTTACCACCGTTCATGCTGATGCTTGGTCTGGCATGCGTGAAAGGTAGTGCTGTGTGGGTTGGGTTGTTTTTTTTGGTGTGTGTGGGGGAGTGATATAGGGCAGGTATAGACTCCTTCAATTGGCATAAAAAGATCCACCCACAGAGAGGCCAGAGTCGCTTACAATCATTGGAGTCGTAGGATTGTTTACTCTGACTTAAGTCGGAAAGGTAAATTCCTACACAGGGGGAAAGGGTTTTCCTCCCTTGCTCCACCCCCACCCCTCAGTCATGAACATTTTCCTTATTTGAACCAGAACTTTTCTAGTAAGACATGAACCAAATCATCTGTCTGTTGGAGTCTGGGAACTGGCTTTGATGTCTGTCACATTGTAGCTCTTTGCCGGGAGCAGAGCACCTGGGGCTGAGTGACACCTGGTTGGCAGATGTCAATCACAGCCAGCCCGGACCCAGGCATCTCTGTTAGGGACAATGTCTCAGGACAGCGTCCGATGAGATAAAGCAAAGGAGACAGACAAAATAACGAGGCTTTTCCCTAAATAATGCTTTCTCTTGCTCTGCAAACCTTTCCCATTTAGCCAGCTTGAGAACACAGGGTGTGCTCACTTTAAACATGGCTGTACCACAAAAGTTCACTTGTAGATTTTCTTTTAAGGATGGGGGTGGGGTGGGTGGGAAGACGATCTGTCTCTGTAACCCAGGCTGACCTGGAAGTCACCGTGTAATTCAGGCTGACTTTGAACTCACCATCTGCCTACTTCAACCTTATAAGGGCTGGGTTTATAGGTGTGTATCACCATGCTTAATATTTTTCTTCAACCTTATAAACCAATATATAACCCTTAGTCTGCCAGAGTACAGCAATGGTCAAATAAATAACCATTGTCACCATGCGCAATGACGAGGTAATCTCAGAACTGAATTTGGAGTCTCAGAACCATGTCTTTCCTTGCACAGTCCTGCAAGCAAACATCCTCACCCCTGTCTCATTCCTCTTTCAAAGACTGACTGGAGGACTGAGGATGAAATTCACCAGATAGAGTGCTTACCTAAGGTGCCTGGGTTTGAGCCCCAGCATGGCATAAAACTACTTGACAGCAGTGTGCACATGTCATCTCAGCACCCAGGGAGAGGCGGCAGGAGACCAGAAGTCCAAGTCTGAGGTCAGGTTGGGGTCTGAGACACTGTCAGTTCCCTGGGTCCCTGTCTAATTATGGTAAGAATTCTTGCCATGCCTTTAATCCCAGCACTTGGGAGGCAGAGGCAGACAGATCTCTGTGAGTTCGAGGCCAGCCTGGTGTACAGTGAGATCCAGGGCAGGCTCCAAAGCCACAGAGTAACTCTGTCTCGAAAAAGCCTAGTATGAGAGAGAGAGAGAGAGAGAGAGAGAGAGAGAGAGAGAGAGAGAGAGAGAGAGAACTGAGAGAATTCTTTTGCTTGAATCTGATCACACACCCCGACCCCAGACAGTCTCTTATCAGGTCCCTGTTTGGCCACGCCTTCTACAGTGTAGGTTGTGTTGTCTATGGACAAACTCTTCTTCGCCTTGAGTTAGCTGGAAAGCAGCGAGGGATAAGAGATTCTTATGGAAATCTAGGGGATTCTTGAAGAAACCACCCCAGGATACGTATCAAGGCCCGGTTGAGTCAGAAGGAAGAAATTAGTACCCTATTTCTCTTTGTTCAAATGTACCAGTTGACTGCAAAATAGACGGAATGACATTAGCCACCTCATTAATTCCGTGCAGACTCTCTTGGTTTAGCAGTCATTTGGACAAGGACGACATGATTCTCAGCCAGCAGAAAGTTTGCTTGAAGACGGTGCTGAATGTGGAATCCGGGGCATCTCTTGGCCGTTGCTGTACGTTGTAGACGAATATTGAATGAAGTAGACATTTTTATCGAGTTTCTCATTTGATTTTGATTACCAGTCATTTGTTTACAGTCTCAGTCATCCCAAGTTTTTTTTTTTTTAATTTATTTATTTATTAAAGATTTCTGTCTCTTCCCCGCCACCGCCTCCCATTTCCCTCCCCCTCCCCCAATTAAGTCTCCCCCCCAGCCCGAAAAGCAATCAGGGTTCCCTGTCCTGTGGGAAGTCCAAGGAACCCCCACCTCCATCCAGGTCTAGTAAGTTGAGCATCCAAACTGCCTAGGCTCCCACAAAGCCAGTGCGTGCAGTAGGATCAGAAACCCATTGCCATTGTTCTTGAGTTCTCAGTAGTCCTCATTGTCCGCTATGTTCAGAGAGTCCGGTTTTATCCCAGGCTTTTCCAGACCCAGGCCAGCTGGCCTTGGTGAGTTCCCAATAGAACATCCCCATTGTCTCAATGTGTGGGTGCACCCCTCGCGGTCCTGAGTTCCATGCTCGTGCTCTCTCTCTTTCTGCTCCTGATTTGGACCTTGAGATTTCAGTCCTGTGCTCCAATTTAGGTCTCTGTCTCTGTCTCCTTCCAGACCCAAAAAGAGGAACATGGGATGTACTCACTCATATTTGGTTTCTATCCATAAACCAAGGACATTGAGCTTATAATTAGTGATCCTAGAGAAGCTAAATAAGGAGAACCCAAAGAAAAACATATAGGCATCCTCCTGAATATTAACCTTCATCCCAAGTTTTTAAGCAAATAAGAAGCCGTTCAGCTACTTGGTGTTTTCGTCACAGGGAGTTTAAGACGTGCATTCCTTCTGTGCAGATGGCGTCGAGTAGGAGTGACTTAGGCGGACAGATGTTCTTATGGCTCCATTCCCGCCAGAGTTCCTTCTTTGGGCACCTCCCAGCTGTTAATCCTCAGGCAGACTCTCCCTCATTACCTTACCTAAAACACTTACTCCCCTCTTCCTGCTTTATCTCAACCAATAGTGTGATGGAAGGGGAAACTGGGAATCTGGAGCCTGGTGGCAGGGGATGGAAGTGGCAGCCCAACCTGTAATTCTCCATGTCTTCTCATTGTCAAAACTGTAGCTCCTTAGGAACGGAGCCTGGCGCCCTTGTGGTACCCGTGTGTGACCACAATCGCCATCGTCACCCTTACTCTCTCGCTGCACCTCTTCTGCCTGCCATCTTTCAGGTTTTCGTTATGATGACTAACCACTGTTCCCCAGACTCCCTGACCCCATCAGAATGGAAGCCTCCGTGATGGCCGTGGACTATATAGCTTATTGCGGTTTCCCAACGTTCTCTTCGAGTGTTGTTCATGGCAGGCTCTCAGTAAAAACTGCTTGAATAAATTAATAGTCAATCTAAGATATTGTAGAACAAAACTTTCTAAGCTTGGTTTGTAGAGTTTTGTAGTTTGTAGATTTTTATGTGCTTGAAATTTTTTTAAGTTGATACTCTCATCTTTCACCACCTGGTAAATATTTTGTTACTGGTTTATCTTGTCCTTACATTAGGAAGTTACATGCATAGGAGCCATTGGGTAGGTGTGTGACCTGGCTGAGGTCATTTGTTTAGTTTTATAGCCCAGCTAGCCTTAGACTTGCAGTGATTCCCCCTGCCTGCCTCAGTCCTAGCTTCACAGATATGTGCCACCATACACAACCCTCCTTGGTGAGATATTTTCCAACTTTTTGTTTTTGTTTTGTGTAAGTAGGCTGTAGTTGGGTAGGCGTGGCAGTTGGGTAGATGTGGTGGCATATGCTTCTAGTCTAGACAGGAGGGTCAAGGGTTTGAGGCCGGGTTGGCGTCCTAGCAAGACCCTGTCTCAAATACATAAGACAAGAACAACAGCAACAAACCCTGAAAACAATAAACAAAATAAAAAATAAATATAAGCTGAGTAATAACTCCTTTAGAATTTTCCCAGGCTAACATAGTAATAATTATATGCTAGATTAAATCTGGAACTCCTTATTGTAATTGAGAAAAAAATTGCTGGTAGAGGGTAGCGTTGGGGAAATGTTAGGCAAAGGTTGTGAAACTTTAGTTCAAAGGGTAAGTCTTGAGGCCGTGGCATACCAATGAGAAGTCAAATACTGGCTTTAGCACGCAAGGCTCCAGAGTGGGACTCCTGGCATCTCCCTTGGTACTGTACAGTCTACAGTGTTGCTCTTGTTTCTCAGGCAGGAAGTGGAGCTTGAGTGCAGAGTTTGAAGCTGTCAAGGTGATCTCATAGAGCTAAGAATGGCATTGTTGACTTTATTATGATTTATGTTGTTAAACCTCTCTCTAGAGAATGATAACAGCAGAAGGGCACAATAATAGTCTTTAATCTAATCATCAAAGAGTTGATGGAAGTATATGAAAAGATTTTCTCTCATGTATATTTTTGATGTTTTCCCCTTTAAAATGAAAAACCATAATCAATGTTGATAAAAAGAAGTTTAGGGGAATTGTTAGAAAGTTGGGAGAATTACCGTATTGATTAGCGTCCAAGTTTCTATTGCAATTTTGAAGTCAGTTTATTTTTAATAAGTGAAATTTCGGGATACGTGTGAGAAATCAGGGAGGGAGGATTACTGTGTTCTTAGCACCATCCGTCTTCATTCTGACTGACTGGGTACCTTGGGTGTGCTTCTGGGGAGCTTGTTTTCCCATGGCCATCATGGCCACATCCCGTGGCTTGGTAAGATGGCAGCCTCACAAAGGCAGGTGCTGCTTTTATTTCTGCCACAATAATGAAGGGAAAATGGGCACTGATTCCTGCAGCACAGTCAAGAGCAGTGTCCTGTAAGCTCCACAGACAGTTCCTTAGTCCATGTGGCGAGCAAGGGACTTGCTTAGGTTTAGTAAGGAGGCCTTGCAGGGAAGTTCATGCTCCATCTGTCATTATTCAGCAGCTTGTCCTCTAATTTAAGAGTTTCCTGTCAGGAGAGCATCCAGGGAGTGGAGAGTCCAGAGATGGGTTAGTGTGGTTTGAGTTCTGACTGCATGGATGGACAGTTCGTGGTATCCCGGGCAGTTTTATAGGACATGCAAGTGCACATCTCCTGGCGAGCTTCAATCAGAGTATTGAGATAATGATCAAATATTATTATCTAATATTATTAATAGCCACCGTGTTTCCCCAAAGGATCCCCAGACTTTTCATCCGGGCCATTCTCCTGCAGGGACAAGGACGCGAGCCAAGCATCACACTTTGGAACCTCTGGCTTGTACATCTGTAATGTTTCTTTGCATGTCCTTATAGAAAACCACCCTTTCTTCAAGATCCCAGTAGATTGGGGTAGATCTTAGGAAGCCTCTCTTTCTGATTTAACAAGATGCATCCTATGAAACCCAAACCAAGCATCCCTGTCCTTGTGTGACTTCCGTAATACCAACTTTGCACCATCCCTACAGGCCTGGTGTGGGCTCAGGCTCTTGTGATGTGTGCAGTGATTCACTCTTCCTGATTCCTCTGAGGATACAGTCACATGCAGAATATTCTAAATATTTTACCTCTATAGTATGATCATAATCTAGAAAACATGGAGAAGAAATAAGCCTAAATACATCACATAGAAAGCTAAATAAATACCCCTCCTTTTTTCTTCATTATGTTTTTATGATATTAGATTGTTTTGTCTCTCTCCATGTCATTGTATTGCCAATAACCAATGTTTTTTTAAACTACATAAGAAATAATAGGTAGGCTACAACTTATTTATTTTTACCACTTTTAGACAAGTGTCTTGTTTTGAGTAGTTGCCGAGTGACGGCTCCCTAACCTGCCCTAGGCTCTTGCCTGCCTCGCGTCAGAGGACATGTGGTAACTAGCCTTCCTAATGGTTCGCAAAACCACCGTCCACTTTGCTTTCGTGCATGCAGGTTTTTGCTTTTCATAAAAACATGAAACCATTCTAAATTCCAGCATGTAAGAGGTTCATTTTTCAGAATGATTAATTACTCAACTTCAAAATCTGAGGTTGCCTTTGTTAGAGAGAAATTACAAATCAGTCAAAGCCATAATATTTTGATATGTGTTAACTTTATTTTTTTTAAAAAATAGATTTGTTATAATGTCGTATACATCCTAAGTGTTGCTGGTAATTAAGGGTTTCTTAAGCAAAAGTAGGTTCAGTTTGATCTCATATGAAGGAGGCCTACGTGGATTCTTTATGCTCTTCTGGGCACTTGTATATAAATGGGTTGAGCAGAACCCTTGTGTATAGATGTGTTGTGTACAGATGGCTTGAACAGAACCATTCTGATGGTGCAGTCATTGGGAGAAAAATCTCCTCTGTAGTACAGTAGAGTGTTCCACAAAAGGTTTTCCCTAGGTGTTGTAAAGCAGTGGTACTTTTTATAATGCAAACCTCCTGTCGATGCACATCCTGGGTACACAGGCTGTGCAGAGCATCTCTGAGAGCGGAGGAGACCTAGATGAAGGTGCTGTTTCGGTGCTCACCATCCTGTCGATGCACATCCTGGGTACACAGGCTGTGCAGAGCATCTCTGAGAGTGGAGGAGACCTAGATGAAGGTGCTGTTTCGGTGCTCACCATCCTGTCGATGCACATCCTGGGTCCACAGGCTGTGCAGAGCATCTCTGAGAGCGGAGGAGACCTAGATGAAGGTGCTGTTTCGGTGCTCACCACCCTCAGTTCTCTGTGCATCTCCTCATCCTCACGCTGGAGGAACCTGGGTAGGGAGAACGGCCTGCTCGCTGATTTACTAACTGAGTACATGTTGCTGTGGAATTTCTGTCTGCGTGTCATTTCTCATTGACTAAATTTTATTTAGACTTTAATGACAATTCCATGCTCTTTCCCTCTTGGGAGATATGTATTTCCTCTGTTGTGTTCCCTTGTCTGGTAATGAGGTTCTGGAAAATAAAATGTATTGTTGGAACGTATCCTCCTAGTTAATAGGTGTTTCTGATTTATGATGTGTGTATAAAATAGAAACATATATAGACCGTATGTCTTACAGGTTCCTATAGGACATAGACATCAACTGATCTCAGTCTTCAAGTTGTGGGCGGGTCTCTCTTCCCAGCACGGTGATTCGCTGTGGATGCATTGCTTCAGGTCTAGTGGGTAGCAGCAGCTCCTGAGTCCTGACTGGGCTTTGGGGTGGTGCTTGCATCTGTCTGGGAGCTCTTCTATGGTTTGACCGTGAACTGCTTCTCCTGCTGCAGATTTGCTGTCTTCCCCAGGCTTTTCATCCTCGAGGAATCTGATCACCTCATTTATCTTTTCTGCAGTGCGTGTGCTTACCTTCTTTCCCTTGGTTTCCCGCTTAGTGTGAGAACATGATCTGATTTGGCTCTCCCGAGTGTTACACGGTTACACTCACTTCAGCTTCTAGCTCTTACTTTTCCCTCAACCCTAATGCTCAAAAGGTCCACTTACCTCACTGTCTTTGTCTCTGTAGTTAGTTCTTGACCCCTCTGGGCCTGAAATCGCCATCTTGGCTGTCACAAACTCCTTTTCTTAGCCTTTTTCTTTTCCCTGAATAACATCTACCACTATTCGCAATCTCCTTTAGGATCATTGCCCTTTTCATTTCCGGGGCGTTGGTTTGGCGGCTGTCTTGGAACACACAGCAATGGCTTTTGGTTAGCAGGCAATCCTGAGTGCCTTGTAGTTTTCTTCCTATAGCTGCTGTTTTCCCCTTCGCCCTCCATAAAGCAGAGACCACCCACACGTGACCCCCAGCTGACTTCCTTGCTTGACCAGCAAATGGTTTTGTTATAATTGCTTGGTCAGGTCCAGACTCAGGAGATTTTCTTAAAGCGTACTCTCTAGGTTTTGTTTTCTAAACAGAAAGTCAGCCAACCATGCTCAAAGGTTGTTCTTGAAAGGCTCATGCAGCCTCCCTGGGTCACTGAGATGTCCATCATACGGCGTTCATCTGCCCGGCCTTCATTGACTCACCTGCCCGTACTCTGTAGACATGTGAACATGTATCTTCTCGTGCTAATGTCAGGAACCTGTTCCATTTCCCAAGTCCTCTGTTCTCATGACTCAGAGAGGTGTGTTGTTCTCTCCCGCCCAGTAAGCTGTCCTGCCCAGTTCTGTGCTTGGCATATACAGTCACTCAACAGCAACAAGAAAGCCCACACTGACAGAAGGAATTGAGCTCTCCATTTGCTCTGAGTCTGGTCACTCATGGTCCAGGGGCTCTCGACCTGAACCAGAGATCTGCCTCTTGAGTATTCTGGGGGGACATTTGCATTTGGGGTGATGGAAGGTGTCCTTAGAAATAGAACTTTACAGTTCATTAAATCTGACTTCGTGTTATGTAAGAGACGTTGGAGGCACATCCAGAGAAAGTGACTTGCCTGAGGCCAGGGTAAGTGAATTGTAAACATGGGCTCTGAGTCATTAGAACAATACTTATTTGGACTGGATTTTACAGGCTGCAAAACATGTTAGACTATACTCATTCCCGTGTGAGGGACTCGGGGGTGACATTACCTTAGTACAGCTAAGCAGACTGAAGTCGGGACATTAAGTAGTGACTCGGGATGGCTCAGGCAGTGAGGACAGAGGGTGCAGCCTAGGCTAACCCACATTCAAGGCTCTCCCGATGATTTTTTTCCTCTGAGAGAACCTCCTTCATGAGGTTTTCAATGGCGTGAATCTTTCCCTTCCAAATCAGAAAGTTGAAAAGGAAAGTTCTGATTTTTTATTTATGTTTTAACAGCTAGGCCCAAAAGAAGTGAAGGCCATTTTGACAAATTTGGAGTTGCTCACTGACTTTCAGGCCTCTCGCTCAAGGGGCGTCAGGTATTCTGCAAACCCCCTTTCTGTGGCAGGCTCTAGTGAGGTTTGTCGTCACTGTTGCTTACGTGAGTGTTTCTTGTCCTTAGGGTTTCTGAGAGCCCAGGGAGCTTCAGAACTATAGACTTAGGGAGGTCGTGGTAGTTCAGGAGGCCAGAGGTAGCCTTTGGCAGACAGCTCCCTTTGGCTCTTTCTCCTAAGAGCTTTCAAGGGACTGGAGCTGAGCCGAGAGGTGGCCAGGCCACACAGACACGGGATACAAATCCTCTTGACTACTGTTTGAGATAACGCTTTAGGATTTGAGCACCACTTCAGGATTAAAGGCAGGACTCTGCAGTTGTCTCTTGGTGTGCTATTGGTATTAGTTCTAGGTGGAAATGATAATATTTTGTTTATACTGGGCTAGATAAAATATAATATTAAATCTACCTGAAAGCTTTTTCTTTTATTCTAAATGTAGCTATTTGAGAACACGGTATTTAATTGAATTGCTATAATAGAAAATATTGCTGTATCTGGAGTATAAAATAAAAATTTATTTATAAACTAGTAACATGAACCTATATTTCAATTTAGACATATACACAAATGCATATAAAAATTCACATATATTAAATAAAGAGTACTTCATATAAAAAACAATATTTGTAGTACAAATTTGTTTAAAAAAAGCCAAAAACCTAATAGAACTATGGGTAAAGTATGTAAATAGAAAACACTACAAAAAAGATCTGTTTAATCTCATTAAGAGAAATACAAATTAAAAAATATGAAATAATTTCAACTAGTAGAGACTTGAACATAATTATTAAGGCTACTATTTGGAAAACAATATAAAGTGAAAATTGAGACTTCTTTGGGATACAAATGTTTTTTAAAGCACACATTAATGTAACAATTTCACCCCATGGTTGTGCTATTATAAGCATGTCAGCAATATAGTAAATAATGGTGTTTCCTCTATATGGTAGAAAGCCACACGTGTGCCTATGGGTATGGAAAGATGTTCACTTGCTGTTCAGTGGCAATGTGCTCTGCCTGGATTCAGCCGTGGTAAAGAAATCAATAAAGTAGATGCATATGTGGCAGCATTAAAATTTATAGAAGGCTGCGCTGTAAACTGTGAAACATTAATGCCCCTGGAAAATGGATTGGGAGAAAAAGACAGGTGTAAGGAACTGGCTGAGATCTTTGGTGTTTGGTCCCATAATAGTCTATACCATTTGCTTCATATTTAAAGATAATTAATTACCTTTTGGTTCGTTTGTGTTGGAGTCTCAATCTGTAAGGCAGCCAAACTTGGAAATCACCTCATAGACTGGGCCGACCTTGAACTGGTGACGTTTATCCTCTCAGACTGCCCACCCCCTTTCCAGTGTCACAAGCACAGGGGTGAGCTACCAGGACTGACTGTTCAGTTACTTTTATAGTACACTTTACAAGTTTTATTTGCCTTAGGGAAGAAAAACGTTCCGTACTATTCTACTCTAGTGGATTATAAATTATGATAGTTTCTTCTCAAACCTGCTTTTGCTGCTGTACATTATACAAAAGCTTTATATCCAAGAGTAACTCTTGTGTAGGAGTTCTTATAAAATAGTGACTATCAGAACCATTATTCCTCAGGGCGAAAATGTTGCCTTGTCCTTTAAAAGGCCATATTCTCTTTAGCAAAACATCAACCAGATATATTTTAATATTTTCTAGGATGTTTTGTTTTTATTAGCATTATTTTATCAATATTTCCTCTCAGATTTATTTGAGACTCTTTCTCAAAACATAAATGAGAAGACTGGGAGTATAGTTCAGTGGTATGGAACTTCCCTCATGTGTGTAAGACCCTGCATTCACTCCCCAGCACCACAAAAGTAAATAAATTAAAAATAGGAAAAAATGTAAAAGTTAATGAGAAATTCAAGAAAATCTCTTTAGGCCCTAGAAGGCTGATTTCTACTTTGTGTCCCACCTGAGTCTTCTCTCAGGCCTTTCCCTCACGCTGAGAAGGTCTTATAGGGCAAGCTTTGTTTTGCACCGGAGGATCGCACTTTTAACTTTAAAGGTCGTGGTGGGATAAATGTCAGAGGAAGCCCACGCCCACTGAGCTCAAGCAAACATTCGTGAATTTTATCAAAATTTTGTTAAAAGTTGTCAGACCCTTGACTCCCTCTTGTTACAAAGGCTACTTTATACTCACAGTAGAAGGCTTTTACATTTCTGCCAGATTTACCTAATGCTCTACTCTGTAGCCCTTCATTTGATGGTTTTTCTCTGGAATTTAGAAAAAAAGCAAGGAGCCGCGCTACTAATACCAACCTCTGCCGTTCCAGAAAAATCTAAAGTACTTTTAAAAGATGATGACATCTTGCTAGTGAATGTTACTGTCGCGTGTAAAAATAAAATGGCGGGGAAGTAAAGTAGGGTGTTCAGAGGGCTAGAAGGGAACCAGGAGATTGAGCTCTGGGTTCCTTTTGGGAGAGAGAGCAAAAGAGACATATTAGAGTTGTTGGCTTTCTTGTATTTACTCACCTGTCCCTGAGGAGTTGTGGTCAGTAGCTGAGCAATGGCGGCCTTGGGCATAGAGCTGGCCAACAGCAGTGCCCAAACTAGAATTGTGGTTTTTTGCCAGTTACTAGTTGAGCCACCCACTATGAGGTCTACCTGTGTAGAGAGCTTATGCCATCAACTGGATTATTCTAGGTGAGGTTTTCTGTCCACCAATTATGTACATTTTTTTTTCCTGGCAAGATTGTTCTTCATAAACAAAAATCTATTGGAAGGTAAGAGGAGAAAAGTTGGTGGACAAGTATAGAATTAGACACAGAATGGGTCCTTTGCCACAGTTAAGGAGAAAAAACATTTGGTTCATCAAGTAACATGAACAAACTGCAAAAGGCAGTTGAGCAAAAGCTGCTGCATGTAAGATTACAGAAAGCATGCCCATTATTTTTATGTCGGTTTATAAACTCCTTCAGGGGACTAGAGAGGTAGCTCAGTGGTTAAGAGCACTGGATGTTCTTCTCGAGGACCTGGGTTCAATTCCCAGCACCCAGATGGCAGCTTACAACTAACTGTCTGTAGTTCAGTTCCAGGGGATCTGACACCCCTTAAACAGACATGCATGTAGGCAAAACATAAATATATGTAAAATAAATCATTTTTAAACATTAAAAAAACCCCTTCAAATTGTTTCTCTTCGTCTATTATGTCCAGCAGCTGGTAAATTACTCAGCATATAGTGTTCTCAAATTGTACTTACTTAATGGAGGGTAGATGTGGACAAAAGACCTAAGAGGGACCCCGTATTGTTTTCATGACAAACTAGCAAGGTAGTCATATCAGAGCACAGCGAATGAAAGTCAGCAGTGTTAACACGTATTAATGATAACTGCTACTTGGCTAGGCGAAACCCTGACAGGTATTTTGATAATACTTCACAATATTTTAATACAGGTGGTCAGGTGAGCTGTCTCAGCAGGTAGAGGTGTTTGCCACCTAGCTTGATGGCCCCAGTTTGGTCACAAGACCCTCAGGGTTGAAGGATAGAACCACCTCCTGTAAGCTGTTCTCAGACCCCCACAAATGTACTCGGACACATATAGCCACCCACACATACCGACAAAATATATGTTTTTAGAAGACCAGGTGTGGCCAATGGTTTGGGCTCAGAGTTCATTTAAATGTGGTATCGGACAGATGTAGCTTTTTCCTTTATTAATTGTATTTGGCTCCCGTGAGAAAGAAATCTTTAGTTTATCCCCGGTTCCTTACTCCACAGAACAGCACACAGAGCTGATCGTCCACCTCTGTGTGTTGACTAGGACCTTGTTCGGAGGATTTGTGGTATCGGGATGGAGGTAATGGGCACATAAGAACCCTCTGCTCCTTTGCCCCTGCCTTGTTGGAGACATTTACCTTTCATGTCAGTCCTGAGCTGGAGTGGGAAGAGCAGTTACTCTAGCCTGCTTGGCCGTGTAGGAAAGATGACCGCCCCACGGGGCTCACTGCAGCTCACCGAGGTCTCAGAATAACCAGCGTCACAATTGCTTCATTGGGGCATTTGGTTCTCTCACACCCCCACTCTGAAGAGGGGATACCTAGATCAAAGCAGGGTTTATAAACTGTGGATCTCCTGACCCCATGCCATTATACTGCTCCATGTGGGCCTCCCTTTAGCACGTTCCTTTACCCTTCAACACATGCTAGTGGTATCTCTGTCCTCCTCCTCTTTCTGACGGCCACCTGCTTGTTGGTAAGGTGTGACTGCCTCTTCTGGAAACTTTCTCCAGTGCACACTCTTTTTCAAAGGGTAAAGAAGATGCTTGTCTTTGGAAAGGGTTGGCCCTACTAATTATGCCAGACAGGCCATCTGACTGCACGTCCCCATGGAGCCACAGGAACAAATTGCCGGTCGATCCCCAGTCATCTGGAGAAGCTCTGAGCTACCAAGCCGCAGTTAACCCTGCCTCGTGGCTGTGGGAAGCAGGCTCTATTTCCTCTTTAGATATCGACCCAAAGGCTTTCCTCTTCCCTAGCAGAGGAGTCTCACCAATAGGGTGAGAAGACATGGTTTGGATAATTGAGGTGGATAGAAAGAAAACAAAACATTAGATGATGTTAATTTGTATAAAGCAGTTCCCGCAGGACTGAGAGTCATGTTGGGAGAACCCCCTCTGGCCCCACTGTGCCTTTCAGAAGTATGCGGTTCATTTTCAATGTCTTATATTTCATCTCAGTATTTTTGTGCTCCTTAAGTTGCTTATCACAGGAGTCTCTAATATATGCAGCCTTTTATCATCAAGGCCTTTCCGGAAGTGTTTTGATTCACCTCAGGGAAAACAAACAGCCTAATGTTCTCTCCTTTCCTGCCGATGTTATCAGTCCAGCTCACCCTACTTTGTCCCCTCGTTCATCACTTTACCCTGGGACTTCAGGTAGACTAAGCGAGGGTGACAGCTGGGCTGGAATTTCCGCTCTAACCTTGCTGAATTTTGAGCACAGAATGTCTGAGGAGGAAAAAAAAAAAAAACAGCAACAAAAACCTGGCAGGAATTTCAACCAACTTTTGTGAGATTTCCCTCAAAATATGGGGAGAGAAACAAGGGGAGTTAGTTTGTTTGGAGGTCCACACCTCAGTATTGCATGGTTTTGGTCTTTATTTCCTTGTACCAAACCCATCCGTTGTTCTTCCTGTGTTCAGCCCTGAGGCAGTCCTTACTGGGGACCGCGGTCAGTCAGATGAATACCTGAATACCCTTTTCATTGCTCCTCTCTCCGTTTCAGCAATGAGCCAAACTCTTGTATTACTGGCAAATGCCAAAATTAAACATCTCCCAAATTCTTAGGAACGTGTCTTTATCTTTTCAGCCTTCTGTTGGAACTACTTATTTTTATGTTAATAACTACCTGTGGCGTAGGTACATCGAGGTCCCATTATGAAGACGCGTGGAAGAGACGCTAACTTGCATATGCAAGTGTTAACATGGCGGCTTTGAGTTATAGACGAAAACACTTAGAGAAAAGCATGCTCATTGAACATCCCCTCCCCCTCCAGAGCTGTCTGACCTTGTGCTGTTCTGCTGCTTGCTTTTGCAGTTTAACTCGGCTGCCAAGCAGCTGATCGAGTGGGACAAGCCTCCAGCACCTGTAGACACCGCAGAATGCCCTTCAGCTTCAGCGCAGAGCGGCACCGCCCCCAAACACGCTGACACCAAGAAGAACACCAGGAAGCGACACTCCTTCACCTCCCTTACCATGGCTAATAAGTCCTCCCAGGCATCCCAGCACCGCCACTCCATGGAGATCAGTCCTCCTGTGCTCATCAGTTCCAGCAACCCCACCGCCGCAGCCCGTATCAGCGAACTGTCTGGGCTCTCCTGCAGCGCCCCATCTCAGGTACAGGGGCAGCGTCCGCTGCAGAAGCGCTGGCTCACCGTGGGGAAAACTTCAGAAGAGGGTAGCTTTCCTTGCTGCCTTCTTCACGTTTGTCTTAGCTACTTGCTGTGATAAAGCAACTTGAGAGAGAAAAGGATTATTTTGGCTTCCCCTTCCAGAGAGATGCGGTCCCTCCGGCTGTGATGGGAGACGTGACAGCAGACAGGGAAGGCATGGCGCTCAGAGCAGAAAGCCGATTGCTCACATTGTGTCTGTGCTTAAGAAGCTTAGTGTAGACAGGAGCTGGCGTAAGGCTACCAAGCCTCCAGACCCAGGGCCTGCGATTCATCCTCTCTAGATTCCATTTCCTAACGATGTAATGACTTTCCCAAGCAGCATCTTCAACTGACTGCCAAGCATTCAAACACATGAGCCTATAGGTGACATTTCACGGTCAAAGCACAACAGTGTTCTCAGTAGAAAGATGGAGAAGGGAAAGATAGCTTGAGTGTATCAGGACTCAGAGAAAATATTGGAACCTACAAAGTGTATCAAACAATGCTATTGATTTCAGGTACTCGCTGAGTTTTACAAAACTTCCCAGTGCTATCCTGGGAGGTCTTGTGCTTGAGAACTTCATCTTTGTCCACGATCACAGTTCTCAGTACAGTGCGCTCCCATCTGCAGCTTCTCACAGTGCGGCGCTTGGGTTCCCATCCACACAGTAGAACAAGAAGAGAAATCGAGAAAGCAACAGTCAGCATAGAAGTTAACCTTGCCCTTTTGAAAATCTCCTTACTCCATTGAGGTTCGAGACTGTACTAAATAACATGGTCACGTGCTATTTGTGTGTTAAAAATGTAGGTGTCAATTGCAAACATTCACTCATGCATTTGGCAATTGATTGTTGAATATTTTATAATCAGACTCCTGGGCACAGTATGTAATGGGATATATAGGGATATATGGAGGGCTTACTCTAGTCTAGTGTGCCTCTATGTCATTGTTACGTTCCTCCCAACCTGGAGGTCAGAGAGCCGTGTCCAAAGCAGCCTGACACAGCAGGGAGAATGAGCTTACTGATCATTTAATTTCATGCAGGTTTTATTCTACAGTGTAACTTTAGGTTGTTTTTCCTTAAAATATAAAAGATGAAATTCCTATTAAAGAAAAAAAATGAGGTAAAAAAATATATAATCCCAACCCTGAAAAAGTTCATATAGTTTAATAAGTCTCTATATGGTGTTGCAAACTAAAAATTGGGCTTTTCTGGTTAATTTTATTAAAAGTTGGTTTTTTCTTATCTATTTGATTTGACATCTCTGGATTGACACATCATGTCAGGAATTAAATGTATTACTCCAAGGTTATAGAACTTTTGATTTGAATGATGAAACATAGAATATACGCGGATACATTAGCATGCGTGCAAGGAGAGGGAGGGCCTTCATTTCGCTCACTCACTGCGTCTGGCTTACATCAGCAAGCACTCAAATGCTTGTCCAATGGATGAGTTGTTGCTTGGAAACTAGATGGAGAGAGAAGTGCTTTACCGTTCACATAACCAGTGGTCGCATGAAATTGGGGGGGGGGGGGCTGGAGAGTCGGCTCCTCAATCATTAAGAGCTCTTGTTATTCTTGTGAAGGACACAGGTTCGATTTCCAGCGCCCACAGGAGGTTCCTCACTTGCTCAGGTACCAGGCATGCATGTGGTGCACAGACATACGTGAATACCGAGCCCTCATATGAGTAAAATAAATGTAAAAACCCCATAAGAATGAGAGAAAAGAAAAGACAGGGTTTGAGAGCAGAGACTGAGCTTGGCTTGTAAAGCAGAGGACCAGCGCCAAGTGAACTACGGAGACTCAGAACGGATTTGTGACTAAGGGGCTGAAGAAGAAGACCGGGAAAGATCCACTACCAGAAAATAAACCGCTTTGAGTGTGTGGCACCAACGCCATTTCCACAAGGAGATTTTCTTGATGTAGAGTCAAGCTGTTGTGGGCACGCTGACAGCCCTGTGTGAGAAGAGCTTTAAGAGCGTGGACTGGGATGCTTTTGTAGTGGAGAAGGTTGAAGGAGAAAGGACAGTGAGCACAGAGCTGTGTCCTGTGGAGAACTCAGCGGTCAGGTGTCGGCACGTCTGACGTGGCCACACCACACACTGGGGATAAAGGCTGCGAAAGCGGGGCTATTTTTGCTTGATTTTGAGTAGTTTAGGGAACAAGGCTCTTTCTGTTTTCTTGAAACAGTTCCCCCTTCAACCAACCTCCCCCCCCCCCACCTTTTCTGGAACCAGTTGGTTGTTTTCAGTGGTGGGTGTTGCCTCGGGAAGAAGTTATTTCAGGCAGAAGATGGGAGGTGTGTGAAGAGCTGCCTGGCTCTCCCGCTGAGCTTTACAGAAAACACCACTTATCTAGGGCACAGGTCCACAAGGAACCTTGAGAGTATGTGTGTGAGAGTGTAGTGTGTGTGAGAGTGTGTGTGTGTGTGTGTGTGTGTGTGAGAGAGAGAGAGAGAGAGAGAGAGAGAGAGAGAGAGAGAGAAAGAGAGAGTATAGGTGTGTGTGAGTGTGTGTGTGTGAGTGTGTATCTCTGTGTGTGTACTGTCGGGCTCTCCTGCTGAGGTTTACAGAAAACACCACTTACCTAGGGCACCTGTCCACAAGGAACCTTGAGAGTATGTGTGTAAGAGTGTAGTGTGTGTGTGAGTGTGTGTGTGTGAGAGAGAGAGAGTGTGTGTGTGAGAGAGAGAGTGTGTGTAGGTGAGTGTGTGTGTGTGTGTGAGTGTGTATCTCTGTGTGTGTACTGTCGGGCTCTCCTGCTGAGGTTTACAGAAAACACCACTTACCTAGGGCACCTGTCCACAAGGATCCTTGAGTGTGTACGTGCGTGTGTGTGAGTGTGTGTGTGTGTGTGCTGCCTGCACCGCAGGCACATATACTGTTGTCATCAGCATGGAGAGGAGTACATGCAGGAAAATGGCCATGGGAAGCTGTCCCAAGAGATGCTGTCCCGGAATCCTTGCCACTAGCACGATTTCATTTTCCTTCCTGACACTCACCTTTAGCTTCAATTGTCTTTCATTCTATTTTTTTTCTTCTTAGTGGATTAGTTAGGCTTTGATTTTGTTACAGTTATTAGAAAATAAGAAGAAACGAACCTAACCACGTCCATATTTGTTTCTCGCATCTGAATGAGAGCTCAATGATACAAAGGCATGGGCAGTTGAGTGCTGGTGTAATGGTACTTAGAAAAGGGGCTGACTTGGACCCCACTTCTCCCCCGTATGAAAAGTCCTTGTCGTCATGCTGTAGGTGATAAAGATCCCAGTGTCGTATCCAGAGTCTCCATCAGCAGGATGGCCAAGCGGCAGAGGGGCAAAGGGCTTGCTTGCCATTGTATTTAGTGTCTGTTGAGTGAGGACTGAACTTGAAAGTGTATAAACTAGAACCTGACCTCCAAGCTGTGCCGTGCAGGTGGACCCCTGACACACGTGCTCACGGGTGTTTGTGACTGACATCCATGAAGCACGTGAAGACATTCGGTCTGCCCCTGACCATACCCCTGATGACTTCTGCATGTGTCACCTAGAGGCAGGATTCACGATGTCAGGTGTTTCTGAGGCATTTTTATATTGCCCTGGTCCCCCCGGGAAAAGCAAGAAGGCCCATCCGATTGCCCTGATTTTTCTCCCCAACTCTTCTCATTTCCCTAGCCCCTCCTTGTACAAGGGGCCGACTGATAGTTGTGGGTCCATGGGGAAACAGGTGCTGGGTAGCTGCATTGCTGTACATGTGGAGGACAAGACATCCCATCCGTTGCCATAGCTATTCTCCTCGCGTCTGGAGCATCAAGTAGCACCCCCCATGTCGTGCAGTTGTATCTGCCCTGCAGCCTGGGTGAGACTGATCAAGTGACGGGCAGCAGGGACATGACCAAAATAACTCAGTTTCTTTCTGGTAGATTAATCTCAGGTCTTGTCATGGATGACACCTTTGAAAACAGTTTGCCTTGGTGTTGTTCCTGTAAGGTTCTATAGTGAATTCTCGGCTGTAGGCACGTCGCGGCAGCTGCGTCTTGATTGCCAGTCCTCACTGAAGGATAGACGTCTGAAAGCATAATCTTGAAAATAGAAAAATACCTCAGAATTTTCCATAGATTTGGCAGATCAGTAGAGGGACAAGTGTTGAGCCATGGCTGACCTTAGCAGGGCCTTCACGGGAGTGTGAAGCTAGTTAGCCCCAGGCCGACCATCTGAACAGTTGGATTCGTGGTAGCATATTGTGTGAAATAGCACATTGCATTGACTGGCATATCAGATACATGTTAGATCATTGAACATTTTGGGATTGAATACAAGGAAAAGGATTCTGCCTCCCCAAAATAGCATTCTATACAGATTTCTTTTTTATGTGACTTCTACTTGTAGAATCTGTTGCATTAAATATCCGGGCGAACTTGGGTTGGGGAGATGGGCTCGGTAAAACGCTTGCCATACAAGCCAACTTGTTTGGCATAGGTAACTGAATGAACAAGAGACCCTATCTCAAATAAAATAGATGGGGAGATCAGCATCAGAGATTGTCCTCTGACCACCACAATGCGCTATGGAACATGTCCACACACACATACGGGAGGGGGCAGGGGGGGCGAGGCAGGGAGAGACAGACACAGAGAGAGACAGATTTTTAAAAAAATATGCTGTCTTTTTAATAAGTTGTTCTCCTTGGCAGGTTCATATTAGCACCACTGGGTTAATTGTGACCCCACCCCCAAGCAGCCCTGTGACAACTGGCCCTTCGTTCACGTTCCCGTCCGATGTCTCCTACCAAGCTGCCCTTGGAGTAAGTACCATTCCCGTGTCTTTATTTCTCGATGAGGCATTTAGTCTTGAAGATCTGGCACATTCCGACCAACTCCCGCAGTGCACACGGACGCTTGCCAGGTGGGACTGCGTCTGCCCTTCTGTGGTCTCTGCAAATCGCACAAAAACAAGTTAGACGAATTCTTGCCACTCACCTGCAAAGTTTCTAACAGTGGCAGTCGCTGGCCTGGAGCTATGAGAACTCTGAAAAATACATTTAATTTTGTTGAAGTTCAGTTTGATTTCCCAAAGGCTTAACTTTTATTTCTGTGGGGTTTCTAGCTTCTGCTTATTCTTTTTGAAGATATATTTTATAGAAATGTTGAAGACATGGATCTTCCCAGGCTAAGCGGCTTGCTTTCATTCACACAAATGTCAGCTTTTAAGGGTCATCTCTAGTTTCTTCTCCTCCATAGCTCATAGAGATTTTTTCAAGGTCCCTGTTGCCCCGGGAAGGTCCTGTGGAATATGTTGATGTTTCTTCTAAAAATTCCACAGGTAGGGCTAGAGAGATGGCTCAGCAGCTAAGAGCACTGACTGCTCTTCCAGAGGTCCTGAGTTCAATTCCCAGCAACCACATGGTGGTTCACAACCATCTGTAATAAGATCTGGTGCCCTCTGCTGGCTGCAGGCATATATGTAGGCAGAATACTACATACTAAATAAATTAAAAAAGTTGTCTTGATTTGCATTTCCCTGATCGCTAAGGAAGTTGACAACTTTAAGATACCATCTTACACCTGTCAGAATGGCTAAAATCAAAAATACCAATGATAGCCTTTGTTGGAGAGGTTGTGGAGAAAGGGGTACACTCATCCATTGCTGGTGGGAATGCAAACTTGTGCAACCACTTTGGAAGGCAGTATGGCGGTTTCTCAGGAAATTCGGGATCAACTTACCCCTGGACCCAGCAATACCACTCTTGGGAATATACCCAAGAAAGGCCTTATCATACAACAAAAGTATATGCTCTACAATGTTCATAGCAGCATTGTTTGTGATAGCCAGAACCTGGAAACAACCTAGATGCCCTTCAATGGAAGAATGGATGAAGAAAGTATGGAATTTATACATATTAGAGTACTACTCAGCAATAAAAAACAAGGACTTCATGAATTTTGCATACAAATGGATGGAAATAGAAAACACTATCCTGAGTGAGGTAAGCCAGACCCAAAAAGAGGAACATGGGATGTACTCACTCATATTTGGTTTCTAGCCATAAACCAAGGACATTGAGCTTATAATTAGTGATCCTAGAGAAGCTAAATAAGGAGAACCCAAAGAAAAACATATAGGCATCCTCCTGAATATTAACCTTCAGCAAGCGATGAAAGGAGACAGAGACAGAGACCCAAATTGGAGCACAGGACTGAAATCTCAAGGTCCAAATCAGGAGCAGAAGGAGAGAGAGCACGAGCAAGGAACTCAGGACCGCGAGGGGTGCACCCACACACTGAGACAATGGGGATGTTCTATCGGGAACTCACCAAGGCCAGCTGGCCTGGGTCTGGAAAAGCCTGGGATAAAACCAGACTCTCTGAACATAGCGGACAATGAGGACTACTGAGAACTCAAGAACAATGGCAATGGGTTTCTGATCCTACTGCACGCACTGGCTTTGTGGGAGCCTGGGCAGTTTGGATGCTCAACTTACTGGACCTGGATGGAGGTGGGGGTTCCTTGGACTTCCCACAGGACGGGGAACCCTGATTGCTTTTCGGGCTGGGGGGAGACTTGATTGGGGGAGGGGGAGGGAGGTGGGGGGTGGTGGCGGGGAAGAGACAGGAATCTTTAATAAATAAATAAATTAAAAAAAAATAAAAAAATAAAAAAAAATAAATAAATAAGTAAATAAATTAAAAAAAAATACTCCACAGGTAGACTCCAGTCATCAATTGCATGGAGTGGGAATTGGGTGTGTTGTCCCAGAGAATCTTAATAGGCAAGGGAGATGGGTATAAAGAAAGAAGAACACTGTGGAGGAAAACAAGCAAATACACCCTTAGGGAGTAGACAAAAAAAGCACAGTTCAGTGAGCCACAAGGCACTGGAGAACATGAGACATCTCTCACTCAGGCTAATGTCTTGTTAAGCGTTCAGATTACTGGTTTCAGCACCAAGTGGAATGAGGATAGACATCATCACTCAATCAGACAGCCTGGTGCCGGATCCTGGCATCAGCCTCCCTGGTCCAGCACCTGCAGTGTCTGATGAGCCTCCCCGAGAAACTGTGTAGCCCGTTGAAGGGTTTTAGGCTTGGAATGGTTCAACTCAGCCTTTCATTTATCATGTGACCCTGGAAAAGTTATTCAGCGTCTTCCAGCCTTAGTGTCTGTGCGTGTTAGTTTCTGTCAACTTGGCACAAACCTAGGCACACGTAGGAAGAGGGAGCTTCAATTAAGGGACAGCCCCCACAAGATTGGCCTAGGGGCGTGTCTGTGGGGCATCTTCTGGATCACTGATAGATGCAGAAGGGCCCAGCCTACTGTGGGAACATACCAGCCATAGGCAGTGGGTCTGGCCTGCAGAAGGTACCTGAGCAAGCCACAGAAGCCGGCCTGTCAGCAGTCTCCGCCCACCATCTCTGCTTTCATTCCTGCCTCCAGGTTCCTACTCTGAGCTCCTTGGAGCCCTGCCTTCCTCGGTGGTGGAGGGGGAGGATGAGGGAGGGTGGCCGCTGCTGCTCTTCTCTGGGCTCTCTACTGACAAAGTGGGTCTGGGACTGTGGCGTTGTTGCCCAAAGGATGTCATGGAGAGCCAGGTGCACTTGGGTGCGGTTTCCCCTGCTCTCTGTCCCAGCCACAGTGAGGCTTCCAAGCAGCTGCTCTGTTTTTAGGTTGTGGATTTTGTGGGGGTTGTAAACATGGTTTTTTCTGCTAGTTTCTGTAAAAGCTGGCTTTGTAGCCAGGACCTCACAACACTCTAGTCACTGTAGTGCCAGGCTTTCACTGCCTTCCTTTTCCAGCTGCGTCATTCTCCTTAATGTTAATGTTGGCTAGATAAATTTCCTAGCTAATGAAAAGCCGAGTTTTAGAACAAGGTCCTAAATGACTGTAGCTTTTACCTGACTTCTCTCAGACTCTTAAAGATGCTCACAGAGTAAACCATGTTCTTCAGTTCAAGTGCACTCTGGCAGGTTCTACTCACAGGTAAAAGCTGCTGGATTTTCCTTTTTTTTTTTTTCTTTTTTAAAATGCTCCCTGAGCAATTACAGCGTCCTTGCTAAGGTAGCAGCTTAGTGAAAGAGACATGGCCTCGGTTCATCTGGGGAGAAGATGAATTTCAGCGAGCATTCATTAAATGTGGTTTCCATAAGATTCCGTTAGCCATGTATGTCTCACTGAAGCCAGATTTCATAACCCATCCTGCCCTCCAATCTCCAAGGGAGTCACTTCTTTTTTTTTCCCCCACCAACAAAACACATCCAGCCCAGCGTAGTTCCACACTAGAGGACTCTGAACGAGGAAGCGGTCCAACTCCATGTCTTCAGGGGGAAAGGGATGACTGACTTTTCTGATCTTAGAAAAAATTAATTAGTGTAAAAGATACAAGGCTGGCCAAGTTTTAGCCCCTGTGAACTGAAAATTTTATAATATAATAAATGGCCAGTTCTTTGCTGGGGGTTGACTCTAGGCCAAATCAATGGAACAGGCCACAGGAGAGCGTCTAAAAATTAATTCATGTTCAGTCATTTTTATCCTAGGATTTTTATAAGAAAGACTGCATATTAAGCAAGAGAGAGATTTATTAAACACTGTCTACTGTGCCAGCTCCATTTAATAAAAAACTAATTATAAACAGGCTTGCCTGTCATCCCCAGAGATGGGTAGATTGCAAAGTCTCTGGTAGGTTGATGGAAATGCTGTGGACTTAATGTTGGGTTTGGATAGGAAACTCCATAGCACCTGCCTTCGTGCCCTTGGTAGCTCCAATTTATTGTGGCAAGGATTCTGGTTAAAACCTGCAGCATTTCAGGAACTTTGCTATCACAGCAATAGAAGGTAGCTTGGTAGGGGGAAAAAAAAACAAATCAAACAGGCTTTTCATGGTGTGGATTAATAGGAAGTAAATGTCACCTGGGATAGGAAATGAAAATTATTTCCAGTGCTTTTTTTCATAAATTGAGATTTTTAAATCTTTTATGCAGAATGAAGTTATTTATGAGCATATGTCTCCAGCATGTCCCATGCAGCAGTGAGAGTGTTAAGTCTCCTGCGTCGTGAGCAGAAGTGTCGCAGCTGTCTGGTTCAGGCAGGAGCCTATTAATAGGAGTTGGCTGTTATTGTTGCTGACTTGTTTTGTGGGATGAGGAAGATGGAGATCTTAGACCTGTAGCCCTGGCACAGGAGCAGAAGAATGTCCAAAAGGAGTAATTGCTGAGACTGTGTGACTGCTTAGCTGTAAAGAACCACAAGGCAGCCGGTCATTGAAGGCCAAATACTGCCTGCAGCAGCTTACAGCTAGGTTTAACTCTCAAGGTTAGAAACCCTGCTTAAGCTTTTTTTCCTTCTCTTCTTCCTCCTTTTTGAGACAGTATCTGGGTACTCCAGGCTGGCCTTACACTCACCAGTAACTGAGGATAACCCTGAACTTCTAATCTTCCTGCCTTTATCTCCCAAGTACTTGGATTCTGAGATTGTGTGTGTGTGTGTGTGTGTGTGTGTGTGTGTGTGTGTGTGTGTGTGTGTGTGTCTGTGTGTAGAAACATTAGGGTTGTGGATGTCACTTGGTTGGTAGACTGCATCAGTATGAAAGAACTATATCAGAAGTAGGGCACAGATGGAGACCACAAACCTTGTTGCTTGGGGAGAAAGAAGGAAAGTCTTTGGCAGGAGAAGTGAAAATCAGGCTACAGGGTAGCGTATGATCAAAAGTTCCTTTGTTTGATCAGGATATATATAAATATGTGTGTGTGTGTGTGTGTGTGTGTGTGTGTGTGTGTGTGTGTGTGTGTACGCACACACACACATACATATTCTCTTTTGGTTTTCATAATAGGGTCTAGCTGTGTAGCCTAGGTTGACCTCAATCTCTGTGTAGCTCAGACTGGTCTTGAACTCATGATGCCTCTTCCTCAGCCTGCCAAATGCTGGAATACAGGCAGGAACTATCTTGCCCAGCTCAGAACCTCCATAGCAACCACAGGAAATCACCCTAGCATCTAGATCCAAATGGTATCGTCCTAAGAGGCAATGAGAAGCACAGAATGTTTCACAATTACTAGCATTCACTGAGGGCCTCCTGCCTTCTGGCTGTAAAGCCCGGAGCCAGGAGAGTAAGAGGAAGTCAGTCTTTGCCTCCAGAGCTCCTTAAATCATAGTCTGCCTTCCATCCCTTGGCCTTTGACTGTGCTCTTTGCACTGGGGAAGGCAACACACACTGTCCATAGTTATTGTAAGGATAGAAACAACACATATTTTCTACAGTTAGCTGCAATGGAATTCTCTCCTTTTTCTTAGAGATCAATTGTCAAATAGCAAGTCATATACATATCGCAGTACAGCGAAAATCGGCAGCATTATTCTTTCTTTACCTAGTCTGAGTCCCTGCATCCCACCCAGAAAGGCCATTTAGAGATTCTGAAGCGTGGGGTTGAGAGTTAGCAACAGTGATGGGTTACGGGATGGTAGATGGTGTCCTATGAGGTGTGTGAGGAAGAGACTCATGGAAGAGACATGAAAAAGGAAAGGAACCTTTGATGTCACCTGAGCTTGTTCCTAAAGCGACACCCTTTAGCAGTAAGCTGGCCTTCAACCCTTGGCCTCAGGCTTGAAACCTCCTAAGTGTTTCTCCCAGTCTTAGCCGAATCCAGGTCTGGCTACTCTCTGTGCTTGTGTCATGAAAGGGCAAGAAGAGAAAATCATCTAGGAAGGAGCAGCTTGTGCCCACATACTTTTTTTTTTTACATAGAGAGTTGAAGGTTTATTTTTATTTTATTTTTATATTTATTTTTAGAGCATCAGTATTTTCACACCAAAATGGATAAAAGATTACCAAAAATTCCCGCATACCTGCTGCCCCCAACATGCATAGTTCCCTCATTACTGACACCCACCATAGTGGGACTTCCATATACTCAATGAACTACACTGACACATCATTATCACCCAGAATCCATTAGTGTCCTGCCCGTGTCCTGCAACAGCTCCTACTGAGCTACAAGACGCTGCCTCCCTAGGAAACTGGGTCTGCCCCAACAAGCTGGCCAGGGTGGATATCTGTCCCCCTTGCTTCTGCAAGACTTGTCAGCTCGCAAGGGGGACAGAACCTTAGCACGGCGAATGATGGCTGTGTCACGTGGGCAGGCCATGCCTGAGTCCTGTGTTTGATGAGCAGTATGGGACCCAAAGACCTGTAGGAGTTTTTTGCTGGTAAGGGGAGTGCATCTCTGGTGGCTGGCCCAGACTCCGGGGATAATAGGTAGGTCTCTAGGTCAAGGCCGGGTGAACAAAAGGCCATGGTTCTTTGTTATAGAGATGTCAAGTCTTACAAGATAGCCAACTGCCCACAGCCCATTGCAGGGTGGATCACCTTTTGAACTTCCAGTGTGCTGTTACTGCAATTGAGATTGTTTATAAAGCAGCCCTCAGACTGGTGTATCACGGCTTTGCATTCAGAGAGTCCTATCATTTTCCCAGCCCACGGGACCAAGCAGCGTCTAGGACTCTTGATTTTAATCAGGCATTCTCAGTCGAACACATACTCACTCAGGGTTGAGAAGGGGGAGTATCTGCCCAGTGTTATGAAAAGACCAACTCTTCTCTTTCAAAAACAAAGAGCGATGACTGTATTTGCTGAGACACCAGCTTCAGGTCTGGCCATGTGAATACCCCCTTTTCTGCCGTCTCTCAATGCATAACTCTTCTTTCATAAGCTGCTACATTCGCTTACTGTTTTATAACAAGCTGTGACCCTCATTATGTTTTAATAAAATGTGAAGTCTGTTTTTTATAAAATTAGGTCCATGTGAATTTTTTTTTTAATTTTTGCCTCTTTTCTAAGACATAATTTAGCCTGGTTGCTTTTTTTAAATTTTTTTAAATTATATTTTCTTTTTGAACACATGTCACCTTGCCTTCTGCCTTTCCATAACCACACTTTCTTGAGAATGGGTTTAGAAAGATTGGAGTGACCGTCGGGCCAATGAGGATTCCGTAGTTTCTCCATGCATTCCTCTGTGTGCAGTTAGACCCGACCCCTCTCACCTATCAAGCCTCTGACATGGAGCTGCCTTTGAATAGCAAAGATCACATTTTCTCACGAATTTGCCTGGATTATCTTTATTTTTCCCTGCTTTGTCACTGCAAGTAGGCCAGACAGCAAGAATACTTGATTCTCCGCTTAAAGGGTCAAGGCTCCGAACCTTAGAACACACAGTGCTGGCAGCATAGTGAACCTAACGCTGCCCAATGCTGCCCCGTTTGTGGGGCGAGCACCAAGCAACTTCTCCGTGACTTTGTGAACACCCTGTCCTGTCCAAGCTGACCCTCTGTAAGCAGTTCCACGCCTCATTTGCTGCTGCGCTCCACCATCTGCTGCAGTGTGGGAAAGTCCTCCCCGAAAGCCGCGTTAGCAAAAACTTAAATATAACACAGTTACAGGTCTAGTCATGTGTGAATGTCTGGAATTGTGTACTTTAATAGATAGATAAGTGTTAATGGGATCGATTTTCATTTCAAAGAATTGTAATGCCGTGACTGGAAATCTGCTTTGAAATCACTGGATTTTTCTCAGTGGCACGCTGATGTGCAGAAGCTGTTTGTGCTTTCTAGGTGTTTCCTTTTGTCTCTCAGCTTCTCCCTCTAGTGTTCTAAGATTCAGGGAGGATGAGGTAGGGGTTCAGGCAGGCATTGTGTGCCTGTTTTCCCAGGAGTTTCGGTGTACAGCCCCTGAAGAGTTAGCTGGGGTTTATAGATCAGAAGGTAACAATTGCTCCATTGATTTTCAAAGACCAGGATTCCTGTGAGCAGAACCCCATTAGACTGTGCCCAGAAAGGGCCCAGGCGGCTTTTCACTGGTGTCTGTGTTAACGATTACCAGCCTTGATAGTCCTAAATTTCAACAACTGGCAAAGTGAAGCAAAGGAAAAGCAAAGGTAGCAACAATAGCCTTGTGACTGTGGCTGGCCATTGTTTGCACTCCGGGGAGATCAGGCTTCAAAAGAACCGACTGCCGGAGCAATGGCTTAATACAGTGCAGCCAAATCGTTGTGTGCTGTATTTAAGTTTCAGGTTACAAAACCCATCATAAAATTAATTTTGGCCAACAACACAACATTATAGCAGCTCCCTTGAAAGGTATCTCAATTCTTGTCCAAATCTGCACTTAAAATTTTTAATTCTTATTTATTTGATGTGTATGAATGTTTTGCCTGCATATATGTCTGCGCACGGCATGTGTGCCTGGGGCCGGCAGGAGCCAGAAAAAGGTGATGGATCTCTTGGATCTCGAGTTACGGCTGGTTGTGAGCTGCCTTGTGAGTGCTGGGAATCAAACCTGGGTCCTCTAGAAGAGCAGCCCGTGCGCTCATCCACTGAGCCATCTCTCCAGCCCCAGTTCTGTTCTTTCAGTGTGTTAGGAATCTTAAACTTTGACCCAGTCCTTTAATGAATGGATGCTGTTTTATGTGGATTTCGTTCTGTGGGGTTTTGACTCTTTTTCCCTTATACCTTCCATGGAAGAGATCCATAAATATGATTTGTGCCCTCCTCCCCATCTTTTTTTTTTCTGTTTTAGACTATGAATCCTCCTCTTCCCCCACCCCCTCTCCTGGCTGCCACGGTCCTCCCATCCACACCGTCAGGCGCCTCTGCCGCTGCCGTTGCTGCTGCTGCTGCTGGAATGGGAGCCAGGCCTGTGGCGGGATCCACTGACCAGATTGCCCATTTACGGCCTCAGACTCGCCCCAGTGTGTAAGTGAGGTTGTCTTTTATTACTGTGTAAGCATTCGTGTCAAACAAAGCCCAAACAACACAGACCAAGAAACACGTGTCATATCTGAGATGAGCTGGTGGCGGACTTAGAGCTCACCAAGTGGTTTGTATTCTGGAAACTTCTACCTGGTCATGCATATAATTAGGAAGACACTTAGATAAAAGGAGCCTCACATGAGCATGGTAGATGGCTGTCCTGCTGAGACATGGTTTAGGGAGATTTCTGTTTCCCTTCTTTGTGCAGCTCCTGGGTGACCTTTTAGTCTTCATTTTCATTCCTTGCAGCAGGATCTTAAGGAGCAGGAAGGCATCACACACACATCAGGTCTCCTTGCAGAGAGCATTTAGAAGGGTGTAAATCCCCAGCAATGAGCGTCCAGAACGGTCCAATTGCCCTGTGCGGTTTGCTGAGGATGGAAGGCTTCTGCTTTCTGTGAATCTGCACCTGGAGAGTCGGTCACTTGCCTGCCTGGCTTCTCTGTGTGGACAGGCACCTTGCTCTGGGCAGCTGTTTTGCGCTCTCTACGACCTAGACTTTCTGTTCCTTTGGCTTTGTATGATACAATCAGCTTCATGGCTGAGCTCAGAAACGCAGGTGCGCCTAAGCCTCCGGGTTCAGCGCGCGGAGAAGGCGCATACTGTTTTTCCCCGTGGGATTTTCTGCCGTGTGTCCTCGTCTGGAGCTCGTTCCTAAGTCTAACAAGTGCCATTTAAAGAGCTCCGTTTCCCCACCGGGCCCCTAATCCACAGAACTAAGGTAGGACTCTTGGAAAACGTACTAATTCTGTCAGAGCACATGTGCACCATTTGGTGAGCTAATCATTGGCGCGCCAGGAGGAGCGCTCTCAATCAGGAAGGCCTCTGCCTGTGGTTAACGTGCAGACAGCAAACCGCTTTCCATAGAGACTTCCCAGCGCCACTAGCAGGTCAAGATTTTACTTCCTGTCTACTTCTGTATAAGATACTCAAAACTTACACCAAGCAAGGGTTTGGAGATCTTAGGGTTTGTCTGTCAGCCTGAGATCTTTTTTTCCCCCCTCGTTCTAGGTATGTTGCTATATACCCCTACACTCCCCGGAAAGAAGACGAGCTTGAACTGAGAAAAGGGGAGATGTTTCTGGTATTTGAGCGTTGCCAGGATGGCTGGTTCAAAGGGACATCGATGCACACCAGCAAGATAGGTGTTTTCCCTGGCAACTACGTGGCTCCAGTCACAAGGTATGACGTTGGCTCCGTGGTTTTTCTGACTTCCAGATAGAGCCTCTTTGTTCCTCCCCAGGCTTTCAGCCTTTCCAGAACCCTGCTCACATAATTACCTGTTACCTAGCCAAAGTTTGTAAAAATCCATATCCATAGCTGCTAAAATTCCTTCTAACACCAAGATTCTTAGCTCACTTTTCATGTGGATATGTGTTGAAATTATAGGTTTCTACCAATAAATGTGCTGGGGTGTAATCTCTTTGCTTTAATTTATATGTGAAAAGACTCAACGGTTCCATTTTCAGTGTTTTTCTACTAAAGAAATAAAAGGCACAGTATTTTAAATGAACAAAAGCTAAATTATTAATGCGTACCTGTCTGTGTGCTGTCTGCTCTATATACCAGACAGGTAGACTTCTAAACATTACATTATTGACTCTTGGTCTTTAATTCACTAATGTAATTGTTTTTAATCATAAATGGGGAAATTGAGGCACAGGGAGACTAAATAACTCTCCTGAGATCACATGGTAAAGAAGTGCTCAAACCCACACTGGCTAGGTCTGCCTTTATTTCCTTAACTTATTAATTACTTTTGATTTCTGGCAATTACTCTTTGTAATGCAGCAGAAAACAAAAATTCCTTAAATATGACATAAGTGGACTTTAAATTAAGATAGTTTTTCTCCTCCAGAGTTATTTGTCAATACCTGGGCATATTTTTGAATCTTGCAACTGATGATACAGGGTACTGATGGCATTTAGTGGACGGAGGTGAGGGAGACTGCTGAATCTCTATGCGGGATAGCTCCTGCTATCCCTTCCGTTGTTGAGATAAAGTGCTCTGATCAAAAGTAAGTTAGTGGGGAAATGTTTATTTTTTTGCTCACAGCTTCAGGTTCTAGTTTATCCTTGAGGAAGGGCCAGGTAGGAACTTGAAGGCAGGCCTGATTGCTGCTCCACACAGCTTTACGCCAACCAGGGAGCTAACGTCACAGCCAGAGAAGTCGGGCAGGCACCATGGTGGATGCTGCTGGCTTAGCTATCTTTTCATCCAGTTCGGCATCACATGCCCAGGAGAACAGTCTGCCCACAGTGGTCTGGGCCTCTGGTAAGAAAGGATAACTCTCCACACACACGTCCACAGGCCAGCTGGTCTAGGCATTTCCTCACCTGAGGCTTCTCCTCTCAGATGCCTGTAGGCTGTATCGAGTTGATATTCAGAGCTAACCAAGATGCCCTCAGAAAAGAATAGTGAGACCCAAGATGTCACTCAGTCTCAGAAACCCTAATGTGTAGAGTGCACATGCACACAAACACACACACACACACACGTTTGCACAACTCTCCTTTTTTTAAAAAAAAAAAAGTGGTGTGCCTTCTGGCCATTGAGGCAAGTAGCCTTGAAAGTTGGAAGAGATGACCTGTAATGAAATTAGCACTGGCCCGGATTTTGAGCACTGACTCTTAATAAGCAATTGAGGTCTAACTGTGTTAAATCATGCCTCCAACCTCCTGATTTTAAACAAATGGCTTAATGAACTGACATGTTTGTCAGCTGTTGGGCTTGATTTATAGGCTGGCCAGCAGCCTAATCAAATGAAAATCACCATTGTTGCAGATGGTGACAGAATGCTAGCTTGAATTTGCCTTGCAAATTTTGAATCAATATACATCTTCTTTTCTGTGCATGTTAAAATAATACATTCGGGATCTTACACATCCAGAAAATGGCAACCAGAACCTTCCTGGTGCAAATATTTATGTTCATATGTATTTGTATATGTGCTTCTACATAGAGAATACAATACACAATTAGTAAAGAAGAAAATTAACAAAAGGTCACACTTTTACAAGATTCAAAAACAAGTTGTTAAAAGCCTGTGCACATTTAACTCCGGAAAAAGACTTGCTGATGGCAGATGCTCTGTAACTCACCACTGTGGAAGGATAATCTTGATAATGAAGTATTAATTGTAGATTAATTATAAAGTCGCTATACCCAGAATTGCCATTTAAATGAGTTGAGACTATTTGGAAATATACATTATATAAACCTTCTCCATACTTGGTTAAACTCAGCTAATAGGTAATATTTAGAACTGACTATATTGCTGTTGCTGAGAAGATTATGAGTGGATGGGAGGGAAGCCTTTTGCCCTGGCCTGGACGCTGAAGCGTCTTCTGTGGGAAGTGGGTATCTGCAGCAGAGTGGGGGGTGTGCACCAGACAGGGCTTTTCCTGCATGGGCAAATGGTAGCTCTGTGACTGTGCACAGAGATCAGGCTGGCACAAACCCCAGCATGGATGGGCAGGGCTAGGGGCTCACGACTCCAAGCCCTACCTGAGGTGCTATTGGCAATTGATGGCTGCCAGGAGAGGGAGAACCGGTGTTTTTCAGGGATGTGGCCCCTGAGAGACTGTCCATGCTTCTGGAGATGGTCCTGCACCATGCTTATGATGGGAACACCAAGTGGATTCGGTGGATTTAAACAAACAATCCAGAACCAAAACCAACAGCAGCACATGAAGTTGGGACAGAAACACAAGTGCTCATGTATGCACTGATGTACATACATACACATCACACATACACACACACCATACACACACATGCACTGATCTACACACATACATTATACACAGAGACACAGACATTTCCCATCTACAGGAAAGAACTTGAACTTTAGACGTTGCTTCTTGAAATAATTGGATCTTGAACTTGAGATTTGAGATACATAACAGAAAAAATCCATAAGGGCCATTCCAATTATGTGTATAGGGGTGTGTGTGTGTGTGTGTGTGTAGTGTATGTGTGTATACACATCAGTGTATGTGTGTGTGCTGTATGTAGTATATGTGTTGTGTGTGTGTGTGCACCAGTGTATGTGTGTATGTATGTGTGTGTGGTGTGTTTAGTGTGCAGTGTGTGTGTATGTGTACATCAGTATATGTGTGTATTATGTGTGTATGTGTGTGTAGTGTGTGTGTATACCTCAGTGTTTTTGTGTGTGTTGTGTGTGTATGTATACAACAGTGTATGTGTGTATGTATGTGTAGTGTGTGGTGTGTGTAGTGTGTGTGGTGTGTGTATTTATGTGTGTATGTGTGCATCAGTATATGTGTGTATGTATGTGTGTCTGTGTATATAGTGTGTGTGTACCTCAGTGTATTTGTATGTGTGTTGTGTGTGTATGTGTACAGCAGTGTGCGTGTGTATGTATGTATGTGTGTCTGTGTGTAGTGTGTGGTATGTTTAGTGTGTGGTGTGTGTGTATGTATGTATGTATATCAGTGTGTACACGGACACTTGTGTTCTATGTTAGAGGCAAGTTGAGAAAGTCAAAGCAGGAACAGCTTGATGCAAATGGTGGGTCTTGGCTCAAAGGGAAGCAGGAAAATTCAGGGCTTTAAAATTCAGTGGAGCTGAGTAGCCACCAAGTGAGAAGCTGACCCTGGTCACTGTATTCTTAGGCAGAGTATGACGTGTAGTTTGGTGATTCAGAGTAATACTAGGACCATTCTCTCTCTCGGGGCTGTCATTTCCTTGAATATGCTGTTCTTAAAACCTTGTAAAAATAATTTCATTCATTTTTTGAAGTGTTCTGACGTTAGTTAGATGTTAGAGCGCTGACTCATTTTTCCTGCCTTGTTCTCTGCCTCCCACTTTGCTGATGGACCGTTTTCCATCTGCTTCTATCTTGGCAGGGCGGTGACAAATGCCTCCCAAACTAAAGTCCCTATGTCTACTGCCGGTCAGGCCAGTCGGGGGGTGACTATGGTCAGTCCTTCTACTGCAGGAGTGCCTCCCCAGAAACTCCAAGGCAACGGTGTGGCTGGGAATCCCAGCGTTGTCCCCACGGCTGTGGTGTCAGCAGCTCACATCCAGACGAGTCCTCAGGCGAAGGTCCTGCTCCACATGACGGGACAGATGACAGTCAACCAGGCTCGCAATGCCGTGAGGACAGGTAAGAGGGAAATGGGGCGGGCTGGACAGCAAGAGGAGGGGTCTTAGCTGAAGACACAGGTCACTTGATATGACAGGTGTTGAAAAAAAAAGGTAGGAATTTAAAATCATTGCTGCCATTGAGCAACAGAAACTAGCAAACCTTGTCACCAGCCCATCTTTGTCACTGTGACAGATACCCAGGGCAGAAATAACCAGAGTAGGGGATGTTTCAGTGGCTGCCAGACCCTGTCACTGAAGATCCATGCTGAAGCAGAACACAATGCAAGAGGGTTTGGTGGGGCAGGGAGGCCACCTTTGTGTTGGCAGGAAAGGGCCAGGGCAAATATACCTTTCCAAGTAAGCCTCTGTGACAGACATACTTATTCTAACCCAGCCCACCTCCGAGTGGCCCATTGATGAGGCTAGCACCTTATAAGCGAGCCATCTCTCAATACCATCAGCTTCTGACCAAGCCTTCAACACAGGAGACCCTTCAAGGGGCATCTTACGTCTAAACCATACCAGGCATTTTTTTAACTGTTTGGTTGGGCTAAGCACACCCTGCACATTAGTTCAAAATGGATAAATCTAAATTCTAAGAAGAAGTAGGCGGACTCTAAGAATGCAAATCATGTGGCCCCTGAAACAGGACTTTTGTGCTCAATATCTTGTCTCCAATCTCACGGTTCCCAGCCATGTGACTGCTGTGTGATTCTCTGCTAAGCCATGTGCTGGTTATTTCTGATGAACTTAGTCACAAGTCTATTTTCGACTCGATGGGCATCCGAGTGCCATTCTCAGTTCCATAGCATTGAAAATCTCCCAAGAGTCTTGGGTCACAATAGTGGAGTAAACTAAGTACACGTGAATTCCTTCAGAAAGGACATACAGAAAAATGGCTAGTAAATAAAAAGAGAGAGAGAGAGGGAGGGAGAATGTGTAATAAGGCAAGCACTTAAGATTAGTGTTTAGTTTGTTGCCATGGAGAGCCATCGGAAACTGGCTCGGTGTCTCATGCTGCTGAGAATGATGTTCATAACTGAAGGGCCTTGGGGATGGTGATGACGTATCTCCTAAGTCCTCAACAGTCTCAACCGCTCACCTGGAAGGAAAGTATTATCTAGGGATCCAGCTGAGACCTAAGTGTGCTAAGCTATTTCACATCCACTCTTTATGGCAATAAATGGCCGTAGCTGCCTCTCATTACAGTCGACACAGTGAAATGACTCACGTTTTGGTTAATGGTGCTTATTAGGCCATTGTCCTTTTCTGTGTTCCCTTCTGTCTCCCATCAGTTGCAGCACATAACCAGGAGCGCCCCACAGCAGCAGTGACACCCATCCAGGTCCAGAATGCCGCCTGCCTCGGTCCTGCATCCGTGGGCCTGCCCCACCATTCCCTGGCCTCTCAACCCCTGCCTCCCATGGCGGGTTCTGCTGCCCACGTTGCTGCTATCGGCATCAATCGGACCAATGCTTCCCTGGCCTGCGCTGCGGGTGCCTCTCTAGCCTCCCCAAACATGACTGCTGCCGCTTTGGAGACCGAGCCCAGTGGTCGGACAGTGACCGTCCTCCCTGGACTCCCCACGTCTCCCGACAGTGTTGCAGCAGCGTGCGGGAACAGTTCAGCTGTGAAACCAGACAAGGACAGTAAGGTGAGAGAGTCCCTCTTTCTCTGTTCTGTTAGGTCACGCAGTTTCTCGCCAATGGACGGATCCTTCGACTTTCCATGGGCAAGTTCATGTGCCAAGAATACAGCAGTGCGGAAACCCGGCTCCTACCCCAACCTTATAGATAGACCTTGTCCTTCTCAACATTTCAATACCCTCAAGTTGCCAGGCAACCTGTTGGGTACTAGGGAGACCACAGTGAGCAGGAGTTAGTCAGTCTCAGCCTGCAGCCTGCTGCCTCGAGGAGGAATTTCTCCTCTTCCGCTCACTCTCCCGTCATTCTGTTGTCCTCAGATTTTCATGTTCCGTGTTCTTGCCTGTTGACAACTCCTTATTTAAAAGTGTTTTAATCGATGAGAGGTTGGAAACTGTCCATCGAAACTATTATTTGCAGACCCGGAGAGGTGGTGCAGCAGTTCGCAGCGGAAGAGCATGGCTACGCTTACATAGGACCCAAGTTCAGTTCCCAATGCTCCCAGCAGGCAGTTGGCAGCTGCCCGTTGTGGGGATCTGATACTCTTTTCTGGCCTCTCTTGGCATTGCACTTCTGTGCACAAGTACGCACACACAACTAAAAATAAATTTAAACATTTTTAAAGTTATTTGCAAATGTATTGTAGTTATAGTACTTTTAACCGTAAGTCAGCAGGGTTCCTTGTGAGATAGGGGGAAATGTGGAAGTAATCTCTCCTTTGGGACTTGGCTTCAAATAAATACAATGGGAAACCGTTTTTGAAAGATTCCTCTGTGGTTGTGGGAGACAGGGAGTTGAAGCAAGAGAATAAAATTGATAGTGCTTCGTCCTTAGTCGTGGATCAAGTCCGGATGGTTGTTGTGCCTCAGCTTTGCCTTCTCGCTCAGAATTCCTTGCATTTCCCATAAAGCTCTGGAGCAGGGCTCTGGGCCACCTGGCTCAGTGGTAATGTACGTTGCTCTACTTAAGCGGCTCGAAGAGCCTGTAAATAGAACTTTATAAGGAAATAAACTTTATAGCCTGCTGACAAGTTAATATTTAATTAACTATTAACATGAACTTTAGAAAAGATCGGTATCTGCTCAGTGTTTGTAATTAACCATGCTAGACTTGCTCCCAAACTGACGTGTACAACTTGGGATTTTCAAAGAAGCGTTTTAATAATTCCAACTTGGGCACAGTGAATTCAGTCACTGAGGACGGAGGCGCTTAGGCCTGTTAATAGAATTCATTTACAGGTACCTGCCGTGAACCTCATAATGGCCCTTGAAGATGTCCTCTTCCTGGTCCCAGGATCCACTCTGACTGTTTCCTTACTAGCAAAAAGGACTTTGCAGATGGAAATAAATGTGCACTTTTGGATAGATCCAATGTTCAATACAGGAATGTTCTTGTAAGGGGAGAGGTGGGTCAGGGCACTTGAGATAGAGACAGGTGGAATGACATTGTAACTACAATTCACACCATGGGACGCAGGAGGCTTCCAGAAGGTAGAAGGCCAAGAAACAGAGACCCGGAAGCAGGTTCTCCCTCTCTTTGTCGACATGGGAGGTCTTCCTGCAACATCTGGATTTCAGGATCTGGTTTTTCTTTTCCCCCAAAGTTTGCAGGAATTCGTTTCAGTGGTCACTCGAGTACGACATTGTCATCCCTTTGACTGCCCATCAGTGAAAAATGGCCATTGCCCTCTCTCTTCTGGGATGTACCAGTGACTCCAAGTGCCCATCTCCAGATGATTTTCTTGCCCACTGCAGTCAATTCTTAGCTTAGCGGAAGCTCATCAAGCATACGTCTATCTCCCCATGCCCTTCCTTCATCTTAAGACCCTTAGAAATCACTGTCTTACCCAGTGCCCTGAAGTGTTTTCCAGAATTGAAACTGTACTCTCTTAGGTTCTTATGTATTCCTCTTGAAATAGATTTCAACTTTCCCTTCTTAAACCTGCTCCAGATTCACTGTAGACGCTTCTGGAGGCATTAATTCCGTAATTCCATGATTAGCATCACTTAACACAATCATGGCTGCTTAGGACTGTGGCCACACTTGGCCCGCTGTGTCATATCGCGAGAGATGTCATCAGGTGCCCCTCTGAGATCCAACTGTTGCCCTATCATGTCTGCTGTTGTTTATTGGTAGTAAACTCTTCTGGAAAGGTCTCCTCCTTAGAGTCTCATTTCCGCCTGTCAGCGCTTATAAACCTTTCCTTTAATGCCATCCAAGAATCGCCCAGATGGTCTGCAACTTGCCTTAGAGCAGCCATCAAGGCCCATTAGAAAAACCTGCTGGTCAAGAAATAGACTCTTTAGCCTGCTTGGAGCCCTAAGTTTCTAGCTGGGTGGGTCAAGGGGCCAAGCCCAGAAAGGAGGGACCTCTGCTAGGAAGGCAGGCTCTCCTTAAGTCATGATAAAGAGTTAGATGGAATAATCGTTCCTTTAGTGAGATGCTGGACTCTTCCTTCCTAGAATCCCTGCCCTCAGGGCAGTCCCTACAGTCTGCAGTGAGGTTGCTAGGGGGTTAGGCTGGGTCTTGTCACCCTTTCTGACTCTCAAAGGTACTACTTCTTCCTTCCTTCCTTCCTTCCTTCCTTCCTTCCTTCCTTCCTTCCTTCCTTCCTTCCTTCCTTCCTTCTCTTTCCATGCATGCTCTCTCTGATTCTTCAGACGGCCTTACCCTTTCTCTAAAGCGTTTCTCCTTGTCTTGTAGCTATGGGTCCAGCGTGTCTGACTTACAAGTCCACTATCTCAGAGGCCTGGCTTTCCCCCTTCTCTCATCCAGGGAGCTGCTGCAACTCCCTGATTCGATCTGCCTAGTTTTCTTTTAATCTCTCATATAGTTGTCTTCGGGCATCTGTTAAGCCAATTCTTAAATCCTTTTATTAATGAAACTAAGAACCCTAAGGGGAGAAACCAATTTCCCTGGTGTCATCTGGCGACCACAGAGACTCCCCCTGCCCCTCAAAACAAACAAACAAAAAACTTCTGGTAACTCCTCATCTTCTTTTTGAAAATTGGAGCCAAACATAGCCATCTTTCCCTTTTGAACTGACCCTGATTCCAGAGTCACCCGAATTAGTTTCTATCTCAGCAGTTAATTTTCTCTGTGTGTGGAGATGAACCTGTTCGGATCTCTTGCATTCCTCCAAGCCAAGGCTTGTGCTTCTCTTCCGGCATGCACCTTACTCTCCCCTCTCTTCCTCCTAGCTAAGAGCCGCTGTTCGCCCCAGACAGGAGGCTTGTGTTCCTTTGTTGCAAGTGTAACCTTAACATAGCCTTTTAGTTTTTCTTTTTCCTTAGGATTTCGAAAAGTTTAAATTCATTCGGAGTTCAAGCCTCCTTGCATCGCTATGGGCCACACTATGCTCTTTGTGGCTGGCCGTTTTGTATGTGGCCTTTAAGAGATTTTGAGCCCATTATGCCACACCTTGGGGGCTCACACCAGGACCTCTTAGAGGTCTCTATTTTCATCTCAGGATAATTTGCAATTGTAGAATTTCATGTTCCTCTTCCAGCCATCTCCCTTTTGAACTTCAGGCTATGCATGTGTTTTCTTTAAACTTTTAAAATTGGTTCTTTTCAACTTTATCACAAGCTTCTCTGGAGAACACTTTTTTCTAAGTTCTCCAAATTTCTGCCTCTCTTCCTGTCTGGTTTCTTCTTAAAAGTCGTTCCCCACCCCCAGTTGCAGTTGCTTTCTGTGGGTTGATCTCTAGGGGAGTCAAGGGTCAGAACGGGAGATGGAGATGGAAGTTTGGTTGAGACTTGGGCAGAACTCTGAGTGTTTGTAGTGTGGCATCTGCCCTCTGTTCATCTCTTCCTTGTCACTCTGTGTCAACACCAAACACCAGGGCAGTGCGGGAGGTGTCTTAAATGATGGCTTAGCATGCCTGCTGCCCGGGAGAGGGTATAGCTCTCTGGACCTAGGTTATCAGTGGGCTGCCACCGGTGCCCCGCCATGTGAATCACATTCATGTGTACTTCCGGGTCTACTTGCACTCCCTTAACTGGGGCCATTCCTTTGACTGGTTATTTATCTGGGAGTCCTCTGCCCCCAAAATCACAAGGAAACAAGATGTCATATTTTGTCCTGGGGCCAAAACCCTGGCCAGCTTTGATTTATTTTTTACTTTATTTGAGGATAAATTCCTGATTCTATTTGTAACTATTATTTCTTGGGTTTCAGCTGTCTTCAGCCTTCAGTGCTGAGACAATGCACAGCCATTCCCAACCTGTGTGTTGAGGCTTCTAACTTAGGTCCCCTGTCCACACAGCAAAAACTCTCACCAACTGAGCCACCCCTTAGTGCCTCGGATTCTTCAAGTCCCTGGATCCTTGTGATTGTGTCCCTGAGAGAGACCTCAGGATTCCTGACCCACACTTAGGTTTGAAGGCCTTTCCTGTAACCCTCACATAGAAGATCCTGTCCCTCTCGTCTTCTCCTCTGTTCTCTTTCCTGGCTGTTTTCTTTGTTCGGATGATTTCCATTCTTTCCAGGCCTGTTTTGCTGTCAAAAACAAACTCGTCTGCGTTCTTTGTTATGGAACTTTCTTCGGGATCTATAAATGGCCACATCTACCGTCTCTGCTCTCTCTGAGTGCTGGGATCCAGACCTGGTCTTCAGAGTGCCTGCTTGTACAGAGTTCAGCAGGGAGCTGTGGGGTGGGGTGGGGGAGAGAGTGAGAGAGAGAGAGAGAGAGAGAGAGAGAGAGAGAGAGAGAGAGAGAGAGAGAGAGACTGTTTGCTCTTAGTGGTCTGCAGAGTAGACTCTCATTTCCACCCCTTGCTAGCATTGTGATTTTAGGCAGGCTTTCAGAGCTTCAGGCAACAGGAATAATTAATTCCTACCTCATCAGGTTTCCATGAAGACTAAATATGGAAATCCCCTGATAGCATTTAACAAGACTCTTAAAATGGGTGGTGTTTAATCATCCCTAGAATTTCGGGAAGTCTTTTTCAAGAAGCTCCACCACGTCCCCCACTACACTCCAGACTCATTCCTTCCCCCGTTGGGTTCTTAGGCAGAGGCCTCGGCCTCTTAGACAGCTGTCCTTGTCGCTGTCAGACACAAACTGTCCTAGACACATCACTGTCCCAGAGCTGAGCACGTTGCCAGCTTCATGTTGGACGCTCAGACATATTTTTGCGTGAAGTCTGAAAGATTATTTGGAACCACATGGCTAAATTCTCTTTGAGTTTCCATTCTGAGGACCATGAGTCTTGCATATTAGAAAACTGGTATAAAAAATATGGTATGTATTGTTGATCTATGTGCCCAGGAAGACTTGGTAATTTCTCTATGTACCTTGAAAGGAAGGAAGAAAGGAAGGGAAGGAGGGACGGAAGGAGAGAGGGAGGGAGGGAGGGAGGGAGGGAGGGAGGGAGGGAGGGAGGGAGGAAAAGAAACAAGGAAGGAACGAAAGGGAGCAGACGTGGTTAATTTTGAGTTGTTTAAAACATTTATTATTTTGCTTCTGCAAGAGCCCAGATTTAATGTTTCCTATAATCTATTCATCTTTTATTACATATCTAGTAGTATGAATTAAATGAGTGGTCAGATCTCTGTTTCGTCTGTGCCTCCCGCCTCCACCGCCTCACCCCACCCCACACATCACTGTGTGTTAGGGATTCACCCAACACTTCTCACGTGTCAGGAAAGTGCCTTATTGAGTTCTATGAGTTTCTATGCATTGGCACGTGTGTTCAGGTGTGTGTGTGTGTGCTAGTGTGTAAAGATGAAGGCCAGACATCAGTCTCCAGTGTTGGTCCTCAAGAGACATCCATCTTGCTTTTCTTATTTTTGAGATAAGATCTCTGGATCTTATCGGCACAGACCTTGATGATTGACGAGGTTGACCCTCAGCTTCTGAGAGCCAACTGTCTTCACCTTCCCAGACCAAGTGGCCCAGGTTTCTTACAGAAGTTCTGAGGACTGCTCTCAGATTCTCCTGCCTGTGTAAGCAGTGCCTTACTGACTGAGCCATTTTCCTATGGCTCAGTTTGAACAGGCTAGCCTCCTACTGGGGATCTTCCAAGTAGCTGGGATCTTAGGAGTGCATCACCAAATCCTGCTGGAAAATATTTCGAATATCAAAGTAACTCTGGTTGTCAACTGATTGGTTTTGGATCCAGATAGTTCTTTTTTTTTTTTTTTTACACAGGATACATCAATTCTGAAATGATGCTTAAAACATCATTTCATTCTGGGAATGGCTCCTAGGAAAACCTCCCAGAAGATGAGTTATCAAGGTTCCTCAGAGAATATATGCCCCGTTTTTCATATAGGCTAACGTTATTTCTTCTAGATCATTTTACGAAAGAACAGACTATTAATTCTCCCATGATTTTCATTTGTGCTGTTGGATTTTGAAATAAACAAAGGTGCCCTTGGCTAGTAAGAGTGTCTGGACTTGCAGGGTTATTTCTCTCAAGTGGCACATTTTTCTTCTAATACAGCCCTGGAATATAAATAGCACCGCTCCTCATCTTTCCTGTATTGGCACCCCCACCCCCTACCTTCTGCACCCCTCCACGGCCCCTAATCCTCTGCCTTCTGCTCCATGGGAAGTCAGCCTTGGTTGATGATGATAATGCATCCCTTAGAAGTCATTAAAGCAAGCTGTGTTTAATGCGTTTAATCATTTTCAATGAACCAAGTCATCTTTCTCCTTAATCACTTTAGAAGCTGCTCCCCGAGAGCAAGTCCCTTATCTGATAGTCTTCTGAGTGCCCAGATCTGAGCTCTTAAAGTAGCATCTTTAGCTGTGGCTTGCTGGGGTTGTCATTTATCAATAGATTTGATGCTCTCGGCCAATCTGTGGGGTCCGGGGATTAGCACGAGAGGAATAGCTGGATGCTGCCTGCATCTGGCAACCTTAGAAGGCGAAGCTACCAGACATCTTGCTCTTTCCCGGTGCAGAGTCCCCACAAAGTAGCGTTGTCACAGAATTGGCAGTCAAGCTGCTTCACTGACCATTGTTTTATTTCCTCTGGATTTGGGAAACCCAAACCATCCTGCCCTGATGCTCCATTACTGTTCTCCATTTCTTCTTTTCATCTTACTCTCTTGCAATATTTTCTTGGGCCTCTCCACTTCAGGGGTGCCCTACCCTGTCCCAGGCAATGCATGAGATTCAGCAGTATGCACGATAATGTCACTACACCCAAGCTAAATGTGGGGGGGTCATTTACTGGAATGTGCATGGTTGATCTTCAGAAAAATGGGATGTCCAATAAGAGAATGAAACGAAACCCAACGAGATGAGATGAGACCCGATGAGAAATGCAAAAGGCTCTCCCTCCACTGACTCTGTCGTCTGTAGCCCAGGCCAAGAAGGCACGGAGATAAATGACTCTAGTGCCCACTCCCAGCCCCCCCCCACACACACACACTTTGCTTTTCCTGCTTCTAACCCATTGAAGGGCCACACACTCTGAACCGTGTTTCTAACTGGAGACTGTGTGTGATGTCTCAGGATCTTTGCCCATCATCAGATAAGTGGCTGCTCTGGGCTCCTCCTGTTTTCTGCTATTCTGTCTCTAGTGGAATTGTGTTACTGTAGATTCATCCCCCAAGGGGATTTGTATTGAGTGTGACTGACTCAGAGTACCAAGAACTCCTCAGTGTTCCACCTTCTTTTGAGCCCTCACGCCGTGTTGCTGTGAGTGGGCTTTAGTTCACTTGTGCCAAACTAGTGTAATTTTCAGGCAGTGTTGCTATTCAGAGGACTTAATTGCGTCATTGACATCTTGGTAAAACAATTTCAGAGATCTGACAGTGACAGTATTAAACCTGGTGACTGGAAAGGGTCGTGGCAGATTCTGAAAATAAAGTAGTTAGCTCAACATCTGGCTTTCTTTGGAGAGCAAAGAAAGGAAAGTGTCAAGAGACAGATTCGGAGTATGGTCTTTAGAGAATGCGGCTGTTGTGGGGTGGGGGCTTTGTGCATTTGCTTGCAAGATAATAAGAAAGAAAGAAAAAGGAAAGAAGGAAGGAAGGAAGGAAGGAAGGAAAGAAAGAAAGAAAGAAAGAAAGAAAGAAAGAAAGAAAGAAAGAAAGAAAGAAAGGAAGAAAGGCATGAAGACGCTGTAGTGCCGAGGCTGTCCTCAGACTTTGGTGGTCTGGTTTCAGGGTTTGCCATCAAGGAAGGGCTTTCACGGTGCAAATGCTTTGGCTTCTGTCACCGCGGCTGCTTGAGTTTAATCAAGGTGGTGACATGTAAGAAGTGCTCCAGCCCTTGAGTCTGACCGGGGCACCGTTCCGGAGGATGATAAGGCTCAAGCGTGTTGATGTGGACGCGAGTGTTGTCAGGCTTCAGTAACTCAGTACACCGCTGGCTCACGTAGCAAGAGTCAGAACAGGCAGCATTTCAAGAGGTTCAACTCCTAATCTGAAGCTTCCTCTTTAGTCTGCGATATCTGATTTTGATTATTTCACTGGCTGCGTTTACTGCGCCTGCTCGTGTGCTCACCTGACACAGCGCCTCAGAGGGCAGCAAGTAGTTCTGGGTTCTCGACCACATGGGGTGTGGGGATGGACCAGCTTCCAACTTGGCAAGCTCCTTTACCCGCTGAATCATCTCACTGGCTACTTGTACGTTCATCAAAGTAAAATACAAATTGGTTTAAAAAAATGTTTTACATCTTTTTAATCTGTTTATCTTGCTGCCCCAGTAGAAGAGAGTAATGAACAAGAGAATGTCCAACCCAAACAGAGGCAGAAAGGGAGAAATAGTAACAAAAGGTCTGGTTAACTTCACCCAAAGACTGCCCAGGAGGTAATGAGCAAATGTGATGTAATCAAAAAGCGACACAGTGTGCTGGAAATCACAGGAGCAACACAGCTGCTGATCTTCAACTAATATCCGTGTTTCTTTTTTTTTTTCCAGAAAGAAAAAAAAGGTCTCCTGAAGCTCCTCTCTGGGGCTTCCACCAAACGCAAGCCCCGAGTCTCCCCGCCAGCTTCACCTACCCTGGATGTGGAGCTGGGTGCAGCGGACATGCCCCTGCAGGGAGCAGTGGGCCCCGAGTTGCCGCTAGGGGGCGGTCACGGCCGGGCCGCCTCCTGCTCCACAGATGGAGATGGCCCAGTGGTCTCGGGGACAGCAGCCCTAGCCCAGGACGCTTTCCATCGCAAGGCGAGCTCCCTGGACTCCGCTGTGCCCATTGCCCCACCACCTCGGCAGGCCTGCTCCTCCCTGGGTCCCATCATGAATGAGGCCAGGCCTGTTGTTTGTGAAAGGTGAGTCCCCCCCTCCTCTCTAGCAAGCTCTAGGCTGGACGTTTTATTCTCATCTAGAAGATAATTTTCTACAGCGTCCTGAAATTTCAAGCCGAATTGGTAATGACATTCGAGCTCAGTGTTCCTTGTTCTGCTCGCTACAGCAAACCATTCACTTCATCTCCTTCATTAATTCTAACACGCCGGCCTTTCCCCTGCTTTCTAGTTATTGGCTCCAGATTCGTATCTCCATGACATCTGCCAGTCACTGTCTAATCCAGAGATGCTCAACATTCCTAATGTCGCGACCCTTTAATATGCTTCCTCATGTTGTGGTGACCTCCAATTATAAACTTTCATTGCTACTTCCTAGCTGTAATTTTGCTCCTGTTATAAATCATAATGTAAATATTGTTAGAGGTAGCGGTTTTGCCAAAGAGGTCGATACCCACAGGTTGAGAACCACTGCAATCCTTTGTGTCTCTTAGGAGCTTACACCACTGCCCGGACCATCCTGCTACCCAGAGAATTTTTTCTGCTTTCTCCTGAGCCAGAAGAACACAGTGTAGATTCAGATGGCTCTCTCAGTTAGTTCACTCCCAATGAGAAACATTCTGCTAGTGATTCTGGCTTTGAACAGCCCTGACAAGTGGGAATTCTGTTTCATGCAGCCATGGGGGTCTAGGCGTGTGGTAGGGAAGAAAATATACTTAATAAGATATATATCTACCAGGATTATAAAAAACTGGAGAGTTAACTGCTACTCATTACCAAAGGAACGTCATTCAGCGCATGCAAATTGCTGGTCTGTTTTCATATAATGTAAGCACTAAAGCCTCCTCTTTTTGTTTCTGTGCGCTTCATTCCCCCGGACTCGAATTTTATAAGATAAGCGCATTTCTAGCTTTTAGAGGTGTTCTCCTTGGTTGACATGCTCTGTGTTACAGAGTTGGTAGTGGAAGCTTTAACTCATGTTGCCCTGACTGGTTTCAAACTCCTGAATGCAAGCAGCTTCCACCTCAGCCTGCCACGCTGAGCTAGCACAGTTGGTGGGCACCACTGTGCCTGACTTTGTGTGGGAGATTGGAAGTTTTATGTGAGACATTATCATTTAAAACGGGCTTAGGCTGGAGAGATGGCTCAGTCGTTAACAGCATGCACTTTTCCTGCAGAGGACCCGAGTTCAGTCCCCAGCCCCAGAACAATTGACTTCTTTTGCCTCTTTGGGTACCAGCATTCAGGGGTACACACCCATACACAGCCACACACATACACATACATCTTAAAAATAATAATAACAAAGTCACTTAGATTTACTTTCCCTTTGTATTTCATTTGGAACCATATAAAACATTTGTATTGAAGCTTTATGATTTTGTGGCCCATTTTCAATTAAAAGTGAACTATGAAAGTGGGAAATAAATGTCAAACAACCTATGTTTATAAAGTATACTTTATTATGCATTTTCATCAAGAGGTAAAAAATTTCCTGTAGTTCTGACTGATATAAAGCCAGTTTTGAAATGACATAGTACCCTAAAAATGCCCCCCCCCCCCGGCCGCCCAGCCACACACATCCTCTGTGTTTCTCCTTATCCATTGTGTTCTCCAGAAAGCTTTGAAACTGAGTCCCAGCTTCGCTCAAGCTTTGCTTCTGGCGTCAGCCTCTCTCCCGCAGAGTTCTGCTGCTGGCCAGGGGCACCGCCTCCTGTCCCTGGAGCTAGGCCAGTTAGTTAGCCTGTCTACTCCCTCCAGGCCTTGCTCTGCAGTTTCCCTCGGGCCCCAGAGGCCCTTTACTTTGTCCCCCTCATCCTTTGTGGGATCTGTTGTGACTGTTTGGAATGATGGCTCACTCTGCCCACATTCTCCCTAGGCCTTGGCTGGGCACCGCTGCCTCATTGCCACCCCCATTATGCATTCCTTTTCAGTTGCCAGATGTCCCCAATCTCGGCGGCTTCTGCATTCCTATTCTTCCTCTTAAAAAGCGCTTTCTAGCAGCAGGCTCTGCCTTTTAGGCCGCCTGAAAGGAGAGCTGCTCACCAGACAGGTGATGGCGTTTGGGGAGTGAGGGAGGCACATCAGATAGGGAACATGAAGAATTTAATGACGGGACAGATGGACACGGGCACTCTGGAAATCTCCGGCAGGTTTTTATATAGCCATTTCAATTTTTTAAGAGAGGGAAGGGGGTCCTTAGGAAAGATTTCAGCCCAACTTTATATTTTTATAATCCATATGCTCATTGGAATATTAAATGTAATAGCCAGCCCCAGCAACTTTCCATAGCCCTTTGCTTTCTTTTTTTTTTGCACAGCACTGGTAATGGTGTTTATTTAACTTGGATGCTTAAGTCTGTCTGACTGTGCAAACAACGGGAAAGTGGTCTGTTATCCACCAGGAATGGAGGGTTTTGGTTAATAGAGACCTAGCAAGCATATCATTTAAGGATTACCTGTTTGCATATTTTGAAAGTTTCGACACAAGGAGAAGTACTTAGAGCCTCAAATGGAGGAAGTGCGGTCCAGAAAGCACTTGAGGGGCTTTGCTCCTTCCTACACAGGGTACACACCGGCCTTGGGCTCATCATGCAGGACTCCGTCGGAAGGACTTGCATGAAAACGTGTTTCAGGGTGTGATGCTCGGACGGAATGAGCCCACATTCTTCCGCAGGACTCGGCAAGAACAAGTGGAAAGTCCCCTCGCCCTCTGTGGTCCTATTTCATAAATCTCTGGAGGAGGCGGGGGAGGGGGCAAAGTTTAAAAAAAAAGTGACTGAGGTAGCTGTGAGTGGAAAGGAGTGGTCACATGACACGAAGAGACACAGTCTCATAATGAGGAAGGATGAACCTTGAAGTGTGTTGACAGGTCTTGGTGTCAGCTGAGAGAAAAGTCTCCTGGGGAACAAAGGGATTCTTTTGTGTTTGTGCGAGAGACGGCTGCAGAAAGCAAGCAAGAAATAGAATGGTATCCTGGAGGCCGGGGATGTGTGTGTAGTTGACGGCAGCAGAAATCACGGGACAAATATTTTTAGGTTCTGTTTGAGAGGATGGAGGAAAAAAAAAAGGAAATTGCAGGGTGAATGTAGAAATAATGTATTTCAGAGGAGATGGAAAATGAGAGTACGTGTGACTTGACACACGCACATGCATGCACACACGCACACACGCACATGCATGCACACACGCACACACAGATAGCGTAGGGAAGTGCAGCCAGCCCCCTTCACCTGTGTGTATTTTGAAGTTTAGGAATTAAAGCAATAACCACATACCCTCAATTGGGAAGAAACCCATGGTCTTTGATCAGGGGTTAAACTAGCATTCTTAGAAACACCCCAATTGGATAGCGGTAGATTTGCGGAAGGCAGGCCGTCGGGTTTAACCAGCATGATGAATTTCTTTGAGTCAGTGACAATGAGCCCACTGGGTGAAGCCATGGACATAATTCATTTGGACTCTGCACGTGATGCAAAGCCAGCTCGTGTGGTTTTGCCAGGAAAACACTTAATTGGATATTAGATTGCTGTGGCAACTGGCAGGAAGCGGTGAATGGTTACTCACCCAGCCCAGGCTGATAGGGTGCTTCTCGGGGTCGCGGGGGGGGGGGGGGGCTCACTGAAGGCATACGAGGGCAGATTAGAAATGACAGCATGGGAACTAGGGGCTGCCAATGAAGGCAGAAAAGGAATGAAAGAAATTGAAGATTGAACAAAAGACTACAGGTGTCTGTCCATATGGACATTAGAATTCTATGACCCAAACCAGAAGTTTGGTATCATCTGTCGTGTGATAGTGTGCCTTCTTCATACAACAGCAAGAATCTTCCTCCAGCCCCATCCTTGTGCCTGTGGCAGCCACCTAGAGGTGGTAGCCCATCTAAAGCGGAAACAAGCCACGCCCAGTGTGCTTTGTTCAAAGGGACTGAGTATGTTCCAGCAGCCAGAATGCCTGTCATCCCTTCTCTCCCTTCTCCCCACCCCTCTCCTTCCTTCTCACGCAAACACACACTCTGCCCCTGCTCTCCTGCAGTCTTCCACTCACTCTGTGTCTCTCTCCTTTTTTCACTAATATTTCCATTGTTTTTAGTTATTGACGCATCTCCTTTTTTTAATTATATAAAATTGTATAAAATATAGTTAGCCCCATAGACAGACATAATGCAGACAGCTTGAGACCTTGGGACACCCAGTCCTGAAAGGGATATCTCCATCAGATAACCCCCCCCCCCCAGGGCTCAGGGAACCCTGCAGAAGAGGAGGCGGAAAGAATGTAAGGGCCAGTGGGGACGGAGGACACCAGGAGAGCAAGGCCCCCTAAATCAGCATGAACCAAGCTCGCATGAACACACAGGGCCTGCATGGGTCTGCACCAGGTCCTCTGCATGTATTTTGTGGTTCCAGCTTAATGGGGTTTTTTTTGTTTTTTTTTTAAATATTTATTTATTATGTATACAATAGTCTGTGTGTATGCTGAAGGCCAGAAGATGGTTGTGAGCCACCATGTGGTTGCCGGGAATTGAACTCAGGACCCTTGGAAGAGCAGGCAATGCTCTTAACCACTGAGCCATCTCTCCAGCCCCCAGCTTAATGTTTTTTATGGGATTCGTGAGTGTGTGAACAAGTGGGTCTCTGATTCCTGTACCTTCTCTTAGGCTCTTTTCCTCCAATTTGTTTGTCTTCTCCAACTCTGGTCTGATAGTTCTAGTTTTCTCTTACTATATTTTATCTTGTTATATTGTATTATTATCCCTTAGACGCCTGATCTTCTCGAATGAGACACATAAAGGGAATGAGAGGTGCGGTGGGAAGGAACTAGAACAGTAGAAAGAGGGGAAACTGTAATCAGAATATATTATGTGAGAATAGGATCTTTTTTAAGTACAAAGAAAAATAAAATATAGTTAAATTTTACTCCTGTTCAAAACTAAAATCCGATGTGCCGAGTTCCTTTACATTGGTCATTCCTTACTGTCCATGTCTAGAAATTTTCCTTCCTCCCACACTAAAACTGAATCACATCCCCCTGTTTCTTCCCCACCTTGCGGTCCCTGAAGGAACCCTTCTGCTCTCTCTCTCTGTATGCTGGTCCCTTATCAATGGAGCCCTGGCAAAGCTTCCCTTTTTCACGTAGCTTATTTCTCTTAGCCTCGCGTTGTCAGGATTCCTCCCTGTTGTGGCGTGCCTCGGCATGCCGTTTGTTTGTGAAGGACATTGTAGTATTTAAACACGCTTACCGTGTGGTTAGATCTCCTCATTCAGTGTGCCTAATGAGCCTCATCGTATGTTCGACACTTGGTAGCGTGAGGCTGATAGAGTGAATCTGGCACCACCCCACAAAGCCGAGAACAAATGAGACGGGAACACAGATGGCAAAAATCCGGTGTGGACTGAGCTAAGTGCCATGAGAAATACACACGGGTTCCTCTGGGATCTAGTCGAGCGTGAAATTACTTCCAGGTATGGGGCTGGAGATTTGAGAGGGGGGATTTGGAGCCAGACCTTGAGAGATTGATAGGGCGCGGATGGACAGAGATATTGTCAAAGAAATTCCCAGTCCGAGGCCCTGCGTGAGCCAGTATGTGGAGTAGGAGGAGTGAGGCTATATTTAAAGAGACGTAGTCAGGCTTCGGAATGTTTGTGCCAATGATAGCAGCTATCGCTCTCTCTACAGCAGGATTAAGGCCGGATTGTCTGGCCTTTGTGTAGGGGTGTAAGGATTAACCTTTACAGACAGGGAGAGCCTGTTAATGGTTTCTCACCATGGGCTCCTACAGGTGGAGTTACTGAATGTAAATCTTTGAGTTGTGTGTGCAATGGATTGGGGACAGGAAGAAATAGGATGCAAGAAGGCGGTAGTGGAGGTCGCCAGCCAGGATGGTGAGGACGGCAGTGAAGAGGGCTGATTTGGTCGGGTACAAGTGTTGGGGGTGGCTCAGAAGTTCTGGAGACTGTGACTTTGGTTCAAGATGTTCAGAAGTGCCCAGGATCCCTATTCGTACAAAGGCAAGCATAAACCCAGCGAGACAGGGGGCGGGGCAGCAGACATAGGCCTTCGCAGCTGGGTCACACATCTGCTTGCTGGTCTCTAAATATTCCGCTCCACAGAGCTTTTTGGTGCCTGAGCTCACTAGGCTTTTCTGCCAGCTTTTGGCTTTCGGGGTCTGTGTGAGAAGTCTCAGTGCAAACCACCTCACGAGGCCCAAGGCCAAGGGCTGAGCTGGAAGGCTTCTAAGTGGAGTCTGTCACTGCCGCACCTGGCGGTCCTCACATGATGAGACTGTGTCACAGTTTCCACTATGCACGGGGGCTCCTCGCGCCACCCCTCCCCCTCGAGCGCTCTAACTTAGCAATGGAAATTTGCTCCCACTGGGAGCTTGGCAGGAAGATAGTGTTCTTAGCCCAGCAGCCATTCTACTGCTGGGTTTCCTGACAAAATTGGTTTAGTACATTTTTATAAAATGCAAATATTAATCTAATTCACTTCGAGTTTTTCAAACTATTCTTGTTCCATTTTACCTTAAAGCAGCTTGCAGACTGCCAGTCAGAAATGGATCTCGTGAGAGATGGTCTCAGCATAAGCTTTCAGTGCTCCAGGCCCCTCCTGAGCTGCAGGGCTTTGCTGAGACTTTAACTCGCCCCCGGTGGCAACTACATCATTGCTTTTTATGTGGCTTGTTAGCCTGTTGGCATCAGACTCGAGAAATCGCATCTGGGTCCTTTCTTTAGACCAGCCCACGATGAAGTTGTGAGTTTGCTTTTAAAGATGTCAGGAAAAGGATTCCAAAACCTAAGTCATTCTAAAGTGTGTGGACTCTCGGTATCGGGGTGTTCTTTAACTTGTGGACTGAGTTCATTTGTCAGCTGTGGGCTAACCTGTGCCTTAAAAGTCCCCTCCAGACCTCTGTGTACTCTTGAGTAAGCCACAGGCTTGAAGTAGAAGCTGACTTTCTGGTAGAGTCTGTCACCACTGTTCTAAGGACATCACTCTTACAATCTCATTATCCTGCCTGTGAAATATTTTGCCTAACTCACTGAAGCCCCATTCCCCAGGTGAGGAAACTGGCTCTGTTAAGATGCTCTCCCTGACCATAAAGACCCTGTCAATCCCCCTCACCCACAGTGCCTCCCCCTTCCCCTGCTCTGCATTTGACTGACCTCAGCTGTCTGACCCTCATGACTGAGCTGACTGATCCCTACTTGGAAAGGATAAACCAACCCAGTGCTGAACTTTGGCTGTAGGCCTGGGAGGGTAAATTGGTCCCTGTGCCCCAGGGATCCAAGTAATTGTTGGGTAGCTATATATGAAAACTGAGACCACTTGCTGTGATCTCCCCCAAGGTGGGTAGATTCTGGCTGTTCTGGAATGGGACTTGAAGGAGGAGCCAGGATGTAAAGATGCTTGACTGGGAATCCAGGGTCCCGTTTTAAGGTAACTCCTTCATGTTACCGTTGACTGGCTTGGGGAAGATGCTTCAGCTCTTCATATGGTGCCCTCCTTAGGGATATCCAGTAGCCTCCTTCGTGTTGCCTCATTTCCCCATCTTTGGTTACCTAGCCTCCAGAATCTCACTGTCACAGGGCATCCCTGTGCATTGTAGAGGAAAACTCTGGAGCGTGAGGGCAGTAGAGGCAAGGATGACTACAGTATGGCTACAGTACACCATCAGCTACTTCAACTGGGAAAAGCAAGAGGAAGGAGAAAGATAATGTCTAGTAGAGAAAAGACTCGGGTGGGGGGGACCCCAAAATGAGTTACCGCCACCTTGCTTCCTTTGCTGCTAATCATAATTCTGCATTAGAGACTGAAGAAGGAGGCGGGAAGATAGGGGATGCTAATCCACAAGGAAGGGGAAGATAGGGGATGCTAATCCACAAGGAAGGGGAAGATAGGGGATGCTAATCCACAAGGGGAAGATAGGGGATGCTAATCCACAAGGGGAAGATAGGGATGCTAATCAACAAGGAAGGGGAAGATAGGGATGTTAATCCACAAGGGGAAGATAGGGGATGCTAATCCACAAGGGGAAGATAGGGGATGCTAATCCACAAGGAAGGGGAAGATAGGGATGCTAATCCACAAGGAAGGGGAAGATAGGGGATGCTAATCCACAAGGAAGGGGAAGATAGGGGATGCTAATCCACAAGGAAGGGGAAGATAGGGGATGCTAATCCACAAGGAAGGGGAAGATAGGGGATGCTAATCCACAAGGAAGGGGAAGATAGGGGATGCTAATCCACAAGGAAGGGGAAGATAGGGGATGCTAATCCACAAGGAAGGGGAAGATAGGGGATGCTAATCCACAAGGAAGGGGAAGATAGGGATGCTAATCCACAAGGAAGGGGAAGATAGGGGATGCTAATCCACAAGGGGAAGATAGGGATGCTAATCCACAAGGAAGGGGAAGATAGGGGATGCTAATCCACAAGGAAGAGGAAGATAGGGGATGCTAATCCACAAGGGGAAGATAGGGATGCTAATCCACAAGGAAGGGGAAGATAGGGGATGCTAATCCACAAGGAAGAGGAAGATAGGGGATGCTAATCCACAAGGGGAAGATAGGGGATGCTAATCCACAAGGAAGGGGAAGATAGGGGATGCTAATCCACAAGGAAGGGGAAGATAGGGGATGCTAATCCACAAGGAAGGGGAAGATAGGGGATGCTAATCCACAAGGAAGGGGAAGATAGGGGATGCTAATCCACAAGGAAGGGGAAGATAGGGGATGCTAATCCACAAGGCTACTGGGGTATTTAAGCTGCACTTCCTTCCACTAAACGTCCAAATTGAGAACCAAGGACAAATTGATTAGGACTAATGACGATTGGAATGTCAGCATCACTACTAATGGTGGTGGACAAAATTTGAAGCCACAGTTCTCTGCTCTGTGTCTGGACCTTGGGACCTTCTCAACAGGGGACTTGGTATATAAGGCAGGCAAACTTCCTCAGAACCATTTCCTTCTGGATATCAGGCTCAGTATAAGGATATAGAAGGTGTCCCTCTAGGTAACAGACCTGGCACCCCACCTCTTCCGGCTCATAGTGGGAAGGCAGAGGAGAGCCCATACCGTCTGTAGGAAGCAAGTCACAGCTACTGTGAGCTCTGAAATCAAATCCACTCATCGCTTCCTAGAGTAGAGGGTAGGGCAGAAATGGTTCCCCTGTTAAAAGTCCATATAAAACACAACCTTTGGTATGGTCAAGATACAAAATACTGGAAGCAGATAAAAATGTTCTTCCCTGTGTAGGTAGCTCAACCAAAGCAGTCTGGCCAATACTAGTGGATTAAAATGAATACCCAGGCTCAGTCTTTGTTAATGCCAAGTCTGCTAAACAGAGATTCGCCGTATTTTGAATTTTATGAACTCTTGTAAATTCCTGTGTAAACCCTGTTTGCATGGAGGCATTGTGCTGACTGACGATGTGTCATTTTTACTGCTGATCTGAATAGTCTACTTCTCTTTCGTAGGCACAGGGTGGTGGTTTCCTATCCTCCTCAGAGCGAGGCGGAACTTGAACTCAAAGAAGGAGATATTGTGTTTGTTCATAAAAAGCGCGAGGATGGCTGGTTCAAAGGCACATTACAAAGAAATGGGAAGACCGGACTTTTCCCCGGGAGCTTTGTGGAAAACATCTGATCTGAAGGAGATGCCGAGAAAGGGTGACATCACATCACGTGACTAAGAGCACAAGGCAGTGTCATAGGAAGAGCACATCTGTGGACTTCCGGGTCTCCAAGAGCTGAGCAGAGGATGGACACGTGACTCCAGAGCCGGGACCTGGTTACCCCAGCAGACAGAGTGAAGGCGGCACCTGTGTGGGTTCCATCCCTCTGGGTTCTGATGTGTGAAGTGTGCCTTGTACTGTCTAGTGGACTATACAGAGAAATGTCTTTTTTTTTAAAGATGTATAACTAAAATGGACAATTGTTTACAAGGCTTAACTAATTTATTTGCTTTTTTAAAACTTGAACTTTCTTGTAATAGCAAATTCTTTGGATTATGATTTTTAAAAAAAATATTAATTTATGAAATGATGGCTAAGGAGAAGCTGGATTCTCTCCTGTTGAGAGCAAGAGGTTCTTTCTGACATAGAATGCACCCCCCTCCCCTGCTTGCTGTCCTCCTCCCCCAGTTATACTTGGCTTCTTTTAGACAAAAATGCCAGTTTTCCAAACAGACAACTGAATACTGACCATCAAGGACCTGGGGCGGGGAGACAGCGGCTTCTGGCTGGAAGAGCCAGTGGGGCCAGCTCTCTGCTTTGCTCAGAAACCAACCCCGAAGATCTAATCCTCGATTTCATTTTGTGGGTTTTTCATTTTCCTAGAATGAAGTGGGTGAAGTAGGAAGGAAAATAAAGCACAACCATTGCCTAAAAATACGTACTTGTTTGCTAACACAAGCAGCTCCGTGCGTTGGTTGGGAAGTAGGAGAAATTGAAGTTGTACTTGCTGTGTGTGCGAATGACTTTGAAATGTAATTCCCGTTTTTCCCCTCAAGTGAATCTGCATGCCCAAGACACAGTAAAACTTTGTGAGTCGGTGGTGGTAAGAGATGCACCCGCGTTGAAGTCGAGAGCTGTCAGAAACACTGGGAAAGTTCCCGTTCATCCATTGTGAGTCCTCTGCCATCTTGCATGTGTTCCTGGATCCCCACAGTGATGTGGACTGTGCATGGTGTGTATATCTCGCTGCAGTTTCCACTCAGAACTGACCGATACGGGAGGTTTAAACAATAAACAGCATTCTCTTGTCTACCCCGTCGCCACTACTGACAGAGATGTCTTGAGCGTGCCTGCTCGCTCTCGGAAGGCGTACCTTAGCCAGCACACCAGTGGTTCATTAAATGCTCTTTCATATGCGCCCTCCCAGCCGACTGATGTGAAGGGCGAGTGTATCCAGGAGACCACTCGCTCCTGTGATTGTGTAGAAGCTCCGCAAGGCTTGCTGGGAGTGGCTGTGCCCACACCTTACAATTGCTGCAGGGTCCAGCCGAGCCCATCTTTTTATATCTATCCATCCTTTGATGTCCGGTGGTGTCTTCTTCCAGTTTCATCCCAGCCGTGGGTCTGCGTAGTCCTGGAAGCAGCTGGAGGAAAGACAGCCAGGTAGTGAACGAGATTGTTCTACAGTTCTCTTCTGGGTAAGGTAAGGAAGGAAGGCAACATACCACCATCCTTTTCCTTTGCCTCTTTTAACTGTGAGAAGAAAGTAGCTGGGAAATATCCACATGAACTGAAGAATCAAGTAATTGCAAGAGATTCCATTGTCTTCAAAAGTTATGTAATGTGGTTGGAAGTGGAATCGTTCCTGTTAACCATTTTTTTATACAAAAACACTGTATATTACGTTCCTCTGTGTTGAATTTTTTTTAAAAAAATACTTTACTTGGATATTCATGTAATATATAAAGGTTTGGGGAAATGAATTTTAGTTAGAAAACAAAGCTGACATCAGCTTTCATCTGGGTGAGTTGACACCAATGTGTCATAATATTCTTTATTTTGGGAAATTTGTGTATTTTATAGAAATTTTAAAAAAGCAAAAAGACTACTACAAGTTAAGAGGATTTTTTTTACCTGTCTTTTCTCCATATTTTCAGCTATGTGATTGAAGTATCCTTGGTAATAGTTCCCTGGTATAAAGTTGATTAAAATGCCATCTCTTGGTAGCAGATTAGGTGATATAATGTGTGGGCTTCCTATTGGTTGTTTTGGAGACAGTAGATGGATGTTGTAACAAGGGCTTGTTACACAGTGGTGGTAATGATAAAATTACACTTTATCATTCCTTTTGTGTTAATTTTGAGGACTGGATAAAAGGTTACATTATTAAAAGTTGATGTTCAACCCTTGTATGCCCTTTGTGTTAGTCTTTGAAATATTTGCTCTTTAAAATGAACAAAAATAAAACACCTTGGGGCTGGAGGGGCAGCTCAGCCCTAGAGAGCAGGGACTGCTCTTACAGAGGACTGAACTCAGGTCTCACACTGGTTAGCTCACAGCTGCCTGCAACTCCAACTCCAGGGGACCCAATGCTCTCTGACCTCTTCAGTGTTGTACTTATGAACACACACACATACACTCAGAGAGATTTTGAAAACTTGGTCACTTTTGATTTAATTTCTTTTATTGTTAATTCATTTATTCTTTGACTTAATTTCTAAATGGCAAAATTCTTTGCATGCAGCTCAGACTGGAGATGCCTCCCGTGATGGTCAGTCTGATGGTTATGATTTTTTTCCCCTTTCAAACAAACCTTAACTGCTTAGTTCTCTAAGAAGCCTAAACGCTTCAAGAGTTTCTGGGTCTCGGAAGATAGTCTGTAACCCTTGCTGAGCTCGGTCCCTCCAAGATTCCCAAAATAGCCTAGAGAGTGCATGATTTCAAAGTGTGGGTGTAGCAGAGCCAAGCACATGGCCACTCCAGGTCTGCTGCGGCGTGGGAACACTGTCCCTCAGCTGACCACGATTTTAATCTCCCATGAAATGAAAGGCCCACGCAAGTCTTGTTTAAAAATATGTTTTTGTTGACTTTGGGTGACCATATCAAATTACTTGTAAGAATTAAAGGTCAGGGATTCTAGGTTGTATTGAAGCTATATCCCAGAATCTCCCTTTGTAATTGCCTGTGTGAGCCAGTTATGACCTGGTCTTGCCCTGTATACCCTGCTATATACAGGAGAGGGGCAATGAAGAAAGGGTCATCTTTTCTCCTCTCTTTCCTCTTTTCTCCCTTCCTTCCTTCCTTCCTTCTTTCCTTCTTTCCTTCCTTCCTTTCTTTCTTTCTTTCTTTCTTTCAGACAATCTATGTAGCTGGCTGACCTAGAACTTGCCATATAGACCAGACTGGCCCCAAACTCACAGAAATCAGCTTTTTTCTGCCTCCCCAAGTCCTAGGGTCAAAGAATGTGCCATGTCATATTGAAATGTGTAATATTAATTTCATCAAATTTTAATCAAAATCTTTTGCCTTCTCCCTGTAGGGCATATGGTATAGAATAGATGCCTTTCAGGGTCTAAGTGCATTCCAAAGGAACACAGAGAAACAGACAAAGGCACTGTTTACAAGGTCTCCACACTTCATTTTCTGTTCCTATAATAAAAAGACATTTTCTTTTTCTTGAGATGGCATTTCATCGTGTAGGCCAGGCTGCCTTTAAGCTCCTGGGCTTAAGTGATCCTCCTGACTTAGACTCTAAATTTTTCAAAAAGCTAGAACCGTAGGTATGGACCATCATGTTCAGTTTAGGGCCAGGTTTTGAAAGCCTCTGAGCATCAGGAACTGTTCTGACTCGGGATTATAACGACTCTAGAATTTACATTTGGATAGGGCTTTTATTTAGTGCCTTGTTTGTATGTATCCAAAGGTTTTTATTTTTTCAATTGTGTGTGTGTGTGTGTGTGTGTGTGTGTGTGTGTGTGTGTGTGTGTGTGGTATATATGTAGTATGCATGCCCCAGCATTCCTGTGACGTCAGAGGAGAACTTTGCAGAATCAGTTTTCTCCTTCTACCTTTCCATGGCTTCCAAGGATTGAACTCTGGTTGGCAGATGAGCTTGGTAAGCTCCTTTATCTGCTGAGCCATCTCAGCCCTTATCATCATCATCATCATTATTATTATTATATACACAGGGTGGGCATGGGCATGCACAGTGATCAGGAATCAGTTCTCCCACCGTGTGCTCTGGGTATCTAACTTGGAACATTCAGTTCACACAGCAAGTGCTTTTACCTGCTGAACCATTTTGCTGGCTCATGTGAGGTTATTTATTTATTTATTTTAATGTATTTTAAACCAATTAAACTGTGCTTATCAAGGAAAGTCCAACTGAAAACGCTCCACAAAGGAAGCTTGTCTGCCTCTGAAATAAACCTGAGTGTGCTCACAAAGGAGACTGGCCAGTCTGGCAGAGGGGAGGGACCGTCCTGTGGATCCAGACTGTGGGGAGTGCTTGGGACTTTGCTCTGCCCCACAGCCCCTTATCAGCAGACACAGGAAGGAGCTATCAGACTGAGTAGCTGACCAGCCAAAGTAAACAGGGACAGCTTTACTATAGGCTTCTCTGGTTGGTAGATTTGTGTTTCCTACTACAGTTAACCCTTGAGCAATGCAGTTTTAAACTGGGCAGGTCCACCGTATATATAAAATTTAGAGATTTGTGACAGTTTGTGGGATGGTGGGGCGGGTAGCGGGGAGGGGACACAGACCACAAACCCAAGCAATATCAAGCAAAACCAAAAAGCATACAATGTTTGTAGATAACAGTCTCTCATTCACTGCCATAAAATACACACGGATCTGTTATTTTAAAAGTTAAAAATTTATCAAAACTTACACAAACACAGACTGCCCGGAGCATTATCTGCAGCAGCTGAAATGAAGAAACACAAACAGAAAAAAAAAAAGACATGATCGTAGACAAAAGACACAGCATAAATCTTAACTGCACAAAAGGGCCTGCAGTGATCCTGCAGCCGCCTGCTGTTGCTGTTGCCGAGAACCTGGGGGGGGGGCGGCACCTGCTTAAACCCCCTTGTGAGCCCGTCCACACGGGACCCTTCCTCTTGCCAGGAAGTGAGCACCAGTCAGCAGTAATGGCCTCACAGCGTTCACACATGTTTTTCCCAGTATAAGATGTGGAAGACTTGGGCTAACCAACTGCTGGTGTCGCAGCGAGGCTCCCAGTCCACTAGCTGAGTTTTTAGAGAGGTATAGGTAGGTTTTTGACTCCTTGAGGAAGTTGGCACCCCTGACACCTGCGTTCTTCACACGTCCAAACACCCTGATTTAGCTTAGATTTCTGTTTTAGGGCACCGTGCAGAACTTGCTCGGTGTGGCTTCTCGTCTCACACAAGGGTCAGGAGTCTGGTAATGATGTGGAAGGTAACTGCAGGTGACATTAAGGCTTTGAGTCCCCATTCCCTATCTTTGTACAGGGTCAGACTAAGTAGTATCGTGGTACCATTAAGTCTCCAAAGATAAGGGGATTATCCCAGCTACCAGTGAGCCAGATACCACTGCTCTTGCCTTCACCTTAGAGAAAATATTTGGTTCCAAGGGTTGCTGACCTTGGAGTTGAATCTTTCAAGATTGGGATGTTTGTAAGGGAATAAGAGAGAGAAAGAGAAAGAAAAAGTGAAGTGAGAAAGCCTTCCTAAATAGGACTCAAACCTAATGTCAATGAAGAAAAAAAACTGGTCAATTCAACAAGAGAACATTTGAAGTATCTACACTGTAAAACACTATAACCAAAGTCAAAACAATGATGGGTAGGGGGATGTAATTCAGCAGTTTTCAACTTGTGGGCCACTGCCCCTTTGGGGGTTGAAAGACCCTTCCACAGGGGTTGCTAAAGACCATCAGAAGCCGGGCGGTGGTGGTGCACACCTTTAATCCCAGCACTTGGGAGGCAGAGGCAGGCGGATCTCTGTGAGTTCAAGGCCAGCCTGGTCTACAAGAGCTAGTTCCAGGACAGGAACCAAAAGCTATGGAGAAACCCTGTCTTGAAAAATCAAAAAAAAAAAAAAACCATCAGAAAACATATATTTACAACATGATTCATAACAGTAGCAAAATTACAGTTAAGAAGTAGCAACAAAAATAATTTTATGGCTGGGGACCACCACAAGGTGAGGGTGTGTATTAAAGGGTGGCATCAGGAGGGCTGAGAACCGCCACTGTAATTCCTAGAGCGGATAACAAGATACTGCCTTTACATGTAAAGGGCTCGTGTAGTCAGAACAACCTGATGACAGAACCCACCTTTGTCTCTTGTCTTCTATCATCTGGGTCTAGTTTAACAGTTTGTTTTCCAGTCCTCCAGGTTGGATACAGCTGTCTTCCTAGCTTGGATTGTCATTGTGCGAGGCATAGTATGGATGTGTGGCCCAGGTTGACCTCAAAGTCAAGATTCTCCTGCCTCAGCCTCCCCAGTGCCAAGATTTCAGACACATGCTGCCCTGCCTGGGACTCTGCTAGGTTCTTGGTGAGATATAAGTAAAGTGATAAAAGAAACTTCTGCTAGATTATTCTTGGGAGAACCACAAACCCTTTGCCATTTTGTGTACCTGGTGCTTGCTACCCTTCCTTTAAGCATACCATGTAGCCAAGGAGACTGTCTTGAGTCACATTTTGTATTTTTAGGAGGGATTGTTTAGACAGAGCTACAAGTAGAACCAAGAGATACTCAGGAAAGCCCTGATTATTATACTCGCGGGCTCTAGAGAATTCAGGAAGCGGGGTATAACACTCAAGGCCATTAAAAGAAAAAAAATTAAATATGATCAAACAAAATAACTCGGAGTGGTCAGGAGGCAGAAGATAGGAACAAAGGAAACATTTAGGCAGCCGCTTCTATTGGATTCTCGCAGGAAATCCAAGTTGGACAGGATGGAGAGTTTGCGTAATTTCAGCAGCTTTAGGCTGTTGGGGTGGTCTCCCGATGCCTGGCAGCTGGTCCTGGGCAATGAAGGCCGAGGAATGCTGGGGCACCCGTGGGTAGAGGAGGCCCTGTGCTAGTGTGGGTGGGTTAGATCGTATATCAAGGCTTGTTCCCACAGGCCCCTAGCTACATTTTGGAACTATTCGTCCTTTAGAAAGGAGCAGTTTCTATCTACAAACCCAGCAGTGCAAGGGAGAGAGAGCATGTCTCTGTCCTGCACCGGCAACAGTAGAGGGAGAGAGAGTCTGTGTACCTGCACACCCACCAGTGTCCATGTGGAGGTCAGCTCTGGGAGTCTGTTCCTTCCACGAGTCTCAGGGATTGAACTCATCAGGCTCGACAGCAAGCCGCTTTACCCACAAAGCCATCTCATAAGCCATTCTTTTTTGTTAGATGTCAAAACATTATAACAGAAAAATTATAAATGCATATAAACTACAAAGTACTCTTCAAAGTGGAAGCTACTCACGTACTGAGATGATAAAGAATGAATTTGAAAGCTAAGTCTCATCCCAGTTGTCTCCTGTGCCACTCAGTGAAGCGACACTCATCCTACACACCAGAGGCCCTGCCTTCCATTCTCCAGTGAAGGAGGAAACAATACAAGATCACGACGAAGCTGCAGGCTTAATGCAACCTAAATTATTTCTCTCTAGCTGGGCTGTATATGAGACTAGTCTTGAGTGAGAGCCACTGTGCTCTGGTCTCTTTCCACCACCAGTCTATTGTTCCCGGAAAGTGGAAGTCCATCAAAAATAAATTAGCTGGGTTCTGGTGGCACCTGCCTGTGGTCCCAGGAGGCAGGAGGACTCCAGTTGGAAGACAGCCTGGGTCTAGCTCAGCAAGGAGAACTCGAATATGATAAAACTCCAGCCAGGCGAACAGGTGAGTGAGCTGCAGCTCTTCACCACTGCGCTCCACTGAAGCCATCCCCAAGTCTCATCTCCAGCTCTGCAGCCTGTCCTGAGGCCTCCCTTCCTTCCCTCCCTGCCCCCAGCTCCAGTGATTCACATAGGTCTCCTAACATCCCTTTCCCCACTCATCGCTTTATTCTGGGCCTAATTCCAGCAGGCACTCCCTGGGAACCCACAAGCCACTCCGGCAGGCAAAGCAGAAAGGCTGAGGGCAGATCTTAACTACTCCATCCACCCATCCCTTGAAGCCCAACCCCCTACTCTCACCCCCAGCTTTGTAGCTGACCACTTACTTCAGCCTCTCTTCACGCTCTACCCCCATTCCCAGAGACACTTGCTCAACCATGCTCATTGCTGCTCAATTCTTAATAACCCAAAATTGGATGTCCCTCAGCAGATACAGGGATATCTGTACATGTAGTACATTTACACACTGATATATTACTTAGCTCTTAAAAAATGTAATCATGAAATCTATAGATAAATGGATGGAACTAGAAAAAAAAATCATCCTGGAGTTAGGTAACCCAGACCCAGAAGGACAAATATGGTATGTGTTTGCTTATATGTGGGTATTAGCTGTTATGTCAATGATAACCTACAAATTCATGGAACCACAGAGGTTGGTTATAGAGTAAGGGTCTGGTAGCAGGGTAAGGGATGTTAGATATCCCTACAAAATATAAATAGGATGGACAGTTATGAATAGATGGGGTGGGAACTAGAACAGGAGACTGAGAGGGAAGAGGGTGATGATATAGGGAGAGACAGCTAAAATTAAGGGCCATTTGAGGGGTAGTATGGGAACCTTATACAGTAGATGGTTTCTAAAATAAGTGCATATGTGAAGGTGAGCTAAACGAAGTCACCAAATAATGGAGATAAAGTACCAACTAGCCATCTCTTGTTACCAGATTAATCTTCCAGTACCGGGAATGGGATACATCTAATTGTGTTGTTGGCCAAAGGGGTCCTGTGGGAATCTCCAAGCACACCAGACTCTTGCCAAGACTACAGGTTGCTCTCCACAAATGGACAACAAGGCCCCATTGCTTAAAACGACACTTACACAACTCATTGAACATGGAGAAGTTGAGCTGGTGACTGCATACCTTACATTCCAGTGTCTTTGGTACAGGAAGGTACTCTGCAGGCTACCAAAGAGAAATGTGAATACTGACCCAGCCACAAACCATTTGCTCTACAACAGTGTCCTGCCTGCAAGATACGCTAGTGCAATGGTGGCCAAAACTTGTGGGAGTAGCCACCCAATATCTGATTTGACTTAAGGCCCACTCCACAAGTTGGATGTCATACCCAACACCAATTGGGTGACTAAGAACCTGAGACTAGATAGTCCAAAGACTAGGGTAAAACCAAATACTACTGTTCTAAAAAAATAACATAGCAATAAAATGACTCCTAATGACATTCTGTCATAGTCGTAGATCAATGCCTTACTCTGTCATCATTAATCATTATAGATGCAAATGGGAACAAATACAGAGACCCATTGTTATGTAATATTAGTCTAAGATGTGTTACATTCATTTATGCTGTGGAATAGTTTTTTAATGATGCAAAGATGTGTTGCATTCTTTTATGTTGCGTTTGTTTCCCTCTTTGAAGCTGTGTTACTATGCTTGTCTAAAACACCTGATTGATCTAATAAAGAGCTGAATGGTCAACACTTAGGCAGGAGAGGGGTTGCCAGGCAGAAATAATAAATAAGAAGAGAGAGAAAGAAAAAGAGAGAAGAGTGAGGATCAAAGAAAGGAGGAGAGGAGGGTGCCTGCCACCCAATCACACAGTTAGCCATGGACTAAGAAGGAAAGAAAGATATATAGAATAAAGGAAGGTAAAAAGCCCACAGGCAAAATGTAGTTAAATAGAAACAGGATAATTTAAGATAGAAAAGCTGACTAGAAACAAGCCAAGCTAAGACTGGGCATTCATAAGTAAGAGTAAGTCTCTGTGTACTTATTTGGGAGCTGGGTGGCAGGCCTCCATAAGAGTTTTTAAAAACCCCGACTATAACCCACAGATAGATGTTATTCAGAGAGTGAGAGACATTAGAATACTCACCCCTAATGGGATGTCTCCATTAAATCCTTCTACTAGGGCTCAGGGAACCCATTGGAAGAGGATGGAGAGGGGATGTAAGAGCCAGAGACAATGGAAGACCAGGAGAAAAAGGCCCTCTACACTAACATGAGCAAAGCTCATATGAACTCACAGGCCAGGACCAGGTCATCTGCATATACATTATGGCTTCTTAATAGTGTTTTTTATGGGATTCCTGAGTGTGAGAAAAGGTAGACCTCTGTTTCTTGTGCCTTCTTGGGATCTTTTCCTTCTGGTTGTTTGTTTTGTACAATTCTGTTGTGTTAGGGTTTTTAAAATTCTATTTTATCTTATCATTATCCCTTGGAAGCCTGCTTATTTTTAATGAGAGACTGAAAGGCAGTAGATTCGAATGGAGGAGAGATGTGGAGGAACTGACAGGAATACAGGGAGTAGAAACCAAAATTTGGATATATTATGTGAGAAGAAGATCTATTTTCAATAAAAGAAAAAATATCTATCAGGAATCCAGAGAGAGAGAGAGAGAGAGAGAGAGAGAGAGAGAGAGAGAGAGAGGAAGGAGGAGGAGGAAGGCCGCTTGTTCATCCCTCCCACCCAGAACCAAAATAACTACATAGAAACTATATTATTTAAAACACTGCTTGGCCCATTAACTCTAACTTCTTATTGGCCAACTCTTACAGATTAATTTAACCCATTTCTATTAATCTGTGTATGGCCATGTGGCTGTGGCTTACCAGCTAAAGTTCCAGCGTCTGCCTCTGGCAGGGCTAAATGGCTTCTCTGACTCTGCCTTCCTCCTCCCATGCTATAAGCCAAGTCAGTTTCTTTATTCATTAACCAATAAAAGCAACACATAGACAGAAGGACCTTCCAAACCAGAGAGAGAATAACATAAAACATTAAATGTTTCATTTTTGTATAAATACACATTAAAAATGGGAGATATTATTTTTCACATATAAAATGGGGACTTTTAAAAAAGTTGAAATCATTATATTGGCAAAATAAAAGTTACTCAGTATGAAAATTACAAATATCTTAACCCCTTTTAGGAATCTAGGGTCTTGATGCGCCTATTCATTAAGCATGAAATGACACCACATATTCAGAAGTCTTCCAACGTGTTTTGGAGACAGGGTCTTGCTAAGTAGCCCAGGTGTGATGGTTAGAAGGAAAATGACTCCAAAGGGAGTGGCACTATTAGCAGGTGTTGCTTTGTTGGCGTGAGTATGGCCTTGCCGAGGAAGTTTGCCACTGTGGAGGTAGGAGGCAGGCTCCACAAGCAAGCAAAGAAACACCATTCAGGGAGCAAAGTGGGGAGGGCTGGCACTATGGCTCAGCCAGGCGGAGACACTTGCTACCAAACCTTATGACCTGAGTTCAGTGCCCGGGCCCCCCGCGGTGGAAGCAGAGAACACATTCCTGTACATTATCCTCTGACCCCCACACATGTGCAGTGGTACATTCCCCTACCCACACATTAGTAAATTAATTGTGATTTTAAACATTTGGGGCAGAGGAATAAATAGGTAGTTCTACTACTAAAGCCTTGGGTGTGTCTGAATGGTTGTCCCAGAGAACACACACGTCAAGTTCTCCATATGTCAGTCATATCTCCTCCAGCCTGTCCCGAGTTTCACGTCTGCTCTGACCTTTCGTCCACTGAAGAGCCACAGAATGAGCATGTGACCCCTGCCCCCAGGCTGCCAGGGTGATGATCACATGATCTGCCCACTGTGAACAGCACGGATATTTTATCAACAAATTGAGACTGGGGCTCACAGAGGGGAACAATGGCACTGCAGCCCTCTGATTAAACAGGGGCTGACATCTCTGGCACAGAGCCTCAGCTTCTTAGTCCCCGACCCCTGGAACAAGGTCAGGGGAGTGAAGGCCGGCTGCCTGTGCCTTATCTTCCAGTCCCATCTAGTTCAATTCTCCTACCAGTGGGAATTGAAAGTTTAATGGAATTACCTCTCTCTCTCTCTCTCTCTCTCTCTCTCTCTCTCTCTCTCTCTCTCTCTCTCTCTCTCTCTCTCTCTCTCTCCCCACACACACTCCTTGTCTCAAGAACTCAAGGTTGCTACATCATGAAGCCAGAATGTCCTTTTAAGTAAAACCAATTTCCTTATAAATTATATCACACACGTACATTCGACCAACTCCCTGATGGCAGAAACACTGTAAAGACTGATATCTTGCCGCCAGCTCACTCTTTAATACAAGCTAATTCAACCATCCCCCGTGGTTTCACTTGTAATTCCTCTTTAGTTTTCTTTTCCTACCAAGGTCTTGCAAAAACTCCAGTTAAGGATTGTCTGAGCTCCACCGTGGCTCTGTGGCACAGCATGGACTTAGCACGCACCTGGCCCTCCATTCAGTCCCCAGCACATACACACATGCACACACACACACACACACAAATCAAGAGCAAAAAAAGTGACTCTAATTTCTCACTTGGGATTGGTGTGGTAGCAGGGACCCTATGAGTAAAAACTCTTTTTATGGTTTTGAATAAGCACTAATAGTGCCACTGAGGTTTCTGGTCTTTTATGCAAGAGCAACTGCTGACTTTGGAGGCCCTGTGTCACAAAAGGCCATCTCGGCTGTGGAAACCCTCTCTTACAGCAGAGAGAGATGGATAAAGAAAGGAATTTAGGAACCTAGTGTATGAAAGCACCTCATTTATTAAACTGGCCCCCAGGGGGTTCAAGCAGCCAAGCCCATGAAAAATAGCAACCTGCAAAGGACTCAAGCCTGAGAAAAAAAAGCAGAGTTTTTCATTCCTCAGTACAAGGAGAAAGCAGAGCTCCACTGTCGGCCCGGGCTTGTCCAGTAGGCTGCCTCCCCTTCCTGCTCAGCCAACGCAAGCAGGAGGGCAGTCAGTCTCCATAGATAGCCACACCGCGGCTTCTTCTGCCGGGGTAGCAATTGTGGACTCCTGTGATGTGGTGATGGTTTGCAGAAATCAAAGTCAGAATTGAGTTCCTACCCTTTAAGCTGAAGTGATTCTTTCCTGTGATTTCTTTGCCTGAAACAGATTGTGGGATTGGCATAGTATCATTGGGGCCCAAAAATGAAACGGGAGTGAGTGACAGGGGATGGTGGGAGGAGTGGGGCTCTACTGGAGTCTCTTCTACCTGCTGAGTTCAACCAGCGACTTAGATCTAAAGACAGCGGACCCACAGCCTTGGATTCATACCCAGAGCCTTTGGTCTTGCCCTGTCACATACAACAGACAATGGAGGTTTTTCTTTTCTCCCTAAAATATTTGGTATTCTGCATTCCTTCTTCCCTTATTACTACTCCTTAAGTCACCCTCTCTATCCGTCTCTCTGTGCAGCCCGCCTCACCCCACGCCCCAGCCCCGCGCTCTCCTTGGTAGTCATTTTCGGCGATGGAGCTTGATGTGCCGTGGAATCATGCATAAATAAGAGTCCATATTCAGAATGGGACACTCCCAGCTGTTCTCCTTAAGTTCCTCGTGCAAAAAGATGGTGATGGTGGGTGGGTGGGTGGATTCGTTGCTTGGGGTTCTTTTTGAGACAAGGTCTTACCTTGTTCCTGACTTGCTTTGAACTCTTGATTCTCCTGTCTCAGCTCTCTCCCACAGCCAATACTGAGATGATACCTAAGTCCTTCCAGTCTGGGCCCAGTTCCAAGCCAGCCTCAAACTCACCAAGACCTGGCCGCCTCTGTCTCCCAAGTGCTGAGATTAAAAGCGTGTGCAACCAGGCCCAGCTGCATCCAGGTTTCTACAGAGCTTAAAGATATGTTTTATTTGCCTGATATAAATTCTCATGTGCGTTACTATATTTCACACATGTTGACTGGGTTCTCTGGTGGCACTATTTGTTTGGCGAACAGTAAGATGCTGTGAAAGACACAGGAGAAATACTTGAAATATTTTTGTGACATTTATGGATAGTATGTGTATATATGTGCATTCATATGAGTGTGATAGTGTGTGTGTCTGTGTGTGCACACACATGTGCATGTATCTGAGAGAGCAAGAGAGCTAGATTGAGTGAGAAAGCAAGAGTGCAAAGAGAGAGAGAGAGAGAGAGAGAGAGAGAGAGAGAGAGAGAGAGGACAACTTGTGTGGGGGCGCACAGAAGTGGGTCCATTCCACCTTGACCAAACATCAAAGAATTCAAGCCTATTCCTGCTTCTTCAAGGATATGACAGGAGGTTTGACCCAGGGAGTGGCTGCCTATAGGACTCTTGGTCTAAAGAGTGATCTCTTCATGTCCTGCCCAAACAATAGAATCCTTAACTCAGGATGTAGTTGCTTAATGTTTCAGTTATTGGAGAAGGTATTTGCTCTGTTCTTTGTATCATGGTAAAGCAGTCTTTTGCTCCCCCCCCCTTTTGGATTGGAGTATATAACCATATGGAAAATAAATGTAGGTGAATTCAGTATTCACTGGATTGGCCTCCTGGTTCTATTCTGTGTCTTTATTCTTTTTCTTTTCTATCTCTGTTCCTTCTGCCTAATATTTTGAATCCTCACATCCCTACTCTGGAATGTGCAAACCCCATCAAGTTTGTACCCCAACAAATTTGTTGGATTTGACTCTCTCCTTCCACTACATGAGCCCCCAAGTTCAAACTGAGTCATCATTGTTAAACCATCCTCCTTGCTCAGAAATACTTCTTAATTTCACAAATGGTTGTAGATGGTTTATTACAATATAAAGACAGAAGAGTAAAAATAGATATGGATTGGGGAAAATCAATAGGCCCTCAAGAAAGGATAACCAAAACAGATGACACTGTCCCTGCCCTCCAGATTATAATATGCTAGAGAGGCTATACAAACTCAAAGCAGTATGTTAGAAACAGTGTGCTATTCCCATAACTTCAAGTCACCAGAGTATGGAACTCTTATTAAAGAATTAAAAGGACCAGGAGGTCTTATTGGAGGAAGTGGGTCACTGAAGGTGGTGGGCTTTGAGAAGCCCACGCCAGGCCCAGCACCATGCTCTTCTCTTTTCCCTCAGATTAGGGTATAGAAATCTCAGCTACTTCTCAGCACCATGCGTGTCATGCCTGCTGCCAAGCGAAAGTTTCGTCTTGATGCTGTGGCAGATGTCATATAGAGAACACAGTGGAGGCCTAGCCTGTGGAAGCAGAGACTGATAGAGACCACCTACTGAGGCCGAGGGTCAAGGAAATGCAGAGAAGACGGGATGAACTGGCGGATAAAGGTAGAAGAGGCATGTTTAGGAATGAGCCCCAGTAGGGTGCTGAGTGGTGGCTGAGCCAAGAGGAGATTAAACACAAATTGAGTATTCGGGTCCACACTTGTAACCCCAATATTTCCAAGGCTGAGGAGGGAATAGCATGAGTTCAGTGACAGCCTGGGCAATGCAGTGAGATCATGTCTACCAAACCAAACCAAAACAAAACATAAATCAGTGTAATACTCAATGTCTTTTCAAAAGACTGTGGCCATAATGGGGCCTTTGAAACAGTCATCGCACAGGTTGTATAAGAAATGTGCGTCCAGCGTGGGTTTTGTTTTGGAAATACTGTGGTTGAAGTGATGCCATGGGCTAAAACTAAATGTCTTGTATAAAGCCAAGCAAATGAAATTTGAATTCATGTGGGGTGAGTGCTAAATACCAATTGGGTGAATCTGAACTCCGAAGTTTACAATGAAAGGCTGTGTTGAGGATGGTGGGCCGCTCAGTGGGTAGAGAGCTTGTCTCACACGCACGAGGCCCCGGATGCAGTCTCCCACAACACATAAACAGGGAGCGGTGGTACATGCTTGGCATGCCAGCACTTAGGAGGTGGAGGCAGGAGGATCGGAAGCTTAGGTCATCCTCAGCTACATATTGCGTGTGAGGACAGCTTTGGCGACATTAGACCCTATCTCAGTAAAGAGTAAAGGGGCTCAGCGGTTAAGAGTGCTCGCTGTTCTTCCAGATGATTCAAGTTCAGGTCTCAGAGTCCACATGGGCAACCCGCAACTGCCTGCAGCTCCAGTTTCAGGGGATTTGATGCCCCTTCGTGGCTCTGCAGAAACATACACACGTGTGTGTGGTGTGTGTGTGTGTGTGTGTGTGTGTGCGTGTGTGTGCGTGTGTGTGCGTGTGTGTGTGTGTGTGTGCATGGTAGGTGGACAGTGGTTACAGTTTGGAATTGTTTCAGAGATTCAACAATATGAAGATCAAGACCATCAGAGTGTCTTCTCTGGGAGCCAGGGCAAGAAGAGAGGATCAAGATGAACTAGCTACACACCAGAAGGCTTCAGTGGGAAACCCTGCAGCAGAGAGAAGAAAGAAAAAGGACTTCCCACTTCCTGCTCTCTTCTCCGAATCCCTCAATGGGATGCCCCATTCCTGAGAGATTTCATGCAACATCTCACAGAAGCAAGCCAAGCAGTTCTTGGCAGCAACCCTGACCCTCTTATTTTTAATTTCTTCTGTTTAAATAAAAAAAAAACATAAATAAAGCACTGCTATTTCTCTCCAGGAAAAGAATGCAAGGATCTTGTAGGCCCAATCAACATTGAAATGCAATTTCTGTGTTCTTCCCAGAATGGGGTTGTGCAATGATGTGTAAATCCTGCTTGCAGGTCACAAGGGGTTGACATCTTAAAAGGATGTCTTTAAAATCATATTAAATCCACCCCCCCCCCCACACACAGAACACAGCTCGGTGTTTGATGTATAAATTTGACAATGATTTTTCCTTACATTGATTTTTTTTTCCTGTGGATGTGAAATACATTTCTGAAAACAGGCGATTTTCACCCTGCTCTATGGCACTCTTCTAGGCTGTGTACAGAGAACTTGCATCCCGTGCGAGCAGACACTTGATGCTGCGAACACTTATAAACACCCCATTTTCTATTTGGGTTGGAATCTTGGCCAGTCCCTCTATCTATGTGATTTTTTTTCCATCTCTAATAAATAATTTTCTCTGCTTCCTACATTACATCTCTCCTTCTGAGCATCTGGCCACAGAGAGGGAGGGAGGGAGGGAGGGAGGGAGGGAGGGAGGGAGGGAGGGAGGGAGGGAGGGTATGCTGTTGATTCTGTGGGGCTGGTGTGTGAGAGGGGAGAGCACACATTGCTGACTATGGGTGGGGGGAGGCTAGTGGTGGTATCTGTTAACTCTGATGATGATTTCCCAAGATCAAGAACATGGGGTAACATTTGAAAATGTGGTTGTATGTGTGTTTGCTCACTTTTTTCCCCTGAGAAAATGGAAAAACTACTGGACTGATGTGGGAGTGTCATATATCAATCTGTTGATTTCATTAGCTAAGCAATAAAGAAACTGCTAGGCCCATTGGATAGGCCCACCCTTAGGTGGGTGGAGTAAACAGAACAGAATGCCGGGAGGAAGAGGAAGTGAGGTCAGACTCCACAGCTCTCCTCTCCTGAGCAGACGATTCAGAGAGACGCCATGCTACCTGCTCCAGGGAAGACGCACGCTATGAAGCTCCGACCCAGGATGGACTTAGGCTAGAATCTTCCCGGTAAGCGCACCTAGGGGCGCTACACAGATGATTAGAAATGGGCCAGAGCAGTGTTTAAAAGAATACAGTGTCCGTGTAATTATTTGGGGCATAAGCTAGCGGGCAGGGCAGGCGGCTGGGGTGTTTGGGGACGCAGCCCCGCCGCCGCTCCCTTATTACAACACTGGACCTATTTGTTTCTCCTTGCAGGAAACAGAGATGTCCTGTTCTTGGGGTTAGAAACCTTTTGTTGATCCCCAAAGTTAGCAAGTCAAGGCCATGAAATTTGCACACATGTTTGAAGACCATAATTTCCATCATGGGTCCGCCTTTTTTCTGGGTTAGGAGACTTGGGGGTGGATTATCTGGTGATATTCAAAAGCTCCCATCAGCAACTTATTTTTGATCTATTTCTTCTGCCCTGGGTTAATTGATTACTCACAATCCTGACAAGGAAAGGGGCAAACAAAGAATTCGAGGAAGCAACCTTTGTTAGCTAGCACTGTGGGTACCAAATGCCCCTGCTAAAAGCTCCTGTGTTGAGGGCTTGGCTCCAAGCTACTGTTACTGACTAGAGGTGACCAGGTCATGAGGGTACTGACCTTATCAATGAACGAATTATCTACTGACTGGTTCAAATTGATCCAGTTGTTAGGAGGTGGGGGCTGAGTTGGTGGAAGTCGGTCACTGAGAATATGCCTTAAAAGGATATATTTTGTCTTTGTTTTCTTCCTGTCCCTTCTACTTCCTGGCTGCCATTGGTCACCATAAAATCAACAGCCTTTCTCTCCCATGACTTTCCTGAAGGAAGCTCCCACTTGGCCATATGTCAAAAAGTACTGGTGGGGCTAGCAAGATGGCTCTTGAAGAGGACCCAGGTTCAGTTCCCAGAACTATATAGCTTACAGTTATCCATAACTCCATGGGCACAAAGACATGTGTAGTACATGCAGGCAAAGCTTTCATACACATAAGAAATAAACTTAAAAATATGTATGTATATTTTTAAAAAGCAATGCTGAGGGAGTGTTTGGGGACGCCCGCTCTTTCTCGTTTGTAATTACTCATATTAAAAATACTTGGGGCAAGGATGCAGCTCGCTTGGCAGAGTGCTTACCCTGCGTGCATATAGCCCTGGGTTCCATCATATAGACTCAGCATAGCGGCACATGCCTATAATCCTAGCACTTGGGAGGTAGAGGCTGGAGGTTTAGAAGTTTGTTGGGTTTTGTTTGTAATACATTTGAATGGACACCAGCTTCTCAGAGGTCTTCTGCCCTAAGGGCGGAGAGTCTTAGTCAGTGTTCTATTGCTATGAAGAGACAAATGACCACAGCGACTCTTAGAAGGGAAGGCATCTAGTTTGGGCTTACATACAGTTTCAGTCTCTGTCTTCTCCTGCGGGAAATTCTGGCTGGGAGCTGAGCTCTTTTGTAGGAGCTGGGTGTAAACACTGACATTTTAGAACAGGTTGTTTATGGATACCTCCCTCTTCCCAGGCACACAGTGTTACTTCTGCTTTCTCAGAGAAAAACATCCTTCAGACCAGAAAGTACAAATCAAACATATAGGATGATTATATGGGAATATCTCCCTAGAAAGAAATTCCAGGATGTTGAGGGAATTTGCAGATATGATTAATAGCCTATGTGTGGGGAATCATTGGGATAATGTCTGAGCCACAATAAATAGGAGGAAGGTCATTCTAATTTTTTTTGAGACATGGTGACCTCAAATGGCACCACATAGTTGAGGATGACCTTGAACTCATGATGCTCCTACTTCTACTAGCCAAGTGCTGGGATTACAATTGTATGTCATCATAGGTTTCCCGTAGTGACAGCCATCAGACCCAGAACTTCTTGTATTCCAGGCAAGCACTCTTATTAACTGAAATGCATCGTAGCTTCTTTATTTTGTGTTTCAAAAAGAAAAAGGAGCAGAGTCTAGGGAACATGGGCTAGTGAGCATGATGTTGGTAGTCCTTAGCGAGTTTCCCAAAGAGAACGCTATAAATGCTGGGTGAAGTGGTATATACCGGTAAGCCAAGCTATGTGGGGGACAGAGGCAGGAGGATTACAAGTCTGAGACCAGTCCATCCACAGAGTAAAACCCTGCCTTGAAAAAAAATGCCAAAGAAAAGAGGAGAGGCCAGCGATTTCATCTTTGCTGACATAATTATCCCGCTGAGAAACTAGTGGAGTGGATCTGCACGGTGTGTTTACATCTCTGGAGGGAATCTGATACGGCCACGCCAGCGCATTGGGGATGAGGTGGAGCAGGGAACTGTCACTTGCATTTACGTCAAGAGTAACAGAAGCGATCTCGAGTTAAAGAGTAGGGGATTTTACATACCCTCCAAATGGGGAAGGCAGCCAGGCTTATCACGAATTGGAACCCCACCCAAACAGCATCACAGTGTGCCCAGCTGACGCCACTGATGCTGATAGCCTCCAATTGGCACCCAGCCGTCACCACACCACCAAAGCGGACTCTGTTAAGTCTCCAGTTGTGTGTGCATCTCTTCCTCCTGACTCGGAGCTCATGTAGCCTCTTTTTGGCTGACCCCAGAAGACACAGCTAAATGTTAGCTTCAGGGGCGCTGGGAGAGCCTGGCTGACATTTTTCTCTATATTGGTAAGACATTTTCTGTTTTGTTTTAAAAAAGCATTAGTTCTTTAAGAATTTTGTACGCATTTTGGTCATGTGCACCCTCTCTCCACTGACTCTTCCCAGATCCAACCCTGCTTCCATACCCAACCAGCTTTGCCTTCTCTTTTGTTTTCCTCAACCAAGGGCAATTTTTGCTGCCCAAGTGTTCTTGGATATGTGGCTTGCTACCGTTACTCTGTTTTCTAAAAGGCTCCTAAGGCTGCTAATTCTCCCAAGTAGAAAGGGTGTTCAGTACCTGTGGGGCCACAAGAACAGCGGGGTGTTGAGCTGGTTGATAGCTATTTGAAGACTTGCAGCCAAACACTGTTTACTAATCGGTCTTTTTAAATACCAGGTTTGCATTCACACGATATGACTTTGTGTTTTCATGCTACACAAATATGATTTTTTAAAAAAATCATTAGCTTGACTAAAGACCCACACTTAGGCTTATTGTATCTTCAGGTGACACAGAGCTAAAGGGTAATGACAAACATTCGAGAACAAAATCAAAAATCCCCAAAAATCTTTAAAATGCTGAACCAATGAGCCCTGGTTGGGGGAGAGCAGGAAGACGTGTAGCGTTCTTTCTTAGCATGCATAGAGCACTGGGGACCCTCTACAGCCTAGGACAAAACAACAACCCAGAAACAAAACAAAACATCAGTGGGAAACGGCAGGCTCTGGGGTTATAAAATCCATCTCCTCGGCCATGTAGTTGCTGCTAAGAAACAAGGCGTAGTTTAATGTGGTTGCCAAGAAGGCTAATTAAATCCTAGGCTGCTTACCACATATGTAGTGTTTAGAACAAAGCCTTCTGCCTTGATCTGCATTCGAGAGAGCACAGTTGAACCCTGTGCCAATTTCACAGCACTGCAACCTAGAAGGCGTCCTAGCAGGCTAGGATCTGTCCAGGGATCATCAGGATGGCTGCTCAGCCCGGACAGGAGGAATGAAGGAACTGGAGGATCTCTGCTGGAGCATAGTCTTGAAGGGAGGGAGGCAGTGGAGGTACCTGTGGTCTCACTGACTTGGGAGGCCGACCAGGAGGATCTCTTGAGTCTAGAGATTCAAGGCCAGCATGGACAACAGGACTTCGTTCCACAAGCAGAGAATCAAAAGCGTGTTTCAGTGGCAGAGACTGCGTATGTCTTTGTACACAGGGCCCCCGCTTTGACCCCAGGGTCAAGAGCAGCAGCGACCAAGATAGGGGTTTCTAATTACTGATAGTCTTTCCCATGAAAGATAGGCCGGCACAAGCAAATTACATCCTCAATTGAAAACTTTCTTTTTTTTTTTTTTGAAAACTTTCATCCAAGCAGTCTGAAGATGGCTCCGCCCATGTGGACAAAGAGCCAGGTATTGCGGAAACAGGCCAAAGGTGAAATTAGAAGGTCAGTATCCAAGGTGCTGGTGAAGGGACGCCAAGCTGTGCATGAAGAAGCGAACTTTCGGCTTTGAGATTCTATGTTTTTCATACAAATATAAGGTATTTCAAGGTAAGAAAGATAGCTCTGGAAACATTCTTCAACCTTTTTTATCCGTTAAGACAGTGTCTCCATATGTAGCCCAGGCTAGCCGTAAACGTCTCATCCTCTTGCCTCAGCCTCCTGAGAGCAGTTATCACTTAAAACGTCTAAACTGTGAAAAGCATTGAAATGTTTCTTGCCTGGGTTGAGGCTGATAAAGACTCAATAGGAACACACACAGAAAGTTCAAAGGCAGGGAGAGCGTGTGACAGTGGGAAGCCTTGGAAGCAGCCACCAGGGTGTCTTCCTGGGCTTGTTTGCTTTGGACTCCGTGAGCATGGGCCACAATAACCAAGAAATAAATTGCTAGTAATTTAATCCCCTTTTAAGAAAGGATTCGGAGCAGGACTATGGCTGCTCTCCCAGGGAGCAGAGAGTTTTCTGGGTGCCCACATAAGCCAACAAGCTATTCCTTCAGGGCAATCCAACCAGACAACCCATAACCTCTCATTCATTCCGTATCGAATACTTGGGCTACACCCAATGCATAAGAGAACTTGAAGAACATTCCTATTTTACCTACAGGGCTTGTGAGGATTTTATTTCAGTTCCTCCTGAGTCTCGAACCACAGGCCTGTGGGCTGTGGTTTCCTCCTAGAGAGGGGAAAGAGGAACCAGTGAAATTACTGCAGAGAGAGAGAAGGGCATTTTTCTCCAGGGCACTTGGAGAGCCCTGTCTGAGCCTCTTACCCACACACCTGGAAATAAATAATTCAGAGGCCAAACAAAGAGAAACACCTGCAGGGCTGGGCCCAGTCTGGTGTGTGTGTGTGTGTGTGTAGGGGACAGGGGTGAGGAGTGTCTGTCTGTGAGGTGCTCTTAACCATTGCTGATGACATTTCTAGATGATGCTTACCACAATGCTACCTGCTTCTGGGTTCTCGGTGAGATGGAACGGGGAAGAACTCAAGCTTGACACCTTAGGATAGCTGATGCCTTCTGACTTAAAAGCCTCTTGGAATTCCTAGGTCAGATGGGGATTTTAACTTGCTCAGGTCCCTTCCCCCTATTCTCTCTGCATGAGCCCGGGCTACCCTCTCCTCTGGGTGAGCGCTGGATCTAAACCCCTCATTTCTTGTTCTCCCGCTCACCTTGGCCGTGGATGCTCGTCTTTGTCCCTGTTGCTGTCATCTCTCTCTACATCATCTTCGCTCTTGGCAGATGGGTGGCAGCTCCCTGTTGTTCCAGCCCCGCCTTGTTGTGGCTTTTGTCCTTGGTGCTTCCCACGCCTCTCAAAGGTTCGCAGTGCTTTTTTTCCCCCGAGTTTTCCATACAGGAGAAAAAGGCAACAGAAACACAAGTGACTATGATTGTTCAGGGCCCTTCCCAGCCAGTCCCCAGGATGCCCTTCCACTCCTCCATGTTCTACAAGAGAGCATGAGAGGGTTTAGAAGGAAACGAGTCCAAAGTCCTTTCTGCCCCCTTTCTGCTCTACTCCCTTCCTTCTACCTTGTCATCAGGATTTCAGCTCTGGAGGTAGGTCCTTAGTTCCCCTGTAGATACATGCTCATTGTATATTATGTATACATATATACTATGAAATATGTAATAGCAGCGTAATACAATATATGCTGTGTAATATGTAATAGCAGCATGTGTGTGTATGTGTGTATGTGTGTCTGTATGTATGTGTGTATGTGTGCATATGTGTGTATGTGTGTGTATTTGTGTGTGTATATGTGTCTGTGTGTATGTATGTATGTGTTTATGTGTGCGTGTGTGTGTATGTGTCTGTATGTATTGTGTATGTGTGTATGTATGTATGTGTGTATGTGTTTGTGTGTGTATATTTGTCTGTATGAATGTGTATATATGTATGTGTATGGGTGTGTATATTTGTGTCTCTGTGTGTATGCATATACATACATCTCCATAGCTCCTTCTTTCTTCCTCTGGTCTTCCTCGTCTTTGGTACTCAGCCCCCTCTACCTCTAGTCAGGAAAGCGGTTTTTATTGTTTTCCTTTGTGAAGGAGAAATGATCTTATATCATGACCTGCGTCCCTTAGACATTAATGTCTATACACTCAGGGCTCTGGTCCACCCAGGATTTTACTAACATCTTAAGATGAAGCCCTTTGGAATTGAAAACAAAAGCCCCTCTCTCTCTCACATAACTCTTTCAAGGCACTCTGACTTCAGATAATTCTAGATTGCCCCTCAGTTTGGAGCCTCCACTGACAGCTTTGTTCTAGCCTTTTCCTTGAGGAGTGGACAGTCATGGGGCCACTGGAGGCAGATTTGGTGACTTTGAGAAAAAAAAGAGAGTCTGATTAAAACTTGAACATTATTTTAATTTTTTATAATTTTTATGCCTCTACTCCAATCAAAGGAAGATCAAAATATTTGACTCCAAGTCAAGATGACATCAATCTCGTTGGTCCTAGTACTGGTGTGGCTTAAGTAAGAAAAAGCAGACATCTCTGGTTGGAGGTCAAATGTACTTGCTATGCTTGTACATATTCCACGATTGTCAAACCACCCATGAAGAAAGTCTCACAAAGGCTACACAGCCTTCCCCAAACTCGTATGAAAACTCAGGCCGAGTGAGCCCTCTTTTCACGTGTGCCAGCTGGTAGGTCTTTGAACACAGAGGTCATGCTTTGTTCTGTAGTCTGGCACAAAGGCTTCATATCTCAGGGGTAAGGGCCTTTCTGCTCTCCAAATCTGTCTTGGTCTTGTCTCATGTGATCTCTACTGTGATTTTTGTTTGTTTGTTTGTTTTGTTTGGTTTGTTTGGTTTGATTTGGTTTGGTTTGGGTTTTGGTTTTTTGAGACAGAGTTTCTCCACGTAGCTTTAGAGCCTGTCCTGGAACTCACTTTGCAACCAGGCTGGCCTTGAATTCACAGAGATCCACCTGCCTCTGCCTCCTGAGTGCTGGGATTAAAAGCGTGCGCCACCACCGCCCAGCTCTGCTGTGGTGTTTTTATAGATACCTCTGGTGGAAATGATGACTCAGTCTGGTGCAAGGTCATTACCCATAATGACTTTGAAATCTGCTCTCCCTCTGGAGCCTTCAACAAAGGTGTTTCCACTGTGAGCTCACCAGAGAACGGTCCCGTCATTCCTAGCAGCTACCTTCTGTTCCTCCCCTAGACACAGGGCCTTGCCAGTTTAGGTTTTTGTAGGGGTTTGTAGACATTTCACACCGTTTTGGATTCTGGTGACAGTAGAAAAATTATTCAGGAGGATGCTGCCCTAGGGGGCCCCCAAATCATGTGAGCTTGATAAAAGCAGAGGCAGGGGGTGTGGTCACATCACAAAATGACTGCAATCTAGAGACAGGATTTTCTCCTGTTTCTAGTTGTCATGTGGACGTACTTTGTGCATGGTTGTGTCGCATGTTTGCATGTGTGTGAACACATGTGTAGAAGTGTACACAGACACTGATGCTGGAATCATGGTCACTCTTCCGCCTTCATTGAGTTGGGGCCTCTCAATCAAACCCCACTGACATGATTGGCCTTTCTGGCTAGTTGGCTTGGGGATGCCCTGTCTCTGCCTTCATAGGCTAGACATTCAGGGAGGCTGCCACATTCAGCGGGTTTGCTCTTGGTTTTCATACTTGTGTCGGAGGTGTTTTAATGACTGAACCATCTCCCCAGCCCCAAGAGGGTCTTATTTTGAATGAGGGAAAGTGAATTGTACTTAATTTAGCAAACATGGAGAGCACTTTGCTTTCAACAGCCTTCCCAGAACTTTCCGTAAACTGAGGAGGTACAGGTGGACCCAGGTTCTGGAAATCTGAAATTTCCACAGGCCATAGGGATGGGGGCCTTTACCTAGAAGAATGCAGAATTGTGTATAAACTTAGTTATGACATACTGAGTAAAGAAATCCAAGCAAATTATATATTATAAAAGTACAACACAACATCATAAAACAGATTGTTTTATGAATTAATTACATGCCGTATAGCTCTTAGACTCTCTCATCCACTTTGTTTGGTCGTATTTATGAAGAAGAAAATTTTGTAACTCCAGGGTTGGCTGAAATGTGCTTATATAAAGTTGTAAAGTTTGGCTTGGTGATATCATTCAAAATTCTAGGGCTGTTTCTGGCTTTGGAATAATTTCATCAAGTTCTTTTTACTGCAAACTGTAACATTTGAAAGAACGTTCCCCAGACTGCCTTTGACTCCACCTTTCAAGCTGCTTTAGGTTTAGAGCCGATGATTGAGGTGCACAAGGCTGTTACACATTTATACTGTGATGCAGGGTGAGCGGTAACAGGGCCTGGGACCCTCCCTGGACGCCATTTGCTGCATCGGAATGACTGGCGATAACTCCACACAGGAACATTTCTGCAATCAGAGATCAGGTCTCACAGCACATTGTCCGCAGTCCCTTAACTTCACCTCACCATGACGGTATTAAGAAACTCAGGTCAGGTGACTGCTCCCTGGATGCTAACGTCGCTCTGTGTTTCTTCTGTGTTTTTTTTTTTCCCTTCTTTGAATGACTGGTCAGACTTGGTGCTTTGTGATTGGTCCATGAATAAAGGGTGCACTCTGACACATATAAACACAGTGACACTCCTGGATTCAGTGCTAGAGCTTGGAGGAGAGCACACCCACTGAGAGGCCGCCATGGTGGCATTTCCTGGAGGAATTACAGTTGTTACTCTTTAGGGTGTATTTTACATTGCCTGGGAAGGTTAATGTGTTTCACGGTTGCTACCAGGAAAGGACTTGGGCCCTGGGAGATCTTGACTCAACAATGACTGTCTTAAGAAACAGTCAATGGCTTTATGACTATCCAAGGGACCATTAAAGAGGTTAAAAAAACACACAGAGCTAATGTGAATGTACTTTTTCTCCCTTCTATCCAGAAGGGAGCAGATAAGGATGCACAGATCGGGGATCTGTTCCTTAATGAGTTCATTGCTAATTAATATCAAGGCCATTAGGATGCATGAGAAGTCACTGTGGAGCAGTGAGCTGAGTGGCTACAATACACAGCTAGTCCCACCACTGACCTTCCGTTTGTTGTGACTGTTTCAAGTGTCATTCCCTTTAATGCCACCTGGATTTTAGGAATGATGCATGATTACCTCCCACCCCCTTTCCTCCCTATTCTCTCTTCCCTTTGAATTGCTGCCAAAGTAACTAGAGTCATATAACTTTAGAGCTAGGAGCCCAGGGAGGGAGTTTAGAATGCTGATGAGGCGTCCATGAGTGTGGCTTAGCAAGCAGCCTCTGAGCAGCACTCTGTGGCTGGGCCCACACGTTCCCCTTGTATTAGCTGATGCTGGCAGAAGCTTGTGTTGGAAGGGCTGGGACTTTCTGTGCCCCACCACGCAAGATAAAAACCCAGCAAAGGGGTGTTGATTTCATTTAGAAAGCCTCTGGGTTTTATTAGATACCAAACAGATCGTGCCATTCGCAAGTCCTGTGACACTTGAAGATGTTAGGTAGGATTTTTAACACGCCAGACAAAGTCTGAGAAACACCTAACCAAACAAGGCCAGGGCTTTGAAAGCAAGAGATAGCTGCATGTAATGACCCTGGTGTCTGTCACCTGTGGTTTCTTCCTTTCTTTGTGTTGCTGGGTCCTAACATTAATTATGTCCCATCCTCATTTTGTCCTTAGAATACCATTATTATAATACTATGTGTTATTGGGACAAGAAGTGGATGAGAAGGTAAGCAGAGTCATTACTCCCAAACCTCCTGGCTTTTGTTTCGAACTTTAGCATTTGTATTCGTGACTTTTGGTGACCTCATTGAGGACAGAGTGGTGACAGTATCCCACAGTTTTAAATCTGAAATCCCAAGTCTTCAAATATTTTGGGGTAGAAAACAGAACACATCCTGTGGATTTTTCCCACACTCTGTAAGATCTAGTACATTTACAGTGTGTATCAGGAGGCACGGCCATCCTCTTCCTTGCGGCAAAACTAATAATATTCATGAGGAAGTCATTTCCTGTGCTGCTAACTGCACAGCCAGGCTCTGTTCCTATGCCCTGACCTCCCAAATAAGCAACAACACCCTACAGAAACTGAGTCTGCTTTATTGACAATCGATATAAATCTGTGTTGGGCAGTGGTGGTGCACACCTTTAATCCCAGCACTTGGAAGGCAGAGGCAAGGGGATCTCTGAGTTCAAGGCCAACCTGGTGTACAGAGTTAGTCCTAGGGCAGCCAAGGCTACACAAAGAAACCCTGTCTCAAAAAAACCCCACAAATATGTGTGTGTGTGTGTATGTACACACACATGTATATGTATGTATATATGTGTGTGTATGTATGTATGTGTGTATAAACCCATGCATTGAGTCTATGCTGGCATTGTAAGTCATGATAATGGAACACTAGGGCATTTGTACGCTGTGATGGACACATTATTTGCCATAGACAAGAAGATAATATTTGTTCTTAAACATTATCCATGTTTAGCATGAAGGAAAATACACAAAAAAGTGGTGAGCAAGAGCCACAGAAGAAATATGTATTGGTAACTTTCCAAGGCTCTTCAATAGAAATGAGAATTCAACAATGATGACGGGCAAAGCCTAAGACCCCAGGAGGCAATGTTCTCAGGGTCCCAGGAAGCCACAGCCATATGGGCTTTTAAAATCTCTGATCACGAATCTCCCTGAGTGAAATTTGGGACTCAGATGCTTCAGTGGAAATGAAGCAGACTTTAGGAGGTCTGGTTTCAAGGGTGCTCCGAGAGCTGAATGTTAAATTTTTATTTGTTCCAGAAAGTGCTGGCAACTTGGTACAGCAAATTTGATCAGCACCATACGTCCGACCTGTCGCGGTAATGGTGCCATGAATGTGACTAGGCTGCAAAGCAGCTTGTGTTCGTGAGGGAAGTGACAGGCACAGGAAGAGGAGCTTGACGTGGCTGTGGGAAAGGGTGCCGAGACTGGCAGATCAGCACGTTGGCTGAAGAAGGAGTTGATCAGGGGCTGGCAGAAAGAACAGAGACTTGTGACAGAGGAGACAGTGATCTAGAGAAACCTGGATCAGAGAAGACACACAAAGCCCCAAGATAAAGCATCTACTTCCTCTACATGTGGAGAACACAAAGGAGCCCTTTGTGGGGATCATGGGGAGGACTCTGTCTCAGGGGGTCCTGAGCTGTGAACTAGATAGAACCTTTAGAATTCAGAGGCAAGCTTGCGTCTGCTCCTTGAAAGCTAAGAGCATTTCCTTAGGTTCTGGATTGAAAGAAATGACCCAGTCCCCTTCTTTCCCAAGACTGTCTTCTAGTAGATGTCCAAGAAGCACATGTGTTCCCTGGGCACAGACCTCTCTTTTTTTAATATTTATTTATTTATTATGTATACAATATTCTGTCTGTGTGTATGCCTGCAGGCCAGAAGAGGGCACCAGACCTCATTACAGATGGTTGTGAGCCACCATGTGATTGCTGGGAATTGAACTCAGGATCTTTGGAAGAGGAGACAATGCTCTTAACCTCTGAGCCATCTCTCCAGCCCCAGACCTCTCTTTAAATTGGGACTTCAGTGTGAAAAGCAGTTCAGTGGAAGATTGTTATTAGCATGTATCTCACCTGGAGTCTTCGGTGGGGTTTTTATTGCTGTAAAGAGACATCATGATCACGGCAACTCTTAGAAGGGAAACATTTCATTGAGGTGGACTCCTACAGTTTGGAGGTTCAGTCTGTTACCATCATGGCAGGAAGCATGGCAGCATGCAGGCAGACGTGGTGCTGGAGCTGAGTCCTTATATCTTGACTCGGAAGCAACAGGAAGTCAACTGATTGTCACACCGAGGGAAACTTGAGCAAAAGGAACCTCAAAGCCCATCCCCACAGTGACATACTTCCTCCAACAAGGTCACATCTCCTAAGTGTGTCACTCCCTTTGGTGGCCACTCTCTTTCAGATCACCACACCTGTGTTGGTGTGGCTCAGGTTTACTGGACATTTTTGACAAAGGCCTGTGAAGGAAGGACAAGTAGAAAGAAGGGATTGTTGTTGGCTTCAGGAAGTGCTAGTTCCCAATGACACAGGTGCCACAGAGAATGCTTTGAACCCACAGAAGACGCCCTCAGTTACCCAGACAAATGTAGTGGAGGGTAGAAATATTCTAGAGGACTTACTTATCATCTGAGCCATTTTCTACCTTCCCCAGGTCACAGGGTCTCAAGTGTTATGGGGAAACGTTGGTTCCCTGAGAATCCCAGCATGCTTTGCTATGTGTGATAGACACATACTAGTTGACAACTTGACAGGATCTTGAATCACCCATGTGACACACCTGTGGGCATGTCTGAGAGGATGTTAATTGAGGTGGGGAGACTCACCCTAACTGGTGGGTCTGACTGAATACAAAGGAAGAAGAATGTTGAAATTGTTTGTATTCTGTCAATCATGTTATAAATAAACACTGATTGGTCAGGCATGAAATATAGGTGGGAAAACCAAACAGGAAACAGAAATGATGTAATGAGAACAGGAGAATTCTGGGAAGGAGGAAGTTGATTCCTCCCACTCCTGCCCAGACCACCAAAGCAACAGGATGTGATCTGCCTCACTGAAAAAGGTACTGAGTCACATGACTAACATAGATCAGAAAAATGGGTTAATCAAGATCTGAGAGTTAGCCAGTGAGAGGCTAGAGCTAATGAACCAGGCAGCTTATAATTTATGGAAACCTATGTGTGATTTTCTTTGGGGCTAAACAGTTGTGGGGAACAGGGCAGGACAGAAACCACAACTACAAACAGGCCTGACCCCTCCATGTTACACACCAGGATCCAAAGCTCTCCACTTCCTGACTGGACACATGTGGCTAACTTGCTCATGTTTCTGCCACCATGACCTCCCCACTATGATAGACTGAACCCTCAAACTAGGAGTCAAAATAAAACATTCTGTGATGGTTTAAATGAGAATGGGCTCCCTGGGCTCATCTTTTTGAATATTTGGTTCCTAGTTAGTGAAACTGTTTGGGAAGCATTTGGAGGTGTGGCCTTGCTGGAGTGGGCATGGCCTCATTAGAGGAAGTGAGTCGCTGAGATGTGCCTCTCTCTCTCTCTCTCTCTCTCTCTCTCTCTCTCTCTCTCTCTATCTATCTCTATCTCTCTCTCTCTCTTCTGCCTCCCAGTCAGAACATAAAGGTCTCAGCTACTGCTCTAGCACCTTGCCTGTTTGCATCCTGTTTTTATGCTCGTAGATCACCTGAAACCACAAGCAAGCCAGTTAGATACTTTATTTTATCGGAGTTGCCTTGGCCATGGTTTCTCTTCACAGCAGTAGAACAATGACCAAGACTGCTTCCTTTCATAAGCGCTCTTTAGTGAGCATTTTGTCACAACAATGAACCCAGTTCCTGGTTACAAGATGACTGCTCAGAAGAGCACTATATATGAAAAGCTATAATGACCCTGTTCAGAGGACCGAGCCTGAGCTCAGAGGTGCAGTGTGGACTGCACAGAGACAAGGCTCCTCTGTTGCCATGTTTGAGTAACAAGTAACTCTGGAAGCCAGTGGGGGCTTGAGACTTCCTGAGCTGGGACTGACCTCCACAGGACTATTATAGACATTATGCAATACACATCCTGAGAAAAGAGTTTACTCTCCCCCTCTCTGTCCCATGCCCTCGGGTCCCCCACATGGCCTTTTGTTCTTGCAAAGGACAGGAACTCTGAAGGCCGGGTCGCGCCATTGCTTCCTCGGGTCATCTTCCCAGACATGTCTAAGCCTCAGAATCTTTGCTCTGTTTTGCACATCTTGTTTGGAAAGCTTTTAAGCAGTATATGGGATAACTGTATTTCCAGCACACAGAGGAGCATAGAGAGTAAGACAATATCAACCACCCACCGTCCGTAGTTTAAAAAATTAACTGTTTGCCTCACTGTGTTTTTATAATTGCTAGAACAAAATCCTTGCATATTGGGAAAAGCCCCAACAATTCCAGTTGGTTTCTTGCTTCTTCGGAGTCTTCAGGCGATGACAACTGTGGATTTGTGTATAACACCGGTGATGGCTAATCTTGGTTGTCAACTTGACATAACTGGAGAGAGGGAACCTCATTTGAAGAATAGATTGCCTGTGAACATGTCTATGGGACATGGTCTCAATTGCTGACAGATGCTGGAAGACCCAGCCCTCTGTGATGGTACCATCCCTAGGCAGCTGGGCCTGCACTGTATAAGAAGGACTAGCCGAACATAACCCGAGAGCAAGTCAGAGACCAATGTGCATCCGAAGTCCCAACCTCACTTTTGCCTCCAGGTTTTTCACCTTGAGTTCCTATCCTGGCTTCTCTGAATGATGAACTGTAGCCTGTAAGCTGAAATAAATGATTTTCTCTCCGAAGTTGCTCTCGGTCATTATGTTGATCACAGCCACAGAAAATGACTAGGGCAGCACCTGAGTCCCAGATCTCTGCTCAGCCACACGATTGCCAATAAAACGTTCATTCATTCTTTGGACAAATCTTCTCAAACTGCCATTGTAAATCTTGCTCTGCCATGTTACCAAATGGCCATGGGATGAGTACGCATTCCAACCCAATTTAAGAGCTCTGGGTCTCCGAATGCAGCAGGAAAGGTGTACCACAACCTACTTGAAAGTTTGCTCCAGAGAAGAAGAAGATACTATCCATTTTATTTCGATGAAGCAACTCTTCAAACATAGCTCAAAGAATTTTAGTGTTCAGAACTGCTGAACTCCTGGGAAGCTAAGCATCAATTCACCACTACTGCAGAGGCTAAGCAGGGGTTTATTAGGAGGTAGTTCTTAGGCATGGATTTCCACTTCAGTTCATCTCCACTAAAATGTACTGTAAACGGTTCAAGCTTGAAATGCCTGGGGCCGAACGCCTTCTCTTTCCATCCAATTATCTCCTCTTTCCGATTCCTCTCACCACCCCCATGATTCCCACCCCATCTACCATGCATGATTCTTCCAGCTACCCTCACTCAAAGCCCTGGAGCGGTCTCAATTCTCTTGTCTCATTTGCTTTTGAGATTCCGTAATTCCCTAAATTCTGGAGTTGCTCCTAACAATATTTCTTGTAGTTGCTAGTTCTAATTCCACAGCCACTATTCAATCTGGGACATTTCACAGCATTTGGGTTTGACGATTGAAGCAAATTTTGCCCTTTTACCTTCTTCTAACCTATTAGCGACATCTGAGAAATGTCAAGGGAGGATTTTATGTGATCCTACTCAGCATAAACTCTTTGGTTCCCATTTTTTACTGTGGAATATCATATTGTTGTCTTCCACAATCTCCGTATGTCCACCTTTTCAGACACACTGCCAACTCACGTACCGTGGCCACAGAGCTCTGTTTATTTTACTCCTCCGAGCCTGCCCGCAGCACTCACTTAAATACAGGATCTCACTCTGCCTTCCAAGATGGCCTCAAACTCATGGCAATCTGCCTGCCACATGCTGGGATTACAGGCATCTGCACCCATGCCCGGATTCCTGTTCAGTTAGTTCCTCGGTCTGAATCTTTGGTCCCCTCATCCAGGAAACTAGCTAGTCTTCATTGGGTACTTAACACAAGCTGGATCAAAAGATACAGCCTATGGCAGAACAGAGAGCAAAACAGCGATAGGACTTGCTCACCCAAACCTTCCAAACCCCATGGAGCAGTAGAGAAAGCAAGAGGAAGCCGGCAGTTGGCATGCCAGGCTGAACAGAGCCAATGGCCCCGGTTCCAGGCAGGTGGGCATTCCAAACTGGCTTCCCAGGCATGACCTAGTCTTTCTGACAGCTAGGTCAAGAAGAGGGGAAGAACTTGAGAGCGGACGAAACTGTGCTTCTCAGACCCCACCCATGCTTTGGCACCCACTTCTAATACCTTCTTCACTGCGCAAGTGGGGTGCTGTGTGAGCAGAGGCTCCAAGTCATACAGGTCTAAATTCTAACTAGAACCCTGCTGCATGCTGCTCGAGTAAATGACTACGCAAAAGTAGGCAATCTTACCGGCTGTAGGCTTCCTTACTTGCAAAGGTGCTAACTCTATTAGCACAAATTCCACTCATTCAATAAATATTTGTAAAGTGTAAGGGCAAGATGCTCTTCATGGTGATGAGGAAAACATGGAAAAATGACAGACACCCACATATGACATTAACAGTTTGCTGGGGGGGGCAGACAGTAAGAGAACAAATGTATACACTGTAGAACAAAATTGAGGGTGGTACATTCTCTTGAGAAAATGAATCAGACAGGGAGTATGGAGTATACGCAAGGAGTTTCCATTCATTCATTGGTTTCTTTATTCTTTAATACATCTTCTTGCTTAAATGAATGGTATTGAAAGCCTTCCGTAGGCAGACACTGTTCCAAGACCCAGGGTTATAGCAGAGAACACAGAGGAAAACACTTGCCCTTATGGAGCAAACACTCTGATAGAAGAAAGAGGATAACAAATAAGACTTAGGAAAAAGAGGACCGTTGGGAGGGAGAGATGTGGGTGCTGATCAGGGAGATGGGGAGATGAACACATGCGGCCTAGTGGAAAAGCAAGAGTGAGGTGGAGAAAATATTGGCTCACTTGGAAAAGTGCCTGCCACAGAAACCCGAAGACCCAAGTTGAGTTGCCCAGAAACCATACGAAAAGCCAGGCACAGAGGTTCACATCTGCAACCCCAGCCCAGGGTGGGGGCTCAGAGAAGGCAGGAAGTACTTTGCGATGAGCTCTCTTAATTATCACCTTGATGGGATATAGGGCCACCTGGGACACGCACCTACGTCTTTGGTGGTCTTTCTGGAAAAGTGTGGCTAAGGAGGAAAGGGTGAGTGGCGCTGTCCTGTGGACTCCGGTGACGCATTGAATAACAGGGGAAAGCAAGCTGAGCACCAGCGTTGACTCCTCTCCTTCCTGACTGCTGACGCAGTGTGACCAGCTGCCTCATGCTTAGACTGCCACACCTCCCCTTCCACGCTAGGCTATATCTCTTCTTAAACTGTCAGGCAGAATAAGCCTTATCTCCCTTACATTGCTTCTCGTCAAGCATTTGGTCACAGCAATGAGAAAATTGATTCATACTTGAGGGGACCAAGGAAGTAAAATTTGAGACGAATAAACAAGAAGGCGTTTGAACAAGTCCCTGGCGCGGTCTAGGGTCAGGAGCATTCGGGCTGGTCAGCTCCATGAATATCACAATTCCTAGGCTTGGGGGCAAGAGGAAGGTTGTGACATCCCTCTGGAGGGAGACTGGACCTTGTCCACTGCAGTTGCTGAATTATGTTTGCTTGAATGCACGAGAGGAAAGGAAGACACTACGATCAGTCGTGGAAACCCCTCCAATCAGTTTCCTGCTCTCCTTCCCTTCCAAGGAAGAGATCCTGGCCAAGACACTCCTGCCGTCAGAGGGAGGGAAGTCGAGGTCTGTATGCTCCACCCGCTAGTTAACCTTTCGTGGTGCTTCACCAAGTGTGGCTCCACCTGCCGTGGAATCGGCAGGGACAAACAGTGGAGAAACAGAAATACCTGGACCGTATCCCAGACCCTCTCACTCTTAATTTCTACGGGGAGATTCTGGGATCATTGTGTAACGGACACGTTTTCCGAGTCCTTGGAAACAAATCCGTAAGCACTACCGACACTGAAGAAGGTGACCCCTTGTTGACATCCTCCCTACGCAGCAGATCATTTCTGGCCACGAGGTGGTGAATTACAACCGCTCTACAATTTTATGATAATGTGTGCTCATCACCTAGTCAAAGCGCTGCAGCTGAGTTAGTCCCAGGCTGGCTCACATCCCTACGCACATTGTCAGGGGACCGCTTCAGCCCAGGGCCTCTTGCCAAATACCACTCACTGGAACTTCTGCAGCTTGAGAAGTCTGAGGGAACACATCCATGCGGCTCCTCTTTTTATTCTAGAAGGCTCCAAACAATGAGTACAGTGCCATCCTTCCAACACTCTTAAGAAACAGGGGTAGCGCACCTCTTCCGCGATGCCGAGGGAAAGACCTCGGTTTCTCCACATAACTACAAGTGGGGCTAAGAGACACGCTGACTTTTGGCAACATTTTTTCCCCCAAAATAGACCCTTTAGAGCCCATCTTCCCATGCCACTGAGACGCCAACTCCATGGCAGTGTTCCCATGTCTTCCACCGTTTTCTCCCCAGAGCCTAGAAGACTATCTCACACAGTAGCCATTCGATAAATGAATAAATTCATTTCACTTCCTGAAGTCAAGAGCGGCATTTGCGCACATCCCCATCTGTGGAGAATCACGGTTTCCTGTAGTCTCCTACTGCATTCCTCTGCCCTCCCGGTAACGACCCCTGTATAAATCTGTGCAGCCTTCGCTTTACATGTAACTTTCTGGTGACCCCATAAAAAATTGGCAGAAATGCTCGAAGAGTATGATATTGTAATTGGTCTTGAGGGGGATCCACGGAGGGATAAATTTCACATTATTCATGTTTCCAGATGGGCCTTGGTCCCCAGGGCAGTCATTCCACAACCTTTTCTCAGCATTAAGTTTACTCCAAGAAATATAAATAGTGATTTAGGGCTTGATTGCTCCCCACAAAGGGCTCCCCTGCCTTGGTGCAGGGTGGGAAGTAGGGTAGAGGAAAACGCAGCTGGGAAGGAGGATGGTGGCCTGGGGTCCACAGGGAAGGCTCTGCGTGCAAGCAATTGGTCTGCAGGGTTTCTCTAGGGGATGAGAGCTGAGGGTGGGAAGCAGTGGAAGGGGCAGGAGACGAGCTAGAAGGGGCTTGTGGCAGGCAGTGGCAGGCAGTTCCCGGAGCTAAGAGCAGGAGTAAGCCTTGGAAGCTGGCATGCTCAGGTTGGATTAGATGGTGGCCAGTCCCTGCCCTTCCCACTAAGCAGTCTGTAAGCCTCCAGGCTAGTGTCCAAATCTATACTGCTAACCCTGATGATGAGTAGGGGTGACAGATGTCACAAATTGCCCTCCGATCCCTAAGGCCACTTCCAGGTGCTGCTGAAGATGGATTGTAGTATTGTACTTTGAACTGTAATGCTCACTAGCCTTTAACATTTCTTGCATGTGCGTGTGTGTGTGCCCAGACATGCCTGTGTCACAGTGTGTGTGGAAGTCAGAAGACAACTTTTGGGGGTTCAAATTTTGCTTTCCACTTTGTTTTTAAGGCCAGGATGTCTCTCGTCTCTGAAGCTCTTTGTAGTCAGGGTGGCTGACCCGCAAGCTTCTGGGTGACTCTTCTGTCTGAACATTTTACTCGCAATGAGAGTGCTGGTGTTACAGATGTGTGCGCCCAGCTTTTGTTTTTGCTGTTTTTTTTTTTACTTTTAATGTCCCAGAGATCAAACTCAGGTCGTCAGGCTTTTCTGACAAATACTTTCTCTCCTGAGCCGCCATCCTGCCCTGGACTGTCATGGTAACATGCTGGGTAGGGCTCTGCCCTGAGAGCCGGGGGTACCGCACGAACACAAAGTGTACCAAGGGCCATTTTTCACACATAAATTCTCCACGGCTTAGCCTCAAGGTTTGCCTCTTGTCCCCTAGTGCTTCCAAATGATGCCCTCAAGACAGATAGGTCAAGATTCTTTATCCAGAGCTCTCAAATCTGGAATCAGTGGAATCCCGGTAATGTAAGGATATAATGGTTCAATGCATGAGAGAAAACCATCCGGCTAAACCCTCAACTGGAATCTCCCCATGAATGGGGCTTTGCAGTGTCCATTAGCTCCGCAACCAAAGTTGTTGCTGTTTTTTAAATCATGACTCAGCTGATAATTCTCCAACAATTTCTTATAGCCATTGTGAATTCTGTCTCCTCACAGCTTCTGCGAGGCTCAGAAGGGCGTGGTTCTGCTTGTATGTGTGAGTTCTCCAGAAGCTTTCTCTGGTCTACAGTAAGCCTGGATCTCTTCTTACTCTGTCCTTGCTCGCGTCACCACCTGTCATTCAGGGCTCAGCTCAAATAGTTCCCTGGAGAATTTCCTAGCTGCTCTGTCTCACATAGATCATAACCTTTGCCCAAGCACCTCTTTATCTCTGCAGCTCATTTCATATTCTTTTTCTTTTTTTTTCTTTTTTTTTTGGTTTTTCGAGACAGGGTTTCTCCGTAGCTTTTGGTTCCTGTCCTGGAACTAGCTCTTGTAGACTAGGCTGGCCTCAAACTCACAGAGATCCGCCTGCCTCTGCCTCCCGAGTGCTGGGATTAAAGGCTTGCGCCACCACCGCCCGGCTCATTTCATATTCTTACAGCAAGAATATTATGGCAATTTATAGTAATAAACATTTATTGAATAAATAGATATGTATCACAGTTTCTAAACCCCATAAGGTTTGGGGGACATGTCTGTGACTGTTACCATCTTACAGATAGTTTGGCAGCACTTAACACCATACTTATGAATTTTTACTAATTTAACCTGAACCAAGAACTAGATCTGTGACTGGGGACCCTAGAATCCCCTCTTTGTGCCAGATAGAGACTCAGGAAGAGGAATTCTCAGTGACGCTGGTTAAGATTGCTAATTTCCAAGTCGAGGCTGGACCTAGGTGACAGAGCACTCGCTCAGCCTGCGCCAGCCCTGGGGTTCAGCCCTCACCACTAAAGAAAGAAACTGCCAGGAACATGGTGCCGTCTCTTCTTTCCTAACTGGAAATGCAGCGTGCGAAGGCTCAGGGGCATGCTGCCAGCCCGGACCATAAAGAACAACTAAGCGGAGCAGGGCTGGCTGAGGATGACGGAAGGGTGATGGCACCTGTCCGGAGCTGGGTGTCACCCAGAGGCAGACCCCTGCCCTTCCCGGATCTGTTCTGTAGCTACGCTTGCTGGATTGACAGCCTCCCTGTTGAAAACTGACAAGGAGAAAATTAAAGCTTGCCTCTCTTGCTGGTCACACATGAATAGCCAACGGGGTCTCAGCAGCTGGTTCAAATTCAGATTTCCCTTGTCAGGTTTTTAGCAACTGCGAAGATCAGGTTAACGTCAGTCCCCTTCCCTGGGCTGACTAGCGAGCAGCATTTGCATTTCTTTGTAATGTGCCCCTCACCTTCTGTTCCACCGACAGCGCAGTAGCAGACTCATACTCTGTCTTCACAGATTTTCCATATTGGAAAGCACACATATAAATACAGACACAGAGAGATGCTATGACTGTGTCCAACCCTCTTAACAACAACTTAAGGTCAAGGATTATTTTCTTTTCTCAGAACCCAGTGTCAACAGAAGAAGGTTTGTCAATCACTAGGAATTTGAGTGTTTGCTAACCCTTCAAGAATGGAAAATTCCAAACGCTGTGAAAGAGTCTACTGTCTGTGCAGATTCACTCATGGATCCTAAACCAGACGGCGGTTCCACTGCTTCATGGAAAGGAAGACATCAGCCTTGGCATGTTTCCACGCCTCTGAAACACCTGGCAGTGCTGTCCGGGTCCCGTCTCCCTCAGCTCCGTCAAATGATCAGAGCTGCAGCAGACAGATAACCTTCATCCCCTTCTTCATGTCTCGTTCTGACCCACGCCACACACACAATGGTGAAGGACACCGTGTCCTGCCAGCTGTGCCCACCACCTTCTTTCCAGAGCGGAGGAAGAACCGAGGGGAGAATTAAGAAGCAAGTCAAGCCTTCACAAGCCAAGCCCCAGGAACATTGCATCCTGCCCCCTGCATAGGGATGAGAATTAAAGAACAAGATGGGAATTCTCTTCACCTCCAAGCCACTCAGGAGAGAGGCTCCCCTGAGCCTTACAGGGAACTTGTTTTTGACCCGAGGGTCAGACAATAACTTGCCAGGAATTTTAATTGGCTGCCAAGAAATTGCTAAATTCGTTTCTAACTTTGACAGAAAGAGCTGAGTGTTAAAGACATGAGCTGAGCAGGGAGATTTTTATTTGTTTGTTTTGCTGTTCTCCATTTTCTTTTTCTTTTTTCTCTGCTCCTCCCTCCTCCTCTTCATTCCTTCCCATTTTTTCTCTTTCCTTCTTTCCTTTCTTCTGTCTCTCCTCTCTCCTCCCCTTGTAGTGGCATTTTATTTGTATTTTAATAAATAAAGCTTGCCTGAGGAGCAGAAGAGTAAAACAGCCACACTGGCCAACCTTACAGACCAGGCAGCGTTGACACACACCTTTAATCCCAGTAGCCAACTAGCTTGCCTTAGAAACCAGGCGGTAGAGGAGCGTGCCTTTAATCCTAGAACTAGAGAGGATTATAAAACAGGAGGAGACAGCTCCTAGTTTCCGTCTCGTTCTGAGATTCCTGGAGGTAGGAATGCCATTTTTGGACTGAGGTAGAGGTAAAAGACAGTGGCTGTCTGTTTTACGGTTCTGACCTTCAGACTGAATCCCAGTTTCTGTCTCTGGGTTTTTATTAATCATGTTTAATTCCCTCTCCGTTCCAACTTTCTTCTTTCCTTTCTTCTTTCTTTCTCCTTCCTTTCCCTTTCCTCTGTCCCTTCCTTCCCTTCTTCCCTCTTTCCTTCCTTCCTTCCTTCCTTCCTTCCTTCCTTCCTTCCTTCCTTCCTTCCCTCCTTCCCTTCCTTCCTTCCTTCCTTCCTTCCTTCCTTCCTTCCTTCCTTCCTTCCTTCCTTCCTACCTTCCTTCTTATTTGTCTATCTTTCTGTCTGTCTCCTCCCATCCTCTCTCTCAATTCTTCCCTCCTTTTCATGAGCATGACCCTGCAATGCTGAAAGCTAATGAGTGAGTGATAACTGACCACACAGAGCCACAAAAAGTCTGAGCAGCTGCCAAGGCCATCTTGGATTATAAATCTCTCATGTCAACAAGTGTGCTAATCTGTTCCTGCCTACAACTTCCCCAGTCTACTTTGTGGTGCTGTGCTCACTCAAGACAGGCGGGAATGACTGAAGTGTTAGGAGACCAAACCATTTCCTGTCATAGCAGTTGAATGAGAACTGTTAGGGTCCTGGAGAAGTCCCATAAAAGACCACCATGCACATACACAATCAATAAGAGTGTTTATTATACCATCGTGCATGTGCGGGGGGGGTCACTTATCTGTACAAAATGGCAATGACCCTGAGAGGAACGTGTGGGCTCCTTTTAAGCATAGCTGAAGGGGGTTTTAGGAGCAATTAGGTCATCTCAAAGTTAATTGGTTAAGCAAGCATCAGTTATATTTGTATATTTCTAATTGACTGAGGTTTAGTTTTATCACTTTGGACACATATGTATAAGCTTGGATATGATTCAGAAGGGGTTGCTGCATTCGTCCTTGAGATAGTGTGAGGCTGACTCAGGCCCTCTGTTTTCTTTCTTGGCCACGAATGGAAGGGTACAGCGGATAATTGGCTCTTTGTTGGGAGAGACACATGTGTGTTCTTCTCAGTTGAAAAAGTGGGAGAGTTTAACTGCTTCAAAAACCAAACCCATTTGCCTTCAGTCTGAAGAAATGGTGTTCCAAGTCACCAACCTCACTTTCCATCCTTGTGGGTGTCAGAGGACACGTACATCATTGTCCACTCTTGAATTTTTCTCTGCTCAAATACCTATTTTCTCCTCTTATTCCTACTTGATATCATTCATATTTATACATGTATATAAATATATATATAATATAACATAAACTATATTTAAGACTTACGCTTGAATTACCAAGCATTTAAACATCTGTAAAGGTGAGCTTGCTCCTTGGAGCCTGTGATGATCAACAGCCACTGCCCATCTCATCACATGCTCTGCAACTCTTTGCATTGACCATTTTATTGTCGTCATGAAAGAAATGTCCTCACTGGGTGCTGCATTCTTGTAATCCCAGCACTGGGTGGCAGAGGTGGGAGACTCTGCAGTTCAAAGGCATCCTAGGCTACCTAGGCTACTCTGTCTCAAAAACAAACAAACAAAAACAAAAGTCAGGGTTTTGTCTGTGGCTTGGTTGGTAGTGTCCATGCCTAGCATGCATGGAGCCCTGAGTTCCAGTCTTAGTTCCTCATAAACTGTTCATGTTAGACCACACCTGTAATCCCAGCACTCACTTGGAAGGAGGATGCAGAAGGAAGTCATTCTCAGCTATAAGGAGTTCTGGGCCAGTCTAGGCTATATGAGACCTTGTCTGAAAAACAAAAACCAATATAACAACCACAAAAGAACAAAGGCCAGGGTTGTAACTCAGTTACAAAGCCATTACCTAGCATGTATAAACCTAGGTTCATGCTCCAGAACTGCTGCGTGACAATGGTCTTTTATCCTGTCACTTATATTATTTTTAATAAAATTCTGATTGGCCAATAGCCAGGCAGAAAGTATAGGTGGGGCAATGATAGTTATTGGAAGAGGAAAGTTTCAGTCTGCAGTCATTACTGAGACACAGAGGAAGCCAAACAAAGAGCAAGCAAGATGTGACTGCCTCACCGAAAAAGGTTCCAAGTCACGTAGCTAACACAGACAAAAATTATGGGCTAATATAAGTTATAAGAGGTTAATAAGAAGCCTGAGCTAATAGGCCAATCAGTTTATAATTACTATAGACCTCTGTGTATTTCTTTGTGACTGAATGGCTGCCTGATCAGGCAGGAGCAGGTGGGACAGAAAACTCGGTCAACAAATGGTGTCCAACGTGTGGACGACTGCATCCACATAAAGCCTGAGAGAGCTTGGGAAGTAATTCTAGACACAAAATAACAGCATTAATAATGTAGTTTCTGGTGGTAGCAGCAATTATTTGGGGTTTGCTCTCTTTCCTAGAGGCAAGCGCTCTCATTTAAGAGAGGCTTACGGACTCAGTTTTAGCTGCCAAACCTTGCAGCTCTTTTAAGAGGTACTGCCACAAAACACTTAAATGGTGTTGATAAAAAGCTGACCACATGCTTTTTGGTGGTGGCAGGGCCCTTGAAAGTCATAGAGTTGTGGAAATAAATATGGCTCTAGCTAATACCTCTGCCATGAGGCTAGAATCTAGGAAAGCAAAGGAATGGGCTGGATCCAGCTGTCAAAGCCATGGCTTTAATTTTAGTCATGTCAGTTAGCAAATTAAAGACTCATGTAGTTACAAAAATAGAGATACAGTAAAGATAGTTTCAGACAAAAAAGCCTCTAAACAATTTACAATGTGTTTAAAAATACATTTAGGGTTGGGGAAAAAAGGACAAAGTCTTTAAAAGAAAAAAGAGAGCAGTTGGGTGTAGTGGCACATACCTTTAATCCCAACACGTGGGAGGCAGAGGCAGACAGATCTCTATGACTTCAAGGTATACTGGCATACATCTTTAATCCCAGCACTTGGGAGGCAAAGGCAGGAGAATATCTGTGAGTTCAAGGACAGCCTGGTCTACAGAGTGAGTTCTGGGAGAAAGGCATACAGAGAAACCCTCTCTCAAAAAGCCAAAAATTAAAAATAAAAATAAAAGAAATATAGTTTAAAATAAAGTCACATAACAATGGAAAACACACAAAGAATCTGGATACTGTATGCTATTATGTTCTCTTTGAATTGTTTGAATGCTGAAGAAGGAACAAGAGCTGCTAAAAGATATTTGTTTATAAATTCTGCTGAATTAATCCAACCATAAAATTACTTTTGTTGCTACTTCATAACTGTAATTTTACTACTGTTATGAATTGTAATATAAATGCCTGATATTTCTGGTGGTCTCTAAGTGACCCTTATGAAAGGGTCATTTGACCCCCCAAGAGGGTTGCGACCCACAGGTTGAGAACCACTGCTCTAAAGCGTAAGGCCTGCCTCCAGTGACTTACTTTTTCCAGTGAGGCATCACCTCCTAAATGGTGGCTGACAAACGGAATTCATGGTCAGGATCCTAACTACAAAGGGTTCGATGTTGAAGGAGTTTCAGCCATCCATCAGCCTCCAGGGCTGTGGGTGAATGAGCCTTTCCAGATGTAAGATGGTAGCCCCTCCACTGCTGAGGCAAGTGAGGCCTGACTCAGTTACAGAAGCTTAAGCATAGTGAATGTTTTCAGACATAGTGAGTAGCCAGGGCTCCTCTGCTTCTTCGGGGCATGGTTGATTAAGGCAGGCTGTAGTCCTGCCAGAAACGTTCCTCATGGGTCAAGGTGGTGATGTTCTGACTTCCACAGGTGCAGTGGTGTGTGTGTGCATGTGTGTGTGTGTGCAGGCATGCCATAACATGCGTATGGTAGTCAGAGGACAACTTGGGGACCTAGGTCTCTTTCTATCGTGTGGGGCCTGGGGATCAAACTCAGGTTGTCAGGCTTGGCAGTACCCACCGAGCCTCTCACTGCCCCTCCTTTTTTCTTTCTTTCTTTCTTTCTTTCTTTCTTTCTTTCTTTCTTTCTTTCTTTCTTTCTTTCTTTCTTTCTTTCTTCTTTCCTTCCTTCCTTCCTTCCTTCCTTCCTTCCTTCCTTCCTTCCTTCCTTCCTTTCTTTCTTTTGTTTTTATTTTGAAACAGTCCAAGCTAGCATCTAACTCTTGACCCTCTAGTTTCAGCCTCCCACGTGAACACCCTATGATCCAGATAGCACAGTCTCACCAAGGTGATACAATATGTTTCTCTGGGTAAAGCTCACTCTCATCATCTGAAAAACTCAAGTATGGCAGAGAACCACTACCTCACATTTTATACAAAACCATGACTATATTATTACACATTCTCACTAATAGATTGTGATAATTAAATGTCTTGGCCCTACTAGATGCTTTTCCTTTACTCTTTTATGATCAGTATTTATATCCACCTGTGGAGAATGTGTGATGGGCTGTATGCTAAGGGGACACCTGTGGCTCTGGGCTCATCTGTTTTCACCAGATTAGATGGAAGTAAAGCATTTTTAGCAAGAATACAGCACGGTGAATGCTGGCCTGCCTCGGTACAATGCATTCCACTAGGGTTCTTCATTCCACAGAAATCATCTTTTTCTTGATCACCCGGGAACAGTCGAGCCTATTGAGTCTCTCCTTTCCTATACACCAAAGCCTTTCCTACAACTGTAGTGTGGTTTGAGCCAGACATTTGTCTACTGCCGAGCTATAGAGCGAATGGCCTCCATCCGAGTTCCACATAAGCAATCTAGGTAATTCGCTTACATTTTCTGTCCTACCCTGTAAGCCCCTCATTACCAGGATAAGGTTTCTATTGGAATCTGTGCTCCCTGTTATAATTCCAAGACCTCAGATAAATGCCTTTTTGCTTCACCAAAGAAAAAGAACAAAAAATAATATATTAATATTAAATTGTGAGTGTTATGAGACACGAGCATGGGAGACCAGAAGGAAGTGGGAACTAGATAGTTTTACTGTGGCAGAAATGCCAGGGAAGGCATCTCTGCATAGCCCTTAGACATGAGGCATAAATAACGAAAGGCACCAGGCTCGTGACAGTCTGGGGTGGAAGTGCACAAGCCTGGGGATGTTGTAGAACTCTTTTAGCATGCTGGAGGTTCTGAGCTGGATCCCAGCACCACCCACACACCAAGGCCTTGACAGCAGGTAGGCTTCACAGGTTGAAAAGCAGAGACCAGTGGAAAGTGGGGGGAGAGGCAGGCATAGCCAGATCACTCAGGTTCTGGACGACAGTTGTGGAAATTTGGAATTATTGTTAATAAGTGTGGTGCTTAGCTGTGGAACTTTCTAGAAAAGGTAGTGTCAGGGTATTACTTCCAATTTTACTTTGTAGTTTTAGAATTTTCCATTTTGCGTAGTTACCGTATAAGGCATTGTATTACATAAAGACATCTTCATACATGCATACATCTCTCATTGTGCACATTCTCCACACTGCCAGCCTTCCCTTCTTCACCCCTCAACCCCTACTGTAGTTCTCTTTGTTCCCCTAGACATTTTGCAGCTACTTTTATGTCCTGTATACATAATGATTTTATGTCTCTATAAAAGCATGTGAGAGAAAACATATGATGTTTATCTGTTTGAGACAGACAGACTAATTTTCTTACTATAAGCATGTCCAGTTACATTCATTTTCTACAACTGAAATAATTTTGTTCTTCTTTATGGCTGATAAAAGATCCCCCTCGGCCATGTGTGTGTGTGTATGTGTGTGTGTGTATGTGTGATGTCTTCATAGCTTAGCTATTGTGAATTGTGCTGCAACAAAACCTGGTGTGTCAATGTACCTCTGTGTTATCCAGACGCACCCAGGGGTGGCACAGCTGGAAGGTCTATTTTCATTTATTTATTTACTTATCTATCTATCTATCTATCTATCTATCTATCTATCTATCTATCTATCTATCTTCACTTTAGGAACCCCTACACTGACTTCCACAGTGCTGGGTTAGTTTGCATTCCCACCAGCATCGTGTGAAGAATTCCCTCCATCAGCATCCTTGCCAGCATTTGTTGCTATTTGTCTGACAACTTGCATTTAAAAAGAACACACACACACACTGTGGAGAACAGGGTCCCAATTAGAAAGCTGAGATGGTACCCAGAAAAAGATGCCTTAGGGTTGCGTGCAAGTTGGCAGGAGAGGAAGGGACTGTGAGTTTTCTGTATGCTGGATGTGTGTTGAAATAGAGCTGCTGGGAACTGTGTCTCCACGGCACCGGGGTTCCCACCTCCACAAGAAGCTGTGGCTACCTTTGTTTCTGAAGCCCGGTGACTTGGTCATTTGGATGTACCATCAGCTGACCTGTATTGTGGTTTGAATGTGAATGTCCCCTGGAGGCTCAAATGTTTGAACACTAGATGCCCAGCTGATGGTGCTGTTTTGGAAGTTTCTAGACCCTTTAGAAGTAGAGCCTTGGTGGAGGAAGGGAACCTTGAGGTTTTATTGCTCAGCCCCACTTCTTGTTTGTTGGCTTTTTCCTGATGGCAGGCACAACATGACCAGCCACACAATCCATCCTCCTGCCTCCATGCCATCCCACTTCAATGCCAATTCTGTTTGTAATGTGAGCCAAAATAAACTCCTTCTCCTTTAAGTTGTTTCTGCCTAGATAATTGGTCATAGTTCAAGGAACATAGCTGATACAGTCTGTTGTGGTATTTGCCAGAGAAAGCAAAGGAGCCAAGGGGCCAGGCACCAAGATCCTAAATATAAAGCCCGAGGAGTCCAGCACATTCTTTCAGGCAAGCGTCTCTAGCACCTGCCTTCTCTGGCTGTGCTGAAGCAGCCTCTCTCCAGTGTCGTTGTCAGCTCCAGGCTCAATCGTTCTTGTGGGACTAGGAAGGTAATGGATGCTAATGAGCTTGCTAAGTATTCCCTGAAACTAGCAGAGATTTGCTTGTAACTAGCCAGCTGAGGCAATGATCTTTTTATTATTCATGAATCTTATTACAGGATCCACCTGGGCATTCAGGACTAGTTAGCTCAGATAAATGAGTGCATGGGTACCAGCCAAAGACAACATCACCATTTATACCCTGCAGCTTCCTCCTACTTTGAGGGCCCTCCATCTCTTGTGGTGTAAATTGTTTACTATATCTGGAAGCACATATAAAACCGGTCCATCAGACAACATTGATAAATTGTTTAGTCTGCATTTATCTGGCTTTCAAGAAATGGTGACCACAATAGGGACTCTTGGTGCCACCCAGCAGTTCATACAAGTTGTCTTCTATATTACCTAGCTCACTTTTCTAGCTTCAGATGATTGGACAAGGGGTGAATTCTTGACTCTACCAGAGCAAACCAGATTCTTTCCCCCAATGGAAAACTGGAGCCAGCTGAGCACTGCTATTCATGTCTCTAATCTTAGAACCTGGGGCTCAGAGGCAGGAGGATCTCTACGAGTTTGAGGTTGGGTTAATATATGTAGAGTTTCATGCCAGTGCTACATAGTAAGACCAGGGAGAGAGAGAGAGAGAGAGAGAGAGAGAGAGAGAGAGAGAGAGAGAGAGAGAGAGAGAGACACAGAGGGGGGAGAGGGAGAGAGAGAATGTGGAGCCAGCCTGTCTTTACCCATGTGCACACAGCTGAACCCGTTAGCTATCATTCAGCTTGTCCAGTTTTGCTGACAAGCAGAGTCGTCTGGGTTCTAGTATCAGAAATTGAGATCTAAAGAAAGGGGAGGGGACTGATCAAGTTGGCCTCTTGGTTGGAGTGGGGGTGTGAGTGGAGGTTGGGATGCTGGAGGGGCTCAGCAATTAAGAGTACTCCCTGATCTTTCAGATCTTGCAGAAGGATCCATGTTCTGTTCCCAGTACCTACAGGGCAGCTCATGACCATAAATCAGCTCAAAATTAAGTTTTAGGGAACCCAAATCCTCTTTTTATCTCATCTGAATGTAACTGGCCTCCATACATTCAAAGGGAGTGGCACTATTAGGAGGGGTGGCCTTGTTGGAGTAGGTATAGCTTTGTTGGAGGACATTTTGCTGGAGGAAGTGTGGAGGTCTCCTATGCTCAAGCCACACCTGGTATGATAGTTCACTTCCTGTTGACTGCAGGAAGTTGATTCTCGGCTCCTTTCCCAGCACCATGTCTGCCTACACACCGCCATGTCCTGCCATAATGATAAGGGACTCTGAAACTATAAGGCACAGCTTCAATCAAATTTTTCTTTCATAAGAATTGCCATGGTCATTGTGTCTCATCACAGCAATAAAATCCCTAAGACAGGCACCAGGCATGCATGCAGGCAAACACTGATACACATTAAATTTTAAAAAATGAATAATTTTTAAAAAAATTTTAGAATTGGTTTGAGTGTGATGTGCACACCTGTGGCCCCAGAACACTTGACCTGAAGGCAGGAAACCTACAGTTTCAGACTAGCCTGAGCTATACAATGAGATCCCCCTTTCCCTTTCTCCACTTTACACATAAATATTTTGGGATATTCTCCTCTCCAGCCCATAAGACCTGACAGCACTCTTGCCCACGACAACACTGCTGTATCTTTATATCAAACTCCATGTGCGCTCACAAAGGGATCAGCTGGTTCTGGTCACTTGTCCCTAGAGTCTGAACATGACTTTATAATGTGTCTTGTCCTGTCTCTCCAGGGCATGTTGTTGATCATCAGGGTCGGAAAGGAGTGTGCAAATAAGGATGACACTCTTGTCACTGCAGTGGAAAGAGTCAAAGACAACCGCTTCTAGAACACACCATAGCCTGTTAGTATCTAAAGGGCAGTTCTGTTCATCCCACAGACCTGGGACAGCTTATTCAGTGTCAAATGGACTTTTTTTTTTTTTGTCCTACTCAGAAAGAGCTCCCTAGAGGTGCAGACAGGAGAAATTTTTGTTTGAAGGACAATTTCAAAACTAAACGGCTCTGGCTAACCCATGGCTGGAGGGTTCCCATGCAGTGTCTTGGCTAACCCATGCCTGGAAGGCCCCCATGCAGTGTCCTGGATAACCCATGGCTGGACGGCCTCCATACAGTGTCCTGGATAACCCATGGCTGGACAGCCCCCATATATGGTCCTGGATAACCCATGGCTGAACGGCCCCCATACCATGTCCCTCAGGAAAACTCTCTAATGTAGCCAAACAAAACCACCACCACTGCATCTCTTCTAATGAATGGATGGTGCTCCTGCTTCTTGAAAGGTTAGCAACAGGAGAGGCGATACCCCTCCATCTCTTCTTGTGTGTAGCCATAACTAAGAGGGCTGTGCAACCAGCACCCCCTCCAAAGGAAAGACAACATTAACTACGAGTGATAAAGGTGGCAAGAGTGAGTTCATGGTCAGCCTGAGTATGCAGTGAGACCTTCTTTTAAAAAAAAGTAAGCCCATAAATAAAGCAAAAATAAACCAAGCCAATGGCAAAACTGGCTGCTCAGGTGGCTTGGAACAGGAAACCAGTGCTGTCCATGCAGTGAACCAATGTGATGAGCAAAGGCGGAAGGATGGATGGAAGACTGTCTCATGGCTCACAGGACGTGAAATTGTTAACGTCCAATTTAAAGTCTGTAATGCTCTTGAATGTGTTCAGCTGGGTAGATTCTCATGTAGTCTCTGCTTATACAAATTAAATTCTAAAAGCTTATTGAGTGTCATAGTTAAGACCCTTGCACTACTTGGGATGTAGATATTAGTAAAACTAGAAAACCCTGATCGTCCCATTGTATCCGCGAGGAGATTTGGATCTGAACCATCTTTGTGGAACAGTGTTCCCTCTCTCCCTATCTCCCTCTCTCCTCCCTTCCCCTCTCCTCCCCTCCCCTGTCCTCTCTTCTCCTCCCCTCTCCTCTCCCTTTTCTTTGTTTGAGAAGGTGGTTAAGTATTCTAGGCTGTCCTCAAATTCAATAAATAACCAAAGATGACCTTGAACTTCTGACCCTCCTGCCTCAATCTCCCAAGTGCTAAGACCACTTGCACGTACTGTCACACCCTGATCCTACAGGGATCAAACTCAGGGCTTTATACACGCCAGGCAAACACGTCACCACCTAAGCTACATTCCCCTCGCAGGGCTGCTTTTTAATATTCTAATGGTCGCTCCACTCTGCCAAACAAGCAGTATCTCTGACCTGGTGTCTGCTGCCTGGTGCTCACCCTATCTTGTGGCACAGGAAACCACTGTCATCCTTTTAATTACAGTCTCTGGAAGAAGAGAGTGAATCCCCTCTGATTTGGAGAAAGTCCCCCCCCCTTTTTTAATCTTATTAACAATAACATATCCCAGCCCTGCAGCAATTACAGGCCTATTCCTGAAGCAATCAAATCGCTTATTTGCTAGAAAGACTGTTTCCCTTCCCTAATGAATACGAAGGATCCTCTGGAGCCTAGAGGTGATGTGAGTGAATGCCCCACTGTAACAAGGAAAAGCGATTATAAATAAACGACACAGGGCCGCTCTGTTCTTGAAAATCACTGCGTGATCAGCTTGAGAGACGCGCATGGAGATGGGGCTTGGGAGATTTTGTTTTAATTATTCTGCCCGAAGGAAAATGGGACTTTGTTCTTTGCAGGCGCCATCCTACAGGGAGGCTTAAAGAGACTTGGGAAGCATGAGCCTATTAATCTTTCTCAAACCGCACTGGCGGATACAGGCACCCTCCTTTTCGGGGGGCAGGGAGGTGCGTGTGCAGTCTGAGGTGCAGATAGACGGGCGTCTCTGCTCTCGGCGGGATGTTTAAAGGCCGGTTATCATCACATCCCACAGATTGGTCTCCATGGAACGGCTGTGACAGTGGTTTGCATTTGAAAACCCACCAGAAGGTTTTGAAGGGGAATTTTTAATTTTTTAAGCTGCCACCTTTCTTGTGTGTTTCTTGCGTGTGCACTGTGAGTGAGCACCATGCACTGTGAGAGAGTGTGTGGAGACATGTTTGGGGCATGTCTTGGTGTGGGGTCAGGTGATAGGATGAGGAAGATGGATTAGCAGAGAATATTTCATGCCAGCAACTTCAAAATGGACTTGCTGGCCCATCCTGCAGGTTGGTATATGTGAGCTAGAACCAGATTAAGTTGTAGTTCTATCAGCCCAGGACATGAATGAAATAAATGATAATAAATAATAAATAATATTGATAGTAAATAAACTGAAGTAAATGAGAGCCTTGTTTTGAGTTGGTACCTCATCCCATCAAGCGGACCATTGGACAGAACAGCAGTTGACAGCCAAGTTTTACTGAGGACAGCAGTACAGATCTCCAGGAAGTCCCCCTGAGAACATACTGAAAAATCAACCTCTTACCATTTGTTATTGGGGGAAAAAGTTGAAAATTAGTTCATTCATAATTCATGAGTGAGAAGCTGCCATTACAGAACTCCTAACGTAACAAACTAGAGCATTCCCAGGAGCCAAGGGATTTATTTTCCCAGAGTCTCTTTATGGCAGTCTATGCTATCCGTTCTGGACGCTTCTGCCTTCTGCCGCTGCATTGCTTTGCAGGACTCATGTAACAGCCATCAGGAGTTAGCAGAACCACCCTCCCCACACACATCCACACACTTACACAAAGCCATAGGAGCCTTGTTTCTGCTTAGTTTTGCGGGGTGGGTGGAAAGTGAACTCAGAAGTTGCTTGCAGGGATTTTTGGGACTTCACGTGACATCCTTTGACAGGTGTAAGTAAACTAACAAAATTCACTAACCAAAACTTTAGCTGGTTCCATAAAGAAACCACTCAGTTGCCTAGGTGATGAGCAAACCAGTGCACTGGTCTAGTCTCAGTGCCTCTCCCTTCTCCTTTCCCCTTCTTTGTGTAGTCTAAAAGGCTCAAATTATAATACCCTGTTTCCTGGAGTATCCTTGACACAGCGCCCTTTCTCTGTGTGTCAATATTTAAAACATTCCCACAAGCATTGGCTCCGTTGAGCATTTCTATCCCCATCCTTTCATTCAGTGCTCATCTCTGTCCGTCAGGCAGCTAAAGTGTCCTTAAAAATATCAGCTTAACACCTGCCCTCAGGAGGAAGAGCGAGGTGGAGCTCTCTGTGAGTTTGAGTCCAACTTAGTCCACATATGGAGTTCTAGAACAGTCGAGGCTGTATATAGAGACACACTCTCTCTCAAAAAAAATATAATAAAAAAAACGCATGAAATTAAAACCTAGTACATAGCTCAGTGGTAGAGTGTTTTCCTGGGGTCCCCCTGCCCTCTTCACCATGGCAAATTTGGTTTGTTTTGGACATTCTGTAGGCACAACTCAAGTTAAACTCACGGCACAATGTCAATGTTTACCTAAAAATGTGTATGATGCATTTAAAGTAGTCCATATAGACAATTCAAATCTGACAAAGAATTAGATGGGATTAAATGGGCCAAATTCCCCTGAAAAAATTAAAAAGAAAGAAGCAATGAAAAACAAAAGAAAGGAGAAGACTACTCCAAATAGGAAATGAAGTCTCCGAAGAAACTGATTCTGTGGAGGTCCCTCTGGGCCTGGAACAATCAGCTGTCTGAAAAGGAGAGCCTTGTGCTTCTGGGCTTTGACTGGACTCTAGCAGGTGAGAAGAATTGCTGTCTCTTAGGAGACCCTCCTTTCCATTCAGCCCTTCTTGTCTTCTCTCCAACAAGATGTGTAAAGGGTTCTTACACCATAGGGAAAATCCACACCTTAGGAGTCCAAACTTGGAGCCATGAGGAGCGTGAATATCGGACATCTTGGAAGACATTACTGTTTGAAGATTCACGAGTAATACACTTGATAGGGTGGTGGATTTTCTATTAAAACACACAGCGCACACACACACAACACCTGATAAAACAAAACAAACACAAAAACCTTCTCAAATATAGCAGAGGCAAGAACGATGTTGTTTTTGTGGTTTGAGAATGAAATGTGCCCCATAGGGCTCATGTGTTTGAACACTTGGTCCCTAGCTGGTAGCTGCTGTTTAGAGAGGCTCATGGGACCTTTAGAAGATGGAGCCTCCCTGGAGGAAGTAGGTGCCTTGGAGGTTCTTGGGAGTTTAGAGCCCGACCTCACTTTCTGTTCCTTCTGCTACCTGGAGCCTAAGAATGTGAGCAGCCACCTCATACCCCTGCCCCCATGTTTACCTCATATGATGTGTGGTGTCCCCGTAGACTATGGGCAAAAATCAACTCCTCCTTCTTAACACCGATGCCTGTCAGGTCTTTTCCCACAATAGGTAAACAATCACTGTTGCCACATCTCCTAAGGTTGGTAGGAAAGGAGAACCCCTGGCGCCCCAAGCGCTTTACTGATTGGCTCTTGGGGCAAGGTGAACATTGGGAGAAGGTGTCTATGCCTGAGGGGAAACATGAGGAACTGGGTTGCGGTGTGGTGTGTGTATGTGGAGGGCTCTTAGACAAGCGACAAGACCCAGAGCGCTGTGGGAGGGCACAGCAATTTTCTCCTCTTGCCTGCTGAGAAGATGAGCTGTGTTTGTGACAGGATGGGCATTATTAAGTTGGTGAAGGACAATCTGGCAGAGAGTTAATTAAGGAGCCGGAGAAGCAGATGTGTCCTGCGTCTTGTGTAGGAGGAGCAAGGGAAGTAGGTGTGGGAAAGGTATTTCCCCTGTGACGGGGCAAGAAATTTTCCCACAAGGAGTTGGTGTCACAGTCTTTCTTTGAGATTTTTAAGAACATTTTGGAATTAAGTTTGTAGTACTGTGTATATTTTTAGTAGCCATTGTGGAAATTCCTCTGGAAGAGAATGACTTTGGAGAAAGTCTTCTTTCCAACCCATGAGCGGGAGCCGAGCATCCCATGTTGGCTAGATGAAGGTCTCAGATCCCAAAGTGGGGGTGACTTTGCCTAATATAGGACAAAAATTGAATGAAGGGGTAGAAGGCAGGCCCAGTGAAGCAAGCATATACCACTGTCCTTAGCTCAAGGTGACTACTCTCAGTCACCTTCCAGAGCTCAGGTGATGTACTAGGTGCTTCTGCTTTGTTCTGACCACAGTAATTGGAAGGAACACTGGAAGGGAGGAAAGGTGGATCTCACGGAGGAAAGGGCTCACAGTTTTAGAAGATTTTAGCCCATTACAGCAGGAAAGATCCAGCAGATTGGGGCAATCCACGGCAGTGGGGCACCTGGTGGAGGGTATTCTGTCAGTCTGTTTTACAGCTCTGCCACCGTGGCCGCCCTGGGCCCTTTGGCGCAGCCTCTCTCCCTGTGTTTTGTAGCCTGCCTCAGAAAGTTTCCTCAGTCTGTTGTGGTGCTGGAGTGGAACCCGGGGCCTTGGTGTGTGGCAGGCAAGTGCTTAATCTCCAACCCCAAAGGCATTCTTTGAAGCTGTGAGCTTGGACACAGCATGATTGTCCCTATCTAAGGGAGGAGTTAAATTGATTACTATCAAAGCATAGGGAAAGATGGAAGATACCGAGACTGGTTTTTTCTGAGGTGAAATTTACATCACTTAAAATTAACCGTTAATCACTTTAAAGTGTGCATTTAAGGCTTCATAGTTTTGCCAATCATCACCTTGGTTGAAGACATTGTTAACTCTGAAAAAGCACCCCATCTTCACTCCCTGTTAAATGGTTTAGGTATTTTGGTTTTTGAGACAGGATCGCACTGTGAGCCCTGGCTGACTGGGAATTTCCACGTTGACCAGGCTGGCCTTGAATAAACGGTTGTCCTTGGCCCTCTACCTCCCCAGTGCTGAGATTACAGGCATAAACTGCAGTTCCAGGCTGAGAAGCGATTTTTGTGTGTCCGAACAGTCTGCACAGTGCTAGTTAGGTTCTACGAGCCTTCCACACTAAATCCTGCATGCGCCCCTTCTACTGATGTAGTATGGGAATGCGTCTATTGGAAGCCCTGCCTAAGATCCACTTCCGTCCAGCTGTGCCTCTCTGGGCACACATTTAGCTTATGTGTGCCTCTACTTCAAGGTGTCATCTTGGACTAATCATAGGATCTACTAAACAGGGACATAGAGGAGACCACCCAGGGTGACCTGATGCGGTCACTATTAGTCTACCTATTCCTTGCCTGCACTATGAAAGTTAAAACAATGAGCAAAGGGCATTCCAGTTTAAGGAGAAGGTAATTCTATGGGAGCCAGACATGCTAAGCTAAGTATGGGCAGGTCACCCAAAGGAAGTTCTTTACTTCCAACCATTATCACCTGCCAGAGTAGGACCCCTGCCATCGATAAATTTAAATGAAGATCAGAGTCTCAGTAGTTTACCCTGAGTTATACCTGGTTGCAGGAAGAACCACAGGCTGAGATTACCTGACTACCACCCAAGAACAGACCATTCAAAGGAAATGCCGAGTTCCTTGCTCGTGCTCCGTCTCCTTCTGCTCCTGATTTGGACCTTGAGATTTCTGTCCCGTGCTCCTCTGTCTCTGTCTCCTTTCATCGCCTGATGAAGGTTAATATTCATGAGGATGCCTATGTGTTTGTCTTTGGGTTCACCTTCTTACTTAGCTTCTCTAGGAACATGCATTATAAGCCCAATGTCCTTTATTTATGGCTAGAAACCAAATATGAGTCTCACCTTAGTAGACCTGGATAGAGGTGGGCGGTCCTTGGGCTTCCCACAGGTCAGGGAACCCTGACTGTTCTTCGAGCAGATGAGGGAGGGTGACTTGATGGGGGAGGGGGAGGGAAATGGGAGGCGGTTGCGGGGAGGAGGCAGAAATCCTTAATAAATAAATAAATTAATTAAAAAAAAACAAAGGAAATGCTGAACATTCCAACTGCTGTAGATAGGATCACCTGCCAGCACACGTCACCAGGACACCTCTAGACAAATGTCAGCCAATCAGGGGTCCTGAATCTCAGAAACCACTTACCCCCACCTCTACTACTATAAAACCCTATTCTGACTGAGCTTGGGGCTTTCCATTTATTCCAATACGTTGGACATGCGGAGAGAATGAGTTTGCAAAGTTGCTTAAAATAAAGGTTCTTTGCTTTTACATACGGGACTCTGTCTCCTTGCTGGCTTTTGTGGGGACTTCGCGGATTTGGGCATAACGAATTTTTCTCAGGACAAGGACAGAGGGCTGCTCCACCACAAGAGAGACTGTTGCTGAAATTAGCCAAGGCTGAGGCCCCAGAGTTAAAGGACCTGCTGCTCTTCCAGGGGATCCGAGTTCAATTCCCAGCACCAACAATGACTGGATTACAAAGTGATGTGTGCATGCGTTTACACATACAAAATATTTTTAGAAGGGGAAAATAAACAAATTCTTTAAGGCTTCAGGGAACATCCTTATTCCTAGTGCCATCAAACAGAGCCCCGGTCCTGGTGGGTGGAACACTGGCCCTTTCATAGATTAGGCATTTGAGCAGTGAACCATGGTCTCGGGTCTGAGCAGTTAACCTGTGTGAACCTTCTCGACAACACGGCAGAACTTCTGACTTTAACTGCGAAATTCTGACTCAAAAGATTGATGGGCGGGACCGGTTTTAGGACTTCCGTTTAGAGAGCGATTTAAATCGCTGCGTAGCTGGAACACGCAGAAGGGGTAGGTGGGGTGCGAGAGGAAAGGAGGGAGAGTGGAAGATGGGCAAAGATAGGCTGAGCTGAGCTGGACATGGTGGTGTGACACCTGCAATCTCTGGACCCCAGAATCTGAGGCAGAAGGATCGTGAGTTGAGACCAGCCTGAGCTAGGCAGCAGGCTCCCTTCTCAAAATAACCGAGCGCTGGCGGGGAGGTAGCTATGTGGAATAACACAAGTAAAACATAAACAATGTCTTAGGTTTGCTCTCCAGCAGCACAAGAGTAAGTTAGGATGAAGGAGAAGGAAAAGCGAGGAAACACCAAGAAACCCTTCGCCGCGCACGAGAACCCAAAGCCTCTGTGATTGGGACTTTAGGCTTAAGTGGTTCAAGTTAAAAGAGCATGCGCAGGGCTTTTCAGTCTCACTAAGGGAGAACTAACAGACACGTGTGTAGTTTCAGCTTTGTTTTCTCTCCAGTCCTGATCGACAGTCAGCTCCCACAAATCAAGGATCAGGCCTGGCTGCTGTGAGTCTGGCTTGCAGCCTTCCTTGTGTCCTTTTTAGGGTGAACCACCCCTGCCTGGTCCCTAGAGACACCTGCAGAAACCACTTACAGAAGCCACTGGGCGGATTTGCCTTTGTATCTGAACTTAAACACAGCCATAGGCAGAGTCTGGTCTGCCTGGATGTCAAGCATGTGAGAATCCCCAGTGGGACCTGGAGGGAGGTAGAGTCCGGTCCCTTCAATGTCTTATTAGAGGGAGATGGGGGTGCAACTCCCAGGCTTGAGGAGGGATGGAAACTCTGTTATTTCCAAGAAAATGTGTTCACCGCCCCCCAGCCAACTAGCAAATCTCTCAGCAATGAGGTAGATAACAGAAAATATTTTAGGAATGTTTCTGTGTGCTGCTGTTGAGGAGGTGAAGTGATTCAGAGCCGGTAAGCTGAGCAGAACATCTTCAGAACGGTGTCTTTGCTTCTGAGAACTTTCTAGAAAAATTAAATGTGCTGCGAAGGATAAATTACAGTTTGATGCGAATTGTCTTGTCAAAATGTCATCCCTTCTCCCCAGCCACCTACTTCCCATCTCATTAAGCCTGTTGATTGGCTATATCTAGACAATTATGATGGAGATTTACTACCTTTATGCGTGGTTGACACTGGGAGCCCAGGGTGGGGGAAGGGCGGCAGCACCGTGATGCCTGGTGTCTGTTGGAGAGCCGATGATCAAGTCCTCAGCCATGGCATTAAACACAGCAATAGAACACAGAGACTCAGGAAAGCATTTCCTCTGTAGGTTATGAGCTGAGATATAAAATAAGATTTATTTGCAACAATCTGATAGAGAAAATTGAGTCCTGGGAATTGATGTCCTCCCAGGCTTTCTCATCACCCGGGCGTTACTATTGGATGTGAGTCACACAGCCAAAGAGGGAAGAGTTGGTGGAGGGAAAAGCATAAAACTGGAGCCTTGACATTTTCCCGCAGCCACTCTTAAAGATAAAGGAATTGACCAGTTTGTACATTGTGAAATATGGTCACAATTACAGTCTTTCCTGATCCAGTCTCTGCTCACAGTTGGATACCTTGGGCTTTTAAATTGATGCCATCATTCAGCCTGTTTTTCCTTTAATGCACTTCTGCAAATGTGCTACCCAATAAACAATCGCCTCCCCAAAACAGCGCGCTCCTTTTCTCAAAAGGTTTAATCTTAGGAAATAATTTCAAATAAATGAGACATAGCATCTAACATTTTACTTCTTTTTTTCTTAAATTCTGGGAGAAGTACCATTGCCAAGTGAAGGTAAGGATGAGATACATCCACGTTAATACTTTTAAATGCAACAGGAAACAAGAAATAAATGTTACCTTTCACCTGCTCGGTATTCATTCGGCAGTCAACACTGTTGCAGTTTTAATGTGCACCTGATGTTGGTAGGCTACACTCAGAGGAAAGAGACGTGACTTTTCAATTTGCATAAAATCCAGTTAATGTTTCCAGAATAAGTCAATATCCCCGTGTTTGCAAACTGAAAGGTCCCAGACAGAACTCAGAGCAATGTACCCGTTCATAAACATGACAGAGCCTTGTCAGAACCAGGGGTCACTGCTTCCCTGTTGTGCTTACTTTTTCTCCCTTCCTCCCCTCCTTCCCTCCCTCTCTCCCTACCTCTTTCTCTCCTTCCTTTCTTGCTTCCCTGTCTCTCTCTCCTCTTTCTATATGTTTATTTTTGAGATATGGCCTTGCTGTATAGCCCTGGTTGCTCTTGAACTTGAAATCCTCTGGCTTTTCATCCCCCTGCCCCAGTGCTGTGGCAGTGCTCCCTACCATGTCCACCTTAGTTCCTTTGAATAAGCAATGGCCCTAAAACCTCAATACACTAGGTGCCTAAAGCCAGCTTATGTGTTTCATCTTTTGTGTTCTTCCCAAGATAATTCTATACAGCATTTATATAGCATGTCTGCTTTGGTCATAGTACTTGTTTTCAAAGTTTTAACAATCTGGACTCCCCACTTTTATTTGATGCTGAAATTGTGCTTGTATATATAACTTCTATAAATGTTAAAGTGACTGACTAAAAAAAAAAAAAAGAATTCTCTGTCCCCTGTAGATGGAGGCAGGGACTGTGATGGAATCACGACCGGCTGCTCAGCTGGGGCAACTGTGACAAGCACAGTGGATAGCTTTTCTTCTCCTCCAGAGAGTAACTTTAAGAACTTCCTGGGCTCTTCCTGCTCTCCTTTCAATATCGATGATTTGTCTTCCTAGTAAAATGCACCTAGTGTTTGTGCAGCTTCTTTAATAAGCCCAGCTTGTTAGTTTCATCTTTTTGACAAATGACTAATTATGCGGTGAGTGAGAGTCTGTCTTTGGTCTATGAAAAATAATTGGGAGATGACTGTGACCCCAACACAGGAAGCTGAAGCAGGAGGAGCTCGTGTTCGAGACCAGCCTGAGCTACCTAGGGACATCTTATCCTTAAACCAAAAACAAGCAAAGAAAAAAGAACAATTGAATAAGGACTTTCCAAGAAGAGCATTAGTGACTTAAAATTTTATATCTATAACATATTTCTATGCACTTTGTTAATTCAACAATGATCAATGCTTGAATCAGACTCCTTAGTTCAATTTCCTAACTAACCAGTCATGAAAATATCTTGTTTTTCTAATCGTTCATTTCTAAGTCCAAAGGATAATTATACTTTTATGCAAACAGTCCTCCTTTTTTCCCTTCCTCCCTCCTTCCCACTCTCCCTTTCTCCCTCTCTTCCTTCCTCCCTTCTTTTAGAGTACATTAATTTGAACACAGTTAAATACCCATCAGAATTAAAACACTTTAGGTTGGAGCTCAATAGCCGAGTCCTTGCTCATTATGGTGATATCCTAATTTTTAACACTAGCCCCTACCTGTGTGAGAGCGTTTTAACATAATGAATGAAGATCCCAGTCAAACAAGGAAGCCTGGATCATCAGTTGTTTCTTTGTTGGATCATTAAGACTGAGTCGAGAAACAGCGAAACAAAACCCTTTATTGTGAAGCAATTATCGTCTCCCAGAAACTGCGAGTTCTGTGCGTTCTTCTCCAGTTGTGGCGCCTTATATAAGCACAGCATGATATAATCAGCCAGGAACACAACGTAGTCAGCCAGTGCATTGTCCCAGGCTAGCGGTGTTAACGAAACCAGAGCGATTCGCTCAGTGCCACTAGTTTTTCTCTGTACTCATTTGTGGATGTGTGCTTATAGTTCTGTTAGTCTTTTTCAGAGGCTGAACTCAGGGCCTCAGGGGTGCTCAGTAAAGGATCTCCTGCCAAGCTACACCTCCTGACTTCTACATGGACTGGTCCACACACAGATCTGTTACCACCACCACAGTGTTCACACCAGGATCATCGATACAAAGTCCCCTGGCTCTGTCCCTTTCTAGTCAGAGAGCCTCCCCTGTTCCTGACCCCAGCCACCACTGCTCACTTCTCTGCGTCCATAGTTCTCTGTTTGTTGAGTCAGGCTCTCCTCCAGTAGCTGAGAATCGAGGTTCTGAGTCTCCTGATGAGCTGTAGAGTGCATACCGCTGTGCTCGGCTTTATTGGGTTTTCTGTGCTGTAATTTCTGAGTCCATTTCCACATTTCTCAAATTTCAAGGATGTTAGGTAGATGAGATTAGACAGTATATGTTGGAGTTTGAAGGTGTTCCCAAAAGTGTTTTTGTATTTTTCTTTCATTGAAAGCAGATCTTTTTTCATAAAGTATGTTCTGATTATAGTCTCCCTCCCCCAACTCCTTCCTTCTGAACCCACAGCCTTTCTTTCTCTCTTTAGGAAATAAACGGGTATATACAGAATAATAGTAAAATTAAATTAAACTAAACTAAAAGAGACAAATGGATAGGGTAAAACAAAGAGAAGGAAAAGAGCCAAAGAAAAACATAAGAAACGCATCTAGATGCAGAGACACACACGTTCACAAACACAAGAATCTCATAAAAACACAAAACCAGAAGCCATAATATATTTACACTCAAAGGACCTGTGAGGTTAAAAAAAAAAACAAAAAAAGCCCTGACAAAATATTAGGAGACAAAGGACTTCCAAAGAAGCCCTTGAGTTCGTTTTGGGTTGGCCATCTACTGCTGAGTTTTTATCCCCACTGAAACTGTTGGAGAAAACTAATTTTTCATTTGCAAGTGGTTAAGAGTTGGAGATAGCTTCTGCTTAGGGGCCGGGTTTGTGTCTGCTTCCATTCTCAGCCCTCGGGAGGCAGAGGCAGGAGCAACTCTGTGAGCCGACCCCTGACTGGTGCAGGCCCTGTGTATGCTGCTATTGGAGGGAGTAGGCTGCTTGTTCATCCTGGCCACCTGGCTAGCTTAGCCTCGAAATAACCACATAGAAATTGTATTAATTAAATTATTGCTTGGCCCATTAGCTCTAGCCTCTTATTGGCTAACTCTCACACCTTGACTTAACCCATTTCTGTTAATCTTTGTATATTGCCACCTGTTAGTGGTTTACTGGCAAGATTCTAACTGGCGTCTGTCTCAGGTGGAGGATCCATGGCGTCTCTCTCTGACGCTGCCTCCTTTCTCCCAGCACACGATTTAATTTTCCCCTGCCTATTTAAGTTTTTCACTATCAACAGGTCCAAAGCAGTTTCTTTATTAATCAATGAAAGCAACACAAAGTCAGGAGGACCTCCTACACCATGCTGCCACAGTCTCTAAGTTCAGATGTACATCAATCCTGCTGTGTTGAGAGAACTGTGTTGCCGTGTGGCCTCCATCCCTCTGGCTCTTACACTCTGTCCACTTCTTCTTCCTCAGGGGGATGGATGTGATGGAGGCATCCCTCTTAGGACTAAATGTTCCAGGGTCTCTCACTCTCTGCATATTGTCTGTCTGTGGGATATTTGTTCCCATTTGCTGTAGGAAGGAGTTTTTCTTTCTTTTTTCCTTCCTTCCTTTCCTATCTTTTGTTGTTGTTGTTGTTTGTTTTTCGAGGCAGGGTTTCTCTGTGTAGTTTTGGTGCCTATCCTGGAACTCACTCTGTAGACCAGGCTGGCCTTGACCTTACAGAGATCCACCTGCCTCTGCCTCCCAGTGCGGGATTAAAGCATGTGCTACTACTGCCCGGCCTGGAGGAAGTTTTTCTAATGATGTCTGAGCAATGCACGGATCTATGAGGATAGGAGAATGTCATTAGGAGTCATTTTATTGCTATGTTCCCTTAGTAGAACAATATTTGATTTTCCCCTTAGTCCCTGGCATATTTGGTCTTGGATTCTAGGCCACCCAAGTGGAATTAGAGATGGGTTCCCTCTCATGAAATGGGCCTTAAATCCAATCAGATATTGGTCGATTATTCTCACAAGCTTTGCATTAGTGCATCTTGCAAGCAGGACACTGTTGTAGATCACAGGGTTTGTAACTGAGTTAATTCCTTTTTTTTCTTTTATAGCATGCAAAGCACTGTAGCATGAAAAATACAAAACCAGAGATAGATATTGGGGTTCAAGCTGAAGATCAGAGAAGCAAAGCAGCCAACCACTAGAGAGCTCTTACCTCTACAACATCTTCAGACTGAAAAGAAAACAAGTTCCTGTCTCATCCTGACTTATATTCTTCCCTAGTGCTGAGATTAAAGACATGCGCCACCACCACCTAGCCTCTATGGCTAACTAGTGTGGCTGCTGGGATTAAAGGTGTGTGTGACCACTATCTGCTCTGTATGGCTGACTGGTGTGGCTAGTTTTGCACTCTGATCTTCAGACAAGCCTTATTTATTAAAACTCAAATAAAGTATTACTACAGAGTACCTTCTGTTACCAAGCACACCTGTAGGGGTGAAGACTCTAGGTAGGCACCAGCTCAGTTTCTCTGTGTCCAATAAGTTGTTTAGGTGTCTTCAGCAATAGGGCCTCATCATCAGTTTGTGGAGAGCAACCAATAGCCTTGACAATAACCTTGGTAATTTGGCAGTTTCTGTGGGGCTCCTTTAACCAACAACTCAATAAGATATAACTTATTCCTAGCACTGAGAGCTTCATTCAGTGGAGAGAGGTGTCCAGTTGGGGCTCTGTTTTCCCCATTATTTGGCAATTCCATTTAGATCTCCTTTACACACACACCCACACACACACACACACACGCACGTGCACGCAAGCGAGCACACGAAGGTCCTATTGTATTAGATTGTCATACAACTCCTCAAATGACCCTTGGTTTTAGTTGTCTCTCCCTGTGCTCCCTCCTTTACTTCTCTTCTCTCCTCCTCCCCATTTGATCCTCATGTTCTAGCCACCCTCTCATCAATCCATAACTATCCATTCTATTTCCCCTTCCTAGGCAGACCCATTCATTCCCAATAGTCCCTTGGTTCAAGGATGATGGAACCATCATGGCCCAGGAATCATGCCCACATTCCTACAGTTGGAATTGAGACATGGCACTGGTTATGTAAAGACAAAAATGACTTCTAAGGAACTCATGGTTGTCTGGGTTTACCACGTTTCCCAGAACAGCTACTGTGGTCTTACATTGGTTTGTATTGTGATATAAGGGTATCCTTCAAAGACTCACATGTTAGAGGTTTGGTCTTCAGAGTGTCATGTTCAAGTGGAAGACTCTGGTTGCCCAGTGGGTGGTGATTAGGTCTCTGGGAAATGCTGCTTTTGGGAGGAACTGCTGGCGTTATTATGGTACCCTGGTTAGTTCCTGCAAGAGCAGTTGTTGTTATACAGAAAGAATAAGCCTTACCCCTGAATTGTTCTGCCTTCCAGTCTTACAATGTGGTCAATCCCTTTTATTCTGTCCAACCATAAGATCACTCACTGGATTAGTTACATGTATAAGAGTTTTTCTTTCCTGCCCATCAGTTCCCAAATAACCAATATGGAGACTTAATATTAATTATAAACACTCGGCCAGTAGCTCAGGCTTATTACTAGCTAACTCTTTCAACTTAACCCATTTATATTAATCTACCCTCTGCCATGTGATGTTACCTCTCTTTCATTTTGCACCTCCTGTTTTCTTTCCCTGACAACTCTGGATCCATCCTTCTTCCCAGTGTTCTTAGTCTGGTTCTTCCACCTGAACTTATTCTGTCCAGCTATTGGTCAGTCAGCTTCTTTATTAAACCAGGCGCAGAAACATATTCACACAGGGTAAAGAAACACTCTACAGTTACTATTTCCAACTGCTGTGAAAAATACCTGGCCACTCAAGGAAGGAAGTGTTTAGTTTGGGTCACAGATTGAGTGGATACAGTTCATCATGGCAGAGAGGCATAGTCATCAGGGCACGAAGCAGCTGGTTGTATTGCTTGTATGATCAGGAAGCAGAGAGAGTAAATGCTGGTGTTTCTGGGTCTTGTCCTTTTCTCTTCTCTCATTCAGCTCAGGACCAGAGCTGATGGGACCCTGTGACCCACGTTCAGAGTGCTCTGCCTCCCTGTTAACTCTCTCTGGCAATACCCTCACAGGTATGCCCAGAGGTGTCTCCTGATGATTCCAGGTCCAATAAAGATGGTAATGAAGTCTAAACAGCATTTTCACTGTGTTGTGATGCAGCCAGGCAATGTGTACTAGAACAAAGCAGCTGCTGGTGTCATACTCTTGACCCTCCAGTAGTGAGTTAAGTAAACCTTTTTTAAAATAAAGTACTTCACCTTAAGTGTTTGTTACAGACACATAAAACAGAACAATACAGACCCTCATGGGTGGAAGACTGTAGAGAGAAGAGCTTAGAATTCTGGTTGGGCCAGAAACAAGTTTGTTACTATAATAAAATCACCAATATAAAATGGCATATGAAATAGGTAAGTTATTTTCCTTTCAGGGCTCAGAATGGATATGTTACCTCTATATATCAAACACCCAGCAACTCTTTATGCAATAGCTCTACCACACTCACCGTGTGTCTCCCATCCCTGGGTCTCATAGGTAGGTGGAGCTGTTCTGTGATTTGGGCATAGTTTCAGTTTGTCTCCAAAGGCGCATGTGTTAGAGACAGGATCCCCAACGTGTTGACATAAATGATGAAGAAAACAGTCGAGTGTGGTACTAGGGCCTGAACCCAGGGCCGCAGATCTGCTGGGCAAGGTACTGTAACACTGACAATATCCTCATCTCTTGATGGTCCCTGTTAGAGTCATAGTCCATGGAGGACTCAGTACTCATTGGGAGAATACTCATCCTTAGGCTCTAAAGGGTAAAGGGGATTAATGCGCTGTTGTAGGATACTGGCTAGGCCTTGAGGGAAGGTAATAATGTGGTCCTGCCCATGCTGCCTGGTTTCTTATCCCTCCCTCTTCTTATACAGGATCCTGCCCTGTGGTACCATCTGCCACCAGAGTGTCGCCAGAGCCCATCAGAAGTCAGTATCGCATTGAAGCTACTCAGTCTCAGGTGTTTGATTATGGTGACAGAAAATAGACTAACAGCCTCTCTCATGATCATATTCACTTCTAGCTAGCAGCCTTGGGCCTTTTTCTCGAGTCACAGAAAAGTAGACCCACGCAATCTCTCACTCTCATATTTACCCCTAGACAGCAGAACGTGGGGAGCAGAATGAGACTCCTTGATTTGTATGGATATGATCAGTAGATTATTGCCATAATTTTCTTTTTTAAGTTTTTTTTTTTGAGGCAGGGTTTCTCTAACTTTGGAGCCTGTCCTGGAACTCACTCTGTGGACCAGGCTGGCCTCGAATTCAGAAATCCACCTGTCTCTGCCTCAGGAGTGCGGGATTAAAGGCATGCACCACCACCTCCCGGCTAATGTCATAATTTTCATTTAAATTTTATGAACCTAACCTTTGCAGCATCGCTCCAGTTAGCTGCAAGGGAGGCTGGGAACCATGATCAGTCTTCTAGGAAAGTATCCTGCAAATCAGAGCTTCTATTATCAGACAGGGTTACAGATTTGGGAAGTAACCAGCAGAATTTAGCACAATGTCTTCTAGATTGAACCAGAAGAGAATGCTATAATCCAGGGCAGTGGTTCTTAGCCAGAAGCAGCTTGGTTCACTGGGGGACATTTGACAATGTCAGGCTCCTATACCAGGATCATGTACACAGCTTCCATTCAGAAGGAAGATGCTGGTACATCCTACCCTGCACAGTTCAGACCTTGTGTTGCTAAGACTGTCTACAGTACAGAAACTGAGATACCCTGATTCAGAGTCTGTCCCTACAAAGCCTCAGCCCACCATGCATGAATAGCAAGCATCTCTTAGCTTTCATTACATGCTTTCCTAGAAAAGTATGCTTATAGGTAAGATGTAGACAACAGGCCTGAACTCCAGCAACACAGAATCAGAACTGTGTGGCACTGTGGCCCAGTGACCATTTTCTGTGGGTCCTTCTACCACAGAAAGCCAATGCAAAGCGCTTGTATATAGTTCTGCAGTCTCTATCACCAGCTCCATTCAGTTCTAGAAAGAGATTTTCCTCCCTGCATTCTCAAGCTAGTTAATAATATATAATCTCTCACCAATGCTCAGAAAAGGAGGAAATTCATTCAATTAAAGGCAAGTGCAATTTTGTATCATTAATCATAGTCTTCTTCATAAGAAATAAAAATAATTTGTTTTTAGTAAGAAGGAACCCATAATTATTCAGCGAGAAGGAAAACCCATTTGTTCATACATCATGTTTGCTCTAAACGGCGAAGTGCGTTGCAGCTCTCGCTGTGAGACTCAGGCATGGAGAATGGGGACCCGAGCGCTAAATCTTGTCATTTCTGGTTCTGATAACCTGCTCTAATGATAGATTAAAAATGCGGTTGGGCATTTCAGAATATAAATCTCTAATAATCAACCCTAGAGAAGGCACCAAACCCTCCAGAGAGATTTCTAGCACGAGACGATGACACTGCTTAAAAAAAACAACAATTTAGGATTAGTGATGTAAGTTGTAACCCATTCGGCCAGTGGAAGCGGAAAATGGCACGGTTGCTACAGTGACCACTCGGAAATTGTGTTCTATAAATCTAGAATTAGAATTGTGTTCTATAAATGTAATCTACTTCTGGATGTTTTCCCCTAGGAAGAAGATATACAGCGTGTCAGCCATGTATCACAGAGACCTTTTCTTATTTAAGGTTGTTACTTAGACACCAGACATTTTTCCTAGAGACAGAGAAAAGCATATTGTCCTTCACTGCCTATTCTCCTGGGTCAGAGCACTTTCCTTCTCAGGCTTTCATAGAGTTTTATTTGTGGTGTGTGTGTCATGTGTGATGTGTGCACATGTGTGTCATGTGTGATGTGTGCACATGTGTGTTATGTGTGATGTGTGTACGTGCACGTGTGTTGTGTGTGATATGTGTGTACATGTGTTTTATGTGTGATGTGTGTCCTGTGTGATGTGTGTCTATGCATTGTGTTGTGTGTGATATGTGTGTTATGTGTGTTGTGTGTCCTGTGTGATGTGTGTATATGCATGTGTGTTGTGTGTGATATGTGTGTGATGTGTGTACATGTGTGTTATGTATGATGGTGTCCGTGTGTATGATGTGTATACATGTGTGTGGTGTGTGTGATGTGTGTACATGCGAGCAATGCGTGTACATGTGTGTTATGTGTGTCTGTGTGTGTGATGTGTATATGTGCGTGTGTGTGGTATGTGTATGATGTGTGTACGTGTGTGTTGTGTATGTGGTATGTGTGATGTGTGTTCACACGTGTGTGATATGTGTACATGTGTGTTATGTGTTATGTGCATACTTCATGGTGTGTGATGTGTGTACATGCGTGCATGTGTGTCGTGTAGGTGGTATGTGTGATGTGTGTACACACGTGTGTGATATGTGTACATGTGTGTGATATGTGTACACACGTGCCTGTGTGTACATGTACATGGGTGTGCAGGAACCACCGTGTAGCATGTGGCCGTCAGAAGGTAACTGGTGGGAGTTGGGTCTCTCCTACCATGTGGGCCCAGTGACAGGTAATCTGGCTTGACAACAGGCAATGCAGTGGGCCATATTGCCAACCTGATGGTCTCTGTTCTTAACACTTGATTTCATCAGGCTGGAGAGATGGCTCAGAGGTTAGGATTACAGGCTCCTCTTCCAAAGGTCCTGAGTTCAATCCCCAGCACCCATATGGTGGCTCACAACCATCTCTAACTGTAGTCTCATGATGTCCAATGCCCTCTTTCTGGTGTGCAGATGTACATGCAGACAAAGCATCTATGCATAAAATACAAAAATAACTAAATCGTGAGAAAAACCCTTGATGTCACAGTAAAGCACATATTCTGTTCACACTTCAATGTTATGTTCTTCATTTCTGGTCTTTCCAAAACTTCAAAGTGTCTCCAAGAAATTTTTCATTAAAAAAAAAAATTCAGGCTGGCCTCCAGTTGCTGTGTAACCTAGGATTACGTAGGGAGGCAGTCTCCCAGCTGAGCTCCATCCCCAGCCCATCGCATCTTATACTTTATTCTTTATATGATATTTGGTTCAGCTCACTACATAAATAATACATATGCATTGATTTGTGTGTTTTTAGATTTATTTAATAATGTGGCTGAGGATCACGCTCTTGGAGTCAGATTTACAAGCATTGTGAGACAACATACAGTTATATTGTTCTATGGTGACATAAAACAAATTTTAATACAAACAAATAGAAAACAGACTACCTGGATTTTATGAAGTGGTGAGATGCTGATTCATTAAGATAATCTAGATCATATCTGTCAGTAAGTAAATAACAACATTTAATGGAGTCCAAGTGGAGGGTTAGGGTTATTGGCATTGCAGAGGCTGCTCATCCCTGTTCACTGATGGAAGAAGCATAGCCGTGGTACCAGGACACAGCCTGGGAGCCTTGGCCAATCTTATCACCCACCAGCATGAATGAGAAGTTATTTTACCCAGTGAGCTTCGCTTGCCTTGTGTGTCAATGGGGACCCCAATGCCTCTATTCAAGGCCATTGTCGGTCTCACTTTCAATGAGCTGTCCTATAAAACACACAGCACACAGCTAGATCAGAGCCCTTGGGTGATAAGCGGTAGAAATCAGCCCTCCCAGACTGGTGGGAGAAAAGCACATTTGTTAGAATGATCACAGGTTCTTTACAGAATCCAGGCAGAGGTCAAACAGCTGTATTTCAGACCCGGGGACTCTGGCTTCACTGTGGCAGGAAGTACTAACCGTGTTCCAGGTACAATCTCCTCTGTGGATAAGTAAACGTGTTTTCACCCACTTTTGATTTCTGGAAGGTTTACATTCCCACGAGAAAGAGGTTTGTTGTTCTAGGTTAGGTGACCTGGTTTTTGAGGGGTGGGAGATTGTTGTAAGTCTTTGGCAGCCTTACCAGACCTCCAGAAAAGTGGAAAAAAAATGTCAGGTAAAACAGAAATCTCCTACAATGGCACTTGGTACTTAGTAACTGTCATTCCTTGTGGTTCTCCCATTTGAACCCTGCTTTATATCCTGCAGAGTGTGTAACACTATGCTTTCTAGTCAATTTATTTTTTTTAATTTATTTATTTATTAAGGATTTCTGCCTCCTCCCCGCCACCGCCTCCCATTTCCCTCCCCCTCCCCCGATCAAGTCACCCTACCTCATCTGCTCGAAGAGCAGTCAGGGTTCCCTGACCTGTGGGAAGCCCAAGGACCGCCCACCTCTATCCAGGTCTCCTAAGGTGAGCATCCAAACTGCCTAGGCTCCCCCAAAGCCAGTACGTGCAGTAGGATCAAAAACCCACTGCGATTGTTCTTGAGTTCCCATTCTTCCTCATTGTCCGCTATGTTCAGCTAGTCCAAATTTATCCCATGCTTTTTCAGACCCAGGCCAGCTGGCCTTGGTGAGTTCCCAATAGAACATCCCCATTGTCTCAGTGTGTGGGTGCATCCCTCGTGGTCCTGAGTTCCTTGCTCGTGCTTTGTCTCCTTCTGCTCCTGATTTGGACCTTGAGATTTCTGTCCAGTGCTCCAATGTGGGTCTCTGTTTGTCTCCTTTCATCGCCTGATGAAGGTTAATATTCAGGATGATGCCTATGTGTTTGTCTTTGGATTCACCTTCTTATTTAGCTTCTCTAGGAACATGAATTATAAGCTCAATGTCCTTTATTTATGGCTAGAAACCAAATATGAGTGAGTACATCCCATGTTCCTCTTTTTGGGTCTGGCTTACCTCACTCAGGATAGTGTTTTCTATTTCCATCCATTTGTATGCAAAATTCAAGAAGTCCTTGTTTTTTATTGCTGAGTAATACTCTAATATGTATATATTCCATACTTTCTTCATCCATTCTTCCGTTGAAGGGCATCTAGGTTGTTTCCAGGTTCTGGCTATTACAAACAATGCTGCTATGAACATAGTTAAGCATATACTTTTGTTGTATGATAGGGCATCTCTTGGGTATATTCCCAAGAGTGGTATTGCTGGATCCAGGGGTAGGTTGATCCCGAATTTCCTGAGAAACCGCCACACTGCTTTCCAGAGTGGTTGCACAAGTTTGCATTCCCACCAGCAATGGGTGAGTGTACCCCTTTCTCCACAACCTCTCCAGCAAAGGCTATCATTGGTGTTTTTTATTTTAGCCATTCTGACAGGTGTAAGATGGTATCTTAAAGTTGTCTTGGTTTGCATTTCCCTGATCGCTAAGGAAGTTGAGCATGACCTTAAGTGTCTTTTGGCCATTTGAAGTTCTTCTGTTGAGAATTCTCTGTTCAGCTCAGTGCCCCATTTTATAATTGGGTTGATTAGCCTTTAGTTTAGTTGATTAGTCTAGTTTCTTGAGTTCTTTATATATTTTGGAGATCAGACCTTTGTCAGTTGCGGGTTGGTGAAAATCTTCTCCCAGTAAGTGGGTTGCCTTTTTGTCTTAGTGACAGTGTCCGTTGCTTTACAGAAGCTTCTCAGTCTCAGGAGGTCCCATTTATTCAATTTAATATATATGTAATACTTTTTTTAAAAAAAGATTTATTAAAAAAAAAGATTTATTTATTATATATACAAGGTTCTGCCTGCATGCATGCCTGCGGGCCAGAAGAGGGCACCAGATCTCAGTATGGATGGTTGTGAGCCACCATGTGGTTGCTGGGAATTGAACTCAGGACCTGTGCAAGAACAGCCAGCCTGTGCTCCTAACTGCTGAGCCCCCTTGTATAATCCTTTTAAACTTAAAAAAAAAATCTTCTCTCTCTCTCTTTCTGAGTGTCCTGTGCCTCACCTTAGATACTGAGTGTGTATCTGTGTATAGTGTGTGTGTGTTTTCCTACATGTACGTGTGCTTGTTGTGTAAGTGCAACGTGTGTGTGCTCATGTGCAGACGGCAGAAGATACCTTCAGGGGCCATCTTCAGTTGCTGTCCACTATGGTTTCTTTGAGATAATGACTCTCATTGTCATGGGTCCCAAGAAACAGACTAGGCCAGCTGACCAGCAAGCATGGGACCTCATGCATGTGGACCCGTGACTGTGATATATTTTTACTGTAGGTGTTCTTTGAGATGGGGTTTTCTATGTTGTACAGGCTTGTCCTAAACTTATGGCTTGAAGCAACAGTGCCACCTCCCAAGAAGCTGTCATGCCCATATTGCAGTGTATTTTAAAAATGTTAAGTAATAGGGGGCTGGAGTGATGTTGGCTCAGCAGTTAAGAGCAATGACTGCACTTCCAGAAGATTTAGGCTCATCCTAACGACAGTTCAGAAATATCTGTAACTCCAGCTCCAGGGGATCCAGTGCCTTCTTATGGTCTCTGTGTGCACTGCATGCAAGTGGTACACAGACATACTTGTAGGCGAAACACCTGTACACATTAAATAAAATAAGAATAAATTTAAAAAGCTAAAAGAATTAGCATCAATTTTCTAAATTAAGTGAGTAATTTTGTTACTGAGGGTATTCTTGGATTGTGTAGTGTGACTAAAGATACCTGTATTTCTTGGTGCCTGACAAGATTCCGGCATCTTTCGGATGCTGTCTTGTTATTTCTGTTAGTTGTAGAGTACTCCCATTTCTCTGTGGTAACTGAGATCTGTGAGGCACCTCATGGAGGTTCGGCAACCCGCATATCCATTTCTGTAGGATTCGATCCTTTATCCATGGCTTTGCTACATCTTTCAGGACTGCATGCAGCTAGGAAAGGAAATAAGGCCGTGATTCATGGTAGTAGGGCAGCATGCATGCGTGCACACACACACGCTCACACACGTGCATGTGCACACACACATACATGCTCACACGTGCATGCGCGCACACACATACATACATGCTCACATACATATGCACGCATACATACACGCTCACACACACAGACTCACATGTGCACATTCACGCGTACACGCTCACACACAAGCAGAACAAGGATTGATTTTATAAACATTAATTCCCTCTGAGAAACTTACCCATCATGTGCTTAGTTACTGAGTTAGGATAGACTATGTATGAGAAGGTCTAATCAACTGAAATTTAGATTCCTTTTTTTGTTTGTTTGTTTGTGTTTGTTTTTGTTTTTCGAGACCAAGTTTCTCTGTGTAACTTTGTTGCTTGTCCTGGAACTATCTTTTGCAGATCAGGTTGACCTCGAACTCACAGAGATCCTCCTGCCTTTGTCTCTGCCTCCCGAGTGCTGGGATTAAAGGCATGTGCCACCACCGCCTGGCTTCATACTCTATTTTAAGAAACATCTTGAAAGCATGTTTTTGTGTGTATGCGTGTTCATATGTATGTGTATATGTACATACATCTGTGTGAAGGCTGCAGAAGCTGTTGGGTGTCTTTTGTTTGTTTTTCAAGACAGGATTTCTCTGTGTAGCCCTGAGTGTCCTGGAACTCACTTTGTAGACCAGGCTGCCTCCCAAGAACTGGGGTGTCTTATTCAGTCTCCTTCATATTTTTTGAGACAAGTTCTCTCACTGAGCCTGTTGCTCATTAATTCAGCTAGACTGACTGGCCGGTGAGTTCCAGGCATCCTCCAGCAATCCGTGAGGTTTCAGACGAGGGTCCAAACCCAGGTCCCTATATTTGTACATCGAGCACTTTACTGATGAATCATGTCCCTGACACCTACTTCACTTTGACAACCCTCATCTACTGTACCCCCTGACATTGCTGCCCCTGTTTCTGCAGACATTTATGCTGTGTGCTGGTAATGGAACCACCACTGGTTCCTTAGAATGGAACATTCACAGATACCATGGAGCGTAGGTGCTTTAAAATGAGAGACATTTCATGGACATTAAAACAGTCTTGTTCTGGACAGACTATCCCTGGGAGGCGCGAACTGATATGGGCACTCACGTGACCTGCTGTGACAGATCCGCCCAGCGTCTCCCCAGTCATTGACCTTTCCTGTGAACCTCGGAGGCCATCAAGGCGGGGCTATCACGTTTAGTTACAGTCTCAGAGCTGCTGACTCAGCAGCCCTCAGCACCCGCACTCAGCGAGGAGCTCATCTGCCAACAGGCAAGGGCACGGTCCAATCCTCTGTTTTGAGCAAAGCTGGTCGGGGTTTGGTCACAGGAAGTGAACTATTGAGGCCGAAGTGTGCTCATTTCCACCATGGACTCAAGCCTATAAACAGAGAAGATGGGGTGGCTGGAGGGAAAAGTTTGGGGTAGAGGAGAGTGGAAAGGGAGGATCGTGTGGCCTCAGTGAGAGTAGTCAACCACGAGTCGCAGTTCCCACAGGGATCCCCTTTACTTCCTTTCAGTGGCATCTTATGTGACAAAGCCCCCAGTATCCAAATGGCTTTAGTGTGTTTCTCTTCTGCACCTAGAGTATCCTGGCTACAGTGGTACCTGCCTCACGGCTCTTTGCCTATTTGGGCTTGTGGGTGCGTGGTATGCTTTCAGAGCTCCTGGATGTGATCGTCCCTGGAACAAAACCCAGGCCACATTTTTTTTTTTCCCAGATAAAAGGGCGGACTCGCTGGCTAGACCAGGAAGAAATCCTAGTTTTGCCTGTGATCTTAGGCTGTCTAGCATCTCTGCTTTGATTTATTTGTTGTCAAACACAACAGTAGCAACAGTCTTCTGTGGAGTTTTTTGTTTGCTGTGAGGATTAAACACGAAGTAAGGCTGTGACTGAGGCATAGTTATTTGAGTAGCTGGTAACCCAGCAAGGCCTTGCTTTTGCCCACATACAATCGCACCCTACACCATAAACACCCCACACACAAATATGTGTGTGTAAATACAAGAGCTATGATAGCACATGTATGTCTGTAATACAATAATGCATGGTTGCGGTAAGATTTTTTTTTTATGGACACACCTGTATACCTGTGGATGCTCAATAAACATTCACCAAGAGTTTACAGTCTCTTCGGTTTAACCCTTGACCCCTTGGTGACTTTAGTGCTTCATTATTTACTCTGAAAAAGCTTCAGAGCCTTCTCAAATGCACAAGTCTTTGTAAAATGGCAGGGTAGAGGCGGGAGAGTCAATGTGTCTGAGAGAGTCAGCAAGGGAAGGGTGTGGTCCCTGCTCTCCACACTCCCAGCTGAAGAATCATCAAGGGCGGAGTGACAAAGTCAAGCCTTGAATGCACAACCCTCCTGCCCTTGTCTCCAGGTTTGGAGATTACAGGCCTGCACCCCTGTGGCTGACCTAACAAGTTTTGCCTTTTTCTTTTTTATTCAGTTTGCTTGTGGAGAAGAAAAACTGGGCAGTCAGATTGCATTATGTGCTCCAAATGCCATAAGAAAATAATGACAGAGACTTGTCATTTAATTTGTCGTTTTTCACAGCACCAGAGGCTGTAAGTTTGTATCAAGGTGTCACTAATGTCAGTTTCTAGACAGGCCTCTCCTCCCGGCTTCCAGACAGCTGCCTTCCCTGCGTCCTCACAAGGCCTTTCCTCTGTGCACTGAGGGGAGAGAGGCAGGGGGAGAGGGAGGGTGTAGGGAAGGGTGGGAGCAACGCAGAGTGTGTTCCTGTGAACACTGCCCTTTGTGTCCCTTAACCCTCCTGACAAGAACACAGTCTGATGAATCAGGGGCTCATCATGTGACTTGTCTGGGGAGACATAAATAGATTTATTTACCCCAAATAGGAGAGCGGTGCACAGACTATAGAAAGATCCAATTAGATCCACCCTGGTGAATACATGACTTTGTTTGGGTCGCTTCTGATTCTGAGGCGGGTACACCCCCAAAAAGCCCTATCCCCAGTCACTTTTTACTTGAAACGTTATGAAACATTTTGGACAGGAGGGAAAGGGAATTTGAAAGCCGGAAGAGGGTCTCCTAAAGAGCTGAGACCCCCTTTCCCAAGAGGAGCTGTGAGCAGCCCCATGACTATGACCACAGACCTAGCTGTTGATTTCAGTGCCATGACTTCCTGTATGTTGTCGAAGCTACTCTGCTTCAAGATGGCAATGGTCATGTCAAGGAACCTGGAGGAAACAGTTATACTCCAGGCCCCACTCCTAGGGCTTCATTACGTGTAATGACTTCTCTAAAAGCTCCTACTCCAAATAAGGTCACAGTGGAGGTCAGGACTTCAACATGTCAATCTTGGGGAGGTCAATGGTGGGGGTCAGGGTATCAGGTGAGGTTTGTTTTGTTTTTTTGTTTTTTTCTACCTCCAGTGTTGACATATAGAGACTTACTTGACTGCGGTTTGCACAGGGATCAGTCACTTTTCCGTGGCTGTGATAAACACTTGACCCAAAGCAACTTGAGGAAGAAAGGGACTTTTTGGCTCACATTCTGTATTCCATCATGGGGTGTGTGTGTGGGGGGGGGCACCAAGGGTGGAATTCAAGGAAAGAACTTGAAGAAGAAACCAATAGGGACTCAGCTTGCTGGCTTGTTCCCAGGCTCATGTTCACTGACCTTTCTTAGGCAGTGCAGGACTCCCTGCCCAGGGGTGGCAGAGCCACTTAATAGACTGGGTCCTCCAGCATCAATCAGCAGTCAAGAAAATGTCGTCTCATCAAGGCAATCCCCCAAGTTGGATTTGCTCAGTATTTACCATTCCATCAGAAAAACAAACTCGAACAGGATCTAGGTTTTCCAGGCTGCAAAACCAAACCGAGGGCTGTGTCTCTGAAAGACAGATGAGAAACAAAACAGTCATGGTCAAATATCCCCAGGGTCACATAGGTGCCACCTAGAAATGCAGTAGGTAGGAACTATATAAAATTGAAACAGGAAGGGCAGATCTGGGGAGGAGACAGGGAAGCAGAGAAATGGGCTTGAATGGACAGGTGGGTGAGGTCAAAGGGCTAGCCAGCTACAGAGCAAGTTTTGGGAATAGTGAGTTTTCTTATGCATGACCTGGCAGACAGGCCAGCTTCAAACCACTGGAAAAATTTGGGCAGGTGACAAAACGTTCACCAACATGTCAGGCATTATACTTTTGCATAGCCTTTCCTGGCATCTAGGAACAAAACACACCAAACCCCAGCAGCAGTTAACAATCATTCAAAGCGAACATTCAGTGGCTGAGGAGATCGCCCAGTCAAGTAAGCATTTGCTGTGCAAGCATGAGGATTTGATTTGATCCCCAGTCACACAAAAGCCGGTGTGGTGGTCTATACTTGTAATCCCAGCCCTGGGGAAACAGAGGCCGGTGTCTCTTGGGGGCTGGCTGCCAGCCAACCTGCCTAGCTGAACTGGTTAGTTCCTGCTTAAGAGATCCTGTCTCAAAAACCAGATGGAAAGTGCCTGAGTACCCAACATCTGTGGTTCAGAAGTCTGAACCACACACACACACACGCACATGCACACACACACACGCACATGCACATGCGTGCACGCATGCACACACACACATGCACACGCGTGCACGCATGCACACACACACATGCACACGCGTGCATGCATGCACGCAAACACACACACACTCATATACACACACCTCAAAATGAACTTGTTTTGTCTTTATGATTTTTTAAAAAAATTTTATTGCATGTGTAGTGCCTGATGAGTGTATGTTCTAGTTTCACATGTATGTAGGTGTCCATAGATGCCAGAAGAAGGTGTCAGGTCGCCCTGGAACTAGAGTTATGGTGTGGGTTCTCAGGACCAAACCCAGGGTCCTCTACAAGAGGAACAAGAGCTCTTGACCGGTGAGCTCAAAGGGAAGTTTATTTTAAATATCTATCTATCTATCTATCTATCTATCTATCTATCTATCTATCTATCTATCTATCTATCTATTTATTATACACAATATTCTGTCTGTGTGTCTGCCTGCAGGCCAGAAAAGGGAATCAGATCTCATTTCAGATGGTTGTGAGCCACCATGTGGTTTCTGGGAATTGAACTCAGGACCTTTGGAAGAGCAGGCAATGCTCTTAACCAATGAACCATCTTCCCAGCCTCCTCAAATTTTTTATTTGGATTTTAGTCACTATGTCTATCAGTGAAGCTAATATTATGGTTTGAATCTGATGTGTCCCACAGCTTTGGGTTTTAATGCATTTTGCCCAGTTGGTGAAAACATTTTGAGGGGTGAAGGGGCTTGGCGGGTTGAAGCAAATGACAGGTGTGATCTTTAAAGATCAGAGCCTGGTCCCTGGCTCTCACTTCCCTGCTACCTGATTAATCTTGCGAGCTGATTGCCCTGTGATCTGGGTACCATGCTTTGCCCACCATGAAATCCCCCTAAACCGCAAGCCAAGACAAATGGTTCGATCCTCAGGTCGTTTCTAGCGGATGTTTTGACAGAGCAATGGGACATTAGCGTAGGGTGGGAATCGGAGTTGCCGTTCTTTGGTAATGTGTTTCAATTAGTAATTTAGTTTATGAACATTATGTTCTCCAAGAAAATTTTCTGACCTAAGCCCCAAGTTATGCCATAGCAGTTTGTACTCTCTATAGCCCCCCCTCCTTTGTAATTAAATAGTAATTTCATGATTGTTTAGGGTCTGACTTCCTTGCCAAATTGTTTTCCCAATGAAAATAACAGCCAGGTTCGTTTAAATCATAACAGTATCCATCAGGGGTTCTTGCCTATAGCAATGCATTCTTTCTGAATGACTTATTCTAGCCACTCACTTATTCATCCATTAATAACTCCAGGAACCCTAGGAAGTGCACTCCACTAGGAAAACAAACATGAATAGAGTTTCTGCATTCAGCTAAGTGAAGAGATTTCTTTATCGTCTTAGGTAAAAGCTTCCGTTGGAAACCCAGGAGATCTCTCTAGGATCTAAAGGTTTTTCCACAAAATAGACTTGCAGATACTTCCAGCGTCATGAGAAAGATTAAAAATAAAAAAATGCATTGCTAGCTAGTGGGAGCTTATGGATTCGGGACTGACAGTTGGGGAGCCTGCTTGGGACAAACTAGTGGCAGTTGTGTGGCTTTGTCTGTTTGTGGAACCTCTGGCAGTAGGACCACGATCTATATCCCTGGTGCATGAACTGGCTTTTTAGAGTCCATCTCCTATGGTGGGATGCCATACTCAGCCTTGATGCAGAGGGGAGGAGGGGCTTGGTCTTGCCTCAACTCTACATACTGGTCTCAGTTAACACCCCATGGGTGGGCTTACCATTTCTGAGGAGTGGTTGGAGGTGGAGAGATAGGTGGGGAGGAGGGGAGGGAGAAGGAACCGTGGTTGGTTTGTAAAATGAATTTTTAAAAAAGCGTGTTGCTATCATCTCCCGTGGACTGGGAATATTATGCGCATTTGTTACTTTCCGTGTTGCTGTGATTAAATGCACCTGACAAAAAAGCCTGAGGTATGCATTGTTTTATGGCTACAAAGAGTGACAGATCTTCATCACAGGTGACGAAGCAGAGGATCCTGGTCCATCGTGGGGGTGTGAAGTGGTGAGTCTACTCCTCGTGGGGATCGTGATGCCAAGGAAGCTGATCCCAAACCAGAAGCGGGTGTGACTTTCAAATCTCAGTCCTGGTGACTCACTTCCTCCAATGGAGCCCCTACATCTCTGAAATTCTACAGTCTCCCCCAAAACCCTGCCGCCAGCTGGGAGATGAGATGTTGAAAACATAGAACTGACTGTATGGGGACGTTTCAGTTTCAAACATAAGAGTGTCCATGGCAAAAAAGATGTGTTGAGCTGTGTCTTGGATGATAAACTGGTTGTTACTAGGGGAAGAGGCAGCATTGGAGAGATTGAGACGACAGTGCTTGCCAAAGCTTGGATGTGTGACTTAGCTTGTTACTACAGAGAATGCCATGTGTCTGTGAAGCCGCGGGTGGGAGAGAGAGAGGGGGGCTGTGTGGTTGTGCAGGTGGTGGTGCAGGCAGACTGGAGGACAGGATGCTGGTCACTCCCAGGGAGGACTTTGTTTCATACCCTAGGAGCTATTTCAGGATTTTATTCAGGACCAGTAAGTGAGACTGGCTTTGCAGTTTAAACAGAGCCCTCTGGTGGTGCTGTGGGGGGACTATTGGCAAGGCTGGCTCATGGAGGAGGCTCTATCTTTTCTTTCAGGGCCTGTACAAAGGTGGGCCAGGGAGTAAGGAGAGGATGGAGCTGGACTGATGGGCAGGCAGGGTGTCAGCAGGATCTCTGGCTCCATGTGGAGTGAGGAAGAGATGGTAGGAATATAAGCTCCAGAGTTGCTATAGGTAACCAGTAACCCTCACGCCAGCCTCTTAGATATGACTATTAGTTAAAATGACAAAATAAAGTTCTCAGGGGTCATCCCCACACGCCAAAACAATGGGAACGTTGTAAATGGAGAAAGAGCAGTTGCTGTAGGGCCTCACGATCTGGAAGGATGAAGGATGGCAAAATCTAACTTGCTTTGTAATCATCAATACTGTGAGCTCTGTACAGCCACACAGAGGCAGCTTTTGGATTTTCCTTCTGGAAATAAGAATGTGGGCTGCATTGGGTTGTTAGATTGTTCACACAGTGTGGGCCGAACAGATTGCTCACCATCTCCCAAGGCCCAGAAACTGAAGACCTGGCAGCAAAGAGGAAAATTCGATTATGGACTTCCCACTTGAATGCCCTTGGGACTGAGAGGATTATCAATGAACACGAAGTCAGAGATAGGGTAGACAGGGTTTCTCTGTGTAGCCCTGGTTGTCCTGGAACTCACTCTGTAGGCAAGGCTGGCCTTGAACCCAGAGATCTGCCTGCTTCTGCCTCCTTAGTGCTGGAATTAAAGGCGTGTACCACCACTGCTCAGTTGAATTTTTAAATTTTTTGCAACAGTCATAACATCATGGTGTGAATTCTTAATAGAATTTATGGCTTGGTACAATGGTGCATGTCTATAATCTCAGCACTCAGGAGGCTGGAACATTTTGAGTTCGTGAGCAGCCTGGGTGCCTATTAAGTCTGAGGTCAGCCTGGGCTAAATAGGGAAAAGTTGTTTCAAAAAATGAAATGAAGAGCTTTGATACAGTGGCGTGCACCTGTAAGTCCAGCACTTGAGAGGTGGAGAGAAGAAGGTTAGGATTCCTATGGTGTGGGATTCCCCCCTGAATGCTCTGAATACGATTGGTATTCACAAAGAAACTGTTTTGGACCTATAGCAGGGCAGAACTTAGGTAGGCGGGGAAAATTAAACTGAATGCTGGGAGAAAGGAGGTGGAGTCAGAGAGAAGCCATGTAGCCCTGCTGGAGCCAATTGGAACATTACCCGGTGAACCACAGCCACATGGCTATACAAAGATTACTAGAATTGGTTAAATTCAGATATAAGAGTGAGCCAATAAGAATGTAGAGCTAATGGGTCAAGCAGTGATTTAATTAATACAGTATTTGTGTGGTTATTTAGTGGCTAGGTGGCCAGGAACCAACAAGTGGCCTCCTCCTTACTACATTCCTAGCCTTCCTTAGTTACAGAGTAAATCTGAGACTAGCCTGGGCTACATGAGACCCTACTTCACCACCACTACCCCAGACACATGGAAACAAAACAAAACAAAATTTACTTTCCATTTGGGATCTTAGGCTTTATAAACCTTTCTTTGTTGTAAGAAATACCCATGAAAGCAAAACCCACTCACAATTAACTGTAGCCTCAAACTTCATATACCAAGCTGAGAGGCTATCAATCAGAAACATATTTGTAACACTTCTACTGGAACACATTCACACACCATACAACTTTCATATTTAAAATGTAAGCTTTCAGTGCATTCTTACTTTGAAAAAAAATTTTTTTGCCATGTGATTATATTCACTTTGTAACCAGAAAAATAATATAAAGAATGTTCTAAAAATTGTAGAACAGACCTTCTCTATAGGGATTTCCCCTTTTGATTATTAGGGCCCAGAGGGAATACATCCTATGTGGGTTTAAATGAAACGAAAGTATAGACTATGATGAAAATCATACCGGGAAAGTGACATGTGTGTGGAGATGGAGTGTGCGTTCCCATGGTGGCTTTCTTCATTGTCCTGCTGCACGGGGAGACCCAGTTTAATTTACAGGCCCTGACTTTGTTACCAGGGGACTAGGGCGAAGTTTCCTCACTCGGTAATCCTGCTGACAGGTTGTGATGGGGTAGTCCTTCCAAGGGGTGATAATGACTTTGTATTTAGAGGGAAAAATAAATACTAACCTTGGGGGTTTAAACTGACGGACGTGTTGATGGAAAAGCTCAGCTTGTCTGTGTGCACAGGGAGAAAGTGGAAGGTCTGGAAGATGCCGGATGTCACCCCATGTCACATGTAATGATCTTTATGGCGGGTGGCACAGCTCTAAAGCCACATGCGTTTGTTAAAATAGCTCTGCGTGGAAGAACGTCACCTCAGATTTGCTTATGAAGTGCACAAAACTGTTGGGAAAGACTGAACTTCTTTACTTTGGATAAGACGCCAGATGGTTCAATCAATTAACCTTTTCTTTTCCAAGATCACTTGTGGGCAAATTGTGCAAAAGGGGCTTTAAATGGGTCCCCACAAACCTTCACATCATCTAGGAATTAATTCCACTTTTGAACCAGAGTTTTCCTTTGTAGCTCAGGTGGAACTCAAACTCATGATCCTGCTTTCTCAACCTTCCCAGTGAAGGGATCACAGGCATGCACCCAATATTCCTGGCTGACACCAGTAGTTCTTACATGTAGCTGTGATATTTTGACTTCCAGAGTCAAAAGCATGCAGGTCTCTTCAGTATGATGTTTGCATAAGGCTTTAAAGCTCGCTAGAACCCAGCTTATCCCACTTTCCTGTAATCCCTAATTGTTTTGGTCACACAAAGACCTGTTTTTGTTTCTGAATTTTGGGTTATGGGGTTGAATTGCTTACTGTATCTGCTTTTAATATATTATAATAGATGCTGTGAAGATAGCTTTGCAGTCTCCTCTCCCTCATAAAGAGCACGATTTAGCATCACATGCCCTTTGGGAGGACTCTTGAAGAGGGAATACACTCTGACCAACTTGCTACACAACTACCACGTCTGTTTCTCACAGATAATACTACATGAGCTCAGGATATGGCCCATTTCATTCTCCTGCAAGCAAGAGTCTCTGGATTCAGTCTCCAGTACTACACACATACACACAAAGAAATTACTCCATGTAATATTAGTAATATGTAGTTATATTCCCATTGTTTTGTGGTTACTAGGAAACACAGAGTAACATATGCACCTCTTTAGTGCTGACTAGAATTGGCTATTTTCCTCAGGGCTAGTCTTCCATTGAGCTAGATCTTCAGCACTAAAAGTATTCTTAAGCCATGACTTTATTTGCATCAGATTTTCTTATGGCCTTGCTTTATGGCTCTGACCTTCGGGAAGAAGGGGCAATTGAGGCAGGTTAATTTTTTTACTGGACTTTTTATAGTACTGGAGACTGAACCAAGGCCCTTGCACATATACTACTGATCGGCCCCTCCATTTTAAAAAATGTTTATTTATTGTGTGTATGGGGTACTTGTGCCATGGTGCACTTGTGGGGGTCAGAGGGCAAACTTATGGAGTTGGTTCTCCCCATCAATCTTTGTGGGGGTTCCAGGATGGAAGCCAGGTTATCAGGCTTCTACAGCAGATGCCTTTACTGTCTGAGGCAACTTGATGGCCCTCTGCCCATCTTCTGCCTTTTAATTTTTGTCCAATCCATGTTTTACTAAATTGCTCAGGCTATTCTTGAACTCATTCTGTAATCAGGGTAAGTTTTGGAGTCTTAAACTCAAGCCTCAGCTTTCCAGGGACTATAGGAATTATAGACTTTTATCACCAAGTCTTGGACATTTTGGCCTTTTAAAATAATTAATTCCATGTCCACATAGAGGGACAATACTCCTCCCAGAAGACATAGGCTAACAAGGAAAAACCCAGTGATGCTGTGAGACATCTCCCCTGAAGTTGTTGGTCAAGGGGAGCCCAGAGAACCTCAAGACAGTTCAGGCTGTTGCTACCGTTCTTGGCTATCCATCAGAAGATGACAGTATGGCCATATTGTTGAAGACAGCATGCTCTTTGGCCATAGGACTCGAAGAAATCAAGTCAGCACTGGCCAGGAACCTTTTTCTCTGTTGGTTAGCTGTCATAGGATGAAACGGTGCTGTGTAGGATGATTCAAGAGTACACTCCTCAGTAGTCTTGATATGAACCTAGAAAGCTGTAATAAGGACTCTCCTGGCAAGAACATGCGTTCAATAATGGCATCAATGTTATGGGGTAACCAACACCTTTCTCATCTTGATTTGAGGCCTCCTCCACTGGAGAAAACCCAAAACTGGCACTATAAATCTTGTGGCTACGAAGCTCATAGACTCTGGAGCCAAACTTATTACTTTTATTTTGCTACATGGAGATAGCATCAAAAATGCATGCTGAGTGCATATCCTTATACTGATAGATTAGAGGAGGGGAGAATGATTGTAAGGCCAGAGATCCAGGTAAACAGGGCAAAACAGTGTCCTCTAGACAGTGCAGGATCCCCACATTCACAGTAGCTGTGGTTGCCTGCACCAGACGTTCGTAAGACTAACGCAGTCAGCATTCCAGCACGGTTGGGGAGGACACATGACTGTCCCCCCAGCTGGAAAACAGTTGACAATTTCCAGGGAAAGGAGAGTTAATTTTCTTTAGAGATGTGATCCTTGGTAGTTTGAGCATGCTCCAGTGGATGATCCTACACCACCCTTATATGAACAGCATACACAGGACTCCGTGGAAGATACGTGTAATATATGATATTGTCACGCCACCTCTTGCGGAGTCTGTGTGGTCTCTCATGTAGCTGTGGCACAAGCTTCAAGGAAGCATGCCCACGGAGAAGGTGTGTGTGTGCTGTGCTTCCTGCATTGGAGCCCTTGCACTCTTGGCATTACCTGCTTATGTTTTAGGGAATAGAGTCTGGTTTCTTCTGCAAGGGAAGATAGTGTGTTTAAGTTTCTAGTCTACTGATGAGCCACTGCCATTATACAGGAGGATATGATGCTAATGGAGGAAGATGGGTTAACATTCGGCAAAAAGATTTCCAGGTTTAATCTCGTGCTTAGTAAATAAAGACCAAAGGCAAACTTAATAAACAATTAAGGTAGATTGGGCAAAGATGGGATAAAAACAAAAGAGATAAATGTCTGTAATGTCTTGAGACTGGTTTTGGGGAGGGTTTGAAAAGGAGTTAGAAATGTGGAGAAGGAGAAGTAAAGAAGTTCTTTTGCATAGATTGCAGAAACATAAAAAGACTGTAGACGATGTGACTGTTAACCACAACTACTTGCCCTTAGCTCAAAATGCCATGAACTCATAGCATAGATAAAGATTCATATAATGCCAAGCAACGTCTACCATGATCAACTGCAGACTCACACTGGGGACATCTGTCTGATGAAAATCTATTCTCAGGTATCTTGTATTCTAAGAATAATCTGCACTGCATGAAAAAACAGTACACACTGTTGTGCAATCTTTTCTGTATAAGGGATGAGCCTCATGCCTAAAAAAGATGCATTCAGGTGCAATTACTTTGAGTCTCGTGTCTGTCATTTTCCGACTCCTTACCCACCTATTCCTGAGACCCTGTTCGATCAGTCCCAGTGTCCCAGCTAAGCTGGTCCATCTCATGATATAAATTACATAAATATCTTATGGAAATGTATATATGCATATATATTTGTGAAGTTAGGGAGGGAACATTGGGTGGTCTTTAGGAGGAGTTGGAGCAGGGAACATTAGGAGGGAATGACCAATGTTGTGTGCAAGCATGAAGTTCTGAAAAGAACAACTATATATATCTCAATCCTGGAGTGTTGGGATATGCTTGAGACCCCAGGACTTACCAGGCTCAGGCAAGACTACCATGCGTTTGAGGCCAGCCTGGACTACATGACAAGCCCTATCTCAATAAGAACACAATAAAGGCTGTGGAGTTCCATCTGGACGGGTGAGTGTGTGCTATCTAGGGGCGGATTGTCCTGGAAGAGAGCAAAGTCTCTCCTCCCCCAGCTTCTTCTACAGGGCTGTCTTTCTTGCACACGACCCCCCCCCCCTGCGTTTTCTGCTGGGTCCTTTGCTTGGGAACAGTTTTGTGCTCCTACACTGCGGCTGAACACCCAGAGCGGTGAGTGCCTGCCTACCGGGCAAACCTCAGGGACCCCCGAAAGGGAGCATGCGCACCTCCAGCTTTGGCGGCAGGGTGTCCTGTGTTCTACTCGTCTCCGCCCTGCCCCCCAAATTCTCCCTTTTGTCCATGGATCATTGGACTACCAGGCGTCTATGTTTCGGTGCTGAGGAGTTCCATCTGGATGGGACGGTTCCTGCTTCTACACTGAAGAGATAGACCCAGAGAGTCAGTCACAACAAAGACTGGACCAAGACACCAGGCCTCTCCTGGCTCCATTTGAAGGAAGAGATGGGAAGGCGCCAATGCAAGAATTCCTCCAACAACCTGAAAGGCAACATGACATCACCAGAATCCAGGGATCCCGAAACAAGAAGAATTGTACACCCTACTCTAGAAGAATTAGAAGAAATCTACTCAAAAGTGAATTATATGAAAATAATAGAAGACCTTAAACAGGAGGTGAAAAACTGCCATAAACAATTAGAGATCACAAACAAAAAGGTAGAGGAAATGAATAAATCTCTCAAAGATACCCAAGAAAACCCCAGAAAAAGCAATCAAACAGGTAAGGGAAGCGGTTCAAGACTTGAAGAATGAAATGGAAGTAATGAAGAAAACACAAACCGAGGGAAGGATGGAGATGGAAAATCTGGGTAAGTGAACAGGAACTACAAAGACAAGTACTACCAACAGATTACAAGAGATAGAAGAAAGAATTTCAGATACTGAAGATACCATAGAGAAAATAAACACACTGATCAAAGAAAACAGCAAAACCAACAAATTCTCATCACAAAACATTCAGGAAATCTGGGACACAATAAAAAGACCAAACCTAAGAATAATTGGGATAGAAGAAGGAGAAGAAGTAAAGCTCAACGGTCCAGAAAATATATTTAATAAAATTATAGAAGAGAACTTTCCCAACCTAAAGAAAGACATTCCTTTGAAGGTTCAAGAAGCATACAGAACACCGAATAGGCTGGATCAAAAAAAAAAAAATCTCCTCGCCATATAATAATCAAAACACAAAACATACAGAATAAAGAAAGAGTATGAGGTCCTGGATAGATGTACTGCAGAAACTAAGAGACCATGAATGCAAGCCCAGACTACTATACCCAGCCAAGCTTTCATTCACTATAGATGGAGAAAACAAAATTTTCCAGGATAAAAACAAATTTAAACAATATGTAGCCACAAATCCAGCCTTACAGAAAGTAATAGAAGGAAAATCACAAACCAAGGAGTCCAACATGACCACAATAACTCAAACATCTAGAGACCCTTCACCAGCGCAAATCAAAGAAGGGAAACACACAAACTCTACTACTAAAAAAGTGACCGGAGTTAACAACCACTGGTCATTAATATCACTTAATGTTAATGGACTCAACTCACCTATAAAAAGGCACAGGCAAAGAGATTGGATACAAAAACAGGATCCAACATTCTGCTGTTTACAAGAAACACACCTTAACCACAAAGACAGGCACCTACTCAGAGTAAAGGGATGGGAAAAGGTTTATCAAGCAAATGGACCTAAGAAACAAGCAGGTGTGGCCATATTAATTTCTAACAAAGCTGACTTCAAACTTAAAGCAATCAGAAGAGATGGAGAGGGACATTTTATACTCATAACAGGAACAATTCATCAGGATGAAGTCTCAATCCTGAATACCTATGCCCCTAATATAAAAGCACCCACGTACGTAAAAGAAACATTACTAAAACTCAAGGCTGCCATCAAACCGCACACACTAATAGTAGGAGACTTCAACACTCCTCTCTCACCAATGGACAGGTCAATAAGACAGAAACCTAACAGAGAAATAAGAGAATTAATGGAGGTAATGAATCAAATGGACTTAACAGACATCTATAGAACATTCCACCCAAATAGGAAAGAATATACCTTCTTCTCTGCAGCTCATGGAACCTTCTCGAAAATTGACCACATACTTGGTAACAAAGCAAACTTCCACAGTTACAAAAAAATATGCGTAACCTCCTGTGTCTTATCAGATCACCATGGATTAAAGTTAGAATTCAACAACAATGCTACCCCCAGAAAGCCTACAAACTCATGGAAACTGAACAGTCAACTACTGAACCACTCCTGGATCAAGGAAGAAATAAAGAAAGAAATTAAAGTCTTCCTTGAATTCAATGAAAACAAAGAAACAACCTACTCAAACTTATGGGACACGATGAAAGCAGTCCTAAGAGGAAAGTTCATAGCACTAAGTGCCCACTTAAAGAAAACAGAAAAAGCACACATTGGAGACTTAACAGCCCACCTGAAAGCTCTAGAAAAAAAAAGAAGCAGACTCACCTAGGAGGAGTAGAAGACTGGAAATAATCAAACTGAGGGCGGAAATCAACAAAATAGAAACACAGAAAAACAATCCAAAGAATCAATGAAACAAAAAGCTGGTTCCTGGAGAAAATCAACAAGACTGATAAACCCCTATCCAAACTAATCAAACGGCAGAGAGAGAATATGCAAATCAATAGGATCAGAAGTGAAAAGGAGGACATAACCACAGACACAGAGGAAATTCAGAGAATCATTAGATCTTACTACAAAAGCCTGTATGCCACAAAACTGGAAAATGTAAAAGAAATGGACACTTTTTTTAGATAAATACCATATACCAAAGTTAAACCAGGACCTGGTGAACAATCTAAATAGACCTGTTAGTCGTGAAGAATTAGAAGCTGTTATCAAAGACCTCCCTACCAAAAAAAGCCCAGGACCAGATGGTTTCAATGCGAAATTCTACCAGAACTTCCAAGAAGACCTAATACCTATACTCCTTAAAGTATTTCACAATATAGAAACAGAAGAGTCATTGCCAAATTCCTTTTATGAAGCCACAGTTACTCTGATACCAAAATTACACAAAGACTCAACCAAGAAAGAGAATTACAGGCCAATCTCACTTTTGAATATCGATGCAAAAATCCTCAACAAAATCCTCGCAAACCGTATCCAAGAACACATTAGAAAAATTATCCATTATGATCAAGTAGGCTTCATCCCAGAGATGCAGGGATGGTTCAACATATGAAAATCTATCAATGTAACCCATCATATAAATAAACTGAAAGAAAAAACCATATGATCATTTCATTAGATGCTGAAAAAGCTTTTGACAAAATTCAACATCCCTTTATGATAAAAGTCTTGGAGAGATTAGGGATACAAGGGTCATACCTAAATATAATAAAAGCTATATACATTAAGCCGACAGCTAACATCAAATTAAACAGAGAGAAACTCAAAGCCATCTCACTAAACTCAGGAACACGACAAGGCTGTCCACTTTCGCCATACCTCTTCAATATAGTGCTTGAAGTTCTAGCAATAGCAAAACGACAATATAATGGGATCAAGGGGATTCGAATTGGAAAGGAAGAAGTTAAACTTTCATTATTTGCAGATGATATGATAGTGTACATAAGCGACCCCCAAAACTCCACCAAAGAAATTTTACAGCTGATAAACAGCTTTAGCAATGTGGGAGGTTACAAGATCAATTCCAAAAAATCAGTCGCCCTCTTATACACAAAGGATATGGAAGCAGAGAGGGAAATCAGAGAAGCTTCACCTTTCATGATAGCCACAAACAGCATAAAATATCATGGGGTAACTCTAACCAAGGAAGTGAAAGATCTATTTGACAAGAACTTTAAGGCATTGAAGAAAGAAATTGAAGAGGATACCAGAAAATGAAAGGACCTCCCTTGCTCTTGGATTGGGAGGATTAACATAGTAAAAATGGCAATTCTACCAAAGGCAATTTATAGATTCAATGCAATCCCCATCAAGGTCCCATCAAAATTCTTCACAGATCTTGAGAGGACAATAATCAACTTTATATGGAAAAACAAAAAACCAAGGATAGCCAAAACAATCCTATACAATAAAGGATCTGCTGGAGGCATTACCATCCCTGACTTCAAACTCTATTACAGAGCTACAGTAATGAAAACAGTGTGGTACTGGCATAAAAACAGAGAAGTCGACCAATGGAATCGTATAGAAGACCCGGATTTTAACCTACAAACCTATGAACACCTCATTTTACGATAAAGGAGCTAAAAGTATACAATGGAAGAAAGAGAGCATCTTCAACAAATGGTGCTGGCAAAACTGGATGTCAACCTGTAGAAGAATGAAAATAGACCCATATCTATCACCATGCACAAAACTCAAGTCCAAATGGATTAAAGACCTCAATATCAGTCTGAACACACTGAACCTGATAGAAGAGAAAGTGGGAAGTACCCTACAACAGATGGGCACAGGAGATCGCTTCCTAGGTATAACCCCAGCAGCACAGACATTAAGGGCAGCATTGAATAAATGGGACCTACTAAAACTGAGAAGCTTCTGTAAAGCAAAGGACACTGTCACTAAGACAAAAAGGCAACCTACTGACTGGGAGAAGATCTTCACCAACCCTGCAACAGACAAAGGTCTGATCTCCAAAATATATAGAGAACACAAGAAACTAGACTTTAAAATGCTAATTAACCCAATTAAAAAATGGGGTACTGAACTGAACAGAGAATTCTCAACAGAAGTTCAAATGGCTAAAAGACACTTAAGGTCATGCTCAACCTCCTTAGCAATCAGAGAAATACAAATCAAAACAACTTTGAGATATCATCTTACACCTGTCAGAATGGCTAAAATCAAAAACAGTAATGATAGCCTTTGCTGGAGAGGCTGTGGAGGAATGGGTACACTCATCCACTGCTGGTGGGAATGCAATCTTGTGCAACCACTTTGGAAATCAGTGTTTCGGTTTCTCAGGAAATTCGGGATCAAGCTACCCCTAGACCCAGCAATACCACTCTTGGGAATATACCCAAGAGATGCCCTATCATATGACAAAAGCATTTGTTCAACTATGTTCATAGCAGTATTATTTGTAATAGCCAGAACCTGGAAACAACCTAGATGTCCTTCAATGGAAGAATGGATGAAGAAAGAGTGGAATATATACACATTAGAGTACTACGCTGCAGTAAAAAACAATAACTTCTTGAATTTTGCATGCAAATGGATGGAAATAGAAAACACTATCCTGAGTGAGGTAATCCAGACCCAAAAAGATGAACAGGTGATGTACTCACTCATAATTGGTTTCTAGCAATAAATAACCGTCACGGAGTCTACAATAGATGAACCTAAAGAAGCTAAATAAGAAGGTAAACCCAAGGAAAAACATATAGTTATCCTCTTGGCTATGGGAAGTAGACAAAATTGCCGGGGAGAAAAGTGGGATCTTGGGGGTGGGGTGCGATGGGGGTAAGGGGAGATGGGGAGAGAAAAGGGAGAAGGGGAGGAAGGGGGAACTTGGGGAAACAGGATGATTGGGATAAAGGAAGGTTGGATAGGGGAGCACGGAAGCACAATTCTTAGTTAAGGGAGCCACCTTAGGGTGGGCAGGAGACTTGAACCTAGAGTGGCTCCCAGGAGCCCAAGGCGAGGTCCCCAGTTAGTTCCTTGGGCAGCTGAGGATAGGGAACCTGAAATGACCCTAGCCTATAGCAATACTGACGAATATCTTGCATATCACCATAGAACCTTCATCTGGTGATGGATGGAGATAGAGACAGAGACCCACACTGGAGCACTGGACTGACCTCCCAAGGTCCCAATGAGGAGCGGAAGGAGGGAGAAGATGAGCAAGGAAGTCAGGACCACGAGGGGTGCACCCACCCACTGAGACAGTGGGGCTGATCTATTGGGAGCTCACCAAGGCCAGCTGTACTATGACTGAAAAAGCATGGGATAAAACCAGACTCTCTGAACATGGCGAGCAATGAGGGCTGATGAGAAGCCAAGGACAATGGCATGGGGTTTTGATCCTACTTCATGTTCTGGCTTTGTGGGAGCCTAGCCAGTTTGGATGTTCACCTTCCTAGACATGGACAGAGGGGGGCAGACCTTGAACTTTCCACAGGGCAGGGAACCCTGACTGCTCTTTAGACTGGAGAGGGAGGGGGAGAGGAGTGGGGGAGGGGAAGAAGGGTGGGAGGAGAGGGAGGGAAATGGGAGGCTGGGAGGAGGCTGAAACTTTTTTTTTTTAAATAAAAGTAAAAAAAAAAAAAAGAACACAATAAAACAGAACACTTGAAAACCAAAGCGTGTATTCTTCAGCCATTTCAAATCCTGTTTGGATTCAGGTGAAAGAAAAATGAAAACTTTAAAACTAACATTCAACTTTCATAAAGTAATTTTCTTTCCTGTTTTCAGACCAGTACACAGATCTAGCTTCCAATGCCTTCATTCCCCACTGACTTCTGGTGTTAATACAACTAAATAATTTTTCTAAATAATTTAACTCACTAGTGTTTTATGTGAATTAGTCCTGTTGCCCCAGGTTGTGTATTTTTTTTTAACCACAGGATTGTAGCTTATATTTTCTGAATCTAATTAACTAATACTCTGTCAAGAAACGTTTCTGTAAGTCCCAAGTCCAGGTCTCTGGCCTCCATCTTTGGAGGCCAAGTCCCGTGCTCACCAAGCCTTGACTCCTCCCCGAGGAGTGTCAAGCCAGCCAAAATCTTGACCACTCCCCAATCTATCTAAACTCTTACCCAAGGAAGTTCCCAAATGGTCCCCTCCCACCTCTATCCTCTGGTCGTGGTTGCAGCTTCCCGGTTCCCCCTTGGTGCCACCCGAGAGCACAGGAATCCCATTAAGAATCCCATTAAACCTATATATTTTTTAATTTGGCTTGTTGTGATTTGGCTTGATTGTGATTTTTGAGTTGGCAGAGAGCTCATGTTAGGAAAATTCCTAATAGTTTCCTTTTACACTAGAATGTTAACAAATGATTACTTTATTTATTTATTTATTTTGGAGGTGTGTGTGTGGGGGGGGGTTGAAATAGGGCTTCCCAGTGTCCTGGCTGTCACAGAACTCCCTCTCTACACCAAGCTGGCCTTGAACTTGAGATTCACTTGACTCAGCCTCCCTAATGCTAGGATTAAAGGTGTGTTATGCTGTACCCAACTGTGTTTTTTGTTTGTTTGTTTTTAGTTATCAAGATAGGGTTTCTCTGTGTAGTTCTGGTTGCCCTGTAACTTGCTTTGAAGATCAGGTTGGACTCAAACTCACAGAGATCTACCTGCCTCTGCTTTCAAAAGTGCTGGGTGTACCACCACCACCTGCTGCCTTTTTGTTTTGTTTTTTGTTTTTTCAAGATAGGGTTTCTCTGTATCTTTGGAGCCTGTCCTGGAACTCTTGTAGACCAGGCTGGCCTCGTACTCACAGAGATCTGAAAGCACTAAGAACATCTTATTTAGTTGTACAGAAACCCAATATTGTCAATAATGATCTATGCTTGCTCTCTAATCTTCATACTGTTTAGATCATTCAGTTAAAGGGTGTTGTGGTCCATGCCTGTACTTCCAGCACACTGGAGGCTGAAGGTTATACAGTGAGTGCTAGCCCAGCCTAGGTAACATAGCAAGTTCTGTCTCACAAACAAGAGCACACACATTTAAGGAACCCCTCTACACGGTGTTCTTTCTTTTTTATTTTCTTTCTTTGAGACAGGTTTTCGCTTTGTAGACCAGACTGGCCTTGAACTCTCAGTGAGCCCCCTGCCTCAACCTTCTGAGTGTTGGGAGTACAGGCCTATAGCACCACATCCCGCTCGTGTTCTTCCACAGGACGTCCACCCTCATAATAATAATGTTACAGTGCAGGGCTAACTTCTGTAATAACTTGGGGGATGACTTCATATTTCTCCAATAGGTTTTGTCTGCAGCAAAAACGTGGGTGACTCAGGACAGGTCCATACCCAGAAGATCATAATGTGGCTGCTAACTACAGAGTGGAAAGTCCACGGTTTTGGCAACCCTATTATCTCTGAGCAAATGACCTTTGGCCCCTGAACCATAGTGCCAACTAACTATCCCAGCCTGGGAAGAGGCAGGTTGCAAAGCTCACAGGCACAGTCGCGGGACTCTTAAGCGAGGACTACAAAACCCAGCATGCAATGCAACACCGACGAGTCTGTGCGCACTGACGTCTAACTCTTCGCGCCTTATTCTGTGGCTAGGGTTGCTGTCAGAAGGGAGTGTTTACTCCTTTTCCTCACGGAACTGTGTCTGTCCGGGGTCCGAGATGGACAAAGTTTGTGCGGTTTTCGGAGGCTCCAGGGGGATCGGCAGGGCAGTAGCCCAGCTAATGGCACAGAAGGGCTACCGTCTGGCGATCGTCGCCAGAAACCTGGAAGTGGCCAAAGCCGCCGCCGGCGAGCTCGGCGGTAGGTACCTGAAGAAGTGCCCCCTCCGCGCTGCCGCATGCCAGCCGTCGAGCCTGACTGAGTCCATGCGCTCCCGGTCACTGGCCCTGTAGATCAGTCTGCGCCCAAGATCGCTCGTGACCCATGACCAAGTCCTCAGTGGGGCTCTCGCTCACCCCAGGCAGATCGCGAGGACCCCTGAGAAGCAGCTATCTCCCCATGGCCAGTATGGACATTTGACAGCCGCCTTGCTCTGACCTCTGGTAGGAGAGAACCGTCCTTGGTGAAGTCAGGGAGGTCAGGCTGCCGGGTAGAGACGGCTAGATTGCATTTTCCAGAGAGCTCTTCACACAACAGTATTTCAAAGAGAAACCTGAGTAGCAGCCCGTCGATCAGGGTTGCTTTCCCAAGTTAACCAAACACTTTAATAAGTTATTAATTTGTTTCGTCAGATCCTTTTAAATGCATTCCAATTCCAGCCCCCTCCCCCTCGATTATTAATAGCCATTTGGTTGCGAGTTTAAGTCTCGATGATTGTGAGAAGACAACATGGAAGACAGTGGTGTTAGTAGAATGGAGAAAAATACATGTCCCTATCAGGAAAGCATTGGGTATTACAGGTCTGAAGGTGTAGCCAGTGCCTGCTATATTTATGTACTTATATGGAAACAGTCTTGATAATGTAACTCAGACTGGCTTTGAACTTGGGATTCTTGTGCCTCAGTTGCTCCATTGTTGAGATGACCTTACTTTATTGTGACATCTTTAGTACAAAGCACACTTTGACCCTGCTCCAGCCTTCCCTGCTTCCTCTGACACTGGGTCTCACTATGCAGTCTAGGCTTCCCTTGGATCCAGATCTGGCCTCTGCCTCCTCAGTGCTGGGAACACAGGCGGGCACCATGTGCTAGCCGGTCATCCTGGGTGTGAACACAAGCTTCAGCACCCAGTCAGCCCTCCTTCCTGTTTTCTATACAACTGTTACTCCGTGTGCTTCCTTTGGGATCTCCTCCATGCGTCTTGGCTACCCAGGAGGGTGTACCCCTATCATAAACTAAGGGGCATGTGTGTTAATATGGTAACCTGTTAAATAGAAAATACTTTTCCTTTGAAGTATAATTGCTTGTGTATGGTAATAGGGATCAAACTCAGAGCTCTACTGAGCCACCTCTTCTGCCTAGGCTGGCCATAAACTTACAGCTGCAATCTCCTCTCTCAGTGCTGGGACTGCAGGCATGCCCAGATTTTATTGCAGGTTTTAAAATTTCATGCCTTTTATTTAGGTGGGTGGGTATGTTTATGCTATGGCACACGTGGGGAAGGCAGAGGACAGTCTGCTCTCTCTTTCCACCGTAAGTTCACTTAGCAGGCGTACTGGAAACTACCCTTACCCAGTGAACTTGCTGACCTCAACTATTTTTACTTTTAAACATTCTAAGCTTGCTTCTTCTGAAGCATTTGAGGTCTCACTTACCCAGGATAGCCTTCAACTTGTGGATCCAGCAAGTCGCACACCGTGGACAGCCTGGTAGTGCTGTGCTCGGCAAGGAAACCCCAAAGTTCCAGTTAGTTTTCTGTGATAGTTTATCTCAGGGGCCCACTGTAATCCCAGCGTTTGTCAGGCTGAATTCAAAGGCCTGCTGAGGCAGTACAGTAAGACCTTGTCTCAGAGTAAAAACAAACACAAGAAGAAGGAAGAAATAAAACCTCATTATTTCTTCTTCACCTCTGCCGACTATGTCCCTTTCCTTAGGTGGTCCATGGGCACAGGAACCCACGACATGCCTTCAATTCTAGGCTCAACACGGGCTCACCTCATAGTCTAATCACAATGCAAAAAGTTAGAAATTCAAGTGGAGATTTACAGGCAATTCTGATTTAACTTTTTTCATAGGAAACCACTTGGCATTTAGCTGTGATGTTGCTAAAGAGGAGGATGTTCAGCATACGTTTGAAGAAATGGAGAAACATTTGGGTCCAGTCAATTTCCTGGTAAATGCAGCTGGCATTAACAGGTTGGTCAAACATTGAGGTAAATTTCTTATGTCTTTTTAAAACAAGATTTTTCTTACTGGGTCATGTCTTGGTTACTTTTCCACCGCTGTGACAAAATACCATGACCAAGGCAATGGAGTGTTACACTGAGGTATGGTTTCAGAGGGTTGGAGTCATGTTGATGGAGTGAAGCCATGGTGGCAGCAAGGTTGCAGACTCCTGTCTTGATCTGTGTATAGGAGGCAGAGATGGAGGTACGACGGGAACACTTAGCTAGAAAGCACCCTTATACTATATCTTAAATCAGGATGGTAATTATGTTTTAACTTGATTTTTAAAAAGATCTTGTTTTGCTATTTTAAAATGTTATGTGTCTGGGACCGTGCACATGGATGCAGTTGCCTGTGGATACCCGGGGGCTGGAGTTACAGGTGGTTGTGAAGTTCCTGATGTGGGTGCTGGGAACTGAACTCAGCTCTACTGAAAGAGCAGTTGGAGCTTTTAACTCTGAGCCAGTTCTCCAGCACCTAGACGTGAATGTTTTGTTCTACTTGTTCACGTTCTGCTGTTTCCTTCTTGTAGAGATAGTCTCCTAGTGAGAGCAAAAACTGAAGACATGATATCTCAGCTTCACACTAACCTCTTGGGCTCCATGCTGACTTGCAAGGCGGCCATGAAGACGATGATTCAGCAGGGTGGATCCATCGTTAATGTAGGTGAGTTCTTACCTTTGTGGGTTTCTAATTATGGCATATAAACATCAGAGTACTCAATCCACTGATTTCCTTGATCAACAGCGAAGTTTATCCTTTTGGTATCTATGGGAAACGTATTTAACCGGTGAATGAATGAGACAAATCTCACAGATGTACTTCTCCACAGGAGTCAGCTAGGCGTTAAATGATAACTTACCAAGTATTAAAAAATGACGTCTAGATTCAGTGTTCTAAGACTGTATGGCATGGGAGAGACCACAGCTGTGCACATTTAGAAGTCTTGCTGTATATGAATGCTGTACCAATTCTGTCAGCAGTTTCAATTTTCAAGACAAATCAGCCATCCCATTTTCTTTCTTTTCTTTTTCTTTTTTGTCAAACCTATAATGATTGTAAGAGCCCAAGGGCCAGATGATATACTATGAGATTGTGTTTCCTAGAAAAACCAGGATGCTACACACGTGTTACCTCAACAATATGGCTGCCTATGAGAAGCCAAGGACAATGATACTGGGTTTTGATCCTCCTCCATGTTCTGGCTTTGTGGGAGCCTAGTCAGTTTGGATGTTCACCTTCCTAGACCAGGATGGAGGGGGGAGGACTTTGGACTTTCCACAGGGCAGGGAACCCTCACTGCTCTTCAGACTTGAGAGGGAGGGGAAGAGGAGTGGGGGAGGAGGAGAGGAGTGGGAGGCTGGGAGGAGGCGGAGATTTTTCTCAATAAAAAAAAAATAAAAAAAATATCCTACCTAAAAAAAAAAAAACCAATATGGCTGCCTACACAAGACATGGACAGTGATCTATCAGTAGATGTCTTAGTTAGGGATTATGTTGCTGTGAAGAGACGCCATGCACATGACAACTCTTATAAGTAAAACACTTAATTGAGGTAGCGGCTTATATAGTTTTAGAGGTTCAGTATATTGTGGTATGGAGCCTGGCTGTGTGTAGGCAGACGTGGTACTGGAGAAGGTGTTGAGAATTCTTATGTCTTTGCTCATAGGCAACAGGAAGTGGTTTGTTTTATTGGGTGTGACTTTAGCATCTATGAGACCTCAAAGCCCACCTCCACAGTGTGACACTTCTCCATCAAGGCCATACCTATTCTAACAAGTACACACCTAATAGTGGCACCCCCTTTGGGGGCCATTTTCTTTCAAAGCACCACAGTAGACATTGTTAAGACAGAAGGGGGAAAACTCAAGGGGTCCTGTCCTACCCCTAAAGAAAGAACTACAGGAAAGTAAGGGCTGATAAGAACAGAAGAAGTAGCCTTCCCTAAGGGTGAACCCCCTAATTGGTTATCCAGTGCCAAGTGGTCAGGCCTGATACCCTTACATATAAGCAACACTAGAAAACAGCATAAAAACAGCAGGATTTTTATGCATTTATATATATGTAACAATAATAATAAAGAGAAGAAGACTTTTAATTTGAGAGACTGTGAGGGGCAACTGGGAGGGTTGGATGAAGGAGGAGGTAGAAGTTTTATTTTTAAAAGTTGCAAAGAAATCCAACCTAATTTTTAAAATTAAAAAAAAACTTGTAGACATGGAGGCTAAATAATAATTATAATAATTACCTACAGCAATTGCATGGATCACTGATCTCTCTGGTGTCAAGGTTTAAGGAACATTAGCGCTCGGCCTTTGAGCTTGCTGGAATCACAAGGAAGAGGCGTTGTGGGTTGAGGCCTGAAGAGCGGAAAGTACAGAATGACATGGAATTTGATTTCGGTTTAGTACTTAAGACTTGCAGCAGATCGTCTACTTTTTATTTTTAAGTGAGAAGCAATACCTTAAATGGCTGCACAAGGGTCACAGTGCTCGTTAGATCTCTCTCTTAGGAGGAACGGGTGACCTGTGGCCTTCTGACATGGCCACTTCAGATTCTGGGTTCTTAAGAACCACACTGGCCCAAGACTGCTTGGACCTCACAGAGCAAATCTGTTAAAACACCTACATTTTAGATAAGTTTCAGAAACCTAAATCCTTAGAATCTTAGAATGTTGCTAAGATGAAGTGGACATAGTTATTCTATAGAAAAGTACCACAGGAAGGGCTGAACCTGTAGACTTGGTATTTTACAAGTCATTACTTGGACCAGATGAAACCGGAGTGTGGCCTAGGTGCTGGTATGAAAGCTCCTTGTCAGACCTTGCTGCCGTGCCTGGAACTTTACACTTTTTCTGTTTTTCTTAACCTGATGGTTTTCTTTCTTCCTGTGCTGCTTAGTTTTCTTCCTCTCTCTACGAAGGAACCACATTTGGTGATGGGTTCGCGACAGCCCAGTTGGTGCAGCACAGAGAGATGGCAATGGTTCTGTAGATAACTTTTACTATTTTACTGTTCCTCTTCATGCTTAGGGACACATATACCTGTCATTGTTTGCGGGTCTGTGCATTCATAGGCTTGTGTCTTGAGAACAGTGGGAGGTGCTCCACAGTGCAGAAGAAGTCACAGGTCACCTCGGTGTCCTCGGAGATGCTCTCACCACCGTGAAACCACCCTGCAGTGGCATCTGGAAGGGGCCACTGTCATCAGGCAATGGTTGACTGTACAATACAAGTAAACATTTTAACCTTGGGTTTCTTGAGTGTAAAAAAAAGTAGAGAATTCTCTTTTTCTAAAATAATTTCAATTTTGTGTTAGTGTTAGGTTCCTGTTTAATTTTTGTATTGTAAGCACAGGCCAGTGGTGCAGAAAATTACTTCCCTACTTCTGTTTTTTGCATAAACTGTATGTATTTGCATAAATTGATATTTGAATTATAAATTATTTTTACATATTTATTAGACAAGGTCACTGAGTAATCTTTAGTAGCGAGTACAAGGTAAATATAAACAAAATTGTAAAACGTCACTGTTAGGAAGTTCGTATAGTCAGTATTGATTGGCAGTAGTTTAATGTACTGGATTCATTCTTGGAGGTGAAAGTGGATCTTGTTCTTATCTGCAATAGACTCATAAATTAATCAGCCTTTATTTTACATCGTCCGGCTTTAACTCATTTCTGCCTGGGCTTGTTACCTTTCTGTTGCTATGATAAATACCATGGCCCAGAATACTCACGAAAGAGAGAGTTTATTTTGGCCTATGGTCCCTGAGGGATACAAGTCCATCATGGTGGGGAGGCAAGAGGCAGGCATGATGGCAGAAGCAGGAAGCAGAGAGGTGATAACATCTCAACCACAAGCATGAAGTAGAGCGGGAATTAAAGTAGGGTGAAGCTACATACTCCTAAATCCCGTCCCTCCCCCCATGACACACCTCCTAAACTCCCTAAACAGCAGCACCAGCTGGGGCCAGGTGTTCAAGTGCCCTGGCCTAGGGCACTTTCCTCATTCATGCCATCAGCCCGCCCACCCAGCACCCTATTTAACCTCTTCCACCCTTTCACGTACAGAACAGATCATGTAAGCTCACTTCCCTGTCCCTGGTGGTTTGGCATCATTTTCTTTCCATTCCTCTTTGCCGTGTGTGTCACGGTCAGGTTGACCCCTTTACCTGTTACTTGTGGAAGGACAGACAGAGTTACTCATTTTAGCAAAGAACGGAGGAAGGTGGGTTTCCCTTTCCGTCTGTGGACTGTGCATTGTGTGAATTTTCAAAGTGCAGAGCAGTTGGTTTACCCTCACTTCATTTCCTCTCTTCTCGCAGGGAGTGTTATTGGTTTCAAAGGCAATGTGGGCCAGTCCGTGTACAGCGCCACCAAAGGAGGGCTCATTGGGTTTTCACGCTCGCTTGCTAAAGAGGTTGCACGGAAGAAAGTCAGAGTAAATGTGGTTGCACCAGGTCAGTGAAGACTACAATAACCGTAACATGGTTGATGAACAAATTGGTCGTCATTAATTGACATTTGGGTAGTGTATCTCTAAAATCACTGTGGAAAGAGATAATAAGCTAGCGACTAAAGACATTTTCCTCATGTTTTACATAAGATTCTTTACTTTTAAATTCTGCACAAGCTAAGAAATACGTTATGGTAAGAGAACCTTGGAAGAGCATCTTGTGTTTTGAGACAAGATCTTCACTATACTCTCTAGTACTGGGACTGTAGGCTTGCTCTACCACATCAGGCTTATTCTAGCCACACTGACAATTTAGAAAATTGTCACCAGAGGTTCAACATAATCTACCTAAAGCTACCTGGCTGTTTCATGGAGAGCTGAAAGATAATGTCCCCAAGGTTTCCTTTAGAATTATAATATTTATGTCTTTTTATCCTTCTGCTACAGTCTCCTCTTAATGATCTCGGATTCTCCAGTGTCTTATTATGTTTTTATTTACTTATTATCCCCCTTTTGTTTATTTATACATTATTTGTCATTTGCTAATAAAAATATGCCATAATTCAGATCTATGTGTCACGGCTAAGATAGTGTAACATCTTTGTCTTACAATTTTAATTACTTAAGAGGTTTACTACTGTAGACCTCCGCCACCTTTCGCTTTTAACTCCCTCACGGCTCCAGCTTGGACCTGAGAGTTGGCACTAATATTGAGCCAGCGGGTGTTTTTCAGGATGTTCTGTGAACCTGTTTTCTGCCTCGCACACTTTTATTCCAGTTCACTGTTCAGTCACAGGCTAGCTAAGTCCAGACAGTCCAAATCCACGCGCACTTAGAAAGTTATTGCGGCTTGGATGTGTCGTCTATGAAGGAGAAGGGGCCCTGAACAAAAGCTATCCATGGAAAGCTGCATTGCTACTATGTAGGCCTGGCTCTCTGCCTCCGTATGCTTTGTGCAGGCTGCCACTGTCAGTGCTGGCTGAGCTAGCTGTCTACTACCATTACAGGTGGTGATTCGTGTGTGGAGCACCACGATTTCTCCCTCTCTCTCTGGGGCTGTAGTGGTATGAGTAATGAGGAGTCAATTCTATTTTCTGGTGCTGTAAATGGCTGGGAGGAACGTCCTTTCCAATTCACACAGACTCATGCAGTGGATGTCCTGGGTGGCTTCCTCTGGGCCAGGGATGTCCTAGGTCCAGGAGTAGCAAAAATGAATATTTCTGCTGCAGGATGCGGAGTATAGCTGGAAAGACAGAAATGAACAAATCACTGCAATGTCCAGTGCTGAAGGTAGAATAGATGTGTACCACACTGGGGAGATGCTGAAGAATGTCTGTTGTGGATTAGTTGTCAAGGCAATGGGATGAATGGTGGAAATCCAGCTTGTATACAAAGAAGAAATTTTAAGACTGTTATGGAAGTGTCTTAGAGAAGATCTTATTTTTCCAGTGCAATTCATATTGGGGATAGAATCTATTGCTAAAATGTGCCCACTTAGTAGGGTAGCCTTTGTAATATTACATTGTGTATGTGTGTATGTGTGTGTGTGTGTGTGTGTGTATGTGTGTGCTTGTGCATAGCTTAGATTGAAATAAGATTTAATCAATTCTATAGATTATTTATTGACTTAATTTTGATATTAAGTATAAGCACAGGCTTCTCTTTCATTTCCCAGCTGCCCAGACCCGAATAATCACACTGAAACTATATTAATTACAACACTGTTTGGCTAATGACTCAGGCATTTTTCTAACTAGCTCTTACATCTTGAATTAACCCATTTCTATTAATCTGTGTGTTGCCATGAGGCTGTGGCTTACTGGTAAAGGTTCTGAGCATCTTTCTCCTTCAGCAGCTACCATGGTGTCTCTCTGACTATGCCCTCTCTCTTTCTCTCTCTCTTTCATCCTGGCTATATTATGCCCTGCCATAGGTCAAAGCAGCTTTATTTATTAACCAATAAAAGCAACACATATACAGAAGAGCATCGCACATCAATTAAGATATGTCAGCATCTTCACTAGATCTCTAAACAGAGCTAACAAACGTGTACTTATGGTATACTTACCCATGCACTCACGTGTGGAGGCCAATCAATCAGTTCTCCCCTATATTTTTTGAGACAGAATCTCTCCCTGAACCTGAAGCTCACTGTTTAAGCTTACTGAGACTGTGATCTGTTTGTCTTCCCAGTGCTGGTCCTTCGTGTTGCCATGCCTGGCTGTGATGTGGATACAGGGTTCCAGACTGAGGGCTTTATGCTAGTAAGGAGCCTCTTTCTTCACCGAGCCATCTTCCTAGCCCTCAGACCTCTAGTTTGTTTCTTTTTATGTCGTTTACTTCAAGTGGAGGTTCCATAGGAAAACAGTTGAAAAACAAATGTAGCAGGAAAACCAGGGAACAAGGCGAATAATGACTGCCACTCTGTGCTGAATCTGACTGTTCTTTAAAGGTCTTGTTCTACACCTTGGTCTTTACTGCTTGGCTTATAAAGTAAAGTTGTTATCATAGATGAATCTTGTTAATTGGAAATCAATGATTTATATTAGATGTACTATTTGATAGATTGACTATAGTCAATTACTACTCAATATGAATCAATGAAATGTACTTTCTTCTGAGATTATAAAATATAAGTTCTCACTGGACAAGAACTACATGCTTGCTTTTAGAAGCCAGAGTATCCCAGACTCTAAACAGTTCATATTTTAAAAGTGGGCTTTGAGATGTGGCTGGAGCTTTTGCCCAGCATGCACTGGGCCCTGAGTGTGACCCCAGACACAGCCCTCCCACCCCCTTGCTGGATGCTGGGTGTGTCATTGTATGTCCGGTAGTGAAGTGTTGTGTCTTTGTGCTAGAATGCACGTCACTTCAGTCACTGTTTCTTGATCTGAGGGATAGCGGCTTTGTCACCAGCTGGGCGATCAGTGCTCAGTGAAGCACTGCAGCAGCACCCTCTGCTGGACAGCGCCATCTGCTGGTGGTTTACTGGTTTTGTAGCCATTTAAGTCTGTGAACACATGGGACAAAGGTGGGGAGTTCAGAGCCTTTACAAATATGAATGATATGGGGACAGTCTTTTGGGGCTCTGGAAAGTAAGACCACATAATGATAAATGAATGGGATGTTCAGGGGCCACTGATACCTCCTCTCAGCTCTGTGATATATGGGGTCCGTATCTGAGAGTAACTGTAGGTAGTGTTTGGGCTGTGAATTTATGTCTATGGGAGACATGGTTCAAGAGCATTGGCACAGGATAACATTGACATTTGGTACAGTCCAAATGATTTATTGTAAGAGACTAGCCTAGCATTTCTTGTTTCATTTCTGATGACCTGGAGCATGATATGAAGTCTGAAGAGCTGCAGGTAGGTGGGTCAGAGTAGCCTTTGTGCTCGGTACTGTCATGGTGATGACGTGGCAGTAGCATTTGCTAACGTCTATTCCACAGCTGAAGGGTGACCCTCCCTTGTATTCCGCAGATTTTTCCTAGTAATGTGTCATTAGTTGTAGCCCATAAACCATGCTAAGGTAAGATTATTAACAGTAGGGAAATGAAGGGAGCACAGGGTGAGGGCAGTGTGGTCAGCACTGGAGCCTTTATGTAATAGTTCTGTGCACCTAAAGTGCACTAAGATAAAGTCTACTAACTAAAAGGACACCGTGGAGAGAAGAGAAGGGTACCTAGGAGTATCGTTCATTGTCACATTGCGCACAACCCAAGAGGAAAAACTGGTATGTCGGGGCAAATTCTTCCCTCCCTTAAGCAAACAAAAGAAAGCGTTTCTTATTTAGTCCACATGTGCCCTGGAGGCGGCAGAGGACAGCATCAGGGGTCTGTTCTTTCCATCTTTGGATCCAGGGATTGAACTCAGGTCATCAGACTTTTGCAGCAAGTGGCTTTATGCACTGAGCCATCTCACAAGCCCTTCCCTTTCCTTCACACCCTTGTTACGTTTAGACTTTATTGCAGTTCAGCGATGGCCAACAGCTCTCTCTGAGATGTTTCGCTCCTGGTATGTGTCCATAGGTCTGCAGAGAGGCTGTGGACAGTCCTCCTGACAACTGATACCCTTATTTTCCAAGCAGGAACTGTGGAGGAGACCCCCTTTATGTTTCAAATGACCACACACCTATTTGTGTGTAAGAAATTATGTAAGAAATGAGGGCTTTTTTTTCTCAGTTTTTTACCTTCTAGTCATGATGACTGCTTATTCAAAAGCCAGCCATGCACGGCCAGAGGAGCCCTCAGGGGACCTGCCATCTTTGATTGGTTTGTTCCTCCTGTGTCCGTGCACAGCTTCCTTCTCTCAGAGCTGTGTAGCATCACAGAGCAGGGGATAGAACCTTGATTTGTGAACCTGAATCCAGTGGTGTCCTCTCCACAGGAAATCCCACCAGAACCAGCTGGGAGTCGGCCTGAAAGTTGCTAGCCTATACTGACAAGAGTGTCCCTAAACCATGGCTACTGTAATTTCTCGTGGCTTATTTTTGCTTGCTTTTTAGATTAAACTGCATCATTTTTCTGCTGAATTTACTAAGTTAGTATAAAACACTTTGTGCCAATTTTGTTAGAACTTTAGAGTAAAAGACAATTGAATCATGAATTCTTTGCGACCCAAAGAGATTTTCCTTTTTTAATTTAAAAATACGAGGACTACAGAGAACTCAAGAACAATGGCAATGGGTTTTTGATCCTACTGCATGTACTGGCTTTGTGGGAGCCTAGGCAGTTTGGATGCTCACCTTACTAGACCTGGATGGAGGTGGGTGGTCCTTGGACTTCCCACAGGGCAGGGAACCCTGATTGCTCTTTGGGCTGACGAGGGAGGGGGACTTGATTGGGGGAGGGGGAGGGAAATGGGAGGCGGTGGTGGGGAAGAGACAGAAATCTTTAATAAATAAAGAAAGAAAGAAAAAAGAAAAAAATGTTGAGATTATTCATGAATCAGTATTTCTGTCATTTGCACTCCCCTCTCCACTCCAGCTCCTCTTGCTTCTCTCCCATCCCCCTCTTGTGTTCACGATCTCGTCTTCAGTTGTTTGTAACAATAACAGATACTGGTGTGATGCTACGTCCTTTTAGTGTGCGTTCTGTGTGCATGTATTTCGGGCTGACTGCCTGGGATCGGCTAGCCTACTGGGGGCTCATCCTTCGAGGGAATTGAGTCTCCTTTTGTCAGCAGCCATTAATTGGCTGCAGCTCTTCATCTCGGGGTCAGGCCTCATGAGATTTCCCTTCCATGCTGCCGTGTCAGCTGACACTGCCATTGTGTAGGTCTTGTTTAGGTGACAATATTGTTGAGATTTCATGGGTTCAGCCTCCCTGTCATATGCAGGGAAAACCTATTTCATAGCAGACATCTTGGTCCACTGACTTACAGTCTTCCCGCCCCTCTTCTGCAATGTCCCCCGAGCCTTAGTTAGGGATAGTAACACGAAGTTTTTAGCATTAACATTAGTGATTTTATTTCACTCAATTTTTATAATCTGAGGTGATTGTAGGGTTCATTTTCTCTGCGGCACCCTTGAAAAGAAGCAGGCCAACACATCATTGGATCTCAGTAACTCTCAGGTTCTTGAGAGAATTGGATTCTGCTGGATTCTGGCTCCATACCGAAGAACTAAGTTCCACCTTTGGGCCACATGTGGTGGCCCACTCCCAGCTCTCAGGAGGCAGAGGCAGGCGGGTCTCTGTGAGTCTGAGACGAGCCTCGATGACAGGAGTTCCAGGACAGCCAGGGCTACACAGTGAGACCCTGTCTTAAAACAGCACGTTTGCTCGTCATTTGGAAGTCCGCAGAGGCTGTCTCTCTGTCTGTGCCAGCCGCTCCCTTCATCCTTTCCTCCCCGTGCTGTGCTTGAGGATGAAAGGAAATGCCGCTGAGTTCTCAAATAAATGCGCTGAGATTTCATTGTAGAGGAGGTTGTGTTTCACGGTATAGTCTCAGGCAAACACAAGTAATACAGCATCCGTATTGTTATTTCTGGCCTTCATTATAGGCCATCTGTAACTCATAATGTTCATATTTTTTCAATAGTTCTATCTGGGTGCAGTGATTTTATATATATCTGTGTGGACAGCTTAAAAGGAAAAGTACAAAGAAAATCATGATCGGGTGTACAATTCTAGTAACAACGTCACTTTGATGTCCAGCGGTGATCAGATGATAATGTTAGCGTTTTGGCATGTATGTTTCACCTTGTTTATACATGCAATTCATGTGTAGCCTACTTTTAAGATTACAGATGTGGATCTTCATTTATGTCATTGGTACCAACATTATTTTATGCTGTAGATGTTGTCAGCTGGCTCCCTGTTGAAATACCTCTCAGTTTGTTTCCAGATTTCATGAGTAGCCTCTCACTGTCTTAGATTTTATGAGAGAGAGAAAAAACTACAATTGTTTCTCACAGGACTTTAAAGAAAACATTTAAGTTTTCATGAGTGAAAACTCAAAGTAAACTTAATCATCTAGTATTACACAATAAACTAGCAGAAGATTCCAGTATTTAGCTCAGTTATCAACATATCACTTGTAAATGATAGTATATTAAAGTTGATTTATAATCTAATTTATTTAGCTTTAACGTAAGTCAATTTGAAAACTTTTGTGTGTGTGAGTGTGTGTGAGTGTACGGTGAATTTTCACTTCCTATGGCTCGTCTGGCAGTTCGTACACTTTTGTCACCCTGAACTTTTACCTGGTGCTCTCATGAAGATTAGTATTTGCTTTTTCTTTCTTTTTTCTTCCTTCCTTCCTTCCTTCCTTCCTTCCTTCCTTCCTTCCTTCCTTCCTTCCTTCCTTCCTTCCTTCCCTCCCTCCCTCCCTCCCTCCCTCCCTCCCTCTTTCTTTCTTTCTTTCTTTCTTTCTTTCTTTCTTTCTTTCTTTCTTTCTTTCTTTCTTTCTTTCTTTCTAAACCTAGTGATTGAAGTTGGGCATGGTGGCATACACCTTCAGTCCTAGCACTCAAAAAATGGCAGGGGCCAGTGGATTTATGTGAGTTTTAGGCTAGCCTGATCTACCTGGTGAGACCATGTCTCAATTTTTTTCTAGTATTAGTGAACAAAATACTATGTGTTAACATTTTATTAGTGATCTATGTATATCTTGTAGGAATCTCTTAAGGCAGTGCTTCTTAATCTTCCTGATGCTGCCACCCTTTAATACAGTTCCTCTTGCTGTGGGGACCCCAACCATAAAATTACTCCATTGCTGCTTCATAACTGTAATTTTGCTACTATTATGAATTGTAATGTAAAAATCTGATATACAGAGTATCTGATATGCAACCCCTACAAAAATGTCATTTAACCTCCAAAGGGGTCACTACCCAAAGATTGAGAACCACTGTCTTTTTAAAAATAATTATTTATTTTAAAAAAGTTTTTTTTCTCATTTTACATACCAATCCAAGTTCCCACTCCCTCCACTCCTTCTGCTCCCTCCACCTCACCGCCCATTCCACTCCCATCCACTCATTAGAGAGGGTAAGTCTTCCCATGGAAAGTCTCCAAAGTTTACACATTGCTTTGAGTAAGGACCAAGGACCTCCCCATTATTTCTAGGTTGAGCAAGGTGTACCTCCAAAGAGAATGGGTTCCAAAGCCAGAACCAGCAGTGGGAATAAATCCTGGTTCTGCTGCCAGTGGCCCCACGGTCTGCCCCCGCCATACAACTGTCACCCACATTCAGAGGGCCTGGTTTGGTCCTCTGCTGGTTCCGCCACTGTCAGGCAAGAGTTGGTGAGCTCCCATTAGCTCAGGTAAGCTGTTTCAGTGGATGTCCCTATCATGGTCTTGACCCCTTTGCTCCTATTCTCACTTCTTCCTCTCTTCAACTGCACTTTGGAAGCTCAGCCTGGTGCTCTGCTGTGGGTCTCTGCATCTGTTTCCATAAGTTGCTGGATGAAGGTTCTATGATGACATTTAAGATATTCATCAATCTGACTACAGGGCAAGGTCAGGCACCCTCTCCACTATTGCTTAGGGTCCTAGCTGGGGTCATCCTTGTGGATTCCTGGGACTTTTTTCTAGTGTTAGGTTTCTTCCTAACCCCATAATGGCTCCCTCAATCAAGATATCTCTTTCCTTGCTCTCCCTCTCTGTCCTTCCCCCATCTAGACCATCCCATTCCCTTAAGCCTCATCCCCCCTCCCTTTTTCCCTTTCTCCTCCCTTTTTGTCCTCCCTTTTCCCCCACTTCCACGCTCCCAATTTTCTCAGGGGATCTTGTCTATTTCCCCTTCCCAGGGGAATCCATGTATGTTTCTCTTAGGGTTTTCCTTGTTACCTAGTTTCTCTGGGTTTGTGGACTGTAGGCTGGTTATCCTTTGCTTATCTAATATCCACTTAGGAGTGAGTACATGCCTTGCTCGTCTGAGAACCACTGTCTTAAACCTGTAGTTGATCCTGGTGTGTGTGTATATATTCATACATACAACCATTGTGAATCACTGAATATATAATATTTTACTCTGCAGAACTTGGTCTCTGCATACTCCATTGCATATATAGCAATATTGAGTTAAAAATTTCATCTTTTGCATACATTTTTTAAATCAGGATTAGATATGACCATAAGACTTTTTTCTTATATGGACTTTGGGATCCCAGGCTATCCTGTCATCAATTACCTTGGTTTAGTAAATGGAATGGATTAATTCTTATTAGGATTGCAAAATCAGTTCATAGGACCATCTTTGTGACACCGTCTCTCAACACTGTTTCTCACTTTCTCCCCCACCTATGTGGAAGTCATTTTTGTAGCATTTTATTTATAGCATTATAAGGGGAGTCACCAGACTGTATTGCATTACAACTGGGTATGTAGCAGTTACTCCCTCTCCCATAGATTATGGTTGCTGTATTTCACTCGTGTTTGTATCTGCCTGTTACATTCCACAGTGTTATCTTCATGTTTGCCAAGACTTGAGTCATGGACTTGGGAGTTAGGCATTTTTTTTTGTGTTCAGTAACTGTTCGCCGAGTTAAAGTGAATAAAACTGTACACTTAATTAATTGCTAACAATATTCTGCATTTCCTAAACAATGTTTATTAGTAATGTCAAATTCTCTTTATAAAAGATGGACAGCCTTCCTTAGTGTCCACACTCTCAACTGAATTGACATTTCTCTTTCAGGATTTATTCACACAGATATGACAAAACACTTGAAAGAAGAACATTTCAAGAAAAACATCCTTCTTGGGAGGTTTGGAGACGCTCTTGACGTGGCTCATGCGGTTGTGTTTCTCCTAGAGTCCCCATACATCACAGGACACGTTCTGGTTGTGGATGGAGGATTACAACTCACCATCTAATCAGAGGTGATTCTGTTGTGATGGCTGTTGATTGGGGTCACGTGCACATTTTTTTATTAATTAGGCAATCATATCTATATGGGTGACATTTGATACTAAAATGGTTCTATCTTTATATGAACATGTTTCAAAAGAACAATGTGTGACCAGTTGTAGTCTAAAAGGTATGAATTCTCTATTTTTAGAGGCCATAGAAATTTTAGTACATAAACGTCTTGTAATGCATCAGTATTAATCTATGTATCTTTGCCTTAAAAATAGGAGATTCTGTTGTGATACAGTTTAATTGTATCTGCTGGGTTTAAGACACCAATGTTGTGCTATTGCTAAATAAGAGTATTTGCAGAAGATTGAGATCAAGTTTTTATTATTTACTTTTTGTTGCTGTGGTAAAACATCATGACCAAAAGCAACTTCTCAGAGAACGGGTCTCTTGATGCTTATGGTTCCAGAGAGATGGAGTCCTTCATGGCAGGGAAGGCTGGCAGCAGTCAGGGAAAGCATGGTGGTCGGAGCAGGAAGCTAGCTGGTCACATTTCATCCATACACAGGAAGCAGAGGGGGAACAGGAAGTGGAGCCAGGCTGTAAAATCTCAAAGCTTACCCCCGAGTGACTTACTTTCTCCAGCAAGACTGCATTCCCTACAGGTTCCATAACTTCCCCTAACAGTGCCACCAATAAGGAACTGAGTGTTCAGACATGAACCCCTAAGGACATCACATTCAGACCAGCACAGTACTGAGAAGCCTTGCTAAGGCTCACCTTTTATGTTGTATGGTGCATTTTGAGGCAGGATATCACAATGTGAGCTTCTTCCTCGGCTTGGGAAGCATTGGTTTTATTAGAGACCAATTTTTGCTGGAGAGTAGAGATGAAGACATACAGCTGAATGCAATAGAGATAGCATTCCTTCTGCCTTGAACTCTTGTGGGCAATAAAGAACTATTTTTATATACTAGGTTCATGTTGATTTTTTTTATTTACCATCTTCTAAATATTTTTAATATTTTATTTTAAAAAGTAATGTTTTTTACCAAGGTTCTCATAATCTCAGATACTTGGTCAGCTGAGGCAAGGACATAACACGTTTAAGGACATGCTAGGTTACATAGTTCAAGGTCTGGGTGTGTGGTAAAGCACTTGCCCAGTAGAAGCAAGATCCCAGGTTCAATCCTTAGTGCTTCAGACTAGAACAGAACCAAATCCAGGAATCCAGGAGTTATCTAATTGCTGTTTTCAAGTGGAACATTGTCTAAATGGATTTTTGATTATATATATAGTCAAATAAAAATATGAATAAGATGTACTAATAAATTCAGAATAATAGTGCTAAATAATAGTACTAAATAATACAGAATAAATCAAAAGCTGTGTACTAAATATGGAGTCCTTTATCCCTGACATACTTTCTTTACTTAGTTTATTAGCATTCTGTTTTTTCCGTCCTGGGGCTTAAACCTTGGGCTTTGGGCCTGCCTACTAAGTTAGTGCTCTACCCATTGGTTACATCCACAGCCTCTGGTTTAGGAGAACATCTGATGTGAGTGCAGTTAGTACTACTGAAGGAACAGCCTGCTAAATGCAAGGTGGCGCAGTTGGAGGACTGTTAAGTAGCAGCATTTCTAGGCATGTTAGGTAATGTGACATGCAGGATGTCTCCCACGTGGTGCCCATGGTAGGAGGCTTTGTGCATACAGAGTGGGCAGCTTCCTTATGCTCTGTCCCGTGTGCCTTTGTGCATACAGAGTGGGCAGCTTCCTTATGCTCTGTCCCGTGTGTCTTTGGCCACCTATACCTGTACAGGCCTCAGTTCCCTTGGCTGGACACACCGTGTTCTGAAGTCTTCGGTGAAGCTGGTTTGTCGTATAAACAAGAGGAAAGCAATGAGGAAGAAGCCGATTATGGTGACATTCACCTGGATATGGGGACACTCGCCTGGATAGGGGGACGCTCGCCTGGATATGGGGACACTCGCCTGGATAGGGGGACACTCGCCTGGATATGGGGACACTCGCCTGGATATGGGGACACTCGCCTGGATATGGGGACACTCGCCTGGATATGGGGACACTCGCCTGGATATGGGGACACTCGCCTGGATAGGGGGACACTTGCCTGGATAGGGGGACACTTGCCTGGATATGGGGACGCTCGCCTGGATATGGGGACGCTCGCCTGGATATGGGGACACTCGCCTGGATATGGGGACGCTCGCCTGGATATGGGGACACTCGCCTGGATAGGGGGACACTCGCCTGGATATGGGGACGCTCGCCTGGATATGGGGACACTCGCCTGGATATGGGGACACTCGCCTGGATATGGGGACACTCGCCTGGATATGGGGACACTCGCCTGGATATGGGGACACTCGCCTGGATATGGGGACACTCGCCTGGATATGGGGACACTCGCCTGGATATGGGGACACTCGCCTGGATAGGGGGACGCTCGCCTGGATATGGGGACACTCGCCTGGATAGGGGGACACTCGCCTGGATAGGGGGACGCTCGCCTGGATATGGGGACACTCATACATGGGGTAGGGGGAATAGAAGATCAAGGTTGTTATTAGCTACATAGTGAGCTTGAGACTAGCGTGGGCTATGTGAGCAAAATCCAAAAACAGCATTGAAAACTAGGTTACCAATAGGCTTACCCTTGAGTGTATGTTTGCTCTTTAAAATAAGCTACTCCTCCCTTCTGTGTCAGACTGAAATATGTGGAGAGATGTGGAAAAGGGGACATAAATCATCATGGCTCAACTCCTGGAGAACTCTCCTCCTGTTCTCACTGACTTGGTAGAAATTTCAACTGAACACTTGAATTCCGAGGCCCAGTAACTTCAGTGAATTCTTGGGCTGAAGACTCAGCTCCGGCTGTTTTCCTCCTCCCCGCAGCTCATGGTCCAGCCCATGCTGAACATTTGAAGGAAAAGGTTGGTGGCTAGAGCCAACATTTTCAGTTTTCATGCTCGGTTTTAAAATGTGTGCTTTTTTCATATTTTTATTCATATTCTATTTACGAGGGGTTGTGTAAGCTTTTTACAGATACAATTGTATGTTGCAAATTAGTTTAGGGGAATAATTTATGCAGTAAAGCTAAGTTGATCTACACTCATCTCTTACCCAGAATAATGAGGGAAGACAAACTGCTTTGGGTATTCAAGAGTTGATGCCTATTGTACTGGAGCATTTTCCCCAAGCTTTGTGAATCAGAAAAAGTGTGAATTATGAAATTATTCTACTGTCCTGCTTGACAAACATTCCTAAATAAAGTATTTAATAGCTGACATTTATGTTAATTTTTGTCTTTCAACTACATTATAGGATCCAAGAGCAAAGTACATGCTGCGTCTTCATTTGTTATGCAATTAAAATTCCTGCACTTTCCTGATAGCTCTATCTTGCTGTTCTGTACAGTGCACCCCAGGTATACACGTGTCTTAAGTTTGAATAATTACCTCTAATGTAACTTGGAATTCTTGAACCAGTAATCTAAATAGGATGCTCTCAGTACTGTGTGTGTGACCAAGCCTGTCCGTTTACTTAATGAATTGATAAGGTCCCAGTGAATTGAGGACAGATGGTTGGGGCAAGGAATTTTGATTCGGCAAACCAGCGGGACTTAGAAGATGACGACTAGGATTCCCGTAGCCCATCTCAACGCTAGTGCTCAGGTCCTTTTAGCTTGGGCACTGGGGTGAAGGGAGTTTTGGATAAGTTTATCTTTTCGCTGTCACTATTCCACCCATTGTTATAGGGAAAGGGGTAGGGATGGTGGCTTCCCTGACACTTCCAGCTGGAGGTAGGTGAAGGAGAGGTGATTGTGGGATAGATCAGCACAATCTGGAGAATACTGGTCGATCCAAACGCAAGCAAACTCTCAAGTGTGTGGCCAAGGCTTTACATACCATAAGAGTGACGTAATCCCATTTCTCTTCTTTATCAAATGTCACTTGTACTGTATGATGCTGGGTTTGGGGCTTCCTTTAAAGCTCATTTGTGTTAATTCCCTTAGTATTAGTAATAAATTCATAATGCTTCACAGAGGTGATTGTAAAACTGTATGACATAATTGTCCAACAAAAGCAGCCCTTACTGATCTATCATATGCTTTCTGTGGGGTTGAAGCTATAGGCCAGGTTAAAATTCCATCAGCATTCCCTTGCTATGGAGAACAAAGCCAAAGAGTGATCATCTTTGGGGTGGCTCATCCTGCTTCCATAGTGTTGTAGTGATCTCATTCCTACTAGCTGCAGCATTTAAACATCCTTCCCATAGGGCCTGGAGAGAGGATGTAGGAGAGTTACCTGCTCATCATATCAGTGAGTTGGGAGGATAAATTACCATACCAAGTCAAATATTTCTTAAATATTTGACCTCTTTCTCGATGACTGTCTAGGTATCTGATGACCTTGTTGAAACGGGCAAACTGTTGGGTTCAATGTCACTGATATGTGGTGGCTTCCTGGTTTCACTCTGGCCAATATAAGAAAGGCCTCAAGAAGTACTTGAGGTGATTGGGTCTACTTTGCTGCAAGTTGTTGGACATCCATTTTTGTTATTTTTCCGTTAGCATCTCCTAGTGTTGCCCAGGCTGCTCTTGGACTTGAGAAAGTCCTGAGTAACTGGGGAAATTAAAGAAATGTACCACAACGAACCCTTCCTCAAGTCTATCTTTGGGGTGCTAACACAGGAGTGTATTTAAACACAAAGCAGAGGATGCACAACTAAGCAGTGGCCAAGGTTTGCTCCCCTGCCCACCCTTGTTTAGCGCCAAGTCTGTCCTGCAAGGTCACCTGATAAGTTGTAAAGTTTTTTTCCTGGAGACAAGTTCTTCCTCTGGCTGCCCCTATGCCTCCAGCTATTTATCGTCACAGCAGAATATTTCTGGAGAAATATTAATTTCTTAAAGGTCCATTCTTCCAATAGTCTGATGTACAAAGAGGGAAGTACAAGTGTCTTTTTAGAATGTATTCTTTCTTTCCAGATAAGCCAGTGACATGTCTTTTGCCCCCCTTTCTTCTTTAAAATAATGATTTTATTGTTCTTTGAGAATTTCATAAATATTTTTAACCATTTTTTTCCCTCTCCAAAGTACTTCCAGATCTTTCCCTACTTCCCCACCCACCCAACTTCTCGTTCATTCCCCTCTCTTAAAATAAACAAACCAAACTAAAAGCCAACAACAATAAAAAACATGGAGTCCGGAGACTAGAGAGATGGCTCAGTGGTTAAGAGCACTGGCTATTCTTCCAGAGGTCCTGAGTTCAATACCCAACAACCACATGGTAGATCCTAACCATCTGTAATGAGATCTGGTGCCCTCTTCTGGCCTGAAGAGATACATGCAGTCAGACCACTGTGTACATAATAAAGAAATAAATCTTAAAAAAAAAATAACAAAAAACATGGAGTCCGGTTTGTGTTGTATGGCTACTTCTGAGCATGGAGCCTGCCATGGAGTGCAGTTGATATATCTAGTGTTAACTGACTTCCTTTTCCCCAAACCTATCAATTATGAATAGCATCTTGGTGAGGGCTTGGCCTCAGTGTCCTCTTCCCCACTTCCGTGCTGGGGTTTTGTCTGGTTTGAGCTTGTGCACGTTATGTGCATGTTGTCAGTCTCGGTGAGTTCAAACGTGCACCTTCCCTGTTGGGTCTAGAAAATATCGTTTCCTAGAAGCCATTCATCACCTCTCGCTCTTGCTCCTTCCTATGCATAGGTCCTCGAGCCTTAAGCCAAGAAGTGTGATAGAGACATTCCATTTACAGTGTAGCATTCTGCAGTCTTATTTTCTGCATGTTGACCAGTGGTGGGGTTCTGTGTTAAACACCATCTACAGCAAGAAGTAACTTCTGTGATGAGTGTTGAAGAATGCACAGATCTATGGGCACACCAATATGTTATTTGGAACCCTATTGCTGTGTTCATTTAGCACAGTGGTTCTCAACCTTCCTAATGCTGTGACCCTTTAATACATTTCTTCATATTATGGTGACTGCCCCAACCATTAAATTATTTTCATTGCTGCTTCGTAACTGTAATTTTGCTACTATTATAAATTGTAATGCAAGTATTTTTGGAGATAGAGATTTGCATGGGGTCATGGTTGACAGGTGAAGAGCCACTGATGTAGCAGAGTGTTGGTGGTAGGTTTTCTCCTGAGGCCCATAATCTCTCTGGCTTTGCTTTGGCTCATTGATGGTGCCATGTATGAGTTCCATTTAACAGAGTGGACCTTAAATCCATTTTTAAAAAAGTGTTTGGTTTCTTCTATGACACTTGTACCACTATTGCATCAATCGCCATCCTTGCAGGCAGTTTAGTTATTGTAACTCACAGGTTAGTAGTAAGGTGATATTGATGATTGCTTTTCTCCCTCCATAGTATGTGCAGTACCTTCCAGCACTATGAAGAGTAGCCAGTAAGGGTGAGTCTTCTGGGTAAGCATCCACTTGGTTTTCCTATGCTTGACGACATAAGTATGTGATGTCTTCAGCAGTCTGGAGAGTAACCAGTAATAGTGGCAATAGTTTAATATTATGAGACCCCACTGGTCAAAAAGATGTAACCCATTCCTGGGGCTGGGGATTTTATTTGGTAGTATATGGTGCCCATGATGTACTTTTAAAATCTTATTTTTCAAGCCCTGTATTAGTATTTAATCCATTTTATTCTGAGACATGAATTCTAAGCAGTATCTTTCTTGTTTGTTCTCAAAATTTCTTCAGTCCTCCATCTTGGCTTATCTCATTGGAAGGAGTGCATCATGCAGTAACTTCTGAAAAAAAGTACACAGAGATAACGTTTTTTGGAGGAAAAGTGTTATTAACACTAGAAGTTTAGAAGTTGGTTGACAGGGCTGGAGAGATGGCTCAGAGGGTAAGAGCATTGCCTGCTCTTCCAAAGGCCCTGAGTTTAATTCTCAGCAACCACATGATGGCTCACAACCATCTGTAATGAGGTCTGGTGCCCTCTTCTGGCCTGCAGGCATACACACAGAAAGAATATTGTATACATAATAAATAAATAAAAATTAAAAAAAAAGAAGTTGGTTGACATAGTTGTGAGAGAATGAGCGTGATTGCAAATAATGCTAACTACAGGCTTTTATGAGCTCTGTCTTGGGGAAACAGAGTGTTTTCTTTTCCTTTTTAAATGTCATTTCCTTTAATTGTTGGGTAGCTTTTTTTTTTCTTTTGATTTTTTGAGACAGGGTTTCTCCGTAGCTTTTGGTTCCTGTCCTGGAACTAGCTATTGTAGACCAGGCTGGCCTCGAACTCACAGAGATCCGCCTGCCTCTGCCTCCCGAGTGCTGGGATTAAAGGCGTGCGCCACCACCACCCGGCTTGTTGGGTAGCTTTTATGGGCCAGTTTTAAGTACCCATCTCTCCGTTTTTGGCATTTGTCTCTTCTTTTTTCATTTTCCTTATGGGCATATGCTTTTAAAACAAACAAGCAGAACTCTGTGAAGTCTGAATTAGGCTGGGAATGTGTGTGTATATATACATGAAGCACCCCCTTTGCTTCAAAATCCTGACAGTGTCATTTGAACGGACGTGCCCCTTGTGTTTATTTCAGTTTCACGAAGGCACACTGTATTTGCGAGGTAACGTACATATTTTTAGAGAGGGTTTACAATGAGGTCAAATAACTCAGATTGGGAAGAATTTTGGTGATAGGACACAGCATATTGCTGAGCTGTAGCCACTGATTGCACAGAAGCACAGATCCTGAGGCCTCTTGAAGATCACCTCACTAGCAGAGACTGTTCTCATGAAGTAACCAAAGGAATCATGGACAAAAACCATTGTCTCTTCTGAGAGATGCTTGTGACTGAGTTTGTTAACAGCTTGTCCAGGTTCTGGCAGCACCACAGTTCTGAGAGTCAGCTAAACTGGGAAGGAACGAGGGACCAACCCTCCTCAGATGATGACTTGGAACTGGAAGACTTGAGAACAACCCAGATTTCTAACTTTTTAAACATTTGTATGTGTGTTTATTTAAATATTTCTGCCAGTCTCGCCACCATGTGGGTCTCAGAGACGGGACACGGCTTGTTGGCAAGTGTCTGCCTGCTGAGTCATCTGTCTGACCTCAAAATTCAGATTTCTGGTTCAGAAGAGTTGGGGACTACTGAAGAACTTGCATTTCTAGTAAGTTCCTGATAGCTAATCTAGCAAAAACTACTTTAAGAACTGATCTACAGGTTTCTTTAAAAAAAAAAAAAAGAATCAGATGATTCCTGCCATCTATAGTATTGTGGAAAAACTCTGTAATTAGATGAAATTTCTACATAAAGAATAAATCTGATGCTGTAAAAACAAAATGCCAGACATTATAGGTGAAATCCCAATATTTCACTTGCCTTGAACAACCCAGGTGAATAACTGGTACTTCCGGTTTTATTTGCTTGCTGAACTATTTTTGAGAATCAGTAAGCTGCCTTACACACCTCTCCTATGCAATTGAGCCTGAATCTTGGTGTTATTCCGAAGAGGCTGCTTTTTCTTTTATGTGTGTGCATGGTGTACACACAGCATGGGTACAATTGCCCAGGCAGGTACATGTGGAGGCCAGAAATTGACTTCAGGATTCTTCCTCAGCCGCTTCTATTTTGTGAGACAAGATCCCTGAACCTGGCCGACCAGTGAGCCCCAGGTACCGGCCTATTGCTGCGCACTCAGCACTGAGGGTACAGATGTCATTGGCCAGGTTTTTAGGTAGGTGCTGCAGATATGAACTCAGGTTTTCATTCGTATCCAGCAAATATTTATGTGGTGAGCCAGCTCCCTACCCCATCAAAGGGATTTGAAGGTACAGTTGAGCTTCTACACTAACTGCTGTTTAGAAAGGAGATCGTGTGGGCTGGCTTGATCTATTCAGATGCACTTTAAAAGGGGAATGGACTCTCCATACCAGAATCAAAGCATGAGAGGGTCTTCATGAAGGGAATCCTCCCTTCTGGCTTTGAAGACGGAGGGGAAGAAATAGCCGTGGCCGTTGGGAGAAGAGAGCAACCACCGGCTGGCAGGCTAAGTGGGTCCTCTGTCCCGTAACGCCAAGGAACTTCTGAATTCTGTCTTAACTACTTGAGCACCAGGTGAGACTGCAGCCAGTGGCACACTGATGTCAACTCTTCTTACACAGTGAGTTGGGACCTTGCCAGCTCATGCCCAGTGTCTGATCTCCCCAGCTCTCACAGTGAAACGAGATGCTTCTGACTCTACCAGTACAGCAGCCACAGAGCGAGCACAGCATCACAAAGGATCAACTACTGTTCGTTAAATATTTATTTATTGATGTTAAGTCCACATTACAACAGCACAACAATCCAAAGTATGGCAGTACTTTGTTTTTTTTAAATGTTTTTTCATAAATACAACATAAAAGGTGGCAAAAGAATGCTAGTTAATCCCAAGCCCAGCAAATTAGCAAAAAAAAAAAAAGTCACATTCAGAAAAATTTGGCAAGTATGATATAATATAGGTCACAATTCTACAACAGAGATAGGTCCATAAGACCCTGCATGGTTACTTAAATCCCCCATTAGCAATGTGTGTGTGGGCAGAGTCTTGTGCCACACTGTATAGAACATCTGCACGCAGTGCCCAAGCCTGCTGAAGCTCGGTTGGTTGGTGTCCTTACAGAAGGAGAAGGCTGTGCATGTGGAACAGTAATACGGAATACATGGGGTGGTCACAGACACAAGATTGCTCGAAGTACGGTGCAAGGGTTGAGTAAATGAGCTAAGAGCATTCGACACTTTATAAATAATGAACAATAGACAGGTTTTGCATGAGGAACACAGTGCTTTCTTCTCATAGCAAAGTACCATTAAAGCCTCATCTTTCATACTATCAGGCCAAATTATTTTCTCTCATTTAAAAAAGAAAAATATTGGTTCCGACTTAAAAGTCTGGTCAGAATCGACTCCATTTAGCTGATGCAGAATCAAAAAGCGGTCTTTGCAGCTTGGCCTTGTAGGTGCTCCGAGCCTGGCCCTTCTCAGGCTAGGTTCCATGGCATCAGGGAAGTTAACTGAACTAGAAGTTTCCGTTCACCACCTCTTAGTGCCAAAGGAAAAGAAACTCATTGTAGCACGAGCTTATTTTTGTCCCTAAAGAATCCATTTCCCTCAGGCAGACTAGACCCTATAGGCTACGTCTCGTTCATGCCGCCCCTGCAATCTCAACCATGTCCAACTTACTCTACACACTAACGTCATCAACTACACACTCATCTATGTGGAAGTCTTCACCACACACGCGCTCCAGACTTCCAGATGACCCCCCTAGAGTCCTTGACTGGCTAACGGCAGTGTTTTTGCATCTATGATTTTAAGGTTTAGAAGAAAACCAAAGAGGAGCCTGGCCCACTCCCGATGCTTTGCTCTAACCTGGATCTGAGATCCCTGTGTGGGTAACAATTCCTTCCTTCATTCTTTCTCTGCCTTCCAAACCCCTTCCCTCCGAATATATCCTGCCTTGGTCATCTGGGTGGTTCCGATGCCTCTTGTGGAATGAACTGTGAATCATCTCGACTTTCTAGAGAATACTTTCAATTGCTTAGGTTTGACTTAGTCTTTTAGTTAATACGAATTGTAAGGAAGCTTCGTACTGAAGTAGCATAAAAAGAAAAGTGATATGGATGAAATTGAAGGCAAGGAATTCCTCCTTCCTGATTTGACACAAGCAGTTTGCAAAGACAAGGCGTCGCTCGGATTTCGTCACGGTTCTCATTCCCACCCTTCCCTATTGCACGTGGTTCACGGGAGCCATTTGTACACCCTGCACCATAGAGTCCCTGTACCATCTAACATCCCACGCCGCCACACGATAGCACCTAGGGCTTGTGTTTGAAGGCACTTGTAGGTAACTTAAATCGTGGTTACCTTTGAATAGTTGATTTCTTTCGGCATTTTGGCATTTCAGACCATTTGAATCACAACAGTTCTGTAAGTTCTAACCTGGACAACAGCTGTGAGTTTTCTGTGCAATATGTACGTTTCTATAAGCATCACCTACTTAGATTCTCTATCAAGTAAGAAAAATATGATTTTGGTGTTTTTTTTTAAATTTCTTAAAGTCAAAAGTATACTTCTGTCTTTTACATAGTGTGACAGAGGAGTATGTTGGTCAAAGCAATGGCAATCAGTTTTCAGCTTCAACGGGGTGCCAATCACAGGTCCTCACTTTCTACCAAGCCGCTGTTCAGTGCCAGGTGAGATGGGCTTGCTTCAGGTTGGAAAGCTGCTTTGATGTCTAGTCCCTGGTCCGAAAGTGCTGCGTAGCGACTGGCTGAGGGCCGTACTTTTTTTGGCTTGGTGGTCTGTGGCGGCTGCTGCCACTGGGCTACAAAGAAAGACAGCAAATGAAGATTTTTTTTTAGCAAAGATATGCTTGGAAATGCCTTAGAAGTTTAAATAAATGCAGAATGGCTTTTAGCAGAGCCTGGGGGCTTACACTGGCAACTCAGCCTTTGAGAGGCTGCAGCAGGAGATTATTGCAAATTTGAGGTCAGCTTGCATTGCACAGTGAGTTACGTGTCAGCCTGGGTTTCAGAGAAACAACCTGTTTCTAAAAACAAAAGCACACTCACAAAACTAATGTCTTTTGCTATATATCGGGTCCATACATATTCTCCTTTAAAAAGATTTTGTTTTCTATATATGTGACTGTTTTGCCTTCGTGTATGCACAGGCATGGAGTGTGTTTAAGTGTGTTGCCTGTGTGTGTGCATGTGCACAGAGTGTGTTTAAGTGTGTTGCCTGTGTGCATGTGCACAGAGTGTGTTTAAGTGTGTTGCCTGTGTGCATGTGCACAGAGTGTGTTTAAGTGTGTTGCCTGTGTGCATGTGCACAGAGTGTGTTTAAGTGTGTTGCCTGTGTGCATGTGCACAGAGTGTGTTTAAGTGTGTTGCCTGTGTGCATGTGCACAGAGTGTGTTTAAGTGTGTTGCCTGTGTGCATGTGCACAGAGTGTGTTTAAGTGTGTTGCCTGTGTGCATGTGCACAGAGTGTGTTTAAGTGTGTTGCCTGTGTGCATGTGCACAGAGTGTGTTTAAGTGTGTTGCCTGTGTGCATGTGCACAGAGTGTGTTTAAGTGTGTTGCCTGTGTGCATGTGCACAGAGTGTGTTTAAGTGTGTTGCCTGTGTGTGTGCATGTGCACAGAGTGTGTTTGTTTAAGTGTGTTACCTGTGTGTTTGCATGTGCACTGAGTATGTACCTGGTGCTCGGGAAGCCAGGAGGTGCTAGAACAGGAAGTGTTCTGAACTGCCGAGCTATCTCTCCAGGGCTCCATAAACATATTCTTTGTGAAAGAATGAATGCAGCCCCGGTAGAGATGGGGATGTCTTAGAGGTCCTTCTGCATTTTCCTCACAGGAGTCACAAGTCACTGTCTATGTATGGCCATAGACAGAGCCAGGCCTGTTGTTCTCTCTGCCTCTGCGGCGCTGGGAAGTCTCAAACAGTTGATAAGCTTCTTATATCTGACCCATCTTCCTCTCTTTTAATAATAATTATAGTTAGGTATTCTAGATTGATTTTTAAGATTAATAAATGGAAAAGAATCAGGCATTTGGGATGCTTTCAAAGGACTATTACTTTCTTAAGCAGAAGTAAAATTTTGGAATTTGTTTTAAAATGTGGTTTTTCTTATATCAATTGATCATATGATGCTGTTGTTCTAGTCTTTCAGTTGAGCTGGTGGTTCTTTAAATTTAGAATGCATGTACACACACATACACATTCAAGGATCTACTGCTGAGCTGCCTGAGATATATTAATGAGAGAAGCACTTCGCTATGTAAGTCCACATTCCAGAATCAAGGAACACAAGTTAAGACTGCAGCAGGACACGGCGAGAGCTTGTGACTCAGGCAGAGATGTAAAGAGGCAGTCACTCACAGACGACAGGAATAAGAAAACGTGACAAAGGCATACGCCTTTGCCCACTGTTAGCCCTATGAATGCTCAAGTGAGAAAGCCACAGCCGACTAGGCAGCCTGAGAAAGCAACATGCACGTCTCGCTAATCAATCAAAGACCCTGGCGATACTTGGGGGCTTGTTCTCCCGGAGGGGTTTCGCTATTAATGTCGGGAAACTATAAACAGAAAGAGAAAGAGTAACATGAATTTTTTTTTTGGCAAATAAAATGCTGGAGTATAAACTTAGAACATAAAGCCTAGAGTAAAAATGTGATATGTCATTCTGACATCCAGTTCTTAATCATTCAGCGTGTGAAATGCAGCGAGAAGAAAGGAGGCGGCACTCACTGTAGACGTCCAGCCTGGCAGTGCAGGACACAATGCCCGCCTCGTTCTTGGCGGATACAGTGTACCACCCAGCGTCTTCTTTTGTGGCTCCCTGAATGAGCAGGCAGATGTAGCCGTGATTATCCTGGTGCATGCTGCAGAGAAAGATAAAGCCATTAGAGAGAGCTCTAGATTTTTCCAAAGTGGCTTTGGACACGAAACATCATTTTTAATTAGGTCATTGGAAACAGAAGTGTGCGAGCAGCGGATAATAGGATCATACTTATTCTGGAGAGGCAGCTAGCCTCATTAAGTTAATGGGGGAGTGGGGCAGATCTCAAGAGGGAGAATAAATCTATGCACTATTCCTCGAGGAGGGCCTAACCTTTATAAAGCCACAGACGAGGCTCTTGCCACTGGAGCAAAAGAATCTATCTCTTCTTTTTGATATACACCTTTCAAATATGCAGTTAGCTTAAGTCAGAACATGCTCACCACATACCAACATTGCTACCTTCCGAAAGCTTAAACCTACATTTGGACGAAGGGTGACTCTTGTCTTGCACGTCCACAGTAGAATGGCTTTCCCACACCGATTCGCATGCAGTAGCCGGCGTATCTGCTCATCTGGCCCTACAGCTACACAAGTTGTGGGTAGACGAAGCCACTGTGTCATCTTACCTTACTCGTTCAGTGCTGTGGGTGAGTGATTCGTTTTCTTTCTTCCAAAATATCTGAGGTGGTGGTACCCCCAAAACTCGGCATTCCAGCCTCACTGGATACCCATCAGCTACCCCTGTGTTTTGCAGCTTCTCAATAAACACGGGGGCCTTGTGTGCTTCTTTAGCTAAGAGAACATGAGATGAGTTATCTGTTAGCGGCATACAGAGGGTCACCGCGAGGAACTCAGAGGATTTAGGAAGCTCTTTTATGACACCATTTTTCACTCCACATGGCTAAGAGGTGAGCCCTCTCCCCACGCAAAGGTCTGTACGCTTCGTTCCATTCATGTACTCCCTCAATTAATTCAAGACTGATAGGCCCACACAGTACCCGGGACATCTGCTCCTCAGAGACTCGGAGTCATTGCTGGCACCTGCGAGAGCTTTGCTCCTAGTTAAGTCAGCATGAGTGCGCAGTCTATCTACTGCTGCCACCTAGTGGTTCAGGACTAGGATTCACTGGCTGCCGCCTGAAACGATTATGTTGAAGACTTATGATTGGGGAGGAGGCAGAAATCTTTAATAAATAAATAAATTAAAAAAAAAGATTTGGAACTCATAATGCAATGAGACATACCACACAGGATTTAAAGGATTGGGGGAAAATGCATGCAGAAAAGGCACGCTTATCTAATTTGGCAATTTTAAACAGTTATCTACAAACTAAGGATGTGTAGCGTGTAAATTACAAATTCTAACTTGTGTACCTTGAACACAACTTTCTGATTATCTTATAGGATTTTATTACTTAGTCTTTTAAAAGTCAGGACTTTCTGGGCAGCGTGGGATTATGCTTTTAATCCCAACATTCTGGAGGCAGAGGCAGGCAGATCTTTGTGACGAGGCCAGCCTGGTCTACAAAGTGAGTCCCAGGACAGCCAGGGATGTTACATAGAGAAACCCGGTCTTGATAAACAAAATGAAAAGGACTTATTGTTAGTAATATTCTGAACATTACAAGCCAACAGGAAGCTGATTTCTTGTATCACCGGTGGAAACAATGTCATAGAAAGAATCAGGTTTACTTTCAGCTGAGCTCCTAACCATGAATCTAAAGATACACATCTTCCTGCCCACTAAGGTGAGGCCAGGTCTTTGCCATCAGAGACTGGTTCGTGTATTGCGAGCTGTGTCACCACCGACGACCAGAGATGTCTCAGCATCTCAACTAGTGGGGACCATAAGGTGTCACAGCACTTTTAAGGATTAAACTGGAAAAATGCGGATGAAGTCCTGCACAGGCAGTGCCGTGCACAGGGTGCTCCTCCAGATAGTGCATGCTGACACTGGTGTGCGGTTGGTATTCTCAGGCTGGTTTTAAACACAGCTAGCGGGATGCAAACTGATATCTGCTGGTGAAGACCTTGATCCGTGATAGTGTGCACTGCCTGCTCCACATGAGCGCTGAAGCGTGTCCCCATGTCTGTTTCTGGGACCCTCACGTCTGATGGACAAATAGGACCAATGGATATGTTTAATAGGAGAAAAATGAACAGTTTAATTTGAACTTAGAGAAATAATGAAGCCAAACCTACCATGTTGGCAGGTAGAATAATGTGCACATTTAAAAGCCTGGTTGTAATGACAGAATTTCCCATATATTTACCAGATTTTTGTGGGAAAAACAAGTTGGTTCTGCTATTAGAATCTGGATTTTATAGGTAAAATCTCTCAGTTTTATTCTCGTTGCCTCTCTACTGGAGAAGCTGGGTGGTTCATGGAGTGTTTGCAAGAGGCTGTCTTGAGTCTAATCTTAGCTCACTAAGGGGGACCCCAGGAAGCCGTGATTATCACACAGGGCTGATTCAAGGCCTGGCCAAGCTAACATAGATGTCAATCCAGCTTTAACTGTGCTTTGGCAAGCTTCGTGATAGCCGGAGGTCAGGCCATCATAATCCTTCCTTCTGCCTTACTCCTCCGGGCAGTAGAAATCTTTCCACGAAGGTTTGTCAAAGAGTCTAACCTCCTGAACACAAAGTACCTACAGTATTGCTTAGAAGGCAAGCTTGAGTTTAGCTTGATACTGAATTGAGTGGAGATGACAACATTGCTTAAATGTTTTTAAGTTTTAAAATCGCTGTGTGGCCTGTTAAAACTCGTCCGTTGAACTCTCTATATGAAGTTCTGGAAGCCTGTCTGCCAGTCACTCCTTCCCCATGGAACACTAGGCTTATTGCAGCCATGAAAAGGTGAACTGCCCAAATCTGCTTCCCTTCTTTGCTTGGTGATGGGAGAGAGAAAAGATAAATAATAGTGGCTATGCTAAGTAAGAAAACTGGATGCTTCCTATTGACTAAGCCTCACGACATGCTACCATTGTATTTGGTGACACAATCTGTCGTTTCAGACTTTTGACTTATTTTAGCTAATGATGGAGGATGGTTTCCATGTCGTTTGACTTGTTCTGGCAGTGAGGATGGAGTCACAGGTCACCTACCAGCAACCACAAGCTCCAGGTTAAAAGAGTTCTGTCCGGCTCTGTTGGTGGCAATGCATGTGTAGATGCCGGCATCCCGGGATGTGACTGGCTCTATAATGAGGGAGTGCACCCCATTCTCACGGACCAGCATCTTGTGAGCGCTGTCAGGGCGTATGGGCTTCCCGTCTAGTTGCCAGCTGAGATCCGGGGTCGGTAATCCACTGACCTAAGCCAGAAAGGAAATACATGTAAAATTTCTCGGATACTAAAACAACCAAATTATCAAGAGTTATGCATCCAGCATCAATTCCCCTTGAGTTTTGAAACACTGTATGGTGTGTTAGAAACAGTCTTGTTGGACTCTCTATAAAGTTCCAGAAGCTTGTCTATCTGCCACTCCTTCCTTACCAGTGGAACACTAGGTAGCACAAACAATGGCTTTGTCTTGTTATTCTTTTGTTTAAAACCTTCCCATGGTTTCCATAAGCACGCAGAGACAGACTCACAACTAAACATTTCTTATAGAACAATCCAGAGATAAGTGAAACAGGGATTAAAACATATTTCTGTCATCATCTTACCTCACCCAAGACTATAAAAATTCCCAGGTGATGTCAGCACTGGGCTCTGAGCTCTTTGGAAACAGAAGATGTGCAACCATTATAACAATAACACTCAGCGCTAAAGCTCCGACCAAGGAGCGGCCAGAGCCATGGTGACGCTAGCTAATGCGTCCAGCAGTACACAGACCTATTAGTATTTTATAACCCTTGAAACTGAATAACAAGAGCAATTTGAAATTGCCCAGAAAGTCATAGATAAATTAGCACCACAATGGAAATATCCTAAAACCTTAAGACCCTGGCAGTGGTGTGGCCAGAGGTTGGATAAAAACACATTTAATTGCGAGTAACATGTTGCGAAGGCCTGGGGCCATCTGCCAGCTTTTTGTAGCGCTGCCCTGGATTTTAATGTAGAAGAGCATTAAGAAAGAGCTTCTGACATCCCTCCTTCCAGCTTTACTAGTGAGAAATCAGGTACTCTTCCCCGCAAAGAGACATCTATGGGATTATAAAATAATTCCTTCGTCCAAATCTGTCAGAGAACTCGCACATCCCATCCTGCCCCATGGCACGTGTTTATTCCTACTACCAACCAAGTATCTGCTCTGCGTGCTGTCGAAGTCTGGAGAATGTAAGGGGAAAGTGTGTCAATAATAAGTGACGAGAAAGGGATTTCAGAAAGAGCCAAGCTAGGAAGTGGTTGTTGACGCAGTATGCGCTGTCCGTTGCCACCCCCAGCTCTCCACAGATACCCTCTCCCTGTGGGGAAGACACAGAAGTCGCACAGAATAAAGCAGTGCATATTCCCATCTGGGCTCCAGGTCTTAGGAGTTTATAGCTCCTTCCCACTTGATCACAGACACGCAGGAACTCTCTGACTGGGACCTTTCAGAGCAGCGCACAGAGGAGCGTTTCCGGTGGGCGGGGTTGCTCGTGCGCAGGCCAAGGGGAGCGAGTCCCATTTTCCCATCCCAGCGCTCCCAGTGTGTGCTGAGAACAGCATCAGGAGACGAAGGTCATCCCAAACTGGCTGCAGTCTGAGGAGCTGTGCTCTTGATCCACGTGGAGGTGCGGAGAGGAGAGCACACGCCTCATGCTCTGAAGTAGGCAACCGTGGGCAGGGCTCACTCCCACGGAGAGAGGTTTGGTTCTCCTTTTGTGTTTGAGGCAGGGTTTCACGTGGCCCAGGCTGGTGACTGTGTAGCCAGGGATGACTTTGACCGTGTGGTCCTCCTGCTTCTGTGTTCTTAGTGCTGGGGTCGAGGCTTGTGCCACCACACCCAGCGACTTTCACATTGTCTTATAAAGGAAAGTGAGTTCAAAGAGTTCTTAGTTCTCAATATCCTCTCAAAGGCAGACATGAAAGGACATTTATGCTGCTGTTTAGAGCAATAAAACATGGCTACTAGAGCGATATGTATCAACCAACCACACCCACTCTTGCTATTTGCTGATATTTTAAAATTAATCTCAGACTTGATGTAATTTTGCTTCTAAGTAATTCAGTATACATTTTATTTATTTATTTATTTATTTATTTATTTATTTATTTATTTATTTATTTATTTATTTATTTATTTTTTGTTTTTTTCGAGGCAGGGTTTCTCTGTAGCTTTGGAGCCTGTCCTGGAACTAGCTCTGTAGACCAGGCTGGTCTCGAATTCACAGAGATCCGCCTGCCTCTGCCTCCCGAGTGCTGGGATTAAAGGCGTGCGCCACCATCTCCCGGCTTCAGTATACATTTTAAAAATACACATTTTTCTCGCCGGGCGGTCCTGCTTGGCCAGCTCTCGGTCAGCATCATTTAATCCCTCCACGGCTGAGCTTCTTTAGATTCTGTTGCAGGAATTTTGTCCTGAGGTCTGATGGTCAGTGAAGTCAGACATTGGCTCGAGGGGCGGGGTTCGCATTCAGCTGGTCAGAATGGATCAGAGAGTTCCCCAAAACTAGAGAAAGAGTGGTCTCCAGCGAGGAGGAGGAGGCGGGCGGGAAGGCGGCCCAGGCTCTGGGTGAGTCGGGAGAGAGGCAGAGACAGGGTTCTTATCGATATTTGTCTCAGGTTCTTATTTTTGTATTTTGTCCCCGAGTTTTATTTCATAACAAATGGTATAGAGATCGCAGCAGATAAGCGAGGTCATGTAGTGTTTGTCTTCCTGTGCCTGGGTCATTTCACTTAACACAATGTCCTGTCGGATCACCAGGCTTTCACCCATGATGCAGTTTCTTCTTTCGATCTGCTTGTCGGCGGACACTTGACCCGAATCTGTATTTTGGACACTGCATGGTGGCTGACTTGTGATTGCATTTCCTGTGGATCTATATCCAGCGAGATCATATAGTAGCCCTAACAAAGGTCTTCTTGTGTGTAGTGTGCGCATTTTCATGCGGATGCCTGTGCGCATGTCAGAGGTCAGAGGTCAACATCGGGTCTACAGTTCTTCACCTCATTTTGAGATAGGGTGTCCTGCTGAACTCAGGGCTCACTGGCTGGCCAGACTGCCAGCAAATAAGCCTTGGGTATTACCCCACCTGCGGTGGATCACAGGGTACCAGCTTTTCATGTTGTGTTGGAGAGATCTGAATTCAAGTCCTCACACATGAACAGCAGACACTTTACTGGCTGAGTTATGTTTCCCGGACCCTCAGGTGTGAACTTGGGAACCTTTATTTATTCATTATTTATTTGTGACAGGGTCGCACTATGTAGCCCTGGCTAGCCTGGAACCCATTACATAGAGCAGGCTGGCCTTGAACCCACAGAGATCAACCTGCCTCTGCCTCCTGAGTGCTGGGATTAAAGGCGTGCGCCACTACACCTAGCCCCCTGAATGTGTTAGTGCTTGATTAAAAATAAAGTAATGCTTTGAAATTCAACTTGTGTTTTATAATGTAAGAGGCACTACATTAGAAAACAAATTATTTTAAGGAATCCATTTACTATTTTCTGTATGTTCTTACCCACCAAAAAAGGAGTTACCTAAGAAACTAGGTTACTTCAAAGTAAATTACTAGGATTGAGTAAAGCCTGGCTAAGAATGAGGAGACACGTGTGGTGCTCCCATCTCTACCACAGGAATGTCTTATGGTCTTTGGCAAATCTCTCCAACTCACCGTCTTTCTCACACTGATCAAGGAATCATAATTTCTACTCTTGCATCTTCAGTGATGTTTTTGGAATTAATTAAGACCACAGCTATGGCCTACTTTTAGAAATACCTGTAAGCACTTATTTATTTATTTGCATCCAGGAAACCTATCATAACAGCAACGTTTTCAAACCTCTCTACCTAGTTTTCATGTCATGCAATTCCAGAGATAACCAGCAGATGGCGCCCAAATAATTTAAAAAACTATTCACATTTAAGCTTTGAAGATTAAGAAATGCCGGGTGAACTCTGTACCTGTACGGGGTGGCGGGGGTCGGGGCGGATACTGATAGAGGAGGGAATAGGGAGGCAAAGTAGGTGAGGGGAGGAGCAGGAAACTAGAAACCAACCCAAACTAAATATGTATGAAAATGCCTTAAGGAAGTCTGTTAGTATGTAAGCTAATTTAAATAACATTAACCAATAATGTAAGAAAGACAGTAATGCAGCAAAGGGAGGGATAAAAAGGCGAGTAACTGCACAGCGCAGCGGAATCATGGAGATAACGGATGACTGGGTTGCACGGGAGATTCGTCACATTTATTGTTGCTATAAAATGGGGTGAGGTGGGGGGGGGGCAGTAAGACTTAGTGATTTCCTGGAGTTTAGGTCAGAGTAAAGAGCATATTTAATGAAAGTTTAAAAGGGAAGAAAATCATAACGATAACTGTATATAAACACAGAGTCCGTTTCTCCTGAGCTGGGGTCATCCTGGACTCCACGGGAAAGACAGAGAAAACCCGCAGGCACGGACACACAGGGACGCGCTTACCTTGCAGTCCATCCTGCATAGCTTGCCTTCTTGGACGGTCAGATCTCCAGGAGCCTGCAGGAAGTGAGGTCTAAAGAATCGCTCCTGAATGGGCTCGTTTTCATCTCCACTGTCCCTTGATCGAGAGCGAGGCCTTGAGACGAGAGACGGGACAGGCGGATCAATAGGACATACAGGGTAGTTACTTCCAGAAGAGGTAAATCGGTTTAAGCCCACTCCCCAACATTTACACGCAGAAAATGCCACAAAAAAACCTTGTTTCATTTGGAAGTTTATGATTAATATAATATTCTCCAATCAGCAGTCTACTAAATCAGAAATGGGAAATGGTTCTCCATTATTATGGGTTACCATAATTGAAATTTTTTTTCTAATCAGAAATTTTAAAGCTTCATGTTAGTTATTTTTTTGTTGTCTGTTTGCTTTTTTTTTTTTAAATTTTGTTTGTTTCTTGAAACATCTGTATAGCCTTGGCTATCCTGAAACTCACTCTACAGAGTGACCAGGCTAGTTTTATTTGGAACAAACAAGATTTTGCCCCTGACTCCCAAGTGCTGGGATTAAAGCCATACACCACCACTGCCCAGCTTTATATTAAAGTAACAGCAGCTTTTATTTTTCTCCTCTTTTAAAAATCAAATATTTCCCAATAGAAATGAATACTAACTTTTCACTATGATTTAAGTTTTGTACCTAATTATGTCTTACTTTATTATAATTATAATTTCTTACTTTATAAAAATATAATTATTTCTCATCAAAATTCTTTTTCATGTTCCTTGGGAAAATAAATTACATTTTTAGGCACGTTTAATTTTTCATTAGTTTGTCTGCATGCCTAAAGGCTTAATTTTTCTGCTTTAAACGGGGGTGGCGCTGACTACTTTGTAAGTCAAACTTTGTAAGTCTCCCCGGCGTGCTCTTAAATACAGATATACTGGACGACAATGGCTTGTGGAGCTGCTGATATGTGGAAAAGTTTAGGTGTGTTCTACATATAGAAGAGAAGGAGAGGAGAAGGACACAGAGTGACATGTTTACAGCCACAGACAGAACTGGCTCCCGGGAGCTGGGGCTGCCACAGGGAACGCAGAGCCGCGTCTACGCATGCTCAGCCCTTGTCAGAAGCGAGGGCTCTGTGGTACAATCGCTGGGTGATATGGCCACCACTTGTTTGAAGCTTACCTACTTTGCGTGCTTATCTCTCCACCAAAGGTGGAGCACGTGGGGCTCCGGGCTATTTCAGGAGACTGTGTCTGAATCACAGCCAAGTATGATGGGCTGGCTGCCTTATCATATTCCTCTTAAGATTCAAAACTATTATCCAGAAACGGTCCATTGCCTGCCTGCCATCATTGCTCCAGGGTCTGGCATAGACTGGGTGTAGACATTTTCCAGATGCTAGAATCTCATGACAAGTCCAACATATAGGATTTATAGTCTCATTGTGCTATGTTTTGAACTGAGTGATTTAAAACGTACACTTACCAAACTAGCCGATTAAGAATAGAGGTCACAGTGCACGATTGTCAGCCCACACACGGATGTTGGTTAGACCTGTGTTTGAACATTTGTGTTCTCTTTGCTAGTATTCTCATGTTCATGCGCCACGTAAATGCCCTGAATCTTGATTTTCACGTTTTTTTTTTAAATAAATTATGTCCCATTTAGAACATGTATCTGAAGAGTTTGGACACATAGTGGCAAGTATTTGTTCCCTGCCATTCCTCAACTGCAAAGGGCATAATAAAGACACCGCACACTTCAAGTCTGTGTTCGCTGTCATTATGTTCAACCTGACTGTGGTACAGTGGTTTGCAGCAATAACTGAATGAGAAGAAACGCCTAGGGAACCCAGGAATGAGCATCGGAAATACCTTCTGGCATGAGGCTGGCCCGAGGGGGAGCGGGGACTGCGGCCTCTTTGGTTGACAGCCTGTACCATTAGCCGTCCTGTACAACTGACACGACCCTGTTAGAGACATGAGGAGAAGACATTACGTGCTATGCATGGAACCACTAACCATCACACACTGGCAAGTACTGCATCTCATTATCCCTAAGACATTATTTCTTAGTCGTGTACCACTGATAACCAAACCGAAGGGCCAGTGAAACCATATGCTGAAGAACTCAGGTGACGGTGACAGGGCTCTGTTTTCTCTAGGATGGCATTCGAAATAACACCCTCCGCAAAGTAAGGTTTCCCTAGCACACGAAGCCAAATTGTAAAATACAATGGGAGGCTGTTTTTCTCTTGTGATCCTCTATTTTCATAGTCAAACATTCGAACATGTATTTATTGTGGCCAATTCTGAGATCAGAATTAGATGATTTTAGTTTTCTATCAGGTTTTCTCAGCAATACTGCCATTAGCAGTTAGTATTATTGCTTTGCCCAAGCCATGCTCTAAGGGATGCCTGCATGATAAAAAATGAGGACCCTGTAGGAAGTGTGCATAGACAAGGTGAGTGTCTCGACGACATGCCATTGTGGTCTCTGAAAATAAACAGGTGTGCAATTTAAAACCAGGAGGGACTGGATACCCAGAACACGTGGCTCACTAATGAAAAGTTGCATTTATCTCGTAAGTTACAATAAATTGTAAGTAGACTCATGTGATACTTAGGGGACCCAGATGACAAGAATAAGTCACCAGATCTTGCTCTGGAGGTTTCAGCTATTACTAACGGGCAGCAACATCAATGCGTTCCTCTTCCACTTTTCAGAATGAGTTGTCTCTAACTTCAGAAGCAAAAAAGAAACAGCAAGAGAGGGGACATGAGAAGCAGAAATGCCATTAATAATTAGGCTTCATGAATTCCAGCTTGGGATGGATGAGAAACCCTTGTAGTAAGATGCCAATATAGACAGGAATGCGGCAGTGTGTTGGGGGCTGGTGTTCAGGCTGAGAGTAGGCAGGGCAGATTGCATTAGGAGAAACAAGGTAGGATATCATAGCCAGAAACCCATAGTAGGGTTTCCCGGAGGGCAGGAATCCAGTCAACCTTGGTCTCTGGTCATCCCAAGCATGATTTCTCCAGAGATGCTGCCACTCAGAAAAGGCAGACACATTGGATGCAAGGCAGACCAGGGAAGAGTTCTTACTACATACATAGGGGTGGATGACAAGGAAATGCAATAGGCTCCTCCCACTAGACAGTGAGTGTCTCTAGCACTCAACACTTGTTCAGAGTCGGAGCCCAGACACCGCCTTTCCCACAAACCGCTGAGGAGACAATTAGGAGAGGGCTGTTCCCCCATTAGATCTTAGACTCACTGTACCTGAAGCCCACGCTACACACAGGTGCTCATGATGTCTCAGCAAACATTTGTCACTCTCTAGAATAGCTAGGAATCAGGAAGTTAATGTCATCAAAACCTTCTAAATCCGAGCTCACTCTGGGAAAATATACCTGTGACTTGCTTAGGAGATCCCTCTCCATTAGTTACTCCATTGATAAATCATGGTAGATGCTTTGTCAGATGAACACATAAAATCTAAGATCTCCCTTTGAGACTGAGAACAAGAAAGAGCATGTTTTGTGTTTCATTGACAGCTTTAAGTATACTGACATGGGGTGTGGATTCTGTATCTGTGTTTCTGATTCAGTGGTGGGATGCATAGAAATTAATACACCCTTCCTGTGTACACATGAAAGGTTTATATTAACCAATCATTTATGGAGTCAGAAGATCATGGAGTATAAATTAAATTCAAACTCTAACTTTGAATTTAGGAAAGCAAATGTGAATTGCTTAAAAAAAAATCCCTTAACATCAATTTGAATTCTGATTTTCTTCTACAACTTTGGGCAAGATAAGGATAAATGAATGAACACATATGCACACCTCACGAAGATGCTGCAAGGATTACATGCTAGAGGAGGATGTTACCATTTATGATCTTTCTAGTTATATATTAATGTTCACTTCTACACATAAACGGGGAGGGCTTGGTCTTCAAGAGGTAGGATTACATGTCTGATTATTTTGTTGTTACTGGCTAAATATATCACTGTATCCACACAGTAATATGGCTCAGGGGTAAGCCGATTGCTACCAACCCAATAACTTGAATTTGATCCCTGGGACCCATGCGGTGGGAAAAGAAACTGATTTCCACAAGCCATCCTCTGAACTCCACACACACTGTGGCAAGTGTGTATCTACACACACACACACACACACACACACACACACACACACCATACTAAGTCAGTAGATAATGTAATAAAAACATTGCGCTGTGTTGCTAACCAGTACAGGAATATTTTTAAAAGCATCCAGACTAAGAAGTCATATACTTTTAAATCTTTCTTTAAAAATAAAGTCTAGGATTCAGTGGAATCATTGCAAAGATGCTGCCTGTGCACACCAGAAGAAAGTTCCGCCTGTGCACACCAGGAGAAAGTTCCCCCTGTGCATACCAGGAGATAGTTCCCCCTGTGCACACCAGGAGATAGTTCCACCTGTGCACACCAGGAGAAAGTTCCCCCTGTGCACACCAGGAGATAGTTCCCCCTGTGCACACCAGGAGATAGTTCCACCTGTGCACACCAGGAGATAGTTCCCTCTGTGCACACAAGGAGAAAGTTCCGCCTGTGTGCATCAGGAGAAAGTTCCCTCTGTGCACACCAGGAGAAAGTTCCACCTGTGTGCACCAGGAGAAAGTTCCGCCTGTGTGCACCAGGAGAAAGTTCTGCCTGTGCACACCACGAGAAAGTTCCGCCTGTGTGCACCAGGAGAAAGTTTCATCTGTGCACACCAGGAGAAAGTTCCGCCTGTGCACTCCAGGAGAAAGGACAGGTGTGAAGTCTGAACACTTTACTAAGACGGTGCTCATTCGGAATTACCACTGAAGATTTTAGTCCTCTAAATATTCCAACCAACCCTAGGAATCACGAAATTATGCGCAGCTACACGCAATTGTACTTGGTTTTAACTTTCTGATTCCCATCTGCTCTATTAACTTGTGGAATGGTAATCAAGTGAATTCTTAAGTAAAGCCCAGACTAAGCCTGGGAACCCTATCCCAACATAAACACAATCAACAACACTAACTTTCTGTATTTAACTCAGCCCCGTGTTAAGTCTATTTCGGGGTGTGGGGGGAAATTCAGAGTTTAAAGTCACACTACAAGCATGAAGTTTGAATTGTTACAGTGATTCTGCATGAGATGTCTAGCTTGTGGAGGTTCTTCAATGCCTCATCACTCGAGCCCAGTGTTTACATGATATGAAAATAATATTTATGTTTCATAGTTTATGAGCCTAACTCACGGCGCACAAGCCCCTGCCGCTTGTGTACATCCTGCAGTGGGAGGACACAGCAAGCTGCAAAACAGCCCTTCCAAACCCAAATGCATCATCAGGTAACTTAGCAACGCAACAAAACACAGCCAAACACTCGTGTTTAGATTCAACTGTATCTTAAAGACAGGATTAGAGTCTGAAACAAGCGTTTCTGTGATCTGCAAACTGGGAATGTCTGGTATAGTGCTGTGCAGTCATGCTAAGCCCTGTGATCGCTCTGGTCTCTGATGAATTGCTGGGGCTGGACACGTGGAGTATAACACATGACCCTGTCGACATGGGTTCGGAGCTGTGCCTTCTGTCCCAGGTAAAATTTGGAGGTTGCTAACAGTATCTAGCATGTTTCTTATTCGCCAAAGATTCATCGAGGTGGAAAAATACCCTGTTTTAAAATATCCTGCCGAGAGTCAACACCTTCTTTCCTGCCTGCTCTCTGTGATCATTTGCCCTGTGCAGGAAAACCCCGCCTTCTGTGCATGTTACTGAATTCATTCCCACTCTGATCCTGTCCTCTCCCTCCTGGCCATTTCACCTCATGTAGGCCACAGACTATGACCTGTCTCCCTCCCAAGTGTTCACAATTAGAAAAGAACAGGTGAAAAACTCAAGGCCATCAGGGCTTTAGAGAGCTGCCTGCAGTTTTCAGTCAGCTATACTTGATGTCTCAGAGAGTGAAGATTTCTTGAGTTAGCTTTCTGTTTTGATTTCCTAGCCGTGTCTACGTTGGGCATTCCTCTTTTAAATTATTTCAAATGCACAAATTAAAAGAACATGACAACATTTCTATATGCAATACCACATGTCCTAAGGTTGCGATTGTGGCTGGTTAATTATTTTTAACACCATGTGTCCAGAGCCACAGGAGATCAGGTCTGCCCAAGTGTAGGCAGAGAAATGGCCTGTCACTTGTTCTGATTTCAATGCCACTTTTTCTTCATGTATCGGAAGATTAATCTCATTATCTATATATGAGTCATAAAACCTACATCTGGCATATTTGGACAGGATGCACCAGCTCCTAATGAGTCAGGATGAATAAAAAGGTTTTACTTTTGGAATTTAAATCAACCTAGGACCATGACCAGACAGTTGGGCTAGCGATTACTGTAAAGTATCACAAATTCCTGAATCCTTTCCCAGCGATGCTGGCGGGATGTAAACATCAATACAACCTGTTCCCAAATGTCCACTTGGAGGGTTTCCGCAGGCTGCCTTCTGGAGCCCGCGACCCTGCTCTTTGGCCGTGGAGATGGAACCTTGGTCTCTCAGGAAGGTGGCTAAGGGCTCTACCTCTCAGCTGGACCCCGAGCCTCCCATGCTTCGTCTTCATTCTTAGGTCTGTCTCATAATGAAAACAGTGCGGGCAGTTTGAAATTTGGATCTGTACGCAGTGGTCTAAGAATGCGATCCTAGGGGTTTTTGAGTATTTTGCTCCTCCTGGTCGACCCAGAGAATTCATTCTAATCACCCTTTGCTTAAATCACAGGAGGAGAGGGAGAGCTGGGATTCTGGTTTGCTGATGTCATCTGGTCCACTGCTAACATCTCTGTATTTTCTCCCGGAGACAGGAGGCAGGAACTAAAGAGGCTGATCATGGGGCTTTAGCCTCGGCTTCACAAGGCAGAGGTACTGGGACTTAGAGTGAGGACAGTAATTATTCTTTCCGACTTTCTCTTGGCTCTGGGTTTGCTGAGAGCAGAGCAGCTTCCCAGTTCATGTGTGGCCCCCAGCATCAGCTGTGTTGTGGGTGCGGTCCTGTCTCTGGCTCACACAGTGGTGGTTGTGGTACAGCTGCATCTGATGCCCCCCTTCTTCCCCGCGGGTGATAAAGAGAATGGCAGGAGGTCAGAAGACCACACAGCAACTTTTCAAACCCCATCCCAACTGACTTGCTTGCTTCCCAACAGTAATGTGGGGCAGACTAGCTCTCATAGGTCTGGCCTTTGACATCTTGGTTCCACAGGCTCTGCTAAGGGTCCAGCTATGGTCTATAATGGATAAATCTGTGTATGTAACTCAGAATAATGGTAACATATAGAAGGTACTCTGTATGTCAAATAAACCAAAGGCTTTTTACACGCACTATGTAAATCAGCATTATGATCTATGTTTTCCATAGGAGGAAATGGAGAGGTGAACTGATTCTGCAAGGCCATAGGTAATGTGTGGTAGAGCTGACATGTGCTCAGAGCCACCGGGGGCTGGAGCACAGCCCTGGCTCCTCACAAACACCATCTGTGTTGTGTCTTTCTTTCACGTTCCTTCCTTCACTCTGTTCCTTTGTTTACAACTCGGAGGAGTGGGGGGCTCTGGGTTATACACAGTCTTTGGGTAAGATTATATTTTTTTAACTAGAAAATGTAATTACATGTATTTATGAGAGTAATCTGATATTGTAGGCATGCGGTGTGTACTGATCTCGTCTTTAGTGCCTCCCTTTAACTAGTGGCTGCAGTACAGTTTGTCAAAACAGTTTCTATAGCCAGACACACTGACCCCTGGGGCTGGCTGGTGTGTGAAGTCCTGTCTGTGCTCTGCTGCCCCTTGTTTAAAGTTCTTCCGTGCACACACACACTTTGGAAGAGGGCTAGAAGCAGATTCAAATGCAGTTTTGCATCTGCATTCTTTGGTCTTATAAAACAGCTTATTCCACTAACAATTTCAAACATGCCAGGAAAATGCACTGAAATTAATAGCAGGGGCTGGTTCTGGCAAGTGCTGAGGAGCACCGGTAATTCTGCCCCACAGTAAGTCCTAACCTCACTAGAGAGAACTCAACCGAAAGATTCTGGGTTTCGGTGATTCTCCAGCATTTGTTTTTAAGTAGTCAGAAAACTGACAGTTGAAATGTGTTAATAGTCAAGGAAATATACTGAAAACCAGAAAAAGGAGGGGGCAAGTTCTACTTCTTCTTTCCTTCCCAAATACATCAAATAGGAACGTAAGTATTAGAAAAGATCTTTTACGCCTGTGTGTGTGAGAGATTACATGTGTGTGCAGGTGCACGCACATGTGTGTCTATGGAGGCCAGAGGTCATTCAACATTAGATGTCTTCCCCAATCACTCGCCACCTAACAGACAGGGTCTCTCTCTGAGTCTGGAGCTCACCAATTGTGCTAGCATTTCTAGACAGTAAGCCCCGAAGATCTGCCTATGTCTGCCATGCCAGGGCTGGGTGCCATCACAACCCAGCTGTGATATGTGGGTGCTGGAGCCTCAGGTCCTCATGCTCACACAGCTGGTGACTTACTCTCTGAGCCATCACTGCACCCCTTTTTAAGAATAATTTTCATTCTATTTTTTTTTCAGGATGGTAGTCACGTGGTCATGAGTAACAAAATCAGAGCCTCAAGAAGGTGCATTAATATAGACATGTTCCTGGAAAAGAGGCTGCTGTGCTCTTTTGTAACCCGATTATCTGGATAAACTGTCTCAGTCTAATTTTGACAGTGCACACAGATATCTTTATAGAGAGACTGGTATTTACATAGGAAAAAAATCTCATCAAGAACCCTCAAGTCTTCAAGTTTTGTTAAAATATCACCTTCTCCCAGGCAGCCTCTGATTATCTCCGAGGTGGAGAGAGATGGGGTACGTTCATCATGGTATGATCTTACACTAAAATACATCCTAACCCAGTATTTTGAAAGCAATGAAGAATGGAATGAGATAAATGGACTGGAATTTTAAAATATGACTTTCTTCTTTAATCATATAATAAATCTGTTGATTTTAGTCCCCTTCTTTTAAATATATGACTGATATACTTCTGCGGACTTGCGGGAACCTTGTTACACATACAGAATAACTTCTGTTCATTTCGTCTTTGTTCCCCGTTCCCAGCATTGTTCTGCATGATCCTCAGTGAGAAGGAGGCAACATGTTTGAGTTGGGAGTGTGATGCCTGACAGCTAGTCATTAAATTCTAAGAAGGCAACTGCTTTTTCAACCCTAAATCCACGAGCAATAGAAGACCAACTACTCTGATAAAAACAAACCCTAAATCTACACATAGGTGCTATTGGTGGGAAGTCTACTAGGAACTTAGGTTCCGGACCAAGATTTCCATTGATGTTTTACATGCAGTTGTTTTCAAATAGTTTGGTTTGTCTAGTATATGTGTACATGGCACCACTTGGTCAGTATCCTGCTCCCCTTCTCTGTTTTCTTGCACTTAACTCTATCGAAATTATACAGTTTATTCTTTCACAGGCTTATTTTCTATCTCCAAACCTTGCCCTCCCTCCACTGCAACTCCATAGCCCCAGTGAGAGGGGACCATATAAGATACACTTGATGGTATTAGTGAAAGGAATGGACACATGGGCCCGGATCATTCCTACAAGAATTCTTGATGGAAGAAATGCTTGCAAGACAAACTTTCTATCATTGGGAAAGAGAGAGAAAGAGATGGATAAAAGATGTAGAAGACAGTTTCACAGGTTCCTCTGCCTAATCACAGGCTCAACCCCAGCCACAGACCCAGCCCAGCCCCTGTTGTTCTCACCTGAGGGTTGGCAGCCATGATGGTGTAATTCCCATCATCATCTAGGGTGGAGGCGGTGGTGTGGAGAGAGCAGGTCCCGTCGAGGTCTCTCTGAATGATATAGTGATCGCTCTTCGGGGAGATCTGCTTCCCATCTTTAAACCAGTAGATCTGTGGAAGAAAACAAGGATAACGGCTGTACGAGGCCTCTTACGGTTCCCATGTGTCACTGTGCCGGTCTGCAGCGGGCACTGCTAAAATGCTAAACCAAGCATCTCATGGGAGACCGAATTTTGAGCAATAAAAGGAGGTAACTAAGAGCAAATACAATTTCATTTTAGTTTTTAAAAGTTGTACATGCATGTGTATGTGTGTGTGTGTGTGTGCGTGCGTGCACGTGTATGCATGTGCACAGACGTGTGCACTTGTAGAGGCCACAAAGGGGTATCAGGTCTCCTGGAGATCCAGTTGGGCTGTGAGCCACCTGTTGTGGGTGCTGGGAACCAAACCCAGATCCTCCAGAAGAGCAGTAAGTGCTCCAAGCTACTGAGCCATCTCTCCAGCCTGCTGTACCTCAATTCTTGTTTAATAAATATATGCATGAAAAATTTGCCTTTTTTTCTCATTGAAACTGTTATTTACATTCATATCATTCACATGAGGCAATACGTGTTTATCTACCTATTTACAGCCTTGGCAGTGATTGGCTCCATGAAGTGGCACTATATGCAATATTATTTTCTTTGCAAATATATTGGCAATTCAAATGTTTTACTTGTAAGATAAAGATGTAAATCTTGCTTTATAGAATAAAAATGGCTCCAAACTGTTTCTGGTGACTTGTGGGTAAAAAAAAGTGTACCCGAGAGGGAGCACACACAGTCGGATGATGGCTGCAAGGCCACTGTGTACTTCTGGGTCAAGATGCAAATGACTCATCTTTCTCAACTCTCCCCAGTACTTTAAAAGGAACACAGTATATTTGAAAGACACAATATTTTTAAATATGTAAGTTGGACTGATTGAAAACTACATATTAAAAATAATTAGGTAAAAATAAATCTTCATCAAATAAAAAAATTGTCTAAAGTTCCAATTTTTACAGGGTAGTGGTGTGGTTGTAATAGGAGACTAGGAAGATGCCTAGCTAGGAGATAGAACCTGCTTGGGTTGGGCGTGAGTTGAAGAGCCAGGGAGGGCCAGGGAAAGAAAGAACAAACATAATGACAGGACTACAGGCTGTAGGAGGATGCCACGGTGCAAGCCATCGCCGAGTGTGTTCACCTAGCAGTACTGGACACGTTCAGTCCCGAATAAACACGCCCGTTATTATCCTTATTGCCATAGCTTCTAACCCCCCCCCCCCCCCAGAGAAAGGGCCACACTCTGTAGCTCCGGCTGGCCTCGAACTCAGAGATCCACCTGCCTTACTTCCCCAGTACTGGATTAAGGGCATGTACCACCATGCCTGGCTTTCTGTAACTCCTATGTTTTTAAAAGTTGGATCCAAGCTATAAAACTGTATTATGAGGTAACCACCAGAATTGGATTAACTTTCAGGTCTAAAATTACATTATAAAAGGCATCAGCCCTCCAATCATGCATTTTTAGTGATTTGATTATTTCTGATGAAGCAAAGGTACAACTAGAGAATTCTTCCTCGTGCGTCGCTCAGGTATTTTCTTACAACAATGCTTAAAAACTGATGTCGCTTGCTTACCTTTGGCTTTGGATTCCCAGCCACTCGACACGTGAAAGTCACAGGCATCCCCTCAAAGATCTTGTAATGTTTCAGCTTCATCTCGAAGAAGGGTGCTGCCGCACTTTCGGCAGGCACTTCCGGGTACTGCACCTCGTCGCCGGACTCGTCCACTGGAGAGCGCTCCAACCGGTACTCTATCTCACTAATCAGTCTCTGTTCGCAGCTGGAGACCTTGTACTCCTAGGCCGGACATAGAAGACCCAAGTCAGCATCTCCTAGGCAGCAGCTTCTTCGCTAACAAAAGCTAACAGAACACCGGGGAGGTCGGGCGTTACAGTGACCTATGGTCTGTCTGGGCTCAATTCATCTTCATCGGGAAGCAGAGAACATCTGGGATTGAGTTTGTGTGATATTTAAAATCATCTTCAAGTCTGATTCCCCAAATGAAACAAAACCCACAAATAAACAAGCAAGCACCCACTACCTTTCTTGGGAAGGGGTGTAGAGGAGCAGTTAAAATAAGAAGGAAAGGCTATCCACCCTAAATTCCTAAGAAGGAAACTTACTGGGCTCTTCTATTAGGTAAAAACCGACCTGGGCCGCATGCCCCTCTAGAAGGCTACTGTGCATGGGGCAAGCAGCTGCAATAGCGGGCAGAATTTTGTCAAGTAATTTCTGTTTTCGCTCCTCTCTGAACACACAAACACACATTACACTGCGGCTTCCTCTAAAATCTGCGGCTATTAGGAGCCCATCTCTTAAACAAAGGCAAGATTGATACAGTACAGCCACAACTTGGGTTAAAAACAAAAGCAACACCCAGACTCTACCACATGGGGCAGTGTTCAGGGTGGAGCCTGCAGTTCCCTGCTTGCAAATCCCATGAACACGGAGTAGCCAACCATTGCATATTCCCTTGTTGAGTAGCAGGCTTTTTTTTGTTGTTGTTGTTGAGACAGGCTCTTGCTATGTAGCCTAGGCTAACTTTAGCCATCCTGCTGCCTCAGCTTTCCCAATCCTCGGATTGCAGATGCCCACGGTCATGCTTGCCTCTGAGATATTTTAATTATGCTTCTCCCTTTAAAATGTTCCTCAACCTGCAGAAAAGAGTTTGCTGGTGTGAAGAAAGGAACCCAGCAGTCAGAATAACGTGATGAAAGCCACACACTGCGAACTGTTTCACGTCATTTAATCCCCATCAAATGTATCATCTCCCCCTCCCAGAAAGGTGTCTGATGAATGAAAAACTCTTCATGCCTCAAAGTTTAGTGTATTCACTCAGGCTAAAAGTTAAAGTCAAGTTTGCCTCTAAACGGTAAGAAAGGGCACCCTGCAGTAAATAGGTTCTTTTGCTACTCCATGACAAACTGGTACCGGCCACAGTATGTATAATTACCACAGGGCAGTGTAGACAGACACACAGACACGAAAGGAAGCACAGAAGGTAGGTACAGTGGGAGACCGGACAGAGGAGAAGGGCGGAGCTTAACCTTTTGACCATCCAGAGGACTCCCTACAGAAGCCCGAGGAGCCCCAGCGTCCTGTAAGGCAGAAGAGAAGAAGTGAAGAGCGGCAGGCAGTTGCAGTGGGATTTCCAGATTCCCTTGAATGGGACGTTGGTGGTGGTGATACTGAGCTTGAGGCTTCTGAGGGGAAATCTGTGCTCCAGGACAGGGAGAAGAGGCCACTTGAGCCTTTAGACTTGTTTAACAATTTCTTGGGCCTCTGGTTGGCTTTTCATTTGAGACTACGTCTAAACCCTCTAATTGGATTAACAGAATTATAAAGTAGGTTACACCAGCTCCACAAGACGACTTTTTCTTTGGTAGGAGCAGGGGCGTAAGATAGCCCTTTAGATCTCTGTTGGTTAGCATTTTATGATCAACTACATAAAAGAGGGCAGAGGTTCTCTTTTCTGAGCAAAGGGGGTCTAATTTTGGCTGACACTAAGAACGCGATGGGGACATTTATTAGCTTACTTCAAAGACCACGAATGAAATGGTTTTTCCATACAAAGCCATTTTGCATTAAAGCATAGGACAGTTTGGGAAGCATGAAGATACTGGGAAGGAAAGTATGGGGATCAACACCAGGTACCAAGCAGTGGGCATGCTCTGGTCATCCATCACGGCGGTGTCAGGCATCTGCCCAGTGAGCACCACCTGCGAGGCTGACGGGACAGCAACCCTGCTTTCCTGCGACGTGCCTGCTACTTCCCACACAACGGATCTCAAGAGCGGAGTCCAGAAAGAGTGTGGGAAGAGTAGGCAGAATGGCCATTATTTCCCAGGAAGCTCAGAGCAGCGTCGTACCTGATTGGATGACGTGTCTTCTGGCTCTTGGACGCTGAAGACATTTGCACTGTCAGCACCGAGCAGGCGGCGAGCCATTCTTTCCTCATAGGTTAGCCTCTGCCAAACAAGCCATAGAAACACCGAATTAGGGGAACATCGCTTTTATGCGTTGCTAATAGAAAAAAGAATAAAAACATAGACTCGGTTTTGACATTTTTCTGTCACTAACTAGTCTCTCTTTGGCTTCATAGCTCTACCCGAAGAGTCTGTTTCTTTTCCTGGCTTCATTAAGGAAGGAATGGCCTTCCCAGGACCTTCTCTCCTGCTTCTGCTTCACGTGGCCTAATCCAGTGCTGGGAGATGAGGTAACTAATTCTGGCAGCTCCCACCTGATAGGACATAGATCCAAGTGAGCGATAAACCACCAGGCTGAACACACATAGCACACATAGGATGCTTGTGTTGTCTTTATCTTTAGAAAAAAAACAGAGGAAAAAAGGGTGCTTTTTAGAACAGCAGAAGGCTTAAAGGAGATATTCTCAAAGACTTCCACAGGTTTTGGAACATCCAGGTTGGTTCCAGCCAGCGACAGAAAGAGAGTTGCTAAAAGGGCAACATACGGGACACTGCGAGGAAAAGCCAATGTTGATGGCAGAAACAATCCCTCCAGTCAGTCCCCACTCCATGTGACACAGAATACACTCAGTCAATAGGAGCACATGGCAGTAGTCTGAGGCCATCTCCCCTGGAAGGACACTGCCTCGGCCGCTGTGCAATGTAAGCAGCTCGAACCAAATACGATCTGCAAAGAATGATTACTCGTGGCTGGAGTAAGGACGAGCCAGCACCCAGCATCCAGCACCCAGCATCCGTGACTTCTCAGATGTACACTGTCTGCCCACTGGGAGGAAGGCCATACTGCGGCTCCCTCTAGCTGTCTGCTGGGCTGGTCCTGAGTGTGACATGCCAGCCGCCTTTGACCCTTGTGCTTGTGCGTTGTTCCTGTGCGCCTTAGAATTACAGATCTTGGAGGAAATTTGAGAGCTCACCGATCCCTTTAGGGGTAATTTCAAACAAGGGATTGATTGGAAATAAGGAATAATTAGTATGGTAGAATCTAGAAATATATAAAAGTACAAGCATTATTTTAGACGAGCCCTCAAATTTCTGAATGTCAACACAAACAGTATTCAACATTCTCTAATCAGAAAAATATGTTGGATGGGTTTCCAGTTTCCAGTAATTGCTGGTTCTGGTCCCAGCTGAAACTGGGAAGTGAAACAGATCAAATGCCAAATAGCACTAAGGTTGAAATGATTTCATTTGCTAAAGAAACGGCAGGGGACACGAAGAGGGTGTGTGAATCTTGCAGGGAGCGATTCGGTCCAGGGATTATGCAAAGTGATTTTATCAATTCTCTTAACCCAAGGGAGGTCAGTTTTTAAACGGAGGTTTAAATCTCTGCTCTGTTACAAAGTCTCCCAAGCGCTATGGTGGAGAACACTGTCGTCAATAGGAGGCCTGTTCCGCACAGGCAGAACTAGCAACTGGTATCTACTCCCTCACCAAGATGTCCCCAGTTACCCTGAGAGCCAATTTCACTTCAACTGTTTTGTTTCTATGTCACTGTGCCGTGTGGAAATGCAAACCCTTGTCCGGAGAAGCCAAAATAAGTGACAGAGTATTATGTAATGCTATGAACAACTCATTGGAGAATTCCCTTTTTGAAAAGAGGAACCTCGCTTTTCTTGTCCAAAACTAGCGAATGTGGGATTGATGAAACTGACTGTGAGGGTTTAGTTATTGCTAAACAGATAAATATAAATAATGTGTACATACAAGAGTCATAAAATATATGCAAGTCAAGTAAGAAGTATATATACCAATAATATGGTTGAGTTGTAGCTTATAAAAGTTTTATTTTTTTATCCAAGAGAAGCCCCATCCATAAGGAATATTTAAATAAAAAAAGTAGTGTGTCCTAGTGGGATTTGGAGAGATGCCCTCACCTGGCTAGAAAACAGCATCTGTTTGAATCTCCCGAAGGCTTTGTTGACAGAGCCTGGAAAAGCATCCAGACTGTGTGAGCGCTTGTCAGGGGCCATGTTTCCCTCTTCGCAGAGCCCAGAGCCCAGGCAAGTGAGCACCACAAAGCTCAAGAAAAGCTTAATCTTTCTTAGATTGAGAACACTTAATCATTGAAACCAGCATCTAACTTTCCTCTGTTCTCCAGCCTGCCAATTAAACGAGGCTCATCCACATTTTTATCGATGTTTCACGATTAAAAATCCCAGAAAGCTAAAGTGTTTTCTGTTCTGAAAAGGCGCCTGAGAGGACTTTATCTAGCGGCTCCTTCTGCTGAAAAGCCAAGTTTATTATTCTAGTATTTCATGGTTAGTCAAAAAAGACCCATCTCTTAGGTTCAGGCGGCCTGATTTGCTAGCTTTCCTGAGCCCTTGAAAACCTCAAGATGATATGAAAAGGTAAGTAAGCAAACCAACACAGCTATGGGATATCTAAGTAGTTTATGCACACAGTCGCTAACCCATAGCCTTAAAGCATAAGTAGTCTGTGTTGTCAAGCTTGGAAGTATCGCTTTAAAGCTCCGATCAAGACGGTGGGACAGGAATTACTCAAGGTGGTGGAGTAGGGTCTATTCTGTCAGGGAGGGTATGATTCCACCTTGGCAATGGTTTCACTAGCACAGGTTATTCTGGGTGGAAGCCTTTCATTCCAGTTCACGGCTTATGGTGCTCGTGATCCCAGATCACGTTCCTGTCTCCTCCCAAGGAGCCACCGAGCTAAGGTGGAATCTCTGTGGATGTAGACGGCTTATAGTGTCACCATTAACCATGTGTTGTGGTTTCAACCCTAGTAGCTGCCCTTCCTACTTCCTTTTCTTTCCTAGTCACCATGAGGGATGCTGAGAACAGCCTGGTGGGTAAGTCTTATAAACCAGGAGAAGGGATTTGGGGAGTGGGGAGCTAGGATTCTGAGTAAAGCCCCTCTTCCATCAGTACCGGCTGGCCATTGTTTAGAAGGTCCTCCTTGAAGCGAAGTTTCCGCTCCAGGTCTTGAATGACAGCATCCTTTGTGCCTTGAATCTCCTCATCGGAGGCTATTCTAGCAGTTCTGCTGGCCTTCTTCGGAAATCCCCTGCCCAAAGAAAGCAGAAGGGGTACAGTCAACAGGAGTCCAAGTCAAACAAGTTCAACAACGGAAGCGCAATGTAGCAAGATGCCAATCACAGTTTACAATGAAAGCACAACGTAGCAAGATGCCAATCACAATTTATCTCTTTAAAACACGTAAGTCATTCATATGAAGAGAACCACGGAAGATGCTTTTAGGAGTTCGGGAAGCACCAACTGAAACCAGTTCTTGGAGAAGGTTCAGATACCCAAGAGGCATCTTCAATGGCGAGGTAAGTGCCACCGATGGGATGCCTGTGTTTCAATCCTGGGAGGTAGGAACGTGAAGTGGAAAGGCTTGCTCTCAGGTTTAAACAGACTCGACCTAGATCTTGTCAAGTTTCTTGAAGTTGCTTATTAAGTCCATACAAAATGAATAAAAATCAATGAAACATGAAGGTTAAGAGGGCTTGAAAAGGGCAAATTCCTCTCATGATTTTTTTAAAAAAATTTCTGGTCCTTCATAAGTCACTGTGTTCAACGACAGGACTTGTCTCATTATAAGTCATCCATCATTTGGCAGAAATACCTGGGGTCACGATTTTGGGGATGTAGCTCAATTGGTAGAGTGCTTGCCTAGCACGCACCAAAACCTGGGTTCTATACTCAGCACAGAGATTAAGCTGTGTGTGATGCCTGTCATCCGAGCACTTGGGAGGTGGAGGCAAGAGAGGCAGGGGTTCAAAGTCATTCTCAGCTACATAGCAATTCAAAGCCAGCCCAGACTACACAATACTCTGTGTTAAAAAGTGAAAATCCTTAATGTGTCTTATACATTTTATACACAGAACCTGAGGGCATTCTACACAGAATCCTTAGTGTGCCTGTATGTAGTGTGACCCATCACAGAAAAACATGTCTGGGGACTTTTCATGTACAATATCACATGAATGCACCAAACAGTGTGTATTTGGGAGTTCAAAAACTCAGTTTTTACATTAGGGTTATTAGACCTGAATAATGTTTGTGACTTCCCCTCCCATCTCCACGCATCCATCTGTTTGACTAATGTAAGTCTGAGTTATAAGACATCTGGTGTGATTTTACACAAGAGGACTCTGGCTGGCCTGCATGTCTTAGCATGAGCCGGTAAGCCGTAAATCTGAACGCCTACAATAAATAGGTCACATTATAGGCAACTCTTCTTTCCGAGGACTGCAGCAATTCCTGTACTGTGCGCCAGGGGGCACCAATGCTGCATGCTGGGTATGTGTGGACGCCTGTCTTCTGCAAACTGCTTTCTATTTCTCTGTCTCTGCCCTGATCGCCTCAGTGGGCAGAAATCAGAGAGCCCAAATGTGATGCAAAGAGAAAATGAATGACCTCTCGCCACCTTATTCAACACAGTTGAATTCTGAGATTAAAAAAAAAGAAAAGCAAGTTACAGAAAAACGCATATAGTACTTGCACTTATAACAAGGCAAAAGCTAGTCTGGTGTAGGGCGGTGGCTCTCTGAGCATAAGGGCCAAAGGGTCACCATGACCCTGAGGAGCTGTCAGTAGTGGATCTGCAACCTCGTCCAGACCTGATTCAGTAGAATCAGCAACTGCTCCCGGTGCTTCCGACACATGTGAAGGCTGGATAAGCAAACCCAGGGAAACACACACATGTGGTAAAATAGGGGTGACCAGCTCAGGAATTCAGGGTATTGGTTAGCTCGGGGGACAGTTAGGGTAGGGCACGTAGCCGGTGAAAGGTCACACAGGGCTTTCAAAGGTACAAGAAATGAATGCTTGGGTTTATTACTAATACATTATCAGTACATATAAATGATATATATCTTAACTTATGTATCTTACAGCAGGATATTTCTAAATGATACAAAAGCTTATGTTGGATGGTGGTGGCGCACGCCTTTAATCCCAGCACTCGGGAGGCAGAGTCAGTAAGATCTCTGTGAGTTTGAGGCCATCCTGGTCTACAAGAGCTAGTTCAAGGACAGGCACCAAAGCTACACAAAGAAACCCTGTCTCAAAAAAAAAAAAAACCAAACCAAAACAAAACAAAAAGCTTACTGCAAACATGTCAACGCATCACCCCGACGACATTGTTTACTTTGGTAAGAAGCAATGGATTTACTAGCTTTTAGTTTCTTATTTTCCTGTTTAAACTTGGGGGAAAAAGAAACCCGAAAGAAGCAAGCAGAAAATGTGGGGTTGCTATAAGTGCTCCACACCCTGTGGCTGCTGATACTGTCTATCCCGGGGGCTGTGCACCTAGTTGTCCCAGCTGCCATTCTTCCCTGTGGTCCAGGATTCATTGATTCCTTCCTGAATATTTCTGATTTAGTTCGCTGTTAATCCAGAGTGCTGAGAGAGGAGCTCTCCTATCCCGACGCAAGGCTGGTTCTAAGTTAATTTGAGTTTATGTTTGTTCATTTGCTTTTTTTCCATTCTTCTAGGTATTAGTAGTTTAATAAAGGCCAGTGACATGCCTTGGCCACGGAGAGTAATGGAAGTGGGTGAGAAGGTCATGTGTTCCCATCTCTAAAGGAGACACAGAGAGACATGTCCCTCTTCTCTCATTGGTAGAAACAGAATGTCCCCTCCTAGCTTTGTTTTGTAAGTCGGCAAACCCCATGTAATTATTTCATCTACTTGTAACCTAGTCTTCTGATACAGAGGAAAATATCTCAGCTAATAAAACCCGTTTCCAGATCCGGATAGTTCAGTCACCTTGCCCCAGCACACCAGAGTTAAACATTAAAGAAACAAAATCTTTGACATCTTTAACTTTTGTTCTGTTCCCTGAGAAGTGATCTTGAGATTTAGGGAGATCTGAAGAGGCAGAAAAGTAGGCGGCAAACTTGCTTAAGGCACCAGTAGGGTCATATGAATTATGAATTAGAATTCCGCTTTTAGTATCATGAAATCATTCAACAAAAATGCTCATGGTTTTCTGGGTTTCTTATACAGACTGCTTCCAGATTTCATATTAAGGTCCCCTTGGAAATAAAAGTGCCGAGGCTATCCCGCTGGTAATGTCCATGTTTGTGTTCTTCATGCGTCTATCCTATGATTATCTGTATTCTCGAATGGTCTCTTTCCCGCTGTGGCTCTTTTGCTCACCCCAGATGTTTCTGCAATGAGTGAACATATGTATTATTTATCTTCACTTCTGTCTTCCTCTCTTTTTCCTTCTCAGTAAGGCATGCTAGTGCCGAACCATCCGAAGTCAAATGACATGTAAACAGCCAAGCTCGGGACAAGTAAACATTACACAATTTTGGAAGAAACCTTTGTGCCGCTTTTGCCACAGCCCCAGAAACAGAACAGTTGGCTTCTGAAGTCACCTTAAAGACAAAACTGAGGACAGCGAAGTGCGGGCGCATGAACTGCGCATGCGTGCGATGAACCAGTTTCTCAGCCTGAGCAGTCTAACCACACTGCGCAGCCGTGGCTGAGCAGCGTCTGAGTACAGAAGACTCCCTGTGGTGCTGGGTTTTAGGCACAAGTAAGAACCAAAAATGAAGCTGGGGATGGTGGCGCTCACCTTTAATCCCAGCACTTGAGAGGCTGAGGCAGGCAGAGCTCTGGGAGTTTGGCGAGGCCAGCCTGGTCTACAAAGCGAGTTCCCAGGACAGGCAAGACTGTTACATAGAGAAATCCTGTCTCGAAAAAACCGAAGAACTGGAAAACCAAAAGAAAGAAAAAAGAGAGAAAGACCAAAGGCATAAGAAAGTGAATGTGAAGAACAGAAGAGACAATGTAAATGAAAGAATCCCAGACTGTTCTGTCTGGGCCGGAGAACACCGTCTTTCCTAGAGTGGCTCCTGCTGGTTGGAAAGCGTTTTCCAGCGAGCTCGGCTTTTTTGGAGGGACTTAGAATAGCTGCTCTGGAACATTTCCATAGTGGAGCCATCTACCTTGGTGTGGTCTCGTCCACTCAAGTATTTATCGTTTCAGTACAGAAAAGAAAAAGAACGAAGGGAAGGACATTTCACGGGGTGGTAAGAGCCACGGACTGTCAGGTGTATAGACAGGTGGCTTACATTAGCACGGTCAGGTGCCGTAGCTCAGAGTGTAAAGGGCACAAAGTTACTGCCTGTGTGGAGACCTATGGAGATCTGGATAGGCGGTGCATAGACCCTACGGTCAGAATGAGCCTCGAGGGGCAACCGACAGCCACTGTGAACCACGGGGGAAGAAGATATCAGTCCTCATGCATAGTTGGAACATTAAAAAAAATTGGGGTGGAAGGGAGAGCTCATTGGAATAATTCAGAAACTATTTCAGGAGAGCAAGTTAGAAACTGCAAGGAAGGTTTGGGGTAATGTGTAAGACTGGCATCAGAAATCAAAACGAAGCGTTTGGGAAGGGGAGACACAGACAAAGAAAAGTGGTCCTGTTTCCAGAGCCAAGCTTTTGAATGCCCTGCTGGGGCCTGAAGTGACAGGGCTGTGGGTGCTTCCTCAGGGGGCCCTCCCTGATTTTGACAAGCGAAGAAGAGCCAGCTCATTGGGGAACAAACAGACAGCTGCTGACAAGGGCAGGGGGGGGGGGTTGTTCTCTCTTCAGGTGATTTGTACAACTAAACAAAAATGCTTATTCAACGTAAACTGTACTCAGACAAGACCTCTTCACAAAATCCCGCACTCAGAGGCAAACCTGAGCCAGTAAACAACTTGGAACAGGCTTCCCTGCTAAGTACTTCCGTGTGTATACATGAGGCCCAGCTGTCCACAGGACTGTCCCCTCTGGCTTTGACAGGAAGCCACTTGTCATTTTAAACAGTGTTCATGCGGTTGGGGCAAAGGCATTTAGCGCGCGTGAAGAGCACCTGGAAGGTCAGCTCTTCTGGGTGACATCATCACCACGTGCCTCCACTTCAGGTCAGTTCTGGCAGACGCCGAAACAGCTCTGCAGAGTCCGGCAGCTTGAGCTCCAGTCTGTCTTTCTGTCTTTCCAGCCACTCTAAACCCTTTACTCTACAGAAGCTCAGTGGCCTGAGGGTAACTCAGTTCCACAACCATTTCAGGGCTTGAATGAGCAGGCACTCTGTGATCCTTTCTGTTCGAGGGTGTCATACATTCAAGAATATGTAAAAAGATAGTTGTTTTGTTTGTTTGTCTTTAGTTTTTCGAGACAGGGTTTCTCTGGGTATCCCTGACTGTCCTGGAACTAACTCCCCCCCCCCCCCCCCCCCCCGGACCAGGCCTCTGCTTCCTGAGTGCTGGAATTAAAAATGTGCATCATGACCGTCTGGTTAAAGATAGTATTTTTTTAATAAGCACTATTTTTAAACTGAAGTTTACTTCCATACTAAAATGGCTAAAACATAGAAAACTGAGTACCATAGCTCTTACATTACAGTTAGCTTCCCCTTGTCTTCCGTGAGGAAAGAACTGAGAAGGGTGCACACAGCACTCTATCTGGCATTGTGTCCTTCCTGCCTGCATCTGCTTGAGCTACCCCTGGTCAAAGACATGTTCACAGAGCCACTGCCTACCTGCGCAGAGGCATGGGAGGCCTGTGAAGCTGCTGGGAAACACAGGCCCAGGATAGGAAACATCTTTCTGCTGGTGTCTAGTGATAGGACCCCAGGGGATGCTTCCAACTCCTTCAGTGGGGAATGATAAGGCACCCACCTATTTGTCTCAGGAAGACTGGAATAATAAGATGCCTGCCAGGTCCAATGCCCCTTTGTCTGCTGGGTTCTATTTTTATTGGTTACTATTTAACCAACGGCTTGACTTAAAAAAACAAGTTAAAATGCTCATAGATCTAAAACTTAATCGTAAACTGAGTCTATCACAATCAATTGTCTCCTTAAGACCGGAGGACTGTATTTCTTCAGTCTGGATTACACTGCTAGAGACTGACAGAGACAATGCACTCTGGCATAGGTCACAGTAAGCTCTCTCTGCTCAGGCTTATTCCAGGCATGGGAAATCCCTCACTTCCTACACAAAGCGCTATGAGAGTGTCCCCACCGCCTGTCTCCTATAATCCAGGGGAAGAGGAGGGCACTGGGTGGCCTTACGGAGCTGGGTGAGTGCTCTTAGTGCCTCCACAAGAAAGATATGCAGGCACATGCTCTTATTTCTGACAAACGTGGGGTAATATTTGAGGCCAAAGCTCTAGTCGTGAAAAAAGAGGAAATTGAGAGATATCACACTCTGGGAATGGTGGCACATGCCTTTAATCTCAGCATTTGGGAGACAGAGACAGGGAGATCAGGAGTTCAAGGGGACTCCAGTTACTTATGGGTTTGAAGCCAGGGTAGACTACATGAGACCTTGGCTTTAAAAAGCCAGAGACAAGAGGTGGGAGGTGGAGGGAGAGAGACAGAGATGAGAACAGGGAGAAGGAAGAAGAGGGACTGGGAGAGACAGGGGAGAGGGTTTGACTGATTCATTGTAACGGACTTACATATGGTACATATGGTGCCATCCTAGTACTTAAGAGGAAGATGCCCGAAGAGAGCAGATGCTGTCTCAAAAACCAAGTAGAAGAGGCTGGAGCACTGCGGCTAGGCCACACCCCTTATGAGACAGAGGCTGCCACTGAGGGTGAGCAAAAGCCACAGTGCCTATCTGATCTTAGGGACGGAGTTGATCTGCTCCAACCCCCAGACCTGGCACCGACAGACAGAGAGCCCCCGGAGACTGAACCGCCCACATCAGAGGAAAGCATGCTACCTGTCCACCACACCCAAAGACTGGCTTCTTCAAGGGAGGGGAAGTTTTTTAGGACAAGACGGCTGCCACATTATCATGGTTTATCGGTCTGGTGTGGAGTTGAGGACCTGTGACCTAATGCGGCACTGCTACTGGGTGGCACAGAGTCTAGCAACTCTTGGTACAGTTTCCACAGGCGCAAATCAGTGTGGCTGCTCCATTCTCTCTCTTTTTTTTTTTTTTTCGAGACAGGGTTTCTTCGTAGCTTTTTTGGTTCCTGTTCTGGAACTAGCTCTTGTAGACCAGGCTGGCCTGGAACTCACAGAGATCCGCCTGCCTCTGCCTCCCAAGTGCTGGGATTAAAGGCGTGCGCCACCACCGCCCGGCCTGCTCCATTCATTTTCAAAGAAATGTTAAGAATGTCTGGACTCTTTTGTGGTGATAATTACACCGTTGGCTCCGAAAAGTAATTGTGACACCTGGCAGCCGGTGAGAAAGAACAAGAGCTCCTCGTACAGGATGCAAGCCCTCAGAACTGCCATTCTTAGTGAATGTCAAAACCGAGGCTCGGGATGGACCACTGTCTCCACTTAAGGTGATTAAGGTCCTGGTCACACAATGCATTTGAAAGACGAATCTGATCCAATTCTGTGTGAGCGGTATTAGGACAGATTATTTATATGGTACTTGGTTAACTTCCTGGATGCAGGATTTGGTGGCATTTTATTGATGGAACTGTCTGCATCCTCACACTTCTCGAATCGATGGCTGGCCTCTTTGTAGTAGCTAATGCTTCATTTTCTACCAGCAAAACAAAGGCTCAAACCAGAAAACGGGGAGAAAGTTTTCCTCGGGCCAACTCTGACTCAACTTTGAACAGAAGCCCATTATGGTATCATTACTATAAGAATCTATTTTTTGACTTCCATACTTATTTTGACTATACTATTTTCAGTTGGGATTTGAGAAGAAGCCAGATTTCCAACATGGAATTCATGTAATCAACATTTAGAAAGTGCCCAACAAAGCAAGCCCGCGCGACTCCTGGGTTAAGGCCAGCTACAGCAGTGGCTGAGTATTGTGATGTAACTGTATCCCAACCAGGGGAAGATTTAACTACGAATAAATATAAATTCTTTTATTCCTCTTTTGTTTTGGGGCATCTGGCAAACTCTTCAGTATGATTTCAGTAGGTAGAGACACAGGTTCTAGCTTGCTCTTGGCTGATATTCTCTCTTTTAATATTCTATTTTCCATTTTTGTCTGTTTATGTGTGTCCCTTCATATAAGACACACATGTGGCGATCAGAGGACACCTTGAAGGAATCAGTTATATCCTTTTGCCATGTGGATTCCCAAGCTGAATTCAGGCCTTCATGTTTGGGGATAAGTCCCTTTCCTAACTGAGCCATCTTTCTCACCAGCACCATTCTGAGCCCTGCTTTTGGAGAGAGGGTCTCATGGATCCCAGACTTGATTCAAACTTAGTGTTTAAAGAAAGATGACCTTAAACTTGTGATTGTTTTGCCTCTACTGGAATGGTGGGATCACAGGAGTGCTGGGGACTGGACCCAGGGCTTCCTCCACATTAAGTGAGCCTTCTGCCGACAGAGCTACGTCCCCAGCCCCACACTTTCTTGTTTTTAAATACGCTGGGAAAGAGCTAATGTCGCTTTTACTTACTTTATCTTCCAGCAAATCTTATCAATACCTACATGGTATCTTGTTAGAAGGTTTTCTGTGGTTTTATAAATAACTTATCTTGTACAATTTAAAATTTTTTTTAAGGTCATTAGGATGAGATTAGGAGCAGTAGATTTTAGATAATCTACAATAAAAAAGCTGAGAGAAGAGGCAGATGATCCGATGCCTGGAGGCTAAGCCACGATGTAATTTCCCCCTTGTGTTCATGTTCCCTTATTTGTCCCCACCAATATACAAGGCCATTGTGGTGGCTTCAATGAAAATGGCCCCCACAGGCTCATGTATTTGAATGCTTGGTCCTCAGTTGGTGGAACTGTTTGGGAAGGATTAGGAGGTGTGGCCTTGTTGGAGGAGGTGTGTCACGGGATGGGCTTCGAGGGTTCAAAAGTCGACACCAGGTCCAATCTCTTGTCTCCATGCCTCCTGCTTGAGGATCAGATGTAAGCTCTCAGCTAGGCCTCCAGCACCATGCCTGCCGGCTTGCCCTGGGCACCATGAAGGTCATAGATTCTTAACAGTCAGGAAACGTGCGGCCCAGATTACATTCTTTGTTTTTGTATGTTGCCTTGGTCATGGTGTTTTATCACAGCAGGCAATAACAAAAGTAACTAAGGCAGGCATGTACGGTTTTCCCTTCTCACCAGATGTATTTAAAGTGTTGTTTCCTAATTATGTTTAGTCTTTCTAAAACACTAAGTATAAACTCAACCAAACCCCATCTAGTGTATGTAACACTGAGCTGAGCTGGGTTCAGTTTGGAGGTGAGGGGATGGACTTGATAGTCAGACAGACTGGGATTCCGACTCAGTTTAGTGACTGTGGAATCGTGTTATGTTCGTGGGGCATCAGGACATATCTTAGTAATGTGCCCAATGAAATAATGTGACCTGTAAGCTGCATAAATGGCAGCAAAGGCCACCTTCTTCATTACGGAAAGCACTGTGGAGACTTTGCTTTCGAGAATTTTAAGCAGCTGCATTCAGAGGGGACAGAATTTGGGTTATGGAAACGGATTGCAACTTGATTGCTGGATGTGATGTCTGAAGACCAGGAAAGGTAGGGATGTCAGATGCTACTTGGGACTCCTGGGCACGCAGGCTTGGGTGGAGGTGTGTGTGTTGGGGTGCTCAGTGTCATGGGGAGTGTGTGCAAGTGAAGTCCCGGGGTGTGGGAGGCTTGCAGGTGTCACTTACGCGGGGGTGACGCCCTTGGGCAGCCCCAGGGCATTGACAGCGACTGGTGGCGGCTGCGAGGGCAGCAGGGCACTGAGGAAGGCTGCCGGAGTCTGACCAGGGCCGAAGCGGGCGGGCGAGGCGCAGTGCGAGGAGGTGGGCAGCGGTGGCGGAGGCGGTGGCGGCAGCGGGAACACGTCTGGCACCGGGAAGGCAGCTGAGGGGCTGAAGACGGGCGGCGGCGGTGGTGGCGGCGATGGCGAGGATGGTCCCCACATGGCCTCTGGTTCCACGAAGGGAGGCCCGGGCATGCGGCCGAAGGGCCTGGGCGTAGGGGACAGAGGCGATGGCAGGCTGGACGAGCTGGGGCTGGAGGTGGGTGTGGCCAGCCCCGACGCCGGACCCAGGTTCTGCGCTGCAATGAACTGCTTGGGACGAGCATAGTTGAAGGAGCCGGAGGACTGCATGGTGGCGGCGCGGGAGGCCAGCGTGCTCATGGGCTCCGCGGGCACCGGCGACACGCAGGCCGCGAGCTCGGGGAAGGCGGGCGGCGGCGGGAAGGGCGGCGACGGGGGCGCGCTGCTGCCGCTGCTGCTGCTGTTGCAAGGGAGACCCGGGGGCGCCGGGGGCCAAGCGCCCGCTTCCTGCTCCAAGCGCACTTGGTTCTGCAGCTGCTGAAGCTTCAAAGGATCCCTGGGGACACACAGAGAGAAAAGTGACATTTTCAGAGAGGGGGCGCATCCCAGGTGGAGAGACACACTCCCTATACCCAGTATCTCACGGGTGCCTGACACGAGGTGGACCCTGAATATAGCACAGGTCATTATAGTGAAAGCAGTTGGTTGATCCGCTCTGGACAGAGAGGGCAATGATAATGACAATGGCTCATTTCAACCCTATGGAAGGGGCTATGGGGATGGCTCTGTGCTTAGCAAGCACTGCTCTGGGCGAAGTTAGGTTCCCAGACCAATGGCTTCCAAAGGCCAGTAACCAGGCCTAGGGGATCCCTCGCCCTCTTCTGGACTCCGAGGGCACTGCACTCATCCACATGCATGTAATTTAAAAGACCTTACTTTGCCTACTATGATTAAAGCTGTTATATGATTTTCAATAGCCGTGTTGTAACAGAACCAGAAGAAGCATCAAGACCAAAAATGTAGATGAGTTAATAGTCATTTGTAGACAAATTTGGAGGGAAAATTTTTTATCAGAACAAAAAAGCTAAAAATAAGAACAAAAACCACTTGAAGCTATTTCTATAGATCCCAGTTGGTCTGCTTTGCCTCCTTCACTGTTACCAACTCAATACTAATACTATTGCAAGTCGAGGTTTTCACTTCAAACTGGATGCAAAGGAGTGATGTCTTATGATGGGGAAACTGAGGCAGGATGATTGAAGATTTGAGGGCATCCTGGGCTACAGAGTAAGAACCTGGCTCCAAAAACAAAACAATGCTGGGCATGCTGACTCATACCCGTAATCCCAGAAGTTGGAAAGATCAAGGGTTCAAAGCTCTGCTTAGCTACAGTGATGCATTTTCGTGGGTGTGTGGGTGTTTTTACCGGCATGTATACCTGTGCGCCTCCTAGGTGCTGGGCTGTCTTTCCAGACGAATTTTCAGTTTTTTAAAAACTGAAGTTTCTGAGCAGCTAGAACCCTGCTCTATCACTCAGAGGCTTTCGTTCTTGTTGGATTATCTGTACATCTGCTCTATTTTGTTCAGTCAGGCAAACACAGATGCCCATGGTTGGCCACAGGAACTTCAGAAGAACCAGCACCTGAACAATCAGGTCAAGTTCCGTGAGAGGGCAAAGTTGTGCACTGCATTTTAAACTTTGAAAAAAGTGGGGGGAAGGGGGAGTAGGTACCTTGTGAATAAACTTGCTGCACCAATCATGAACCTTAGAGTTCAGAACCCACATCAAAGTTGAGTGTGGAATATCCCTTTACAATGTATGAATATATGTCACTGTAAAGCTGACTGGCCACTAGCTGGTCAGGATAAGGTTAGGTGGAAGAACCAAACTGAAAATGCTGGTGAGCAGAGAGAAACAAAAGATGGGCATTCTGTACTGAGAAAAGGTACTGAGCCAGGTAGCAGAGCCTAGGTAATTTAAATGGGTTCATTTAAATGTAGGAGGTAGCTAGTAATAAACCTGAGCTACTAACTGGGCATTTGTAATTAATATCAAGACTCCGTTTACTTGGGAGCAGTTTGCAGGACAGAAACTTCTGCCCACAGCTGGGCACACCTGTAAACTCAGCACTCAGAAGGCAGTGACAGGGGTCCCCAAGGCAGGATAGCTAAGTACCAGGAGAAGCAGTGAGCTCCGGACTGTGTGGTAGAACTGGCCTCCACGTTAAAGGCAGAGGGCAATGGAGGAAGAAGACACCAGATATCAACCCCTAGTCTACACATACACACATACACGTTGCACAGAAACATACATTCACCATGCAAACACACTACACACATTAAAGAAAATATTTGCCAAATGACTATTGTTTGCTTATTTGTCCCCAGGCTAAACAAAGGTTCAAGAAACTCAAAGCACTAAAAGGAATGGAAGGGGCAGGCAAAAGAGTTGAAAGTTTGCTATCAGGGGTCATTAGATGGAGGAGCATCGCAAGTTCTAACATCCTTCCTGTGCCTTTGACAACAATCCAGTGGAAAGAGGACCCCTACATTCACGGAAAGGCAAAGAAATCCTTTCTGGAGAACTGAAGACAGCGAAGAGGGGTTGGTTCTCAATTCTTAATCTGTGCTAGGCATCAAAGATGTTTAATAACAAAGGACTTTGTGGGATCCCACTGAACTTAATTTGAGTGCTTTAAAAGCAGCCCAGCTGCTGCTGAGACTGGCCACTCCCATGAGATTCCAGATGGCCCTGTGGTTTGGTAGGCTGTGCAGCACATGTGATCCCACTTCATGAGTTTAGGAGCAGACTAGGAATAGAACTTGTAAAAGCCACCCACCAGCTCCAGAAACCATTGTGCAGGCAGCCACTCTCCCTCTGATTTCCTCCAAGCCCTTCCCACACCTGCTTTCCCTGGCTCCTCGCAACAGTGGAGGATGCTGCCCCTGGTGGCTTTCCCCAAAGGCCTCCTCCCTAGGTTGCCAGCCTCGCTCTTCCCGCTCTTCTGGATAGCAGGAGAAACAGATGTCTCTGAAGACAATTTAAGTGTGGCTTGCATCAGCAAATAGCTGGGTGGCGCTGGGACTGTTCTGGAGACCACAGACCTTCTATCAAGGACGAGGGAACAGCTCCCTGGAACCACCTACATTGGTTTTGATCCTTTCCGTAAAACCAGTCTTGCTCGAGGAAGAACTAGATAGTCTCTGCTTCCTGACTGTGAACACAGAGAGACCAGCTGCCTCAAATCCCTGCTGCTATTAATTTTCTGCTACGATAGTCTATTGGAAAAAAAATAGGAAGATGTGTTAACCCAAAATGCCGTAGAGTTGCCTGCGCACCGCTCGGAATAATCTAGTGGTTTGGGTCCTGTTATATGTTAGAAGAGAAATGAAGACCTTCACCAGGATTGCTATTTTCCCATTTTTCAGTGCCTCAGCCTGTGGTTAAGAGCACAATGTTATGTTCGAGAAACAGAGATAGAAACAGGACACCAAAACACGGACGATGAATCTTCAAGCATCTGATTTGATTCACGCTGGAGCAGCAGTTGTATTTAAATGGCCTTGACCGCAGAATCCTGAGATAACAAAATGTGCCATTGGAAACCGCCGTCTCCACTTTTATCTGCTTGCGTCTATGGAAGTTGATTGTCACAGAGATGGGAAGGCAAAGAAAGTCAAAGACACGGGAAAGCTACATCCATCCATGCTCTTTGGAAATCACACACAAGTTGTTTGCCATTACAAAAAAAAAAATTGGCTTGTCTGGTTTCTCCACCTCTTTATCCTGCTGGTTTTTCTCTGAAAATGAAGCTACAACAAACCTTCTGGAAATCCTTCTTGTGCAAGAAACCCTGGCTCTGAGCTCCTGAAGGCCTTAGTCACAAGCACGCTTTTCCTAGTCTCCAATCTTTGGTTAGACACAACTCATCCATCAGATTCTCCCCCACTTCCTTTTTTTCTCCTCTTCTCACCACACCCCCAATTCAAAAAGTCTAAGAATTTCCCTGCTCTTAACACACCCTACTGTTCTCCAAGTTTCAATACTGCAGGAAACAAAACCGCCCAGAGTTTCTGTGCAGCGCCTGTCACGGGCCATTTACAAACAGGAGAAGAGGAAGAGCAGCGTGCCTCAGGTTAGAGAGAGCTCAGAATCCCGGTCTGCCCTTTGATTCACTCACCTCAGCAGGCACGCCATCACGAAAGAACCTTGACCTTCGATGTAATTAAAACAAAAACAAAAACAAAAAACTGGGGTCATAGTTTCCTCCCAATGCCGTTCTTCACTTTGACGGCTCCTTGCAGGGACAGAATCTAGGACCATTAGAGTTTGACAGTTGCAGGTGTTTTGATGACAGAGGCTGGCTAGTTCGCAGAATCCCATGCTGGGCCTTTTCTCCAAGTACTCAGTATAGAGATTTGCTAAAAGATGAGCACCTGTACTAACTGTCATTCTTTCCTCTGGAGGATTGATGACCAAGTTCAAGATAAACAATAAGAAAAGAAATTTCTGGAAAACAACTTTTAAGTTAATTGGAAATTCCCAGTATCTCTCCTGGGATCAGTGTCTGGGTCCGGGTGGGGAGAATTAATCTGTCCCCTGTCCGCACTGATAAAGATGTAGTATTCATAGCCACCAAGAGACCCTTAGACAACAAGGACCAAGAACAGGTGTGCTTTAGGAATAACGATATTTCTTACACATTTCCTGTCATTTTTGCCTGGAGGGCCCAGAAGCCATTGCAAGGTGAGGAGCTGCCGAGCATTTCCCTGGTCCTGCTGTTCATAGACAAGGAGTGAAACATCCGCCTTCCCATAACACTTAGCGAGGACTGCGCAGGACAGCCTCAGCAACTTCAAGGATGACAATGAACATTCTGACTAGAGCGCTTTGCTCTTTGGAGCTCATGTGGCACAAGGAAGAGGTTCGTGGACAGCAGTGGAGAATTTTCGGGAATTTCACAGTGAAGGCAGAGTTTTGACTCAGAGCCCTGGGCATCCCCCAAATCTATTTTTTTCCCCTCTGGTGAAATTAGCTAAGTATCCAGAGATGAGAAAGGTGAAGGCATTAATTTTGCGAACTTACAAGGAGTGCAATATAAAGTCCAGGAGGCCTCAATTCAGGGGTTGATTAAATTCTTTCTAAAACTTTACTATGCCAGTGTTTCACTAATTTTGTTTTTATTCCATTACTTATGCCGCAATCTATGGTCTCATACAATTAAAAACACATAGCAGCTTGTTTTGCTTAGCGCTAGCTCTTTGTTGCTGATTGTAAAAGGCCTAAAAATCACAATACTGAGAAAGTTAATTTACATAATTAATATGTAAATCACAAAAGACCAATCACATATGTGTATGAAAATGCTATAATGAAATCCACCAGTTTGAATGTTAACTTCAAAATTAATTTTAAAAAGAGCAAAAAAAAAAAGCCGAATGAGATCACATTACTCGGCCTTAGGGGGGTTATGAGTTCAAAAACAATTACAGATTCAAACACATTTCCCTAAGAATGGGAGGGTGAACAGGGACAAAGATGTGGGCTTTGTACAAAATACCACATAAGAGAATGGTAAAGTCAAGTTAAAAGTGACCCCTTCTTGGGAATGAGTATTATGTATTTCATGGATTGCCAAATAGCATAGGTTCCTATACAAAGTCCCATTCTTTGATCTTTAATTCATTTTGAGACTTTTATAAATCTTGTTGACTCCATCCAGAGCCAGAACTGAACACAATTAATTTACACAGGATGGTTCAAGGGAGAAGTGGCCTGGCCACACTCCGCACACAACTGGAGCTGCTTTGAGAGAGATCTGTCCTTCGCACTTAGAATAAGAGTCATATTTGGCTCCACAATAGAAAGACAGTAGCCTTGTGTCTCAATTAATAAAGCTTATCTGTTTGAAGTCATTCCCTGGAGAGAAAGAGGAGGGGAGAGAGAAAGGGAAGAGGAGGAAAAAAGGGAGAGGGAGAGAGAGGGAGAGAGAGAAAGAGAGAGAGAGAGGGAGGGAAGGAGGGAGGGAGAAAGGGAGGGAGGGAGGGAGAGAGAGAGAGAGAAAGAGAGAGAAGAGGGGGAAAAGAGGGAGACGGAGAGAGGGGAGAAGAAGAGGGAGAGGGGAGACGAAGAGGGAGAGGAGAGAGAGCAATTGCTTCTACTTTATAATCTTCCTGGGAATTTCTGGGAAAACTGAAGGGTGACTTTATTTCTCCTTTGACACAAGGAATATGGACCAAGAGGTTGGGGAGCTGTGGTCCGTCAAGTACGGATGAGATTGTTCATCAGAGCTGAATCCCGCAACTGACCCCAGAGAGGTGGAGAATTCTCATGCGGATCTGTGCAGAGCCAATGCTTGACAGGAGGAAATGACCACGGGGGCCTCAGTGAAGGTTGCAGAGTCTGCTTCATTATGCTTACAATCTCACCGAGTGATCAGGGTTTTTAGCCTGGCAGAGCTAAGACAAGACTCAGGATGGACTTAGATGATGCCTGCGGTCACGGGGAAACCTAATGGATCAAACCACGTGGAATATTGGTGTTCAGCCTCTTTGGGGGAGGAATGCAGGGTCAGGTTCTGGACGTTTAACTAGGCATCACGGAGAAATGCCTGACATGATTTTCATTTCTGCTGCTTCAAAGGCCCGTGAACACGGCAGGAAGATATTAGTTGTTGGTTCCTATAAAAGCTGCGCTAATTTAGTGGACATTAAAGGAGCATGAGCTGTTCCCAGTTGAAAATGCATGCTATTAACTCCTAGCACAGACAAAGTACACTTTTGAACAAGTCTGTTTGCTAACCTTTTTGGTCGATGCTTTGGGCAGAATCAATGATTTCATGTCTAACTGAAACACCAAAGAAAACTCCCTGTGAGAAACATGTGGAGGACCCTTCAGATCTTAAGCATAAAATTTCCAGGAGGCTTTGAAGACTTGGGGTGGGAGGGAGAGGAACTAACCCAACGTCTTACAATGAGACAAAGCATTTGACATATTTGGGGATGGTTAGTATTTCTCGAACTTTCCATTGTAGAGGCTTCTACCATATCGTCTGTGGTTTCCATTTCAGCTACACTGAGCAGACTCGAAACAAGGGTGTGCAGCCAGTGTTTGTAAGAATGGCTTACTACTAAGGGTCAAGGGTCACATCTTTGAAAACAAATCACCGTTACCTGCTCACGCTAATGTCTTTACGAAACAGCAGCTCTTCCTCTTCCCTAGGCTCCCTTTCTAATTTCTTCTCGACAGTACCTTCACCGCTACTCACAGACAAACTACTAAATCAATGTTTACCAAACTTAACTAAAGTCCCCAGATGTATCTGTTCCGTCGAGCTGAATGGCACTGAGCCACACAGAGCTGCCTTTTTCTACAGAGGCAATCTTAGAGGTGAAGCCACTAACTACCATAGAAATTATTTACAAGTGAGAACACAGAGTCAGCAAAACAGGAATGTTCCAGCACTTTCACTCCAGTGATACCATGGGCATTTGTATTCTTGGAGAATTGTTTATCCACCCTGGAGCTGGTTTTTTAAATTTAAAGTGGAAATTCATAACGTAAGATGAGATCCTACTAAACTTTGAGATCTTATACCATGGCCTCTTGAGTCCTTTAAGATCTAATTGCTGTAGCGGGCTGGAGAGATGGCTCAGAGGTTAAGAACACTGACTGCTCTTCCAGAGGACCTGAGTTCAATTTTCAGCAACCATATGGTGGCTCACAAGCATCTATAATGAGATCTGGTGCCCTCTTCTGGTGCACAGGCATATAAGCAGGCAGAACACTGTATACATAAAAAAATAAATAAATCTTTTTTAAAAAGATTTAATCACTGTAAAGAAACTCATTTTAAGAGAACTACTGAACAAGGATATCAGTCCAAATTTGGTATTTATTGGTGTGTATAGCAGAGGCACGAACACATCTCTCTCTCTCTCTCTCTCTCCCTCTCTCTCTCTCTCATACACACACACACACACTCATGCACGCACGCACACATGCAGACACACACGCACATGCTGTAAGTCCCAGAGGCCTTCCAGGGAGATCATCAGAGCAGAGCCTTATCAACCCTGACCCCAAGCCAGCCATCCCTGCTTCTAGGCTGCCTGGATCGGGATTAGTGTCGGATAAGGTTCTGCTGTGTTGCTCGCCCTGGAAGGACTCTGGGACGTCCAGCATCCAAGCAAATCTTTCCAAAGTTCACGCATGCTGTCACACTTGGGTATAAAGGCCATGCCATGCTGTTCAGCATCTTGCGGTCGCACTGCCTTTCTGGTGGATCTGTGGCAAGTGATTCACCCGCCCCTGTCTTGATGCACTCTTGTCCCCTGTGGTCACCAACAAACCATCCTCGGTTTCCTGTTTCTGACCGTGGTTTGATTCCCTTTCTGGATCTTTCCTATGCTCTCTAAATCTGGTCTCTCCCAAGATTTAAGGGTTTTCCTGACATTGCAACAAACCATCTTCACCCTCAAGCATGGTGGGCGGCATCCATGACTGGACTGGGATGCTCATGGCCAAAGGCCACAGCTTGGACGTAGACTTTCTCCATGCTCCTCTTTGTGTAGACCGCTTCTCTCTCATTCCCTGACCTTTGACTTGGAAAAGAGTTCTGGTACCCACTTCTACAAAACTTCTAACTTCGCATGTCCCAAACAGAGTGTTTCTCACCTTAAACTAATTTCTCCTCCTAACAACACCTGACATCCATAATCCCAGCAGCCGATGCCAGATGGTCCTAAAACCGCATTTTCAGCGCTGGTTCGGCGACATATTTTCATTCTCCCACGTTAATCTCCTTGCTTTCTTCTTCCTTCATCTTTCCCATGCGTTTCTCTATTTGTAGAGTCCTGCCTCTGCCTGCTTCTCTCAGTGTACTGAGGGGGGCTTGAGTCTCCAACATCCACGCCAAAGCCCATGTCCTCCTGCAGCCCCACCTATCACTGTCTCGCGTTCTTCCTCTTTCCTGCAGGCTGATCCAAGGCCCTGTCAGGAGCAGCTTCAGAGGCATCTCCCACCTATTAGGCAGGCCTCCCTGGGCCAGGCTAGTATTCTTTTGGGTTTCCTTATCATGACAGTGGCATACACAAATGCCACTAAATCCCCGTGAAGAGACTGCCAGGCATATGTAGGAGAAGAAAATAAGCCTTGCAATAGAAGGAAAGGAATTCACATATTTGTATTTATGAAAATATAACCTAAGTATTGGCACTTCTGTAATAACAGTAGTTACAATTTTGGCTTTGTAGTGTCCAAAATAAGAAACTTCCATCCCCAAAGAAGTGTGTTTGTGAACCTGGCAACAGAGTTCCTAATTTGGCATCTGCGAGGCACTCCATCGTGTTCCAGGCAGTGGCAGGCTGTACCCGTGCCCATTTTCCATTTTATTTGGTTATCAGTCAAAAATGAATTGTGTTTGTACTTGCTTTGAGAAGTGACTCTGGGATCTTTTTGGGGCTTGCTGAGAACTTCAGTCATCCCTAAGTGACTCCTTTCCTTCACAGGCCCCATTTCCCGCTGTCTCTAAATAATGAAATGTCAAAGTTGGCTCCTGTATAGAAAGAAGATATGGCTCCCCTCTGGGTCCATCATGCCATGGGCATGACATACATAAAGACACAATAACATGTCCTGAACCAGGCAGTAGTGAGGACCTCAGCCGGGGGTGCAATGGGCAGCATTGGTGATGAGGATGCCCGAGACACAATTGCTGCCCACACTGGCTCTTTTTCCAAGAGCCTTATACTAAAATAAAATGTGCCACGGGGAAGTCTATATGCAGGAAGGAAGCCAGTCACATGCAAAGAATCCAAGTGGGTAGGTAACAGGCAGAGGATAAGGAAGTAAAAATTGGGATATGTTTTTAATATCTAAATCCACTTTATGTTCAGAATAATTTATCTTTAAATTTCATATGCAAATGATTTTTCCTTCTGCTCTTTCTTTTATTTTCCAATTTTAAAACACTTACCCTAATGGTCCCCCAAACCAATTTTCTTATTGTACAGACGTGGATTATTATTATTATTATTATTACATCCCCGGGTCCTGCATCGATGATGGGGGAACTGTCCTTTGATAACGACCTTTCTTGTCATTTTAGTATCTGCCAGGACAGAGCGATTCCAAATAAACAAACAAACAAACAAATAAATAAAGTTTTACAGTGGTATTCAGGAAGAGGCGATGCCTTCACCAGCATAACTGAGGAGGGCTTTCTCCCCTATGTCTCCTCAAATGGTCTGTCCTGAACACAGTGGCTCTTCTCTCTGCATTCGGATGCCCTCAGCCCTGTATGCCTTCTGCTAAGCTTGCCTATTTCAACAGGTCATACTCTTTTGGGAGCTTTGTAGAAACATTTTTATTCTGGCACTTGCTTAAGATATATCTGGGGACTCAGGGCCCCTGCTGTGGCTGCTCCCTGCTGATCCCTTTAATGGCCAAATGTCCCTGCTTCTCTCAAGAAGCTGTCCTGCCTGCACTGGAGGGCCCTGGTTCTCATAAGCTTAGTCTGAGGCTTAGGTAGAGCCCACAGTCTGCAAGCACGGCCTGCTCCATGATATAAACTTAGACTCAAAGTCAACTGACTTTTATGGTTAGCTGTTTCAGGTCCTTGGGGAAGGAATCCTGCCTCCAGGCACCTCCCAGTGTCAGTCGTCAGAGAACTTTCTGTATTACTTGAACTCATATCTGTACCACGTGTATGTATGTATCCACACGTTTCTCACTGGGTCATTGTGAAGAGCTGAGAGGTCTTCTCCCCTGATTGTCTCCCATGTATGAGACAAGGCCTCCTCTTTCCAGTCCAGATGTCTTTCCTGAAGCCTCTGAGCCACATTGCTGCAAGCCAGTCTCTCATGAATCAGCTGGGGCCCAGCCCCGGGGGCATCTTTGGCAGCTCTGGACTGTGTCCATTGACGGCTCCTCTTGACTCTGCCAGGCTTTCTTTGTCTGTGGCAATGAGTGTCCACGTCAGAATAAGATGTTTTGTCATTTTTCATTTTGTGAAGATCCTTGCTTGCATAAATGGCTGTGTCCGTCCCACCTTGCCCACCGATGCGGCTTCAGAAACAGGACAACCAGAGATAGGGATAGATTTTTGATGCTTCCATGTTGTCATTTCCTTTAAGGAGACCCCAGTCTACTCTAAAACTATGGGTGGTAAGGAGGGAAAGTGTAGGTGGGAAGAGGACCGACAGAGACCCTTCTATAACATAGGTCTTTATAGATACCTGACTTTGTGCAGAAGCCTCGTATCATCCTCACATGACACTTTTTAGTGTCGTTTTCCTAATATATAAACTACTTTTTTTCTAGAACCATGCTCTGCCCACCAGATGTGTGTGTGGGGGGAGGTTGTTAGTCAGATCTCCGCACCCACCAACGGGGTCATCAACACATTATTTCTAATGGGGATTTCTCAGGTTACGGCAATGTCCCCTTGATAGGAAACCACAATCCATGCACACTGCCGGGACCAGACCCTCTGTGAGCTCTTCACATTCCCGACTCGGTTTCTCACATTGTTCCTGACAGTGTCTCAGCCTGGAGGCAGTTGAATCTTCCCTGAGTGACACTGTTCCTTCGCCACTTCCTCTTCTAGATGAGTCTTGACCATTCCTCTTAGAAGCTTCCAGATTGGTCCAATGTACAGTTGTATAAGCCTTGGCTGTTCTAGAAGCACCTTAAGAAGGCGATAGGTGAGGGTCCATGCTGTTCTTTGGCTTAGAGGACTCAGGACTCTCTTTTTAAGGAGACTTGATCGTGTGGGTCATCTCCCAGTGGTGCTGGAAGAGGCTTTTTCGGTGGTACTCCTCTAGCCACTTCCGGAACTCAACTGTTGAAGGTAGATACTCAGGGAAGATGAACCTGGAGACCCAGACCCCAGAAGACTGGCTGACCCCTGGGAGCTTGAGTAATTTCTATTTCCATCAGAAGAAAATGCTGGGTTAAGGAAAGTCCCCTTGCTAGGTGGTGGTGGCACACACCTTTAATTCCAGCACTCGAGAGGCAGAGGCAAGTAGACCTTTGTGAGTTTGAGACCAGCCTGGTCTACAGAGCTAGTTCCAAAACAGCCAGGGCTACACAGAGAAACTAGAAAAAAAAATAGAAGAAAAAAGGAAAGTCCCCTTCCAATCCCAGAAATTTCTGTGGTAAAGGAAGTTGCACCAGGAGAGGAGACACTGTGCTGTTGTCCTAGCAACTAAACAGCCTGGAAACCGAAGAAGAGAATCACTTATCCCCTCCCTTCCCCGTGTCTGACGCTACTTGGGTGTGTGTGGGGGGATGGGGGGCTCCTTGGAGAAACCTCATTAACCACCGGTATTATTAATATCATTACTTCTATCACCAGCACACATATCGCCAGTACTGAGTGTTAGCAACAATTAATCATTAGCAACAGCCTTAATGAGCCTTAATCATGTACAGCAGCCAGCATTAAGTTCTTCATTTCTCTAAGCTCATCCAGTTTTACAAAAACAGTAGGAGATGAACCAGTTTATAATCTTCCCTTTCCAGGACCTGAGGCGCAGCTTGAGGTGTCTAAGCTCACACAGCTGGGAAGCAGGAGAGATCTGTCTCAGGTCTATGGTGTGATGGGGCTCCTAACCAAAGTCCGATCTTCTCTGGCCCCAAGCATGTGTGACATCACTTCAGCCACAGGGGACCTTTCTAGCCTGGGTTTCCTCCTGAGAGGATGGCCCTCAGTATCCCTATCACTACGCCAACATTGCAACAACACTCACAACAGCTATATATAGACATACCCTGGCTGTGTCCTAAAGACACCCTACTGACTCAAAAACAGTTACGTCCCACAGACTGGACTTTAAAAACTTCTGTTGGGGAAATGATAAGAATGTATCAAGCAACCCAAAGGAGTCTGCTTTCTGAAAGCAGGAAATTAAATCCCCTCCCCCCGTTTCTCCCTTCAGTTTTGAGATCCTCGGTCAGCATTTGTTTCTTGTGTTCTCTACCAACTAGACAGTGTCTGTAGCTGGACCCTGCAGATCCCAAAATGTGAGGAGCAGGAAGATGTGATGGATGGGGGACGGTTCTATGCTCAGATTTTGCAAGTCCTCAAAATGCCTGAGGATCAAAAGATGGCTAACTCCTGTCACCAGCGTGCGAGAGTGTGGATGTTTGTGCACACTTAGTAGTGCCCTCCTTCACACACTTCTTCAAAGAGAATGCCTGCTGTAGAACAAGAAGCAGACAAAATGGTGTACAAAGCAGCAAGAATTTTGCTCTTACAAAAGCTGGCGTTGGCTGTGAACGCACAGGCAGCCCCCCCCCCGCCTTTTTTTTTTAAAGCATCCCTGCTATTGAGCTCCCGGGGGGCTCTTCTCTGCAGACATGACTATGGGCTGCTTGGTGAGCTGTGTGGCTTTTTACACCACTCTGGTCTGAAGATCTTCATGATCTGCGACATAGAAATCTGTATGGCTTTTTACATAAAATACTTTAAAAATCCCTTCCAGGTTATTAAAAAGCAGTGTCTAGCCATCAAGACGAGACAGTGGAGTCTTGCTACTGGGACTCTTCTGCCATCCGGTCTCTTGAGGGATTGTGTCACTAACTGTGGCAGACTCTAGGAAGACCGTGGGTTTTCACACGCTCAGGAAAAGAGTATTTTAAAAGGAGGATTCTTTTCAGTTTTCCATGAATGCAGGCCTATCTCTGAGGAGCTTATTAAATAACTTATCTGAATACGGAAGACTCTGCCAACAAGATCTCACGTGTACTTCAGTGTTGCAGGGGGAAATGAGTGAGAGGAATATGCACAGTTGGCTCTGGGGACTTGGAGTGATCTATTTTCCATTAAAGGTCAGCCGTTGCTAGTTTAAATGTTAATAGCCAAGACATACAAGTCAAAGGTTCTGTGGTATGAACGCAGGCTCTGCCCAGTCACCAGACTCCCGGTCCCACCTCTCATCTGAAGAGGGAAGAAGTTGTGAAAGAAAAAAAAAATTTAAGAAATGTACTTGGCATGCTCAGGAGATGCAGCTTACCAGCACGAATGAAGAAATTTGTGGCTTGGGAAGGAACGATAAACTTGTAATGGCTTTTCCCCTTAGTTTCTGACCAGCTAGCCTTGACATTCCTCAGAAGCCAAAGGGTGAGGCGCAAGACTGACAGACATGGCCGGCCTTTCCCCTTAGTAGGTAGATCCAACTTTTAGCAGTAAATGAAATCTAGCCACATGTTTCTTGGGAAGAGCTGGAACAAATGAGGTTTCTCCCTGAGAAATGGCTAACACAACTACCATAATTCTGAGGTACAACAATCCAATTATTTAGCATAATTACTCTCAAGAAAAAAAAACCAAAACCTAGAGAAATCTATCAAGGCATCCCGCCTTTTCCAGCATGCTGACATATGGCCATACGTCGTACATAGTCCAGAGTCGCTAATCTAGCATTCTGTCAAATGGAATTTTCAAGACTATGGTGTTTATGACTAATTCCAAAACCATAAAAAAGACTGCAAGATCTTGAAATGCCTTTCAAAGGGAAACGCCATACATGTATGTACAGCTGTGGGCGGGACTTACTTTACATGTCAGCCATGGATCTTGTTGTACACATGGAGGTTTCTATGAGAGACTGTGCGTTACTTCCGCTAGGGGCGTAGGATAAGCAGATGAACGGATGTGGCTTTTTCTTTCCAATGTGCATGGCAGTCCCATAAGGCGCGGGTGAAAGGGGGGACTCTGGGTCACCGTCATCCCTCAGCTTTAGACTGGGGATAGTATCTGTTCGTGCCAGTTTCTCATGTGAGGCCGTGGAGGTAAAACCTCTCCCCAGCAGGTTTAATCAAATCTTCGAAGTTTATGTTCTGTGTTCTAAGAGCAACGCAGCGGCACAGTCTACAGCCCAAGGAGAGCTGTGTTCCACGCCAGTCACGCAAGGACATGCCCATGCTTTAGGGTAACACAGAGACAATCGTCCAGTATTTTATTTTCCAGCTGCACAGCCCCATCACCCAGGCCTCCATATGCACCCTCATGGGTGAGTGCCCACCCCACCATACCCTAGGGTAGCCCTGTGCTTTCTAGACCCAGAGTCTTCTACATGGCCTTCCATGAGGAGCGTGATTATTGGCTCTTCAGTGACATGCTTGTGACAGCATTGACTGGACACTCAGATACCAGAGACCAAATTCTTTGGAAGGAATTACCTCTGAAGTTTTACTTAAACAAAAACGGATATTAAATGGATAATTGCTTTTTAGAATCTGTTTGGCTCAGTTTAAACACACACACACATACAGACACACACACACACACACACACACACACACACACACACACACACACACACACAGCAATCCTTTCCTGAGTTATCTGTCTCACTGTGCTTCTGAGGGCATCGTTTATATTTCAGCTACTTGGGCTATTGTATCCCTGAAATAAAGTTGTTGTCAGGGGGACAGGGCAGACACAGAAACCAATTTCTTTAGTATCTTCTATTTTCTTGGGTTTTAAGTCTTTAAATAATGAGATTCTCTTTTAAAGATTAATGAGAATCTTGTTAATCACTTTGACAGTCAAAGGTGTCTTAAGACCTTTTTGTGGACTAGGATCTAAAGGGGGCTTGTTCCATGAGATACCAAACAGGTTCCTCCCCATTGGAGGGGGACTTCATATCTAGCCCCAGGATGGGTTCTTATTGCTCTCTCCAGGTTTGTAACACAAACGGGGAAGAAGGAGATGACCACCGAGAATTTCGAATCCTAGTTCTGTTACACTAACTTGGAGCCCAAAGGTTTGTCTATACTCCATCTAACATCTCCAGATCTGCTCTGTGAAAACATGGCAGCAGCTGGCTGCCTGTGGTTACTGAACCCTTGAACTGTATTACTCCAGGTCGAGATATGATATAAATTCAAAACAAACACCAGATTTTGATAATTGAGTTGAAAAGCAGAACGCAGAATGATCTCATCACTAATGTTCATATTATTTACATTCTCAGCGTATACATTTTGAGTATACTGGGCTCATAAACTATATCATCAAAATTAATATCACTTCTTTCTGTCTGTGAAAAATTTACATTTATTTATTTGTGTGTGTGAGTGTGCGTGAGAAGTCACAGAACAGCTTGCGGGTTTTGTTCTCATGGGAGTTGGTTCTCTCCTTCCACCATATAGATCCCGGGGATTAAACTTGGGTCATAATATTTGGCAGCACACACCTTCCCCTCCTGAGCCATCTCGATGTTCCTCATTTGCTTCTTTTACCATTTGAATGAAACTACTAGAAGATTAAGACTCTACACATAGCCCGCATTTGGGGACCTTATCTTTCTACTAGACTGTGTTCCTAGAAAGTGGTTTTTTAGCCTTTCTGTGTCCTTTAATTTTGACCAGTTACAAAGATAGGGTTTTTTTTTGTTTGTTTGTTTGTTTTACCTACAGATCATGCCCTTCACCCGTCTAATACATTAAAACTGTTTAGAATCTAGGAAGACACAAAACCAGTAATAGTCGAGACTTAGAGCCCACCTTTACATTCATTCTGAGATAAGGGGGAGTGGGCAGACTTAGACTGGGCAATGCCAGACAGTGGGTGGCCGCGGTTGTTAAACACACGTCAGCTCACTCCTGGAAGGCCACAGGCAATAGCTGTTATTGCTTTTTTGCTAATGCCCCTCAGGAAAATGAATGACAACAGTCTCTAGTAAGGTATGGCCAATATATGCTATGCATAGATCTTTAGATCTCAGGGAAAACTCACCCACTTAAAGATTACAATGGACTCTTCATACTCAAAGCAAAGGGTAGGCTTTTAACAAAAGCATTGCCTATGTTTGATAAAACTCGGAGAAGCCTGGAAAAACAGCTGTGAGTATGCCGAGTGTGTGAGTCTGAAAAACATGCCTCCCAGCATCACGAATTTAGCTCAGACCCACTGAGCGGCCCACACGCGCAGCAGCGCCTTTCCCTGGAATTCAGCTAACACAAACAAAACAGCGAAGGGAACCGGGCCGTCTCCATGAATAGCACATTGTTTTTTCATATTAGGGAAACTACTTACAACCTGAAATCTTGCCCTAAACAATCAGCATTTAATTCTCAGCGAGCGACTCTAGAGAGCGAGCCGCGATCACACAAGGGTTGCTTCCCAGAAGGAGAAATGTGTCATGAAATGTGTATTTTCGTTTTGTCTTGAAACAGGGTCTCAGGTAGCCTAGACTGACCTTGAATGGGCTGGCTAAGTAGCTAAGGATACCCTTGGGGGCTTCTGCTCCTCCTTTTTCCACTTGAGTGCCGAGATGGGAAGTGGGCACCGCCACACCCACTCAGTGTGAGGGATCAAACCAGAGCTTCTAGCAGGCTAGGCAAACACTCTATTCCTGAGTGACATCCCAGCCCTGTGACAATGTTTCTAACAACAGTAATACTGTGGAGAGCATTAACAGCGTGCACTTAATCCCTTATGAATAGGTATATTTAGGAAAGCACATTCATTTTCTTCAAATTTTTGCTTTCTGTGTTTAATTTCATTACATTTTTGTTACTCTCTCTCTCTCTTTCTCTCTCTCCCCGTGTGTGTGTGCATGTCTGTCTGTCTGTCTGTCTGATGACACACTCGCTACAGCGTGTATAGGGAGGTTGGAAGACAGCTTTAAGATGTTAGCAGATATCTTTCTTCCCACCATATGGGTCTTGGGTTTTAAACTCAGGTTTTATTTCTTGGCAGAAGGCTGCTTTACCCACTGAGCCATCTTGCTGGCCCCTCCTTTCTGTTTTTGATATATGTGTGTATCACTGTGCACACAGAGAGGAGAAAGCGGAAATACTTGGGTTCTGGACATATTATAATCCGAATACTGGTTGTTATCAGAGATTCCATGCAGTGGTTAAGAGCCTGTATTGCTCTTCCAGAGGACCAGAGGTCGTTTCCCTGCACCCACATCAGGTGGCTCACAACCACCCACAGGTCCATTTCCTCTGGCCTGATGGGCACCTGTGCACACATGCACACAACTAAAAGATTTCTGTATCCCATTGATATATTATGAGTGTGAAGTAGGATGAAGAAGCCGCAAAGAAGCCTTGAGGTTTTTTGTTGGCCAGCTTTAGGCTAGCAGGTTTTGCTCTGAGGTTGTAAAATATTAATACACTAACTGATGCAGGCTCCTTGATGTGAGCAGTGATGGTTATAAAGATAATATGTGGGTAAAATAAAAATCAATCATAGTATTCTCTAAACATTTCCCTTCTGGGGTATAAAGTTGTTCTCCATGTTTTGAGTCTTCCTGCGCATCACTTATCTTTCCTTCGGACTTTAAAGCTATGGCCATAAGGAGTAAGCAAGCTGAAAGTGAAGTCCTACATCTGAAGGCTACAATGGTGTTGATAGAGTTAATGCTACATTCAGAGCAATTTGTCAAGAAACAACTTCTCATGCTCTGCGTTTGCTGGTGGCAAAACCAGATTAACTTCACTGTTCACAAATGCATGGCAGGCGAGGAGTGACTGTCAGCTGAGGGCTGTGAAAGGGAGGAACCCTGGCCTGGACAGAAGCAGAACAATCCCAGCAGTTCTGGGTCGATACTTCCAAAGTGATCACTGAATTTTTCTAATATATATATATATATATATATATATATATATACTTGAAAATTATATATATTTAAAAACTACTACATATATTGCTAAATATATTACATATATATAATTTCTCTCTATATATACACATCTGAATCTTCTGCGCCAACAAAATTGAGTGGCGCATAGTTCTCACTGTTTCCTGCCAAGGGCTTCTGCACTAGGAAACTGAGACAAGGAATCCATTCAAGGACCCAATGAATTTTCCATTTCTAGCTGGTCCCTCCTGTATCTGGGGAGTTTTATCCAGATACTTCTTGCTGACTTAGCAATGAAAAAGTAATGATGAACGTTTTGGGTGTGTTGGCTCCGAAGTGAGACATGAGACACCTAAAGTTACATCCTACTATGTTCTCCCTCACTTAACCTTCTGAATCTGTTTCCTCTTCTTTAAATTCGGGGTCACAACAGCACCTACCTCGTAGGCTAAGAGGATGAAATAGGCAATTAAGTGTAAAGAACAACGCTCAAGCAAGCCTTCAGCGAGTCTTGGCTATTGATGTGCTGATGACCGTCCACATACATATATAATTTTTTATCCAGAGGTTTGCCATTTCCTTTGGGACAAATGGTATGCCAGAGAGGTCTAGGGGACAAACCCACCGTCCTGGCAAAAAGGGAATTTGTAGTCATGGCAGCATTCATGCATGGCAAGATCAACATTGAATTAAACTGACTTACAAAATTAGCAAAATGTTTGCATCCACGGGTTCTAGGCAGTACACGAGATTAAGCTGAATAATAAAGCCTCGTCAAAAAGTTTCTAATTATAATTCAAGACATTTATGGTGAGACAGGTTTAACGCTTGCGTATTAATTTCCTAGTCTGCTGAACTCGGAACATTCCTTTTCAACACTGCCCAATTACACTGCAGGGTTTAGTTTGGATCATTTCAGCAAGGCTTACACTCCTTGTCATGACTTCTTCCCACATATAGCAGAGAAACGGGGTATCATTAGGTGGGAAGGGACAGGTAACTGATAGGTAAGCTGGGTACCACGTATCTACCACATACAGTCCAGATTAATACTAGTAACCAACTTTCCTCCCTCTGGACCCAGGGACTCTGTCGCCTGATTCACTGTCATCGTAGAAACAGAAAAAAACACATCTGTTAAAAATGAGCTTTGGTGGAAAAAATTCAGCTGGCATTCTCTTTTCTTCTCTCTGGTCTTTTTAAAATAGCACTCTTACGTAAGTTCTCAACTATATATAGTTGAGAACGGGGAGCCGTGGCTTGACCTAAAGATGCTTGAGCCATTTAATACCACCCCAGCCCCAAAGGACAGCAGGAGTTGCTGGGACCCCAAACTCTGGCTCTCTTGAGATACAGACAGAGCTGGCCATCAGTCTTTCCTTCTATAGAACTGGCACAAGGTCCAAGTCTGGCCAGCACATTAAGGGTGTCTGTGGAACCTCTGAGAACACCCGAGGGACTTCTCTTTTCTTAGTCAATGATATCCCCTACCTCATGTTGACACAAGACTTCTACAAGATCTATGAACATTTCTGTCTAAGGATTCTAGACATTCCACCATCGCATCCCCAACCAGCCTTCCCAAGCTACACAATGTTCTGGTTATTGCTTGCTTTCTCTACTCAGCTGCGCTCTCCATGTGGGCAGGATCCACGTTGCTTTTGTTCACTGATATGTTATGTAAGTTTAACAATGGGTCCAGGAACGGATGGATGAACAAGCATGAAGCAGTGGTTGCTACTGTCTCCCACATGCTTGGCTTGTTAATTTGGAGCACGGATCTACTCTGCTTGCTGTGTGATTCTGGACCAGTGTTCCTTCTCTAACTCAGTTTTTTCACTTATGTAGCAGGAGAGCAGTGGTCCAATCCAGCTGCCACAGAGACTACAGGGGAGCAGAGCTTGGCACGGAGACACATACTGTTAGAAGCTGCTGGGGTCTCATTGCCCCATCTTGTTCCTATCAGAACCCCACAGGTTCCCAATGATTCTCACCTTCTCTTCTAGATGATAAGTCCTGACTTCCCACTCCCCCTATATATCTCCCACACCACATCCTCCAGGCAGGCATCACAGAGTTTCAAACTCCACATCTGGTCACGTGGTTCCCTGACTTCCTTGTCCATGATTGTTAGCTGCTAACATAAATTCCACATTCTTGAATCTGGCCCACATGGGTTGGTGCCTGGCTATGGCTTCTTCCCATTGCCTGGTTTGCCTCCTAGTATGAGAGCTACTCGTCCATACTCAAGTCTCCCAACATAAACCCTCGCTGTCTCCCATTCACTCTCCAGATGCCTATGGAGACCTCACTTCCGGTGCCTCAAGAGTGTCCTCCAAAGTCCCTGCACACATTTCATGTGTCTGCCCCAAAGACACTCCCTATACAACTTTTGTCTTTCTGTGATGGTTCCACACATACTGACCTTCAGTCAAATGAGAGCAAGAAAGAGGCATTACTAATAGAAACGTAAGTGGACACGGGCATTCTTACACATTGAGTGCATTTGACTGTAGCTCTTCTTAGACTTTATTCTAGCTACCTATAAAAATAACCCCAAAGAGATTTTTGTTTCGTTTTGCTTTTGGATTTTGAGACAGGGTTTCTCTATGTAGCCTTGGTTGTACTGGAACTCACTCTGTACACCAGGTTAGCCTCGAACTCAAAGAGATCCACCTGCTTCTACCTCCCAAGTGTTGGGATTAAAGGTGTGCACTACCACCACCCGGCCCATATGACGTTTTGTTTTTTAAGGCTAAAAGGTCTGTGGGGGAAGTTGAGGTGAATCTCGGTTCATTCATGGAAAACACCAGCAATTTTTCCAGCAGAAAGAAAAAATTACAAGGAGAGATGCTCCCAAATACAGCCATGTCACTTCTCTGACAGGTGTTTACCTGAATATGACACTCCTCTTTTGACCTACAGTTCCTTCTGATTTCAACAGATGCCTAGACTTCTGCAAACCAATTTTATAGATTCCCAAAGCCAACTTCACTTTTTTTCTGCAAAGCCGAACGGTGAACAATTAGCATAACCAAAACCAACTGAGGCAAAAGGAATGGTACTTCCTGCACAAGGCCCTACAGTCTGGTGAGGTCAGCATGTAGGCATCCCATTGTCTAGTACCTACAAAAACCTAAGTGGGAAGCAGAAGGAATAGGCACTTACTACGATTATCTAAAAGCCCACAAAACAGAATAAATCTATTATCATCACTCAAGGCAGAACTTAATAAGTGTTGTGAAATAACCTAAACTTCCAGACCAAAGAACAAGAAAGAAATCTCACACATACTACGGGCTTTGGAGGCAGATTCCCTCCTCCCCCCATTCACAGTGTATTTGCGTCCGTCCTTCTTGCCCACCCCTCTTCAGTGAACTTAGAATATGGATGGAGCTTTCCCTATATACAAGGCTTAGGCTCTGTGCTAAAAACCTAGCTGCCATTAACAGCGCCGCCTGTGCAAAACTGTGCACCAGTTTTCCTGGTCAGAGGCCGAGTGTGCCGTGTCCTTAGTCAATCCATTTCCCCAGCCTTCCTGCCCCTCTTGTTCAGGGGACCGCTCCACTGTCAGCAAAGCTACATTCTTATGAGAAGGCTGGCACGGGCTCCAGAGGCCCCTGTGCTGTGCAGTCCTCTCCTTCTTTGTCCCTAACAGCGAGCTGTCGCCTAATTTTTCGGGAAGCCTTAGCAGCGCATTTCCAAGAGAACTCGAGTGTCAGGCTAGCTTAGCATTTTTTGTTTGTTTGCTGGACAACAGCTACTTGTTGTTGTTACTACTGATGCTGATGGTGTGCTTGTCAGATGCAGGGAAGGGAGTCTCATTTCCGAAGCTCCCCCATCAATGGTTTTTGATAAGTCACTCACTGAAGCACTTTGCTGAAGTTTTCAATAGAAACCAATTTGTGGTGAGCACAACAAAACAAACCCATAGGAGATTGAACAACGGGCATGTCAGCTTACCAGCTGCCTTTATTTTGCCTTTCTTTCATCTTACATAAGTAGGTCGCTTCTGATTTAGTAGGAGCAGAGAAAGGTTCTGGAGGCAGAGAAAATGAAAGTCAGACCGTGGGTCCACAGTTGCTAAACAAATGCAGGTACCGTGGGCAGGCTTCAGACTTCCTGGAAAGGAAGAGCAACCCCACTGAGATGGAGGTAGAGGGAGGCACAGTAGGAGTGGGTGCATCTGATGTAGGATGAGGGCTGGCTGCCCAGCGGACGCGCTCCATGCCTCAGTGATACATGGGCCAGATTCAGGCACTCGGCAAAATGCTTCTGTCTGTCAGGAGCACAGGGTCTGAGAACCCACCGATTACACAGGACTCACACACACCTAATGCCCACAGCGTTTTGCTGCTCCAGAACCAGACCTAGGATACTTTAGAATATGATGAGAAATTACAATATAAGTAATTATATGTGACAAAAGGGGGCGGACTTTCCCAGCAGCGGCCTGGGTTTTTCCAAGCTTTTCAAATCTGCTGGGAATGTAGGGAAATGCCACCTTTAGAGGAACTTCGGGACGGTTTGAGGGGAGGAGGCTCGGACATATGCTTAGACCCCTTGAGAATCAAGGAACTAAGATCCTCTTGGCTTAGCTTTTGCTGGGCAGCAGGAGTGAAGAGAGACAGCCCTTCCTCCCTTAGGAACGGAGAGACAAGTGCACCCCACACTCAGGGTCTGGCAGATGACTTCATTCTCAGGAACGAGGCAAAGTATGTCCCCTGGCTTTATGGGCAGACACAGCTTCGCCTGTGTGTCATCAAATCCTTTGTTTCTTGGTATTCTTCAAGAATGAGGGAGGATCAGGGAATTTATTGCCTTTTTTTTTTTAAATCAAACAAGTCCATTGAGCAACAAGTTAAAAGTTGATGCGCTGTATTTTATGACAGGAGATTTCACAGACTGACCATCAGCGGTAACAAAACAGCATAGGACCCCTTTCCCCATCGTGTAGGTGGTATGGGAGTAAGGACAGGGAAAGGGAAGAGAAATAGGCTGGCTTTACATTGGTCATCTCATCCAACGGGTTAAATGTCTGAATCTCGGTATTTCCAGATAACGGCTCAAGCTTTTAGGCTAGGTACCGAGCAGCTACTGCTGACGACGCTCCAAGTTATACGTGTAACATTTTCTCTCAGTATTGATAAAATTCAAATGCAGGTTGGTTTGTCCTAGAAATGGTCTCAAGATGTCAGACTTCATAGAAAAATCACTTCAGACTTTTGAAAGCACGCACTAGTTTGCATCCTGTTCCTTCAAAGAATACGGTTTCTACAGACACTGTCGCATGTTGGGGCTGGGACGGTAGCTCACTGGATCAAGTCCTTGCTGTAAAAGCACCAGGACCTCCATCTGGATGCCCAGCACCCAGGTGAAAAGCTAGGAGTAGAAGCGTGAGCATACCACAGTCTCAACACTGAGAGACGGAGCCAGAAGGATTCTGGAAGCGAGAGAGCTTGTCTCTAAAATATCCAGTGGAAAGTGACAGAGGAGGAAACAAGGTCCCCCTCTGTCCTCTGTGTACCTGCAATGGCCTTCACATATACATGCAGAGCACACACACACACACACACACACACACACACACACACACATGCACATACACAAATTGCCACATGCTAATATATTCACTCTTTCCCTTTCCCCTTTAGATTCCACAACTAAGCCAGCCGAGTATTATACAGAATACCCTCTGCAGATGGTGTTGAGACAATGAAGAAAATTTGACCTGGCATCTTTGTGAAGCAGATAGCGAATGCCCCAAGCACCCCACACAAGCCTGAATCTGAAAGCTGGCACTTACATAATGGGCATACAGCGGTCTGGAGCCTGTCACAGCTCAGTTCTCCAAGGGGCAGTCTTATCTCTTCCTCCGAGGTTATCACTTGCCAAAGAAAGCTCAGACAAAAGTCAACTGTTGCACCCAGTTGGAATGTAACTGTGTTCAGGAATGTCCCAATGGGGTAGGGCTCATTTATGTTCAGATGGGAGACTCCCTCTTGGTAAGAGTGTTTTGCCTGAAGGGAAAAAATTCTCACAGCCTCCAGGAAGAGTTTCCAGTGACTTCTCCCCAGCTCCATTAGCTACACTTCATGCTCTCCCTGCACATTTGAGGGCATGCGCATTTGGGTCTGCTTGAACCTACAAACCGATTGCAGAAAGATTGCAATGCGTGTCTTGAATTACTGATTTCTTTCTGAAATCAAGAGCTCTAGGCAGCTTTTGATGCCGGTGGAGTGTGAAGGCATGTCCCCGCCCGGAAAGCTGAGTCTGCTCTTCGGTTGTGAAAGGCAACCATTTATTAATCATTTGGTATGAAATACGTCTTGCTCATCTAAGACTTGACTTTCTACTATTTAAGGCATAGGCTCAAAGTACATTCCAGATTCAAGGTCTAAATTCTATCAGTGCCTAGATGCAGAACTGCAGTTAGTGTAATTCTAGGTTCGGCAACCAATCATCCCCGACTTCTTGCTTTTGGTGTTTACTCCTCTCCCATGCTGAGTGACTTTACATTTTCTTCCAATTATTTGTGCATCAGGGGTCCATAAAGGAAAGCTGTTGGGAAGCTGATCCCCGCCTGAATTTGTGTGCCACTCTTGCTGGGCTGCAAGGCAGTGGATAGCAGTCCGTGACAGCAGCCCTGCTTCTCCAGCGGTTGACAATCCACACCAGCGTGCTTGGTCCCGACAGCTTCGAACCCTTAAGCACAGCCGCTGGCTCTATGCATGGGAATGAGCTCAGAGACTGTGAACTTCCTACTCTTCACTGTGTCTCAGGGAGGGTGGGGAGACTGCTCAGTCCTTGGTCACCCTTCCTGAGAAATGGAATTGTGTAAGGACTGGCATTTCTAGGAAAGAAATGTCATTTTTGTACTTGAATTTCCAATGTTGTTTTATTTATTCATGTTGAGAAATAAAAACCAGGCAGGGAACTAGGGAGATCGTCCAGTGGTTAAGAGTGTTTGCTACTCTTCCAGAGAACCTGAAGCTGGTTCCCAACACCCCATAGTAGCTCACAACTGCGCATAACTCCAGCATCAGAGGAACTGATGCCAAGTTCTGGCTCCCATGGGCACTTGAACACATGGCACCCACACATTGCGCGCACGCGTGCGCGCACACACACACACATACACACACACACACACACACAAATCTTTTATTTTTTAAAGGGAAAATATCAAAAAGAAACTAAGTTCTAGGAATACTAAGACATTTAATTAACAAAACTGAGTTTGATTCTATGCTTCCCAGTCAGTGTTATTCAAGATGGTCCTTTTTGTTGTGGTTGTTGTTGTTGTTGACATGTTTTTGTTTTTAAGACAAAGTTTCGCTCTGTACCCTTGGCTGGCCTAGAACTTACTATGTAGACCAAGCTGACCTAGAAGTCCCAGAGATCTGCCTGCCTCTGTCCCTTGAACACTAGCGCCACATCTAGTTCAGGATATCTTTCACTTTGATGCAAAAGTTTTTCAGAATCTTAGAGTTAGAATTCAGCCTAAATATTCATTTTACTTGCAAAGAAACTGAGTCCAGAGGAGCAAGAGGTGACCTTTGGTTGATGCTGCATTGGTGTGACTATGTTAAGATGCGTCACTGGTTCGCCTTGCCTGCCTAAGGCACCTGGTTGGTCTAATAAAAAGCTGGACCGTCAATAGCCAGGCAGAGGATGAACAGGTGGCGCTGGTGGGCAGAGAGAAAAGAGGGACCAGCTAGGCAGGAGTCAGACAGACAGACATTGAAAACACAAAAATGTAAGATGAACAGTGTGTAGAGGTAAAGGAGCCTTGGGGCAGCACACAGATCCATAGAAATGGGATAATTTAAGTTAAAAAAATGCTAGAAACAAGCTTAAACATTCAAAATTAATAACGCTCTGTGTCTTGATTTGGAAGCTAGTGGACCTAGAAAGCCTGCAAACACTCACACACAACAACAGCAACAACAACAACAAGAAAAGTGCTTTTCTTGGTAAATGTTTTTCTGAAAACAAACGGAAGCACTGCTGATTTCCAGTCGGGGTAAGAAATGGATGCGCTGGATGCCAGTGGCTCTGTCTTCCTAAGGTGGTGTTGCTGAGGTGCAGCTGTAGGGGCTACAGCCACACTTGGAGAGTCATGACTTTCAGGATGCTCTGGTAATGGACGTGAACTTGCAATCAGAGGGCCCTCACTGCTTTCACCTGAGTAGGATTATTTACAAGGGTCTAGGTAGGATTCAGTCCCCACAGTTACTACAGTAAGTCTTTCTGTCTGTCACAGCAGGCTCTTTAAAGGGTGGCTTCTAAGGGGTGAGCTGCCAGATACCCATGGACTGCTCACCTGAATTACCAGCTGTGCAGTAGATCTGTCTGCCTCACATACGATGTGTCTAAGATACACAAGGGGAATGGAAAAATAAAGAAATCAATAAACAAATCCATGCCTTTCTCACATGGGATTCTTGGCTGGTCACATGTTGCCGGGTTTTGACACTTATTCTTTGTGTGTCAAGTTCTGAAGTTTGTAAGCATCACAAGATGCCTGAGCTGCTTAAATTGCCAAATGGACATAGCTGGCTCTTAATCACCCAAGCTATAAAAGGAAGCTGAGCGATTGGCAGGCCAGTCAAAGCCTTGATTTCTCTGTATAGGGTGCATTTGTACAATCCCTGCAGTGTGTTTCTGTCCTGGGGCTTGCCTCTAAGGATGCAGACAGTGTGCATTGTGTAGTGGGTAGTGGATGGAACAAAAGTGCAAGCTAATAACAAAATAGACAGAAGAGAGTGAATTTTGTTGATGAGCAGGGAAAGGTGGGCTATGCCAATTATTGTCTAAGGAAGAGATGGCCAGTTTTGACAGGATGTCCTATCAAAATGCAGACCTTTTAATTCCTTGGTTGGAACACTCAGTTCACGATGGGGTTTGTTTTGGAGCATGTGTGTGTGTGTGTGTGTGTGTGTGTGCACTAGGAGTCTGATCAAATTCAATACATAGAACAGTCCCAACAAGTGCTCTACTGAGCTACGCTCCCAGCTGCATGGTGTATTTTAAGAGTTCATGTCACAGTAGTAGTGTGTAAATTCAGATCAGAGAAAAGACAACTGTGTTCTGTGCCAAACTATGAGAGATGCTGCCTCATTCACTTAGGCCACACTAATCCGAAATCTCTGGAGTATCCGAGATTTTCATGAACAACTAAAAAGGACATTTGTCAATGGCACAAAAACTGGCAAAAGGCTCGCTGAACACAAGCCCTTTGAAACACTACGTTAATACTTAAAACCACAGCTTCCTTGGGTTTCCTGGGTCACGATCAACCAAACTCTTCATATGACGAGATCCTTAAGGTTAGCATAAAGCTTTCTTTGAAAGGATTTTTGTGATTTTTGAGGTTCTCTAAACTCAGTACCGCCTGACTCCCAGGACATCATACCAGATGAAGTTATAGAAAAGATGGGAGGTGTCAGGAAGGACGAGGAGGCCCACACTTCATTATCAAAGCATTCAGGGGCTTTGCTCATGAGATACACAGGCAACGTTTTCACCAGTTTTTACTCTATCTCTTTAGGTGAAGCGGAAACTCCCATTGTCATGGTCCCATGACACTGAGCATAGCAGTGGAATATCCACGTCTCCCTCCGCTCTGGGCCCTCTCCAGCTGTGACCTCTGCACAAGCCCTCCACCCCTGACACACAACCCTTCTACCACCTCAGGCAATTGGTCTAGCTCCACCCAGCTCTGACCTTCAACCAAACTTCTCTGTGATTGGCTCTCAGTTCTCTCCTGAAGCTTCTGTACCCCAAGCCGAAGACTTTCTAGATAACTCATCATTTCATCATTTCCTTCTGCTCCAGGGTCTGCTTCTCCCAACTAGGCCCCAGACAGTATCTTACTCATCCAGGTATGCGTTAATCACACAGTGCACTGGACGTAGGTATGCTTGCTAGTCAATCAAAGGTGCTGCTTTTTTTTTCTTGCTTTGTAAAGCCCTGGAAAAATCTGAGTATGTCACACTGTAATGTTTCATGATTTGGAATTCATCCTTACCTGTTAAGCAATTGGCAGGGAAGAGGTGCTGTGGCTTGTCACGGTCTAATTTCCTGTTGCACAATTTATTTTTTCCATGTTATATATATCTAGTAAGTCTTAGATACCATGAGTGAAAAATGTTAGCAGAACTCATAGACTCTTGCTCACCAAGGGCATATGGATTTTGAAAGACGGGAATTTGGCCTGAGAAACTCTGGGGACTGCTCTGGAAACATCAGATGCTTTAACATCTACAGGCCCATTTTCTCCTTTAAGCACACGCATACCTATTTAACAGGATAAACAAAGATTTCGCAGGGCTGTTGGAAGAACTGATAGGGTGTACATCATACAGAAGTTAGCAGCATTATTAATATCTAAGGAATAAATAGAGCAAAATTCTTGAGTGGAGAAAAATTATTCAAATGCAATCTCTAGACCTAGTCAAGCACGATGCTTAAGTATTTAATCTCAGTTTAAACACAACAAAATGAAGCAAAATACAAACTCTTTGTCCCAGTTCTGTGATTTGCACAGCCTCATACGCTGTTTCATGGCGGGTAATCATTCACGGCATGCTGTGTGTGGCAGAAGCATCCTTTTGCACACAAGGGAAGAGTAACCACACTCTCCACTCATCTGTGAAAACAGACATGACCATTCCTTGTTGTCCTTCAAGAGGCTTCTTGGAAGATAGGCTAAACAGCTGTCATGCCTCTTGAGGCAACACGAAAGAACCAAGCTTTGGCAAGGTGTGGTAAGTTTGGCAGGGAAGTGTAATTTCCGTAATATTGTTTGCAGCCCAGGAAATGGCTCAGGTGGCTTGGTATGGATAAAGTGCTGCCAGGGTTTTCTGCCTGGGCTTGCTACTCTTGGATGACTTCATTTGACTGAATTCCTCACTCTGCTTGCCCTAAAGAAGCCTCTGCACTCAATTAGTCCTCCCTCCCCCAAATGCCTCATGTGATCCAAAAAGCCTAATATGGAAGGCCTCAAATTCATGTGATGAACCTTGCTGCCTATTAAAATAGCAAATGCATTTCCTAAAGCCAAAACCCCCACACCATGGCCAGGACTTCCCTGCGGCATCATCATGTGGAATAAAGGCATGTTGTGAGCAGAATATTGCTAGGTATCTCAAGACTGCTCATCCTAAATTCTAACAGCTATCTGACTGAGATCAAGGGAAGTCTAATATAAATTTTACACCCTTAAAAAAATATCAGGAATACCTACCCCCAAACTAAACAGTGAAGAGAAACTCCTAGCAGGTAGTTTTATGAAACCCTGCTTTTATGAAATGGTTTTACTTTTACAAAGCAAACTTTTTCGTGTGACGTTAACTTAGAGATGGTCCTTATTTCCTGACCATGCCACACTTCTAGTATATCCAGAGAGACTGTTTCCTGAAGTATAAGGTAGCATGAACATTCTAGTAGGTTTGCAGATCGGTCTCGTAGTGATATTTTATGATCCACTAATTGGCAAACCTTTCTGCATTTAATAATCGTTTTTGGCAAACCCATCATAACCATGTTTTCCGGCTCTTAGGCTAGGTGGTATGGCGATGCTTCCCCAGCCTATGTATGCCGTGGTACACACTCAACTACACATGTGTAGGACCACCTCTGTCATCATGAGGGGTAGGGAAAATAGGCACTTGGGGGTCTGGAGAAGCTTTGGTTTCTAATACAGTTTTACTGATTAAGCACAAGCTTATAATGTGAGCAAGAATGTGCTGCTCACTCAAGTCTGGGATTCATATTAATTACCCTGAGACTAGAAAATCAAATCCCACAGAACCATCAACTTGCTAAATGTTTTCACCGCAAACTCCCTGAGAGCATGGGGAGTTGGAAGGAGATCAGAGGGAACTGGCTGGGAACACCCCCACAGTCCCCTCGATATGTTCTGCTCATCTCCCTTTTTATTTGAAGAGAAGCAAAGGCCCAGAGGCCACATGGAGAGTCTGGGATGTGACTGTAACTGTGGATGACTCAGACAGGACCTACAGCCTGTCAGCAGAGGACAGGGCTGGGATGGAACCTTTTCTGCAGCTAGTTCAGAAAATGGCATGTGGGCTGCACGCTATTGCCACATGTTTAAATCTTCCTGCATTCTTAGCTTTAGGCAGACAGACCAAGATGCAGAGCCCTGGAAACCCAAGGAAAACACCAGGTGTGTTCCCACCATGCCAGAAAGTGACCCCAGATGTTCAGACTCTGTGTTTTCTTTTTAAAAGGCTCCACCCTCTCACCAGAATGCTGAGAGCTAGCAAGTCACCAGTACCTTCCTAATTTGTGATTTTAGTTGAATGCCCACTACCAGTGAAAGTGAAATTATTTTTCTCTAAATGAACACTGAAGAAGGGATGTTGTATCTAAAACCACCCCGAAAGCGCAGGGAATAAAAGGAAGGACGGACAGACATGTGCCACTTTAAAGTGAGAAGATCCTTACAGCACAGTCAACTGTGGGCCCGGACTTTGATTCAAGATATACTTTATCATACTCTTCGTTAATTCTTCAAATGACTGGCAATATAGAAGTCTCATTCTATGGATGCTATTTAATGACTTCGTTTACTTAACACACAGTAAACCAATAAAGTTTGAACTCCACAGGATATGAAGCCATTCACTGTCCATTTACTTTTCGAAATGTCTCCTAACTCCACACTGAAGAGGGAGGCTGCAATAAAATCAAAAGCAAGAGCCACACTTATATTGGGCAAATATTTTAAAATGCCAAAGTGAATCTTGTTCTCTTTTATGTTCAGATTTGTATTTGATTTAGTGAGCAGACAAAATTAAAGTACAGAATTGAACAAAACTAACTCATAAAGGAAGAAGGAGCTCCAGAATAGGTTGTAGAAGCCACATCCAACTCAACCTGGGAGCTCAGACATAAAAGAAAAGCACAGGCTAGATGCAGTGGCTAGGCAAGGGCACTACTCAGTGACCAATATTTTACTCAGTACCATTGGCTGTTCCATTTCTTTCTCAGCTGTCCCAGGGCAGGTGACCAAGTTACAGAAAGTACCACCATCTGGTCTCCTCCATAAACCAACCGATTCCTCCTTTAGAATTTCTCTACCAAGAAAACTGCTCTCGGGGTTTTAGATACTTAGCGTTGACCCTTCAAAGCCTCCCTGAACTTGTAATGGGCGCTCTTGATTTGACTTAGCCAGCTTTGACACATGAGCTGAAACTTCTGGAAAACTCTGCCATCATCTTTGGTGCACATTTTCAAGTGGTAACGTCACCAAGCCTCTTGGAGGATGCCTAGACACTGGGAAAGCAAACACAGCTTGGGAGAATCATTATTTAATTTTTTAATAATCTGTATAGTAGCTCTAAAGGACAGTTTCCCAACTCAGCATCCCCACTGGGAAGCGGCAAAGGTCCTAGTGTCTTGAAGTGGATGAGAACTTTGCCTTCATGTACAGAACTGGGTGTTGAACATTTCCAACTTTATTTCTGATGACTCTAAGTTTAGGTTTTGAAAAATCATTTTTAAGGAATTACTTTATATTTAAATTATGAGCATGTGTGTCTCTGTGTGAATGTATGACATGTGAGTACAGATGCCCAAGGCCATTGGATGCCCTGGGAGCTCAAGTTACAGGCAGATGTGAGCCCCTCAATGTGGGCGCTAGGAACTCACTCAAGTCTTCTGCAACAGTAGCCAGCATGCACTTGTAAATGCTGATCCCCTTAAAAATCTTGTAATAAAAACTAATAAATACTTTCTAAAATTGAGTCATCATGGCATTTATTTTGTGCCCCTAGGCAAAGAATAAGCTGTAGCAAAGGCCTGGAAACTCCACACATCAAGTAGTTTCACAGAGCACCAACCGCACACTATTGGACAGTTCTGGAAAAGGCAGAAGATGAACTGATATTAAATGGTATAACTCTCCATGTTTGCAAACTGACAGCGTCTGCTGGCTGTATATAAAGAAGGGCCAAGGAATGCATGGGTTTGGATCCCTGCCTTGTTATCCCTGGATGCTTTTTCTGCCCTTCAAAGAGATACACAAATTTTTATATGCCCCTCTCTCTTGCAAATAAATACTTCCCTTTGGAAAAATCAAAGTCCAAGTCCTTATGCACCATCTCTGAGTATCTTGTAGTCACTTTCCTGGATGGATTTATAGTTTCTGGTGTGGACAGTATGTTCTCAGGAACATTCTATGTTACATAACAGTGTGTGTGGTGTGTGAGAAGGACAGTGTACACATGGATTCATTTTTGTCTCGAAATAGGAACCAAAATTAATCTTTTGTAAAGTCCACATGCCACCTTCCATACAAAGGCATCCATTTTTAGTTATGGAGACAAGTAGAAAATGAGGCTTTACCAAGAAAAGCCACAACTTGTTTTCTTGCTCCAGTTTTAAAGCAATTCATTTGTGGTTTGACTGGAATACGCTTTCCTGCAGTATTTGGTCACTGGTCAGATTTTGTGATTATCGGCCAGCTTAGTCACATAAGTGAGGCTGGCTTTACTCAGTCTTCCAAGGCAGAGCTAATGATCTTTGGGTACAAATCATGCTTTTTCCCAAGGACTTAATTTATTTCTTATTATTTATTTATTTTTAATTTTCGAGACAGGGTTTCTCTGTAGCTTTGGAGCCTGTCCTGGAACTAGCTCTTGTAGACCAGGCTGGCCTCAAACTCACAGAGATCTGCCTGCCTCTGTCTCCTGAGTGCTGGGATTAATGGCGCTTTTTTTTTTCTTTTCAGATTCCCTCTCTCTGGCCGGGCTGGCCATTTTTGTTGTTGTTGTTTTTCCAGATTCCCTCTTCCTGGTCGCATCTCTGTGGAAGGCAGCTCCATCCACCCTCTGCTTAGCAAAGCTTTGTATTCACCCTAATGCATTCATTACCCTTTGTTCTTTAAATGCCAACGGAAGTCTGTCCTGGTGTGTGCGCATGCGTGCACATGCGTGCATTCTATGGAGATGAGAAGTCGATATTAGCTGTCTTTCTCAGTTACGCTCTACCTGGAGCTTATCTATACAGGCAGAGTAGCAGCAAGTGAGCTCCAGGGATCTGCCTGTCTCTGCCTTCCCAGGGCTGGTATTACAGGTGCCTGCCACCACACCTATCTTTTATTGGGTGCTGGGGAATCCAAAATTAGATCTCTGTACTGTGTGGCAAGCACCTCACTGACTGAGCCATTTCCTTAGCCACTCCCTTCCCCATTTTAACTCTCCTGGGACATTATCTACTGTAATCAATTCCTTTGTCTCTGACTTAGTCAAGATAACCGCTATCTATTTCCTGGCTCATTCTAACACCTCCCCTTCCCCCACCCTTGGTTTCCTGGTTTCCCAGCTGACCACGCGCATTGTGCCCCAGTGCTGTGCTGGCTAACAAGAAGTGATTCAAGTAGAAGGCATCTTTGCTGACCTTAACAAAGACACAGTACAAGAAGGAATGGGCTTCAATTTAGGCAGCCCGCCCAGAATACAAACCAACACAAAACTACGAACACTCTGATAGCAGTTGGCTATAGTGTTTCTCACACAGTCTCAGCTACAGGAGGCAGAAGTATCATTTCAGTGTGGGAGTTCGAACCAAGTAAGACCCCCATCTCAAAATCAATCAATCAATCAATCAATCAATCAATCAATCTAACAAGCAAACAAACAAACAGAATTCTCTCAAGGTTGATACTCAGCCATAGGGAGATAGAACTATGTTAAAGAAATAGGTGGTAACACAACACCTTGGTATCCACATTGTTATAGGAAGAAAATGAATCAGCATTCAAGACAGAGAACAATGTAACAAAAGGGATAGAAGGGTGTGCTTTTGGTTTTCAGACAGGATCTCACTGGGTAGCCCTGGCTGGCCTAGAACTCACTATATAGACCAGCCTGGCCTAGAACTCAAATATCAGCCTCCACAGTACAAGGATAAGAGGCTCACACCACCATGCTCTGTCCTAGGCTAGATAGTTCTAAGTATCATTTGTGGACAAATGTATGAGGGGCTTATTATAGCCATCACTCGCGAACACTCAACAGACATTAACGGCAGGGTCTGCTATAAGAAAGTGGCATACACTGACAAGAATAAGGGTTCCTCTCCTCAAGAGAACTCAGGAAAGAATTCTAAGCTCCAATACATTACAGACCTTAAGAGTAAGACTTTGAACTGGGGATGACCCCAGTGTCCATCTCCCCAGTTAAAGGCAGACTTCCCCTTTCCCAGGTGACTGCTATACATGTCTCTTCTCATCCTGACCCCTACACTCCCTCCCCACCCCACTCTCAGCTGGTGAGCGAGTTCTCCACTTCACACACACAAAAAAAAAAAACAAAACAAAACAAAACAGAAACTGGGAGAACTCCTACTCCTCCTCCCACCTAGTCCTAAACCATTGCCTTAAGACTCAGCCTTCTGTCCACCCCCACAGAGGAACTTCCTTTGCCCTTTATGCTAATGCTAACTCATCTGCTGCACAGAAGATCCCTACCTTCTCCAGAATGTCCCTCCAGCCTCTGTCTCCATCTCTCCTGACCTCTGGACGGACAAGGTCAAGCCCTTTGTGAGTTCTTTGTAGGCACTTCCTGGTCACTTGCTGGAGGATTGGCAGTGCCTGATGAAGACGGCGTGTAACCAAACATCGAGTGGTACAAAACAAAATGGTTTACTGAGAGAAACAATACTGTGAGTGTTCTGGATTCTGTTGGCTCTGGACCACTAGGCGGTCTGTGTTTTCTGTCTCACTGAATCGCATCCCAAACTGACATCTCTCAGCCTCCCCCACAGCTCTGCTTCTCGCAGCATTTGAAGCTGTAAGGTGTTTATAGTTTGTCACTTACCCCTGGAATTTCAGCCCCAGAAGGACAAGGAGTTTTGCATATTTTCCAGTTGGAACATCGCTTTATTCTCACAGTGCCTGGGACACAGAACTTACACAACAATATTTTATTGATTTACGAAGGCCCGGTGCTGCCCTTTCTGATTTGTGTGGCCCTGGGGAAAATGACTAAACTGCTCCAGATCTCCCTCCTCATCATTTCTGAGGTGGGAGCACTCAAAGTACAGAACACATGGGATTACGATGGCGACTGAATGACATAAACGAGTAACTATTTCAGCACAGTTTCTGGTATCAAGTGTCCAAAAAGTAACCCGTATTTTATGCTTAGTTAGAAATTATATATATTTGTTTTTACAATCTGCAATCCAATTTGGCACTAGTTTAGGCATATGGCAGATTGATAAGAAGGAGAAGGAGGCAGAGAAGGAATAAGAGGAGGAAGAGAAGGAGGAGGAAGAAGAGGAGGAAGAGGAGGAGTAGAAAAAGCCCCCATTCATTTCCTTTCCTTCTACTAGTTCAGATCCAATTTAAAACCTAGTCCTGGCTTAAAACTGTCAAACACAACTAACCCATGTTAGTGCCTAGGTCTGTGTTCTCCCATAAGCCTCTCGTGGCTTAGTAAGGAAATGATGCCAGTCCTCAGGTAGCACACGTGGCTAAACCATCCCAGCCGGTCCCAGAGGTGATGGGCGATTAGCAGTCTCCTCCTTTTCCTAACTGGCACCCTCTTCTGCTCTTCTTCCCTCTGTGGCTACAAAGCCATCTTCTGGCAGGATCCCCTTCCCCTCAGCTCTGAGGATCCAGGGTGGAGTCTCTCTTAGCAACAGGGAGGATGAAAGAAAATCCATCTCTCTACTTTACATTTCCTCCAGGGTTTAAAGGGAAAAACAAAAGGAGGATCCCTTGTGCCATTGTTGCTGGGACTAAAAGCTCCCAAGTGTTCAAGTTGAATCTGAGTGCATTTTTTCTTAGCACACAGGGACCTGGTCCTATGAGTCTATTGATGATGCAGATTACTTCAGCAGCCTTGCTGGACTGGCCTGTGAGCCTAACCCCTGTATGTAACATAGTTAAAAAAAAATTATACATTCTCAGCAATTTTGAGGCCTGGCAGTTCTTCATTGTGTGTGTGTGTGTGTGTGTGTGTGTGTGTGTGTGTGTGTGTGTGTGTGTGAGAGAGAGAGAGAGAGAGAGAGAGAGAGAGAGAGAGAGAGAGAGAGAGAGAGAGATACACAGGCACATACTTGTATATTTGTATCGTGGGTTTACATATGAGAAAACATTTGTATCCAGGTCTGTGCTTGCCTATCTGTGTGAAGGACAGAGGACAACTCAGGTCTCAGGTGTTGCTCCTCAGGTAGCACCCACCCATTCATCCATCCATCTGTCCATCCATCTGTCCATCCATCCATCCATCCATCCATCCATCCACCCACCCACTCATCCATTCGTCCGTCCATCCATCCATCCATCCATCCATCCATCCATCCATCCATCCACCCATCCACCCACAAACCTATCCACCCACCTATCCATCCATCCATCCATCCCATCCATCCATCCATCCATCCATCCCATCCATCCATCCATCCCATCCATCCACCCATCCATCCATCTTTCTCTTTTCTTTCTTTTGTTTGCTTTTCTTTCCTTTTGGTGGTAGGGTCTCACACTTGAATTTGCCATCACTATGATGCCTGCCGGTCTCTGCATCCTCAGCTCTGGGGTTACAAATGTGGGTTCTGAGGACGAAACTCAGGTCCTCTTGCTCACAGAGCAAGAATTTTACCAGTTGAACCACTTCCCCAGCCCTGTGAGTTGGTTTTTTTTTTAAACAAAACAAAACAAAACAAAGATTAGCTTTTTCTCTCTTTTCCTGGTGAAACTCCAACATTTATTCCTTTCACTTGGCTTTGTGTGTCTTATGAGAGTCTATTTTTAACACTTCTTTTTTTTTTTAAAGAAAAAAAAAAGGCAAAGTTTCTGCCAACAGAAGCCAGAAAAACGGTCACTCCTTATTTCTTCTGGCTGATGCACCTTGTCTGCCAATGGCAGCCTTTCCCTCAGGAGGAAATCATTTCCACCCAGTGAGCCAGCGTGCCTTCCATGGTCCCAGTGACAGTGTGAGAACCACCAGTTTCACCTGCCATGGTAGTGCGGCGATGATACCCAAGTTGCTGAGCTGACATGCACTGAGTGGGGAGCCTCAACCTGACACTAGCTAACCAGTCTGCATTTCAGTTTGCTTCCTCGTGGTCAGGATCCAAAACGTACAAGCGCTGAGCCGTTCACCTGCCTGGAATGGCTCATGTGATCAATCACAGTTAATTCTAAAGCATGTAACCAACAAGTCAGCTCAAGGAAAAAAAATCTTTCCTGAAGAGTCCACACAGTAGGCAGACAACTCCCCCAGAGTGCTTCTTCCTCCCTGACACTCTGGCCTCCGTCATTCAGTCTGTCCCCACACCTTCTCGGCAATAAAAGCCCATTGCTTCCTATCCACTCGTTCTCTTTGCATGAAACGACTTCTGATTCTTTAGCCTCTGAGATACACATGCAAAGCTTCCCTGGGATAAATCCCTATAAGTTGCAAAAGAGAATGGACTTACAGGAGTGTACGTTCAAAAGGACATTTAATGCTCTTTTTAACTAGCATTTCTTTAAAGTGTGTTTCTGGTGACTTTCTTTACCATTTATTAGAAGAAGGAGGAAGAGAAAGAGGAGGAGGTGCAGGAGGAGAAGTACTTGGTAAGATACTAAATGGCACATAATTCGTGAAGTACAGTGAACTTTGGTCACCCAATATTTACATGACCTTTTGAGACAAGCATTGGAAAAAGTCCAGTAAGTTTTGATACAAAATTTCTGATATGAGTATACACCCCAAAGAGGTGACAATGTTATACAGAGCTTTACAGTTTGCAATGACAGTGAAAAAAACTTGAAGATAGAGCAATGATTAATTTTTTAGATAATCAATAGTTGCTTGGTAAAATTCCTAATAACTTTGGTTCTTGGAGTGAAATGAACTCCAATAATTTCCAGGAAATTCTTCATGTAAGTAGCCAAAGGTTTATTGCAATGTGGGGAAGAACCTGTATTGAGGGGGAGCTACAATCCTGAAAAGCAAGGAACCAAGGAACAAAGGTTTTAAAACACCAGGCTTAGACGTGAGAAGCCAGCACAGTGAACACTGAAACACCCAGTGCAGTAGACTAAAGCACCATTGTTTTTATTGTGCCATGTTCTACGTTTTAAAGATCAACTGGCAACTGTCTGTAGCGCCCCTAAGGCATTCTGTAGCAATCCCAGTGTTTCTTTAAGGAGGACATCTATCCATTGTCTAAGTCATTGTCCTTACCTGGGACAGATGGAGCAAGTAGCTATTACATCATGCAAAGCAGGTGAGCTAATGTCCCACGCCAGCTATCAGAATTCCATGGCTTTCAACAATCACAGAAAACAAAGCTACAGTATTCCAGTCACCTACCCAGGCTCTTCCCTCGGCATGGTTCAGTTTCACAGAACCACAGAGATGGTTAGGATGTCAGCATGTTTTGTTACTAGATGACTAACTCACTCAACACATATTATATTATACTTATATATGTATCTATAGGTACACAATGGGTCAGTACAAAAAGAGTAAGGCACAGGAATTAGTTGAAAAAAAAAAAACCTGTTCTCTAGCTCTTGGGTCCTCTTGTAGGTTTATTTGCCCGAGGCTAGTCACTTAATGGCCTCTCCATCTTTTAGCGGCTCAGGAACACATGTGTTTCACCTTCTCCTGTATCAACCAACACCAACAGCCTATAAAAAATATATTTTCCAACTTCTGTCACTAAGCTCAAGCCCCCCAAATCTTGAGGGACAAAAATAAAATACAGCTTCTGGTAGGAGAGACAAAGAGGTCAGGAGGAAGACATACTGTCTGCTGGTTCCCCACAGAAGGAACTCAGCAGCTGGCCACTCTGTGTGCTTATCTCAGGAGATGGTCGTTTGGGAGAAGCCTTAGTCACGCAAATCTAGACGGCAGACTCAGCTGGTGAGACCTGTCCTTAATCTGAAGAGGACACTTCCTCAGGAAAGCCTCACTCTGTTTTAGTAATCCTGCTTCCGATGCTGGGGTCTGCTCTTTCTGCCTTCCTCCAGCTAATCTGTAGCCACATACCAAACTGTGGGGGCAGGGGGTGCGCTCCAGTTCTAGCGGACCCCGAGGTCTGAGGAGTATGTGTTCACCCTGAGTTTCTCCTAAAAACAGTCAGTGGGCTTGGCTTGTCCAGGCCTACTACTAGTACAAGACCCAGCTAAGCACGCAGAAAAGTGAGTCTTGTCTAGGGACCCAAACTCTTTTAGTCAGTTCCCAGGGATAGAGAAAAAGTCCTAATCCTAGACCTGGATTCAGAGTGACCAGATCACCTTCTGGAGTCTGGACAACTCAGCAGGCCAGAGAGAGTCACAGAAGTGTTAAATAGGGCAAAGGGCGGGGAAGCCAACCCCCAGCCCTCTTTCTCAGGATCTGCAGCGCCAGGTTATTGCACACATCACCCCAGAGGAAAGAATCTGGCGGTTCACAGGTCTGGCAAAGCTAACCAGCTAACAAAGCACTGCCAGGGGGACCGCGTAGGTGGAGCTGCTGGCCACTCATTAGCCAGCGTGAAAGTCGCGACTTCTAGCTGCCTGACACCCACCGCACAGCCGCATGAATCCTCTAGGTTTCTCATCGACTTGGTGGGAATGTGACCAATAGTGTGCCTGTGCACGTAGATGAGAGAGAAGAGGGAGTAAAGAAAGAGAGACAGAAAGACAGAGTCACACACACACACACACACACACACACACACACACACACACAGAGAGAGAGAGAGAGAGAGAGAGAGAGAGAGAGAGAGAGAGAGAGAGAGAGAGAGAAGACACAGGCGCACACAGACACAGAGAAAGGCAGAGACAGAGAGAGACAGAGACAGGTACAGATACAGAGACACAGAGACAGACATACACAGAGAGAAAAAGAAACACACATAGAGAGACACACACAAAGAGACACAGACAGACAGACATACAAGAAACACACACAGAGAGACAGATAGACACACACAGAAACAGTGAGAGCGGGGAGGGAGAAAGAGAGAGAGAGAGAGAGAGAGAGAGAGAGAGAGAGAGAGAGAGAGAAGAGAAGAGAAGAGAAGAGAAGAGAAGAGAAGAGAAGAGAAGAGAAGAGAAGAGAAGAGAAGAGAAGAGAAGAGAAGAGAAGAGAAGAGAAGAGAAGAGAAGAGAAGAGAAGAGAAGAGAAGAGAAGAGAAGAGGAGGAGAGAGACCCAGAGGAGAGGAGGGGCTTGGGAAGGGTGGACCCCTCCTCCAAGACCAAACCGACAGCCAGAGGATGAGGTCATCGCCCCCTCCTAGCTCCCACCCCCAAATCTCTGGCAGCCCCGCTAGCTCTGCCCGCTCCAAGTGGTGCCTCGATTAAGAGGGGGGGGGGGATGGTGTAAGGGAAGCTGGAGAAGCGGGTGGCGGGGGAGGGAGGGGGTCTTCCGGGGTGCCAAATAATCTTCTCCAGTCCCAACCCTTGGAAAGGATGGAAAAGTCCCGTCTGGAGCTCAGCTCCAGGGTCAGGGATCAGACTCGGCGAGCAGGAAGGAGGGGCTCTGGGGAGGAACGACCCCTGCTCAGTGTGCCCAGCCCGCTCCCGTTCGCTCAAGGATTGTCCCACAGCCCTGCACTGTCAGCTCTTTAATTCAAACTTTGTCCAGCAGCCACGGGGCTGGGACTCACACGCCTACCTTGAGTCTCCCTGCTCTGTCTGGCACCCGCCGATCTCAGGTCCCAGCGAAACAAGAAGGTGGGCGCCAAGGGCTCCTCCGGCTGCGCCGGGCAGGTACCCCAGCTTTATAGCGCCACGCCGCTCAGTGACTCAGTGAGCCTCCCAGGGCTTCTGCCCGCCGCCCTTCAAAATAAGAGTCCGGTCGCGACCGTCCTGCTCGGCCTGCTGGAGCAAGGCAGGGAGGCGTGGCTGAGGTCCTGGGAAGCAGCCCCCAGGTTAGGGTACCCGCCCCCTTTCATCCTTGTCCCGCCTTTTGCCTCTTTCTCCAAACAAGTCCCTTCTTAGCAGAAGCCAGGTTATACATTGGGCTTCTGTGGCTCTAACTCAGAGCTGATAACGGCGAAGAATTTAACCTGAGTCAACAGAAGTGTGGGCTGTACGTCGTGGACGTTTGTCTCACAGTTTTGAAGTCTGCTTTTTCCTTTGCAGATGAAAAGGACATGCCCTGGAAATCCCATCCCAGAGCACGCTCTGAGAAGGGAATGAAAACTAAGGATAGAAGCTCCCAAATGGATCCCATTGGGGTTGGAGGCGGGGTTAGAAAGAGGCCAACCCTGGGGCAGACTGGCAGGCTCAAAATGTGCAGCATTTAAATAAAAAGGCAAAGGGAGTACTGTGGATTCCATTAAGTAGCTTACTGGGTTCCCTGTACTAAGGAATCGCTGAACCCGAGAGCCTTCTGGGTAAACGTTTCTCAGACTCTCTTTTAACATGGTCTTTGTAAATAATTGGCTCTCTCTGGCCAGCCTCCTACCTTTACTCCCTACATCCCTGCCTTCTATCATAAACTACTGGAGGACCGTAGTCACTTGTTTTAAACTTCTGTGCGAGGATTTCTGCCGTGAAATGTTTTAAAAAGGAAGAAATAAGACACACTGATTCTTGAATTATTTTCATTTATTTATTTATTGTGTGACTGGTGTGTGTGTGTGTGTGTGTGTGTGTGTGTGTGTGTGTGTGTGTGTGTGTGTGTAAGGGGTCACAGGGCAACTTGTGGAGGAAATCTGTTCTCTCCTTCCACCACGTGGGTTCAGAAGATCCAAGTCAGGTATGCAAGACTGATGGTTAGTGCCTTTACCCACACTGCCCCATCTTGCTGGCTTAGAGTTAATTGCTTCTATTAAAGCTGTGACAGATTATAGTTTTAGCCATAAACCCAGATTACCAAATTTCCCTTTTAGCACCTTAGCTAAGAACAAGCCTGGCTCTGTGTACGGCCCTCTAATATCCGGCCGGCAGTCCCAGCACAGTTATTTCTGTATTACTCTCTAATATCTGGCCAGTCCTCCTATCAGAGTTATTTCTGCCCCGTTTTTCCTGCCAGAATGTGTGTTTTCTTGAGCCTTGGAACCAAATCTTTTACACACAATAAGGTCTCAGTAAAATGACTGACTGAATGAAAAAACATACTTAGCATATACTGAATGTAAGGGTTACTGCCCAGAGCATCAGGTCCTTGGTTGCCAGAGTCCAACTAAGAGGCCTGGCTCGAGCCCTGGCAGTTTCTTTAAAATAGCCACCAAAGAAATATTACTGAGTATCAATTAGACCACTAGTTTAAATGGCCCAATAATTTTACCTGCATCTTCAATAGTCTGTCTGCAATAGGTTTTTAGACTCCGGTCTATTTTTTAAAGACTTTGCTGTGGGTGTGTTCATGTGGGTACCCCACAGAGGCTACATGAAGGGGTCAGATCCCCTGGGACTGACATTGTCACCTTGCCTGACTTCGGTTCTGGGAATTGAACCTGGGTCTCCTGGCAAAGCCAGAGGGCTTACCCACCAAGCCATTGACAGCCCTGGGTTTCACGGTCTTAAGGCAGATGCTTCCCTTCGCTTATCTCGCCCCTCCCAAATATCTTTTATTGATTTTTAAATGAAAAATGATGCCTGTAAAATACTCAAACAATAAATCAAAAATGAATGCCACTCTGTAATTTGCCCCCAGAGATAAACAGTGTTAACCCCCAGAGTACACTTTTCCAGACTTTTGCATGTGTATTTAAGCATATATTTAAAACACAGATTAGATCATCGTTTACATATGATCCTGTAGCCTATCTTTGAAAAGCGAACAATATGCGGCTGTCATCACTTCCAGCACGATACAGGGCTTATTATTTTTCATCACAAAGAAGGTGATAGGTCAGCGTCCCTACTATCCCGAGGAAAATGCTCCTAAGAGTGGAAGTGCAGCGTTTCACCCTGTCACTCGACCATTGTCCTGTCAAACAGCTGTCAGGACCAGCAGTGGTGACTGTGCATGGAAATAGAAGGGTCTTCCCTGGCTGCACTGTATCAATGAGGAAAGGGCTTTCAAATGAGTTGGCCATAAACCATAGAACTTAGATTCTTTCGTATTTCTGTAAGTACTAGATTCACCAGATGGCTGTTTAAACTCCAGTTTTTCGGTATTGGGATTTGTTTTTTTTTTTAGTATAAAAGCAGAAGAAATAGACATGTATCAGTAACCCTCTGTGTTCTTCTGGCCTGGTGACAAGGGCAGGACAGACAGACTGCCAAGATTGTATTCAGGTCTGGTGACAAGGGCCTTTACCATCTCTCTGGACCATTTTCAGTTTTGAGTTCTGAACTCTAACAGGATTTAAGGTAGTGATGCAAAGCGATGAAGAGTTTGATCAAGACTTTTGGGTAGAACTCTGGGAGTGTGGATATGTATCAACCATCACCTCGGCCATGTCCCAGACCCACTGAAACTACCATCAACAGATACCCTGATGAGAATTTCCACCAGGTTTGAAAGAATTCCCATTCCTGTCCTGTCCTGTGGAGACCATAAACTTCTCTGCCCAGAGCAGCCTTGTGATATTTCCTCTGGCCTCACTTGAGAAGTTTGGAGACACATCTGCCTGAGGATGGGTGGTTTGGCTCCCTGCTCAGCCTGTTTCGGCTCACAGACCTAGGACTCATGTGCATATCTGATTTGAGATATGGCTTTCTGCCTAATTTCCTGTTGTCGGAGGAGGAGGGGGACAGGTGAAGGGAATCCTTGACTCACTCTTCCTTCTCCTTTCATGATACCCTCAAACCATAACAGTAAACCAGGCAGCTAAAGAGTAGAGGAGCTGACAACAAATGGTATCCACTTAATAAGACACTCTTGGTCCTGACGGCAAACTTCTCTTTCTATCTCTTCTGTGAAGTTTCATTGTTTGGCTGTGTGTGTGTGTGGGGGGGGGGGGGTCAGGTACCTATCAAAGCCAGAGGAAGGAATCAGGAATTAGACTGTCTGGAGCTGGAGTTCCAGGCTGTTGTGAGCTTCCAGATGATGGTCCGTGAACAAACTCTGAACCTCTGCCCGAGCAGTACATGCTCATGACTCATGAGCCAACCCTCTAGTCCCTGCTCCCTTCCCATCTCATACACATACACACTAACTCTGCAGGCAAGTACTCTAGTCGTCTGCCTCCAAATCCGCGCAGTAATTGCCTATGGAAGCGGGTACTGCCATCATACCGAGAAAATGTCGCCTTATCATCATCTACTAAAAAAACCAGCAGCACGGGTCCACATGACCTAACCAAGCTTTTCCAACTTAAGACTCAGGGTCATTACCTGTGTTTTCACAAGACAGGTTTTATATTTTTTTTTCTTGCTAAAAATACAATTTAAAGAAAATTAGCAAAGTTTGAGATTGTCTTGGGCTTTCGGCTTCTAGGTGACAACACTGCAGCGTAGTGGATGATGGGAAAGCAGACATCTGGCTACTGATTCAGCCTAATGATTGCTTTCCATTCACTTCTGGGGCTTTGGTGTCATTCAGCGCCCACATCTTGAATGGATGGCTGCTCTTATCTGTAGCTACTGCCTCTCTCAGGCCTAGCAAGCAAAGGCCACAATCTGGAAAAGGCTAAGAAAATTGTGGGTTGAATACAGCTTTTTTAGCTGTTGCTGGTTCCAACTCAATGTTGTTTTTAGGAACTATTTCTGAGTGTAGACTGCTTAAGATCTGCTTTGGGGCTGGTGCAATGACTCAGCGGGTAAAAACACTTGCCATACAAGCCTGACAACCCGAGTTCAGTTCCTAGGACTTACAGTGAAAGGAAAGAGTCAACTCACGAGTCTTGTTCTTTGACCTCCATATGTGGTAACTCATGTGCATTGGAGTGCATACACCAACTAATATTACTAATGACAAATTAATATAAAAATTTAGCTATCTATCCTTCTAATTCATAAAAAATAACACTTAAATAATCTTTGGCCACTTGGAATTTGAATTCTGCAATTAAATATAGTATTGTATATGTATCACATTCATTTACATATTAACAGCTACTAATTATTGCAAAAAAAGTAAAGCAAACAAACAAAAATCTAAAAAACTGACTTTTCTAAGGAGACTGAGCCCTATGCATAGTGAATCATTAACTCAGACTTTTGGGGGAGAGACCAGGAAAATGTCCACAGATAATTCATACTTCAGCATAAAACAAATCAACCAGGTCTGTGGACCAAGCCACCTTTCTGGCTCTTTGCTTTGTACATGGTTTTACTTTTAGCAAAGCGAGAACAAGCTAAAAACGGGGAACGAGCTGCTGTTTGTGTGGATGGGCCTACATCCCAGCTGGCCCAGAGCTCCATAGCAGAGGAACGGCAACAGCAGGTCTGCCGGGTAGAGCATAAAGGAAGGCCCAGCAGACTCACCAAGAGGAGATGGAGTTCGTGACAATAACACAAACCTGAGCCTCGACCGTGACCCCAGAGAACTGAAGAGACCAGTCAGTACAGGACTGCAGAGGGAGAAGAGATTTGGAGCTGGACAAGGTACGGCCAATCCTGGCTCTTTGTACGGCCTTGCATCCGTGGAGTTCTGTTTCCTCACTTGAAAAAGTGGAAGGGTGGGCCAGGAGCTTCTGGCCAGTGTGGGTCTAACGCACTGCATTCATGGGTGTGTTTGGGAACAGGGTTCTGCTTAAAATCTAGCAGTTTAGGGAGAGTTGGTTTGCTATTTTCTACTGGATTGACTGTTGACTGATTGTTTCATTTTACATTTTTAATTATTAATTTCATACATGTATGTAATGTATTTTCATCTCATTCACTCCCCTCCTCACTGCCAAACTCCTATATCCCTTCCACCGCATCTCCCTTCCTCTTTTATGACTTTCTTAATTAACCCACTGAATCCAATCAGTACTTCCTATTCACATGTAGGTGTGGGACCATCCACTGAACCATGGGGAGTCTACGAGGGGCCACAGCCCTAGAGAAAGCCTATTCTCCCCCACTCCGAGGGTAAGAACTGTCGATACCCCCTAGAAGGCTGACTGGCTTGATTTCTGCAGGAGGCCAAGAACTGTCAATACCCCCTAGAAGGTTGACTGACTTGATTTCTACAGATCCTGTGCAGGTGACCACAGCAGCTCCAGGCTCATGGACAACATGTTTGTCATGTCCAGAAGACAGATGTCATAGCAACCTTCCCACCCTTCCTCTGAGCTCTAGACGGAGGGCGAGGGAGAGAGGAACTAATAACGACACTGAGGATCTACTACCGACCTAGTACTGGCTTCTCCATCCCCTTAAAAACATTTTTAAAAACAAAAAACAAAGCTGAATATTTAGTAAGGGAACAGAGCAATAAGGAAATAATCCCGAGTTTCACTTCTGTTTTAGTCACTATGGCTGTGACAAACCATCGTGACCAAAAAGCACGTTGAGGAGGAAAGGGTTTATTTGGCTTACCCTTCAGTGTTGCTGTCCATGACTGAAGGAAGTCAGCACAGGAACTCAATTAAACAGGGCAGGATCCCACAGGCAGGAACTGATTCAGAGACGGTGGAGGAAGCTGCTTACTGGCTTGCTTCCCATGGCTCGATCAGCCCACCTTCTATTTATTTATTTATTTATTTATTTATTTATTTATTTATTTATAAGTCCCCCTCCCTCGTCAGCCCAAAGAGCAATCAGGGTTCCCTGCCCTGTGGGAAGTCCAAGGACCACCCACCTCCATCCAGGTCTAGTAAGGTGAGCATCCAAACTGCCTAGGCTCCCACAAAGCCAGTGGCTTTTTGATTCTACAGCCCACCTTCTTCTAGAACCCAGGACCAATAGCACAAGGTTGGCGCCACCCACCATGGGCTGCGCTCTCTGCCATTGATCACGAACTGAGCAAATGCCTTACAGCTGGGTCTCAAGGAGGCATTTCCTCAACCGAGGCTCCTTCCTCTGATCTGACTCTAGCTTGTGTCAAGTTTTTGAAACGCAAAACCAGCCAGGACAACTTCAAACAGCACAGTGCCAATCGCTTTGTAAGTATTCGCCTACGCGTATATCATGACTTCTAGAGCTCAGATTTCATTCAAATGAAAAGTCCATAATCATAGAAAGTTCATTAACCATCCTAGGGCAGTACCATCTCTGTTAGTAAATCAAAAATTTATCATGATAAAGTTTAATCGTGGGGCACACTATCTACTTGACCTGAAATAGTTCCAACAGCTCCTAATTGTGTCCTGCTTGGGCCACTGAAGGGTCTGACTCACAACTGAGAATCCACTTCGAAAGCAAATGTGTTATGCTGGCTCCCATGGGATCGTCCACAAATTCTACGGCACTACTGAAGAGGTTTGGTTAAAACGCAGGAATTTGCCTTTTTATGTGACTCTCCTGAGTAAGTGCTAAAGCAGGCGACTTGCTAGTTGAACGTGATCCTACACAATTAAAACTATCTGTGGCTGATGAAAGACCAATACGAATAATGAGGTTCCCATAACACGCTCTGTTGTTCTGGTGGCAATACCTGGTTACACGCTAGGTGCTGTCCAGCTTTCTCGGTTGTTTCTCTTGCTGCAATTACCTCCAACGATAGCATCATATGGAATCTTACGTCACAGAAATTCCTTTGGGCACTTAGAGAACACCCAGACTGTTCCATTGCTTCTCCCAGAAACAGACAGTAAAACGCTTCCATAAAGGAGCCGTTATGGGTGCGAGAGCTCCTGAGGTGAGAGAGAACAGGGACTCCGACAGGCCTCACATCAGCGCATGTGTCTGTGGGAAGGAAGAGATCTGCTCCTTTTCTCTGCCTTGGGCAAACCTGTCTTCTTTTAAGCCTGTAGTGGTTTGGATGTGTGTCCTCCCTGCTCCTACACACACACACACAACACACACACACACACACACACACACACACACACACACACACACACAAAGAGCATGTATTGGAAACTCAACTCAAAGCCCACTGGGTTAGGTCATGAGGTCCCAGGAGTGGAAACTGGCTCCTCATAAAATGCTGTACCCCGTCCACACACAGATGCAAGCACACACGAATGGAAGCATGCATTCTCCTCTGTTCTTCTACTTTGTGCCATGTCAGGATCTAGCAAGATGGTTTGCATCAGATGCCCTGGTCTCAAATAACCTAACCTCTGTAACTGTGAAAATTAAGCTCTTTTCTTTATAAGTCACCTACTTTGATGCATTTTACTATTAGAGCAACACCAAGAAAACTAAATGCTTTTGTAGTCTAGACTTGGTGTTCATTCTCCTAATCAATAAACTAATCTTTTGGAAAAAAGCAATGGGACTGTATTATTGGAAATATACTATTTTTTTCTTTATGGAAACACATAGTGATGTGGTTGGTGCTGCAATCAGTTTCTGATAAGAGTTTCCATCTGCTAAGAGAAATATTGAGACTATTTGTTGACTGTGTTTTGCAAAATAAGATATACAAATTTAAACTTTGATGTAGAAAAGAAATTTAAAAATATGAGGGTCATATTTTTATGACAAATATTTTGTGATAATGTCAATATTTTAATGATTTTTTTCTAAAATGTAAATGTAATGAATATATTTTAGAATGGAAAATTACCTGAATATAAACCCTAAGCCTTAAAAGAGGAAATATTTGATACACCCACAATGAAAGGAATAGACTTATTTGATATATTGTTTATATGGCTAATAAACAGCCAAATAATAGCATTGTTCTTTTCTCATTATGAGTCCATTAAGTGAGGTACACTAGGCCATTGCTGATACAAAGAAGTACGAGATTTCAAGAAAAGAAAATCTAATCCTACCTAAGATTTCCACAGACATAATGAGTATTTGCATTGTTCCAAAAAGACCAATATTTTTGCATCAGTATATTATATTTTGCTTTCAGTAGCCTTAGCAGAGTTAAGTCATTTTTGAGGAAACTGAGTCTATCTATGGGATTCTATGACAAGATTATGCAAGTTAAGTTTGTGCTCTGGTATGCTAAAGGAAAGTAGTGGACCATGAATATTCCCCAAAGGCCATTTATTTTTTAGCATGTAATTGATCTTAGTGGACAAGTTGATCTATGTGTGACAAAGAGAAAAAGCCAGAGATGGAGAAAAATGAGTTAGAAGACAGTATTTGAAAACTGCAGTTTCTAAACACATGTGATGAAGTGAGACCCAGAGAGCCACGTTTTCAACCTGAGACAAAAGAAATGACAGCAACCTTCAATCAAGACCTCATTGGGTCCTGACTCTTTAAAAGCTGGACTCTCCGCAAATTATTTTCAGTTTTTGCAGAAGGCCTCATCAGAGGTGACTTTATTGGCCTTGCCTGTTTTAGCAGATCACTGCAATTCGCTCATCACCTTGGGGGTGGGGACATTCTTGTTCCAACTTGACTGTGGGTGGAGCAAGTAGAAGCTTGACATAACTTTGGTGTCATTGTTCCCTTGTTTATGTGTCTCTGTATGACGCTCCATAAAGCTCTGTAACCCAACAAGGAAAAAAATCTGATCATCCTTTCGAGTTGACTGTATTTTATAGAACATAAGTAGACTTCCAGCATCCTAGAAGAGTGACTTTTTGATAAGGTCACATGGGCCATAATCAAGATAATGTGAGCAATCTCTGGCCAAGGGGTGCTCACTGGTTTTCCTAGGCTGAGTAGCATCACTTGAGACAGGGACAACTCTGGTCAATAGTAAAGGAAGAAGCATTAGAGAAAACAAAAGGAAGAAGTTACAGAAAAGAAGTCACAGCATTCTTGCTGCATTAGGTGTGAAAATAAACGAAGTCAGCTGAGGTAGTATGAAGTGGCCATGTCTATCATCTTAGAAAATATAGGCAAATACATTCAGGATAGTAGGTACAGTGATGAGAGCCTATTACACTTTGTTTCAGAACATCAACCATTTTTAAATTCAGGGAGAAAAGTATCAATGAATATAACAGCAATGCCATCGCACCATTCTAATGATTATATTCATTTTCATATTAATATAGTTTAGAACATAAAATTCTAATATTTCAATAGAAAAAGGATCTACAAGCCGAAGTCACCTAAGGTCCGTGAAGCACAGTGCAGCCCCCAATCTCAGGTTTCTGATGTTTGTCTGACCTTTGATGCTTTTCTTTCACTGGGCGTGAAGACAAGCTATACCGCCTATTCTCTATTCACCATTGTGTTCTATGAGAAGCTAAACCAGGAGGTGCCACACGGTTTTCAAAGAAGAAAACCCGGTCTTCTGTTCTCAGGACCTTTCTAATCTAAGCAAGGAGACAAAATCAGCTGTGAACAACAGGTGCTTTGCAGTTGTTCATTCATTCGGACATTTCTTTTATGAGTTAATTACTCACAACGCCCCCGTGAACAATCTGCACATCTGGGAAGATAAAACTGCCCACTGAAAGTGAGTTACTGGAGCGTAGGTGAGGCACAATGGTCAATTCATCAGGATACCCATAAAAGGCTGAACCGAAATCCCCAAAGCCCTGCGAAGCTAGAACGTCGAGCCTGAGGAATGAGTGAGCACCAGACCGAATGCCACAACAAGGGGATGTGTGAGTGTACTTAGCCTCCAGCTCGTGATGCTTTCCTGGGTCGCCCACTCATCACCAGCCGCCTCTCGCCGAACCTGGCATGGACCCGGTACCATCACCCTCCTCTGAACACAGCTCCACTGTTTGCTCTTTAAGTACTCAAAGATTTCAGTTTCAACTTACTTGTGACAAAAAGAGAGCATTCCACCACTGAACAAAATAAAACCAAGTCTTTATTTGGAAAAAATAATTTCTAAACTTAATACGTGATTTGTCTTTGCCACCTACAAACTCAGAATCAAAGTGTAATGACAATGAAGGCTTGACCCTCTGGGAAATGGTGTCTCATGGACAAGTCCCTCGTTTTAGTGTGTCATCTGTTCAATGGGAGGGAGAGATAGTGTAGCCCCTAACATTCTTTCCAGCGAGATGAGCCTAAGGTCAGGTTCAAGACCAACCCCTTCTGACTAGGATAAGATTCCATAGCAGCTCTTCAAGAGGGTGTTGAAGTATTAGACAGAGCAATGGTCTTCAAGAACAATCCATGGGGAGCTGAGGGAAAGTGCTAAACCTTTGTATTTATATTCATTTCATCTTTTGAATGTTTCTTTGTAAAGATTTAAAATATGAACATATTAATATACATACATATTATATATACATTATATATATATATATATATATATATATATATATATATATTCAAAACATTTTACCAAAGGGGTGGAGTGACCAAGCCCCCTTAAGTCGCATGGTTTTAAAGTGAGTTGGAAGGGACAGAGAATAGGTACATAATCAACTCAATTCACTAGATGGAAGGCAGAAGACTTTGGACTTTTATTTCCACCTGTAGCACTACTTAGTTGTAACAAAAATCTTGAAGTGGGTAGCCTAACTTGGATGGCTAGATAAAAAGCTAAGGCAATTTCTTCAAATGATTTTTTATCTTTAATACCCTGGGGCAAGACTGACAGACCCACAGCAGAGGCTGGGAGCTGGGCCTTTACCTCCATCCTAAGTGACACTCTCCAGAATTATGGGTATAGTGCTACGGCCTCTGCGTTTGCTGTTTGCCCATTGTGGACAAGGAGAGCATTTGATTGGCCAAATCCTTTTCCTGTTGGTGTGGCAGAACTCATACATCAGCCCCAGAGTACAGAACATTAGTTATATAATTCTTGCTAAGATCCTTATTTGATTAATGAACACGGTAGCAATAGATTCCTTCTCTGACGTGTATAGATCTCAAAATTTCACTGTCTGTCTTCTCAGTTTTTATGTATGCATACTTTTTGGAACTTTCCTGAAATAATCATTTTCATGTTAAGACTCACACATTATCACTTGGCTACCTGAATTCTTGAAAGAAATCCATAATTTTATTTTCTCAAAGTAGGCATTCTTTCTCAGACCTCTGGCTATTCTTGGGAGACTTATAATCTACTCAGACACATTTATGTCCTGCAGAAATTCGATTCACGCGACCAGTGCAAGCTTTGGACCTGAATCCCAATGTTACCCCTCGCCAGGTGTTTGACTCTATGCAAGCTGTTTAACCTCTCTGTGTGTCCGTATTCGCCTGAGCTTGAACAGGTGCTGTCCTTCCGCAGGCTTCATAGATTGCTGCCAGGGTGGAAGGAAACGTGGGAGAGGACAGGGCGGCAGCAGGAAGCGTCACCATTCCTGCTGTTCTTACTGGACACACGACATCGCCATCATGGCGTTGATATTCTTAATAATGGGTGAAGCGAATCAGGCAAGGCAAGGCCTGGTCTAAGGCAATGATATGGGCCACCTAGAGCACCTTCAAATTCTTGGTTTGTCAAGATAAGATGGGTGGAAGTGCTGTTTAAGTTCACCACAGAAGGGTAGGGCAGGGAGCAGGTGGTGAGAGAAAACACCCATTAGGGATTTAAATACTGTATTCAGCAAAGGCAGTGCTCTGCCGTGAACTCACTGTGCAATCCCTCCCAGGGCTGCTCCTGGGTCTTAGCTAACTGCTTTGCTTTTTTCTTCTCTCTCGTTGTCTATGTGTGTGTGGTGTGAGTATGTGTTGGGGTATGTGGTCAACATTGTGTTCTCTAGTGTGCTCTACCTTATTCTTTGGTATATATGTGAAAATTCAAGCTTAACTGAGCCTTCCGCATGTAAAGTATTTCTTTGGAATTATGTGTGTGTATGTCTGTATCTCTGTGTGGGTTCCCTTAGAGGACAGAAGAGAGCGTCAGATCTCTTGGAGCTGGAGTTACAGGAGGTTGGTGCTGGGAACTCAGCTCAGGTTCTCTGGAAGAGTTGCAAGTGCTTCTAACTGCTGAGACAGCTCTAGGCAACACTGGCTGGCTAGCAGAAATTCCTTTGTCTCTACCCCTAGCACTGGAATTAAGGGCACTTGTTTTGGGTAAGTGGGGGTGGGTGGGTACTTAACAACTCAGACCTTTACACCTGTGAAGGTCTTCACACACAACTAAGTCATCTCCCCAGCACAGGCCTGGGTCTCATCTTTCATGTCTGCACTGTGAGAAATTGGTGGAGGTTATACAAAACAGTCTACTAGTTGATATAATCCATCACAGGAAGTCCTCAAAAGATATACATATATTTTCTATGTTTCTCCTCTGCTGTTTGACACCTGGGTATGTTAATAACTCATGTACCATTTTGAGCCTCAATTTTTCCTTTAAGTGGAATGATTCAAATGGGTTGATTTACATAAAATTATTCACAATCATCTGTAAGTCTTTATATCTTCCATAGCAAAGGAATTACCCAAACTCAACAATAATAGTAAATGATATATTTTTTGAAAATACTTAATTTTTGTTTTTACTCTCTCTATATACATACATATATATATATATATATATATATATATATATATATATAATTTTGCATTTTAAGATTAAATACACAGATCTGTTTGAGAACGGAGTGTAGAATTTTGGGATCTCAGGGTCAAAGAGTATAAGGAAGGGCCTTCAGATATACTTAGTCTTGAAGCTACTTTGGCCATCTTCAATACTTCATATGGTTCAGAGCTGTGCTGGGGGAATCACAGAGACACGTCCCTAAACCTCTGAAGCTTTGTGTCTGTTTTTTCCTCTCAGTCTACAGATAGCTTTGAAGGTGTCTGACACCAGGTCAGGGGACAGAGCCATTCTATGAGTGATAGTCCATTTTAATATCATGTAACCATAACTTTTCAACTTATATTTTCTGGACAGATACACTCTGAAGTTAGGGATGCTTCTTACCTTACTCAGGAAATTGTTTCTTGTCTATTAGCATGTTCATTTTCTTTGAAAAAAGTGTATATATTGTAAAATCATTCAAAAAGGACTGCAAAAATATATTCCACACAGAACACATGAGCACATGGCTTTCCCATCCCTTCTCCATTTCCCGGTCTTCAAAGCACAGATTCTGGCAGTATGACTTTACAAGACAACCTCTGGGAATTTTACCATCAATCATAAATATCTTTCCCTTCATAGTATTAATCAACACTAATCTTAGTTGCTGTATTAACACTCCACTAATTAAAACAAAAAATTATTTTATTTTAGGGCTTCTATATTTTGGCCTCTTCATTTTTAAAAACTTGTATTTGTTACATTAAACATTTTTAGGCTCATACATTTTTCCTCTTTTGAATTATTTTCTCAGACAAATTCTGTAAGTGTGGCTTCACATGTTTTTTCTTGACCTCTATTACTAGTTTTTTAATTTTTTAAAATTTGTTATTTTATGCGCATGAGTTTTGTGCACCATATGCATGCAGTGCCCACAGAGGCCAGAAGAGGGCGTTGGATTGCCCCAGAGCTGGAGTTCAGATGGCTGTAGCTGTTGTTGAACCCAGGCTCTTCAGATGAGCAGTCAGAGCTCTTAACTGCCAGGCTCTCTCTTCCGCTTCATGCCAGCTGTTGTTTGTTTTGAAAAACCGAGTCGGTTTATGAAGCATTTCCTCAGTGCAGCTGGCCATTTAAAGTAGATAATTTGAAGACGATACTGTCCCATTTCCATGTCCAGTTCCCTGGTCATGATGATAAACAGGAGCCTTGCGTTTTACAGATGCAAATCCAAATGGCACTGAGTGAATTGCCGTTGAAATGGAAGGGGGTCTATGTTCGCAACCAGGGTGCCCTCCGCACGCTACAGCCATCTAAAGGTGGTGGTGGATCTTCCCGGTGCTGAGACAGTGTTTATTGCCCTAGTGTCTGTTCTGAGCCCAAACTCTTCCGGTTACCATGAGACAGTGGTCTAGCGCTTCCTGATGCAAGTGTGGGTGGTCCGCCTGCGTGTCTGGTATGGGAAGGGAAGAACGGATCTGTTCACTGGCCCAATTTAAAGCTGGTAACAGATTTAGAGTCACTGAAGATTTTAAAAATCTGACTCAGGACAGATGCCTTGTGTTAATCAGTAGCTGCGTCCATGTAACTAGGTTTCTTCCTTAACAGAAAAGTAATTCCTTAGTGTTGGATTTGCATCACAGAATAGCAAAACAGAACAAATCAAACGGTATTTTTTATTATGTTTAGGTGTCTTTTAAATTCTTCTTCCCAGACCATGTCCTGTCTAAATGATAGTGTAGAAAAAAAATAGCAAAATAAAAACAGGGCTTATCCCTATTGCTCCTAGCAATGCTACTTTGGGAAGTCTGGAAGAAGGTATTTTGAAGACATATAATGGAGAATTCTTTCCGCAACTTCAGTAACAATTTTCATATTTAAATTAGACACAATAAGGAATGGGTAGTCACTAATGGATACTTGACTCATTTCCTAGCCGTCTAGAATGGTTTGAAAGGATGCTGAGGATACGTCAGTGCTTAGGGTAGATTCGAAAGTGGCTTTCAAGATATTTTTGTCAGTTCTTAGAGACGTCCTATCTTTTAGGCTAAAATGTTTCATTAATTACATATAGTGAGGATGATTGAGTCTTGCAACATTCACCCTGGTTTGGGTTTGTATGTGTGCGTTTTACAAGACAATGCTCATTACTCCAGCAGCCCCTAAGAGCTTCCAAACATGTCTGCAGATGCTTGTCTACGAAAGGCCCACAGACAAAGCTAGATGCAATCTGTGTGCTTCATTCCTGCTTAAAGACCAGAGTTGCCTTTACTGTCGACCTTGTGTAAGAGGGGGAAAAAATTCCTTTGCCAGTCTGCCTCGCTTATTTCTCTCTCCCGGATCAGATCGCCTCCTCTCAGGGACACACTTCTATTCTGAAATACTTCAGCCTGCACTTCCTTATTTGGTCTCTGGAACTGCTCTTTGTCTTGTTCAAACATTCTGCTAAGCTTGCAGCCTGCCTTTACCCCGCCCCTTGCCCACTGCTCCCCCTTCACACACACACACACACACACACACACACACACACACACACACACACGAAGCTGGCTTCAACTGTTTGCTCTGACTCAGCCTTCTCTGAAGTTCGTTAGCCAATCAGACATCAGTTATGTCCATTTAAGGAGTACCTTTGCAAATCAGAGGGGAGAGAGTTTGGGAGGATTATCACGCTGCGGTCACTCATATTCACCACAAAGCCTGTATTTCACACAACTGCTTTCCTCCTTCAATAAAGTATGGATTAAAAAACAACACCCCCTAAGAAGCCCTAAAATAAACCCCAAGCCCTCAATCCTTCTCCTCAACCCAGGCTCCTTAATTAATGGTTAATGCCAGCGTTCTGGCACCTCGCTTTGGCTGACAGTGTGATTTGGTTTGCTTTTCGACTCTCTCCACGTCAAATGCTCCAACTAATACTTTAAGAAAATAGGCGGCACAGGCCTGAGTGGCTCTGCCAACACACAAAGTAAAGGTCTGTGTCCCTAAGAGAAGAGTACACACTTCCAGTGAAGCCTGTCCTCCTTGCTCTCCAGAGCTGAAAACAGCCAGACGTTTGGAGCGTGGAAGAATCCTCTGGCCTCTCGACTGGGCTGTGCATGGAAAAAGCTCCCCTCTCCACATTCCCTATTTAAGAAAGAAGCTGCCACAGCTCCCTCCAAAAAAGCAGAGCAGTGTTTCCTTACTTATAAACAACCGAGAAATTCCTCGGAGCGAGCACACAGCCTTTGGTTCTTGGAACAAAGTGGACAGTGGTATTTATTATGTCAAATAAACACATCCTCCACACTGCAAAGGGGAACCTGGAACAAGAAGCCAAATGAAGCCGTTTTCGAGGAGTTTTAATCCTTTTGCAATTAGCTCTTGTCTAACTTGACTGAGAAGTTGAAAAAGAGCAGCTTTCCCAAAAGAAGGCATCCTTATGTGATCCACAGTTTGTTCCCGATGTTTGGTCAGGAAAAAAAAATGGAGTTCCCTTTCAGAGGCTAGTAATGTAAACATACAGGATATCCTAGAACTTGGTATTATTTCTGATTTGTTCACCAATAATGATCTCTGCCTTCCTTTGCCCATTGTGTTAATTGCTGAAGCCTTGTTAATTGCCAAGCACGGGGTAGACGCTGCCAGTTTGGTCTTTACATGAAGCAGGTTGAAGTACACCCACAGTGCGTTTCTCCCTGTCCTGATACCGTTCAGTCAGTCGTACTTCTTTGTATTCAGCATGGGAACCCATGTTCCCATGCACGGAAGAAGTATCTGCCTTACAAATCCTCAAAGTGTGTTGCCTTGTTGCCCTTCCTTATTTAGGGCACTTTTAAACAGGTTTGGATGAGCTCTTATTGGGAGAAGACTCAAATCATTCTAGGCTGTAGGCACTGCAGAAATATACTATCTGTGCCTTTAATCTCAGCACCCAGAAAGCAGAGGCAAGCTCAGCTCTGTGTGTTTGAGTCCAGCCTGGTCTACATAGCGAGTTCCAGGTCAGCTAGGGCTTACCCAGTGAGACCCTGTTTCATCTCAGTACCACACACACACACACACACACACACACACACACACAAACATACAGACACACACACAGACACACACACACATGCACATACACATAATACACACAGACACACACACATGCACACACACATGCATACACACAGACACACACACATGCACACACACACAAACACACAGACAGACACACACACATGCACACACACACATACACACAGACAGACACACACACATGTATACACTTTCAGTTATTTTTATTGGTTATAACCTCAGTGAGTCTCAGTGCATTTTACAATGTGGCTTATCGGTTCAATTTGTTTACATTTTTTTAACATATGAAACCTGTGGATTCCCCCCCCCCCCGTGTGTGTGAAAGTACTATCTCAGCTATAGACTCCAGCCTTCCATCTGTGAGAGGTAGCGTCTCTTGTATTCATTCACCTGCTGCAGCTGACCCGCGGATTCCAGAGAATTCTCTTGTCTCTGCCTCCTAGCTCACGATAGGAGTGCTGAGATGTTCATCACCAGTGGGTCTTGTGGGTCTGAACTGAGGTCCTTACTCTTGCACAACAGACAAGCTACTCCTTAGCCATCTCCCCAGTCTTAGGAAGTGGGGTACTTGTGCGCACTATTTTATTGCCCTCTACCATAGGAACATTAAACAAATATGCTAAAAAGAAAACGACGTTGTTCTATCTGGATGTGGGGGTGCTTGCCTGCAATCCAGCTGAGACCAGAGAAACAAAAATTGAAGATGAGCCTGGGCTACACAACAAACAAAAATCTAGTTTAATAATGAAACACAGTCTCATATATATATATGTTCTACGTATATATAAATTCTATGCCAGAAATATTGAGCACAGTCACAGTCACCACTTATATGCTCAGGATGTCAATCTTTGGGAATAACTAAGAATGCTAACAAAACCCAGTAGGACAGCCTTGAAATAAATATATTTATTTGTTTTTCTTCCATAGCATGCTGCCCCTTCTGAATTCAGAGCATATGCTGTTTCTGTTTTTTCTGTACCTGTCCCTGATCATCCCCCATTCTCTCCTTGCTCTGGGTTTAGGGTAACCCCGAAAGACACTGTGAAGTTCGCAGGGGGTAGATTTCCAGGATGGAATGGAGGGGAACAGTTCTCAGTTCTGTCACCCATGCCGTTCGACCACGACAAGAGCTTTTGAAAGTCCCTGACTGTGGTCATCTCATTTTCTGCAGGTTACTACTGCTTTACTCAGAAACAGAAGAGTCTCACATATTCTTTTTATATTCCCTGGGTTCTTAGAAAAGTGTTGAACATGCCATAGCTAGAGAAGAACGTATAAAAAAAATCTATGATTCTGGTAAAATCCGTAATAATGTCTTTGTACCATCCCCTATTAGCTTCTATGGACTTAAGTTTTAGAGTCACAATTACTTGGGAGCAGGGAGAGAAGTAGTGCCTACATCTTCAAACATGAGATCAGAAATATGCCATAATTAATCAATGTTTTCACAAGTATTGACTTTAACAGAAGAAAAAGAATCCACACACTTAAAGAGCCCCAGAGATGACGTATATTTCTATGCTTTTGTTCCAAATGTCCATTAACCCTTGGGGAAGTTTCTCACTGCTGGGAGTAGCAGTTTTTAGAGAGTCCAACATCTGGGCTGGTAAGACTAGGTGGGGTGGGAACCTACCAGAAGATGGAAAGGGAGGGAGGGAGGAAGGGAGAGGAGGTGAGGGAGAGAGAAGAAGGGGGGAACAGGTTGGGGGTTGGGAAACAGTATGATGTTTAGGTCTCATTCTAATTTCAATGCCTGTTTAGAATGTCTCCAATTTTCTAATTCATACTCCAGGTTTTGATGGGGGGAAAAAGAGAGAGAAAATGGTTGCCATATGCTCCCTCACATTTCTTCAAATGTGAAAAGTCAATACACCCACACTCACTCACACACACATGCTCATACACACTCCTCACACACATGCTCACACATTCCATTCTAAAAAAATCACATAAATGAATGTAATTGGAAGCTGATTCCACAGATTTTACTCTGAATCTAAATACTCATCAAGGAATCCTGAGAATCAAACATGTCTTCACATTAAGTATTCTTCACTGTTATTAGGAAAGGCTGCAGAAATGTCCCTGGAGATGGGAAGTCTTGGTTGAGCGGGAGCTGGCAAGAGTGAGGAACTGAAACCATTAACTGCACTGTGTTGGTACAATCTCCCAATATCTGACATACTCCAGATTGCCATTCCATGCAAAATGCCTGCCAAGCTCTCGGTCCAGAGGTGATGCCCTCTTTCTCTATCCGTGCAGGCCGACTGTAACTGACAGACTCTGTGGTGCACTCCAAGATATGCCTACATCCGTGGCCCTGACCCACCCACACCACCTTTGTGAAATGGCCGACAGGAAGGAGAGAGTCGGAGCAGATTCCATGTATCCCTGACAATGATCTGCATTGACCTGTTTCTAAGGAGACCAGGTTGGAACAAACGGTCGGGGGAATCCTCGCCTGATTAGCCAACAGTTTGATGATCACTTTCTTGGTACCCGGTTCTAGTCTTTGCATAGTCAATCTAATAGAACAAGAAGAGTTTCACAAACCAGTTATTGGCAGGGATTTCACCGGTCCTCAAACCAGGCTCACCTCATACCTTCATGTTTCCGGCCTTCTGATGTGAATGTGGGAAAACGCGTCTGACGCCTTGCTTTGTGCCTCCGGCTCCTGCTTATCGTCTAGTAAGCCTCCTGAAGGAGCTGCGGAGCCAGCTTTCCTTATCATGAGTCTCCATTTTTTTCTTTTATTTCATCACCTTTAACATTTTTTATTTTGTTTTTATTGGAGACATAGTCTGCTTACGTAGTCCTGGCTGGCCTGCAATTTGTAATTTTGACCAGTTTGGCCTTAATCTTTGGGTCATCCCCCTGCCTTCGCCTTCTTAGTGTTGGATTTACACGCATGCACCATCACACCTGGATGCTGCTTCTTCTTTTCCGACAGAATCTCTCTATGGAGTTCTGACTGTCCTGGAGCATGATGTAGATGAGAACGGTCTCAGACTCACAGGAATCCTCCTGCCTCTGTACCATTATGCCTGGTGAGCACTAAACATCTGTAAAGCCTAGCTTATACAACTGCATCTCCGAATTATTTCTCTTGCATTCTTTTGCGAACTTCTTCCACCCTTCTTTTTTTTGACTGCTTTACTTCACCAAAACTGACCTAAAAAGATATTCAGAGGCTGCCATTGAAGAAGTCCTTTCGTTTTGTTTTTCCTAGCAGGGGCCGAGGGGGCGGAGCTTGTTGCTTGAGTGGCAGACCACAGCTAGAGTGCTGCTGAAGACTTCCTGAGCATGGCTGGGAGCTGAGACTGGGGAGGATAGGCTTGGACTCCGGTGAGTTCTAAAGAGACACCAGGACTACTAGTTCTGGCCAGCCAGGAACCACCGGGAGAGGCTTAGAGCTGAGCTGAGCAGTGACCTTAGAGCTGATGGCCTCCAGCATTTGAGGCTCAGAGTTGTAATTCTAAGAGCCAAGGGCTACTGTTACTCAATGTTTGTAGTTGAAACACCAAGGAAACACGGTGCATATTCCTGATTTGTATCTTAATGGAGCAGAAGGACCCTCTGCTGATGAGTGACGTCAAAACAAGAGCCACAAGACAAACCCCAGGTGTTAGGTGAGAATGTGGCTTTGAGCGCCTTCATGAAAGGGCGGTTTGGTGTAAAGACAACCCTCTTTTAAGCCATTCCATCCATGGTTGGCATGGGGATTTACAGAAGTCATCTTGATATTCAGGGGAGCAAGTGAAACCGAAAGAGAAACAACTACAAATGCCCTTTGTTTCTGAAAGCCGTCAGGTTCTTCCTTGATGATTACTGACAGAAGAGGTGTGTGATAGAGTAGCACTGTGACCGTGACCACTAATGCCAAGCGCTGCTTCAGGTGCATGGTTGCCACTCAGCATGTATTTGTTGAAAGAAGAACCTGAACTGTCGATGTCGCTGTAAAAATGTATACACTTATATATGCTGGTTGGCTTCCTTTCTATGCTGTGATAATAGGCTCTGAGAAAAGCACACTAAAGGAGAAGTTTTGTTTTAGCTCACTGTTTAAGTGTTTAGCCATCACTTCAGGAAATCAGGGAAGCAGGACCACGAAGTAGCTGGTCATACCACATCCACCATCAGGAAACAGAAAGAGAAGAATGCAAACTAGTGCTCGGCTTACTTTCTTTATTTTATACAGTCTAGGATTCCACTGTCCAGTAAATACTGTCATCTACAGTTACAGTCCCCACATCAACTAACCTAGTTAGCTACTCCTTCAGAGGTTCATCTCCCAAGTGATTCCAGACCCTGGCAAGATAACAAGTAACTGTCACAATACAAATATATAAACAAACACACACAAACACACCATACACACAACACATGCAGATACACACAAACAAACCACACAAAAACACCCCACACATGCACAAACACATTCAAACACACAAACACACCAAACACATAAGCACAACACACACACAAACACAACACACATATAATCACACACAGACCCACAAACACAAACACACACAAGCATACCACACACAAACACACTACGCACATAAACACAACACACACAGAAATACCACACACACAAGCATAACACACACATAAACACACAGACATACAAACACACACAGACACACAAATGGAACACACACATACACACACATAATACACAAAACACACCACAGCTCTCTTTCTCTCTCTCTCTCTCTCTCTCTCTCTCTCTCTCTCTCTCTCTCTCTCTCTCTCTCTCTCTCTCACACACACACACACACACACACACACACACAATGTTAACTGAAATAGATAATACAAGCTCCAAGAAAATATGAATGTCTTGCTTTAAGAAAATATTCTGAGAGCCGGGTGGTGGTGGTGCATGCCTCTAATCCCAGCACTCAGGAGGCAGAGGCAGGCAGATCTCTGTGAGTTCGAGGCCAGCCTGGTCTACAAGAGCTAGTTCCAGGACAGGAACCAAAAAGCTATGGAGAAACCCTGTCTCGAAAAATAAAAAAAAAAGGAAAAAGAAATTATTCTGAGAGCTGGTAGATGGCTCAGTGGGTAAGAATGTGTTCTGTGCAGGCAGGACGACTTAAGTTCGAATCCCCAGCATCCATGCAAAATTGCCTGCTGGGGAAAGCTTGTAACTGCATCATTACCAGCTTAGATAAAGTGAATCCTGTAAGTTCATAGCCTAATAGCAAGCTTCTGGTTCAGCGAGACCCTGCCTCTAGAGAATGAGGCAGCGAGAAAGGAAGACACCTGATGTGACAGTGACAAGCACTTGCTAACTCCCATACATGCAACACATGTACGCTGCACACAACACACAGTGCACCCTCACATCTACGCACATACAATGTTCCTCTAATCTACTTGCTGCCTGACAACAGTCATTCATGTTACATGACTAATCCTTACAGTTGGGAGAAGACCACACACAGTAATTTATTTACTCAAATTCTGGAGCAAAAAATAGCAAGTGACTGCTCTCTGATTTTGTGTATTAAAGATGATTGGACGACAAAAGGCTGTATTGTTAACCTTTATTGATGATCTATTATGTTGTACTTGACTTGAGTCCTGATGAAGGGGCTGCAAACAATAAATCCCTGTTTGGCAGGATCTCACCTGCCAGGGATGCAGAGATAAAGCATAACCCACCAATGATGAAGTGCTGAGTGAAAAAACATATGAGGAGGTAAGGAGATAGGCTAGGGGCTGGAGAGATGGCTCAGTGCTCAAGATCACTTGTTGCTCTCACAGAGGACCCAGATCAGTTCCCAGTACCCATATCAGGTGACTCTCAACCTGTAAGTCCAGCTTCAGGCCATCCAACACTTCTCTTCTGGCCTCCAAGAGAACCCACGTGCAGGCACTCACACGCATACATATAAAAATAAAAACATCTTTAAAACAGGCAAACAAGCGAACAAAACCTTGAAAAACACAAGTAACAGCCCAAACAATTGCCTGTGTGCCAGGGAAGAGAAAGGCATCCAGGTTTGCAGAGGTCTCTCGAAGGATGGGGGAGTAAGAGGCATGAGAGGAGCTGGGGGTAGGGGCAAGGGGATTCCAAGTTTGGAAAACACCGGGCCCAGCGGCGTGAAGTTGGGCAAGAACTCTGCATACTTAGGAGCGTGGAAAGTAGTTTGAACACCCCAAAAGAAATTCAGGCAAGTTTAAACATTGGATTAGGCTAAGGAAAGGGAAAGAAGGCTCCGGGGCAAAACCTTTAAGAGAATAAATAAGCACAAAGAATTAAGGGAAAATTCCTTAAATACTTCCATTTTCTCCCCATTCTCATCTTTGTGTTTCCTTCCAGTGAGTACCAGTGTGGAGGCCTCCTTCTGTCTCTAAGAAAGCCTTCATCTACTCTCACATTCTTTCACTTAGAAGGTTGCTGGGCATCTCGTTACTGAGCTGGCCTGCGGACTAGGAAACCCTTGCAGACACAGTCAAGAGCAACTTTAAATACACAATCAGGTGAATTCAACTTCCCTCAAGATTTGTGGCTAATGCACTGGTTTTTGTGAAACTAGAGTAAAAAGAGAAGTTACGCCCTAGCCACCTTTATTGAGAATACTTAGCTCCCACAGTGAAAAGAATCATTTCTTTTAGTCATTGACAGAGATTTGTTGTTGAGGATCATAAATACAGCATTTACGGACTTACAACCACTGGAAACATTAATGCTTATGTAATAACAGTTCAGGTGTGCTCATGTGCCCCAGAAGACAGCTGTTCATCTGGTGGTGCCCTGGGCTGCTGCAGAGGGGAACATTGGTTGTGTGCCTGGTACCCATATTTGTCGTCATTGTGAGAGAGAAATAATTACCAGAGCCATAGAACTTTACAATGAGGAGGGACTCATTCTATAATGGTGGACATTGCTTAAAAAAAGCCACCATGGGCTTTTGAAAAGGCCGCCCTGTAACCAGCCTTCTTCACAATGTGAAGATTGTTCCAAAAGCTTTCTAACACCCTGTCTTCTGGACTGTCAGGTCCAAAGAAACCCGGGACAAATCCGCACTTGATCCATGAACACCTCCAGACAGCACACAGCTAATAAAGCCTCCACTGTGTGGCTCAGACCAACCTTGGCATAAACATATGGGGACATTTCCTAGGGGCTGATGGCAAAGGATAGCAATTTGAATATCATTAACACACATTCATTGTTCCTGCACTGAAAGTCCAGCCTGTTTACCACTGTAAAAGCTTTGTATCATAAATGGAGAGGAGAAACATGACAGCATATATCACCTGAGACATGCCTGGACAGCATTCCCACGAATCCCTCGTCTATGGGAAAAAACAACTCCCAACAGGCCACCCTCAGTCTTCCCGGGGTGCAAATTAGCTTCCGCTGACAGTAGGTTTGGGATACCTTTCTGCACCCAAGACCTCTCCCCATGCCAAAGTCAACAGGGTGCTCTCAAACAATACGAAGTCCCGAAGTTGCCCTTGAAGCCCTTTCTGTCACAGCCCACAGGAGTGCCAACAAGGAAATCTTTTAAATTCCTGAGACAGTTTTCAATGGGCATAAAGAAGCCCTTTGTTGCTCAGCTTGAGTCCCAAAGTGCTTTGATAGGCCAGGGAGCTGTTTCTTTTCGGTCCTTGTTGCTATTGAGTAGGAGTTGTTGGTGAGACCCTGAACTCTTGCTGTGTGCGGATCTAGGCCAGACGTGGTGCTCTGTTAAATGAGGGAGGGATTGCTTTTCTCATTCCTGGAGAATACGTAGACGTTTTATAGGTGGTTGGGCACAGCTCGTAAACGGCAAATGCACAAGGTGTAAATTGGCTGTGGCTCTGGCCTGTGTCTGTGTGTCTGCTCTTCTTCCTCCTGGATCAGCTTGGCTACCTGGGAGCACAACCGTGCCAAGCTCCCGAAGATCCTACCCTGCTGCTCTTGACCTCTGTCAGGCGAGTCTTCACTGGCTCCAAAGGACCACTTCTGAGGCTGGGATTGTTTTTGTGGGGTGAGGCGTGAACAACTGGTTTACCTAAGACCTCAGGAAGCCTCTGCAGACATGACTGGGTGTGGCCAAGGAGAGCAGTGCCAACCCTTTTTATGACTGTCCTCGGACAGCCTGCTGTACCTTGGGTATTTTGGGGGGCAGGCCTGTCTTTGTCTCTTATAATAATTATTGTAAAATTCATCTGTATGACTTCAAAAATATTTACAACTTGCCAAAGAGTTATAAAGCAAACACTCAGCTGGTAACTGCTGCCTGGTGTCCTGTGAGGGCCTGCCCTGAAGGCCCTGGGGTAACCACAATCCTGACCCAGGGAGATGTCATCTACTAGATTTTCTGAGTCATCACCTTTCCGATATACACCTCTGAGAAAAATCCACTGCCTCCTCGCTTGCTTCATTTAAACTTTATGTAAACAGAACCCTTCTGTATCTACTGTGAGCTTTCTTCTACATTATGTTTGTAAGATCTGCGTTTCTCTGCCTAGCTTTATCTCACGTACTCTATTTGTTGGATGCCATAGACTCTACCACTGCTTGCTCCCGTCTCCTGCTGACCCACCTTTGGCCTGTTGGCAGCTGTGCAGGGCTGCCTTCCGCATCCCGGATCTGTGTGTCTGGCGGCACGCGTGTAAGCACATCTTTGAGGGGGATGCTTACAAGTCAGAGCTCTGGGTCACAGGGTTCACGGAACATCCGGGCTTATCAAATGATGTCGAAATGTTTCCCAGTGTGGTCTTTACCAATTTATCCTCCCACAAGCCCTGTATGAAATATCCTGTTCTCCACATCCTTGCCAGAACTTCATGTAGTCAGACTGTAGCTTTTGCCAATCAGGTGGGTGGGCAGTGGTATCTCTGCTGCTTTAATTCGTATTTCCTTTATTACTAAGAAGGCTAGACATCTTTTCATGTTTATTGGCAATTTGAATTTCCTCTCTGCTGCTCTGTCTTTTTCCTTCTCTGAAATTGGCTTTTTCTTACAGATGGGTGGGTGCTCTTTTCCTGGTTGTCATCTCTATTCTGGACAGTGTTGAATGCATGCATAGCAGATATTTTCTGTTCACTCATGGCCTTTCTCTCCTTACAGCCCCTCAAGATAATTAGAAGTTCTCTATTCGAGTGTATTTGAATTACCAAACCTTTTACGTCTTTGTCACTGCCTGGAATGGGTTTTGTATATGGGACCAGGACGGAATTCCCCTTTAAAGCCGAAGTCCTGCTCACTTTAACAGCGCATTCTCTAAAACTGGAGCAATGCAACTGTCATGTGACTGTCACATTATTGTCACGGCCCCTGTGCAAGAATGACACACGGAACAGACAGAAAAATTAGCAAGTGCTTTTGTGAAAGGGGGATTTTTTTTAAAGACAATCTTTCCTATTTTCCTCTTTTACAGATATGAAGCTTGCTCCTAATAAGAGGCAAACTGATTTTCATGGGTTTTGTATAGAGACAACAAAATATTATTTGTTAATTGCATTAAGAGGTAAGAATATTGTTGTGTCACAAGCCTCATCTAGGGAGCGCTCCCAGGGGTCTCCTGTACAATAGCAGGCTGCACACAAGCACACATTACACAAACTATAAGTTCATGGACTGTTTCTGGAAAGCGACATGGGAAACAGTTATAGTGGCTACCTGTAGGGAATATAGTATTTAAACATTCTGCCTCAGGAAAATAATAAAATGTTTAAGCTCAATTACCCTTGTCTTTATTAGATAAAAAGTGCCAGACACCTAAAACCCCCTAAAACCCATGCGTCAAACAGAAGTTCTAATTTCAATATTTTACACTTGTTTCTTTGCCACAATCACAAGACACTGGTTGCTTAAGGAGCACAAGAATTATCATAGTCCATAAAACAACAAGCAGAACACTCAGCCTTCTGTAAGGGCCAGGACTCGAACACTGCTTCCAGTTTCGTGATCTGGATAAAAGATATGGTTACCAACGCGGTGAGGATTATTTGCCTGTATGTTCATGGTGAGTGGACATTCTTTAAGTATGGCAAAGAATCTGTGTAAAAAAAGGCTTTTCTCTTGTCTTACTGTATATTGTTTTTTGTGTTTGGCTCTTGTCTCTTGGAGGCATGTTCTTTTCTGAAGGGAAACAGGGAGAGTGACGGAGGGGCAGAATGGAGCTGGGAGGAGAGGAGGGAGGGGAAACTGTGGTTGGGGTATGAGAGAGAGAGAGACAGAGAGAGAGACAGAGAGAGAGAGAGAGAGAGAGAGAGAGAGAGAGAGAGAGAGAGATGTTTTCAACTTCAGGCCCTAGTGGTTCACACTTTTAATCCTAGCTAGCACTCAGGAGGCAGAGGCAAGAGGCAGAAGGAACTCTGTGAGTTCAGGGCCAGCTTGAGCTATTGTGAATTCCAGGCAGACCAGGGCTATATAGTAAGACCTTGTCTCAAAAACAACAGAAAATTTTCAACTTAAGAGACTTCGGCGTCTTTCCAATGGACAACCTTCGAAGATACAAAGGACAAGGTATTTTCTTCCTGCTGTGTCTCGCTCTTTAGTACGTGAATTAGTTTATTTAAAGTTTAATGAATCTTAGACAACAGTAAGTAACTTTAAGTGGTGCACTTGAGGCAGAAAAGCCATAGATGTGTTTCTCTATATACTTCAATGCATATCTGCATATATTTAAACATATATTTAAAAAGCTAAGATTTGGCCTGAGTAGGTAAGGCAGATAAGAACACTTGCTCTGCAAGCATGAGAGTCCGAGTTCATGTGCTGAGACTCCATGTAAAAGCCCAGCATGACTAAAGGCTGCAGCCCCACTGTGGGCAGGCAGCAGTCGGGCCCTGGAGCTCGCTAGCCCATCAGCCCAGCCTAAGTGGAAAGCTTTAGGAAGAGATCCTGTCTCCAGGCAACAAGGCAGAGAGAGAGAGAGAGAGGAGAAGAGGAAGTCTCCCCATATCTGAGCTGCTTTCCCATATGTGCACATAGGTATGTGCCCACACAGTCAAGTGACTGCAAGCCCTACCTGCACCACATACCACACATACATGACACACACATATCCATGTCTATCAAACATACACACACACACATACATACACAAAATTAAATTATTTCAGGAGACACTTACTGTGGTTTTTTGAAAGAAAACGGTCTCAAAGAGTGTAACACTAGGAAGAGGTAAGGCCTTGCTGGAGGAAGTGTGTCACTGTGGGGGTGGAATTTGGGGTCCCTTTTGCTCAAGCTTCCTTCAAGTGGGACAGCTGACTTCCTCTTGTCTGTAAGATGCAGCACCACATCTGGCGCTGCCAGGCTCCCGGTCATGATGATGACGGACTGGATCTCTGAAACTGTATGCAAAGCTACCCCACTTAAATGCTGCTGCCATGGTCATGGTGTCTTTTCACAGCAACAGAAACCCTATCTGAGACACTTACTGTGTTTGTCATAGGACATACTTAGTGTATATATGATGGTTCTACTCTAAAACACTTCAGAAGCTCTCAGTGGGACTTGGGCTGTATGGATGAGGGGGAGAGCAAGCGCTTAGTGCTAGGTCTCAGGCCCAGGACATATCAAACCATGGTCGCCATGTTCTCCCAGCATCCCTCATGCTCTCCCTGCCACAGGATACGACGACTGGTACACAGGCCCCTCCCCTAAACTTCTCTAGCCTGGGGGCATGGCTGCCCTCTTCCCCCTAGCTGTCCTTCCTTATTTAATCTAGCCATTTTGGTTCTCTGGCTCTTTCCAATCTACCTTTTATCCTCCTGATTGCTTGGTCTCCTGGTCTCTTGGCTTTCTTCACCTTCACTCTTCACATGACCCTGCTTAGGATCCTGCTCTCTCTAGATCCTTCCAGATGCCTCTGACTATTGTCTCCCTCACAGTGACAATAACCCTTCTCTTCTTTGTACCTAGGAGCAGTCATGTCCTCCCATTTTATTTCTTGTTTTCATTTACATAGCATGAACAAGGCCTCGGGTTTGATATTCAGCACTAAAGAGGTCACTAGCTAAGGTTTTAAAAGTTACTTGGTACCACCTGTATATAGACAGGAACTGCAGTACCTTGCTGTGTTTCTGCATCAGTACCTGCCTATAGACAAGTCCACAGGAAGCAGGAAGAAAGCTGGGCAGGTGCCTCTGGCCGAGTCACAAGAAGCATTCACTTGTCACATTAAGATGGTGCAAAAATAAAAAATGACTTTATTTTGACACCCGTGAATTTGGAAACATGAAGCCAGCATTTCAACGGAGACTCTATCTTTCATCATTAAGTTTCTTCAAATGGTATTAGTTTTGGAAGAACAGCCTTCCCCTCTCTTCATGATGGGATCATTAGACAAGCCAAGGCTAGTGGTGGGAAGGATGTGGCAGGAGGAATGATGTTAAGGCTGTGTGATTATAGTATACATGCCGGAATATACACAGCGTTTCCATATGTGATAGGTTCTGGTGAGGGAGGGCCTGAGAGGCGAGTGTGTGACCCTTTCGTAGAGATGAGGCAGCTCTGAACTTGGTACCCATCACAGGAGCGGTCCTGCTCCTGCCCTGACGACAGAACTCGAGGAAAACAGCCTGATTGGGATCAGAGACTTTCAGTCTAACTCAATCAATTGCAAAATTTCCTGAGAGATTTGCTTCAAGCATGAGTCATCCATAGGAGCAATACGCTGAGTAATTAGTAAGTGGGCAGTGGAATGAGAGGGGATTGAGATGGGGAAGAGAGGGTCATTGCAGAAATCAGCGTGACAGTGAGGACAAATCAGACCTCTGATGGCAGCTCCGTCAGAGTTTGGGCCGTGATCTACTCTTCGACTTTCTTTAAATTATTTTTTTTTTAAACTGGGGAAGGGTTTGACTTTGTCATGCAGGCTGTTAATTCTAGCTACAGTACTGGCACTTATTGCACGCCATCTTTACAGAACAGGGCTGAGAAAAGAAAATTAGAACCCAAGTCTGGTTCTTTCAAACTCTGTTTCATTTCCATAAGGTCCTTGCCCTTCCACAGTAAGAAAATGCCTAGGATTCCACTGACTAAGCAGCAACCCAAAGTGATCTCAGCACAAACTGATATCTCCCTTACTAGGAATCCAACAACTTCCTGGAGGCAGGAGGATGACGAAAGACTGAGTAGCTTTGTTTACACGGTTCGATGTCTAGAAGCACAACCCTCGGCTGAGTCACGGAGATTCTGCTCACAGTATTGGGGGAAGAACAGAAGATGACAAAAACAGAAGGAAGGAGGTGTGGAGAGGTTTCAAACCAAGCATACGGTCATTCAAAGACATCTGAAAGCCATTTGAGTTTTATTCTCTTTGCTTCTCTCTTTCTCCTTCCTACCTCTTCCTTTCTCCCCTTTCCTCCTTTTCGTTGTGTATGTATGTGTGTGTGTGCATGTGTACGTGTGTGCGTGTGTACGTGTGTGTGCATGTATGTATGTGTGTGTTTCCAAGATAAGAATTTTTATGAGAGGCAAAAATGTTTAAGTGTTTGAAGATTTATACAGGTCTGAATTTTACAAGCAAGCAGGCACACTAGATTTGGGTGTTAGGTGTTTTATTTTATTTTATTAATAGAAAGGGAGATGGTGGATTTGCCCAGCTCCTCAGGAAAGCAAACAAGTTGAACTTCTCCTGGTAAGCACTGGCCACTGTTTTTGTGGAATGGGCCGGCAGTTCATTTGATGCAGATTAACTGCACCTGTTGGAAGTGCAGGTAAAACCAACGACACATACTTTACCCCCTGTAGCTGACTGTCACGTGACCTGGCGTTGTGAGCAAGGGAAAGTTGTGTGTGCTTTCTATCACACATTTACTATTCCAATAAAAAGGTGATTGGCTAAAATGCTTGCTCGAACTGCACTTCGCGGGGATTTCTGCGCTCTCTTTGCATGTGAATGTGTTGAGGCTTTTCTTCAAACACCTAATTGTATTGGCATTTAAAAAAATTACGTTATAAAAAATAAATAAACTTCATGTGAGAAAGGCCACTGGAATACTTTCCCGCTGGTGGATTTCATGACATAAAGTAGCCCCTTATTTACTACTTGATTTCTATTTATTCGCTTGCCTTTTGTTGGTGACACAGTGATGATGATATAACTGGTCCTGAACTTGGGATCTTCCTGTTTCAGCCTTCCAAGTGGTGGATTGGTGGTACAGGACGCCACGTCTGGATCCTCACGTATGTCCAACTGATGCTACAGCTCAGCTCCTGGGCTAAGCGGAGCGCTGGGTGGCTGCCCTCCAGCCTCGTGTGCCTTAACGTCTGAACACGGTGCACATGGGGCACACTAACACAGATATCACAGGACCAGGACAATAGCCAGACCAAGTGCCAGCCATCAGTCAGCACTCACGGAGGCTCTTATGTTGGGCTCTCCAGGATCTTAGTGGCTATATGAAACGCGTCTATGTTTCTCAAATTTTGGGAGATACTACACCGAGCAGCTCATTATTAACCACAGATCAGCTGTGTTCACTGCGGAAGCCAGGAGGAACACAATGTCCTCTTTTTCTTAGTGCTCATTCTCATAGGAACTTGTCCCAGCAAAACAACGCTGGCTTTCACATCTGATTACTGTGGGGGCAACTGTGAACATCAGATGCTATAGACAAATTATGCGCGCGTGCGTGCGTGCGTGTGTGTGTGTGTGTGTGTGTGTGTGTGTGTGTATGTATTTGTGTGTTTGTGTGTGCACTTACACAAACACATTGTGCAGATACACATGTATGTGTACATGTGCACTCGTGAGCACAGGTATCTGGACAGGCCAGAAGAGGATAACAGATGCCCTGATCTGGAGTCACAGGCAGTTGTGAGCTGCCTGATGTGGGTGCTGGAAACCAAACTCAGGTCATCTGGGAGAGCAGTGAGTGATCTTAGCCCCCTAAGAAGTCCTATGTGATCCCCCTGTGCAATCTTTCCAGCCCCAAGACAATATTTTAAAGTAAGAAATATATTTTAAAAATCACAACAAATATATACTTATGTCTGTTAGGATAAAAGTTTTATAAAGAGATAAGTATTATGATAAATATATTCTTGATTTTTCTGTTCTTTTTAAGAAAAGTTTTACATTTAAAAAAATGTCATTTCAAGGCCCGGTGAAGCGGTACGTGCCTCTACTCCTAGCATTTGGGAGGCTAACGCAGGAGGATTACAAGTTCCAAGCCAGTCTGGGCTACATAGTGAGTTCAAGGTTAGCTTTGACTCTGTATTAAGACACAGTCACAAAACAAAACTCTCTTCTGAGAGCTTTTAAAGTGGTTTTCAACAGTGGGTTATAAAAAAACATTGTGATAAACTAGATTTCATACAATGATATGCTATATATAGTTGGAAACTGTGGGAACAGGTACAGGCTAAACATCTGTGCCCCTTTAAAAACTTATGCACTGAAATCATGAGTCCCAGTGTGGTGGTTTTAGGAGAGGTTTTTACCTTTTCAGTTTATTATTATGGACTTGGGTAGAGAGGTTGTGAGGTTCCCGTGAGGACCAGAGTAAGGCATAGACTTCGGTGAGCAGGAAACAGGCCCTTACAAGTCACTGAAGTTGGAACCTTAGTCTTAAAAATTCTTAATCTCTGAAACTCTGAAAAATACATTTCTATTATTTATAAAGCCATTTTCTCAGTGGCGGTTTGTTACAGCATGTTGAACCATTTATACAAAACGGGGCTAGGGCAACACTGTGAAGGACAGCTCATATTTACTGGGCTGCCTTATTCCCAACGCCTTCATGTTTCTTACAGAATGGTAGGCTCAGTTCTTTCAGCCTCGGTTTGGCTGATTTCCCATAGTGTTGCAATGATAAAATAGGCACGAAATACCCCACACCAGGAAGGAAAGTACCAAATCACCAAATGAGTCAAAGATGGGCTTGCAGGCTGTCCAGACAGAAAAGCAGCTCTGCTAGGCTGGCCTCAGGCTAATGAAGGAGAGGGGCTGAGGCCACCTGAGGGACTCTGTTGTTGGCTACCTGCCCTAGAGGAGAGGTGGAGGACTTTGCCTTCACCCTCACTTAAGTGGGAAGGGCTCCAGAGGACCTCTTGGGGGGGTGGGGGGTCTGAGTCTCTGGAACTTAAGGATGCACGGGAGGGGGTGGCCTTCTAAGCCAAGGGACTCTGTTCCTTACAACAGCACTGTTGTAAGGAATTTCATCGAGAGAGTAGACAGCCTGACTGGTAAGGATCCCCAATTGAGAATGCACTCTGGGATCTAGAGGAGACAGCCATGGCCAGAACGGTGGCTTGCAGCTAGAAGGAGGGGGCAGGAAGTGGTGGGGACATAGAGGGCAACTCTGTGCTTCTCAGTCCACAGATGTCACAGCCAGGCCCTAGGATACAGGATGGGTAAGGTGGGAAAGGCTTTATACAAGGCTATACCGAGTTTAGATTACTATACCAGGCAGACTTTTAATTACTATAATGATGAGTTTCTGATGGGAAAACCTCTCTCTTTGTACTTCTGCAAAGTGATGAGATTGGCTGGAATTCCACCCAGCGCAGGGAAAGAAGAGACCACAAGGCAGGAGTTTGCTGAGGAGGGAGGAAACATGGTGTTCGTATGGGACTGCGGATTCTCTGGGTTCTACAAAGTCATTTACTGAACACATTACACATCTAATCCTTCCAATAACTCCATGATGTAATCGCTTTGCTATTTGCTTTTTACGGACAGGGAGACCGATACTCAGAGGAAAGTTAAGTCATCTATAGGCAAAGTTTTACAGACAGTGGCTGGCGGAGCCAAAGTTGAGGCCCAGGCAGTCTCCTGTGGTGTCTAAGCAACCCAGAGTCAAAGTTTAAAACTCAACCAGGAGTCAAAACACTGGCTTCCATTTCAGAGATCTGCTTTAATTCTTGACATATGCATATGTAAGATATGCAGGTATATTTACTTATAATCATATATATGTAATTTAAAGGTATGCCTTCAATATAAGCTTCATATTAGGAAGATTGATCATACTTTAGTGTTGCACACAGACAGACTTGAGGTAGAATTTTGTGACCGTGTGCTCTACTTTAGAATTTGTTGGGGCCTCAGAGATGGCTTGGCAGTTATGAGCACTGGCTGCTGTGCCGGAGGACATGGGTTCAACTCTTACAGCTGCCTTCAACTCTAGTTCCAGGGGTTCTGACACCCTCACACAGATATACATGCAAGAAAAACACCAACGAACATAAAATAAAAAAGAAATAAATGACTTAGAATTTGTCACCACAGACTCAGGAAACTAGGGCATCCCTATCTTTTGTCTGGAGACCTTTGGCAAAACTGGTGACCAAACCACAGGCTTTACCCATGCTACGCAAACCCTCATGGGTTAGGGCCATTTGAGGGGTCATATGGAAACTTGCTACTGAAGATGTTTACACACACACACACACACACACACACACACACACACACAATGAAAGAATTCTAAATGGAGTCATAAAATAATGGGGGAGACAACACCTCAACTAGACATCGCTCACCATTAATTGAAAGCCCCAGTACCAGGAATGCATTGCATCTAGTTGAGCCAGTGAAGAGGGCCACACAGAACCCGTCAAACATCGTTGGCTCTTGTCAAGGCTATTAGTTACTCTCGACAAACTGATGGTGAGGTCCTATTGCTAAAGACAATACTTGTGTATCTCACTGAGTATGGAGAGTAGAGCTGGTATCTACCTAGAGCCTTCACCCTACTGACCAGTGTCTGTGGCACTAGCAGTTACTCTGCGCACCACCGGAGGAGAAAGGTAAACACACCAGTCCAGCTACAAATCCTGTGATCTACAATGGTGACTTCTCCACATGACATGCTTGTACAATAGTGGCACAAACTTTGTAGGAGAACCAAGCCTATTCTCTAATTGGATTTAAATGAGATGGAACCCATGCACGACATTGTTCAGGTATCCAAGTCACTGAGACTAGATAGGCCATGGGTTTAGGAGAAAACCAAATACTGTTGTTCTCCTAAAGGAACATTGCAATACAGACTCTTAGCATTCTGCTGTACCCATAGAACAGTGCCTTGCTCAGTCATCATTGGGGAAGCTTCCTCTCGCAGTAGATAGGAACAAATACAGGGACCCACAATTGGACAATGTGAGAGAGTGAGAAATTTCCTTGGAACACTCAGTCCTAAATATGATTTCTTCATCAAACCCCTCGCCTCGGGGCTCAGGGAGCTCTGTGGGAGGGGAGGCAAAAAGACTGTAAGAGCCAGAAGTACCGGTAGATGACTTCAAGGAAACAGTCCTCCAGACACAACAAGACAGATGCACATTTGAAATCACAGAGATGGGGGCAGCATGCACAGGGCCTGCACAGATGCAAGACAGACAAGTCCCAGTGCTGAGAGGGTGTAGTGGACATGAGCTTCCCAACTCATAACCAAGAAGCTGTCTGCAATCGACACCTACTTGCGAAGGAAAATTAGCTTCTTCTAATGCCAGCCCCTCAGTAGACAGCCAACATAAAAAGAACTCAATGGCATTTTCGTAGACTTTTTGTCTCATACTGCTTTTGGAACGTTTTTTATCTTATTGGCTTTTTGCTTGCATGTTATAGTTTCTGATTTTATGTTTTTATGTTTATGTTTGTTCTTCGCTTAGTTGTTTGGTTTGTTTCTTTTGTTTGCCTGTTTTCTGAAGAGAGAGAAAGAGAAAGGGCATGGAGTTGGGAGGGTAGGGACAAGGCAGGATCTGGGAGGAATTGGAGGATGGGAAAAGCATGATCAAAATATGCTGTATGAAGAAATTGTCTTCAACTAAAAAATTGTGTGTGTTGGGGAAACATCCAAGTGTCAGGGCACTTGTGTGGAGGGAGACAACTTTGTGGAGCTGCTTATCTCTTTCTACAGATTTGTGAGTGAGTTTCAGGGAGCTCGGGGAACCTGACTCCAGTCAGGTTTCTGGACCTACTGAGCCATCTTGCCACTTCCTCCATTAGCTCTTACTTAGTTTCCCTCAGTTCATTAGGGAATGGGTCAAAGGTTATGAGGTTATAAGGTGCTCCGAGGAAACTGGAAAGGGTCTAGCCTCTGCTCTGTATCCAGTATAAGGCATGATAGGTAAGTAGAGAGCGGGGATAAATCTTTTGGTATCTGAAGACTGTGGTATTCACCACTCTTACTCCCAATCAGGCTGAGAGGCCAATCCCCAGTGGAATCCAGAACCTTCTACTTTCTGATACAGACAGGTTTCCACTCAAATAAAAATTAGAACTAAGTCATTTGAACCTTCTATCAATGGAAGTAGCAATCTGTGTTGTCAAGTTGACATTGTAGGGCATGGCCACAAACCCTGTGAAAGTTGATAATCTGATAGGAATGTCAGGTTAGTTACAGTTTAACAGCTTAACACTGCTGAACATGTCCAAAGTTAAGCTAAAAGGGCTTTTTGCTGCTGTTGCAATCCTTGAGTGTCATTTACAACCATTCAGAATTAATATTTAACCAAGCTTATATAAACATATGGAAGGGTGTAAATGGATTGACTTGGCCCTTTGATGCCTGCTCTCTGGAGCAGGTGCTAAATGTGCTGGAGTTCTCCAGCTCTGATTTCCTAGAGAGCGTAGAACAAGCAGGGGGGACCGAAGGAAATACACTTTTAATAAAAGTCCCAATTCTTAATAAATCAGAAAAGTGTGAAAATGCCCCTTTATTCTTATTCATTGTGTCCTTATCTGCTAAATACAGAGAAGCAGTATCTTGATAGAGTGGAGATGCTGGGTTTGTGTGGTCCAGTGTGGCAGTCTGAGAGAGAGAGAGAGAGAGAGAGAGAGAGAGAGAGAGAGAGAGAGAGACAGACAGACACACACACACAGACACACACACACACACACACACACACACACACAGAGAGAGAGAGAGAGAGAGAGAGAGAGAGAGAGAGAGAGAGAGAGAGAGAGAGCTCTGCTCTGGATTGCTGAGCTGACAGTCCTCTATCACATGCTAGGTGGTCTCATCCTCTACACGAGTCTAAAATACGTGCATAAAATCCCTGCCTCAGGACAATGGGGCTATCATGGTGTTATTGATCCATCTTGTCTTTTTGCTGAGCCTGCATCTTCCTTAGTGTGATATTAGGGATTGTCCTAAGATTAAACTACAGCTGGGTTGTATCTTGCAGTGTCTTCTGCGCTATCCAAATGCTGCGGTGAACACATTGCTCCACCCATATGTTTCTTTCCCAAAGTCTAACAACTGGTGCTCGCCCATGGCATTTTATTTCCTAAAACATGACTGTTGGGGGGCTGGCAAGATGGCTCAGCGGTTAAGAGCACTGATTGCCCTTTCAGAGGACTCGGGGTTCAATTCCCAGCACCCACATGGCAGCTCACAACTGTCTGAAAAATCCAGTTCCAGGGGATCTGACACCTTCACACCAATGCACATAAAAAAATAAAGTCAAATAAATCAAGCATGCTTCTTGGGGATCCTGTGTTAAGAGCTGCACACGGATTCCTTACTTAAGAAAAAAAAATTACTGTTGGTTCTAATAGCAGCTGTCTCCCTCCCATCGCATCTCTATATGGGTTTCTGAAACTACTTAAACCACTTCTCCCCAAATCTGCCCTGTAATGCGCTGTAAATCCCTAGGAGGCCAACTTAAGAACCGCTAACTGCTGGGCTGCCCTGTTGGGCTGCCATCTTCCTTTGAGATGACCAGACTTTAGGTTTGAAACTGAAGTTATTAACTGGGTTTCCTGATCTAAATTAACATCTGCCAGATCTTCTAATACGGGGGTAGAATCTAGGAACGAGGAGGGATGTGATTTCAGGCTTGCAGCAGAGACCCTTTGAGATGACTTGGAGAATTTCTGAAGACTTACAGCTTCCCAGAATGGTAGGCAACCTCTAGCCAAGGAGCAAATGTTCAAATTGTTCATCGTGCTCAGAGTCACTTAGTTTGGTTGAATTCTGAAAGTCTTTGAGTTCATCAGCACGAAAAAGGAATTTTCCTTGGCAGAACCGCGTGACTCACACTCGCGTTTTGCAGAGGAGATAGGATTGGGCAGTGCACACATTGTTCTAGCCAGGGACTTAACTTGGCAGCAGGAAGGAAAGCAGAAGCTTCAACTGGCTGCAGCATTGGGAGCAAACAGCAAAATTCCTTAGCCTACACGTTCACACACACACACATACCCCTAAACATCTGTACACCTACGGGACTCTCCTTGTTAAACTGGAATCCCACTGGCTAGCCGATTGATTCGCCTGTCTGCTAACTAATTCCACACTAACAGCCCAAATTAAAAATTAATGAAACACAGCCAGGACCCCATTAGGCTTCACATGTAATGATCTTTCATGACCAAAAAGAAAAAGAAAAGGAAAGGAAAAAAGGAAAAGCCAGGGCTTTAATAAAAGGGAAATGTCTGGGAGAGCATTTGGCTCTGGAATGCACCCACAGCCCAAATATCCCTGAGTTCAGCCTGGTTTGCCTGCCAAGTCTCTGGGAAGCTGCTTCTCAGAGTCGGAAGAGAAATCCCCATAGGTGTCCTGAGCAGACGGACCAGAGCTCACAGGGCCGTATTGTTTGCGGCTCTGCAGGGTCTGCTTGGGATGAGGGACGTCTGCTGGAATAGACTACTGTGCACTTAACAGCTTCACACCCTGTCCTGCTAGGAAACTCGCACGTGACAGCACTTCTAAGTAAGCAGGAGCGGAAGAAACCTACTGTCCCCAAGTCGCCTTCTGCTTGCCTTAAAGGGAAGTGCAAGGACATTCAGAATGGACTGCCTGGCTCTACTTTCACCTGAGTCTCTGCCTCAACGCTTTGATGCTACCAAATCTGTCTTATACTCCAACCCAAGTCCCCGCTACCTTCACAGGACTGGGCGTTTGAGCCACTGCCGGCAACACTGTGCAGAGACTGTCCTGAGTTCTGTGGGCTGTCATTGCTGTTGACTTCTGGGAAGTGTCTTCCCAACCAAACCCTGTCTCTCCCATTTGTGTTTCTTTGATTCATACGTGCGTGACATTTATTAGGAACCGTCTTGAGTGTTTTACAAATATTAACTTGGCGATTTTTATTTTTTGCTTGCGCACATCTCCGTGTCCGTGTGTGAGCACACGCACACAGTTCAGATGCGGCCATTGGTAACTTTTCCTTTATTGCTTCTCTGCTTTGTTTCTTTTGTTGAGACAGGATTTAGGGTAGCCCAGGATGTCTTTGAACAGGGTCAAAGATGACCGTGACCATATCCTCCTGACTCTACATAAGTGCTGGGATCACAGCCACATCCCATCGAACCTGTTTTATTTAATACTGGGTACTGAATTTGGGGCTTCATGCATTTGAAACCAACCTTCTACAAATGAGCTATATCCAGCCCCACGTTATATTTTGAGACAGAATTTCTTCCCTGAACCAGGGGCTCACCTATTTGGCTAGTCTGGCTTTTCACATGGTGCTGGGGATCTCAGGTCATCAGGCGTTCAAGGCAGACACTTCACCAACAAACCCATCTCCCTAGACCTGTTAGATAGTAACGTTTAAAGTCCTCATCGCCATATTTTCCAGAGCCTCTAATAATGCCCAACTTCTGGGACAAGAGGCAGAGCTGCCTCACCTTGCCATGGCCAGTTGCGTTCTCTTGTTTTCCTTTAAATATTACTTTGTCCTCTGAACGCCTTTGTTCCCATTTTTCCTAGTCTCTTCAGGTCTCTGCTCGAATGTCCTCCATTCCCTATTCTCTACACATTTGTGCTGGAGGCTGAGTCTTGTCCAATGCTCGACCTTGTATTCTCTGTAGTTTTGACTTAAAAATATATCAGATAGAGAGAAGGAAACCCACATCAAACTCCCACTAAGTATCACAGCAGCTAACAATCACAAACCAGTGGTTTTCTTCATCTTATTCCATTCTGATATTGTTTAAGGCCCTAAGGGCTAACTGTCACTGTCAAAACATCACATTTTATGGGTTTTTCATTACACACACACACACACTCTAGAGGGTGTTGGAAAAGATCTGTGGCTCCTTTTTAGGTATGTTAATAAGTTAATATGATTTTGGTATTTAAATAGAATTCATTTTGAGTACTTATAATGCAAATCCATTTCTTGGCTCTTTAAAAACCACATCCATGCAGGCTTGTCCACTTTCATTATATAGCCTCTGACTGTGGACCCTTTCCACAGGTAATTACCAGGTCTATCCATGGCAACCTTTTCCCAATGACTGCCTGCAGCAGCAGGGAAAAGAAGGCAGTAGGGTAAGAGAGAATACGGACTCATTTTGTGCAGGGGAAAAGAATCTCAGAGACTACAATGGAGTAGTTAGATTGAGTAGAAGAAAGAAATTGGTAAAATATTTACTTAGCTTCAGAGTTTTCACAAGGGTGAGTCTAAGCCAGACAGATGTGAGTTTTCAGGAATCATCGCTGTAGGCAGCACACCTCAAGTTTTCTCCCAACAGCACGGGTGGGATAGGCAGGAAAGTTTTTAATCTACCTCGACTCCACAGCAATGAGGAAATGACAATTGGCATTAATGAAACAATATGAAAAGCGTACAGTGGCTACATGTCAAGAAAAAGAGGCATGGCAAGAATTACATTAGAAAGCAAGGAGCGAAGGGATGCGATGGGACAATGATCAAGGCTGAATGGGCACGATGTCTACTGAGACCTAAAGGCTCTGCATTGAGAACACTGTAGGGGATCATTCTGGAGACAAGCCGCTGATTATAGACATCACAGAAGCTCCTACAGGATTGCAGTTGCTGCAGCAAGGGAAGGTAGAATTTGGCAGAACAGAGTTTTCTGTGTGGTGCCCTGGGTGGCCAAGAAGTCACAAAATCTGATGTGTTCGTGAGAAGAATAAAAGTCTCTTTTTCTCTCAGTGTTTGTGTAAATCTGTGTGTGTGTGTGTGTGTGTGTGTGTGTGTGTGTGTGTGAGAGAGAGAGAGAGAGAGAGAGAGAGAGAGAGAGAGAGAGAGAGAGAGAGAGAGAGAGAGAGGATTCTTTGTTTTGGATTACTACAACAAGAAAAAAAATATGTATTTTAGCCCTGAAATGTAATTTGGGGTACTGTGATAGTATGGATCAGCCACTGTGGAACCCACAATCCACAGGAGATTAGGAAGAGAAGACAGTCTGATGTCTGGTGTTTAACTTTAGAAAAATTCACACGATCCCGTTACTTCATGCTGGATGTTTTCACAATGTCTCCCAGTGCCAATAAAATGAATGACTGAAAAACTGAATGTCAGTGTATTTTTCAAGTGTTGAGAGCAGGTCCTGATTTCCTCAGTGAGTCATATGAGCGTGGCGAGTCATCATTTCATCTTTCTGAACTCAGTTTCTTGTCTGTAAAATGTAGATAATCTTTGACAGGGAGCGTGGAATAAATGATCTTCTATTTTGAGGCATTTAAAATAGTGCTTCACTGCTAGGCAAAAACTGTCATATAAATATTTATTATGTGTATCTACCATGTGCTAGCATCAGAAATCCAAACATCACCAAGGACAGCTCAGTCCTTAGGGAATTCAGCAACATAAACCATTGCTGTGAGCCACGGTATGCCACACAAGCACAGACAGACATGTTAGCGTCTACTTTGATGTTTTATGTTTGTGCTCTAAGTCCCATAAGTAGGATAAATACAATGACTACATTGATTACATTAGGTGCTTCATTCATCTGTCTTAAGCTATGGTAGAGTTATAAGTTGTATCGTTTCCTTAGAGATTAGGATGCTCTTTCAGAGACGGTTGGGTGATGTGTCTATTTGAAAGTGCCCAGACTCCCACCCAGGAGGACAGAAACAGAGACGATCTCACTTATCATCTTTTACGACGAAACACAACACAACACTAACCAAACAACCCAGAGATCACAGCATGTGGAGACGTATCTACCAAAACACATTCAGGAAATATTGGCCAGGCAGAAAGTTCTCTTAATATCCATCTTTCCCGTTTCCTTTTCCTTTTATATCCCTCACCGTGCTTTCTCAATGTCTGTCCACCAGACCCACAGTGGACGCGAAAGGATTATCTGAGATTGAGGCCCGTCTGGCGGCCCCCTCTAAGTTCTTCAGGGCTGATTAGGAAATACCTTGAGAGCTCTGTAAGCCATAGGAGGGGCGTTTGCTGTCCCTCCAACCCAGCTGCGTCTCTGAATTACAGTGCCGGGACAGTGACTCAGAGAGGAGACAAGGCTCCACGTTGAGGGCTGCTTAGTCAGTGGTGCAGGAGCAGAGCCCTCAAGTCCCCAGCTGTGCACAGTGCTGCAACATCTGGGCTTCTGTGATGAGGCATTGTCTCAGAGGAAACAAGGTACTATTGAATTTGGGTAGGAGCAAGGACTTTTTTAAATGTATAAGGAGAAAAAAAGGAAATATGCTGTTAGGTTAATGCCACTCTTGTTACTTTTCTCTTGCTGTGATGAAATACCGCGACAACAGCAAAGAGAGAGGGGGCTCTATTTTGGCTTGTAGGTCAGGATGGGATACAGTCCACCATGACAGGCGAGGCAGGATAGGCAAGGATGACAGCAGGGGCATGAGGCCAGCTTATGACTGGTATCAACAGTCAGCAAACAGAATAGGAAGTGGAGCCAGGCTATAAGACCTCAAAAACCATAGCAAATATTCTCTTCAGCTTAGCTTGAAGATAAAATTTTATCAAATCAGATACAACAAAGCATATGATAGTTACTACATGGCATTGATGTGGGACTCGCCTAAAAAACAGAGGTTTCTGGGGATGGTGCTTCACACTTGTTATTCTAGTGCTTGGAAAGTGGAGGCAGGAAGATTTCTGTGCATTTTGATGTAAGTCTGAGCTACACGATGAAGTTCAATTTTAATATCTGAAAAATCAATTGTAATTCACTGTGTTCTTAAAACCTATATGATTATTTCAATAAAGGTTGGGGAAAGGTTATGACTAAATCCAGAATCCCAACAAAAATAAAATCCCCAAATCCCAAGTGAAGTAGCAACAGAGTCGAGCTTCATTAACTGATAAAGGGGACCTGTGAAAATCCTCAACTAACATTAAACTTAATAGTGAAAGACTGAAGGCCTCCTCCTCACAAGGTAAGGATGTCTGCTTTTAACACTGATGGCCAACATTTTCCAGAAGGTTCTGAGCACTGCAATATGGCAAAAAAATGATGGCAGCATTCTAGTTTGGAAAAAAGGAAGCAAGGCTTTGTGCCAACACCATTGTATATGTAGAAAAGCCAACAGAAGATGGTTAGAATCAGGGATGTATTTTAATAAAGCAACATATTACAGAATCAATATGCATTCAAATTAATTATAGTTTTAAATACAAGGTATGACACAACCCAAAACTGAAATTTATTTATTTACTGTTTTTTGTTTTGTTTTTGAGACAGGACCATGCAGTCCTGGCCTGTCATCTAGGGTAGCCTTGCTCTCCTGTCTCTGCCTCCTGAGTCATGGGACTAAGGTATGTGGTACCATTGCCAGGCAGAAACTTAGACATAAAAACTCATTTCCAATGCCATAACCTTGTATCACACACCTATAACTAATTAAAGAGATAGCTAAATCCAACACTAGATGCAGATGACGGCTACAGTGTAATTATGAGCAGAGTGGAGACAACTCTAAGAGGTGACCAAATGGAAGGTACCCTTAATTCACTAGGGAGAACACTCGCAGCTTTAAACATACCGCTTCTCTCCTCCTTTAAACATACTGGTGTCAGCCAACTGATACATAGATTCAGCACATTTCTGGTGGAAACTGATAAACCAGTTCTAAAACTCTGCAGCAATACAAAAAGATTCACAGAAGCCAAAACAATGTCAAAACAGAGCAAAGCTCAGTATCTCACACTGATTTTAATTTGCACTATAAAGCCATGATGACCAAAACTGTAAAATATCAGCATAAAAAAAAAGACAAACAGACCAATGGAATGAGACCTTGGGGGCAGGGCTCCTATGCTGGCAAAGGATTCCTCACAGAATTAAAGGAGAAACGAGGCTTTAATAGAAACAGTTCTAGAACAACCTGATACACAAACAAAAACAGACTATATGTACCAAAAACTTCAATCAGCATTTCAGACCACGGAAAAACGTTCACTGAAAATAGATCCAACCTCTGAATGGTAGGAGATCAACCACAGTGAGAAACTGGGGTGGGGTGGTGGCGGTGGGGTTGGAGAGGTGGCTCAGTGGTTAATAACTCTGCCTGCTCTTCTAAGGACTCAGGCTCAGTGCCCAGCAACCACCCAATGGTCCACAACCATCTCTAACTCCAGATTTTGAAACTGCACCATCACTGATGGGGAAACTGAAAGAAAACCTCTTGATTCTGAGACAACATTTGGAAAGTACAGGCTTTGTAGGGGGAAGACAAACAATTCAGTTAAAAACCAGGCAAGGGCTACCAAGGGCAGTGGGCTAAGGAAAACACATAGGGGGGTGGGGAGGTGGGCAAAAGCACCCAGCGGAGATGTTTACCTCACAGGCATCGGGAAAGCACAAATTCAGCTGTAACACAATCTCATTACCCACGCATTAAAATGCCTAGATAGTAAGAAAAACTGATGGTACCAATGTTGGTTTTGACACATAAGAACTGGAGATCTCAAGCAATGTTTGTGAAAAACTGAAGTGAGACAACCCTGGCAGTGAAAATTTCTTTTAAAAGTTTTGCTTCTGTGGACTTAGCTAGGCATGCCACTCCTGTTTTGTTTTTTACCCTGGCGAAAAAGCCCAAGTCAATCAAATGGCTTTACATGTGACAATAAGACAAAAGTTAAATCGACGGTAGTTTAACTAATAGCTGAATGGATAAAACAAAATATAACTTGGCAATAAGATAATATAAATAAAGCTAAGTTCAGTGAGAATGAGTGTCTGAAGAGATGACTCAGTTGGTCAAGCATAAGAAAGCCCAGAGACCGGAGTTCAGATCCCTGAACTCAGCCTGTGGGATGTTATCCATCTTTAGCCCTAGCGTTGTGGAGGTGGAGGGGGTAGATCTAACAGTGAGCTCCTGGTTCGGTGACAGACCCTTCCCAGTGACAGAGTCAATTAATGGTGACCACTGGTCTCTTCATACACGCACATGCATGTGCTCCTGAACACAGGTGCATTCACACACAATGCACACACGCAAGAAAAAAATGAAATGCTTACACACACACACACACACACACAACACAAGATCAAAGTCATTATGCTGAGTGAAAAAGGAAGACCAGGAAAGGAAGCACACACCTTGTAATTCCATTTTCATAAATCTCTAGAAAAAATGTAAATAGACATATAGCACTAGAATAGAAAGGGATGTGGGGGAGGGGAGAGGATGACAGAGATCTGCGGGAATATTGGAGATGATGCGTACGCTTTCCAAGGCTGCATCCATGCAAACCTTATCTGACTATCTAAACGAAATACGTGCTGCGGGTTGTATGCCACTCAACCTTTTGAAAAAGGTGACAGTACACCTGTAATTAAAACATTCCACAAAAGTCTAAGGGTTTGGCTTGGAGGGAGGTTGAGCCTGGTCGCTGGCAGGAAGCCTTGCATGGCCTTGAGTGGATCTGCAGCCCAAGGGGAGCCTTACCAAGGATGTGAGGACTGGAAGTAAGATTAATGCTAACAATGTCAAGGCCAGGGTCACGAGGCTTCTGGGACATGTGTCAAAGTTCTCTTTCTTGAGCTGTGTGGTGACGTAGGGCCCTTGTCTTACATTCCTTCATTATATATGCATATATATGAATTCTTCATAAGTGTTTTTGTTGTTTCATGTGGTTTACTTTTAAAATAAATTTTTTTTCTCAAAATAAAACAAGAAAGAAAGAAAACAATGGCTTGAGGAGGGAGCACATTTTAAAAAACGTGATTCAGCTAGTGATAGGCACATTTCCAACTCTTGTCCTCGGAGCTATACAATGCTGAGGAAAGGGAAATTGAAATGATACGTGGTTCAATTGAAAATGAAGTTTTAATAAAATAGACTCCTGAAATGTCCAGAGCATTGAAGGCACACTTCCTAAATCTGAGAATGAGAAGGGAAGCTGACTAAATACTATCTCGAGTTGGGTGTGTACCTATGACCTTTCAGACCACGCTGGAGAGCAGCCAGGGAGGTGGGCAGCAGGAGGGGGTGGGGCATGGACGACATCACTGCCGTCAAGGGCGAGAGGTGAAGTTACACACAGACAATCTCAGGAGGTCTTGGTGTCTGAAGATTAAGTCTGGGATTAGTACGTAAGAATGGCTTAAGACACAGCCTCTGGAATCTACTCCAGTCATGTGTCCGTGGTCTTCCTCACGGATCTCCCACTATGCGAAATACTGTGAGACTTAAGGGAGGCAATGCCCACCTAGTGCTAACTACCATGCCAGACAGGCCATGGGCACCCCAGTAATTATTGCTGGCATGTTAAACCTGTACACTTCAGATCCTGCTATTGAGTCTTAGTGGTCAAATAAAGACACACAGTTTTTAAAGAGACTTCATTGTATTCAAGCTTGGATTGCATAGAAATCCTGGCCAGTCACAGATTTGGAGTGTATTTTTCAGTCTTGACGTTTGCTGTCCCTAGGACTTGAGTGGATAAGGGTGGGCTCCGTTGGAAGGCACCAGCTTCCAGTTCTCAGAGTCCAAACAAACCCAATTTCATGGTACCAGTATTTAAAAAGAATCCTCTCGCACTCTGAGCTCGTGGGAGAGTGTCACTGGTAGAAGCGTAGGTTGGCATGGAGCCACGAGGGTGGCCTCATTCTGAAACACTGGACTTCAGGATGATGTAGGCTGGGGACAGACTCCACACAGGGATGAGGGCAGAGTAGTTCTCTCCTTCCACCTCTCCTCTCCTTCCTTCCCTTGCTCACCCGCTTCCCTCCCTTGTTCTTTTTACCTTTCATTGAACTTAGAGATACTTCTGTTGTGTGCGTGTGTGGTTTACGAGGCAGACTCCAGGGCCTTGTGTATGCTAGGCAAGTCGTCTTCCATTACTGAGCTATACTCCAATATACATCCTCTTGTGTTCATTTATCCAGTACAAATTCCAGAGATGAAGCCGTGGAACAGGTAGATGGGATGTGTCTTTCCACTTGCACGTTGCAGGGGTACCAGGCATGTTTACCCAACCAGGGCATGTACACTATGCAGAGTATGTCGTTTGAACTGTGCATGAGTATTACTCACAGGCTAGAGAGTGTCTCCATACAAGAGCTTCCCACTTAACAGTATCTACAGAAAAGATCAGAGCTCAACCCCAAACTCAGTGTGGTACCCTGGGACTATGTCTTGGGCACCATCACTTTATGACTGTTTGGAGGAACGTTAGTAACTTTCTGGTACCAGTTTATAACTTGAGAGACTTGGAAATACATGCAAATGTCATACCATTAGGGCTGGGGAGACAGCTCAGTGGATAAAGTCCTTGCTACGCAGGTCTGGAGACTGGAGTTCAAATCCTCAGAGGCCAAGCAAAAGCTGGGGTCGGGGGGCAGCATCTTGCCTGTAATTGCAGCACTCAGTAGGCAGGACAAGGATTCCCTTGTCAAGCTGGCTGGCTAGCTAGCAAGCTGAAACGGTGAATTCTGGGTTCAGCAAGAGAGCCTGACTCAGAAAGTAAAGTGCTGAGTGTGTAGGAAGACACCCCATGTCAGCCTTTGGTTTACACACACACACACACACACATGCACACGCACACGCACACGCACACGCACACACACATAAACCACCTGCAACCTAACACCCCCCCTCCACATCCAAAACCACATTTACAGCAATACACATTGCATGCACATGCAAGTATACACACACACACACACACACACACACACACACACACACACACACGGATTATAACCAAGACAGAAATAAAAACTGATCATTTGAAGACTGGGAGAGATTAAAACGCTAAGTGTCATCACTCAGAATTATTTGGTGATATCTTGGCTCTGTATGTGAAACTAGAGGTCCAGAGGCTGAAGCCCAACAGTCAGTGGCATCGCTATTCTTACACTCCCAGCATGCTTAAAACCATTACCCTCTGGGCCGTGATGAGATCATATGCCTGACATACTAGCCAATCTGTTTAGTGGAGGGGATTCTATTGCTAATCAGCCATAAATTGATGGGCATGTCTTTGCTCATTGTTATTCAAAGTGTGGTTTCGGTTTTTACTGGAAAACAGGTTTCTGCTTACGAAAGCATATTTTCCCACTCTTGGTATAATCTTTAATGTCATCTTGGGTGTTCTTTAGTGATCAATACATGACAATGGCATGCTAGGTTCCTTACCTATCTCCCAGGTGCTGTGGGGTGGCTCTCCAGACTGCCGAGTAGCAAAACTTTAAAATATCTAGGCCCACCCTTCTGACAAGGACCACCAAAAGTGGAGCCAAGGAGGTTGGCAGAGGCAAGGTGGGTGGGTGGCCCTGAGGGAATCACATGTAAAGAATGCCACAGTTGGGCATATTTGACAGGTGACGGCTAAGAACAAATGCACCCCAACTCTTATCAGCAGATTGCAGACTGTTAGGGTAGAGACAGTCTTAATTACAGAACTATCTGTATACTGTATACATCCACTGTTGGTTCCCAAGAGGGCCAGTGTTAGGCTTGCAATCCTTGGGTCAGGAGGAGATGGCTCCCCACCCTATGTATGTGTATAGGTGCATACCTTCCAGGTTTGGAACAACAGTGAATGTTTAAAGTTTAGGGGAAGAGCATATACATGTTCTTGTTCCTTGTTTTAATTCTGCCCTCAAAATGCATTGAGATGTTTAGTGTGCCCTGCTGCAACAGGCTAGAATCCTTCTATAGCAGATCTAGGGATATCCACCAAAGGTATATGCTGGCTGTGTATGACAAAGACAGTGAAACACGTATTTGTTTCTCAGGTATATATTCTATGGATATGTGCTTGTCCGTATGAGTGAAGGTATGTCATGTTTGTGGAGTGCCTTTTGAAGAGGGTGTTAGGTCCCATGGGGCTGGAGTTACAGGTGACTGTATGAAGTCTCCCTTGGGTGCTGGCTTCTGGACTCAAGTCCTCTGGAAGAGCAGCAGGGGCTCATAAGAGTTGAGCCATCTTTCCAGCAAAACTACGTATTTTTAGAATAACTTTAAAAACTTTGGATGAATATCTACTTGTATTGGAGATTTCCAAGACTATATTCTGATTTTTAGGAACTTGTTGATTGGCTCCTTACCTCTGGCTGTGTAGGAAGTTTATAGTAAATAGGGTTTCTTAGTACAACTTTGGGCTCTTAAGGGGAATCTACTTGGTTCAGGGTTAATTTTATTCTTTTCTGTCACTATGTAGCTGAAGCTAGTCTTGAACTCTTTTTTTGTTTTTGTTTGTTTGTTTTTTGAGTCAGGGTTTCTCTGTAGCTTTAGCTACTCTGGAACTAGATCTTGTAGACCAGGCTGGCCTCAAACTCACAGAAATCACCTGCCTCTGCCTCTCCAGTGCTGCAATTAAAAGCGTGTGCCACCACTTCCTGGCTCTCCTCTTAACTCTTGCTTCTCCTGCCTTCACCAAACTGTATGCTGAGATTACCGTAGTGTGCCACCATGTCCATTTTTGTCTAATGCTGGAGATCAAATACAGGGCTGTGGCCATGCTGGGCAACCACTGTGCCAATGGAGCTACGGACCTGGCAAGACTGACTCTGAAAACCCTAGACGGTTCCACTTTGTTGAAAGAAGGCTGGAAAGACTAGGAAAGATTTAAAGGCTATGTGAACATGAGGAAGTGAGAAGCTAAGCTTAGACCTGGCTGTTTATTGAGCAAGCCACGCTTCTGTCTGAGTCCTCTTTGTGATGGTCTGTGCAGAGACAGCAGCTCTCTGAGTGTGCATTGGAGTCTCCATGGCCCCACACTCAAAGGGAAGTCGGGGGTGGAACCTCTGCTGAAAGGATGTAGACTCCGCCTTCACTTGCTAGAGATGTCAGAAGCTGAGCCCAGTAGCCTGATGGGCAACAAAAGCCCAAGCATTAGGGACGGGGCATAACTTTAAACAATTGTTTTACAAGACTGTGTTGTTAGCGAGGGAAAGGGGTTATTAGAAAATATTGGCCTTCTGTGACTCAGTTTCTCCTTTTCCCCCGACTCAATCTCGGACTTCCCAAGGTCTCCCCTCCAGACCCTTCCCCTGGGTCTCCCGCTGAAGTCTCTTCACTCAGCTTGAAGCACTGCTTCACTGGAGTCCAGCAAGAGCAGATTCTGGATGTCTGCCTGCACTCTGTAGGGCTGGTGCAGAAAGCTCTGCACATAGAAGGAAATTTGCACAGGGCCTCATTTGGGAGAGATGAAATATTTCAGCAGCAGTGTTTATGTTCTTGGTCTGAGGATACCTAAAAGCCAATGCGTTTTTTACATCAGGCTTTGAAATGAAAAGACATCCCCCACTCAATGGAAATACAAATCTCGTCCCTCTTGCCCTTCGGCCCCGTCAATGTTATTCTTCTGCATTTTCCTCCTCTCCTTGAGATTTCTGAGTCACCACAGAGGGAGACCCAGTGTGGTGTCTGGCCAAGTTCTGCAGGTTTAGCTTTCTCAAGAGAAGCAGACTTGAAAGGCTTCCTTTCAGGGTTCCCTAAGCTCCACAGACAGTCTGGAGCGGAATCTGTCCTGGGAGCCATGATCGAGTAGAAGGCAGGACTGCAGCCTGCAGCGGGAGTTCAGAAGGTTAACGCCAGCCCATGGCTGTGCTCTGGTTGTGTGCAGAGGCCAGCCAGGCCTGCCTCTCACAGACCGAGGCCGGCTTCCCAGGCTTCCCAGAAACTGCTACTCTTAACCTTATAAGCCCTGCCCTGTGAGAGACTGGAGCCCGAGATTCCCAGTTGGTTTTCCTCTCGGTCAAGATGGGAGCACAGCAGACAAAGCCAATTTTTCACTGTCACTGTTTGTGGGCAGCCATGTGCACAGTCACACTCCCCTGAGATGAAGTGGGCTTGAAAAATCTGATTTATAGAAGCACAGAGCATAATTTGTTTTTTTAATGGTTGACTGGGTAAAACAGATACTCTTCACTGGAAAAGTCCCCAGCATATTCAGACCAAGCGCACACCATCCAAATGAACTGCTCTGGCCTGATTTACACTAATTTAGTCAATACTCTCCAAACATAATGGGGTCTACATTAATATGCATAATGAGAACAATTTAATAAGCAGACTGGAAGCACATGAGTCATGGACACAAGCAGTGTAAGAAACTGTTAAGAAGCTCGTTTCCCTATGACCAAATAGAGCATGGTTCTGCTTCTTCCTCTGGCCTTAAAGCTGACCTGCTGTCAAGCCTTGGAGCAATGTATCACAGACACAGGGCTATTACTGAGAGCTTTAGGACTTATCACAGGGAAAGGGACTGTCTTAACTCTTCCTCCTCAACACAGCTTTTGCATGCCATTGTTTTGAGGAAGTATGGCTTGTCCTTCGACTGTAGCTCTTAGGCTAGGACTTGATCTTGGTCAGGCATATTCAAAGAATTAGAACTTCATGTGTTGTAAAAGAGCAGTGTCAAAGACCAATAGTGTCACTCACGGTAGCTCATGCCTGTCATTCTGGCTTTTAGGAAGGGGAGGAGGCAGGAAGTTAGGAAGAGTTTGAGACCAAGGAGGGCTCCACAGGGAGACTCTGACTGGAAAACAAGCAAACAAAAACCAACCAACCCAAGTTAGCAGAGACAAAAGACCAAGATGACAATGAGAGACTGTAATAAGACAAATAAGACTAAGTTCCTGGAAGAGGTGACATTTGCACGGTGGCCTGAACAGTGAAGATGACTTCTTCAAAAAGCAAACGAGGGAGATAGGGATGAGTCTAGATTTGGGGAAATATGGAAGCAGGACGCATACTGAGTGAAGATGGCCAATGGGTGATGACCATGCTAGAGAGATGGTTGTAATAAAGAGAGACTTGCCAAGGATTGAAGGCTTCTGCAAAACATTTGTAAGTTAGGGCATTTCTGGGTTCTGTAATTTTGAGATTATTTTTTCATTTTTTTATGAATACGAGCTGTTACTCGTACAATGAAAGAGTGGAAATTATTGATGGTGAATGCATAGCAGAGTAGTTCATGAGAAAGGACCCTGTAACTCAAGCGGATTGGAAACACAGTCCATGCTGAAGACATTGGTGGCAGCCCAAAGAATAAAATAAATACCACCTTAAGTACAAGAAGGGACAAGCAAGATGGCTCAGCCAGAAAAAGTGCTTGCTGCCTGAAGACCTGTGTTCAATCCCTGGAATTCACATGCTTGGAAGAGAGAACCATCTCCTGCGAGCTCACATCTGATCTCCACGTGCACACTGTGGCACGTGTGTGCATAGACACACACACACACACACACACACACTACATGGATGTCATTTTAAAAATAAATAGTAAGAAAGAAACACAGGGTCTTGATTAAGGGCAAGCTCCTGGGCCAGTTCTTTCTGTTCCCGTGCTCCTTGTACTTATCAGGCTCTTTCTGATGTGATGCACCCGTCTCTGGGGACCAAGATTTCAAGAGCTTCCTTGGAGAAAGGCTGTCAGAATGAAATGTCTCAAAGCCAAGCCAAAGAAAGAGAACTTAATGTTTCCCTAAGAAGTTTATCCTGAAGAAGAGATAATTTATAGGGTCACCCAGCCACCTTCAAGTCATGTATTAAGCTATAGCACTGGCGAGAAAGAAGGTTACCCACTCTAGTTTTCTAACTCAGGGTTAGCCCCAATGATTGACAGCTACAGGAAGGCTAGTTTGGGCTGGATAAATAAACAAGGTCAACAACAAAGCAAATTGTAAGGTACCCTGTTATGGTTAGAAGTGACGGAAGCTCATATTAAACAACCTCATGGCTGATGAAGGTAACTCACCTTTGAGCCCTAAGGCAATGATTTCTAGGACCCTTCAGCCAGTCAGTGCAAGGACAAGAGCTGAGCTAGTTCTCAGGCCCCAGTCTGGCACTTCCTCTTCCAGGCCTCTGGTTGGTCTGTGCAGTCCTAGGCTAGTAGGCTCCCTGTGGAGGGTGCACGTAGGGAATGTCTGTGAGGGACATGGTGTTGTTTTAAGATGTAGATGCACAGCCTGCTTTCTAATCTGGATTGCCACGATTGGAGTTTCAGGAAACGGTCTCAAAAGTAGAGTTGTGCCAAGTAGCACTCGTCATCAAACAGAAGTCTGGGAATTTGGGGACAATGGCTGGTATAGGAAGAAGGTGGAGGAAATACCCAGTTTCTAAAGATGGCATCATGGTTATTGCTGGCATTCTGTTGTGCCCCCTCCTCCCCATATCCCACACTTGGCAGGAGTCAGGGGTGTGTTGGATAGACGAGAATCCAACTTTCAGCTTGGGTCCCTGCCCTTCTTATTAGGAACTGCGATATCCTCCCAGAAAGGGCCTGAGTCCATACGGGTGTGCCCCACGCTGTGGCAGAATGCCACCTGGAATTTGTCACAGAGCAGATTATAATAACACTTAAAGCATTTTCATTCATTTTGGTCTAGGCCAGGAGAAGACTCACTCCCTCTTCCTCCACCCCACCCCCACATACCACGCTTAAAGAAAGAAAGTAAGGAAAAAAAAAACCACCCATTGGTAACCTAGCCATTTATTTGGCACACAATCATAGGAAAAGGGCCGAATTGCTTACCTCACCAGCTGCATATCCAGATCCTGAATCTACACTTGAAAGAGTGTGCCGGACAGGATTTCCATCATTACCAGTGAACTGGAACTGATGAATTCATTAATGAAAAGCTGTTTTCTGGCTACTGTCTGTTCTTCGGGGGAGAGATTAGCATCAGTGGTGTGCGGTAAGTAAACCGTGCACAATCAGAACATGGGTCTCCCCTGCACAGTGGCTCTGAATTTAACTGTCAGTGAACATGTGATTAAATGAATCTAGGACCAAATCCATAAGTAGATGGGGCTGCGATATGATACTGTCTTGATTTTGAGCTTATCTTGTGCTCCCAAGAACCCATTTGACATGCGTAACGGGGAGTCCTCTTTGGACAAATTTCTTGAGTATTCTTGTCTCAGCTTCCTTTCTCCACCACTTAAGTGGCCATGATTGATCTTTGGTCCCCAGGGCCATGCGTGCTGTGTGCCTTCCAAGATGACTACCAGTAATACTTCACCTTCTCTCCCTTATCTTCCCTCTCTCTTCTCCACCATTGTTCCGTTTACTGAATTCCCTCCATCTTCAGATAGTGGGCTGTGTTGTGGAATAATCTTTTTGTCCATTGTGAAGATGTGTCACTCTGACTGGTTTAGTAAAAAGCTAATCAATCAATAACTTGGCAGGATTTTCAGGGTAGAGAGGGTGCTGGGAAGAGGAAGGTGGAGATGTCAGAGATGCAGAGCAAGCACGATGGGCAGGATGGAGATGAGATGATAAAGCCACGAAGCAGAAAGTAAATGAATAGAAATGGGTTAATTTAAGCTACAAGGACTAGTTAGAAACAGGTCTACACTATCAGCCAAGCTTTCATAATTACTAATAAGTCTCCTTGTGATTATCGGGGAGCTGATAGTTCTGACAGGGCTGCTTTATTTTATTTATTTATGTTTTAAATCATAGGTCTAATAAATTGTACATGTAAAAGCTCAGAGATTGAATTCCAATGAAGTAGTTTTGTTTTTGTCTCTTTTTACTTCCCCTCTAAGATTATTTATTTATTTATTTTTATTAGATAAGGGCTCATATAGCCTGGGCTGGCTTGGGCTCCTGATCCTCCCACCACTTCTGTCTTCCAAGTGTTGGAATCCCAAGTGTGTTCGACTCTGTCTCATATACTAAAGACTGGATACAGGACAGCCTGAGAGGCAGAAGGGGCTTCAGATCTTGCTCTATGTGTAACCGGGGCCTATGTCATAACTCTGAGTCTCGGTTTCCTTATAGGAGAAAAGAAGATAATACTAGCTGCTTTGCAGGGATATTGAGATAGTTAAAGGACCAAAAAATGGAGAACATCAAAAGAGTACTTGGTATAAAATTAAAAATGTTCTCTATATTCCATTATAAGACACAGTAATCATTTCACATATTAAAACCATTTAGTGATTCATTTCAACCTCTAAGATTACAGCTATAGCAAACTGTTCATATAAAGACTGACATTTTTGCCAGGTGTGATGGTGTACTCCTTTAATCCCAGGCAGAGGCAGGTGGATCTCATAGATTTCCTAGCCAGTCTGGTCTGCATCATAAGTTCAGGACAGACAGTGCTACACAGTGAGACCATTTTACAGAGGGGGAGTCAGAGAAAAAAGCATTTTAATCTCTTCTAAGTTTAACAGCATGCAAAATCAGACTATGAGGCAAGTTTTATTTTCCAAATAGAGTTTCATATGGCTCAGGCTAGCCTCAGACTCTGTGTATGATTGATGACGAGCAGAAACTTTTGATGGTCTTGCCTCTACCTCCCGAGTGTTGGAATTATAGTCGTCTGCTTCCACTGCTTTGGTCTAGGGATAGAACCTAGGCAAGCACTCTACCGCTGGAGAAGAGATCATTTATTTAATCAATCTGCATGTAATTTGACTCTGAGGGCATCTCACAATGTTTATTATTATTATAAATGGACTTTTAATAAGTAGCTAGCATATAGTTGATGATATTTATAAGAATATGAGATTTCTAGATTAGGAGTAGGGTAAGGGAATACCACAAAGAATGAAGTTAAAGCTGGTTCATGAGGAAAGAACGACTAGACTTCTCTTTGGGTCCACAATGACAGAAGCAGAAAGAACACCACATTCTTTTACTGACACAGAATCAAATAACTCCTCAGGACATTTTTAGGCACCTTAAAAAACTTCCAGATACGAATCTACTGCACGTACTGGCTTTGGGGGAGCCTAGGCAGTTTGGATGCTCACCTTACTAGACCTGGATGGAGGTGGGCGGTCCTTGGACTTCCCACAGGTCAGGGAACCCTGATTGCTCTTCGAGCTGATGAGGGAGGGGGACTTGATCGGGGGAGGGGGAGGGAAATGGGAGGCGGTGGCGGGAGGAGGCAGAAATCTTTAATAAATAAATTTAAAAAAAACTTCCAGATACGGTATTGGATCTTTGAAATTCACACAAATCCTCTCAATGCAATTTTTATCTGAGGGAAAGCTTTATGTAGGAAATAAAGCAGTGGTTCAGGAGTATCCTCAGAGAGAACCCAGGAACACAAGGGATCCATCTGTGAGAGTTCCAGTGGGAGAAATGCCATTGCTTGGGCGGCAAAGAGAAAGGTTTTGGAGAGCATCACAAGATGGGCACATTTCAAGGAAATGTGCTCTGGGAAACTTTTCTGCGTGAAAAAGTGAAAACATTCTTTTTTCTAGCACAAACTGCTTAAGAAAGATTCAGAAAAAGAACCAGCGAGGCCTTGTTGTCTTGGGGTCAGACTTAAATTTTCTTAACCTAATTCATCTCTTAGCTAAAAGAATGGCAGAGAAGTAGTGGATGTGGTGGTGGAGGCGGTGGTGGTGGTGGAGGTGGTGGTAGAGGTGGTGGAGGCGGTGGTGGTGGTGGAGGTGGTGGAGGCGGTGGTGGAGGCGGTGGTGGTGGAGGCGGTGGTGGTGGAGGTGGTGGTGGAGGTGGTGGAGGCGGTGGTGGTGGAGGCGGTGGTGGTGGAGGTGGTGGTGGAGGTGGTGGAGGCGGTGGTGGTGGAGGTGGTGGTGGTGGAGGTGGTGGTGGTGGAGGCGGTGGTGGTGGAGGCGGTGGTGGTGGAGGCGGTGGTGGTGGAGGCGGTGGTGGTGGAGCAGTGATGGTGGAGGAGGTGGTGGTGGAGGTGGTGGTAGAGGTGGTGGTGGCGGTGGTGGTGGTGGAGGTGGTGGTAGAGGTGGTGCAGGTGGTGGTGGTGATAGTGATGGTGTTATTGTTGTTGGTACCTGCTTGTAATCCCAGCCAGGATGCTGAGGCAGGAGAGCAAAGTGGTACTAGGCACCAGGCACTACAGCAAACTGGGGGCTGATTTGGGCTATATAATGAACTATAGGCTAGCCTGTGCTACACAGTAAGACCCTGTCTCAAGACCAAAACCAAATAAAAGAATGACTCAGAAAAAAAAATGCACTTGTATTTTTTAGGCTGGCCTAGAATTCATTGCAATCCCCCTGCATCAGTACCCTCCCTCAGGGAGGTGTGTACTGGGTTACAGGGGTGAGCCATCGTACCATAGCTTTCTGCTACTGGGTACGAGCCATCCCCATTTCTCAGAAAGAACAGAGTCCAGTGGGTCTCAAGGAACGCATGCACTCTCCTCTGAATTCTAAAATAGATCTTCAACAGTTGAGAAAAAACAAAACAAAACAAGAAGCCAGGCATGAATGTTCTGGAGTATTATATTAACAGCTAGACATTTGAGAGAGAAAATAGAAAAGTCTTTTCTTGGTATTTGAGTATATTCAGAACCAATTTTGGACACCGAAACCCAAAAATTGCTACAAATGTTGATGTGTGAGCCGGATGCCAGGCGGGACTCAAGGGCGGCTTTCCTCCTCAGAGAGAAGCAGCGAAAAGCCTGGCCCAGGGAAACACCTTGCTGGGAGACTAGGAGGGATCGGAGCACAGCACAGGGGATGCTGCTTTTGTCCCAGTTAACCTGCTTTTCCCGCTGCTGTAATACAATATCCCGATAGAGGCAACGTAGAAGAGAAAGAACTTATCAGAGCTCATAGGAAAAGTCGTGACAATAGGAGCTCGAGGTGGCAGCTTGTCACGTAGGACCCACAGCCGAGAAGCGGAGGGTGAAGAATGCTCACGTCAGCACGTTTGCTCCTTTTGATAAAGTCCAGGTCCCATGCAGGGCATGACTTTACCAGCCTCTACAGTGGATCTTCCCACTTCCGTTAACCCCATCAAGATAATGCCCGGAGGCTGGGTCTCCTAGGAGATCGCTGGATAACTGATTCTAACCATCTTGCGTCACCTCTTGGTGCATTCCATGCCTCACAAGGACAGGAGGGAGGAAGGAGTGAAGGGGACCTTGGAAAGTTGGGGTAGGTCAGGGGAAATCCAAAATCAGAGAAAGCCCGTAGTACAGTTGGGCACTTGGAAGTAGGTCACTGAGCCTCCAGCCAAAGGCAAAGATCATTCGTGTGTCTTGGCTCTGTGCCTTTCCTCACTGCTCCTCACCAGAGCTCTAATGAGGGAGGCACTGAAGGGAATAGATGTTCCATTAGCTGAGAGAGGAGGAGGCCACAGCCTCGGCAGGCCTGAGCTGAGATGGAAGGCGGTGTGGGTACAAAGGGTTCCCACCATGAAGATGATCTGCAGAGGCCGCTGCTGAGGAAAGAGACCCCAGAGCCTGTGGTACTTTATATAGCTTTCTTCTCAGTGAGGTTCCTGAGGAGGAAAGGTGAGGATGGGTGGGGTCCTGCAAAACTCCATAAGAAAATATCATAGAGATTGAGTTAGCCTAGAAAAGCGTAGGTTAGCAGCAGGGAGTGACTTGGTTACCTCGACTCAGTGAGTTGGGGCCTATGTGTTCAGGTAGAGAAAGTTGACTTTGTATATTATGAACAAAGGTATTTTTCAGTGTCTGGGTTCTCGTGTGTACTTTAAAAACTAATTTTACACAAATTTCTAGAGAATTATTGAACTGGGGGACTGGAGAAAGTGTAAAATTGGTAGAGTCAGTGGAATGAAATAATTACCATTTTAAGCCTCTGATGTAAGAAATCCATTTGTATAGGCCTAGCTCACTGAGCTATAGTCTAGCATGTATTTTTTTTTTCTGAGACAAACTAGGGATTTAAACTATGCACAAAGTGGGGAATGTGGGAGGGGAAAAACCCATTTTCAAACATTTTAAATTTACTGTTCGTGGTTACAAGTTTCCTTAGGAGACATAATATTTTTTTTCCTCTTTTCTAAAAAAAATAATTTGGACTAACCTCAGAAAAGCTGGGTTTAATGTTTCTCAGCCTGTTTCCAAGCAGACTAAAATACCAACAAACTCATATCCACAGGGAGAAGGTCCTGCTTCTCCAAGGGAGCATGATTCATGCCGAAGGGCTTACACATCCGAGATGCAAGACAGGCCCCTGAGTGCAACGTATGGCGTGCACACACCCGAGTGTGGCTGCCTCAGGAGGCTGCCTGGCCCGAGGCTCACTGTGACAGGGGGATCCATGAAAGGAAACAAGAGCAGGAGGTGGGTCCGGTTTCACACTCATTGTGCTCTCCATGGGAAAAGCCTTTTGGCAGCAGCTTTGTATGTCAATAACTGTGTCCGTCAGATCCGGCTTCTCCTAAGCAGGAGCTTACGAGATTAAAAATAGGCATCGCCAATGTTTTAATCTAGGATGTAGGCAGAACTGGGCCATTCCATATCTGCGCCACCCATGTTCAAACAGTCAGATAACAAACACATTTGTGCGTGGAAGATCGTGTTTAAATGGTGAGTGGTTAAGGGAGTTTGCTTGTGTGAAAGGATCTTTTGAATTCCACAGTAGTCTGATGATAGCTGTTACTATATCTGTCTCTAATTTCCCCTGGTCATTACTCTGATAAGTAACTATATAAGCCAGATGTGTTTGCATCTGGTGGTGGTCTGTCTGGCCAGGGAAAAATGCAGAGGCTTTTAGGTCAAATTACCTATGCACAAATCACTCTACCCTGAGGCTTGTTTCTATCAGCAAAAAGAGCCTACCACTTACGCGAATCAGGAAATGAATGTTAAGTTGCTCTCAGGATATAATATCAAACCATTTTTAAAGGTTTCTATTGTCAGTCCCGATTATTATCCAGGCATATATCTAGAAATGACACTTGCATGATTCGATATGAGATGACCCTGCTGTTTCTGGACACTGGTGATTCAGGATCCATTGAACATTTCTTTTGGTAATGTGGACTTCCAGGTATCTACCCCGAGAGATTTGGGGACTTGGAAACAGTTCTTTAGGGGCAGAAGTAATCTCAAACCTCTTATATTGCAGACAGCAAAACCTGAGGAAATCAAGACACATGTTTCATTGTTCTGCATTTCCCTGGCAGATGTTCCTTAGAAGATGTGTTGGCATTTGCCTTGACCGTGGCTGCTTTTTTAGCATCTACCCTCACCTCTACTCACAGTACTTTTCTTAGACTTTGCTCCTCATTCCTCAGCAATCTCTTGCCAGGGCCAACCTAGAGCTCCATCCTGCCAAAAATGGAAGAGCATTTGCTGTTCCTGTTTGTTCCTCTTCTCTAAGCATGCTCCTTATATCACAGCTACTCTTGTATCCGTCCGTCTGTCCGTCCGTTCGTCCATCCGTCCATCATCTATCTATCTATCTATCTATCTATCTATCTATCTATCTATCTATCTATCTATCTATCTATCATCTATCTATCTATCTATCATCTATCTATCTTGTATCCCTTTTCTGAGCACTAAACACAGGCATCTAGAATCTTCATTGTACTGACATCCAGTTTCTTAGATGGTGGGGGCCTTTGGCTGATAGCTGTGCCATGGATCACAGTCCCTCAGCATCTCTGCGATTTGCATTTTCGAGTGTCACCTCAAGTAAAAATTCATAAAAACATTGGGAAATCAGCATGGCCAAGTCAGGGCTTTGATTTCTTTCTCCCCCTTTCAACTTGTTCTTTCCTAGTGTCTGTCATGTCTAGACATGGCAGCACCTGTCTCTCAACTCTTGGGCCCAAACCTGGGGTGTCATCCAGGACCATTTGAAATCCCAGGACTTCTTAATGCCTGCGCCAACTACTTCCATCCTCACAAACCCCTCCAATTTCCTGCCTGAGTGAAAGAATCTGTGACGTGGCCTTACGCTTTATTTTATTTTACTTGGTTTTACTGTCTCCAGCCTAGTCTCCAAGCAGCCACAGTTGGATATTTTTAAAATTTAAATTAGATTGTATGACTCTGTTGCTTGGAATTTTCCTATGGCTTTCTCTCACTTGCACTAAGCACCAAGGTCCTTTCCCTGGCCTTCAAGGCTCCTGTTCTGTTCTCAGTCACAGCTGCCTGCTGGGGTCCTTTGTCTCCACCGCTCAATATAAGGGGAAAAAAAATAGAACAACAAAATAATAATAGAAAGCAAAACATATAGCTGTGTGTTCTAGCCTATCCACATCACAGAATCATTGAGAAGTGTTTAAATGGGGTTATATTAAAAAAATTAAAACAGAAGCAAAATCATACATAATCTCAGATCCCAGAACAAAACCTACGAACCTACAAACTCAAAGTCAGTCTCTCTCTCTCTCTCTCTCTCTCTCTCTCTCTCTCTCTCTCTCTCTCTCTCTCTCTCTCTTCCTCCTAGTCTCCTAGTTTGGAAAAGCAGTCACATTTGCTCTTTTATTAAGAAATGTTAGATTACCACAGGGAGTGAAAACACCAGCATATTGGCAGAAACTGACAGTCCTGAGCCTGACTTTGGGATTCCTGCATAAGGTAGGTAGCCTAGTGTTGGGCAGGATTCTGGTCCTGATAACATCCTACCCTGGTCCACCGAATGGACTCCACATGTTCTGTGTGGTTCTTAATGCAGTGCTTAGGGAAATTTGCTGATTCCACCTCCCTCAGTTGGATAACATGGAATGACCTTTCCATACCACTAATTCCGAAGGAATTCCTCATGTCCTGTTAACCCACCCACTCTTTCTCCAGTATTCTAACCACTAATATTGAAAGCAAAGATGGAGACTATTTGTAAGTAGTCGGCGTGATGCAATATTTATTTAGTCTGCGTTTGCTAGTAAGTGACTATGCTATCAAAAGAACATGACCCATGTGCATGCTGACGTTCCTGAGCCACGTCTAAATTGGACAGTCTTTGCCCTGGGATGGATCATGATGAGAAGATTTCGTACTTCCAGCTTGATGGTAGTGATGCTTAATATTGATGAAGTGACTATTAAGGAAAGAGAGGTATAGAAACCGTAAAGCTATCAACTGGGGATTCTAGGATTGGAACCCAGGGTACCTAGTTCAAAGCTGTCACAATAAACTATTGTTTCCCTCACATGGTCATCTACATAGAGTAGGTTTCAGTAACATGTATATCCAACATCTAATAGCAACCAACCTTAATAATATTTGAGTTTTAATCAATGCAATGGGCATATATTTAGAAAGTCTTTCTCCCTGTCAGGGTTGACAGACGTTTTAATTCTATAGAAAAAAGATCCACATAGGAGAGACTTAACATCTAGGTAGAGTGGTTAATCATTTACCCAGGCGAATATAAAGTAAACCAGAAAAATCACAACAGTACTGTGGGCATTAGAGAAGTGGAGAGCTCCAGCTAGAAGCCCCAGGAAAGACTTCACAGTTGTCTGGGTGAGGCCTTGAAGCAAGCCTAAGGGATGGACAGAGGAGTCCAGGAGTAATGGGCCTATGTCAAACCTGGACCAGGAGTGGGGCTTCTCTTCTTAACCTCCCGAGCAACCCTTACAGTTGGAAAAAACCCAGTCTTGATCTCGTTTTGTTAGGGTTATACTTTTTCTAAGATAAGCCTGTGTGTGTGTGTGTGTGTGTGTGTGTGTGTGTGTGTGTGTGTGTGCGTGTGTGTGTGCTTTGTTTTAAAAGAAAAATACCCTAAATAAATTATGGTTAGTTTTATGAATATAATAATGAGGGTAATTGCTGTATTCAATGAACATGGCCTAAACCACAAGTCACACCTTTGTATTATCCCCTATCCTTGAGTGTGGGAAGAGTCTGTGTCTTGTTTCTGACCAACAGAATATGGCAAAGGTGACAGAGGTCACTCACTTGACTAGGCTGCCGTGGTTTGAACAAGAAAGGTCTCCTATAGGCTCATCTGTTTGACCACTTGGTCTGTAGCTGGTGGTGCTGACTGGGGAGATTGTGCCCAGCTGGATGAGATGAGCCACTGAGTGGGTGGGTGCTATTCTTGAGAGTTAGAGCCTAACCCTGTTTCTGGCTCAAGCCTTTCTTTCCTGGTATGCTAAGCCAGCATAAGTTACCTTACTTTCCTATTGGGTCTCTATCTCTATATACAACCAAGGTTTCCTGTTTTCCCTGTATATGGTGACCATATAAACTCAATTCTTTTGGACAACTTCAATCTCAAATAAGCATAAGCTGTCAACCTTTCAAAGTGTGTCTGCCTTGTTCTTCATAGTGCCAGGGATGGAACCCAGGGCTTCAATCATGCTAGCAAGTAATTCTTCCACCAAGCTTCATTTTCAGCATCAGTATTTGAAGTTTGACTCTGGAAAATTATATTTTCATGTGTAAGTTGTGAATAACCATTGTAGGTGGAATTGGCTATATAGTCTCTTGTCTGCTGTGGAATAATATTCTTGCATATTGTAAAGATTTGTCATTCGTACTGGTTTAATAAAATGCTGATTGGCCAATAGCTAGGCAAGAAGTACAGGTGGGATGACCAGACTAGGAGAATTCTGGGAAGAGGAAACGCAGAGACACAGTCACAAGTCAGACACAGGAAGCAAGATGATATTGCCTTACTTAGAAAAAAACATCAAGCCCCGTGGCTAAACATAGACAAGAATTATGGGCTAATTTAAGTTATAAGAGCTATTAAGTAATTTAGTAATAAGCCTGAGCAATAGGATAAACAGTTTATAATTAATATAAGCCTCTCTGTGTTTATTTGGGACTGAATGACTGTGGGACTGGGCAGGACAGAAACGTCCATCAACAACTGTCCTTCCTTGGTCTTTGTACTTTTGGTGGAAGCTTGGTATGCTTTTCTACAAGAGTGAAAATTGATGCATAAGCTGAATGTTGGGTAGCTTCATTCAAAGCTTTGATCTCAGGGTAGTGGCCCAGACAAGCAATCTGCTCACATTCTCGTCTGAGGCCATTTGGCCAGCTAAGGACAGTGTAGCCTATGATTATAAAACCATCTGTACTAAGCATTATGTGACTCCCTCTCCCTGTACATTGGAGTGCTGTGCAAGTCTACCTTAATTTGAAATACATTTAATTTTAGAGCTTAGTTCCATGTCTCCATTTATCAGATGAACTCCATTTTAGTTCTAGTATTTTAAGGCTTCAGGTATAAATTAATTTCTCTGGAAATCTATCTCATGGAGACTTATCACCTTGAAAATGTCAAGTTCTTTTCCTTAGACTGTATTCCAATATCATTTTTAGTTATATCTCCTTAGTTAATCTAATGCTGCCTCCATCCTTGTTCTTGTTTCCATTTTCCAGAAGGATCTTCACAATGCTCCTATTTCCACATTGTTATAACTTACATACAATGGTTTTTTGATGTTGCTGTCAATTTGTTTCTTATGGTTCTTACTTTGGAAGGGAATGTCTCTGCAATCAAAAGTAGTAATAATTCTGGGAACTAAGGTTATGGTACAGTTAATGCAATGCCTGCCTTGTAAACATAAGACATCAGCTTCAATCCCCATCATCAAGCAAACCAACCAAGTATGTTAGCCATATCTGCAATCCCAGAACTCAGGTAGGAGAGGTAGGAGGATCAGAAGTACAAGGTCTTTCTAGGTTATTCAGTGAGTGTGAGGACAGCCTGAGCTACATGAAACTACATCTCAAAATATCAATTTATAAATATTATAATAAAAACAACTTCCATAAAACTTGAATTAACACATTTTTATGTTTTGGAAAAAGAAATGCTACCATACCCATCCACTGAGTAGAGTGGGGGCAGGCTTGTTGTTCACTGAAACATTTATTGAATGTGTTATGTGCTAAGCACAGTGGTAGCACTGAAATGGATGAGCCACTGTTCTTGCCCTTCAAGCCTTATGTTTTTGTGTCACGGGGATATTTAATCTTAGCTGTCACTACCACAGCTAGGTTTAAATCCTTTCTCTGACAAAGGGAACATTTTGACCAGGATAATCTGATTATTTAATCACACTAAAAAATTTATGAATACCAATTTTATACTTAAAGGGGCAGAGAGAACCAAAACAATAAAATAAAATGGCCATTCATAAGAGATATATCTTCAGTTGTAAAAATTTACTACAACTATATTGAAGTGAAAAGGGAATGAAAATAATAAGTAGGAAGGAATTCATTTTTAGTCATACATCTTAACACAGAAGAAAATATGTTTTGTAAGAAACCACTAGAATATAATGGAAATTCAATTGTATAGAAACAAAATTAACATACATTTTATGAGACATTCTCTTTTAAAGTGCTATATCTTTGTTTTTTAGAGAAACATTTAAAGAACATCATCTCAGAGTCCGTAACTAGTGATGTACTAATCATACTTTAACTATGGAGTTTCCAGTGTAGCATTAATAATAAGGAAAGGTGATTCAAAGATGAATAATAAACAATGTGTTGAACCAGGAAATGTGGGTCCTGGCTTTAATAATGACAATGGTGGTGATGACAATATTAATGACAACATCACGATGATGAATATCTATAATTGATAAACATTTTAGGTACTGATCGAGTGCTAGACAGTTTAAGTGCCTTCCCCAAACTTATTTAATGTGATCATTTCACCACCCCATGTCATTTCCTAAATGACAAAACAGAAGCTTATAGACAGTAAATGATATATTCAATGTCATAGCCAAATGAAAGATATAGAGCCAGGATTAAAAGTGCCTGGCCCCAAAGACAACAGCTTGCCCCTTCATTACCCCTAGAGGACATCTGCCATCTGACATCATACAAGTGTTATGTTGTCCTCTCACTCAGAAGTAATAGGGAGTCTAGACCGTGGAAACCTCCAAGATTCCCTTCAACTTTAAATATAATTCTTTGAGCCACTGTTAAAAGACTTCTGTGTCTCGCTAGTACCTAATCCTGTGTATGTCTTATTCTGTTTTATACTCAGGAAATAATGGGCCTGAAACATTTCAGAGGTTGGCCGTTGTTCTATAGGTGGGTACCAGAAAAGCTCTTGCCCTCTCAGGGTTCCTTTGGTCCCACTCATCCCAGTTACTAAAAGCAAGCAGTGCTCAGAACAGAGAAAACCAGGCCTCCAGGAGTCTTTGCTCTGCAGCCCTCTCCCCTGGTATGCAGGGCTGTCAATTACACATAGGAATTAATCATTTCACTCACCCTGGAGGTCTGTCTTTCTCCTGATTATTTGGAAAGGAAACAATTTTCTGACTAAGGGAAATATCCGAAGGCTGAGGTAACCGCCCTGAGTACTATCCTCTGAGTTCAGAGCTCTGGTGGGGGGGACAGGCTGTGACATCTGACATAGGTCTGCTACTGCTCTTCCCTCGGCTCAGATGCAAAGAGAGAGTATACTTGAGAGAGCTCTTAGGCTTGTGTTATGCTCCAGCTAGAGCAAAGACCTCTCAGGCCGGAGAAGCAAATTCCCATCTGGTACAGTTTGGGAACTTGTAAATTCCTTTCATTTATGTTATGCTTGTTTGGAAAGGCCTGGGAGATGTCCACAGATGAATAAATGGCAGGCTCCTGAAGGATGTTTTGAAAAGATTGCAAAATCTAATAGCAGTGAATGTCAGACTGCAAGCAAGCAAGCTCTTATTTTTAAGCGCCATGCCAGACCTAACTAAACAAAACAATCAGAAAATAAACAAAAGCAGCAAGTTAAAAGACCCGGTCAGCAACCTAGAAAACCTCCTAGGAGAGCAGAGAAGGGGATAAATATCTTCGAAGTCTCAAGTTTACCAGTGAGCGGCCCATAGACCTAGAATGGTGGCACTGCCCATTAGAGCTCATATGTCAAACCACCTCTCCATCCCAGAGGCTCATGTGTTGAAGGCATTGTCTCCAGCTGGCGAATCCAGTCACTGGCTGGTAACTGGATCATGAAGATACCCTTGGGTTAATCTACTGGTAAACTCATACTGGATAAATTTTTAGAGGTGAGGCCTGGTTGGAAGACATACATCACTCACTGGAGGGTGTCTTTGAAAGCTGCATCTTGCTGGGGGGAATACTTCCTGTCTTCCTTTGCTTGCTGATTGCCATGACATAAACAGTTCCCCTAGGCTATATACATCTTCCACACTGTATTGCCTCTCATATGGACCAGAAACATGGAGCCAAGTGATTATGCACCAAAGCCTCTGAAATTCATTTACTTGATTTATTTAGTCACAATGATAAAAATAAAAAGCTAATTAGTACATGTTGAACTATTGGTTATTGAGTAAACCATAAATTTCTCATCAAGAATTAAATGAGAGTTTTTTTTTTAAAAAGGTCACCATTCAAGTCTTTATATATTTATGAGAATATATAAATGCCTCCATTTAAAAAGAAATCTCAAATATAATTGAACTAAAAGATATTTCTAGCCCAGCCCCTGTTCTTATTGTCGGATATTTAAAATGATGATGTATTCATGGGTACAATGGTATAATATCCCTCTAGCTTTCAGCTTTGGTTCAAACCTAGTGGTAAAACCAAGCATTCAAATGGTTAAATGCCTCTGAGTCTGACAATGGTACATGTCAAACTATGTACGATTCTTTGCCAGACCCTGGGACAATAGCTAGGACAGAGACAGGCCTGCAGTGGGAGATCTTGTAGTCTTGTAGGGAGGCAGCCATTCTAGAGCATTTTCATGAAGATTAATGCGGAGAAAGGACTTAGGGCCAAGAGAAGACCCAGAGGGGAGTCTCTTCCAGTTATTCCTCCTGGAAAGCTGAGTCTGATGTCTAAACTTAGATGTAGACAGGAATTGTTTGAGATAAAGGAGAATAGAGGAGAAAAAATAGAAAAGAAAGATAAGATTTCAGAAAACAAATTTGAATCATAGAAAAGAAAGAGGGCAGAATGAGGTCCCCAAAGCATCCTTTATTGTTTCAAGTACCCCCGATTATTAAACTTGTCTTTTAATTTAGTGCTAAATATACACTAAAACTGCCAATAAGAACTTAACAACATATATAGAGTAAATATGATGAATTTATATATATGATTGCAGCTAAATGTAAGACCTCTAGTCATTTCAGTTGACCTATGCAAGATACTGGGTATTTTTAAATACTGAAAAGTACTCAGCAACTCTACTATGGCTGGGAAACAGTGTTCTGTTTCATTGACATCATGACATTACAGTGAAAATAGAACTTGAGTTGGGTGTGGAACAGGACAGAAATTGTTCCTTTCCTCAAGACTTTTGTCTTACTCACCATTCTATTGCTGTGAAGAGACAAAGCAGCGCTTATACAAGAAAGCACTTATGTGGGGGCTTGCTCACAGTGTCAGAGGGTTTGTTCATGATCATCATGGGGGGTGACAGGAGCATGGTGACACTCATGGTGTTGGAGCAGTAGCTGAGAGCTGTATCCTGGTTCAAAAGCAGGCGGTAGGAGCGTGGCAGGGGTTTTGAAACCTCAAAGTCCACTCCTAGTGACACACTTCCTCCAATAAGACTGTAAGTACTCTAAGAACACCATCCCATCCTTCTAATCCTTTCAAACAGTTCCATTCTCTGTTCACGAAGCATTCAAATATATGAGTCTATTTGGGCCATTCTTTTTTTTTTTTTTTTTTACTCAAATCACTGTATCATCATGCATTTGAGTGATAAGTCAGCTGAATTACTTTTATGGTAATAATAGGAATTCTTAATGCTAATATAATACTTTAACCAAATCTGACTTATTCATTCATTTATTTTGGTTCTTTTGAGACAGTTTTTCTCTGTGCAGCCCTAGTTGTCCTGAAACTCACTTTGTAGATGAGGTTGACCTTGAACTCATAGAGCTCCACCTGTCTCTATCTCCTCAGTGCTGGGACCAAAAATCTGTACCACCACACCTGGCTCCAAATTTGACTTTAAAATGCATGGTTTCAGTTTCAGGAGATTGGTGTCAAATATTCTTATTTTTTTTTTCCAGAACCAAACTTGGCTTACACATTGAGCGAGAGGAGGAAGAGTTAACGTCAACTCTGAGGATTGTAAACAGGATCTGGGAGAAGGGAACCAGTCTGCATCCCAGGCTGGATAAAGAGGATGGATTTATTTTAGAGATTCTGGTTGTAGACGTTGAACAAGGTGGAAGGATGGTAACTGTATTGGGCTGGGACAGAGAAAGTCATTCCCTCTGCGTGAAAACTCAAGAGTTCTAACAGTGTATGCCATCTAATTGCTTCCCTGGAATGCACTCACATTAGCCCCGTGGATTAGGCTCCTAGGCAATGAGAACACAGACAATCTCCCCATCGTGGTCCACTTTGGAAATTCACCAAGATTTTCCTAGTGTAGCCACAGCACTTTGAAAAGCAGCTATGACCCTCTAAGCCCTGCTCCTAGGACACAAGACTTTTGTGCTCTGTCTAGTGGAAAAATAAAGTCAGCTGTCATCTGAGTCCAGTTCCTACCACTCTTCTCCTTCACCACGTTTCTGTTCTGTCGCCAAAATTTGTCCGAGTTGAGCTTTCTGGGACCATGAAACCTCAGCTGAAAGGGTAAGGGATGCTCGAATTTCCTTTTTTTCCTGGTGTGTGTGTGTGTGTGTGTGTGTGTGTGTGTGAGAGAGAGAGAGAGAGAGAGAGAGAGAGAGAGAGAGAGAGAGAGAGAGAGAGAGAGACGATCCATGTGTAGATATCAGAGGACAACTTGCAGAAGCTGGTTCTCTCTGCCATTTAGGTTCTTGGGATGGAACTTAGGTCACCATGCGTGATGTTTTTCTCTACTGATCTAGCTGGCTTCCAAGCATGATATATTATAACTAACACACACACACACACACACACACACACACACACACACACACACACCACAACAAATATAAGAATGGAATCTTATTCAGAACTTGACTTTTCACAAGGTCAGATGCCAAAAAGCTCAAATTACAGAAATGAAGACAGGGAAGAATAATATCCCAAGTCAGGAGTTGTGGCTCATGCATTTTGGAGGCAGAGATAAGAGTTTAGGCTTGCCAGGACTAAATGGTGAGTTCTAGATCAGCCTGGGCTACAGAAGGACTCTGCCTCACAAAAGAAAAACCAGTAACTTTCTACACTGTCACTGTTTTCCTTTACCTCTAATTTTGCTTTCTTGGATACAGGACAGAAGCACCAAGGGTAGCTCAGCTCTCTGCTGCCTCAAGTTGGATTTGGTTGTATAGAAATCAGAGATATAGAGCAATGAGTCCTGAAGACAATGGAGAAAGCATACAACTTAGCATGAAGTTAACCAAGCCCACTGCACTCTTAGCATTGTTCTCTAGTTCATGTGGGTCATTTCCTTTAGATACCATTTTGGGTGAGTAAGATTTCGGCAGTTCTATAAGACAAAAGTTAGCTAAACAGAATAGCAAAATGGAAAATTGATGTCACTGAATAGTTCAATCTTTAATGATATTCAGCCCATTTTCTTAAATTCATTTTGAAGTTGCTATTATACCCTGAGCTTAAGTTCATCAGATGCCAGAATGGAAAGATTTATATCCATTTCATCTAATTATTATAAAAAAAGTTACCCAAATCAAAGAACAATCTGGGGAGTCTTCTTCAATTTCTCTTTCTTCCTCATCTCTTCTTTTTCTTCTTTTCTTTTTTTAAAACACAACCCAATAGTCTCTTTTGACTTAAGCTCTTGAACTGTTTTAAATTAATGTTTTCCATGTTCCAAAAGAACATCACACACCACCAACTCTGACTCTCGCCTTTGTGGTCTTTTCTGGCAGTCTAATTTTCAATTACCCTGAAAGTACTTGATAGATTGGGTAAGAAATAACATGTCAGTTCAGCCAGCAAAGCAAAGGTAACTGTGTAGCACGATGCGAAAGTCCTAGCTAACTAGAGAACAGGCATCTGTGGTTAGACTGTCAATGTGGAATGCTTGGTTCGAGATTCTGACACATGAGAGCACTTTAAAGAATTAAAATATTGGATCAGAGAGAAGCAATTACACAAGTCTGCTCTCTTCAAAAGCACACTGACACACGGACATTATAGACTCGTGGTCAAAAAGTGACCACACAGGAGAAGGGGAACCTGCCATGAACTTTCTTCTCTAGTTCGTCTTTTATGTTTCCCAGTGTTTGAAGCCATCATGAAAGTTATAAAAGCAAATGTTGTTTTTCTGTAATTGGTTCTAAACAGCAGGCACCATCCCCCCCCCCCCAAGTTCCCATGGCATTTGGCATGGAATGTCAGAGGAAGTAAGAACGAGCCTCCTGCCTGTTTACATAGGCAGCCTCCATGTAACCACCTAGTCACTGGCGGCTTTAGACCGAAACAATCCCCTCTTTGAAATGAGGAAGAGGCCATAGAAAGAAAAGTCTCAAGCTTGAACAAAGGGGAGAAGAGAGAAGAGTGTGTTGCACTAAGAGCCAGCTGCTTAGTGCAACACACTTGCACGGTTCCAATGAAAGTGCCAGAAGCTAGGCCCCAGCCACCTCTGCATTTCTGTTATAAGATACTTGAGAAGGGGTTGACAGAGGACAGATTGGCTTTGGCTCAGAGCCTCAAAAGCCCTTTCCTATGGTTGGTAGGCTTTGGTGCTTTGGGGCCTGTGGTGAGACAGGATTATCAGGGTGAAAGGGCACGGATGAGAAAAGCTGCTCATTTGTGGAGGGCAAGAGATGAAGAGAAAGAAGGGATCTGGATGCAGGCATGTCCTTTAGAGGCATGAGCCACAGACCTTCTTCCATAGCTTACAGCCCTGTTCCTGATAGACTAGAAGCTATGAGTTTATCAATAGATGAAGCTCTTATTCTCCTTGATAGCTCCCCCAACTGAGGAATAAAGCACTTGACATATGAGCCAACTGTACCCTTTTTGGGGGCGCAAATCATATCTAAACCGTAAAACCTGCTAGCATAAAAATGGGAAAGTGATATCATACATTGTATCCCCACCAAAGATGGCTTAGGATCTTCTCTGAAGAGGGGGTAGAAGGATTATTAAGGGTCAGAGGAAGTAGTGTCTGTGTGCCATGAGACTATCTGCAGGTCGCGGCAGAGCCATTGTACAGGAGCAGCAGCAGTGACTGTGTGAGAGCCGCCCAAGGTCAAGTCAATCAGCATCCTAGTACGGGTAGGGAGTGAGTGACTCCTAAGTCCTACCAGTAGCTGAGAAGTTAGGGGGAGCTGATAGCTACTGGCGGTGGGGGAGTGAGAGTAAGGTTCCCCCACTCTGAAGTAGCTCCCGAAAGGCTCCCCATGGTCACTCAATGGTTCCATACCAGTGCACATGTAGGAACGACTAAGTCAGTAGGTCTTAAAAAAGAGAGAGTGCATGAAGCTGAGAGGGAAAGCGATGAGAGGAGAGGGGCAGGGGTGTGAATGATTCAAAAGGCAATACACGTCCACATGAAATTCTCAGGCAGAAAAAAAATAAAGGAAAATAGAAACAAAACACTGCATATCAAAGCAATTTGTTTGCCACCAGGGAAGGTAGGTGTATGTGAGTTTAAAGAAGATTGGCTTGGAGAGGCAGAAAGATGACTTTGAATGCTGTGGGAATCCTTGAGAACGAGATGCCCCAGTTTAGAGCTGGAGAAGCCAGTAGCAAAGGAAACATAGAAAAAAGCATTAAACATACAAAATAAAGAGGCCGTTGGTGACATTGCTACATTTCATTACTGTATACACCATGGATTGGAGTTGCCAGGAACCATGCATTCTTCAGCTCCTTACCACCAAGCCTAGATCACATGATTTTTCATTACACTATACGCCATGTATGCGGACTCCCCCCGGTATCACACCTTCATCAACGCCTTACCACCAAGACAAGATCAAGTGATTTTGTGTGTTCTTATCTTTGAGAAAATATGTTAGATTGCTGGTCAGCCTGGTCTAGAACTCCTATGTAGCCCAGCCTGGCCTTGAGTTTGTGGTAATCCTGCCTGGCTCACAAGTCTGAGCCACCATGCCCAGTTTAAGTGTGTGTGTGTGTGTGTGTGTGTGTGTGTGTGTGTGTGTGTGTTGGTGGTGGTAGTTTTTTTTTTGCATAAGATCTTGGTTACAGAAAATGACTTGAAGCATAATTGATTCCAAACCCCGACTATAATAAGAAGATTTAAGGTCTTTCTCCAAATCAGTTTCTGACCACAAATCAATGAAAAATGCCAAGTGAAATGGCCTTGAAGCTGGAGGGAGAATCACAAAGTTATCATGACTTTAAAATGAAAGCTTGGTCAGATTCCTCCCATGCCTGGAACTCAAGGACTAGAGCCCTGCACCCAGATTGCACAGCTCAGGAAGTGCTCTGGGGGCAGATGTGGAAAGCAGCTGCTCCTCTCCACCAGCAGCTCCGCATGTTCTCAACAGCTTGAAGCCACAGCTGGCAGAGGTTCATCCTGTCCTTGGGCTTTGAAGTGAGACGACTAAACAGCCAAGGAGCCATGCTCCTTGGCCGGGTTGGGGATGGGGTGGAGTCAGTCCTAAATTCATTTCTTTTCCTTAATTGTTTTCACTGTGTGTAGTGTGTGTGACATTTCCTGCAAGGACATCAGAGAACAATTTGTAGGAGTTGGTCTCCTTCTTCCATGTAACTCCAGAGACTAAATCGAAGTTGCTACATTTAGTGGCAAGTTCCTTTATCCCCTGTGTTATATTCTTTTTCTTTTCTTCCTCCCACCTTTTTTTTTTTTTGAGACAAGGTGTAGCTCACGCTGGCCTTAATTTCTCTGCTGTTATGTTACCTTGTATTCTGATCCTCTTGCCTCCATCTTCTGAGAACTAGGTTTACAGGTACACACCACCATGACTAGATAATACTACGCTTGGGGCTAAGAACTAGGTTTACAGGTACAAACCACCATGGCTAGACTATGCTATGCTTGGAATTGATGCAGCATACAGGTCAAGCACTTGGCCTGCTAAGAAATTCTCGATTTCTTTTAGTCCATGTTCATCTGATTAACCCAGGCTCACCATACACTCTAGAACACAGAATCCTGCCACACAGACTCTGTAAAGCTAGGCATACATCCAAGAATTGACAGAGTGGTCGCACCTTGGTGGAAAGAACTCAGATCTAAGTAATGGCGAAGAAGGCCATGGAAGAAGGCAAAGTTACATTCTCCCCCCACTTTCCTTTCTTGGGTTTTGTTTTGTTTTCTTTCTCTTCAATGCACCTTGTTAAGAACATTGTCTTGCACAATACCTTTGGCACCTGCCATTTGTGTCCCTCATTAGGAGCCTGGCATGCTGTCCACTGTGGAAATGTTTTCCACCCTTCATCACTCCTGCGACCGCATTTCCTCCTTCATCTGGAGAGTGCGTTTGCCTTACTTTCTCCCGCTCCAGATGTCTTCTCCATCTGGCACTCAAACATATTGTAACTTGTATATAATTTTACTTTTAAAAAATGCTGATTCCAAGTATGTGTCACAGGAAGAGACTCTGAGCTGTGCCAGAGATCCGAGCTTGTTGTTTGTTGGCTTCCGTTGCATTCTTTTGAGGTTTTGTGAGGAGCATGCTCCATGTTTGAGCCCTGCTTATTCTGGGGGTTAGATGGAGTTTGCAAATTTAAGAGAGGTGGAACAAAACCTGGCCCTTCAGTAGGCACTCACCAGTTTGTACATCCCAGTTGTGTGACAGATGGCACTGCCCTAGATTGGCTTCGGAGGTGATAAAATGCCCTGGGCAAAACAAAGCAACAACCAACTAACCAACCAACAGAACACGGATAAAAAAGGACTTATTTTAGCATATCCTTCCAGGTTATAGCTCATCATGGTGGTGGGGAAATCGTGTAGGAACTTCAAGAAGCTCTCATGCATGAGAGAAATGGACGCAGAAGCAGTGTTCACTTGCCCGTGCCCTGTTGAATTTCTCCATTCTTATGCAGGACCTCTTCTCCCCACTCCCACCAAGGGAATGCTGCCCCCCACTGTGGGCTGGGTCCTACCACATCAGTTCATTAAGACACCTCCTCACAGACATGCCCACGGGCCACTCCATTGCAGACAGTTCTTCATTGAGGCTTTTTTTTTCCCCAGGTGATTTTAGGTTGAGTTAAGTTGGCAATTGAAGCCAGCCATCACAAATACCGGCGGTCTCCTTATAAAGCCTGAGCATTTAGGCGGAATACACACAGACATTCTTCCATGTGTGGTACACAAGAGGGTGAAGAGTCTTGCTTCCTGTCTCTGCCGGGGCTGCTGGGTCCTGCTCATCAGCACCCCTCCCCCACTGCGCTTTCTCCCAATGCTGTTTTTCTCTCCCTGTCTCTCCATTGTCAGCACATTTTTGACACTGAGGTCACATGTAATTGGAAGTACACACTTGAGGGCCGATCTCTCTGGCTGTTTTTAAACATGTTGTGGCAGATGCCGTTCCACTGTTGGTGAGCTTTCTCTCAGAGCCGTCTGGCTCCACCCAAGTTTAGTCCTGATTTTTACAGATAAAATAAGACAAAGCTCCTTCGCAAGCCCAGGAATGAGTTACGACTGGTTGCTGCTAGTCACGGCGGTTTCATTCGGCTTTGCCAGAGACCAACTTCCCCAACCTTCCTGAGATTTCGTTATGGTCCAAGACAGATGAGGGGCTGTCTGCTTAAAACGAACAGAACCTGACAAAATCAACTGTCTCTGCCCTCATCCTCCTTGCTTGGAAGAGTGGTGGAAAATTGTGGCATCTGAGAGACTACAGTCACTTTATAACTGAGAAAGAAAGACCAAGAGACTTCGAATGCTCCCTGACATCTCTGGACTACTAGAGCAAGCATAGCCAACCATACACATTCACCGTGTGTGTGTGTGTGTGTGTGTGTGTGTGTGTGTGTGTGTGTGTGTGTGTGAGAGAGAGAGAGATATTTACCTACAGACTTAACACATAGCAAAACTGAGGCGGGTTAATCGCCCCTCATATTTTGTGATCACAAAATGAGACCATTTTTAAGAATAGAAACATCAAAGCAAACTTAAATCAAAGTGAAGGTGTGTTCAGAGTAGACGTCACATGGCAGGACTCATTCCACATCAGGGGATAACGCCCTGGCCTTACTCTCTTGCTTCCTTCTCATAAATGCTGGGTTAAGCTGCAGAATACCTGCTATGCATAGCAGGGGCTCTGATCTTCGCAGGGTGCTTAGAAAAGTGGATTACAAACCTGGGAGGCAGCAGAGGACAGGAGGAGAAAGTCAGATTAAAATGGGTGCAATTGTTTCCCTCTTTCCTAGATGATACACTTGCAGCAGCAGTTAGGGGCCAAACCCCAACCTGAAAGTTACAGTTCTCAGACCCCTGCTCCCAGAGACTCCTGCAGGGAGTTCTCCCCATCAGCACTGCTGACTGGGCAGGGAAGGCATCCTGCTCTAAGGAAGGAAGTGAGAGGCAGAGCTTCACAACTACAGAAGAGGAGTTTTAAGGTATGAATGGGGGCAGAATGTGCTGTTACTTGTACATGGTCACAGTATTCAGGAGGCTGAAGGAAGAGGATCGCGAATGTGGGGCTAGCCTAAGCTACAGACAGTATTGATAGCATTATGATTCAGGCCCAGCCCAGTAGAAACATGATGGAAAGATGTAGTCTAGAGGCAGTGGGCCTACATGCCACACTGCAAGAGCTCTTCAGCTCTCTCTTTGATGTTCAAGAAAAATCATCCCGGCTTCCAAGAAACGTTCTGTTATCATGCTAGAGGCAGACACCAGAACATCTCTATCCTCATTGTTTAACCAGAATGTTCCTGTCACTCTTGTCTCCTCTCTCTGACATGTTTTTTTAATTTGGTGCTTAACAGGATGGTGGTAGCTTTTGTTTCCTGATACTATTGGTTCTTTGGCGAGCTTATTTGTTTTAATAGAATTCTTCCCTCTTAGAAAGTTGACATTTAGAAACATCCACAGAAGCCGGTCTGCTGCAGAGGCTAGTGACATGTGGAACAGTGTGAGAAAATGGCATCCTTGGACCTTGACAAAGCTCCAAATTGAAAGACATTCAAGCTGGAATTGAGAGAGCAGGCAACGACGACATCACAAATAGTACTATTTTTCTAGTACACCCCACATCTCGGCCCTCTGAACACCCCACATCTTGGCCCTCTGAACACCCCACATCCCGGCCCTCTGAACACCCCACATCCCAGCCCTCTGAACACCCCACATCCCGGCCCTCTGAACACCCCACATCCCGGCCCTCTGAAGGCAAAAGCAGTACAGGTAACACAGAGAGACCACGGCTAAGACCCTGCTGATGCTGTGAACCTTCTGAGGACTCTGCCATTATTTTGTTATTTTACGTGTTTGGGAGTGCCTGCGTTTTTGTCTGTGTATCCCCTGTGTGTGCCTGGTGCCTGAGGAGGCTAGAAGAGGGGCCCAGACTGCCTGGAACTGAAGGTGCAGACAATGTGAGCCGCCATGTGGGTACTAGGACTCCAATGCTGGTTCCCTGGAAGAATGGTCAGTGTTCTTAACCGCTGAGCCATCCCACCAGGTTCCTCAGTACAGGTCTGCAGGACATCTCCAGAGCTCATGATTTTAGAACTCTGGGACCACATATTAGGTCATTATGGTTCATAGTTTTGTTGATGTCACTGTTTAAAACATTTTACTTTTTCTTGATTGCTAATACCTATGTCAAGCTAATGTTTTATAATTAAGAAAATCATATTCTACTCATCATACCGGCGGTAATTTTAAACACCTCAAATTTTCAGGGAAAACAATGCGGTTAGTTGGATGGTTAGTAGGACTTTCTGTGAGTGTGTGTGTGAAATCACAAGTTTAGAGTATGCTCTTAAGCTGGAGAGATGGCTCAAGGGTTAAGAGCACTGGCTGTTCTTCCAGAGGACCTGGATTCCACATCATCACCCGCATGGTAGCTTACAACCTTCTATAAAGTCTGATTTCAGGAGATCTGATGCCCTTTGCTGGCCTCAGAAAGAACTAAGCACCCAAATGGTAAGCACACATCCATACACATAAAATAAGATTAAAATTTAAATGCATATACTCTCATTTTATACCTATGGTTTATACATTTTTTTTCTTTTGCATTTGTTTTGAGACAGTTGTCCTCTTTAGGTAAGGCTGGCCTGGAACTAACAGAGATCATTTTGCCTCAGCCTCCCAACTGCTGGGATGCAGGTGTGAACAACCATGCTAGTTTGCTTTCTTGTTGATGTATTTATGCATTCATGCATTAATTAATTAACTAATTTATTGTGTCTGACAGAGTTTTGGTATTAGTCCAGGCTGACTTCCAGAATGGATAATCTCCTGCCTCAATCTCTTTTTTAAAAATTAACTAATTAATTTAGTTATTTTACATACCAACCTGAGCTTCCTTTCCCTCCTCTCTTCCTGTTCCCTCCCTCCACCTCCCTTGAACCCCCCCACCCCCCATCCACTCCTCCTCCCTCTCCATTCAGAAGGAGAAAGACCTCCCATGGGAGTCAACAAAGTAACTGCCTCAGCCTCTTAACTGCTGGGCCCACAAGAGTGAGCCATCAAGCCTAGTTTTTTGTTTCTGTTTTTTGCTTTTAAAAGAAGCTTTTATTTGTTTCTTAATATGTGCATGACAGGAAACAAAACACAAGAAGCCAGGAGCAAAGTTAGCCATTGGCAAGCAGCTCAGCTTGATGTGTGCGAGATCCCTCAAGTGTACGCACATTCCAGTAACTGAGATTATACCCTGTGGATCACACTTTCCTCCACATTGCGAATATTCACCAGCCAGAAACCCTGTGCTACATCAAGATTTTGATAACCAAGCATACACCCGCCATCTCAATCTGTCAGACAAGATTGTGATCCTGTCCTTCTTAAGCCTAGCTTTGTTTACTGTTGTTTAAACGCTAAACCAAAACACAGATTAAGTCAGGTTAAGCCATTCATTGCCCTTGGTCATGTGAACTTCAGTAAGAAAATCAGGACGAAGAGAAGAGGGAAAGAACGACACAGGGATGTCATTTTGATTTCTGCAACCATCTCCAACTGCCCGTGCTCTTCCAAGCTCTCCCAAATTCACCACTTGTGTCCCAAAAGAACATTGTGATCACTTTTCTTGTCAAAACTAAATTCTGCTAACCCTAAATATTCTGTCCTCAGTGATGCTACTTGACATGGGGACAAGTAGAAGCAGAGGGATGACTTGTTTCTCAGTAAATAAATAAATAAATGACAGTTGGGCTTCGTTGTTCAGGAGGCTTCAGGCTGAGGTCACTCACCTCAAGCAATATGTATAATATATATTAATTTATTCTGCTATAATAATTCAAGTCATTTTTGGATCACCTTTAAATTTTTGTTTTTTCAGATTCTGGCCTCTGGCTCAGTGCTTGCTGAGCACACACAGTCCTGGGTTCCAAGCCTAACATTGGGCAAGAAAATAACCCCACTATTTAAAGCTAAATATATATCAGTTGATTACCTTAATATATGTGGGGAAAAGAAAAAGTGGGAACTTCAAAATTATTACACGAAAAAGTTTCTTAAGTTCTGTTCTTTATTTTGTTTTTAGAGCAATCTTTTGCTCTTCACCCAGGTTGTCCTGGGACTCATGATAATTCACCTGTTTCGGCGTCTCGAGTGCTGGAATTATAGGAATTAGCACCATACCCAACTTTCTGAAGGCTGTTTTCTTTTGACTTTGTGTGTGTGTGTGTGTGTGTGTGTGTGTGTGTGTGTGCGCGCGCGCGTGAGTGTGTGCGTGCGTGTGTGTGCGCGCAGGCATGCCAAGGAGTGCTTATGGAGATCACGGGACAACTTTACAGAATCCATGAGAATCCATCTTCTTCTTCCCCTTTACATGGGCTCCAGAAATCAAACTCAGGCCACACAGCTTTCTAGGCAAGCTCTTTACTCGCTGAGCCATCTCTCCATGGGCACAACACAGCAGAAGAGTTTCTCTAACACCAGCGACTTGGATGAGACAAGATATGTCATCTTGGATACTTCTTTGCCCCTCTGTTGCGGGATGAGATGCAGCAAAATTGGATGAATCATCCTAATGGTGTCTAGTCCGGTTTTAAAAATGCTCGGAGAGCCCCAGCCTGGCAAAGAGTGAGGACCAGCAAGTACTAATGCTCGGAGAGCCCCAGCCTGGCAAAGAGTGAGGACCAGCAAGTACTAATGCTTGGAGAGCCCCAGCCAGGCAAAGAGTGAGGACCAGCAAGTACTAATGCTCAGCCTTTAGTCACCAGAGTGCAGCGTGCCTCACCAAATCTTTTTCCTCGTAGTGTTAACTGTGTTCCGCATGACTTCATATCTAAACTTGTACATGAGAATACACTGTCTATCCGCTTTCCAACTCACCTTCTGCAGCCCAACGCCAGCATGTCCCCCTTTCCATATTTCATTTACTAGACTTCTCATGTATCTGCATAATTTCCAGTAACTCTAGGGTGACTGATTTGAATTAAAAGAAAAAGAACTTTCTTCTAGTTGGTAAATGATTTTCTATTCAATTTTTCCCTTCCTCACTTTAAGGAAGTGAGAGAAAAAAAATAAACACAACATGAGAAGAACTCACTGGTGGCTTTTTGCAAGGGTTATAAGTTGTCTAGCCCCAAACCCTGATATATGCCCAAGCAACAAAGGATTCATTGTCAACATTCTTGTAATAACAAAAACATTGTCTGGCCCTGTGGCATGTCCTGTGCTGTACATTATTTCATTTGACCACAATCCTGTGAAGTTGGCCCTGTTGCAAATCCCTCTTGCTGACCAAGACACCATGTCTTGGGATTAGTGAGCCGTTTACCCAAGGTCACCTCCAGGGCTGGTGGGAGTCTGTTTCTGTCCTACACTGTTGTCTTTGGCTGGAAGGAATCTAAAACAAGTCCTAAAGACATAAATGGACTCATACCTAAACAGTGGATTGAGTGGATATGTGTGCTTTTATTTCTTCTTTAATACCTAAAAGAATGAAAGTAGAGTACCGAGAACACATACGCTTCTGGGGATTAAAAGTGTGTGGTTGGACTCCCAATGGAGGAGAGAAAAGAGGAGATCCAGGGGGCAACACTGACACTAATTTAAGCAAGGAAAACCTTGATCTCTGGGTACCCCCCAGCGTGCAGAAAAGGGATGGGGCTGAAGCCAAGAGGATTAGCTGACAGTTTGGAGAAGAACCAGCCCTCTTCCCCATGCCTGGCAGTTAGTCAGCTGTCCCTCTTCTGCTGTTTGAGGAGGCAGCAAGCTCACATCATGGAGCTGCGCAGCCAGACAACTTTGGAATCGTTTGGCACAACAGCATATGGATGTTACTCAGTCAGCAGAATGCTGGCCTAGGGTGTACCATGCCTTGGGTTTGATAGCCACATAAGTTGTCCATGATAGTGCACGTCTGAAATCACACCCAGCACTGGGAAGAGAACTCACAACCATCAGAAATTCAGTATTATCCTCAGTTACACAGTTAGTTCAAGACTAGCCTCTGACATGAGAGACTCTGTCTCACAAAGAAAAACAAGGAAAAGCAGTAAATGGATGTGCATTTAATTTTCATGCTAAAAGATGAAAGCTGACCTTTTTCTATGGATGAGCTTCCAAATGCTGTCTACCAAGCCCCGCCCCTTGCCTTTCCTAGTGTACACACGACCAGGTCAGGAATTCCCATGAAGCATGTAGTTCCTGTCAGGATTTTGGTGCCAAAGATCATGGAATGGTTTTGGAAAGCTTTGAACATGGTATTTTCTTTAAATAAACACAGACAAAAAGGAACTTCAAGGAATAGTGATTATACAAGGGAGAGGGGAGAAAAGGGGGCAAAATGACCACAGCACAACAGCCTGTCTTCTAAAGAAAAAAATCCCAGGGATTTCTATCTGTAATGAACTAAAGGGACACCCTACACTGTAGCCGTGAAAATGACTGAGTGGCAGAAAAAATGGAATGAAAAGGAAAATTTGTGAATTAAATACATGAAAATATCACTGGAGCTCAGCAGGGGGATTATGGAATTCGAAGACTGGAGCAAAGAAAGCCACCCAAATCAGAAACATGCAACCAGCGAAGGGCTGGTAAGGTGATTTGGAGAGTAACGGTGTTTGCTTGCCAAGCCTGTCAACCTGAGTTTGAGCTCTGAGACCTGTACGGTGGAAGGAGAAGACAGACTCCTACAAGTTGTCCTCCAACCATCACATGTGCGCTGTGGCTAAGGAGCAACCCCGCACCCTCTTACACACACACACACACACACACACACACACACACACACACACACACACAGAGAGAGAGAGAGAGAGAGAGAGAGAGAGAGAGAGAGAGAGAGAAGAAGAGAGAAGTAAATGTCATAAGAAAATTAGAGAGAGAAAGAAAGAGGGGAAGGGGAGAGAGGAAGTAAGAGGCAGAGAGAGAATGGATCAGAGAGAGAGGGAGGGAGGGAGAGAATCATTATTCATATAATTATGAATTAAGTTGGTTGACTTCAGGATGTGCCTCTTCTTGGCTTTCTCACTTAGGTTCTGGGGGCTGAGCTCAGGTCCCTGAGTTTGTGCACAAACAGATTACTGGCTGAGTTATTTCTTCAGCTCCATTTGAGAGGCTTGTTTGCTTGTTTTGAGACAGGGTTTCTTTGTGTAGCCCCGACTGTCCTGGAACTCACTATGTAGATCAGGCTAGCCTTGAACTCACAGAGATCTGCCTGACTCTGCCTCTAGACTGCTGGGATTAAGGCGTGCACCTCTGCCACTACCGGGCCACTTAAGAATTTTAACATCACCTTATTATAAGTTTCAAGTAGAGATATTAGAAAACAAATTGTTTAAATAGAAGAACTCTGGCCACACAGGTCTGTAATGTTTGAGGCAGGAAGATGGATCACCAGAGGCCTGTCTGGGCTATAGAATCAGCATAAGTCCAAGCTGGCCAACCTAGTGAGACTCAGCCTGAAGATGAGAAGTGAAAGGGGAGAGGGGATGTACAGCAGACTAGAGCATGTGGGAGGGCCTAGATCCAGTCCCTATTACAGACAGAAGACAACAAGAAAAGAAAAGAAAAAAGAAAAAGTCATATAGCAAAGAGCGGAAACTAGATTAACCCATATAGATGACCTTTGCTATAGTAGCACAAGAAGGTAGAACCGGAAGTAATTCCCTCAACATTGGTAGGGAAAACCTGTAATTCACAACCCGGCTAAGATGTCAATTAAAAAAAAAGACATTTTTTCAGATGAGATAGGGTGGAAAGTCAATATTCTCTGATTAAAGATTTTCTAAAATTCAGTGAAAATGACCACACAACATACCCAAACTTATGGGACACAATGGAAACAGTGTTAAGAGGAAGTTCAGAGCACTAAAGGCCTACATAAAGAAGCTGGAAAAATCCCACACTAGCGAGTTAACAGAACATTTGAAATCTCTAGAACTAAAAGAAGCAAACTCACCCAGGAGGACTAGATGACAAGAAATAATCAAACTGAGAGCTAAAAATCAACAAAATAGAAACAAAGAAAAAAATACAAAGAATCTATGAGATAAAGAGTTGGTTCATCAAGAAAATCAACAAAATAGACAAACCTTTATTTAAACTAATCAAAAGGTGGGGGAGAATATCCAAATTAATAACATCAGAAATGAAAAGGGAGACATAACAACAGACATGGAGGAAATCCAGAGAATCATTAGGTCATTCTTCAAAAACCTGTACTCCACAAAATTGGAAAACTTAAAGGAAATGAACAATTTTCTGCATAAATACCACTTACCAAAATTAAATCAAGACCAGATAAACAAATTAAATAGACCTATAACCGCTTAGGAAATAGAAACAGTCACCAACAGTCTCCCAACCAAAAAAAGTCCAGAACCAGATGGTTTTGGTGCAGAATTCTACAAGATTTTCAAAGAAGAACTAATATCAACACTCCTAAAATTGTTCCACATGACAGAACCTGAAGGTACATTGCCAAACTCTTTTTATGAGGCTACAGTTACCCTGATACCCAAACCACACAAAGGCACTACTAAAAAAGGGAATCACAGACTAATCTCATGAACATTGATGCAAAAATACTCAATAAAATAATGACAAACCGAATCCAAGAACAGATCAGAAAAATCATCCATGACAACCAAAATAGGCTTCATCCCAGAGATGCAGGGATGGTTAAACATACAAGAATCTGTCTATGTAATCCATCATATCAACAAACTAAAAAATAAAAACCACATGATGATCTCATTAGATGCTATATAAGCATTTGACAAAATTTAACACCTCATCATGATAAAAGCCTTAGAAAGGGCAGGGATTCAAGGAACATACCTAAACATAACAAAGGCAGTATACAGCAAGTCAACAACCAACACCAAACATCAAACATGAAATGGAGAGAAACTCAAAGAGATTCCACTAAAATCAGGAACAAGACAAGGTTGTCCGCTTTCTTCATATCTATTCAATCTATATAGTACTTGAAGTTCTAGCTAGAGCAATAAGAGAGCAAAAGGAGATCAAGGTAATACAAATAAAAAAAATGTCAAACTCTCACTATTTGCTGGTGATATGATAGTTTGCTAAGTTATTCTCCAAAAATTCTACCAGGGAACTCCTACAACTCATAAACACCTTCAGTAATGTAGCAGGATACAAGATTAACTAAAAAAAAAATCAGTATTCCTCCTTTATAGAAATGATAAACAGGCTGAAAAAGAAATCAGAGAAACATCACCCTTGACAATAGCCACGCATAACATAAAAAACTTTGGGGTAATGCTAACCAAACAAGTGAAAGACCTGTATGACAAGAACTTTAAAACTTTGAAAAAAGAAATTGAAGAATACACCAAAAAATGGAAAGATCTTCCATGCTTCTTGGGTTAGTAGAATTAACATGGTAAAAATGGCAATCTTTCCAAAAGCAATCTACAGATTCAATGCAATTCCCATCAAAATCTCAGCAAAATTCTTCACAGATCTCAAAAGAACAATACTCAACTTCATATGGAAAAACAAAAAACCTAGGATAGCGAAAACAATCCTGTACAATGAAAGAACTTCTGGAGGCATCACAATCTCTGACTTTAAACTCTCCTACAGAGCCACAGTACTGAAAACAGCCTGGTATTGGCATAAAAACTGACAGGAGGACCAATGGGACTGAATCGAAGACTGGGATATCTATTCACACATCCATGAACACCTGATTTTTGACAAAGAAGCTAAAATTATAAAATGGAAAAAAAGCATATTCAACAAATGGTGCTGGCATAACTGGATATCAACATGTAGAGAAATGCAAATAGATCCATATCTATTGCCATGTACCTTTTCTTTGAAAGCCAGGAACATGCTTTTTAACAAATGAGAGAATAATATTATATCACCTTGTTTCAAGTTTCATATAGCAATATTAGAAAGGAAAATATTTAAAGAGAGGAGCCCTGGTGACTCAAGTCTGTAATATTTGAGGCAGGAGGATGAATTAATTACAATTATAGAATGGCATTTGGGAATCAGAAGAGGAAAAAGTGAGCTGAGTCCCAAAATAATAAGGAAAAGTCAGACCACCCTAGGAGCATTTCCTACATTCAAGGGGAAGTGCTTTTTAGAAGAGAAAAATGACATTTAACAAGATGCTACAGGGTGGCATGTGGTCCCAGGGACACAAAGATGAAGACAGTTCAAGATGGACAAAACAAGCCGTGCCAAGACTGGACAAAGAAGACTGATTAGTAAGTGAATACCATACCCAAACTTCAATAGCTAATACTGTAACTTACGTTGTTCTGGGCTTTATCATATCTTTGCGAAAAATGATGATGTTATATGAGAAGTGACAATGAGCTTCTCAGGATGGTGGCGGTGGTGCTGAAGATGTCTGTGTGGTAGGTCAAAGTGATTGATGGCAATGACCGGTTTTGTCAGGACCTGAGTGTCCAGCTCAAGGTGGGGACTCCTGGCCTGACACTGTATAATATGATGGTTTCACAGTTTTTGTAAGCATCCTAGAAGACTGTTCTCTGGCTTTCAACAGTGTAGTGGAGCATATGGCATGGTCAGAAGAGCTCAGAAACACACACACTTACTTCATCCCCCAGCATGAGAAATGTTGATGCTTATAAATTCTATATGGACACAGCCCAAGGGAGAGATCTGACACCTGGAGGGATCATAATCTGGTTGATTCAGGGTTTCTATTTGATAAATTGCTTACAACCAAATGGAATTTTGTTAGCAAGGGGTGTGTGGCTGTTTCACGCTGATTCAAAATCATGTGGAGTAATTTAGTCCGATAAAGACATGGGAGAAAGATGGACTCAAAACTGTATCCATTGCGGGCACTCAAAGTGTTCAAGTAGCTTTGATGACTTTTAAGGAAATGGCATGGAACTCAGGTCAAGCTTGAGACCTCTCAGCCTTATTCCTTAGCCGTGCCTCGCAGCCTGTCAGATGTCTGTAAGTCCTCTTACTCTCATGGAACCACATCCCCTCTGATCCCCACATCCAGCCCCATGTGTGTGGGGTCGATCTAGGTATTTGCTGACATGTGTTTTCTCCCATTTTAAGATGGTCTCACAATAGAAGACAGTCTCGGATCCCAAGCAAAAGCGCACCACTTGCTCTCACTGTTGCACCGGGCAGAACTCCGGCCTAAATCCAGCTGCTGTTCATAGTTTCTGTCCCTAAAATGACCAGGAACTTAGACAACGGTTGAAGGAGAGCTTCATTCCACTTCATTTCCAACTGTTATTGGAACCAAGTCTTGACACAATCAGTCACCGCCACAGCAAGAGTGTAAGATTGCACATCATCTTTAGGGCTTTAGGTCACACAGACCGAGTGACTGCAGCCCCCACCCCCCAGCTGATGCCATGGTGAAATGGGGCATTGGCCCTAAGGATAAACCAAATTCTCTACTAGGGGAACTTCCAGGATGCTTTTCATAAACCCATCTCTGCCACTTTTTGGGAAAATAATTATTTCTCTTAAGTAAAGCAATATTTAGCATCATAAATTCTTTGATTGATCTGGAACTTGCTAGGTGGTCCAGACTGTCCTTGAATCCATAGCAATCCCCCAGCCTCAGTCTCCAGAGTACCGCATGCTTTCCACAGGCATCCAGAAAGTCTTTATAACAACAGTTACCAAATAAAATCCTGCTTTCAAGGATAGAATAATTAGAAAAAATAGGGGGTAAAAGCTCTCACTATTATTCTAGAAAGGTCTATCACAAATAATTTTCTTGATGTGCAAAATTGCTTTGTGATAGAATAAAAATGAGGGTGAAAGAAACATGACTATTTCATATTTCACTGAGAGATTGCTTATTTAACCACACTAATGTAATGTAATGGCTATTAAGGAAAGGAAGGGACAGACACGGAAACACAACCATATGAGGCCCGAATTTAGCCACAAGGTTAAAACTATCTGAAAGTTTAAACTACAAACTTCATTTTAGAAGTTGCACAGAACAAAGACATTATTTATTTCATACTGTGGCTTTGTAAGGAAGCCACCTTTTCTGGCTACACACACACACACACACACACACACACACACACACACTTTTGCTACAGACATTATCGAGCATAATGGTTTATTTTTGAAACCAGATGGCGTATGAACTGTTTCAACCAAGACAGAAACAAGGGCAAGAGCATATTTGTGGTCTTTCCAACAGTCTCTCACAGCCTTCACATTTCATGGTGACGCCAGGAAAGCAGTACTTTTCAAACTGAAGCTGAGGCATGTGATTACCCGCATCGGACCTATTTATAAACTTGTTTGAGCAAAGCGAATGCCAGATCACTGCACCTACTCTATTCGGAGACTGTGTAAGCCATTTGGTTGCCTCACTAGGCATCATTCAGGGGGTGCACAGTCCTTGAGAACCACCTACTGTGGATACCTACATCACTGCATTTAAATAACAATGGACCGGAAGAACATTGTGGAGATGCAGCAAGATGTGTAACAGAGACATTGGTCAGTGTTTCAGTGAAGGTGCCAAATCATGCAGCTGTTGAGAGGCATCCTAGAGGATGCAGGACACATCCTTTAGAGCCTTCTCAGCTGCATGCAGCCTCACAATGGTCAGAAGGCACGAACCCGACATGCTCTAGCAACAACAACTGAACTTCTGGTTGCAAATAATTTATAGTTTCCTTTTGAGTAATGAAGCAAATGCATGCTTAAATTTAAATGAGACCTGTCCAGTAACTCTGTTTCATGAGACCTATATATTTCATCAAATAAGTTTAATATGTGCATTATTCTTTAAAATCAAATGAAAGAATATGTATATATATTTCAATCCCAGTGTTACCCACAAGGTTCATGTAATTTTAAGTTCAGTCAAGGAAGGAAAATGTCATTCATGGGCTCACTGAGGAAACAAACTGCTTTACACACGTAATAGGAACCAACTAAAACAAGAGCGACTGTTACTAATGTTCTCACCATTGGATGATATATTAGCTTGAATGAAAAACTTACATGTTCACAGAATTAAAAAAAAATAGCAACCTAATACAGTTTAGTCTACAGCATACAGGAATGAATTCTCATAGTAACAGTTTTAGCATGGAATTAAATTCAATAAATATGAAGTAGGGAGAAATTAATAAAAATAATTATCTTAAAAAGCCAAATATAGGAAATAAGCTCATTCAATAAAAGCTAAACCAAGGTTCTTGCTTGGACAGAACAGGTCAGTGATGTCAAGATGGTTCATGGTACTGAAATGTAATGAAATAAATAGGTGTGCAAAAGAAGTGGAAATTATCTTGGCTAAGACTCTAGGGGTGCCTCACTGGGGACAGTCTTAGTCATTCATTGTTTGAGGAAAGGTAACCGCAGAATTGTGCCTGGCACACCTTTCAGGAACAACTCTCATCCCCATGATTCTCTCTCTTCTTACTTTTCTTCATTCTGTGCCATTCTTTGGAGCCTTTTTCTAGATCCTTCCATTGCACTTGGGATGTCTGTCTGGACTGCTTCTAGTCTGCTTTGTCTCCATTGAAACCCAGCTTTCCCCAGGGTTGCTACTAACCCTTATGTTGCCCTGAGCCGGAGGTTTCTGCCTGCCCAGGGCTCCCCACATCCTCTCTTAGAATGATTTGCGACCATCACTCTGCTTCCCCTGTGAAGGTCTGCACTCCACCTATAATCATTCCCTTTCCTGCTGTCACCAGCAGCCTTGGCCATTTCCTCACTTTTCTCAATGACTTTGCTTCAGCCTTTGGGCTTGTGCCATTGTCTTTGGCCAACATCCATGCCAGTGTTCTCTCTGGCACCTTGATCTGCTGGACTATTTCCCCTACGCCTTTGACCTCCATTTCCCTTTGAACTACCCACTCAAACTGATGTGTCTTAAACACTCTTATCAGTTGGGAGGTGCTTATCTCAGAGTGTGAACTTTGCTGGTCCCTTCTTTGGTCATCATGGGTTATTCCTTTCCATAATTTCTAATCTGATCCGGTCCGGAGACATTTTTGCTCCTGGTACAGCATTCACTATTTTGGTACCTCCGTCCCTTTCTTTTTGGGAAACTTTGCCCTTCCACTTTGGGTCTTCTTTGACACTGTGCACTGCAAGTATGATATTTTAAAATGATATTCAAATTAAATATAGCAGTAGCATCCTTATAGCTCCAGGCTTGCCAGCTATACACACTGTTAGTTCTTGCCCTCTAAATGGCTGATATAAAGCCACTAAAAAATGTGCATCGAATCTAATGTGGATCTCCATTACTCTCAAATATGGTGCCATCATTGCTGGGAGTTAAGGATTCCCTCATCTCTATTCTTCACCTTTACTCGTTCTCCTCACTAGCCTAATTTAGTCTTCATAATTCAACAGACTTATTATGTAATTTTTGTGTGTGAACTTTTGCCTGCATGTGTGCATATGTACCCTGAGTGTGCCTGGCGCCCAAGGTGGCCAGATCGCCTGGATCTAGAGCTATGACTGGTGGTGAGTAGCAGCAACAAGTGCTGTGAACTGCTAAGGCACTGTCCTGCCCATCTCTTGACCATATTTCTGTGTAGCTTTATTCTACCTGTCTCCGTTTAAAATGGTCTTCATCAGGAAGGGGCTATATTTTTAACTTCATAATTAGCAAGGGGACTCCTATACACATTTAGACAAGATGAAATGGAAATGTTGGCTAAATATTATTATCCTGTGCTCTTTCATGCCAAGCATCAAATATTTGAGACCGAACATGTTGTGTTTTTTTGGGAGGTAGTGGTAGAGTGCTACTTCAAAGACAGAAGCCCTGCAAGTGTTCCCATTTATACAATACACACCAAGTAGGATTTTTGAGCTACAAAATAAGGATTCTGGCTCATGGAAATTCACTGAAACACTGAAATCTGCAAGAGTCTGGCCTAACAGAGCAGCATGATCCATGTGCTAAGAATGTGATGCTGAGTGAGAGCCAGTATTTCCATGAAAAAATTAGGGGAAAGACTATATCAAAATGTTATTTCTCAGTTAAAAGTTCATACTTCAGGAAGTTCCTTGATTAGACTTCCCACCTCAGGGAGGGGTTGTTTTAGAGGAGTTCCAACACTAACACAGTTAATGTAAAGCTGTCACCACAGGGTGTATATAAGACGCTATGTGTCTACCTGGGGCCACCATCTATGTCCAGATTCCTGCCAGTCTACCTGGGGCCACCATCTATGTCCAGATGCCTGCTAGTCTACCTGGGGTCACCATCTATTTCTAGAGACCCACCAGTCTTTATGGGACCACCATCTCTGCTGCACTCATTCCTGGCCCTGTTGGGTGACTGTGTTATTGTGATTTTATAAAAACACAAGAGTCTCATTTCTGCCTCTAGTGTTTCTACCTCATCTCCCCTCTTACATTATTCTGAAGGTCCCTTTGGTTCTATGCTTTCTATTTTTCCTGTTACTATGTCACTCTTTGACTATTCTTTGAAGACAACAAAAATTGCTTAAGCGGAAATAGAAGCCAGTGCACATTAAATCTTCAAAGTCAAAGGTAAAATGATTCACCTTGTAAACACTGAGAAGTAAAGGTTGTTTGAATTGCACTAAATCAAATTCACAGATTTTTTCCTTAAAAAAATTTGTGTCATGTTAAAAGATTATGTGTGTGTGTGTGTGTGTGTGTGTGTGTGTGTGTGTGTGTATGTGTGAAGTTTTTCCCAAAATCATCCTGGCAATCACTAGGCTGTAGATTAATGAAAGGTAATGCTATTACCTCTCTCAGATTTGAATCTAGAATTTTACAGAATTTTTCAAGCACTCAAAATAGTGAGGGAATGAAGTTTTTTGAGTTTAAAGTGTATTTGTGGCCAGGTGGTGGTGGCACATGGCTTTAATCCCAGCACTCGGGAGGCAGAGCAGGTGGATCTCTGTGAGTTTGAGGCCAACCTGGTCTACAAGAGCTAGTTCCAGGACAGGCTCCAAAGCTATGGAGAAACCCTGCCTTGAAAAACCAAAGAAAAAAAATTTGTGTGTATTTAAGCGTCTTTTCACTGTCACCTGACAATTACAGGTCTGGCTATTTGCGACACACACTTCCCCCTATGTTGCTTTGCTTTTCATCATTCTCCTTGCCTTTCATGGCCTCTTTTGCTTTTGAACCTACCAGGTAAAGCGTATGCGAAAGAGAATCTGGAAACCATTTTCATTTTCTCATCAAAGGGTGATAGAGTGAGATCTTGAACTTTAACTAGCAGGAGTTAAAGGATGGAAAAATGTTCAGCTTTTTAAGCTGTGCCGCCCAAGCTACACATTGGAGTTTGAGTTTTGGTCCAACATAAACAGGACAGGAAGGGAGTAGCACCGAAGGCTGCAAGCCTTCATCAGAGTCTGCGATCTAATGGGGGTGTTAACATGGCAAGCGCACACACCTTGAAAGGGCAGTTTAACTGTACCCAGGGCAACTCACACAGCAAGTGTCTGCTAGAGACTGGACCTGTCCCCCCACTCGTTTCAGATGTTCCGTTTCTCGACAGTGTATTAAAGCAAGGCCTCGGTCAAATAGGGGCACTGGAGAAATGGAGGAGGGGAGCTAAGCAACTGGACGATTTCTTCCTACTGTGATTCTCTTCTGTGGAATAGGTGTTTATTTTTACTCTGTGCCCCCTGTTGTGTTATGTACATGTTAATATGGATGTGTCATATGTGTAGACCTGTGTGTAGAGGCCAGAGGAGTAGGTAAATGACAGGAGTTTTTTCCTGATTGCTCTCCATATTTATTTTTGAGACATGGTCTTACAGGGAACCCAAAGCTCATTTATTCAGCCATGCTTTCTGGCCAATGAGCGTCAGGGATCCACCTGTCTCCATTCCCCTCTCCATTGCTATGGTTACAGGAGAGTATTGACATGTCTGGCATTTTGCATGGAGATGTGAACTCATGTATGCATAGCAGGGAGCTCTATTTATTTTTCAAGATAAGGTCTCATGGAGTCAGATCTCGCCCAAGCTACTCTTGAACTCACTATGTAGCTGCAGGTGATCTTGAGCTTTTGATCCTCCTGCTTCTCCCCACTAAGTGCTGCAATTGCAGGCATAGACCTTTTATTTTTTTTTGAGACAGGGTTTCTCTGTGTAGTTTTGGAGCCTGTCCTAGCACTCTCTCTGTAGACCAGGCTGGTCTCGAACTTACAGAGTTCTGTCTCTGCAATGCTGGGATTAAAGGCATGTGCCACCATCGCCCGGCTCTTTTGTCCAGTTTTATGCTGGTGCTGTGGATGGAATTCAGGCTTAGTGCATGGCAGCCAAGTACTCCATTTAGTGAGGGGCAGCTCTATGTCTTCAGGTGGGACTACGGCTGAGTTCTTCATATGCATTTATTATCAGCAGGTGGAGAGACAAACAACATCAATTGGAATCATCTTATAAAGGAGGACAACCCTGGAACTGGTGGGCTTTGAAGATAAAAGTCCTGGAAGTATTCAGGGGAAAATCCAGCAGAACACATGGTTGCTCTACAGATAGGAGCTCTTTCTCTGTTACTTAACTCTTGCTTCATTCATTCAAAAATATGTATGGACATCTACTACAGGAGACCCAATAAAGACAGCGAAGGTCCCTATTCCCAGAGGGATAGCAATATACAAAGCCAATAACAAGTAAGTAACCATCAGAGATAATTATGTACCGGGTACGGGATAAGGGAGAGAGTGGTGGGTGGCTGCTTTAGATAGGTGGCTGGGGAAAGGGATAACATCAAGTTGAGATTTGGTAGACCTGAAGAGGCCAGCTTTTATCACAGTCCAAGCATAGAACATTCCAGGCAGAGGAACAACCTGTGCTTCAGCATGTGCCTAGGAGTGTGGGGGCCCCATAGGGAGCTTCCAAACATGGAAAGCTGGTAAAGAGTGACACTGGCCTCTCTTCCTCTGCCTCTCACACACACCATCTCCAATTCCTGTATGTGCAGCAAAGGGACGGTTTACTATTTTAAGAAATTGCTGACTGTTGCTTAGACGTAGCTTTGGTTACTCAGCCTTAAAGTCCTAGCTACCTTCCTGTTGTAGTCTGTTTCTGGGACAAACACCATGACCAGACACTCCTTAGGAGAACAGGTTTATGGGTCAGGGTTGGAACTCAAGCAGGAGTATGGAGCAGAAATGATAGAAAAAGCTGCTTGCTGGTTCTCTCCATGCTTAGCTGGCTTTTCTCTAGACCCAGGACTACCTGCTCAGCGGATGGTATCAGCCTCCTGTGTCAATGAGAATTCAAGATAATCCCTTACAGACACTGATAGGCCAACGTGATCCAGGCAACTCCTTTCTAGGCTTTGTCAAGTTGACAGTTAGAGCCAATGAGGACACTGGCTGTGAAAGAGTTTTTAGGATATGTCCCTCCCTTGAGACAAAATTTTCAGAGACAATTGGGTGTCTAAGGGTGCGTGTAGGTAGAACAAGAAAGACAGAAGCAAACACAGTAAATAAAACTACACAGAGAGACTGACTCAACCTGAATTCATTTTACTTCAACATAGGAAACACCAATCCTGCTTTTTATTTTTTTATCTTCAGAGACTAGAGGAAGAGCAAACAGGAAGAACAGGAGCAAAGAGAGCTGTTGAGTTAACATGGAAAAAATCTTTTCAACCATTTCATTATCTAAAGGGCATGGACTTTTATGGCCATGTGTGTATTTTTGGCACTCCAGTGGAAAGTAAGAATTTTATCTGTTGACCCACTTGTTTCTGGGTGTAAGAGTCACCCTTCACTAACCCCCTCATTTTGCAGGCGGCGCACGTGCAGATTGTACCTCCGGTCCACAAGGCAGAAGAGGAAGACAGAACAGGGGAGGAATGGAAGCTGAAATCACATCGTGATTTCTGCATCGTTCAGCTGGATCCAGGACTTAAGCACAAGGACACACAAGACCACACTTTTCTGTCAATGCTCTGTCAATCATTTGCAGAGTTTGCTAGTTAAAAAGTCCCCTCCAAAATTTCTTCTTAAAAATTCCAGGCGGAGCCAAGCCTTTGAAAGATGATTTTATGACATATAGATAATCGACAATTTTCTCTGTGAGCTTTGCATTCCTTTTGAATCTCCAGGCATTTTTTTTGTTGTTGTTGTGGAGAAAAGACTTATGTGGTGCAAAGAGGGAGTAAAACAAACTGTCAGTAAGTTGAGTTTATGGTCTTTTCTTCCTGTTTTCCTCCGAAAAGGTGCAATTTAAGCAAATGATGTCATCACCTTTGAAACTTGTCCTTAAGCTCCTGCACCTTTTAATAACCGCAGCATTATTTGTTTCTGTGTAGACAAGGCCTCCGTCATGCGCACAAGCACAGTGATACAGCTGAAAGCTGAGGGGCTGCTGAAATGCCAGAGATAAGGAGGGCTGTAAAGGCCGGCTAACAGCGCCCCGTGTTTACTCTCCTGTGATTTATGCTGAATTTATGATGGCTATTAGGAGAGAAACACTTCAGCGGATCAAGAGCACAGTCAAGACCTCCTCATTAAACACATCTGCCCTTCCCCAGAGAAGTGGTCCCTGTTTCAGTAAAAGCACTAGAAATACATAATTAAAATGCAAACATGAAGCAAGTCAGTAGGAGCAATTAATTTTATGGCTGTGCTGTAAGAATGTAAATCTCTTTTATGGATGCCTTTCTTCTTTTTTTAACCTCACTTTATCTTCTTTATGAGAATGTAGACCTTTCATAGTGCTATACATAAACCTGATCATTAGCTCTATACCACCTAAAACGTGGGAGCCAATACAACGCAATGACAGACTGGGTAGCAATGTGTGGATTTCTGAAGTCATCTTATAAGATTGGCCAGAAGTTTCTTCCTATAAAGCCACCTCCCCATTTGTTAAAGTGTTCTTAGAGTTGGTTTGCATTGGGCTGAGGTCCGTGAAATCCCTTGACAAACAATGAAGTGATGAGTAAGAGTAAGGTATCATTCCAGTTCACATTTCTAATCAATTCTAATATGGCTAACACACAAGCCAATAACAGGTTGAAGAACGTAAGCATGCCACTGCTAAGGAACCAAAGAACTCCTAAGACAGCAGACATCATAAGAAATCCAGAGCCTTTCCTAGATGGAGTGGTTTCATTCTCACGGAGTTGTGAACCAGGAGAGAATGTATGTGTTTCCACTGACCTATGTCAGGGAACAATTAAGAGCTGTTCTGCTATGATAGAGAACCTTTTGAATTCTATTTCTCTCTCCCAACACTGTAATGGCCCCATTCATGACAATGCTTCACTGCATGGTGCCAATGGAAACAGTTCGTGCAAGATTTATCACCCTGAGAAAATAACAGAAGTCAAATGTGAGTGGTAGCAACATGTAGTTGCAGGGACTGCGTTGTCATGGGCTGTCCTCCATGTGACAAGCCTGTCTCTGGTTCACCCTCCTTGCCAGGATAACCACTGGGTTCCCCCTCTTCCCAGTTTTCTCCTGCTGTTCTCATCAGCGCTTTTGACTGAGTCCTCCAGTTAGAAAGTTTGTTTCATAGACACCCCAAGGAGGTCGCTTCTCGGTTTTGTCTGGAGAGCAGTTGTACTCTACCACAAACCGGAAGTCAGCGTCCCCAACAGATGCTTTCACAGCCACGACCAGTTACAGCTTCTAGCAAAGAGATTTAACCATGCTCCGTATTTACCTTCTTTACTTCGTATTTTTGAAGGACCTCACTTGCCAGCCATCTCACCTCAGTCAAGGACAGCTTGCCTGCAGACCAGTCTAGGAGAATGCTTTTTTTTTCCTAACCAGAGAGGAAATTGCACAGGAATATGGAAAGTATTATAAAACCATGCATAAATACTCACAGTTTGGGTTTGGCAAGCAGAGGTGGTGGTTCCTTAGTGGGCGAAAGCAGGGCAGCTGGTGTTGGAGGAGATTTATTGCCGTAAGCTTTGCCATTAATCAGCCCGTTGACTCCGTGGCCGGGATGAACTCCATTGGTTTCCCTCTCTGCTGAGTTGAATTGCATTTGAAGGGCCGCCATGTTAAGTCCTAAGTCGGGGCTGTTCACCTGCTGGATTTCAGGTGGTTTCTGCGACAACAGCTCGTAGGAACCTGTCTCCAGGATTGGAGGGGGAGGTGGGAAGTGGTGGTCGTGATCACTGTTGGCGTCTCCCATTGAGTCATAGCTACAGTTCTCAGAGTTGGCTAAAGAAGGGGGCAAAAGAGGAAGAAAGTAGTAAGATGCTACCTGTTCAACAAATGATTTCATACTCACAGACCCGGTAGGTACCCTTGCATGTCATTAGGGAGGAAGAGCTACCCTGCTGTCATGGGATGAGGGAGCATATCGGCCTGGTGGCCTTGTTCTGAGGGGCGACTATTGTCTCATTCCCCTACTGAACACACCTATAGAAAAACTAACTGCTGATTCATTAACAAATCGCCTTAAGAATGTAAGATAAGGCGTTATTAAACATGATATCGCAAACAATATCGATCCAAATGCTTTATCCTTTGATCTCCCATTGGACATCAGACCCATCCTCACTGACAGCCCTTAAGTTCAAAAGGGTTTAAGCGCATCCTTTCTGAAGCTGGGGAAAAGAAGTTCTGAGCCCAAATGAAATCCCTGAAATTCTCCTGAGTACATAAAAATTTCCATGCCAGTTAGGAAGTTATGTTGTCTCGACGACAGCGTGGTAGACAACAGGTTTGAAAATGTCTCTCAAAAGACTAGAAGTATCTTGAGGTCATACCCTCTCTGAATCACTCAGCTTTCTAAGAGCCTGGCAGACCTTTCGGAATGCACCAACCAATGATTATTGAGGTACATAGAGAACCAAGCAATCTATTGGTCATGTTTGGCACACAGTCATGAAAGATATTGCATTACCAGGTTTTATTGCTCAAACCGAGTCTTGTTTTTGCTGTTACTGTTTGGAGTCGGCTGTGGTTGTTTGATGGGACGCTCTTCAAGCTGACTGGAAACTGACATGCCGTGATGCTGTCTGCTATGGGACTCCCGAGACAGCACTGTGGTTCCCAACGGGTGTTCGCCGTGGTTGTGCATGTCAACCATGTCCCAGTAAGGCGAGCCTTATTTTCCCTATTTATCTTACTGAGCATACAAAAGCCTTGACATTCCCCAAGCTTGTTCTGGTTGTGCCTCTGCTGCCACCTAGCCCCCAAGTTCTTGCTCTTCTAGAAACCAGGGCCATCGGATAGCCATCTACTTACTGATGCCCTGCTGTGTTTCATTATGCCTCTTGGCTTGGTCAAAATGATCAGTTTAAACTTTCTATACAATGGGCTTGAAAGATGAGAAAGCTAGGACAAGCCGAGGTAAAGTCCATCAGTAGAAAACTCACCTGGACATACAAATAAAAGTAAAGATCTGTTTCTTCTTATGGTTTTCCCTAGAGATTTGTTTTAGAGTTTGGATGTCTGTGTATTTTTGAACACTGGGTTAAGCAGTACAATATTTTATCTTTCGTGTCAGAGCTGCTTACTCACATGGATATATACTGAGGGGAAATTTGATTTCTAATATCTTTATAGTTTCTCTCTGTTTCACTAGCTTGTATTCCTTTCTCAGAAGTTCCCATCGTGATTTACAGAGTGACACATTTGGGCAGGTTTCTGCAGGTCCTCTCCACTGCTTAGGACTGTGACTGCTCCCCTGACTTAAAGGTGGCGTTCTGAGGTGAGGAATCCTAGCTTAGCATGAAGATTATCAGTTCCATTGTTTCTGAAACCACAATTGCACGATTTTTAAAAAATTGGCCCCAAGAGTGAGTACGTTACTGTGTTTGTCATCACCACCTCCACAGCTCCGTGCCTCCAAGATGAGACATTCTATTGCTAGGAGGACCTTGGAGGGGTCATGAACATTCCTAGGAGCTGAGCGCTGCCCCTGGGACAGTGGCTGCCTGTCTTGGGGAACTACTTGCACAAAGACTGAGTAGGAGGAACCAGGTGCTTTTGATGCCCACGTACCTGAGGTGATGAGAAGCTGCGCAGTGCTTGTCACTGATCCGTAGTCATTTTTGGCTGAGCAGGTAAAGATGCCCGCATCTTCAGGAAAGCTCTCAGCAATGACAAGGGTGCAGATCTCCTCTGGAAGCAAAATGACCAAAACAATGTGTTAGAGGGAAACTGTCAGAGAAGTCATGAGAAGTGAGCCCCAACATCCTCTAGTTTCCCCAACTTTAGTGGCTCTTTCTTCAATGAAACCAGCACCAGTGAATGGGAGCCAGTCTGTCTCAAAACATATCTGTCAAACACAGTGGGGAAGAATTAACTATGGTCAAAGTGTTGCCTCACAAGAATTCTTTTTCTTTATTAAAATAGTTACACACACACACATACACACAAGCAGCCAGTACAAAGATAAACAAGCTAAAAGTGCAATCTCTTTTTACAGTCTGACTATTTCTATAGCTAATGCTCCTTATTATGTCTCCAGGAGTAAACACAAAGAATTTATTGTGTTTAGCTCTACAGAATAATTATGATGGCTTTAAAAACATATAGATATTACCAAAATATTTTTGAGGTAGTATTTCAGGGTTCAGTGTGCACCTTTTTCTTTCGTTTTTTATTTTTTGTTATCAAGTACTGAGGTCTGTGGCCCTCTGTGAGCATTAGAGCCGTCCCCCACTCCCGACAATCTGATGATGCTCATGACAGTTCAACTAGCAGGCTGCTGGAGATTTTCCTTAGAGCTGGAAATGCACCATTCCTTGATGCGAAATTGCTCTGATCCTGGGCAGATCCGGGGACCACTGTTGACTAAGTGCTGTTGAAACTTCAGCAACAGGCAAAGCTCATGGCGACCATGTTGCTACCACAGTGAAACATACATAAATTTTCAAGCTATGAGATGACACGTAGTATTCAATTTGATATCAAGGCAGGACGGGGTGTGCCAAACTAGATTCACTGTACAGCACAAGCTGAATCAATGACAGAGCTTAAAGGGGCAGTGCGGAACTGACAGCACAAACATGACAAGTTTCCATTCATACGGTGTGTAAACAGGTCAAACCTCCTACAGGAGTTGAGTGGCTGCTGTGGCCAGGACACGGGAAGCTGCTGCTCGGAGTGGAGGAGGTTGCCAACATGTCGAGGAGGAAGTGCTGAAGAATCTGCCACACAGGACTGTGTCCCAGTGGCACACTGTGCACTTGAAGAAAGAGTATTTCCTGTCATGAACTTCTTTCTTTTGCTTCGGTAAAGAAGATTAAAAGATCAGAGTCGGGCCGGAGAAAGGTTGCAGTGGTTAGGAGCAGTGCTTCTCTTCTGAGTTCCAAACTCCAGGCACCCACATAGTGGCACACAATCTGTAACTCTGGTTTCAGGGGACTCAGTGCTCCCTTCTGGATTCTGTGAGCACCAGGCACACACATGGTGCATTTTCAGACAAGAGAGGAGAGTAATGGGTGTCTGTTGCTTATCTATTTAAATACTAAGCAAGGTAAACAAGTGAGATTCTCCAAAATATAAAGAAATTCTTCTAATGAAGATGCTTAGGCAGTCTTCTTCTTCCTCTTCTTTTTCTTTTTGTTGTTGTTGTTCTTCCTCCTCTTCCTCCTCCTCCTCCTTCTCCTCTTCTTCTTCCTCTGCCTCTTTTTCTTCTTCTTATTTTTGTTCTTCTCATTGTTGTTCTTCTTGCTATTCTTCCCCCTCCTCCACCTCTCCTTCTTCTTTTTGAAGAGTACGAGCAAATGAGTTTCAATTTCAGCAAGAGGGAAGAAATAGATTAAAGGAACCAACAGCCTGACTAACAAAAGGTTGTATGATATGAAGAAAAACTTCCGAGAGAAAGCCTGGAACCTCTTCCATCACAGAGCCTAGACACTCACAATCCACCCAGTTAGCAGCTGTAATATTCTATAGCTGCAGGTGTGAGATCATGGTGCAGGGTTTCTAGCCTCGAGTTCTTTGTAAGGTTCAGGGGGTGAGATACGGCAGCATGGAAGGAAGAACTCGAGTTAGACAATCTCTAGATGGATCTCAACTCCAGAGTCTTCAGGCCCAGTGCCTTTGGCATGAGGGTGTGCCTAGCCTTCCTTCTCCCTTCCCTCAAAACTGTGCCACCTTTAAAGGAAGGCAAGGCAGGTGCAAGTGGGAAGACTTAGCAGAAAGTTCCAGTTTGCTAAAGGCAAATAGTCATTTAAATATAAGGTGGAAATAGGAAAGAATTAAACATTTTAGGTAATTTTCAAAATAGAAATGAGAAAAAAAGAAAACATTTCAGCATTTATATTTGTTTCAGATGGCTGGAGAAATCAAACTGCAGGTTGACCATGTAATACCTTTTAAATCTTTCCAGATATTAGATATTCTATAATTATTCCACAATCACAAGATCCTTTTTTGTTCTTTTCTCCATAGTTTTTAGTAGCTTTACAATTCTTCTAACTCAGTCCATAAAGACAAATCTAAACACGGTTTCCTGAATTATCTTTCCTTTTTCTTTTTAAAAAAGTCCTCTCTATATATTTAAATATTGTGAATTTATATTTTGGGCACATGTGTAATCTCAATGCTTGGGAGGTATGGCAGGAGGAACAGGAGTTCAAGGACAGGCTTGAGCTGTGCAAAGCTAGCAGGGGTCAGATGAGAACTGGCCTCAAACCCGAAATCAATCAATCAAACAAAAGACTCTCCAAATCTTCCCACCACTCCAGCAAACAACAACAAAACAAATGCTTTGAGTAGATAATACATATACATGATAAAAATTTTATACAAATACATGGTATAAAACTTTTATAATACAAGGTACAAATGGGTGTTTAACTCTTAAATAATTATGTGAAAATTAATTAACCTCTTAATTAATTAACCTCTTAAGTAATTATGTTAAAATTTTTATGAGAGTTTAACTTAAATTTAAGAGAGACTGAAACATACACTTACATGATATACTTACAAGATACACTTACATCTGCACATTTTTATTGCTTACAGAGACATATAGACACAATAATAAAGGTCTAATTATTGTGATTCACACAGGTTTTTCCCACTATGTATGAGAAGTACAGTAACCTCACAAGAACGCAAAGATAGTTATTTCAAGTAAAGGGTAGCTTGAGTTGTTCATAATGTAATGAAATGATGGCATCACTGGAGTTTCCTGATCTACAAATATTGAAAAATGCTTGCTATAGAAGATCACAACCTGAAAACATGTTTTGGGACAAGATAGCATGATCACACAGAATCGTGCTGCATCAAAAGGGTCTGAGGGTGGCAACCTTGGCCTTCATCTGACTCCGGATGGTAGAAGCGACTTGAGAAGTCCTTCCAGGTCTCATCAGTGAGTAACACGAGTTATATGTTTTTACACTTTATGATCAAAATAGTCCTTTAAGAGATACATTTGAAATACCAGTGCGAATGTGAGTTGAAGGGGATAGCACTCTACACAGTTTTCTCTAGTTCTTAATGTTTGCCTAAGCCTGCTGAGTTCAGTGTTGGGGGGCCAAGGGTGGACGGACAAAGCCTGCGAGTTCAGTGTTGGGGGGGGCGGGGGCGGACGGACAAAGCCTGCTGAGTTCAGTGTTGGCAGGGTGTTTGATTCCAGTTGCTGTAGCATTGACAACAGCAAAAGGCAAAACATACCGAAAAGTTAAACTTAGGTTGCATACTAATTGCACAACAAATTTCAACACTGTATGTCATTAGAAACAACAAACAAACAAACCAATCAACCAAAAAAGGCTTAAGTTAATAGCACATTGTGTGAAGCAGGCAGCTGTGCAGGGGCTGATGTAAATCCAGGCAGACCCACCTTCTCGTCTTTCCAGTGGAAAAGGCCCCCATCTCATGATATACACAAGAGTGTAGCACAATTAATAAAAACCCAAAGGCAAAAATTGGGGCTCAATCTGAAGGTCAGAAAAGCAAAACAGCCTGCTACTTGCTCTTACCTCTACCTCAGTCTAAAATGGCAATCCTGCCTCCAGGAATCTCAGAAGGAGACTGTGTGTGAGAGCTGTCTCCTCCCGTTTTATAGTCCATTATGGGTCTGGGATTAAAGGCGTGAACCACTGGGATTAAAGGCATGCAACGCCTGGTTTCTACGGCAAATAGTGTGGCTACTGGGATTAAAGGTATGTGTCACCACTGCCTGATCTGGAAGGCTGATCAGTGCGACTGTTTTACTCTCTGATCTTCAGGCAAGTTTTATTTATTAAAATGCAAATGAAATGTCACTACTCCTGGGGACTTGGCAAACATTATAGATGAAGAGTGCAAAGCTATGATGTGTAATTTACATTTAAGATACTTTGTCATTTTTAAAATTGGTGGCTCTACTCACAGAGGAGATGAAAATCTACAAGCTAGAAAAACGAATTGGTCACTCTGGTTTCGTGTGCTTCATTTGGCTCTTGATGGATGCCCAGGATCCTTCCTCAATATTTAAATCTGTGTAAGTTCAAAACTAGAATGCCTGTGTTCCTCGGCAAGACTGGCGATATTTCTGAGGGTTTATTTATGAGACTAGTTGCAGAGGAGCCTTTCCTTTGATAGGATCTTGACTCTTTCCCGGTGCTTGCCAGAGCTGCCTATGATAAGAATCCCCTGCAGTGAAGGACAAATGTGCTGATGCCTCAGCCCCTTCCGCTCACCTAAAGTCTGGCTAAACAGTTCTGGAATGGAGCCGAGGGACTTCTTAAAAATATACTTGCCAGATGATTTTTGTATTGAGATAAGTTCTAAAAAAGTGAATTTCAAACATTTATTAGAATGAACAGAAGGTGAAACACCTTGTGTTTGACCTGGTCACGTGGGTGTATGCAAACTATGTATACAAACATACATACAGACACACACAGAGACACAAACACACACATATATGAACAAGACCACACACATAGTGGTAGAAAATTTACAGAAAACTCTAAACAGGTACACTACTATTTTTTTTAATTCACCTACTTTTTGTCTGAAAATTTTATTGCATTTATTGTGTGTGACTGTGTGTGTGTGTCTGTGTGTGCATGTATGTGTATACACACCCACACCACATCCACACCACAGCTCATGTGTGTGTGACAGAGGACAATTTTCTAGAGTCGATTCCTTCTTTCACCCTGTGAAGTCTGGGAACCAAATGCAGTCCTGACAGCATGAACCTCTACCAACCTAGTCATCTCATTGGCCGTGCCCCTCATTCTTTTTTCCTTTTGTATTTTGAGATGGGGTTTTCTATGTAGCTCAAGCCACGGCCCTGCTTCTTGGTTTTGCTAGCTCTGGAATTATAGGTATGTATATTTTAAAACATGGTAGTTGCAGAGGAAGGCTGGGAATGCAGCTCCATGGCAGAACACTTTTGCTCAGCAAGAACAAGGGTCTGGGTTCAATCCCCAGCACTGAAAAATGAAAGAAGGTCACCGTCCACTTTGATGACTCATTTCGAACCATGATTGGAGAAGTGGTTGAAAAGCAATGCCTCCTAAGGTCGACAAGATGGTTCAGAGGGTAAAGGCGCCTGGTGGAAAGCCCGATGACATGTGTTCAATCCTTTAACCCACATGAAGGAAAGAGAAAACCATCTCTTCAAGTGTGCTCCGAAGTTCACAACTGTGGTCTTACTCACCCCCCCCAAATTGTAAAATGTGAAAATAAATAAAGAAACACTGCTCCATAACCCTGAGCCCCGTTCCCATACTACTTAATATCCATCAGTTCTGAATGTTTGAGATATTAAGGGGAGAGCTTGAGACTTGGGTTTCTGACACATTCAAAGGATACAACCATTTGATTAAAAAGGTCAGTGAATAGAAAGAAGACAACAGAATGGCAGAGGCTGTGAGGTTGCCTTGTGGGATTTCTAACATTGGGCAGTCTTGGTGTTCCAGGTGAAGCAGATAGAAAGTGTGGTAATAATTCAAGCTGGGGCCTCCACATCAGTACAACTTGCCATGCAGGAAGTGAGAAACTACTGGAAAGGTATAAGGCCTGGGAGTTTTGCTTTATTTTCTTAGTTCTGTTTTGTCTTCTTTTAATTGAATGTATGTGGTTATGAGCATAAGCAGATAAGGGTAAAGAAAACCTAGAACATTTGTGTTCTAAGAGGTTTTGGATAACTAGTCCAAAGCTCTCATCCCTTCACGTTTGATCTCTAGAATATGGCTAATTAGTATTGCAGTCCAAATTCTCAAGGTAGGCTGATGGAGGAAGGTCATTGGCTAATAAAGGAACTGCCTTGGCCCATTTTATTGGTTAGGACATAGGTAGGTGGAGTAAACAGAACAGAACGCTGGGAGGAAGAGGAAGTGAGCTCAGACTCGACAGCTCTCATCTCGGGAGCAGACACCTCAGAGAGAGATGCCATGCTCCCAGCTCCCAGGCAGACGCACACTATGAAGCTCCGACCCAGGATGGACAGAGGCTGGAATCTTCCCGGTAAGTGCACCTAGGGGCGCTACACAGATGATTAGAAATGGGCTAAATTAATATGTGAGAATTAGCCTAGATAGAAATGGGCCAAGCAGTGATTAAATGAATACAGTTTGTGTGTTGTTATTTCGGGGCAAAAGCTAGCCGAGCAGGCGGCTGGGGTGTTGGGGACGCAGCCCCGCCGCTGCTCCTTATTACTACAAATGGCGCTCCATTTAGTCCATTTGGTGATGGACTAAACCCACTTAAAAAACCTGAGAAGGCTTAAAAATAATGGAGAGAGAGTTTAACACAGATTTTTGATGTTTGTTGGTGGTGTGCTGTAGAGAGATTTCCTGATTCGGCAACAGCAGCATAAAAAACGCTGTGTCATTTTAAAGCACAGCTCCTTGGGGCTGTGCTGTCAGTGCAAACTCTGGCTTTAAAGCATTTCAATGGCTTTTATGGGACTGGATGTTTCTGTTCCCGCTTGGGATAGGAAGGAGAGTGCTCTGAGACAGTGCTTATGGCTCTCAGCGCTCCCCGCCTGGACCTGGGCAGACGGCCGAATCAGGCTTAGGCAGGCGGAAGAGCATGGCGGATTCCTGCCACCATACAGAGACGTGTTTTCAGACTGCGCAATGCTCTGTGTGTCAGATTTGGATGTAACTTGGATGAAAAGAATTTCTGTGCTGCATGCTCAATCTCAGAATTAAAGTGCTGAGTGCCGCTCCTACCTGGCGGCCCCAGAGCTAGCACAAAATGGTACGTCCTCCATTTTGAAATTTTCCTGACTCAGCTTTAGCTGCAAAACCCTGCAGCTCATTAAGAGGTCCTGCCACGAAACACTCAAATGGTGTTGAGGAAATGCTGAACGCATGCTTTTCTGTTTTCAGCCGTAGCAGGAAAAAAGCTGCGCCGTTTAAAAATACTGGCTTTCTGGGCCATCCTGCCAGGGCAAACTCTGACTGTTTGAGGCAGGAGGGCCAGCTACCAAGAGAGGACTTGAGTGTTGTCTGTTGTAGCTCGCTTGCTGGCAGGGACCTTGAAATGCCATAGAGTTGTAGCAGTAAAAATGGCTACAGCCAGTACCTCAGCCATGAGGCTGGAAAGCTAAGGAATGGGCTGGATCCGGCCGTCAAAGCCACGGCTTTAGTCCTACTGAGATTGCTTGGTAAATTAAAGACTCATGTGGTCAGAAAAACAGAGAGAGATACAGTAAAGAGAGATTCAAAGACAAAGAAAATTTCTAAATGGTTTAAAGTGTGTTAAAAATATACGCAAGCTGAAAGTTGTAGTACTTAAAGCAAAAAACAAAAAAAGGAAGAGAGTTGTTGTGTGTGGTAGTACACACCTTTAATCCCAACACTTGGGAGGCAGAGGGAGATAGACCTCTGTGACTTCAAGGCGTGGTAGCACACGACTTTAATCCCAGTGCCTAAAAGGCAGAGACAAACAGATCTCTGTGAGTTCAAGGTGTAGTAGCAAACACCTTTAATTCCAATGCCTGGGAGGCAGAGACAGGCGGATCTCTGAGAGTTCAAAGACAGCCTGGTCTACAGGGTTATTCCAGGTCAAAGATATATGCTCAAAAAGCAAAAAGTTAACCTAGGAATGTCACAGCTTAGATTCTTAAGTGCCTAGTGATTTAAAGGCACAAATCAAAAGTGCTCCTGGATAGTAAAAAATTGCAGATTCACAATAGGACAGATTCAGACTACTAAATGAGTCACACTGTTGGATGAGTGTACGTAGGCTTGGGAGAAAGAAGAAAAAGAATATAGAGAATAAAGTTAATGGTTTTAAAAAAAGGTAAAGTCTTTAAAGAGACAGAATACAGATAGTTAAGAGATTAAAAGAAATAAAGAAAAATAAGCCACATAAAAATGGAAAATTCACAGAGAGTCTGGATTATGTACATTGTGTTTTCTTTAAAATTTTTGACTGTGAAGGAGCTAAGTACAGAGAGACATTTCATTATATGGGGTGCCAAGTGGAACCAGAATGGATATCATGAGGGTATGATTTCAGAATTTGGATCTAAGGATATCATACTTTGGAAAAGAGATTCTTCTTTTGTTTTCACAGAGGATCAGACCTTGTGGATTGCATTTATCCTGATATGGTATGATAGACCATGCCCTCCTGAAGGGTTGGTGTGAACACCTTCAGAAAATTGCTTCGCTCAACTGCCAACTGAGATGAAACTAGCACACAGGTTATACCATGAAAGACCTAATTAACGACACCCCCATTCAGTAGGAAGCAGTTTGGAGAGAAAAAACTGCACCCATGTTCCCAAATATGGTTTATAAATGTTCTTTTACATTTAAAGGGGGAAATGATATAGATATGAATAATTTGCATTAGTATAGATTTTGCTTTATTGATAGAGATTTAAGGTCAATTTTGCTATATGTGTAAGTGTTTCTGATTTTGATTAAGGTATGGTGATTGTGTAGTTCATTTAAATATGTACTGTATAATTAAGAAATATAGGTTGTTAATGGATAATCATCGATAATAGTAAAGCTTGTAGTCTTGTTAGTTAGATTTTCTAGATATATAGAGATATATTTTAGATAGACATTCTTCATGTCTTTCAAAGATTACAGAATAGGACATTTAATGTTTTAATAACTGAGGACTTTTCATGACAATGAGACACTCTGCTCCTGGCAGCACCAATCTACTTCAAGAGGAAGATGGGCATCGAAGAGGCACCTTATGGAGTTTGATAGCCATTTGGGCAAGAAACTGCTCTTGCCTGGACTATTGCATAAACTGGACACAGAGAACCCGCAGAGAGAGGACTACTGAACTTGCCTAAGGTGAGATGATCTTTCGGGGTTCCTGATTCATGAAAGAGTCTGCGAGACATTCTGCAGGACACAACAGATAGTGACTGAACTGACTTTGAATTTTCCTGCTTTATGGAAATGTCTGCTGGATACCATGGGCCTGAAGGCTGAAGATGGATGCCCCAACGGTACAGAGGAACTTTGGGTGACTGTCCAGGCAGCGAGATGTCTCTGTCATTTCTAGAGTTTTAAAAGTTGCTTTTTTCTTGTTTGCTTAGGTAGTATTTTATCTTTCTGGAGTCTTTGATGGAGTTAAAAATAGTTAGTTATAGTTATAGTTTTCCTTAGTTATGATAAAGATTATTGTAACTTTTACTTGATAACTGTTTCGTTATATGTAATTTTGCTATGTTAAAGTTAAAGCCTTTTTTTTTTTAAACCGAAAAAGGGGAAATGATGGAGGAAGGTCATTGGCTAATAAAGGAACTGCCTTGGCCCATTTTATTGGTTAGGACATAGGTAGGTGGAGTAAACAGAACAGAACACTGGGAGGAAGAGGAAGTGAGCTCAGACTCGACAGCTCTCCTCTCGGGAGCAGACACCTCAGAGAGAGATGCCATGCTCCCAGCTCCCAGGCAGACACACACTATGAAGCTCCGACCCAGGATGGACAGAGGCTGGAATCTTCCCGGTAAGCGCACCTAGGGGCGCTACACAGATGATTAGAAATGGGCTAAATTAATATGTGAGAATTAGCCTAGATAGAAATGGGCCAAGCAGTGATTAAATGAATACAGTTTGTGTGTTGTTATTTCGGGGCAAAAGCTAGCCGAGCAGGCGGCTGGGGTGTTGGGGACGCAGCCCTGCCGCCGCTCCTTATTACTACAGTAGGCTACTGGCCAGGCACCAGGTACACTACCTGGTTCTAAAGTACAAAGCCTCTATAGTTGTTGTTGTTATTGTGTGTTTATTTGTGTGTGTGTTTTCCACGTTAATGATATAGGAAGCCTGGTGCAAAGGAAGACAATGAAAGAGTTAAGTCTGGAAAAAGAGTTTCTTGATGCTTAATATTAGCTTTCTCAATATTCTAATAAACTCATGGTTCTCAATGCAGAAGGAGATAGCTGAATGCCCCCTAATCAGACATCAGATCCCTTGGATCAGTCATGAGTACATTATGAGTACATTAGAATTGGAATATACTGGCATTAGAAGAAATGAGCAGGTATCCCTTTGAAGTTGTGGAAAACATCCTCAGGCAGTGGCTACCTCTGAGATATGGGCTTCCAGCAGCTGTGTGTGTGTGTGTGTGTGTGTTCGTGGGCGTGCATGTGTGCGTGCACACACACAGAGAGATAAGGTCACCCATGTGTGTGCACAGAGGCTAGAGAAGGACTTCAGGTATCCAGCTCTATCCTCGTCCTCCCCCTTGTTCCATTGAGACCAAGTGCTTCACTGAAACTAGAGCTGTTGGGCACAGTAATCTGAAGCATGGCTTCTGCCCTGCCAACCACAGTGCTGGGGTTATAGGTGTGTGCACGACCACATCCAGCTTCTTATGCGGATCCTTTGAACACAAACTCAGGTCCTCATGTTTGTGAAGCAAGTGCTCACCTCCTGAGCCAACTCCCAGTATCCTGATGACTCCTAACAAAGGTGATGCTTCTTCTATATCCCTTCTCAGACTCTGGGATCTCCTAAGTTACACCTCCTTAAGGAAACATGAGGTTCTATACACAACTGCCTCTTCCTAGCCGGGTAGCTAAAAGGAAGAAAACCACATGACTTCCTGGTCCTTGTGTGATTTGAATATGAGGTCAAGACCTGGAATGTGGAAGTCGAGGTCCTGCTTCTGCCAGGCTGGTCTCGGGTTTGATGTTTCGCCTCCTGCTCATTCAGTTCTTGTCCTTAAGCAGCATTTTTCGAGTCTGCTTTCCTTTTATCTTTAAGGTCTGTCCTAGAATCCACTTCCCTCTGTTAAAAATTAGACTTGGTCGGAGTTTTTCCAACTGAGATTTTAGGAGGGCAGGTTTCCAGTGAGGACATGTTATAACTAAAGTGGAATCATTTATCCAGTATTGCTTTATTACTTTCTTTTGTTCATGGCTCATGTTACTAGCACTTAGTACATGGCAGCATCCTCAGAATTGATTTTTAATAAATGCATAGTTTCATGTAGATAAAAGGAAGGATATTTGCTCCATAAAACAAACAAACAAACAGATTGATTTTCTTACAAGTTTCCTTTAAAATTCCAATATGATCAAACAGGGCTTATTTTATATGAATTTTCAGAAATACTGTGTATAAAATAAGATACAGACCTGCATATGGTTGCAACTAACTAGATATCTAGAAAAGTTATGACTTAGAGCACAAAACCCAAACAGCATTGGGATGTCATTTTGTGACCCCACAATGATTTTAACATTTGGCCAACTCCATGTACCCAAGGTTGCTTTCTTGGCTTCCCTTTGAAAGAGTCTCCCAGTGGGGACAGGTTCATGGTTTGCATGATTTGGACATCATTAAATATGAAGCAAGCCACACGGAGACGAGATGCCCCAGGTTGTAACATGAAATTTTTATCTGATTGCAACTCAACCCTACAGCATCTGTAAAAGAAATTCTGGTAAGAACTGAAGTCAGAAATGTCGGTCATGTCAAATGAAGGGATTAGAGGCTCACTGGTCTGTACCAGAAAACCGTCTCCAGTATAAATGGAGAAGTCCACGGTTATTAATAACTTTAATTGTGATCCTTTAAAACCCAGTATCCCCAAACTTGACTTCCTGAGGTTGTGATTTGAAGGCATATAATACATTACTAAGTCAGAAATTATTTTTACTGGCAATAAATACTTTTTAAAATTACCTAAAAATTGCTCAACTGCAGAAGAAGGCAGCTCTGAATATCACTCAAGTTCTTGGATGTATTTAACACTTGGTGAAACACAGACAAAAAAACCCTCCAAATTTACAGAAACTCATACAATGAAGAGGCAGCAAGGGTGAAGCCATTTGATTCCCTGGCGGTTCCCAGGTACTGTTTCGTACATATCTCCATTTATAGCCTTTTAAAATTTTATCTGTAGTCACTAACAGCTTTTACTTTTCAAACTACGTGGTTTGGCAAACACAACTAATTTTTAAAGAAGGCTCTGGCTAAACTCAATGAAGAAGAAATCCAGTGTGTTTAAAAGCAGTGCAGGTATCAATACAGTCTAAGGCTCTTTAAAGACAGTCAGTTCTACACATAGAGAGAGGGACATTTACAATGTGCACGGTAAAGACTATTAATGAAATGGACCCCTGTGTATTAATCAAATGGAAGAATAAAACAAAGTTAGCACATTAGAAATGACTTGTAGATTTTTCCCAAATTAATCTTCCTTATCTTAAGATAATATATCCTTTGATGGTCTATATATGCATCCTTTTAAAAATGGGTATCAAGTATATATTTATGTCATTTAAAGAACTGGAGAGTAAGTCCAACCTTGTCACTGTTAAAACAAAACAAAACAAAACAAAACAAACAAACAAACAAACAAATAGAAAAGCCACAAAGGTACAAGATCCAGGTAACATTCTGAATCGTGGAAAATGTGATACTCATCTGGTGGGGCTAAAAAACTGGACGCCTAACAGTTACTTTGGATGGACTCGGCACCATCAAATTTCATGTTTCTCAATTCAACATGGCCAAATATCAGATCTCAGGATTAGGACAAAATGCACAACTTCTTTGGGGCTACACAAGCCTCTGCTGCTGCTCCAGGTGTCAGGACAGCAAAACTGGGAAAACTGGCTCTGCCATCCAGCCAGCCCGTTATCAAGGCAAAAGATGGGAAGGAGCCAGGGAGTGGAGCTCGTAGTGCAGACAGCCACAGTGGGTTTTTCTCCTGACGCACACCCTGCAATCTGCGACTGGGGACCTGCCCTCCTTCATGGTGCACAGCTGGTACACTCATGGAGGTTCCCTTTGATCACCGCTTCCTGTTCCGCACATCTGCATTTTGCTCTTTCTGGTTCAGCTCTCTGGTTGTGGTGGAGAACACCATCCTTGAGAGACTGTGGAAGAACACTTCTGAGACCTTGCAAATCTGGAAGTATTTTTACTAGATCTTCACACAGACCTGGGGCTCTGGGGATAATTTCCAGTTTGAGGTAATTTTTGCATTTGCAGCTTTTGCTTCATGGTCTCTTTTTGTCTAATGTGGCTGCTGAGAAGGCCTGAGCCTCTCCGAGGTTCCTGGGAATGTGTTCATTCAGTGGTCTATTATCCTGGATATTCTGAACTCCCCAGAGATATGCACAGCTCTGAATTCATTCCACATATTTTACATTTGGTGTGCATTTTCAGTCTAGAAGTGAATGGCTTTAAACTTAGAGAATCTGTGTAATCATGTAGTGTGTGTGTATATACATGCTTTTGCATGTGCTGGTGCATATTGGGGTCAGGGGTGGACATTAGACATCCTCCTCAGTTGCTCTCCACTTATTTTTTGAGACATAGTCTTTTACTGAATATACAGGTCTCTGACTGGCTAGATGGTCTGGCCAACGAACCCCAGGCATTCACCTAGCTTCTCCACAGCCCAGCCTTGGGGTTACAGACAGGCACTGCCAAGCCTGGTTGCTATGTGGGTGCTGGGGAATCTGAACTAGGCCAGAATTCAGGCTTGTGCAAAAAGTGCTGTACTGCCTGAGCATCATGGGAAGGTTCTGAGTCACTTATTTGATAATGCTGTTCTCTTCCTGGAAACTCAATTCTATAGTGTCTCTTTCAGATTCTCTGCCTTCTCTACCTTTCTACCCTGCTGTTAGATTTCTTCTTCCTATGCTCCTTAGGCCATTTCCTCAACTTTTGTTTATGATTTTTTTCTCTCTTTCTCCCTTCCTCCCTTCCTCATTCCCTCCCTCCTTTTCTCCCTCCTTGAGCTGACTAAAATTTCTACCTTTCCCTGTTGTTTAATTTAGGTGATTCCTTCGGAAAAAATATCCCAAACCATTGTCTACTTTTTTTCCTCTTGAGGTGTTTAAATTTTCCACAGAAGGGTCCTTTGTCTCTGCCAAGAAAGGCAAAGTCCACAAGCGAATATTCGAGAAGGTGACTAAAAGAAGAGGTTGAGGTCTGTCCTTCTTCCCCTTCCTTTCCTTTTCCTTCTTTTTCTCCATCCCCTTTTCTTCCTCTCCTGCATATGTCGGCCAGAGGGCAATGCCCAGTCTTTGCTCAATAGTTCTTTATTTCAACTTTTAAACATAAAGTCTCTCATTCAACCCAAAGCACATCCACTCGACTAGGCTATCTGGTCAATGAGACTTAAGGATTTATCTCTCTCTGCCTTCCTAGCATCAGGGTAACAGGTGTCCCATGATGGCTATATTTTTATGTGGTTCTAGGGATCCAAACTCAGGACTTCAGGCTTGTGCAACATGGAGGCATTTTATTGATGAAAGAGCCACTTCCTCAACTCCTTCCTTCCTTCCTTCCTTCCTTCCTTCCTTCCTTCCTTCCTCCCTCCCTCCCTCCCTCCCTCCCTCCATCCCTCCCTCCCCCCCCCCTTGTTCTTTCTTTCATTCTTAATTCCTTTTGAAGCATGTACTTTAGTCTGGCCTAGAACTTGTAATCTCACTCCTCAGCTTTTTTTAAATCTTTTTTTTCAGGTACGCTCAAAAGTACCTTCAAACTTCCCCTTTCCTCTCAAATATGACAGTAAACTGTCTTGGGCTATGAGACTTTACGTATATTAGCATATTCTTAGAGTTATTTAAGCCTATAGATCAGCCTAACAGCTCCATGAGTTAGGTAGTTATTCCCATAGAACATTATAACTTACATCAGCACAAGTACTGTTGGCAAAACATACATGCATTAAAAGAAAAATTAGCCCCTTGTTTTTCAATAACCACAATTGCATTTTAATGGGTGTGAGCATTTACTGGAGGCTGTATAACCCCTTTGTATGAGACTGGCTATAGAAAAGCTCATTTCCATACAGAAGTCAGTGGTTTTTGTCACATACCTATCCAAAAGGATGGTGACACAGTATTAAAACTATGAACAATTTTAGCTAGTCTTATCTGCGGACATCATGTATTTCAAGCCTGTGACACATCTCTGACTGTGTGGAGAGGTGTCCTGGGTGTCCTGTCACAGAGTGAGGGATGCACAGGTTGCAGGCAGGCTAGTTTTTTCCACACAGGTACTGTTTGGAAAAAACCTAAAAGTTAATCTTCCATGTGCACACTCCACTGGCCTGAGAACAAGCATCTACATAGCAGCTCTTTTCCGACTCAGCCCTCAAGACATCCAGCCAGTGGAGTCTCCCTGACATTCTGAAGCACAGAGTCAGCATATGGACAAAGATTCAAGAAAGGTCACATTGCTAAGTAGAGAGTCACACTGGCAAGAGGAAGTCTTAACTTTCTAAAAAGGAGATGGGAGGGGTATCTCCGTGGTTAAGAGCCTATGCTTCTCTTACAGAAGACTGGGGTTCAATCCCTAGCACCTACATCAGGCAGCTCCCAACAGCCTGAAACTACACCTTCAGGGCAACCTATGGTCTCTTCTGGACTCCTATGGTACCCACACACATGTGTATATACATGCACGTAGATACATTCACATCTTTTAAAAGAAAGTAGGAGACACCATGTGTGTGTGTGTGTGTGTGTGTGTGTGTGTGTGTGTGTGTGTGTGTGCACGTACCCCCCGCCCCCATTCTTTCTGTGTGTGTGTTTCCCAACTTACTTTTTTGTGGCTTTGGTTTCAAATGTCTAATTAGACCATCAGACAATGCAATAGAAGCCATCCAAGACAGTTTGTGGCTATTTCCAGACAGCTGAGTAACAGCCCGAGAATTAACATCTGTCAATGAATCTTCATCTTCTTACACCAGATTCAATCAGGGTAGAGTTAGAATGTCAGAAAAAAAGAAGGCCAGGCAGGTAGTATGACAAACCAATGTTGTTCCTAAGTAAGCTGACTCGCTATTAATTCACAAAACAGTCTGAAAAGATTTGTGATGAAGCCGACTCCTGTCTAGACAGAGAGGGGAGTGCAAAACACATTAGACCAGCGCAGTGCAGTCGTGACGAAGAAAGCCTGCTCCAGCTGCTCAAAGGCACGGGGGAAGGACCCAGCTAGTCCCTTCTTTATCTAAACATCAAATCCTAATGGGCCCATATCTAGATCCTAGGGAATTTCCACTTTATTTTTAGAGCCTTGAAGCATCTTACCCATCAGTAATAAGGAGGCTGAACAGGAAAAATAGATAAGAAGAACGGGGGAGCTGGTGGGGAATGAGAAAGGAAGGGAAGGAAGGATGTAGACAGAGACAGACAGACGAGAGACCAGGAGAGAGCAGCTATGTCAGAGGAAGAGATGAGAGAGCAATAAAAATCTGTTTAGATATTGTCCCAAATTTCAAAGGCTATTTATGTTTCAGCACTTGGAAACCATCACCGACAGAGTCCTATAAAATTTATCTCTTGCCTCGGATGTGCTGTAGCCATGTCTATTTCTCTGTTTCAACCTAATGGCGGCTAAAACTCAGATATCAGAGAAGCCAGACCCCACGTCCATTCTATGTAGATGAATATACCAGTGGCTGTTTAGATCTAGGAATCAGTCAGGTCATGTAGGAGAAGTAAGTTGTCTGAATATACACACACGCCTACAGTCTCTCCCTCTCTCTCTGGAAATTTCAAGGTCAGCACCAGGGAAACACTTGGAAATTAGGAAATAAATCACACCTACTTTTGTTAGGCACACTACACTTTGTTTAAACACAAATAGGCTCGTTTGGGTTTATAGTCCATCCAACTCGCACAAGCAGTCACAGTCCTGTGTTAATTTTTTAAATTTATGTTAAAAACTATGACCACAGATTTTATTTAATACTGTATGTCAAGTGTGGGCTTCCCAAAGTGGAGTGTGAAAACGTCCCTTTGGGAAAATGAAAGGAGCCTCTCTAGTAGGTGTGGTAAGTACTATGGTGAGGAGAGTTCGTCTTCTTTCTAATAGATCCTGCCTACATTATTTTCTTATAGTGACAGATTTTCTTGAAAGATTTCTCTGCCAAGGTACACTTCCTTGTTATTATGGTTGTGATGGGGGGTTCTGGTTTCTTAAAATACTTTCAGACATAATTAAAGGGAAGAGAAAAATAAGGGAATTCAGCAAGCATGGTAAGGAAAATCCTGTATACACTGCTCGGGTGATTTTCGGAAGAGGAGTGAGTGCCTTCTGTGCCTTCAGCTTTCAGCTTTCGTGGCATCTCTGTGCTCACCCAGAAGACATTTAACTGAATCCAACAGGTCTGGAGAATCCAGAACAAATTTTATTAAGTAGCTCATGATCAAACATATATTTGCTAGAAGCAAAACAAGCCGTACTGGGACACAGAGACTGTAAACAGTAGGAGTGGGGAGAGAATGGAGGCGGGGTGGGGCTGTTGCCATTACCTTCCTCATCCAATACTGCCCTCACTATATTGGGAATGTTTTCTTTTCCTTTTTGATGTGTGTGTGTATGTGTGTGTGGGGGGGTGTGTGCATCTATGAGTTTGTTAGTGTGGTGTGTGCCCCTGTGTGTGTATGTTGTAGAAAACAGAACTTGGCATTGGGTGTCTTTCCTTGATTTCTCTTCACACTATCTATTTATTTATATCTTTTTAAAGATTTATTTATCTTAATTTTATATGTCTCAGTGTTTTGCTTGCACCATATGTATAGAATGACTGCGGGGACCAGAAGAGGGCATTATAACCCCTGGAGTTGAAACTATAAATGGTTATGAGCCACCATGTGGTCGCTAGGAGCCAAACCAGGATCATTGAGCCCTCTGCCTTCCTTTACTTCTTGAAATAGAATCTCTCACTGAATATAAATCTCATGGATTTGGCTAGGCTAGTTGATCAATGAAGTTCAGGACTCCATGCTTTTTCCCCCCTGCTCTGCCCATCATTGGAGTTACTGTCACCATGCCCGGCTTTTTCTTTTAGTATGGATTCATAGGATTAGAGCTCAGGTCCTCACATTTACCACAACAGGCACTTCACCTCCCAGCCTTTCTCTGAATGTTTCTCAAACACACATGTACGCAAAACTAAACCATGCAATCGCAAAGGAATAATCTGAAAATTAAGATGGTAGCTAACTTATGTTTTTCCATCCTTGGTTATAGGAAATATCTGATAAATCATCATAAACCTCAGTAGATGAAGACAACAGAGAAAGCTGTATATATTGTCCCAAGTACAAAGTACAGTCCCAAAATAAGCTCAAACCCATCCCAATTTTGGAATTTTTAGCCTAAGATTTTAACGCATTTGTATTTAAACCACTGAAAGAGATAACTTGCACATATTATACATAGTGACCAAATGAAATATCCAGTTTGCCCTTTATAAAACTATGCCTTCTCATCCATCATCTATCTACCTGCTACTGTTTGAAACAGTAAATGTAAAAGATGCACCCTTACCACCTATGTTGATTTCCATATGTGCTCATACAAAGGATTTATCCACAGACGTAGACATTGGGGACCTAGCATTATTCATGTGTATACAAAGACCTATCACAAACAAAGCATAAAGCGGTCTATTTCCACAGCCTGGAAAGTGACTGTGGTGTTTGATGTGGTGACTCGTACAATGAATGCTCTAGTTGTAACTCAGAAGCCACCAGATCAATTCCAGTCATCCCCGAAGGACGTTAAGAAGCATCCTTTTAACTCTGCTTTTAATGACCTGATACTCAGATGTGACAGGCTTAGAAGCAGAACCCAGTACCATGACCTGCTAGAGCCAACAGGGACCTTGGAATTCCCAGGCAAAGGTCAGGGCAGGGCCATGGTTCCCAAGACACATTTGGCAGGATCTGCTCGCTGCTGTAGCAGAAGCATAAACAGCAGAAACAGGAAAATGCCATGTTTTTTTAACCTTTGTGAAGAAATTGTTAGTGACCATGTCTTTTCTGATGGGAAAAATACAAAAGAAAACAATCTTCAGGTGGGGGGGGGTACTATGAAATACCTGGACGCACAAGTTTTGGGCTCACGGGAAGTCATAAATGTACAAAAGGTCAAAGGCAGAGAACAGTTGTCCCTCACACTCCTGGATCACAGAGCACTTGGGTGAGGTCAGATGACCCAGTAATGAAGAGAGAGCCCAGGGCATGGTGACATTCTTCATGCTTGTGGAACAGTGAAAGTTTACAGCTCTAGTGTGTGGTGTGTGTATGAGCACGCGCGCGCGCGCGCGCACACACACACACACACACACACACACACACACACACACAGATGAGAGACGCCTGAGGGCTCACTCTGTCAAGTCTTTGGGCTCTCAGGTACTTTCTGAGCTGCAGACTGTCTTGCAGGGGGTTTTGGTCAGTAAACACCTGCAGTAGATTTCTCTTTTCTACCAGCATTTTAGAAAGGTTTTCTTTGAGTCACAAGTCTAGTTTAGCCTTCTGAGTACAAAACACTATATTCGAAAAAGCCTAGTCACCAAGCCCAGCTTTCTGGTCTGAGCAGCATGTTTTACTAATAAAGATGATGAGGATTGCAGTGCACAGACCCCATGATAAAGAAGACATTGTTTTGAAACCGGTTTTATGTTTCTAAGGAATTGCAAAAACATCGCTCTATGTGGTGTGTGGTTTTAAAATAGAAACAAAGACCTACTGAAAACCCAGAGATACATTACCCCCAGCAGGAGAAAATGCTTACCGGGCTCAGATGCCGATCTAGGTTCTGTTAGCATGAGAAAAGAAAAAAAAATGGAACAAGCATTAGAACAGGGTCTGGGGTTAATTAACCTACCGCCTTGCTCCCATGGCTTTTGGCTAGGCCGTGTGTGTGGATGTGGGGAGGGCCACCTCTGCACAGGACAGGGTTAAGCCGGCAGCCACTCGGTTTACATTTCCATAATACAGAAACACTGGGCCCTAGGAAGTGTAAGACACTGTAGTTCCAAACAGACTTCCGACTTGCGAGCCTCTTAAAATGATTTGCCAGATAAGCGAGTATGTGGGAATTTTTGTTCTAAAGGAAAGATCTATAGATTTCGTCCACTTCAAAGGGGCCACTGTGGGTTTTTCCCCATAAAAATGAGGTAGACTAATTCCTTGGTCTATTTCACAAGTAACATTTTGGAAGGGGTTGTGGGGAAAGTTCCAGCACTAACTGTCAACTCTACAAACACCTTGAACAAAAAAAGAGCATCTACTTCTGGCCTCTTTAATGCGGGCAATGTCGTGCCATACAACAAACAAGGAAGGGGCAGTTTGAAGGCATTATTTTAAGGAAATCGGCGTTTTCTTTTAGGATATACAGCATAACACTGTGTGGTCAACAGCAGTCGTAGAACAAAGTCGGTATAGAAGGCTGTAACTAGAAAATCGGCATTCACACCGCTGTTTGCATCTGTAGCTGGGCAATCACAGTGGTCCGCTGGATCCCACATTTACAAGGTGTTGTGAGAAACGGGAGGGGAAAGAGAGCGGCTGAGTTACGCAGATTCGTTTACACCCTGCACGTTTACAGACTATATTAGTCTCATCCCACTTCGATAATATAAAACAGTTCATCTAAGTCCTTTCCAGCTCTTGTGAAACCAGAGGAAATCAAACTAAATTCAGGAGAACCGACACCTCTTCTTACTTTTCTGGAGAATTCTGAAGTCTGGAGAGTCGTGGATCTCACTCCCTTGCCGGAACCACTGGACCTGCATCGGGGGTGCTCCTCTGACCCGGCATTCCAGGACCACCACCTGGCCCTCAGAGGCTACTATGTTCTGTAGTTCCTGAAATTCAAGAAGCAAACGGCCCACCTCAGACTTCTCAGCTCTGTAAACAGTCTCACAACAGAGGAGAAAGATGCCAAACCTTAGACAAAACCCCAAACACAGAGGTAACAAAACCTCCACGTTGAGAGGATTGTCAGAAAATAATCAGCATGAACTCAGGTAAGGATGAGTACCACAGGCCGCCAGCTTTTCAAGATCTTCCGGCCGTGAGATTCGGACAGTTTACCATAAGGCCTGTCCGGTGTTTGCAGATTTGCACCGACCCTTATTATTTGTGGCATTTGATGTAACAGCTGCCACTTTCCTCTGGCTACATTTAATGGTAAGCTGGTGGAATGCAAGGCTTGCAGATAATTCTATTCCAAATGACTGCGGATGCTTAGGGAAACCAGATAAAAGCAAAAAAGGCACACAAGTGTTTTGGCAGGTACCCACCCATCCATGTTAAAAATTCCCTTACATACGCCTTGGCTCTATGGCCCTCCTCCAAGATTAACTAGTAATGGTGGCTATTGACACTTTCAGATCATTTGAGAATTTGACTAGACCATTAGATACCTTAGGAAGTGTGTGTGTGTTTTGGAATAATTAAGTCATGATTAAAAAAAGTACTTATAAACAAGCGAGAGCACACAGAATTCATTAGGAATAGTGTGTAGACTTTGAACAGGTTTGTTTTGTTTTGTTTTAAAGGTCTGGGTTGTAATAGCTAGTCGCAAATCTTTCAGGAAATGGAGAAAAAAATGCTTCAGTATATGTCCATAGGATATGTGTTAAAGCGCTGTGGCTATTCTAAAAGCCTATTGTGATGGCCAATGAATTATAAAAGTGGAAGGAAAATATCTTGTTTGGCAGTGAAAAAGAATATATATATGTGTATATATATATATATATATATATATATATGAAATAATAAGAAATATATATAATATATATAAAAGTTTAAGTTTATCAACTACTAGTGTTGGAGATGTAGCTGAGATGGTAGAGAGCTAACTCACTATGCATGAAATCCCAGCACCAAAACATCTAGGGGTAGTTGCTCATGATTTTAATCCTAACAACTCAGACAGAATTAGATACTGGACAATCAGAAATTTAAAGTCATCCTTTGCTATATTGAGAGTTTGAGACTAGCCTGGGCTAGGTGAGACTCTCAAAAAAAAATCAACTAATGATTGTGTTCCTTTCTCCATTTATATTTGTAATTGCAGAAAATAGATGGCTTTACATGTCTTTCTTCATTTTTTACTGTATTTGTTTGTTCACTGTGTGTGGGATCGTGGTACACACAGGCCAGAGGACAATTTCCAGGAGCTGGTTCTTTCCTTCTACCCTGTGGGTCCCAGGGAATAAACTCAGGCTTGGTGAAAGCGCCTTTATCAGATGAGACATCTTGCTGGCCCTAGACAGTCTCTGGCTCTTAAGTAAATGTTTTGTAGTTTATGATTGTAGTCAGAGATGAGTTAATTTAGTGTTTCAAAAAGCACAGTGTGAGGTCCAGCTTCTATGGGCCAATCTATGAAATGGTTCCAGGAAGCCATTTCTGGTACATGACACCCAAATATTTTTCCTGCTTGAGCTTTTAGGCATCAAAGGAGATTAGATTTATTCTTAAAATTATGCTGCTATTTTTTCCCTTTTGTCGTGTTTGGAAACAAGAGTGTAGCAAATGAGTGGATGCCTGGAGACAAAGACAGAAATCTAGTTGCTCCTAGATTTTGCTTACAGCTTACCCTCTCCTGTAACAACACACACACACACACACACACACACGCATGTACATATGCACATATACATGCACCTATGTGCATGATGAATGATTAAGCCCAGTAAGTCATTGAGGCAACCTTCAGGAGCATAAGGAGAAGCCCTCAAAATAATGAGGATCAACGTTCAGAGGTTCAGAGGCTCGCTTAGTCATCTGCATCATCATCCTGTGTCACATCTGGGAACGCTGGATGCTTCAGGATCCATATAAAGTCCTTTCATCACAGCTAATGCTGACTTGGCATTGTGATTCCTCAGAAGGGTCCGAGGGAAAAAAGGTCCTCTGGAGTAGCCTTCCTGTGAACATCCAGATTGCCCAGAGTCTCACAGTCCTTACCAACTCCGCTGTGGGAGCCAAGCAGGCTCCTGCAGATTCCCATGCGTACAGTGTGTTGGGAATCTTTAGAGGAACATGAGGATATAGGTGGATGCACTCCCTGGATAGGAAAAGCCCACCTTGTCATGCACTGTCACCGCCATGCACAAGAGGAATGCCAGAGAAAAGACTCAGGGACATGAGTCAAAGGGTCATCTGAGTCAGGAGCGGATACAGGATCATCGTCTAAGCCCGATCCACTAAACATGGCCCAAAGAGGATGCTGCAAGCCAGAGAGAAAGGAGAAAACATACATAGGGAAGGGCAGAATGCAGGCATACTACGACACATACCAGGTCAGAGGGCAGAGATGCACACACTACTTCCACACACTCTTTCTTTGATTTTTTTTTAAAAACCAACATACAGTAAAAACTAGTTTTCAGTTATGTTGTTAGTACTTAGAACACTTTGTGATTTGATTTGCATGGAGGTGGTGGTGGTGGAGGTGGTGGTGTTGGTGGGGGTAGAGGTCGTGGTGGAGGTGGTGGTGGAGGTGGAGGTAGAGGTGGAGGTGGTGGTGGTGGTAAAGATAGTGGAGGTGGAGGTGGTGGTGGTGGTAGAGATAGTGGAGGTGGAGGTGGTGGTGGAGGTGGTGATGGAGGTGGAGGTGGTGGTGAAGGTGGAGGTGATGGTGGAGGTGGAGGTAATGATGGAATTGGTGGTGGTAGAAGTGGTGGTGGTGTTGGTGGAGGTAGTGGAGGTGGTGGAGGTAGTGGTGTAGGTGGAGGTGGTGGTGGAGGTAGAGGTGGTGGAGGTGGTGGTGGAGGTAGAGGTGGTGGTGGTGGTGGTGGCGGTGGAGGTGGTGGTGGAGGTGGTGGTGGTGGAGGTAGAGGTGGTGGAGGTGGTGGTGGTGGAGGTAGAGCTGGTGGTGGAGGTGGTGGAGGTAGAGGTGGTGGTGGAGGTAGAGGTGGTGGTGGAGGTGGTGGTGGAGGTAGAGGTGGTGGAGGTAGAGGTGGTGGAGGTAGAGGTGGTGGTGGAGGTGGTGGGGGAGGTGGAGGTGGTGGTGGTTGTGGAGGTAGAGGTGGTGGTGGAGGTGGTGGTGGTGGAGGTGGTGGTGGAGGTGGAGGTGAAGGTGGAGGAGGTGGTGGTGGAGGTAGAGGTGGTGGTGGAAGTGGAGGTGAAGGTGGAGGAGGTGGTGGTGGAGGTGGTGGTGGAGGTGGTGGTGGAGGTAGAGGTGGTGGTGGAGGTGGTGGTGGTGGAGGTGGTGGTGGTGGTGGAGGTAGAGGTGGTGGTGGAGGTAGAGGTGGTGGTGGAGGTAGAGGTGGTGGTGGTAGAGGTGATGGAGGTAGAGGTGGTGGAGTTAGAGGTGGTGGAGGTGATGATGGAGGTGGAGGTAACGATGAAGTTGGTGGTGGTAGAAGTGGTAGTGGTGGTGGTGGAGGTAGTGGAGGTGGTGGAGGTAGCTGTGTTCGTGGTGGTGGCGGCGGTGGTAAAAGAATGACCGTTGATGGTGTCTGTGCCCTAGCAGTTGTACAACAATGGACGAATTGAGGTTTCAGTTCTAGATTTTGAAGACCCTCTTGGTGTCCAGGAGAAATGGGTCACATTACAGATGGCAGGACCCATTGACCTTGTGGTGAGGGACAACAAAAGACACATCCATGTTTCTTCTCCTGTGCCCCCAGCATGGGCATAGGAGTCATGTGAAGGCTGGGCACAGAGTTGAATATTTGGAGCCCCAGCACTGAGAAAATTGAGGCAGGAAGAATGTGAGTAGCCTCCTTAGGAGGCTAGCCTGGGCTATGTTTCCAAGAAAACAAAATAAAACAAAACAAAGATAAGGGCAGAAAAGAGGCGTGTTTGGCCTCGGTTGCCCCCAACTCAAACATGATGAAACACAGTCTTCTAGAGATGCCCTTGAGATGTTGGCTGTGAAAACTCTGACACTTCATATTGGCTGTGAACGGCCTCATGTCTAAGTGGTCCGAGCTCAGAGCATCTGAGGAAAATGTCACCAACATTACAAACTTAGGTTTCTTAGGGACTTAAAAGACTTCCTTTGCTTTTATTGTTGCTAGCTGTTTCTGGAGGGGCTCCCAACCATTCGAATGTGTTCTCTGTGCTTACTGGAGACAGGGGGAGAGTGCTGGAAGTTTTTATTAAGCTTGGAATTCACGAAGTCAGGCTTAGAAGTCAAAATAAAAGCATTCCCTACACAAAGATAATAAAGCTGCCTTTGCCGTCCCCTGACAGACATTCCTTCTTCCTGTCTCTCTTTCTCTCTTGATGAAGGTTCACACTCCACAGTCCAGCTTCACCTGAAACTCAAAGCATAACCCTTGCTGGCTTTGAGCTCACAGCAACCCTTTGCAGCCTCCTGAGGGCAGGGATGACAGGCTTGGGCCACTCAGGCTTCCTTCCAGAAGTTTTATAGATTTGTTTACTCATTTATCTTCAGCTTACTTGGGATTTATTCTTGTGATAAGTGTGGAGTCCAATTTAAAAAGAAAATTCCTTTGAACCCCACTGGAGGATTCATTGTGTCCCTAAGTGATCTCTCTGTGGGTGCTCTGTCTCCTCGGCAGTTTGATGAAATTTGTGCCTTTGTCTGAACGTGTTTTGGATTTTTTTTTATTGGGATGTTTGCAATACATGGGGTTATCTTGGGCATAGGACCTTTCCCAGTTAGCATCTGCTATCAACTTGGCATGGCCTAGAATTACCTGAGTTGAGTTTTGGTTGAGGTATTGCCTCCTTCAGAGGGTCCTGTGGGCAGGCTAGTGTGGCATTCTTGATTACTAATTGACGCAGGAAGGGGTTCAGGCCACGGTGGGTGATACCATCCTCCCTGCAAGGGGTCTTGGACTGTATAAGAAAACTGTCTGAGCAGAAGCTAGGGAGCTAGTCAGTAAGCAGAAATAATCCCTTGATTGCTGTTTTGAGTCTTTGCCCTCACTTCCCTCAATCAAGACCTGGACGTGAAGGCCAAATAAACCTTCTTTTCCTCCCCAAGTTGTTTTTGATCATGTTGTTTATCGCAACAACAGAAAGCACACTAAGACTGGACACAAGAAAACATGAAATTCATTAATGTTTTCTAAATACCACACATGCATGTTCCAAGAAAAATTTAGACAGTGGTTTTAGTACACCTATGTATTTACTGAGTCTTGTCACCTATAGGATTTTCCACTAAAGACTGCAGTCAATGTTCTAAGTTTTAGTTTTTAAAACATTTCAGATTAGGAATGCTCAACTTTTATTATAACTATAAGACATTTAGGAAGCCTTGACGTCTTATAAGATAAATTTGCTTCTTCCCTAACACTGCCCTTTTTATTTCCTCAGTTGGACCCTATTTGTAGCCCTATATATATACATATATTTTTATTTTTATAATGTAACTCTTAGAACCAGGTTGCTAAATTTTATATCAAACAAATGGATAGAAACAAGAAACTTGTTGGGAATTCAGCTAAATTTGCATTAGATATATCTGAGAACTAATGACTTCATTAGTCTTTTGACATGAAAACGGCCTATCTTTCCTCTTATTTGACCTTTTAAAATGTCTTTCAATTAAGCTTTCGACTTTTCTCTAAAAACAAAAAGAAAGAAAGAGAATCTGTGTGGACTGGTTTCTGACTCCTGCAGCCACCCAAGGACACGAGGCTAACTCACTTTGGCAATGCAAATTACCAATTTTAGCCAAATGGAAAATTAGGCTTTTTGTTTATTTGTTTGTTTGCTTGCTTGTATTTTTTTTCTATAAAGCTTCCTAGATCTTTCAAGAGATTTCATTGAGAGTAAAAAAAGAAGATGGATTAATTCTTGGGATTCATTGTACAGACCAACCCTGGCCTCAAATTCCTAAATATCCTCCCACCTCTGCCTCCAACTTTTGGGACTACAGTCATATGCTACCAAGCCCAGCTATAAAGAAAGAAAAGATTTAAATACTGAATTCTATCTTGTTATTTATACCTCTCCCGGCTTCCCCGTTAGATCAAACATCTGGCTTTACCTGCTCACAGTCATCTTTCATAAGAAAACAGCCACACAGCCATTATTCAATGAATACCTACCTATCCCCTAAGGTGACCACGATGACTTGCCTATTAATATCTTCATTTCAAACCTTAAAGGCTGCTACATAAAGTCACATGTGAAGGAAATGTAAGGACTAAAGCAAACACGGAGAATGAGACTTCCAGATGTCAGACCTTAGTGAAAACAGGAAGAAGACAGCCCATGGTGGCTCCATCAGGTCGGCAGAGATATGAAGTCGGACTGTGAACCTGAAAGAGGAGAGACACATGGATCGGATTCTCGATGTATAAATCTCTGAAAAGATGGGCTAAAGAAACCTTTCATTATGGGGATTGCTCCACTTGAATGAACCGAGTGTATGAAGGTAGCACCATACATCACCCACGAGTCTACTCTTACAGCACAGACATTGTTCTGCTCCCTCATTCCACATCTGTTACTCTTCTCTGTTCAAAAGGATATTGGAGGTAAGAGTTCCCCGGGTCCTGGGGGAATCTGAGAGCTTTTAAATGCTATTACCAAATGGATTTCTGTGTGTGGGACTTCCACAGGGGTCTGTTTAGAAGTTCTCACAGATGCTATATTTTATTTTAAAATACAGTCTGGATTCATTGAATCAAAAGGATAAGTGATTGGCAATGAAGGGAATAGTAAATTAAGGAAACATCTGCCGATCTTATTTTTCACGTGAACACTTTCAATGAAGGAGAATGGCAAATATGGGGGAAAGAAATGAAACTCACTGACTGATGTATCAGAAGCTCTAGGCCCTGAAAAGATTACTGAATAGCGTTCATCTCAGGGGAAGGAAAAGGTTCCAGAATTGTGAATGGAAAATAAAAAGTAGTGAATGACAATTTTTGTGTGTGTTAAATTGCTTACTTGCAAGTAAATGAATTTATTCACTTGTAAATCGATAGTGATCTGATACTATGTGTCTTAATACACCCCGGACACTACAGTGCCGTGAAGATACTACAGCCATGACAGACCTTATTCACTGAAAGAATTTTTATTGGCTTGCCATTTGGGAGGTCTGTGTCTCACTTTTCACAGTCTTTGACATCCAAAGACTATATAGACATTCTATATCTATGACAGATACCGTTTTAATGTCACATGAAGACCAGCTCATAGACTTCATACCACCAATGAGAGACCGCTGGCACTACAGTCTCTATTCTGCAGACCAAGGAATTAGGCCCAGAGATGTTATGCTGTTTGCTCAAAAGTCCCTTTTTAGTAAGAGCTGGGATTTGAACCCAGGTTCTCTGACTCCCAAGTGTTAAACTTTCTATCTCATTGCCTGCCAGGAAGAAATGATGGGCACCTTCATTTCACATCAGCAAACTAGGACATAGAACTCAGTGTTCCTGTAGAAATAAAAACATGTGAAACACACTGTGCACATGTGAGTTAGTGCTTGCGTCTATATGTCAATGTACGTCTTTTTGTTCTACATTTCAGAGTACGTTCAGCTGTGTTAAGAAGTATCTTAGGTTCTCCCCCAGAACTAGTCTATAAACTGGGAAGAAATGGGGCTGATGACTTCTCTCTACTGTGAAGTGTCTAGCACAGTGCTTAGCGTCAGACAATTTCATGTCAAAATTTAGAAGTCAACCTCTTGAACAAAAACTACCCGTGGATTTGATCAGAGATAGTTTTACAAACGTGACCCTGGTTCAGCGGTTTGAAAAAACTATTTACTGTATCTGCCATTTCTGGGTTATTTATCCTTGTTGATTCTTCTCAAGTTTATGAACACAAATGCCTTTCCTCTATTGATTTCATCTTCTACATGTTACAAAGTATGAATGGCATGCAGTAGTTATTGTAATGATTATGGGTAATATTATGGGTAATAAAAGCCGATGGAAAGCATGGGGATTCACATGAGACAATTCTCTTCACTAGGGATGGATGTACCTACCAAGAACGTCAGAAAAGCCTTCTACAAGTGTTGCACTTAAAGATTTATGTCACATCAATTATTTAGATACATTTTATTTTTTTTTTAAATAATCATGCTGATGGTGTTTGCAAATTCCGCTCACTACAGTTACTTTCCAGCTGTCTTGCGCTGACCTTAAGCCAGTATTTTAAAACAGCATAGTGAAGTCAAAGAATTGGAATTGTCTTTTTCTAAGCCATACTGTTTGGCCTTCAGAGGCTGAAGAGGCTGAAAGAGTTCCTGTTGGTGTGTGAACTTTCCTGGTCTCTCTAGATAAGCTAATGAAACGGGCTAACTGGATGAACGGGCAGAGAGGACGCACACTGGAGTCCACACAGAGCTAAGGCAGATACCATTATCCTCTCAGGGCTATACGAATGTAGGTGTTGACGTACTGTGTACTTTTGATTACAGACTCTTCTTCATGAAGTAAAATGAGACCATTAGCCATGGGGTTTCCTTCCTTTTACCACTATTTTTACTCAGAAAATACTTCAAGGGAGTGTGTCAGTTAGAACTGAAAACTACTCCTAAAACAATGCAGCCTGCTCCCGAACTCAGTTCCTCGCAGGCTGGAGGCACAATTACCTGTTGCACAGGCACAGATAAGGGCTGAATCACAGCTGTGGTCACTCCTGTCTTGGGGGATGAGGATCCTATCGTCAAGGAAACGGAAGTTGTTTTCTTTTGAGCTCTGAAAAATGAAGAATCACGTGTTAATTAGTTTTTTTAATCAGCAATTTTTCTTTAAAATAATCTTACAAAAAGCCCAGGTTTCTTCTCTCTCTCTCTCTCTCTCTCTCTCTCTCTCTCTCTCTCTCTCTCTCTCTCTCTCTCTCTCTCTCTTATTTTCCCTTTTTGGTAGACTCAGTCTGTATTTATTAAAATTTGTTTCAGAAGTTGGAATTTGTTAAAACAGATAGCTAAAAGAGTTACATGGTCAGGGTCAGTGCACAGTAAGAATAGATTGTAATAAACACACAGATGAAAGAAAAGTAGCCAGAGGCATCTTACACTTATAAAAAGTTTTCAGGCATTATCTTTAAAAAATCTCAAGAGAAAATAAAAACAGGGAAAGCTCTCCAGTCTTTATCAGTAGGCAAATATTTGACATCTTTATGGTTAGGGTCCTATAGTTGACTCGGTTTTAGTGTTTATTTTAGGGCTAGCAGCTGTCCTTTGTGCTGGCTTCTAATTTTGTTGAGAGGAGCTTGGAATTGTTGTCTTCGTGCTCAGGATTTTAGTGCGGTGGAAGGGAAGGATTTAGAGGAGTCAAATTCCAGGCTCATGTTGGCCTAGAGGGTGTAGGTCTTGATTTGAATTCTAAGTTAAATCAGGACAGGCAAAGTGGACACAGCAGAAGCTCATTTAATATCTGTGACTATCTGGGGCTGAATGGACCTGACTATATAGAGCCAAACTATATATGACTATTTTATTATTGCAATAGTCTTACCATACAGTAAAGTCATGCATTAATGTGTAGGGATCTAATCAGGGGGATTGGTTTTTATTGCATAGAATTGTTATGTATTTACTAGAGAATTGAAACACTTGTTAGCACATCTCAGCATTAATGGAGCTCTCTCCCAAACTCAGGTAGACTTGAATATGCTTTGGCAAAATGAAGGGGACAGTGATATTTCATTAGTAACCCACGTCTCTGCAGGGATAAGCAAATTCTGGCCTTATAAGATATAACATCTAACTAGTAAAAGATTTTTGCATGAAAGAAAACCACTTTCTGGCCTAAATAAGAAATTGCTGATCCTCATTCACACCTTCGCAGTAGCCTAACTGGTTTTACCTTCAGTGTGACCGGTCTTGTCTGTCCACTGGCTGCCTCCAAAGCTAACACAGCAGCTGGCTCGATTTTGGCGTACTCATGATAAAATACAGACTCCCACCATTTCAGCTCATGTGACGTCAAAAATAGTGTCCCAGTGGCAAGCACTTGATCTCGGACGGACATGGCTTGACCTCTCCCAGCCCAGCACACCTGGCTTCAAATCCCAGCTGCTGCCACCCTTCCTTGTCAGAGGGACTAGCAGGGGACTCAAAGACACTCACTGTGGCATAGCTCCAGCTTTTGATAGGAAAGGTAAGCTCTCACTGTCAGAATCCGTTGAACTGGCTCCTAGGAAGACATTAAAAATCACGACACAGTTAGGACACGGGCGGTATCAGCATCTGGAAGAATTCCGAATAATAATGGTCTTCGTCTGGAAATAGTAACATGCCAAGTCTCATTTGTGCTACAGATACCCATGGAAACTGAGGCCGATTCGGTGTCGAATCACTTTTTATTGTTTCTTCAGAAAATAATCTTTTAAAAGTGCTATTAATAGCTTGTTGAGACCACTGTGCTTGCCATGCCGGGTTTATTATTAGCTCCGTTTTTATCACTTTGGCCATCTTGGCCATCCTTTCACGTGGCTAGAAAGCTATGAGACAAATGCGAGTGTCTTTGTGGAAAAATGCCCATGGTTTTCACCTTTAACTCTGGGAGATCACATGGTGGAGGTTGCTGATGTCTTCACCACCCATTAATCAGACGTAGCCTCCTGACTCTGTCTGTGTGCGATAATGGCTTCACTACTCTCTGATTTTGGAACACATCCTCCCAAACTCATCTCGTTCCTGAATTAAGGGTCAACTTGTTTTATTTTCAGGTGTTGGTAAACTGTACTTGACTTTTAAAAATTTGTTTTGTGTGAGTGTGAGTGTTGTGGTCCATGCACACGAGTGTGTGTGTGTGTGTGTGTGTGTGTGTGTGTGTGTGTGTGCATTCCTGTCCATGAGTGAGTGTGGAGACCAGAGACGAATGCTGTGTGCATTTATGTCCATGAGCGTGTGTGGAGTGTGGAGACCAGAGATGGATATTGTGACTCCCCTTCGGCTGCTGTCTGCCTTAGTGCCTTGAGACAGGGTTTCTTCCTGGCCTGGATGCTCACTGTTTCAGATAAGCAGGCTGCTCAACAAGCCAGGTCACTTGTCTCCACCCCTCAATGCTAGGGTTGCTGATCCTTGCAGCCATTTATGGTGTTTTCCATGGGTAGTAGACACGGACTCAGGTCCTGGTAGCTACACAGCAGGCATTCTTCTCCAATGAGCCATCTCTCTAGCCCTTGCACTCAAACTATTTAAATAGTTATTCTTATCATGAGTGTGTGTCTGAGTTTACACATGTGTGCTCACGTGCATTGCACACGTACCTGCGCACCTGGAGGTCAGAGGACAACTTTCAGAATGAGTTGTGTCTGTGTCTTGACATCTTATTGGATCCCAGGGGTTGAACTCAATCCTGAATCTAAGCTTCTCTGCCAGTGTGCTAAAACATCTCACCACCTTCAAATTTCAGTGTGTACCTATTTGTGTATCAGAAGATTTTAAGCAACAGACTTAAATTTCTGATATTTCTTTTATAAAACAAATTTCATTTGGGGTATTCAAATTATCTTACAGTACATGCTTATATGACCAAAATAGATTTCACGCATGTACAGAGTTGTCAAATAATTAATGAAAATATATTTAAAAAAATGATCATGAAGCACAGAATTATGTAAATTAGGTAAGATTAGTGCGTGACCTCCTCAACACAATTTGATATATACTTGGCATATGTCTTTCAGTTTAATATATCGACATATTGACACACATACATTTGTGTAAACAGGCAGACAAATGGTTCAGAGTCAATAAACTTTGCACACAGTACTTTTGCTCATCAGTGCATATAGAATATCTATGAACACTCAGCTCTCCTGGACAGCCACCTGAATTCCCTCCCCTGTCTCTCTGTAAGTCTCTCAGGTCTTTTGTTGACCTTGAAAAGAGTCAGCTGAGGTAACTCTGTTGGAATGTTTGTTCTGTCCCTTCCTACTTCTTCAGTGTGGGTGTCGCTCACCTGCCTCCTGGACTGCCACGAAGGCTCATGTCTTTCCATTTCTTTCCCTCCCTAATCCATCCTTCTCTTACGTGAAATTAATTTTTTCTAGCATACACCTTCCCTGTTAAGGCACAAGAAGATGCCCCAGTCCACATGAGAAGTCCTCATATCTGACATGCACCTGATTTCCCGATTTCTTTGCTGGAAGTTTCATCATTTGCAAGTCACCAGATTCTGATCCCCATAATTAAATGTATGCTTTGGGGGAACACTGCTTAGGGAGTTAGGCTGTGGTCTCAAAGAAATTCAACATGTACACAAACCCTTGGAGAGTCTTGTTCTTGTGAGCAGAGAGTGGAGTGAGAACTAAATGCCTTATATGGCAAAATCGGGAAAAGACAAAGCAGGAGAGGGGTGTGGGCAGTGAGAGGAATGGAGTGGGCTTGTGGGCCCAAGCAGGGAGCAAGGAAGGCTCCAAAGGATGAAGGGGAGGGAGAGGGAGGTCTGCCTTGCCAGGTTTCAGTTTCCTTGTTTGTGTCTGCACTTTGGCAACTCACTTTCCTCTGACACACACATGCTATTCTGTCTCTTAAGGTCATCATCTTCTGGGGATTCTCAGGGCTCTTGTTTACACCCTGCATAGCACCTGTTCTGTCCTTTCTGCAAGCGAATTACCGGTCCTTTGAGAACTGAGGCTAAGAAAGGAGGTAGCAAATGTGAATATTTAATATCGACTCTGCCATAGCATTATTGGACTATTAGACCCCATTAGAACTTCCCCCAAAAGTAAGCTGTATCCAACTTATAGGCAGGAAAATGGAAGAATCAAGTTGGTAGGTAAGTTCCCTGAGGTGGTGATGGCCAACACTCTTATTCTGAATTGCCTCCCACTCACGATCATGACCTTTAGGCTGTGCATGTCTAGATTCCCCAGAGTGGTATTTCCATGCTTGCCCAGAGCTGGCCTTTAGCCTCTGCTGGAAGGAGTACAAGAAGTTAGGGAATTGCAGGACGTGTTTGGGGACAGGGAGTGGAGCCTGTGGCTGCATGTAGGAGAAGCAGCAGTTGAGCCCAGTTAGATACGTAGGGCAGGTTTTGAGGCTAGGGCTGAAGGGCCTATAGTTCGTTGGCAGGACACTGAGGGTGGCGATGGGGACCAAATTGCAGGATTAGCTGAAATAGGGGTATTGGGGCTGGGGTTTACATAGAAAAAGCAGACAAAGCACGCGGGAGCAGAAGAAGCAGGCTTTCGAAGAGGAGGAAACTTTCACTACCACGTGGAGGTGGGAGGGGCTAAACAGGGGAGTATCCAGGAAGTAGCAAGAAAGGCTGTTATCATCATGGGCTGGGCTATTCTGAGATATCAGCTTAATTGGACTCATAAAATCGGCTGTGAGGGGAGCAAAGTCCTGAGGCTATAGACGCAGAGTGGTCAGAAATATGGGAGACAAGCAGCTATTCTCACCTGACTCCAAACATTCCTAGCATGTAAAAAATATGGTAATTCTCCTCTGATGATTTGTATTTTAAAAGTCATTCTTGTTTTAAAAAAATTGTGTGTGTGTGTGTGTGTGTGTGTTTGTGTAGCACAAATGTCAGTACACACATGCAGATCAGAGGACAATCCTATAGGATCAGCTCTCCACATTTGTTCTTTTATGTAGGTTCTGGGGATCGAACTCATATTGGCAGCCTTTTGAGGCAAATACTTTTACCTGTTGAGCCATCTTGCTGGCCCTAATAATAAGTCATTCTTCCTGGGTGTGGAGGCTTACACCTCTTTTTCCAGCACTTGGGAGACTGAGGCTGGAGGATAACCTTAAATTTAAGGTTAATCTGGACTACTTAAGGAGTTGAGGCCTAGACTAGCTTCATCTCGTCTGACCCTGTCTCTAGAACAATAACAATAACAGCAACAACAACGACAACCTTACTTCAGGAACAACAACAAAAGACTTATTCTAGGAGCCAGGCACTGGGATCTAGGGCTGGACTTGAATCCCAGCACAGAAGGATCCTAGTGAGTTCAAGGCCAGCAGGGACTACTAAAGGAAATCTTGTCTTAAATAAAACACAGACAGACAGACAGACAGACAGACAGACACACACACACATACACAGATTTTCTTGGACTGTGTTATAGCACAGATGCACCTGACTAGCACACGGAAGACCCTGGGTTTGATATTCTGAGAAAGATAGTTGAAGGCTGAAAATAATAGTGTTCTGAAGGGCTTTGTGTACCTGCCCAGCCCGTGTGGAATGCCAATGTCACCTTCTGTCTCAGGTGTCAACACAGCTGTGGCAGGCTGGAACACACCAAATCCTCAAGGTGTCAGCCACTTCCCTTCCCTCTCCTCAGGGCAATTCCTCTCTCCCCACCTTCACTCCCCCTCAAGTAGGGCCTCTGTGTGCTATCTGCTGCTTAGAAAAAGGGATGTTTATGACGTGAGTAAATGCTTGGGAGACAATAATTTAAATTAAATACAAACAGACCAGGTGTGAAGGCTGTTTAAAAAAAGGTGACATACCAGAAGTGACTGAGTTGGTGGTACAGTGTATGCTTAGCCTGTGGGAAGCCCTTGCTTCAGTTCCCAGCAACACAAACACACACAGAGAGAAAAATCACAGGGCTATTTTAGTTAGGCTATGCATAATTTTATTTTATATTTTTATGTGTGTGTGTGCACGCATGCATGCTTTAGATTTATTTTGAAGGCAAATACTATTTTTGTGATCTTCAGTGCAGCCAGCATCACGTGCCAGGCACCACTCCAGGTTCAACCTCTTAGATCCTGATAATGATCTAATTTCAAAGCACACAGCCACTGTTAAAGGTAGGGCAAACTACTTGCTTTTCATAATATGTTAGGAAAAGTTGTTTTAAATTGTACAATATATTTTTGGTTGTAAGCCTGGCCTTTAATAGGGGAGCCACCTTTCTAGCCCTTGAAAGAACAATACTCAACTTCATGTATAAAGAAAAAAAAAACAAAAAACAAAAACAGGACAGCTATAACAATTCTGTACAAAAAAGGAACTTCTGGAGGCATCACCATCCCTGACTTCATGCTCTACTATAGAGGTATAGTAATAAAAACAGCATGGTTCTGGCATAAAAATAGACAGGTAAGTCAATGGAATTGAATTAAAGAGCCTGATGTAAATCCACACATCTATGAACACCTGAATTTTGACAAGGAAGCCAAAATTACACAATGGAAAAAAATAAAGCATCTTCAACAAATGGTGCTGGCTTGACTGGATGTTCATGAGTAGAAGAATGAAAATAGATTCATATATATCGTCCTGCACAAAATTCAAGTGCAATTGGATCAAAGACCTCAACATAAATACAGATAAACTGAACCTAATAGACGAGAAAGTGGGAGGTAACCCCAACTGCATGTGATGGGGGATTCCCCTTTGTATGTTGCGAATATGTTTTATTATCATTGGTTAAAAAAGTAGCTGATTTGGGCCTATGAGGATAGAATATAGTCAGGCAGGAAATCAGAACAGAGAGAAACAGGCAAAGTGAAAGAGATGCCATGTAGATGCCGAAGGAGAAAGACAACAAAACAGAACCTTACCCAGTAAGCCACAACCTTGTGGCAATACACAGATTAACAGAAATGGGTTAATTGAAGAAGTGAAAGTTAGGTAACAAGAAGCCTGAGCTAACAGGCCAAGCAGTGTTGCAATTAATATAGTTTCTGTGTGATTATTCAGGCCTGGACAGCTGGGAAATAAACGAGCGGTTTCCATCTACATGTATGAACACAGGAGACAACTTCCTGAATATAACACAAGCAGCACAGACACTGAGATCCACAATTAATCAATGGGATCTCCTGAAACTGAGAAGCTTCTGTAAGGCAAAGGACCCTGTCAATAAGACAAAAGGGCACATTACAGAATGGGAAAAGATCTTCACCAACCCCACACCTGACAGAGGGCTGATCTCCAAAATATAAAAAGAAGTCAAGAAACTAGATATCAAAATACTAAATAATCCAATTAAAAATGAGGTACAAATCTAAACAGAGATCTCAACAGAAGAACCTCAAATGATTGAGATATACTTACTTAAAGAATTGCTCAATATCCTTTAGCTATCAGGGAAATGTAAATCAAAATAACTCTTAGATACCATCTTACACCTGTAAGAATGGTTAAAATAAAAAACACTAACAGCATATGTTGGAGAGGATGTGAATTTAGGGGAACATTCTTCCTTGCTAGTGGGATGCAAACTTGTATAGCCACTTTGGAAGTCAGTATACCAATTTCTCAGAAAATTGGGAATCAATCTACCTCAAGACTTAGCAATATCAAGCTATGTTCGTAGCAGTGTTATTTGTAATAGTGAGAACCTGGAAACAACCTAAATGCCTCTAAACTGAAGAATGGATAAAGAAAATGTGATATATTTATGCAAAGGAGTATTACTCAGCTGTTAAAAAAGAAAACAATGACCTCATGAAATCTGCAGGCAAATGGATGGAACTAGAAAAAAACATCATCCCAAGTGAGTATGTACTTGGATGTACAAACATGGTACGTACTCACTCATAAGTGGATTCTAGATGTAAAGCAAAGGAGAACCAGGCTACAATCCACAGCCTCAGAGAAGCTAGGGAACTGGGAAGACCTGAAGAAGGATGCATGGACTTTCCTGGGAAGGAGAAATAAATGAGATCTCTTGGATAAACTATAGGTGGGGGTAATGGGAGAGGTATGTAAGGGGTTGGGGGAATGGAAACATGAGGGATTTGGTTGGTTGATTTGGGGGGAAGCACGGAGAGCAGCAGCAATGGAAGAGATATCTTGATATAGGGAGCCATTATGGGGTTAGGGAGAAACCTGGTGCCAGGGAAACCTCCCAGGAATCCACAAGGATGACCCCAGATAAGACTCCTAGCAATAGTGGAGAACGTATGTGAACTAGCTGTCTCTTATAATCAAAGTGGTGATTACCTTAACTGTCATCAGAGAGCCTTCATCCAGTAATGAAAAGATGCAGATGCAGAGATCCACAGCCAAGCACTGGGCTGAGCATGAGGAGTCCAGTCGAAGAGAGGAAACAGGAATTGGAGGAGTGGATCAAGATCATGATGGGAAAACCCACAAAAACTAGGTGGCCTAAGCTAGTGGGAGCTCACAGACTCTGGACCACACGGACTCATGGACTCTGGGACTGACTAGACCACTACACGTGGGTGACAGTTGTGTAGCTTGGTCTGTTTGTGGAGCCTCCTAGCAGTGGGATCAGGACCTTTCCCTGACACATGAGCTGGTATTTTTGGAACCTATTCCCCATGCTGGGACAAGTCACCCAGCCTTGAGGCAGGTGGGGAGAGCTTGTTCCTGACTCAACTTGATATGCTAGGTTTTGTTGACTCCCATGGGAGTCCTGTCCCTTTCTGAATGAAGGAGGAGTGGATGGGGGAAGACAAGGGGTGGCAAAGGGAACTGGAAGAGAGGAAGGAGGGGGAACTGTGGTTGGTATGTAATATAAATGAAAAAAAATAATAAAAATAATATATATAATATGAAGAACAGCCTAATGTATTCTTAGGCTTTTTCATGTTCTCTTCATAAATTTTCAAATCCAGCAGAAGGAATGTATGGCTGGAAATCCATTTGATGTCAGACATGGGTGCACCACAGTGGTCTGGCATTTGGGCTTGACCTTGGAGGAGCAGAAGGAACACTTGCCCATGCAACATCCTGGCTTACTTCCAAATCTCAGCAACCTGGTTACTTAGCACTGAGCGAGCGGAGACTAATGTCAGGCAGTACCTGCTTCCTCGCATCTGTCTTCTGCATCCCTGTCCAACCTCCCTGTCTTCAGCACTGACTTCCTGTCCTCTCCTCCAGATCCACATTCTTCGTGCCCACAAGGTCTAGTTCAATCCAGTTTCCTTCGTCCCCTGTTAAGAGCCACCACCCTGCCTTCTTCGGAGTTCTTAAAGCTACAGCAATTCATTTTACAATGGCAAGAGGAGGGAGTGGCGGAAAGTTGGGATGAATTTATTTCACATGCTGTTTATTTTTCCTATTTACATATTCTTGAGTTATTCCTTTCCTTTCTAGCCCAGGAGGACATCTCTTCCCCATCCTGCACACAGGGGAGCCACATTCTCCTCCCACTTAAAGACTTTATATCTTACTCGCCCTCTCTTCTGCATAATCTAATTCTCCCCCTACTGTGTCTTTTCTTCGACATATGAACATATTCCAGTAACTCCTGCCTGTAAGCAGACTGCCAACAAACTGTCCTTTGCGGCATCTTATCCCTTTCCAGATAGATACTGACAATGTTCCTGCTGGTAACTTGGCAAAACTTCCCGAACCACCACCTAATATTTGCTACAGATTCCATAGGTGGCAAACTTTTCCAATTCATTTCAACTCTTGACCCCCTGCCTCCAGGTGTCTCTTGTTACAATCACCAACCATTGCTAAAGGCAGTGGCTTGCTCCTGGACCTCATCTGACTTCTCAGCAGAGTGGACACTGCTGACAAGTCTCTCCTTCCCGAAGTGACTCCCTTCTCCTCAGGTGATGGTTAGTTTGAACTGTCAAATTGATGCAATATATTGTCCAGCAGACTGTGGGTAAGAAGACAGGTCTGTGGGGTATTGTCTTGATTATGCTAATAGATGTGGCAAGACCTAGCCCACCATGGATGGTACTATTCCCTAGGCAGGGGCTCTTAGACTGCCTATGTGTAAAGAGCAAATTAAACAATAAAAAGCTTGCAAACATTAATTTCTCTCTGCTTTTGACTATGATATCATGTGCCGAGCTGCTTCAAGTTCTGGCTACCTTGACTTTCTGAAATAATGGGATGAAACCTGGAATTTTGAGCTAAAGCAAACTCCTTCCCCTCTAAGTCACATTTGTCCCCGTCACCTCGCTGATGATGTCCAGTGGTCTTGCATTTCCCTTGGTTCCTCTGTCCTTTGGGTCTTCCCCACCCAGGATCTTTGTTCCCTCTCCCTGGATCTTTCACCAGTTTTTTCTGCTCTTCTCTTCTGGCTTTAGGTCAAATGTCACCTCTCCAGAGTGGGTTTCCACCCAGCCATCCTATCAGTTATTCTTATTTCCTTCATAGTCTTGCTAAGGCTTGGAGATCTGAGGACTTTCTTGGGTCCTTCTTATTCCCCTTCTCCTTATTCCCCTTCTCCCCTCATTCTTTTTGTTCTTGTTCTTCCTTCTTCCTGTCTTCTTTTCTTCTTTCCTTCCATCCTCTCCCTCCCTGCCTCCTTCCCCCTTCCCCCTCTCTCTCCCTTTCTTCTCCTCCCCCTTCTTGAGTGTGAGCTTCAGAACAGCTATGTATTCATTAATGTGAGCTTCAGGTTGGGACCAGTACCTGTTTCATAGCAGTTATTAAACATACAAGTGAGGACGGCCAACAAAAGTACTTTGTCCTGAAAATCTGTGAAAGCAGAGCTAGGCAGAAATCATAGCAGCCCCAGGGGAGAAGAGGCAGATTGCTTGGGTTTGAATCTTTGACTCACAGGTGAGCATGGCAGCACATACACGCGCGCGCGAACACACACACACACACAATTATTATTTAATCTCTTAAAATTGTTTCCTCCACTATCCACCCATAATTTTACTATTCTGTTGTTAATGTTGCTATCACTATTGATGTGCTTGTGCACACCCTTGACAGCACACACGCCGTAGCACGTGTGTGGAGGTTGGGGGAAAACTCTTGGGTTTCCCTTCTCTTCTGCTATATGGGATCCAAAATCATATTGTCAGGCTTGGCAGCAAGTGGACCTACCTACCTACTCTGCTGTTCTGTGGGCCCAATCAGTGGAATATAGACAATTTCCAGCTAATAGGTTTTGAAATATTCATAGAAAGATTTTGCTGATATTAAAAACGCCACAACTTCTCTACTTCTGGTAGCCCTCTAGCAGCTCCTTATTCGTGTGGAGCTAGCAAGGCCCACATCTAATCAGTGCTGGAATTAGTGAAGGCAAACATTTCTTCCCGGGATTCTCAGTGAGACGAAGAACGTGTCTGTGCTTGGCTCCGATTTCATGCCATTGTTCTCAGGGATAAATATATACTGAAAACTTCACTTGAAACTTTAATATTTATCCTCATTTAACAAGTCAATGTTAAGCCAGTTTCTGTAGTAGTTTATGCTATTAGGAAGATGAATCTTACTGGCTGTTTTCCTTGTTTTACCCAGCTCCTTTATCCTCCTTCAATCTGCCTAAGGTCACACACTATCTAGACGCACAAAAATTGGTGACCAGAGAGTATAGTGAGTATCCTGGGAAAATTGCACATAGGAAAAAAAATTCAATTTATTTCTAGCAAGGCTCCAAGCAAACGAGGTATTGCATTTTAAAGAGTTTGGAACGAACAGAGACCAGAACCCGCAAGCAGATTTCTTTCAGTTCCCTTGTTGTGCTCTAAAATGCCACCAGAAGTTCACTATAGCGCCCGCTCGTTAGTGACACTTGCTAATAACTCATTATGAAAGAAGAATTCTCTTTGTCATCAATTTTTCACCGATGAAGCACTTTTAAATATTTACCAGTATGGTGGCGTGGCTAAGAGGGGGCACTTTAAATTGGAGGAACCCTCTCAACTTTTCTGCGTCTGTTTCTCATTTGTAAAATGGAAAATCGAAGAAATACCTCCAAGGACTGAGAGTGAAGCTTAAAGAAATTTATCTGCATGCCTGTGTGTGAGTGTGTGTGCACCCGTGTGTGTGCGCGTGTGTGCGCGTGTGTGCCTGCGCGTGTGTGTGAGTGTGTGCGCACCCGTGTGTGTGCGTGTGTGCCTGTGTGTGCATGTGTGCATGTGTGTGTGTGCGTGTTTACAAGAGAGGTCATAGGCATCAGCCACACACTGTTTGCTTTCCTTAAGAGGACAAGGTTGCCAGAGGTCCCTGCAAACACTCATGCAAAGTGGAAAGTCCTTTCAAAAGCAAAGGCACCAGGTTGTAGTCAGCCTTACTGTTGGCTTTTAAAGCTTTTGCTGGTCCTTGAAGGAGCTCTAGACAAGAGTTCAGACCTTGTTTCCTTTAGCTTTAGCAATGAAGACGGATAATGTAATTAGACAAAATAGCTGAAAACTGAAGATCAACATAGGAGAGGCCTCAAGTATTTCCATGCTTGTTTGAAACTGTAGCTATTATTTTAAGAAGCAACTGATTTATGGGATAGCCATGAAATCGTGGATTTAAAGGCAATCTGAGAAGTGTGGTGCTTAAAGCACTTCCAATTATTTAGAACTATTGGTACTGATCCAAAAATATTATTTAAACTATGATATTTTGGTAATCAAGTTTTCCAATTTCACAAGGCTTGGTTTTATTTAAAAAAATGATTAATGACTGGACAATAGAATTATTCCACTCTCTCAAACTGCTCTTACAGCATCAGTTTTTGAAATCATCCGTACCAACTCATTCATGTTCTTACTTAAATACTGGAAATAAGGAGTCTTAACAACAACAACAACAACAACAAAAAAGCACAGTGCTCAAATTTAGTAAAAATGAAAACATTTCAAAAAACTCAACACTTGCAATTCCCATGAGTAAATAACTCCCTAAACTATACAGTGTTTCAATTACATTTTCATTCTTCATTCACTTGAGGAGAGAAGAACTAAATTGGGGGCTTTATATCGTAAATAAATTCACGGTAAATGTGTCAGAGATAAAAAGGAACCACCTGATGCCTGCCTAGGTGTCAGAACCAGTCAAGTGAGAATGAAACGTAATTCAAGAGTTGTTCAGGAGAAACGAGGTTGGGTTTGACCCACACCACCACAGCACTGTTTGCCCTGGGAAATTACACCCACGGGACTGCAGGGATGTTTGGAAGACAGCCAGAGGGACCACTCCCACTTCACCCCGCCACACACCACTTGCCTTCAATGAACACCTCGGCGGATGTGGTGTCTGAGCCGCTGGGGTTTGTAGCCAGACACGAGTAGCGACCTGTGTCGTCCTCAAAGGCCTCAGCAATGACCAAGGTGTGTAGCTCCGCACCGTCGCCCTGGATCTGAATGTCAGGACTGTTGAACAGCTCCTTCCCTTCACAGAACCATCTGCAGGGCAAACAGATGACAGCAGGATGGGTGAGGCACAGAATAAGGCAGAGGCTGCGTGCTAACGAAGCAAGGCTCTCATGCTATGCCGGAAGATGTTTGCTCGGTAAACCTAGACCGTGAAATTAATGACTAGACACACCTGCCCCACGAAGATGTTCTTTGTCAAGCATCTTGCACAGTATAGTAGCCTTAAAATAAGTGACCTTGTTGAACTTGTAAAGACTGTTTTGATTATAATCTTAAGAACTAAAACCCGAAGTGTCTTATAGCATGTTTTATAATATAGGACTTCCATGATCATTACAATCTTACCTATTACTCTTATCTAAGGAAGAACATAAAAGGAATATAAACTTTATGTTCAAACTATCTGCAGTGCTCAGGAAATACGGTCATTAAAGCAATGTGAATTGACCAGCAAGACTTCTGAGCACTAAGCAGCCCAGGATCGAATGCCTTCACATTCCTGATTTTCACAGCAGTTTCAAGCTGGCTTTTTTGCTCTCCACAATGGAGAGAAAAAGAGAAGTGAGCTGTAATTCATTCTTGCCAGTTGGTACTTCCGTTCTAGGCCAAGATGGTGTGGCATGAGGCTGCGGCTGATTGCGCAGGCTCCTTCCCGTGGTCTTTCTTCTATTTTCCTACCTCCTCAAACTCAGTAGCTACTGGCTGCTTTTACATAAAACAAAACAGACAAAGCAACAAACACCTTTCCCTCAAACCTGCTAGTGTGACGCATTTTTAAAGAACCATGGAAACATGCGTGTTTAAACTAAGACGCCCGGAGATTCTGGAAGTATGTTTTCAGTTCAGCTCTTAATAACACTAAGAAATCTGCTCTGAGTCTGATTGTCTATAAAATTGTGAAAATATGACAACACGGGGGACTATTTTTTTTTTAAATCTGGAGTTATGGGATGTAGGTCCATATTTAATTTGAAAACCAAGTTAGTGAAGCAAAGGTCTTGTGAACACTCAGAGCACCAACGCAGAGGCCATACTCAAAGCCACACACTGATACTTACAGAACAGTCATGGCTGTGGGAATTAAAAAACAGAACAGAATGAGCCGACTACCATTTTATGTAGTGAGGCTCATATCATTTGGGGGCAGTCTTTCTTAATTCTGGGGCATTGTGTGATTGTTCCTGTTTGCATGAAGTCTTAGAGATTCATCCAGATTAAAGCCATGTCATACCCCTTCCTTCTCTCTTTTTTACAGCCGTGGTCCAGCTTGCTACCTACAAGCACTAAGTGTGGTGTTGGCTCTCATTGATCACGCTTGTTCTATTTCTGATCAATGGTGAATTCCGTGTCTGTCATCAGACTAATAATTCTCCTGAATTTCTTCCACTGGTCACTCCTTGAACTTTTGATCTGTTCAAAACTTTTGATCTGCTTCACTAACTTGGTTTTCAAATTAAATATGGATCTACATATTTTTTTGATCTGTTATTGATGGCTTCCTAGTGACTTTCCCCTTAGTTTTATTTTCTATTGTTTTGTTTTATGATAAACTTCTGTTTCTGTCCAATATTCCAGGGGCTCACTGCTACATAGCCCTCAAGGGTTACTCTCTGACCATTTTAACCCACACCTTCCTTTCTTTGGAATTCTTTTCTGGTCTTCTGCATTAATCCTTGTGACAAACAACCCCAGAGGCTTGCTCAACATACAAAGCCTCTACTGAACATACAACTATTGAGAGTTGTTTATGAGAAAAGTATGGAATCATGTTTGATAAACTCTGAAACTAATTGTGGAGTTTGACTATCTGTTCTGGCATTAATTGGTTTTGGCTTCCAGGAAAAAGAAATAAACCCAGCATTAAGGGAAAAGCAAAAATGGGAAGGTAGGGGAGCTTTAAGAAGACAATGATGATGTCCATGGGATGGATGTGTTTCGATAAGAGGCCTTTGACAGCTACACGTGTGTGCGTGCAGAATCTCTCCCTCTAACTCTGCACATGGAGGGCCTGTAAGCCTGTTTTAGCATGGCTGCTGGCAAATCTTACCTTTCACACTTTAGGGTTGGCTGAAAGGGAAAATCAGAAGATACTGAAAATGACAATAACCTAAAACTTTGTAGTCAAGATATTTTTTCTTTTAATTTTTCATCCAATCACACATTTCCTTGTGGCTGCGTTTGTTGTATGACAGTGGAGTCAGGAAGGAGTTGCACTTGACTATCCAGTGCTGAAACTCACGTTCTTTACTTTCTAGGAAATGTCCATTGGTGCCTAATTATAGTTTCTCATATTGTAGACCTGGGGACATTTGCTGCAGCGCTACCTGGGAGTTTGTTAGACACACAGAATCATGACCCTCTTCCTAAGTCTACTCTATCATTGGGGTCCCTGAGTGTTTCCATGTGAATGTACCGTTAAGTCTGAATCTAAGATGCCCTAGTTGTGCTAACTTGTCCTGATTCTCCATCCTAAAGCCACTGTACTTCATGTCTCAGGTCTCTGTCAAGTAGGCGCATTCACAGTTCTGCTCTTCCCATCGGTCCTTCAAACCTTTGAATATCATTGACTTATTTGACAACTGATCACTACAACTTTTGAAAAGATTCTTTTATTTTATACGTATGAGTGTTTAGCCTGCATGTATGTATGTATGTGTACCACATGCATGCTTGGTGCATATGGTGGCCAGAAGAGGGTGTCAGATCCCCTGGAACTGGAGTCATGAATGGTTGTAAGCCACCATGCACAGTGGGGAATTGTCCTCTGGAAGAGCAACAAATGCTCCAAACCGCAGAGACATCTCTACAGCCGCACTTACTCCTATGTTTTTATATCTTCTGTACTATTTTCTTCTATCAATATCCAAAGTTTAATGTATTATATCTCATTTTTCTACCTAGAAAATGGAATACTTTTTATTAATATGAAATAATGGGTTTTATTGGATAATTTCATACTACATTGTAATTTCATAATATGTATAATGTATACTTTCAGAATATATTAAAATATTTTTTGACCATATGCCCTCTTTGCTCCCTTTCTCTGATGATTATTCTTTTTTAGATGAAGTCTCAAATAAATAAATGAATAAATAAATAAATTAATTAATAGCTCAGGCTGGCCTGGAACTTAGAGTGATCCTCCTGCTTCAGCCTCCTGAGTGTGCCAGGATAACAGGACTAAGTTACTATGCCTGGATTAATTTCTTTTTCCTTCTAATTCTTATCCATCTTTCTTACATAACTCCTTCTTGACTGCAAAATTAAATGAAATCAGAACAATTTCTTTTTGATCCACAGTGTTCAGCACAGTCATGGGTCACACATTACTCTATACTCACTCAGCCTTCGAGATTTGTTTGCTATCCACGTTTCTTGTCAAATGCTCTGAGAAGTCCTGCAGAAAAATCCTCTATAATGTTGTCTGATCTAGCATTTCCTAAATTTAACAAACCTTGGGATTCACATCAATACCTATTAAAATCCCATGCACGTACTGTAGGGTGGTTTTCTAGAATATTAAGTTCCAGAGAACTTGTATTTTTAAAAGACTAATTATAAGGTAATAATGATAAGTGTAAGTAAGACTAAAAGAAAAAGTCTGCCAAGCACAATGCACAATACCTGAAATATACCTTAAAAAGAATATTGTTCATATATCAAAGATGTCAAAGCCAGATAGGTGTGTCTTTGCCACAGAATGGACTTAATCCCTTGTGTTCATCAAGACTATTGTACTTAGTATTTAATATTAAAGGCATGTGATATACACACAAACACAGACATGTGCACACACACACACACACACACACATACTATTTTTTAGGAGGTGAGATCTTTGAGACAGGCTCTTTTGTAGTCCAGGCTGGCCTCAACTTACTCTCTCAATTCAGTCCCTTCCAAGGCTGGCCCTGAACTCCTGATCTTCCCCTTTCTGCTTCCCAAGTGCTGATGCCACAGGCATGTGCCCTCCCTTACACTCATTTTAAAATTAGTTATTCCTGTGTTTTCTTATCATATTAAGTGCAAGTTTCTTCTGGGTTTATGACTTGGTCTTTTAAGCATATTCACTGGGCTTCAGCAGCAGAATGTTTGGTGTGCGGAGTGTATTATACACAGCTTCTATTTTCTGTGCTTCTGTTGCTATGGCATCTGGAGTCTTATGGTTATGGAGAGACTGTCCTTCCTAGGGTCAGCCAGTACCTAGAGATCTGAAACTGGCCTGCAAGCTTGCCTTTAATATGCAAATGAGCCAACCAAGAGCACCTGTTCCAGTTACCTTTCCATGGGGCTTACACTGAAAAGTAGGGAAGGAGCCTGTTCCTAGGAACCCACTAACTCATCCTGCCGCTGATTTCCATCCTTTCTATAGAAACTGTCACAGTGGCTTCTACCCACAGATTCTCTGTCCTCTTTTGGCCTTGGAGTTGACTTGGTTCTTCTTCCTGTGGCATGGTGTTGTGTTCTCCTTTTGTGAACTATAAGTATAAATGATCTCCCCCTCTCCCTTCTCACTTCTTTCCTATAGGGTCTCACTATACTGCCCTGGCTGGCCTTTAACTAGGAAATCTCCTACTTCAGCCTCCCTAGTAATAAACTACTTTCTAACCGCTATAAGTTCCTGGCAGGTTGACCTCACAATAGCTGACATTTCAAAACTTAGGCCATTGCTGGTGCATTAATAAAGCAACAAGTGTATAAAAGATGAAAGGCCTGAGTGGATAGTTTAAATCATACCAGTGTCCTAGATTTTGCTTTAGAATGTTTATGTCGAGAAGTTCATGCACTCTGACCAAGTCAAGCTGAAGTGTACTTTACAAGCATAAACTTAAAACAGTGTAGTTAGTGCATGCGTGCGTGCATCGGGAAAGGAGACCAGCCTTGTCCAGGCTTCATGTAGCTTGTAGCAGACGTAAATGACCTTCTTTGCTGAGCTAAAAGAACCTTTGATTTTTGACGTCCTGACAACCCACATTAGATGGGATGTGTGCTATAGCCATGTTTGTTTAGTTAAGTTTGCACAAAGTCATAATTCTAACAGCTTCCTGGCAAGGACTCAGCACACTGAGTATGTAGAGAGGAGGTGAAAGCCGGGTCTGTTGACCAAATGCTGACCTCCTAAGTTTTCTCCCACATTAAACTTTCCTTGCTAGAGGAATTTAAGGAAACCAATGCTGGCGTAGTAAACTACCTTGAAAGCTGCTGCAGTGACATTGCCACCCCTCCTCCGCCCGTTCTTTGGCAGACATCACTAATCAATCAGTATGATGTAAGGGATCAGAAGCTTCAGCAAAGCTGTTTGGGCAGACAACAAAGCACATGAAGTCAAAGCTTAGAGTGACACATGCCTGCCATCCTAAGCATGGTCTCATTCTAGAGAGCATGGCCTCCCATTCCTCTGGATCTTCAAAGCCCACTCTGTTTGTGATGAGGTAAGGCCAACGTGGGGGACTGGGTGAGGGGGAGCTGGATGGAAACATGCAGCTAACCGAGAGTCAACTGGGTTAAAATGCTACTTTTTTCTTCTTCCAAACTTGCATTCTAAGAGTTCATTTATCTAGTGAGTAACATACTAGATGGCACATTGGAAAACTAGAGTCTCGGCATTGCCAGCTTCAACCACACTCAGAAGTTCTCTTCAGCCCACAAATCCTTTTCCTGTGTATGTGGTACATGTGTTCATATATGTCCTTGTCCTTGTGCAAATGCGTGCTCATATAGACTAGAGGTTAACATTGGGCATCTTCCCTACAGCTCTCTAGTTTTCGAGGCAGGGTCTCTCACTGAATCTGTAGCATACTGATTGGCTACACTGGTTGGCCAATGAGCTTTGTGGATCTTTCTGTCTCCATGGCTACAGCATGGATCTCACAACTGCATTCTGCTAAGCCATCTTTTCACACAAGTGCACAGATTCAAACTCAGGTCCTCATGGTTGTGCACTAGGCACATTTACCCACTGAACCACCTACTCTGCTTTTGAAATACAGTTTTGTTGCTAGCCCAGGCTGGTCTCAGGCTCCTTGTTTCTGAGGTTACAGATGTCTCCAACATGCCTGGCCACACTGAATATTTTCTTTAAATAAAGAAAAATCATTAAAATATACAAGTAAAATCTTGTAGTTGCAGCAAAGTGGTGATATAGTTGTTTTTAAATGAGAATATTTGAAAGTAATATAGTCAAATTACGGGGAAAGTTAATATATGTCAAATGACTATTACACATTGTGTGCTGTGCATGTAAGACCTCACTGCAGGTAGGAACTCATTGCATATACGAACTTACGCTAGTCTCACAACAACCTTGTGAAGTCATTGTGGTTTTATTTTTAGATACAAGTGACTCTCATTTATCTACAGTAATGAGAAAGAGGATCATGGACAATTAAATATAGCTAAACTCCATTTCCCTTAATGCTCTTATCCCCACCTTTCATCAAGTTTTCAACTCTGAATATAAATGTATTTTAACAAAGTTTCCTGATTTCTAAGCTCTGGCCCAGCTGGTGCACAATAGGGAGCCCAAAGGAACTGGAGAAGCCAACCTTGAAAAATTAGTACATGTGCTAAATCCCCCTGCAAAAGAATGAAGGGGTGCGAATGCAGGAGCTAACCTGGTGAGGGGTTGTCGGACTCCAAGGCCCTGCACAGGATGTGAGAATAACTTTTCATTATCGGAAATAAAGTGTTTAGGGTTAGGTTCTATAGTCATGGTCATTCATTTATTCAGTAGTTTGCCCGCCAGCTCTTTATTTGTTCACCAAGGGGCTTATTTACCTGCGCTTCCATTGAGAAATGCCCAGGAACTGCTGGTATCTACTAACCTGCCTAAAGGCCAATGGAGTGGGAATGTCAGCTAAAGGTGTAAAACAAACAAACAAACAAAACGCAGCATCTAAGAAGTTTGGGTTGTAAGGACATACAGACACCTTCAAAATTCTTTCCAAAAAATGGTTATGGATTCATACTTACAGATGAAAAAACCTTCTTTGGAGAGAGGGCTTTGGTCAAGACCAACTTTCTGAAGAGGGGATAATGGGGACACAATTGACAATGGTCTCTTTTAGTCACAAGGGAACGTTGGAGGAAGAAGAACTGGAGCATTAAAGGTTTATAGGAAGTGTACTCAATATTTTTCTATCTGTGTTGGGTTCTGAGTGAAGTTTTTATGTATATGTTTCCTTTTTTGCTACACAATATCCCTTGGTACCTAGGATCCTCCACACATTCTAACCTATAAATGCAATTATGCCAAACATCTAAGGTTCATATGATGACAACAGCAAGAAATGGTTGGACTGAAATCTAAGAAGATGTTTTACATAGAACAGTTCCCTATTTCATTATTTACTTTCTGCATTGCAAAGTGAGGGTTAGGGGACAACTGGTTTTCTGTAACTCAATACTATCCTTCTGCAGCTCTGGGCTTGTGCTCAGGTAGAGGTCAGAGAGGGTGAGAGGCAGAATCATGTCAGGGGCTGCAGATGCTTCTGAGCAAGTGGCTGTCCCTGAAAACCGCTCGTCTTCCCCATTCTTGGGCGGAGAAGACAATTTAAACATTTACCTCCCTAAATAGTCTTCCTTTTGCTCTGGGCAACTGGCACTGGGGCTCAGAGTGTCATGGTTGGAGCAAATGCTCAGAACATTCAGATGCTCCTAAACAGAGCTTGGAAGATTGACTTTCATGCGGATAAACCAACTGATAAAACGAGAGGAACCAGCAAACACACCAACGAAGCGAAATAGACACTTCCCGGTTGTAACCTCCAATGGTTTCCGCTTTAAACTTGCATACCGCATCACTTGGCTGTGAGTTGATGGGTAATCCCATTCTAATCCTATACCATTTAGCAAGAAATATCGATTTTATGAGCGGCCATTTCTTCTGACCATTTTTATTTTATGGAACCACAACTACACATCTCAGAAATAATTTGTGTGCCACAGTTTAAACACGTGGCTTTTAAGATGAAACAAATTTGATTCATAAAAGGCAAAAAGCTTCACTAGAGAATCTTAACTAAGGCTCTCCAATGCTGCTAAACAAAGTGGTAAGAATCAAAGAAACCAGTTAATGGAAACAAGAAGATGCGTACTAAATAAAACCTTCTGAAAACAGTTGGGAGTGGATGTTTTCATCTAGGCCACTTTCTTTGGGTTTGTGGGAAAGGAAAGTTATTTGGAAAAGATGTCTCTCTGGATAATTTTTTAAAAATTCTCTTTCTTTGTGACTTCATTGGTTCATGAAATAATTTCCCTTCCAAGGCATATCAATGCTAACCTCAGGAAGCACTGAGCTCTCCTTAGCCCCACCTGCTTTGTTGAAGACCATGTCTATAGAAAGTTAAAGCAACCACTTCTCCAACATCATTATAATGAAAATGAAATAAGGGGATGGGAAACCTGAGAAAGATGCAGGAAATCATAACCAGCTCAGCTTATAATTCCCAGGTGGCCCTTTCACCTTCGGGAATGGTAGGGCTCTGTCATGAACTGGAGACCCACAAAACCAAAAGTCAAGTTAGGCCCTGCACAGGCTTTGTTTATGCCTGAACTCGCTGTTAGGCCATTGCCACATGTAAGCTCTGCGTTTTGTACAACCTCAGTTAAACACCAATTAATTTTTATAGAGTAATTTTTGTCTTGTCACCAAAGATTTCTTAATTTTTCACATGTGCTCATATTAACCACAAGATGTACCCTGTTTATTCTACTATGTAGATTTATGGGCTGACCGGACTGAAATGAGTTCTTGTTTAAATTTACTGTGGCTATAATTTCATGATTGCTTAGCTTGAAGGCCAATAGCTAAATCTATGTGGTCAACAGATGTACTTTAACCTGACTGTCCAAAAGGGACCAATAAACAAACTGGCCTTTTGAAATTCAAGGCCCAGGAAAATCAGATAAGATAGATTATGAACCTCAAAAGTCGTAACTGGCAATTCTTTTCCTCAACATTCACTTTATCTCCTTAGGGGGAAAAATAAAAAACAAAACAAACAAACAAACAACAACAACAACAAGAGGACAATAGGATTGGAGCAACTAAGATAAGATGAAACTTGGAGAAGGATTTTATTTTGTTTTGCCCATGAATGATGGTTTTGTGGCTGCAGATTATGAACACAGAGTTATTTCATTGCTGTCCTTACAAAACAACTATAAAAATACTCAGGTTAAATCTACACCAAATATTTATGCTGCCAGAAGCTGTTAAAAATCTTAGATTGCTCTTAATATTTTCCACAGCAGTGGCGCGGTAGATAGGCCCTGGTGTGGGTGTTTGCGGCCTTAGTTCTCTTACCGTGTCTGTGCTGTGGAGCCACTCAGGCTACCGTGATCCTGCGGGTCTCCAGGTTGGGGGTTGACTTTAACACCTTGTGAATCCTGAGCAATGAATTTGACTAGTGCGTCCTCCACTGGGCCCCAAGAAACTGGTTTTGCTACAGGATAACAGACGATGCTGGAAAGTCCTCTGGCCAGTGAGATTTACGAAACACTGGATTCAACAAAAACTACACATCTATTTCTACTCGGGGACTTTCTAGAGCTGGAACGGTGCCATGTGCAATCTCTCTAGGAGGGAAAGATGCAGGTGTCATTCTCAATCATCTTTGACTGAGGAACATGTGTTTTGAGAATTACGTTGAAGGACCAGGACAGTGTGAGACACATTTTGGCAAAAAAACTGAGCAATCGCTACGATCCCCTCTTACACTGTGATAATGGTAATTAGTACTTTAAATATACTGGCATACGTTTGAAATGTAAGGGTGTGCGGCAGAGGATGGGTAAGGCTCTCAACCCCCATGTCATTCCATCACAGACTTTCCGAGTTACACCTGTTATCTTAAAAATCGGCTCATTCCCACCGCTTCTCTACGCGAGCACACAAATCAGTCGGCATGACCCAACAGGCTGTGCTTCCAAGCCTTCAAAGCGGGGAAGGAATGGATTACAGAGCCTGGGAATGAGACATGGCACGCATAAACACTGCGCGAGGTGCAGTGTCAGCTGTTCTCTTGCTGTAGCTATGGCAGGTACTTATTAGCTATTGTTGTAATTTGGACGACATTCCGCAGGGGATAAAATGGGAGATGTTTTATTAGACGCTTCTGTCAATCATCTGCGCTCTTGGAACTTGTCCATTGAAATACAGCGATTACCTCAGAATTACGAAAGCTTAAGAGCCCAAAGCCAAAACTGCGAGAGGGACAGAGGTTCTACTTGATGTCTCCAGTTTTGGAATTGCAGAAACCAAAGTGCAGTTCACTTCTGAATCCTCTGAAAGCCCAAGTGTAGTCTATGTCTAACAATAAGCAACAGCACTGAGCCCAACTTCCTTCCTCTGTGAGAGAACATCTTTCTCCACAATCAAAGCTAAGGGTGTTTCTGTCTCAAATTCCTGTAGCTTTGTTTCTCGCATGAATGGTGCCACTGCTAGCTGCTCACGACCAGGAATAAGGGGAGAAGAAGCAGAATAAGCATTAGGGGCCAAGAAGCAAGGACCGTTGACACTGCTTTCCAAAAGCAGTCCTTTCGCCTCTCAAGGGGCCCTTCTTCCTACCTTTCGTGTCTCTTAAGTGAGCTTTAGTTGGTGGAGGCTTCAACCAGCTGAGGGAAGGAACAAGGACAGTGGCTTCTTCCCCTGCTTAGATTGGGGGCTGTCCTGTCAGAGACTGGCAAGAGGCCATGGCCTCCTCTCACAGCATACTTGGTCTACACAGTCTAATGTCCAGTGTGGTCAGTCAGGAACCACAGAAACAAGCACCTAAGGCAAGCGCAATTAAACCAGCCCCGCAGTCAGAAACTCTATGTCCAGAATGTTTTCCTTCCAAGAGAAGGCTTTTTTTTTCCAGCTAACTTCTTTCAGAGCCTCCCTCTCTCCTGTCTTTTTCCCTGTGTTCTTATTTTGTGCTCCTTCTACAAGTCCATATGTAGAGAAGCTCACTTTCCAAGGAGAGCCATAATAAATGAAGTAACTGCCAAGGAGAGCATGCTTTCAACTCAAGAGGGAAAATAAGGGGTAGAAGGAAGTGCTAACAGGCAGCACTCAGGGGCTCTGCAGCATCTCTTCTGCCTGGGATAGCAAATGGCTTCATAAAACGCACGCAGCAACACCACACACACACACACACACACACACACACCCCACAGCACCACATACTTATGTACCCAACTATCTCGATTAAACATCTAACACAGTCCTTGAAGCAAGTCCCTAATAGATTCTCAGACACCTTGCAAAAGCTGTTCCTGTGGTTCTAGCCACGCCGGTCATTCAGGTCATTCTCCACACCACATCTGTCTCCTTACCCGCCGTTTGGATTAAGTACATACTTTCAAATTTGTAGACAGGTGAGGCGTTTTCCAAGAAGGCTGCCTTTTTCAGATCTCCCGGGTGTAGCTACTGCCGGAGCAGGGAGGAGCCTTGGGTGTGTGAGGAAGAACAGGAAGTTGGAATTAATTATACCTTGGTGTAGCTGGCCATTTGAATAACGAATAAAATGGCCTTTTCACTTTCAGTTGCTTGCTCCGGGCAAACCACCTCAGGCTGACATTTCATTCTAATTAGTCAGACATTTTAAATGTGACACTTTGGATTACGATCAAAAGCAGACTTAATATTTTTTTCTTTGGGGAAAAAAAAGATGTGTTTTTTTAAAAAATTATGTCATGATGAAAGTATTCTCCTTTGTGATTCCCTGAGAAGGTCCGCCTTTACCTGGCAGTTCACCACCACAGAGTGCTTCCATGCTATGTGTCCCAGAGGTACAGGGATGTTACAATATACGAACTGTAAAAGTTGGCTTTAGAAGCATATATTGACTTGGCAAAGGACAAAAATAAAGGAATAAATAAAGTCACTCACTTAAAAAAATACACAAGTGACTCTTACCATAGATTAAAGCATCTTTGAGGACTGTGTGATACTGAGGGAGTGTTGGGTATGGGGGGAACGGCCTTGACATATGGTGTCCATTTACTGAAAGAAATTATGATATTCCTATACTTGGATAGCAAATAACATAGATGTATTCTGGTATTTTAAAATGTGACTGATGATAGTATCTGTGCCTGTTTGTTTTGCAGCAAAGGACAATGTAAGTTCCTAGAGTTGGTCCTGGGAAGGAGGACGCTAAGTTAAATGCAAAGCTGAACATCTCTGGTCTCTGCACCCGCCACGACTCTCCTGGAGTTTCGAGTTTGAGTCTATGAGGAGAAAGCATTTTCTTATGATCTTAGCATTTTGATGAGCTACACTTCAGGGAAGATTTCAAAGCATCTCACTTGGTACTAGATAAAAGTGGAAGGCAGCATGCTGTGAGTGTCTGCTGCTGCACACGCATGTTATACACACATGTGCCCTTGCTTAATTTCTTCGCCCAAGCCTGACCCTAGACTCCCCAATGCTCTAGGGTTCCATTGTCCCACTGTCGGTGGATTATTGGGACTTGATCTTAAAATTGCTTCTCGGGTCATGCAGAGAGGTGGCTTAGCACGTAAAAGCTTGACAACCTGAGTTTGAGCCCTGGAACCCACACAAAACCTGGATGTGTGGCTGAGCCTGGAACCCCAGCATCCCCAAGGTGCAGTGGGATGTGAGGTTAGGAGAAGTGGTCAGAGCTGTGCTCGCTTGGAGCAGTGGCAGAAAGAAGAGGGATCCTGCCTCAAAAACAAGGTGAAGGGAGATGATTGCTTCTCGCAAACCGTCCTCTTGACTTCTATGTACAGCCTATGGCATTTGAGTGCTTACACTCACTCACACACATATAAAATGCATAGATAAATTAATTTTAAAAATTATTAGATTTTGAAAGATTTAGAAAATCCCTCAGATTTTTAATGGCTCAAATTATTCTATACGGCCAAAGACGGAACGGATTGGAATTATGTGGAATAAGTTAGTGAGTTCCTCCAGAGCTGAAGGTGGGAGATAATTGGCAGGGATGCAGTAGAGAGAGAATTTAAGAGTTAGGTGGAGAGTTGATTCAGATACTATGCTGTTCCCTTTCTTGTAGTAGATGGTTGATGACTGATGCATGAAATTTTATGACGCACCAAATGTCTGGCATGCTGGATACTCAGAAATACCAGAGCTCTCTAAATTATAATGTACCCCATTCATAGATAGTCCTCATTTAATCAAGATAGTGAAGCAGATTTCCAGGAACCCATTAATAAGGTTGTTTATTGGAAATGTGTTAGTTGTTGAATGGAACTTACATTCAACCCGCACATATACACACATGCACACATACACGCGCATTCACCACACACAATTCAACACACACATACACTTCATTTTTCATTTTTTTCCTTTTAATAAACAGATTATGTTGTGAAAATATGTCTTTAAAAGTGATTTCATAGTTTGGAAAAAACAATCTAACACATAAATTAACACGCGACACCCAGACTGTCTTCCAAAAAAAAAAAAAAGACTTCTGTATTTAATCATTTTCAATAAGAACACTGTCTGTATGTGTGTTTCCATTTTTGTTCCTGGGGCCCATATTTAGCTTCAACTCATGAACACAGAGCCCCTAGCATTTACAAATCCTTCTGTTGGGAAATCACATGCTACGTTCAGATCCAGTGAGGTATAATTTAATTTTTCTACAGCACACCTGAGAACATTAAAGAAATTTGCAAAGCGCCGCTGTTAGACCAGAGAATAATTTGGAGAAATGTATTTTGCCCATGTGTTTCGATAGCTTTCTGCCCTTCACTTCACCCATTTGCCAATATCTGTTTTAGATTTTCCCTAAATATTCTTCTCATACACATCAACCAAAGACAGTGGAGCCGTCACTCGTAAGTGTGTCTATGAGACACAAGCGTGCTTGTTCTCTACAGGAGGAACTTGCTACTGTGGTTCCAGTGTGTGTGTGGAAAGCTGCCTCTCAACTTTGTAATCCCAGACCCTTACTTCTAGAAACAGCAGGTATATCGTATCTACCGCCACCCAGTCCCGGGCACCATCTATTCTCAGCGCTGAGAAGTCAAGAACACTGACGGTACACCATTGGGAAAGTGCTTCTAGCTAATTTATGACTGCGGGTGGTGTAAGCTTATGTGTGTTGATGTGTGTGTGCTCAAGTGTGTGTGCCCATTTGTGGAAGTGTGTCGAAGCCGTAGGATAGCCCTGTGAATGGTTCTTAGGAGCCCTTTACCTTGTTTTTTTTTTTTTGAGACAATATCTCTCCTTGGCCTAGAACTCACCAACGGGCTAGGCTGACTGCTTGGTGAGAGGGCCCAGTGATGCGCCCATCTCCACTTCCTAAGGGCTGTGATGATGAGGGAGTGTCATATATCAATCTGTTGATTTCATTGGTTGAGCAATAAAGAAACTGCTTGGCCCTCATAGGTTAAAACATAGGTGGGAGGAGCAAACAGGACAGAATACTGGGAGAAAGAAGCTGAATCAGGAGTCGCCATGATTCTCCCACTCCAGGCAGATGCAGGTTAAGATCATTCCTGGTAAGCCAGCTCGTGGGCTACAGCAGATTATTAGAAATGGGCTAGTCCAGGTGCGAGAGCTAGCCTAGAAGAGGCTAGATAGAAATGGGCCAAGCGGTGATTAAAAGAATACAGTGTCCATGTAATTATTTCGGGTAAAGCTAGCCATGGGGGCGGCCGGGTGCTGGGGACGCAGCCCGCCGCTCATACTACAACACTGTGATTACAGTCTGTGTCACCAGATAACTGGACTTCTTTGTTACTGCAGTGTGCTTTGTTACTTTACACGTACCTACTTTTGTTTGATGCAGGAGTACTTTGTCTGCATGTACACCTGCACGCCAGAAGAGGGCATTAGGTCTCAGTAGAGATGGCTGTGAGCAACCATATGGTTGCTTGGAGTTGAACTCAGGACCTCCAGAAGAGCAGTGCGGCCCGTGCTCTTAACTGTTGAGCCATCTCTCCAGCCTCAGTTTATTTCTTCATTTTGTGTGTGTTTGAGTGCGTGTGGAGGTCGAAAGTCCACTTGTTGGGATCTGTGCAAACTCTTCTGAGTAAGAGGCAAGGTTGGTATTTTTGTAGTCCAGTTTGGCCTGGGAAGCGCTGTGGAGACCGACTGCCTTCAAACGCTCACTCACTCGGCTCACACCTTTCTAGTGTGAGATGCAGGGAGCCATCACACCCAGGTTGACCTCCCGGGGCTCTAGCTCAGAGACACCCATCACCAAGGAGAGTGGCAATGCCTCTCCCTCCCCCTCATTTTTTCCCTGGGAAACATCATTATGTTTTCTGAGTGAATTGGAGCCAAAGCCCTTAATACCTCTAAAATTCTGGTGGGATTAGACATTGTTCTGGCCAGTGACTAAAGAGTTAGCATTGAACATTACAGAGAAAACGTTAAATCTGTTGCCAGGTCATTTACTGCAACGTGAAGAGCTGCAGAAATGAGTCGGCCCAGCTTGCTGGGGCCTAATAATGTAATTGTAGCTGGTGTGTGGAGGAGATGAAGGAACGGCCTCCTAACGCCGCCCTTGAAAGGGGTTTATTGATCCCTGCACAATAACTTTTCAGCGATCGTATAACCAACAGTTACTGCTTCATTCCTAAATCAGCAAATATGGACTTCATTCTTTGCCATTTGCATCAGTCTTCCAATCAAAATTAGCGAAGCTCAAACATGACCCTCCAAAGGCCTTCCCACCCTTGTGCATAGTGTCTGATTTTCCCAACTTTGGCCCATATATCTACTGATTAGAAAGGCATTCGTAAGCGCGTTGGAACCATCAGAACACACAGGCCATGTGTAAAAAGGCCATGGAAAAGGGGGAAGGCACTGAGATGGCTCAGTAGGTGAAGGTGCTTACTGCCAAGTCTGAGGACCCGAGTTGGATCCCTAGGACTTATACGGTAAAGGGAAAGACCTGCCCTCTGCAATCTGGACCCTGAATTCACACCTGCTTTGTGGGATGGATGCACAAACCCACTCCCAACAAATGAATAAATGTACTGACTTTTAAAGAGCAAAGCACAAAGGAAGATAGAATATTCAGGGCTCCTTTCCATAAAGAAGGCAATAAAGATATATGACTGGACTTTGTAATATGGTAACACAAACTCAGCCTGTGCTCCTCATATAGGTGGTGGCAGGGGCTGGACATAGGTTTCTACTTGGGAGCTGTGTGGCCCTACATGAAGGAAATGAGCATATTTGAAACATGTTGAGAATCGCTGCTGGCTTACATGGATTTGGGGTCCCTGTAAGCTCTTCAGAGAAGAGTACAGCTCCAAGAACATATGTCATTTGTTTCATTTCCAGGAAGTAAGATTTTGATATACTCACAGGACACAAAGACACAAAAAGAAAGACAAATAATAATCTTAACACTACTCACACACGTGCGTGCTACAGTCAGAGAGCAGCTAGCGAGGCTGTTCTTATCTCATGGGTTTCAGGGAATGAGCTTGGGTCGTCAGGTTGTTGGCAAGTGCCTTAACGGGCTGAACCTTCTCACTGCCCAAGAAACATACTTTTTCGACCTTTTATGTTCTTGCGATCTCTTCTTTAAAAGTTTTGCACCTTTTGTATGTGCGTTCCCATGAGTGTGGGTGTGCTTGCTTCTATTGTGATGCCCGAGTTCTAGGACTGCAGGTGTGCACTGCCGCACCCAACTTTGGGGGAGTCCTGGGATTCAAACTCAGATCCCCAGGCTTGCACAGCAGGTATTTGACCGACTGAGCCCCTTCCATCCCTGCTGTGTTCTCCCAAAGCCACGTTGTTTTATCTGCAGATCCATCCTATGGTAAAGAGAATTAAAGAGGACCGTGTGTGCTTAATGTTTGGTGTGAGCTTGGTCCAGTTTACAGAGTCACGTGATCTAGCTGTGACTATGTTTATCTTGGCTAAAGGAAGAAACACAGAAAGCATGTTAAGAAGGTATGTCCCTGACTTTGGAGGTATGAAAATATTAGTTTTCTGCATTATTCCCACTACTACCCTGATGACATGGTATATTAATGTATGTATAATATTGTATTCTTCCCCTGAAGCTTTCCCTTGCCATGCAAGTCATTGCACATAGTCACTGTAGGAATCACACAGGACCCGACTGAAGACAGCGTGGTGGCATATGTTAACCTTCCACACACTTACATACACAACCCAAGAGTCTCATCTACAGATTCAAAGAAACTTTTTAAAATTTATTTAATTTACACTGGTGTGAGGGCATCAGATTCCCTGGAACTGGAGTTACAGACAGTTATGAGCTGCCATGCGAGTGTGCTTTTTAACTGCTGAGCCATCTCTCCAGCCCCTCAAAGGGATTTTAAAAAAAAAAGAAAGCATATCCTGCTGCAGAGAATGTGCAAAATGCCACACTAGATCGTAAATGAGGCCATGCAGAATGTGGCACTTTAGAGCAGAATTCTCTTGTGTCCTCCACAACTAAGCAACGACTTTGGAAAAAGTGGTTGGCTCCGTGAGGAGTCAGTGTCCCAGGAACCCCGTCCCAGGCTTTTCTCCCGAAAATGAATCTCACAGAGGACAGAGGAATCTCACTCCCATCCCCCGAGCAGCCTGGAAATGGACCTTAACATTCTGCTTGACAAAGAGAAGCTAGTTACGAAACGAAAGGAAACCTTGAAGATGCAGGAGAGCACAAGGGGTGTGCTCACTGCAGTGTCTCTTCCAGTGGGGTCACTGCACGAGGGAAGACACACAAGCAACCCCAACTTTCTAGTTCTTCCCTCCCACGGCCTTGAAAAGAACAAGGTGCCATCCAGAGCTGACAGGTGTCAGGGTTAGGGAGCTGTGGAATATGGTGAGCTCATTTGAACACTGCAATACTGATTTGTTTCACTAAATCTCTATTAAAAAATCATGACATCAGCATATGACATAATTCTCATGAATATGCACAAGGACATTCTGAATGCAGATGCTCAGGGCTCTAGATGTATACCAAAAGACCGGCCGGCAATGAGCAACAGCATTACCTACCTGTATAAAGATTTGCCCAGTCCCTCCTTAGACTGATTAATAACTGGCCAATCTCTTCCCTTCTGGAGGATGGTGTCTATGTTTCCTTTCCTGGGGGCATTCCCTCACCTTTATGTACTTGCAAGGACCAAAACCACGTTCACTTGTGACAATATTGTACTCAAGTGTTTCTCCACAGTAAGAAGGTTCATTTTCTTCTTTATAACACGGGTTTCTAATTTTTTCACTCTAAGTGGTAAGCCAGCTGTTTCTAATGAATACGGGGAAATTTACATGCTGAACTTGCTATGTCTTGATGAACAAGTCTCTATCAGCTACTGGGGACAGCTCGGCCTCCTCCTCTGTATGAACAATCAGGGAGCTCTAGTGAGCAGGAAGGAGGATGAAAAGAGCTTATCAGGTTGCTCCAGTGGCCTTCAGAGGGTTGAGGGGAGAAGGTGCACAATGACATGGTCTTGTTCCAGTGTACAGTATAGATTAAAGTCAATAAGCAGGGAAAGGCTAAGAATGTTTTTAAAGGCAAATGCATGCAAGTTCCTGCTTTCTTTTCTCTCCTCCTCCTCCTCCTCCTCCTTCTCCTCCTCCTCCTCCTCCTCCTCCTCCTCCTCCTCCTCCTCCTCCTTCTCCTCCTCCTTCTCCTCCTCCTCCTCCTCCTCCTCCTCCTTCTCCTCCTCCTTCTCCTCCTCCTCCTCCTCCTCCTTCTCTTCCAGGGTCTCACCTAGCCCAGGCTAGCCTCAAATATACTATATAGTTAATGGCCATCTCATCCTCTCATTTCCCAAGTGCTGAGACTCAGGTGTGCACCACCGTTTCCAGGTTGGAGGCTGTGCCTTGTGCGTGCCAGGCCAGCACTCTGTCAAGTGAGTTACAGCCTCTGTCCAGGAGTTCTCTCACCTGCGGTCTACACTGAAATCAAATGATTATAAGGAGGGGCTTAAACAAAAGCCTGCCCGGGACAGTTGTACTTCTGAATGTATAGTGCCTGTTGTCTACTGGATTATGTTGCTTGTAGATTTATTTCCGGGTTGTACTGTTATGGTTTATGTTATGTTTCCAGCAGCCTTAGGAAAGCCATTTTCTTAAAAATAATAAGCATTAATCCTGATCTCTTCTACAGAAGCCAAATGAGCAAGAAAAATACATTAGACTATAATAAATGAATTAGTGTTTCTCATGTATTTTGTATTGTGATTAAATGCAATCAGACGGATGATTCTAATGAATCATCTAGCCTTGTCTTTATAAAATTTTAAGAGAAACTATTATTTAATTAATTGAATTCTAACGTTTATACATCTTTAATGAGTAATGCAGAGTCTTTGAAACTGTTAGAAAAAGGAAGAGACATAATTACTATCTTTGGATTGGTGGACTTTTCAATTTTATTTTTTCTTTCCCAAACCGTTATGGCTAAATTTGTTGGGAAACAAAACAAAGAAACAAAAATCAGCTTATAGTTTCATGATGCTTGCACACAAATACCGGTTTTATATACTATTAATATATACTATTAAAATACTTGCATCCAAGTTTTGGAATCTAGTTACATCAGGATTTGGAGAAGCCATCAGTAATTTAAAAATTGCATTCTTACCAGAGAAGCAGAAAGTTTCTGTGTCACGAAGTGCTAATTCTTGACTGATAAGACTTAAATAGCAATTACACTTAGCTCCTAGCACCTCATAACACCGGATTTCTTGGTTAAGATGTTATTTCTTTCAAGGCAAAGAGAAAAAGGCTGTTTCTATCCTTGTTGCTCGGAGCCGTGCAATGAAACTCGATGCCCCTGATATCGCAGGGGAAGGCAGAGGCCACTCGCATGTGCTGGCACTGTGCCCCATCTTGATCCCTTCTTGGATGCGTCCTGCCCGCCACTTCACAAGTGATGGCTGGAGACTACGTTAGTGCATCTCACTGCAGTGTGTGGACTGGTTCTGGAGAACGGCATGCTTCAGGGGTGGGTGGTAAAGCTGCAAATAGGGGCTGCTAGCTCCAAAATTACAGAACTCAGTCACTCCACGTACTTGTCAAGGCTTGGCAGTGAGGCCTGGGGCTTGTTCCAGTCTAACACAGGAATCCTCCTGTGATTGCTGGTGGCCTCTAAGTCATATGCACTGGCACTTACGGGAGTTCTACTTGGTAGTTTCTGTCCCAAAATGCTTAGCACTGCCTCAGACAGTGCTACTCAAAGGAGAGTCTGGGGGGGTGAGATGAAAGCAGGGGGCAGACAGAGCAGCTAATGGGAGATCTGGACCCTTCTTTGTGGGCAGGGAGCTGCCCTGAACACAACTGGAGACCAGCGGGCCTACATCTGGCGAGGTGAGGGAACACATTGCCGTCCCTTGAACAGCAGCCAGCAGGCCACTTTGTCACCTGGTGATAAAGTTGGCTTCTTGCCCATTCCTTCTTAAAATAGCAAATAACACACAAGGCTCAGCATCCCTGTGAGGTCGTCTCCTAGTTTTTAATAATTCCTTATATTTACTTAGTGCCGTTACTCTCTCCCAGGAGCTAACTAAAAGAGTTTTCCATATGTTACTTCAATAATTCTCATTACGGCCCCTTGCCTGGGCTGGTTAGAGAATGGTGCAGATGGGGTCGGCACTCAGCCTCCCACAAGGCCCCCGTCCGCAAGCTAACCATATCCCGTTATTTTAGAGAGCTTCGAAGAAGAAACTACGATCACAGACAATCTGACAACCATGATGGACTGCGGAACAACAGCATCTACTGTTTATCGAGTGCTGGCTCCGTGTGCCACACGTTTCCTAAGCACTAGTCGGCTATGAGTGAAGTCAACTCAACACAGACTCTAAGAAAGATGGGTTATTCATACCCATTTTAAAGAAGAGACCCAAAGACATTCAGTAACAACTCAAAGTCCCATCAGGAGTGGTGAAACAGAGCCATCCACTCTATCAAACAGTCTACTTAAAGAGACTGAAGTGTTGTCTTGTCCATTACTCAGTGGGAGCCCCCTACAGGGGACACTTGGGATGCAGTGACTTGATTCACAGATCCAGAATCATATCTGTGCATTAAGCACAAATGTCTGAGATGAACTGAGAGTTGAGGGAAACACAATTAGTTTTTAAAGGGTGAAGCTAACAGTTCAGGCTAATACTGTGCTACTGCCATAGGCACTATCCTACTTAATCTTCGTGATGACTCTTGGAAGGAGACTATTGCTTCGTTTCCCAGATTGGGATATTGAGGGTCACAAAGGCTAAGTAATTTCAGTGTTGGAAAAGTAGAGAGAAAATCTACTTCCCAAGTACATGCAAACCAGATGACACCCCACTTTACTGAGAGAAACAATGTAGATACAAAAAAGAGAAACAAGTACAGAGGCCACAAGTTGAGTTACCAAGAAGGATGGGGTGCAGGTCTAGACCCACACTCCTGGGCTTCCATCACTGAATCCTTTTTCTTCCATGGCCGCATGAATTTTTAACTCTGTTCACTCACCACAGTTGAACAGAAACCAGGTCAGGTCTCTGGTCTGCAGGGGTGGGTATTGGTGAGAACACTAGCAGGATGCTGGATTCTGCCTCATTTGTTTACTGCGGGATTCAAGCTTACAGCCCATCCAACCCTTTGGGACGAAGTCAGTGCATCGCAAACCCTTGAAAAGGTACTTAAAGAGCACCTGTCTGACATTTGAAGCCAATGGCACTATAGAGCAACTATTACACTCTCTGTAGACACCAGACAGTTTGGAAAGAAGAATGACATCCAGGAAGCACAGGCTTTGGCCTCAGGCACACCTAGGCTGAGACCCTAGCTCTGTCATTTCCTCCTCTGGAAGCTTGGGAGAGTGAGCCTCCCTTCCCTTCAGTTTCTTAATCAGGAAATGGAGATACCAAGTGCTTCTGTCCTCGGATTAGTAGAACAAAGAAGGAATTAAGAGTGAAGACACTCCCCATCAGAGCACAGTACAGGCTAACCAACATCCGTGAAACCAAAATCTTCATGCAAAACTGGACTGGCAATCTGTGCTTCTACTTCCAAGGTTTTGCTGGACCCTTGGGAACGGCTCCACTGGAACCCAACAGTGGTTTCAGTCCAATGCTTTGGATAGTTTTACCACGCCTGATCTCCTAGCCAGGCTTGTTGACACAGAAGACTTCTGTCATTTTCAGCAGATGACACTTCAGAGTACACTGCCAGGACATAGTGGGTGCCTCAATGTGTAGCCTGGTGCGCATGCATGCTGGTGACATAAGGAAGTCACGCAGGGCATACTGTGTTCCTCACAATATCCTTAGCAGCAGTAGCAGCAGCAGCAAGACCTTACAGCAGGCCACCATGGCCAGCTGGCTACAATAACTGTTAACACTACAAGGCCAGTTCTGGGATGGCAAGTTCCCTGTAGCTTAATAGAAAAACAAAAGAAAGAAAGAAAAAAAGAAAGAAAAAGAAAACCATTATTTACTTTATACTATCCTCAAGTCAGACAACGCAATCCTCATAAGAATTCTACCCAAATGAAATTTTTCCATTGTGGTTAGTAAACCAACTTCTTCTCTTCTCTTCTCTTCTCTTCTCTTCTCTTCTCTTCTCTTCTCTTCTCTTCTCTTTTCTCATCTCCTTCCTTCCTTCCTTCCTTCCTTCCTTCCTTCCTTCCTTCCTTTCTTCCTTTCTTTCTTTTTTTAGTTGAATCTCAGGGCATTAGGGAAATTCTACACACAGGTAGGCTGTAGAATTTCCCTAATTCCCTGAGATTCTTTAATAAGCCATTTAGCATTAGTATTGTTTCATAGCCTTTCAAGTTACAATTCAACAGGTCTTTAAAAAAAAAACAACAATAGGCCAGGTGATGGTGGGGCAAGCCTTTAATCCCAACACTTGGGAGGCAGAGGTAGGAGGATCTCTGTGAGTTTGAGTCCAGCCTGGTCTATAAGGAGCAAGTTCCAGGACAGGCTCCAAAGCTACACAGAGAAACCCTGTCTTGAAAAAACAAAACAAAACAAACAAAAAATCAAATCAAAACAAAAAAAAACATCAATAAAAAGACTAATAAGACAAACACACACACACACACACACACCAACCAAACAAGCACTCTTAAAATTTTGTACATTAACAGCATTCTGAGACTCTGAGGCTAATCCTCACAAGGCTCAAAACACACCGTTCTCTTCAGTCCCAAGCACTTTTCTGTTTTCCCGCAAAGCTCTCAAGTCAAGGCACACATCTGACAACCTCTCAGGACACTCATTCTAGGAAATTTCTCTTTGGGATGTCACAAGATAATAGAGACGAGGAGAGAGGGTGACACTTGGCAGTGTTATTGCTGTCAAAGCGTAATTTTGTCTCCTGTCCAACTGTCACAATCTGGATATTTCTGATGAAGAACAGGAAGTGTCAAGTGTGCTGTAAACAGACACCCACACTTGAGAAAAGGAATGCAAAAATGGCACCCATGGGGCCTGACAACAGAAATGGTGTTTCTGTTCAAATGTGTTTCCATATAAATTTTCAAACACTGTTTACTTTGAGCTCAGATAATTACTCCCCCCCCCCCGTGTGTGTGTGTGTGTGTGTGTGTGTGTGTGTGTGTGTGTGTGTAGCCCTGGCAGCCCTGAAACTCACTTTGCAGACCAGGCTGGCTTTGAACTCACAGAGATAAACCTGTCTCTGCCTCCTGAGTGCTGGGATTAAAGGCGTGCACCACTGTAACCTGGCTTCTCTTCTCCTAAGAAACACTGATAAATGACGGTGGCCTGACACTTCTTGCTTTTGTGCCAGGAAGACCCAAGTTTCTCTGATCAATAGTGGGTCTCTGTCATCTTTCACATTTTACCAGACACCAGGTTTCTAGGTGCTTTGAGAGTATCACAGAGAACCACATTAAATGTGTACCTTATCAGCAAGGAGGTAAACAGACAGAGTTCATGAGAGGAGTGTACAGTGCTTGGTGTGCGGTTGGTACCTAGGTGATGCTCACGACACTGCCCAGACCTTAGTCTTCCAGTAGTCTATGAAAGCACCTGGTTTGTAAACAACAATGGATTCTGAGCTTAGGTGAGGGGTAAGACTTCCCCTTTGAGGGAACTGGCTATGCAGCTTTCTTCATACTTTGTAAGGGATGCTAACGTTGGCGTGCTGGCTAGTTTTATGTCAACTTGACACAGGCTAGGAACATCTGAAAGAAGGGAATCTCAACCGAGGAAATGTCTCCATAAGATCAGGCTGTATGCAAGCTTGTAGGGCATTTTCTAAGTGATTGATGAGGAAAGCCAAGCCCATTGTGGGTGGTGCCATCCCTGGCTGAGCATTCCTGGGTTCTATAAGAAAGCAGGCTGAGTAAGTCAGGAAGATCAAACCCCTCGATGGCCTCCGTATCAGCTCTTGTCTCCAGGTTTCTGCCCTGTTTGCATTCCTGTCCTGACTCCCTTCAGAGGTCAACAGTGCTGTGGAAGTGTAAGGCAAATAAACCCTTTCCTCTCCATCTTGCTTTGGTCGTGGTGTTTCATCACAGCAATAGCAGCTCTGAGTAGGGCAGGGTTTAATCACAGTCATGGAAGCCCGACTAGGACAGGGTGTGTGTGTACACTTCAAAGGATACCAATGAAAGACTTCACGAAAGCCACCAGACTGCTCATCATTCAGAATTAGGGTCTACTCTAAGGCATGGTTGGAAATGTCTTCTGATCTGGACCTACAGTGGACAGAATCAGGTACTATTATTTATCTACAACCCAAATGGGAAGCCAAGGCCGAGGACTCAAGAGCGAGATGTAAGACATGTTGGTAAAACTAACAGGGCTAGGGCTGTCAGCAGTTTAAACACTTGCCATGCAAGCATATTGACCAGAATCTACCTAAGTGTGGCACATCATCTGTAATTTCAACACGGGAAGGTGGAGATGGGATCCCTAGAGCAAGGTGGTTAGCGAGACTAGCCATATAGATGAGCTCCAGGTTTGACTGAGAGACCCTACCTCAATGAATAAGGAAAAGAACAATTGAAAATGATTCTACTATCCACTTGTGGTTCCCATATCCATGTTCACACACATAAACTCTCTCTTTCTCACACATGTACACCTGTGCCTGAGAACATGTATACAGAAACACATGCAACACTCACATGCTCACATACACACACAGAAAGAGAAACAGCAAAAGGGACCAAAAGCAGGTGGCTGGCTCTGTGAGTCATAGCCATGGATGCAGAGGAGCCAGGGAACCTTCCTGTCTGGATTATAATTTTTTTCCTCTGCTGATTGTCATGTACATAGGCAAATCTGTTGTATTTAATGGGTATAGTCTGGAAAAGGGATTCTCAATTATGTGGACTGGCTCTTCTAGACCTTCTAAAGAGCTTGACAAAATGCAGATCCAAGCTGAGATGCTTCTCCAGGCTAAATGAGCCTGCTTGGTAGAGTGCTTTGCCTAGGATGTAGGAAACATTGGGTTTGATCCACAATATTTCATAATACCATCATGGCAGTACATTCCTATAATGTACCCACCATTCTGGAAGGTAGAAGGATTAGAAGTTCAAGGTCACTCTTAGCTATGTAGCAATCTTGAGGCAGGCCTGGGCTCATGTGAAGAGAGAGAGAGAGAGAGAGAGAGAGAGAGAGAGAGAGAGAGAGAGAGAGAGAGAAAGAGAAGAAGAAGAAGGAGAGGTATAGGGAGAGAGAGACCTTTTCAAATACTGGTTAAAGTAGCTGCACCCATTACTTTGCAAAAAGACATAAAATAAAATGAACCATATATTTCAGAGTTCCACTCAGGCTAATAGATCAGCGTGTCTTGAAGAATTGGCCCTAGAATCTGTATTATTGATAAGTACCCCACTTGTTGGGTTTTGGGTGGATTTTTTTGGGGGGGGTGTTTGTATTTTGAGTTTCTAAAATTTTAGAAAATGGGAATCCAGGAACGTATTAGGAATGTAATGACAGCGCACTTGAATTCTGTCTCTGTGTAGTCTTGCGAGTCACTTTACTTCATGACCTTGAATTCTTCACCTCAAACCTGGGGACAGTAAATTTCTGTGCATGGATTATGGAAGAGAAGGAAGGTAGATGCCATTTGTAAGTGCAAATGCTTGCAATTATTATGTTTCTGGGCCACCGTGAAATCTTGCAAGCTTCTGCCATCTACCCAAGACAGATTTGATAAGAATATGATTTTAAACTTGCCTATGTTATGGCTTCTAATTATGCCTTTCCTGCGTGGCTCTTTGGTGGTCTATTTCTCTGCTAAGAGTCTCTAACCTCGTTTGATAGTCAGTTGGATGGCCTGGTAATGGGAGATGGGCCAACTTGTTTTTCACATTCTGGATCCATAAGGGGAAGAACCGTCATGGGCTGCAAGTCTCCAGGGTCTGCTTTCATTAGGAGTAAATGAATACACTGTGTAGGACAGTAGCTGTTGTTAACAATTAAGACATGGAAGGGCAAATCGAGTCATAGTAGAATCTCCACTGAGTTGATGAATTACAGAAACGGTGGGAGACAAAGGAAAAAACAGCTCAGGAGGAACAGTTCTCGATGATCCCGGAGGAAATGAGCATTATCACGAACACATAAGCAGTGTCTCGCCAAACGAGGATAAGAAACTGAAAACGAGCCCACGATGTCCGGCCAGAACCAGACACGAATGTGAGCATTGGCTGCCCTGACCGAAGCACAGTGTGAAGAAAGCGTGAGGTCATTGTCACTTTGTAATACCTTTATGGGCCTTCTTTGTCCAGTGCTAGACTTCCCAGTTTAAGAACTCCTTGGACTTAGTTCAACAGATAGAAATAAAGATGATGAACATTCTGGAGAAGAAACACCACTGACTGGAAAGCAAAAGGAGCCAGGGTTATTTAATCTAAAGAGAAGAAAGCTATGGCGACCGAACTCTTCTGTTCCAGGAGTTAAAGTTGACAATCGCCAGATGTTCTTGAGGAAGAACCATGCTTACATCTAGCAGAGGGGTTACATGTGTAGCAAAACAAAAATCTTTCTCCTCAAATCTGCCCTCTGATTTTGGTCATACAAAGAGAGAAAGACACCTTTCCAAACGCTTGTCAGATAATATGCATTCAGCGTTTGCATTGTTGTAACCAAAATATGTATTGGAAACAACAAATGAGAGAAAGATTGCTTTGGACTTGTGGTTTCTGTCCGCTGTAGTGGGAGGCGGCGCAGAAGAGATCCTGCTGAGGCAGGAGGAATCGAGTTGCTGCTCACATGACTGCGGGCCAGGATGTAAAGGGGTGGGGCTGTGACCAGGAGTAAGCAGAACCTTTCATGGACCCACTTCTACCAGGTACCCTGCATATCCTAAGGGCTCTTGGTGTCTTTAAAACAGTACCACATGTTGGGGACCAAGTCCTGAAAAGTCAAGCCAGTAGTGAATATTCTAGATTCAAACCCTAGCAGGGGCTTATTAGAGCAGAATATGGAGATCAAGAAAAAAAATGATAGATTGGAATCATTTGAGAAGCAATAGCAACTGGATTTGGAACCTACCCCTGGTCTGAGACAGAGTTGTGGTTTGGGGCTAGGAATCAGCTATCTTGTTAGTCAGTTTCCTCAGGTGTGAAATAAATATAACTGGCCAGGTGAATTCCACGGTCTTTCACAATTCTGCATATTCATGCTCTGTACCAAGTGAGAGCAGCATGGCAGCTGTACTTAACATGCCAAAGTTGTCTGACCACAGCAAAGAAAATAATAAATGTGCAGGGGGACTTGGCACTGATTCCAGTGTGCCATAAATAATATGACACCCGTTTGCTGGGTTCATGTCATGAGGTGGGTAAATCGCGGAGAGCTACAAGGTCTCATGAAGAAGTATCTGTCTTTGAGAGATTGCAGGCTATTCCAAAGACAGGGATGTGGGAGCCAGAGTGGAGCGGGAGGGACACCAGGAAGCCAGCTAGGAATGAGGACAGGGATAGGAGAGACTGTGGGCTCATTCCGGAACACACTGGTGGGTGTGAGTGTTGGTGTGGCTGCTGAGCTCATATGTTGAAGTCTTTCACCTTCGAGATGATGTCATTAGGATGGAGGAGCTTCTGACAGAAGTTCAGGGGACCTTGTTAATCTTTCCTCTGTGTGTAACACAACGAGAAACAGCACCCAATGAGCGGGAACACAGCTTCTCACTCAGGATACTAAAATGGAGACATCTACTCCTACTACCATGTAACAATTTTTTGAAGATTAAGGCAGCTTATGTGCCTGACTCATAGCAAACATGAAGAAAACTGAGCTCTGGCGGCAAATGTGATTGAGACAAAGTAAGAGGAGATTAGCAGTGATTTCACACTTTAAAGGAAGGGCCTGAATCTGGACTATTCCTAATGATGCAAACTAATTTTTACATAGCCCACTGACCTGTGTTCCAGGGTTAATTTCTAAGGAGTATCACACATTTACATGGGCACAGTTTGTCCATTTCTCAGTCAAGCAGTTGAGCCTGACCTAAGTAAGCTGAAGAGTTGTAACAGTTCCTCACAACTCTCTCCAAAGTCACTGTCTTGGTTACAACATCAGCCTCCTGGAAATGAAGCATGGACAAGTGATTAATGTTTTAAAAATTATAGCCAAGGTAGCTGAGCAAGGTGAGGCTAAGTCTGATTGCTGGCCATTTTCCAAAGCGGTTGGTGGAATCTAGTGGGCAGTTTTGCCACCAAAACAAGGAAGAGAATTTAAGGTTCTCAACTCCTCTGCTCATAGGCAGCAGCATAGACTGGAGCCCCTTCTCATTCTCACTGTGCCTGTACCATCCACAAACCAACCACCAAGAGCCAGGGGAGCACGGTCATCTGCTAGGCACTCCCTCCAGATAAAGAGGGTTAGGCTTGCTTTTGCTTCTTTAAATAGCAACGTTCCCACTGCTGTTTCATCGCCTCCTCCAGGAGCCCCGAGCAATAGTATGGCTCCTAACTCTTTTTCTTATCTCTTAAGACAATTCCTTCCTACCCAGCAAAGTGGGCTAGTGACACTTTGACTGTAAATCTTGACACAGTGCTAATTATTATTATTTTAAGACAGTAACGTGTGCATCCCAGGCTGGTCTTGAATTCTCCATATAGCTGAGGATGACCTTGGATTTCTGACCTTCTTCTACCCCCTAAATGCCAAGATTATGGGTGCATACACCACACCCGGTTTATGGAGCCCAGGGCTTCAGGCATGTTAGGTTAAGCACTCCAGTTTAGCAACTCCTTAGTCCCTCAACATCCATTTCTATTAAGGCAAGACCCAAACTTCAAAGCTTGCAAGCCCAGAGGTCCCATTGAGCGCTGAAATTTCTCATTTCTCTCTCCCATTCTCACCGCAGTGTGTGCTCAGACGCTCTTCCCGGGCCAGGCCCCTCTCTGCATTGGGATGTAAAAAAAAATGAATCTGTATTTTCCTTTCAAAATAGATAGAGTTCTTCTGGAAAGTGAGGAATATGACTAAGTGATTTCTTAAAGTCCTTTCCAGCCAGTGATTCATCAGACACAGAATTTGAACTTGGAATGGTCTACCCTATTCTGAGCCAAATGTCTCATTTTTGCAAATGAGGAGAGTGAGGTCCATAGAGGTTAAGAGTTGTGGGGGCTGCCTGCTACAGTGGGAAAAAAAAGATGGGATTTGAAGTTTTAAAAGTTATGAATTCCAACACAGACTTGCTGTGTGACCTTGAAAACATCAGTAACCCCCATAACTACAGTTACCTATTTTGTTTACTGTCTAGTGTCAGCCTGAGGATACACCATCTGTGAAGAACACAATTAAATGACAAAACACAGTCTGAGCCTGGCCCGTGTGTTGTATTTCTATTTGATTTCTCCAAGGTTACAAACAAAACCAGCATCTTCAATTCCAGGGCCATTTGATTTCCATCATCCGGTACTGTCTCCTCACCCACCCTCTTCTGTGGTTAGGTTTTCTCATAAGCCACCACACTAGTCTGACCCCTGCATGCTTCCTTTGAGCCTCTTGGATGCACACAGGCTCCAGTCGTGGGAATTCAGATTGACTTTGATGGACTGCAGAGCTGCAGAGCCGCAACTATGATGTCTTGTTAGCGACATGCAAGCACCCTTCCATATCATAGTGATGGCTCTCAGATGCCAAGCTGACAGCAGCTAGCAGTCGGGTCATGTTCTGGAGCCAACTTCCCAAGCGGCATAGCTTCTCTAAGCAGATCCGTAACATCAGACCGGAACTTGAGAGATGGCTTTTGAGTAGCCTTTGGACTCCCAGGTTGCGGCACACACATACTTTAGTTGTGATAGGATGGGTGTAAGCCACAGAATGAAACAATAACAGACATTTTAAAATCATGTTGGACACAGATTTGTTGACTTGTTTGGTTGCAAGAGGTGGTAGACGGTGCCAACCTACAGTGATCTGATTAGGTAGAAGGTGGTGGTAGACTGATCTCACAAGTGAAGCATGGGTCCAAGGGTCGTGTGTTTCCAAAGACCACTAACGAGAAGAGCACACTGGTCTCTGAGCTCAGTCACCATTATCTGTGCACCCTTTGTTCAACCTGGCACTGGCTTCTTGTGTCACTGACGCTCTTCTCAGCTCAGTGTTGGATGTCCTACAACTGATTGAGAAGAGTGGAGCCTCTTCTTCACCAGTGATCCCAAGAGTGCCACCATTTTCTTGAGCATGAAAAGTTTTTCCAATTTCCAGAAAGAGGAGGGTCAAGCTTACGATAAATAGGGAGGACTGCTTTTTGCCATAAGCCATAAAAACGAAAAAAAAATGAAATGAAATGGGGGAGGGACCACTGCGAGCCAGTTCACTCAACAGTTTCCATGTTAAAAAGAAGTTGAAGTTGGAGCCATGTGGTCTCAATAAAGTAGTAAAATATATTTTCTTACCCTACACTTCATGTGCCCATAACCTTCCTTTTAAATCATCTCTAACCAGTCCCAAATCACTCTGACCGCAAATCATTTGGTGGCTTTGGTCTCCAGGCAATGGAATGTGCTGGAGCAGACGGGGAGTCGCTACCAAGTGCGCTCAGAGGGAGCTTCCACCCCACCCCTGCCCCCCAGGCGCACAGACCCCAGCAAGAGCCTTGAAAGTTCTGCACTGAGATAGCACATGACATCATGGCTCAATCATTCCAGAAAACACCACACCACACACACACACACACACACACACACACACACACACACACACACACACACAAAACTGCAAGGGCTGCAGAACGGCAGGCAGCGCAACATGACACAAACCACGGTGGGCAAATAGAGCCCAAGAACCGCTTTCCTTAAGAAAACACTCACAAATACCACAGGCAGGCAAGCAGAGGCACATTTAATTACATTTACAGAAACCCATTGTATCCATCAGGCCCACCAATTTCAGAGCTGACCAGTGAGTGGGAAGGTCACCCACTGAGGCTATCCTGGAGATGGGACAGCCAAGAGAGCCTGAAGTTACATCCAGGTATCATAGAGCATGTGAAACTGTGAAATCGGCTGATAAATCTTGACTGAATTTCCAAGAGAGCTCCACCCTCTGCAGTATCTGTCTTTGTGTGTGTAGTTGCGGAGTTAAGAGAGGCCCAAGGTACAAGAAATCAATTATTCAATTCATAACTAATTGATGAGACACCTAGCTAAGCTGTCTCAGGCACAAACAAAACTCTTGCGACTGCCATCTGCTGTCACATCTGAGGATCCAGCCTTTTGTTTGGCAAGTGCAACTGGATCTTTTGTTTGTTTATTTTTATTTTTTAAAGGAACTCTCCAAAGAGTTAAGTATACAGTCTTTGAAGGGATGGTGAATGCATTGGGTGTGCCTGTAGGCACCTCTGGGAAACGAAGTCCAACACTCATTGGCACAGCATGATGAAGGCTTGAGGGGAAAACATGTTCCAAATAAAAGCGCTATTTTAGAGTACCCAGCTATCATCTTACAGCAATTGCTAGAGCGAGCATTTGAAAGGAGGCCCTGAAGAGCTAGGAGACACGAAGGATATGTCTAAATGGCCCCCAAACTTTCCAGTTTTCACCCTCTAGAATCGCCACTGGTGATTCTAGTAAAAGGAGATTTGTATTGAAAGGAGCAGGGGACCCAGCAAAATCATAAAACAAAAATATCAAGCTGCAAACGTAAACAATGTAATGTTCAAAGTAGGTCTCATACCTTAGGCGACAAAGAAAAAAAAACTGTACAGCAGCTATAGGCATCTATGTCTGCTAGCTATAATCTTTTCTGAGACATGTTATTTTACATCCCGGTAATGTGTGTGTAGCAACCGTCTTTTTCATCAGATACACTGGGGATAACTGTTCATTTCAACTGGGGGTGGGAACAGCCCAAATGCATGCTGGTCATATCTTTCTGTAAGCTCTAAAACAATGGTGGAGAGAAAATGCAAGACTCCCAGGCTACTGAAAATAACCTGTTTGCTATTACTTGTACTGTTATAAGTCCCCCTCTTTCTAATTGCTGGGTTCAGCAGAGATTTCCCATGGATTTATCAGCAGCAGAAATAAACATGCATTTAGCTGAGCTCTACTTGGAAGTGTTAGGAAGGGCTATTCAAAGTCTGTTTTCATCTTGTGGTTAGGAATTCCACGTGAACTTGCTAGGATGTTAAGCTACATTCCAGTATCCTGATGATTCTGTCAATCATAGAAGGGGGAGTAAACACCATCTATCCTTGGAGAACATCCCCTTTATCATATGGCCCTCCCTCTTGCTGCCTTCTGCACAAGACACTACTACCCTTCCTCTTCATCGGAAACCTACCACCAGTCAGGGAACGGTGAGGAGACTTCTGAATTTGGCTCATCAAGCACCAGAATCTGAATACAGGCTTTTGGTGTAGGCAGACTGTGGGACATCTCCCCCAAAGAAATACTTGGTTGCTTCTAGAATCGGTCATTTCCAGAACTCCCCCCCCCCCAATGGAATCCTTGTCAAGTAATGCATCAGATGGGGGCGCGCGGCGGGGGTGGGGGGAGCGGGACATGGGGGAGTTCAGTCTTCTGCTCCCAGTCTTTCCACGGTAGAGAAGTCGGCAGGAATGCCCTCCTCGCTATTGTATTCTGCCTGCCACTTGTTCCTAGAACCACAGCCAACTGCATGCTAACTAATGAGAGAGAGGGACGCAGTCCAAAGGGCTTCCAAGAGAAAAGCGGAGCTGGAAAAGTAGCTGTAGATTTTGTTAGACAAAGGACTGCAACCGAGCGAGACCCAAGAAAACAAACAACTTATAGGGACATTGAAGGGCAGGAGAGGTGAAAACCGCCCGAGTTTTCTAAGAGGAGAAAAAAAAAAAAAGAACCGGAAAAGCAACAATAAAAACTCTCCAAACAAAAAGATCAACCTCAAACTTTCCCTGAGATAAAGCATTTCTAGCTAGAACTCATTCAGCCGCCCCCGAGTGGTTCAGGCTGTCAGAAGCGGCTCGCCTTGTCAAAGTTTCCTTCTGGTGCAGCCAGGGGTGCCGCAGATGAGAAATTAGATGAAAACCCATCCCAAAGTTTTGCTTCAGGGGCGTGCAGTGGAAGAAAGTAGCACGTTAAGACCGGGGTGGGGGTGGACAAAGAGGGCAGAGATGTAACCTCACGCCCTTCTCCCCTCCCCCACCCAACCCTAACAACAGAGAAGTCTGGTGGAGTAGGACCCTCTGCCTGCTCTCTGTAAGGGTTTTAAAAGGATCGGGGGACCTTGTGCAACTTCGCGGCTTTGCACGGATCAAACGCTGCCACTTACCAGCTGGGCACTGAACACTCTCTGCACACCAGCCGAAGCAGCTCCTCTGGGCTCCTTCGGATCCCGCCCGCTCTCCTCGTGCAATTTGAGGGCTTGAGATATCGGAGCAGGGGAACACACTGGCAGCGGGGTAGCCTAGCGCTGGGCTCCCAGCAGCCTGTGGTGGAGACGCAGTGAGGACGTGGTCTCCCCAGTCCCGTCGTCCGAGCCAGGCAGCTGGACTGCAGCCGCGCGAGTGCACCGCGTCTGCAGAGGGGCGCGTGTGCGCCGGGTGTGAGCGAGTGAGCGAGAGGAAGAGAGAGAGGTAGAAAAGGATCCAGCCGCTGCTGGGGAGGGGGAGAGGGCGAGGGTGTGTCCTGGGCAGGAATGTTGTTAATGTCCAGAAATAACGCCCCTCTCTCCTGCCCTACTTATAAGGCTTTTGTTTAGCTGGGGGTGGGAGGATCACAATCACCCACCACTGAAGTGACAAAGCTAGTCCCAGTCCCAGACAAGTTCAGAAGCCACCAGCCAGGTCAGCCTCAGCTTGAAGCCCTTCCTAGACCTCAGCTCATTTCACAAGGATGGCAAGTCTTTGCACACCTGGGGGAGCAATTAGGCGACACCAGTTCTCACCTTCACCTCCTTTATATCCCCATCCATGACGATCACGTGTATGTCCCTCCTCCTAAGTTAAATCTCTCCTGCCAGTCTATAAATTCATCACCATGTCACACAGGGAGCCCTTATGAAAGGGAATGCGGAGAATAAATCTGGTCTTTGTTCTTTTTTGATGTCGAACAAGCCGGATATTAATCAACTCGTTCCCTGAGCATCCAAGTCGCGATTCACTAAGTGGACATGTGCAGTTCTCCTGCAGTCCTGCCCCATTACATCGTGTCACAGTGACTCAGTCACTGTCCAGATGGCCATGGCAGAGAAGCAATAGGAAAACTCGAGGACCTCTTAAAGCCTTCATACCTGCCAGCTCTTACCCCCTGGCAGACTCGCCTTAAGACACTGGGAGCACTGACCTCACCACGGGCTGTATTCCCCATCTTCGCATTCCAGAATTAGCCTGCCTGAGACACAGAAACCCAGGATTGGATTTGGCAATTTGGAGAAGAAACCCATAAGGGACCAATGAAGCTATTAATTTAAATAGAGTCCATAAAATGTCAAAGGCATGACAGATTCTTGAAGTCAATTAGGAGCCTTATCAGAGCATGGGCTCCAAAAATAGAGTCATCCCGAGAGGTCCAAGCAGAGATAACAAGAGGCATGTTTGGAAGTAAACAAATCGAAAGAGCACTGGTCCATCTCTAGCTCACATTTATTATCCTGAGGAAGGGATGGCTCATGAAATATTGGATATTTTCCCCTTCCTTATTAAATTTTCCCCTTCCTTTGGGAATCATTGATGAGCTAATAAGGTTGGTTGAGGTTGCTTCCAATGGGAAGATACTCCGGGTTTGGCAAGTCCAGTCTCTTCTAGCACATCTTTTTACTTTTTGTCTCTGCGCGTCAGTTTTCCTGGGGTTACAGAGTCAAATGTTGTTCCTCTGAAGGGCAGCAGAGGGAACAGAGGAGTTTTGAGTTGCACTTGTTCCTCTCTCATCTCTGGGAGGAGTCGGGAGAAGAGCCTTTCTTCTGTGAGTCGGAAGGCATTCTGCTGATTGAAGGCACAGGCTAAAACAAAGGGATCTTGGCACGTGGTTCTCTTAAGCAGAGAAACTTGAGTAGCCCCTGAGTCCACACTTGCTGAAAAGGTAAACATTTTAGGCTTCTGAAATGCAGACTCAAAGATGGGGGCCTTTCTGGGCTCCCTTGTGTGAGTGTGGATGAGAACAAAAGTTGGATGGAATCTGTTCCCCATTTTCGGGACCTAAGGAGCTACCTTTGGGCGCAGCTATCAGGTGCCTAGTGTTCATGGAAGCCCTGCCCCTGATCTCCACAATCAGCCAATTGTTTAAGCTTCAATTGGAAGTGTTGTCACTGCTAAACATTCTTGAGGGTTTCCCAGACCAGGAGAGAGAGGGTGACAAATTTCTTCCTGTGTGGTTCAAGGAGGAGCGGGGAGCTTGCTCAAACCACAAACTCCTGAGCTCTCCTCACAGCTACTGCTAAGACAATGGCTTCTTCTTACAAAAGGAAATAAATAACCAGCAGGGGGAGCACACGGTTAGTCCAGCACTCAGGAGGCAGAGGCAGATGGATCTCTGTGCGTTCAAGGCCAGCCTGATCACATAGCAAGTTCTAGGGCAGCCAGGACTACATAGAGACCCAGTCTCCAAAGACCGAAAAAAATGTTTTTTTGAATAAGCAACAATTCATATAATTTAAACAAAAACAAATGCACTACACTCTTGCCTACACCCTTCTATGGGTTCATGGTGATATTTGTTTTCCCTGTAGGCCTCCCGATTTCTTTAACTATATGGATACAGAAAACACTTTCCTTTTTCTTTGGAAAATAAAATATTCAGAACTATTACTGGACTTTATCCCATGTTTTTACTTTAGATTCTTTTCTATTATATGCTTTTCTGTCCCCCCACCACCATTCAGTTCAAAATAAGCCCTGTTCAGCATCTAGTATCCACCCATTTCTATATATGTTAGTGACATGGAGTTGGAGAAATTGGCTTTTGTCCCTCTATGGCATCTGTATCTGGGGGAGGGCCATTAAGCAGAGTATAAACATTGTCAGGGTCACTGTTGTTGTGATGAAACATCACTATTTGGGGAGGAAAGCGTTTATTCGGCTTACACTTCCATATTGCTGTTCATCAACTAAGGAACTCAGTACAGGAACTCAAACAGGGCAGGGACCCAGAGGCAGGAACTGAGACAGAGGCTGTGGAGGAATCATGCTTATTGGCTCAGCCTGCTTTCTAGGACCGCTAGCCCAGGGATGGCCTTATCCACAATGATCTGATTCCTTCCTCACCAGTCACTAATTAAGAAAATGCTCTACCAGATGGATAACACTAGAAAAAAATCATCCTGAGTGAGGCAACTCAGATCCAGAAAGATAAACATGGTATGTACTCATGTGTAAGTGGATATTAGCTGTTAAGTAACATATAACCATGCTATCTATAATCCACAGATTCAGAGAGGCTGGTAACAAGGAGGGCTCTGGGGGATCTCTCTGGGAAGGGAAATATGATAGATTTGCATGTGGACTGGGGGTAGGAGGGATGCGAATAGAGGCAATCTATGTGGACTGGGGGAGGGAGGGGAGGAAGGAGAGACTACTGGAATTGGGAAGCATTGGGGGATGATGTGGAAATTCCCTGGACCCTCTGAGGGAGACACAAGTGAGGACTTCTAGTAATGGAGAATACGGAACCTGAACCAGCCATCTTCTGTGATGAGGAATACAGAGCCTGAACCAGCCATCTTCTGTAACCAGGTAAGGCTTTAAGAAGTGGGACTTGAACACCAACCCATCCACAAAACCTTCAACCTACAAGCTGCCCTGCCTACAAGAAGTGCTGGGGCCATGGTAGCTCACCATTGTGGCTCAGAGCTTGTGGGAGTGGCCAATCAATGAGTGGTCTAACTTGAGGCCCACACGAAGAGAGGGAACCCAAGCTCCACAATGCCTGGATGGCCAGAAACCAGAAACTGGTTGGCCCAGAGACCTAGTATAGAATTAGACATGACTAATCTAAAACAAAAACAACAAAACAACAACAAAGCAATGAAATGATTTCTAAGGACATCTACTCTACTCATAGATTGGCACCTAGCCTAATCACCATTGGAGAGGCTTCCTCCAGCAGCTAATGGGAGCAGATGCAGAGACCCACAGACAAAGGCTAGGCCGAAAGAGTATAAATTGGAGATCTCCATTGGGTTCCTCCCTCTTGGAGCTGGGGAGCAACAAAGAAGAGGGAGAGGAAGAATTGTAGGAGCCAGAGGGCTCCAGGACACCAGGAGAACCCAGTCCACAGCATCAAGTAAGCAGGGCTCATAGAGACTTAGAGACTAAAGCAGCAAGAATGGAGCCTGCATGGGTCTGTACTGGGTCCTCTGGATAGAGGTTGACGTTGTCTAGCTTGGGGTGTTTATGGGACTCCCGATAGTGGGAGTGTATCTTTTTTGTTTGTTTGTTTGTTTCTTTGTTTTTGAGACAAGGTTTCTCTGTAGTTTTAGAGCATGTCCTGTAACTCACTCTTGTAGACCAGGCTGTCTTTGAACTCACAGAGATCTGCCTGCCTCTGCCTCCCAAGTGCTGGGATTAAAGGTGTGCACCACCATTGCCAGGCTCTTACTGCATTTTATTATACTGTGTTCTGTTGATATCCCTGGGAGGTCTGTTCTTCTTTGAAGGGAAACAGAGGAGTGGTGGATCTGGGGGTGAGGGGAGGTGTGTGTGGAAACTGGGAGGAGTGGAGGGAGAGGAGGCTTTGCTCAGGATCTATTATATGAGATAAGAATAAATAAAGAGAAAAAAGAAAGTGCCCTCCGGCAGTGGTTCTCAACCCATCAGCTATCCTGCATATCAGATGTTTGCATTCTGACTCATAAGAACAGAAAAAAAATATATTTATGAGGTAGTAGCAAAATAACTTTATAGTAGGGGGTCATCACAACATGAGGAACTGTATTAAAAGTGATGCAACATTACAAAGGTTGAGAACCACAGGCTTGTCTACAGCCAGATCTTACGGAGGCATTTTTCAACTGAGGTTCCCATCTCTCCAATGACTCGGGTCTGTGTCAAGCGGACATTAAACTAGCCAGCACAAACATCTGCAAGGAAATAATATAATATATTAAAGCATAATAGGAGGATCTGAGAAAAGTATAGCAAGACTACAAGGAGGAGTAGAATGTAGGAGATTATGATTTGGGATGGCACGGTGAGTGTCGCTTAACCGAGAGAGTGACCTTTGAGCAAAGACATGATGGTGGTGAATAGGTGAGCTTCAGGATTGTTTGGTAGTGCACAGGTCTTAACTGAGAGAGTGACCTTTGAGCAAAGACATGATGGTGGTGAATAGGTGAGCTTCAGGATTGATTGGTAGTGCACAGGTCTTAACCGAGAGAGTGACCTTTGAGCAAAGACATGATGGTGGTGAATAGGTGAGCTTCAGGATTGTTTGGTAGTGCACAGGTCTTAACCGAGAGAGTGACCTTTGAGCAAAGACATGATGGTGGTGAATAGGTGAGCTTCAGGATTGATTGGTAGTGCACAGGTCTTAACCGAGAGAGTGACTTTTGAGCAAAGACATGATGGCGGTGAATAGGTGAGCTTCAGGATTGATTGGTAGTGCACAGGTCTTAACCGAGAGAGTGACTTTTGAGCAAAGACATGATGGCGGTGAATAGGTGAGCTTCAGGATTGATTGGTAGTGCACAGGTCTTAACCGAGAGAGTGACCTTTGAGCAAAGACATGATGGCGGTGAATAGGTGAGCTTCAGGATTGTTTGGTAGTGCACAGGTCTTAACCGAGAGAGTGACCTTTGAGCAAAGACATGATGGCGGTGAATAGGTGAGCTTCAGGATTGTTTGGTAGTGCACAGGTCTTAATCGAGAGAGTGACCTTTGAGCAAAGACATGATGGCGGTGAATAGGTGAGCTTCAGGATTGTTTGGTAGTGCACAGGTCTGAGGGGTGGTATGTAGACTACAGGTGGAGGACAGCGGAGAGGCCAGTGTGGTGGAGCAGGAAAGTTGAAGCAGAATGCCACCGTAAGTCAGACAGACAGTGGGCAATCCAGAGGGTTGAGAAAGCTAGCGCAAGGAAGTTTTGACTGATGACAACTTATGCTGGAGAGGTTGTGGGGTAAAGGGAACACTTCTGCATTGCTAGTGTGAATGCAAGCTGGTACAGCCCCTTTGGATGTCAGTGTGGTGATTACTCAGAAAATTAGGAAACAACCTTCCTCAAGACCCAGTAATACCACTTTTGGGTATATATTCAAAGGATGCTCAATCATGCCACAAGGACACGTGCTCAACTATGTTCATAGCAGCATTGTTTGTCATAGTCAGAACCTGAACACAACCTAAATGCCCCTCAACTGAAGAATAGGTAAGGAAAATGTGGTCCATTTACACAATGGAGTACTACACAGCAGAACAAAATAATGACATCTTGAATTTTGCAGGCAAATGGATGGAGCTAGAAAACATCATTTTGAGTGGGGTAACCCAGACACAGAAAGACAATTATCAATGTTCTCACTCATAAGTGGTTTTTAAACATAAAGCAAAGAAAACCAGCCCACAAATCACAATCCCAGAGAACCTAGACAACAGTAAGGATCTCAAGGGAGACATACATAAACCTAGTCTACATAGAAAGTAGAAAAAGACAAGATCTCCTGAGTAAATCTGGAGCACGGGGACCTTGGGAGAGGATTGAAGGGGAGGGGAGAGGCAGAGAGGAGATCAGAGAAAAATGTAGAGCTCAATAAAAATCAATAAAAAGGAAAATTTGACTTTTATTCTTTTAACTTTTTGCATGTGTATGTGCATGTGTCATATATATATATACACAAGCATGCACATATCTATATAGTAATATATATATATATATATATATATATATATATATATATATATATATATATATATATATATAGTATGTGAGGCTGTATGTGTGGAGAACAGGTTGGTGTCTGGAGTCTTTTCTGACTGTTCTCTCCCTTCTGTATTGAGTCTCTCTCCCAGAACCCATAACTCTGTGATCAGTGGTCTAGCTGTCCTGTTTGCTCTGGGGTTGTCTTGCCTAACTCTAGGGCACTTTGATTACAAGCTGGCTTCCATTTCCACCTGCCATCTACTCATGGATCCTGGAGATCTGAATTCTCGAACTTGTGGTTGAGTTGCAAGCTCTTTACCCAGCAAGCTAGTTCGGTAGCCCCTTGATTTATTCTTAGAGCACTAGGGAGACATTGGAGAGTCTTCAGCACGACACACACACACTGCATAGAGAACATATTCATGTTTAAGGTTGCATATTTCCTTTTATAAATGCAGTATGATGTATTTAGTAAGGATCCCAATGATAGATATCTGAGTTGTTTCCAAACATTAGACAATGTTGTAGACACCCATGGATGATATTTTACACTTGTGCAAGTAGATCTGTGGTACTGATTCCCACAAGTGGGATTACTACATTTTCCATTTCACATTTTGATAGATGCAGCCAAACTGCCCTTCAGAGGGCGGAACCAATTTACACTCCCACTGGTAATATTCTAGCCATCTTCAAGAGCGCTGTAGCCTTCCCAACAGAGTATGCAATTAAACTTCTGGACTCTGGCCAATCTGATAGGTGAAAAGTGATGTCTCAGGAGGATTCTGATTTGCATTTTTGATTTTGAGTGAGTCTGAGCAACTTTTCATACACTTGGCACCCATATAGCTTTCTTTGTACCATATAGCTTTTTTTTTCTGTAGTGGCCTACTGATGTGCCCTTCCCATTTTCTTCTGGAGTCTTTGACTATTTCTCTACAATTTCTTACAACCAAATGTCATTAAGGAGATATCACTCTGTCTTATGAGGGCTGTTTTACCTCCTGTCTATAGACTTGGCTGATAATGTCCTGTGAAAGTTCTAAGTTTGAATTATTCTACAGTTTTTGAATTATTTACCCATTTAAAAACATATACAGTTAGGAAGGTCCTTCCTGTCTATATTCTTGTTCATTGATTAACTCATAAATTAATTTCTTACATGTGGGGGGATGTGGGTGCATGGTATCGGGGTCTAGTATGCAGGTCAAAGGATAACTTCTACTATATGGGTTTGGGGAATAAAATTCAGGTCCTCAGGCCATCAGACTGGGGGATAACACACTTCCATGCCAAGCCATCTCTCCAGTCCGCATGTTTCATCTTTAACATTGAAATACTTTAGTATGTGTGATGGTTTGAATGAAAATGACCCCCATAGGTCCACAGAGAGTGGCCTTTCTAGGAGGTGTGTCTTTGTTGTAGTAGGTGTGTCTTTGTTGTAGTAAGCGTGGCCTTGTAGTAGGTGTGCCCTTGTTGTAGGAGGTGTGGCCTTGTTGGATAAGGACTGTCACTGGGGATGGGCTTTGAGGGGTTTAGATGCTAAAGCCATGCCCAATATGACCCTCTTTTTTAGCTACTTGCCAATGTGGATGTGGAACTCTCAGCTCCTCCAGCACCATGTCTGCCTACATTCTTCCACGCTTCATACCATGCTCACAACGGACTAAACTTCTGAACTATAAGCCACCCCAACTAAATGTTTTCCAACTAAATAGTTGCTGTGGTCATGGCCTCTGTTCACAGTGATGGAACACTAAGCAGTATGTACTTTATCCCTGCTTAGTTTATAAGGTATTAAGAAGGAATTCTGTTTTATTTTATTTCAAATAATGACCATATCCTACTACCTACCACTTTTCACAGAAACAATGAAAAAATATTTCAATTACATTTAAAAACCCACACAAAGACATTTTGTCACCTCAACCATTTTTCAGCATGAAACTTTATACTATGTCTATAATATTGACCAATATTTTTCCTGAACTATTCTGACTTTCAAACTGAATTTTCATTTCAATTGAACAATTCATAATCCACCCCCTTCCAGCCTTCAGTCACAGTTTTTGCCTCTGATTTAGTAAATTTAACTGCTTTACAGACTACATAGAGGTGAATCACACAGCATTTTTCATCCTCCGACAGGTTTTGTCATAGTGCAATGCCCTCAAAGTTCCTATGTACTGGACATATGGCACATGACTGACTGCTCCTTCTTCATGGTTAAATAATATTCCACACAAGCATACACAGTCTTTTTTTATGCATCTGTTGGTACACATTTGGATCAACTGCTCTTGGCTATTGTTAATAATCCTGCTGTGAACATGGACGAGCAAATGATTCTTCAAGATCCTGCTTTTGGTTCCTGTGAGTGGGATGTGGCATTTTCATTTTATTTTTTAATCTTTTAAGGATTTTTCATAGTTGTACTATCTTCCTTTCCCACCTACAGTAGATGTGAGTTCTGATTCTCCAGATCCTCATCGGCACTTGCTCTCTATGCTTTTGGTGTTGACTGTGCCACTGGGTATGAGATACTGAGGAACTGGAAGCAGTGTAAGAATTTTTGACTCTTTTATTTACTTTTTTGTGTGTGATATGATTGCCTATACATATGCGTTTACTTGTATCCATGTTTGTGTGGACACCAGAAGTTGATATCTGGAGACTTTCCCAATTGCTCTCTACCTTATATATTGAGGCTAAGTCTCTCAGTGGAACCCAGAGCTCAAAACTCAAACATTGTGGTTTGGAGTTTCATTTATTTAATTTTGATATCGGACAACTTTTCATTTGTGTCTTACTTGAGTCCTATCTATGGAAAGCTCTATACTTAAGTCTATCTTCCAAGTGGATTGTCTTTTTGGTGTTGAACTGCAGATGGTCTTTATATATTCTAGATACTAAGTGCTTATTAGATCCACGATTTGGAAATACCTTCCTCAGATTCTACTGGTGCGCTTCTTGCTCTGTGCAAGAAGCCAAGTCTGAATGGATGCTTTGATGCCCGGGCTTTGCTTTAACAACTCCTTCATCCTCCTTCGTGAGATGCTGTGTTTACCCTGAGGGGAGCAGTCACTGGACTCCCATTCTCTTTCTTAGTTGTCATATCAACACTGTTTTAAAGTATCGAGGCTGTTTGTTTTAATATCTGTTTGTGTGTGGCATTCCTTTTTTTTTTTTTTTGAGACCGTACATTGTGGATACAAGGCTCTTCTTGAACTCACTATATAGCCAAAGATAACCTAAAACTTTTTACCGTCCTAAGTGTTGGGATTACAGACATGTGCCATCAGAACTGGTTTATGCAGAGCTCTGGTTTTAACTCAGGGCCTCTTGAATGGGAGCTTAGCATTACATTACAGAGATTATTTTCCCCATTCATGATGGACATAGAATGATAAACTATTGTATTAAGGAGAGAAATATTAATTTGATCTTATTTTACTAAAAAAGTATTGTGTTGGTAGTCAAATGGTCATTATTTTTTGTCCAAATGCTTTGGCGGGGGGGGCGTCGTTAGAAGTTATCGCAAAACATTTCCATTTAAATATGCTAGAGGGTAGTAACAGATTTCCTAATAATGAACTGTTCTTGTGTTACTATCTCAAAGCTACATGACTATGGAGATTTAATATTTAATGTGCTGACAGGTGCTGTTTGCTAGCAATTTATTTGGGGTTTTTACACTTGTTTTGTCAATTAAATTTTTTCTTTAATTCAGAGAGTTACTTATCTATTTGTCGTATGCGAATGTCATTGTGTGCCGTGGTGCACACATAGAGATCAAAGAATCCTTGCACCATGCGGGCTCTGGGTATTGAACTTGAGTCATCAGGCCTGGTGGCACAAGTGCTTTTTAACTGCTGCACAGCTCACAACTGGAACTTCAATCATTTTTATTTCTGCCTTGTGATCGAAGAATGAAGTTTTGCTGGGACTTCAGCTCAGTAGTGGAATGTTTGCTTAGCATGGGAGAGGATGTACATCCTACCATGGGAGACGACCTGGGTCTACATTCCAGTGCCATAAAATAAAATAAAATAAAATAAAATAAAATAAAATAAGAAGGAGAGAGAGAGAGAGAGAGAGAGAGAGAGAGAGAGAGAGAGAGAGAGAGAGAGAGAGGTTTCTTCTTTGTGGAGTAAAGTATGGTCAATTCTGTGTATGTTTCTTTGGTCAGTTAAAAACTAATTATGTGTAGGATAAATTGGATAACCAGTGTCTTACAGTTTATTATGTTCTAGTTATATATATTTTGGAAGTTCACAGATATACCATCGACTGACAGCTTTCTCTCATAATCTTTGTAATTTTTATTTTACAGGGTGGCTCAGGGTGGCTGCTGTGTTATTTAATGAAAGTGTATTAACCACTCCTTCCCATGCAGCACCACCCAGCACCTCTTCTCCTCCTGTTTCTCTGCTGGCCTCCATCGACCTCCTCTGATGTCCTAACTTGATTATATTGTGGTGTCTTTGCCCACTGCGTCTTCCTCATTTCTTCACACCGATGAGTTCTGCACTGCTCTGCTCTAGCCCTTTCTCCCTCCCGTCCTTTCCCTCCTTCTCCTCTCCCTTCCCCCTTGGTTTTTGAACTTAGGGTCCATAGCTGCCGTTCTGGTCCCCTCCACTGTGCTGTATTTCCAGCCTTCTGCCATGGATCCTCAGAGTAAGAGCCCCAGTTGTATGAAAAGGAATGTTTACCAGTACAGTCTGAGCTCCTAACATACATTCTGCTTGCATGAATACTAAACTATCATCTCATGAACAAAAGTTTGTGTATGTATGGTATTTTTTTTTCAGGAGCTCCAATTAGTTCCATAATGATGCTTTTAAGCGACTTCCAGGGACAGGTGACAAAGAGCTTGCCATACCCATGCTGAGAGCAAGATTTTGGATCCCCAGCACCTAGGCAGGTGTGGAGGCCTACTTATAATCCCCACAGCAAGCTGGCAAGTTAATCTAGTTTGTGTGATCTGGGTAAAATTAGGGAACCTTGACTGGAGAACCAATGAGAAAGATGCTGACTGTCAACTGCTGACCTCCACACGCACAGTCGTGGGCACCTGTGTGTGCACATGTGCCCACATACCATACAGATGGATACCAGAAGCATGCACAACACACACACACACACACACACACACACCACAACAACAGCATGGAATGGTTATTTCGGTGAGGATACATTTGATTTGAGCTTTTCTGTTCCTTGTAGCATTACTGTAAGCCCGGGAGAGAGTTGTTCAGTTGTTCCCATTGTACCGCTGGGGCAGATGGAGAGAAACTTTTGAAAATAGCTGTTTGCTCATTATCTTTACATGAGGAGACATGCAACTTAGCTTTCCGTTCTACCACAAAGAAGCCTTGATGCAAAGAGACGTGTTTTCTAAGGCTCAGAGAGGACATTGTACCAAAGAAGTGAGCAATTAATGAGGTTAGCTTTCCTCAGGAAACACTAACATCACTGAAACACTGGATGCTTGACTTCTAAAGGTCACAGAATCCCCTTTCTGTAGAAGCTTCAGAAATAAAGAGATCTCTTCGGACAGTTTGAATGTGGTCCTGCCCCAAGGCAGGGGTGACTGCCCCACCTCTGGGGCCCCCTTCCTCCAACCATGCAAAAAGAGCATGCCAGGGCGTCAGAGTGACTCATTTTCAAACATAGGCCCCAGAGTATGATCAGTCAAGAGATTGGTATCGATGGCATTGAGGTTCAGAAGCATAAAGTGGTTATGTAACAGGATGCTACTTGATGAAGAAACATAAGCATGGACCAAATTACAGCTAATAACGCTGACTCTCTTTGTGGTCTAGAGACTAGAAGATCATAATCAACTTCCTGTTGCTTCCAGTTAAAGGAAACATAAGAGGAGTGAGTGCCCACATGTCTTTTCTACTGAAAGAAGTGGGGGAAAAACCAGGAAAAACACGTGGAAAACTTTCACGTGGAGATGCTTTAGGACCACATTTTCTTCTATAGTGAAATTATCAGGTCGTCCTGAAACTCAACATCTGAATCGTGCCAGTCAGTGGGTCTGAGCAAGACTGGAATTCTGAACATTCTTCAAGGCTTCATAAAAATCCCCCAACTGATGGACAAATGCCTATGTTGTAGTCATGGAAAGAGAAGCCCCCCCTTGTGATTTGGGACTGAGTTTGTTCGTTTTATATTTATAGTTTCATCACTGAAGGAATGTAGAATTTGGCATTGAGAAGAGCATGGGGAAGGAAGGAAAGAATAGAGAGCAGACGTGTGTGTGTGTGTGTGTGTGTGTGTGTGTGTGTGTGTGTGTACCTAGGCACTATGGGGTTGAGGGAGAGGGAGAGTGTTTACTATCATCATCTTCATTCTTATTTGTTTCGTTCATTTGCTTTTGAAGCAGACTCTCCTTTGGGTCTCTAGTGCCGGAGAGTAGCTGCAAGAATTTTCTGCTTCCCTTGCTTGCAGCTCCATCTGTTTACAATGAAAGCTTGGCTTCCACTTTTTGGCACAAATAAAAACCCTAGGGTGCCCATATAAGTCAAACAGATGAAGCATGTGTTCCCAGACCTGAAGCATCACCCTTCCTGGAGGCCCGGGACATTTGTGATGGATTTACATAGCATCTCATCCTCAATAAATCTAGGAGGAAGCTTCTGGGAAGCAAAGGTGGGTCACAGGTCGCTGGACTTCACAGCCTGCGCAGTTCATCTGCCACCTAATGGAGTGATGGAACCCTGGGGGTCACACTTGCCAGGAGAGAGGTCGGTAACCAGCAGTTGAGCCATGTAGTAAAAATTCCTTTCACCACTTGTCATGGGATTCTTAAGCATTTGGGAGAGGGATTTACACATCAAAACAAGGAAATATGGAAATATGGTCTTTGCATAATTGCTGAAATTGGACCCGAATTCCAGATAGAAAGCCATAAGTTTCCATAAACAGAATAGCAAAAAAGTAAGTAAACAAGACAAAACTTTTTAGTACCAACTCTGAAGGCCAGGCTGGGGTTGGGGTGGAAGGAGGAAGGAGCTCTTTGGGTGATGCAGTGGCTCTCAGATAGAGAGCCACACCTAGAGACTGGCAACATTCACCCTAGACGCAAACTTCAGACAAAGATCTATAAGGCGATGGCAATAGGGAATACTGTATGGCCTGAAAGGTGTTGCTTCATGTTGGCCACTTCTCTCTGTTTACTGAGCCTGCCCCTCAGGGGTTCTGTGGGAGAAATTTAGACTTCCTTTTCAAAGGGTATTCAATAGCTGTGAGCAAGAAAGACTGAAGCAAACCATATATAAAACTGAAGCAAAACATATGCTTGAGGCAGTGGAATAATCAGATGTGCATCAGCTGATCTGGAAATGTGGTTGCATGCATCAGAATCAAATGGGTCTAGACAAAATGCTGATTCCCCGGTGGCCCAGCACAGATTCAGAGGACCAGGGTTGGACCAAGGCATCTATACTTGGGTCAAATATTCTAAGTCGTTTGATGGAAATGGACTGGGATATTCAACCTTCACTGCCATCTTGTCGAGATTTAGACTCAGCGTGGAGACATATCCATAGGGTGTGTCTATGAGAATGTCTCCAAAAAGGTTTAACTGAGGAGAGAAGATCCTCTAGGATGTGGGAAGCAACTTCCAATAGGCCAGGGTTCTAGAACAAACGAAGCTGAGGGAGTCAGGTGGCACACGCGCGTCTTCCTCTCTTTCTACTCTCCGTCTGCCTGTGTGTTGGGACCAGCTGACTCACTCTCCTGTCACCATGCCTGCATCACCATGTCAGATGCTAGCCTTGAACTAGGAGCTTATTTTGACAGGAATTTTATCACAGCAATAAGAAAAGTAATTAATTCATGAACTTAAGATCCCACTTTGAGACTTGCTAACCTACAGGATTCCTATTACCCCGTCTAAAAAGAGTTGAAAGGGAAATCACACATGTTGAGTTATAATCACCCATAGATTTTCCATAGACTGTGCCACAAGTTATTCAGAAATTCAATGATGTCTTAATCTCAAGCCTAGGATCTTCTCTGGACAAGTGGGTGAGTGACAGGGTGTGCAAGGATGTGTCGCAGACTAGATGTAAAACAGACTGTTCCCCAGGAAGTCTTGCTCGAGTCAGCCTCCACATGGGACCCAGATCTCAGCATAGCAAAGCATTATATTCTTTTCTTCTGATTTAGTTTTTAATTGAGTCATCTAATTTGAACATCTTTATGTTTGGGTTTTGCTTTTTTATCTTTCCACTATAAGACTGTGCGTGTGCATGTGTGCGTGTGGGCTTGCTTGCACGTTTGTGTGTGTGACTGCAGGTGTGCGGTGGCTCTAACACACAGCAGAGATCAGAGGACAGCCAAGGGTGCCCATACTCACCTTTATCTTGTTTTGAGACAGGGTCTCTACTTCCTTTCCACTGTCCATACCAGGCTAACTGGTCCATAAGCTTCTGGGGGATTTGTCTAGCTGTAGCTCCCCTCTCTTTATAGGGGCCCCAGGACTGCAGATGCTTGATCCACGTCCTCAGCTTTTTAGATGGGATCTGGTCCTCTCGCTTGTGTGACAAGTTTGCCCAGACAGCCATACTCCCGCCCCAAGGACAATGTTTTTTTTTAACACGTCATGTACTAGTTATTTTCTCATTGTTTTGATAAAACATCTGACAGAAACAACCTACAAAAAGAAAGGATTATGTTATGTTATAGTTTCAGAAGGTCTGGCCCGTCATAGTGGGGACAGTGTGGTGGTCGGGTTTCTAGTATGGCTTGCTCATATGCTGGCTGATTAGGAAGCTCAGAGTAGACCAGGCAAGGCTAGGCTATCACCTTCAGAGGTCTGCCCCTACTGCCCTGTTTTTCCCCTTTATTTCTTTCTTCAATCTTTTCTCTCCCTTTTCTTCCCTTCCCCTTCTGCTCTGCCTCTTCTGAATTTTTGAATTCAGTTGAATTTTTGTTTTAAATCTGATCTACCAACTTAGTGTTTCCTACCAGCTCGGGGAGCAGAGACCTTCACAGGCTTCACAGTCTTTGTTTAGGTGCTGCCTCTGTGGGAGACTCAGCAGCAGCCATAGCTGTCTTCTTAAAGTCCTCATTAGCCCTTTCTGCTTCCTGGACAACCCTGACAACCCAAAAGTGTGACAGCTTTTCTAACGTCTGGTTTCTGATTCCTCTTGGCCATTATTTCAGGAAGGGATGTACCTGTGATGCCTGTTGGAACTGACTGCACTCTGGGTTATTTTCTTTTGAAATTTCTGTGACTGCCCTTTCTGTGTGCTTTCATCGGTAGAGAACAGTCCAGTTTGTCTGCTGAGGATCTCTCCTGGCAAGGAAAGTGTACTTGCATTTTGCATTAAGAACCTGGAAAACCTTCCCATGGGTCCTAGTGTAGTGCGTCAGGTGGCTAGTGTAGATCTTGGACTTGCTGCAAACGCTCAGCTTCGCCTTCATGGTGATGGGGGCAACTGGATGGAGAGAGGATGACAAAAGAGTAGGGCCTTTTGTTTTTAAAAATTCCACAGCCTTGCAAAACAGTGCCATCAGTTGGGGATCAAATTTTCAAGGCATGCGCCTGAGGGGAACATTCCAGAGTCAAACCATAACATATCATTAAAGTAAAAATGAAATAAATATCATTAATCAAGTGTGTTGACTGCATCGCTAGCATGGAGCCAGCGTGGTTTGTGGCTTGCGTTTGGTTCATTTGTTCTGCTCCATGTCAGCACGCTGTGCACTGATCTTAAGCATTTGTGCTCTGGGTTGAGAAAATGAGCGGATGGACTTGCATAGTTTCATCACGCCTACTGGAAAGGTCTTAAGGAACATACTCTACCTCCTTTGGTTAGGAGAACCATGTTTCTCATTACGGGGAATCGTGTTTCTGTTTAAGATTAAGTTTGGTGACAGTTAAGTCTGGTAGTTTAGAAGGTTTGCGAAAGGCAAGAGCCCAAGTGGACCCAGGTTCTTGGAAGTTGTTCTTAGCTGCTCCTCCACCAGCCTGATCTCCTTGTTGTAAGAAGCCAGCTCTCTCCAGGAGTTCTGATGAAAGACTCTCCACACAGTGTGAAGAACAGTTCATCCCATCTTTGCTGATAGCAGCCCACCCTAAGCCACCAGACTTTCCAACCCAGACAACGGAAAAGCCTCCTGACTGATCTTCTCCGCAGCAGCATGTTCATGTGCAGACTGGATTAGGTCATGTCCCATCTGAAAACGACTAAGTGGCTGCCTGCTGCAATTAGATTAAGAGTTAGAGTCATTGAAATGTCAAACAAGACATGTATGATTTGTCCTCTGCTTACTCCGCCAACTCCCTTCCCGTCAGCCTGCAGGGTTTCTTTCAGCTCCTCATTCGTATCAGCCCCTTTACTAACCAGGCCCTTTGTAACTCTTTAGACTCATCCTTGAAATCTTTGTTCCTTGTCTGTGTCCTTGGATAGTTTTCTTCCACCTTTAGGTTATCATTCTTCATCATTTATCGAATACATTCATGTCTTTCTGTAATATGCTCCCTTTGCTGCAGGGTGCTTAAAAAGCTCTGATTGCACCCGTACCCATAGTCCAGTGCCTTGTATACACCTGGCATATAATAGATGCTCAAAAACAAAGGCTCAGGATACTCTTGGGTAGACATCCATATCCCTAAAAGCTACACATAACGTACTGACCAATCAGAAATGTTGGGTATTGAATAAAAAGGTGATTGTTATTGTCTTCTGGAAACCCATCCATAAATGTAAGAAAACATCTACGTGAAAAATCAAATGCTCAGGCGGATTTAGAACAACCTATCAGATGATGCAAGTGATGTCTTAAGCCAGAAGGAAGCTCGTGAATAAATAAATAAGTACATATTTTTTACTGTGGCTAGTATTTTCTTTGGAAGACAAGATTCATTCTTATGGTTTTGCAGAGGTGACAGGTGGCATTTTTGACCTCTGATGTCATTCAAGAGCTTCAACAGGAACGGAATGAGGCTAACCCCCATGCCACGTATAGCCACATAGAAGAGATTTTGCATTTATTCCTAATATCTGAATGTGACTGACTTTTCCACACTCTTTTCGTACACTGAAAGGGTTAAATAGAGACTCAATCTGGAAGGGAAGGATAATTAAGACACTTTGATGTATTTTTGTGGTATGTTGTCTATAAAAGAATACACCTTATGTCCTTGGGAGGAAAGTCAGCAGCTGGTAGTGACAGTGTCCAAAGTTTCTGTCCCTAGTGCCTCCCAAAGCAGGAATTAACTGGTAAAGAGCAGAAGTTCCTGAGAATCTCCTACTGGCTCCCAGAATGCACATGGTGTCTCCATATGCACTAGGCCCACACTGTTCTTCACCATTTCCAAAGCCCATTGGCATGGTATTTCACCTACTTGTCCCATCTGGGCAGTTGTTGTGACCTTCATCTTCCAGAAAGGGAAACTGAGACACGGAATGAAAGAGACTTGATTGAGATCAGCCACAGTGTCTTGGACTGGAATGATCCACCCTGCCACACACCTTTCATCCTTTCTCTTCTATGATCTCATCAGCACTATGTGTTCTTCTTCATTAAGAAAAATAGAGAACTTCGATGCTGATTTCTTTGCAAAGCAATAACAGGGATTTAAAAATCCTATTTAAGCCTCCCTGTCCCTCCCCTTATTATCAGAAGTCAGGCAATAATGGAGAAGATAGAGTAAGCCATGTGACCATGCTACCCGATGCTTATTATTTCCAGAAGTAAAATCACAGCAGTTATCACTTATCAAGAGAAATTATTACTAATAAGCCACAATATATAATAAGCATGCACACACACAAACACACCCACACACACACACACACACACACGTGATGTCTTAGGGTTTATATTGCTGTGAAGAGACACCATGACCACAGCAACTCTTAAAAGGAAAACATTTCATTGAGGTTTCTTCTCACAGTTCAGAGGTTTAGTTCATCACCATCGTAGTGGGACATGGTGGCATGCAGGTATACACGGTGCTGGAGAGGTAGAAGTACCTGAGAGTCCTACATCTTGCAGGCAAAAGGAAGTGGTTGTCTAAGACACTGAACATACATGAGACCTCAAAGCCCCCCTCCACTGTGACTCACTTCCTCCAACAAGACTGTGCCTACTCCACATCTCTTAATGGTGCTACCTCCCTATGAGATTATGGGGGCCAATTACATTCAAACTACCATGTATAAGCATGTGTATGTGTGTGTGTAGTATATAGTATGTGTGTATGTGGTATAATGATAATAATAATAATAATGACCTTATAAGAGGGTTCTGTAGTGTCCCCATTTTATACTGCAGGGCCCTGAGTTTTGAAGTACTTAAGCAATATGTTGACCATTCCATTGAACTTCTTATCCCAGACTTAGGGTTTTAAGAATTACCTGAAAAGAGTCCTTTCCCAGGATTCACAGTAGAGTCCCTTGACTGAAAAAGACATAGGTTACTTCTCCCATGCAATTAAGGGTTGAATGTCACAGAATAGTCATTTATTTCAGTGAACTAATTGCCCTCTTCTGCATGAATTTTCTTACAGTTTTAGAATTTAGAGTTTATTCTTCAAAATTTCCCAGTATAGATGTTTTTCTAAGGCCTTAAGACCTGATATGAGAGAAGGGCTGTGCTATCTCAAACATATACGCAGTCAGTCAAGAGTGATAAAAAGATAGGGGAGGAGGTATATACTGAAGAGGGGATCTCTGAGGACTGATTCTTTTCTTATTTATAAGACAGCATCACGTGTAGTCTAATTCGGCCTCAAACTTGCTATGTAGCTGTGGACGACTTTAGACTTCCGGTCCTTCTCCTTCCAGCTGCTGAGACCATAGGCACACACTATTACTCCTGGATTATGCAGTGGTGAAGAACAAGTCTAAGGCTTTTTGTATGCTAGCAAGCATTGGAGAAACTGAGCTACCTTCCCAGGCTGAGTATGGCTTTTTTTGTCATAAAATTAAAGTTGACTTCTTGAAATACAACCCAGTTTAAACTCAAAGCCACAAGAAATATGTATGAATTAGGTATAAAAAAATACTATAGCAGTCTTGAAAATGAAAGCCAAGAACAGAGATCTACGTGGTGGAGGAAAGAGGGAAGGCGAGGTTGGGAAGGAGAAGAGAGGGAGGGAGGGAGGAAGGGTAGAGAAAGAGAGAGAGAAAGAGAGAGAGAGAGAGAGAGAGAGAGAGAGAGAGAGAGAGAGAGAGAGAGAGAGAGAGAATAAATTACTTTCTCCAGCTAGCAACAAATTCCTTCATCCATAAGATGATGTCAAAGACCCCATAAGTTGACTGTAGATTCTTCCTCCTGACCACAAGGCAATGGTTATTAAAAGCTGCAGGTTTTGGCAGGTCTGTTTTTTTAAGAGAGCCACTGATGGGACTCAGGAAAGTTGACATCTGTTGCTTTCTAGAATGATACCTCAGCCATAGTACCGAAAGAATCCCAAGTACTCCTCAGGCTGGCATTGCAGAAATTGGTCTTTTAGACCCAAGACCTCTCAGAGCTCTGCCCTGAGGGCTATCCCCATGCTTTCTCTCAGGCAGTGTTCCATTGGCAGAGCTGGCAAGGTGTGGGACATGTGCTTTCGATTATGGAAAAAGATTGAATATAAAGAGCAAAACTTAATCCAAGAAGGAATGTAAATCTCTTCTTCATGCCCTGTTGAAATGTAATGTCAGTACTTAAGAATTCCTTTTGCCACCAAATGGACCCGGGCCAGATTCCGACACTGAGCCCCCAAGCTCTGCCTATTCTCCTTGGGAAGCTGTGAGGAGACATGTCTTCATGATTACAAAACGCATGTGTGGAGAGACGATAATGAAGATAAATCATTTTCCCTTCCCTGATACTCAAGCCCTTTGTGGTAAATGCCACATGTAGCCTTGGGGGAAGAGAAAGCCAGTGTGTATTTATTGATATCGTGTTTGTGACAAAGATGGCTAAAAGCTGAAGTAGGGATATAACTTCCATCCTCTGTGCTTTTCTTTATAGGAACATTCTAAAGTAAGCTTTGGAAAAGTCCTCCACCTACCCCAACACACTAAGCATCTTTCCCAGGAGATACGGGCAGAAGTATCCAAAAGCTGCATTGCAAGGGCTCCAAGCCAAGGCCGGCAGATAGCAGTTCCTGGTCTTCTTCTCTCCCTTTAATCATGGGCTCCTAATCAATCAGCCCACCACATCCACGCACTACTGCTTATTGGCTCTGCTCCCCGCAATATGAGAATCCCAAACCCATTGTTTTAAATACCTCCAGCCTCTTGCCAACATGGCTGCTCTTGCCCTTTCTTTTTGTATTTGGTTTTGGGCAATTCGTATGGCTCATTGACATGCCGTTTTCCGGCACGGGACAAACGGGGTTTTCTCTGGACGGTGATGGAGGAACATGCATTTTTGGAAACAAGACAAGCCTTTGTTACTGCAATAGCTCTCATGTCATTGTGCTCTGGTTGCTGCTGCTTTTTTCTTTCTGGCTCTGAGATCCATTCTTATGGATTCTTAAAACATTAGTGCTAAAAGATACACAGAACATGGCTGCAACTGCACCTGGACCTGTGGACCAGCAGCAGGAGCTTCTCGCCCAAAAGCAAAGACAAAATGAGACCATTTCACAAACACTTGTGGAAGTGCACATGATGCTTTCACGGGCTTGTCCCTAGAGTCCCATTTGTTTATGGCTGCTTTATGATTTTCCCAACCGGAGAGAGTTATTTCAAACATGGATGACACACACACAAGCACATTTCAGATAAAAGGGAATCTTTGGCAGAACACACTCAGTCAGGGTAGCTGTTTTTCCCCCTCTTTTTGTTTGGGGGCAGCAATTTAAGACTTTGGGGAGCTTTCCCAGAGCGTAACAGTTAGGCCGTGAGATCTCTCATTAATACAATATTATTACTGCTTTTAAAATATGAGCCATAGAGTTCTTAGCATCTTTTAAAAAATTCCAACGCATTTCTTAACGTTTAAGACATACCAAAGAAGACGAATATGTACTGATGTGATCAAAACCAAGGTAGGAGGCCGGGAGTAAGGCAAGGGAATGTAGATTCTTTGCCAGAGTTAAGGTGCCATCTAAACAGACAGAGTTACATATGATGGTCATTGCTTATGACACTGAGACAGAGACAGAGACAGACCGAGAGAGAGAGAGAGAGAGAGAGAGAGAGAGAGAGAGAGAGAGAGAGAGAGAGAGAGAGAGAGAGAGAGGAGAGAGAGAGATTAGCTGACACCAAATTTCCCAACATATTAATGAATCCTCAGCTCTAACCAGAAGGATAGCAGTGCTATGTTAGGGCCATTGCACACATGTAGAGTTCTACAGTTCAGGTTTTTTACACAGTTGTTGGCATGACTCCCCGGTACCCATTATTATTTATGACCCATCATTATTTTTTATTATGCACATATTACTTATGTGGTATCACTACCATCTTTTTAGATTATCTTTGGATATGTACCCCTGAATTAGTATAATATAATTCTCTCACTTTTATCCATAATGAACGCTAGTCTTCAAAGCCAGAATGATTGGGGCACACTCCAGGTCTTCAGAGAACTTGGGGGTGATCCCAGCGACTCATTATTGCTAATTACCCCATATCTGAAAGTATAGTGCTGAGCTCACCCTGCACAGCAGCCAAAGGAGGCAGCACTCATCTCTCCGTGACTTTCCTCTCAAATGTAAATCTGTGTATTTCCCAACCTCGCCCATTCAGCCAGTGCCTAAGACCCGCGTCTGTTTCTGGCGCTGTTATCTGGAATACGGGATGCAGCACGATTAGCGAGTGTCGACACGCATCCAGAAGATGAGGAGAGGGTGGTGCCAGCAGGGAATGCTGAGGGTTGGGGGCAGCATGCAGAGATGAGACAGGTCTGAAAAAGACTCTGGTCTATGTCTGTTGATGAGACATAGCTATGAAAAGTATGGGGGCTAAGGCAGGCCAGACACTTCAGGAACATTTCCCTGTCACCGTTCATTAGGAACACAGAACTCACATGGCCACTTCATTTGAATTTGTGTAAAGTGTTCCTAACTGCGGTACTGACCATTCATTGCCTATGTGTCCTCATGCCCAGGCTGTGTGGTGGCCTACAAGGCACTGTGACATCTGCTTCTGAGATACAGAAATGAACGAGGGCATCTAGAAGAGCGCCATCCAAAGCTCAGTTTTCCTCTCATGCCACCTCCAGGAGTACTTTCACTTCCTCTACTTGCTACAGAAGAAAGGCAACACGGAAAAGACATCCAGAAAATGGACTTGGCAGCGCCACCCTAGCTTTCTAGCGTTATAAGAAACACTAGGTTTCTTGTAACGGAGACAGTTCTGAACACAGCGAGGGGACACTCTAGAGAGCTTTCGAACTTTATGGTTTGAGAGAACCCATGCTCCAGGAGGATTGGTTTCCCTTCCTCACTCTCACTCAGGCAAGGTTCTGGGTTGCTACTTGTTTGAGAGTATTGGAATATTGGCAGGAAGACCCTTCTACTCAGCACAACATGGACCATTCTATAGTAAATCAGAGAGATATTAAGAGCTATGTTTGGAGACACATCTCTGTTTCTCTTGGCTGGTCTGTCATATTGAGATATACTGGGAAGCAGGTATGAATTGTCTTGTTTGATTTACCTTATATTGAGGTTAGATTTTGTACCCAAAGAGCAATGCACATTCACAGTTTGGAGAAAATCACTGGGCTATAATGTCACCAAGAAGTACTTTGATTAGTGTTCATCTGTGTGACATATGGAGTTGGGGACCATTTGACACAGGCTATTGGAGGGTCAAGCTCAAAGCAGGAGAACATGTGGAGAGTTCTCTGAAACCAGGATTACCGCTGTGGGAGAATCCATGTGTTGGGGACAGATGGATCATGAAAACCATCACAGGAGAAGATGGCAAGTCACTTCTATAGAGGGAGCTGGAGGGATGATTTGTGGATGTGAAAGGATGCGCAAACTCAGATTTCAAGAGCACCTTAGGTCTTACAACTGCATCTCTTTGGGGAAAGATGGAAAGCGGAATGTGTTCAATATACTTAAACTTGTAGAACTAACTGCATTTATGGAGAATGCAGCCAGTGAGGGCTTATGATGAGAGAAAAGCTAGCAAGCAGCCCTCAAAACAGCTGAAAAAGTCTACATAAACTACCCCAAACCAGAAAAGTCTATCTGGTGAATCATGCATTGAAATGGTGCTGGACGTGCAGAACCTCAAAACAGAAGACATGAGAAATTAAATCCAACGCACAGAATTTGCTGTTAGAACTTGGTCATGGAATAAGACTTCAAAGACCTCAGTTTTGGTGATACAAAAACTGACGGTCTTGTAAAACATGCACCTGTCAAATGGAAAGATTGATAGGATCTTACGTTGATGGGTTTTGTTACGAGTTTTGCTGTTTATTTCACCATGAGCTAACAAGGAGGCAGTTAGCTTCTGTATTGAGGCTGTAGGAACTCTGGCATCTGTCCACCTGGCAAGGTAGGACAGAATTCAGCTCAGAAGATTTCAGGGAACCTATTCAAGATGGTGATGGAGTGATTTATAACAGAAATTCTTAGGAAGCTTACATGTCCCAGCAAAGTGGTGGAACGGCCTTGATTTTCATTGTTGGTGGAAGTTATGGGAAGGAAGGGAAAACGTCAACAGCATCAACTCTCAGACACTGAAGCAAGTACCAGAGTCTAAATAAGAATTTTAACATAGACTTCAGAGAGAAAACAATTTACTCAGTTTGTTGATGGTCAGACCAGTTCAGCAAGGGTCTGGTCACTGAGGACCAACAGTCTAGCTAGAGTTGCTGGCAAGTAAGATTAGGCCCCATGATTCTTTACACTAGTCAGTTGTTCTACCCAGGGATCAAACCCTAGATATAAGTCTGTAGGATGCAGATTTGATAATAAACCTGAAATGAGCAAGATTGAAAAGCAGAGTCACATATGTTGTGGTAAAGAAGGTCACTCCATGCCCCCTGGTTAAAAGGATGCCATTAACACGTGATCACGTCTGCAGAGACCAAGAGGTTGACATAATTGGCTCCCACTCCTAAACCCCATTTTACATGGATCCCTGAACCACTGCTCCGAAAGATCAGCTGAAGAGCTAACACCAGCATCATCTCCCTAAGGCCAGGCTTCGTATTACAGGAAAACACAAACCCCTGCAGACTCAAGTCACATTAAATCACCCTGCCTGTTATTCACACATGGACATAGTTTTGGCTCGGATACAGTTTGGTCTGAGCTGCAGAGCCTGGTTGGAGGCAGTCTGAATCTCGCTGCCGAGTGTTTTTTAACTTCACCATAATTCTAGAGTCCCCAGTTCAATGGAGAAAAATACTCTAAGCTCCTTGGAGGGATCTCTACTCAGTAGGAGACAGGAAGGAAGTGGGGAGGGGGCAGCGCTGGCACAGCCTTGACCAAACCTCAGGTGCTCCAAGGGGATGTCCCTCTTTTTGTGTGAAAACTGTAATGACTTCAGTAAGACAAAACTTGGCCAGGCAAAGCTAGTTCCATCTTTTATCCTCCCTAGTCTTCTAATATCCCACAGATGTTCAGATAGTCAGGATAACTGTGGAGAACACAAAAGACACCAAACATGCCAGGGGAATTGATAGAAGTTGGGGGTACTGACCAAACAAACAAATAAAGGAGAAAACCAAAGCAACAACAGCAAATAGCTCTAGATATGAGGGAAGCATGAAGACAATTGGGGGTTGGAGGAAGGGAGGAGAGAAATATCTATAATAAGAATTTCTAAATATAAAGAACATCTGATGTCTCTTATGAGAGGTCATTCTTAGATGTTAGGACAAGAAACCGGTGCTTACATTTAATATTTCAGGACTGTGGGTCCGCATCCTTCTGACCTTGCTTATGCCCTTTCAGCCTTACCCAGGCTGACTCTGTATTATTTCATGACAGTTGCAGTAATCCTGAAGAGACTAAAAGCCATCTTGAGACGCAGGCGACGTGCCCATAAATATGTGGTGGGCACTGTGGGCAGGCTTTAGGTGTGTGCCTCTCCAAGACTGGCAACCCCGTTAAGTTATAAAGGACGCCATCAGCTCTCTGTATCCTTCAGTCCTACATGGCCCAATTCAACCAACTGGAGACCAAAACAAACAAACAAAAAAACAAACACCCTCAAAACACATTGTATCTGTACTAATCATATGATAGACCCATTTTCTTGTCGTTGCTCCCTAACCACTGTGGTAATCCAACAATTCACATAGCAGTCATATGGTTTTAGGGTCTGTAAGTAATCTCTAGGGTGATTACGCAGCTGTATAGTCCTATGATGGGCTTTACATCTTCAAGGATGCTGAGGATGTGCCACAACACAAATACAAGTGCCCAAAGTTCACACAGTCCTGCAGTATCCAGGGTATCTGTGTAGGCTCTATGCAAAGTCTATGTTTTCCATTTGAGAACTGAGTATATGTAGATTTTGAATCTGTAGGATTTCCTGGGACCTAGTCCCCAGAGCTAGCCACACTCATGGCCTGTCCTTGTCTTTCCGAGAATCTCCATCCAGACCACATATTATAGGCTCTGAATTGTCTAGACTGTTCCCCAAAGGTCAGAGTCCGGTTGATTTTCTATTTCTTGGGGCCAAATTTAAGCACCAAAAACAAGTAGTCACAGATAATTGGCATTATCGAGAAATAAACAATCACATGATTCAACCTCTGTATCATTTGGCTCTGAATTACCAGAGCTCTGGTGTCTGAGGGAAGCTCCATTTTTCACATTTTGTTTTCTCGATTGTTAAGTGGCAATACTAATTTTTGCCAGCTTTGCAGATTTATCTTCATCAAATGAGCCAAACATACAGACAATGCGCTCAGAGCAGTGTCTAGCCCTTAGGAAATACGGTCCATTATTAGATCAGAACCAGCGATGCATCTCTTCGGCTTTGGCTGGCCAAGGGCCTGCTGCGGCCGATTAGTCAGTTCTTACAGAACTCGGCTCGCCGAGTGCCAGGTCCAGCAAATGCTGAGTCAGAACAGCCATCAGCCAACTGCGGTTCCAGCCACTATGTGTCTTGTGCTTTCCACGTCCCTCTGCTGCTGTTTATTTTAAAATAAACCACATTAAATATGGTGGAAATAAAAGGGGAGACAGGCTGACTCCCCAAAGGATACGGAGGAGACAACTATCTTTCAGCCTCCCAGGGACATGACTTATGCCCTGCACTCTCTGTCCTTCCGTTTACTCTCTCGTGTTATTAGGCTGTGTCTTTTCTCAGACGGATCTCGGCAAACATCTGTCATCCGCTTCCATTTTAACTCCCCGCCTCCCAGCTCCTGTGCCTTTTGTTGAATATTAGGCCCTGATCACAGGTTTGTTTAATCCGTTCAGGTATGATTCCTATGTTTCTCCTTAACTTTCATTCAATTGGTTGGCACCTCTGGTCTTTTTATTTCTTAAATCTTTAGGAATGCAAGCAGTAAGGCAGAATCTATGAGTAATTCCTCAGACCAGATATAAGATAAAATCAGAAAAATGTCTTTAGATATTACAGGGTCTTGCGTTTATAATTTTAATGAATGAGCAAAATCTTCTTTTCATGCATTAATTTCCCACATACCCTCAAATGTTATCTTAGAGTAGTATCATTCTAAACGCAATTAAGATTAAAAAAGATTGACCATAGGGTCAATCTTTCTCAATGGAAATATGAACTAAATATATGTAAAACACTGGACTGTTTAAAAATTAGTTCTTGAGGCCCAGAGTTCAATCATTTTCTTATCCCAACTGAGTGAGTTAATTCCCATAAAGTCGCTATAAGAATTAATCACTTTAAAAGGAAAGACCTACTCAAAGCATTGTCCTATCTCCTGCTAATGAAAGGGATATAGAGCCGAGAGCATGTCTCAGTGGTAGAATGCTTGCCCAGCATGCTTTTGGCCCCGGGTTCAGTACACAGCACTGCCCAAACAGAGCCAAACAAAGCAAACAAATAAACAAAACAAAGCAAAAAACCTACCCCAAGCGAAAACAATGATGTATTTCTATGTATTTCCATACATCTCACAATGGCAAAGATGAGAATCACTTATATTTTATTTTATAACCAAACTCATGGAGAAGGATTATCCAGTTGTAAGAGTAATAAGTTAATACATCGTTGTGGAAGACACTTGAGCAGTGGTTATAGAAATTAACATGTATTTGACTCTTTAAGTTAAAAAAAATAGAACATTCTTCCTACTAAAATTAGACAAACTCCACAAAACATCTAAATGCATGTTTGTGTGCACCAAGCACAAAGTCAGATTGCTAAAATATGAACAGCGAATTCTTCTGGTGATAGGCAGTCTTTTTTATAAAACTATTTATTATACTGTGTACAAATTTTATGAGAAAAAACAATTTTATTATCTATTGGGCAGTGGTGGTGGTGACACAGTAAGGGACTGTAGTGAGACCAGAGGTCAAAGCAGCTCCTCTGAGGACCCCCATGTTTGCAGTTCAATCTCTAGACAGCTGGGCCAAGCTTATCCTTGGTCCAGACTCCTTTGCCCAGACTACGAGTCTTTTCCCTGAATGCTACTGAGTGACACAGATCATGGCTTCATGTTCCCTGTCTCCACATTGACCTGCCTTCTCGTGGCCTCTGAAATCGTCTTGTGCAACTGACTCCATGGTGGTCACTGGGGAGGGAGGTATTTTCTTCATGATTTCCCCTCTTGCTCATTCATCAGAGACTAGTTACTCAACTAGCTATGGATGTAACAATAGCTTTGGCATTTATTTAGAGCCATGTAGAAAATTTTGAACAAATATGCATATTACATCCCAAGAAATCCATTTATAAGGTCAAGTATGGGGTACAGGTATGTATGTGTGTGCATGTGCGTATGTGTGTGTGTCTGTGTCTGTGTGTCTGTGTATATATGTGTGTGTGTCTGTGTATGTGTGTGTGCGTGCGTGCATGTGTAGGTCAGAGGTTGAGGTCTTACATCTTTTCCTTTCATTCTCCATCTTATTTTTTGAGGCAGAGTCTCTCACTGAATAACTAGTAGGCTAGGCTGATTGACCAGCACACCTCAGGGATCCTCTTATCTCTGCTTTCCCAGTACTGGGATGACAGGTAGGGGCTGCCATGTTTAGCTTATTTTTCTTTTTAAACATTGGTGTTAGTGAAATATACAGTTCGCCATGCTTGAGTGTGGGGCAAGCACTTTATCAAATGAGCCATCTTCTTAGTTCTAGGCATCTTCAATTAAAAAAAAATTCACTAACTGTATTTCTCAGGAATCCAGGTTTGGGAATCCCTGCAGGCGCTGAAAGCTCACATCTTGAACTGCCAACAGGAGACAGAGAGGGTACTGTGGATAGCAGGAGACTCTTGAAGCCTCAGAATCTCCCCTGTGACACATCTCCTCCAACAAGGCTACACATTCTAAACCTTCCCAAATAGTTTCACCAACTTGGGAAAAAATATTCAAAAATATAAACCTATGGGGGAGGTAATTCTCATTCAAACTACCACATGAATTTTTTCTTATTCTTTTTTTGAGAAAGAGTCTCAATGTGAAGCCCAAGATGGCCTTGAACTTGTAGTAATCTTCTTGCCTTCTTTCTAAAGTGTTGGGATTTAACTATGTGCCACCAAGTTCACATAGAAATAGCTCATTTAAGATCTGTACCTGTTCTAAACTGGAGGTATATTAACAACAGACACTTTTTTTTTTTCAAAGAAGTCTTCAGAGTACCCAGGTTTTGACTAAGAATAAAGGCTAACTCACATTGTGGTGGTTTCTTTCTTTCTTTGACCTAGTTAGTAGATGTATATTAGCTAGCCTGTGAGTGATGCTATACTAAAGTTTGACATGGAGAAACAACAGAAAATTCTGTCAATAGAGAATGTTGGAATTTTCTCCCCCCCCCCCCATTTATTCACCACATTAAATAGGACTGAGTATTTCAGGCATTCTCTCAGAGTTTCAGCACTGAACCAGAACTTCAGATTTGTTAGCACCAATAGCATTGTCAGATGGGGGTGTGTCCTTAGTAAACTCCCTTCCAATCACTAACAGTAGGAATGCTCAGACGATGGGTTTTTCTCATTTGCTCTTAAATCACATGGTTATAACTATTCATGGTAAATTGATATTCACAAATATGAATATTAATAATGATACTGCAACATAATAATCTTAAACTGTATAAAAATATGCTATTTTCTCCAGTAGCTTAAGCAACTATGTTTTATGCATTACGTCTAGAGATCAGAATAGGGCCATATGACATCACTTTTGCAGACTGGTGGGCTGATGCATTGGTTGGTGTCTTGGTTAGGGTTTCTATGCCTGTGAAGAGACACTGTGACCATGGCAACTCTTCTAAAGGAAAATATTTAAATGGGCTGGCTTACAGTTTTGGAGGTTTAGTTCATTATCATCGTGGCAGGACATGGTGGCGTGCAGGTAAATATGGTGCTGGAGAAAGAGCTGAGAGTTCTACGTCTTGATCCACAGGAAACAGAAGGGGAGACAAGGTACTGGGTATAGCTTGAACATACATATGAGATTTCAAAACCTGTCCCCACAGTGACACACTTCCTACTCCAACAAGGCCACACCTCCCAATAGTGCCACTCCCTAGGGGCCAAGCATCCAAACACAAGGATCTATGGCAGTCATTTTTATTCAAACCAACACAGTTGGGTTAAATTTTTAGCCTTTGAGATGTTTTTAGACATCTCCGGGTGTTGGGTGTCTGCTAAAGTAAACTGAGAATGTCCGTGTGTTGAGCCTCCTTCCTCATCTGAAGCAAAAGTGAAGGAAAATGTAGGGGAAGGAAGCATGGTGTGTTCTGTATCTGACGGCGGGGCTTGATGAAGAGGGCAATTACATCAGTGTCGTCGGCTGATGCGCACCCCTGACGCGCCTGTCTGACCCTTCAGTTCTGCTAGAATGCGCCAGGAATGCTGCTTTCTTCTCTCTGTTGGATTTCATGACAGCTCTCATAAACTAGGTTTTTAAGAGATCATTTTTGGAGTCATTCTTTTGAATTATGATATGATAAGGAGCCTATCCTATGAACTCAGGCCATGAGATATTTCTGGATACGCGAAGGTTTTATATGCGTGTTTGAGGACTGCTGTAGACTAGCTGAGACATGCAAAGCACACGTCTAGACTATGGGATGTCTGCAATGAAAATAATAACTTTTTAGTTTTGCAATTTTGTTGTTCTTCTTCTTGAAAACCTGCCCTCCTTATCTGCTTTGACCACAGAACTCTTTTCTGCCCCGTGGACATTTGGAGTAATGTGGAAAGCATGGCCTAGTTTAACTTTTTTCCCCTGGGTAGAGGCACTTAATTTAGTGATGGATTGATTGCAATATGGTCTCATGTTGTAACCCAAGCTGGCTTAGAACTCACTATGATACCCAGATTGGCCTCAAATCCCACAAGACCTAGGATTTTAGACATGCACTAGCAAGCTCAGTCAAATCACTTATGTTTTTAAAGGAGGAATGATGCTTGTCCCTACCACCTACTAAAAACCAACTATAACCTGAGGGTTACATAAAAACCATAAGAAACAACCCAAGCAAAACATATGAAACAAACTGAAACCATTGTACCCAAGTTACAGAAAAGATTATACGTTTTGTAAATGAAAAGGCCTCATTTTCTTGAGCCCAATATATGGAAAAGACTGGGGTTCTTTTGTTGTTTCTTTGGTTTGGTTTGGCCTTTGTGAAAAACAATTGTTCCCTTGAATTTGGATGAGATTCATTAGAATATCATGTTGTGTGTTCATAATTAACTGCCTTCATTTTCACATTCAGGACATTGGGTTATTCTGAAAGTCATTTAGGAGCAAAACAGCAGCTTAAACAAGACTTTAGAACACAAGCTTACAATATAAAAGTCTCTAGAGGGGTAAATAAGCAACAAGGAAACTTTTTAAAATTTTTTCTTGGGAAAATAAATCCTGGGACACTTTGAATTCTAACTAGTGGGTCAAGAATGTTTAACTGGTCTATTAAAATGTTGATAAACACTGTGAGTTTCCAGATGGCATGGCTTGCTCAGGATCTTTCAAGGGCCTTCACAGTCAGTCCATAAATTAAAGATAAACACACACTTGATAGCAACAGATTTCTCTTTAGGGTGGCTAATCTATGTCTGGGGTATGGCTATATAATTTTAATGCATTGGTGGGGTATGCTTTGCTCCAAAGTCGCCTTCCAAGAGTCATATCTTTTTGAAGTTCCTAGATGCTTATACTCCCCTCTTTGTCAAGGTTAATAGCTTGTATTTTCCATACTGGGTTTGAAATGCCTAACAAACAATTTGGACAAAGAGCACAGGAAAGTCAGGTTGAAGATAGCTGAGCTACATAGCCAGGACTCTGCCCACTGAACAGAAGCAAAAGCATTTCCTGCCCAGCACACTTCTATATGGGTTCCCTTCCTGTTTGACTTCACCTAGCCAAAGGAACATAGTACAAGCTTCATAGCTTACAGAAAGTTTTTGGTGTCCCCATTTATCTTTGTTCCTGAAGACCAGAATACTGGTTCATTGCAATAGCTTCCACTTTGGGTGCTATTTACTAATTTACCTGTTTGTCACTAGACTCAGTACAAGCTGTAGTACAAGCTATATCTTTCTGTATTTCTATGTGTGTCTCTCCTCTCTCTCTCTCTCCTGGGATGGGAGAGGTGACTTTTTCACTCTGTATGTAATGTGACATGTCATGTACTGTGCCTGCAGGAAGAGTATTCACAGGCTCTTTCAAAAGAATTACTTTGTCAAAATACTAGGAATTTTAGACCCATGCTGTAACCAAGATTATTAAAACAAAACAAAAATCGCAAGGCAAATCCAGACTTGCAGAAGAGAAATTATTGAGAAACAAGGAAATAGTGATAAATCATTGATTTCTTAACCTCCTTGCATCATTAAGAAAGTTATGCTAAAGGCGGCTCACAGGCAAGCCTACACATCCCCTTTACCCCAGGCAAGGCTGTCATTGCATCACAGAGATCTGGTCCTTCTATAGGATTACTTTTCTCTTTTGAAGGGAAATGTTCCTTCAAATACTCAAGGCCACACCTATCCCTCTTCCAGGGCAGCTAGAAGCCTCTGATCGTTCTAGAATAACTTGCAGGCCAGACCTTTGCTGTATTCGCCATTTAATTGCAACACCTGTCCTTGTGACAGCGAGTCTGTGTCTAAACAAAGCACTATGAGACCATCCTGGTCAGCCAGTTATCACTGGCAGGTGCCGTCCAAGGAAGCCCAGTTGGCTCTGACTTGACTTGTGCCATAAAGTTACGGGCACAGGTTTGACACTGATACCGGAAAAAAAAAACAAAACAAACTGAAGGTAACGCAGGAGACTTGCAAGCTGAGATTCTCTACAAGGGTACCTCTTTCTGTTTTAAAAAAGATAGGAGAAAAAAAATTATATACAGGAAGTCATCGAAATTACTTTTGGACAGAAGTTATATTTCTATAATTTTAAAGGTATTTTTATCCACAAAGAGAGGGGCAGCATAAACACCAAACAGTTTTGTAAGTAGAAACCTTCTTTTATTTCTGTTCAATCTCTGAAAGTAGCCATTGGAAGACATTGCATACTCTGCACGTTATACCATTTGTGCGAATTCATTTTGCTCAAAACATTCTCTATGTAACCTAAAATTTATATGGTATAGTACATAACTCTAAAAATTTTCTATATGATTTCAACAATGGTTGAATTATGCATACTATTTTACAATGTACTCTTTTCCCTATAAAATATAAATTAGGTATCTTTCATAGTGAAATAAATGCAATTTACTCTTTTAAATAACTATTCAGTATATTCTAGTGTAAATCTCCATAACTAATTGTGTTGATTCTCTGTTAATTCTCTGTGTGTTTGCTTTATTAAAAGTAATACTTCATGGGATATTCTTGTGCATAAAGCTTTGCTCATTCTTGAGAGTCTGCTTGTACAGTGGGTAATAAGAGGCCAAGGGTTGGATTAGAGGACCCTTGATTCTAAATTCTGTATCTAGCAGAACTTAGAATCATGTATCCTTAAACTTTCAATTATCATCATACAGATGTGTTGAGATAATTTCCAGTGAGCTAATTAACTATGAGTTTAATCTTTTCCCTTTCATGGTTTTTAAGACCTTGCAGAATAGCTCGAATATATAAACATGTCTAATATTTTTATAAAATTGATTAAAAATATTTGTAACTATTATCAGCAGCAATAATAGAACAAAGAAAGTCTTTGTTCTTCTACAGTGTATTACATGTCATATGTCAAGTGAGGTTGGAGCAGCTCTTGGGTATGCTGGGAATCAGGGTTAGGGAATCTGAAATGAGAATTACATAAAAACCTTCCAGGAGGTTTTGATATAATAAGTGAGAAATGGCTAACTCCTGAAACAGACATAGGAATTCACCCTCAAAAAAACTGATCAAAGCAAAATTAAAACAAAAAGTTGGTAGAGTATAAAAGGCAATAAGGATGGCCAGTAAAATCCATAAAAGTTACTTTGATAAAAAATGAATTACAAAACAAACCAACAAACAAATTCAACTCATTCTAAAAGTAGTAAATCAAAGACATAATATATTTTAGATAAAAAGTATTGAACAGGGTTCTGGATTATTGAATAATAACATTTCTTAAGAACAAATCATTATTGAATTTATTTGTCAGGAAATACCATTGGGGCAACTGTAGTAATAAGGGGCGGCGCGTTGGGCGCCATTTGTAGTAATAAGGGGCGGCGGCGGGGTTGAGTCCCCAACACCCCAAGCCGCCTGCCCGGCTCGCTTATGCCCCGAAATAATTACACAGACACTGTATTCATTTAAACACTGCTTTGGCCCATTTCTATCTAGCCTCTTCTAGGCTAATTCTCACATATTAATTTAGCCCATTTCTAATCATCTGTGTAGCGCCCCTAGGTGCGCTTACCGGGAAGATTCTAGCCTAAGTCCATCCTGGGTCGGAGCTTCATAGTGTGCGTCTTCCCTGGAGCAGGTAGCATGGCGTCTCTCCTGAGGCGTCTGCTCCGGAGAGCAGAGCTGTGGAGTCTGAGCTCACTTCCTCTTCCTCCCGGCATTCTGTTCTGTTTACTCCACCCACCTAAGGGTGGGCCTATCCAATGGGCCTAGCAGTTTCTTTATTGCTTAGCCAATGAAATCAACAGATTGATATATGACACTCCCACATCAGGGCAACAACAACACAAAGCTCATGAACAGGATGTCAGTGACAGAGGCACAATAGGGCCATCAATCCACAGTATTTGACATTGGGGTGTCCCTTCTGTACAAGGTCTGCAAACCTGTGAACTGTGACATCATGTGGGAAAAGAGCCCACCAGAGGTTTCTATGAATTTATCAGCTGTTCTAGAAAATTAGATGGCACATCAAGGACTTGCGAAAGAAAAGTTTTCTAAATTAAGAGAAGCAAGATCATGAAGTAAGCTAGAGAAAAATGACTTTGGTTTCTGCTCTCTCTATGTAAAAATGTCATAGAAGCTGGTGATAATCAGGAGGCATGCTACAAAAGACATAGAGAAAAGACAGTAGAGATTATATTCATGTATCATGGTATGCTATTACAAATTATGTTATATTTCTGAATTTCTGCAAAGGGTTTGGGATATTTGTCATCATTAAAAAATTTATAACTAAATATACTTATATTAAATATACTTATTCCCAATCTAAATAAAGATTCATAATAGAATGATAAAACTTAATCTTACAACCTCTCAAAAAATAAATCTGTAAAATTGCATGAGTTTCAGGCACAGATGTCAGGTCCAGGCCCGAGCGAGTTTATGAGGGTGTCTCTTTGCACGCATTCTTGCCAACACTGAGTAGTAGTAAAATATTTTCTGTACTTGCCAATCTGATAATGCATGGCATATCTTAGCTGTTTTAGTTATATTTCCTTAGTTGGGAACAAAGCTGAATATTTTTCATGTGATTATTTTCTGTAGCTCTTTCTCTCATTATGTTTGCCTATCAGTTACCTTAAGCATACACACGCACACACGCATGCACACTTTCATACATGCACACGCATGCATACACATATGCACGCTCAGTCACACATATACAATTTATCTGTGACAATTCTAGTTAATAGCACTTATCCTTCTGCCTGTGAATTGTGTTTGAAATACTGTCCCCAGTCATTTGTAATTCAGTTCATTTTGATTATGAAATATGTTTCTCTCTATTTTGAAACCATACTTTTATTAAATTTACAAATTCACAGACAGGTTTTTGTTTATTTGTTTGATTTATGAGTCAGATTCTAGCTGTGGTGCTCAGAGTAGTTTTGGAGCACTCCCGCTTTGACTTCCTGACGGATGGGGTTATAGGCACCTGTCATCATACCTGGTCATGGCAGGATTTTTGAAAAAAAGTAAAAGGTTTATGTAAAATAAATTGATGCTGCATGAGAGTTGACTCCGTTACCTAACTTAAATAAGATAAACATAGTTTCAGAAGTATCAAAATTTTGAACCCTCTGGCTCACCATCTCAAAGTCAGAGAAATAGTGAAATACCTTTTCAAATTATTATTTTCGCTATTTTCTCTTTTTATTACAGAATCAAGTTATTCTGTATTTGGAGCGGGTAAGGGAATAAGGTCAATCGACGAGACTGGCATTTTTAACGCCAGAAGAGACTCGGGAAGGAAAGATAAAGTAGCCATGCTATGTCCTGGGAGGACTTGCCCTGTGCTTAGTGTTGTCCCAGGCACTTAGTGCTGGGTGCATCCCGATGAATGACTCAAGCCATCCACTGAAGACGACACATGTGGGAAAACATTTGCTTCACTCCCCGCTTTAGGCACCCACTTTCCTTGCAGCTGCTCCTCACCTTTAAGACCCACTACAAATGTTACCCAACAAAGCCTATGTTTGGAGCCTCAAGGACACCTCTTCAGTGTTTTCAGGGCACTTTTTAGCATGTCCACAGTACTCAAGTATACAGTTTTCTGGGCTTACTTCTTTTCCATTTAACCCATGGACTTCTTGCAGGTAGGAACTTGTTTTCTTCATCTTGAAATACACAGAGCTCACATAGAGTTTGTCCCATGGTAGGTATGTAACCAGTTGTTTGGGAGTAAGCTCAGAGCCCATCATGATTGAAACGAAGAAGAAAATAGCGTGTTTCGAAACTACTAAAAACACCTATTAGAGGTAGACCTACGATATCAGGAGGGCAGCATGAATAGCTTTGATGGTTACTGAAAGTAGTGTATTCTGTTGGGTAGGCACAAATAATTCAGAGCGGGACCCAGTCTTATCCTCGGGTTCCTTGGATTTGGCACCTTCACAACTGAGTCCATGGCCACATTTCCTTTCAAGATCTGGGAGTGCTGTTATTGCACGCTGGAAAGACACCGCCTTGCCTTGCTGAGAGTTCACACATTTGCGCTGTATAAACACACTTTACAAAGTGAAAACTGCTAACATTTATAGAGAGGCAGGAGTTGGGCTCTAAAATGACAGTGCGCATACTTTAATAAACACTCGCTCACATAATTATACATAATAAGCATTTTGGACAAAGGCTTCAAAGTAGCTTAGGCATTTATAGCGAATGATGCGATCTGCTGGAGGAAAGCAGATCCCGGAGGGACCAGTATCCCATGTTCTTCTGGCGTCCTCCCATCTGCTCATTATGTAGCCCAGATCTTCTCCATAAATCATTGTGCTATGCAATGGTGTCTCATTTATACATTCCACAACGCAGCAATGGAGAGGAAGCTAAAACCGTCTGGCTCTTGAGTTTTAGACATGCACACTAATGCTGCATTGTTAACATAATATTTGGTGCTGTGACAGAGACCAAGCTTTTGGTTCAATAGGGAAGGCAAACAATTTGAGGCCTTGCCCACTGATGGAGGTCAGTAACAGGTAGACACTCATCTTGGGTCTTGAATGATCTAGTCAGTACCCCCATTCCATAGTCTTTTGCTCATTTATCATTGCCTTGGGAAAAAAGCCCATCATAACTTGCTTAAATGTGTTGGACCCCAAGTTGTAAAATAGACAATTTATTCACTTGGAATGGAAACCTCACTGTGAAGATTCTTCTTTCTTGGGATTCATGTTTTGCAGTTCTGATACTTCTATATGGAGTTACATATATTTCCTGAACACACTATAGGTTAAAGTTAAATGTGGTTCAAGTTCACACACCATAGGGTTATTACTGTGGACAGCAGCTGTAAGGCCTGGCTAGTGGATTTCAAAAACTTCAAAAAAAAGGTCAGTTATTAAATGTATTAGTACTGGTTGTGGACAAATTCTTTGCAACATTCTACTGCATGTTCACTTAAAATATTTCAATTGAGAACTAGAGGCCAGTCTTTCTCCTTCTTTTTCTCTTTCTCCTTTTCTTTCTTTCTTTCTTTCTTTCTTTCTTTCTTTCTTTCTTTCTTTCTTCTTCCTTTCTTTCTCCTCCTCCTCCTCCTCTTCTTCTTCCTCCTCCTCCTCCTCCTCCTCCTCCTCCTCCTCCTCCTCCTCCTCCTCCTCTTCTTCTTCTTCTTCTTCTTCTTCCTCTTCCTCCTTCTTCTTCTACAAGATCATTTACCATAGCTAGAGTTCAAGTTCAAAGTAGTCTGACTATAAATGTATAGCCTTTCTAGTATTACTAATGCCTTTATTTAACTCTGCACAAGGTTTCTCTCTCTCTCTCTCTCTCTCTCTCTCTCTCTCTCTCTCTCTCTCTGATTCTTATGTTGCTAACATTACACTTATGAATATTTTATAAGACTTTGCTTTTCTTCAGACATTTTGTTATTCTTGTTATTTTGAGGGAACTTTGCAAACACCATCTCTACTTCCTCTATCTAGTTAGGAATGGCAGCACCAGCTACCACCATGGTTTGAACATAATTTTTCAATCCCAGGATCATGTATTTGAACATTTGGCTCTAGCTTGATAATACTGTTTTGGGAAGTTGTAGAAGTGATGTCATAGAACAATGGCCAGTGGAAGGGAGACACTGGGGGCTGGCATTGGAGAGTTCTAGTCAGGCTATACTTTCAGTATGAGCTCTCTGCTTCCTGTCTGTGATGGCAATGTGGACAGTCTTCTCATGCTCTCCCTGTCACCATCAGGACAGTCTCCGCTGCCCATCATAGGACTGTACCCTCTACATGTGACGCAACGTGGATCATTCCTCCATTGAGAGTGATTCTCACATGTATGAGAAAAAATAACTAATGCATCTGGAAACTTGATGGAGGAAGGTCATTGGCTAACAAAGGAACTGCCTTGGCCCATTTTATTGGTTAGAACATAGGTAGGTGGAGTAAACAGAACAGAATGCTGGGAGGAAGAGGAAGTGAGCTCAGACTCCACAGCTCTCCTCTCGGGAGCAGACGCCTCAGAGAGATGCCATGCTCCCCGCTCCTGGGAAGATGCACGCAATGAAGCTCCAACCCAAGATGGACGTAGGCTAGAATCTTCCCGGTAAGACCGGTGCTACACAGATGATAAGAAATGGGCTAGTGCAGGTGCGAGAGTTAGCCTAGAAGAGGCTAGGTAGAAATGGGCCAAGCAGTGTTTAAATGAATACAGTTTGTGTGTTGTTATTTCGGGCATAAGCTAGCCAAGCAGGCGGCTGGGGTGCTGGGAACGCAGCCCCGCCGCTCTTATTTCAACAGAAACTAGGGTTCAAATTGTCTCCATACTTTTGCTAAGCTTTCACATGCTGTGCCGTTATCCATCTCTGTTCCTTCACTCAGGCCCTCACTAGTAACTCATAGGTAAATTCCACAAGCTTTCTTTATTTCTATTTGCATGATTATTTCTTTACCTTCTCTTTCCTTTGTCAAATGCTGCCCTGTTCTTTAAAAAAAAAAACGAATAATCGTGTCAATTTCGGTGGGGGGGAAGAGGCAGCCATAGATAGGCTACCTGTGCCACAGTGTATGACAGACAACATATGCATACATATCAAAAGACTGAACTGAACTTATGAACATAAGTTAATTAAACATATGAAGTTGGGAGCAAGATGGGAGATATGTTGGGGGGAACAGGAAAGGGTGGAGGGAGAATGTGGGGGATGGATAAGATCAAGCTATATTATATACATGTATAAAGTTTTCAGATAAAAGTCAAATTTCAAAAGAAAGCAAAGAACTGATTTTTTCCCCCTTTTAACTTCTGCTTCTTTTAATTTGTGTCAAGAGTTTTCCTTGTCATGATTGACAACTGTGATGTTAACTGTGAGGTCTTTGATGAGATTAATGTGCAAAGCTCTGAAATTCTCAGAATATTTTTCCTTTATCAACCTCCAGTAAGCTTGTTTATAAAATGTTTTCTCAATCGTATAGTACTATCTAAAAGTAAGAAAGAATGATGTCTGTTGATACCTTAAAATTTTATGGTTACAATCTTAAGAGTGGGAAAGCTTGATTGATCTAGATTTCAAAGTCAAGTTATTGACTGGCCATGGTTTCATTAGCACCATGTCTTCCCTTTCATCCTGGTAACTGGTAATCTCTTCATTAAATAAACGTCTATTTTGAGTTTAGCAGACATGTTGAATAGAAAGAAAAGAGCCAGAACACAGAGGATTTACTCTCTTTAATTAGAGAGAGGCTACAAAGAGTAGCCTTTAACTCTCTCTCTCTCTCTCTCTCTCTCTCTCTCTCTCTCTCTCTCTCTCTGTGTGTGTGTGTGTGTGTGTGTGTGTGCATGTATGTGTGTGTGTTAAAGCTTAGAAGGAGAGGTGAAAACTTAGAAGAATGGACAGGGGATCCACATGAAAATAAGAGGTAAGATTAATCTCAAACACTTTAAAATATCCTGTAGTGATTTTTAAAAACCCAATAGTGACCAATAAAAGAAAATTATAAGGGAGACGGTGAGATAGTCATTTCAATCCTGGTGGTAATTCATTTGGTTTATCCTAACATTTTTTTGTAGAGTTGATATTTTTTTCAAAGGAAGGGGGCCAACTGCATTTTGTTCTCATGTAAATCTCAGAAGCAAAGCCTGAATCAGGCAATTATCATGGTCCTAGACATGTTGGCCTCTTCAAAATTTTATAGCACATATCTGTCAGGACAATGACCTAGGTTCCTCTTCAAGTTTGGTCCTATAGGACATGTTGTCTCATGAAGTATAATAACACTAATTTTTTTATCTTGGCTTTTAGACAGATCAGGCTAAGAGGTTTTTTTTTTCTTAATTTAATACTTCAAGTTGCTACCTTTGAAAGAGCGATATGGAATCTAAGCAATAAATCATAATAAAGAAGAGTTAGTATCAAATAAAAAAAATCAAGTATGACACTTTACCTTGCTTTACTTTCTCAAACTTGATCTGCAGGTCTGAGAATTCTTGATCGTGAGAAGCAGATTCATTGTTAATTTTTATATTAGTTCTTAACAATTGCTTTTTAAGACACACTTTAATACAAATTAACTAGTAGGGTTTTTTTTTGAGACTGAAAACGAAAACACTTCTACTTATTTAAGGTTCTAGGTAGAATTTCTTCTGATTTGATAATAGTCCCCCCTGAAAACTCAGTTGTTTTATATGTGTTTGTTAATAGGAACTCCCCTCAATGAACTTTTTGAGTCCATACAAAATTCTTAATATCACAAGAACAACCTTCTCATTTCCTAGGTTGCACCCATATGTTGGAAATCCCTTTTCAAACAAGTGACTTTAATTACTTTAAAGGCTTCTCTTGTTCCCCTTTCTCCAAGGAAAACTTTTAGTATCAGAAGCTAATTATCAATAGTGTCAACAAAAAAAGGAAGTCTCATGAAGACCTTCTTTTAGGAAATGAAATGAAAGATTTCAAGTAAGGAATTTTCAGCAAGAATCCTGCCTAAGTTGAACTTGTCAAGCACAGTTTAAAGAATATAATAATATTAGATATAAATAGAATTAATAATACATTAAAACTAAGTTCAGTGAATTTCCAAGCTTATTCCCGGGGATGTAGGTGAAGTGTCCTTGAAGCTCAGTTTGCTGTGGTATTTAGGGAGACGGTATAGTGATAAAGTTGGTGACTGTTTTTTCTCTTTTATTGAATATCTCCTATATGCCAGCTTGATTATATTTCCATTCCTCTGATTCCTACACCAAAGGTTTCTGGAGGTGTTATGATCTCCTTTTTATTTGGGTCACCGGGATAGGGACCTATCCTTGCTTTCTCCCCATCTTATTACTCACTTGATGTGTTACTGAAATATTTCTGATGCCTGCGTGTGGAAGGGGACTGTTGCAGTATCTCTCCTGGCAAGAAGATGGACAGGTAAAAACAGTAGATGGATAGACAGCACACACTTCATAGAGTCTCCTTCTGCGTAAACACACGTGCTCTTCCCCACCTATTCCAACTCATTCTTTCCTCCATAATGTTCTGTCCATTTGACACAAAGCCTAGACTTGCTTAGTGTACATCAGGTTAGCTGTTACCAAGACTCTAATGCACAGCACAGACATGTCTTAGAAGTTCAGCTGGTCTATACACACAGGCCATAGCACTGCAGTGTTATCACAAAGACTCTATTTTTACTAGAATAACAAAATCCAAAGCCATATGGCCTGCTACTTAAAATACACCAAACATTTGATAAATGATATAAATAAAAGCATGTTGTTGTTTTATTATTATACACAAAGAAAGTTCTATCCTAATGGATTTCTCATGTTATTCTAATGGCATGGTATTAACTGGTTTTGGATTTTTTTTCCCAAGGAAAAGCATTTTTTTTTGTTGGAAAAAAATACTTAGCTATTCATTGGAGACCAGCTGACATTAGGACTTTTATGGAGCAGTTAAGACTGCTGGTCAACTTGGGGAAAGAATTCAGAGTTAAGTGTGCCAGTTTTGGAGGATCTGGCAAATTCTCCCAGACCTTAAATAGTCTTCCTTGTAAAACCCAATGAAGGGCTGGTTTTAGATTCAGGTTGACATGGCACAAAGCAGATCATAGATGCTTAAAAGAAGGAAAATGGATCGCCAGAGAAAAAGTGCTGGCTGGGATTCTCAGACTCCTTCAAGAACTTTAGCCTTTTTAATACTTGACGCTGGACAGGGGCCTAGCAGGCTTTATTATCATGGTTTCAAGTGTCTCGGATGGTGTCTGGATCTCAGGAGAATTTAGCTGCAGACCTCTGGTCCTTCAGAACCCCCAGCCTTTCCTGTTGTCACCATAGCAGGGTCTCATCTCTGCAGTAGATGTTACAACTTGGTTCTCCTTCTCTCCAGCTTTTGAAAACAAAGGTATGGGCTTTACAGCCAACCTCCCCTCCCCCACTGGTGGGAGGTGGCACTGGGTCCAGAGGATAGAGATACTCTTAGGAAAGGTCTCAAGGCTGCAAGGTCCTTTTTGAAGAGGAGATGCATCAATAGTCACAGGAGGAAATGGATACGGAATAGCTTTAAAAAAAAAAGTGGTGACTCAGAATTCTGACTCAGAGGGATTTGGGCCAATTTCTGATCTCATCCCGGAGTGGAACAGCACCTGGGCTTTCCTTGGAGTTCTCCTATCTAGCCTGAGTTTAGGGCACACCTGTCTGGCCCAGAGGGGATAAGCTGAGGAGTGAGAACTCTACCTGCAGTGGAGCGCAGCTGTTCCCCTCAGATCAGACAGGGGATCAGCCCGATAACTCCTTTATCACACTTTCAATCAGGAATAACAAATCCTGGCACAGTAAAGCCCTGTAAAAGGAATACAGACTTTGCCAGTTGAGGTGAGCTTTTATGGAACAGGACTCTTCTGCTTCAGGGTAGCCTGTTCCACTAGAAACATCCTGTTGCCTACCGTTGTTTCAAGAAACCTCTGCTTTAAGTTTGATTTTTGGCCCAAATGCAAAATCTCATTGTTAAGTAGCAGATGAAGGGGCAGAAAATTACAACAGTCACCTTGCTTTAGGTTGCCGATTTTGTGTTTTGTGGAAGGGAATGCCTGAAGGAAGAAATTGGCTGAAGGAAAATCATTTTACTTGAAGAAATTTCTGGTAGAATTATAGCATGCTATTCTCAAAACACGGCTTCCAGTTTTTACGCTCAAAAAACAGTTTTGTGAAGTAACCTGAGAAGTATTGTATGGCTGCCCCAAAAGTTTCTCAAGTTATTTCTTTATATTGTAACTAGAGCCTGCCCCAAATGTTTCTAAAGTTCTTTCTTTCTTCCCTTAACATCGGCAGATATCCCACCTGGGGTTGCCTGGGTAGCTGGCTTTAGGATGCTCTGATTTTCTGTGAACTGTCAGCATCATGAATCTGTTTGTAGCTCCAGGAGTTCAGCCCCACGGGGATTTTTCTGCAAATCTAAACTCCCAGGGATACCAATGTCCTTGGAGGAATCTGGGCACAGACTCAGTGGGGAAGAAAAGCAAATCGATGACTCAGAATTGCGCAAGTGTCTGAGATCACTGTTGATAGGAACGGACACTCCACAGGCATTCCCAGACCACATGGAGACCGACCCAAATCTGTCAGCATCAGATTCACCTTAGGGATGACTCAATGCTATTTCTGTCTAAATGACTGGTCCTGGAAGAGGCATCAGGAAATGAGCCTCCCAGGACAGTCCTGGGGGTCTTATCTCCCACCTACAATTCTTTCCCCCTTGCAATCCAAACTGACCACTTGACCCCAGCCTATGTGCCCTTTCTGTTTCTCTACTTAATGAGTCACAGGAGCGTTGCTAGGTCAACTGGAGGATGTGCCTTCGCTCTTGAGAACTTTACCAGCCAGTGTTGTAAGCTCATGTTTGGGACGGGGGAGACAGGGAAATTCTTACTCCTCAGAAGAGCTGGCTAAAGAGAATTGGCACACACGAAGAATGTGGAGTACAGAAAAAAAGCTGCTGCCTGGGGATAACCTTAACCATTCCCGGGGGAGTATGGTTGGAAAAAGATGGCAAAGCCGGGAGATGTTGGCATCACTTTCCTTCATAACCGCTGTGACATCTAACTCCTGGGCTCTGGAGCCTTTCGAAGCTTTTGAGTTCCTGGCAAAGTCTATGCTGGACAGTCTTTCTAGAGAAATCTGGTGAGCCGTCTGCTGTTGTAGCCAAGCAGGGCTGCTACTGAATGATGTAAGCAGTTGCTTTCCTTCAAGAGCAAAAGCAACTTGGTGTATCCTAGCAAACCAAGTCAAAGGAGGAGAGCACGGCAGTTGCTTGTGTACCACCATCCCTTTCAGACGGTGCTCACGTAGTTCAGGCACATTATGAAGTTTAGGATAATCTTGCAACTCTGTTGTTCTTGCCCCCCCCCCCAGGCAAGGATTCCAACCAAGGAATACCTGGTTCAGGAAAGAACCAAATCTAGGGCTTTGAACATGTTAGGTACACATTCTATCATATAAATTTTACTCATAACCCCCAGATCCCTAGACTCTTGATACCTGCTGGTATCTGTGAACTTAATGTATTGCAGATGATAAGGACATACCAGTGTCTCCTAACTGCAGCACCCCTGACATCTGAGGTGAACAGTCTCTGTCTGTGGTTGAGACTGAGTGATGGCGGAGTTTCCAGTCTGGTGTGGTATCTTTAGCTGCCTTGCTATTGTCCACCGGCTACATACCAGTAGTTTCTCTGGATATTGACAACCAGAATGTCCCTAGACATTGACAAATGCCTTGGGGTATGGCGATGAGACTCTCTGTCATGAATGTTGATAACCAGTCAATCCATGGCTGTGTTGTTACAGATTTGCTAAGCAATCGCCTCATGGCACAAGTTGCTCCTGGTCTTTGCCTTGAGGCAACGTTTGATTTTTCTTAAGGAAATCTAAGAAAAAACATTTTAAAATGCCACAAAATAATTAGTGGCAACTGAATAGCTTATAGTAACAGGAAGGATTTTTAACAGCCCTGGTGTTTTAATTAGGCCTTTTCCTTGATCCCAGGAAGCAAAACCCCCAGGAATCAATAAACGACTGTTAGGATCATTGGGGTGTTTGGTTGGGATTGTATTTTAATCGATATCTTGAAATTGACCATTTTTAGCTTGGCAAATCCATAAATCTCTGGCTATATCAATTTTACTAGACCTTAAGTAAATGTAGAGATTTGAGCCTCTATTCTCTTTCCTAAATTCTTAGGAGGTCAACAGTAGCAGGCAATGGTCAACTCTGGACTATACTACAGAAAGAAATCTCAAGCTGGGCCTCAACTGTGAAGCTCATATACATATTCTCTGTGCTCTTAAGGCAAGGGTTGTGTAAGTTTGGGCCATTTCCAGCCCCTAATGGTTTACCATGACTTTGGAGAATATTAAAATCAGTGGGTAGAGAAGGATCTCAGCTTTCTTTTCTTCCAGGGTTGAAAATAATACCGTGATGGGCCCTATTTGGGTTGAAAGCCTCCCCCCCCCCACCCCATTCCCCATAACCACAGTCTCTTGAGGAGCAGGAGAAATGATGGGCTACATTGCAGCTTAGTTCAACTGCTTAAAACTCTAACTCATTTTTAAAGAATATTTCTGTCAGTCTCAGAGAAAATGATAGAATAGAAGTCAACAAACCAGTACTTACATGATAGTTTTTATATAGAGCGATCTGCATGGGTATGACAGCACTGAGCTCCAGGGAAAGGGATTTATCTAGTCAAGGATGTCTGCCTGACTTTCAGCAGAAAGTCGCTACAGCCAGTGCTTTCAAATGATATGCCGCCATGAGAAAATGGCAAATCCGCTCTCTCAGGAACCCAGAGGTGACCTCCTTACATGCCCTTCAGCATCGCTCTGAAAACTTGGATTACTAGAGTGCATAGGCCACTGGTTCAGCCCCAGGCTGAGGAGTGGTTCAGTAGGCCTGTGTTTACATGCTCCCTCAGCTGGTGTCTCAGAAAAGCACAGCTTGGTCCCTATGACTCTGTGTGCCTAGTGTCACATGTCATGATAGATGCACACACGTGCTGAACTAGGAACACGGTTCCCAGACTTGCACTCTTTCCACTTTCATGGAAGAGTTCTGTTGTGTGTAACTATTACGTCTCAGGTAAGCTATGGAAGGGTCTTTACTGGTTGTTCACAAGGAATCTTTGTGATGTTGGGTTAATGGAGAGGGCGAGGCAATTTCAAATCTCTTTGTTGGGACAGCAGAAATCAAGTCTCTTGTGGAGAGCAGAAGTCAACCACAATACAGCTGAAGACAAGACTTGATGTCACATCGCTGATGTCCTCATCTGCTAACTGCATCAATAATGTCTCAGGTCCCTTTCTCCTCCTGTACCGACACGCATACGTAAACATATGCCCATCTACGTCAGTAACAGGATACTGTGATAACCAAGCAAGATGGTGGCCATGGATTACTTGGAAAATGGCCACATGTTATGGACTCAAAATTATAATTTTAATTATGCATCATAGACAGCAGGTTTTGTGTTTCCTACACATTTAATAAGAGGCCTCTGAATAAATTTGTAATGTACTGATAAACAAACAGGAATGTACTTTTTCTTTTTATTAACTTAATATTTTCATTTATTTTACATCTCTACCTCAGTTTCCCCTATCCTCCTGTCTCCTCTCCCTGCCTCCCTCTGCCCCCACCCATTTCTCTTCTGTTCTGTTTAAGCTTTGTTGACACCAATAGAAATGTATTTTTTTTAAAAAGCACATATCTTCTTGTGTTCACATTAGCTGAGTTGAATATTTATCATAGAAATCTGTTTATGGTCTTACCGCAACTAGTATAGCATAGCTAATGATGGAAGGGTGTTCCAGTACTCACACAGATCAACCTGCATTTCCTTTGCACATTTACATGGGTGTTTTGCTTCAGGAGTGTTTTCCTCAACACTGTACTCTTAGAGCCTGGCCTAGAATATGGGTGTGTTAAGGAAAAATGAAGACACGTTATATAACAACTTCCTATCAAACGATCCTCTTCAAGTCTATCCATGTTCTCAGCCACCAGAGGCTCTCCTGTCACACATGGTTCACATTTGAATGCTCAGATTCAGAAACACAGCTGGCTGAAACTGAAGTCCCCTCAGTTTTGGATGGCAGACACAAACCACAGATTGCAATAGAGGACACTGAAACAATGCGTCTGACATGCTTGGTGATTAAGACAGCAAATAATTCTTTAGATGTTTTAAAGGCAACACGTACTTTATGGACACCGTTTCTCATTATGCAAATCACACAAATTAAGAGTGTTAACACACATCATAATGAAGGATTAAGCAAAAAATCCAAATTAAAAAATGATTGTTTTTGGTTGGAGTTCAATAAAATGATTCATGAAAAAGTATTTCCTTAAAATTTTGTATGTTTAATGACCGATACAATAAAGTGGCCACTCTCACATGACACATTAGTTCTGCTCATCAGGAGGAGGTTGATGCTTTGAAACAACCAGAACTTATTGATTTTAATTGCTTTAAATTAAACTTGATCAAGGAGGGAAAAGTTGAGGGTCTTGGGGCCTGTGCAGGCTACAGCACGATGCTACGTCAATTTGGCATACGATGGCCTTGGATTCCGGAAAACCACACGGGACTGGAAGATCAGCGAGATGAGTATGGGATCTGATATTTATTGGCACTAACTTTGAGCCAGACACATTGCTAGCCATGCTACATGTCTGCTCGTTACTTCCTAGACTCCCACACACAGCATTTCACACTTCTTATTTCAGCGATGAAAATCCCGAGGCTCCAAAAATTGTGTACTTTCTGGGGCTGGTGGAGTAAAGATGGAAATTATGGTCCTTTTCAGCTGTGGGAACCACACTGCCTTTGACTACGAAAGCTTGGGGCAAAGAGAAGTTGAAGACCATAGACATAAAGAATAGGTTTGGTAAATTAATGAGGTCTCTGTGACCCCTGGATCAAAGTAGAAATGTAACAAAACACAAGTAAGCTTCATCCCAGGGATGCAGAGCTGGTTCAACATACGAAAATCTATCAATGTAATCCATCATATAAATAAACTGAAAAAAAAAACCATATGATCATCTCATTAGATGCTGAAAAAGCATTTGACAAAATTCAACATCCCTTTATGATAAAAGTATTGGAGAGATTAGGGATACAAGGGTCATACCTAAATATAATAAAAGCTATATACAGCAAGCCGAGAGCTAACATCAAATTAAATGGAGAGAAACTCAAAGCCATCCCATTAAACTCAGGAACACGACAAGGCTGTCCACTCTCGCCATACCTCTTCAATATAGTGCTTGAAGTTCTAGCAATAGCAATAAGACAACATAAGGGGATCAAGGGGATTCGAATTGGAAAGGAAGAAGTTAAACTTTCGTTATTTGCAGATGATATGATAGTGTACATAAGCGACCCCCAAAACTCCACCAAAGAACTTTTACAGGTGATAAACACCTTTAGTAATGTGGCAGGATACAAGATCAACTCCAAAAAATCAGTCGCCCTCTTATACACAAAGGATATGGAAGCAGAGAGGGAAATCAGAGAAGCTTCACCTTTCACGATAGCCACAAACAGCATAAAATATCTTGGGGTAACTCTAACCAAGGAAGTGAAAGATCTATTTGACAAGAACTTTAAGGCATTGAAGAAAGAAATTGAAGAGGATACCAGAAAATGGATGGACATCCCTTGCTCTTGGATTGGGAGGATCAACATAGTAAAAATGGCAATTCTACCAAAGGCAATTTATAGATTCAATGCAATCCCCATCAAGATCCCATCAAAATTCTTCACAGATCTTAAGAGGACAATAACCAACTTTATATGGAAAAACAAAAAACCCAGGATAGCCAAAACAATCCTATACAATAAAGGATCTTCTGGAGGCATTACCATCCCTGACTTCAAACTCTATTACAGAGCTACAGTAATGAAAACAGTGTGGTACTGGCAAAAAACCAGAAAAGTAGACCAATGGAATCGTATAGAAGACCCGGATTTTGACCCACAAACCTATGAACCCCTCATTTTCTATAAAGGAGCTAAAAGCATACAATGGAAGAAAGAAAGCATCTTCAACAAATGGTGCTGGCACAACTGGATGTCAACCTGTAGAAGAATGACAATAGACCCATATCTATCACCATGCACATAACTCAAGTCCAAATGGATTAAAGACCTCAATATCAGCCCGAACACACTGAACCTGATAGAAGAAAAAGTGGAAAGTACCCTACAACAGATGGGCACAGGAGATCGCTTCCTATGTATAACCCCAGCAGCACAGACATTAAGGGCAACATTGAATAAATGGGACCTACTAAAACTGAGAAGCTTCTGTAAAGCAAAGGACACTGCCACTAAGACAAAAAGGCAACCTACTGACTGGGAGAAGATCTTCACCAACCCCGCAACAGACAAAGGTCTGATCTCCAAAATATATAGAGAACTCAAGAAACTAGACTTTAAAATGCTAATTAACCCAATTAAAAAATGGGGCACTGAACTGAACAGCGAATTCTCAACAGAAGAACTTCAAAGGCCAAAAGACACTTAAGGTCATGCTCAACTTCGTTAGCAATCAGGGAAATGCAAATCAAAACAACTTTGAGATATCATCTTACACCTGGCAGAATGGCTAAAGTCAAAAACACCAAGGATAGCCTTTGCTGGAGAGGCTGTGGAGGAAGGGGTACACTCATCCATTGCTGGTGGGAATGCAATCTTGTGCAACCACTGTGGAAATCAGTGTTTCGGTTTCTCAGGAAATTCGGGATCAACCTACCCCTGGACCCAGCAATACCACTCTTGGGAATATACCCAAGAGATGCCCTATCATATGACAAAAGCATTTGTTCAACTATGTTCATAGCAGTATTATTTGTAATAGCCAGAACCTGGAAACAACCTAGATGCCCTTCAATGGAAGAATGGATGAAGAAAGCATGGAATATATACACTTTAGAGTACTACGCTGCGGTAAAAAACAATGACTTCTCGAATTTTGCATGCAAATGGATGGAAATAGAAAACACTATCCTGAGTGAGGTATCTCAGACCCAAAAAGATGAACATGGGATGTACTACTCATAATTGGTTTCTAGCCATAAATAAGGGTCACGGAGACTACAATTGGTGAACCTAAAGAAACTAAATAAGAAGGTGAACCCAAGGAAAAACATATAGTTATTCCCTTGGCTATGGGAAGTAATGATTTTCTTATATGAGTTAGAAATATAGACAACAACATTGCAAGTAGAAAAAAAAGTGATTGCAATGAATTAAAAGCTTCTGGAAAAGAAGGAAAAGAGTCTATATGAGTGAGAGACTGGTATGGGAAGTCTTTTTGTCTATATGTGTTTTTGTTGGTTAATTAATAAAGAAGCTGCTTTTGGCCAATGATTTAACAGAACATAGACAAGCTGGAAAAGATATACATATAGAGAAATTAGGTGAAGTCAGGGAGAAGCCATGTAGCTACCTCTGGAGACAAATTTGTTGAAACCTTGCCTGTAAGCCACAGACGCATGGAGATACACAGATTAATAGAAATGGGTTAATTTAAGATATGAGTTAACCAGAAATATGCTTAAGTGATTGGTCAAGCAGCGATTTAAATAATATAGCTTCTGTATGATTATTTTATGGTCTGGGCTCCTAGGAACAAACAAGCAGCCTCCAACAACAAGAGACAGCCTAAACAGTGAGAAGACAATATTTGCAAACCATATATTTGTTAATAAATTAATATTTGTAACATATGAAAACTTCTAAACAACTCAATATCAAGAAAGCTAAGATCAATGAAAACAAAATAAAATATAAGACAAAAACAACTCTAAATCTAAAATATAAGCGAAGAATTTAAGTAGTCATTTCTCCAAAAAGACAATCAAATGCCCAAATTATGTATAAGTGCCCGACTTTACATATAATCAGAAAAATGTAGATAAATGTGACAAGAACACATCACCCTTCCTACCACCTCTAGGATGACCAGAGAAGCAAGGCAAGTGTTGGTGACTGCATGGGCAAAAAGGAACCCTGTCCAGTGTTGACAGCAATGTAAGCAGATTAGGGATAACAGTGTGGAAGGTCTTTAAATATTCAGAACAGGATTACCACATAATCTTATAGTTCTCCTTCTGGGTATATAAAGACTCAGGATCCAGAAGGAAATGAAAGCAGTATTCTGTAGGACTAGCCAAGATCACATGCTCATGCAGAAGCATTCACAGTAGCAATGATCTGGAAATGACCAAAGTGCCTGTGGATGGATATATAAAGAAAATGAGCTGTATTTACAGAAGTGTGTATGTTGAGCTCCAGCAGTGGTCCTTTAAGATTATATTTCCTAGTGACTTTATCACAGTCTTATTTTGTGCACACACAACCGTTGATGTTCAAAAGATGATGAAATCACTGAATGGCACAGGTCTCAGAACATACACCCTATTATTATGGGAGGTATGATTTTATACACACAAGAGAATACATATGTTCCTGAATTACAGTGGTTTTGCTTATCCCTTTTTGACCTTATGAATTTGCATAAACAACATGCACTCGGTATTAATCATTCTTTGAAGCTTGAATTTTGATCTTTCCCTGGCATCGTGACATATGACAGCACTCTCCCTTGGTGTCTGGCAGCAGCAACAAGCTGCAGCTCTTGGGCAGTCTCTCAAGCACATGAATAAACAGCCCATATACCATAGGTCTTTTCATTGCTGAGCTGTAGCCTTCTATGGTCCAGGTATATTAGCTGAATATTTGACTTAGGATACTTTCAATTTATGATGGGTTTATTGGGATGCAATCTCATGTTAAAATGAGAAGCAGTTTATTACACACACTGTGTAAATAGAGGGAAGATGGCCATTTGCAGCCTCCTAGATTGGTCAGTATGCCTAAGGAAATAATCAAGGAAAAGTACTGTGCTATTTGACTAATGCATTCAATTTGAAAATGTCAAACTGATAAAAGCAGAAAAGAGAATGGTGGTTAGGGGGATAAGGATGATGAGGAAATGTTGGACAAAAAGGACAACATTTCAAATAAGCAGGAAGAAAAATTTCCAGAGATCTCAGACACGGAATGGTGGCCGTGGCAAGTAGCATTGGGCTGTGCACTCGGAACCTGCAAAGAGAATAACTCTTACGTGTTCTTACCACACAATGAAAGTCATAGTTGTGGTATGTAATGCTTATGTTAATAACTTGACCATGGCGATCATGTCAGAATTAACATATATATACATATAGCAGAAAAACCACACTGTGTGCTTTAAACATATACAACTGTCAAAATAGAATTCTGAACATATTCTTAGCATTATTCTTAATATTAGCTAGGAAGACATTTTGAACTATGCTTGTTGCCACTAAGGCAACAAAGATTATTTTTTCTATAAGGTTATAAACAAAATCTATTGTTGTAATTATTTTTCTCTAAATATTTATTTTAGAAATATTAGTCTAGCTCTTTCCTATCGTGTGTATGTGTGTGTGTGTGTGTGTGTGTGTGTGTGTGTGTGTGTGTAGAGGGGGAGTAGATTGTGTGGGTGCACTGTGCATGCACATGTAGAAAACAAATATTGACGTACAGTAAAACATAAAAGATTTACAACTAAAAATATGCCAGGTTCAGATAGATTCACAGAAGAGTTATTCTTGATTTTTAAAGAAGGTCTACACCCAATACTTCTCATATTATATTTTTTATGGAAAAAAAAACAGAAGTGTGCTCCCCAATTCCCTTTATGAAGCCAGTGTAACTCTGATAAAAAAAAAAAGTCAGGTAAAGATACAACAACAAACAAGAAAACTACAAGTCAATATCCCTGATAAACAGATGAGAAAAGTTATCAATAAAATACTTACAAAGATAGCATAGGCCTGCATCAAAATGATCATCCACCAGTATCAGGTTGGTTTTGTCTCAGACATGTAATAATGGTTAAATAGATGTAAATTAATAAATGTTATGGATCATATAAACAGATTTAGAAGCAAAAATCACTTTATCACCTCAATAGATGCTATAAAGGTTTTTCACAAAAGCTAATAAGTCTTTGTGATGGAAGTTCTAGAGAGAATACAGAAGGAAAATCACCTTGCACTGAAGGGTTTACTTGACAAATCTTTGGTCAACATCATCCTAAATGTAGAAAAAAATCAAAGCAAATTCCTTAAAATTTAATTTTTAAGCTTAAATTCAAATTTAAAGTTTAAAATAAGAAACAAGAAAGGATGGCTAATAATCCCACTCCTTTTCAATATAGTGCTTGAACCAGTAGCTCAAGCCATAAGACAAGAGTAGAAAAATCATAAGAATATACAACCAAAAGAAGGCAGGGTACACTTATTTGTAGATTATACAATTGTTTTATGTGAGGATTCAAAAATTCCACCATAAAACTACTCTAAATGACTGAAACTTTCAACAAAGTGGCAGGGTACAAAATCAACTTACAAAACTCATAGCACTTGTATATACCAACAACAAACACGCTGTGAATGAGATCATGGAAACAAGAAGAGCCTCGGCCTAAACAACTGAGAGAGTTAAAGGTTTCTCTGAGGAAAAATTAAATCTCTAGAGAAATCAATTGAGCGGGATACTGGATGGAAAGACCTCCTCTGCCCAAAGACTGGTAGGGCTAATGTGCAAGTGACCATCCTACCTAAAGCAATTGTCAGTCAGTACAATCCCGTTCAAAATACCCATGGCACTCTCCATGGAAAAAGAAAGATGCTATTATCCATAGATAAGGGCAATTTACCCTAGATGGTCAAATGATCCCTTTTTCTTTTAAAATGTTGTTTTTGAGATAGGGTATCACTGTAACCTTGGTTTACCCGTAACTCTCCATGTAGATCAGGCTGGTCTTGCACTCTCAAAGAGCAACCTGCCTCTGCCTCCAAAGTGCTGGGATTAAAAGTCTGCGTGCAGCGCAACATCCAGCTCTCTTTATAACCACACGCTGCTTTCTTTTAAACAACTTCCTTCTCCATTCCCGTCCCCCCTCACCTTCTCTCTTCTTCCTTTTCTATTACTATTCTATTATTTTACTACTATTAATATTATTGTGAGTATATGTGTATGCATATGAGAGTGTGTAAGAGCCGTGTATCTTAGTGTGGGCACGTCTGTGCCATGCTTTTTATGTGAAGGTCAGAGGTCAGCTATCAAGAGTCTTTACTCTCCTCTCACAATAGGTTCCATAAACCAAACTTGGGATCACCAGGCTTGGGCAGAAGTACCTTTACTCACTGAGCCATCTTGCCAGCCTTCTACTTTATTCTGTGAGGCAGAGTCTGTCACTGAACCTGGAATTTCTTATTAAGGCTAAATGGGATGGCTAGGGAGCGCCAACACCAGCCTTTCTCTGATGGGGTGACAGGTGCATGCTGCCCCGCCCAGCTTTTTTCGTGAGCGGTGAACATCTGGTGCATGACCTCGGGTTCTCGCAATGTGATCATTCAGCACCTCCACAGAGGTTCTCACCCTTGTGCAATAGACACATCCCTCGCCAAGCCCTTTCCTGTCTTTCACTGCTCAGTAAAATATGAATATTTGCCAACGTCGAGATCTGAGTTGTGTCTACACGTGTGCACATATACTGCAAAATGTCAGTGGCGTTATTGCAATATCTCGGAATTCCATGCTTTCCAAGTAAACTTTCTCAAACATTCATACTCTGAAACTTGGCCAGCAGATGCTTTAATGATGGCAGCTGCCTTTGGTTTTCCTTGTCCCCTTACTGTTCACCATGCCCTGTAGGGGAGAGCTTTCTTATTGCACCAGATGAAGGTGCAGCCTAGGTTTGGGAAGACTGTGTACCTTCCACAACTGCTGGACTTTACAGGGTAGAGTAATAGCCCTGAGCTATTACCCATTACGGTGACCCACTCTGCTGGAGACTTAATGGTACTTCCTAGGAATTGAAAGCAAGGTCTGCCTCAGGCTACAGTACACAGCTGGGGTTTAATTTTAGATTTTCTCCTTGATCCCCTCTTCTGGTCCCCACATGCTTTTTTTCTTTTGCTATGAAAACCCTCTTTCCATGTTGTAGTAGAAAATGACTAGAAATGAGAAAAACTTGACATTGAACTACTACACAAGGCAGCATCTGAAACTGTCTAAGGCTAAATTTGGGATTTTGGAGACAGGCTCTCACAATGTAGTTGAGGCTTGTCTTGAGCCTCCTGCCGCAGACTCTGCAGTGCTAGGTTACCGGCATTCACTGATACCTCCACTCAGTGGCAGTTACTAGTTGGCTTCCCTGTTTCCTGACTGAATGAGTCTAGAGATCCTTGATGTAAAAGAGTCAACCCCCCCACCCCCCCCCCACACCTTTTTTTTTTTTTGTATGTTAGCAGTAAGAATCTCTACGCGCACACTTAACCTACCACTTCCACAGCCTCCCTTCTCCCACAGTTCAGAGAACCCGTTTTGGGAATGCTTTGTGAAGGGCATTTGATTCCCAGTTGGATATTTATTTCAAAGGCTGAAATGGACAGAAGATATATGCTCAAGGGAACCACTGACGTCAGAAGATAATAGAGGGGAAATAAATGTCAAGCTAACGGGTTGTCTCTGGATTCCAGGTTATCTTGAGTCAGTATGCGCTGCCTCCAGACTAAGCACATGTTAAGTTCAGAGAACACTGGAAAGTAGCCTGGGTCTCTGTGAGTTCTTGGAAATGATCAGAGTATGGTGTGTGTGTGAGTATGTGTGTGTGTGTTTATGTGCACGTGTGTGTATGTGTGTGTGCGCGTGCATGTGTATGTGTTTTTCTACATTAAGAAACATCCTTCCCAAACATCCTTTCTTTTCTCTCTCTCTTCCTTAAGTGGGGTGATCAGTTGTCCTCTCTTGCTCCCCATCTACTCCCCATGCAGACTCCGCCTTTATTTTCCCCCTCCCTCTGCGCCTAGGCTTCATTAAGAGCTCCCCCCATGTTCTTTTTCTCTTCAGGATGAAATTCGTCACTCCCCCACCACATACCAAATTCCCTCTTGACTCCTAATGAAACAGGCATCTTCCTCAGAAAAAGAAGAAAATCATACACAATTTTTATGCATTTTATATCTTTCCAGTCTACTTTTTAAAAAGTCTAAACTGGGCATGGGCTGTGGCGATGGATAGTCCAGCGAACACAGTGCCTGTGCGCAAGCATGAGGGTGCGAGTTTGATCCCCAGGACTCATTTAAAGGGGTGCTCCATGCTTGTGACCCCAGCACTGGGGGAGAAAGGAGGCTGGCCCTGGGGCTTGCTGCTCTCCTTTAATATGTCAGCTCCAAGTGCTATCGAGAGATTGAATCTCAGAAATAAAGTTCATGATTCCTGTATTGCAGAAAATCACAGCTGAGCTTACGTTCTGGACAGTGCATGGAAGTACATGAACACACTGGTGCAACCTTCCATGAAGACAGACAGACACACACACTGAACAATTAAAAATTATTTCTGAATCATAAATAGGGCCTCATTGTGTTTCTCTATGTTTTTTATTAGTTAATGTAATACATCTTGCAGAATACAAGAACCACCCTGCTCTGTCTGCCACGTTCTGTGCCACAGACAATATAAATATAAACCCCACAAATCACTAAAAGGTTTCATATATATGTATATATATGCATATGTATGTATACACACACACATATATATTTCATCTTTCAAACAGTGAAATTGGAACAGAAAAAGAGAACGATATTGTCTTGTGTTTTATCGGTTCTATCTCTAGTTTTATCAGTATCCACATGAAGAGCCTACAAATTAGTTCTCTCAACTTCAGTTTCTTTCTAAGCATGTAATGTGGTTGTAGCACTAATTGCTTATGGGACAACTCATACAAAATATATATTTCTAACCTCTCCTCACAGTTGACTGAAGCAGAAGCTTGGGGCCTGACCTTAGGGTAGCAATAGTTTTAAGCATTTACCGTGATTTCAGATTTGGCCAGAGAGGTGAACTTCTCAACAGTGACCATCAGACCGTTGCTTAGGAACTTTTTAGCAGTGCAGAATGTCAGGGCTGGGGAGATGCTTCCATGGCTAAAGCATTTGCAGCTTGAGGAAGAGGACCAGAGTTGAGGTGCCCAGCATCCACATATAGAAGCAGGGTGGGTGTACAAGGTGGATCCAAAAGATTCCTGCAGCAATTTAGGTTTGCTACATAATCAAATTAGTAAGCTACGGGTTTAGTGAGAGACCGTGCTTCAGCAAATGAAGTGTAGGGCTGTGGAGGATGCCATCTGACATCAGCGTCCAGCATCCACAGTCATGTGAACATGTATGCACACACACCCACACAGCGCAATACACATATCCACACCAACACACATGTGCATATATATGAACGTACACACATGTATCCATAAACAGTCATGCTCATATGCACACATATGTATATCCACGCATATACACACATGTACACATATATCCACACACACCCCACACAAGTATACACAGAAACACAAAAGGAGACACAAATGCAGTACTTCAAAGCCTCCATGCATGCCCACATATGTGCACATAGATCCGTGCACACTCATGCACAGGTACTTAAAAAGAAACAAAAAAAAAGAAGAAAGAAATGAGTACCTACATGCCTAGCCCAGGCCCACTGAAGCAGAATGTGCATTTTAAGATGTCAAGGCAATTCTCCGACACTTTTAAATTAGCAAGGCAGTTTGGATCAGCTCACTGGGCAGCAGGGCTCTGTAGCAACTCGTTAAAAATTCTGAATTTACAAATTCTGAAGGCTCAACCCAGAGATAGTCAGTCAGAACCATGGCGGACAGCAGGGTGGAACCCAGCTTCTCTGGGTTTTGACAAGGTCTCCGGTGACTCTTACACCGCAGTGGTGAGAAAGCCACCTTTGCTGCCCACTCTTTCCTTTGTCACGTCTGATGACGAGCATGGACCATATACGGCAATGCAAAGAGCCGGGACACAGGCAGGTACCTGCTTGCCGTCACGATGACTAACGAGCCTTAACTAGTGTCTTAAGGGCTAATAAGCTTTTAATCCCAGATTTGAAATAATAACAGCTATAACAATTAAGGAAACAGGTAACAAAACGCTGGCTAATGATAATTCCTCAGTTTTGAAGGAGGCAGAGAGTGGTACAATCTAAGCCTGAGGAATGTCTCTACCTTTAATCTCTTACTCTAATGCTCCCCGCCCGGATTTTTCAGAGCATCTGCAACAAATCCATTATTCCATTAGTTAGTTCCGTGTGTTGCCTAACGAGTTTCTGAAACCAACACCCTCCACCTCACATCCAGGGTAAAAGGGTGAGAATTGTTTGTCTCTCCTGCGTTCATTCATTCTACTGGTTGTTGAGCATTTACAAGAGAAGCAGATGTTACTGGATACAAATAATCTAGAGGTGAAAAGGTGATTCTCTTCCCCCCTCCCCAGAAGCCTCTTGGTGAGATAACACAGTAAGTAGATCTGTATTTCCCATGCTGCAGGCATGCTATAGTCATTCGTTAGAAACACTGGCTAACACAGTTGAAAGATGGATTCAAGGAACAGAAAAGCAATGAAAAAAGCCGGTGAGTAGTTACCGTTAATGTAAGCATGAGGCTTGACAGGGCCGAGATGCAGAAGCGGCGCGTCTGAAACAGCGGTTTCTAACAGACCGCAGCCCTGTCGTCTGCTCCGGCAATGACACCAGTGATTCAGAATAACTAAAGAAACAAATACCGGAAAGAACCTCCAGCTCCACATTTTGATAAAAATCATCCTTTAAAACTATACAGTCCATGCCTGATGCTTCCCAGCATGCCCTTCCTATTATCGCCAGCATTCCGTGACTATATTGTTTATGCTAGTATTATGCTTAATTAAGAACCATGGCAATCTCAATGAGAGTCTGAAAGCCAGATGTGGCCCATATTGTCCAAAAAATGCAGCTATCCTGGCAAGCTACGGATAAACCTTTCAGAAGAGAGAGAAACTTCCCAGACACTTTTTTCCCCTTTCACCCTCAAGACGCAAACCTAAGAGGCTATTTTCCAAAGTTAGACGAAAGGGGTGATCCTGAATGCTAGCGGTCTCCAGCATTTCCAACCCCAACAATGGGGCAGCCACCTCACCCCGGCACTGCATGGCCTCCTACTGTTGAGCAAGGGTGCCTGTAGGCCTTTCCTCTTCAAATGAGCCATCCTTAGGAAGCTGAACCCCCTATGGGAATGATTCTCCCCAAGAAACTCTCTCTGACCTTCCAAGCCTTAGTTAGCTTCTTTTCCATTTCCTGTAGGCCTTTCAAATTCTTTGCATCCTTTAATCATGGCACTCATCCCCCCCTCCCCCAGAATTCTAGTTATGGCCATATGACCCTTTGCTCTACCAATAAAAGCCAGAAGGGTGTTTGAATACCATATGGCTGTCCATCCCCTTAGCTGTTTGTTCAGTCTGTTGGGTACTAATTTTAGGCATTAAAGGGTCTGAGTTGGAAAAGCAACTAAACTCCCTGTTGTTAAGGAATTAAAGAAATGAAGGAAGTGGCTTGTTCAGCACAGCTGCAGGTGAAGAAATGATTGCACATCATGGTCAGGGCTAGACATTCTGGAAAAGAAGGCAATGAGGTGGAAAGAAAAGGGGTTTGGAAGTCACTATCATTGTGAAATCTGAAAAAATGGGAAGCCAGCTAGGAGAGCCAGATGAGGAGAGAGGGGCAAGACAAGGTTGGAGAGGAGGCCTTGCGGAAAAGGATGAGGCTTTGCCTCATAGACAGTATGGGGGAAAGTTGGCTCCATGGTTTATTTTATTATGTAGAGAGCACAAAGAGGAGGAATAGTATTTAGAAGGCGGTGGCGGACGTGTGAGAAAAGATGATCGGAATCAATGTTGGGCAGTGGGGATATCAGGCTCTGGGTGTATGGCCTCTATGCTCTGACCACAGGTCAGTGGGGAGGATGCTGCTGGTACCATAAACAGAGACAAAGCATATAAGGAACACGCTGGGCAGGGGATGACATAGTCAGTGTTCGATTTTGAATATACTAACTGTGAGAGGCCTGGGAAACATCAACTCCTGCTGGACAGGTTTATTAGCCTGTAGTAAATCAAGTGATGGAGGGTCTCCTTAGTAGTTTTTTTTTTCTTTTTTGCTACTGCAGAAAAGAAGATGAGTTCCCAGTCTTCGGATGGAGGAAGATTTGTGTCTATGCCCTCATTTTCTTTTTATTAATTTATTTATTTTAAGTTTTTTGAGACAAGGTTTCTTTGTAGCTTTGGAGCCTATCCTGGAACTAGCTCTTGTAGATGAGGCTGGCTTCGAACTCACAGAGATCCACCTGCCTCTGCCTCCTGAGTGCTGGGATTAAAGTCGTGCACCACCACCGCCCAGTTTATACCCTCATTTTCTGACCTAAGGCAGCATGCCATTAGAGTTCTATCTTCTCTACATCTTAGTTCCTGTATTTTCTAACCCTAAATGCCACATGTGATTGCCATGACATCTAATGCCTGGGTTGGGCCTCGTGTTGAACAGTGACAGCCTAAGTTGATAGTTACAATGGTGACACTGCCAAGCTGGGTCAAGAAGTATCGGAGACTTCTTTGGCAAGCAAAGCCAGTATGTCCACTGTGAAGGACATAGAGGGACTGGGTGGTTGGCTCAGTGGATAAGAACAATGTTTGTATGAGAACAAAGATTTGAAATTCTGTCTTCAGCACCTATGTAAAAGTCGGACGTGGCTTGTGTGCCCGAGTACTTGTGGCTAAGACAGGAGCTGCCTGGCTAGAGAACTGAACAGAAATGGTGAGCTCCAGGTTCAGAAAAAAATAGACAACAGACTCTATATCTAGGTAATAAGAATGGTCAAGCAGGTTAGCCAACATCCTCCTCTGGTCTATACAGGTAGAAAATGCTCTCTTTCACACAAGTGTTCACATGTGCAGCAAACACACACACACACAGGAGTGAGCATACCCTTTCTTCTCACTCTTTTAGCTTATTTACATGTAGTACAAAGGCCCAAATTCCCAAGTTGACCTATAGACCTATTAAAAAAATGAAAAATCTCTTTTGATACATTTGGTTCATGGTGGTAAACATGCATAAGGCAAAGTTTCCACTTTATCCATGTTTAGATGTGCAGTACTCTGCATGTTTACACCACTGCACTGCTGTGACCACCACTAATTCCCAAACTCGACCCCACAATCATTGCTCTTCCTCGGAACTGGCCACTCCAAGTACTTCATAGAGGAGGACGCTTACATGAGTTTTACTTTCGGTAGCTGGCTTATTTCACTTACCATTGCAGCCCGAGTCATGTCAGAATATCCTTCCTGTGTAAGACTGAATGCTATTCCATGATATGAACGTACACTATCTTGTTTTTGTTTACCCATTAACCCACCAATAGATACCAGGGTTTAATCCACATTTTGTTCATTGAGAATGAAGCTCCTGCACATGGGTGCCTTATATGGAGGTTTTCTGTATGAGTATAATAACTATTTGCTGACTCGTTACTCCATCCACTCATTTTCTCCCTTGGCAGTATATCCCGAACACTTACTTAGGCTCACACTGAAGGGCATATAGCTAAGGAATAAGGAAAAGAACTGGAACTCAGCGGCTGACAGGCAGTCCAATTATCCAGAACATTAATTTACTGACAGGTAGGAAATCTGAAGGGGAAATTTTAGGACCTTATAGTCTAGTGATCCAGTCAGCAAGCAACGCAGGAAGACTGCTGTGCACACAGCATGAAATTTGTGCGCTAATCTCGTGTTCCACTCAGGAAAATCAGTGTTACAAAACATAGGAAAATCTTGCGTCAAGAAGATGGCCCATCGGGTAGAGGTGGTTGCCACCGCAGCCTGATGATATACCTGGAGCTCCACAGAGGGGGAAGGAGAGTAGCAGCTTCACAGAGAATTTTGCAAGCACTGTGGTTTGCACACCCATACACCAACCCTCCCCCAACTGATAAAAATAATTAATAAAAGCCAATAAAATAATACTTTGCGAAGGAATGATAAAATCTTTCATTTGATAGTTAAAACACATAAAGAGAACTCAATGGCATGGTCTGAGCAGTTTTCAAAAGTCAAACCTTAGTAAAGTAATTTACACTTGGGGACTTGACTGATGTTTAAATAAGTTCAAGGACTGACACCAAAATCTTCTTTGATCAACTGCTAATAGATTGATCAGTTATGACAAGGAAAGTCCAAGGTTAATGGTAGCCAGACAGCAACAGAGATGGGTAGATTTGATTGACAACGTGCAGAGTGCTATTAAATTTAGGGAGAAAGGTTTTTTTTTAAATGATAAGTAAATCCACATAAGAGTCTTTTACCAAGTGTTCACAGTTCCCTGTAGACTAAAGACACAAAGAGACTGGCGCATGCTCTGAGCAAGAGGCTGAGGAGAAGGAAGGGGGTAGCAACCACTCTGAGCAGGGAGGAGAGATGAGGAGATGAGGGAGGAGGGATTTAAAGGAGCATGATGGGAGATACTCGCGGCCTCGAAGCGTCCCAGCGCCTCTTTCTTCAGATGGCAAGAATCCTGCCATTAGTTTCAAAGTAGGGAAGCCAGAGAAATAAGCTCCTGAGAATCAAATCAAGATTACAAAATGGAGCTGGGCAGGCAGCTCAAACGAAAGCCTCACAAAGCCTAGGGTTATAGCCACTATTCCTGAAATGTGCTTTGAGAGAAACAGCAAGGAGAGGGGAGACAGTGTTCCCACTTTTAGGGTGTTGGAGACTGAGGGCTGATCAATATTCAGGAACGACCCACGGGTGTCAATCCAGGCCAAAAGCGAATGTGAACATCTGCGTTTCGCAATCTGACCTCAGGACGCTGGAACTTTCGGATTTCCATAATACGACTGTAAAAAAAATTATGTCCCTCTAGCCTTATTTGCTTTCTTTAATGGATAATGCTTCTGGCTTGGATCTTCATGTGGAAAAAAAGGATCCTTTGTCTCATAAAATGTTACAGATGCTGCTATGGTAACACACTTTAATTTTATTCCTATCTCAGAAGATAAACATGAAAAACTGCAACTGGCAGCTTAATCTGATATTTAGCATTTGCTTCAGGTCCACGGAGCACTTGGGGTTTTATTTTTGAGGAACACTGGCACTTTTATTAACCTGCTGTACTCAATTAAGCAGCGCCTTAAAGCCCTGTCTAGAAGGTATTATTCTGCCAATTTGAAAATACCATGTGGCCAAGTTTGAAAACCCACAAGGGAGGGGAAGCATGTTCCTTCTATGACAGAATTCTTAGGTGGCCAACTGTGAGTCTGCATTATGGGAGTTTCCATTTGAGCTAAAAACACAATTAGGCATCTACAAAAACAGTATCAACTTGGTTTAAAAGGAAACATACCCACTAACAGACAGTTTCTAACATTTCTTTCTCACCCCCACCCCACGTGTGTGTGTCTTTCTCTCTGTCTCTGTCTCTGTCTCTTTGTCTCTCTCTGTCTCTCTCTCTTTGTCTCTCTCTGTCTCTCTTTGTCTCTCTCTGTTTCTCTCTGTCTCTGTCTCTGTCTCTCTCTCTTTGTTTCTCTCTCTCATTAGTAAAGCCTGCAGTGCATGGCACTTGTTAATCTAAAGTGAGTTGTTTTGCAATTAGTTAATAACCAAGGTTATTGCATCTGCAGAGGTAATTTGAAACCTAAGTTCCTGTTGAATAACAACAATATCCGGCCCTCTAGAACATCATGGCTTACACACTAGCCACTGTCATAAACAAGGGGGAAAGCTCAAGTAGAAGGGAAGACAGGAAATACAGTGAAGGCCACAGTCTTTGGATTTAAATCCACATCCCTTCCTTTGCAGCTGCAAGAGAACGTGGTCCCTGCTACTTGATCTCAGAGTCCTTTCTAGCGTCCTCTGCCACAACCCTCATGTCACAGTTCTTAGCCCTGTCCCTTCCACATTAGAGCGTCAAGGCAGCTGAGGAGTTAACTGAGGCTGAGGTCGACACAACGGAGTTTCAATAACAAACGAGTGGGGTCAAGTCTGATTCTGATTTACTATACATCACGGTAACCCATTCCAGAGCATTTTCTGCCAGCATTTCGGAACAAGGATCCTGGGTCATTCATTAAGTGATTAGGAATCTACTTCCTGCTTAATTTTAGTTATTCTAGGTCTCTATAGAATAATAAAAAAACATCATGATTGTTGATTGACACACTGGTATTCAGAGATACCCATGACGGACATAATACGAGCACAACAACACTCTTCAAGCCCCACAACATGATCAAGTAGCTAGTAATTAAACAGAAATGCCTACCTAAGTTGTTCTTGGAGCAAACTTTGTAATATTTTCCCTTCATAAAAGTCCCCAAGTATTTACAGTCTGTAGATGAGCTCACATTCTTGACCGCGGAAAGATTAAATGAGAAAGGAACGAGAGTGACAGAGAGGCTGTTCACACTAACACTACTTGTATTGAGAAGATTCAAAAGCATTGTCTCGATTCTCATTGGTCACTCGGGGCACTGGAACAATATTTGCCCAGTTGCTATGCGGACAGAAGTGGCTGCCAAATCCCTCCACTAATAAGCCTGAACCTGGCGTTTGCAGATAAGGACCCACTATTGTTTGTGTTGTGTGCTGGCTGATAAGGCAATTGCCAGAGCAGGTACCCAAGAGATCTTTATGACCGCTGCGGAATGGCTGCCGATATTTCCCTACTGCCCTCCTGAATTTAAACCATGGTTGCAAAAGGAAAAATGGGACATGATTTCTACTATATTAGTATTTTAATTAGACTCTCCTCTTCAAGAATGTAAGTCTATAGAGATCATATTTAAATGTTTTCTCTATATAGACTATGATTCTAAATCCCATTCTGTGATTCAATTAAAATACTCCAAATAGCCAAATAAATGGAGGTTTGCTTTAAAACAGCTCATGCAAATTTGAAAGGAAGTAGCTTGGGTCCGACAGGTAGACATACACACAGGCCACCGCTAAGCTCTGTGTGAACCCACATAACGTCCACATGTGTAGGCAAGCTAGAACGCTGCAGGAATAATGTAAAGCATATGCCAATTTAGGCAGCGTTTTATAAAAAAAATTCAAAGGCAGATGTTTTCCCTTTTGTATTTAGAGAAACACTCGTATTTTTCCAATGTGTACTTTACGTGGATGTGTTTTTCCGGATTGTGTGAATGGAGTGTAGTTTGGATTCTGAGCTTGATCTGACACTCTGGACATGAAAAGAAGCACATCCAATGTATCTTTAGTTACATTTTAGGAGCTGCATGATGGTTCAGTGGGTAAAATGCTTCCTGACAAGTCTTGACCATCTGACTTTGGTCCTTGGGGTCCACATGATGGAAGGAGAGAACTGACTCCTGGAAGAATATCTTTGACTTTCACATGGGTGCCATGACATGCATGCAACCATATCCATGATAAATAAATAAAATATAGTTTAAAAATTAAAAGAAATAATTCATTCTCCATAATAAACAGTGTCTACCAGTACAAAAAATGTCAGGAACTACTTAACAAGTAGAATGTTTTTAGTGGTCATTCATTGCATTTTAAGATGATTAACTATGACTCAAACTTTCTCTGTACCCCAGATTTTCTCTTTGTCACTAGATAGTTAATGTTCTGGTCTATATTTGGTTATTGGATAATACTAGAAATCAAAACAAATGAAACAACACATTCACAACAATACAGTCATAGAACTTCTCATGCAACCAGTGGCTTTTGCTTGAGTATCCCCCACTTCTCTTTTAAATGGTCTTAGAGAATTGAAGCGAATCTGAATGAATGACTCAACAGGTTAAGTTTCTGCTAACTGAACATCACTCCATTTCTTCATCTTAGTCATGAGACTTGCCTCTTTCTAATACAGAGCCAGCGATCACTCACTGGCCAAGATAGGGACTCTACACTCACCACTACAGAGAGTGCTGCAGAACGAGACCACACTTTTTCTATGCTGCTTCCTCAATAAAGAAAAGGATGTTTTTATGAGTCTTGAAGGCTCAGCTATGTGCATATCCTTAGCCACACTGTATTTGTTCATCTCTGTTGAGTGTGGACAACCTACGTTACCTATACCCCGCATCGTGTGTCCACAGAAACATATATTATTCTAGTCTCCTCTCTGTTGTTGTAACAAACATCATGAACAGAAGAAACTAAAGAAAAGGAAGGTTTATTTAGCTTGTATTTATCCAGGTCACAATCCATTGAGGGAAATTAGGGTAGGAGCTCAGGTGGAAACAGAAACAGAAACCACAGGGGAACAAAGCTTACTGGTGTGTTCTCTGGCGTATGCTCACTAAATTTTCTTCTACAATCCAGAACCCCCAGACCATGGGTGACACTGCTCACAGTGGGTTGAGCATTCTCACACCAAATAGCAATCAAAATGTCACTGGCCAATCTGATAGAGACAGTTTCTATCTGAAGATCCCTCTTCACACATGAAATGTGACAAAATATGGCCAGGCATAGAACTAATGTTTAACAACTATACTCAGTTTTTTTCTTAGCTCTATAAGAAAAGAATGGGACTGATAATTTCCATATCACTCTGTGAAGAAATACACCAATGACTAATAGGCTTGTTAAATAGAATATTGCTTCTATCTTCATGGACTCTGTTTCCTGGGCCTAAATACTTAAGATTGAGATTTGTAGATAAATGTCTATGGAAAAGAGGAAGAGTTTTTATTCTTTATAACAATGTTCAAATCTAGAAGAGAATAAGCTGAATTTGATACCTTTAAAAGTGTATTCCCTTTTAGAGACTAGACTGGAGCCATCCCAGAAAAATTTTTTTGTTGGACGATGGCCAACACGATTAGCTGAATGGTATGAGACTCTTGTCTTCCTCCTGCACTTTCTGACCCAGTTCACACTCTAGCAGTTTGGACACCCACTTTCTGTCCTGAGTTTGGTCTCAGGTTGAAAGTTCTATGGAAGTTTTGAGGAAGGGAAATAAAACATTTATGTGGCACGAAACACTTTCATCCTACAAAAGACAGGGGTATTAGTTGGCTAGATTCAGAGGACAAGGTTTTCTCAAGGCTATAAAATTTCATGGTGCATTTTTAAAAATACAGAAAAGAAAGCTTTTTGATTATGATAGCTTTTCCTTTTGATTAAAACCAGACATTCTTCTGCGAACCTTCCTTTTTATTTTTGAATATTTTAGGGAAGCGACCAGCTAAAATCCATCGCTCACTCACAAAGCAGAAATGTTGGGAACGTCAGAATCTGGCTTCTAGGACGTGTCTTTCCTGAGTGTGTGTAGGGAGTGGAGCTCAGCTGGTAGAGGGCTCGTCTAGCACGCACAAATCAGGGTTCCCCTGCAGAATCTTCAGACCCGCTTTGGCCATGCTCTGCTGTGATTATAACACTTGGGGAGTGGAGATGAAGAGCATTCAGTCAGTATCACCTTCCTGCAGTGCATCTGTGAGGTCAGCCTAGAGTACATGAGACACTGTGTTTAACAGATTGAAAAGAAATAGTAAGCTGTGATGAAGTGAAGATGAACTGTCCTGATTGAAGCCCCAGGGTGCTTGTCCTGGTCCTGTGACCATGGTGTGTGTTCTTATCCTAAACTTTCTCATGCTTCAGCCACTCTAGACAAGTTCCTTCCTTCCTTCCTTCCTTCCTTCCTTCCTTCCTTCCTTCCTTCCTTCCTTCCTTCCTTCCTTCCTTCCTTCTTTCTGTTTTCTTTTTAGTTTTTTTTTTTTAGACAGGCTTTCTCTGGGTCACAGCCCTGGCTTTCCGAGAAATCACTCTGTAGACCAGGCTGGCCTCAGACCCAAAGAGATCCACCTGCCTCTGCCTCCTGAGCACTGGGATTAAAGGTGTGCGCCACCACCGCCAGGCTCTGGACAACTTTTCCTGAAGGAACGGTCCATGTCCTCCCACTAGTGTGCTTTCCTGCTCCTGTCTCCTGACCCATCTGTCGGCCTCTTCCAGGTCTCAGTCAAGGATGGTTCATATTGCCGCCCCCCCCCCCACCTGAGTGGAATCATTTATGCAGGCAGGGCAGGAATAGTCTCTGGGTGTTCAACATATCTGGTTGACTCACAGTAAACACTTGGGGAATATTTGTGGAAAGACCATAGGTAGGAATAGTTGCTGATGATTGTGGTACTCATCAGAAAACAAAAAACCAAAAACCAAAATCCAAAATATAAAGAACTGGTGTCCTCAAGGGCAAAGGAGTAATGAGTTCAGGAGAACAGACGGGCTTTTAAAGGGAACAAAATGGTGAGAATGCATCAACTCGTGATCAAACTGAAGATCTAGAACTCAAGCTGAAATGAAGTTTTTCTCAAACCACGGAGATATGAACTAAAGATTGATAAGTACATACATGTCCTTAGATCCTGGAGAATTTAAGTTGTCTACATGTATTACATAGTTCTATCTAGTCTGATGTTGTTTATATTTATTTGCATTCTAAGGCTCATTCCCCAAACTGTTACTTCTTTGATGGATTTTTGTCACTAGTCCCAGGAAGAAATTTTAAATTAATCTATCTATTGAAATGCATTTTGGTGTTTTGCCTGCATGTCTGTCTGTGCACTATGAGTGTGTCTGGAGACAAGAAGGACACAAGAGAGTATTAGATCTTACATTGTCTCAGACAACGAATTTTTTAGAGTATTATTTGCTTACTTATGATGGGGTACTGACGTGTGTATGAGCATGCGCTAGCCTGCAGGTAGTGCGGAGAGGACAACTTGCAAGAATCCACTCTTTCTTTCCTCCACGCAATTCCTGAGCAAGTGTCTTCTCCTGCTGACAAATGCAGTTTGTCCTTGGTCCTTGAGGTGACTGTACCCTTGAACATTAGTTTAATAGACATGTTAAAATAGTTAACAGAAGGAAAAGACAAGGAAGGAAATTGGCAAGCAGTTTTAGGTGCGGTTTTCTGGGGTTCTCAGGTGCACTTTGCCTTTAATTTTAGAGATGTTCTAATGAAGCTGTGGTTGGGTCTCCACGGGCCTCTGTTGGTCATCAAGCCACCCAGAGAGGTCTGAGTGCAAATGACTGCATGGGATCTCGCCTTTGTTTATGTCTGTCATTTTCCTAGCTTCAGGGTACAGTGGCAGGCACACAAGACAGTTTTCTCTTCAAGATAGATGTGCTTTATCTGTTTCCATTGAAAGTGCATCCTCTGTTATTAAAGGTCATTCCGCTTTGCAGAGCCAATGACTAATAGAAAAACAACTTGTTATACAGGCATATCTGTGTGCGTGCATTTGTATTTTTAAACTAAATAAACCTACACTTGTTTCTGTGAAGGTTATCCAAGTGGCAAATGTGAAAACAAATGAAAATACAAACTCAGTTTTTGTAAAAAAATATATTTACAGGTTAAATCGTCAGGGCAATGCAGTTGGGTCTATCTTCCATAAACTCATATTCTTACTACGGTACCCAGTGCTTACAAGAACAGGTAGTTAAACATACATCTGAATGAATCAGTGAGTTTTTTATCTTGTTCCCCAATAATATGATCCCAGAAATAGGCTCCACGGAGCAGACAGTATTTGTGAAGGTGGTTGGCTGGTGGAATCAGTTCATTTTAATAAATATCTAAATTCCTTTGGACGGCTGAGAATGATCGCTTTCCTGCTATTTGCAGTGTTCGTGCTCCAACTGAAGCTACTTTTAAGCAAAGTTTCAAAAGAAACCTGTCTGGTTCAGATTATGTGCGAACCTGATACCAGCGGCTGAGGGGTGGTTTCAGATTGCAATGTCAACACGGTGCTCCCTTCTAGCACTTTCTAACGTCTGCTTCCTTCCTAGCTGGCGGTGTTCCTGGATGAGCCACTCCATTCTTAAAGGATTGAGTAAGGTGATGGCTGTCGGTGTGGAGAGCTCGTGCCCTCAACGAATGTGCGCCGTTTCTCTTAGAGGTCATGAGCTCCATTCTGTAGATCTGACTATTTTGTTTCACAAGCTAGAAGTTTGATCACTCAGACCGCATTACCTGCTGCAGTCCACATTTGCTGTGAAATTACCCCTGTGTTATCACACCCCTTCAGTTCACTAAACAGGGTTCCTTTAAGCAATCCTACGAAATCAATGGTGAGATGAATAAGTGGTACCGTTTAGCTATTATACAGACACAAACACATTTCAGTGACAGTTGAGTGAGACACTTTACCTTCCCCCTGAGGCTCCTTATTTCTCATAAGTTGTTCCTATATCAGCACCGCAATAATGTTCTTCCATTTCAAATACGAATATTTGAACTTGTTATCTTGAAATAGTTTAGCAGTGTTTGAATTTTGATTTAAGTCTGTCTTCGGGTGGTGAAATCCGGTGTCAAGGTGCAGGTGTGTCCAGTTCAAGAACAAATAGTTCCTGCCTTATGCATCAGAAAGGTGGGGTCAATATCACATGCTCTAAACTTTCAATGACAGCTTGCTTCCCCGTCAGCAAAACTGCACTGAAATTTACCCTCCGCACTCTTGCTATTGGCACTGCCCAGTTATTACACATGCTTTCCTCTTTAGAGACTGCATAAGCTAAGAGCCCTAGCAGACAGAATCAAAGCCAATGTAGCGTGAAAGGCTTGGTATGCCCAAAAGTCCCAGGGTTCTTTCTGCACATTGCTATTTTCTTCCCAGGAAAGTATTTCTGATAAAGACTTTGCAGTTCCCTGTGAGTCAAAGGGGAAATTTCTAGCACCACATCAGATCTCTAAGAAGGTATTTTAGAGCACATAAAACCATATGGGTAGTTCATATGTTCTGACCTAGTCCTGTAATAACCTCCGAGTCTGCTATTTCAATTGCCATGTGGAAAGTTACATTATAAAGTGAGCCTTGCCATTATGTAAACATAGAACAAAGACACACCTTAGCTAGGGCTTTCCAGCAAATGGCGCATCATTATTGCTTCCTTTGGTATTTCCTTTGCAGTGTTGATTATGATGAGGTCCTGGCATCGTGACAATAAATACCATGCCAGAGGAATTCCTTTTTTACTTATGTAACAGGATGCTAGAGTGGGGGCTCCTCTGGCCTCTGTGTCAACTGAAGCACAAATATGGTCGGGACCAGGCAACCATGAAGGTTGGAAATAGAGCCGCAGATGAGAGCATTTAAAAAGTCATGAAAATCGGTTTCGAGACTCGTGAGACCTTTAGAGAAATCAGGATGGAAACAGAGCTAGTAAACAAAACAGGGAAGAAAAACTGGTGAAAAGAATTGATTGCCATCATCCGATCTCTGGGAAGATCTTCCGTGCAAGCAATGAGGAATGGGTGCTGCCTCCCAGCTACAAGCCTAGGATGGGGGAAGGACCAAGCATAGAGATCTGTACTTGACCTTGCATTTGGCATACACAGACGGTGGGTGACTGATCTGTGCCTGAGAAAGCTGAAGAATAATTACGACTAAATTCTATTTTAGAAAATTCCATATGAAAGCCTGAGTATGAATATCCAAGAATAAACATTATATAAGGCCAGAGAAGATGACATGTAAGTGTAGGATTATGTGGAATGTTAGGGTAGATGTGACAGGACACCCTGGAGGGGGTAAGAAGAGAGTGAGTTACAAAGGAAAGGCTGGCAAGGAATAACTGACTTCTCAATGGTAAAGGACTCTCAAATGGCTACTCAGAGTGCTTCTGCCAGACTAAGGGGCACTTGAGGATTGAGACGCCAAGGAGCTTCCAAAAGCACTCAATAAGACACCGAGCTAGCGTGAGCCATCGGGAGCTCAGAGAAAGCAAAGCCACCCACTCAAACACTATTCTGTCCCCTCACCTTTCTTCCCTAACGCACTTCCTTGCGAGCAGGAAATGTGTGGACAGAAGGGAAGAGGCTAAAAGAATAAGTCTCCTTGCCCTGCGCTGGCTCACAGCCTCCACCACATTCTCACCGGGGGAAGGGAGGCAGGGCCATCAATCTCAAAATGATAGATTTCTAAAATTACACCAAACCAGAACTTCTCATTATTAAAGAAGGTTGCCACTGAGATTCAGTGCACACGGGCATCTTACTCAAGAGGCTCTTGTGTGTATGGTGATTTTGCTTGTTAGATCACAGACCCTGGGTTCTTCCCTCTCCCAGAAATCAGACCACATACCCTTGGACTCTCTCTCCATAAAGTTGCCAGCAAAATGTGGTGTGGCCTCTGTTCTTTCTCCATTTGCAGATACTAGCTCAACCCCACTGATGCCCAGGTCCCCAATTAACCCTGAATTATAGCTTAACTCTTATACAGTGCCTTCCAGCCTTGGGATGTGAACTGTCCCTCCACCCCAAAGATAAGAGAGAAACTCCTTTGTATCTGACTCTCCATTTCTCCTTCAAGGGTCCCCTATGTCTGCCAATGCTGTAAGACTGTAACTCCCAGAAGTTCCCCGAAGAGAACACAGCTTCCTTACAAAACCGCTAACCTTATAGCAACACCATGCAAAGAGGAAAGAAAACGTCAATGTATTCCAGCTACCTGAAGGGGACAGCAGAGGAGGACAATAGGCCGGGATTGGTTTCCTCCTTGAGTTGTCCTATTTCTTTATGTCTAGAGTGAGTTAAAGGTTATGACAACAGTTCTAATACGCATTCATACAGAGAGATGCTGGCGCCTGAGGATTACCGGGGACTTTTGCCCTGGAATAGATTCACACCCACTGGAACGCCTTTGGATACGTGGGAGTCTACAGGACCAGCACAGACTGTATGGGAACATGAGTGGATGGTCGGTGGTCTGTTTGTTTATTGTATTTTCAAGACAGAGTTCTTCTGCAGCCATGGCTGTCCTGGAACTCGCTATGAGCTTCCAAGTCACAGAGATCCGCCTGCTTCTGCCTCATAGGTGCTGGACCTGGCAAGTCAAATGGGTTTTGATGCTCCTCGGGAGGGAGTGGCTGCAGGCCCAAGGCTCTGCTGTTGACTAATCTGCACATGGTAGGCACGCAGAGAATAAACAGAGCCACAAGCTTGAGTGGGGACAGTCTCACTTCCTTCAGGCTTCATGCTTCAGACACAAGGGAATCCTCAGCATACCATAGGCATGAAGGAATCTGGCTGGTGCCCTGAAGATCTGATTCCACTCCTTGTGTTTCTCTCAGCATAAACTTTCGTGCTTTCTCTTTATTTTATTGTTGCTAAGTTAGTTTAAAGTAGAATACTAACACAGATATTAACTCATGTTTCTCAGAAATAGGACTGAATGGCTTAAAGAACAGGATTAGATAAAGATCTTAAGCCTGGCATAGTGAATGAGTATTTTAGCTATAAAAAATAAATAAACTTTCCTAAAATGCGGCATGGGTGTGGAGGTCAGAGGACAATTTGTAGGAGTCAGTTTTCTCCTTCCATCACATGGGTACCGACACTGCCCTCAGGTTGCTGGGTTTAGTGCGACATACCTCTGGCTTTTTTTATTTTTTTAAAAATATTCAGGTATTAATTTATTTTTAATTCAGGTATTAATTCACATACTTGAAAATATCTTGCTGTATTCTGTTTCATTATCTGGAATTTTACTTCCAAAGTCCCATTTTTGAAAGATTAAAAAATAAAACTGTGACTCTAAGGAGAAAAGGAAAGTCAGTTTTTATTCCTTGATTCTGTTTCCCATTTGGAAAGGAACTCATGCCATGAACTACTGTTTATAAGTGCACAGCGTGTGTTAGGAACTGTGCTGAGGGGCTGACAGGAAGGTTCACTCAGAAAAAGCACTTACTGCCCACCAAACCTGATGGCCTGAGTCTGACTCCTGGGACCCACATGGAAGAAGGAGAGAACTGACTCTCAAGTTGTCCCCTGACTGTCATATGTACGCAATGTCACACATACCTCTACACACACACATACACACACACGTAAATATAGTTGAAAATTAAATATATATGTATAAAATATAAAAAATATACTGAGAGGTTAAGCATTTTCCTGATCCTTAGTGTTATCTTTTAAGATTGTCCTAAACACATTTTATAATCATGAAATAGATTTTTAACATGACTGAAAAATACACCTTAGGGGACACACACTTGCATCTGAGTATTGACCAAACAAGATCCATATCTTATAACAACTACACCACCTAAATGTAAGCTTTTGGATAAACAATGAATGAAGTGTCCAGCTAGGCCACGATGCTGCAAGACACAGTTGGATAATGAACAATTAAAACAATTGGCTTGGGAGGAGCTGCTTCTCCCGTCTGAGTCTGGTACACTGGGCAAAGCAAGTCCATCCAGAAATGGAACAGCTGGTCACTATGGCCACCCCCTCTCCCTGTGGTTTAATTGTATGACAAAGCAGAGACATGGATGATTGATCTGCTAATTTCAGATTCTTCTAATAATCACCCAGAGTCAGATTTCTCAAAGAAATAGCTTCAAAGCTGCTTTTGAAGAAACCAAGAGAATAACACATTTCCCCAGTAGCCCTTAGGGCTACATACAGTGGTCCCTCACCAGTCACCCATGCCTCTCCCTGTAGGCGAATCCAGGCATCGTTCCCCTCTCTACATAAGAAAAAGCTGGAAATGGGTGTGGATTTTTTCAGTCTTCGGTATTCCCTAATTATCTCAGATGGCGTTGGTTTCTATAGTTCTTTATTCTACATTATGTTCCCAACTACCGTCAACATAAGCCCTTTTAGTTTATATTGATAGTATTTGAAACTCATAAACAAACACATTTTTTTTTTAAAAAAAAGCAGAGAACGTCCTAAGGAAAGGTAGATTTATATTCATATTTTTATTTAAAACTTCATTAACAGACTCTGTCTCAGTAAAACAAATTAAAATAATAAATGTTTTACTTCTTATTAAATAATTAAAATGCAGACATGGAGGAGAGTTTCTCAAAACTCTGCTGTTTATAGGCAAAGGCTGTTTCATTTTGGTGCATTTTCTTCCACATTGTATAAAGTGTATTTTACTCCACCGAAATCATAGTGATCAATAATATTACAATTTGATATGTTTATCCTTTAAAGACCTCCAAAGCTCTTCACATAAACCAAAAGCTGGTAGTTAATGTTGAGGGAGCTCAAAGATTAAATTCCAGTGTTTTTCTCAAGCCAAATTTTCTACTTGAGAGAGAGGAAGGCAAGAGGGGAGAAAGGTTTCTTTACATATGGGACTTTGAGGATTTTTAAATTGCTTGCTTCTCAGTTAAAATTCCTTTACAATTTAATAAAATAGACTGGAGAGATGGCTCAGTGGTAATTAGTACTGATTGCACTTCCAGAAGACCTAGGGTTGGTTCCCAGTACCACACGACAGTTCTAGTATAACCATGTATAACTCTAGTTCCAGGGAATCAGACACCATCTCTTGGTCTTCACGAACACCAGGCAAACCTGTAATATATAGACATATTTGCAGAAACAGCAATGCATATAAAATAAAATTAATCAATTTTTAAATAAAAATTTACCAACCTTATGCAATTTAATGTAGTTACTAGGTCAGCATTATGGCCTACTTCATAATTTTGTTACTTTTATTTTAAAAAATTAAAGATATTTTTTAAAAATAACTGTCATTCCTATGAGACCTGACCATGCGTAGTGACAGAGTCTCTTGCTGTGGCTTTATGATTCTACAGGTATCTCCATATTAAAATAGATGTAAAATATCGTCACCATGATGGGTACTACTGCCACCCCTATAGTGGTGACCTGAAGACTAAGAAGCAGAATAGGGAAAAGAGAGTGTGAAAAGTGAGCCTGTGTTTTTAATAATTAAAAAAAGTACTAGCATTATGTTCTTAACAGAAAGAAGAAGTCACACAAACCAAACACAAGGTGGAAGACACGGTCTAATAACAACAGTCTCGCACACATCCAATGCTTCACAAAGATCAATGGCCAGATGTTTCCTATACCTATAAAAAGGAGCCAGTTGGCTTCCTCTGCAGCCTGGGCCGTTTTCTGCATTGGCCAAAGACCTAGTGATGGTGGACCACGTGCCAGGCACTGTGCTGGGAGTGAGGGGAATGGATATAAAGGAAATAAACAGTAGTTCCAGTTACCACTGTCATAAATAATAGCAGTTCCTTCAACGGGGAATTCTCAAAATATTAGGCTTCTGACTTGGCAAGTCAAGATACCCAAGTAGGGAAGCAGTTTGGTGTGTGAGGAAGCCCACACTGGATTCGGGAAAATAAGAACAATCTCCCTAAACGAAGCAGGCCAACTCTTAAAACAAAACCAAACAAACAACAGCAACACACTGGGATAGCATACTTAAGTGCACATTAGGAACGGCTATGCAGAAACATAGTCTTCTTTAAACGGCAACATCAAAAGTTCTTGCGTGGGCTGATGCCATTTTTCGTTGGTGTCAACGCTGGCATTCTCTCAAGGAGCCTGCTTTTTCCTGTCTGCTCTTTCACACACGTCCCCTGTTGGTTGCATTTTCAACATTTTCAGTTGTTCCATCACGCGCATTAACGATGCTCACAAGTGAGTTTCCTCCCCCCACAGCACATCGGGTCTCCTTGTCCATCTCTGTCTTCTGTAGACTTCCTTTGCAGCAGCATCAGGCTGTCTCTTTCCAGACTGGATCATCTTCTCACAGACTCTGAGAATTTTTCTCAGATGTGGTTCCTTCTTTCCTCACATGGGCAGAAAGGCACAGGCTGTCAAGTAGATAATTCTTTACCTGCTGGATAAGCTTGGATGAATTCCTGAACATCTCTGAGGCTGGTTTTCACATCTTTAAGACAGACCAATTGTACCAGAAACTAGCTCTATAAGGGTGCTGTCTGCCTAGTACACAATGAATGTTTCCATTTAATGTATCTTTCAAGATCTCGGCATCCTTCTTACTATAGGTGCATTGTGAGTTTGTACCAAGTAGGATAGTGCTCGCTGTTCTGCTTCCAACTAGGAAAACTTAAGCCAAGGCCATGATTGATTTCTTTTGGCCGGTTAGAATTCAGAGCCCAGAGACCCAATGGGTGGTATATGAAGCTCACAGGGTCCAGGGCTTCATCATCCTAAAGTGCCAAACTTATTTAAACATATTAGCTCATACTTAGATTGTATTCATCCACTTCTTCCCCTGTCTAAAAGAAAACTCTTGGGGTTTCCTCTGTCTTTTCTCCCCCAATTTGATTTCGTTTTTCATGACTTCAAAAAAGTTGGAGTGATCTGTGAATTGGCCTGCCACTCCCTATTTCCTCTTCACAACCACACCACAATATTACAGTCAGACGTTTCCACTAGTCCCGAGGACACCGCCGTTAATTCTACTTTATTAAGTATGGATTTGCTCTTGGGGTCCCATCCCCTGATAGGTGGCTCTAATCCACGATTCTCTGCCTTTTGTGGTTATTGTTGCTGTTGCTGTTCTTTCAAGAGGTTATGAAATGTGGCTAATCACTTCCTAACCTAATTAAAACAAAATGAAATTATTTCTAATTACTGTCTGAGGCTTTTGAATGTCTTCATAAATGCGACTCTGGGTTTGTTTTCATCCTCCATAAAGAGTAGAGAATAAATTAGTTTGTCATCATTATTATTTTTTAATTAAATTCTCTAACAATAAATATGTAAAGCATTCAAGAATTCTACCACTTTCACACCCAAAGCTTAAGACTCCCTTAGTGGCTGCCCATTCCTACCAGTTCGAAGCAAACCACAAATGTGGCCAGCTGCTCCCTCACAGAATTCTTGAAATGCCTTAAATTATTTAAAGGATGGGCAAAATACCTTGGTCAATAATTTAAAAATGAGAAAGCAAAAAATATTTTAAATACATATAGTATTCCAAAAGGCAAATAAACTCAATTTATTATTAAATCATCAGAGTTTAAAACGCAAAGCATCAGATTCTAACAAGAATGCCTTAATTTGAGATTAATAATCTTCAATATTCGATGGTGGAAACAAAACAAAAGAGCCAGGCATGATAGTTGTAGACCTGCAATCACAGAACGTGGGAGGCTGAGACAGAGGGATTGTGAGTTTCAGATGAGGGTAGGCTACACATAAAGACCTGTCTCAAAGGGACAAACATAAGCAGTAAGCACACAAATTATATAACTTTGTCAATGAATTTATGAAATGTCAAAATTCATGAAGATATTAAGACATTTATAAAAGAGATGTTAAAAATGGGCAAAATTATTAGTAGTAACAAGATAGACTACTAGAAACTGTTGCCCACAACGTAATTGTGGCAAAGGCAAAACATTATAGTTTAGTAAAAGAATGTGGGTTTGGAATAGAGTAACACACAGCAATAAAACAAAATTAAGAATTAAAGAATTCATAGTGAGTGTCTGAGAGGAGACAAAATTAATAACTGACCACTTTTATAAGTGAAAACAAATCTCTGCTATAGTAAAATTTTAATTTTGGCTGCTCAGATTGATTAGTGAAGTTATGTAAGCATGTATTCCGATAGTGAGGAAGAAACACAAACAAAGTAGAGTAGGTGGGTACTAAAGGTAGGAGGACCCTTCCAGAGCCCTTTAGATTCTCATAAATATCTCTACCTTAAATTCTGATGAGGTTTAGAGATTTGCTGTATTTTGTAATTTTTCCAAATCTACTAGTTTCCTCAGTTCTACCTGGTTTTCTGCAAGTCCTTCAAATCTTAGAGGAACACAGAACTATTAATTAAACATTAGTAGGTTGGGGGAGCTTGGGTATAGTCATTGTTTTTGCATTGGATGGTGTGTTTGACGCCCTTAGCATGTTTTCTTTGCTTTATTGATGAACAATCTGTGATTGCATATTGCCTCAGACAAAGTGAAACTCTCTCTTTTAAATGACAATAACCCCTGAATACCTCTTTTCTTGTCTTTGATTATATCCCATTTTCCACCAAATTCTAATTTCAGCACTATGTATATCAAAAATATTTGCTGGTATTCAGAAATACACCTGGGAATAAATGAACCTGGATTTCTAGCTTTTGTCGTTTATATTTGCTGTGACTAATGGTTAAATATTTATGAACCCGGACTCATTCTTTTTTAGTTATGATTTTCGAAGGAGTTGAGGGAAAAATAAAAGATCATGTAAGAAAATGTTTGTAAATACTTAACTCCATATTAATTATCAGTACCATCATCAATGCTTTCATTTTGAGTAGAATTTCATTGACTTTATCAAAAGTTACTATAAAATATTCACCTATACTTGGTTTTCTGTGGTTGAAGATTTGTTTTTAAGTCTCTTTCTTCCTCCCCCTTCCTTTCTCTCTCCTCTCTCATGTCCACAATGTAATGGTTATGTATCTATTTTGATAGTTTGAAACAACTTTCTAGGTGGCTCTGGCTGGCCTCAGACATACTATGAAGTTCATTGTGGCCTGGAACTCTGCATCCTTCTGCCTCAGGCTGCCAAGTAATGGACTTACACGTGTGTGGTACACCACACCCAGTGAGGTTACCTTTTTCTGAAACTGAACAACCACTAAATGACTATTTGATGAGTATATTTAGCTTTTCATCTGTCAGCATGATATTGAAATAAATTGCGGGCTTGTATAGTACCATTTCTCTTAAATTAAGATATTCCTTTTTAAGATAGTCATTGTGTGAAGTCTTATGGGAAAAATTGAATAAGGGTTAAAATTTCAAGATATCTGTTATTAGATGTTTGAAAATTCAAAGAAATAAAGAGTGAGAAATTAATTAGTTTATTTTTAAAAACATATAATTATTTAATTGATACAGCAACAGTGAAATTTAAATATGAAATTGTTATTTCCAGTATGTGGATTGAGACAGTATAAGTACCTCTATAGAGACATTTGGCTTCAAAAAAATGTTTTAAATACCCACTAGTTTTGGCTATCCTGGGTTTTTTGTTTTTCCATATAAAGTTGATTATTGTCTTCTCCAGATCTGAGAATTTTGATGGGGATTGCATTGAATCTATAGATTGCTTTTGGTAAAATTGCCATTTTTATTATGTTGATCCTCCCAATCCAGGAGCAAGGGAGATCCTTCCATTTTCTGGTGTCCTCTTCAATTTCTTTCTTCAAAGACTTAAAGTTCTTGTCAAATAGATCTTTCACATCCTTGGTCAGAGTTACCCAAAGATATTTTATGTTATTTGTGGCTATCGTGAAAGGTGATGCTTCTCTGATTTCCCTCTCTGTTTCTTTATCCTTAGTGTATAGGAAGGCCTCTGAATATAGCGGACAATGAGGACTACTGAGAACTCAAGAACAATGGCAATGGGTTTCTGATCCTACTGCACGTACTGGCTTTGTGGGAGCCTAGGCAGTTTGGATGCTCAACTTACTAGACCTGGATGGAGGTGGGGGTTCCTTGGACTTCCCACAGGGCAGGGAACCCTGATTGCTCTTTGGGCTGATGAGGGAGGGGGACATGATCGGGGGAGGGGGAGGCAAATGGGAGGCGGTGGCGGGGAGGAGGCAGAAATCCTTAATAAATAAATAAATTAAAAAAATTAAAAAAAATAAATACCCACTAGTTAGGACATCTGTTTCCCATCCAAACCTTTATACTTCTGACTTGATTTCTGTAACACTGAATCCTTTTTTGAGAGGTGTGACACTGTGGTCAACTGATAATTCTAATTATTAGAGTAATATCCTTGGAGGATTAATTTCATCATTCAAAACCCATGCTGCAGACTGTAAATGGCAGCCTCATTGTTTAACTCACCAGCTTCTGTTTGCTCTCAATTGCACTCTCCTCATGCTGTTAATTGCAATTTTCCTATGACTTATCACTGTTCCTAGGTTACATGTAGATAGTTCACTTTAAGAATAAAAGTACTGCAGGGTGGTGGTGGTGCATGCCTTTAATCCCAGCACTCAGGAGGCAGAGGCAGGTGGCTCTCTGTGAATTTGGGGCCAGCATGGTCTACAGAGAGAGTTCTAGGACAGACTCCAAAGCTATACAGAGAAACCCTGTCTCAAAACACCAAAAATAAATAAATAAAAGTACTTAAGAAAAATTTAAAGATATTTCAGAAAGAAACCAACACGCAATATAGGTTTTCCTGTAAATTTTGTTGTATCTCTACTGTCTTGTATCATTGGATTGTCACCATAAAACTTTTACAGGTTTGACCATAAACATCAGAGTATCCACCTTGTCCTATACATTAAGTTTTGCAGATGATGCCCATAACCTGAGAAGCTTGAAACCCTGGAGGTAAGAATCCTACAAAAGCACCCTTCCACCCTGCTCTTCTGAGACTCTAGCCCAATCTAGTTACTGGGAAGAGCAAAGTGCTAAAGACCATTACACAAGTACTTCTTTCTCTGTATACACCCTTAGAAGCAACATTATCTACTTAAGGTATTAGAGTTTTCTCCTGGTCCCTCAACCACTGCTTGACTTAGATGGAAATAATCTTTTCTCTACTTTATCATCTGAGAGAGCAGAGACACAATCTTCTCCATTTTAAGATGGAGTCATGAGTGTAAATACTGCCCTTTGCTGGCTGAAGTCTTCCGGCACTCTCATCCTTCACAAAACAAACTGAGAGACAGACAAAAACCAATGGTTTTAGATGAGATTCTATATTCCCATTCCCTCTTCTCTGCTGAACACTTGGGGTGGTTGAATCTGATGTACAGTAGTGTTCTTAGTGGCTGGAAAGATGGCTTAGGGATTAAGATCTTGTAGAGGACCTGAGTTTGGTCCTCAGCACCCACGTTGGGCACATCATAGCCACCTGTTCTAGGGGGTCTAACACTCTCTTCTTGTCTCTGTTGGTATCTGCACACATGTATGTACACATACACATAAACAAAAGTAAATTATTTTTTTAAAAGAAGTAAATGTTTGACAATTGTACCAGGAGCTTAAAAAAAAGGAATTTTTTTTCAGACAAGTCTGTAGGGGTTCACAGTCAGCAGAACTTGTCATATCATTGTCCTGTGAGAACACAGGGTAGCTAAGCACGCTGCCAATGCACCCTTTTATGTCATTCAATTCCCATAATAATCTGAGGCGAGTTCTGCCGAGGTTTGTTTTAGAGAAATCGAGATACTGCAGTTCCAGAGATGCAAGCTCTTGCCTAACTGTGGATTGGCAGTCATCTCCAGATGTACCAGGTGTTCTCTTTCCACACCTTGTAAACCCCAGGTAGGGTATAGGCACATGGCTCACATCGATAGCTGACCCAAGGATGAGAGAATCAGAACTCAAAAATACTTTAACAAGTTGGGAAACTGGCCAAGAAAGTCCAAAGATAACATTTAATATGAAAAAATAATTAAAGTTTTAGGTTTAGATTAGATTTTTAAAATCTCAAAGTAAAGATTGGGAGTGGACAGGGAAGGGGGCGTTGTTTATTCATGTGAAGAGCATAGTCTGTGATGATAGTCAGCACTAAGGATGCAGTTACAAAATGCAAATTGAAGTGACTTTCACAGGGCTGCAGGAAGAATAATGCTTCTCAGGAGATGAGAGGGACCACATGCTCCTCTCTGTGCTGGAGGCAAACCATTAGCAGTTCTGTCCTGCAATCATCATATGTTAAATGGGACAACAACAGGCTTACACTTTAATTTTGCAAAGCTCACTACTATCCCCATCTGTCAGCGGGGCTCTCCATCATCCTAGACCTGAAAATTCCCAGACCTGTGGAAGCTGCAATGCCTGTGAGATACTTCAGTGAATCTCCAGAGGCTTAAATTCTCATGACAACTCCCGGCTCTAAGATCCTGCTCATTTAATGAAAATGATTGTAGTTCCTCATCATCCAAGGTTTTCTTGTCTGAAGTTTCATACGTGTGGACCTGGAAATGCCTACTTGGCATCCTTTATATGTGCTGTGCTCTACTTACATCAAACACAACATGGCCTATGCTGTGCTATTTGAACACAAAGGCCAGCAGTACATACAGGGCCTCTTAGCTTCAGTTGGTTTTGCTTTCTGTGATTTCGATTAGCTGTGGTCTTCAGGATTCTGAAGATATTAAAAAAAAATTCCAGAAATTAAAAAAATCACGTAAGTTTTAAATCACACGCTAGTCTGCGTAGTGTGATGAAATCCTTTTCTTATTCTATCCTACCCGTGATAGAAATCATCATTTATCCAAAGAATTAAAGCTGTCTATGTCACCCCATTAGTCTCAGTGATGGGGTCAGCTAGATGCACAACAGCAGCGCTTGTGTTCAAGTAACCCTTACTTATTACGAACAGCCTCGAAGTACAAGATCAGAAGGGCTTCAGCACACACACAATGATAGTGAGACATAGAAAGTTACAGCTACAGCATGTGATAGGGCACAGGATGGCAAAGGCATCACGTCTGTGGGTGGAAGACACAAGACCTCTCTAACTCATAGTTAGTACCAGGGAGCATCGAGACCGTGTTGAGCAAGGGTCCCCTGAAAGTAAGTGACACTGAGCCATTTACTGCAAGCGGGTAGCCACACAGATTCAGGGAAAGATTTGGACTAGGAAATATTTTTTGAATTACTGGAGACTGTCATGGGTATTAATTGCCTTTTGCATTTAACCTATAAATTTAATTTGTAATTGGCAAATTATATATATGGAAAAAGTACTGTATATAGGATTGGTACTGCCTGTCACATCAGGTATCCTATGGGAAATCTTGGGATGTATTATCTGTGGACAAGTGGGGTACCAGAGAGTACCCTACATTAATGGTGCCTTATGTATATCCTGTGTACACGGCTACTTCAGCTTCCTCCTCTAATTTGCATAGAATGTGTTTTCCATGTGCTAAGGAATTTTGCTATGCATACAGGGAGACAAGGAAGGTTTACGGAGCAGGGACAGTAGAAATCTTAACTTGAAAAGCAGACATCCGCCTCTCTAAAAGATTTTGTTTTGCTTGTTAGCCATTCTTGCTTCTGGGCATTTTTAAACAACTTCTGATAGGTTTTTAGTGCTCTCATTTTGCTGGCAATTTCCCCTCCCTCTTATTTTCCCTCCTCATTTACTTCCTCTCAGGTATCCTGCAGGAATTCCACCTTTCTCAGATTACTATGTGTAGCATTTGCCCAAAGTCAGTTTTGAGCCAGCCGTACACCTAGAAAAGCCACTAAGATGCTGGGTTTAGAGAGAGGGCCACCCTACGATTTCTTCCCTCACAGGATCTGTTCTTCTTAGGATGGATTTGTGCAGCTGAGTGGCATTTTTATCTGGCGTTAAACTGGGGAAAGCAGGGCTGGCAATGGCAGCTCCTCAGCGCTTGTTAAGTTACTCCAAATGGTTGCACAAGCCATCATTCTACCATCTCATCTCCATCATAAACATACAGGAATGGAAACTCTTCTCGGCCGTGGGAAGTTCCCATTGGATAACCTCAGCTGCTGTCTTAGATAAACCCACAAACACCCATAGTCACAACAATGTCATCTCTGAACCAGAGAGAGACTGATGGGATGGTATCATGTGGGCTGGATGTAGATCAGACATTGTAAATGGATGATAAATAAAAGCTTAAATTAAGATAAAGATCTCGCTTCCTAAACTCAGCCTTAGCTAGAGGAAGTGGAAGAGAAGGCCTCTGCTTTCTGTCAAAGAAAGCAAGGAAGTGTTTGTTTAAGGCTGGGCCTCAGACTTTAGAGAGAGTAGGTGTATGAAATCTGAGTTTTGGAAACAAGAGGAGATGAAAACAGAAAAGCTCCCGGGGAAACAGTTCCACTCCAAACCAGGATCGATGCTGCAAAGCTGATTATCTAGAGACTGAAGTAGCCGGATCTGCAGTCAGCCTTGCCTTCATCTGGACAAGGCTGACTTCTCCACTGCCTGCTGCTCACTAGAGGTACATGCATGGTGCTTGCTGTCTACTTCATGGAGTTATCACAAACAACCTTCAGCAAAAGGGTTAGCCGTAGAAACATGATCCTAGTCTAACAATGAAAACCCCTTAGATAATTAGCTTGAACAGACTCATGAGATCACCTGTAAAGTCAGTAAGATATTTCAGTGACCACCCTTGGAATTCTTGGAATATTTTGTGGAAAAATAGTTATCAAGAAAAATATAAATGCTTAAATAAGTATAAACTAAATTATTCTTTTTTGTTTCATGACTCTCTTAGATATTTTATAGAAACTTGCCAGGTAACAGGGGGCAATACTTTTAAATAAGAAAACACAGATTCCAGGGCCAAATGCAAAACCAGTATTCCAGACATGGGAGTCACTCCATTGGGGATTCTGGGCACAGTGTATACTCTGTGCCTCAGTTTCCCTATGTGTTTATGTTGTGTAGAAACAGTATAATCTGGGAGAGATTATTAGACAAATTCAAGATGCAAACCTAAGAGTTAGAATACATCCATGGTAGGGAGATGTTAAGATGTAAACCTAAGATTTTGAACAAATCCATGGGAGAGAGATGTTAATATATAAACCTAAGAGTTTGAATACATCCATGGGAGAGAAATGTTATGCAAGACATCCATCACTTCTTTTCTCTCACCCCTACTATTAAAATGTCATCTCCAGAGGGCAGAATGTTTTTCCTGTTTTGTCCCTCCTGCATTCCTGATCAGAGCTAACATTTAGTAGGTATTCAATAATTGTCAGTTTATTATGGTGGACAACAATTAGGTTGGGTAGTATATGACTTAGACACACACACACACACACATTCATATATATCCGTAAATATATAAAAAAGAATGTATCTGTATTAAGGTGTGTTTGTGTGTATGTGTGTATGTGTGTGTGTGTGTGTGTATGAGAGAGAGAGAATCCAGTTCTTGCTCACATTTATTTTGCAATAAAATAGGTTTCATGAAGACAACATAGAAAAGATTTTGAAAACATTTTTCTTTGTGAATGTGCTGGTTTGAATGAAAATGTGCCCCGTAGACTCATTCATAGTGGCACTATTGGGAAGTGTGACCTTGGAGCAGGTGTGGCCTTGTTGAAGAGGGACGTGACTGGAGGAGGGCTTTGGGATTTCAAAGACTAAAGCCAGGCCCAGGGTCTCTCTCTCTTTTTTTCTGCTTGCCTGCCAAGATGTAGAACCCTCAATACTTCTCCAGCATCACATCTGCCTGCATGTTGCCATATGTTCTCACATGATGTTAGTGGATTAAACCTCTGAATGTAAGCTAGACCCAATAAAATGCTTTCTTTTATAAGAATATATCACAGCTACAACAATCGAATATTGACTAAGACAGAATACATTCATGGTACCATGTGTTATAATCTGCTGGCCTGGTCTGTCACCTGGGTACCCTGTCCCTTTAAGAGACAAATTATTCTCACTTCCAACTACTGCTGAGGGGATTGAGCAGACTCCCCTTCTACCACCTTTGTTCTGGAGATGCAGCTTCTGCGTCTCTCCCTTCTCCCCCTGTTCTCCCCTTCCCTTCCCCTTCCATAACCCACTAAATAAACTCTATACCCAAACTCTCTCTGAATGGTGTATCTGTCTGTCTCTCACCTGCCAAGGGGACCCGCCAAAGTCTGGGGTGACCTGCTCCTCATGGGACTGTTTCCCCTCATGGGATCAGTCCCCACCACCATATATTTATAAAATGACAACACCATGTTCTGTATGGCATTTTTCTATAAGTTCACAACATATATTATGCAAGTTATATTTCATACCACTCTACTCTACCCTTTTTCTCCTAACTATTCCCCTTTTCCCTCTCAACTGTTCACTTCTACTGTTCCATCATATAACAAATGCAGGGTTTTATTTGACTGTACAAAATTTAGGAACCACAAATGAGAGAATAGCATATGATATTTATCTTTCTGAGTTAGCTTAATTTGATTAATATGATTATGTCAGATCAGAGGGATTATTTTTATTAGTCAGGAGTCTGTATTTTGTTGTTAGAAATGCCATCATCTGAACAGTTCACAGGAGAGAGAAAAAAGCAAATAAAAAATAAACCCAAAACAACAGAAATGGATGAGGGAGGGCAGTAACCTCCCTGAATATCTTCTCAGTTTGAGCTGAGTAGAAACAGGGAACACCCTCCCCAGCTCGTTGGATGCTAAGTAACAAGGAGGCCACATAGTTGCACAGGCCCCGAAGAGCGACTGTGTCACATTTCCCACTGATCCTTTCCAAAATAAATTTCACTGGAAGGAACTTCCCTCATTAGCCAGGGAGACAGTGCACTCATCTTTGACAGGAGGAATTCTGAGAGCAGCTATTCCCTGCACAAGCATTCAGCAGCTTGGAATAATTCTGCTCTTGTATGAGAGAGAGAGAGGGCGGGAAGGAAGGAGGAGGGAGGGGTGGGATGAGAAGTCACACCTGATAAAAGCCTCATCGCGTGGCTGCTAATTTGATAGCACTGTGAAGCAAAACCTTTCTCATCCCAGCAGTGCTATGGTGTGATTATGAAACTCTCAAACCTTTGTTGAAGGCTTGGCTCCCAGCGGGTAAACCCATCACTGAGGGGTAACTGAATCTAATGAGGGAATTAACCCCACTGATGGATTTCATATCTGATAGTGTCACTATGAGGTAGAGTTGAGGTGGAGAATGTTTCAGAGGGGTTTATCATGCTTCCTGCCACACGGCTTCCTGCCTGGCTCTGTTCTCTGTCTACCATGCAGTGAGCATCTCTGTTTGTCACCAGTCTTCTCTGCCTTGAGACTTGGCCTCACCTCAGGTCTTTAAACTAGGGAGCTAATGGAGCATAAGCTAAAAACACTGAAAATGTCAGCCAGAGCTCCTTTTAGAAACTGTTTCTCTGGGGTGTTTGTCACAGGAATGAAAACACAAGCAAAAGGCAGGTGGGCTTGTGTCTTTCTCTATTGAAAGCTCTTCCGGTTCAGAGAGGGCGCCTTGGTATCTGGTTCAGTGTGAGAGATTGTGTAGTACCTGCAGGCTTTCTCACGCAGAGAAAATCACTTCCCATTGCCCAATTAACTTCTTAATGAGTAAAATAAGGAGCCAGAAAGAGAAACAAGAATGAAAATCATACACATACATACTCAAACATATCTTCCGCTTTTTTTAAAAAAGAAAATAGATGAAGGAATTGAAAGTAATTTCAAATAGTTCTCCTCTTAACATGCAGAACTAAGGCTATCTAACTGAGGGAGAATTGTCACCACTGGCACACCCTTCACTTCGCAAGCCTGTGTCAGGACGAAAACATAATTAGCACAGTCCCTAGGGCCCGAGGAGTGTGAGAGGCTCCTGCAGTTTTAGGTTTCAGAAGCAGAGAAGGAAGCCTGGAGAAAGAAAATGACTGCAGCAGACACAGATCAAACATAATCGCCCCTCACACCAAGGAAAAGCCTTCCTGATCTTTTAAGCTTGCTTGCAGTTATCTCTGGAGCCTCTGCCTGGGAATGTGAAAAGCTGAGAAGGAATCCGATCACTGCAGGAACTCTGTGGTCAGGAACTCTGTAAAGCCTCCATGGAAACTGACTAAAGCAAAAATGGAGACGGGTTCTGTCCCCAGCCACGTACTGACAATGACCTGTTAGTAGAACAGGACACAGTTCGTGATTTTAAGTTTTTACTTTTTAAATTTAATATATATGTGTATATATACAAATGTGTACATATATGTGTGTATATATACATATGTGTATGTAGGATATATATATATATATATATATATATATATATATATATATATATATGAAGAGAGAGAGAGAGAGAGAGAGAGAGAGAGAGAGAGAGAGAGAGAGAATATGTGCATGAGGATGTCAGACAGAGGGTGTTAGCTACTTTAGAGCTGAAGTTATAGATGAGATGCCCACATGGCTCCTGGGAAGTGAACTCTATTCCTCTCCAGAGCAAAGTGTGCTCTTTACCCCTGACTACATGGTAAACTTTACTGTCTCTGTCCATTGGCAGCTGTGTCTCCACTGGGAAAATCAGTAGAAATGACAGAGGTCATTTAGAGCCATCTGATTATGAGGATGGTTGCTGTGTTTCAGGGAAATTGGTTAGGTGAAACCGTGAGGCTGCTGGAGAGGCAGCTGTGTGACAGGATGGGTATTTAGTGTGTGTACCAACCTGGCTGTGTCCTGCACACTGCCTCTCCAAAGAAGAAAGAAAGGGAAGGGAAGAAGTGTGAGGTTTCCATATAATCTTTAGGCTTTTAGGGGAACCTGACTTGTTGGGGACTCAGACCGCCCCAATTCCCACCTAGCACACTGGAAATGTTATTTGAGTTTTCTCTGTCCACTTTCCTCCATTGCTCTGAGGACTATAGGAAGTGGAGCATGGTGATAACATCAGTTCCTTGTGCAGCAGGTACTCGGTGGGTTTTTCAAATGTCAAATTATGAATCTATGAGCAAACTTTATTATATGTTATATATTTATCCAAATCTACGAAAGGCTGTTTTCCACGGGTCATAAGATCCATTTTCTTTCTAAGGAGGGGTGGGGGAAAGACTTAAATTCAGGCTAATGTGACCATGACGTCATAGCATCCAAGGCTTGGACGATGACTTCCAAGACAGAAAGGAAGTTCAGCGTGGAGACATTTTTCCCCAAAGACCTGGATGTATTCCCAAAGTATTCCCAGCGTAATTTGAAATTCAATTAAAAACCCCTAAGATTTATTATGTGTTCAGTTTTGCATGCTGCTTGCATTTTGGGGAGTGGGGGTGAGAGATACATGAAATGGGTGCAGGGCATTCTTAAAAGAAAAATATCAGGTTTAAAATAAATTCCGTAAGTTTGTCTAAATTTAAAGCAAACTGAGTCTGAACCTACATTGTCAGGCCTTCCCATTCACATTCAGAAATGCCTTATTCTGTTAAGTCTTTGGATTCTTTAGGTATGCTCACTGTTTTATTTTTTAATTCAAAGTTATTATGTTTATTTATATATTTATATATCTGTATGAAGACACCATGGTGCATGAAAAGTCAGAAGCCAAATTTCTCCTTTTACCAGTGGGGCTGGCGAACTGAACTCAGGTCATCAGGCCTGGTGGCAGGCCCCTCTCCCGCTGAGTCATCTCACCAACCTTCACTGTTTCCTTTCTTCCTTCCTTCCTTCTTTTCCCTCCCTCCCTCCTTCCCTCCCTCCCACCCTCCCTTTCTCCCTCCCTCCTTCCTTTTCCCTTTCTTTCTTTCTTTCTTTCTTTCTTTCTTTCTTTCTTTCTTTCTTTCTTTCTTTCTTTCCTTCCTTCCCTCCCTCCCTCTCTCCCTTCCTCCTTTCTATCTTTCTTTCTTCCTTTTTTAAGGTAAGGGATTAGAAACACCCTACTATGCTGCAGATAAATAAGAAGTGATGGCTAACGTGCTTAGCATAACTGACTACATCTGCATCTCTAATCTTGAGAACTGTGAGCAATCACATACATTATCCAGAATTGCGTCCGTTTTCTTTGGCTTCTTTCTGTTGCTGTTGTTTTGTTTTGCTTTTCCTTTTCAGCTATGATACCCTACTTAACCACCAGTTAGTATTTAGTTACGGTGCCTATATATTAAAACACTTTAAATAAGAATCCAGCTTGTTTTGGTATTGCCACTCTGGTGTGTTAAAACAGGGAAAGCAGCCAAGAATAGAAACTGTCTCACAGAAGGTTCCTTGAATGGTTATTCTCACAATAAGGGATGAAGAGTCCAATTTATTACTGTAATAACAGGCTAAACATATAATGTGGATAGGTATACACTGGTTTGAAAGAAAATAAACTCTTCCTTCCTATGAACCTTCACCCAATTTTGATGCTTTGAAATATTTAGGTAAAAATTCTCCACTCATTTCATCTGCCTTTGTAGTCTGATTTTGAGCCAGGTCTGGAGGCAGACACTGTAGCTCTTGAAAAAAAAATCTTGTTCTCACAAATTTCCAGCCAACATTTGCAGACTCAAGATGTTTGGAGAGTCAGGATCATCATCATGGATTTGGAAGCCTATCTGAGATAAATGTTAATGCCAAACCTTGAGGGTCATTATTAGTGTAAGGATGATTCAATATGGGGGATTTCTGTTCTTGGCTGGTTGATATAAGATAATTATAAGTCCTTTTAATTGGAAGTTAATTTGAGACGTAAAACATCACAGCTAAACAATTTGCTCCGTAGCAGATGAGAAGAGAACAAATTAAGGCGCCTTAGATGTGCTAAGTGACAGTTATGTAGAATAATTGCTGTAGCTTCCACCATCAGGAAGATGTGGCTGTTTAGGGGTGGAGTAAGGCATATGTGTCTGGTTTAGCACTTTAAAAGGCAAGGGGCAAAGACTTTGGTTTCTAATGTCTGAAATAGCCCTTCAGTCAGCTGCACATTCTCCACCTAAACATCATAAAATTCCAAGCGCAGTGTCTTCTAGATAAAAGTCTGTAGGAAAGATGATAGGCGAGTGGAAGAAAAATGCCAATTCTAAAATATTGTAAAGAGTAATCCAGGAAGGTAATGATGGCAGCGGTGGAAGATCGAGAGTGACAGAAGACCTCAGGTCTCCAGAGAGCAGGAGTACAGCTAAGGCGGAAGCAGACCCCTCTCAGTGTTTATTACAGACAGAGGGAAACAGACTTTTAGAGCATGGAACTTGCTTTTATTTTGTTGTGCTCTTAGGGCAAAATGAATCAATGAGAGAAATGTACAATAGGGTCTTTGGGGAGAGCTCCGAGTAGCAGGAAAGAGTCATGGTCTAAGGTAATATATTATTTAAAAAGAATGGTTGAAGAAGGTGTAACAGAAGGTTTAAACCTTGAGACAAGATTCAGAGTAGCTTTATTGACCTCTCCTGTTCTGTAAGACAAGCTAGTGAAAGTTAAAACCCAAATGAACCCTCTGACACTGAGGTGCCTCACATGATGGTGGAAATTACACACCATCTTGCTTATGTATCTCTTCTCTTGGAGTTATAATAGTTGCATTTTTATAAGAGAACACGAACCTGGATTGGGGACCTAAATCCCTGCTTTTGCTCTGAGAATGTTTAGAGCCTTGCCATCCATATGCCCATCTTCTTTCCCTTTAAGAATTAGTGGGTGAAAAGTTGGAACTTTCATTTCATAGATGTTTTAATATAGATATCACATGGAAAGATTAGGTGAGGGATACTTGAAGAGGTGACATAATTTCCTTTGTTTGCGTAAACTTGCTGAGGTTTTTCAATAGGAGCAAGGAGCACACTGGTTCTGATGGAACAATTCTCACCTTGTTGTTCCCAGTTCTATGAAGTCCTCAGCATTCTACCCCATGAAATCCCACCAACACCCAGAGCTACCAGCAACACCACAGAACTCTCCAAATCTCTCGTCCCTCCTTGGCTATCTTTACACAAAGGCATTGATTCTTTAGAAGTTTGGCAGCTACTGATTCATCTGGAGAAGGAATCAAGAACTCTGTCTGTCTTTGTACACTCACTATGTGCAGTGTTTGATCAATGTGATTTTCTTCTTGAGGACTCCAGTCATTCTCTGGCAAAGGCTAATAGTGGTCAAATATTTCTCTGTAAGAGCATCCCTCCTCGATAGCTCTGTTTTCTGCTTTTGGACTGTGATCTCACAAACTTTCCTCCAGTCTCTGTTTTCCCCACATTAGCATCGTCAAGTGTGTGTGTGTGATCCACTGGCTAAGTTGAACATGGTGCCCCATATGAAATAATTAAATATATTCTTTGATTTTTTCCAGACTGTCCTCTAAATTTTAAAAATTTTTTAGTGTGTGTCTGTGCGTGTATTCATGTATGTGTACAGTGTACAGAGGCCAAAGAATGTCACATTCCTGCTTTGTTAAAATTCTGCCTTATTCCTTTGAGACAGGGTCTCTCACTGAAGCTGAACCTTGTCATTTTTTCCCTAGACTGATTGTCAGCAGCCCCAATGATCCTCTGTCTCCATCCCTGGCCCCTGCACTGGGTTACAGGCCTGCACTCCTGACAGCTTTCTCTGTGGATGCTGGGGAAAAAAGGCCAAGTCCTATTATCTGCAGCAGCAAGTGCTTTTACAGCTGAACCATTTCCCAAACTTGGAATTATTATTTTTTTTTGTAGTTCTGCCTTAAACTTCTTTGTGACCTGTTACCCCACTAAATGACATATTCTTATTTTTATCAGCACTGGTTTTACTTGTTTTTAAATGGGATTTTAATAGGTGACTTTTAACTTATTTTTCTTGAACTCTCTTCCTTTTCTCTTGAGATTTGTCCTGTTTATCCTGATACATATGGAGAAGCAGAGTTCTTCTATTTCCTTTAAGTTGTTTACTTTCCTTTAAGTCTTCAAGATCCTTGGTGTCTGCATCACATTTATACATGGTAACCTAGCATGGCTTGTATAATAATGCATCTGCATGCTTGGTGGCAGTAAATAGCATATTTTTCTGATGTAGAATATTATTTATCTATTTAAATACCTGTTACATTTGTTTATGTTGCGGCATACTACTTTAACTCTGTGAAGGCGTGTTAAATTTGTGTTTGCCTTTGTTAATAATGTAAAGAGGGGTCACATTTGTTTGAGCTGCATTTGTTTAACTGTGTAAATATGTGTCTCATTGGTTTCACCTTGCCTAAGGCACCTGATTGGTCTAATAAAAAGTTCAATGGCAGGAGAGGGATAGTGGGTGCTGGTGGGCAGGGATAATAGGTAGGAGGAGAAATCTAGGTGAAGGAGAAGAACAAGAAAGGGAGAAGAGATTGAGGGAGAAAGAAAGGGACAGGCCCTGGCCAGGTAGTCACCAGCCAGTCAGACATGAGAAGCAGTTCAAATAGGACAAACAGAAAGAAAGAAAGAAAGAAAGGAAGAAAGGAAGGAAGGAAGGAAGGAAGGAAGGAAGGAAGGAAGGAAGGAAAGAAGGAAGGAAGGAAGGAAGGAAGGAAGGAAGGAAGGAAAGAAGAAAGGTAAAAAGCTCCGAGATTAAACATAGATCAAGAGAAACAGATTAAAATAAGAGCTAAGTTGAGGTCAACATTCATAACTAATAAGCAGTCTCCATATCATGATTTGGGAGCTGGTTGGTGGCCCCATAATAAAGCCTGTCACATTTCCCTCTGGTTGTCTTGTTACGAGAGTAGGGCTTACGGGTGAAAGATTTACTTGTGAGACCCAAACCAAAATTGCCAAGGAAGGAAAAGCAATCCTCCAAGGATCATGAAGTGTTGGACACGTTCTCAACAATGTGGATAATCTTGTCGGCCTCAGGTCTAACATCTCATGAATGTTTGTATGAGCAGTAAATGATTTGTGTGACCATTGATGTTAGGGACCAATTTCCATCAGATGTATCAATGTTTAAATGAGTATTTCTGAAGTATATCCCCAATCTTTTTGCTTCATCTGTGAGCTTAAGTTTGAGTTAACATACATAGGCCAACATACATTCAGTTCACTCTTCGGACAGAAGAAAGGTAGGTGGCATTACCATGGTCCCTCCCTGACAGTTACCTACATTCTAACTTTTAAGCTTTGCTCCAGCTCAGAACTTTGGTTCTATAACACTCCTCTGCCACAGGATAAATTCCAGTGCGTTCTCTCCAAAATCTTGAAGTCTCATGATTCATCTGAGCAAAATAATCACAAAGTTCTTGGCTTGGTTATCTACTCTGAATTCATCATTAGTTTAAAAATTACATCTAGTCACTTTAGGGTTTTTTAAATTACTTTAAGGTGCTCTTGTTTCAAAGACCTAACAAATATGAGAAAAAGGAAAGACAAGTCATCATAGAGCTCTGCCATTACATGTATCTACACATGTATCCTCTTTCTGTGTAAGCAATTGCTAATAAAACTACAACATTGTTACTTGCCAGTACTTTTAATTCATGACTCAAGTTAGAAGAATGTTTAAAAGATATGATGGTAGTTTGCACAGAATTTCTTCCAGAAGAGTTTTCTTCTGGAAACATCTAGGGTCAATTGATGCCAAGATTCTAGAAGGGGGAACATCCCCTTGACCGTCAGTGGTCAATCAATTTGAAATTTCTACTGAAAATTAGGAGGAAGGTGAAAGTTGAGAAGCAGAGGATTTGGAGAGAGAGGGACGAACAGAACCTGGTTGAAGTTAGGAGCAGAAAAATCTGGTGAAATCAGACCTGGCATGGTGGCCACTTACTGTTTTATGTGACATTATGTCTGAAAGTGTCATGCAAACCCTATGATTCCCTAGCCTTCAAGCACACTTACACCCCAGGGATTTTTGTGATGGGAAACTTCTCATCTGTCTCTTCTACTCTTTCTCTTTTGTGAAGTTTATTTGGCCCATAAATGTGAATTAAGGGATTTAAACGCAGAAGTCAAGGAGATGCTGATTTTCTGTATCTCAGTCCACTCATTGCTGTGCAGAAGCAGAACAGTAGACACAGAGTTCCAGCAGAGAAGGAAAGACGGGCATAAAATTCTTTCACTTTAGCTCGATACGTATTTGAGAACATTTGTAGGCCCTTCTCTGGACCCTGCAGAACAGGTTCATATCAAGTCACTGACCTATGTCTTCTGAGGTTCGCAAACACACACTGAGATATTTACATAATGACAAAAAAGATATGTCTCTTAGACTACATCCCCATTATTAAATAATACATGGCTGAATTTGGATTTAATAATCTTAACACAACGTTGTATCAGCTTGATCCAAAGGGATGTTTTTTTAATTTCATTTCTGATCCATTATGAAAGGCGTTATGACATCATATGGAGAGAGACATGACAAGGCTTCACATCTTCACACCACAGTGTCTGCATCCCCTCCTCTACCCATCTTCAGAGTCATAAGGAAGCAATCCCAAATTCATTACCCTAATCCTATTAGCATCTTTTCAAGAATGACTCATGGCCCTTCAGAATAATTGCTGTCATATCAGTGTTAAATGTTTGTTATCATGACCACATAACCGCATGTTCTGGAATAGCTCAGACTAATGCCAGGACTGGCTGGCAAAAGGGGAAGCTCTCGCTTGGTAATTTCTTTTCCTTACATGTTTGGTCTGGAAACACTTGGGATATAGATGTCATCGTGGTCTCTAGCACTCAACTTCTCCAACTCTGACTTTTTCATTTCTTCTTGGAATAGTTTGTCACGCTATCGACTTCTAATCCTCCACCTTGAGTCTTTCCGAGTCCCTCCTTGGAACCTTCATTGGTCGCCATAGTTGTATAACTTGTGACTTGCACCCCCCTTACCACTCTGACCATCTGAGATCCACTTGCTCCATCTGGCTGATTAAGTATATGTATCCAGGGGAGACCCTGAGAAAACACTGAGGTGCCAGAATCCTAACCTTTGCTTTTCACAATCCCATGGGTGTGAAACACAGGCAATCAGTTCAGGTATATGTTATGTTGGAATAATGAGAAGAAATCCAAGTTCTCTTTCTATAAACCTACCTGGAGGGTGAGCAGGCCTGGCCCAAGGAAAACAAGGCAAGAAGACAAAAGAAAAAAAAATAAGAGAAACAGGACTTGTTTGCAATGCTAATATGAGGGACAGGAAAGATAAAACCAACACCTCTTTCACATTGGCTCATAGTTTATTCTAATTCCAAGGGCGTGAGTGAGATACTTGAACATTCAACCAGAGCCAACTGTAATGAAGGACAGGTTTTAGTTGGGCTTAATCTTTTCCTGATTTGTTAGAATGCAAAACCAGACCTATCAAAAGAAAGAGAGGAACGGCATGTGTGACAGATGAGAATTTAAGGAAGACGCCACACAGAGGCCAGATGCTGGGCACAGGGAACACTCTGGATTGCCAGCAGCTAAGGGCTAGCCTTGTTCTCTGGACACCTGAGGTATGTGTGGGAAGAAGCAGCTGGAAGGCAGAGAGCTGTTCTTAGGCCTTGTTAGGAACACACCTTCAAATCCCAAAGAGCCGAAGCTATTGTTTAAGACTTGCAGATGAAAGGGACTAGGGGTGTATTAAGATTTTCTTAATTGGCAGCATAAGTCTTGCAGGTATATATTATAGATGATATAGTGGTTATAAAGTCGTTTTGATTTGGAGGGAGATAGACACACCTTGTTAGTGGATTCATTATTTGTCTTGCAAAGGCCTGTTAGGGTTTGGAAAAAAGCTCAATCCAAACACAACAGCTCTCACACGGAGCAACGCTACTAGTTGTTCTTCTGTGGAATACCTGCCATTTAAACTATTATTTTCCTGTAATTAATAGAACGATGGTTTCCTAATTTGAACATGGTGCATCAGCATGTTCCATTAAGAAGCAGCGAAACAAATGAGTCCCTTACAACATAGGCTCAATCCACTTATATTAAAATTTTACCCAAATGCTAAAATCTAGGGTAGAAGTGATTTGGTTGGGGTATTACAAAACCGAGTGTGTACAAAGGATTAGTGCCGACTTCTAGCACGTGAAACTTATTCAAGAGGGACATGACAGCATTTGTAGAGAGTCTCCTTGCTTACCTGACCACTACCACATGACCCCTGACGATCGTTCTGTTAACTTGTTACGCTCAGTGACTTCTCATGTGGTAGCTCCTGCATAGTAGAGAAGCCAGTGCTTTCTTTTATCTTGATGCTCCCTTCCAACAGCTACCTCTTTAAGGTTAAAATTATTTGTCCCATAAAAATTGCCATCTTGTGTTGGATTTTTCAATGGTCTTTGGTAACAAAAGTCTATCAACAACCATTGAATGAAATGCTGTTCTTTTTGCTGGGATCCTTCCCTGTTTTATTCCAGGCAGCCATGATTTGCCCTTATCCTTGGCACACAGAATAATTCCATGTAGCAGGATTGTGGCCAACATATGCCAATACATTCCTAATTAAAATGCTGGCAATGAAACATAAGAGTCAAATAGTACCATGCTGGATTACAAATCATATTTATTCTGTTCTTGGCAGTACTGCTCTGTTTATGAGAGAAAGAGATCTGACACATGGCTCTGTTGCTCTGCTTTCTCAGGGTGTATCCACGGTGCTTATTCTACCATAAAGATGCTGACCGTCCCCCCATGTCAACACTACTAGGTGTGCTGGGAATGTACACAGTGTAACGTTTTCTCGGGAGGACCATGAAATCACAGATCACAGTGCCTTTTCTTTTCTGGGTTTTCTTGATGTTGTCTGGGGTAATGGAAGGAAGCCATGCATAGGCATTGGTTTTAGAGAAATAATCGAGAGCTCAATGAGATGTTTCTAATGTGAACGGGGGCTAACCCAAACAGGGTACCAACCTCTGAGAATACTGTATACACCACTCTGCTTTATTTGGCAGTATCGCGTAGCTATCCAAAGCAAGAGATCTGGATGGGTTCTATTAATACTGGGTAATTGGGTAATTTCCTTAAACTATTCCTGTCCTATTTATCTTTAACATAGATAAAGGTCGAATCTAACATGCTCCAACCACTGTAGGATGCCATTGAGAAAGAAATACAAAAGCAACGTATGGTGCTGTGTTAGTCAGTTGTATTTCATGGTGACAAATTTCCGGAGATCAATAAATTTTAAAGGAGGGAACAAATATTTGGGATCAGAGTTTCAGAGATTTCGATCCATAGTTACTTTGGATCTGCAGTGAGTCTCCCAAAAATTATAGAGGCAATAAATACAGCAAACTGTTCATGGTGAGTGGGAACCAGAGAGAGACTTTTCAAGAGCACATCCAGTGATCTAATTTCTTCCCACTGCCATCCGCCTCCTAAAGGTTCCACGGCATCAACAATAACACCACAGACTGACAAACAAGCCTTTGTCTAGTGAGCCTCCATCAGTATATCAGCTCCAAACCACATAAGCATCAAGCAGGCTAGTAACTAAAATGATCAAAGGCAGTTCTGAGCAAGCTTGTCTGTGCCTAAGCCATTGAAGCCACATCCTGATTGTTATTTGACAGTGTTTATAAAATATCTTCTTTAATATGCCCTTTGATTATCTACAGGCTAGCTTTAGCAAAATACACATCTCAGAGTCCATAACTTCGTGGTATAGAAACTAGTGAACCGGTGCATATGAAGACTTAAATGATAGTCTGACATATGTAAGTACTCACGCAATGCTGCCTATTAATATTATTGTATCCATTTAGATTGCTGGGAGAAGGATCACCATTCTCATAAAGTTTTAACTACAGTAGGTTCATAAGAAATATAAAAGGAGTCATTTTAACATATGGCGTTAGGATGAAGGTCAAAGGTCTAAGAAGAATTTTCTATCAGTTTATGGTACCTGTTAGTCTCCATCTGACGTCACTGTGATGTCCAATAGTGATGGGACAGTCCTGGCGTGTTCCCTAGGAGATGACAAAGCCCCGAGATGGGAGTAATTATATCTAACTAAAACCTTACCTTGAACAGATCTTCTCATTTTTGACTAATACCATCACATGATTATATATCTAGAAAGTCGAGTGGCTTTTACTGGTTCCTCTACCATAATCAAATTCATGAAATGATGTGGAGAACTTTTCATTTTTACCTGTGTTTGTTTAGAAATCAGATTGGATAAAAGTGCTTCCTGTTTCATCTCTGTAGACTTCCTTAACTACACATCTATTGCCTTCTCTACAGAAGAACAGTTGGAACCGTCTCTGTGGATATACGTGAACTGGGACAACTTCTTTTCTGTTAAAAATGATTTTGGAGATCTTCCTATTAAAGAAAGATTCCATTTTCTTCCAACATGAGGTTTTTTTAATTATTGTTTTTTTTTTTTCTTTTCTCTCCGTCACCCCATCCACCTTCCTTTTGGAAGATTCTCCTCTTTTACTGGGAGAATCTTTCCCCAAACTTCTATCCCTCTTACTAGAAACAGTTCTCCAACTCTAGCAGCCAAGGTTAAATGCTCTCTATCCCCTTAGGAGAAAACGCCTCATTTACTAGTGTATCCTTATGCATGCTTTGTGGCTGAAGGTTGCAGCATCAATGGAAGCAGGTTGCAGAGACCATGTGCAGCCAGCCTTCACTGTTGGAACTCATAAACTAAAGAAGGAAGTGAGTTCCCACCTGTGTTCAGAAGCTTAGGGAAGGCTAGCAATTATGTTTCTCTAGCAGTGAGCTACTATGTGACTAGTCATTCACTCTCATCACAGTGACTACTGTTTTGTTCAGAAGCTTAGGGAAGGCTAGCAATTATGTTTCTCTAGCAGTGAGCTACTATGTGACTAGTCATTCCCTCTCATCACAGTGACTACTGTTTTGTGGCACAAAGACCAAAAACAAGAGGAAAAGAAGTATTCCCATAGCTACACGTCACTGGAACACGCCAAGGAGAAGAGTTTTGCATCTTGCTTTATGTAGTAAGCTACATCGGATTTTAGACATCATTATATTTGCCACAGCCACATTTATAATGTAACTCCTAACAGACAAAAGAATGCGGTGTTTACGGAGAGCTTGTAATTGCTGTAATTATACCTGTATCCAACTCTGCTCTGAAGTGAAGTATCCCCCCAGGCAAATGAAGAAGAGGGTCATGAAGAAATTAACTCAGAAAGATTGGAAAGCTTGAGCAGCTCTGGCTGTGAAGGCATCTGAAACTTGACAGTCAGCTTCTTGTTAAACAGCAATGTCAAGCCGGTAAGTATCTAAAGGCTCCTTCTCTTCCTTCCGAGCGCTTTGCAGCATGGTATAATACTTAGCGAGATAGTACAAAACCAAAGCCAATCTCTCTAGCTGGGGGGAAGCCTGCATTTGCTACTCACATTCTTTTTAGAGTTTTCTTCCTGCTAAAATTATTGGAATACAAAAACAAGGAGTGGCTAAAGTGTTGGGAAACTACCTTCAATTGACAATTAGCAAATATTTAACAGGTACTATGAAACAAGCTGGGGAAACAATTTAAGGAGCCTCCAGAACACAATAGTTAAGAGGCCTGGGTCTGGAAAGCTTTCCAAGTTGACAGAAAGTCACAATCCATGACTGACCTTCACAGCACTGAGGTTAGGGAGAGGGTGGGGAGCCATTAGGAGCATGGGGTGGGTGAGTGGAAGAAATCACTTTTCCTTCGCTTTATTCCCATCCCCCACAGCCATTAAGAGACAGGTCAAAAGAGCAGAAGTTGCTAGAAAGTAGCAGTGTACGGGGAGCTGGGGACATGACCCCATGAAAGGACTGGATTCTGACCCTGACACTCCAATCTAGGACTCTGTGAAAGTCGGCACAGAAATGCCTTTCAGCACGCATTTGCCTTTCTTCCCAGCTATGTGTTTGTCTTGTGATGTTGAAGCATCCTCTTTCCGGCATCGAATGGCAGTAAAAAGAGAACCGCAGTGCAGAGATTTGAAACAAAGGAAAGAAGCTCCGTGATTTTTGAGCAGACAGAATATGGGGGAGTTTATACCAAATCAACAGTAGTAAAAGCAAGCATTTTAAAAAGATGCAATTAATAAATTAATTGTGTGTGTGTGTGTGTGTGTGTGTGTGTGTGTGGTGGGGTGTACGTGTGAGCATGCACTGTGCACATACACAGAGGCCAGAAGACCGTGTTGAATCGATCAGAATGGGACTTACAGGTGTTGGTAGGACTCTGACTTGTTATAAGGTTGCTGGAAACCAAACTCTAGCCCTCATGATTATATAGCAAGCACTGTCAACCACTGAGTCGTTTTTCCAGTTCCAAAAGAAACCATAAAAAATAACTTTATAAGTGGGACGCTAATATGTGCTAACATATTTCTACATGCCCAATGCAATTCATCATTTCTATTACTGGGAAGGCCGTTGAGGAATAAAACCTTAAACTTACTGAGTGATCTATCTGATACTTTGTACAGCCACATTTCTCTCTTGCTTTAGAATCTACAGCTGATGAATTTTTAAATTTTTTTGGAAGTCAACTTCTAATTCTAAAGGGATTATCTATGGATGCCTTATTTTTAAGTAATTTTAATAAAATGTTCGCTTCTTAGCTTTCTTATTTAATGGGGAAGTTTCAGCACTGAGAGATAAATTGATGACTATGCCCGATTTGGCTCCTACTATTTATGACCGACACCACTGACAGTTCTCACCAACAAATTCTTGACTAAACTTAGTTCGGGTTTCTATTGCTCTGAAGAGGCACCATGACCATGACAACTCTTATAAAAAAAAACCACTCAATTGGGGTGACTCGCTTACAGTTTCAGAGGTTCAGTTCATTATCATCATGATGGGGAACATGGCAGCAAGCAGGCAAACACAGTGCTGGGGCTCAGAGTGCTACATCTTGACTCAGGGGCAACAGGAAGTCAGCTGACACACTGAGTGAAGCTTGAGAAATGACCTCAGGTCCCACCCCCACAGTGACAAACTCCCCCAACGAGGCCACACCTCCTAATAGTGTCGCTCCCTTTGGGGCCATTTTCTTTCAAACCACCACAACTACAATACTTATTTTTCTGGGACATAGAGCTTGCTCTTTAGTTTATTTAATTTTTTTGAAACCATCTATCATATATTCTCATCTGTCTGTCTGTCTGTCTATCCATCCACCATCATCATCCATCTAGTGTTGTATGTGTATTTGGGAATGCATGCCTGTGCATCTTCTACAGTGTAGATATGATGGCCAGTTCACAAACTGTAGCCATTGGTTCTCCCCTTTACCATCTGGGTTCTCAGAACTACTTTAGATCTCATCAATCCTGACATCAAATGTCCATGACTGTTGAGCCATCTTGCAGGCCCTGAAGCTTGCTTCTTGATTTACTGAAATAGCAGCCCGAGCAGCCTTATCATGGACTCCATGAATGTGCTTGTCACACATTCTAGTGCTGCCCAAGAAGAGGAAGTAAGACTTAGAAAAGGAGGTGAGGCAGCAACAACAGTTCTGGCAAGCAGTGGAGGTGGGGCCGGGGTCAGTGGTACCAAGTTATTCCATTTTCTTAAGGTCTAAAGTGAAAGATTCAACCATTTCATCAACGAGAGCCTTCTGTTTATAGAGAAATTAGCCATCATTATAAAGGGACAATTCCAGGTGGGCAGGTATTTAGACAGAAGTGGGTTGAGAGAGAACAGAGGGATAGGAGAGAGGACAAAGCAGCAAGCAGACCATGCACCTTTTGGGCAATGAAACAGTATATGAAGAAAGAAGAGAAGCCTCAATTTCTGCATCTGAAAGATACTATTCTGTTGGTTACATCTTTTGATTTCTAGTTCAACAGTAATTTGATGCTCTGTGGAACATTTATTGACTTCTGCAAAACAGAAAGACCTCATTATTTTCAATCGATGAAAATATATGGAGAAGGAAGATAAGATTTAAAATAATGACAAAGGAGTAAGAAACTTAGGTTTAACTGGGTAGAAGAGGCACAACACTGGCTTTTGTTTTCTTGTGGATTCTGCCCTGGTTTATGCCTGCTCTAATCCAAATGACAGGATGAATGGGAGGCATTTGAACTGAGGGGATGGTGATGGGGAAGTCTTATCAGACTTTAGGTTTAATTTGGCTGGTTGTGAAAAGTTATGTGTGTGTGGGGGGGAGTGGGGTGGGTGATTTTTCTGGACTAAATCATGCGCATATCAGTGTATACATAGTATAGATAGTAAAGAAAAATAAAAGTCAGGGGTTTTCAACTTTATGCATAAAAAATTGGCTCACACATCTTAGATACAAAATATTGCAGACACAAGCGAAGCCTCTTTGTTTTTGACTCTGTTGTTACTGTCATCTTTAATGTAGCATTTGACATTCTTGTGTGCTATTCTGTGTTCTTATTACTTCAGTAGGCCTAACATTAAGAAAACATTTATTCATTATTATTAATTAATAATGTTAATAATATTAACACTATTAATGCTAGTTTTATATACTGATGTAGCCCAGGCTGGCCTCAGTCTCCTTTTGTAGCCAAGATGACTTTGAATTTATAAGCCTCCTTCCTGCTTCCACTGCCCGAGTGTCTGGATTATAGTTGTTATTTTTTGTTGTTGTTCTTGTTGTTGTGGTTTTTCTTCCACTTCTGAGGAGCAACCCTGGGTTTTGTGACTGTTAATGAAGTACTCTGCTAACTGAGCCACTATGTACTTCGTCATGGTTTGAGTACAAATGGCTCCCATAGTCACATAAGGAGTGGTACTCAGGAGGTAGTGTATTATCAGGCCTGCTGGAGTATGTGTGTCCCTAGGGGGTGAATCTTGAGGTTTCAGAAGCTCTATGCCTGCAGATTCAGAGGTAGAACTCCCAGCTACCTGTCTAGCATCACATCTGCCTGCAGGCTGCCATGCTTCCTACCATGCGATAATGGACTGAACCCCCGAACTGTAAGCCAGTCCCAATTAAATGTTTATAAAAGCTGCTGTGGTCATGAAGTCTCTTCACAGCAATAAAACCCTATCTAAGACAACTTCTTTTTAACTTGTTTAATCTTAATTGTTTTTTTTTAAGTTTCAGATCTGACAAATTCACCTGTAGTTGATTCATTATGGATATATCACAATTTAATTTATTCATTTGCTTTTTAGCTTTTTCAGTTGTATTAAAACAATGATGTTGAGAATACATGGACAAAATTTTCTTCCAGATATATGCCTAAGAGTGAAATTTATAGTTATTCAAAATGTATTTGTTGATCACCTGTTAAATGCCAGATACTGTTTTAGACCTCAGAAACTCAAAGATTCTCTTTTATTTTATTGAAGGAAATGTATGGTAAAATTAAACTAGAAACCATAGTATAGCAAAAGAGTTTATGGAGGAAAATGCCAGAGAGTGGACTTTTGTGGTGTGGGCAGGACACTCCCCCTTTTAACATAGGATAGATACAGGTCGTACCCTAAAGACAACGTCAAGAAAAATATGAAGAAAGAGCATTCCTAGCAGCAGGAGCAGAAGGCACAAAGACCCGCGATGAGGGAGGTAAGATCCCATGGTGGCAGAAGTAGGGGATAAATCAGAGAGGAGATGCTCCATTGTACTTGCCGGTGCAGTGTATTCAATCCCTGTGAGATATGAAGTCACTGTAGGCAATGCTGTGATGACAACTCCATTATAAAGAACTGTGGTGGTTGTCATGTGACGGCGATGAACAAATGTAGACCCAAGTAAGTCCATTACAGGGCCATGCAAGTATCCCAGGAAAGATGGTGGCTTGGGCTAGAGAACTGGAAGCAATGGAGAGAAGAATCAGACTTTGGTGATTGCAAGGGGAGAAAGAACTGGGTTGCTGGATGGACCAGAGATGGAGTGTGAGAACAGGAGGGGTCAAGGGCGACTGCAATAATTTCCCTTGACTTCTAGAAAGGAAGTTTTGATATTTTATAGTTGATATAATTAAACATCCACAGAGATGTCATATAGAGATACATACATACATATATATATATATATATATATATATATATATATATATATATATATATATGTACATCCTAAACTCACTGGTTATTTTAAAACTGTGCTCCAAATTATTTGTAACTATGTTCCATGTTGTAGTAACAGCAAATATAATTGTCAATTATTTTTATTTTGTTAATCTGATGATATAGTGCTATCTCAATCTGTATCTTCATATTTACAACCTGCTGGCTAATGGTGTTATTGTCATATTTTCCCAAACCATCACAGTCCACAGATGGGCTTGTACCCCATCCAGATACCCTTCCTAAGATAAAGATCCATGCTATGTTTTATTGTGATTGTCCTCGAGGGAATGGAAATAGCCACAGACATTGCTGTGTGAATTTCATACGGGTAACCTTGTTGCTTTGGCTTTTGATAAGGATCAAGGTCTTGTTCATGTTAATTACTTGAAGGCACCGGAGGTGCTGAGTTTTAATTATAAAAAGAAAGAATTTAATTAATCATAATTACATATATTAAATACAACTTTACAAGGCTAATAGGGATAACCTAATAGGCATCAATTATGAGGAACTGCATCTGAAATATTGAAGCACACACCGGATCTCTTTTTCCTGTAATAGTTAAGTGTTTTGTGATAGTTTGAATGTAAGTAACCCCCCCCCAAACTTATAAGGATTGCCACTATTAGGAGGTGTGGCCTTGTTTGAGTAGTTGTGGCCTTGCTGGAGCAAGTCTGTTACTGTGGGGTGGGCTCTGAAGTCTCCTATGCTTAAAGTGCATCCAGTGTGCACACAGATTCCTTCTGCTGACCATGGATCAAGATGTAGAACTCTCAGCTCCTTCTCCAGCACCGTGTCTGCCTGCGTGTAGCCGTGTCCCACCATGATGATTATGGACTGGACCTCTGAAACTGTAAGCTACCCCAATTAAATGTTTTCCTTTGTAAGAGTTGTGGTCATGGTGTCTCTTCACAGCAATAGGAACCCTAAAAGACAGCATTTGAAATTAGTTTTTCCTTTCATATAAGTTTACCTTACAATTATCTGAACACGAAAATGTATAGACCACTGTTCATGAGTAGAAGGCATAGTTTTCTTTATAGCTATTAAGTCAAGAATATGTACACTCTTTCAAGTTTATGCTGACTAATTGTTGTTAATGTACTGAACAAAAGGAGGCTCAATCATGAAGAACTGGGGCTTTTCTTTATGTAGAAAATATTCTAGAAATATCACACTTCGATTTCTTTGAAAATATTTGGAATATTATTTCCTCCATGCCTTGATTTTTAAGCATGGTAGTTGCCCTCACTTCTGGCTCTGAGGCTGTCAGTGAGCCAGAAACAGCCATTCAGTGGTGAGGCCTTCCTGTGGACCCAGACCACAGGATAGGGAATAAGAGCACCTGGCTTGCATTCCAGACTCTGAGATTAATTAACCATTTTTTATTACTTGATGCATTATTGTATAGTTTTGTTTCTTAGGCCTCTTAAATTTAAGCAGTCTAAAAAATACAATTGTCCTTTTTTTTAACATTTACTGATAATTGACAATAAAACTTTATTTTAAAAGAGTAAAAAAATAAAAATAAAAAACAGGTCAAGACCCAGAAGCTGCAAAATCAAAGCTAATGGAACATCAAGGACCCTGTTCTGGGAGCCAGGAGGCTTGAGTTCAGTCTTTTTTTTTCCCCAGTGTTTATATAATAAGCACAGACCACAGCCTTCCATGAAATACTTATCCACTCAAAAGCTGAGAGCAGAGAACCATGGAAAGTGGTTGGTGTTGGGTACCCTGTCCCTACGTTCCTCTGAAGGCTGAAAAGGAGGAACATTGGGACAGAATGTAAATGGAGAAACGGATGATGTAACAGTTCAACATGGATGAGACCAGAGAAACAGCTCAGAGATTAAGAGTCCTTGCTGCTCAATAAGGAGAACCAGAATTCAGAACCCATCAGATGCTCACAGAAGTCTTCAATGGCCTCTTTTGACCTCTATGGGCAACACACACACTCACCACGTGTGCACATACACACACACAGACCAATACACTGAGCCATAATCACCTACACATAAACAAATGAAATCTTTAAAAATTTTAAATTAAAATTGCTAACACATGACTTACATAGCATTTGAATACCATTTAGACATATTTTCTCTTTCCTTTACTTGTGGAGATTTTTCTGGCTGTGGAAGAATAAAGGAGAGAAGGGGCACCACTTTCACGTCTTATCTGTGACATGTGCGGTGGTGGAGGGTGTTAGTGTTTAAAGTAGGAACAAGGAGCGTGGCTTCTCACTGTTGTTCCCCTAACCCCTCTCAGCTGGGGCTCCTTCACCTAATTTATTAGGATGATAATTCTCAGGGTTTTCCTTCTGTTTTGTATTCTAATACAGAGTTTCACCATATAGTTCTGACTGGCCTGAAATTCACTATTTACGTCAGTCTGGCTTTGAACTCAAAAGAGTTCTCTGCTTCCCAGTGCTGAAATTACAGGCATTGCTGCCACATCGAGCTCAGGGTTTTGAAGCAGTCTCTATTCAGGCCCTATTTCAGGGTCTTTAATGAGGCTCTCTAGCAGGTCTGTAGGCTAGCTCTGTCATTGGATCAAACTGTTTCCTTATCTTGAATACAGTAAAATACAGCACCAAATTTCTGCCTCATTTCTTCAGAACTGAATAGATATTCCTTGTACTCCTATGTCCTTCTGAAGCTGTGGTCTTGCTGTTCATTTGCTTATACGATTGAAAAGTCCTGTTTCTTACTGAGCTCTAGCCCCAACCTCTGCATTCTGGCACCTGCTGCCATAACTGCCAACCGTGCATACTTTCCTCTGGTCTGCCACCCAGCCACACCCTGTCCCTTCCCAGGATAGCTGCCAACTTCTCAATACAATGGGCCCGCACATTCATCAATCAGTCTCCTTTGGATTTTTGCCCACTGATTGCTTCAGATTGCTTGACACTCCCTTCCATTTCCCAAGACAATCAGCTACTTCTGGATCCTGGAGAAGACGCTCTGTCAACCCATTAGGTCTCATTAATATGTAGGTCAGTGTCCCCAGACTGATGCAGGCTGAGGTGAGCTCTAGTGCCCCCGTGTGAGCACTTTTTACTAAAGGTTTTCTTCCTTACACATAATGGCCTTCACAGAAGATTTTCCACAAAGACCATTGCATGTCTTTTGTGGTCAATAAAGTTTAATGATCTTGGAGTTTGGTGTACTTCCAAATGCACGATCAAGATGACCACGGTCCATAGAACAGGAATTAAAACAAAACACCCTACCTCATAAATAAAACAAAAATGAACTCTCAAAGATACAAAATGTTCAGTTAACTAAACAATGGACCATGAAGCATTTTACCCAAGATTTAATGACTGCAGGAGACAATTCGCTATGTCTAATGAGCTTTGGTCATTGGTTTTGGTACACTGGGGATGACATGAGACAATCGCTAGTAATACTGTCCTACTAACTAAATTAATGTCTAAACCCAGAAAGTCCCACCCCCCCATCCTAAGAATCCCAGGCGTGATTTTGTTGTACTATTAGAATTACCAAACGGCCAAGTGAACTTTAACACGAAATCACGGCCTTCTTATTTGATTGAGTTCTTTGGTGCTAAGTGGAGTGCTTTAGTCAGTTTTGAAAAGCGATGTATTTGCTATATAATGCTGTTGGAAGATGCTCTTTTGGGCATACATGTAAATTGGACCATATAGTTTCAAAACCAGTAGCACTGTTTTGAATTGCATATGAATATACTTCTCACCGATTATTTGTTTCTAAAATCAATAGTTTTTTTTAAAGCCTGACTAGAATCTGAAAGAAACAACTTACTTTAGAAAATACATAAATGCAGATTACAGAACAGCCCAGTAAATGCATTAAGAAGGTTTCTACTGCCCCCTGCTGTCAGATTCTTAAATATATCAAAAATTCCAGTAAAAATCAACACCAAGGAGCAGGGAAATAGCACTCATGTTGAGTTCTGAGCAATGGTGGTGAGGGAAGGACCACAGCTGGCGATCTGTGCATGAGCACACACAGGAAGACCCAAAGGATGAAGTCTATTTTGACTTGCCGACACCCTTGTCTACCTCATTATTTTCTAAATTAAATTATTTGAATTTGCTTTTACACATTCACAGGGTTTGAGCACTGGCTGTTCTTCCGGAAGACCTAGGTTCAAATCCCAGCACCCACATGGCAGCTCACAACTGTCTGTAACTCCAGTTCCAGGGGAATTGATACCTTCATACCAATGCACATACAATAAAGTTAAACAAATTATAAAAAAACCATTCAAATAAATCAACGAATACTTATTTTTATAGTTCAATCCTGACTTGCAATTAAGAAATGAGATATAATAAAGAGACCTGGTAACACGAGGTGCAAGGCCATAGTAATTCATTATTGTTTTACATATGGTTTAATTCAATCATCATAAAATAGAATGCGATTCCTTATTACACTTTCCATGTCAAGGATGAAGACACTAAGTACCAAATGTCCTCATTTAAAGGACAGAACAAGTCCAAGGAAGACTTCTGATTGCAAGCCCTGCAATATTGTCGAAGGTTCCTCTCCTAAACTTTCTGTGCACAGAAGGTACACATCTTATAATTTAGAAGGAAGAGTTTATAGAAATCATAATAGTCATGGTTTGAGGCTTTTTTGACCCTAGGTCTGCACTGCCATCTTTGACCGGGCCCTGCTCTGGTGTCCAGGGCTAAGCTCAGCTGTGCTCTGGACTTGGCTTATTGTTCTTCCAGACAGAAATTCTCCCTACTCTGGTTGCATCGCTTTGGAGATGGGGGTGTTGTGTTTGTCCTTAGTCAATTCGGCAATTTGGTCAATGCCTTGGACTGATGTCTACATGGGGTTCATCTCTGCTTGATGTCCATAAACTTTCCACTCTGCACCTCTGAGGAACTTATAACTTTGGAATAATTTTTACCTTCTTCAGTGACTCATGACCAAAAACACTTTTATTCATACTTTTGATAAATCATTTTCACATTTTACACCCTCTAGGTTCTGTAAAATCTGGACTCCTCTATAACAGCCTGCTAATACTTTTCATTGCCTCGTCCAAGCCCATTTGCCTTTTCTTTGAGTACACAGATTGGCCTCTGACAACTGGTAGTGCTGGTTGCTTGGCAAGCTTTTTTTTTTTTTTTTTTTTTTTTTTTGTCTGGCAGGTTTTTGGGAAATTCTACTACAGAAAACAGAAGGCTAGCCATCTAAGAACCCGCTCTTCTTCTCCCTGAAGTAGCACTGGAAGTCAACAAAAATCACTAGACCTTCATAATAAAAGAGTTCTTACCTGACTCGGGGCGTTGGGTTTCCAGTGACCCTACACTCCAAATAAACTCTGCTTCCTTCAGCGACTTCTTGGCTCCTCAGCTTCTGGATGAAGCGAGGGGCAGAAGGCAAGTGACGGGCTTTCTGGGGCTGTGGGTGAGGGATGTGGGTGTGTGCCAAGGCCTCTTCCGGGGCTTGTTGGGCCTGGTAGCAAAGGCTGCCCTGGGCTAGCTTGACCTCTGCTTCCATCTCCTGTTGGTCTAGCTGTTCTCCAGTGGGACTCTGACTGGCCGAGGGACTTGTCAGAGTTGAAGGCTGATTTTTAGGAGACAGATACCCACTGTCTGGTGATGAGGACTCACCATTTGGGCTTCTGTTTCTTGGCTTCGCTGCCTCTCTAAATATAGAAGTCAGCTCCTCAATGAAACTCGCCGCCTTGTCGCAAAGTTGGTTCTGGGAGCCGTCTTTGCTTTGTGGGGTAGCTTTGGGCTTTGCACTTGGATTGGGAACTTTTGCACCTCGTTTTTCAGCCTTGCGGAGGCTCCGGATGTAGCTGGGGCTGGCCAGCAGGGGTGATACCCCAGGTTTTCTCCTTGAAGCTGGGGAAGTGATCTTTTCAGCATGCTCCCCTGCCAGAGGCTGGACAGGTGCTGTCCTGTTATGCTGAGGTCCTTCTGAGGGAGTCTGCTCGCTGGATTTGGTCTCCTCGTGGGAAGGAGTTTTGCAGAGGCTTTTAGGAGATTTGCTGAAAATCTGCGAGATCTCCTTTTCAGAGTCAAAGTCTTCAGTTTCAGAGTTGTCTATAGCTCTGCGGGCCAGGTCGAGACTTTTGTTTATTTCTTCCTGGCTGAGAAACGCAGAGAGCCCTGGGAAGAAGTCAGCACTTTTGCCCTCTTCCTGCATGTCTGATAAGGAATCATAGAAGGAGTCATGGGAGGAAGTCTCTGACATTTTTGAGCAGCCTTCACACACACGGAGGCACAGGAAACCTGCGTTCTTGTTTTCTGAAAAGCATCATAGAATCTTCATCAGTGCTAATAATCCTGATTTGTTTTATATCCCTAGTAACACTCTATCGAAAGAAACATGAGGGTGAATCAATAAAACAATCTTCTTTATTCATGTGTTCACAATTTAAGACTAATTAATTATTTATTTTAGTTTTTTTTTCCTCTGAGACAGATTTCTCTGTAGCTTTGGAGCCTTGTTGACCATGTTGGCCTCAAACTCACAGAGATCCACCCGCCTTTGCCTCCCCAGTGCTGGGATTAAAGGCACGTGCCACCACCGCCCAGTATTTATTTTAGGTTTTTAAGATAGTATCTTGCTATGCAGCTAGCTTGGCCTTGAACACGTAATCTTGTCTAGGCTGCCAGGTCTGAGGTCTACAGGCGAGGGTTACAATGCCTGGCATGGTTTGTAATTACAGGTTAACATACACCCTGTAAGGAGCACAAAGCATCACAGTAACTACTAGCTAATGATTCCAGGAAGATGAGGTCTTCAACAGGCACACAGCTTACACTTATACACATGTAGGGGGCTGTTTTTTGGGCCCCTCCCTCATCACACACCTCCTCAGGGGTCTCATTTCAACAATGCTTTCAGATAAGTACTTGATAATATTAGTAACTCTGACTGTCCTAATTTGATTTCTGTTGCTTAATAAGCCCTATGAGCAGAAGCAAAGTGGGGAGGAAAAGGTTTGCTTGGCTAATGGGTCAAAATCATCATGGTGGGAAACCAGGGCAGAGCCTTAAGCAGGAACCTGGAGACAGGAACTGAAGCAGAGACCATGAAGGCTGACTTGTTTTCCATGGCTTGCTCTGCTCACGTTCTTACATGGCGCAGGACCATTGGCCAGTAGTAGCTCTACCCACAGTGGGCTAAGCTTTTCACATTAATCATAAAACAAGAAAACGACCATAGGCCAACCTGATGGAGTTATTTCCTCAATTGAGGTTGCTCTGATTATGTCAAGATGACAAAGTTAATCAGCACACTGACTTTACTCATATGGCCCTATCCACAAAAGACAATTGAGTAATTTCAATTTTTATCCATTTAATAACTATAAATAGAAATACCAAATAGTTTTATATTTATAATGTATTTATGTCTTAATAAGTTGTCTCATCCTTTCTTTGTGTGCTGTCATCTTCATTCATATTTGTTCATTCAACACTATTCTAACAGATGCTTACTAACATCCAGGCAAAATAATCAAATATAAAACAAATATACATGTAAGATTTTGTTTAGCAAATTAATGATGAGACCATGAAGAGTTTACCACCATTTCAAAGAAGGTGCTAAAGACTAGATATATGCAAGTGATTATGAATATTTAGATTTGTTGGTGGACTTCCAACCGGATAACGTCTATAGATCAATAAAATACAATGTTTGGAGTCATACAGAAAGCAATTCAGTACTATTTTCACCATAAAAAAATGTATATCTGTGAACAAGTGTAATCTTCATTGCCAACAGATTTCTACAATGTTAAGATTTATAAGATTGCCTAAAGATAATGCAAAGCATAGACATGCAAGGCATAAATATCCCAGTAGAATCAAATATCTAGCAGCAGAGCCCACCCAGTATTTTATTGAAAGTGTTTATTAAATACCTATTTAAGAACCAGTTATCATTTGTCCTGAGAAAGCAGGTTGGTTTGCTTAGCACAAAGCTCCTAAATATGATCATTGAGTATTATTGATAACATTTGAGCACACTCAGCTCTTAATGTGAGGAGGAGCAATATCAAAAACAGTGTGAACTTAGAAAATTCAAGAAGATTGGAAGGGAGAGGAATATTGTGCTAAATATATGCTTGGGTACTGTGTTGTTTAGGTTTATTTCATCTTTGATACATGTAATTAGAATTATGGGCGAAGAGAGAGCCTCATTTGAGAAAATGCCTCCCTAGGATCTAGCTGTAGGCAAGCCTGTAGAGCATTTTCTAGATTAGTAATTGATGTGGGAGGGCTGAGCCTATCTGTAGCTGTGGGTTCTATAAGAAAGCAGGCTGAGCAAGCCACGAGGGGCAAGCCAGTAAGCAATACTCCTCTTTAGCCTCTGCATCAGCTCGTGTACTGACTTTCCACAGTGATGGGCTATCACCTGAAAATGTAAGAGGAATAAATGCTTTCCTTCCCAAGTTGCACTTGGTCATGGTGTTTCATCATAGCCATAGAACAGGATCTAAGACGTGTACAACGGCCAAACTGATTGTATTTTCACTTGTTTGAAATTTTCTTTTTCCTTGAAAGAAAAGCCAATATGGTTATGGTCCATAAAAAAATAAGGTTTTATTTAAGTTATTGAGCTCAGGACTAGAAGAGATTGTCTGCCACATCTAGAACAAGGTAAGATAAAAATCCATGTAGATCAGGAAAAATAAAATTTTGATTCTTGAAGTGACACACTTGAGATTTGAACTGGGTGTTTTCATAGATATGACTATCTGTGTTTAATTTAAAATGTGTTTAGTGAACATCAACACCTGCTAAGGAACACACACATGTACATATGTTTCTTTGAAAGGACAAGCTTTTGCTTTCATAAATTCAGCAGATATGATTCAGTAATAAAAACATATATTTAATGTACCAAGTACATGATAAAAGAAAAATAAACTATTATAATACCATCTAGAAGGAAAAGAATGTTTCATAGGAGAAATGAAGCCGAAAGAATGGCACATGGTGACTGAGCACAGAGATGATACACACAGGGTTGCAGGCTTTTGCAATAGCATGGGTCAATTTATTAAATTATTTTATGATGTGTGCAGAGACATATCTTTTAAGAAACAAGTTCTGTTTTGATTTGAGCCTTTTGTACTTGAGGAGTCTCTGGTCTTCCTTAAAGGCAATATCAGATACTGGTCTATAGCTCAGGGAAGGAGCAGAGCTGGGCTGGGAATCCTTCAGTCATAGGATGAAAAATGCTGTCAAGACAAAAAGGAGGAAAGAAAAAGAATTCCCCAGAGCTCTTGTAGAAAACAGAAGAATTGGGAACCCTGGAAACTGGAAAAGAAGGTATCTCTTGGAAGAGACAGTGACCTTTTGGCTATAGCAACTGGGAACACTAGTAGTGCTAGAAACAGTTTGGGTGTCTGCAACAGTGACTGAAGCCAAGACTCCTAGAAAAATATAGAAAGTACAGATTGTACTTGCCTTCATTGGCTTGGATATTCACAGAGAAGAGAAAAGACATCAAGAAGGTAGTCCCAGAACCTAAAGGTAGACTCCAGTGAGAAGAAAGAAGTGTTTGTATCTCTTTTTTTGTTGTTTTTAGCATATAGCATTAAATGTGTTTAAATGTTAATGGAATTATTGAGCTCACAGGGGGACATGAAGCATGTGTGTTAAGAAGTGAAGATGCCATTGTGTTTAAAGATTTGAGGAGATTATAATACAAAGGGGATACTCAGCTTCAAAGGAGAAGACTGGAGAGGAGAGGAGAGAGAGAGAGAGAACTAGAGAGAGCGAACTAGAGAATGAATATCTGTATAAATCTGTAACTTTAAAAAAATGGCCCTTAGCTTGAAATTGCTATGCAGTTGAGAATTTACATGGACAGGAGATTCTTGTAATATTGGTCAGGAAAGGAAGGAGGTCCTGGAAGGATGATTTACTGGCAGGGGTGGGGTCATAACTGAAGTTGGATGTGATGTATCTATGGTGTCATTAATTGGAGTGACCAGGATATTCTCTCTAACAGAGCTCGGCAGTCCAGGGACAGGTCTAGGGACATAAGACCCAGGTCTTAACATTCAGGTGACATGGAAGGAGAGTGGGCACAGCCAATGAGAAATCGGTATTGCATTGGGATTCCTGGGCGGAAGTTTGATTTTAAGATTAAGGGTCTAAAGACCCAGTGGGATAAAGTAAGTGTGCAGTGAGAATAATGAAGAGAGGAGCTCAGGATGAGGTATGGGGCAGGGTGGTGCTGTTCCTTATCTTAGTGGTGTAGGAGGTCCTTCTATATTTGTGTTACTTTCATTGGTTGAATAAAGAAAACTGCCTTGGCCTTTTGATAGGGCAGAAAATTAGGTAGGTGGGGAAGACTGAACTGGTGTGAGAGTTAGCCAAGAAGAGGCTAGATATAATGGGCCAGGCAGTGTTTAAATTAATACAGTTTCTGTGTTGTTATTTCAGAGGCTAAGCTACCCAGGTGGTGAGATGTGACCTGCTCTTCCTCCATACTACAAAGTGGTGCTCCAACGTGGTCTACTAACTTTATGTAAAACCTGAGAGGGCTCTAATATGTATATATTCCATACTTTCTTCATCCATTCTTCCATTGAAGGGCATCTAGGTTGTTTCTAGGTTCTGGCTATTACAAACAATGCTGCTGGCCTGGGTCTGAAAAAGCCTGGGATAAAACCGGACTCGCTGAACACAGCGGACAATGAGGACTACTGAGAACTCAAGAACAATGGCAATGGGTTTTTGATCCTACTGCACGTACTGGCTTTGTGGGAGCCTAGGCAGTTTGGATGTTCACCTTACTAGACCTGGACGGAGGTGGGTGGTCCTTGGACTTCCCACAGGGAAGGGAACCCTGATTGTTCTTTGGGCTGACGAGGGAGGGAGTCTTGATTGGGGGAGGGGGGGGAAATGGGAGGCAGTGGCAGGGAAAAGAGAGAAATCTTTAATAAATAAATAAATAAATAAAATGTAAAATAAATTCTCTTAAAAAAACCTAAGAGGGCTTGAAAAGGAATTCTAGAAACACAGAAAAAAACTGAGTTTAACACAGCTTTTTGCTGTTTGCTGGGGCGTGCAGCAGAGAGATTTCCTGACTCAGTAATAGCAGCAGGTAAAAAAGCTGCATCATTTTAAAACGTGGCTTCCTGGGCCCTGCAGCCAGTGTACACTCGGGCTATGGAGCCTTTGTGGGCCTGGGTATTTGTGTGCCCACTCGGGGTTGGGAGGAAAGTGGCTGAGACCATGCCTGTGACTCGGCGCTCCCTGCCTGGGCAGGCAGCAGGATCAGGTCTACTAGCCCCCGTGCATGAGCAGGAGAGCACGGTGGATTTCTGCCATCATACAGAGAGATGTTTCCAGGCTGCACAGTGCTCTGCCTGGCAGATTTGGCTGTAACTCAGATAAAAAGCTCATTCTCAGAACTGACTGTGGCTCCTACCTGGAGGTGAAAAAAAAAAGCCGCACAGTTTTGAAACGCCGGCTTTCCAAGCTATGTTCCTAGTGCGGAGTCTGTCTCTTGCAGGAGACAGAGAATTTGGATGGTGTTTTGTGAGTGAAATGCTACAGCTTGCTTGATGACAATGTGTACTGCTGTGTGCTTGGAACTGTGTGTGGCTGAGGGGCACCAAATGGCTCTGAGGCAGGAACAGCTCTGGCTCTGCTCTGCCGTCCTGAACTGTACTGAACTCAGGCAGGACTATAGTAATTATCATAATAACAGTGCAGTTAAGGTTTAGATTGGGCAGGAAACAGGTGGTACCGTATTACCCCTACATAGTACAGCATAAGTTTTTAAGAAGCACTTAGTATTTTAAGGAGTGCTCCTGGATAGTAAAGAATTACAGATTCACAATAGGACAGATTCAGACATAAAAGACCTCTAAATGGGTCACCGTGCTAAATAAACATATGTAGGCTTGAAAGAAAATAAAAGAAGTATAGAAAGTCATAGAATAAAGTTAGTGGTTTAAAAAAACGGGTAAAGTCTTTAAAGAGACAGAGTAAAGTAATAGAGTAAAAAAATTGAGCCACATAAAAATGGATAATTCACAGAGATTCTGGATTATGTGTATTATTGTATTTTCTTTCAATTTTTTGACTGTGAAGGAGATAAGTACAGAGAGACATTTCATTGCGTGGTCTGCCAAGCTAAACCAGCATATATGTTCTAATGGTATCATAACTTCAGAATTTGGGTCTAAGGATATGATACTTTGGAAAAGAGGTTCTTTTGTTTTCACAGAAGATGAGACCGTGTGAATTGATTCTAGACCAATATGGTATGATAGACCACATCCTCCTGAAAGGTTGCCATAAACACCCTCAGAAAATTACTTCACCCAACTGGTGACTGAGATGAAACTAGCATATAGGATACACCAAGAAAGACCTGATTAACAGCACCCCCATTCAGCACAAAGCAGTTTGGAGAGAAATAACTGTACCCATATTCCCAAATATTGTTTATAAATGTTCTTTTACATTTAAAGGGGGGATATAATATAGATATGAATAATTTACACTGGTATAAATTTTGCTTTGTTGATATAAATTTAAGACCAATTTGTTATATGTATATGTATTTCTGATCTTGATTAAGGTATTGTGATTGTGTAGTTCATTTAAAAATGTAATGTATAATTAGGAAATATAGGTTGTTAATGGATAATTCTCAATAATAATCAAGCTTGTAGTCATATTAGTTAGATTTTCTAGATATATAGAGATATATTTCAGTTAGATAGGCATTCTTCATATCTTTCAAAGACTACAGAATATGGCATCTAATGTTTAAATAACTTAGGGTTTTTCATGACAATGAGACACTTCTGTTCCTGGCAGCATCAATCTACTTCCTGAGGAAGATGGGCATCGAAGAGTCTCCTTATAGAGTTTGCTAGCCATTTGGGCAAGAAAATGCTCTTGCCTGGACTGTTGCATAAACTAGACAGGAAGAACCCACAGAGAAAGAGGGGACTGCTGAACTTGCCTAAAGATGAGATGATCCTTCAGGGTTCCTGTTTCATGAAAGAGTCTGCGAGACATTCTGCAGGATACAGAAGAAAGTGACTGAACTGTCTTTGAATTTTCCTCTTTCATGAAAATGTCTGCTGGATACTATGGGCCTGTAGGCTGAAGGTGGATGCCACAACAGTACAAAAAAACTTTGAGTGACTCTCCAGGCAGTGAGATGTCTCTGTCATTTCTAGAGTTTTGGAAGTTGCTTACTTCTTGTTTACTTAGGTAATATTATGTCCTTCTGGAGTCTTTGATAGAGTTGAAGAAAGGTTAATTATAATTATAGTTTTCCTTTGTTATGATAAAAGATAAAATAGATATAAATATTGTAATTGTAATTCTTGCTTGATAACTGTTTTGTTATATGTAATTTTACTATGTTAAAGTGAAAGCCTTTTTTTTTTTTTGCTTAAACGGAAAAAGGGGAAATGGTGTAGAAGGTCCTTCTATATTTATGTTGCTTTTATTGGTTGAATAAAAAAAACTGTCTTGGCCTTTTGATATGGCAGAAACTTAGATAGGTGGGGAAGACAGAACTGGATGCTGGGAAGAAGAGCAGAGTCAGAGAGCCACCCACCATGAAGCTGCCAGGTCAGACATGCTGAATCTTCCCTGGTAAGCCACGACCCGATTATTAGAAGTGCGTTGAATCAAGATGTGAGAGTTAGCCAAGGCAGTGTTTAAATTAATACAGTTTCTGTGTTGTTATTTCAGGGGCTAAGCTAGCCAGGCGGTGGGATGTGACCCACTCCCCCCATACTATATCTTAGAGAGAGAGCTTTTCAAACTGAATCTTGGTTTCAATTTTTAAAATAAAAATGCTATTTCTTTTTAAGTTAATAAAATAAGGTGTATGGTGTGACAGTTACAGTAGCCTGTTTAAAGTGTGGGATTGGAGATGTGAAAGGGATTTATATGGTGGAATTCCTATAATGACCAATCATTACAATAGGCTTATCATCTCGTGCAGTTCTATTTTCTTTCCTTCTTGCTGAGAACACTAAAATTTACCCACTCTGCTGAAGATAGCCTAGGATTATGTTACATACAGCCTTTTTTTGGAATAGTGTCAGTGTTGAGTAGTTGAAACAGTAGCATATACATGTGTATACACACACACACACACACACGCATGTATATTCCATAAAAGGTAGAAGTTTATCTAGATTTTTGTTTTTAAAAATTGTCCACCACTAAGAACATTAGCTACATAATGAATTCATACATAAAAACTAATAACAGTCAATGGCGACCTTACTAAAAGTCATGATTAATGGTAGACCGCTCACCTGGCATTGCACCAAGAATCAGTGTGTAGACTATTTTGCTTATGATTCTCACAATAAGCACGAGGCTTGAAAGAAGAAGACAGGCAGATCTGCATAAGAGAGCCAACACTCAGTCCTGCATGGTTGTGCATGCCTGTAATCCAGCACCCAGAAGGTGGGAGGCAGTGGCAGGAGGAACACAGCAAGTGTAAGCCCAGCCTGCACTACAGAAAAAGTTCCAGGCTATCCAGGGATCCACACTGAGATTCTCTGTCTCAACATCCTTCTCCTCAAAAGAGAACCAAGAGTCCAGAGCTCAGTGTTCACCATGTACTTTAGCAAGATTACGTTATAGTTTTGCAGGCAAGATAAAACACGTATCATATTAATACAACAAGTTCCATCCATCACTAACCCCCTTACAATTTAGTATAAGAGGAGCATATTGTAATGTGTTTTAAAGCTTCAGGGAAATATTATATAAGGAAGCTTAAAGCCAACTGAATGATGAGAAGTAGCAGATTCTCATTGTCAAATGGGGAGTGTTTGCTGCAGGCACACATGATCTCACCTGCTTACTGACTCGTGTTTTGGTTTTAAAGAGGAATCACCTGATGGGCTGCAGTTGTCAGGATTAGGTGCCATTTAAAAACTGCTTACACAGTGAAAAGCGAAATAATAGCATGATTGCATACCGGCTCCATATTTCATTTCCAGCACTGTTGTTGCTGCTGGAGTATGTACACGGTCTAGGAAAATGCTCGCTCAACATGGAAGAGCAAGAGAGATTTCCAGATGGCTCGAGTTCCCTGGAAAATTGTGCTTCAGGGACTTTTTGTGTCAGTCAACACCCCAGAATAAGAAAGGCATCTTCAAAAGGAGAGATATACGGCTGCAAACGTCTCCCTCATTCCCTCAGGAGTCTGTTGGATGCTGAGACATGTTCTTTTCAATCCAGGGCTGTGATGAGAGAGGCAGGCTAGGAGGCAGACTGAGAAGATCCACCTCTGTTACTTTTGCTCAGTAAAGAGAGAAGGAGAGAAACAGCAAAAAGAAACAGTCAAGCATTTCTCCTTCAGTGAGCAGCACAGAGTCTTGCGGAACAGAGGGATCCCCTGTAGCTCGTGACCTTTTCTTCCTCCAGCTGCTTCCTTTTTAGGAGTTTGAGTTGCCTGGAATGCCTTCCTTCTCTCCATCCACTCTCAGTTCTCTTTAGCTTAACTGTCATCTCTCCTAAAACTCCCCCAAGCCACAATTCTTCTCTGATCTCTTGTAATATGTGCAGTTCTAGGTTTTCCCCACAGGGGAAATGACTGCTCAATGGCCCTGTCCACGTTACTTGTCTCATTAAGATACTGTGGATTCAGTATTCACTGAGTTGTCCTCCTGGTACTATTCTGTTTTTGTGTTTCTTTCATTTCTCTGTCTAATCCACACATCTCTACCCTGGAACATACAAATCTATCAAGGCTGGACCCTGAAAATCCACACACTTTCACATTTTCAGGAACTTTTATACACTATCCATTTTGCTTAAAATGCCCTCTCTTGTATCTCTCTCTTCTGCTTTTCTACCCAGTTCACCAGTTCAAAGGATTTGCTTAAATTCTGTTTCCTTTGAAAAGTTTCTAGAATTCTTTGGTTAGTACGGTTTGATTCTGGGTACATTGAAGCATATTTTAGCATTGCATTTGTCTTAATATGAGTATATATTTCTTTCTTTTTTTTCCTTTCAGTCCCAGGCATTGAACCTAGGGTTTGAGTGTGCTAGGCAAGCATTCTATCACTGAGTTACACCTCTAGTCCCAAATAAATGCATAGAGATGTTGGAGACCCTTTCCTCCCTGAGGGATGAGCATCATGAAGGCAGGGATGGGACTGGAGTCTTCCCAGGGCTAACGCCTACCACACTGGATCATAGCCTGCAATGAGGAAAACCTCAGGAATCCCTAGTATTGCAAACACGTTTTGAGCTTTGTTTGGGGATTGTGGGGAGAAAGAGGGAGACACAAAGGCAGGGGCCCAGAGCTCTGTTGTTGTCTCCCCTGCTCTCATGACCAGAGCCCCACTGTAGCATTTCAAATCAGATCTTCATTAAGTGGTCTTCTCCTGTTGTCCCTGAATTTTAAAACTTTGCTAATATGTTATCTCCATTTACTTCTTTGTGTGATAATATGCGTGTGTGGAGGTCAGAGGACAGCTACTGAGAGCCAGTTCTTCCTTTCCCCACATGGCTTCTGGAGATCAAACTGAGGTCGGCAGGCTTGGAACCCTGAGCCATTCCCTGACCCAAAAAACTCATTTCAAGTGTCACATATAGACATTAAAATGTCCATGTAGCCTGGCGATGGTGGCACCCATGTCTTTAATCCCAGCACTTGGGAGGCAGAGGCAAGTGGATCTCTCTGAGTTCAAGGTCAACCTGGTCTACAGAGTGAGTTCTCTGCAACAGCCAGGGCTACTCAGAGAAATTTTATCTTGAAAACCAAAACCAAGCCAAAACAAGAAAAAAAGTCCATTTAAAGGATACAAGTAATATTTGATATATTCATACATTGATTAAGGTTTTACTTTACTAATACTGTCGTAGTTTCTTTCTCCCTCCTCCATGCTCTTCCTCTGTACTCATGGTAGTTACTGTGCTAGTGTGCTTTGATTCTTTGACTTTTTCTAATATAAACTTCAATTTTGTCATCACCCAACACTTACCAAATACGCCATTCTGGGACTGAGGATCCAGCTCAGTGAATAGAGCAGTTGCTGTGAGGACAGGAGTTTGGGCTCCTAGGTCCCAGGTCATAAGTGCCTGGGGAAGGTCTGGTGACTGTCACCTACAACCAGCACTCAAGAGCCAGAGATAGTGGAGTTCCTGAAGCAATTGATTTGTTATACTAGCTGATCAGTGAGTTCTGGGTTCAGTTAAGATACCCCAGTCTCAATCAATAAAAGCAGATATAGATGGAGGAAGACAATCCACATCAGCTTCAGACCCTTCCCCTCACAGACACACACAGGGAAACACACACACACAGACATACACACACTGTGAACATAGATATAAACATGCACACACATATGTACATATACACGCATACACACATATACAATACACACATACACACATACACATATATCACACACACATACACACACTATACACACATGCACACACACACACATATATACACAGACACCACACACATGCACACATATTTACACATACACACATATACCACACACCACATACACACACACACACAATGCTATGATCATGAGGACACACCAGGATTCACTGTGCTCCCACATACAAGTGAACATACTACTCCAAATACACATAAAATACTTTGCTCATAGAAACGTCTTTTTAAATAATAGTCGCCTAAGATGCTTATTGAGATTCAGACAGAAACAAAGAACAAGAAGCAATAAATGATTACATGACCTTATTCATGTAATAGAAAATGATTACCTGACCTTATTGATTTCTGCTACATTTTGAATTTTAATGTCCCGTTTTGCATTTTTCTCCATGTGTGTTGTGGTTGTTGGCAAGCTAAGCTGTGTGTGTGTGTGTGTGTGTGTGTGTGTGTGTGTGTGTGTGTGCGTTTGCATGAGCACGTGTGGTGTAGATTATGTACTTCTTTCCCTTTGGGACAGGTCTATCACTGGCTTGGAATTGTACCACACAGGCCAGGCAAGCTGGCCCCCCAAGTTTCCAGTGGTCTATCTGTCTCTCCCTCCTAACTACCCGCCACTGAGATTTGCTGTGGAACAATTTTATACACTGTGAAAATGTGTTGCTCTCACTGTTAATAAAAACCAGATTTTCCCATAGCTGGGCAGGAAGAGATTGGGAGAGGCAGCCTGGCACCGAGAAAATGTTGGGAGGAGGAAGGGCAGAGGCAGGAAAGTCATCAGAGATGCAGAGAGAAACAAGATGGACATGCTGAACTCAGGAAAGGTACCAAACCACATGGCAAAGCAAAGATAAGAAATACAGTTCAATTTAAAATGTAAGAGTTATCTAGTAACAAGGCTGAGCTATGGGCCAAACATTCACAATTAATATTAAGACTCCGAATGTATTTGGGAGAGGGTAGTCAGGACAGGAAAACTCTGCCTATAGGTATTCTAGGCCTTGGGCCTACTGTTTTACATGGGTTCTGAGGATCTGAGCGCACGTCCTCAAGCTTTTGAGGCAAGCACTTTGTGATTGATGTATCCCTCTGGTTCCCATCTTACGTTTCTAGGTTGCCTGTCATGTATTAGCATAGTTATTGATTTAATTGTATTTTAGGCTCCATATTAGGGATGGCTTATGTATCTCATTTCAACATTAGCATATTCCAAATTTTTAAAATTACTCTGTTACAGCTGGGCTGTGGTGGTGCACATCTTTAATCCCAGCACTCAGAAGGCAGAGGCAGGCAGATCTCCGTGAGTTTGAGGCCAGCCTAGTCTACAAGAGCTAGTTCCAGGACAGGTTCCAAAGCTATAGAGAAACCCTGTCTTGAAAAACCAAAAAAAGAAAAAAGAAAGAAAAAATTACTCTATCAGTGAATTTCATATGCTCTCTTGTTAGTCATTATCACATTCTTCTTCCCATTTAAAGTTCTTTAGTATGCCTTGTAGATACATGTTTTGAATATATATGTGTGTGTACATATATATGTATATGAATACATGTGTGTATATATATCTGTACACACACACACACACACACACACACACACACACACACACATAGTCTCAGCTTTTGTTTATCAGGAAATGTCTTTTTCATTCCTAAAGGATAGTTGTTTTTTTTTTTTTAAAAAAAAAATTACTTATCATCTATACAGTGTTCTGCCTGCATGTATGCCTGTAGGCCAGATGAGGGCACCAGACCTCATTACAAATGCTTGTAAGGCACCATGTGGTTGCTGGGAATTGAACCCTGTTCTTCTGGAAGAGCTGACAGTGCTCTTAACCTCTGAGCCATCTCTCTAGCACCCCCTAAATAGTAGCTTTGCTGAGTAGTGAATTCTTCGTTGATAGCTTTTTTTTTTTGGCACTGTGAAAAATCTCACGCTGCTTTGTTCTAGACTCTTAGGTTTCTGTTCGGAAAACGGCTGGCAGGTAAACTGGGACACACTTACTCACATGATTAACCTGCTTCTCTTCTCTCATAGCTTTGGTTCTTTTTTTTTTTTCAGTTCTTTTCACCCTTGAGACCTTCATGTTAAGATGTCTGGGGGTAGAACTCATTGAGTTACATTTGACCTGTGTCCCCTGGCTTTTGTGTATGTGTGTGTCTATGTATGTATGTATGTGTATAGGTGTGTATTTGTATCATTTGGGAAGTGTTCTTTTATTATTTCTATTTCCTCTCTTTGGTGTTCTCAAGACCTCTTTAAACCCACAGAACTGATCATCGCTGTCTTCACATTGCCCCTGAAGCCATGCAGGTCCTCATTGCCCACCCTCCCCCTACTTTGCTGTTTTCTAATCGTAAGTATTTGGGTAGCCTGCCTCATGCCGTTTATTTTCCTTCTGTTTGAGCTCCCTCCCATGGAAGCCACTTTGCCCTTCAAATTTTACTGAGTGTATTTTAAAACTAGAAAATTACTCCTTGAGTTTTAAAATATTCTTCTGTCCTTTACGTTTCTTTTAGAGTATTAAACATTTCTCTATTTTTCTCAAGCTCCCTGAGCTCCATAGATACTGCTTTTAACTAGTTGGGACGTCTCCCATACTGATTACTGACTGGTATCTCATTTTATGTGTTTTCTGGCTTTATTTTGATTATTGAGTGAGAGAAAGGTTTTCTTTTAAAAACCTCAAGATGCACGTTGTCATGTAATTTTGTCTGGATGCTCTGTCTTTACTTCTGTCTTCCTAACCTGCCATTTGTCTGTCCAAAAATTCCAGGTCAACTGCTTATTTTCCATGCTTCTGTAATTCCTTCTATGTTTCACCACTGGATGGCACCGAGCTCCAGAATTTCCATGGCTGTGTTGTAGTGTGTTGTCACAGTTTCAGAACAAAAGGGTTCCTAATACATTGCTGAAATACGGTTCAGTAAGAAACAGGGGAGTACCAGATAGAATAACTGGTACTTCAAGAGCTTCCCCTTTCCACCTCATCGCAAGGTAAATATAGATGTATTCACGGTTACACCTGTGCGGTCAGACATTATAGGATTCTGTTCAGCTTTGGATAGTCTCCCTGTACATGGACCATGTCCAAGTTTCTGTGTCATATACATTACCATCAAAACCACTCAACTGTGTCCATCCCTGAAGAAGCAGCTTTCCAAAAGCAAGCAGTACAACACTCTGGTGGGACCAAGTCCCACACTGCCATGGGATGACTGGTGTTGAGGTCAGCTCATGACCCAAGATTGTTGTAACCAGTCACAGGAGATGTTCATTGGAAGAGAAGCCCAGAAGACTGGCATGGTATTTCTTCCTCTAGCAATACGTACAGAAGCCCCTCTTCCCACAGACCCAGGGACTGTAAAAGATGTGCTATATGCAAGACTGAGATATGGCAGGTGAACCCATGTCCTGGTCACTCATAATGAGCTGCCTCACCCAGGAAAATTAGCACCGAAATAGACCTTTACTCCTTTCCAGGCTCCAGTTGAAATAGTTTCTCTTGCCTCTGACACACATGGAACACTTGAAGCTGACACTCAAGTCACCTGTCACTTAGACCTGCACTGACAACACTGCACTCTCTAAAATCTCTGTGCCTATGGTTCATATCTAGTCCACAACAGAGAATTCTCACCGCATCTGAATCAGCTCTCTGCCTTGACTTTCAGTGTTGTTCCATTGAGCACTGAGCCTCTTCAGCCTCTTCTAAGAGTCATTTCGTCATATACACTTTGCAGGGCACGTGTAAAGATAAACACATATGTAGTATAACTCATGACCTAACAGTTATTGTAGTAATTAACACCAGGGAGCAGAGGGGTTGGGGGAGGGATGCAGAGGGTAGCGGTGCGAGTCAGATGACTTTGATCCCTGGAAATCACACAAAGAGCTGGCTGCAGTGGTGCACATTACAATACCCACACTCCTGTGGCTAGATGGAAGACAGAGCCTGGAGAATCATCAGAAAGCTTGGAGCTCAGCTAGCCTAGAATACATAGTGCAGCAGAAAAAACGTGGGAGGCCTTAGCAAGGTGGGAGACGAGACCCAACTTTTGAAAGCTACGCTTTGTCTTTCACATGTATGCTACAGTACACACAAGACCTCCCTCCCAAAAAGTAAACAGAGAAACAAAGATTAAGGGAAAAAAGATTGGGGTACCTGTATTTGATAATGACCATCAATGCAAAACAAAAATACTTCCTCAGTCAAAGTCAAAGAAGTTAGTTTGACTTGTAACTTGATTGTTATTTATTAAAGTCCAACATTTTGAAAAGACAAAAATGTATCCAAAAATATCACTGGCAGAACGTGATTATGGCAGAACTGCCGGCATTTGCATGTAAGATGTTCACCACTCGCTCACTCAGAAATGTATAAGATAGCGCACTAAACATTTATCTCTAATGACTGACTTTTATGGTTCTTATCAACATCCAAGGAAGCCTCAGAAGCAGAAAATGACTCATTCTGTTTTCCAGCAATCAGCGTGTGCTGAGCAGTTCCACCCATAAATCTGAAACCCCAAATAATAGGAAAGTCTAGAATCTTTTCAGTGCTGACCTGACATCACAAGTAGAACATTCTCCACCGTGGAATTCTGTTGTGTGCATAAATTTGTTTAAAATGATAGGAACATACCTTCAGACTACATATCAAAGTGTATATAACCCATAGATGATTTTGCATTTAGATTTGTGGTCCATCGCCCAAGTGCCTCATTATGCATATACAACTATTTCAAAAATTGAAAAAAAATGTAACAGCTGAGCTATTTCTGTTTCTAAACATTTCACATTAAGGATATTCAACGCGTATGAGACAGTGAGAATTGTGTAAAAATGGTAACTCTTTGTGATATATGTAACATGGACCCTAGCAAAGTTAGAATTAAATCTTGAGTTTAATACTTCAGTATCTAGTTAATAAAGTGCCTACCATGAGTGACATCTCTCTTTCTAGGCTAAGGAAATGGTCTTCTGAAGGAGTAACATCCTAACATCCCTTTATATGTTTCCCCACTGCTGGATCCTGGGAATTGGGGCGCAGGGATTCAGGCATACTGAGTCTTTCACCACTGAGCTACACGACCATGATCTAACACTGTAATAGAAGACACAAGAGAAGTGAATTAGGAAAAAAAATGCCAGGCTCTGAATTTCTTATACTTAAATATCCTTTTATGTTTTTCTGGATTGACTTTGGACAAATATGCTCTGTGTTGATGGCAGACAGCTGCAAATAACATGAAATGCGATAAGATAAAATGCACTTTTCCATTTCAGCAGCAGTGGCTGTAGACCATGACGGATAGGAAACACCGCAGTTGGAGAAAAGGGTGGGGACTGCCATCGCAAAGGTGGGGCTCAGGCTTAGTCTCCCTCAGACTGTATCACAGACGCAATAGCTACTGCTGTCACCTCACAGTGCTTCTCAGGCAAAGCACTTGCAGGTAAATTTTGACGTGTATTCATGGTGTCGATTTTCTGCTCTTAGCAAGCATTTGGTGCTGCAAAGCTTTGGGAGGACTAGCCAGTACCACAAGGTATTGAAGACACTCCTCTACCTCTGATTGTGAGCAGACAAGTTCTCAGATTTCTTGCATGTTCTTAACAGATATTGCTTCCAAATGTAAACTCCTAGGATCACATACTGTATTAACTTCCTGTGCATCTTCCACTCATTTTGTGAATTTTATAGCACTTAATTTGAAGATTATTTATATAGGTAATTCTATGGCTCACAATTTTTCTTTGAATTTTATTATCATTGGAAGTTTGTGGAATTATGTATATATACTATACTATACTACAAAATATAGAACATATGGTGTTTATATGTAAGATTTTGTATTTGGCACATGAATCATACATCCTAACATACGAAATCTTAGTGTTACAGTTCTAGGATTGGGAAAACATTTATTTCTGAGATCTGGAATGTGCAGTATATTTGTACATATGCATTGATGGCATATATATATGAATATGCAAATGACAGAAAAGATAGAAACATCTATAAGATTTAAATAACCCTGGATGTTAGAGTTGCTGACTTTGATGCAAGTTTATCTAAAAATTATATTCATGACACTTGGTAGAATTCTCTGTATTGTGAGTAAAATATATGGATATATATTACATATTATATGATATATGTACACTATATATATTATATGTGTGTGTGTTTGCAGAAAACTTTCTGGAATAATTCTGTTGACACAGGCAGTAATGACTCTTGATTTAAGAATCATATCTCACATTTAAAAGAATGCCGGAAAGACAAGTTAGACACACACAGCCAGTGTAGAGGAGAACAAATAGGATTTCCTTAACAAACAATGGAAACAGGGCTTCCCATGACTGCTTCTGAGTTAGACATTTTCCCAGTAAACCATTTAACCCTGTAGACAACTGGTGGAATACGCATCATCTTTCTACTTTAGTATTTTTATTACTCAAAGCTGAAACAAAAAGTCCGAATATTTGACCCACTATGTAGGTAGCTCTAGGAAACGGCAGACTTAGCACTGAAAGTTGCATGTAATGGCACAGTCCCCTCTGCCCGTTGGAGACAGCATGTCTAATTATCTCAGGAATTTAGTTAAGGAGGAGAATGACTGTTATCCAAGAGACGCCAGAGAGTTGCTCGAATCCGGAAAGAAAAGCCGCTGTTAGAAAAGAGACTGGCTGACTCCTAGATGATTTCGTCTTGTCTACTGTCACTAGGTGCTTTGGAGCCTTCAGAGAGGGACAGAGAAGTTTCAATAACCACATAAGATGTGCATAAGCATAAGAATAAATAGCCAGGGGTTGGGAGAATGAAAACTAATCAATAAATTCTTCTTAGCTCTATGATGGCATTTGGACGGAGATGGAAAATTCAAGTCTTAATCATAGGGAATAAATTCTATTGTAAATGATTTTGACATTTAAAGTAAGCATCCTCATTCATTTGTTTGTAAGCACCAAAAAGAAATGATAATTTTTAATTAGACAATTCAATGTTGCTGGCATTATTAATAAACCCTATCTCTGAAGGTCACTTAAGAACAAAAGCTCTGGTTTATTTTTGTTATGTTAGAACCGTGGCGAATCCTTAGACTAATTTCGTGTTTATTTCCTTCTTCCTATATTTTTTTTTGGTCTCTCTTTTTCCTCTCCTCCTTTCTGTAATATTTTTGTTGCAAAGAACCCTGCAGGGAAAAAGCCAAATGGGAAAATAGTCATAAGATCTTGTTTGATGCAAAATGACCTTAACGATATCACCATTTAATAAACACACAAGCTCATTTTCTTGATTACTGGATACGCTGTCGTTATAGGAAGATATCTCAAATTTGCCTCATGGTTTTAAATACAATCTCCCTCCCAAAGTAAGATATTATTTTAATTCCAGGGATAAAATCTGACAGTTCTATTATTTCTAACACAAATAACATGTTAATAGGAGGATTTGGGTTCCCCCTTATACTCTTTATTTTATCTTCTTTATATTGAACCTATTAAGAACTATATATTTTATTTCTTATCCATCCATTTCTCATTTAAATTCGAGATGAATTTACTAACTATGTTCCTATGTTCTCCACTATGATGATTTGCCAACTGTAAATGATAGTCAGAATGCTTTGTTTAGTGTTTGTTTTCTTTGCTTGAATTTCACCAGGGCCCGGGAATTCACTCTCCGTGGCTTTGATCCCTAGATGGAGTCCAGAATCGCAGTGGCCTTCAAAGGCTCCTGACCACCCTGTTGAAGTACTTGGGGACCCTTATCCTGGCCTTGCAGGTGTACCAGTTGGTAGATCTTAAAGAATTATGTCACACTATTTTGTGAAAGAAATATTTCCTCTTCAGACCATTTTAGGAAGAAGAAAAGCAAAATGAAATAAAACAAAACAAAAAGTCACAATGGCCCCAGGGTGATCAGGAGCCTCACTATCTTGTCAAGTGTGATCTGTGGCCATTTAAATATCTACTTTTAGCTGCAGAACAAAGAGGCCTAGACAGAGAGATAAAGGGACCCAACCTACACTGGATGCCAGAACAACAGGACTAGGGATGTGTAACCACATGTTATAAAGCTGTCGTGGCTGGATAGGACCCCCAGACCTCCTCTATAGTTAGTGACTTCAAAGTTCTGAACATTTGAGCAGACTATTCAGTTCCTTTGAGAAATAGTTGAACAGTATCCTTATCATGTAAAAAGGACTTGATTTTGGTATACACATCAATTGAACAGATTTTGAATAGTTTTCTATTGCCACGTAATAAACTTTGCATTTGACCATAGTATTTACGCTAGAAGGTAGCCAGTATTTTTAGAATATGCTAAAAAGTAATATGAGCCTGAAATAATTCTTTACCGGCGTCATATTTTGGATTCAAGACAGTTTTCTCTGTAGCTTAACAGCAGCATGATACAGGACTGTGTTCCGATCTTTATATCTGACAGAATGCTCCGTGGATGACCACAGTCAGAAGTATTTTATTCATATGTATATTAAAATTATTTTGTATTACCTGGTGTTATTATGCCAACTAACTTGATTATGTCCTGTGAGTTGTTTAAAAAATCTCTCAAAAGATGACTCATAAGTCAGAATGTTATTTAAACCTAAAGTCTATTATTTTAATCCATCAGATTTTGGCTCAACTATGGATGAGGGTCAAGATAGTTACAATTTCATTGACTATTAAATATAACACATGCATACTCTTGACAAATTTGACTCCATTAAGAAACATATTTAACCCTTATGGAATTTATCACCATGATTTAACACACCTAACATTATAACACAAAGGTAGATTGTGACAGTGTGGGTAGAGAGAAATCCAGCCAAGTTTGTGTGTTACCTGCTTTGGGAAATAAAATGCAAATTTAATGTTACATTTCTTATCCTTGTAAAAGAAAAACCAAGCATTTTCCAAATGGTAACACGGTGCCAGGCAAAGCTACTGAAATATTTCCATCTTTAAAAGTCCCAAAAATGTTGTCCTACTAGTAAGTGCGTTAAGGGTACCGTACAGACCTTTCCAGTGCTTGGTCAGTGTGAAGCCTCCCCAAGGCGATGGATTTCACAGGAGCTTTTCTTCCTTCCCCTGGTGAGAGGAGGTTGGTCTTGCCTGTCCATTAAGGACTGCCTGGTCTGTGGTACTGAGACAACTGTGGCCTGAGACACTCGTCCCTTCTCTTACTCTACTCGGCTATATTTGGTAACTGAACTCATGTTTCAGCTGAATGCCACAATCAGGAATCCCGGGAGTGGCTTGGGAGGCAGCCCCAGATCTGAGGCTGGGTTCTTAGAAATTAACGCCACTTAGTGTAGAAGAAACCATAGTTATGAATTCAATAAGCCTGGCATTTCAACATATTCCACTCTGACATTGTAGCCAGAAGTCACCACCTGGCCTTTTCACAAGCTCTTAATTGTTTGCTGGTATATTTTATGATTCCCAATAAAAGAAGTGGAACGTGGAAGGAAGACTCCAAGGATAATCTCCTTGTGTGTTTAACTTTTGTCATGTAGTGGGTTCTCCTCAAATAGTAAATCCATTAACTATTTAAAAATTAAAACTTCTGCCAAATTGAGTGGAGATCATAACTGCTTTCTTACTCCATAATTAAAAATTGCCATGTGCCTATGGTGTGTATTAAAGATAAAGTCCAAGGCGTAATGAAATGGAGACTAAATATAACAAATGTATAGCAATAGACGCTGAGCTGACACATTAAGATCATCTAGCAAATAGTTCCCTGGAAAAATCAAGCAAATGGTGAGTGAACATTTGTCTAAAACAAGCGTGAAGCTTTCATAACTGTGAAAAATACATCACAAATCCCTTTGTTCACTATTGTGCAGCAGCTCTCTAGGACCTAAGCTATATTGTTCGATCGTTAATAACAAAGCAAGTCAGGGAGAGTCAACAGCTTCTCTTACCCAAGATCATCTTCTAGAGCAAGATCTAACCAAGATTGCCAACTAGCATGTGGGTTGAGGCATATGAAAGGTCCCGGGAAATTGAGAAAGTACTGGAGTCTTTCTTTGGCTGCCATAACTTTTGGTCTAGTTTTATTTCTGAAAGCCAATCCTGATAGCGGAGCTGGGCTTTTGTTCTGCTCTGATCCTTGACACCATTGCTTCCATAGCCCATGTCCCCTTTCATTCATCAGTTAGTAATTTTACAGCTTACTCTTCATAGCACAAGAGTGGTAACCCTTTCTAAAGTCCAGCTGTCTCAGCTTACCTTTGCTGGTGCCAGAGAGCAGTACAGATGGGATAATCTACATAGAACAGAAGTTGACTTTGCTTCTCAAGGCTGGGAAGGCGGAGGTGCCAACAGGCTCATTGACAGTGAAGGTCCTTTTACTGTTTCTAAGCTGTCGCTTGATTCTGGCAGAGACACTTCATTACGCAGTACAAAGTGGAAGATAAGGGTGTTTATATAAGGGCATCTAATCCTATCCAAAATGTCAGAACCCTAAATTTCGCTTCTAAAGGTCACAGTGCCAATATTGTTGCATCGGGAATACATTTTAACACTTTTGTTTTTTACCCCAGAACTAAGAAATTTAATTTTAAATCAGAGATCAAGACAATAGAAGGTGTACACCAGTCAGCATGCCTACCAGATGAACATACAAAGGAATAATTGCTTTTACGGATCATAGGAGGGAGAGTCCCTCAGCCCGAGGTGCCCGCCTCAACACGAATTTTGGAAAGAACAAAACGTTCAAACCTTAGCATTGATTAAACAGGTAAACACTTGTTTAATATGCTTTTTATCCTCTAAGGAAAGACAAAACTGGAGAGGGCAGAAATGGAGAGGGAGGAGATAGAAGAAACCTAAAAGTGGTGGAAAGTGTTAAGTATGAGGACCGGTTCAAATAACAAATCTTTAGCACTTACAGAAGGAACTAAGTGGTGATGGAAAAGGAGTGGTTCGCTCTGGGATCCCAGAGGAATCCAACAGTGGGAGGCTTCAGACCTTCCCTTGTACACAACATTAGTCGAGAACTCCATTATTGTTAATGGTATTGGCGCAGGACCTAGGATCTGGATTGTCTGTGAGAATCTGCATTAGATGCCCATTTTCCATTCCTGCTTTAGACAGCTAGTAGGCTCCTTCTCATGCCTGGGGAAGGCAGGAGGTTGCTCCTCTGGGACTTTACAGAAGATTCTGGTACAGAGATGCAAAGCATAGAAGATGTCAATAAAGAGACCATGGGAGAAATGTACTATTTTCTCACTTACTGTCTTTTTGTCTCCTCTCATCTCTAGGAGTTGGTCAATTTATGCCCTTTATTGAACACATTTTTTTTCTCACTTCATTCTAGGAAAACTGCATCAGTAAACAGGCATGGTACCACAGCAACAGAAATAGATGATTGGATAAATCTTATCAAAAAAAAACAGTAAAAATAGAGACATGAGGCTCTTGCGTAACTGTTCTAGTCAAGGATCTATTAGTTGGCCTAGAAATGAATCCTTCAAGCCTGGCCAGGTTTTGACATCTTCCGCTGACATTGTATCTGTCTTAGATGCACTTCCCAGAATCAAGTGTGGCATCCATTGAGATTATCGTCATCTGCTCGTTAGTGAACTTCAGAGTTGTCGCCCATAGATTCGGTTTCCTGAGGACTTGGTTAATCTACCACACATATGCAGCCTGATCGTGTGGGCAGTCTTCTGGGTACAGGACACTTGAAAGTTTGTGTATGTGCACAAAATGATTAAAGCAAAAGGACCCAACGCCAAAGTAATAAAACAGAATTGAGCCAGGCAGTGGAATGGCATGCTTTTAATCCCAGCAGGCAGAGGCAAGAGGATCTCTGTGAGTTCAAGACCAGCCTGGTTGACAAGAGCAAGTTCCAGGACAGCCTCCAAAGCTACAGAGAAACCTTGTCTTGAAAAAACAAAAAACAAACAAACAAAGAATGAAAATTGTATGTGAAAAATGAGAGCAGATTCCATACTTTATAATCATATGTGAGTATTGGGCACTATTGGGTATTATATGCTCCCCCCCCCCTTAGAGCTTGGAATTGAACCTAGCACTCTAACACAAAGCTATGTTTCTGGCTCCAGAAATCTCATTTCTAATCTGCATAAACAGGGTAAGTGTAGAGAAAAGTTCTATACAGAGTAAAAAAAAAACCCTATTAATTTCAATATACCTTACTTAATTTAAGAAAAACAAGCACATATCTTAACAAAGACAAAATAAAATTATGTATTCTATTATAATCACATCATCATTTGTTGAATAATATTAAATTGCATATAGTAAAGGCATACAGCAGTGTCTTGAAGAGTAGCATGTAATATTTGATGGATTTATTAACCAAAGAAAGAAGTTGTATATTAAACTAAAAATATACTACAATTTAAATTTATCCAAGTTGAAAGACCAAGTTGCCTTACCATGCAAAGATAAAGATTTTAATTCAGTACATTTAATAAGTTGAAAGAGAAAAGCCATATGGCTAATTATATAGATTTTTAACAAGTTTTTGAACAAATTTCATCACCCATTTTCACTTGAAATATAATTTTGGAGGGCGAGAAAATGGTTCTAACTTATTACATTTTAAAGTATATATGCACATATATGTATGATTGTACATGGTACATATGTACACATTTAATCATGTACGTATGTCATGTTCCATAGTACCTAGACATAAAACATCAACAAATATTACCAATGAATGTACAAGTCTTTTTATAAGATTTATTTATTAAATGTACACACACACACACATGCAAAGACACATACACAAATAAATAAAAGTAAATAAATAAAATCTGAAAACGGAACTGTATTTATATTTCACCTTATTCAGCAAATGCTCTATGGGGAAATGGAGTGGATTGCAAAAATAAGTATACATATCTATAATTACAGTTCCCATTTCTCTCCTGGTATACGGTACACTCAGTCTCCACAGTGGTTCATATTTGAGGGAAAAATGCATTAACTGGGTCAGGGTGGATAGAAAACTTGACTGCAGTGTGCATACCATGCAATTACTTCTTAATATAACATCATAAATTATCTTGAGTGTTGCTGTTTCTTACTCCGCATGATATCTTTATTAATATGAAATATTTTTAAAGTGCATTTGAAAATAGAAAAAGTGATACGTAAAAGATAGCTTTAATTTGCCATCTAATAAGAAAACTTCTTTTGCCAGTTGTTATTGCTGAAAAGTAAAATTTGAGGAATCTCTCTATCCCCCTACCTATATTTTTTTCTTTGAAATCCATATCTGTTTGCTTACTAAAGAAAACATGACAAAAAAAGATTCCATCTACTCAATAAGTATACATCACATCAAACCATCGTTTGTCATGGGTTAACTTATTAATGAATCATAAGTCTTCAAGTTCTTTGGCCGTAAAGTAGAGAGTAGTCATTTAAAGAAACTATGGCTTTTGCGAGTTTTGGTTTGGGGATTAAAAACAAACTTTGTTGATTTCAAATAGCTTAAATGAGGTTTCCTCTCTTACTAGTTGGCCCCTGACTGCCTGTTTGCAAATTACCACTGGACTACAGTCTGCAATATGAACATCCATCTTCATCTGGCTTCCTTTGAAATGTCATATCCTTTGACCTACTCTATCCTAGATCTACTGGGGATATAGCCCTAATTAAAAGAGGCATGTCATATAAAAATATGCAGTTCTACATTATTTATAAGAGCACCCCCCAATTCACATGTAATTTATGGAATGACTTAGTAAACACACTGAATTTTTAAGTAACCATAAAATGTAATTTTTTTATGGAGCTATTTATATTACAAAGAAAAAGTAAGACAAAAAAAAAGTTGTGGTTTGAGTATGAAGCCTAAACCTAAAGAGTCTTTACATGATTAAAGTTTAAATGCATAGTTTCATGTTCTTAAAATATGACTTTTTTTTTAAAAAAAAAATAGGACTTCCCTAAGTTGTATGAGTTCCTGCCCCCTCTCTCCAGTTTTATTCATTGGAGGAGAAAGGCAAGCCTAGCTAGATGTTTAGAAATGGCTTTAGCAAGTCATTTGACTTAAAGGCAGAACCTCAGTGTTTTGTTACTTCTGAAGTTTGCATTTTTCACCACTCACGGAAGGACTTGGTAAGGGAACAGCAAACTTGTGAGTGCGGAGGTCACTGTCAGACAACTGCAAACAGCTGTGTGGGCATTTCAGCAGCTGCTCCCAAAGAAGTACCGCTGAAGGATGTGGCTGTCACTCCCTAGGAAATCAGAAAGGAAGAGGGGGACAAAGGAGGAAATCAGCTGTTGGACCAAAGGAGGATTTAGACAGTGAAAAAATGCCAACCATGAAAGACAGTTGCTGAGCCACAAACAGCCCTGAGCCCCACCCACCACGACTTGCAGGCCCAGCAATTTGCTCAGCTATTTTGGGAAGGAATTTCCACAGAGTTGGCTTATCTTCAGCTCTGAGGTTTCCTCTGATTGAATGATCAACAGGTGTCGAAAAAGGCTGTGGCAGAAATATCACAGACCCAGTGAGCTCTTTTGACATCTGTGGCTGTGACTACGGTGGGTCATTTCTTAATCAAGGAACCGTTCTGGAGAATAAGGGCTAAATTAATCACTTCAAGCTCTACTGGCCACTGCTGTTCTGTATACATCCCTTTGCATTTGGTAATAGTGTACATTATTTTTGTTTATAAGTTGAATATTGCACTATGATTATACAACTGGAGTCTAAATGAAAACATTAACAGGAGCAGTGAAAAACGAAGATCAGTTTTCTTCTCAACAGAAGCACTTTGAGGCAGATGGTCGGTGTTTCCTATCATCACACTGCATGGAATTACTGTTGGAAGTTATTTACCAAAATGAATTTAAGCCTGTGTCCTGTTTTGCTCTGTTTTTATGTGTCCCAATGCCTTTCAGACAAAAGGAAACTCATCTCACCTTAGAATTTCCCAATAGGTGGTATCCTGGATTAGTTTCTGCTCTTCTCTTCTCTAGAGTTCTACACTCCCCCCTTCCACTTGTTGCTATTCACATCAGTGCATCTAATCCCCATTAAAATTGTCAGGCACAATTGCTCTGAATCGATATTCTGTCTCCTACTTGCTGGGGAAAGCGAAACCGGGATGGCTCCTGGGAGGAGAAACGAAACCAAAGTTCTTCCTATATGTGTAGAAGCTGAGGTGCTGACAGTGCCCAGACCTCTGGAGTCCAAGGTCCAGTGTCTCCCGGAAGCTCCTACTTGAGTGCTGTACTTGGTCCCTTCTCTCCCCTCCATGCCCATGTGTGTGTCCAGGATCGGGGCTCCCAAGTGAGGATGGGGGATGCATTTGTGAACTGGTAATTACAAGGCACTTTTCAGGGTATGTACATGAGGAGTGTCCTTAGGCAGAGGTCTAGAATGGAGGGGTCTGTCTTTATGGGTCAGACTAGGAAATTAGAAAAAGGAGTCCTCTACCCCCTCCATTCAGAGAATCACTTCTATGTAACACAGATCTTTGGGGACTCAGATATACTTCCTGCAAGCAGTGGCGTGCCATCCAATGAATCAGAAGTTGGCATGTTAACAACAGTTGTTGCACATGCAAAAATAATTGAAGATGAGTTTTTTGCAGGCTCCTGTCCGACCATTTCTATCCAAAAGATATTGGGAAGCCAGAGATGTTACACAGAGAAACCCTGTCTCAAAAAACAAAAGAAAATTTTAAAAAATGATATGGGGAGTACTCTGGTGTGCTCCTTCCTTATTTTTTTTTTTAATGAAAAAAGCATAAAAAGAGCTGGGTGTGGTGCAGTAAGTCTAATGCAAGCACTGGAAATGCTGAGGGAGGAGAATTGAGAGTTCTAAGCTAGCTTGAGCTGCAAAGGGAGACCTTAAAAATATTTCTTTCTGTAATTTTTATCATCTATCTATCTATCTATCTATCTATCTATCTATCTATCTATCTATCTATCTATCTATCTATCAATCATCTATCATGTTTGTCTCTTTATATTTACTGTTTATCATCTATCTATACACATCCATATCATCTGAAATATCTCCAAAAATTGTCATTTTGTCCCTTGTCTACCTATCTGTATCTGTTCATCAATCTATCCATCTTCTCTCATCTGTGCATCTGTAAATTATATACCTTTTAGACATATGGATTTTGTGCTGGTGTACAATGTGCTTTCCACACTTGATTCATTGGTACACACCAGTCTAATTTAGCAGTCATTGGATGTTATCTGTTTGTATACAATATCATAAATAATTACTTTTTATTTCAAGCAGAAAAGAGCCAAAATAAACACTCTTCTCTACTTCCCCTTTAAAAAGCATGTAAGCTTTAAGTTTTTCCGAGGGTCATCATACAAATATATACTGATAATTTTATTTCTTGATTGCTCATATATTATATACTTACAATCCTATTTATTGGTTTACTATTTTAGAAAAAGTCGTTGACTTCTAGCTCTGAAAGCTCTCCATTTCCTCTTCTGATACCTGTTACACATTTACAGAATTCTTCCCAAGGTTGGCCTTCTGGATTTTAACAGTGCAGTAATTTTTACTAATTATCCTATAGTGTGCTTGTCAGGATAGATCAAAGTCTACCCTTCTTCCTGCTGCAGGCTCATTTCTGTTCCTTTGAGGATAGAGATTATAGGTTCATTTTGTGGGCACAATTCCTTTTAGGGTAGCTTATGGTTTATCTAGAAATACTTTTCTTTAAAGATTACTGACACCTGATCTTCTCTGTTCTAGTTGGTGCCATGCTTCATGACACGTTTCACTCGCAATGATTTAGATTGTGTTAAAAATAAAATTTAAAATTATTTTAAAGTATATGTATGTGTGTGTATCTGTATTGGATTGGGTCTGTGCGTTTAAATGTAGGTACTTGTGGAGGCTAGAGGCATTGGACCCTCCTGGAGCTGGAGCTACAGGAACTGCCTGGTGTTGGTACTGTGAACAGAACCCAGGTCCTCTGGAAGGGCATTGAGTTCTCTTAACTCTCAAGTCAACTCTCTAGCTTCTACATTTTTGTTTCTATTCTCAATTCCCAGGAATGTATATCAATATATGCTGCCCAATTGCCATGCGTGATATGTGCTGAGAAGCTAACCCTGCAAGTGAAGCTGTGGCCAGTCCCCATTTCAAACCCAAGTATTTTCATCCCAAGGTGTCCTCTACGGCTCTCTGTCTGAGGGTGAACGGGTTCCCCCAACTCTGACAGGGAGGGGGAAAAAGCCTAACAATGAAAATGCTATGCCTTTAGAACAGTTAGAAGGTAGATTGTTTATAGCGGGTGTGACCATTGCTTATTGCACGCAATAGAAGCACCTGCGTGGGGCCAGAGAGATGGCTCAGCAGTAAGAGCACTTGCTGCTCTAGCAGAGGACCCAGCTTGATTCTCACCACGAACACCGGGACTCCGACAAACAATTTTAACTCCAGTTCTGAATTGGTCGCCCTCTATGACTTCCTTAGGCACTGTATGCACATGATAGACACACAAGCATGGAGACCTACACACACACACACACACACACAAAATAAGGAATTAAAAAAATTATAAAGTGATTGCACTGTGTGAGAGTAGTGGGAAGTTCAGCTGTAGGGCATTCAGCTTTGGGAGGCTCAGTCATGGAGGCAAAACTCACCTGGTAACTCCCGTCACTGTTTCTATCTCATGTGTGAGCACCCAGTTAGATGATGTGATCTTTACTTAGGACTGTTTGTTATTTTCATTTCAAAACTCACTCCAGTGGGCATTCTGCTTTGACTGGGGGGGACTTCTGTTGGGAACTCTACCTGTTTGCTTTATAGGTGACTCCTCCAGTTGACTTTTGTTGGATGTTTTCTCTTCTTACTTTGACAACATGTTCCATCTTCTCACCTATCTGCTACTTGCATTTGGTTTGCTATATACTCAAGTAAGCTCGCTCATTCAAAACTGAATCTACAACTACTGTTGACCATCATCCATAATCCACAGCACACCTTGCCTAGTGCTCACCAAGTCTTTGTCTGCTTCAGTGCTTTTCATATTTGCAAGGCTGTTTTGTTCTTACTGCATAGGCTTAGTCTGAAAGATCTCTTTTGGGGGTACCTTCTTTTTAGTTAAGATCCTTTATAACACTTCTGTTTTCTTAACACTAAACGCAGCTTGTAAAACTTGGCTTTGGTTATCTTTTCCTGGTATTTTCATTATCAGCAGACTACCCTTGTGCTCTTGAGGTACCTTCACCAAGCACAACCTCTGACTGTGGCAGCAGATGCACAATAGCTCTTGATTGTCTACTTTCTTCCCTTTCTTCCTTAACAATCTTGCATCATTTTTAAGAACTAATCCTATTTCATCTATCTATCTATCTATCATCTATTTTTTGTCTATCTATTCTCTCTCTCCTATCTAATTGTTCAGCATTGCTTTCTCTGGGTCCCTGAAGAATCAGCCACATTATGGACTGCTGCTCAATTGTCTGTGAATATATTCACGTTTTCCTATTCCTCCTGCAAATCCAACAGATGCTCAGGTTGCTGCTGGAGCCTTGCCCCTGGGTATAGTTCCCTTCATCACTTGTTCAGAGTCACCCGGGGAATGGATGACTGACATTTGCACACTCTTAAGAAACCTTGGTTGGTTTGCATGTGTCAATAACCCAGAGCTTCTCCAAGGGAAAAGGATCATGAAGTGCATGGACCATACTGGTTTCTAGAGGGTATTGGCCCGATTCAGCTGTACTTACTGGCTGACTTATGTTTCCATTTATACGTTCCCTTTCCTAACCTCTCTTCAGCCTGCTTATCAGAGTCTCATGGAAGACCTCAAAGCAAACTACTCAAGTCTTTATTTTGGACATGCTTCTCATAGACAATGTTTTTTTGGGGGGGGGGGTGTTCACTATATTTATTTCCCCAGGACACTATACTCTTCTGAGCACCCCTAAACCATCCTAATTTTTTCACACGGTTCATATTTCATCATGCATTTTTGCCACCTCAGTAAAATAGCCCTTAGGGTCCAGATGGAAGAAGAAGAATCAGTGATACTGGAAGAGGGAGGAGTTAACCCTATAATGGAAAGAGTTTTCAAATAGGGTGTGTCAAATACCACTAAGAAGAAAACTAGACTGAGAGGCAAAGGTAGGTATATCTCTGGGCGAAAGGCGGGTTTAGTCTACATAGAGATTCCAGGTTAGCTAGGACTACATAATGAGACCCTGTCTCAAACATCAAAAGTGAAAATCATATTATTTATCTTATATAACAACCCATGAGAAGAATTGATGGAGAAGTCTCATTTGCGTTTTTTTAGTGTGTTTATCTTTTTCCTTTGTTTTCAAAGCCTTTATTCCCCTACAGAGATGCTTCTCAGCATCATTTCTCTGCTCCATTTCCCTGGTACTAATGAGGCAGCTACCACTACATAGACGTCCTTTGCTCCTGTCAGAATTTGCTTGCCAGAAAATGGTCTGATTAAGGAAGAAGCATCTTTTAACTAACAGGAAAGTCTGATTCCCCCCGCCCCCCCCGCTGACCCAGTAGATTAAGATTGAAGTAAGGAACTAGGCAGTGACTGTGGAGTGACGCATGGAGCTCTCTTGCTTATATCTCCTCTTTCCACCCTATCTTCATGACCAGGTCTCCAAACTCCTCAGAGGCACATAGCCAGGAGCTGGTCTTCTTTGAGTGTTATCTTCAAAATTCTGTTCATGCATTAATCATAATATGATTATGATTATATATAATATATAATGTAATATATCATGTATATTTTACATATAATTATATATCATATATATTCACCCTCTGTGGCTTCTGCTTCAAAGGCTCCTCATTGGAAACAGGCAAATTTCGACTTTTGAGTTTGGTATTCAGGCTCTCTCATAATCCAGGCTTACTCTCCTTTCCAAGTGCTGAATGTCATCCCACGGATACTTTCTTCTAGATGCCAAACCCTAGATTCCCAAGTTCCATTAACCTTCCATGAGCCTGATGACATAGAACTTTGTTCATAAACCACTCTGTAAATTCCCCATGAAGCCCATCTTCTGGTCTGATAATGCATTGCCTATCACTTACAGTTTCTATGACACCCTGGCCATCTATCTTTCATAATGTTTTGTTTTCGTGTTTTCTTCTGCATTGCCTGTTAAAATTCATAAATAGCTTTGTGGGTTTTTTTTGAGTTCTGGATTGCTGCATACCGAAATGCTGCTTCATAAGCATATGTGGAATGAAAACATATCAAGACTATCTACATCACGGACAATTATTAATTATTTGTATATATTTTAGTTTAGTCATTACAACAACTATCTAATAGATATACTGTGATCATTCCTAGTCTATGGATGAGGTAAGGCATAAGAAAGTTATCTTAGTTCCCCCAAAGGAGTCATCAGGCATTTTCAGGCTAAGATACAAATTCAGATGGCCTGATACCAGAACCTAAGGCTCTTTCTTGCTGTTCTTGCTATTATCATTATAGTGGGAAATAATGGGTTTAATGTGACATTCTCAAATTCAAAAATCACTTTATTTTATTCTTGTTCACCCCTGATGCCCCTTGTCCCTCTTCCCTCTGTCTTAATGGTTTCCTTCACTCTCTCAGTGGCAGTCTACATATGAAAGAAAACTTGCCATCAATATTTGTCTTTCTTTCTCCTGGTGTCACCTACTGTCACCCCTATATTTAGAGTTCTTTATCTCACCTCATAGTCGTCTTTCATGTCTTAAATGCACATAAATCTAGATTCTCTGCATGAGAAAAATCATTCTAGAAGTGAATCCTGATGCTTTCAACTCAGTGTTAATACAGAATTGTTTGTGGACTGAATGCCTGGGTGATGGGCTGAATGGCGATGGCATCGCAGATGCGGAACTGTGATGATTAAAGATACAGAAAACTCATAACGAAGTGATTCTTCCGGAAGTCTTCAAACACTATTTTGTTATGTAGCCTTTTCTTTGCTTCTTAATAACCGATACATACCACATGAAATATAAAACGTATTACCCCAGTCTCTGTTCACTCTCAATGACATGCCTAAAATATTGATAGGACAAACACTACTGTAGTTTTAGGCCTTTCAATTATATTCTGACGTGTTTAGTTCAGCGTGTCCAGGGAGTTCTACTGTGTCAGATGGTAGATTCCTTTAGTGGTTTGCTCTGCTTAGGGCGCCTGCGGACAAGTTATCTTTAAGCAGTGTGAGTACAGTAACGCAGAGTACTTGATGAGATCACCAAAAGGGTCATGTGCCTTGTCTGTTTCCAGAAGCTATTAATGGAGAAACTGGAAAGCAGCAAAGCCACTCAGGGTGTCCTGACCCGGAATGACATCCACAGCTACATTGCTGTGATCCTAGTTAAATCTCTGCTCCTGTGTGCCTGTAGTTAGACACCAGGGAAAGATTTTTAAAAAATGTTTGTACAACTAAATGTATGAGGTACGCATTTACTGATCTCCACATGTGTCGCTTAAAGAAACAAATTCAACCTGTTCTAGTAGAAATTTACTCAGGTCAAATTAAAATTTATTCATTCATTGATTTAAAGTCCCAAAGTTTCCCCTCCTTCCCCTTTTCCCATTATCTTTCCTCTATTGACTTCTCCTCGATTGTTTCTTTCAGATAAAGTCAGGCCTCCCATGGATATCAGCTAGCTATGGTGTATCAAGTTGCAGTGAGACTAGGCATCTCCTTTCCTATTAAGGCTGGATGAAGCAATCTGGTAGGAGGAATGTGTCTCAGGAATCAGCAACAGAGTCAGAGACAGTCCCTGCTCCCACCGTTAGGACTCACACAAGAAAACCAAGTTATACAACTATAACATATATGCAGAGGGTCAGTCACATGCAAGGTTTGTGGTTGGCAGTTAGTCTGTGTGAGTCCCTATGAGCCAAGGTTGGTTGTTCTATGGAATTTTTTGTCATACCCTCGACATCACTGAATACTAAAATCCTTCCTCCCCGTCTTCTGCAGGACTCCCCTAGATCTGCTTAATGTTTGGCTGTGGATCTCGGCATCTGTTTCTTTTAGATGCTGGGTGAAGCCTCTCTGATGACAGTTGGGCTAGGCATCAATCAATCTATGAGCATATCAGCATATGAGCATAGTAGAATATCATTAGAAATCATATCTTTGACATTTTTTTTCTTGCCATTCGTGTTTGGATATTGTCTCTCTGCCTTTTAGTTTGGATAAGTGTTTGTCTATCTTGTCGATTTTCTCAAAGAACCAACTTATTGTTTTATTGCTTCTTTGTATCATTCTCTTTGTTTCTATTTTATTGATTTCAACCCTAAATTTGATTATTTCCTGCTGGCTACTCTTAGGTGTGTGTGCTTTTTTTTAGGTTCTATAGCTTTTGTGTGTGCTATTAAGTCTTTAGAGTGAGAATCTTTAATTTTTTTATGCAAACACTAGTACTGTTAATTTTCCTGTTAGTACTTCGGTGAGGGAGGTTCTTCTGTTTATGTGTTGCTTTTATTGGTTAATGAATAAAGAAACTGGCTTGGCCTATAGCAAGGTAGAACTTAGTTAAACAGGAAAAGCTAGGCTGAATGTTGGAAGAAAGAGGAATGTTGGGAGTCAGAGAGAAGCCATGGAGCTGCCACTGAAGACAGACATGCTGAAACTTTGTTGGTAGGCCACAACCTTGTGATACATAGATTAATGGAGATAGGTTAAATTAAGATGTAAGAGTTAGCAGATAAGAAGCTAGAGCTAATGGGCAAAGCAGTGAAACTATATTAAGCAATATAGTTTCTGTGTGATTATTTCAGGTTTGAGCTGCTGGGACCTGGAAAACAATCAAGAGACTTCTTACAACAAATTGGTGCACCAACGTGGCCAACTAAAGCCACTTAAAACCTGAGAGAGCTTGAAAAGGAATTCTAGACAGACAGAAAAGAACAGAATTTAGCACAGTTTCTTGGTAGCTACAATTTTTTTTCTAGATGGGCTTGCGGTGAGGAGGGATGCCACAGCTGTTTTAAGAGAGGTGCAGTAAAAACTGCCCAGCTTCTTTAAAAATGATGGCTGCTTGGTTTGCCAGCACACAGGGCTCTGGCTTTTTCAGGTCTAGCTATGGAGAATTTAAATGGGGTTCATGATCAGAGTGCTAGAAATTGCTTAATGGTGACACAGACCTGCTGTGACCCTGTATCTGGAGTGGAGAGAAGGGCTCTCAAAGGCAGCAAATATGCCATGTTAGATGGGGCAGAGCCAACAGGCAGGACCTCTGAGTAGATCCTAGCCATGCCCACTTTAAAAAAAGAAAAAGAAGAGGAGCTGTTGGTCAGAAAATGATTACAGAGACGCATTAAAGACAAATTCAAATGGAAAAGACCTCTAAATGGGTCACAGTGCTGGGTAAATGTATGGAGGCTTGGGAGAGAGAAGAAATAAGTATAGACAGTTATAAAAAGAAGTAAATGGGTTTTGAAAAATAAAACAAAGTCTTTAAAGAGAAGAGTGCAGACATAGATTAAAAGGAGTAAGATAAATAAGTCACATAAGGATGAAAAATAGACAGAGAGTCTGGATTATGTATATTATTATGTTTTCTTTGAATTTTTTGACTGCAGAGAGACATTAGATTTTGGGGACTGCTAAGCCAAGACAACATATAGACTTTAAAGGTATCTTGATTTCAAAATTTGAGTCTAAGGACATGTTGCTTTAGTTTGTTGTTGTATGTTACTTTGTCTTTTCCCCTTGCAACTTCTAATAATATTTTTTGTTCTGTATGCTTAGTGTTTTGATTTTTATCTGATCCAAACTATTTGGTGCTCTGTAATCATCTTGTACCTTTATAAGCATATCCTCCTTTAAGTTAGGTAAATTTTCTTCTATGATTTTGTTAAATATATTTTCAAGGATTTCTAGCTGAGATTCTTTTTTTTTTCTATTTCAATTATTCTTAGGTTTGATAATCTCATGGTGTCCCAGATTTCCTGGATGTTTTGTGTTAGGATTTTTTTTTTAGATTTAACATTTTCTTTGGCCAAAAAAAAATTATTTTTTATTGTATCTTCAACTCCTGAGATTTTTCTCTTCCACCTCTTGTATTCTGTTGGTGATGCTTGTGTTTGTGATTCCTGTAGCTTACCCAGAGTTTACATTTCCTGAATTCTCCCATCGCTGTTTTCTTTTTGTCTTTATTTAGAGTTTCTTGTCATGAACAGTTTCCTTCACTTGTTTTTTCATTTATTTCTTGCCTTTCTTGGCAATCTTTAAGGGATTTGTTAATTTCCTCTATTTTTTTGTCTTCTCAATTTCCTTGGGGAAGTTTTTCATTTCCTCTTTTGGGACCTCTCTCATCTTCCTAAAGTAGTTTTTAAGGTCATTTTCTTGTGCTTCAATGTGTTGGGATGTTCATACCTTACTGTTGAAGTATAGTTGGTATCTGGTGTACTATATCACCATGGCTGATATTAATTGTAGTTTTACACTGGCATTTAGACATGTATGTTTGGGATGATTAATTCTAGTCCTCTATTTCTGAGTTTGTGTTTGTTGGATGGGTGGTTTTTTTTTTTTTTTGCTTACTTCTGTTTCCTCTTTGGTTTTCTAGTCTTCGTGGCCTGGTGTAATCCCTGGTTTAATTGAGAGTGGCCTTCTAGAGGTTAGTTTGGCCTTTGGTGCTTCTGACTGGCGTGGCCTGCACCTGCTATTCTGACTGTTATGACCTCTACTTGAGCAGTTGAAGTCTGATCAAGATGGTGTTGGTATTGAACTTTGGCCTCGTGGTGTTAGGAACACTGTTATATCTGAGTCACATCCACAGGCAAAAATGTGAGTCCTTATTCCTTCAAAATTTATTATATTTCCATTTTGAACTATTTAGCATGTGCATGAACATTTGTGCTTGCACACTGAAGGTAAGAGCATAATTTGCAGGAGTCAGTTTTCTTCCTCTACCACGTGGAACTTGTAGATTGAGTTCAGTTGTCAGACTTGGTCTCAAGTATTTTTACCTACCAAGTCATCTTGTTGGTCTATTGGTTTTTGTTGTTGTATTTTGTTTTGTTTCAAATAATTTATTTGAAGACACCTAGTAAATGACTGGAGAACTGGAAAGATTATTACATAAAATTGGATTTATTTATTATTTATTTTTTATTTATTTTTTTATTGAGAAAAGGAAGAAAAAAAAACAAGTTTCCACCTCCTCCCAGCCTCCCATTTCCCTCCCCCTCCTCCCACTCTTCTCCCCCTCCTCCCACCCTGCTTCCCCTCCTCCCACTCCTCTCCCCCTCCCTCTCCAATCCAAAGAGCAGTCAGGGTTCCCTGCCCTGTGGTAAGTCCTAGGTCCTCCCCCCTCTGTCCATATCTAGGAAGGTGAACATCCAAACTGGCTAGGCTCCCACAAAGCCAGCACATTGCATAGGATCAAAACCCCGTGCCATTGTCCTTGGCTTCTCATCAGCCCTCATTGTTCGCCATGTTCAGAGAGTCCAGTTTTAACCCATGCTTTTTCAGCCACAGTCCAGCTGGCCTTGGAGAGCTCCCAATAGATCAGCTCCACTGTCTCAGTGAGTGGGTGCACCCCTCGTGGTCCCGACTTCTTTGCTCATGTTCTCTCTCCTTCTGCTCCTCATTGGGACCTTGGGAGCTCAGTCCAGTGCTCCACTGTGGGTCTCTGTCTCTATCTCCATCCATCACCAGATGAAGGTTCTATGATGATATGCAAGATATTCATCAGTATTGCTATAGGCTAGGGTCATTTCAGGTTCCCTCTCTTCAGCTGCCCAAGGAACTAACTGGGGACCTCGGCTTGGGCTCCTGGGAGCCACTCTAGGTTCAAGTCTCTTGCCAACCCTAAGGTGGCTCTCTTAACTAAGAATTGTGCTTCCGTGCTCCCCTATCCAACCTTCCTTTATCCCAATCCTCCTTTTTTCCCCAAGTTCCCCCCATCCTCCCCTTCTCCCTTTTCTCTCCCCATCTCCCCTTACCCCCATCCCACCCCACCCCCAAGATTCCAATTTTCTCCCCGGCAATTTTGTCTACTTCCCATAGCCAAGAGGGTAACTATATGTTTTTCCTTTGGTTCACCTTCTTACTTAGCTTCTTTAGGATCACCAATTGTAGACTCCGTGACCCTTATTTATGGCTAGAAACCAATTTTCTAAATTTGAATTTGAGCTGGTTTTGGTGTTAGGTAAGAAATTCCTGTTTTTAGGGAATGTGAACAAACATTTATTGACTGAATAATTTTTTTCCTCTTCATTTGCAATTGAAATAGTTTGGAAAGATTTTCAATAATTTTATCAGTGGATAATTGACCAAAAGAGTTCGTTCTTTAACTTTTGGGGATTTTTAAAATTATTTTTTCTTATTCATTATTTATTCTTCTTTCATACATCTCTACTATATGTTCCCCTCCCTCTACTCCTTCCAGTCCCCACCTCCCCCAGATCTATGCCTTCTCTGGTTCCCTTTAGAAAAGAGCAGGCCTCCTGGAGATATCAACCAAATACACCATAATAAGATACAATAAGACAAAGTACAACCCTCATATCAGGACTAGGACAGGTAACATGGTAGGCGGAAAAGTCCCAAGAGCAGGCAAAAGAGTCAGAGACAACCTCATTCCCACTGTTAGCATCCCTATGAAAACACTAAGCTAACAACCATAACATATTTGCAGAGAACCCAATGCAAACCCATGCAGGCTCCATGGCTGGAGCCTCAGTCTCTGTGATGCCCTTGAGTCCTATTTAGTTGATTTTGTGAGCTGTGTTCTTCTGGTGTCTTTGGCCCCTCCTATAATTCTTCCTCCCTTCCTTCTCTATGATTCCCTGAGCTCAAAGGGGAGGGACCTGATGGAGGTCTCCAACTTGGGTCCTCTCTCTGCCTAGTGTTTGTCTGTGGGTCTCTGCATCTGTTCTCTACAGCTGCTGGGGGAAGCCTCTCTGATGATGATTGGGCTAAGCACTGATTTATGAGAAGAATAGAATATCATTAGGAATCATTTTATTTCCTTTTGTTTTCTACCCTGTTACTGGTAAAGTTATCCTGAACCTGGGACAATGGAGCCTAAAGATGAGGTAGACTAAAGTTTCATGCAATAGCCATCTGTATTCAGGGAACCAGACAATTTACATTCTGAGAATATTCTGAGGGTTAGGCTAAATCATGTGAGCAAAGTTCACTTGAGTTCGAGCTATATACAGTCACAAGGGCTGGTTCACAGGAGTTTAATCTGCACAACTTGGGAGGACAACTCATGCTTGGAAACATCTTTGAACAACGACAGTATGATGATGGGTACTATAAAGCAAACCCTACCCTATTTATACCCGAAAGGAGCACAGAAGCACTTTCCAAAAACAACCCAAGTTATATGGAACAGACATTACAAGACTCTTGCTTGTTTACTTGGAGTTTTCTTTTTGTTTATTTATTTTTAAGTGGTATACACTTCTTTTAAAACATTTTTTATTCATTTTTTTATAGCAATCACCATTTCCCCTCCTGCTTCTTCCATTTCCCCCATCTCCTCTCATATCTCCCTGCCTTCTATACCCTCCTTCCAAAAAGTAAGGTGTTCCATGGGGAGTCAACAAAGACTTGCACATTCAGTTAAGGGAGGACGAACCCCTCCCCCTTGTCTCCCCACATCAAGGATGAGCAAGACATTCAAGCATATGAAATGGGCTCTAAAAAGCTAGCTTATGCACCAGGGATAGATCTTGGGGGCCCTAAAAACAGACCAGGCTATACAACTGTCACTCATATGCAGAGGGCCTATATTGGTCCCGTGTAGACTTTCCAGTTGTGTTCAGCTGTGTTCATAACGGCCTTATTCATAATAACCAGAACATGGAAAGAGCTGAAGAATGAATAGAGAAGATGTGGTGCATTTACACGATGGCTTTTCTTATAATCTCTCAGAAATTTTCACACAGTTTCATTCATGAACCATGTTCTGACAATAACCAGATAAACCTATGAAGAGGGTGATTTTCTATATAATAATAATCCAGCATCTATCTCCCAATTTCCTAATTACATATGACCATATGGTGATGGGTGTTATTTAGGTTTTTTTGAGTGCTTGTTTGTTTTGTTTTGTTTTTTGAGGTTTTTCTTTACTTAATGTTCCATTGTCTTCTATAAACCTGCTTTACAACTACTCATGATTTTACTCCCTAAAAGTTCCCCATGAATGAGACCCAGGGCTGCTCTCTCTCTAACCAAACTTAGGAGGCAGTGGCTAACCAGCTCTCATGTACACCCCAACGAAAGTCAAACTTGATTCAAATTTGGCTCACATTGTGGTAGTGGTCTTATTCTTGCCCGGTGAAATTAACATGACCTCCGTAGAGTTTAGGTCTCCAGAACCCATGTAAAAGCCAGACAAGACAGGACGTACTCTGCAGCACGCCCACAACAAGATAGGAAGTGGAGAGAGAATAATTTCTTGGAAGCTCACAGGCCAAGATGCACACAAAGAGGCTTAGAATCCCAATGGTGGGAAGAAGACTACCAGTACAATTTTAGTGAATTTTCAGCAAGTTTGATTTTTATTAGGGTGTACTCCAGTGCTGTCCTGCTGCTGCCTCCTAATGAGGTTAAAGAGAGCAGTTCCGAATCCATCTCTGACCCCTATATTAGAAGAAGTAAAATCCTGAGTAGTCTTACACAGGGAGACAATATGAAGCAATAAGAAAATAAAAACGTATCTTTAAAAAATCATATGGTCACCCACCAGGTGATTAGGGAAAGGTCAGGGAGGATCAGAGATGGTAAGGGTATTCTCAAAAGCAAACCAATGGTATGGGTTTGGGAAGGTCAGGTTCCAAAAAAACAGAGAACAATTTAACTCTCAAAGTAAATAGAAACCTTTTTTTTTTAAAAAAAAAAAGTAAAACATAATAGCTCCCGCCTTCAAAATGAAGTCAGGCAGGTTCCTCACTTACAGAATGAAGGCATTACTTAATAACATTGGCACCATTTATATGGCTGAAGTTTTAACATTTAAAATTGAGTGGATATAAAAGTAATGAATGATTGAATGAGATATTTTGATTTTCTTTCTCTTTCTTTCTTTATTAGTAGAGAAGAAGAATAAATCTAGAAAAACAAATGGATATTTAGAAGAGGCTTTGATATTTATTTGACTTAAATTTTACAGTTTTCTTTCTATTTCAGTTTTCTTCTCTCCCACCTCATGGATGGACTAGATGAGGGAATGCTAAACTCTTGAACATCGTGGTCACTATAGGACAACTGCAGACAGCTGTGTGGTCATTTCAGTGACTGCTTCAAGGAAGTGGCCTGGGATGTATGGACTGCCATTCCCTAGGAAAGCAGAAAGGAAGAGTAGAACAAAGGAGAAAATCAGCTGTTGGACCCAAAGAGGATTTAATTACTGACAATGCCATCAATTAGGGACAGTTGCTGAGCCTTCCAGTCATGAGTCCGCCCATCCTGCTGCTTCTTTGGGAATAGTGATTTGATAAAAACTATTTTGGGAAGGAATGTCCACAGAATATAAGCATCTTCAGCTCCCAAGTTTCCTCTGGTCAACAGGTGTTAGAAGAACCTGTGGCAGAAACATTCCAGACCCATTGTCACTGTTCTAACTTTACACATGCTTGGGTGACATAGTTTAAATGCATTGCTTCTTAAACAAGGAAGCATTTTATTTGTTTCTGCAAGAAGAAAGGAAGGCAAATAAAGTGTCCACACAACAGCCTCTCCTTAGGAACACATATGAGTATATTGGGGCTTTTGTTTCTGATATTTTTTTTTTTTTGGTTTTTCGAGGCAGGGTTTCTCTGTGGTTTTGGAGCCTGTCCTGGAACTAGCTCTTGTAGACCAGGCTGGTCTCGAACTCACAGAGATCCTCCTGCCTCTGCCTCCCGAGCGCTGGGATTAAAGGCGTGCGCCACCACCACGCGGCCTTTTTGTTTCTGATTTTTAAGTTGAATATTGAAGTTATGACTACACCATTAAAATCTACACAAATTTTGTACAACATGGGGTCTCTGTGGAAGAAAAGATGTTGGAATATCTTCATTTGAACCACACACAGGACTACTTGACTTTCTCCAAAATTGTTACAGATGCAGATTAAATAATATTAAACTTTTTATTTTAATAACAGCACATGTAGGATAAGCTCCTGAAATGACAGTCAGTTCAGAGTCATAAAACATGCAAATGCAAAACAATATGGTAGGATGTTATTATTAAGCTCTTCAGGGATTACAGACCTAGTGATCAGAGGTGGTTGGGCTCACAGTATCTTTATTCAAGGGTTTAATTTGACGTGCTCTGAAATGTGAAGAGAACAATTGTTCTTCACAGTGCACTGTTACCACTTTAACTTAGCATGGACCATAAGTCCTTATGTCTAATACTCAATATTCTAAAATATTGTTCTGTATGATCAGATGTCTTGCCAGAAGCTGACATCATGAAACTGGACTACAAGGCATTCAAAACTATGAGAAACTTGCTATTATAGATTTGACCAACATATTATTAAGTGTATCTCTGTTTCAGTTTATCTTACCTGTATAGGGAGCTAAGGAAGCCTTGATTAAATGTGTAAAGAGCAAAGTCTTGAGTGAATGTGTTATGCTCACATTGGTACAATTATATCAAAGACCACTGTCTCAGTCCCAAGAGAATGGCAAAGCACTGACTTGCTCAGGCTCAGAGGGATGACAGTATCTTCCTCTGGTCTGAAAGTCAATGTCGACAGTGTGTGCAAGTAGTGGTGTTGACAAACAATTGACAAGTGAGTGCAAAATTCACAACTGCAATTTCCTCCTCTTAGTATACAGCCGAGATTGCTCACCTTCAGAGACCTCCTACCAACCCTCTAAGACAGAGGAATAACCCTGTAATACAGCCAATAAACATTCTGTGTTCGGGATTCTGCACCTGTTTCTGTGTATCTGTCCTTTCATTCACTTGCCATCTCTAGTCGGGCTTCCAGAACAAACCAGGATGGGGTCTGCTACCTCTGAAGGAACACAAACCACCTTTAGCAGATACCCAGCAACCTGTTATCATACACGGATGATCAGCAAAAATTATTGTATCCCTTCTCTGTATGCATGCATATTGATATTGCCCCCAATGATTTCCTTGTTTAACAGTCTTAGTTGAAAACACCCTTAGAGGACACAAACACACCTAAAAGGGTCTGTAGTTTCACACATGTCTTAGCTGGGGTTTCAGCTGCTGTGATGGAACAGTCTGAGCAAAACAACTTCGAGAGAAAAAGAGTTTATTTCACTTTGTCTTAAAGCAAGTTATTATCAAAGGCAGTCAGAGTAAGAACCTGGAGACAGGAACTGATGCAGAGGTGATGAAAGAGTTTGACTTACTGGCCTGTTCCTCATGGCTTGCTCAACCTGCTTTCTTATAAGACCCAGGATCACCAGCCCAGGGGCAGCACCATGCACAATAAACTGGGCCCTCCCCCATCAATCCCTGATTAAGAACATGCCCTGTAGCCAGGCCTTATGAAGGCATTTTCTCAGTTGAAGTTCCCTCCTCTCAGATTGTGTCAAGTTGATATAAAACTAACCAGCACAACACATAGGTGCAAGGTCCTGTCACACTGGCTAAATCTCTGAAGGTCATTTGCTAATGAGAAGGGCAATTTCATTTCCGCTGTCCTCAAGATCTAACAGTTGTCTGTCTTGGCACCCACAGTACAGAAGTCAAGCACTGTCTAGTTGTTTGAGGCTTGGAGAAATTATGCTCCATCTTTGCAAATCTTATTATATTTTACTGATACCAGTTGTAAATCAGTTCACCTTACATGAGGCCCTGTCCAATCAAATGTAATGAAAAATGTCTAAACTGGAACCAGTGAGCACTGAAGTTAGTGCCTTTGGGGAATCTGTCACGGAAATGCTCTGAGGACTCACTGAAATACAACAGAACTTGGTCATGGATTTCTGATACAAAATAGGACCTTTGTCAGCCAAGTGCTACACCTTCTTGAGGGACATTATTGCTTGTGGACTAGATAACCCTGCACAAAGGTTTTACAGATCACATATATGGAACCTTTCTTAGCCACTTGCCTATGATATTTATGAATAATTAATTTGATGCCATAAAAATCCGGTCATTTCCCTTATTGGTCAGGTATTGAAAATTGACTTCTTCGGAGTATCAAACTGTAGGTAATTATAGAAAGAAGACATAAGGCACAAATGCTTGACTCTGTTAAGTAGAGGAAGGTTGAAATGTTAGCTAAGGAAGTTCACCCTGACTAGACAAACACTCAAGAATTCAAAGAGGCTAAAGTTTTGAAAGCTATGATAAATATAGTTAATTTCTTATAAATTTCCCAGGGTATGGCATGTTATTAAAGTCACAAAAAAAAAGACTAGGACTAGAAAACTGAAGGTGATTAATAAAAGTTTATTAATTTCCCACCAAACAAATCTGAAGTCACTGAAAGTCAAAACAACCATGGGATAAACAGCACTTGCTTACCCCAAATGCCCAAGACGAAAACCTGAAAGGATAACATCAGTATACAAGTTTAATCAAAGAATAAATAAAAATAAAATAATTGTTTTATTAGCTTGAAGAAATTTCAGTTCTAGAATGAAAAGCATTTGTCAGTTCAGGTAATTGCAAATCCTGTAAACAAAGTTTTGAGTTATGTCAAGTTTGGATCTTGGCACCATTTATTGCCTCTATATCACTTTAATTCTCATTTATCTCATCTATAAGGCAACCCAGAAGTACCCATCTTGTAAAATTGTGGTAACAATATAATAAATACAAGAATATCCTCAGATCACCGAGCTCAGAGTAGCCTCCTTTGTTGTAAGAGTGTGTTAGTTTTGTTACAAGCAAATAAGTTATGTTTTTCCTACTACATTAGCTTACAGGGAGGGAGGGAGAGAAGGAATGAGGGACAGAAGGAGGGAAGAAAAAAAATCAAGGCAGAAATAAAAATAACTAGATTCCAATTTCATTTTGTTTAGTGGTGTTTATTGGTCAAAGAGGATCCCACATAGATTAGTCACAGGCTTCAGTAATAAACTCAAGTGTTATCAAGTTCCTTCCTGCCCCCACTTTAATGTCTTTAGCTTACCTGTGAGAGCAGAGGGCACCCACCACACCTGGTGTTCTGTGGCCTCTCCACTGTTGCCTTGCCTAGACATCCTCAGATTTCTCTGTCAGGGTTCTCTCCACACTTACCTCAAGAATCCCAAAGCCTCAGTTTTCCCTTTCTGACAGTCCTGACTTTCTAGAAGGATACTAAAAGCTACATTTCCCAAGTTGGCTTTTCCAATTGGATTGGTGATCAGTGTAAATCAAAACTTTAGGCTTCTGGGCGGAGAATGGAAACCGAAACTATTCTTCAGGCATAAAAGGCAGCCTGGGTGGCTTGGAAGCTTCCTCTTTGAGGAGGTAGCAGAGCCCAGGTCTCCCTGGAGCATCCATCCTCTCTCTCCATTGTGCTTTTGGGGCTCCTGCAGAGCAGTCCTGCTGCTCTCAGCTTACAGTAGGTCCGGGTTCCAGGTCTGGGGGTCTGGGTTTCATGGTGGCGGGGTGGTGTGGGGTGTTGTGGGGATATGATTCTGCGAGGGTCATGGGCTGGCAGCTCTTGTCAAGGTTAGCTGTGTCCAGAAGGAGGGGCTGCTGCAATGCTGAAGGGAACAGGACTATGACCCGCCTACCCAGAAGCCAGAGCTGGGCAGACAGTGGTGAGCCAGGAGGGAAGAAGAAGACATGGGGCCCAGGCTCTTAAGCTCTCTTCGTCATAATGGGGATCTCGGGGAGGAATCAATAAGTAGGAACATCTGATAGGTGCACAGTCAGTAGAAGTCGGGCATTGGCATCAGCGGTCTTTCTCCTGGGTGCAGAATCAGGAGCCCTACTCCAGACTTCCTGAGCTGGAAGCTGAATGTGAACAAGAACCCAGAGGAATTCTAGGCCCTGTTAAATTTCAGTGGCTAAAACAATTTATGCTTTACTGCAATAATCTCCCATCCTCTAGCATGCTTCCTTTTTAAGGGCTATCTTCCCGTGTAGCCTGGCACGTAGGAGTCCAGCCCTCCTGCCTCAGTCTCCCTGTTTTATTCACCTAAGATTTAACGTGCTCATGTGCAAGGAACAGGTATTAGTTTTCTGTTTCCGCATAACTAACTAGCACACTCTCGATGGCTTTAAACAAAACCAATGTATTAGTTTACCGATCCTGGGCAGGCTCAGGCTAACTGCTTTTGCACAACCTGGTGTTGCTTCAGCCTGAATTGAAGATCTCTGCCAGGGCTGGGCAATTCTGCCAGACCCTGGGCGCTCATTCTTGCTGCTTGAACTCAGTAAGAGGAGTAAAGTTCCCCATTTTCTTGCAAGTTGTTGAATGCCAGTCTGTGGTTCACTGTCTAAAACTCCATTATCACTCCTCACAAGTGGCAGTGCCTTAGAAGCCTATAAGGGACTTTCTGTGTTATCTGTAGCCTAGTCTCTAAAGAGACTGTCCTGTTAAGAAGGGTGGTGGGGGCCGGGCAGTGGTCGTGCACACCTTTAATCCGAACAATTGGGACACAGAGGCAGGAGGATCTCCCTGAGTTTGAGGCCAGCCTGGTCTACAAGAGCTACTTCCAGGTACACAGAAACATTTCTCGAAATGCAACAACAAACAAACAAAAACAAACAAACAGAAAACCAGCAACAAGAAGAAGAAGAGTGCTCCACGGGAAGGAAGGAAGGAAGTTCTGCAAGGCAGTGTAGCAAAGTGGCAGAGGCTTGGTGACGTCTTAAAATCTGACCCGCTGGGGGTGAATCACCTCTTCTCCAGGCAGATTTTTTTTTTGTTGTTTGTTTTGTTTTGCTTTTTGGTGTTTTGAGACATGGTTTCTCTTTGCAGCTTTGAAAACAATCCTGGAACTTGTTCTGTACACCAGGAGAACCTTGCACTCACAGAGATATTTTGCCTCTGCCTCCTGAGGCTGAGACTTGCACCACCATCACCCGGCTCTCCACACCTTTTCTGTCAGCAGCTCCAACATTCTGTTCCAATACTCATGATTTCCTTTACTTTTCTGCATCTCTTCCTCTCCCCTCCTTTTCTCTCTTCCCTTCATTCTCCCCCATTTTCTTTCTCTTATTATTTTATTCAAGATTTCTCCAAGCATAATACAAATATAATCGTGACAATGCTGAGTTTAGATGATATGACTTTTGAATTTCTTCTCTCCCACTATAATTTATAGGACTGGAGTTACATGTGTAGTGTCCTGTAGGCACCTCCAATTCTTGTTGTGTCATTAATATGTCTCTGCTCTCTTCATGACCCGTAATTAGGCATTATGGCTAGAGTTCTGATCAAATTCTGGGTTGGCTTTCTGGGGGAGAAAAGGAGAATAGGTTACTCACATCTGTCTGGGAGCAGACATTGGCCTCTATATGTGTTCTACTGTTATCAGGATCTGTTCCTGCCCTGGGAGTTGCAAACTGGAGGCACACTACTTATCCACTCCCCCCCCCCCGTTAATTAGCTGGGTCACTTTTAGGAAAGAGACTGTCCCTTAGAGTGCTTAGTGACTTGATGATATAATCCTTTTCAGGAAGATAGTTGAACAACTTAGTTTTAGAAATTGATTTTGATACATTATCTTTAGAGACTGTCTCTACTTTGTGGAGGAGAAGGCACTTAGCATCCTTCCTTCCTTTTCTTGTAGTCTTTTAACAATCCTCTCGATTCGGTTGCTCTCTCTACAGTAAATCAAGGTCTAGGATGTTTTGAAGGATTTTGTGACAATTCTTGTGCTTTGTTTCCAGAGTGAGTTAAAAGTGAAAAACCAGTATATAGTGTTCAAATTTTTTAAAATCTGTGCATGGTGTGTGGTGTGTGTGGTGTGATATAAGGAAATGTGCATGTTAGTGCAAATGTCAGAGGCATTGAATTCCCTGGAGCTGGAGTACAGGCACTTGACAGCGTCTGTGCTGAGGAACAAAGCTCGGGACCTCTACAACAGCAGTGCACAGTCTTGATTATCATGTCATCTGTCTTCTTTCTAGCCCCTACGTATGTATTTCTTAAAGGCACAGTGTGCCTCTGGAGAACAGGGGGCAACTTGCAGGACTTTGTTCTCTTCCTGTATCCTGCAGGTCTCAAGGATGAAGCACAGATCATAGGGCTATTCCCAGCATGCACCTTCACCCACTAAGCAATTTTTATTAGCCCAATTATGGAAATATTATTCATTATAGAGGCAATCTTCTTGTTTGACTGGAAAATGGAGTTTATAACTTTGTGGCTACCACTGGAAACAGACTTGCTGCATTTAAACTACGTGCATAGCTCCACTGACTCTTTGATCTTGTATGTTTTTTTCTGAGTATTATCTTGTCCATTTCCATTCTTCCTTTAAAAAAATTATAATTTAAGATATGAAGTTGCTGAAATTTCTCAGTTTTTAAGGACAAATTATATCTTTTTGAACTTAAATGTACATTTGATGCAGAATTCTGGCTTTATGACATTATCTTTAGGAATTAGAAAATGTATTTTTTTTCTCATCAAAATATCCACCAATATTGCTTACTTTTATTCTCTTAAGTGGCCTACCAGGCACACTTAAAACAAATATTTTTATACCTGTTTATGCAAATAAACATTTGTTTTTTCAAGATAGTTTCTCTGTAGCTTTGGAGCCTTCTTAGAACTAGCTCCTATAAACCAGGCTGGCCTCAAACTTGCAGAGATCAGCCTACCTCTGCCAACCTTGTGCTGGGTTTTAAAGGCATGTACTGCTGCTGCCTGGCTACCTGTTCATATATTTCTATAGGTTGATACATAGAGAAAGTAAATAAATTGCGCAACTTAAAGCAGTATAGTATGTTTGTCAATAAGACAAACCTGGGGCTGGAGAGATGGCTTAGAGGTTCAAAGCACTGCCTGTCCTTCCAGAGGACCTAAGTTCAATTCCCAGGCAACCACATGGTGGCTCAAAACCATCTGTAATAAGACCTGGTGCCCTCTTCTGACCTGTATGTATACAGAACAATATACATAATTAATTAATTCTTTAAAAGAAAAATAGGGACTTAAAACCTAGGTGTTCTATCAGCAATATGATTATCTCTGTCCACTTCATTATTGTTGCTTTTTGTTTTAATTTTTCTTGTTATTTTGTTGGTTGTTTGTCTTTTTTCCTCAATACTTGGAGAAGCTTTCCAACTGATTGTTTTGAAGATCTGTTCTAACAATGAATATTTCTTTGAAACTACATACTTGATCAATTTTATTTCCATCCACTTTAGTTTCTTAATCTGACATTTGTTTTCTTAGAATTTTTCTCTATTTTTATCTGCCTTATTTTCTCTTCTATCATCTAAGAATTTTCCATATTTTATACCCAGATGATTAACTCTGGGGATGGCCACTTTCATGTTTCTTTTATTGGAGGTTCTTTTGTATCCCATGTTGTCGAAGAAAATATACACATGCATGTTACTGGCAGCTTGCCATGTACAAATTACTGTTAAAGGCTTGCACGGTGTGAGTGAACGCTCTAGCCCAGGTAATTCCTGAAGGAGTACAGGGTTGATACTTGTAGACACTAACTAGATTCAGTGTTCCAAGAGGGTCTGTAGTGGTGGGGCTGGAGTGAGCTCTGGGATGACTTTCTGCCTTGATCTGTGGTCTGTACCTATGAGGCTTGCTGGCTGGAGATGAGAAATAAAGCAGTTTGCTTTTAGGGTGATAAGTAGCTGCCTTTCCTATCACCAGCTCAGGATGAAACACCCCTAGAACAAACTGCAGAAATACACATGTTTATGTACACAGGAATCCCATAAAATACAAAACCAAAAGCCATATTACATATGTTAAGGACCTGTAGGATAGGAAATAAAATGCTCTGACTCAATACCATGAGACAAAGTGCTCCAAAGATGCCTTGAGTTTCTGTTGGCTGTCTACTGCTGGACGTGAGGCTTAGCCTTAAGAATGGATTGCCTCCCCTTTGACTCCCTTTATGGAAATTAATATTTCATTCACAAGTGACTACCTATTAGAGTTGCTTTGAGGTTAGGGATGGGGACCTGTGTTCTCTTCTTTCAGCTCTATGACCCCACCTGGTGCTGACTCATGCAGGCCCTTTTGCACTCTGCCACAGTCTCTGAGTTTATGTTTGCACGAATCGTGTTGTGTGTAGAAGGCCTTGGCTCCTTGGTGTCCTCTGTCCCCTCTGACTCTTACACTCTTTAAATGTTTCTTAGTCATTTGAGTTTCTGCTTTTTGTAAAGTTGTTTAGATCTATGCTCATATTTAATTTTTGTTCTTTGTTTTCTTGATGGTCAGTATGTTTTGTGTTTTTATGAAATTGAACATTAGCTCTCTAGTGAAGGTGTAAAGAACATTTTTCCTTTCTGTAGGCCTCCTTTTTGTTTTAATGGTGGTGTACTTTGCCCTACAGAAACCTTTCAGTTTCATGAGGTTCCATTTATTAATTGTTGTTCTTAATTTCTGTGTTATCAGTGTTTTGTCTTCCTGTGCCAATGAGTTTAAGACTATTCTCCATGTTCTCTCTATCAGATTCAAGTTTCTGGCCTTATGTTGAAGTCTTTGTTCCATTAGGATTGAGTTTTTTTGTGGAGTAATACCTATGGAAATATTTGGATTCTTCAACATGTAGCTATACAATTTGACCAGCATCATTTGTTGAAGATACATGATTATTTCTTTTTGTTTTGATTTCAGCCCTGACTTTGATGCCAGTTTCTGTATTTTTTTAGGGAATTGAGACCACTGATTTTGAGAATTATCAGTTATTTATGTTTGTTGATTCCAGTTACTCTGTTGTTGTGGTTTCTTGGTGGCTTTGGAGCCTGACCTGGAACTAGCTCTCTTAGACCAGGCTGGCCTCGAACTCACATAGATCTGCCTTCCTCTGTCTCCCAAGTGCTGGGATTAAAGGCATGTGCCACCACTGCCAGGCATTTTAATTTTCTCCTTCTTTTGATCTGAAATTATTTAGTTTTTATATTTTCTTGAATGTAGTTAGTCTTTTCAGGTTGAATTTTTCCTTCTAGACCCTTTTTAGGTCTGACTCTGTAGACAGATATTCTTAAAATTTGTTTTTCCCCCTAGAATGTCATTCTTTCTTCATGCATTCTGACTGAATGTTTTGCTAAGTGAAATATGGGCTTGCATCTTCGGTCTAGTAGAGTTAGTAGACCACCTGTCCAGGCCGCTCTCCCTTGAAGAGTCTTCATTGAGAAGTCAGGCATTGTTCTAATAGGTCTGTAGTTATGTATTATTTGGTCCTTTACCCTTCAACTTTTAATTTTCTTTCTTAGTTCTGTATGTTTAGTGTTTTGATTATGTGACATGGAAAATTTCTTTCTTGGTTCAGGTGGATCTAGATATGTTTTTCTTAGGATCCACCTTATAACATAGCTTCTCTAGGATCATGAACTATAGGCTTATTGTCCTTTGTTTATAGGTAGTATCCACTTAGGAGTGAATACATACCATATTCATCATTTTGGGTCTGGGTTACCTCACTCAGAATACTGACTCTCTTAATATAGCCTAATTTTAATATTCAACTTTTATGTTAATTAGTTCTTATGGTAACAGACAAAAAATGACATATCTATTCCGATATGGTTGAGACCTTGCATTTGACTCCTAGCCTTCCATATTTAAGAATCTACATTACATGGCCTACAGTAAATTGCAAAAGCAGTCAAATTTAGGTGGACTACACAAGAGTTCATGACCTTTGCTTGACTTGTGGTCTTATTCCAAAATTCTGGCAGCAGAAAATGACTTAATAATCTACTATGTGGCATGAATTGCAATTCATGTGTGTGTGAGTGATTGCATGTGTGATGCATGCTTTTGCATGAGTGCATCTATGTGCCATTGTACATTCATTTGGAGGACCAAGGAGGCTATGGAGTGTTTGCTGCTGTTAGTCCTCTTTTTTATTTTCTTGAGACAGGATCTACCACTAAACTAGGAGCCTGCTATTTTGTCTAGACTCACTAGTCAATGGGCTCCTGGTATGCATTCCCTAATACAGTCAGGAGAAATATACAGCCAGGTCTGGGCTTTCACTCGGGTGCTGGAAATTTGAACTCAGTTCGTCGTGTTTTCAAAGCAAGCACTTTTACTTTGCAAACATCTGTCATCCCTGAATTGGAATCTTCTGAGTCTCCTTTGACAGCCCACTCCTCTATTCCTCTCTACCCATATTGTCTTTGGTGTCAAATGATGTCACACTTACCTTTAACATCCATCAAACAAACTCACACCTGTCCAGACTTATGACATCAAACTCGCATTAGATTATAATTTTATCAAGTTACCATCATTGCTTTGCTCAGCCACAGCTTCTCTCTCTCTGCTGACAAAAACTTGACTCCCACTGATATACATTGCTGGAGTAATCTTTCCAAGATGCAAGGCCGTCACATCTCCTTAAAATCCTAGTGGCTAATTATGTTTGAGGGACCTGCATGCTTTTCACACCCTGTTTCAACATCAAACACTTTCTCCCATTCTTCACTCCAGCCTCCTGGTTCCTGAAGGAACCTGGTTCTGCCTCCATCATTCATACCACACAGGCCATTGCATCTTACATGAGATGATGTGCTGCTCATCTCTGTCTGGATGCTCGCCTTCCTCCATTTTCTTTAATCCTTTAGAACTTTCCTTGGGCATTGATTCTTTAGCGAATGTATCATTTCTTTGACTTGGTCACATTAATGATTTTCTACTGTATATGCAATTATAGGATTAATGGTTGACTTCTTGACTTTTATTCCCTGAGAACAGACCACATGTTGATTGTACTCATTCTTGTGCCCCTGCTACTCAATGTTTAATTGCTAAGACAGTCTTTCAGGACATTTCTGCTGATAGGAAAGTTGATCAGTTTTTCTCTTTCTTTGCAGATTTGCTGTCTCATAAATAATGACCATTTGGAGAAGACACAGTAAAGAATATTTGCATTTTTAATATTTCCCAATTCAAATTGAAGGCACAGAAAGCAGCAAGAATGGGTAATTTTTCAATTCAAAACAATATTTATAGCATTATAAAATATGTTTTACAGATTAAACAGTTAAAATAACTGCATTACTATTTCTTATTTCTCAAATAATAACTCTGAGCCCCTTAAAAGACTAATTTAAAAAATCTCTCTTCTTTTCCTTATCAGAAGAACATTACACAGTTATTTTAGAGAAAATGTCCCAATTAATTCTGGAAAATATGCCAAAGGCTGAGTAAGTATTCTTGCAATGATCAAGAGTTTTGAAATCATGTGTAACATTCCTCTTTCCTGTAGAGATATTTGACCTTATATGGTAATGTTGATGTGTACCTGCATCTGTCTCAGTGTCTCTGTGTGTTTGTGAATGCAAAATACACAAAAGATATTCATATATGTAATTATATGCAACTATATGTTCAACAATTCAGGATATTAATGACAATGAAATAATAACTGTTTTGGGGATGTTATGTCATCCATATATAAATGAGTTTTGTTTAAATACTTATTATTTTTTTTAGCTATTCCAGTTTATTCAATGATTTTGTTGAATCTGAGTTTTTTCTGATTGACGGAGACTCCTTACTTGTCACGTGTGTATGTGAGAAGTCGCTTAAGCCGGGGCAGAGTCTCCACTTCTTCTACCTGGTTGAGCGCTACCTGCTGGATGTCATTAGCAAAGGAGGACATTTTGCCATAGTTTTCTTCAAGGTAACACAGACCACCTGAGCTTTTTATCCTCTGAAGACTGAAAACAGAATTCATTTAAAAGATTAAAGACTAGGAATCTTGTTGCTGAAGCTGGCTTTGAACTCATGATTCTCTTGCTTCTGCTTCCCAAGTGAAAGAATTTGAGGTTTGGACTATCACCCCCTTGCTATAACTAAAATTATTTTTATAAGATTTTATGAACTTTTTCACCAGTGACTGCAGAGTAAAATACATTTTTAAAAATTTAGAAAATTAGATGGGGACTAAGGCAAGGAGGTTCAAAGTTTGAAGTTCACCCGCATCTCACACAGTGAGTTGATGAGCAGTTTAGACAACCTGGAAAGACCTTAAAAGAAAAAAAAATATAGAAATGCAACTTAGTGTTAGAAGACTTGCCTAGTGTGTGCAAGGTTGTGGGTTCAATCTCCAGGACAAATAATGAACAAAACAAAAATCACAAACCATTTTAAAGTCATAAAATTTAAAGGGAAGAGGAGAAAAAAGCAATTACCCTAGCATTGCAGTGTTCTGGAATAAACACAATTAGATTATTTTGTAATGTATAATGATGGAGAATTTTACTGTACAGACAGAGTCACAAGAGTTGATGAAATTCTCAACAGTGGCCCCACTGTTTTCAATTCAACTTCTCCAACTTCGAGAACTACTTTGCCTTCAAAACTCAGTAGGCAAATTATTTGAGTACACACATGACCTCACTGAACTCAATTTTGCTATTGTATGTTCTGTTATAAATATCTAGGAAAGAATATCATATTGTGTGTAATTAATAAAAGTTTGACAATTTTAAATACAGGTATATCTACTGATACCATATCTTCCTATTCCTGTATTCAGAGCAGCTAATGCTGTACTCAGGAAATATGGAGTGGATTTGTTCAATCAGTTTGCAACTTATGTTGCTGTATATATCTTACCATTGCTGGCTAGCAGAATTTTGTACAAGGATCTAGGTTTCTACCCTGTGTTTATAATAAGTTGCGCAGATTTTGATCTACGGAAAAAAAAACTCTTGCTGTTTAAGAAATGTCAGTGCAGTGTGGAATTATTCTCTATAATAATGTATTCCCCTTCAGCTGCCAATTTCAAAAAATTAATAGTTACAATTTTTATTTTCATAATTTTTTTCCTTTGTCTTCTTGAGGAGAGGTTGGAAAGAGAATGATTAGAAACAGGGAGGCAAAGTGTAATGAACTCTGGGTACTATGTGGGCTTGCATACTCTTAGGTCAAAATGTGATTTACAGCATACATTTCTGTACCAATAAAATTCCAGTGTCAATTTACTGACTATAGAACAGAAAACAAAACAAAGCCAAAAAACAATAACAAAAAGCACCTCAAAACAAAAACCTTGTTGTATCATATTCCTTCATTGGCCTCAATGATATGTTTCCTGCCTGAACTAGTATAATACTAAATGATACTTTCCAAATAATGTCCTTTGTCTCCTTCTCTATAGGATGCTGAATATGCATACTTCAGTGTCCCCGAACTTCTTACACTGAGAACTGCTTTGATTATGCACCTTCAGAAGAATACTGACATTGATGTTTGGACTGAATTTTCTGGATGCTTGTCAAAAGAGTGGTGTATTTCCCTGGGTCAGCGCTGCCCATATTTCTTGATTCTTGCTGATGAAGGCCTGAACGACCAGCAGACACACCTTTTCAACTTTTTAGCCATTCAGTCTTGGGCAATGAAAGTCAACATTGTGCTCTTCTCAGGACAAGCATCTGACATCCTCCGTCTTTATGCATATTTTATGCAAAGCTCATATTTAGAGCAGCTGTTTTTCGAGAAGGTAATGTATATCTACAGGACAATGTTCTAGAACTTTAAGAACATTTCTAAATTAATTCAGAAAATAAGGCTCTGTGGTTAAGAATGCTTGGTATTCCTGTCATGTTAGGTACTTCATAACTGCCTATAACTCCACCTCCAAAGGGATTTGACACCTCTGGCCTCTGTGTATACCATCCTTACATGCAGATACCTACCTACCTACATACCTACATATGTACAAACAAACAAACATACACACACATACATACACACAAGGCTAAAAATGAAACAATTTTTTAAAAGGTAACTATCTTGATTCAATATTAACTCTACCTTCAATATATAAACCATTATAAATTTAATAAGATGATATTTAGGTTAATAATAATGCTGATGAATAATAGCATATAGTAATTTACTAAGTACTTTGCATCATAGACTAGCTCTTAACACTTACAAAATTATTTATATTCAACATTCACAAAAGTCCCATGAGGCAAGCATAAGAATTATCTATATTTCAATATGAAATGGATTCTTGACTATGTAACCTGTTTAAAAACACTACTAAATGAGTAGTACAAGAGAATGTAGAATTTATGAGCAGCAGTGTTATCCTGTACCCTATGTCCTCAAACACTGTGTGGTGTGTGAAATCCAAGTTATTGAAGGCCAGAAAGACATGAAATCAGAGGCAAAGGTATGTCTCTGTTGCTAAGATCTACCAGTAAAATGATAAATTATGTGGTTTCATTTAAGAAGAACACACCAGAGCAGGTTAAAGAAAAGAATGTGATGTATTTATGCTTGCATAAGAAATTTCAGCCAATAATTCAAAGGCTTTTCAAACAATGAGAATTCAAATTTTATGATAGTATTATTTTACTTATATGGGTATATTTGAGAAACTAATTTGTTGAAAATTACAGAGTAAAGAATGTGTACTGACTTTATAAATTAATATAGTTTAATTATTTTTTAAGTAGTTAAGGTGAATTCTGTATATGAATATTATTCCAGAGCTCATCAAAGTAGGTTTTGAACGTGTGCCCCTCTTTGAGAATTGCATCATGCCCATCATTGCGCATTTGCATATGTACAAAGAGTTTCATGATGTGACATGATAGTTTATTTTGCTTTTGTTAGGATTCCAATCATTAAATTATTCCTAACTCTGACTGACAACTGTGAGCAGAAACAGGCCTGGGCTTTATTTTTACGTACAGGACAAATACTAAATATTGAGTTTATGTTGTGGTTCTTTTTCTTTTCGTAGATTGGGTCTCACTGTGTGGCTCAGGCTGGCTTGGAACTCACAAATTTATACTTTCCTCAGCACCCCTGTGATAGAGGAGGGTCATCTGTCTATGTGTTTCTTTCATTGGTTAATAAAGAAACTGCCTTGGCCCTTTGATAGGACAGAAAATTAGGTAGGTGAGTAAACAGAACAGGATGCTGGGTAGAAGGCAGTAAGGCAGTCTCCATGATTCTCCGACCTGAGACAGAGGGAGGTTAGGATCTTTCTCGGTAAGCCACCATCTCATGGTGCTATACAGATTACTAACTATGGGTTAAAGCAAGATATGAGAGTTAGCCAAGAAGAGGCAAGATATAATGGGCCAGGCATTGTTTAAATGAATACGATCTGTGTGTTGTTATTTTGGGTGTAAAACTAGTTGTGTGGGAGTTGGGTGGGACAAAAAGCAGGCCTGCTCACCTCATCACTACTGAATGGCACCCAATGTAAAAATCTAACATGACTACAAGCTTGACTATTATTGATGATTATCCATTAACAACTTATATTTTCTAATTATACATTACATTTTTAAATGAACTCACAATCACAATACCTTAATCAATATCATAAATACATATACATATTATAAAATTGACTTTAAAATCCATACCAATGCAAATTATTCATATCTATATCATTTCCCCTTTAAATATAAAAGAACCTTTATAAATAATATTTGGGAATATGGGCGCAGTTTTTTCTCTCCAAACCGCTTCATACTGAATGTGGGTATGTTATTCAGGTCTTTCATGTTATAACCTGTCTGCTAGGTTTCACTCTGTCAGCAGTTGAGCAAAATAATTTTTTGAGGGTGTTCACAAAGACCTTCAGGAGGGCGTGGTCTATCATACCATGATGGGCTAGAAGCAATCCACAGGGTCTCATCCTCTGTGAAAACAAAAGAAGAAACTCCTTTCCAAGGCATGATATCCTTAGATCCAAATTCTGAAGTCAGATATTTTCAAAATATCTATCTTGAATTAGTTCAGCAGCATTTATAAACAAATTTTTTTAGCAGCTGTTGTTCCTTCCTCAGCATTCAAACAATTCAAAGAGAGCATAATAACATACAGTATCAAGATTCTCTGTGTATTTTCCATCTTTGTTTGGCTTTATTTTAACCTCTATTTCTTTTATTTTTATTTTTACTTTTTGAGACAGGTTCTCTGTATATCTTTGCCCTGGAATAACTCTGTAGACCAGGCTGTCCTTGAACTCACAGAGGTTCATCTGTCTCTGAATCCTAGGCATTGGGAATAAAGGTGTGTCCTGCCACACCTTGAAGTCACAGAGGTCAATCTACCTCTACCCTTTGAAGTCTCAGAGGTCAATCTACCTCTGCCTCCCAAGTGTTGGGATTAAAGGTGTGTACCACTACACCCAACTACTCTCTTTCTTTCTTTCTTTCTTTCTTTCTTTCTTTCTTTCTTTCTTTCTTTCTTACTTTTAAGAACTTTAACCTTTAGCCTACATATATATTTTAACACAGTGTAAACCATGTAGAGTTTTTCTTCGACTTTGAATCTTTCTTTTACTGTATATCTCTCTTTTTGTGACCACATGAGTCTTTAAGGAGAGGATGAAAGCCATGGCTTTGATGGCTAGATCCAGCCCATTACTTAGCTTTCCAGCCTCATGGCGGAGGTACTGGCTGTAGTCATGTTTATTGCCACAACTCTATGGCATTTCAAGTCCATGCTAGCAAGCAAGCTGCAGCATTTTGCTTACATACCACACTCAGTTGGACTGCCTGTTGGAAAGTCAGAGTTTGCCCTGGCAGTATGGACCTGAATGCCAGCATTTTAAAACAGTGCAACTTTTTTTCTGCTACGGCTGAAAACCAAAAAGCATGCATTCGTCTTTTCATCAACACAATTTAAGTGTTTTGTGGCAGGACCTCTTAAAAGAACTGCAGGGTTTTGCAGCTAAAGCTGAGTCAGGATGCCTCTCTTAGATGAGAGCGCTTGCTTGCCTCTAGCAAGCAGAGCAGACCCGAGAAATTGCTGCTACCAAGAAAACATGCTTTTTTCTTTCCCAAGCTTTCTCAGGCTTTCTGTGGATTCTGTTATACACGTCTGGGTGCCATTCTGTAGCAATGAGCTGGGGGCAGACCTGCTTTTCTTCTTGCCGGGCCTCCACATGGCTAGCTTTATACCCAAAATAACAACACACAGATTGTATTCACTTAAACACTGCCTGGCCCATTAGTTTTAGCCTATTATCGGCTAGTTCTCACATCTTGCTTTAATCCATAGTTAGTAATCTGTATAGTACCATGAGATGGTGGCTTACTGGGAAAGATCCTAACCTGCCTCTGTCTCAGGTCAGAGAATCATGGAGACTGCCTCATTGCCTTCTACCCAGCATCCTGTTCTGTTTACTCACCTACCTAATTTTCTGTCCTATCAAAGGGCCAAGGCAGTTTCTTTATTAACCAATGAAAGAAACACATAGACAGATGACCCTCCTCTATCACCCCTGGGTGCTGGGATTAAAGGCATGTGCTACCATACCCAGCCCAAGTTTATAGTATTGATAGCAATTTCTAAATCTGAGTTCTGAAAAATCTTGGAAATGTTGACTGTTACATGTTACTGGCAGTGGAACCAGAATTTATCCCTAATGCTTGTACTGGCTTTTTGGGAACCTTTTCTCTTTATATGGATAACTTGGATCAGCCTAGATATAGTAAAGAGGGCCTTGGGCCTTCTCCAGAGCAATGTGCCTTACCCTCTCTGAGAAGTGGATGGCGGTGGGGTGGAGGGAATGGGAGGAGAGGAAGGAGAGGGAACTTAGATTGGTATGTATAAGGAAAAAAAGATAGTTTGTTTTCTTTTTTAAAAAAATTAAAAATAAAACTTACTAGATAAAATTTACCTCAAAGGAGTGTTTTTACATTAACTGATTTGAGGACTATTTAGAATTTAAAATAGAATGAAATGCCATCTTATGACTCCATTTGTAGATTAGTGGAAATGGCATTGAAACTGTTGGCAATGACTGTTTCCAATACTGTAGATGCCTATGGGGAGGAGATTATAGTCTCTTGTTAGGAACTTGGTTGAAATGTGACATAAAGAAACACACTGAATTAATAGCATTTATAACTTTGTGAAACTGCTAAAATAAGGTTGCTATATTGCCAGAAGAGATATCCAAGTATTGCCTTGGAAGACTTTCCAAACAGAACCGACCATCCTCAATTACAGTAATGTAGATTTAAACTCAGGGCCTCATTGTAATAGGATTGCTTCTTAAATTTCTGAGTTTTGCAGTTGGAAAATAATAATGTTATTTGTGATAATTTATCATATTTTGTTTTTCAGAATGCGAGGAAGATTATGATGGCTTACAAAACCTTGATTCAACAGCTAGAAAAATATAGAGACCTGAATTTAACAACTCTGTTTGGAGATTTAAAATTTAATAATATGGTGGAAAAGGTAATAGAAATTGAAAAAACCATTTTAGTTGAACTATCATTTTAAAAGTGTGTTTGTGTGTGTGTGTCTGTGTGAAGGCCAGAGTAACCTAGTGTATCACTCCTAGAATTTTACCTTATTTGAGACCAGCAGTAACAGAATCTTGTAGCAGCAGAGAGTGGGGGAGATACTAGACATCTTTCCCCTATTCCTGGTCTGAGAAGAGATGTCTCTATTTGTCCCTGTCAAGTAGGACTAAGATACAGATATGTGTGGGCTCTGATGTAAAGAATACAACCTTGAGCTTCACCTATTTTTATACCATGGACACAGTGGTTAAATATACCTCAGTACTATTGTATTCCCTTTAGTTCATTGTTATCATGTTGCATTAACACATTTTCTAACACTGCATTCCTGGTCTCCATATACTCCATCATGGTATATTGCTTTGATACTATAGTCTTGGGTTCCTTTTGTTGTTTTTCCTGTTGAATTTTGCCTTGGTTGGCATCTGTGATACCTTAATGTAATTTTCAGTTTTTGTCTTGTCGTACATTTATTTGTAAGTTTTTTTAAAATTATTTTATATTTTACATACCAGTGCCAGTTCCCCCTCCCTCCTCTCCTAGCTTTCCCTCCTTCCTCCTTCCTACCCTTATCCATGCCTCAAAAGAATAAGGCCCTGAAAGTCAACTAGTCTGTCCCATCACCTAGTTGAGACAGGATCAAGTACCCTGCCCCATGCCTAAGCTGAGCAGGGTATCTCTTCATAGAGAATGGGCTTCACAAAGGCAGTTCATGCTTTAGAGTTAGGTCCTCATTCCACTGTCAGTAGCCCCATATACTGCCCAAGCCACACTATTGTCATCTGTATTCAGGGAGCCTAGTTCAGTCCTATGCAGGTTCCCCATTTGTCAGTCCGGAGTCAGTGATTTCCCACTAGCTCAGTCAGCGGATTCTGTGGGTTTCCCCATTATGATCTTGACCCTTTTTTTCATATTTTAACTTCTCCCTTACTTTGTTTGTACTCTGAGAGCTCATCCCAGTGGTTAGTTGTGGATCTCTGCATCTGCTTCCATCTGTTTGGGGAAGAGAGCTTCTCTGTGGTTGTGGAATGTAGCAGGCTGGTAATCTTTTGTTTATGTCTGGTATCCACTTACAAGTCAGTATACATAAATTTGTCTTTGTGGGTCTGGGTTTCAGCAGGGTCTTAGCCTACCCTTTAAGAATGAGCTGGGTCCGAGGAAAGGTAAGTTGCCGCTCACCCATTCCCCAGCCTCTCTTGATCCGGGAGATAGACAGAAGAAACTGGGAGTCCAGTTAAGCAGGAACTCGATTATTTTTGCACAGTAAACATCTTTTAAAGTAAAGAAGTGTTGGGGTGTGGAAGAAGTGGGGTGTGGAAGTGTTGGGGGTGTGGCATGGGTGGAAAGGGAGTCAGCATTTAAAGTAATGAATTTCCCTGTTGATTTATAGATTTTGTGCATGTATTTGTTAACAGTTTTCTCACAATTTTTGAAATAATTTTATCACTCAAAATTTGTGTTTATAATTTTTTAGTGGAAATAGCTACAGTTTCCATATGTTCACATCGACCCATTTCTTAGTATATAATCGCTTATGAATAAATACAGTTCTCTAATTGTCATGATATGTTATAATTGTCTGCTGTGACAGGCTTGTGAGACAATGTCTCTGCTCAAGAAACTCTGGCCAGAAGGCTCTGACATCCGGCGAGCCCTTTGCGTCACTTCATGCTCCCTCTTTTTGGAAATGTACCACAGCTTCTTAGAGAACAGAGAGAAGAAAGCCTCCGAGCAGACGTGCGAAGACAGACAGGTGTGGCTGCAGCACTGGGATGCACTTGTGCTTTCTTATTTTATTGTTTTCACCAACCATTTCCCCATGGAGAAAATGGGTTCTCTCTTGTTTATATGAACAGTAGAAATAGGAGAATCCCTGCAATTCATGTCACAAAGGAATACGCTGTTCCATGACTTAGTGTGTTACCTACAGGTGCTTCACATAGGACATATGTGGTCTTCATCACCCGCAGACAGGCAAAGGAAGAAACAACCTGCTATGCTAAAGTGCTTTGGGGTTTTTCTGTGCACAGTTCATGAAATGCTCGGGAAAGCATTGTTATTTCTATTCCACCATCAAAACACAGACTTTCAGTTTTTGAGAGTAACAGTCCTTCAACCAAAGGTGCTAAATAGTAATGTAGTTTGGATTAAGGTTTATCTTGTGCAAATTTCTCAGGGACTTTAAAAGATAGACTCACACAGTGGTTCCCTGCTTTCTAGGGAGAGACTACTCTTCTTAGATTTCTTTATTGCAGAAAAGGTCAAGAATCAGGTGGCCAGTTTAGATTTAGCTATGACTAAAAGTCATATCTGCATATATGTTCTCATGGGCACTAAAGTGTACTCATGTGCACATTCCATTTTATATGTAATCTCAGTAGTATGGAGTCTCAGCTAATGAATCTTATTAACTTTCTAGTTTTCAGAAATAAACAAGGTTCAGTTTTTAATATTTTGCTTTGCAGTATCTCCTTAAATGTATATTTAATGAAACTTTTCTACATGATTATATGTCCCAATTTAATTCTTCCCTATATTATGATAGTAAGTCAAACTTATCTCCCTGGAACTTGTAAACATTAGACCCTCTCTGGCATTTTAGGCATGTCCCATTGAAGTATCCTTGCTTACCCAACAAGACAAAATATTTGCCAATAGCAGTGATGTCCCTGCCCCATGATGCTAAGCACATCTACTTATTTACCTCTGTTCTCATCGTGCAGTTACAGCCTTAAGCTACATTGTTATTCTGTTGTCCTCATGGAGGTCGTTCATAATATTGTCTTCAGAGTAGGTTGCTTCAATGGAAGAGAGAATGTAGCATGTAGCTTCCCCACTCAAGGTCCCCTGGAACTTCCCGTTCACCACCTGGTTTATTAGTTTAAATCTGGAGTCCCTGAATATACTGGGCTATGCCTTACACCAGCTTCTGCAAAGCTAGAAGCTTCCTTTTCCCTCTACCTCAAATGTTTTTAAACATAGCCGAATATCTAGGTAAGTTCTGTCTCAGAAACGGAGAATGTGTAAATTTGGAATTCCCACCTAGAGAGCTTAGCTACAAAGTTCGGGCTTCTGCAGATTGAGTGTGTAGTCTCCCAGCCTGCTGTTCTCTACTCACCTTCTTTACCTTCTACAGGAACAAGGTAGTTGTTTAACCCTGAAGGACGTGGAAGACTTCTGTAAGCTCCATTGCCTCAGTGTGGTTTTCCAACTCCATCTACCTCTTTCCCAGAGAGCCTGCTCAAGATTTGTCACTTCTGGTTGGATTAAGGACCTCAAGACTGTCTTTAAAATGGTAAATATACTTGCTTTTCACTTATATTTTTGTTTTAACTACTTGATACATTAAAAGCCACGCTAACCTTCAAAATAGATTTATATAGGGTAGTGTTAAAGTTTGGAGTCTTCAAAGATCGGCTTGTTTAAATAAGTCACTTGACTAGTTTCAACAATCATATGAAATAATATGATTGTTATTAATAACAACCATCATGGCATGTATCCAACCCAAAGAGGAGCTTTTTGAAATTTTCCTTTTTAAAATTCTTGTCAGTGTGAGGAGTTTTTTCATTAATGAGGAATTTTCTTCTGCACTAAGAAAGAACTGAGTGAATGGATGCAAGGCTTTATTATTTTTTCCCATTTCAGATTATGGTTACAGAGATTTTGGAGACATTAGGAAAACAGAAAGCAAAAATATCTCCAGAGTTTTCTTTGCAAATCAGTGCCAGAATCTGTTAACACTCCAGTTTATTCTCTTCATAAACAAACAGATATTTCTGTTTTTTATAGCATGGAAAATATCCATACACATTTTTTCCTTTTCGCATCCTCCTTTCTTTCTATATTGGATGATATCATCTTTAATGACTACTAATTGCATCTTCATATATATGCAGTATATTTACATAAATAAATATCATATACATATGAAAGTATACATCATATGTGTGTGTGTGTTAGTCATGTATACTTTCTTTTAGGATCCTGAGATAAACAGTCAAGAAAAGTGTCTCATGCCCAATGAAATTAGGAATGTGCTCTTCCATCATGGAGATGGAGTGAGATGAACACCCTTCATCATTCCACCCTAGTTCTTCCAGACAATTACATCTTATAAAGAAGACACAGACTGAATATTAACACTTACTGTGAAGGAAGATCTAGGATACTTTTGAAATCAATAGTGAAAAGATCTCTTAAGAAGTTATATGACCCAAGTCCTGAAGAATGGCTAGGTGTTAACAGGGTGGACAGAAAGGAAACCAGATTGTGGGAGAAGAAGTACTGTGTGTGACTGTCCTAAAGATAGCATGGCGAAGGGACTGGGGTCCACTCATTGTATCAAGGACAGAAAACTATAGGGTTAGTGATGAAGCTGATGTAGTGGGTGAGAGACAAATCAGGTAACAATCCGTAGGTCAGGGCAGATAAGTTCATCATATGTTCACTGAGTGCCAACTAAATGGTTTATGTAGGCAAATGGCACTTCTTTTTATACACACACACACACACACAAACTGTTTTACTTGTAAATAGACCATCAGAGTGTAGATACAAAACTGGATTTGGAGGGATTAAGGAACTATTTAGCCACCATCTTATTGATGGTGTTAGAGGCTAAGGAAGAGCTTTTGAGCCCTCTACACTATACTCTGAGTATACTTGTACAGTAGCACTCTGAAGAGTGACTTAAGTCTACCTGGAGGCAGCAAAGCTGCATGGAGAGTGTACCTTTGTTATTCAATGTGGAATAGCATTTCCATAAATGTCCCTGTATCCAAGTCCAGCATGGGAGATGCGAAGGAAATTCATGGAGTGTATTGATTTGACTGTGACTGAAGTGGTGATTAAGTTACATTAATTTTACTTGATAATGCTTGTATTACATTTACTATATTAGCATAATGTGACCCAGGATTGGGAACTGTAGTTTAGGAATAGGGCTCATGAGTGATGGTTAAGTTGGCCTGGCACGTACCTTGGAAGCCTGAGAACCTAACTTTGATCCCCAATGCACAACTGATGGAGAAAGGTCATTGGCTAATAAAGAAACTGCCTTGGCCCATGTGATAGGGCAGAATTTAGATAGGCAGAGTAAACAGAACAGAATGCTGGGAGGAAGAGGAAGTGAGCTCAGAAATCATGCAGCTCCTCTCAGAGCCAGATGCGATGAAGCTCCGACCCAGGATGGACGTAGGCTAGAATATTACTGGTAAGTGCACCTTGGGGTGCTACACACATTAATAGAAAAGGGCCAGGCAGTGTTTAAAAGAATACAGTTTGTGTGTTGTTATTTCGGGGCATAAGCTAGCCAGGCGACCGGGAGCTAGGTGGCAGGAATGCAACCCAAAGCTCCCACAACATACAACCATGTATGAAATCAAATCAGGCGTGGTGATGCTCACTTGTAATCCCCCAGATAGGTAAATGGAAAGATCGCTTGTTGACCATCCATCCTACTTGGTCAAGCTCTGGACCAGAGACAAGCCCTGTCACATACATAAAGTGGGATTTACCAGGTAATGACTCCTGAAGTCATTCTGTGGCCTCTGTGCACCTGCACACCAACACCATGCCCATATCCATAAAAAGGAGCATCAGGACATATTGGATGTCTGCACTAGTGAATATTCATAGCTGCTGTAATGAAATTTTTGAAGAGTTCTGTGGTGTAGTAAATACTAGCATGATGAAGGTGGTTCTATGTAGGTTCTACTGATTCTTGAAGGAAAATTCTGTATCCTAAACCCCATAGGAGGACATTATTTTGGTGTTTTGTTAGTGCCTAACAAATACAGCAGGCTCTGAGTGACTCTGTTATTAATGAAAAATAGGAAGACGCCACTTCTCAATCCCATTTTCATTTAAATGTTTTAGTATGGGTCATATACTAAATATATTAAATCTATTGTTATCTGCAATTAAAATAAACATTGTGGCACCAGTAATGTGCTTTGACTATTATTATTGATTTATTTCTCAGTTATATTAAATTATTGTGTCACCTTTATGTAGCTTAAGTCTGGTCCATAAATGGGAGCTGACGTGAATGCAGCAGGTGTGATACGGACTTGAACGAAAGTCTTCCTTGCACAACTGTTAACAGTGAAGAATTTTTGACAATTTTTAATATACAAGGAAGTGCTTTCGTTAAAAGACATCATAAAAAAATCTTGAAATATTTAACAGTGTTCTAAGATGGCCTGGCAAGATGTACCTGATAATTTTAGCTGATCAGAAATAGTAGCTTTATTTTCCTCTTTATGTTGGGAAGCATTAAGTTTTAATACCAAGGCATAGAGAATAATGAAAACTCAACTTGGGAGCCTCTCACTTTAATTCTGTAAATCATACCATTGAGGAAGAGTTGCGTCTACTGTGTAAGTGCTGCTTGTGCAGACATTCTGTCTTTGTTACAATGGAACATCACCACGCAGCGTTAAGTTAATGGAGACCTATCAGCATTGGTGGGTGGGAAATGTTTTTCTTTCTAGAACCCTTAGTAACCCAACATTTACAACTCAAAATAAACAAAGAAATCTAGGGAAATAATAGAAACACATTCAAAAGCTTAAGAAATATACAGTTTTTGAGATTTTAGATTACATTGGGAAGAAACAATCAATAGTAAATAAATAGATATTTCTTTAACTGATGATAAATGGTTGGGTTTTTTTGGTGTTTTTTTTTTAAGACAAGATCTTACTGTGTAACCCAGGTTGGTCTGAGACTGACTGTGTAACATAGACAGGCCTTATTCTTGCAGGCATCCTCCTGCTTTAGCCTCCCAAGTGCTGAGATTACGTGCAGTTTAAATTCATTTTTGAGTCAGTTTTTATTTTATGTAATGCTTCAATTTTTAAGGAACAAAGTATAATCGTTATTCAGCCTACGTGGGTTTACATTCTAATGAGTATTCGGACAGTCTTCTCATTTGCCTTTCATTTGCATTAGAGATGCGTATGGAGTCATTCTACATATTACTGTGGACATGTAAGCTGTCAACAACTTCTTTTTTGATTTCCAGAAACAGTGGTGCGAGTATTTCATCCTAAGTAATGTGTACATGTTTAAATTTTGGAGTTTGGATTTACTTCACCTTTCTGATTTAAGTGATGAACCTTTGTTGAAGAATATTGCTTTTTACTATGAAAATGAAAACTCAGAAGGTATCAGCTTGCTATATAATACACTTCCCATTTCTTTAGAGAGAAAATGCAGGAGTATCAGCTTACTATATAATACACATCATCTTCCTTTAGAGAGAAAGCTCATGAAGAGTTTCAAGCTTCCAAACCATTTTGTAAATGCCTATTGTATAAACAGTAATTATTTCAGTTTCCCAGTCTTTGTTTATAATTTACATTTGTGGCAATCAGAATGAATATAACAATTCAAAAATAATTTTCAGTTTATTAGCACTCCATAATTATGTTTGTTAAACGTTCATGTTTATGTGTCTGACAGTTCATAACAGATTGTTTTCATAAATGGCATGTAATATTTATTTATGAAATCGCTCATGAATAGAAACATTTCACTTTATTACATACTTAGTGATTTTAAGTTTTTCTAAGAGATACTACCTATATATTCTTATATAATTTGTGTTTTGTTAGACTATTTTTTCTTGTGTTTTTATAATCAAAGAAAAAGAAAACACATTTTGAGAGACTAGTGCTTGAGTGAGTAGTATAGAAATGCCTTTAACATCAAGATTTGGTCCTGTCATATTTTAGGAATTGGAATAAATTACCTACTTTGAAAATAATGGTTCATTGCTAATTTTTATTTTAGTTTTATTCAGTGTTATTGGTTAATAAGCTATATGTAGTATAATATTTTTATTATCTTAAAAAAATTAAATCTCTGCTGTTGGTTATCCTTAGTTAAGACATTAATTTTTAATATCAAGTTCTCAAGCAGAAAGACAAGATCAGTTTTGATATGTACCTTGTCATTGTCCACAGCTGTGATCCTTTTCATTTAGATTCAGTGGTAAGCTCATTGAAAATTTCACTGTTAGCCTCATATTTCAGAGCCTATTGACTTAATGATGTTATGTGCTTTAATGCGTGTGTCAGTGCTTCTTAACAGCGTATTTTTAATTTTGTAAACCAGGCCTGAATTTGAATGTAGGAGATGTCATCATGAAGGAGTATGTACATCTCTGGGATACAGTGTCAAAGTTGGTGGGAAACTTTGAAGTGGGAAATCCATTTCCTTTAAGAACAACAGAACGTCATTTTCTTAAAAAGACCCCATCACCAATCAAAGGTAACTTATCCCTAACTTAAATGTCATTTTCTTTAAATGACCCTATCACCAATCCAAGGTAACTTGTTCCTAACTTAAATGTTTACTTTAAAATACCACATCACCAGACAAAGATAACTGATTCCTACCATAAATTGAGGAAGAAAAAAACCTCTTGGAAACTCCAGGTAGAAATTGTTTTCTAGCATTTGTGTGTTTGAATAGTTGTCATATCCATGTGGTAGTGTGCTTTAACTAATATTGAACATTTAAACATTGTTTATAATTAATGTTGCCATTTTAAGTAGTCAAACCACACGTGAGTGAATTCTCTTTCTAGCAATGTAACCTCTGTCAACAAAAATTTTCAATATTCTAATACATCATGATGGCTTTTCTCCAATTAATAGAATGAGGGAAACCTGCAAAATAACTGGTGGAATTGAGATCCATCTATGCTCTACCAGCATAGAGACTAGCATGGTAGCATATTCAACATCTGTGTTGTATAGTAACAAAGTAAACACTAGACTTGTGTTGGGAGGAGTATGTGATGCTAAAGAATAAAAAGGAGCCAGCAGTCACCTTAGAAAGACTTTGCCCAAATCAGTGCATTTGCCTTCTCTGTGCTGCAGATGTACAGAGTGTTTTTGGTGACAGACACAGGAGAAGAGGCCACAGCCAGGAGGTGGTAGAACTGACAGTCTTCAGAAAGCCAAGGTCCATAGGAGCAAACCTCAAAGCTTAGCTCCTCCCAGACCTGCCTTTCAGTGAACAGAAATAACAAAGAAGTCACACTGTTTCTGCAGCATAATAAATCACTCTTGAGAATTTGGAATTTAAATTGTTATGCCACAAGGCCCCTCTAATCCAGTAAACGAAAGTGATTGGAAAGATCTGGCAAATTATCATGAGGAAGAAATAATAAACATTTTTATAGGATTATGTGTCAAAGATGGATGCTGATAGAATTCACAGAAGAGCCAAGAAATAAATAAGAACACATTAGCTGTGTGTAGGCAAAAGTTTCCCATTTGTTCCTGTCTACTTAGACCCAAAATAATCATACATAAACCATATTATTTTAATCACTGATTGGCTAATCACTTAAGTGTAATTGTTAGCTAGTTCTTATATCTTTGGTTAACCCATTTCTATTATTTTATATTTTATCATGAAGTTCATGGCCTACTGGCAAGTTCCAGCTGACTTTCCCTTCTGGTTATTGCACAGCGTCTCTTGACTCTGCCTTCTTTCTCACAGCATTCAGTTTAGTTTTCCCCATCTAGCTCTTTTCTGTCCTATCACAGGCCAAAACAACTTCTTTGTTAGCCAATGGTATTTACATCATACAGAGGGTAATCCCATGTCAGCTGTGGACTTAGAACTGATAAATTCTGTTTGTTTAATCATCACAATTATTATGTACTTTCTGAATATAGTTTGAAAACATTTAAGAGAAATTAAATGTAAAATTAGAAATGAGAAAAATAATAAAATCTTTAAAACAATATTTATGTCTATAACCAGACTTGTAGAAATCAAAATACTGAACATGTTTTAAATTGATTGGATATTAATAATGGAGGAGTTTTGGTTCTATAAATATATAGAAAAAGAGCCATACTTAAGGTTGGAGACATCCCTCACAGGTCGTGTGTCCTCGCATGTTTGAGATTATGTGCTCAGTTTCCCGCACAAGAAAATAGAACAGGTGAAATATACCATTCTGAGAAATGACAAAAGCTAGTCACAGAAAGAAGGATACCATGTGATGCCATTACATGCACAGTCTAAAAAAATACATAGAAGTAGAGCAAAGTAAATAGGTAGTTATTGAGGAAGCAGTGTTGGGGATGGGGAAATGTAGGTCAAAGGGTACAAATATGGAAGATAAATATATGGCAGATAATAGGTCTGTATTTGATGTACTTGATAAGGCTACTGTAATCTATGAGGGCTAACACTAATCATATATTTCATAGTTCCTGATCCTCCTGCCTCCACCTGTCAAGTGCTAATACAGGCATACACCCGCAGGCCCAACTAATACTATGCATATCTATCTATGTATCTATCTATGTATCTACCTATGTATGTATGTATGTATGTATGTATGTATCTGTCTGTACACACATACACACATATGTCTCAAAATAAGTATATTAAATCATGGTATATACCTTAAATAAATATAAAATTAAATTTCAGCACATAAGGTATTAAAAGACATGGAGACTAAAAGCCAACCTTTGGTTCATTTGGAAACTTGGAAAGAAAGAATGAATTGATGTGAGTGAAATTTTGTTTAGAAAGTAATGACCTAACATTTTTCTGAATTAATCAAGACAAATTTTATACATTTAGGATGTCAAATCAGGTAAGTTAAATGCAAAAACATATTAAGCCAGAAGAATTCACTCCCTTGACACACAAAGGGAAACTGCAACATGTAAAAACTACAGAACCTCTCATAGGATTCATAATTAACTCTAAATGAAGAATTAACTCTAAAGAATTAGTCAAGTGACAGATTTCACAGTAATGATAAAATTCAGAATGTTCAGAATTATATGTGATTATTAAATTATATTAGGGTAGAGGATAGTATGCATATTTGCAGAAAAACAAAAAAATGGCTTAGTCATAATAACATAATAACATCTTTAATATTGTAGTGAATTTCAGGAAAAATGATTTTAGAGGAAGTAGCAAAAGAAATGTTTCCTGAAAACTTAGGATACATACATACATGTGTGTGTGTGTGTGTGTGTGTGTGTGTGTGTGTGTGTGTGTATTCTTCTATGACAATGAATCCCACCTCACAAAAGAACACTGGAGCAAGGAGTTTACTGTAGCAGTCAGAGAGTAGTTCAAATTAGGTTAGGGCAGGAAATGAAGAGCACTCTGCAGAGTTTGTCTATGAGCAGGTTTTTACTTTGGAAGACATGGGGTTGACTGGGAACCTTTGAATGAAGTTCATACTTTCTTGGAAATATCTCTTGCAAATACCAAGAGAGCTGGGGTATTTATTCTCCAGTTGCTGTTATGACTTTGACTGAGGGTCATTCTCAGAGCTTCTGGTTTGATCTCTGTGGTTACAGGGAGAAAAGTACTTAACCTACCCGTTACAGAAGGTATCCTGGGCAAACACAAGAACAGAGAGCATCAGGAGAATTATGAACAATACGTTAAATAAAAATTATTCACTAGCCAATTATCACAGCTATAAGATGTGTCTGATCTATTTATTATCTGTCCATCTGTCTACCTGTCTTTCTGTCTATCTCTGTCTGTCTGTCTGTCTGTCATCTGTCCATAACCTACCTACTTATCATCTAGCTGTCATATATCTGTCTACCTGATCTAGCATTTTGTCACCTATCTACCTGCTTTTGCATAAGCATGTATATAAACCGAAAGGAAGCTCAAAGGGAGTATTGTAATAATCTCAACCTCATGACCTTTGTTTTTCCTTTTTTAAGTTCATATTTGACACTATGTATATGATCTCTCAGATTGCTATCTTTAAAATCTTTACCACTTATTAGACAAAAATAAAAGGATTAGACATTTGAACATAAGCACCACAGAAAATATCTATCATCTATTATTTATCTCTTTATTACTTATCAATAATCTGCCATCTTTATCACAATGTATTTATTTTGCTATACCTATTGACTCTCTAGCCAGTGAGCCACCTATTTTTCATCTATATACCTATTGAAGTGAATATGAAATGTTTTTAAATGTGAAATTTTGGGAAACAATATATTGTCTTCCTTTCTGAAAATTTCACATTTAACTTGGTCATATTTACTTTTGTTTACAGAAAGTTCCCAGAAAAAGATGCCAAATTTGGGTTTTATTCCAATGTCATGTGCTTTGGTTGATGAATTTACTGGAGACATTCTGAAAGACTTGCCTTTCCTAAAGAGGTAAGGCCCCCGTATGTATTAATAAGTACTTGTTTGGAATGAATAATAGCTATTTATTAAGAATAAGCCTTTGAGAAGGCTTTTTCTGAATAAACTGCAGAAATATGACACAGTAAGATAGTAAATTACATGTAATATGTATTTGGAACATGTTGCCCATTGCCCATCTTTATTATATCTGTGTGATTTTAATTGGAAAACAAAGCACTCTATCCCTAACATACAAGGAATGTTTGAGAGTGTTGGAGACCTGAAGTGGTCCTGGCTTCTGAAACTTCTAAGAAAATGCTTTTTTGCTTTCTACTACACATGTTGTATCCTAAAAAGAGGAGAAGAAACTATGGTTTTCAAAGTTATAAAATGTGTTGGATTTGGAGGCCTGGAATTTGATATATGCTTGTATTTCTTTTTGTCTCCCAGTGATGACCCCATTGTTTCCTCGCTGGTTAAGCATAAGGAATTCGATGAGCTTGTGCACTGGCATTCCCACAGACCTCTCAGTGATGACTATGACAGGACAAAGGCCAATTTCAATGGTGAGCTTGCCGATTCTGCTAAACTAATTGAAATCTACATTACTCTGGCCTTTATTTCAAAGTATAAATCACATTGTGAACTCAGATCAACAGTTTTGGGGAAGAACATTCAACAGGGCACAGATGGAGAACAGGAAGGATGTTAACAGAGATTTCTCCCTTCGTTTCCTTGTGGTTATTCATATGGAGGATGGAGGTAGTGGAGTGCATTTTGATCTCCTGAATTTGACACTGTGTTAAGGAAAGAAGGCTTGTAGTTTAAGATATCTGGATGTCGTTTGAAGTTTAATATATAGTGATGAAGCTCTCAGCTCTATGACTGTGTCCCAGGATGAGGGCCTTACTTTTCCCTATCCATTAATTCAAGGAACTCAGGTGGCTTTCTTCTTGATTTTCCCTACTGAAGCTTATTCACATGGCACAAACAGGTAACATATAGAGTCTGTCTCTAAAACAAAACAAAGAACCCCCCTAAAAAACCCCAAATAACCTGAAAAGAAGGGTACTCATGGACCTCCTACTCCTTACTGCTAATCCAGATGGATTCTGGAGGAGGGTCACCATTAGCTTAGTTGTGTACCCAGTGGTGTGCTCTCAGGGCTCCATTGTAGAGGCCAATAGACAAACCCACAGTCCTAATTAAAGTTAATGGGTCAGAAATCAAACCAAAAATGCTTGAGTATGGAAAAAAGACTTTTATGGAGATGGGGGAGCTGACAGGTTAAATTGGATATTAAAGAGAATGGGGGTAAGAAATTAGAGAGCACTACATCCATTATCAAAGAACACATTTAATCAATAAAATTAAATAACATTCTTAGTATTTGCTTTTGGAAACAGAAAGCGTTTGAACCGCTGGGAGTTGTTGACCAGTAGCAGAACCTTAAACTGCATGCATGAAATCCTAGGCAACAATATGAAAAGTTGCCACCTTTGTCACCTTTGTAGAATTTTGAAAGTTATTCTACAGATGTGATAGTGGAATTGAAGACAATTTTAGATACACTCTTTGGGCAATCTGCTCAGACAAAAGTGCTGTTGTACACTAGAAAGAATAGCACCTGTTTCTGGAGTGGTGCGGAGAGTTAGAGATGCTGCTGAGAAAATATAATCATTTACATTTTAAGTTTTCTTTCTTCTTCAGAGCGTACAAGAGACCCCCGCTATCTTAGAAGTGTGCAGAAATATCATCGTTTTCAACGATTTTATGGGAACTCATTAGAATCAGTGTCTTCTAAGCTCATCATAACTCAAGGTGCTAAGCCGAAGAAGGATTGCAGTAAGTCCAGGAGCACAAAGACACGTGTAAGTTTCCATAAATTCCATTATCATTAAAAGCTCTTGCTATTGTTCTTTTTATTGATTTTATTGAGTTATGCATTTTTTTATCTGTTTCCCTCCCTTCTTCTCCCCTCCCCTTCAACCCTCTCTCATGGTCCCCATGTTCCCAATTTACTCATGAGTGCTATTCTTTATTAAATTGGTGGTTCTCATCACTTTGATGGCTTCTTTCCATGAGGTACCATCTTTTTTCTTATTTGGGTGTAGTGGTTTGAATGAGATGTCTCCCATAGTCTGAGCATTTGAGTGTGTGGCGCCCAGTTGGCAGCACTGTCTGGGGAGGCTCAGGTGGTTGGCCTTGTTGGAGGAAATATGTCATGGAGGCCGGTTTTGAGAGCTTATAAGCCTTGCCATTCCTTTTTACAGTTCAAGACACAAACTTTCAGCTTCTTGCTCCAGGTGCCATGCCTCTGTACCACCATCACTGGTTCTCAGCCCTCTGGAATCAATAATGCAGATAAATTTTTTCTTCTATAAATTTTCTTGGCCATGTTATTTGACTACAGCACAGAAAAGTAACACAAAGAACAAACATTTATTATGATACCTGCTAGAAAGTCTAACTTCCATATAAATTATTACATATGTTCCTCTATGCAATAACATATACTTATTTAGAGAATCAAGTAAAGCATTAAGTCAATAAAGGTTTGGTCTAAAATTTTGCAATAATATTAAAATGTAGTTTATTAGTTAATAACAATCAGAATGTTTTTCACAAATCCAGCAAAAATAAGCATACAACACAGGGATTTCTTTGCCTGACTTATACAGATTTTCTATGCTTTCCTCAAAGTATTTATATAATTAATGTTTTTACTTTTTTTAAGGTATACAGTTAAACCTTCATGATAGAAACATCATGATCACGTACGGAGTAGGAAGGTGACTCGGTAGGAAAGGTAACAGAAATGCAGTCCAGGAAAGAATAGCAGGTACCACTGCATGGAGACCTAAATGAATCTTTGCAAAGTCTCTTTGGTTTTATTATATTTACCCTTTTATATTTAACACTACATCAAAATTTAGGAAATTATCTATGGCAGGTCTTTATATTCACTAAGTTGAATTATTATGTTTTCAATCAACAGAGTCTTAATTAAAGACATATTTTTATGATTATTCAAGTATGGGGTCATGATCAAAATCATCTGAGCATACTTAAAATATTCACCAAGAAATGTCAGTGTGGGATAGTTCTTTCTTGTACAAATTGTGTTTCCTTCCATTTGGGCAGGAGAGCAAGGCTGACATAATTGCTAGAGAGAATAAGAAGAGGTTGATTGCCAAGGAAGAACAAAGAGAAGAGCAAAAATGGAATACCCTGTCATCTTCTATTGAGAAGGAGATGAAAAATAATTTACGCTCTGGGATGAAGAAGCTGGAAGAGTTTCTGAAATCATGTAAAAGTAACTCAGTAAAAGTTCAGGCTGAAAAAGCTGGGTTAATGGCTTGCTTGACAGCATGGAAGGAACATTGCGAAGCTGAAGGTGTGTGGGGTGTAATTCGGGTGGCTTACCTTGATGAACTAGAGTTCAAAGAGATGTAAAGACAGTGCCTTATCACCTGCTAACTAGAATTTGTATAGTAAGGCTGATAAAGGGTTCTTTCCTCTGTTTTTATCAATGAGCAATGACATCTCAGGGAGGTGGCAAACAGCAAAGACAAAGCATATTCATAAGCACAATTGGAGATATCTTTAAACTAACTGCTGACCAGGAAGAGAGCATTGTTAGCAGAACCAATAACAGTGAGACACAGTAGAACTCATAATTTATTTTTGAGTTCCAATGATAAACATTTTTTTTCTGAATAAGTTGGTGTTTATGCTTTCCTATTAACTTAGTTTCCCCTTATTTGTTGTGATAAAAATACTTTCATTAAAGCAACTTAATGAATAAAGGGTTTATTCTATCTAATAGCTCAAGGGTACAGTTCATTGTTGTGGAGGACATATCAAAGTTGGAGGTGCTTGAAGCACCTCTATTTTATTTACTTGGCATCCTCTTGTATAATAGCTTTCAATATAGGTTTGATAGCACTTCCATAGTAGGTGAGAGTGTGCACCAACTAAAAGAAACATAAGAAACCAAAAGAGAAGCGAGAATAAAGATGTGAGCAGAGGGGAGAAACAGTGTGTGTGATGCTAGAGAAGTGGAGGGATTGTTGGAGTCTGGATCTGATCGCTGGAAGAGATGGATTGCACTGAGCAAATAGATTCAAGGTTTACATCCAATAGTTCTCTGTGAACAATAGGGCTAAAATGAATGTTGCTAAGATTATAATCTTATGTTTAAAATCATGCAATTATTTTCTTTTAACAAAGGGGACATAGGAATATGAGACAGAGAAATCTTTATAATTCACCATGAAATTCAATAAACTTCAATTTAATGTTTCAATTATGAATTGTAAGAATTTTATCCTGTCCTTTCTATTCTCAAATATCTGTTAATGCTAAGTGAGATAGTTTCATAAATAGCCGTGAATAAGCTAGATGATTGCTCTTCGTTAATAAACATTTGTTACTTTGATAACTTTTATAACAATTTTATTATTTGCAATTTGTACCAAGGTGAAACAACAAAAGACTTCAGCATAGCTGTCTATATGATGAAGAGAATTCACTCCTTGTTGGACAAACACTCGGAACTTCTGCAGGAAGCAGATCAGAAAGTCATAGCCAGATGTCTTACGTGTTTAGGGTTTGATGAACTAGCAAATTCTTTGTATTCAGCTCAGGTAACTTATTGCAAAAGCTTCATTTTTACTCATCTGTAATTTGCTATACATAAAACATCCTTCAAATACAGTAATGCTTTTTGTTTATTTACAATAGATAATACAATCTTGATTAATCCAACTACTAAATCTGAGTTACTCAAGAATTAGAAATTTTTATACTAATTGACTATCCCACTAAATGTCAAATAATTTCTGCAGACTTTTATAACTAATCCAATACTTAATTCTGACAAAACAGCTCCTATCTATAATGGTGATGATGTAAATATGTCAGGGTGTAGCTACAAATATTAGAGTAAGCATTTGAAAATCTTGACTTCTACTGATTTGCTTGTGTTTCATAAAAGTGGCAATGCCCTCAAGATGTTTAAAGGGTGATTAAAATTGTTTCCATATTGAAGAAAGTCAGTTATAAACATTTCAACATTTAAATTATGGTATAACTTAAATGCTTTCAAAATAATCTTTTAAAACAATACAGGATAAAGCAGATGACATAAAACTGAAAAAAATGAATAAATATTCAGTTGGAATTGGGCCATCTAGGTTCCAACTACAATATATGGGTCACCATTTGATACGAGAAGAAAGAAAAGATCCAGACAAAAGAGTCCAAGATTTTATTCCCGATAAATGGCAGGTAAAATATCAAAAATTAATTATTATATTTTTTAATCATGTATGCATCATAAAATTTTATGCACCATGGAATTTCTTATTTCTCCAGCTCTCTTTCCCTCTCTCTCTGTCTCTCTGTCTCTGTCTCTGTCTCTCTTCCTCCTCTCTCTCTCTTTTTCTCTGTGTGTGTTAGTATTTGTATTTGTCATGGACTTCTCAATATTGAATTATTACATTTAAAAGTTATTTCAGTTAAAGTTCATTGTTATTTAAAATGTCTCATTTGGACTAAAATTTTCCATTAAAAGAAATTAAAATTTTCATTTCCTTGGTCAGGTGTTGGATGGATTCCCATACACAGAGTCAAAGCTTAAGGATGCCTGTGCTATACAGCTATTATCATTCTGTACCACAGTCCAGGTTTTCTGTCAATAGAATTTCATATGTAAACAATATACTCATGAAGAAGTTTGTGTAGTCTAAAGAGTGGGAAAATTGCTTATATATTTACTACCATTCTGACTATATGTCTGTACACACCCATAAGATAAGTATTGATGGCTACAAATTTGGAAGTAACTGCTTCTTCACACATTGATATATATATATATATATATATATATATATCAATATTATATATATATGATATATATGATAACTTGAGTATTATTTACTTATAGAAATGCAATTTTGTAGGTTCAATCTGACTTGTTGTTCCAGTCAGTTCAGATTTTTTAAATCATTTTTCATTAATGTAATGAAAAACCTGAGAAACTCTGGGTTTAATGTAGAGATACTTAGATGGCTCCATGAGCCTAGCTTCCAGTGCCAGCTTGTGAACAGAATGACATCACATTGGGGTGGATCAGCTTGTGTGAGGAAGTGTAAGACTGAAGGCAAGAATCAGAGAGAGCTGGTTGGGCTGAGACCTTGTATATCAAAATTCTTATTTTTCCTTAAGCAGGGGACCAATATCCTATTTCAGTGTGGGCTACAGGGCAGGAATATTTATTTCTGTTTTCCATACACCTTCTAATTCTTTTATGTCCTTTTCATTCTGATGTAGCATGTGGGGAAGACTAAATTCACAGAATGGCAGGTTGGGATTTGAGAGTACCTTCTGTATTCTGTCCTTCATATAGGTTTTCCATTCTTTTGACTACTCACATCTTGATGAAAAAATAATAGGATAAGATGATGCTCCCAAATAGTCACCCTTCAAGAGTAAGCTTTAAAATAAAGAATCCTTGGTATTTCTGTGCTTCCATCATTAGCTTACTGCCATACTATAATATGTTGGCTGATTCCAACAACTGTATCTCTCTATTAAAACATTAAAAACAAACTTCCTAATAGTGAGATCTTATTCTGACACTATTTTTGAGTGATATTTTTTTTTGTACAAAAGACGTTGTTCTATTATGGTCTTTTCCTCACTCTATGTTGTGTACTTTGGTCACATTTCTGTCAATACACCTTGCTTCATTGCCTTCCTCATTGACTCCTTCTTTGTCCTGAATATTCTTCCTTTCCTATATAGATCTTTTTAGTTTTTCTACTCCATTTTCACATGTAAGACTCCTCTCTCAGCCATTGAAAAGCAAATAAATTGCATCGTTTGAGAGAATGAATCATCTATCAGAGTTTTCTTTTAGATTTTCTGTGTGTCTGCAGCTCTCCATCACTGAGATTCAGAAAAATCAGAATGGTAAAGGAATGATATTTTGGGTAGCATATGACTTGTTTGATTGATGTATATCATGGTCTGACCCCTGCAGCGAGAGCTCCTGGATGTGGTGGATAACAACGAATCTGCAGTGATTGTTGCCCCCACATCCTCTGGCAAAACCTATGCTTCCTACTACTGCATGGAGAAGGTGCTGAAGGAGAGTGACGAAGGCGTGGTTGTGTATGTTTCGCCCACAAAGGTAGGGATCCAGTGCATGGAATATTTTTCTTTATCCCAGAATTTACTCAGAAGTATTAGTCATGGATATGTGGTATATCTAATTTTTAAATTTATTTTCACTAGTTAAAAATTAGTAATGGGCTTCATAATAGAATTTTTGTATATAATTTTGACTCCCCTTCACCACTACCTCCTCTATGATGTATTCCCCTCCACCACTTCCCTTTATTCTTATGTAGCCCCCATTCCACTTTCAAGTCACATATATTCTATTATCTTATTTCCCTTCTTTCCTTCTGCACTATTTCCCCTCTTATGCTTCCCTGTCTAGTTTAATGTCCCCTACCCAATCTCTCTTACATTATACATATAATAAAAACTAAATTTTATGATCCAAATATAAGAGAAAATATGTGGTATTTGTCTTTTTGTGTCTGTGTTATTTTGCTTAATATAATAATACCCAGCTCCATTCATTTTCTTTGAACAACATTGTTTCATGTTTGTTTCTGTTTGAATAGAATATTGTATTTGTACAACATTTTTTTTCTATTAATTTGATGCTGGACATCAAGCTTGCTTCTGTTTCCTAGCTATTGGAATAGTGGAAGTTTGAACTCGGTTGTACACATATCACATTAGTAAGACTGGAAGACTTTTGGGTATATACCCAGGATGGAGTGATATAGCTAGGTCATGAGGTAGTTTCATTTTTCATGCTTTGTGAAACCTCAGTGATGATTACTATAATGGGTATACCAGACTATACTTTTACCAGCAATGATTAAGGGATCCCCTTTCCACATATTTCCCCCAGCTGTTAACACTTGTTTTCTTGATTTAACCATTCTAATTAGAGTGAGATGAAATCTCAAATCTTTCTCAAGATTCCCGTTGTCATTCAGTGAGCTTCTGCTACAATCAGAGGTCGTAGAATTCTGTTTATTTAGAGAGGTGCATTTTTATATTTGCATATTTAGATGTGCATTTCTTTGGTGATTCGGGTGGTATTATTATTTATGAATTTTGGTCAGTTGTATTTCTTTATTCATTTTTTTTTACTAAATCCTCAAATTTTGTGTAATGAATAATACATCTTTTTCTGAGCCACAATGAAGTATACATTATGAATGAGGCTTCTACCTTAGCTTATTACAGTTATTCATTCCAATGGTAATGTTAAAATATTTGTGTAATTGGAACTATCCACATTTTCATTTGGAGACTGTCTTCATTTGGTATTCCTATTGCTGTGATAAAATATCACGATAAAAAGAAACTTTGGGAAGGAAAGGTTTATTTCAGCTTACACTTACATAACACAGTTAATGGCTGAGAGAATCAGGATAGGAGCCCAAACTGGGTCAGAACCTAGATGCAGGAATTGATGCCGAGGCCATGGAGGAGTGCTGAGTACAGGCTATTTTTGTCATGGATTGCTCATCCCGCTTTTTTGTAGCAGCAAATATTACTAGCCCAGGGGTGTAACTCTCCACAGTAAACTGCCCCCACATCAATTATTCATCAAGAAAGTTAGCCACAGGCCCATCTGATGGTAGCTTTTTCTTAGTAGAGCTTTCCTAGTTCCAGATGATTCAGGTTTGAGTCAAGTTGACCTAACAATAGCCAGCACAAGGGGGTTGTGTGTTCAGATACATTAAAATAACTGTAAAGTCACTTTAAAAAGTATTTATAGATGTATTATAAATTTTACAGTTTCATCTATATGGTGTGTACTTTGGGGAAAAGTGTAATAATTCAATAAAAGTGTGTAACAGATGTTTGAAGGTTTATAGATTCCTCTGGCCATGCTACCTACTTGACCCTTAGTGAGACTATATAGTCAAGCTTCTGACACCTGAGAGAGGCTCTGAAATATGAGATACAAATTTGTTTGAGATTCTTTTTGCGATAGCCTCGGATTATAAGTGGTGATCATTTAACTGCACTGTATATGTTAGTTTTTCTGCTTTATAGGAAATGCTTATCATTTTACTTCCAGATAATTGTTTTCTATGTCTGTTTTACTGTAGGTTGTTGTTAATCAAAGAAGTTCAGGTTTTTAGTCCAACAGTTCAATGGGAGAGCTTTTTACTGTAGTGTGGGTAGATAAAAGGGGTTATTTAGATTTCTGCGTTCATAGCAGAACATAGTTTTGAAAATCTCCATCATTAATTTTTGCTGATTTATACTTTATAATATAACTACCACATCTGTTTTCCTGTCAATCAGGCACTTGTGAATCAAGTGGCAGCAACTGTCCAAAATCGTTACACCAAAATTCTGCCAGCTGGTCAAGTTGTGTGTGGCGTTTTCACTAGGGATTATCGTCAAGATGCCCTGAACTGCCAGGTTTGCCATACTACTTAATAAACTTGATATTAGATTATATAACAATGATATGTCTTTTTGACTAGAAATCTAACATCTTCTCAAGATTTGTTTATTGAATTTGTGAAGGACGAAACTGCTTCAGAGAAAATACAAAGTTGTCAAATTCTAAAGAATGTGAAAAACAGAACTCATTTTCTCTAAAGATCTAAAGATATATTCATTTTGATTTAAACTTTTAGTTTATATCTCATTCATCATGTTGCTTTACAATGGAATTCAAAATGATACAGTGATCTTACAAGCTACCAAAATTTAGTGAACAGCCATATATTATCATAATTACTTTCTCTTGTTAGATACTCATATCAGTTAAAACGATTTTGTTGTGTTGTAGTTAATGAATGCACTGTAGTGTTAGTAACGTTATAGTGTTCTGTCTTATTGAATTATGAGATAAATAATTAATTAGGATAAAATGAAAACTAATACATGCTTGTAGAGCATTGTATTGTAGACTTGACAATGTGTTGCCTGGATTGCCTTTAAAAGAAACATCTTCTAATGGATAAGAAAAATGTAGTACATTTACAAAATGGAGTACTACACAGCAGAAATTTATGACATCTTCAATTTTGCAGGAAAATGGATGGAACTAGAAAAAATTATTTTGTGAGGTAACCCAGACACAGAAAGACAATTATCACATGTACTCACTCATAGGTGGTTTTTAAACATAAAGCAAAGAAAGCCAGCCCACAAATGACAATCCCAGAGAACCTAGACAACAATGAGGACTCTAAGAGAGACTTACATAGATCTTATCTACATGGGAAGTAGAAAAATACAAGATATCCTAGATAATTTGGAGCATGGAACCTTGGAGGAGGGTTGAAGGGGAGGGGAGAAGCAGGGAGGGAAGCAGATAAAAATGTTGAGCTCAATAAAAATCAATAAAAGTAAAAAAAACAAAGAAACATCTTCTAACACAAATTCTCTTTTAGTGTTACATTTGAAAGAATTAAGTAAAATTGAGCTAGGCCGTGGTGGTGCATACCTTCAATCCCAGCACTTTGGAGTAAGAGGCAGGCAAATCTCAGTGAGTTTAAGGCCAGCCTGGTCTCCAAAGTGAGTTCCAGAACAGTCAGGACTGTTACACAGAGAAACCCTGTCTTGAAAAACATAAACAAAAACAAAAGTTAATATTAATGACTTTGACTTTTATATATTTTTCTTTTTAAAGTACTTATTTAGTTTAAACATTTTTATTTATTCCTTGAGAATTTTATACGTGTTTGAGGTGTATTAAGATCATATGCACCTACCCTGTTTTTTCCTTTACCCTCCCTTCCCTCACTCCAACTCACAGGCCTCCCAGTATCAAGTCTCTTTCTCAGCAGCCACCACCTGCCAATAACTCCTCGATGGAGGTGTGGCCTTGTGAGTGCTTCCTCATTCATGCTGGAATGTTGACTGGTTTGATCAGCAGATTTTGTACAGAGATAACCACAGTTACTGTGAGTTCATGGGTGGAACTGCCAGGCCTGGTTCAGAAGACGGCAGTTCACAATACACGATGCCTTCCCCTGGCTCGCTTGTTCTTTCAATTCTTTTTACTGATTGTTGTGTTTGGAAAGAGGTCAAAATGTGTCCCATTCAGGGCTGGACACAGTTGGAAGGCTCATAAACAAGAATCTGAACTTCAAATTTGATATTTTATTATTTTGTCCCAGGAAAATTGAAATTTCATGTCGTTCAAACTATTATCACACGTGTAATGAATCCAATCCTTAGATGTAGTATCAGATCTTAATTATTCGAGATACACTCAGGACTCAAAGCTTTGCCTCATGTAGTTTTATACCTATGCACATTCTAAGTGTTACCTCACACCCTACTGCTGTTTTTAGGTCCTTGTTACCGTGCCTGCCTGCTTTGAAATTCTGCTACTGGCTCCTCATCGCCAAAGCTGGGTGAACAGGATAAGATATGTCATATTTGATGAGGTAGGTTTGATTTCACGTCTCAGGATAACTTTCTAGTGTTCATAAATATTGCATGTCTTTAGTGATTTGGGACATCTGCCCCTTGTGTAATTTAGAGACAATTTTCTCCTGAGCATTTCCCTAGCTGAATCACCGTCTTGGCTACTTCTTCTGTTGTGACTAAATATTGTGTAATGGTGAGAGCTCTGCATACATGAAGAACCAGTCTTATATGGTGATGCTGTTGTGGAGGGAACAGAATTAAACTCATGATACAAGTTTTCCTTGCCAGAAATTAAAAATCCAGTCTGGTCTCCAAAGCAAAGGTGTTTGTACTTCAGGAGGGTGATGAGAAATGATTCTGTCCGTCATGATCTTAATGGAAAAACAAATGGCCATTCAAAGTACTGTTCTAAAAGCATGTTTTCCAAAAGGCATTTGTGAGGAAATCTAGAGACAGGAACTTATTGTTAGTCTTAAAGGGACAAGGAAAGGAAGCATTTGCTTCTGGTTGCAGAGGAGGTTCTGATTAAATGGGCTATATTTCAAGTAGTGAACCTTAGCTGAGGTACACAGCTGGGTCAGGCAACCTGGGAGAGGGCAATGGAAAACTGATCTCAGCTTACTCCATCATTAGAGCTAGAGATCCAGAGAACCTGGAATCCCATGAAGTAGTACCTGTGGATCAGTGTCCCTGAGCACTAGAGTGGGGTGAAAACCAATGCAGATGTTCTGATGGAAGCCACTTAGTGGAGTTCTGTAGCAGCATCGTTCAGTATACTTATTCAGAGACTTAGAGCCCCGTAAAAAAGGTGCACTCTTTTATTCCAGGATTTTAAACTGAAAAGAAAAAGAAACCTTTTTTAAGCTAATCTTTTTCTTTCAGTAATAATGATAATTAATAATAAAATGAATAAATAGTTTTAGTCCTAGGGGTTAAATCCAGGTCTTTGAAGCAGTTCACCATTGTCCCAAATCCCCAGTTTTTTCTTTGTGTTATAAACTCTTGAAATGACCAAATAAGTTGTGCTTTTATTTTTTGGATACTGAGTTGTTATGCTTATTTTTAGTTAACCTATATATTTTGTGTCCTTGGAATTTTCGATAGTTTTATTTAAATAATACTAGGCTATACATGCATGTAGACCAAACACTCATATGTATAAAATTTTAAAATATTAGAAGTATAAGACAATGTAGAACACCGAGTTGTAGCTTGGATTCCAAACTACATAACATTGGACACCTCAGTTTTTCCAATTTTATATCAGGGCAACTGCTAAAGGCTGTGAAGGCTAGTATCTATTCTTCCAGAATCAGGGAAAATTGCTAAATATTACAAAAATTAAAGTTAATATTTAGTAGAATGGTATGTCATCTGACCAAGATAAATATCAAATGGGCAATAGAAAATATGTATATATGCATTTTTAAACATGTATGTAAAACTGCTTACCTGATAGTAAGTCTTTTAAGTTTGTTTCCGGGGGTTGTATTTAATATTTTTATTTAAGACTATGTTCAAGAATCCTTCGTTCATCTAATCGAATTTGTTCATTTAATCAGCCTCATTTGAGGAATGTCTCCCTAGAGGCAGGCATTGTGTCAGTGCAAGAGTTTTGAAAGAGATTTGAAGATACAGATTGAGAGAGATAAGTTAAATCAGGGAACACAAATGCTTATAAGCTGCCAGCAGTGCTTCCTGTGAATATCAAGATGTCAGACACAATTGCAACAATGGCAGAAGGCAGGCTGAAGGACCACTCTGGAATGGATGGATGGATGGTCAGCAAAACCCTTTTAAACTAGTGACACCAAGATGAACTTCACTGATTAAGAGGCCGTGGTTATCTGTTGACTTTTATTTTATTGTTAAGAATATTTTATATAGGAGAGAGAACAATGTGAAATCTCTGGGGTGGGAAGTGTGTGCTGAGGAACAAAGAAATAGCTGATGTGTATGGGTCATAGTAAGAGAGGATGAGTGAGCTCACGTGATGCTGGAATAGCAGCAGTGGACCACATTATGCCAATCATTATGTATCCCATTAAGTGATTAAATTCCTTGTTCCACAAGGAAGGCAAAAACATTAACTAGTGACATGACTAGATATAATTTATCTTTGAAGCATATTTGCATATGATGTCAAGAATGTGGTATCCAGTTAGGACAATAGTCACAAAGGTACTGTATTGTGACTGAGATGAGGTGTGTTGATTGTCAATAGACATGAAAAAATGCATAGGCCTGAAAGAAACTTCTGAAAGCAAAATAAAAATAATGACAGGTGTATTGGTTAAAAATATTTAAAAAATTCAAGTGCCAAGATGTTCTAAATCTGGATTTTTCTAGTACTTCTTTAAGCTAGCTGTGGTTCATTAAAGGCGATGGGAAATACCTATAATCCATTAAGAATCTATGTGTTATTTTGATTTGTCATTCTTAAAACTAACCTGTGAGTTGAAAGCATTATTTTCTTCTATAGGTACATTGTCTGGGTGGAGAAATTGGAGCAGAAATCTGGGAGCATCTCCTTGTCACGATCCGATGTCCGTTTTTAGCCCTTTCAGCTACCATAAGCAACCCTCAGCATCTTACTGAGTATGGATTCGATTCAATTTTGGACAGAATGTTTATTATTTTGAAAGTTTGGATTTCATAATAGTTTATGGGGCTTAGACTTCTCTCATTTTCTGGTTCACTCATAGCACTCCCTGAATATTCAAGCTACTGTCTGTTTAGTTCTTTCTTTTTTATTTATTAATTAAAATTTTCAAACTCCTCCAATCCTCCCATTTCACTCCCACTCCCCTCACTCCCCCTCCCCCTCGCTCTCCAATCCTAAGAGAAGTCAGGGTGCCCTGCCCCGTGGAAAGTCCAAGGCCCTCCACCCTCCATCTAGGTCTAGGAAGGTGTGCATCCAAACAGATTAGGCTCCCAAAAAATCCAGTACATGCAGTAGAATCCAAATCTGGTGTCATTATCATTGGCTTCTCAGTCAGCCCTCTTTGTCAGCCACATTCAGAGTCTGATTTGATCACATGCTTGTTCAGTCCCATTCCAGCTGGCCTTGGTGAGCTCCCATTAGATCAGTCCCACCATTTCAGTGGGTGGACGCACTCCATGCAGTCCTGACTTCTTTGCTCATGTTCTCCCTCCTTCTGCTCTTCATCTGGGCCTTGGGAGCTCAGTCCAGTGCTCCAATGTGGGTCTCTGTCTCTATCTCTGTACATCGCCAGATGAAGGTTCTTTATCAATGGCTTCTCAATCAGTCCCCCATTTCAGCCACATTCAGAGAGTCTGGTTTGGTCGTCAGTCCTGGTCCAGCTGGATTTGGTGAGCTTCCATTAGAACAGGTACACTGTCTCAGTGGGTGGACCAACCTCTCGCGGTCCAGACTTCCTTGCTCATCTTCTCCCTCCTTCTGCTCTTCAAACTGGATTTTGGGAGCTCAGTCTGTGGCTCTGATGAGGGACTTTGTCTCTATCTCCATCCATCGCCGGACGAAGAACTTATGGTGATATTCGAGATAATCATCAGTGTGTTAGTGGGGCAAGGCCAATTCAGGCACCTTCTATTCTGCTGCTCCAGGACCTAGCTCGGAACATCCCCATGGACACCTGGGATCCCCTCTAGAGCCAAGTCTCTAGAAAACACTAAAATGACTCCCTTAATGTAGATAACTTCGTCCCTTCTCCTATATCTGCCCTTCCCTCATCTCCACCCTCCCACTCCCCCAAGCTCTCTCTAGTCTTTCCCTTCTCCCTGCTCTCTCCCCATCTCCCCTTCCCCCAAGCCCACCCCCACCCCTACCTCCAATGCCATGCTCCCAACTTTTGCCCAGCAATCTTGTTTGTTTCCAATTTCCAAGAGGATCTATAGTTTTTCTTTTGGTTCACCTTGTTATTTGGCTTCTCTAGACTTAATGTCATTTGTTTATGGCTAGAGTCCACTAATGAGTGAGTACATATCATATTCATCTTTTTGGGTCTGGGTTATCTCATGCAGGATAGTGTTTTCTATTTCCATTCATTTGCATGCACAATTCAAAATGTCATTATTTTTTTACTGCTGAGTAGTACTCTAATCTCTAATGTGTATATATTCCATACTTTCTTTATCCATTCTTCTATTGAGGGGCATCCAGGTTGTTTCTAGGATCTGGCTATTACAAATAATGCTGCTATGAACATAGTTGAACAAATGCTTTTTTAGTATGATTGGGCATCTCTTGGGTATATTCCAAAGAGTGGTATTGCTGGATCCTGGGATAGATTGATTGCCAATTTCCTGATAAACCACCACACTGATTTCCAAAGTTTGCATTCCTACCAGCAGTGAAAGAGTGTTCCCCTTACTCCACATCCTCTCCAGCATAGGCTGTCATTGGTGTTTTTGATTTTAGCCATTTGACAGGTGTAAGATGGTATCTGAAAGTTGTTTTGATTTCCATTTCCCTGATGGCTAAGGAGGTTGAACATGACCATAAGTGTCTTTTGGCCATTTGAACTTTGTCTGCTGAAAATTCTCTGTTCAGTTCAGTACCCAATTTTTTAATTGGATTAATTAAAATTTTCATGTCCAGTTTCTTGAATTCTTTATATATTTTGGAGATCAGACTTTGTCTGATGTGGGGTTGGAGAAGATCTCCTGTTCAGTAGGATGCCTTTTTGTCTTAATTACAGTGTCCTTTGCTTCTCGGTTTCAGGAGGTTCAATTGATTTACTGTTGCTCTTGTTGTCTGTGCTACTGGGGTTATACGTAGGAGGTGATCTCCTGTGCTCAAGTGTTGCAGTCTACTTCCCACTTTCTCTTGTAAATGGCGTATTAACCAGGCTAGCTTAATATGAAACAGCAAATTTTAATGAAGGGATAGCTTACAGCACCAGCGATGAGCAGGAGATACAAAAAAGAGACTGGTGATACTCATGCCCGCCAGATTTATACGTAAACATTAGCCCGAGGCGAACATGCCCCCCAATGGGCTGGGCTATCCCTAAATCTCCCCCTTTTGTCTAGAACTAAACCAAATACAACTCTATACAATAGTAACAAATAATAAATATAACAGACAATATTGAGCAAGAAACATATAACAAAAGTTTTGCTAAACATTCTATCTCAAGGAGTCTAAATAATGTAGAGAGTAACTACAATTATATAATCTTCAACTCCGTCAAAGATCTGAGAAGGGAATTAATATTACTTAACAAACGAGAGATATCCAAAATGTGCAACAAATTACAGAGACAACTGACTACCTGGGCAATCACCCAAAGTCTTGTTTGCAATGTTGAGTCAACCAACTTTGGCTAAAGTCTAACATAAATGACATACCATTATTAAAGGCAAGGAACTTTCTTAGAACTATCCTACCCTGTCTTGGCAAGATAAGACAATCCTGTTTCATCTACTTATGGATATTCTTTATCTTTGTCAGTAGTTGAGGTATGTGCTTTTCTTAACCCAAAGGCCAGTTTTTCCAAGAAGACAAGCTCCCAGTGGAGTGTCTTTGGTACTCAACGTTCTGTCGGGAGTAGTGTAGTATTGCCAGGAGTGATTGTGTCTCGTTGGCACAGAATTTTAGGTTAGATTAAAGGCCATTTTCTACAGCTCTTCGAAGAGGCTGAAGATTATACTATCTATACTAAATATAATCTCTATGTATCTAAAAGACCTGATTAATTCTCAATACCTATCTAACTTGAAGACTAAGAGAATAAACAACTGTGCAATATATGAAGACAATATTCTTCAACTGTAAACAATGTCATTACACATCAAATGTAAACAATGTTATTATATCAATAATATCAGAGGTAGAAATGTACATTGTAATATGGTAAATGTATTGATACAATATAGACAAAGTTATAAACATACTCATACAAAAATAGAGGTAGGAACACTCACATTCAATATTCAATATATCAATATACAAGAAACAGTACCAATACAATTTTCTAAAAACAGTAATTCACAAATACCAATCATCCCATCAAACCAGTTAATCCCCCCTATTTTTGAAAATACCCCTAATTCCATAAAATAACTCCCCATCCCCTCAACCCTAAACCAACTACTAAATGATGTCCCTAACCCTGAGGGCAAACTCATTTGGGAGAGGGGATGTCATCCTCTAAGATTGCTTCTAGCTGACATGGGGGTGACGTTCTTCTTAGGGGGTCCTGTGAAAGCAAATGATGGTAAAATTCCCAAATTAACCTTTGACCTAAGAAAATTGTAACTAGTCTCTGAGCATTTTGAGTAGGTCCGGCCAGAGTGTTGTCAAAAATGTGCACCATTCGAAATTGTCTTGTGCAGTTGGTACCAAAAAACAGGTCTAATTTTAGCACTTAAAAAATATTCATGAAGTCATAATAACCAGATTGAGTTGATGTTGTGGGGCCCCATCTTCATCCTGGAAACTTCAAAGATTACTGTAGGAAAATTTGTTGCTTGTTATGGGAAATTTAAACATTAACAACAAGGACATATACTGACATATAAAGAAAGACACAGATATGAGGAAAGACAAAGAAAGTTTAACAAGTACATAATTATTCTTATTCTGTCCCATTTCATGGCTCCTGACCTGAGACAGAAACTCTGAGATATCTCTTATCAACAGGCTCGGAATTGAAGAGGGACTGAACCATAGTCCAACTCCAAAACCAGCTCTACATATTTATAAAGAAATGTTTAATAAGACATATAAAAAATTAATACTGACAGAACATGCATACTTTTATTGTTGATCCTTAATGGGTTGTAACTAGTTTCTATCCATCAGTAATTAAATATTCAGGGTCCCTTAAATTCTTTGAAGATGGGTATTTTCCTGTGGAGATAAGAAAAGAATCCTGCCCCCAACCTATCTGTATTTCTTACCATCAGTATGCTCACCATCTTTGTGAATGAATTGTTATTTATCTTTTCCACGTGGCTTCTCTTTTTCAAACCGAACCTTTATTAATTTTGACGGTATCCATAATTTTTCCTCACCTGTGGAGATAAAAGCAAAACCCCTTCCTCAATGCAGCACATCTCCTGGCTTCCATTGTGAGGTCAGTACATCCTTGAAATAAACTGGATGATTTAGTTCAGTAGACTTTTCCATTATCCAATGTCTTTCAGCAGCCGTCGTTCCCTTCTCATTAGCACTGAGAAAATTCAAGGTTAACAAAGCATTATGTAACCTACTTCTGGGGGTGTTTCCCACCCCTTTCTGTTTGTTAAACATATCCTTTATAGTTCGATTTGATCTTTCTATGACTGCTTGACCTGTAGGATTGTATGGTATACCTGTAACATGCTTGATATTATAATAAGCAATAAACTGTTTCATTTTCCTAGAGACATAAGCAGGACCATTATCCGTCTTTATTTGTGTAGGTATAACCATGATAGCCATGACTTCTAATAAATGACTAATTACTGAATCAGCTTTTTCTGAACTTAAAGCAGTTGCCCATTGAAAGCCTGAATAAGTGTCAATGGTGTGATGAACATATTTTAATTTGCCAAATTCTGCAAAGTGGAACACATCCATCTGCCACATTTCATTCCTTTGAGTGCCCTTTGGATTAGCCCCTGCAGGCAGTGGCAGTTGGTTATAGAAAGAGCAAGTAGGGCATTTTTTTACAATCTCCTTAGCTTGTTGCCATGTAATAGAAAACACTTTCTTCAAACCTTTGCTATTAACATGATGTTTTTTATGAAATTCAGAGGCTTGTAGCACACTACCAATCAATAATTGATCAATTTCTGACAGACCCGTATGGGATCAGATGTGTGTTATATACATAGGGCAAAGCCTGTTCCTGATCATATCTTGTACCTGGATAAACAATGAGGTTAGTTCTGTATCATCAGGTATAAATTCAGCAGTTTCAATATGTAAAATAACTCTTTCTGCGTATTGTGAATCAGTAACTATATTAATAGGTTCTTTAAAATGGCATATAATTCTGCCTTCTGGACAGAATCATAAGGACTTTGTTCCACCTTACCCAAGTCTTCTGATTTGTAACCTGCCTTCCCTGATTTATTGGCATCAATATAATATGTACAGGCTCCAGTTATTGGAGCATCACAGATGATTCGAGGAAGGATCCAAGAGGTTCTCTTTATGAAGTTAAGCCTCTTGCTTTCTGGATAATTTTTATTAATGTCTCCCAAAAAATTAGCACAAGCTCTTTGCCATGGTTCATTATCTTCCCATAATTTCTTTAGTTCATCAGCAGTGAAAGGCACTATAATTTCTGCTGGGTCTATGCCTGCTAGTTGACAAAGTCTCAACTTGCCTTTTATAATTAACTCAGAGACTTTTTCCACATAAGTTTTCAGTTTCTTACTTGGTTTATGTGGTAAAAAGATCCATTCCAAGAAAATATCATCTCTCTGCATTAAAATTACTGTAGGAGAAATTTTTGATGGTAGTATGACAAGAATACAATCGAGCTCTGGATTCACCCTGTCCACATGTGCCTGTTGTAATTTTTCCGCAATCATTGTCAGTTCCTTTTCTGCTTCAGCTGTTAATTTGCTGGGACTGTTCAAATCTTTATCACCATCCAAGGTTTTGTTCAAATGATTATTAGATCAGGTGTTATCCCAATAGCTGGTCGTAGACTGGAAATGTCTCCTAACAGTCTTTGAAAGTCATTAAGAGTCCGTAGATGATCTCTCCTAATTTGTGCCTTTTGTGTCTTAATTTTTTGCAAACCTATTCTATAACCTAAATAATTAACAGAATCTCCCCTCTGAATTTTTTCAGGAGCAATCTTCAATCCCCATTTAGGTAAAAGTATCTTTATTTCTTTAAACAGTCTTTCCAAGGTATCCATGTTTGAATCAGATAACAAAATGTCGTCCATGTAATGGTATACTTTAGATTTGGGAAATTTCTTGCATATTATTTGCAATGGTTGATTCACAAAATATTGGCACAGGGAGGGGCTATTTAACATGCCCTGGGGGAGGACGGCCGAGTAGTACCTCCTCGAAGGTTGAGAATTGTTATAAGTAGGCACTGTGAAGGTTTTTCTCTATCTTCTTTTTGTAAAGTTATAGTGAATAAACAATCCTTTAAATCAATAACTATGAGAGGCCATCCTTTTGGTAATAAAGAGGGCAAAGGAATTCCAGATTGCAGAGGGCCCATATGTTGAATAACCTTGTTGATAGCCCTGAGATCTGTCACCATTCTCCATTAACCTCATTTTTTTAACCACAAATACAAGAGAATTCCAAGGGCTGGTAGATTCTTCTATATGTCTAGCATCCAATTGCTCTTGTACCAGCTGTTCTAAAGCCTGTAACTTTTCCTCAGCTAAAGGCCATTGCTTTGTCCATATTGGTTTCTCAGTCAACCATTTTAGAGGCAAGGCTATTGGTATCTCTGAAGGGATATCAATTACTTTGTGTTCTTGTACAGCCCGAATGGCTGGTTTTCTCCATTTGTAATATCTTTTAATATTATTCTCAGAAATATAGGCTCTAGACATAGCAGGAATGTTAATTTGGGTATTCCATTGTTGTAATAGGTCATGACCCCATAAATTCACTGCAATATTGTCTACATATGGCCTTAATTTTCCTATTTGTTCCTCTGGCTTTATGCATTCAACCCATCTCGTGCTCTGCCTTACTCGAGATAGGGTTCCAATTCCCAGGAGCTGAGCATTTACATTCTGAAGAGGTCAATCCAGATGCCAAGATTCTGGGGTAGTGATACTTACATTCACACCTGTGTCCAGCAGGCCAGTGATAAAAATGCCATTTACACACACTCTTAGCTTTGGTCTTTGATCACTTATAGAAGTTTGCCAAAACACATGGAACTCATCCTTCTGATCATTATTGCTTGTAACAGTAGGCATGGGGCTTCCTAATTGTCCAGATGAGGCACATTCTCTGCAATAACTGGAAATGACTGAACCATGTTTGCCATGGGGGCCTGTGAGGCCCCCCTCACGTTTCCCATCTGTAACAGGTTGCCATGTCTATCTCTTGTAGACCTGCATTCATTCATCCAGTCTGCCTTTCCCACATCTTCTAATATAAACCTGATGGCTGAGTCCTCCTATTTCTGTTATTTCTAGAAGATGCATTTTTTATTATTTCTGAAAATCCGTTGTCTACAATTCCTTTTCATATGACCCATTTTGCCACAATTAAAACATTTGGTATTCTGGTGTCTCCTTTTACCATTGGAAATTGCTCCTTCTACCCATGCTTCAGTGCCATAGTCAAATGTATCAACATTCAGTGTATGCAAGACCCATTCTTCCAAGGGTGCTGATCTGAGCTTTAAAGGCCCCAAGACCCTTTTGCATTCCACATTTGCATTTTCATAAGCCAAGGACTCAATCATTATACGTCTTGCTTCTGGGTCAGATATCCCTTTTTGTACAGCCTTAGTTAGTCTTTGTAAAAAGTCAATGATTCCATTCTCTGTCCTGGGTCTTGCACCCTGTCCCAAGCCCTTAAGGCTGCTGTAGTACATATGGAGAGTGTGTTTTCATCCAAATTAGCTTGTTCCTGAGGGTCGGAAAAGAGCCCTTCACCTAGAATTTGATCTAGGGAAATCTCAATTCCCTTCGCACTTTCCTGCTGTTCTAAAAGTCTGGTCTCTTGCCTGAATAAGCATTTCCAGTTCAATTGTGGTCCACTCTCAAGTACCACAGAGACTAAATGAAGTCAGTCGAAGGGCGTGGCCCTGTTTGTTGTGGCCCAAGATTTTAGCATCTCTTTAACAAAGGAGGAGTGCATCCCAAAAGTCATAACAGCCTGTTTAATTTCTTTGAGATCATTCATACGGACAGGCTCTCTTGTATCTTCCTTGATGACACTAGGGTTCCTGGAACCAATCACTTTCTCTGTTGTTATTACTGCAAAGGCAGGTAGAGCTGTAGGTAGAGCTTTGTGGGAATTATCTCAGAAAGATTTACCCACAGATGGAGTTAAAATTTGCCTTTATACCCTTTGCTCCTCTTCATCAGAATTTAGAAATCCCTCAATCTTTTCAATACTATTCACCATTGCCTTCTGCAATGTCTGAATCTCCTGTCCAGAATTATGTTTCAAAGCCTTCACTGAGGATTCTAAAGTATGAAGTTTGTCCATTAGAGACAACATTTCATCTTTGGACAGAATTTTCATGGCATAAACTGTGCCTTCTTGAATTGACAATCTTTCTGCCAATCTGTCACAAGCTTTAGACAAAATCTGATTGTCACATTCAGCAGTTTTGATTCTCTCAGTTAATGTTTCAGTTCCTACAGAAAGGGACTGAAGCTTATGATCCAAATAAGCTGTTCCCTCTTCCATAATAATGAATTTCTCCTTAATATCAGCTGTTAACGTTTCAGTTCCTACAAAAAGGGACTGAAGTTTATGATCCAAATCAGCTATTCCCTCTTCCATAGTAATGAATTTCTCCTTAACATTAGCCTGTACCTTTTCTAAATTTTGCTTGGTTGATAGGGTCATGTTAAACAAAGATCTGTTCTCTTCCTGGAGAACTTCAAACTGATTCTTGAGAAGATTGTTGTCATTCTCAATTGTTTTTAAGTTTTCAACCTCTGCCTTAAGAATCCTGGATTCTTCTCATAAAGACTATTATATTTCTATTATCAAACCATATAGTACCAAGGAAAACTACGAATCCCAGAAAGATCCATAGATGTGGGGTGACAGACACCTTCTGCAAAATCTCCCACATGGTACAATCAAAAAGGCTGTTAAAGTCTTGAATGGTAATGTTTTAAGACATTTTCAATCAAATCAGTATTTATTTTTATTCATAAAAGACAATTTTTACCTGTAATGACCGTTTCCTGCCAGTGTTTGCGAAATGCACCTGAGTCCACGTGGCCGAAGTCAGAGCCTGTCTGAAAAGTCTACTCAAAACCTAAAACTGAAAGTTAACTGTAAGCAGCAAGGGGGAGGGCCAGGAAATGGGGCAGAGCCAAGGCCAGACTCAGCCACCCAAGGGGAGGGGGGGGGATGCAGAGCAGTCACGTGCGCGGAGTGGCATTGTGTACTGATCATACTGTTTACTGCGAGGTGCTGGGGGGGGGGGGGGTGTGAATACAGAGGCACTTGCACCACTTGCTAGATCCAAGCAATTCTGGCGGGCAGGGTGGAGCTGCACAGACTCTTGCGGGCAGAGTCACCTATCTGCCCAGCCACAGCTGAGCTCTGTTTAGTTTGGCAGGCAGGGCCGAGTCACCCTTCAGGAGTCCCTTTTGCCGACTTTCTAGCAAGCGCTGGAAAAATCAGTCGCTGCAGATGTTCAGTGATTCAGAAGCTCAGCTGCTTCTGCCGCTGTAGTTGGGCAGAGCAGACCGGCAAGGAGTTGTGCTAAGAGGGTACAATCTGCATGGAGGGAGAGGCCTGCGGGGGGGGGGGGGGGGGGGGGGGGGGGGGGGGGGGGGGCGCTGGCTCCCAGCAGTCGCCACCCAGGAGGCTCTGATTCAGGGCGGGTATCCAAAAAGGCTCACGGGGCGCCAAACTGTAAACAGCATATTAACCAGGCTAGCTTAATATGAAACAGCAAATTTTAATGAAGGGATAGCTTACAACACCAGGGATCCAACGATGAGCAGGAGATACAAAAAAGAGACCTGCGGGCACCAGATTTATACGTAAACATTAGCCCGAGGCAAACACGCCCCCCAATATGCTGGGCTATCCCTACATTCTCTTCTATCAGGTTCATTGTGGTTGGATTTATATTGAGGTCTTTAATCCATTTGGAATTGAGTTTTGTGCATGGTGATAGCTATGGATCTATTTTCATTCTTCTACAGGTTGACATCCAGTTATGCCAGCATGATTTGTTGAATGCTTTCTTTCTTCCGTTGCATACTTTTAGCTCCTTTGTCACAAAACAGGTGTTCATAGGTTTGTGGGTTAATATCTGGGTCTTCAATTCGATTCCATTGGTCAACATCTCTGTTTTTATGCCAATACCAAGCTGTTTTCATTACTCTAGCTCTGTAATAGAGTTTGAAGTCAGAGATGGTAATGCCTCCAGAAGATCCTTTATTGTATAGGATTGTTTTGGCTATCCTGGGTTTTTTGTTTTTCCATATAAAGTTTATTGTTCTCTCAGGGTCTGCGAAGAATTTTGTTGGGATTTTGATTGGGATTGCATTGAATCTATAGATTGCTTTTGGTAGAATAGCCATTTTTACTATGTTGATCCTCCCAATCCAAGAGCATGGGAGATCCTTCCATTTTCTTGTGTTCTCTTCAATTTCTTTCTTCAAAGCCTTAAAGTTCTTATCAAATAGATCTTTCACTTCCTTGGTTAGTGTAACCCCAAGATACTTTATGCTATTTGTGGCTATTGTGAAAGGTGAAGTTTCTCTGATTTCCCTCTCTGCTTCTCTATCCTTTGTAGTGGTGCATGCCTTTAATCCCAGCACTTGAGAGGCAGAGGCAGGTGGATCTCTGTAGTTCTAGGCCAGCCCGGACTATAAGAGCCAGTTCCAGGACAGGCTCCAAAGCACAGAGAAATCCTGTCTCAAACAAACAAAACAAACAAGAAAACCCCCCCATACTTTACTACTGGAGAGATGGCTCAGTGGATAAGAGCACTGGTTGCTCTTCCAGAGGACCTAAGTTCAATTCCCAGCAACCACATGGTGGCTCAGAACCATCTGTTTAGTTCTTTCTGATAAGTCTTGGCTACTTCCTACAAAGAAATACCCAGTATCCCTTGGGTCAGATATGCAGTTGAATAGGAAGTATCATATCATAGCTCAAAAATAAAGTGATAGCTGCATATTCCTTTTATTTTACTCTACCTCCTTTACTGGTAAACATAAATCAGGGTGATAGAATGATACATTTAGTCATAGATTCAAGATCATCCCATTTTGTAGATTTTTTTGTTTAGAAAGAGAGCAAAGCTTTATTAGCTTGAATGTTGAGTACTGATAACAACACATCCCTTAGCTTCTCCCATGTGTCATATTTTCTCCTAAGTACTTTGCATATAGTAATTTATCTTAATATTATCAATATTAGGTGTACTACTATTTCCATTGTTATTCTTACTTAGTAGTACTTTTACAAGTCTATTAATTTTTTTAAACGTGAAATTTTTTTAAACAAAAATATTAAGTGATTCTTGCAGGATTCAGGGTTAATAATAAGGAAGCTAGAATTTTATTTCAGGTTATATGGCTATAGATCTAATTCCATTATGTGAAAGTTTTAAGGCATATGATTTCTTTTATATATAATTATTTTCACATAAGTTATTTCTGTTTTCTGATTAAATAATGTATGAGTTACTTTTGTGTTGATGTGAACAAAAATGCCTTAAGGGAGGGATGCCTTTATTTAGACTCAGGATTTTAGAAAGATTTCAGCCCATCACAGTGGGAAAGGCAAGGAGATGAGGCTTCAACCATGGAAGTGGGAGCCTGAGGTGGCAGTTTGTTTACATGACAACAGACAGGAAGCAGAGAGAGCTGGATGAGAACCAGTTGCTAGTATAACCTTTGTGATAGCTAATGTTGTTGGTCAATTACTCTTCAAAGTCCCTCTGCTAGTGACTGACTTCTATTATGCAGCTCCAAACTTCTAATGATTCCACAGCTTTCAAAATAATATCAAGGACTGGTAGCCAAGTGAAGCATGAACCATTGGTCACATTACTGATTACAATCATAAGTAATATGTCTATATTTTAAAGGTGGCTCCGGTCAGTAAAGAGGTACTGGAAAGAAGTAGACAGTGCAATGGGAGAAAAAATTTTGTCCAAAAGAAATTCTGACTCCCGTGGCAGTCGTCATGAAGACCAAGTGCAAGCCAGACAGTCATACAATGTTAGACTTGGTATGTACGCTGTGTGTAGTTGTACAGCCTTGTTTTTGTTTTCTTTAACTATTTGCTTTAAAATTGTTCCACTCACCATATTTTTGATAATTTGGAAAATCTCACTCTTCCCCTTTCAGTGATCTATGGAGAGAGATACAATGACCTGGAGAAGCACGTATGTTCTGTGAGACAGGGTGAAGTTTGCTTTGATCATTTTCACCCTTGTGCCGCACTAACCATAGATCATGTAAGTAACGACCTTTGCCACAGTTGTTCCATAGAACAGCACTGTCTGGTTAACAGCTGAAACTATATTGCTGTGCAGAATGCATCCGAAGTGGATCCTGATGCTGGAATGCAGAGGGAACACTACAATGTTGGTTTAAAAATGAACAGCAGTGTTCTAGTTTCTGTAGTTTCTCAATATTAAGATGCCATCAGGATCCTCAAGGTTTTAATACTACTAAACACATTGACTTGATGATCTTATTAGTCTGGGGACATTATTTCTGTCCTTTTTCCCCTTTATTAAGCACCCGTGTCTGCCTCTCCCATAACTATCTCACTTCTGCACCAGTAATGAAGTGCCGAGGACAGCACTTAACCTCTTTGCTTGGTGCAGCTACACGCATGTGTGAATGTCTCACATGTGAAAACGTGACTAATGTGTATGATCTGAAACCAGGAACACATGTTTCCCATTGCCATGACAATAAAGTCATGACTCTTTGGTAATGACTCAGCAATGTAGAGACCTTAAAAAAATGTCTACCAACTATTGCATAGTTAGAGGAGGATAATTCATGAAATATTTCCTATATGTACCTGTCGTCCTTTCTCATTGCACTCCCTAGAAAGGTTCATTTAAACTCACATTAGTCAAGAAAAGGATAGCCATTTATTTTTCTTCTTTCTCAGACCTGAAAAATAAAGTATATACTATATTCTGATACTATATTATGGCTCTTAATTTTAATTCTATTCCTTAAAAGAGTCTACTGAACTTCTTTAAAAACAGCTAAGGATACAGAACTTGACAGCTAAGGTCTTCCAGGGCCTTTTTCTACATTGCGTTTCCTGAATGTGTTTTGCTTGGAAGTCCTTATGCTATATGCTGTTCATCCCAAATGCTACATGTTGGTGCCTAGATCTTGATTTTTCCTTTGAAACTCTTATAATGTGGAGATTTTTTAGAATCTTGCTGTGTTTTCCTCAACTGGTAGGTTAAATTCTCCACAGCACTTGTGTTTGTGTGTCAACAAAATCAGATTACCACTGAACCTTCAGCACTTGCCTTTTAGTGTTCTGAAAAAAACAGCTGCGGGAATAATCTCCTGTACCTCTAGTTACTAACACATTGTTGTGTGAATACTGGCTGTTTTTAAAAGGGTAGCTGATTGGAATTATGTTTTTAAAATACTCACATATTTCACATCTTTTAACTACCTCCACTACAGTTTCATTTTACAAATAATAGAAGTGAGTCATGAACAACTCTGTCACTACTATAGCACTAAGTAAATAGTATAAACCAGTCGTAATGTCAGACTCATTGATTAATTCTGTGTTAATATAAAAGTTTTGTCTATCATATATATTGATGCACCATGTATATATCATGTATACATGATCATGTATGTCATAGACTCATATGTATATATCTCATATATACATGACCACCACATGATAGTATTTGGCTGTGTATTGCAATGATTTCCAAAGGCAATGAAATGGATCTGAATATGGAGTTTTTCTAGTAAAATCCTTGTGAAGGAAGCTTTTATTATTAGTGATAATAGCCCAATTCAATCTGCAAATTTAACTGAAAAATGGAAAAATCCTGTGCCTTAACTTATACTCAGAATATAGATGTTAATACAGCCATCAGTAAGACAGAAATCCAGTTGTAGTCTCCCTCCTCTCTTCCTTTTCCCCTCTTTCTTCCTTGTGTCTTTACCCTTTCTGATATCTACAGATTGTCTGAGTCTCTCAGTATTATCCGGTGTCTTTAAAAACAGCACAGTACTTTAAAAATTACTTGTTTTGTGTAAAGTGATTAAGAAATGTTATCTTTAAACAGCTTCAAGTATACTGGTTCAGAGTTTGCTCCAAGTGCCTTCTCTCTCTTCTTGGTAGCGATTAATGGAGTAACTGAAAAGCAATAGAGTAGTTACAGTGTGGTCTGACCCTATGTGACTTCTGCAAAGGTCATGCAGTTGTATGAGTCTTAAGATTTGGTAGCAAGGATATAGAGTAAATGCTAGACTTAGGCATTATTAAAGGAATTTTACAACCACTTGCATAGCATATACTTATATAGGTCATTTCTTATAGAAGGAAAATAGAAGTGAGTGTAAATTCCAAATGTGTAGATAATTCTGAATGTTTTTTATTAAACTTAGATTAAATGAAAGAGCTAAGTGACTTAAAAATATCCCCAAATGTGATAAATTGTAGCAACATAAAGAGACGAATTATCTCACTTTCCATCAGAATCATCTTACAGCTATATCAGAAAAGTGATTTCCAAAAGCAAGAGACAGGAGAGTACAAATGACGTAGCCTTAGCCCCACAGAAGCAAGGGATCACCAGTGAGGGATTGCCCTCAGCCATGTGTGTCTTGTTTTTGGCAAACTGAAGCCTTGTTTGACCTTTGCCATCAGTTACCATGCCATCCAGGCACAGCTGCTGCTGTCTGGAGAGCTGTGAGCCCGGGAAACACGTGAAATAACTGCTGTCTCTTGCTCAGCATGGATTGAATGTGAAGATCACCCGTGGTACAGAGACACTTGTATTTACAAAATAACGGCTGGATCATGATCTACTGTTAGTTCTCTCTCTCTCTTTTTTTTTTCTGCCTAGATTTGTTTAGGTTTTGCCTTCTTGCCGATTTGCCAGTTTGTAGTAAAAAAAAAAAAAAAAAATACTGGATTGAGTTCCAGCCTGGACCATAAAATTGCTAAATTCCTTAAAACTTATGAAGTATGAACTTATTAATTGATAAACCACATCAATGGATGATGCACTAATCTTTTTTTTTTATTTATTTATTTATTTATTAAGGATTTCTGCCTCCTCCCCGCAACCGCCTCCCAACTAATCTTATGTCAGACATATGGCTAAGACTCATATCTATTTCCTACTTTATTCCCTACAACGAATTTGTAACAAAGACAGAACTAATGTTTTATTTTAGAAATGAAAAAAAACTGAATCTTATGTAAACGGGTAAGAAACTTCAGCAACCCTAAGCCTGTGACCCAAAAGATTTGTATTTTAAAACTTACAAGGATTCTTGGATTAATTTTTGTTTCATTTAGTTTGGCTGCAAAACTAAGCACTCCCAAGTGACAATTAAAATGAGAACGTAAGGATAACATTGGGGGTGGTGCGGGAGACCAGCTTTGACAAGTATACCACCTAACCAGGGTAGGGGCATGGAGATTAGAAAAATAAGAAAATGAAGACGTGAGTGAAAATTATAAACCAGAAGCATAGAATAGTATCTGGAAGGAGTTCTAGTGAAGACTAAAATTGCCCACATTTAATTTCTATTTGCTTATAATACCCCTGATCCCAAAACACAGGCAAAAGATTAAAAACATAAGAGTAAGATTTAAAAAAACTGCATTAGCATGATACAAGAAAATGAATATTGTGGGCTACATTCTCAGTTAAATTTTCTGTTGCTAGGATGAGACAGTAATGCTCACATCCTAGACTAAAATATTCTGTAGGCAAACTACTCCCTGGGTGGAATCCCTAAGGGAGTAGGAACTTTGTTGGATCCTTAGATTTTTTGTATAAACAGATTTACTTATCTACTTCTCTATTAACTGAAATACAAGGTCTGGATATTAGCCTCACCTCTTGACAAAACCTTGGAAGAGCAGAACTCTCTGGTCTAAATCTAGGTGGGATCTTTGATTGAGGTAGAAATGGAGAATAACCTTGAAGGAACAGAAGTAATTTCCAACTCTCTGACCTATGGTTAGGGTAGAATGGCAATAACTTTGAGCAAGCTAAAATCTTTGACCTTCATACAAGGTGGAAATAGGCTCACATTTTGGGGCCTCCACAGGTTGGCAGTGGATGGAAGTCTCTGCTGTTCAGGGGACCTTGCTGAAGACCTACATTCATTTCCCAGGACCCACACTGGTTGCTTCACAACAGCCTATAACTCCAGCTCTGGGGATCTGTCTCCTTCTTTTGCCCGGGCGGGGGGGGTCAGTACCTCCCCCAAATACACAGAATTTTTAAAATTTCTTTTTTTAAAAGGAAATAGACTCAATGCCATCTTCACCATTTTCCCAACTTTTAATGATCAAAGCAAGCATTTCTTATAAACGTTCACACCCTGCAGGTTAAAGAAAATATTAATAAGTTTGATTTTATTTTCATCATAGATTGAAAAGTATGGATTCCCTTCCGACCTTGCCTTTTCACCCCGAGAAAGCATCCAGCTATATGATGCTATGCTTCAGGTCTGGAAAAGTTGGCCCCAGGCCCAGGTAAAAAAATCTTTATGGAATCCATACTGTTATGGTAGAGCTCACTATTGCTATTCAGAAACACACAGTCACCATTTTTACCACTTGGATTTGATGGTTTGAAACGATTAGCAGACCATTTCCCATTGAAAATGGCCTCCTTATTTATACCTTCTAAGTTAGATGGGCTAGAAACAGTGTTAAGTATCAGTTCCTGAAAATGTCACTTCTTTCTCCTTTCTAGAAATTGTGGTATTGAGGTCTCCTTTCCCACTCTGGGTTTCTAATCCTCAGATTCTTTTCTTCTTGTGTTGTTCTCTATGTCTTGAATGTTGGTGTTTTCTCTGGAGACCTGTTTGCTCTGTCTTCTTGCCATTGAAGAGTTCATACATAGGTCTATAGCCTAAAAGGTATGGGGATGTAGGAAAGAGAAGTCCAACTGCCTCTAACCTAAGAGACCATAAAACTGTCAAGGAATAATATAATTGTGAAATATTTTTAGGTTTTCTGACATTATTTTTATGGAATTTTATGGTCTTTCATTTCCAGAATCTGTGTCCAGAGAACTTCCCTCTTTTTAAGAACAAAGTAGTCATTAAAAAAATGGATGCAAGAAAATATGAGGAGAGCTTAAAGGAAGAATTCACCAACTGGGTTAAAAATGGGAACGAGGAGCAGGTAATTTCACACATTTTGATCAAAATACTCTATTTTGTTTTCCCTGAGTTGTATCATTCAACCAATAATATCATTTCTCTCTTTTGTAGTTTTCAATATTTATTTTAGATTTTTAAGATTGACTTGCTGTATAGTGATTCTGAACTAGAACAAAAAGAGAAAGAAAAATGATTTTTTTATCTCTTTTTCATTGTACCCTAAAACTTGGCAAGAGACTTTGGGTTCCTCATGGATTTGGTGGCAGATAAGAGATAATATAGGACTCACGTTTGGGATTATTGATGGTTTTGTCATCATAAAGATGTGGCTCAAAAAGCTGAAACACATTTTTGCTTTTCTTCATTTCTTAGTTTTGAAGTTTTATTCTCTAAAAATCTTTGTTTGAGAATTTCATGTACATGTGCATTATGTGCTTCCAAATCTACTCCCCAAGCCTCTCCTCCTACCATTTCCTCTTCCAACCTCACATGGTCCTTTTTAAAGCCACTGAGTCCACTCAGTGCTGCCAGTATGTTCATGGCTGTGGGGTCATCCACTGGAACGTGGGCCACCTATCAACATATGCAAAGAACGCTGGCTGTCCTCCTCCCACAGCAGGCATCATTGGTGCTAGCTCCTCAGTAAGGGTAAGACTTTGCATGTTCCTCCTCACTCATGCTGAAATTACTTTGTTACTCTCTTGTGAGCTCCTTTACAGGCATCCACACTGCTGTGAGCTCATGTGTTCCATGTCCCTGTCATGTCCAGAGACACTGGTTTGCAGCTGTCCTTGGTGTCTTTTTCTTTACCATTATTCTTTTAAATTTTAAGAACTGGGATCTTACACTAGAACTGTATGCTTACAAATTTATTTTGTTTATACTTATAATCTTATTTTATTATTAAAATTTGAGGCTTAAGAAATTTTTTGTTTGTTTTTTAGGAATAGCATGCGTGATATTTTTTTCATGTGATACTCTCCCCACCTTATACCTTGATTTGTTCTTTCTTTTATTTGGAAACATGCTATAGTTAGGTTACATTTCCCTATGCTTATCTTGTCATTCAAAACCTCTTAGGTTGGCTGTGCTTGCCTCTGCTGCATGGAGGGGGCTCCTTTCTCCTGTTACAGTGGAAACAGCACCACTAACTGAGCAATTCTTCCCCTCCTGCCAGATTTGTGTTGTCGCAAAGAATTGCAGGTGTGGTGTACAGAACATCAGAAGTTTTGTTATTAAGTCTGTGGTTTGTGTGTGTCCTTGCTGTGGCTCACCATAGTCTTGTGGTATAGTGTTCTAGGATTAGTTTGAAGAACAACAACAAAAACAAAGATTAAACAACAATGAAAAGAGTTTAGTCCGAGTGGCCATTCCTCTCTTTGCTATGTACATTTTAATACAAACACTTTCTGTTCACTGTCACAGGCCAGAATGGTGCTGCAGAAGCTGAGTCTCGATTTCCATGACTACTCAGGACGGATGCTGAACTTTTTTCCACATCTTGTTGAGAAGCTCAGGGAAATGGATAAGTTGCCTGCACTGTTCTTTTTGTAAGTTATTTAGCATTGTGACATAATCTGTGTTAGGCTTTTTCCTTTAAGGTACAGAAAGTTATATACACATTACCCGTATGGTCTTGTATTTATCATTATTTGGGGTGTTTGTACATTTGTCAAAATAATATGGCTTTTTAAAGTCATAAGGAGTTGATGACCCAACGACATTAGACATTTCAGCCTGGAGTGAACAAAGGAGAAATGTAAAACTGTGACACAGTAGATGGAAGTGTGCTATTGGTAGGTAATGGAGGGGAGAAATGCCCAAAAAGAAAAAGGTTGTACATGGTTATCTTGTTCTCAACTTCTCATCCTTAATAAAAGAAAGCCATTCTCTTATATCTATTCTGCTAAAGGTAGAATGTTATGAATTGTGCATTCATAAGGTATCTGCAATGGCACCACAGCCCAGGAGTCCAGCTTCCAAACCGCACCCAGGGTTGCAGAAAAGAATGCCTTCTAAGCAACGAGACTTAAGAAAATGTCTTCTCTTTCTTTGAGCTAGAATTTTCTGTCTGAGGGTAAATGAGGAAACACATGCTTTCTGATGGCAACTTAAGAAAAAAGGAACAAGCACAATCTTTCCTGGTGGTAACCTTCTCTTTTTTTACTTCATCTTGAATAATCTCTCTTTCTTGACAATCTCTCTACACAGTTACATCTCTTTACATATAGTTATGGATCTCTTTACATATATACAATCTCTCTTCTGCACAGTCCTACATCTCTTTATATAGTCATATCTATTTCCCACAATTACATTTTCCCTTCTCTCTCCATATATATTTCACACAGCTACATAACTTCATACTTCTTCTTTACACAGTCACTTATCTTTCTACACAGTTACATTCTTCACACAGTCATGTACTTCTAAATAGCTGTACATCTCATCTACACAGTGATGAAGGACACTTTAAAGAAATCCCACACTAGCTCAGAATTGAGAATAATAGATGGTTATTTATTTAGGGGTAGACTCACAAATCAGAATCCTCTTCTTTAAAGGAAAACAGCCACTAAATCCTGCAGCAGGAAAAGAGAGTGGCCCCGTGCTTTACATAGGCAAGAATAGTACAAGAGGCCACACCCAAGTGGACAGGTCACCTAAAGGCTACTGGCTGTAGGATTTCCTACAACACAGCTCTCCACCATACAATCACATCTCTTTCTTAACATACGTCTCTACATTCCAAACATTATGAAATTCATGTGATGCAAATGAGGTGTGTTTGCTTTTGTTTCTGGAGAAAGAATCTGAGCAGCAATGCTTATTAAGCAGATCTGAGAAATCTAAATGGTTAAGATCTAGATTAGGTCCACAGGGTATGCCTCAACATGCCAAGAAGTCTACACCTTTATAGTCCTAGGCATTTATATTTTCAGAGTTATAAAGGCTTTGTCTAGGGGAGCTATAGGATTGAAAAGCCATGTCCTCCAGTCCTTCTTACCTTCTAGAAAGAAGTAATGATTATGTGACAGTGAGAAACTATGCCTCTTTCCACTTTGCCAAAAGGACAATTCTTGGGTTGACTAAAATTATTTCTTATCTTTCAGGAGGGTGTGTGGAAGATGGAAGTGATTTTCCTTTTCTCTGTTTCCACATCACACCTTCCTTCATGCCTGGGCATATCTATCCTGTGGAGAGTTTCTGTGAGCTCATTCTATAGTGTCACAGGAATATAGTATTGGGGAAACTTAGTTTTCACTTCACAGTTGCTAACTAGGAGTATGTGGATCTAAAGCACCCAGAATTCAGAGTAAAATTTATAAAAGCAGGCTTTAAAAAGTTAGCCGATAGATGTCACATTTATGGTTTGCATTTGAAGTGTTTTCCATCGGTCTGCATTTGGACAGTTGTTGCTAGATGGTGGTGCTGTTTAGGAAGGTTGTGGAAAGTTCCCAGTTGCCACCTAATCAATGGACATGGTCTGGCTATCACCATTTATACTTCTCAGATCAGAGCTACAAATTAAACAACAATCTTCAAATTAAATGTATCCACATTGGTAAGCCTCTTGGGTACCTTAATTACTTTTCTATTTCTGTGAAGAGACACCAAGGCCAAGACATTCTGTAAAAGAAAGAATTTACTAGGACTCACAGTTCTAGAGAGTTATAGTCCATGACCATTATGTCAGGGGAACATGACAGAAGGTAGGTGGCATGGTATTGGAGCAGTAGCTGAGAGAGTATATCATTATCAGAAGATAGGGTTCAGATAAAGACAGCTAACTGGGAATGTCATGGGCTTTTGATACCTCAAACCTAATCTCAGTTCTATACCTCCTCCAAAAAGGATACTCCTCCTAATCTTTCCCAAGCAGTTCCATCAACTACAGTCTTTGTATTCAAATACATAAGCCTTGGAGAATCATTATCAATCAAACAACCATGTAGGGCCACTGTGGTCAAGCCTTGAAGTCTTAGAGCCAACCTTACTTTCTCTTTGTGCTCTGCTTCTTGACTATGGACACAATGTGAGTGTGTCTTAACTCTTACTTTTGTGGCCATGCTTACCTGTATCCTAGTATAAGTAGCTATGTCCTTTCAAATTGTAAAGCAGTTTAAGCCCCTCTATAAATGCATCTTGTCAGCCATTTGCTCATAACCATGAGAAATGTATCACAACCAGAAAAGATGGAGAGACTGAATTCTATGGCACTATGCTATTTTAAACACACATCCATTTGCTTCCAGATTTAATTTATACTCTGTAGAAGAATGTGCTAAGGCTACTTGGAATTTCCTGAGGGAAAAGCAAGAAAAGAAAAGACCTCCCAATGCTGATAAAGAAGCTCATATCATGATTAACAAACTTGAAAAAGTTGAAAAATCTTTGAAGAAACAAAAGAAAATGTAAGTATTTTACTAAGAAAATTGGCCACATAAGGGTTTGTACAATGCAAATGTCCTAGTAGGAAGCATGCATTGAAAATACTCTATACTGAAGTTCTAATAACTGCTTGGATTGTTTTTGTTTTTAAATTTCAGAGAGTTGGTTGGAGACAAGTAACCAATATTGCATATTGCTTATTTGCATCGATCATTTTAATTTATGGTTATTTGGAGCAAGTCCAAATGTATCAGTCTGTGTGTATTGTAGAACTTGACATGATCATCCCACATTGTCCATGTGACTCCACCTTGACTCATGACACCTTGTCACAGTGTGAATCATACAGTGAGATTTGGACTGGATTACAATGCCAGTTTTACCCTTGGAAAATCATTGTTCTCAGTATGTAGCTAAAATGTGTCTTCCCTATGGCCCTTTAGTGGCTGTGTGGGGTAAAAACTCTATATTTCCCCCTTATGAATGCAGAGGTCTTTATGGACTTAAGATTCTCCAGGTTCACACCTCTTCAACCTAACTAACCCTAGCTTATAAACTTTGAAATTGGTTATATTACCCCTGTTTGGTATCCTTTTTCTTGTTGCCCAGCTGTTGGAGTCTAATGTCTACTGTTGATCATCTAACAATTTTGATTTTGTTTTTCCTTTCCCCATGCATTTCTTGCCACTGCCTTTTTTTGCTATTTGTGGTTCTATTCACTTCATTTATCCTTCCATCTCTTTCTGTCCATGGGCCTACATCTCTGCCTCTTGAGTACCTTCACCCTTATTGCTCCCATCATCTGTTATCTCATAAAATTTCATCTGTTCTCTGAATCTTATACTTAGACTTATACTTTTTTGTTTGTTATTTTTTGTTTAGTTAGGACATAAATTATTCTGTATTTTTAAAATATATAAACTGACCATCTCTTATTAAAAAATACAAAATCCCAAATCCTTCAAAATCTGAGACTCTGGATGTTCAGATAACACTGTCTATAGAATTTTTTTGTGATAAAACTTTGTTCCTTTCCTCTCAGATTCATAATCTCATTTTTAATTAGTACACACACACATGTTTCTTATTAATTTCATTTACTGTACTTATGTGAATGCATGTCTAGAAATGATCACTCTGGATCGGGTAAACAATCAAGATGCTAGTAACTTGAGAAGACTGATTCTTTCTCTTTTGATAATCAATTAATTGTCTATAGCTTTTCATCTAAGGGTGGGTCCTCATGAGATTTCCCACATCCGTATTTGTTATCAACAATTTTTTTTCATTGTTCAGGTTTTGTTTGGATGACTATATAGTTAAGATGCCCAATTTAAAATCCTGTAATAAGAGTTTATTGCATAGAGTTGCAGCCCCAGAAGTACTGTTCTTATTGGGCCAGCCTGTCGTGGAACAGCCAGGCATTGTCGGTCCTGGTGCAAGTGACAACTTCATGCACTGGACCTAGAAAAAAGCACTGTAAAGGGCTGGGAAACAGAGTAGTTGCTCAGCTGGAATAGCAAGTAGAGGATTTTGTAGAAAGAGATTTTTAGGAGAGAGGAAGGTGTAGCAAAGTTTATTAAAGGCTAACAGATTTTTTTTTTAAGGAAAGAACTGCTGGGCAGAATTTTAACATGAATAGAGGTGGGTGGTAGATAGGAAAGATAGAAGCCCTAGGCTGCCATGTGGCAGTCACAGTGGTAGCAGGAGGGAGGGAAAAACAGAGACAGAACAAACAGAAGAATGTGACATTTTGAGTCCCATTGAGATGCCAGCAGACACAGAAGCAGGGACCAGGAGATAAGAGATGTATCCAGCAGGCAAGAGCCCAAACTGTGGATCTCTCAGGCTCTGGGAGAGGAGAATGAGTAGGAGAAATGTCCACATGACTGCAGTATGTTTCAGAAGCCAGACAAGCACACAGGTGAAAGGGAGAACAGAAACACAAGGACAGAACATCTATGCCACTTAGAGTAGGAGGGAGGCTGAATGGATCCATTGCTGGGAGAATCCTAGCAAGAATAGACCACATACCAGGAAGAAGAGAGGAGGGCAGACAGACAAACAGAACAGTGAAGGGGAAGGGATGGGAGCACAATGTTCACCAAATGTGGATAAGTGTACTCACATTGTCTAGCCCCAGTTTGGATAGGTTTCATAGCAATTGGGGATCAGACTTAATCTTCAAGCAACCAATCACAAACCTTTGCTGGGACCCAAAGTCTAAAGCACTGCATCTAGAACTCTAGGCTTTGGATCAAAAAAGGATGCAGGATGCACCCTTGGCAGGACATCTTCTATGGAAGGATTCCCACAGAGAAAAGGATGCCTCTGTTCCAGTAACATGTCAGGGTCCTGATGTGGCCACATCTTTGGCAAGATGCCCCCAAATCAGAAGAGGACTTGAATCTGTAAGGCAATGATTGGGGAAAGACACCTTACTGGTCCAGAAGTTAATATACCTGGTAAGAACAGGGCAGGAAGAATAAAGAGAAAGTGGCTTCCCACTCTGCAGTGGACTAATATGGAATTCATCCATGTGGCCAGGGGCATGTGGAGGAGAATTCAGTTCTTTCTGGAACAATAAAGAAGATGAAAAAATTCTGGACCCCAATGTTAAACTTCTCTGCAGATGCAGCCAATCTAATTGAGCTGAATTAAGAATTAAAAGTCCAGGTTTAATGAACTAAAACACTCCAGGGTGGTCTTGCGGGGAGGGAGAAATCCACAAGGGAGGACCATTTGGGGGTTGGAGGGCATCATCTTAAATAGACTGTAGGCATGGTCCCAGGCATCTCTGGGAGTGGAACTGCTGTTTTGTGGGCTTTCTGAGACTCGGTAGGGTTTGCATTGAGGAGGATCCTGAGGTAGAGCTCTACACAAATACTGAGGTGTAGGAGTTGTATTGTAGATGTTTCAAGTGGGGAGAGCCATCCCATGGTCAGTTGTTTTCTGCATTTTGGTGAGTTGATTGTAACATGGAGGGCCTGCTTGTTGGAGATTTCTGTCCTGCCCGGTTCCCAAAGCTGGCAAGCCCCAAAGAAAATCACACAGAGATCTCCATAAGTTATAAAACTGATCTGCCCATTAGGTCAGGCTTTGCATTAGCTTTTATATTGTATATTACCCCATTATCCTTAACTATGTTAGCTACATGGCTCAGCACCTTTCTCAGCCAGCAGGTTACATCATGCTTCTTGGTGGTCTGGGCAGGAATGGGGAGAATGGGCTTCCTCCTTTCCAGCATTCTCCTGTTCTCATCACCCCTCCTCTATTTCCTGTCTGGTTGGCCTGCCTATACTTCCTGCCTGGCCAATCAGTGTTTATTTAAAACACAATTGACAGAATACAGACAACTCTCCCACACCACTTCCCCCTCTTTTTTTTTTACAAAGAAAAATATTCATAGTCCATTTTTTTGGGGAATGTCGGTGTAGTTTTCCAGGTGACTTCCTGCTGGTTGGAGGCACTGATAATCTTATAAGGACCTAAAGAAAATTTAGAGTTATAATCAAGTCCTGATTGGAGTATCCTGTGAGTCTTGATCATCTCAGGCAGCAGTCTTGAATCTGCTCTGGATGTAGAACTCAGACATCCGGGCCATCTGTTTCTACAGGAGATTTCTCAGGTGGTCTTCCTTGACCTAACCTGATTTTTTTTTTGGTTCTTTTTTTTTTAATTTTTTTATTGAAAAAAAATTTCCGCCTCCTCCCAGCCTCCCACTCCTCTCCCCCTCCCCCTCCCCCAACTCCTCTCCCCCTCCCTCTCCAGTCTGAAGAGCAATCAGGGTCCCCTGCCCTGTGGAAAGTCCAAAGTCCTCCCCCATCCATCCTGGTCTAGGAAGGTGAACATTCAAACTGGCTAGGCTCCCACAAAGCCAAAACATGAAGTAGGATCATAACCCAGTGCCATTTATTCAGAGAGTCCAGTTTTATCCCATGCTTTTTCAGTCACAGTCCATCTGGCCTTGGTGAGCTCCCAATAGATTAGCCCCACTATCTCTGTGGGTGGGTACACCCCTTGTGGTCCTGACTTCTTTGATCATGTTCTCCCTCCTTCTGCTCCTCATTGGGACATTGGGAGCTCAGTCCAGTGCTCCAGAGTGGGTCTCTGTCTCTATCTCGATCCATTGCCAGATGACGGTTCTATGGTGATATGCAAGATATTCATCAGTATGGCTATAGGATAGGGTCATTTCAGGTTCCCTATCCTCAGATACCCCAGGAGCTAACTGGGGACATTGCCCTGGGCACCTGGGAGCCCCTCTAGGTCCAAGTCTCTTGCCAACCCTAAGATGGCTCCCTTAATTAAGATATATGCTTCCCTGCTCCCCTATCCAACCTTCTTTTATCCCAATCATCCTGTTTCCCCAAGTTCTCCCCATCCTACCCTTCTCACTTTTCTCTCCCCCTCTCCCCTTACCCCCCTCCTACCCCACCCCCAAGATCTTGATTTTTTGCCTGGCAATCTTGTCTACTTCCCATACCCAGGAGGATAGCTGTATGTTTTTCTTTGGGTTCACCTTCTTATCTAGCTTCTTTAGGATAACAAATTATAGACTCACTGACCTTTATTTATGGCTAGAACCCAAGTATGAGTGAGTACATCCCTTGTTCATCTTTTTGGGTCTGGGTTACCTCACTCAGGATAGTGTTTTCTATTTCCATTCATTTGCATGCAAAATTTGAGAAGTCATTGTTTTTTACCGCTGAGTAGTACTCTAATGTGTATATATTCCACACTTTCTTCATCCATTCTTCCATTGAAGGACATCTAGGTTGTTTCCAGGTTCTGGCTATTACAAATAGTGCTGCTATGAACAAAGTTGAACAAATGCCCTTGTCATATGATCGGGCATCTCTTGGGTATATTCCCAAGAGTGGTATTGCTGGGTCCAGGGGTAGGTTGATCCCGAATTTCCTGAGAAATCGCACACTGCTTTCCAAAGTGGTTGCACAAGTTTGCATTCCCACCAGCAATGGATGAGGGTACCCCTTCCTCCACAGCCTCTCCAGCAGAGGCTATCATTGGTGTTTTTGATTTTAGCCAATCTGACAGGTATAAGATGATATCTCAAAGTTGTTTTGATTTGCATTTCCCTGATCGCTAAGGAGGTTGAGCATGACCTTAAATGTCTTTTGGCCATTTGAACTTCTTCTGTTGAGAATTCTCTGTTCAGATCAGTGCCCCATTTTTTAATTGGGTTAATTAGCATTTTACAGTCTAGTTTCTTGAGTTCTTTATATATTTTGGAGATCAGAACTTTGTCTGTTGCGGGGTTGGTGAAGATCTTCTCCCAGTCAGTGGGTAGCCTTTTTTTAAATATTTATTTATTTATTATGTATACAATGTTCTGTCTGTGTGTATGTCAGCAGGCCAGAAGAGGGCGCCAGACCTCATTACAGATGGTTGATGAGCCACCATATGGTTGCTGGGAATTGAACTCAGGACCTTTGGAAGAGCAGGCAGTGCTCTTAACCACTGAGCCATCTCTCCAGCCCCAGTGTGTAGCCTTTTTGTCTTAGTGACAGTGTCCTTTGCTTTGCAGAAGCTTCTCAGTTTCAGTAGGTCCCATTTATTCAATGTTGCCCTTAATGTCTGTGCTGCTGGGGTTATACCTAGGAAGCGATCGCCTGTGCCCATATGTTGTAGGGTACTTCCCACTTTCTCTTCTATCAGGTTCAGTGTGTTCAGATTGATATTGAGGTCTTTGATCCATTTGGACTGGAGTTTTGTGCATGGTGATAGATATGGGTCTATTTTCATTCTTCTACAGGTTGACATCCAGTTCTGCCAGCACCATTTGTTGAAGATGCTTTCTTTCTTCCATTGTATACTTTTAGCTCCTTAATCGAAAATGAGGTGATCATAGGTTTGTGGGTTAAAATCTGGGTCTTCTATATGATTCCATTGGTCAACTTCTCTGTTTTTATGCCAATACCACACTGTTTTCATTACTGTGGCTCTGTAATAGAGTTTGAAGTCAGGGATGGTAATGCCTCCAGAAGTTCCTTTATTGTATAAGATTGTTTTGGCTATCCTGGGTTTTTTGTTTTTCCATATAAAGTTGATTATTGTCCTCTCCAGATCTGTGAAGAATTTTGATGGGACCTTGATGGGGATTGCATTGAATCTATAAATTGCCTTTGGTAGAATTGCCATTTTTACTATGTTGATCCTCTCAATCCAAGAGCAAGGGAGATCCTTACATTTTCTGGTATCCTCTTCAATTTCTTTCTTCAATGCCTTAATGTTCTTGTCAAATAGATCTTTCACTTCCTTGGTTAGAGTTACCCCAAGATATTTTATGCTGTTTGTGGCTATCGTGAAAGGTGATGCTTCTCTGATTTCCCTCTCTGCTTCCATATCCTTTGTGTATAGGAGGGCGATTGATTTTTTGGAGTTGATCTTGTATCCTGCCACATTACTAAAGGTGTTTATCAGCTGTAGGAGTTCTTTGGTGGAGTTTTTGGGGTTGCTTATGTACACTATCATATCATCTGCAAATAATGAAAGTTTAACTTCTTCCTTCCCAATTTGAATCCCCTTGATCCCCTTATGTTGTCTTATTGCTATTGCTAAAACCTCAAGAACTATATTGAAGAGGTATTGGAGAGTGGACAGCCTAGTCGTATTCCTGATTTTAGTGGGATGGCTTTGAGTTTCTCTCCGTTTAATTTGATGTTAGCTGTCCGTTTGCTGTAAATAGCTTTTATTATATTTAGGTATGACCCTTGTATCCCTAATCTCTCCAAGACTTTTATCATAAAGGGATGTTGAATTTTGTCAAATGCTTTTTCAGCATCTAATGAAATGATCATATGGTTTTTTTCTTTCAGTTTATTTATATGCTGGATTACATTGATAGATTTGCGTATGTTGAACCAGCCCTGCATCTCTGGGATGAAGCCTACTTGATCATAATGGATAATTTTTCTAATGTGTTCTTGGATACGGTTTGCCAGTATTTTGTTGAGAATTTTTATGTCGATATTCATGAGTGAGATTGGCCTATAATTCTCTTTCTTGGTTGAGTCTTTGTGTGGTTTTGGTATCAGAGTGACTGTAGCTTCATATAAGAAATTTGGCAATGACTCTTCTGTTTCTATATTGTGAAAAACATAAAGGAGTATAGGTATTAGCTCTTCTTGGAAGTTCTTGTAGAATTCTGCATTGAAACCATCTGGTCCTGGGCTTTTTTTGGTAGGGAGGTTTTTGATAACAGCTTCTAATTCTTCGCGACTAACAGGTCTATTTAGATTGTTCACCTGGTCCTGGTTTAACTTTGGTATATGGTATTTATCTAAAAATGTGTCCATTTCTTTTACATTTTCCAGTTTTGTGGCATACAGGCTTTTGTAGTAAGATCTAATGATTCTTTGAATTTCTTCTGTGTCTGTGGTTATGTCCCCCTTTTCATTTCTGATCTTATTAATTTGCATATTCCCTCTCTGCCGTTTGATTAGTTTGGATAGGGGTTTATCAATCTTGTTGATTTTCTCCAGGAACCAGCTTTTTGTTTCATTGATTCTTTGGATTGTTTTCTGTGTTTCTATTTTGTTGATTTCCGCCCTCAGTTTGATTATTTCCAGTCTTCTACTCCTCCTAGGTGAGTCTGCTTCTTTTTTTTCTAGAGCTTTCAGGTGGGCTGTTAAGTCTCCAATGTGAGCTTTCTCTGTTTTCTTTAAGTGGGCACTTAGTGCTATGAACTTTCCTCTCAGGAGTGCTTTCATAGTGTCTCATAAGTTCGAGTATGTTGTTTCTTTATTTTCATTGAATTCAAGGAAGACTTTAATTTCTTTCTTTATTTCTTCCTTGATCCAGGTGTAGTTCAGTAGTTGACTGTTCAGTTTCCATGAGTTTGTAGGCTTTCTGGGGGTAACATTGTTGTTGAATTCTAACTTTAATCCATGGTGATCTGATAAGACACAGGAGGTTACGAATATTTTTTTGTAACTGTGGAAGTTTGCTTTGTTTATTGGTTCCATTTTGTAACATGAGGGTCAGGCCAATTCTCCCACACTAGTTGATGGGTTCTATATACTGCAAACAGATGGTACTTTGATGAAGATGCAAGCTATACTTATTTGTGCATGTAAGAATAAGTATTTAGGATGCTGTTGGTGGTTATACCAGTTTAGGGATGTAGTACCAGTAAGTTCCCCTCTATGGTCTATTATTTCACTAGTGGCATATAGTTGGTTAAGTTTATAGTAACAGACATGAATATCCTTCGCTTGAATGAGGCCGTAAGTCCAATTAGTTGTTGGTAGTGACCATGGAGATGTAAGTGCCACTTTTGCACTATTGGAGATATAGTGCCATGCTACTGTTACAGTATGTAGGCTGTACAGTTGGGTAAGACTTTTCATTGTCCCCTTGGCAGCTTCTATATATGCTATAAAAGCTAGTTCTTAGGGATGTCTAGAGATGTTTTTAAGTGAAGAGTTAGGACTCACTTTGGAGTTTAAACAACTTTTAAAGCATCTTTGATCCAAATATTTCAAACTCTAGAGAAAACTAGAGTTTGCTCTGGCTCCTTTTATGTACAATGCCTCTGCATGTTTTGCTGCTTCCTTAGCAGAATATTGTATAGAGGCAGTGAACTCCAAAGGCAAAACAGGTAGGAAGTATAAGATTACTTGTTAAATGATCCTTCTTAGGATATATCTACTTCAGGGTTTTATGAGTCACATGGTAAAGGTGGGTTAGTGGCCAGCAACCCAAGCTGTCAAAATGAAAGGTTTTTAATATCATTGTTTTAGTATCTGCACTCTCAATATAAGGAGGATGGGGACCCTGCTTATGAGTATGCACTGGAGGACAAACTCTGACCCTTCTCTTTCTGCATCCATTTTCATAATGTGAGAACCCCTAAAGAAACATGCACATCAAAAGGTCACTCTATGGGGTCATGTCTGTTGAGCTAGAAGGACATTTTCTCTGTTTTCTTTACCAGTTTTTATTTATTAACAGTTTTTTATTAATAGTTTTTTTTGTTTGTTTTTTTGGTTTTTCGAGACAGGGTTTCTCTGTGGTTTTGGAGCCTGTCCTGAAACTAGCTCTTGTAGACCAGGCTGGTTTTATTAATAGTTTAAAAATTGAGTTACACAACAATCTGTCTTCCTCTGTAAGTGTATCAGCACATGTTTTGAAAACAGTGCTAGGCATAATGACATTTACCTCCTCATTATGATTTATTCTACTTGGAGTTGCAGCCCCAGAAGTACTGTTCTTATTGGGCCAGCCTGTCATGATTTCTGAATGTGTGATGTATACCACTACATTGCAGAATGCAAGTGGCCTCATCAGGAATGTCTTATTTGCATAATTAAGAGACAAATTTGAAAAAAAAAGTGATTGTAAAAGCCTGGTACATTCAAAGGTCCTGGAGAATACAGAGAATACCTAAGGGTCTCAGCCAAGTTTATGTAGTACACGCTGAAAAGGGCTGTCTGTGTATATATTACTTAGTGAAGGGGTGGACACATAGGGAAATCAAGAGGAATAACAGGAGGAAAACAAAATTAAGAAGATGTGGCTTCTGTTAGAATATAGCCTGGACTTGGTCCCTATTTGCAAAGTCTACATCAAAGAGGAAGGGAGATATCCTTAGATAGTAAAGCAGAGAGAGGAGAGCATATACCTCAAACTTGAGAGTGGGAAAGGTTGAAAGGGAGAAAATGATCATCACATTAGCAAGATGAAGCCAGGTCATCTGGGCAACAGGGAATAATGGAGGAGAATGCTCCAGAAAAAAAGACACATTCATAATGGCTTTATCTTGCGGGGTCATGTAGGGCAACCCTAATTAGTCTTATTAAATAGAAACCCAGAGTCAAATATTAGGATGAAATCTGAAAGATCAGAGAAGCAGAGCAGCAGTCACTAGAAAGACTTCTTACCTCTGTGAATCCTCAGACTGAATAGGCCATCCTGTCTCCCCACACAAAATCTCTGAGCTCCTATCTCCTCCAGCTTTATATTCCTCTCTCAGCTCAGCCTTATCACTTCGTGTCTTCACTTCCCTAGTTGATGGGGAAGTTCAGCCAATCAGATTTTGTTTGGGGTGTGTCCCCCTGAGACCAAGAAACAAAGATAAAAACATCTAGGTGGACTCGCCCCTCTTTTCTTTTGTTCTCTCTGTGCTCCTGGTGTTTGCTCATGGTGTTCGCTGGACCCTTGGTCATGTGAGTTTCCCTTTTTCCAAACTGTTAAACTAAATCTTGTGTATTGAGCTGGTCTGGTTAATTCTAGCTTATTGATCGACCGCGCCCTTCACCTAGTGCTGCTATTAAAGGTGTGAGACACCTTACCTGGCTCTGTTTCTCTTTTCGACTGACTTCTTAACATGTAGCCCAAGGTGGACTTGAACTTCTAATCTTTCTGCTTCCTCCTCCCAAGTGCTGGATTTAAAGGTGCGTGTAATCTGATCTCCAGGCAAGCTTTATTTGTCACAAACATGCAAAATATGACACAGCAGGATCATAGGCTCCAGGAGCTGATGAGTAAATACATTAGGGCCAGAGGACTGAATCATGATATTGTAAAGACAAGAACCATTTATTCTGGTTGAAAGCATGACTTAAGATACTTTGGGCTTCTTGTAGTGATTGGAAATAAATACTGATTTCTTGAAATTATATTCTTCTAAAGAGATGAAAAAAGTCAGAAAGCCTCCAGATTGGATCAAATCAGCATGTATGAAGCTGAACACAATCAACTCCTGAAGCGTCTGGAGAAGAATCTGGAGATTCCCCAAGACTGCACGTATGCTGATCAGAAAGCAATAGATGATGAGGTCAGCACCCAGAAGGGAGAAAAGCCTCTTCCATGCAGTCAATGTTGGAAATACTGCAGGCAATTACTACCATAAGGGAGATCTCTGGAAGCTATAGATGTAGCAGACAGGAACTTTTGCTGCACACAGCATTCAAGGACCTTCCAATCCACACTTAGGATAGGTTTAGAATTTATAGACTGATTTTGTCTTGCTGACAAATCACCCAAGTGTTTTTGTACTATGTTTTCTATAAAAATCTGTATATTATAGTCAGAATTTGGACCCCTGCAGACAAATATATTTAGGTACTGACAACATTTCTTAAAATTAGAGTCTTTCTATATTTCAGCTAAAACTTTCGCCAAAGAGTCTTTGGGATATCTAAAATTTGTTTAACCCATCATCTTTAAACTTTTTGTCCTTTAAACTATTAATATTTATAGATAACATACTTAACAATACAACCAATTTCAATAAAAGCAATGTCATCATGTACATACACTCACTCACATATACATTTGAGTGTTTCATTGTATCATAAACTTCTTTTGTCAGCTTCATAACCTGTTTAGTATGTACATTATTGTTTTAACTGAACCTCAACATTCTGTCTTATAGATAGCTATAAAATCAAAATAGCTACATATTAGTCTTTTATGTTCGGAGACTTAAACTTATTTCTTCTCGCCAAGTGTTGATCTTTTTGTATATTATAACACTGGACACAGGTGGATTTCCTCCTTATTACATGAGTATTCTTGAGGCCATTAGTATGTCATTTGCAGTAGGATGTTGACATTTCTTGACCTTACAGTATAAAGGTTTTGCTTTACTTTCTGGGGAGAACTTTAGAAAATGTTTTATAGTCGCTTGATCTTGTTCTGGTAAGAGTGGGCTGTCTACCATGCTGACAGAGTTTTCTATCCTAGAATTGACGTGAGACTGCCAAGAACTGAGGAGACTTTTTCTGTGGTAGCTATTGTTGTCATAAAACATTTTGTTGTTGTTGTTGATGATGATAATGATCATGTGTCGAGTAAAGGTCAAACAGTGACCTTGGCCAAGTTGTTATGCAATATATGCATTATTTTCATTAAACATCTGACTCATTGACAATTAGATAATCTAATATTCTAAATCTCCTGTTTCTTTTAGTCATTGCAGAAGGTGTTTAGACGAGTGAATTTCCAAAGATACGGTGCTCTACTCAAGATTTTGGCAAGAAGGGGCATTGGCTTTCATCACAGCTCCATGAGTGCCAAAGAAAAGCAGTTAGTGGAAATGCTCTTTAGGAAAGGTTTCATTAAGGTGGGTCAATTTTTCACTGTAAAATTTAAAAATGTGGGTAGATAAAACAGAGTGTTCATTGTTTAGCCACTCCTTTACTTTTTTTCATATGAAGGTATGTCTCTTGGGCTGTAGACTTTGTTTACTGACTGGGGAATCGTTACATACGCTCCATGTGACTGGTGCCACTCACTCCACATCTTTCCATATGCACACAAACACACACAGCATCTCTATGTTGATCTCTGTGCTCTCTTACACTTTTGATATTATATGTAGTGTTTGTTGATGTGGCTTTGTCACAACTATTCTCTCCAAGATTTGGAAAATATTTATATTCTAGTTTGAGAAAGTTGATTCCTCTAATATGTTAGCTGAAATGAAAGCATGGATATCCACTTCCTCAGGGCTTCAGCTTTTCTCAACAGAGCTTATAAATATGTCAGTACTGAATATAATTTCTCTTTGTATTGATGGTAACAAGAGGAAGATAGCCTTCGGGCCAATTTTTATTATGTTTTCTTTAGTACATCCTGGGAAGGTTCATGGCAATAATCTAGACAAGTATACAGGGGGCCCTTAGATTATTACTAAGCGTATCTGAATCTAGAGTAATATGTAAAAATTGATGCTAACTACCAAAAATCATCAACCTTAATTTTTGTATGGCATAATCTAAAAGAAAAAATGATAGAATGAAGAAGGAAAAAATAGAAAGAGACATGCCTGAAAAGAGTATCTGAGAGTAATTTCTTTGTTGCTAATGAAGTGATGAATAACTCAACTAATACAGAGGAGACACTAAAGAAATAGTAATATCTTTATCACAGAATACATTTTAAAAAGGTATTTGTTCTGTCCATTTTCTAAATATAAAGCTCCTATTCCCTCAATGTTTGTGCTTGTTAAAGTGATTGAAATAAAAAGTATTTAATAAGTAGTATTATGTCAGAGACATACGTGTCAGTTACAAAACAATTAGAAAAAAATTACTTCACATCTTTAAACATCATCACAAACCAGAGCACAAACTGACGTAGGAAACTAATTATTAGTTATGACAGCTTGAATTATAGGTTGTTTGTTTTAAATATCTTTTATAACCTAAATTAACTCCCTTTTATTAATCTACATTCTGCCATGTAATGTTATCTTGCTTCCATCTTGAACCTCTTGATTCCTCTCCACGTCTGGCTAGTGACTCCACATTTCTTTTTCCCAGAGTTCTCTCTGTCCCTTGAAGTCCTGCCTAACCTCCTTCTATCTAATTATTGGCATCCAGCTCTTTATTAAACCTATCAGAAGATGTCTTGGCAAAGACACATCTTTACAGTGTACAAAAAGGCAGTTCCACAACAAGACAGGAGAAGTCAACAAATACTAGCTATTTCAGGAAAAAAATGAACAAGAAGTTCATTATATGAATAAACTTTACATTCTTTTCTGCTTCTGATTGGTGATCATGCAAATTCATGACAGAAAAGAAAATATATTTTGTTCCTAAATCATTTCTCAATAAACTTTAGTAGATGCAAAAATTATCAGGAAGGAGGCTTGTAAAAGATTTATTGCCCTCATGGAGAAATTCCTCTCCTAATATATTTCTAACAATGCTTACTGCAACACTTACCCCATGCTAGATGCTTGGCTCTGGAGATACAACAGTGAACGATACTTGAACTTTAGTCTTTGAGGAGTAAATGAAATCACAGTGATTTTGAGGGATATTGAGGGAATAATGCAAAGAGCCGAGAGGTACATGGTTATGAGAGGAGATAATTATTTTAGATATGGCCTCAACATTCCTCTGTGACATTTTCACCACACAATTCAGTTTAAAGTATATTCCTTGCAAAGCAACCAGTATCATAACAGATTCTATTTGAGAATGTGCCATCTGTGTTTGCAAAATAAGAAAAAAGCATTATGTATCATCCCCTCAGTTTGCCCATTGTAATTTAATCTGGATTTCAATACAGTGGGTTTTTTTGTTTTTTTGTTTGTTTGTTTGTTTGTTTGTTTTTTGAGACAGGGTTTCTCTGTAGTTTTGGAGCCTGTCCTGGAACTAGCTTCTGTAGACCATCCTGGCCTCAAACTCACAGAGAGTCACCTGCCTCTGCCTCCTGAGTACTGAGATTAAAGACATGCCCCTCTACCCCTGACTGATTTCAATACAACTTTGAGCAACTGAATGGAAATGCTTGTATTCTACCAAAGTGTCGGCGTGTGGAATCACTATTTTTCTCCTTTTAGGTGGTAACAGCTACTGGAACACTCGCTTTAGGAGTCAACATGCCTTGTAAATCTGTGGTTTTTGCTCAAAACTCAGTCTATCTGGATGCTTTAAATTTCAGACAGGTAAATAAATATACATTAACTTAATGCATCAATACTATATAGTGGTGAAATAGTGAAAGTTAAAGACTTCCTTTAACTGCTAATTTAGTAATATGCTCCAGTACATGGCAGATCACTGTTGGTGCCTGTCTGGTGTTGAGTAAGCATAGGGCTATGAGATTATGTGACCACTGCTAATCATGTGTATGATCTTGGATAGGACATCCAATCTCCTCTTTTATCTGTAGAATCTGCATGACCATGATTGTCCCATGACATGCACACAAGCGAAATAATGTGTTTTGCAAAAAAGGGTCTATTTCAAAGTTTCTGGAAAACATTTACGTTCTTATTTACTAAGCATGGGTTTTCTGGAGCCATCTTTAATACTCTTCTTGGCTCTTGATACACAGTCAGTTTCCAAACCAACTTCCATACTGTCCTGGTATTGTTTGGCTGTTTTCCCACAATCTGTGCATGCAGAATTACCATGTTCTACCCAGCTCCAGAGATTGATTTAACTGGGGTTGCAAGGTAGTGAGAAAAGGACAGATACACAGACATATAGAAAAGCTGGGATCAGGTAGAGTTGGATTTCTGGTGGAGAAACTATATCATTTGAAAGCTCATTGTGTTTGTTATATACAATTGAACACAAAAGTGGACTTATTGCATATCTGAACAAGGAGACAGTATGGCTAATCTTAGGAGCAGGTCTGTGGGGAGAAGCTTTCAGGCCCAAATGTCTGGGAGGAGAAGCTACAATTAACAGTCTCTGCATAGTATTTAAATCCAAACATGGACCAGAAAAAATTTTTAATCCCATTAGGGGAATAATTCAGTTCCTTTGGGGTGAGGTATTGGGTCCTTGACATATCTGTTCTCACACCAATGATAAACATTCCTATAGGACTTCATTCCTTTCACCCGGGGTTTCTTTATCTCCCCACACATTTAGATTTCATCACAAAGTCTTGGCCTTGTACGTTAAAGCATTTTCTTTGTTTTTGATTCTCCTTGTTTTATTCTATTCTGCATACAGCAAAATTTGTCTTCATAGAGTATATCTTCTCAGAAGTGTTAGGTCAATATTTCTGTTGGCAGAGTCAAATGTAGCTATATCCACTAATAATCAAATGACATATAATGTGTATAATTAATGTTAACAATACATTAGCATATAATAGCATAGTATATGTTTTATGATATATTATATAATATTATATATCATAGATAAAATATTTTATCAAGTAAGTAATTGCCAGAAAGTGACAATTATATGTTATACAACACAAAATATATTCATAGTATTTGATGTATGAATTTTTAGATATATGTAGTTCTGTACAGCATTATACAAATACTTAGTACAATTAATTTTACAAGGGAATGACAGATATGTTATTTAAAATAGCTCTACCTCAGATATGATAAAGTTTTTAGATTTTAAATAGAAGGCTATTCATTTTAGTTAACCTCCAGGCCCAGCATCCTTGCTCAAAAGCAATGCAAAAACCTTAGCTCTTTATATTCTCTTAGGAAAAACCCCAGGTGATTCTCACAGCTTGATTCTGCTCTGTTTCCAGATGTCTGGTCGGGCTGGAAGACGAGGGCAAGATCTTCTGGGTGATGTCTACTTCTTTAATATTCCACCGTTTAAAATACAAAAGCTCATAAAATCTAAAGTGCCTGAGCTGAGAGGCCAGTTTCCTCTCAGTATCTCTCTCATTCTGAGACTCATGCTGCTGGCCTCCAAGGCAGATGACCCAGAGGACGGCAAGGCAAAGGTGCTGTGTCTCCCAGCCTGGGCCTCTACCAATGGTCTGGCTGGCCTGTGCTCTACTGTGCTGTTATCAGGGTTAGCATGCTTCTCCATGTTCTCTAGAGAAAGGTGGAGGACACTGGGGCAAAGAATAAGTTATGTTCGTTCCATTATCAGACAGAATTTGTGACTGGGTGGGCACTAAGGTGTTCCCATGATACTGTTTTCTAGTATCATGGACAGCATTGTGTTGTAGCAAAGGGTGCCAGCTATCATCTGTTTCTACCATTCAGAAACAAAAAGATTATTTTATAATTTTAAAGTAACAGTTTATTTTTTCATAAGACAAAATATATGTTGATTAAAAATGTTTAGAAAAATGTAAATAGTTGGGAAACAAACCCAAAACAAAATAGGACAAAACAAAAAGGACTCATGACTAGTTCTACCAAAACGATCACATTATTATTTTGGATTTTGTTTTTTAGACATTTTTTTCAAGGTATGATTGCACACTTTATAAGGGTGTAAGTAAGTGGACATCAAAACAAAATCAGAGCATTGTCTTGCTGTTTAAGGGTCTGATAAAAGTGAATTTGAAACATACAATTAGATGATTTAATTTCCATTTTTGTGATGACACACTGTTAGAAGGACTTGTGTTCATTTTCTATTGGCTGTTACAGGTGGGGTGAGCTATGAAGAACAAACGTTTGTTCTGGCTCATGATTCCAGAGGTTCACGGCTGCATGTTGGCAGCTAGTGAAAAACTTTCTTGGCATATCTGAATCACAGTACGTCACTGGGTGAACAGGAAGTGTCCCAGCCTGTCTGGCCTCTCCTGTTCAATCTTCTTGAAAATCCATAAGGATTTCAATATGGGAAACTTCTAGTCTTAAGACTTCCTCTGCTTCTAATCATTTTCCTACATCCCAGCCCTCAATAAGGTATCCAGAAGGGAGATTAGATTTCAGCATGGTCTAGGGACCAAATTCAGACTCCAGGAAACCTAGTCTTTCTTAACCCTGTATTTATTATTATAACCAGTTAAATCAGATACTGCTTACTGATATAAGAATTCCAGGATTTTCATGACGGGTTTGCTGGTTTTATATCAAAGTTTCTTTATTTTTGAATTCTTTTACAATGTCTTCTCTCCCACAATCCCTCCTTCCCTCTCTTGCTTCTTCCCTCCCTCCCTCCTTCCCTCCCTTTCTTCTCTCTTCCTCTCTCTTTCCCTCACTTCCATTCTTCCTCTCTGTGCATGTCCCATGGCACACATGTGGCAGACACAGAAAAAATTCAGGACAATTTGCAGGAGCCCATTTCCCACTTTTCCTGCTCTGGGTCTTGGGTCCTGGGTCCTGGGTATCTGACTCTGGTTGTACTTATTGGTGATAAGTGCCTTTACACAGTGAGCCAATATGTTGGCCCCATTTTCAGTTTTTAATTTTTACTTCTCTGTAGAGATACATGTATTTTCTAATAAGATTTACTATTATTATTTTCATAATTTGATATTATAAAATACATTACTAGCCGGGCGGTGGTGGCGCACGCCTTTAATCCCAGCACTCGGGAGGCAGAGGCAGGCAGATCTCTGTGAGTTCAAGGCCAGGCTGATCTACAAGAGCTAGTTCCAGGACAGGCTCCAAAACCACAGAGAAACCCTGTCTTGAAAAACCAAAAAAAAAAGAAAAGAAAAGAAATACATTACTTATTATTGCAAATGTATATATCGTTTGTGTGTGTGTGTGTGTGCGCGCGCATGCAAATGTCAGGGAGCACATGTGAAGTTCAGAAGACAACTTTGTGGATTCTGTTTTTTTTTCTTCTACCTTTACGTGGGTTCAAAGGATTGAACTCTGGTCTCCAGGCTTTTATGCAAGCACCTTTACCAGAGGAGCTGTCTCTCTGACCCCTTACTATTTTTTTTCAAAGACTTAACTAGGGGGATTAATTTTCCTTTTGTTGGCATATTTGAGAAGAATGATATGAAGCCTTTGCTTACTGTGCTCCCTTTTAAGTGTGGGCAGAAAATCCTCAGAATGTGCTTTATAAATTGTGTACTCTTCATCCAAAATGATGGGTTTATCATGACACTTCCAGACTATATGTCATATGCCTTACATCCCTACTCCATGTATCTGTTGTATTTATCCATTCCTACCACTTGTCTTCTTCCTCATTCAAACACTCTCTCTTCTACTTTCACACATATAAATATGTTTAAATATAGAGATTTAGTGAGAAAAAGCATGCAATACGGTGCTCAGGCTGTTTCTTAGCCTTCAGTATTGGGTATTTCATAGAGCATACTTATTCTATTCTGTCTCCTAGCTGTGGCAGCCAGGCTACTCTCTTTCCTCATACAGTTAATTTGACTTTTTCCTGCCTACATAGTCATATGAGTCTTCTCTTTTTGTTTATTTCAAAATAATTACAGGGAAACTGTATGCTCTACCGACTAGCTCAGTCAGTAGAGCATAAGACTCTTAAGCTCAGGGTCGTGTGTTTGAGCCCCACGTTGGGCGCCACTCTGTAGTAAGGAGCCGTGGGCCGCTTCTCACCACCCAGCTCCTGGCCACAGGCTAGCTTTACCCAAAATAATTACACAGAAATTGTATTCTTTTAAACGCTGCCTGGCCCATTAGTTTCAGCCTCTTATTGGCTAATTCTCATATCTTGCCTTAACCCATATTTATTAATCTGTGTAGCACCATGAGGTGGTGGTTTACCAGAAAGGATCTTATCCTGCGTCCATCTTGGAGAGGAGAGCTATAACATCTGCCCCATTGCCTTCTTTCCATCATTCTGTTCTGTCTATTCTGCCTACCTAATTTTCTGTCTTATCAAAGGCCAAGGCAGTCTCTTTATTAACCAATGAAAGTAACACATAGACAGATGACCCTCCTCTATCATTTCTCCATGCTCTACTTTCTGAAAAGTATTTTTTTGTGTTTGCTTATTTGTTTATTGTTTTTGTTTTTTTTAAAGATAGTGTTTCTCTGTATAATAGCCCTGGCTGTCCTGGAAATCACTTTGTAGACCAGGCTAGCCTTGAACTCTCAGAGATCCACCTGCCTCTACCTTGGGATTATGGGTGTGTGCCACCACCGCCAGACTTGAAAAGTAATTTAAAGGTTACTATTCAGTTACTTTTTGAAGATATTGTTTCATTCTGCTGTACAGACTGTTTTTCTGGTGAGGAGGTTACATATTTTATCCACATAAGTCACATTGTATGTTCAATTCTGTGGTTTTAAGCACATTCACCATTGCCTTTCTATATTCAAGTATTTTTTGAACTAAATCTCTTAAATTATAATTTTTATGAATGATTGTTTTTTATTGTTACTTCTTCAATAATAGTCATTACTTTTTAATATAGCAAGTCTCATTTCCCCGTTTGTCAATTATAATCATAATTGACAAATTATCAAATAATCAAATGCTTTTGATTATGAAAAAGCATACCATTTGTCCTGTGCATTACTGCTTCAGATCTTCAGACTGTCAATCATGTTTGCTGTTGTTGGAGTACTCATGTAGTGTAGACTGGTCTTGAACTCACTAATGAGCTGAGGATGACCTTCAACTCCTTCACCTCCGAGTTCTGGGATCACAAGCATGAGCCACTGTGTCTGGGACAACTCTGTTCTTCAGTAACATTAGGGTAGATTTTAATTATACTTTCCGTCTGGGTGCATCTGTGGAGCCCTCTCTAAAGAAACTTAGCCTGCAGGACAGCAATGTCCTCAAATTAAGGTGGTCTTGTTCAGCATGCTGGAAACCTTGATAGAAGGAGAGTTCTTTGGTGCAGACTTGCTGTGAGGTGAGCAGCAATGGAGTACAATGGAGCCAGGCATGGTACGGATTGAAGCTACTTTTAAAATTATGTGTCCCAAATAAATTGTACCTCATTTAAGTTGCTTTTCTCAGATATTTTGTCATTGCAGTGAAAATACTAATAAATCTTGCTAGTATGCCTTTAGTTATAAGGTTTGTACCTCCAGGACACAGTGAACCACTGCTTGTTCCTCTCCTTCACATCCCATTATTACTTTGCTCTTTTCCAAAAGCTGCCTCCTCTGAATCCAGCATACAAGGAAAAGAGGGTGGTAGTAAATTCACCTTTTGGTTCCCTTTGTAACCTACTGCAAAGGAAATGGAGAGTCCATCTCTTTTATTTCTCCTCCTGTCCTACCATTAAGCATATTGGATTTAAATACAGTAGTATCTGGAGATATGGCTTAGTTGGTAAGAGTAGGTAATGTTGTTGCAGAGGACCTGAGTTGAGTTCTCAGCTCTCATACTCGGTGTACCAAACCACCCTGCAACTCCAAGAGGTCTGACGTCCTTTTCTGAATACCATGAGTACTTGCATGTACTACCCCCCCATGTATACACATAATGGAAAATGAAATAATTTTTCTTTTTTTTAAGGACAGCGGAGATATTTTTCTGTATTCTATAAACTCTCCAACCTAAGAGCAGCAAAGTTGACATTTGGGTGTGCTAAGGAAGTTTGCTTTTATTGTGAGTTCATAGATATTTTAGAGAGAAGTTGAATACTGCACATACAAGAGTGTTGTTTGACATTAGAGATAAAGGAACATTTTCACTCCTTTGGCTTCAGCCAAATTTTTTTCTAATATTTTTGCAGTAGCATCATAGATATAAAATAGTATATCTAGACCTCGTCAAAAATAAACTATGCTCTGCATGCTCTGAAACTGATAATGTCTTTTCTGCTCAGTCTGTTTGATAACAGTTTTGTTTCTTTTGATTTTGTTTTTTTTGTGCTTATCTTATTCACTTTTCTGCTAATGTGATAAGACCATGACCAAGGGAACTTATAGAAGAAATGGTATGCTGGAGACTTTGAGTCCATGATCATCATGACAGGAGTGTGGCAGCAGGAAGGGAGACACTGGAGTAGTGGGTGAGGCTTCCCAGCCTGAGACAGTACCACAATGTAGGGACAGAGAGCTAACTGGAAATGATGTGGGTTTTTGAAGCCCTAAAGCCTACACTTAATAATCCTTCCCTAACAGTTTTGTAAACCAGAGAACAAGCATCCAAACACATTAGCCTATGAGGCCATTGTCATTCCAACTTCCACAGTGCTCTTCAGTGTGCTAAAGGACATACATGCTATGTTAGGTGATGTGTTATATGATGAAGGCAATTGTATTGTATCAAATCTAATTGAACTTTATATATTGTTGCTACCAAAAGGAACCTTTTAAGCACATCCCCTTTTCCTTGTGTGCTGTAGTCAGAGGAGACAGCCTTTGGAAAAGAATAAAGTAGTAAAGGGGGAACTCACATTGTACTTTAGAGGTACAAATCTTGTAATTGAAATTATATATGCATGAGATATGACATTACATATGCATAAGACATATGATACATATGTGTATATATGTTTGTGTTATATGTAATTTAACCTGCGTTATCTCTTGCAAAGACATTTCACTTAATGTTACTAAATCAAATCGCTTTTCTTTGCAGGCACTGTCAGTGCTGAGGCACTCATTGTTATCCTTCAAACGTCCCCGAAACACAGATATGTTAAAGCTTTACTTCTTATATTCTTTGCAGTTCCTGGTAAAAGAGGTAGGAACCAACCTCCCCCCTCCTTCTGCCTCTCTCTGTATGTGTGTGTGTGTGTGTGTGGTGTGGTATGTATATGTGTGTATAATAGATGTGCTACTATCTATATTTTTAAAGTACCTGACTTGATTTTTTTTAATTTAAAAAAACTTTTATCTACATATGTGTGATGTGTGAGCAGATGTTATATGTGTATAAGTGCTTGTGGAGACAAGAAGAAGACATGAGAAGGCCTGAAACTGGAGTTGTAGCTAACTTTGAGGGTCTCAATGTAGATTCTGAAAAAACTGAGCTCAGGTTGTCTGGAAGAGGAGCGAGTGCTGCTGACTGCTGAGCCAGCTATCTGTCTGACCCTAGATTTTTGTTTTTAACCACATTTCATTATTGTAAACCTTAGAAGACAATACCCAATGGGTACTGCTACTTGTAATTTATGTAACTATTAACGTTTGGCTAGTTGGTGTTTATAGCCTTATTGGCATGTAGTATTTTAAACTGATAATGGACAATCTACTTGTTACTAATTCTGTGAGTTGAGTCAAACTAACTAATTATTTCTGTTCTCTAGGGATATATAGATCAAGAAGGTAATCCTACAGGGTTTGCTGGCCTTGTTTCACATTTACATTACCATGAACCATCTAATCTTGTTTTTGTCAGTTTTCTTATAAGAGGTCTTTTCCATAATCTTTGTCAGCCAACTCATGAAGGTAAGTTTGAAGGTTATGTTGTCTGTTTGTGTGTGTGTTTGTCATCAACATTATATTATCAAATCATACAGTAAGTATATAAATAATGTATCATTATTAGTATATGATTATTTATCGAATAATATATGGTATATGTTTTATATGTGTAAAATTATATTTATGTGTGTATAAAATCTTCCCATGGTGGGAAAAAAATCCTGATAGATTTGTAGAAAACTAGAACTTCAAGAATACATTTACTCAATAATCACTTGAGCGAGTATCAGTTAAGTAAATAATGTATTATGGAATGTTATTATTTTTCATTTTAACTGAAAGTATAATAAAAATGCTAATTTGATAGACAAAACATAGGTTTGCAAATAAAATAAAGTGAAGTCAGTACTAAAGATGTCCTATTTTGTGACATCGATTTTAAAATATTCACTACAGGAAGTTGTAACTTGAAAAGTTTGTTTCTTCCAGGATTCTGAGCATATTGCATAATATACAATATTTATAAACCCTTTCCTTGCAATTAAATATATGATCAACTTTGAATAACAGCACAGGAAAACACTGTTAAAATATGAAATCCAAAATTCTATCCTCAGATAATAACTATTAATATCTGTAAATATTGTCTGCAGCACTATTTTCTTTGAATATAATTGTACAGTATACATCAATATCTGATATTGCATTAATAATGTTTACTAGGTCTATTATGCATAACAAATTTTGCCCACATTGGGCATAGTCATTATTATAACAAATCCCATACAGTTTTTCTGGGAAAACATTTGGGTTCTACATTTCAAAATAAATATTTTAGAGCATGTCTCTGATACATTTAAAAATAAATTCTTTACACCATGTCTCTGAAATAAATATTGCTCTCTCCTAATATTTGTGCTTAATGTTGTGATATTTCCTGGTGCATGGTGACCTCAAAGCCTCCTGCTTTGTCTTCTGTCCCTTGCTGTTGGAAATATTTTTGCTTTGCAAAATACCTATTGACTTTATGTTTTAAAACATATTTCATTTTGTGGCTACTCGGAATGTTTTGTTTCCTCCAAATTTGTAACAGGTGAAATTATTTCAGGCAAGAGAAAGTGTTGTTGTGTTTATTGTTGGCAGATATAGCCAAAATTGATAACTTTATAAAGAATGAATACAGAAAATAAATAAGAGGATGTGCTTCTCACCTTTTAAGAAGTCAGAGTCAAACTCAAGCATAACTAGCCTGATGCTAGGTCCCAAGTTGTTGATTATCACAACTGTTAAAGCATTCCTACTATTTACATGCTGCTGAAATGCAGTGCCTTCAGTCACTGTGGCTCCATCTGAGCTGAGGAAGGTTATCTGCAGGTTTAGTTTTGGATATTTTGCTGGTAAGTATCAAGAAGTTATAAGACATTATTGACTAGGTGAGAGAGGCTATCATAGTTTGCATAAGCATGGCCACTATGGGCTCAATACTTGCTCACCAGGAAATGGCACTATTTGAAAGAATTAGAAGGCATAGCTTTGTTGGAGGAAATGTGCAGATGGACTTTCTTTGTGACTGTCTGTGCCAAACAATGACATGGAGACTTATTATTAATCATGAAATTATAGATCATGACCTCAACTTACACTAGTCCCATTAGCTCTTATAACTTAAATTAATCCATTTGTACTAATCTACCTTTTTCCATGTTACTTCTCTTCCATCTTACACCTCTTGTTTCTTCTCTGTGTGTGACTGTGTGTGACTGGTGACTCTACCTTTCTCCCTTCCAGAGTCCTCTCTGACCCCAGAAATCTCACCTATACATCCTGCCTAGCTATTAACTATTCAGCTTTTTGTTACACCAATTACAGCAAATACATTTTCGCACAATGTACACATATCTCACAAAAGAAATGTGTCATTCAGGGGTGGGTTTTGAGGTTTCAAAAAATTATCAAGTTTCTCTCTCTCTCTCTCTCTCTCTCTCTCTCTCTCTCTCTATCTCTCTCTCTCTCTCTCTGATGGATCTGGTGCAGGTCCTCATTAACTTGGCAACTGGCATTTGCAGTAGCAGGATCTCTGTGGTGGACTGAGTGAGAACGATTTTCACAGGCTCATATGTTTGAATGCATGGTTCATTTGGGAACGGCACTATTTGAGAGGATTAGGAGATATGGCCTTGTTAAAGAAGGCGTGGCCTTGTTGGAGGCAGTGGGTCTTTAGTTGGGGGTGGACTTTAGAGTTTTGAAAGCTCAAGCCAGGCCCAGTGGCTCTCACTGTCATCTTGCTGCCTGACAATGCAGATGTAGAACTCTCAACTGCTTTTCCAGCACCATATCTGCCTGTGTGTTGCCATGCTCCCTGCAAGAGTGAAAATAAACAAAACCTCTGAAGCTGTAGATAAGCCCCAATTACATGCTTTCTTTTATAAGAACTGCAATGGTTGTTGTGTTTCTATATAATCATAGAATAGTGACAAAGACAAAGACATCATAGTTTGGTCAGCCACTGGGAGATAGGGCAAAATAAGGAAAGTCTAGATCAAAACATAAGAATATTTGTAGTAGGAAAGGTGAGGATGCTAATAAAAGCAAAATCAGGAATTAAAAAAGGCACAGATGAAAAGCATTTGCTGCTGAAGTTATTCTACATTTGCTATGAAATGAACATAACAATTATTTTAAATGTGAAAAAACTGATGCAATAATTTTTCACATATATAACATGAAACTTTTTTTTTACAGGCTCAAAACATTTCTCTGAAGATGTAATGGAAAAGCTGGTTTTAGTATTGGCAAATCTTTTTGGAAGAAGATATATTCCAGCCAAGTTCCAAGATGCTAACATTAAGTTTGATCAATCAAAGGTAAAATCTTCTGCTAAAATTATTAACAATAATACACAGATCCTGCCAGAAGTGATTCAGTAGCAGTAGGGTTTTATGAATGTGGGTTAATTAATGCACTTTATATACTAATTTGCTTCTTTAGAAAATCATGTGATATTTATCTGTAACTTAAAAGTCCCTCTGGGAATCCGTACAAAGGTATGTGCCTTGAAGATGAACATGATTTTAAATGATTGCATCAATATACAACATTAGTGAACAGATGTAAAAGGCCTGGGAAGATGACTTGATACAGTTCTTGCCATGCACTCATAAGGATCTGAGTGTGGATTCCTAGTGCCCATATGTAAAGATGTACATGGTGACACACTTTGTTATCCCAGAACTGAAAAGGCAGAGAAATGTGGATCCCCGGAGCTGGCTTGGGCAGACTAGCCTAATTGGAGAGCTATAGGAATGGTGAGAGACATTGCTTAAAAAAATATGGTGGAGAGCACTCAAACACATATTCATGTACACACATATGGAAATGCAGATAATTACACATTTAAGCCCCAAAGCCGCCTACATTGTTTGAACATGTGTCTTGAGATTTGACTGTATGTCACAGTGTCATCTCTGAGAAAGCATTACAAAGCTTTCTGGGAAACTGTCCTTTGACTCCTAAAGTCTAAATTGTAGAACAGTTTTACAATTTAATATTATCATCTTGTTTGGTCATTTTTGAAAAGGTGCATTTGTCTGTTTAATTAAAACAGTCGCATTTATTTCCATGAGATCTTTCATAGCACCCTTTCTGCTCTTCTTGCTGCCTTGAGTTGACTCTCTAAGGAATGTCCATGTAACTTCCTGATGTAGCACTGATGCCATGGGTGATAAAGGCAGAAGTCTTTTCTGCACAGTTCTTCAGGCCCAGAAGTCTTAAATAAAGATATTTTGTGGGGGCGTGCTTTGTAGTTTGTAGTTTACCATCAAAGAACTTCAAAAAAAGAAAATTAGAGATTATAGCACTTCCATGTTTACAGGTTGAAAAATAAATTGTGTTAGCCCAATGAAGACAGTGAGAGTTTCAAAACCTCTCAACCAGATGCAGTTGATTCTGAACCTGAAAATATACTCTATCTTCTTTGCTCTACATACCTGTTCCTAGATCCTTTGAAGTCCTGAGTCCAGTAGCAGTTGAGAACATGCTTCTGCTCTTACAAGAGCTAATTTCATTAGGGAGCTTCAGAACAAGTGTTATGAGTAGAGCATTTGTTTTTGAAGTGCAAGTAAGAACAAAAAAAATTAACCTCAGTTCAATCAAGAAAAGAAGAAAAAGTGGCTTTATTGAAAACAATAAAGTTATACTGTGTGGTCTTTTACTTTCAATGCTTCAAATTCTCAGTTTTTAAGGAAGGTGTTCTCTGCTCTCTGAAAAACCTTTGGCATTTAGGTGTTCCTTGATGACCTCCCTGAGGACTTCAGTGAGGCCCTGCTTGAGTACAACACTCAAGTGACAGAGGACTTTGCTGCTTTTTTGCTAATTGTGTCCCGATTGGCTGATATGAAACAAGAATATCAACTCCCCTTGTCAAAAATTGGTAAGTGTGTTTCAGTTCCCTGTGGAGCAATTTAGTAATAATCCTGCCCAAGGACATGTATGGATGCTAGGGATGCAGGTCATTGCCAGTGCTCCAGGTCTCCAGTTCTACCATTTTTATCTCAGAAGGCTGGCACTTCAGAAACGTCAGTTTGCCTTAGAATAATTGGGTTATTTCTGGAGAAAAAAAAACTAAAGGAGGTTAGTGATTGGCAGTTAGAAGGGCAGTGGAGAATGAAACTAAATCCAATCTGAATCACTTATAAATGGTTTTGATTGAGGGCCAACTTTAGTTCAGTTCCAGAAAATGAAGCAAGGATGTCTCTGAGACAAGAGAAACAAGAGTTATTCATTATTATTATTATTATTATTATTATTATTATTATTATTAACAATTTTATTTTAGATACCAATCCCAGTCTCCCCCCATTCTCCTGCTCCTCCCACCTTCTCCCAACCCCTCCCCCATTCACTCCTCACAGAAGTGTCGCATGACTAGAGGCAGGACCAAACCCCAACTACATCCCCAGGATCTAGGTGGAGCAAGGCATTTCATGATAGGGAATAGTTTCCTGAGAGTTCAAGTCCCTCTGCTAGTGGCCCCACATACTGCCTAACCCACACAACTGGCACCCACTTCAGGGGGCCTAGTTTGGTCTTATTCAGGTTTCTTTGCTCTCAGTCCAGAGTCAGTGATTTCCCATTTCCTCCACTCTGCTGTTTTTGTGGGTGTCCCCATCATGGTCTAAAAACAAAAACTAAAGGAAGAACAAAAGGGATCTATCTCAGCCTGTTCTGGTCAGAATTCACAGGTAAGGAATGTGAAGACTCGCCGCTTGCGTCTCACCTGATGAGCTGCAGGGAAGGAAGGACGGCAGTTTCACCATTTGTTTGTCTGTCTGGAAACTTTGATGTGGATTTGCTTCGTCCAGGAGTTTCAGATAACGTAAGTAAAGAGTGATGTTCATTAATCAGTCTCTCGGGGCGTTTGCTCCAGTCTGAGTCGTATACTGTAACAGACTGCTGTCGAGGCTGTGGAAGGCAAGCATACAGATGATAAAACATTGTACTTTCCATTGTATGAAAAGTGTTTTCATTTATTAATTAGTTTTCCAAGATCAAGCACAGATCACAGTTTTGCTTCCCTTCCCCCCTCTCCTGCTAGTTGCTCTCCCACCATTCCCTCTCACCTGCCGGCCATCCATCCCACCTTTCTTTCCAGAAAAGTCTGGGCCTCCCATAAATATCAGCCAGCCATAGCATATCGAGAAAAAAAATTAAAGGAAAATAATTTTTAGGAGTTGTGACTTCTTTATTTTGTATGGATGACTATAAGAAAACTGGTTGGATGTATAAGAGATTAGTAGTTATGTATGTTGAAAAAGCAATAATAATTTTTATGCATTATCATTTCCTTTCCCAAGATGGATGTAATGGCTCATGCCCATCACATAACTAGGGATGCTCAGCTTAACTGGGGATGCTGAGACAGGAGGACTGCTACATATTTGACTATTACATAATGAGTTTCAGGCAAGACTTTGTAGAAGGAGAGAGCTGCTTGTTGGTTCCCATTGCCCAGAACCAAAATAACCTCACATAAACTACATTAATTAAATCACTATTTGGCCCATTAGCCCTAGATTCTTATTTGCTAGCCCTTATATATTAATTTAACCCATCTCCATTAATCTGTGTATTGCCACATGGCTGTGGTTTACCAGGTAAAGTGCCCAGCATGTGTCTCTGGTGGGCTACATGGCTTCTCTCTGACTCTGCTCTTCTTTCTCACAGCATTCGCTTTTTTTTTGGCCATATAAGAATTTATTAAAAAGGAGAGAAAGAAAGAAAGAAAGAAAGGGAGAGAGAGAGAGAGAGAGAGAGAGAGAGAGAGAGAGAGAGAGAGAGAGAGAGAGGAGGAGAGAGGCAAAGCCCTGTGTGTACACCGGGAGAGGAAACAGGGAGAGAGCCCAGCATTCGGTTTTGTCTTCCCCACTTACCTCTGCTCTACTCTGCCATAGGTTCAAACCAGCTTTCTATATTAACTAATCATATTCACAGAATACAGAGGAGAATCCCACATCAAGGCTATAGTGCCTTCCTGTTTCAAGATGAGAAGGGAATGGAGGAAGAAGAGGAGAAGGGAGAAGACAATAGCAAAATAATTCTGCTCTCTGTTTATTATGCAATTAACTCAATTTATGAAATGTAGCAACCACCATTTCTTCTTTTCTTCCATGTAGGATTTCCACGAAAATTCAGATGGGTGTTTATACAATAAGAATTATCTAGAAAGTCTGAGTCTCGTTGCTGCAATATCAGCATCTATTAGAAGGTGTGTGCATGAACTCATTCCCTCTCACCTTCATCAGCATCAATTAGAAGAGACTTAGGTGCATGCCAGAGTTCCCATGAGGGTTCCCACTTACCCTTGCTGCCCACAGAGTTCTAGAAAGCAGCTTCTGCTTCTGTTTCCTTCATTTTGAAGCATCTGTTATAGGTATTTAGGTATTTAGACTCATGTTACTTGAATATAGCCTGCTTTTTGCTTGACCTAATTCATGTTATATAAATTTGTTTTACTACAGTAAGTGAATAAGTTGCATTCTCTAGAAATTTCACTTACTTGTATTATTTGTTAGTTTAATGCTATATTCTAGTATCTCTGGGTGGCTTATGAAAAGAGGAATACACATGAACTGAGGACTCATGCCTCTACTATATTTTATTTCCTTGTGATCCACTAAAGCTGCCTAAATTTCCAAATTCTTCTGAAAATAGTTCATTTTATAAATGACTATTTTTTATGCTTGTGTTTAATTTTACAAAAGTAAAGGAATGGTTAATTGTACTCTCTTGAAAATATCTTTTCTTGTGTTTTGTTTTATGTCTGTAAGATTCATCCATGATTTTGTAGTTATTACTTACTAGCTCTTATAACTTAATCCATAATTCTTATCTATGTTTAGTCATGTGACTTGGTACCTTATATCAGTGTAGCATTCTCATATTGCTTTTTCTGCTTCTGGATGATGACTGCATTTCTGCCTTTCCTCTTCCCAGAATTCTCTTTGTCTGATTGTCCTGCCTATATTTGCTGCTTGGTTAGTAGCCAATTAGTGTTTTATTAAACCAGTATTAGTGACAAATCTTTACAGTGTACAAGAGGATTATTCCATAGCACTTCCCCCTTTTTCTTTTCAAAACATGACCCTGAATATCATTTCCTTTTTTTAGCTGCTTTTTTTGACCATTGTCCATAACAACTTGTAACTAACACACTAAACAAAGACAAACATCCATAATCCATTTTTGGGGAATGTGAGCATAGTTTTCTAGGATACTTCCTGATGACTGGGAACACTGGTATTCTTATATGGACCAAAAGAAAATTTAGGATTATGATCAAATCTTTAGGATTATGGAGTATTCTGTAAGGCTGAATCATCTCAGCCAGCAACCTTGAAACTGCTCTGGATGTAGATCTCTGAAGAAACTGCGTCTTCTGAAATGTTGGATCATCTGTCTGTTCTCATCAAAGATTTTTCAGGAGGTCTTCCTCAATCAAACCTTATTTTTCTTAATGAAGAATAAAGCCACAACCTCTCATTTCTTGTGGAAATGAAAGCAAAACCTCTTCTCCAAAGTAACTTATCTTTTGACTTAAATTTTGAAGTCAAGGCATTTTCAAAATATATAGGTTCTGTTAATCCAGCATCATTTATGTCTTTTAGGAGCTCTTGCTCCTTCCACAGCCATCAAACAATTCAGAAACATACAATATCCAGATTCTCTGTGTACTTTCCATCTTCACATCGCTTTTTTTTACACTATTTCTTTTCTTTTATTTTTATTTTCTAACTTTTGGTTTTTTAAGACAAGGTTTCTCTGTGTGTCATTGACTGTACTGGAAGTCATACTGTAGACCAGGATGTTCCCAAAATCAGAGAGATATGCCTGCCTCTACATCCCAAGGGCTGGGATTAAAGGCGTGTGCCACCATTCCCATCTGTTTCTTTTTTTTTTTAGAGGACTTTTTCTATCCTTTTTCTTTTCTCTCCCAAGTTTATGTATAGTTTCAAACACACTGTAAATCATTTAAAGAGTTTTTTCCTCTGGTCTGAATCTGTCTTCATGTATATGTCTATCTTTTTTTCTGGCCACATAAATCTTTAATCTAAGTGGCATGACTAGGATTAAAACAGCAGCATTGGCAGATGGATCCACCGCACTCCTTGGCTTCCTGAGAGTCTAGCTTCATGGTGGAGGTACTAGCTATGTTAGGTAGGAGCTACATTTTTTGCCACAACTCTGTGGAGTTCCTGGGTCCATGCCACCACCAAGAGGCATGCTACTAACTGTTCATAAACAACATTTAAGTACATGGTGACAGGCCTCTTAGAAGAGCTGGGAGTTTTTCACTACTAACTCTGAGTCAGGAAGCCTTTTTTTAAAAAAAAGTCTTCCTCGGAACAGAGCCAGAAAACAGAGCCTACTGTAGTAAAGATGGTTATTGAAAAACTGGGATTGACTTTGTTCTTATCTGTCTAGAATCCTTTCTTTTTTGAAGTTTTCTCCAGATTTACATAAAAATTCTTGCCAAACCTTTGGGTACCATTTGTAGACAGAAGTTATATTCCCACCATCTCATAGCAATTCAGTCCCAAATAAACACACATAGGCTTATATTAGTTATGAACTATTTCGCCTATTATCTAGGTTTATTACTAACTAGCTCTTACAACTTAAATTAACCCATATCATAAATTTATGTTTAGTCATGTGACTTGATACCTTTTTTTCAGTAAGGCATTCTCATCTTGCTTCCTCTTTTTCTAGATGATGAATCCATCTCTGCCTTTCCTCATCACAGAAGTCTCTTAGTCTGCTTGCCCCATCGATACTTCCTCTGTGGCTACAGGCCAGTCAGTATTTTAGTTAACCAAAACAAATGACAAATTTATAGTGTGAAAAAGCATTATCCCATAGCATGTTTTGACATGAAGCTCTAATTTATTTTCTAAACACCATAATACTTCATAATACAAAACTATACATTACTCTGCTTTCTGTTAATGTTCGGTCAGTCTTTAACTCTCTGTTGATACAAAGAGTGGTATTAATGTTTGGTATTTGTGTGTGACTTTCTCTTAGGTGTAAGTGTGCTCTTTCTCTTAGGTATAATTTTCTGGGTCATAAAAAATAGAAATATTTAAATGTTCGTGTCTGTTTCCCAAGACTCCCAAACCATGATAGTGTTGTAGAATATTAGTTAAAGATTTACTGTATTTGTTTATGCTGTAGAACTTTTGTGTAATGATTCAAAGATATGTTTCATTCTTTTGTGTTGCATTTGTTTAACTCTGTGAAGCTGTTACTTTGCCTTTCTAAAATGCCTGATTGTATTAATAAAAAACTGGACAGTCAATAGTGCAGCAAAGGGATAGGCAGGGCTACCAAGCATAGAGAATAAATAGGAGGAGAAATCTGGGAAGAAAGATTGAGAACTAGCATAAGCAGAAGGACTCCAGGTGTGTGTGGATTAGTCACCCAAATAACAGCAAGTCATGGAGTTAGAAGTAAAGAAAGGTATACAGAAATAGAGAAAGTCAAAAGCCCAGAAGCAAAAGATCTCAGGCTTTATGTGGGATAATTTTGGTTAAGAAGAGCTGGCTAGAAATAAGTCAAGCTAAGGCCAGACATTCATAAATAGGAACAAGTCTCTGTGATTTATTTGGGATCTAGGTTGCAGGCCCCCCAAATATAAAGAGTAAAGAGTAAACAAAGAAGACAACTACACTCTTGAGTTTTTTACACGTTCTTGGGCCAGTTTACAGTGTCATTAGCACTATATCAGAACTCCTGTTTTTTTTTTTTTCACATGAGGCAGAGATTTTGCAAAATGAACAGATACCGAAAGCAACTTATTTAATTTCTTCACTTATTTTATTGTTTTCGTTCTATCTTTCCTCTACTCTTTTTAATCTGGGTGTTGATTCTGAAGCTCATTATACACGTTTAGTTGAATTTTCTCTTGTGAATTTTCTGCTCTGTGAAACCCCATTTGCAAAGTTATTCTCAGAATTGTTAAGGAGACATTAAATTTTCTCATTTATCTTTTTTTCCTAGTCAGTCTTGCTCTATTCCAGAAAGACTAGTGGATTTGCCATCAACATGCTGTGGGGCAATCCTCTTTGCAGGTGGAGAAAAGCCATGCTCTAGGATGCTCTGCCTCAGTGTGTGCAAAAGGCACCTGCTCTTCTACCAACAGAGTGTTCTTGAAGAGCATTGAAGATGAAATGACTACAAGTTCCAAGTTAAAGTTCTTCTCTTCTTGTGAATAACCATTCAAAAATTCTATTTTTTAAGGTTATTCTGCATTCAATTGGCATTGGTCATATCCAAGCTCCAGTGCTGTGGCCACAGAGATTCGATATTACAGGAAGAAAATTGCCACTTAATGCATATGCACTTGACTTCTATAAGCATGGATCACTTAAGGCATTAACACAGGACAATAGGTATGTTTTCTCCTGACAATTTCAAGAATTGATTATTACTGCCAAGCATATTAGTTTTCACTTTCACACTGATGGCATATTTATATTATTTTTATTTCTAGTTTGTCAGCAAAAATTTGTCATTTAGGGCCAACTCACTTGATCTAAATATTTACTCTAAATGTGTTTTTGTGAATATTAAAATATATCTTTATATTACAGTTCTACTTAGGCATAATTTGGTTTTTTAATGACAAGTAACAATCTGGTATGGCTTAAGGCCTGAGAGAATATAAATTATCTAGTTTTCAAATCTGGTTCTGAGACAGTTATTTTAGCTTCCAGGAAAGGCATTTCTGTAAGTGTAAGAAGAACCAAGTATTATTTAGGTCATTCTCTATACAATTGCTGGGGACACAGTGTTGTGGCCACAAAAGTTGGACAGTCATGGAAGAAAACTTAAGACACGCCACTTAACACATATGCACTTTACTGCTGTAAGCAAGGATCCCTTGTGAGGTTTGACCAGGTCAACAGGTATTTTCTCATTTGTTAACTTCAAGTCATGACAAGTATATTAGCTATACATGTTCAGGGAAATAGTCAGGAAAATATCCATTATCAGGGAAATATTGGCCCAAGTGCTAAACACATATATCTAGAGACAAATACACTAAGAAATTAAATATACATTTGACATAAAAATTGAACCATCTTTATTAAGGTGGTGTAAAAGTTTTTGATAGTCCTCAGAAACCTGGTTGTCTATTCAACCTGATTTATTATTGTCAATAAAGTAGTTGCTGTATTAGCAAATGGTATTTTTTGTTTTATTAAACTTATTCATTGATAATCTTATAATTATATATAAAACAATATGATCACACTTCCTCCCATATCCTGTATCTCTTCCCAGTTGTACCCTTTCACTCCAGCAAATCATCATCCCATTTTGAGTCTTTGAATTTTGTTTTCTTTCATTTTGGGACCCACTGAGTTCTACCAGGGCTGACTGCATGAGTCTGGAGCACAGGGGCCCACCAGTGACTATGATCCTGTAGAGAAATGATTCTCCCCTCTTCCGCTCACAGGGCCCTGGTTGTCCTATGAGCCTACTTCTCATCCACCGCTGGTATTAATAGTCCCATCTCTCATCCATGCCTGCATGTTAGTGGTCCCTCTCTTGCACAGACCCTGTGCAGGTGACCTTAGCTGCTGTGAGTCTTGAGTCATGCCATGCCCTCAAGCTGGCATTTCACAGCACTCCCCTCACTTCCAGCTCTTGTTCTTTTGGTCTCCTCTTCTGTGATGCCCCTGCCTTGGTGAGGTGACACAGATGTTCCAAATAGGTATTAGTGCTCAGCAGTCATTTATCCTCAGCACAATGACCAATTGTGAGCCACCCATTGTTAAAAACAAAAGAAAACAACAAGACAAAACAAAACAGCTTCTGTGATCATGGCTAACACAACGATCATTTAAGGGTTTAAGCAATAATAGTAAATAATTTTGAATCATTAATTTTAGTTTTTCTGTTATTTAGGATACATTATGGGACAGCTTACCAGGTGTTGAAAGATTTTTCACTTACCATTAAATCTATCAGGTATGTTACATGTTGAAATACTCCTTTTCTATTTTTCAGAAATTTAATAGTAATTTGAAAATGTTGAGGTTTTGTTTTATGATACAGGTATGTAAAAGTGTCATGGATCTTGTTTCGTACCATGAATTTCTACTTCCTAAAGGGTTTATAAAATCACCCAACCCTACAACCTGTTAGTCATGATCTGTAATATAATTAATTCCATGTTACTTTGGAGATTAAGATCAATCCAGAGAAAGTCTCACACTCAGGCACTACACACCATCAGGACTATTCCAGAGCATTACTGATATCAGATCCTAGTATTCTCAATGATCCCAATTGCAAAATCATGTCAAATACACAATGTGTTTGAGGTGCCATTAGGTATCCAAGTTATATCATGTGCTTGCTCTTGAGTCACTTCTGTGACCTATATTTATATTCAGCATTTATCTGACTGTCAATGCATAGTCACTTCCTGTTTTGATCTACATCAAGGCCCAGTTAATCACAAGGAATATCAACGTTTGTGTGAGCATCCCATCATTGGCCATATAATGTTATCCAGTTAAATGACCATCATCCTAACCCCTTAAATATAAATGTATTTCAGCACTTCAGCAGTGGTTCTTTATTTTGTCAAATGACAATAAAGCTTATCATAATTGCATCCTTAATAAGCAAATATTTGTTTTATTTCTTTGATATGAGCTGAATTAGGTTTATATGTATTTTTTATATACACAGTATGAATTTGAGGCTCACAAGACTTGAGGGAATAGCTTTGTTTGTCTATAGTAGTGGTTCTCAACCTTCCTAATGCTGTGACCCTGTATTGCAATTTCTCATGTTGTGGTGACCCCCAACTACACAATTATTTCATTGCTAATTCATAATTGTAAGTTTTCTACTATTATGAATCATAATGTGGATATCTGATATGCAGGATATCTGATATGTGACCCCCCAAAGGGGTCATGATGTACCAGTTGAGAATCACTGATCTATAGCATCTCTAGGTGAGGTGGCACATAGTTATCCAAAGCATAATCTTGCAAGAAACCCAGAAGCCTCCAGAGATGCTAGTGCTGAGTCCAAAGCCCGGCTGAAAAAAGAACATTAATTCTTAATTCATTCACCTAACCAGTATGTCTGCATTATTGTTTTAAGACATTTTTAAATAATTGAAGTACAAGGATTGTTAAGTCTATTTCCATATGTACAATCCCTGCATTAGCTATTTTTCTGTTGTTGTGATAAAATACCATGAACAAGGTGACTTATAGAAGAAAAACCTAGTTTAGTTTATGGTTCCTGAGAAATCTGAGTCTGATTCAGGAAGATAATTTGGTGTTACATTTTAGAATTAGGTCTGCATATTTTGAGCATCATGGACACAGAGCAGTGAATGTGAGGGTGGCGTAGATCTACAGTCTTACTGTGTGGTGGAGATGTGTCAGATTGTCTCAGAGTGTGCAACAGTGCGGGTGGTCAGAAATGAATGAAGGTCTGAACTAAGGAAACAGAGTAATGATACGGGATGTTAACTCTACAAATACTTGTAATTGAAACATTGATACCGAAGTTCATATAGTGGCTAAAGATGACCAAGGATTAAATTGTTGTTAATGAATCTGTCTCTTTCTGTCTCTCTTACACACACACACACACACACACACACACACACACACACACACACACACACACTACATTGTGAAAGTGACATTTGTAGTTAAATATAAAAATAGTTAAATTTATATATGTTGTGGATATCAGAGGATATCATCCATGTTGATATCTGTGGATATAAGAGGACATCATCACAGTGATTAGTCTGAAACTCAGGAGAAGTAAATTAATGTCACAGATAAACATTTTAGTTTGTTGATGAGTACAGACCCAAGAAGCTAGTAGGGACAAAATTCTCAAAAATAAAAGCAAGGAAGATGTCAGATTGTGCTTGATCTCAGCCAAGGCTACTCTTTATGATCTGTTCAGTGTGGTGTTTCTTCTTCCTTTCTTCACACCTTTGTACCAGTTTATTATGCTGATGTAACAAGTTATCATGTAATGATATAAACCTATTTAAATCTTACCATTCTGGAGGTCTAAAGTCAAAAGCGTGTTCCCTTGAGTAAAACTGGGTTTCTGGATACTTGTCCCTTTCCCAACCTTTAGGCTTCTTTGCATCATTTTAGGCATTCACTGCTCACTATTTCCTTATGGCTTTGAGGTCAGGGATGTTCAGTGGAGAGAGCTGAGACTGTGTATCAAGTGTCCACATTCCACCCCCTGACATCAGTTCTCACTTTCCTCACACCATGAGCACTCTGGAGAAGTCCATTGGCTCCACCTAGAGGACCCATAATAATCCCCTGCATTCAAGATTAACTATTACCTGTGGCCTCATCTGTGTTGGTAATTCTGCATTGACATGGAGCCTAACATGGTTACAGGTTTCTGGGGATTTAGGTGAGGACATCTGAATTAGATGAGGACCATTATTCTACTGGCCACATCCCGCTTTCATTTATTTCTCACCTACGTAGAAAAGGAAATGAAGCTTTTCTTCTCTATTGTGGATTACAATATTTTCTGGAGTACCAGAAACAAAAAGCACCAGAAAACAACAACAACAACAAAAACTCCCCCAAAAGTATGGCCACAAGATATAGAGTGAAAAGAAAAAAAAATTTGTTGTACTATTTAAGGGAGCAAGGATACAAGGATATAGAATTTGGTAACCCTTCAATTATCCTTTTCAATAAAGACCCTTCACAGAACACCTTGTCCTTTTTTCCTCTTTCTTTTTTTGTTTGTACATACATTATTTGGTTAATGAATTTGTTTCTTATCAGTATTCCTAATAATTTGCTAATACTATTTAATCACTTTATAGAATAGATTTTTAAATAATACTTATGACCCTTAGTTGACTAATGGTATATATATGTATTCTTCTATTTGCAGTGTCTCCTTACGTGAACTGTGTGAAAATGAAGAAGACAACGTTGTTTTAGCATTTGAACAATTGTCTGAGTCTTATTCTGAGAAGCTTAGAATAGTGTGAAAAGAAAAACTATGTAAATCACCTAAAATATCACCATAGAATCTTTGGAAGTTGTATATTTTTTATTCTTATGTCTTGATCAGAAAATCATACGCAATGAAATGGAATGAGCAAGCAACTTGCTCTACTTGGCTCTGAGCATCCTTGGCCGTATCACTTGGTATGCCTACATCTTGGTTTCTTTAAATGATTGACTAAAAATGCTATGTCTCCAAATTATTGAGGATTGAATGAGAAAATGCAGGATTTTCATATATATGTTTGAAGATTTTTATACTCTGTGAGACCCAAACAAATATTGTATTTAAATATTTTCACTATTAATAGATGTAAAAAGTTTATTTAAACTAAAAAATAAATCATTGCAGTATCCTGAAAATGTAAAATATACTTCTTAATCAACATAAAAAGATTATGCTGCTTAGAGAGCTAGCTGTTGAAATAGTACATCTTACTAAATAAGCTACTTGTAAAAAATTGTTTTCATCCATTTTTGTGAAGCTTTTAAAGGAAACATATTGCTAATGTTTTGCTTCATTTTAATTGGTATATGCAAAATTGTTGAAATAATGACCTCATTGGTTTCATTTGTGTGAAATACATTAATTTATATTAATCTATTAATTCACTAGCATGGTACCACTCATTCTGTAGAATTATTTATATAGGGTCATTCTGTAATTGAAGCCGTAGCCTCAATTCTCAACTCTAGAATCTTTTTGAAACCCTCAATTCGAACTTACAACACTGAATCCTCAAAACAAAGAATGAGTCTTTTCTCCTACTTGGGCATCTCACTGAACAATGCTATTTCGGTGTCGCCATAAGTAGATTGTTGTGGTTTCTAAAAAAAAAAAACTGTAATGGTTCATTTATTTCTGATGCAAAAAAAATTCTAATTACTGAAAATGATGTAGCATTACATGAACAATTTAGGAATCTCTACCTTGGTGGTGGTGGTGTGGGATGCAGTCTAAACTGCTTTCATTCTTTAAATGTTACAGCAGTGCTGTAACAGAGACATTTAGAATCCTGTCTAGCACGTCCTAATTTCTACCCAGAGGAACGTTACACAATGTGAAATTTATTGTAATGTTTGTTGTAACTCAATGCTTGCACTTAGGAGTCCAGTTGGAAAAAAAAGATTCCCCCACCCCTATATGCAAAATCTAACCTGGCTTCTAAAGTTGTAGAGGAGCGAGGTCATTTTTGTTATTTGGAGTCTTCTTAAAAGTGCAGAATTATATGTAACATCTTTGAAAGGCATCCCCTGGGAGTGGGAGTGTACTGCTTCTTTAGTCTTTCGCTAAATCTAAGGAGTAAACAGGAACAATTTTTTTAGGGAATAAACAATATAAATGTTTTTATATTTATTTTTTATTTTTATTAAAAATTTCTACCTCCTTCCCTCCTCCCCTTTCCCTCTCCCTCCCCCTTCCCCCTCTAGTCCTAAGAGAAGTCAGGGTACCTGCCCTGTGGGAAGTCCAAGGCCCTCCAACCTCCATCCAGGTCTAGTAAGGTGAGCATCCAAACAGACTAGGCTCCCAAAAAGCCAGTACATGCAGTAGAATCAAATCCCGGTGCCATTATCATTGGCTTCTCAGTCAGCACCCATTGTCATGTGGCTGACAAAGAAACAATTTTTTAAGCATGAGTTTAGGAGAAACACATCAACAAAACGGTGGAGCTCAGAAGACCTTCAAAACCTATGCACTGGGAAGATATTTTCCTACAATCTTTAGAACAAGGTAGAGCTTATGATGGATTCTTTGGACTCCAGAGAAGAGAAAAAACAGGTAATGAGAGCAATGGAACATGAAACTTGTCCCTCAAAGTTGGTAGGTTTCACACAGGAAAAAATGTCCAAGAATAAGTGAGCTCTACGTTGGAGAAAGTGAGTTCAAGGTAGACATGCTTTATTTCCTTTTCTCCTGGGTCTCTTTCATGGAGTTCAAACCTACCACTGTCCACAGAAGCAGAGTATGGGTCTGCATTGTTATAGGCAAATAAAGTTTGGGTGTGACTCTAAAAGCAACAAGATATGAAGTTGACAAGATCAAACTTTATCAGAGTTTAATCTTCTGCATAGTAAACAACTAACAGAAGCAAGAGGACACTTGTAAACTATTTATTTGACAAGGGGGGGGGCGGTAAATGAAAATATACAAGGAACTAAGAAAAGTCCTCAACCAGAAAAACCCCTCAAACAATCACAGAAAATGAACAAATGACATCAATAGGCATTTTTCAAATGTGTACAGATACAGGAAAATTACTTAACTCCAGTAATAATTAAGGAAATGAAAATTAGAATTACATTGAAATATATCATCCCTGTTGGCTATGCCAAAAATGGCAGAAATAAGATGAAATACTATAGACATCTCAGAGAAAAAGGAAATTGTGCATTTTAGGTGGGAATGTTAACTAATGCAGCTATTTTGAAAAACAACATGGATGTTTCTCAATAAATATATTGAAACTTACATCATTTCCAGATTCCACTGCTGGAAAGTTAGAGACATCCATACCTGTAGGCTCCTTGTAGAATTCCTAAAAATAAGCCAAATGTAGAGTACAATTAAGTGTTGGGTAAATGAGTGGTTACAGAAGTGTGTGTGTGTGTATTTAATAAAGTGCTATCTATTGACTAAAATGTGAAATTATGTCAACAGCAGAAATATGACTAAACTGGAGAACAGTGTGTTAAAATAAATAAGACACACACAGAAAGATAATGCACACAGAAGCAGAAAGGGTTATGGAAATAAAGTAACAGTAAAATGGTACATATTAGAGGCTGGGAAGAGTCTTGAGTATTGAGTAGAAAAAAGATGGGACAAGTAGAAGGGAACAATTGTTTGGAGAAATACCTTCTCATGCTCTATAAAACAGTGAGATGATTGAGGGATGCCAATTAATTACACATTTCAAAATAACAAATAAAATGTTAAATCTCCCTACTGCAAAGAAATGATAAATATTTTATATTGGATGTAACAGTTGCCCAATCTGATCATGATACATTGCAGTGAAATATTACAGTCTATTCCTTGTATATCTTTATGTGTTCATTAAAGAAATAAAACATACAACGAAAATATCAGTGACTTCTCTTTTTCTGAAAGTATAGTTTTTTTACTGAGCAATGGCGGCAGTTGCCTTTTATCTCAGCACTCGGAAGTCTGAGGTAGGTGGATCTCTGTGAGTTTGAGGCCAACCTTGTCTACGAAAGCTAGTTCAATGGCTACAGAGAAACCCTGTCTTGAAAAAGAAAGAAAGAAAGAAAGAAAGAAAGAAAGAAAGAAGGAAGGAAGGAAGGAAGGAAGGAAGGAAGGAAGGAAGAAAGAAAGAAAGAAAGAAAGAAAGAAAGAAAGAAAGAAAGAAAGAAAGAAAGAAAGAAAGGGACCTTAAAACACCATAGAGTTGTGACAATAAACTTGGCTCTGGCCAGTACCTCTGTAATGAAGCTAAAATCTCAAAAAGCTAAGGAATGATCCAGCTGTCAAAGCCAAGGCTTTAATCCTAGCCACATCGCTTAACAAATTAAAGACTTATGTGGTCAAAAAAAGAGAACTACAGTAAAGAAAGTTTCAAACAAAAAAAGCTTCTAAACAATTTACGATGTATTTAAATATATATGTAGCCTTCAAAAAATTCTTAAAATAAAAGAGAGTAGTTGAGTGAGGTGGCAGACATTGTTAATCCCAAAACTGGGAGGCAGAGGCAGGCAGATCTCTGTGAGTTCAAGGACAGCCTAGTCTACAGAATGAATTCCAGGGCAAAGATATACAAGAAACCCTGTCTCAAAAAGCTAAAAATTAAAAATAATAATAAAAAATAGTTTAAAATAGAGCCATTTTAAATACACAGAGTTTAAATACTGTATATTATTGTGTTCTCTTTAAATTGTTTAAATACTGAGGAAGGAGCTACTGGTGATAAAAGATATTTGTTTATAAATACTGCTAAATTAATCCAAGATAGATATTTTAAAAATACCTTGACTTCAAAATTGAAGTCAAAATGTATATTACTTTAAAAAAAGAGGTTTTGCTTTTCATAAAGAAATGAGAGGCTACAGATTCATTTTGGGTTTAAAAAAATCAGATTCAATCAAGAAAGACCCCCTAAAAAAACCTCTGATAAGAGCAGATCACCCAGGTGTCTGAGTTCTACATCCAAAAGAGTATCAAGACTGCTGGCTAAGATGATCAAGCCTCACAGGATAATCCAGTCAAGATTTGATCATAATTCTAAATCTTCTTAAGATTCCCATAAGATTATCAGTGTCTCTAATCAGCAAAAAGTAGCCTAAAAACCTACACCCACATTCTCCAAAAATGGACTATGGATATTTTCTTTTGTTTAAAATGTTGATTACAAGTTGTTATAAATGATGGTCACACACACAAAAAAAGCTCAACAAAAATATTAGATTCAAAGTTCCTTTTTTTTTTAAAGGGGGAAGAACTGTGGAAAGTTATCTATACTTTGTCATTTGTATTTTAAATAAACTCTGTTTGGCCAGTATCCAGGCAAGAAGTATAGGTGTGACTACCAGGCAGGAAGTAGAAGTGGGACAACAAAAATTCTGGGAAGAGGGAAGTTTCAGTCTACAGTTGTGACAAAAATGCAGAGGACACAAGATGTGACTGACTCACCAAAAATGTACCAATCCACATGTCTAACACAAACAGGAATTATGGACAAATATAAGTTATAAGAGTTAATAAAAAACCTGAGATACTAGGCCAATCAGTTTATAATTAATGTAGATCTCTGTGTAATTTCTATGGGACTTAACGACTGTGGGAACTAAGCAGGAGAGAAAACTCAGTCATCAGCCAATGTGTTTCAAAAGATATAAAAATATATACTCTTTAATTCAGGAATCCTATATAAAGAAATGCATTTTAAAATTCATATCAATTATGGATGAGCAGTAAGATGTATAAACACATATGTACAATATTACATATCAATGAAACATTATACATATCAATGAAACATATCACATATCAATGAGAACTTGAAAAGCAATGTGTGATCATGTAAGATATTTTTTCTGCTTTATAGTATGATTTACACAAGGGGACATCCTGATTTAATAAAATCATTTGTTTGACAGCAAAATGTTATACTTTATGCACTTTTGAGAAAGATCAACAGTGGCTATATTAGTCCCCCAGTGCTTCCATAAAAGAAGATGAATTAAAATATTGTAAATCTATGTCAAATAGAAAATCTAGGTGACAACACATTTTTTTGTCAATGATAGCATACTTCTTCATAGACTCCAGCCTGACATGGCAAAACGGTTAAAGTAACATCTGGGATCTTTCTTTTTCCAGTAAGAAAAATAACTACTCATGGGTTCCACCTTCATGATATAACTCTCGAAGGCCAAGCTCCTAGCACTGTCTCTGTATGATTAGGGTTTCAATGTAGGGATCTGGGAAGCACATGCTTTCCAGTTATTACAGTGCCTACAAAAAATTTTATTACTGGGTATCTACCCTAGAGTAGAGCAATTTTGTTCTCTCTTTATGTTCTTCATCCATTTCTAAATATTCTAGTACAGAAGGTTGAATGAATGTCATCATAGAATCCAGCTTTATAAAAATCACTTAAGATATTAATGATCTTTTACACAGTGCTGTGCAATTTTACACATTCTGTGTAACTAAGACTCACAAGTACATAGTGGCATTGTATTATTCTACCCTGTCTTCGAGACAGCTGGGAATAATGACAAGTATGTATGTGTATTAGTTTATTCACTTAGAAACTGACTTCTAACTATTTCTCAATGGTACATGTGCATCATCACTCATGACTCTGAATCATTTTATCAAAAATTAAAAAAGAATAAGATTTATTTTAACTGATTTTTCAATTTCTTAGAACCACTCGGGCTCCTAAAAAGTCTTTGAAAACCTTCTGGCTTTTGTGGCTATAATATTTGAGATGTTGAGTCATATCTTGAATAATTCAAGAAGCTAAAAATCTTCTTTCTTGTGACTTTCATATTACATTAAGTTAACTGCTATGTCCAAGACACATAATAAAAAGTTCTTAACTATTAGCATAATTCCCCAACATGTTGGGAAATATCAAGAAGTTGGCTTGTAAAATGTGTTTGGAAGTACTTTACTTACATGCAGAAAAACATCATACTGAACCTGCTATTTTGTACAAATAATATGTACTACTGAGAAATAAATTGCTTTAAGAATAACACATTCTGATCATTAAAATTGTATGTTTTGCTCAAATCACTATAATCTCTCATTTAGTTTAAGTTTCTTTATTTCAAGGGTATGATATATGTATGTAAGATATTTTCCTTAGACTTTTATTACATTATTTGTGTGTTCATGTGTGTCTGTGTGTGTTTGTGTGTGTAGGTTTGTTGGCTTGTATGTGCACACATGTTTACATGTGTGTACATGTGTGTGCATGTGTGTGTTTGTGTGAATCTTATGTATGTATATTGTGTACATGTGTGTGCATATGTGTTTATGTATATGTAAATGTTTTGGTTTCTATGTGTATATATATGTGCATGTGTGTTGGTTTGTGTGTGTATGTGTTTTTATGAGTATTGTGTATAGGTGTGTTGGTTTGTGCATGTGTATTAGTATATCACAATGTACCTTTGGAGGTCAGAGGTCAATTTGTTGGAGTTGTTCCTTGAACCATGTTGGTGGCAGAGATTGAACTTATTTTGTCAGGCTTGGAGGCAAGAGCCATCATAGATGGAGGTACAGACCATCTCATTAGTCCATCCTTTTTCTTCTTTAAGACAAGGTCAGAACATGATGAAGACCAGGTCCCTTATCTGATGAGCTTAATTGTTTGTGTCCTTAAACTGGACTGGTGCAGGGTGTGCAACTGAATCCCACATCAGAGTGTGAACTACAGTGTGTGCTATTGAACATCACACCAAGGCATGGATAACACTATCAGTTATTTACAAAAAATAGCTCTTGACTTTATTGTTGTTTGATAATATTTATAGTATTTTTGATATATAGTACGGGTACACTAAAAAGTATCAATATTTTGTTTCCAAACTTAAAAAATTATAACCTGTCTTTTTTGGCTGAGAGTTTACAATATTTTGGTATTTTCTGCCATATATACTGTGCTTACATATATATGATGTAGGGTCTTTGAATATGTCCGAATGCATATGGGTTATCAGTTTATATAAATGTTCAGACTCTAAACTGCATAAAGGATATATACTCTGAAGTCCCTATGTTTTATGTGCTTATACAGTATGACTCATCTCACATATGTCTTATGTGACTTATCTGTATAAAAAGATTATGTGACTTTATCTGTATAAAAAGATTCATTACATACACAAGTAACAAATGAGGAGCTATATTGTTTCTTCAAAATAAAATCTTATTAGCTTTTCTTTAAGTAATTGTTTTAATCATGAGACCATATCTTCATCTTTATCTTACTTGAGTAGCTTCTAGAAGGCAATTTCCAGGGGGCTTGGACTTTTGTTGTTATTTTTATTTTGTTGCTTTTTTATTCTACCTCAAGTTCCCAATTAGAGACACAGTTGGTGCTCATTCAATATTAATTGATGGAAGGATGTAAAGTCTGTCCTGGTGTTCCTAACATCCACTCTATCTGTTCTCCCCAGACCCTCTGATTGGGTGGGTCTGAATACTTTGAGTATTTGATGATTTGAGATCTATTCAAACTCTGTTGATGATTTGCTGACATATGATGAATGCCTATTAAATTTATTGGGAATTGGACAGAATATAAATGTGTTTCTTTCTCAGAAGCATTCATACTAAAAACCAACACCATCACTTATCTTTAGAGGTTTCATAAAGCCCACCCAATCATTTTAATAGGATATCTGCTTACTGGATAATTCATAAAAATGCTGTGACCCCTCAGCTCTGTGAAAAGACTTTCGTGGAGTGGAAAACTCACAACAATTGTTTGTTCAGCACACATCGAAGTGTTTGTCTTCTGCACCTATTATGGAGCATTTCACAATGACTCTTCATGTACATTCCCTCAAGTGTGAATGGCTAAGCCACAGATTACATGGTAAAACATGAACATTGGAATAATCTCTATGAATAAGAGCAATGACCATTTCTATACTGGGCATATCATTTTAGATAACATTCAGGAGGCAGGTCTGTGGAACTCACTGCTAATTCACAAATTAGGGTTTTTTGATAACATGATTTGTTCTTAAAAGCAAATTTATTAAAGGCAGGAAAATAATAAAAATAATCAAAAGCAAAATTTGAAAATATCCTTTCTTCTTGGAGACAAGAACAGAGTCACACTGTTAGGATTCATCTGTTCCTGACAATGGGGTGGATGTCAATGATCCTATCATAGATTTAAACCTGTGACAAGACAAGGCAATTGAGGTTTCTCTTCTGTCATATGAAAGTTGAGCCTATTTTAGGGAATTATGGTAGTTCATTAATGTCTCCAGGTTGCCATTTCATTGCATCAAACCGCTAGCTCATGGACTTTTCTGGAGTTTATAGAACTTTCAAATAATTTTATGGAGAAAAATGCTTTATAAATCCTACTTATGACAAACAATGCTGCCATGATCATATTGGACACATGCCCTTGTGGCACAATTGAGCATCCTTTGGATATATACCCAAATGTGGTATTACTGGGTCTTGAGGAAGGTTGTTTCCTATTTTCTGAGAAATTACCACACTGAAATCCAAAAGGGCTGTAGCAGCTGGCATTCTCACCAGCAATTCAGGGTGAAAATAGACCCATTTCTATCACCATGCACAAAACTCAAGTCCAAAAGGATCCAAAGACCTCAACATAAAGCCAGGATTTATGAACTTTGTGGAAGTGAAAGTGGGAAGGAAGTACACTTGAACTCATTGGCATAGTAGACCACTTCCTAAATATAACCACAGCAGCATAGACACTGAGAGAAACAATTAATAAATGGAACCTCCTGAAACAAAAGCTTCTGTAAAGCAGAGGACACGGTCAACAAGACAAAACAACAGCCTACAGAATGGGAAAAGATCTTCACTAACTTCACATCACACAGAGGTCTGATCTCTAAAATATACAAAGAACGCAATAAAATGGTTATCAAAAGAACAAACAATCCAATAAAAAATAGAGTACAGACCTAAACAAAGAACTCTCAACAGAGGAATCTAAAATGGCTGAAAGACACTTAGGGAAATGTTCAATATCCTTAGTTATCAGAGAAATGCTAATCAAAACAATTCTACTAGTACAATTTTAGTGAATTTTCAGCAAGTTTGATTTTTTTTGGGTGAACCCAGTGCTGTCCTGCTACTGTCTCCTAATCAGGTTAAAGAGAACAGTTCTGAATCCATCTCTTGTCCCTTTAAGAAGTAAAATCCCAAGTGGTCTAGCACAGGGAGACAACATGAGGCAATAAGAAAATAAAAAAAAATATCTTAAAAAAATCATATGGTCACCCACCAGTTTGTTAGGGAAGGGCTTGGGAGGGTCAGAGATGGTAAAGGTATTCTCAAAAACTAATAGATGTCATGGGTTTGGAAAGATCAGGTGACAAAAAACAGAAAATAACTCAATTCTCACAAATAGAAACACATTTTTTAAAAAAAAATAGCATAATGGCTCCCTGTAGTAATATGAGCAGTGGGGCTGCCTCCCCAACACCCAAGCCGCCTGCCCGGCTAGCTTTTGCCCTGAAATAATTACACACAAACTGTATTCTTTTAAACACTGCTTTGGCCCATTCCTATCTAGCCTCTTCTAGGCTAACTCTCGCACCTGGACTAGCCCGTTTCTTATCATCTGTATAGCACCGGTCTTACCTGGAAGATTCTAGCCTAACTCCATCCTGGGTCGGAGCTTCATAGCGTGCATCTTCCCTGGAGCGGAGAGCATGACGTCTCTCTGAAGCGTCTGCTCCGGAGAGCAGAGCTGTCGAGTCTGAGCTCACTTCCTCTTCCTCCCAGCATTCTGTTCTGTTTACTCCACCCACCTAAGGGTGGGCCTATCCAATGGGCCTAGCAGTTTCTTTATTGCTTAGCCAATGAAATCAACAGATTGATACATGACACTCCCACATCAGCTCCCTCCTTCAAAATGAAGTTAGGCAGGTTCCTCACTTACAGAATAAATACATTACTTAATAAATCAGCATCATTTATATAACTGAAGTTTTAACATTTAAAATTGAGTGACTATAAAAGAAATGAATTATTGAAAGAGATACTATGATTTTCTTCATTTTTTTTTAAGTAGAGGAGAAGAATAAATCTACTGTAGGGTTAAGACAACCCCTTCAGGGGGCGGGGTTTGCCTCGGGCGAATGCCTGCCAATAAATGGGTGCTCGGGGAGGCGGCTCGCTCTCTTTTCCTCCCTACCTGTACTACGCTGGAACTTTGGTTCTGTAAGTTTATCATTAAAGTGGTAAATATTCTTTGATATCTGCATTGCATTTATTTTGAGTGGGTACAATTGGCGCCCTCCCCGTGGGGCTTTGCTGAGAACCGGCCCAAAATCAGAGTCTCTTGCAACCTGGGCCGCTGCGGCGATCTCTCTGGGCGCGCGCAGAAACAGTTGAGATTCTGAGCAGTCTCTCTGGGCGCGCGCTGAAGCAGCTGAGATTCTGAGCGACTCGATTTTCCCTGCTGCTTGCTAGAGAATCAAGCAGCCGGATTGAAATCGACAGAGCCTTTTTAACAGCGCCTAAGACTCTGTTCCTTGCCGCAGCCTAAGTCTGTTCCCCTCCCACCTCCGCCGGCGCTCGGGTCACGTGACAGCGGCCTGCAAGCCCCGGCACAAAAACGCCGGCATCCCTTTGATTTGTTTACTTTGCTGGCTTTTCTTTATTCCCTTTCTGACCCAGTTGCTACTTATCAGCCTGGTATCTGTTTCAATTTTGTTTTTAAGTCATTTTATTTCAGATTTAGGACATGCGGATTCAACTGGACTCTTTCGCCACCACTGGCAGGAACCAGTTATTACAGGTAAGAGAATTTTTTCTTATATAAATAATGTCTGAGAACGTGACGATATCAGATTTCAACAGCTTTTTTGAGTGCACCATTTGGGAAATCTTACAAGAGGTGTCTATCACCCCACATATATGGATATTCCTGGGATTCTTAATTTTCCTTAGCACTATTTGGTTTGATAATAGGAAAATGATCAAATCTCTTAAGGCAGAGGTTGAACGTTTGAAAACTATTGAGAACGACAACAATCTTCTCAAGAATCAGTTTGAAGTTCTCCAGGAAGAAAACAAATCTTTGTTTAACATGACTCGGTTAACTGAGCAAAATCTAGAAAAGGTACAGGCTGATGTTAAGGAGAAATTCATTACTATGGAAGAAGGAACAGCTGAATTAGATCGTAAGTTCCAGCAGTCCCTTTCTGTAGGAACTGAAACATTAACTGAGAGAATCAAAACTGCTGAATGTGACAATCGAATTTTGTCTAAAGCTTATGACAGATTGGCGGAAAGATTGTCAATTCAAGAAGGCACAGTTTATGGCATAAAAATTATGTCCAAAGATGACAAGTTATCTCTACTGGACAAATTTCATACTTTAGAATCCTCAATGAAGGCTTTAGAACATAATTCTGGGCAGGAGATTCAGACATTACAAAAAGCAATGGTGAATAGAATTGAAAAGATTGAGGAATTTCTAAATTCTGATGAAGAAGAGCAAAGGGTAGAAAGGCAAATTTTAACTACATCTGTGGATAAATCCCTCCGGGACAATTTTCACAAAGCTCTACCTACAGCCCTACATGCCTTTCCTATAATAACAACAGAAAAGGTGATTGGTTCCAGAAACCCTAGGGTCATCAAGGAAGATACATGGGAGCCTGTCCATATGAATGATCTCAAAGAAATTAAACAGGCCGTCATGACTTTTGGGATGCATGCCTCTTTTGTTAAAGAGATGCTAAAATCTTGGGCCACAACAAGCAGAGCAACCCCCTCGGACTGGCTCCAGCTGAGCTCCGCGGTCCTTGAGAGTGGACCGCAAGTAAAATGGAAATGCTTATTCAGGCAAGAGGCTAGACTTTTAGAACAGCAGGAAAAGGCGAAGGGAATTGACGTTTCCCTAGATAAAATTCTAGGTGAAGGGCTCTTCTCCAACCCTCAGGAACAAGCTAATTTGGATGAAAACATACTCTCCATGTGTACTACAGCAGCCTTAAGGGCTTGGGACAGAGTACAAGACCCAGGACAGAGAATGGAATCATTTGTCACAGTTAAACAGGGTCAGAGAGAACCCTTTAGTGACTTTTTACAAAGATTAACTAAGGCTGTACAAATAGGGATACCTGAACCAGAAGCAAGACGTATAATAATTGAGTCTTTGGCTTACGAAAATGCTAATGTGGAATGCAAAAGGATCTTGGGGCCTTTAAAGTTCAGATCAGCGTCCTTGGAAGAATGGGTCTTGCATACACTAGATGTTGACACATTTGACTATGGCACTGAAGCATGGGTAGAAGAAGCAATTTCCAATGGTAAAAGGAGACACCAGAATACCAAATGTTTTAATTGTGGCAAAATGGGTCATATGAAAAGGATTTGTAAACAACAGGTTTTCAGAAATAATAATAATGCATCTTCTAGAAATAACAGGAATAGAAGGACTCAGCCTTCAGGTTTATGTGGAAGATGTGGAAAAGGCAGACACAGGACGAATGAATGCAGGTCTACAAGAGATAGACAAGGCAACCTGATACAGACGGGAAACGTGAGAGGGGGGGCCTCTCAGGCCCCCATGGCAAACATGGTTCAGTCATTTCCAGTTTCTGCAGAGAACATGCCTCGTCAGGACAATTAGAAAGCCACATGCCTACTGTTACAAGCAATAGTAATCAGAAAGATGAGTTACGTGTGTTTTGGCAAACTTCTATAAATGATCAAAGACCTAAGCTGAGAGTGTGTGTAAATGGCATTTTTATTACTGGCCTGCTGGACACAGGTGCTGATGTAAGTATCATTACCCCAGAATCTTGGCATCCATATTGGCCTCTTCAGAATATAAATGTTCAGCTCCTGGGAATTGGAACCCTATCTCGAGTAAGGCAGAGCACGAGATGGGTTGAATGTATAGGTCCTGAGGGACAAATAGGAAAATTAAGGCCTTATGTAGCCAATATTGCAATGAATTTATGGGGTCGTGACCTATTACAACAATGGAATACTCAAATTAACATTCCTGCTACTTCTAGAGCCCATATTTCTGAAAATAATATTAAAAGATATTACAAACGGACAAAACCGGCCATTAGGGCTGTGCAAGAACAAGCAATTGATGTCCCTTCAGAAATAACAACAGCCTTGCCTCTAAAATGGTTGACTGAGAAACCAATATGGACAAAGCAATGGCCTTTAGCTGAGGAAAAGTTACAGGCCTTAGAACAGCTGGTACAAGAGCAACTAGATGCTGGATATATAGAAGAATCTACCAGCCCTTGGAATTCTCCTGTATTTGTGGTTAAGAAAAAATCAGGTAAATGGAGAATGGTGACAGATTTCAGGGCCATCAACAAAGTTATTCAACCTATGGGCCCTCTGCAATCTAGAATTCCGTTGCCCTCTTTATTACCAAAAGGATGGCCTCTCATAGTTATTGATTTAAAGGATTGTTTTCTCACTATAACTTTGCAAAAAGAAGATAGAGAAAAATTTGCCTTCACAGTGCCTACTTATAACAATTCTCAACCTTCGAGGAGGTACCACTGGACCGTCCTCCCCCAGGGTATGTTAAATAGCCCCTCCCTGTGCCAATATTGTGTGAACCAACCATTGCAAATAATAGGCAAGAAATTTCCCAAATCTATAGTATACCATTACATGGACGACATATTGTTATCTGATTCAAACATAGATACCGTGAACAGACTGTTTGAAGAAATACAGATACTGTTACCTAAATGGGGATTGCAAATTGCTCCTGAAAAGATTCAGAAGGGAGATTCTGTTAATTATTTAGGTTATAGAATAGGTTTGCAAAAAATTAAGACACAGAAGGCACAAATTCGGAGAGATCGCCTACGGACTCTTAATGACTTTCAAAGACTGTTAGGAGACATTTCCAGTTTACGACCAACTATTGGGATAACACTTGATCTAGTAATTCATTTGAACAAGACCTTGGATGGTGATAAACAGTCCCAGAGAATTAACAGCTGAAGCAGAAAAGGAACTGACAATGATTGAGGAGAAATTACAACAGGCACATGTGGACAGAGTGAATCCAGAGCTCGATTGTATTCTCGTCATATTACCATCAAAAATTTCTCCTACAGGAATTTTAATGCAGAGAGATGATATTATCTTGGAATGGATCTTTTTACCACATAAACCAAGTAAGAAACTGAAAACTTATGTGGAAAAAGTCTCTGAGTTAATTATAAGAGGCAAGCTGAGACTTTGTCAACTAGCAGGCATAGACCCAGCAGAAATTATAGTGCCTTTCACTGCTGATGAACTAAAGAAATTATGGGAAGATAATGAACCATGGCAAAGAGCTTGTGCTAATTTTTTGGGAGACATTAATAACAACTATCCAAAAAGCAAGCGGCTCAACTTCATAAAGAGAACTTCTTGGATCCTTCATTGAATAGTCCGTGATGCTCCAATAACTGGAGCCCGTACATTCTATACTGATGCCAATAAATCAGGGAAGGCAGGTTACAAATCAGAAGACTTGGGTAAGGTGGAACAAAGTCCTTATGATTCTGTCCAGAAGGCAGAATTATATGCCATTCTTATGGTACTAAGAGATTTTAAAGAACCTATTAATATAGTTACTGATTCACAATATGCAGAAAGAGTTATTTTACATATTGAAACTGCTGAATTTATACCTGATTATACAGAACTAACCTCATTGTTTATCCAGGTTCAAGATTTGATCAGGAACAGGCTTTGCCCTATGTACATAACACACATCCGATCCCATATGGGTCTGCCAGGTCCTCTAGCAGAAGGTAATGCAGAAATTGATCAATTATTGATTGGTAGTGTCCTACAAGCCTCTGAATTTCATAAAAAACATCATGTTAATAGCAAAGGTTTGAAGAAAGAGTTTTCTATTACATGGCAACAAGCTAAGGAGATTGTGAAGAAATGCCCTACCTGCTCTTTCTATAACCAAACGCCACTGCCAGCAGGGGCTAATCCAAAGGGCACCCATAGAAATGAAATCTGGCAGATGGATGTGTTCCACTTTGCAGAATTTGGCAAATTGAAGTATGTTCATCACACCATTGACACTTATTCAGGCTTTCAGTGGGCAACTGCTTTAAGTTCAGAAAAAGCTGATTCAGTAATCACTCATTTATTAGAAGTCATGGCTATCATGGGTATACCTACACAAATAAAGACAGATAATGGTCCTGCTTATGTCTCTAGGAAAATGAAACGGTTTTTTGATCATTACAATATCAAGCATGTTACAGGTATACCATACAATCCTACAGGTCAAGCAGTCATAGAAAGATCAAATCGAACTATAAAGGATATGTTGAACAAACAGAAAGGGGTGGAAAACACCCCCAGAAATAGGTTACATAATGCTTTGTTAACCTTGAATTTTCTCAGCGCTAATGAGAAGGGAACGACGGCTGCAGAAAGACATTGGATAATGGAAAAGTCTGCTGAACTAAATCAACCAGTTTATTTCAAGGATGTACTGACCTCACAATGGAAGCCAGGAGATGTGCTGTGTTGGGGAAGGGGTTTTGCTCTTATCTCCACAGGTGAGGAAAAATTATGGATACCGTCAAAATTAATAAAGGTTCGGTTTGAGGAAGAGAAGTCACTTGGAAAAGATAAATAACAATTCATTCACAAGGATGACCGGCATTCAGATGGTAAGGATTACTGATAGGATGGGGGCAGGGTTCTTTTCTTATCTCCACAGGAAAATATTCATCTCCAAAGAATTTAAGGGACCCTGAATATTTAATTACTGATGGATGGAAAATAGTTACAACCCACTAAACATCAACAATAAAATTCTATACATATTGTAAGTGTTGATTTTATATATATATATATTTATATGTTTTATTGAACACTTCTTTATAAATGTGTAGAGCTGGTTTTGGAGTTGGACTATGGCTCAGTCCTTCTTCAATTCCAAGCCCGTTGATAAGAGATATTTCAAAGTTTCTGTCTCAGGTCAGGAGCCATGAAATGGGACAGAATAAGAATAATTTTATACTTGATAAACTTTCTTTGCCTTCCCTCACATCTGTGTCTTTCTTTTTATGTCAGTACATGTCCTTTTTGTTAATGTTTAAATTTCCCATAACAAGCAACATATTTTCCTACAGTAATCTTTGAAGTTTCCAGGATGAAGATGGGGCCCCACAACATCAACTCAATCTGGTTTTTATGACGTCATGAATTTTTATTTTTTAAGCACTAATTTTAGACCTGTTTTTTGGTACCAACTGCAAGAGACAATTTCATATGATGCACATTTTTGACAATGCTCTGGCCGGACCTTCTCAAAACACACAGAGACTAGTTATACTTTTCTTAAGTCAAAGGTTAATTTGGGAATTTTACCATCGTTTACTTTCACAGGGGCCCCTAAGAAGAACGTCGCCCCCATGTCAGCTAGAAGCAATCTAAGAGGACGACGTCCCCTCTCCCAACAGAGTTTGCCCACAGGGTTAGGGACATCTTTTAGTGGTTGATTTGGGGTTGAGGGGATGGGGAGATATTGTATGGATTTAGGGGTATATTTTTTTAAAAAAAGAGTGGGATTAACTGGTTTGATGGGATGATTGGTATTTGTGACTTACTGTTTTTAGAAAATTATGTTGGTACTGTTTCTTGTATATTGATATATTGAATATTGAATGTGAGTATTCCTACCTCTATTTTGGTATAAGAGTATGCTTATATTGTATGGAAACATCTATCATATCACAATGTACATTTCTACCTCTGGTACTATTTATGTAATAACATTGTTTACATTTGATAAGTAATGACATTGTTTACAGGTGAAGATCATTGTCTTCATATATTGCACAATTGTTTATTCTCTTAGTTTTCAAATTAGATAGGTATTGAGAATTATATGTTTGTCATATTATTTTTAGGTTAATCAGGTCTTTTAATATAGAGATTATTTTTAGTATAGATAGTATAATCTTCAGCCTCTTTGAAGAGCTGTAGAAAATGGCCTTTAATCTAACCTAGAATTCTGTGCCATCGAGACACAATTTACTCCTGGCAACACCACTCTACTCCCGAGAGAACATTGAGCACCAAAGACACTCCACTGGGAGCTTGTCTTCTTGGCAGAACTGGCCTTTGGGTTAAGAAAAACCCATACCTCAACTACTGACTAAGATATAAAACAGGATTGTCTTATCTTGCCAAGACAGGGTAGGATAATCCTAAGAAAGTTCCTTGCATTTGAGAATTGTATGTCAGTTATGTTAGGCCTTAGCCAAAGTTGGTTGACTCAACATTGCAAACGAGATTTTGGGTGATTGCCCAGGCAGTCAGTTGTCTCTGTCATTTGTTGCACATTTTGGATATCTCTCATTTGTTAAGTATTTACTCCCTTCTCAGATCTTTGATGGAGTTGAAGATTATTTAATTGTAGTTACTCTCTAGCAAAACTTTTGTTCTCAATATTGTTTGTTATATTTATCATTTGTTATTATTGTTTATAGTTATATTTGGTTTAGTTGTGTCTTATTTAGACAAAAGGGGGAGATGTAGGGTTAAGACAACCCCTTCAGGGGGCGGGGTTTGCCTCGGGCGAATGCCTGCCAATAAATGGGTGCTCGGGGAGGCGGCTCGCTCTCTTTTCCTCCCTACCTGTACTACGCTGGAACTTTGGTTCTGTAAGTTTATCATTAAAGTGGTAAATATTCTTTGATATCTGCATTGCATTTATTTTGAGTGGGTACAATCTACAAAGACAAATGGATATGTAGAAGTTGCTTTGATATTTATTTGACTTAAATCAAAACTAACACTTTTCTTTCTTTTTCAGTTTGCTTTTCGCCCACCTCATGGATGGACTTGATGAGGGAATGCTTAACTCTTGAACATCGTGGTCACTATAGGACAACTGCAGACGACTACATGGTCATTTAAGCAACTACTTCAAGGAAGCGGTCTGGGATGTATGGACTGCCATTCCCTAGGAAAGCAAAAAGGGAGAGTAGAACAAAGGAGAAATTCAGATTTGGTGCAAAAGAGGATTTAACCACTGACAATGCCATCCATTAGAAGACAGTGGCTGAGCCTTCTAGTCGGGAGTCTGCCCACCATGCTGCTCCTTTAGACATAATGATTCAATGAAAGCTATTTTGGGAAGATATGTCCACAGAACCTAAGCATCTTCAGCTCCCAAATTTTTAACCTAGTGACTGGTCAACAGGTATCAGAAGGGCCTATGGTAGAAATGTTCTAGACCCTTTGTCACTGTTCTATTTTACACAGGCTTGGGTGGCATAGTTTAAATGCATTGCTTCTTAAACACGGAAGCATTTTATTTGTTTCTGCAGGAAGAAAGGAAGGCAAGTAAAGTGTCCACACAACAACCTCTCCTTAGGAACACATATGAGTACACTGGGACTTTTGTTTCTGATTTTTAAGTTGAATATCGAAGTTATGACTATACCATTAAATTCTATACAAATTTTGTACAGCATGGGGTCTCTATAAAAAGAAAAGACGTTGGAATATCTTCATGTGAACCACACACAGGGCTACCTTGGTTTTCTCCAAGCTTATTACACATGTAGATTAAATAATATTAATCTTTTTATTTCAGTAATGGTACATACATACAAGATAAACTCCTGAAATGGCAATCAGTTCAAAGTCAAGAAATATGCAAATGCAAAGCAGTATGGTAGGATGTTATTAGGCTCTTCAAGGATTACAGACCTAGTGATCAGAGGTGGTTGGCCTCACAGTATCTTTATTCAATGGTTTAATTTGACGTGCTCTGAAATGTGAAGAGGACAGTTGTTCTTCACAGTGCATTGTTACCACTTTAACTGAGCATGGACCACAAGACCTTATGTCTAATACTCAATATTCTAAAATATTGTTCTGTCTGATCAGATGTCTTGCCAGATGCTGACATCATGAAACTGGACTACAAGGCCTTCAAAACTATGAGAAACTTGGTATTATAGGTTTGACTAACATATTATTACTTGTATCTCTGTTTCAGTTTATCTTATCTATATAGGCAGCTAAGGGAGCCTTGATTAAATGGGTATAGAGCAAAGTCTTGAGTGAATGTGTTATGCTCACATTGGTACAATCATATCAAAGACCACTGTCTCAGACCCAAAGAGAATGGCAAAGCACTGACTTGCTCAGGCTCAGAGGGATGACAGTATCTTCCTCTGGTCTGAGTGTCAATGTCGACAGTGTGTGCAAGTAGTGGTTTTGACAAACAATTGACGAGTGAGTGCAAAATTCACAACTGCAGTTTCCTCCTTCTGGTTTACAGCCAAGATGGCTCACCTTCAGAGACCTCCTACCAACCCACTAAGACAGAGGAATAACCCTGTAATACACCTAATAAACATTCTGTGTTCCAGATTCTGCACCTGTTTCTGTGTGTCTGTCCTTTCATTCACTTGCCATCTCTAGTCGGGCTTTCGGAACCATCCAGGGTGTGGTCTCGATGTTGACGTAAGGTGGACTGAAGGAACACAAAGCACCTTTAGCAGATACCCAGCAGTCTGTTATCGTACAGGGAAACTCAGGCAAAATCATCGTATCCACCCTTCTCTGTATATGCGCATAACGATATTGCGCCCAACGACTTCCTCATTTAACAGCCTTAGTTGAAAACACCCTTAGAGGACAGAAGCACACCTAAAAGGGTCTGTAGTTTCACACATGTCTTAGTTGGGGTTTCAGCTGCTGTGATGGAACAGTCTGAGCAAAACAACTTCGAGAGAAAAAGAGTTTATTTCACTTTGTCTTAAAGCAAGTTATTAACAAAGGCAGTCAGAGTAGGAACCTGGAGACAGGAACTGATGCAGAGGTGATGAAAGAGTTTGACTGACTGGCTTGCTCATCCTGCTTTCTTATAAGACTCAGGAATTCTAGCCCAGGGGCGGCACTACCCACAGTAGGCTGGGCCCTCCCCCATCCATCCCTGATTAAGAACATTCACTGTAAGTTTTCCTGGAGCCAGGTCTTCTGGGGGCATTTTCTCAGTTGAAGTTCCCTCCTCTCTGTTTGTGTCAAGTTGATATAAAACTAACCAGCACCACACATAGGTGCAAGGTCCTGTCACACTGGCTAAATCTCTGAAGGTCATTTGCTGATGAGAAGGGCAATTTCACTTCTGCTGTCCTCAAGATCTAACAGTTGTCTGTCTTGGCACCCACAGGACAGAAGTCAAGCACTGTCTAGTTGTTTGAGGCTTGGAGAAATTATGCTCCATCTTTGCAAATCTTATTATATTTTACTGACACCAGTTGTAAATCAGTTCACCTTACATGAGGCCCTGTCCAATCAAATGTAATGAAAAATGTCTAAACTGGAACCAGTGAGCACTGCAGTTAGTGCCTTTGGGGAATCTGTCACGGAAATGCTCTGAGGACTCACTGAAATACAACAGAACTTGGTCATGGATTTCTGATACAAAATAGGACCTTTGTCAGCAAAGTGCTACACCTTCTTGAGGGACATTGATTGCTTATGGACAAGATAACCCTGCACAAAGGTTTTACAGATCACATATATGGAACCTTCCTTAGCCACTTGCCTATGATATTTATGAATAATTAATTTTATGGCATACAAATCTGGTCATTTCTCTTAATGGTCAGGTATTGAAAATTGACTTATTCAGAGTATCAAACTGTAGGTAATTATAGAGAGAAGACATAAGGCACAAATGGTTGACTCTGTTAAGTAGAGAAAGGTTGAAATGTTAGCTAAGGAAGTTCACCCTGACTAGACAAACACTCAAGAATTCAAAGAGGCTAAAGTACAGGCATAAAGTAAAGAGGAAATGCAATGTGTGGTTCTCAGACCTCAGGAGAAAGTACAGGGTGTGGCCGGGAGCAGATAATGGAGGCAGAGGAAACTAAACAGAAACCCCAGAAACCCTAACACCAGATGGAGTCGTCAGATTTGGGGTGTTTATATACTTGGGGTATGTTATGGTTTTAATTTGTCACCCAGAATTATGTGCTGTAAACACATTCATCAATGTAATAAAGTTGGAGTACAGGTTTTCAATGGGATTGCCTGTTGATTATAAAGGCTCCACCTTCATAGATTGATTAGTAGCAATTAAAGGATTGTGAATCACCTGACCATCAGCAGTTCTCAACCTGTGGGTTAAACAACCCTCTCCCAGGGCTCGTATCAGATATCTTCCATATCATATGTTTAAATTATGAATCACAACAGTAGCAAAACTGCAGTTATAAAGTAGAAAGGAAAATAATTTTATTGTTGGGGATCACCACACCATGAGGAACTGTATTAAGGGGTTACAGCCTTAGGTTGAGTTGAGAACCACTGCCCAGAATTATGTTTTGCCGGACACTGGCACAATGAAATTGGATTTCAAAGTTTTCAAAACTATTATAAATACAGTTAATTTCTTTTAAATTTCCCAGGGTATGACATGTTATTAAAGTCACAAAAAGCAGACTAGGACTAGAAAACTGAAGGGGATGAATAAAAGTTTATTCACTTGACAGATCTGAAGTCACTGAAAGTCAAAACAACCATGGGATAAACAGCACTTGCTTACCCCAAATGCCCACCAAGAAAACCCGAAAGGATAACAATAGCATACAAGTTTAATTGAAAAATAAATAAAAATAAAATAATTGCTCTATTACCTTGAAGAAATTTCAGTTCTAGAATGAAAAGCATTCATCAGTTCAGGCAAATCCTATAAACAAATTTCTAATTATGTCAAGTTTGAAATCTTGGCACCATTTATTGCCTCTGTATCACTTTATTTCTCATTTATCTCATCTATAAAGCAATCCTGAAGTACTCATCCTGTAAAGTTGTGGTAATAATATAACAAATGCAAGGATATTCTCACATCACTGAGCTCATAGTAGCCTCCTTTGTTGTAAGAGCGTGTTAGTTTTGTTACTAGCAAGTAAGGTATGTTTTTCCTACTACATTAGAAGTAGGGAAGAAAAAAAATCAAGGCAGAAATAAAAAAAAAAAACTAGATTCCAATTTCAGTTTGTTTAGTGGTGTTTATTGGTTGAAGAAGATCCCACATAGATTAATCACAGGCTTCAGTAATACACTCAAGTGTTCTCAAGTTCCTTCTTGCTCCCCGTTTAATGTCTTTAGCTTACCGGTGGGGGCAGAGGGCACCCACCACACCTGCTCTTCTGCTTCCTTGGCCTCTCCAACTGTTGCCTTGCCTAGACATCCTCAGATTTCTCTGTCAGGGTTCTCTCCACACTTACCTCAAGAATCCCAAAGCCTCAGTTTTCCCTGTCTGACAGTTCTGACTTTATAGAAGGATACTAAAAGCTACATTTCCCAAGTTGGCTTTTACAATTGGATTGGTGATGAGTGGAAATCGAAACTTTAGGCTTCTGGGTGGAGAATGGAAACTGAAACTATTCTTCAGGCATAAAAGGCAGCCTGGGTGGCTTGGAAGCTTCCTCTTTGAGGAGGTAGCAGAGCCCAGGTCTCCCTGGAGCATCCATCCTCTCTCTCCATTGTGCTTTCTGGGTTCCTGCAGAGCAGTCCTGCCGCTCTCAGCTTACAGTAGGTCCGGGTTCCAGGTCTGGGGGTTTGGGTTTCATGGTGGCGGGGTGGTGTGGGGTGGGATGGAGACATGATTCTGGGAAGGCCAGGGGCTGGCAGCTCTTGCCAAGGTTAGCTGTGTCAGGAAGGAGGGGATGCTGGATGCTGAAGGGGACAGAACTAGGACCCGCCTACCCAGAAGCCAGAGCTGGGCAGACAGTGGTGAGCTAGGAGGGAAGAAGAAGACATGAGGCCCAGGGTCTTGAGCTCTCTTTGTCAAAATGGGGATCTTGGCAAGGAATGAATAAGTAGGAAGTTGTTTTGTTTTGTTTTTTGGTGTTTTGAGACATGGTTTCTTTTTGTAACTTTGATGACTATCCTGGAACTTGTTCTGTAGACCAGGAGAGCCTTGAACTCACAGAGATTCTTTTGCCTCTGCCTCCTGAGGCTGAGGACTGGGGTTAAAAGGTCTGCACCACCATCACCCGGCTCTCCACACCTCTTCTGTCAGCAGCTCCAACATTCTGTTCCAATACTCACGATTTCCTTTACTTTTCTGCATCTCTTCCTCTCCCCTCCCTTCCTCTCTTCTCCTCATTCTCCCCCATTTTCTTCCTCTTATTATTCTATTCAAGATTTCTCCAAGCATAGTACAAATATAATCGTGACAATGCTGAGTTTAGATGATATGTCTTTTGAATTTCTTCTCTGCCACTATAATTTATAGGACCAGAGTTACATGTGTAGTGTCCTGTAGGCACCTCCAATTCTTGTTGTGTCATTAATATGTCTCTGTTCTCTTCATGACCTGTAAATTGTCATTATGGCTACAGTTCTGATCAAATTCTGATTTTCTGAGGGAGAAAGGGTGGATAAGTTATTCACATCCGTCTGGGAGCAGACATTGGCCTCTATATGTGTTCTACTGTTATCAGGATCTGTTCCTGCCCTGGGAGTTGTAAAATGGAGGCACACTACTGATTCTCCTCCCCTCCCCCACCCCCGCAATTTATTAGCTGGGTCGCATCTAGGGAAGAGACTGTCCCTTAGAGTGCTTAGTGAGTTGATGATATAATCCTTTTCAGGAAGAGAGCTGAACAACTTAGTTTTAGAAATTGATTTTGATACATTATCTTTAGAGACTGTCTCTACTTTGTGAAGGAGAAGGCACTTAGCATCCTTCCTCCCTTTGCTTTTAGCGACCTTTAACAATCTTCTCAATTTGGTTGCTCTCTCTACAGTAAATCAAGATCTAGGATGTTTTGAAGGATTTTGTGACGATTCTTGTGCTTTGTTTCCAGAGTGAGTTAAAAGTGAAAAACCAGTATATAGTTTTTAGATTTTTTTTTAAAATCGTGTGCATGGTGTGTGTGTGTGTGTGTGTGTGTGTGTGTGTGTGTGTGTGTGTGTGCATGGTATGTGTGTGTATGTGTGTGCATGCGTGTGGTGTGTGTGGTGTGTGTGGTATATGGAAATGTGCATGTTAGTGCAAATGTCAGAGGCATTGGATCCTCTGGAACTGGAGTTACAGGCACTTGTCAGCATCTGTACTGAGGAACAAAGCTCTACAACAGCAGTGCACAATCTTGATTATCGTGTCATCTGTCTTTTTTCTAGCCACATACTTACATATATTTTTTAAAGGCACAGTGTTCCTGTGGAGATCAGGGGACAACTTGCAGGACTTTGTTCTCTTCCTGTATCCTGCATGTTTCGCGGATTGAGCACAGGTCATCAGGTTGTGTTTCAGGCATGCCCCTTCACCCACTATACAATTATTATTGGCCCAATTATGGAAATATTATTCATTATAGATGCAATCTTCTTCTTTGACTGGAAAATGGAGTTTATATCTTTGTGGCTACCACCGGAAATAGACTTGCTGCATTTAAACTACGTGCATAGCTCCACTGAATCTTTTATCTTGTATGTTTTTTTCTGAGTATTATTTTGTCCATTTCCATACTTCCTTTAAAAAATTATAATTCAAGATATGAAGTTGATGAAATTTCTTAGTTTTTAATTACAAATTATATCATTTCGCATTCTCAATGAACTTAAAGGCAACATTGATGCAGAATTATGGCTTTATAACATTTTCTTTAAAAATTAGAAAATGCATTTTTTTCTCATTAAAATATCCACCAATATTGCTTACTTTTATTCTCTTGAGTGGCCTACCAGGCACACGTAAAACAAATATTTTTATTCCTGTTTATACAAATATATACACATTTGTTTTTTCAAGATAGAGTTTCTCTGTAGCTTTGGAGCCTTCCTAGAACTAGCTCTTATGAACCAGGCTGGCCTCAAACTTGCAGAGATCTGTCTACCTCTGCCTACCTTGTGCTGGGTTTTAAAGGCATATACTACTGCTACCTCGCTACCTGTTCATATATTTTTATAGGTTGATACATAGAGAAAGTAAATAAATTGTGTAACTTAAAGCAGTATAGTATGTTTGTCAATAAGACAAACCTGGGGCTGGAGAGATGGCTTAGATGTTAAAAACACTGCTTGTCCTTCCAGAGGACCTAAGTTCAATTACCAGGTAACCACCTGGTGGCTCACAACCATCTGTAATAAGATCTGGTGCCCTCCAGGGACCCCTGACTGCTCTTTGGGTTGGAGAGGGAGGGGGAGAGGAGCAGGGAAGGGTAAGAGCAACAGGAGGCAGAGGCAGAGGCGGGGAGGAGGCAGAAATTTTTAATAAAAAATAAATAAAAATAAAAAAAAGATCTGGTGCCCTCTTCTGATCTGTATGTATGCAGAACATTATATACATAATTAAATAATTTTTTAAAAGAAAAAAAAGAGACTTAAACCTAGGTGTTCTATCAGCAATATGGTTATCTTTGTCAACTTCATTTTTGTTGTTGTTTTTTGTTTTAATTTTTCTTGTTATTTTGTTGGTTGTTTGTCTTTTTTCCTCAATACTTAAAGAAGCTTTCCATCTGATTGTTTTAAAGCTCTGTTCTAACAATGAATATTTCTTTGGAACTACATAATTGATCAATTTTCTTTCCATCCACTTTAATTTCTAATCTGACATTTGTTTTCTTAGGATTTTCCTCTATTTTTATGTCTGTTTTTCACTTCTATCTAAATTTTCCATATTTTATTCCTCAGATGATTAACTCTGGGGATGGCCACTTTCATGTTTCTTTTATTGGAGATTCTTTTGTATCCCATGTTGTAGAAGAGAACATACACCTGCATGTTACTGGCAGCTTGCCATGTACAAATTACTGTTAAAGTCTTGAATGGTGTGAGTGAACGCTCTAGCCCAGGTAATTCCTGAAGGAGTACAGGGTTGATTCTTGTAGACACTAACTAGATTCAGTGTTCCAAGAGGGTCTGTAGTAGTGGGGCTGGAGTGAGCTCTGAGATGACTTTCTGCCTTGGACTGAGGTCTGTATCTATGAGGCCTGCTGGCTGGAGATGACATATAAATCAGTTTTCTTTTAGGGTGATAAGCAGCTGCATTTCCTATCACCAGCTCAGCACACTGCAGAGATATACGTGTTTATGTACACAGAAATCCCATAAAACACAAATCCAGAAGCCATATTACATATGCTAAGGACCTGTACGATAGGAAATAAAATGCTCTGACACAACACCGTGAGACAAAGAGCCCCAAAGATGACTTGAGTTTCTGTTGGCTGTCTACTGCTGGATATGAGGCTTAGCCTTAAGAATGGATTGTCTCCCCACTTGACTCCCTTGAAGAAAATTAATATTTCATTTGCAAGTTACTACCTATTAGGAGTTGCTTTGAGGTTAGGGATGGGGACCTGTGTTCTCTTCTTTCAGCTCTATGACCCCATCTGGTGCTGACTCATGCAGGCCCTTTTGCACTCTGCCACAGTCTCTGAGTTTATGTTTGCACGAATCGTGTTGTGTGTAGAAGGCCTTGGCTCCTTGGTGTCCTCTGTCCCCTCTGACTCTTACACTCTTTAAATGTTTCTTAGTCATTTGAGTTTCTGCTTTTTGTAAATTTTGTTTAGATCTGTCATCATATTTAATTTTTGTTCTTTGTTTTCTTGATGGTCAGTATGTTTTGTGTCTCTATGAAATTGAATATTAACTCTCTAGTGAAGGTGTAAAAAACATTTTTCCATTCTGTAGGCCTCATCTTTGTTTTAATGGTGGTGTACTTTGCCCAAAAGAAACCTTTCAGTTTCATGAGGTTCCATTTATTAATTGTTGTTCTTAATTTCTGTGTTATCAGTATTTTGTCTTCATGTGCCAATGAGCTTAAGACTATTCCTTATGTTCTCTCTATCAGATTCAGGTTGTCTGGCCTTATGTTGAGCTAAACTTTGATCCATTTGTATTGAGTTTTGTGTATGGAACTATTTGGATTCTTCATCATGCAGCCATACAATTTAACCAGCATTATTTGTTGAAGATACATATTTATTTATTTATTTTTTTGATTTCAGCCCTGATTTTGATGCCAATTTCTGTCTTTTTGTTAGTAATTGCGACCACTGATTTTGAGAATTATAAGTGATTTATGTATATTTATTCCAGTTACTTTGTTGTTGTGGTGTGGGTTTTATTTTAATTTTCTTTTCTGTTCTTAGTTTGTTTTTTTTTTGTTATTGTTGTTTTGTTTTTGAGACAGGGTTTCTCTGTGGCTTTGGAGCCTGACCTGGAACTAACTCTCTCAGACAAGGCTGGGCTCGAACTCACATAGATCTGCCCTCCTCTGCCTCCCACGTGCTGGGATTGAAGGCTTATGCCACCACCGCCAGGCATTTTAATTTTCTCCTTCTTTTGATATTATGTTATTTATTCTTTATATTTTCTTGAATATAGTTAGTCTTTTTAGGTTAAATTTTTCCTTCTAGACCCTTTTTAGGTCTGACTCTGTAGATAGATATTCTTAAAATTTTTTTTTTTTCCCTGGAATGTCGGTCTTCATGCATTGTGACTGAATGTTTTGCTGAGTGAAGTCTGGGCTGGCATCTGTGGTGTCTTAGAGTTTGTAGACCATCTGTCCAGGCCCCTCTCCCTGGAAGAGTCCTCAATGAGAAGTTAGGCATTGTTCTAATAGGTCTGTCGTTATCTTTATTTGGTCTTTTACCCTTTCAACTTTTAATTTTCTTTCTTAGTTCTGCATGTTTAGTGTTTTGATTATGTGACATGGAAAATTTCTTTCTTGGTTCAGTCAATTTGTTGTTCTGTAAGCTTCTTGTACCTTGATAGGGACTTCTTTTTTTAGGTTGGGGAAATTTTCTTCTATGATTTTGTTGTTAGTATTGTCTGTAGCACTGACCTGGAAGGCCACTTCTTCCTCTGTTCCTATAGTTCATGTATTTTGAGTTTTTATAGTGTTCCAGATTTCTGGATGTTTTATGCCTAGATTCTTCTAGATTTAGCATTTCTTCCACCAAGTACACATTTCTTCTGTCTTGAATTCAAAGAGAAATTCTTTTCCATCTCTTGCATTCTGTCAGCGAAGCTTGCCTCTGAGGTTCCTCTTTGAGCTCCTAAATCTCTTAGTTCCCTTTTTTTTTTTTTAGTTTGGGTTTCCTTATTGATTCTATTTCCACTTGCATGTCTTGATTTGTTTTCTCCATTTTCTTTTACTGTCTATGTTTTCATAGATTTCTTTAATCAATCTACTCATTTCCTCTTTAAGGACATCTAACATATTCTATAGACCTATTTTTAAGTCCTTGACTTGTGCTTCTGCTATATGGCATTTCTCAGGACCTATTCTAGTAGGGTTGTTAGACTCTAGTAGAGACATATTGTCCTTGCTGTTATTGATTGTGCTTTTACACTGGCTTCTAGGCCAGTTTTGGGTGACTTTAATTCTAGCTACTGATATGTGGTCCTGTCTTGTTTGGGTGGTTGTTCCATTCCTTGCATCCTGTCGCCCTCTCCAGGTGGAGGCTGTGTGTTGCCTGATAAGAAATTCTGAGATCCTGCCTTGTGTGGCCACTGGAGGTTCAAGCTGGTATGGGTTTCTTGGTTTTGTAAACTGACACTTATGGATGAAAATGAGCTGGGGAATGGGTTAGTGAAGTCCACAGGTGGAGGAAAGCAGGGTATGCCACGCAGATCTGCTCAGTGCTCTGGGAATGAGGGCAGCGCGGGAGACAGGCAGCATCCTGCAGTCTGCTACAGAGCTGGGGCTGAGACTGGGGAATTTGATTTGGAGCAAAGAAATGAGAGCGAAGGTCTGAAGATCTCATAGCTGCTTCCCTGGCCAGCATAGCTGTATATAGTATTTTAAAAAATCAATATCCTGATGCTACAGGTCAGGGCCCAACAGTGAGCTTCCTGCCCATCTTGTACTTGTACTGGATACCCTTTTACTTTCTTTTCTTTGGTCCAGAAAAGAGTTTGCTCTTTCCTCCAGGTCTTCAGAGGACCTACAGGGTTAACACAAAAAAAATTTGTTTCTCTGGGTATTTCTTTCCCTTCTCCCCTGTACAAAGTCGTCAGAATCTTTGCTATCTTGGCCTGTTCTTGCAGGAGTGAAACATTCTACAGCTCTCAGAGTCATGTGAGACCCAGGGGAAGAAAATATGTTAGAATCTTAAAACCCAGAAGCTCTTCATAGGGACAGCTTACAGCTGTGGCGTGCTGCTGACTGTGGGTTATCATTAATTTGTTGCATTATGTTCTAAGTGAGATTTGGATTCTCTTCTTTCTCAAAACATTTGGTAAATTTGCTTGTTATGATGTTCTTTCTCATGAGCACATAAAATAAAAAAAAGTCAGTAAGTAGAAGAGAGTAGGATGGATGTGAAGAGGGTGCATTTTTCACTAAAATGATAGCTCAATATAAAAGAGGATTTCTTTAAAAATCAATAAGGATTTTGTCACAGAGGAAAATGCCATTTTGCTTTTGGGTAAAGACTAGAGTATCCCAAGATGGAATAGAAGAGCTGAGGGCAATATCGGGACTTTCTCTTGACTTCACAGGAGAACCAACAAAGTCACAAAGACTTTGTGGAGGATGAAATTCCTAAAGTCAAATTTTGGTTCCTTTTTATAAAACTTGAAACCAGTCCTTTTTTAAAAGTTAGGTTAAGTTATTGATCTTCTCTGCTAAGAAGACATTTAAAAAATCAGATTTTATGGTTAATCAAGATGATCATGTTTTTGTTGTCAGACATTTTAGGAAAGTGACATTAAAAAAGTCAAGTTTATTTCAGTATCTGTTTTTAAAATCTTTTAAATGTGGCCAATGAAGTGACTCAGCAGATAAGGGCACTAGCTGCCAAGTGTGAGAACCTGAGCTCCATATCAAGATCCACTTGGTGGGAGGGGCTAGCTGACTCCTGACATTGTCCTCTGACCTCCACATTTGTCTATAGACATATGTGCACATGCTCAAAACAAAGAACTAAAACTCAATATCTTTTAAATGCAACTTTATAGACAACGATTTTAGTTTGATTCTCAGAAAAGACAACTACATTGCTTTTTCAGTTACTAAGCTCCCTGCAGAACCCTAATGGCTGATCTAAGTCTTTTGTCATTCAGTTTTGGTCATCCCCACATATAAATAAATAAATAAATAAATAAATGAATAAATGAATAAATGAATGAATAAATGAATAAATAAATAAATAAATCTGCACCTAAACAAACAACAAACAAGCAAGTATATTCTAGTATGTATTTCTTTTCCAAATCAGTTTTTACAAAATGCTTCACCCTATTGGTTTATTTTGTATTCTTCTTTTCAATCTTTGAAATAGCTGTCTGTTGACTTTCCATAGAAGTCCTCCCCCTGTGTGGAGAACCTTAGGACAGAGAGAATTAAACTTGGGATCTCAGTCCTGGTGGATAGCCAAAGCCATCCATGCTTTTTAGTTGTTAAAATTTGAAAAACAGAAAAGGGATTTTGTTGGTACTGACTTCTCAACATTTGTCAGAATCTTCCCCCTACTGCCAAAGTGGTATTAGGTCAGACAAACCAGGACTGATGTCATCACAGTATCATGGACAGTGGGAATGAAACTATCAGATGGTCAATCAACAATGTCTTTAGGGAAAATTGTCCATAGGCAAGAACAGGGGTACAGGGATTGTCAGAATCCAAATTTTTAACCACTTTGACCTTGGCAGGAGAAGAGTAACGAGTTTTCACAAGAATTAGTTTCAATTCTTATTATAAGGTCACAAGTCAAGATAGTTTGTAATATTTCTTCTCTGAGAGAGAGAGAGAGAGAGAGAGAGAGAGAGAGAGAGAGAGAGAGAGAGAGAGAGAGAGAGAGACTTTTCACTTTCTTTCAAACTTTTATCCACTGGCTTCTAGTACTTAAAGCCATCAGGGAAGTTTTTCTGCTACTGTTGACACACTCAATAGGCCATGCCATCATGGTTGAATTAGTTTCCTCTGGATCCCTACCAGGAAGTGAGGACCTGCTTTGGATACACTTGAGTACACTGTGGGCAGCTATGGCATGTGGTGATGAGTGATGCTCCATAAGGCTCTGCAAACATCCAGTAACTGAGTGAGTTAAGAGACCATGCTTGCACTCCTGACCAAGTGATTCTTAGGGATCCTGGGCCACAGCCATCCCTTCTTTCTTCAGATTTAATCATTTTCCCAGACACAAGTTCTCAGCATTTTAATATTTGGTGTCAGTGTTTGGCTCACTACCATATGTTCCTATTTTGCTATTATGGGATAGAAATCTCTGTCTTCTGAATTAATGGTCCATCTCCCTCTTTCTTTCTATATAACTGTGTATTTATGTAGCTCTTGTCTATCTATCTAGCTACATAATACAATCTACTTATTAACAGAAGTAGACCCACTCTACAACAGATATCTGAGCATTTGACTACGCCTCTGAAATATTTCTTTCTATGTCATTTTTGCAGTCTCCTCTTTCCTGCAATTTATTATTAGTAATCCTCAGAATTAGTGTTTAGTTCCATTCACATCACATTCATGATGCTGTTGTCTCTGTGTGTCCAAGCAAGGTTTTTGTTCCAGTGACTAGTCTTTATAATTAATAAGCAAATGACATATATATATATATTCTAATATGGTTGAGACCTTGCACTTGACTCCTAGCCTTCCATATTTAACAATCTACATTACATGGCCTGTGGTAAGTTGCAAAACCAGTCAAATTTAGGTGAACCACGCAAGAGTTCATAACCTTTGCTTGACTTGTGTTCTTATATTAAGATTCTGGCATCAGAGAATGGCCTAATAATCCACTGTGTGACATGAATTGCAATGTGTGTGTGTGTGTGTGTCATCGCATGTGTGATGCATGGATTTTCATGAGTGTATCTATGTGCCATTGTACATTCATTTGGAGGACCAAGGAGGCTATGGAGTGTTTGCTGCTGTTAATCTTCTTTTTTATTTCCTAGAGACAGGATCTACCACTAAACTAGGAGCCTGTTATTTTGCCTAGACTCACTAGTCAGTGGGCTCCTGGTGGCTGCCTGTCTCCATTCCCTAATGCTAATTGTAGAAATATGCAGCCAGGTCTGGGTTTTTATATGGGTGCTGGAGATTTGAGCTCAGTTCCTCGTGTTTCATAACAAGCACTTTTACAGTGCAAACATCTGTCATCTCTGAATTAGAATCCTCATAATCTCCCTTGACAGCCCACGCCTCTGCTCTTCTCTGTCCACATTGTGTTTATTGTCAAATGATGTCATACTTACCTTTAACATCCATCAAATAAACTCATGCCTTTCCAGACTTCTCACCTTAAACTCGCATTAGACTGTAATTTTATCAAGTTGCCACCATTGCTTTGCCCAGCTTTCTCTCTCTCTCTCTCTCTCTCTCTCTCTCTCTCTCTCTCTCTCTCTCTCTCTCTCTCTCTCTCTCTCTCTGCTGTCAAGAACTTGACTCCCATTGTTCTTGCACAGGGCAGGGAACCCTGATTGCTCTCCGGGCTGAGGCTTGATCGGGGGAGGGGGAGGGAAATGGGAGGCTGTGGGTGAGGAGGAAGAAATCTTTAATAAATATTAATAATAATAACAGAACTTGACTCCCACTGATGTACAGTGCTGGAGTAATCTTGCCAAGATGCAAAGCCGTCACATCTCCTTAAAATCCTTAGTGACTAACTATGCCACGTGCTTGAGGGACCTGCATGCTTCTCACACCCTCTCTCATCATCAAACACCGTCTCCCACTCTCCACTCCAGCCTCCTGGTTCCTGAAGGAACCTGGTTCCACCTTCATCCCTTCGTGACACAGGCCATTGCATGTTACATGTGATGATGTGCTGCTCATCTCTGTCTGGACACTCACCTTCCTCCATTCTGTTTAATTCTTTAGAACTTTTCTTGGGCATTGCTTCTTTAGCGAATGTCTCATTTCTTTGACTTGGTCGCATTAATGATTTTCTACTGTATATGCAATGATATATGATTCATGGTTGACTTCTTGACTTTTATTCCCTGAGAACAGACCACATGTTGATTGTACTCATTCTTGTGCCCCTGCTACTCAATGTTTTGTTGGAAAGACAGTCTTTCAGGACATTTCTGCTGACAGGAAAGTTGATCAGTTTTTCTCTTTCTTTGCAGATTTGCCATCTCATTAATAAAGACCATTTAGAGGAGACAGAGTAAAGGATATTTCCATTATTAATATTTCTCCATTCAGGTTGGAGAGACAGCAGCAAGAATGGGTAATTTTCATTTCAAAATACTATTTATAGCATTATAAAATATATGCTTCACAGATTAAACAGTTAAAATAGTTACATTACTGTTTCTTATTTCTCAAATTATATATAATAACCCTGAGCTCCCTTAAAAAGACTGACTGAAAACAATTCCTCTTATTTCCCTTTTTAGAAGAACATTACACAGGAATTTTAGAGAAAATGTCACAATTAATCCTGGAAAATATGCCAAAGGCTCAGTAAGTATTTTTGTGGTAATCAAGAGTTTTGAAATAATGTGCAATATTCCCCTTCCCTCTAGAGTTATTTGACTTTATATGGTAATGTTGATGTTTACCTGCATCTGTGTGTGTATGTGTGTGTGTGTGTGTGTGACAGAGAGAGAGAGAGAGAGAGAGAGAGAGAGAGAGAGAGAGAGAATGTACATACATACATGATAGAACTATATGTAATTACATGCAAATATGTATTCAGTCCTTTAGGTTGTTAATGTCAATGAGATAATAACAACTGTACTGTTTGTGGGTATTATGTCATCCATATGAGCTTTATTCCAACGCTTTTCTTTTTTAGCTATTCCAGTTTATTCAATGATTTTGTTGAATCTGAGTTTTTTCTGATTGATGGAGACTCCTTGCTTATCACGTGTGTATTTGAGAAGTCGCTTAAGCCGGGGCAGAGTCTCCACTTCTTCTACCTGGTTGAGCGCTACCTGCTGGATGTCATTAGCAAAGGAGGACATTTTGCCATAGTTTTCTTCAAGGTAACACAGACCACCTGAGCTTTGTATCTTCTGAAGACTGAAAACAGAGTTCATTTAAATGATTAGTTAGATATGAGGAATCTTGTCCCTGTAGCTGGCCTTGAACTCATGATGCCCTTGCTTCTGCTTCCCAAGTAAAAGGATTTCAGGTGTGCGCTACTACCCCTTGCTATAATTAAAAGTGTTTTTATAAGATTGTATAAATCTTTTCACGAGTGACTGCAGGGCAAAATACATTTTTAAAAGTTCAGAAAATGAGATGGAGCCTATGGCAATGAGGTTCCAAGTTGGAAGCCCACCTGAGCCTCACTTAGTGATTTTATGAATAGTTTAGCCAACCTGGGAAGACCCTTAAAAAAAATCTAGAATTGCAATTCAGTGATAGAAGACTTGCCTAATGTGTGCAAGGCTGTGGGCTCGACATCCAGGACAAAAATAAACAAAACAAAATAAAACAAATAAAAAGAAAAACACTTTAAAGGGAAGAGGAGAACAAAGCAAATGCCTAGCATTGCAGTGTTCTAGAATGAGCACAGTTAGATTGTTTGTAATGTGTAGTGATGGGAAACTTAGTGGACAGAGTCACAAAAAGTTAGTGAATTTCTGAACAGTGGCCCCACTGACATCAGTTCTACTTCTCCAACTCTGAGAACTACTTTGCCTTCAAAACTCAGCAGGCCACTTATTTGAATACATTGTTAGGTGTATCTGAGCCCACGTGAACTCATTAACCTTATTTTACTGTTGTGTGCTTTGTTATAGATAATGCTGAGTGAATATCATATTTGGTATAATTAATAAAATTTAGTTAATTTCAATTACAGGTATATCTACTGCTACCATATCTTCCTATTCCTATATTCAGGGCAGCTGATGGTATACTCAGGGACTCTCGTGTGGATGTTCAATCAGTTTGCAGCTCACGATACTGCATATTTTCGAGCATTGCTGACCAGCACCATTTCATTCAAGGAAGCAGGGTTTTGCTCTACGTTTACAATTCTTTCACAGATTTTGATCTACTAAGAAAAACCCTTGTTGTTTAAGAAATGTCACTGTATCTAGAATTATTCTTTAGAATAACATGTTCCCCTTCAGGTCCCAATTCCAGAAAATTTATAATTACAAATTATTATTTTCATAGTTATTTTTGTCCTTTGTCTTCTTGACATGAGGTTGGACAGGAGAATGATTAAAAGACTGGAAGACAAAGAGTAATGAACTCTGGGTACTCTTAGGTTTAAAATGTGACTTATAGCATACATTTGTGATACAGAAAAATTCCAGGGTCAATTTACTGACTAAAGGACATTTAAAAAAATACAAACCTAAAAATTCTATACCGTGTTCCTTCAATGACCTTAATGATATATAATAACTGCCTGAACTATCAAAACACTTGTTAAATAATGTCCTTTGTCTCCTCCTCATAGGATGCTGAATATGCATACTTTAGTGTTCCTGGACTTCTTACACTGAGAACTGCTTTAATTACGCACCTTCAGAAGAATACTGCCATTGATGTTTGGACTGAATTTTCTGGATGCTTGTCAGAAGAGTGGAGTATTACCTTAAGTCAGAGTTGCCCTTATTTCTTGATTCTTGCTGATGAGGGCCTGAACGACCAACAGACACACCTTTTCAACTTTTTAGTCATTCAATCTTGGGCAGCAAAGGTCAACATCGCACTCTTCTCAGGACAAACATCTGGCATCATCCGTCTTTATGCATATTTTATGCAAAGCTCACATGAAGAGCAGCTGTTTTTAAAACAGGTAATGTTTATTTAAAGACAATGTTTTAGAATTTTATAAACATTTCTAAATTAATTTAGAAATTGAGGCTCAGTGGTTAATGCTTGCTAGTTTTGTACCCATGTCGTGTAGTTCGTAACTGCTTATACCTACAGCTCCAAAGGGATTTGACACCTCTGGCCTCTATGTATACTGTGCTTACATGCATATACCTACATATATACATGCATGAATACAGATACATATACATACACACAAAACTAAAAACTAAAACTAAAAATAAAATAATTCTTTAAAAATAGCTATCTTGATTCAATATTGACTCTTCCCATAATATAGAAACTATTATAGATTTAACAGGTATAATAGTTATTAACAATTACAAATTATTTATATTTAACATTCACAAAAGTCTCATGAGGCACGCTTAAGAATCATCTATAGCCTGTTGGTGGTGACTCATGCCATTAAACACAGCACTCGGGAGTCAGAGGCAGGTGGATCTCTGTGAGTTTGAGATCAAACTGGTCTACAAGAGCTAGTTTCAGAATATGCTCCAAAGCTACAGAGAAGCCCTATCTCACCCCCTGCCAAAAGAATCATCTATATTTAAAGACAATGAAATGGATGCTTGAATATGTAGCCTGTTCAAAAATACCAGCAATGAGTTGTAAAAATTTATAAGAAGTGCTACCCTGTCCCTTCTGTTCTCAAACACTGTGTGGTGTGTGAAATCCAAGTTATTGAAGGCCAGAAAGACATGAAATTGGAGTCTAAGGTATGTCTCTAATGAGGAGATCCACTAGTGAAATGATACATTATATGGTTGCCTTTAATTAGAACACACTGGAGCAAGATAAAGAAAAAAAAAGAAAGTGATGGATTTATGTCTTCATAACAATTGCAGCCAATAACTCACTGGCTTTCCAAACAATCAGAATTCAAATTTCGTGATGGTTTTATTTTACCTATATTGGTATATTTGATAACTAATTTGTTGAAAGTTTCAAAGTAAAGCATGTTTACTAACTTTAAATATAGTTTGCTTATTTTTCACTAGGTAAGGTGAGTTCTGTATATGAATACCATTCCATAGCTCAAAAAAGTAGGTTTAGAACCAATTAGCATATGTGCCTCTTTGAGAATTGCATCATGTTCATTATCACACATTTGCATATATGCAAATAGATTTATTTTGCTTTGTTAGGATTCTTATCACTAAAGTGTTCCTAACTCTGAATGCCAGCTGTGAGCAGAAGCAGGCTTGGGCTTTATTTTTACATTCAGAGCAAATACTAAATATTGAGTTTATGTTATGATTCCTTTTTCTTTATGTGGACTGTGTCCCACTTTGTAGCTCAGGCTGGTCTGGAACTCACAAAGCTACAGTTCCTCTGCATCCCTGGGTGCCGGGATTAAATGCATGAGCTACAACTAGTCCAAGTTTATAGCATTCTGTTGATAGCAGTTTCTGAACCTGAGAACCCTTACAAATATTCTTCCTAGAACAAATTTTAGTGCAGAATTTTATTTATAAAATAATTTTTGCTCCAATTTACTAAAATTCACCTTAAAGAAATGTTTTTACATTAACTGATTTGAGGAGTACTTAGAATTTAAAATACAATGGAATATCGCTTATGACTCCATTTGTAGACTACTGGAAATGGCATTGAAACTGTTGGCAATGACTGTTTCCAGCAACGTAGATGCCCAGGGGGAGAGGATTCTAATCTCTCCTTACGTGCTTGGTTGAAACGTGTCATAGTGAAACACACTGAATTTATATCATTTGTATCCTTAAGGAACTGCTAAAATCAGGTGATATATTGCTAGATGGGATAACCTGGAAGGGTTTCCAAGTCTTCGATCACAGCAGGGTAGATTGTAAACTCAGGACTGCATTGTAATGTGACTATTTCTTCAATTTCTAGGTTCTGTAGATGAAAAACAATGATGTATTTGTGAAAATTTATCATATTTTGTTTTTCAGTTTGAGAACGACATTATGATTGGTTACAAAACCCTGATTCAACAGTTGGAAAAATATAGAGACCTAGATTTAACAACTCTATTTGGAGATTTGGCATTCAAGAATATGGTGGAAAAGGTAATAGAACTTAAAAAAACACTTTTTAATTGAACTTTATTTTTATAAAAGTGTGTGTGTGTATGTGTGTGGGGGGGGGGGTATGAGTACAACCCTTCGTATCACTTCTAAGGTTTTACCTTGTTTTAGACCAGCAAATTTCTATTATTTCTCTAGTCTAATGGATATAGTAACAAGTCTTTTGTAGCAGTGGAGAGTGGGAGAGATACTAGACATCTTTCCCTTATTTCTTTCTGGTTTGAGAAGAAATGTTTCTATTTCTTCCTGTTAAGTAGGACTCAGATAAAGACGTGTCTAGACTCTGATGTAAAGAGGATGACCCTGAGCTTTTCCTATTGTTTAGACCATGAATACAGTAGTGTAAATATACCACAGTACTGTTGTTTTGACCCTAGTATTATTAATGTCATATTGCATTTGCACATATTCTAATATTGCATTCCTGGTATCCATATACTCCATCATGCTGTATGGTTTTGTTAATATGGTCTTGGGTTCTGTTTGCTCTATTTTCTGTTGAATTTTTGCCTTGGTTGGCATCAGTGATACTTTAATGTAATTTCAGTCTTTTTACTCTCTTATATTTATTTGAAGCATTTTATGTGCTTCACAGAAGAGAATGTTCAGACTTTCTTTTTAGTATTTGACATACGGTCTAAAGCAGAGGAATTATCCAATCTTTGATAATTTCGTAAAATTTTCTGCCTGAAACTTGGCACATGTCCGTCGGCATGGTTTCTTAGTTGCTTTACCTATGTCATGACTATTGGTGTACTTAGGCCAACTAATACTACAAGACACAAATCTCCAATTCGTTCCGGGAAAGTAACAATTCAGTTTTTCTAGTTTGTTTCATTAAAATTTCTAAAGTAGAACTTCAAAAACCTTTGAAGTGGGTTTCTGTCTCAGTGTCTCTTGTTTTGTATGTCTGTGATTTCTCTTATTTGTTTAATAATGTTTGTCTAATTGCAGCTTGAGTTTGGAAATATTGACTAGATATATAAAATTTTATTCTCTTAGGCTATGATTTCATCTTTTACTTTTTTATTTTCTTGTTTCTTTTTATCTACTTTTTTAGAAGAGCATTTAATTGATCTATTTTTTCACGTTTGGTATTAAACATTGTTTAGTGTTATATGTTTTTCTCTGAATACTGCTTTCATTACATGACAAAGATTTTGATATAGAGACAACAATTTTCAATGTATTTCTTAGACTATCATTTTAAGTGATTTTATTATAATTTTAAGTGATGATCTTAACCACCATCCATAACTCCAATTATAGGAGATCCCACCCCCTTTTTTGACATCTGTGAGCACCAAGCATATATGAGGAACAATCATATGTTCAGACAATACACTCATACATTAAAGTAAAATGAATAATTTTAAAGAAACGAGAAAATTAAAGTTTCAGTTTAAAGATTACTTTTAAAAATAGCGTTTACATATCTATGGCAGATTCAGTATTTTCTATGATGGCTCTAATTCACTCTTTAATAAAATCAATCCTTTGTCTTTCTCATAATATTCATAATAGAATATCTCTTTGGCCTCTACATGTCTTGAGGCATCACAAGTGTGGTGGGAACTTGATAAATGCTCCAGATGGAATACATTATTTCCCCTTTAAACATTTCATCACTGTTGTTCCTAGTACGACTATTTTCTTTGTTAACTGATGCAGAACAGGAGATTTTGTGCAAAATAACTATAAAAGCACACAATACTTTCAGAAAGTTGATTGACATGATATATGTTGCTTCTAATCATGTATATTAACCACAAAATTATATATGCATGTATTTTAAGAAAATACAAGATAGGGATTTGAAGAGTTACAAGTATTATTTTTATAAATATATGGTATTTCTTGAATGCTGAGCATTTAATTGTTTGAAGATTTTCTTTTCCAAATAATTCTATGATGAATGCCTTGGTGCACACATCTTTGGGCAAATATTGGATTTTTTTTTAGGTTAGATCTTTAGAACTTGAATGAAAAGTATCAATATACTGAATGACAAATGTATTGTCATATGCCTTTGCCCATTTGTAACTTCATTAGCAGAGTATTAGGACTGACACCCCATGATTTCTGGTGCTGACTGTTACTAAAGTAGTAAAAGAAAAAAAAAGCACATTGATATCATCAATGAAAAAATGCAGTTTTAATATTACTGAAGAATGTAAACATTTTTCATTTTCTCATATTTGCATTTCATTAGAGAATTAGCATTTTAAGTCATGAATTTCCTTGTGGATTTACCACTTTTTATGCATGTATTTGTTAAGAATTTTCACAAAATTTTTTGAAATAATTTTACAACTCAAAATTTGTGTTCATAATGATTTTAGTGGAAATAGTTACAGTTTCCATATGTTCATATGGACTCATTTCTTACTATGTAAGTGCCTATGGATAAATACAGTTCTCTAATTGTCATGACATGCTATAATTCTCTGTGGTAACAGGCTTGTGAGACGATGTCTCTACTCAAGCAACTCTGGCCAGAAGGCTCTGACATCCGGCGAGCCCTTTGTGTCACTTCATGCTCCCTCTTCTTGGAAATGTACCACAGCTTCTTAGAGAACAGAGAGAAGAAAGCCTCGGAGCAGACGTGCGAAGACAGACAGGTGTGGCTGCTGCACTGGGATGCACTTGTGCTTTCTTATTTTATTGTTTTCACCAACCATTTCCCCATGGAGAAAATGGGTTCTCTCTTGTTTATATGAACAGTAGAAATAGGAGAATCCCTGCAATTCATGTCACAAAGGAATACGCTGTTCCATGACTTAGTGTGTTACCTACAGGTGCTTCACATAGGACATATGTGGACTTCATCACCCACAGACAGGCAAAGGAAGAAACAACCTGCTATGCTACTGTGCTTTGGGCTTTTCTGTGCACAGTTCACGAAATGCTCAGAAAAGAATTGTTATTTCTATTCCACTATTAGAGCACAGACTTTCAGTTTTTGCCAGTAACAGTCCTCCAACCCAAGGTGCTAAATAGTATTGTAGTTTGGATTAAGGTTTATCATGTGCAAATTTCTCAGTGATTTTGAAAGATAGACTCACACAGTGGTATCCTACTAGCTGGGGAGAGACTACTGTTCTTAGGTTTCTTTTTTCTTGTTTCATTTTTTTCATTTTTCCATTAAAAAATTTACACTTCCTCCCCTCCTCCCATTTTTCTCCCGCTCCCCCATTTATCCTCCTCCCTCCCCCTCCCTCCTTCAGAGGGCAGGGTACCCTGTTCTGTGGGAAGTCCAAGGCACTCCCCCCTCCATCCAGGCCTAGGAAGGTGTGCATCCAAATAGACTAGGGTCCCAAAAAGCCAGTACATGCAGTAGAAACAAGTCCCAGTGCATTTGTCAATGGCTTCTCAGTCAGCCCCCATTGGCAGCCACATGCAGAGATTCTGGTTTGATCACAAGCTCTTCAGTCCCAGTCCAGATGGATTTGGTGAGCTCCCATTAGATCAGGAACATAGGAAGTAGTCTCCTGTGCCAGTGTGTTGCAATGTACTTCCAAATTTCTCTTCTATCAGGTTCAGTGTGGCCAGATTTATATTGAGGTCTTTAATTCTTTTGGACTTGAGTTTTGTGCATGGTGATAGATATGGATCTATTTTCATTCTTCTACAGGTTGACATCCAGTTCTGCCAGCACCATTAGTTGAAGATGCTTTCTTTGTTCCATTGTATAATTTTAGCTCCTTTGTTGATAATCAGGTGTTCATAGGTTTGTTGGTTAATGTCTGGGTCTTAGATTCGATTCCATTGATCGATGTCTGTTTTTTATTGCCAATACCAAGCTGTTTTCATTACTGTAGCTCTGTAATAAAGAGTTTGAAGTCAGGGATGGTAATGCCTCTGGAAGTTCCTTTATTTTCTAGGATTGTTTTGGCTATCCTGGGTCTTTTATTTTTCCATATAATGTTGATTATTGTTCTCTCAAGATCTGTGAAGAATTTTGTTAGGACTTTGATGGGGATTGCGTTGAATTTATAAATTGTCTTTGGTAGAATTGCCAATTTTACTATGTTGATTCTACCCATCCAAGAAAATGGGAGATCCTTCCATCTTCTGGTGTCATCTTCAATTTCTTTCTTTAATGCCTTAAAGTTCTTGTCAAACAGATCTTTCACTTCCTTGGTCAGTTTTACCTTAAGATACTTTATGCTATTTGTGGCTATTGTGAAAGGTGAAGTTTTTCTGATTCCCTCTCTGCTTCTCTATCCTTTGTATATAGGAGGGCTGCTGATTTTTTTTTGAGTTGATCTTGTGTCCTGCCACATCACTGAAGGTATTTATCAGCTGTAGGAGTTCTTTGGCAGAGATTTTGGGATCACTGATGTACACTATCATATCATCTGCAAATAACGAAAGTTTGATTTCTTCCCTTCCAATTAGAATCCCCTTGATCTCCTTATGTTGTCTTATTGCTATTGCTACAACTTCAAGCACTATGTTGAAGAGATATGGTGAGAGTGGACAGCCTTGTTTTGTTCCTGATTTTAGTGGAATGGCTTTGAGTTTCTCTCCACTTAATTTGATATTAGCTGTTGGCTTGCTCTATATTACTTTTATTATATTTAGATATGATCCTTGTATCCCTTACCTCTCCAAGACCTTTATCATAAAGGTGTGTTGAATTTTGTCAAATGTTTTTTCAGCAACTAATGTAATGATCATATGGTTTTTTCTTTCAGTTTATTTATATGATTAATTGCATTCATAGATTTTTGTATGTTGAATCAGCCCTGCATCTCTGGGATGAAGCCTTCTTGATCATAATGGATAATTTTTTTGATGTGTTCTTGGATTTTGTTTGCCAGTATTTTATTGAAAATTTTTGTATCGACGTTCATGAGTGAGTTTGGTCTGTAATTCTCTTTCTTGGTTGAGTCTTTGTGTGATTTTGGAATCAGGGTAACTGTAGCTTCATAAAGAGAGTTTGGCAATGACTCTTCTGTTTCTATTATGTGAAACACATTAAGGAGTATAGATATCAGCCCTTCTTGGAAGTTCTGGTAAAATTCTGCATTAAAACCATCTGGTCCTGGGCTTTTTTTGGATGAAAGGTTTTTTTTTTTTATGACAGCTTCTATTTCCTCATGACTTATTGGTCTATTTAAATTGATCACCTGATCTTAATTCAATTTTGGTATCTGGTATTTTTCTAAGAACAATCATTCTTTTTACATTTTCCAACTTTGTGGCATATAGGCTTTTGTAGTAAGACCTAACAATTCTCTGAATTTTTTCAGTGTCTGTTGTTATGTCTCCCTTCTCATTTCTGATCTTGTTAATTTGATTGTTCTCTCTCTGCCTCTTGATTAGTATAGATAGGGGTTTTTCAACCTTATTGATTTTCTCAAAGAACCAGTTCTTTGTTTCATTGATTCTTTGGATTGTTTTCTGTGTTTTGTTTCTATTTTGTTGATTTCAGCCCTCAGTTTGATTATTTCTAGTCTTCTACTCCTCCTGAGTGAGTCTGCTTCTTTTTTATTCTAGTGCTTTCAGGTGTGCTCTTAAGTCTCTAATGTGAGCTTTCTCTGTTTTCTTAATGTGGGCACTTAGTGCTATGAACTTGCCTCTTAGCACTGCTTTCATAGTGTCCCATATGTTTGGGTATGCTGTGTCTTTATTTTCATTGAATCCATGGAAAACTTTAATTTTTTCTTTATTTCTTCTTTGACCCAGGGATGATTCAGTAGTTGACTGTTCAGTTTCCATGAGTTTGTAGGCTTTCTGGGGGTAGAATTATTGTTAAATTCTAACTTTATTCCCTGGTGATCAGATAAGACACAGGTAGTTACTAAATTTTTTTTTGTATCTGTGGAAGCTTGCTTTGTTACTGAGTATGTGGTCAATTTTTGAGAATGTTCCATGAGATGCTGAGAAGAAGGTATATTTTTTCCTATTTTGGTGGAATGTTCTATATATGTCTATTAAGTCCATTTAATTCCTTACCTCCAATAGTTCTCTTATGTATCTGTTAGTTTTCTGTCTGATTGACTTGTCCATTGGTGAAAGAGGAGTGTTGAAATCTCCTACTATTAGTGTGTGGGGTTTGATGTGTGCTTTGAGTTCTAGTAATGTTTCTTTTATATATGTGGGTGCTTTTATATTAGGGGAATAGATATTTAGGATTGAGACTTCATCCTGATGAATTGTTCCTGTTATGAGTATAAAGTCTCCATCTCCATCTCTGCTGATTGACTTTAGTTTCAAGTCAATTTTGTAGATATTAATATAGCCACACCCACTTGTTTCTAAGGTCCATTTGATTGAAAAACCTTTTACTCTGAGGTAATGTCTGTCTTTGTGCTTGAGGTGTGTTTCCTGTAAACAGCAGAATGTTGCATTCTGTTTTCATGTCCATTCTCATAACCTTTATCTTTTTATAGGTGAACTGATTCCATTGATATTAAGTAATATTAATGACCAGTGGTTGTTAATTCCAGTTATTTATTTATTTATTTATTGGTGGTAGCATTTGTGTGTTTCAATTTTTGAGTTGTGCTGGTGGAGGGATATTAGATGTCTGAGTTATTGTGTGTTTTGTTGGTTTTCTTGGGTTGTGATTTTCCTTCTAGTACTCTCTGTAAGGCTGGGTTTCTGGCTATATACTGTTTAAATTTGTTTTTATCCTGGAATATCTTGTTTTCTCCATCACTGGTGAAAGAAAGCTTGGATGGGTATAGTAGTCTGGGCTTGCATCCATGGTCTCTTAGTTTCTGCAGCACATCTATCCAAGACCTTCTGGCTTCATGGCTTCCATAGAGAAGTCAGGTGTAATTCTGATGGGTTTACCTTTATATGTCACTTGACCTTTTTCCTTTGTAACTCTTAATATTCTTTTTTTATTTTGTATGTTTTGTGTTTTGATTATTATATTGTGAAGGATTTTTTTTGATCCAGTCTATTTGGTGATCTGTATGCTTCTTGTACCTTCATAGGAATATCCTTCCTTAGGTTGGGAAAGTGTTCTTCTATAATTTTGTTGAATATATTTTCTGGGCCTTTGAGCTGTAATTCTCCTTCATCTACCCCTATTATTCTTAGGTTTGGTATTTTCATGGTGTCCCAGATTTCCTGGATGTTTTGTGTTAAGAATTTGTTGGATTTGCTGTTTTCTTTGAACAGTGTGTTCATTTCCTCTATAGTATTTTCTTTATTCTATCTCTTATATTCTGTTGGTTATACTTGTCTCTGTAGTTTCTGTTTGTTTACCCAGATTTTCCATATCCTACCATCTCTCAGTTTGTGTTTTCTTCATTGTCTCCATTTTCAGTTTTCAAGTCTTGAACTGTTTCAGTTACCTATTTGATTCCTTTTTCTTGGTTTTCTTGGGTATCTTTGATGGATTTATTATTTTCTTCTAACTTTTTATTAGTCTTCTCATCAATTTCTTTAAAGGAGTTTTTCACATCCTGTTTAATGATCTCTAACACTTTCATGATGTTATGTTTCAAATCTATTTCTTCTACTTCTTCTGGTTTAGGGTGTTTAAGTCTCCCTGTTGTATGTTCGCTGGATTCTGGTGTTATCATGTTGCTTTTCAGATTGTTGGAGGAATTCTTGCATTGGCACCTGCATATCTCTTTCTTCAAATACTGTTAGAAGAGTCTTGGTGGCTTGGTCCTATCTTTGCTGTAGCTAACTTTGTACTTGGGGGTTTTTATTGGTCTGACATCTCTTAGGTCCCCTCAGCACTGGAGTTGTCTCTCAGATCTTCTCCATCCTGAAGTAGGCTGTGGTGGTGGATCTAAGGACCCCACAGATGAAAAGAAGTGCTTATGGGGTAAGCTGTGATGGGATAAATAGAGAAAGGCAGTAACCAGGGAGAAGCCCCACTGAATGGCCAGAAAGTTTAGGGATTAAAGTTTGCCTGTACTCCCTTTCTGAGGCATCTGACCGACTGGACAGGCACACACTTATCCCTCAAGATGGATCTCCTGGTACTGGATCAGGGCCACTTGCTGGCCAAGGACCTCGCAGAGAAAAGGGCAGGCTTGGTAGATGCCGACTTAGTGGAACAAAGAAACCCCTGCAGCCTTGGACTTACCACTGTGTCCCTGAAGCAGGCTGAGTTGGGGGATCCTAGGACCCCACATATGGAAAGGGGTGCTTGGGGGGCAAGTTGAGGTAGGATAAGTACAGAAAGCCAGTAGCTGTGGAGAATCCCCAGTGAATGGCCAGAAAGTTTAGGGGATTAGAGTGTACCTGTGCTCCCTTCCTGGGGCATCTGGCCAGCCGGGGTGGGGGACACACACTTACCCCTCCAGATGGATCTGTTCATCACTTGGTTTATTAGTTTAAACCTGGAGTCCCTGAAAATACTGAGCCGTGCCTTACACCACTTCTGCAAAGCTAGAAGCTTCCTTTCCTCTCTATCTCAAACGTGCTTAAACACAGCCTTGTTTCTGGGTAAGTACTGTCTCAGAAATGGAGAAATTGTAAATGTGGAATTCCCACATAAAAAGGTTAGCTACAAAGTTCGGGCTTCTGCAGATTGAGTGTGTAGTCTCCCAGCCTGCTGTTCTCTACTCACCTTCTTTACCTTCTACAGGAACAAGGTAGTTGTTTAACCCTGAAGGACGTGGAAGACTTCTGTAAGCTCCATTGCCTCAGTGTGGTTTTTCAACTTCACCTACCTCTTTCCCAGAGAGCCTGCTCAAGATTCATCACTTCTGGTTGGACTGAGGACCTCAAAACTGTCTTTAAAATGGTAAATATACTCTCCTTTCACATATACTTTTGTTATTTAACTACAGGATACATTAAAAACCATGTGTACCTTTAAAACAGACTTATACAGGGTGGTGTTAAATTTGGAGTCTTCAAAGATCGGCTTGTTTAAATCAGTTACTTGACTAGTTTCAACAATCATATTAAGTAATATGATTGTTATTAATAACAACCATCATGCCATGCATCCAACCCAAAGAGGAGCTTCTTGACATTTTCCTTCTTAAAATTCTTGTTGGAGTCAGGATTTGTGTCATTAACGAGGAAGTTTCTGGTGACCACCACCTTCTGCGTTGAGAAAGAGTGAGGAAACAGATGCAAAGCTTTATTATTTTTCCCATTCCAGAAATTTTGGAGACCTTAGGAAAACAAAAAGCCAAATTCTCTCCAGAGTCTTCTGTGAAAATCAGTGCTAGAATCTGTTAACACTTCAGTTTATTCTCTTCATTTTAAACAAACAGATTTTTCTGTTCTTTATAACATGAAAAATATCCATATACATTTTTTCTTTTTGTATTTTCTTACTTTCTTTATACTTTTGGATGCTATCATATTTGATGACTAGTTGCATCTTAATATGTATGCAGCATACTCTGAGTATACTTCTACTGTAGCGTTCTCAGGAGTGACTTAAGTCTACCTGGAGGCAGCACAGCTGCATGGAGAGTGTGCCTTTCTTACTCAATGAGGAATAGCATTTCCATAAATGCCCCTGTCTCAAAGTCCAGATGAGAGAAGTGAAGGAAATTCATGAAGTGTATTGATTTGACTGTGGCTAAAGTGGCGATTAAGTCATATTAATTTTACTTGATAGTGCTTGTACTACATTTACTATATCACCATAATTGACCTGGGGGTTGGAACAGTAGATTAGGAATAGGGCACAAGCGTGGTGGTTCAGCTGGTAAATCTTGGAAGCCCAAAAAGCAGACTTTGATGTCCAATATAGAACCATGTATGAAATCAAATCTGGTGCAGTGATCCCAAAGATAGGTAGATGGAAAACTTCTTGTTGACCGTCCATCCTACTTGGTCAAGTTCCGGGCCAGTGAGAGATCCTGTCACATACATAAAGTGAGATTTACCAGGGGAAAGACTCCTGAAGTCAATCTGTGGCCTCTGCACACCGGCACACCCACACCATGCCCATATCCATACAAAGGAGCATCAGGACGTATTGGATGTCTGCACTGGTGAACATTCATAGCTGCTGTAATGGAATTTTTAGAGTTCTGTGGTGTAGTAAATACTAGACATGATGAATGTGGTTCTATGTAGGTTCTACTGATTCTTGAGAGAAAATTCTGTATTCTAAACCCCATAGCAGGACATTCCTCTAGGTGTTTTGTTAGTCCATGGGTAGATGTCTCTGATATTAATCAAAGTCAGGAAGACTTCCGGATCCCATTTTCATCTAAAATCTTTAATATGGGTCATTTCAAGTTAATATATTAAACCTACTGATAGTTGCAATTAAAATAAACATTGTGGCACCAGTAATGGTTGGCTTTTGTTATAAATTTATTTCTTAGATGTATTAAATTATTTTTTTCACCTTTATGAAGCTGAAGTCTGGAACAAAAATGGGAGCTGGTGTGAATGCAAATAGGTGTAATATGGACTTTAACGGAAACCTTTTTTGCACAACTGTTAATACTGAAGAATTTTTGGAATTTTTTAAAGCACAAATGTAGTGAAGAGGCAAGCAGGCCTGCTTTTCGTCCCTCCCGGCTCCCAAATGGCTAGCTTTACACCCGAAATTACAACACACAAATTGTATTCATTTAAACACTGCCTGGCCCATTATCTCCAGCCCCTTACTGGCTAACTATCACATCTTGTTTAACCCATTTGTATTCATGTGTGTAGCACCAAGAGGTGGGAAAGATTCTAGCCTATGTCCCTCTCGGGTCAGAGAATCAGGGCGGCTGACTCAGGGTCTTCTTCCTCCCAGAATTCTGTTCTGTTTACTCTGCCTACCTAATTTTCTGTCCTATCAAAGGGCCAAGGTAGTTTCTTTATTAACCAATGAAAGTAACACATAGAGAGATGACCCTCCTCCATCACACAAGGAAGTGCTTTAGGTTAAAAGACAGTATTAAAAAAACTAAGTATTTGACAGTGTTGTAAGATGGCCAAGCAGGAAACACCTGATAATATTAGCTGATCAAAAACAGCAGCTTCATTCTCTTGTTTATGTTGGGAAGCATTAAGTTTTAATACTAAGGCAGAGTGAATGAAGAAAGCTCACTCGGGAGCCTCTCACTTTAACTCTGTAAACCGTGCTATTGAGGAAGACTCATGTCTACTGTGGCCAGACGTAAGTGCTGTTTGTGCAGACATTCTGTCGGTGTTAAAATGGAACATCACCGCGCAGCCTTTAGTTGGTGGAGATCTATCAGTATTGGTGGGTGGGAAACGTTTTTCTTTCTAGAACCCTTAGCAGCCCAACATTGACAACCCAAAGTAAATAAAGAAACCTAAGGAAATAACAGAAGCACATTCAAACGCTGAAGAAATATGTAGTTTTTGAGATTTTGAATCACAATTGGAGGAAACAATCCATCGTAATTAAATAGATATTTTTTTTAACTCATGATAAAAGGTTGTTTTTTGGTTTTGGTTTTGTTTTTATTTTTGAGACAAAATCTCACTGTGTAACCCAGATTGGTCTGAAACTGACTGTGTAACACAGACTGGCCTTAATCTTTCAGGCATCCTTCTGCCCTTAGCCTCCCAAGTGCTGGGCTTACATGCAGTTTAAATTCATTTTTGAGTCAGTTTTTATTTTATGTAATGCTTCAAGTTTTAAGGAACAAAGGATAGTCCTTATTCAGCCTCAGTGAGTTTAGCTGCTTATGAGAATTAAAACAGTCTTGTCATTTGCCTTTCATTTGGATTAGTGATACGTCAGGGGAAATTCTATGTATTGATGTGGACATAAAAGCTGTCAATAACTTCTTTTTTTTTTATTTCCAGAAACAGTGGTGCGAGTATTTCATCCTAAGTAATGTGCACATGATTGAATTTTGGAGTTTGGATTTACTTCACCTTTCTGATTTTAGTGATGAGCCTTTGTTGAAGAATATTGCTTTTTACTATGAAAATGAAAATGCAGAAGGTATCAGTTTACTATATAATACATCTCACCTTCCTTTAGAGATAAAGCTTATGAGGAATTTCAAGCTTCAAAACCATTTCTTAAATGTCTATTGTATAAATAGTAATGATTTTCCACTTTCCCAGTCTTTGTTTATATTTTTATTTGTGGAAACCAGAAGGAATATAAACAATCCAATATATTTTCTACTTAATATAGCTCCATAAGTGTTTTGGTTAAAAGTGTGTGTTAATTTGTTTGACATTTCATAACATTTTGTTTTCATGCATGGTATATAAGGTTTATTTATAAAATTGTCCTCATGAATAGAAATATTTTGCTTTTATTATTTATTTAGGTATTATAAGTTTTTCAAAGAGATAATCTCTATACTTTCTTTGTGTAATTTATTTTCTTTTGTTAGAACAATTTTTCTTGTGTTTTTGTAGTCAAAGAAAAAGAAAACACATTTTGAGAGAATAGCAGTTTAGTGAATAGTAAATGTCTTTGATATTAAAATTTGATCCTGTCATATTGTAGAAATTGGAATAAATTAGCTACCTATAAAACAATGATTCTTTGCTAACTTTTATTTTAATTTTATTTAGTGTTATTGGTTTCAAAGTTATTTGTGATATAATATTTTTACTACCTTCAAAACAATTAAATCTACCACTACTAGTTATCATTAGTTAAGACATTAGTTTTGTTTTTTTTTTTTTTTTTGTGGTTTTTCGAGACAGGGTTTCTCCGTGGTTTTGGAGTCTGTCCTGGAACTAGCTCTTGTAGACCAGGCTGGTCTCGAACTCACAGAGATCCGCCTGCCTCTGCCTCCCGAGTGCTGGGATTAAAGGCGTGCGCCACCACTGCCCGGCTAAGACATTAGTTTTTAACATTAAGTTGTCAAACAGAAAAGCAAGATTAGTTTGAAGGTGTGTCACAGAATTGTCCACAGCTGTAATCTTTTTTTTTTAGATTCAAGGGGAATCCCACTGAAAATTCCACTGTTTTCCTCGGTAAATTTAGTGAATGAAGTTGTGTGCTTCTATGCATGAATTGGTGTTTCTTAATACAGTGTAATTTTAATTGTGATCCAGGCCTGGATTTGAATGCAGGAGATGTCATCATGAAGGAGTATGTACATCTCTGGGATACTGTGTCGAAGTTGGTCAGAAACTTTGACTTGGGAAAACCATTTCCTTTGAGAACAACAAGATGTCATTTTCTTAAAAAGATCCCATCACCAATCAAAGGTAATTTATTCCTAACTTGAATGTCATTTTCTCAAAATTACCCATCACCAACCAAAGATAACTTATTCCTAACATAATTTGAGGGGAAAAAGAATTTTTGGAAACTCCAAGTAGAAATCATTTTCTAGCATTGTGTGTTCAAATAGTTGTCATGTCCATGGAGTGCTGTGCTTTGACTAATACTGAAAATTTATATGTTGTTTGTAATTAATGTTGCCACCTTAAAAAGTCAAAACCAAATGCAAGTAAATTCTCTTTCTACCAGTGTGACCCGTGCCAACTAAAACTTTCAATGTTTTTTTACATCATGATGAGTCCTCTCTAAACAATTGGATGGGGGAAGCCTGCAAGGTCAGTGGGAATACTTAGCTCCATCTAAGCCAGTGTAGAGACTACCTTGGAAACATGCACAGCATCTGTGTTGTATATTAATAAAATTAAAAGTAGGCATGGAATGCCAAAGAATGAAAAGGAGCCAGCAGTCACCTTAGAAAGTCTTTGCAGAAATCACTGCATTTAATTCACTATGCTACATATGTATGGAGTGTCTTTGGTGACAGGTACAAGAGAAGAGACCAGAGCCAGGAGGTGATAGACTGAGTCTTCAGAAATCCCATAGGAGCAAACCTCAAAGGTTAGCTCCCCCCAGACCTGCCTTTCAGCAAACATAACTAACAAAGGACCCACACTGCATCTGCAGTGTAATAAATCACTCTTTAACAGGGTTCCTAAGAGTTCAGCTCTTAAGAAACCCCTCTCAGGGTCCAATCAAAGACACCACAATAAACCAAGAGTGCTAAAGTCTGGAGGTTAAGAAATCTACTTACAACAGGACCCGTCTTTCCATGTTTCTTTATTCTTCTTGCTGTCTGTTACAAATGTTCCCAGTAATATATACCATTAAAACCAGCAATTCCTCAGCCCTCCAGGTCCAAGGACTGGAATCTTTTTCCCCATAAAAATTCAGATAAGTATTTTTACACGTATACACTAATCTGTGGCTGTCAGCTCAAATGTCAGAGTGGCTAGTGCACATTTGTGAACTCCTTAATGGAAAATGTTAGTTAAGAAAGGAATTAAATTATCAGGGGATTCTAGAGGGAAAATTTAGTGCTGTATGCTACAGTTTTAGGTCCTATATAAGACTTAAATGTTTTTTTTTTCAGAAAAAATATGAACAGGTCATGATTGTCTTATAAACTAGTGCACTGCTTCTTATCCCACAGCATGCATAGAGGATAACAGGTAACCTGGCTAACAATGTAAACAGTAGTGGGACGCTAATGGCTTTGGATCTGATTAGCACATTCACCAGACACTGTAATTTCTATGGACCTAGGCCTGGAGTTAGACTTATTGCTCTAAACAGTAGAAAGGAAGAAGTGATCAAGACCTCTAAATTGTCAGCTCTAGAGTATGCTGTTATTAGCCATTCTTGTTGTGGTTGTTTCTGAACTAAAATCATCAGTAAACTGAGGTGAAGGTGAGCATAAGAAGTTAGGAATCTCTTAATCTAAGGTTGGTTTGGGGTCATTTTATTCTTTTTTTATAAGTGAGGTAAAACCAGAGCAGTCGCTTGGGCAAGTAGTATTCTATGTCCTTGGATATCTATGAATATCTTAAATGGAGTGCTCTTTCCTTGACCCTAAACACTGACCAAATTCCTTCTGAAAAATATAACTGCAGGAAGGCAGATATCTGTGTTTATTCTAAAGAGAGGAATGAAGGCCTGACAGTTGGAAATGGTTTTCTCATCTATCCCAAAGGCATAAAAACAGTTCAGAACTGTGAGAATTAATTTCCAAATATGTAGCAGAAGGGGAGTCAGTTAAAGTGAAAATCTACAGCAAAAGACAGCCACTTTAATCACAGAGCAATAATGCCAACATTTCTTTGAATCTTGGTTTAACATTTACCAAGGCCTTTGGCTCTGATAAAAAGTTTGTGAAAAGGTGACTGAGGAATTACTGTATAATTTTGCAGACTGTAGCAACTCTTGAAAATTAGAATTTAAACTGTGAGGCCCCACGGCCACGCTAATCCAGTAAATGAAAGTAACTGAAGTGATCTGGAAAATTATTATGAGGAACAAATCACAAAAATTTTTTATAGGATTATGTGTCAATGATGGAGACTGATAGAATTTATGAAAGAGCTAAGGAATAACTAAGAACACAATTAGCTGTGGACTTCTTTAGAACTGATAGCTTCTGTTTTTTAATATCACGATTATTATGTACTTTCTGAAAATAATTTGGCAACATTTAAGAGAGATTAAATGTAAAATTAGAAATGAGAAAAATATTAAAAACTCTAAAACAATACTCATTGTCATAACCAAACTTGTAGAAATTAAAATACTGAGTGGATTTAAAAGTTAATTGGATACTAATAATGGGGGAGTTTGGGCACCACAAATAAATAGAAAAAGAGTCAAACTTAAAGTTGGAGACATCCCTAACAGGCAGTATGTCCTAGCATGTGTGAGGCCATGCACGGGCTCAGTTTCCTGCACAAGAAAACAGAACAGGTTAAAGATATAATTGTGAGAAATGACATAAGCTAGTCACAGAAAAAATTGCCATGTGATGTCATTTACATGCACTGCCTAAAGAAATACATAGAGGTGGAACAAAGTAAATAGGTAGTAACCGAGGGAACAATGTAGGAGATAGGGAAATGTAGGTCAAATGGTACAAATTTACACTTATGGAAGATGATAAGTCTATATTTGATGTACTTGATTAGGGTAATGTACTCTATGCTAACACTACTCATATTATATACTCATATTATAATTTTATTATACATACTAGTGATCAGGGAAGAGATAAAGATTTTAGGTAATTTTAACATAAAACACCTCACAAAACCTCCAAGGAAACACAGATAACCTTTAATATAGTGGGTATGTCAATTTTCCCAAATGTATCATTAGTTTACTTTGTGTATACGTATATTTTTATGTTGTGGGTTTCTTGAGATAAGGTTCTATGTAGTGTGGACTAGTCTTGAACTCAATAGGTACTTGAACTGGAGATGAACTTGAGTTCCTGATCCTTCTGCCTCCACCTTCCAAGTGCTGACATCAAAGATATGCAACACCAGGTCCAACTAACACTATGCATATCTATCTGTCTGTCTGTCTGTCTGTCTATTTATTTACCTATATATCATCTATAATTTATCTCCCTACTTATCATCTATCCATCAATTTTAATTTATTTATTGCATAAACTTGTACATAAACCAAAAAGAATCTCAAAGGGAGTATAATAATACCAATCTCATCACCTTTAGTTATTCCATTTTTATTTCATTTTTGACATTATGTATGTGATCTCTCATATTGTTATCTGTAGAATTTCTATCAAAATGAAAAGATTAAATATTTGAACACAATCACCAAAGGAATTATGTATCATTTATTATTTATCTTTCTATCATCTACTTATTTAATCTATATAACTACTTATTTAATCTATACCTACTTATTTAATCTATATAACTATTTGCTTAGTTATTATTTATTTATTTGATACTGCATTTCAAATGACTTAATGTGGGAAATAACTTTATGAACAAGATTGGAATTAACATGGAGCCGGGCAGTGGTGGCGCATGCCTTTAATCCCAGCACTTGGAAGGCAGAGGCAGGTGGATCTCTGTGGGTTCGAGGCCAGCCTGGTCTACAAGAGCTAGTTCCAGGACAGGAACCAAAAGCTATGGAGAAACCCTGTCTCGAAAATCCGAAAAAAAATGTAAATGAAGTGAGTATAAAATACTTTTAAATGTGAAATATGGGAAAAAGTATTGTCTTACCTTCTGAAAAGTTCATGTTTAACTTTATCATAATTTTTTTGTTTACAGAAAGTTCTCAGGAGAAGATGAAAAACTTGGGTTTTATTCCAATGTCATGTAGTTTGGTTGATGAATTTACTGGAGACATTTTGAAAGACTTGCCTTTCCTAAAGAAGTAAGACTTCCATATATTTTAATAGATACATGTTCATAGTGAATAATATTTATTAAATATTCTTTGAGAAAGCCTTTTCTGAATAATCCCCAGAAATAGGACACTTTTAAGGTAGTAAATTACATGCAATATATATTTGCAGCATATTGCACATTGTCCATCTTTACTGACATGTGTATAATTTTAAGTGGGGAACAAATCACTCTACCACTATTTTTAAATTAATAGAACAATAAATGCTTGAGAATGTTGAACACCTGAAGTGTTCCTGGCTTCTGAAGTTTCTAATAAAATGCTCTTTGAATTCTACCACACATGTTGTATTCCAGGAGGAGGAGTAAGAACTGTGGTTTTCAAAGTCATAAAATTTGTTTGTTTGGAGACCTGAAATTTGAAATATACTTATATTTCCTTTGTCTCCCAGCAATGATCCCATTGTTACATCCTGGATTAAGCATAAGGAATTTAGTGAGCTTGTGCACTGGGATTCCCAGAGACCCCTCAGTGATGATTATGACAAGAAAAATGCCAAATTTACTGGTGAGCTTGCTGATTCTGTTCAATAAATTTAAATCTACTTCACTCTGTCCTTTATTTCAAAATGAAAAGCACATTATGAAAACAAATCAAAGGTTTTAGGTGAATGCAGTATAAATTCTAATTGGTATTAATAATAAAAACCCAAAGTCAGATGTAGGGTTTGATGCTGAAGATCAGAAAAGCAAAGCGACCAGCAACTAGAGTGTTCTTACCTCTACCAATGCTGAGACCAAAGGAGCAATCCCTGTCCTCAGTCTGCATGCACAGACTGCTTCAGACTAACTGCCTCCGATTGCACTGCTACTCAGACTGCTTCAGACTACACTGAGCTCCTGCCTCCTCCTGACTTATATTCCTCTCTCCACCCAGCCATATCACTCCTGCCTCCAGCTCCCTAATGCTGGGATTAAAGGCATGTGATCCCAAATGCTGGGATGACCTTTGTGTGAGCTCTTTTTCTCTTTTTGACTGGATCAAATTCAGGGTGTACTTGAACTAACAGATCTGTCCCCTCAGTCCTGAGATTAAAGGTGTGTGACAACAGTGTCTGGTTTCTAGTGGCTTAGCTCTGCACTCTGATTTTCAGGCAAGCTTTATTTATTAAAATAAGAGCCAAATACCACTACAGGTGAAGATCAGTCAATAGAACATCGGATAGGCAACAGGAAGGATGTTAATAAAGAATTCTCCTTCTGTTTCCTGGTGGTTATTTATATGGAGGTTGTAAGCACCTTAGGCAGAGGAGTGCATGTGTAATCTTTGTCTCATGAGCTTGGCACATTGTTAAGGAAAGGCAGCTTTTAGCTTAAGAAATCTGGATGTTCTTTGAAGTCTAATATTAAGTCTAATAACAATTAGGCTCACAGTTCTATGGCTGGGGTTCAAAATGAGGGTCTTGTTTTTTCCTATCCAGTAATTCATGGAACCAGATATTTTAGATGGTTTTCTTCTTGATTTTTCTACTGAAATTCATTCACAGGGCACATTAACAGTTAATGGTTAGAGTTTGTCTCCAAAACAAAACAACACCTTCCCCCAGACACCTGGAAGGTTACTCATGGATCCCTACTCCTCACTGCTAATACTGATGGATTATTGAGAAGGGTCACTATTACCTTCAGTTGTATACCCAAAGGTGTGCTCACAAGGCTCCATCGATAGCTGTAGAAGCCAGTGGACAAACCCACAGTCCTAACTGAAGTTAATGAGTGCAAATAATAAGAGTGCATTACATCCATTATCAGAGAACACATTGAATAAATAAATATAAATAACATTCTTGGTATTTGCCTTTGAAAGTAGGCTGTAAAAATTTAAAAGTGTTTGAGCTGGTGTGAGTTGTTAACCAGTGATATAACCCTTGACTTGCATTCATTCAATGATATGCTTAATTCCACAAGCACAATACATATTTGAAAAATTGCCACATTTGTAGGTATGCTTAAAGTTGTTCTATGAATGAGACAGCTCAATTTAAGATACTTTATTTGACCAAACTAGTCAGATAAAATTGGTGTTCTATACTAAAAAAAAAAAATTGTGCCTGTATATGGAATGGTGTGAAGACATGTTGCCAAGATATCAGAATAATTTTACATTTAAGTATTTTATTTTTCAGAATTTTCAAGAGACCCCTGTAATCTTAGAAAGTTGCAGAAGTATCATGTTTTTCAACGACTTTATGGGAAGTCATTAGAAACGGTCTCTTCCAAGACCATCACAACTCAAGGCCCTAAGGTGAAGAAGGATAGCAGTAAGTCCAGAAGCATAAAAGCACATGTAAGTTTCTGTAGATTCCATTATCATAACAAGCTCTTCCTGCTATTATTTATCAAATTAGTATTTGTTCATCCCATTGATGGCGTCTTTCCATGAGATGCCTTTCTGTTTTATTTGGATGCAGAAGTTCAAATGAGATGTCCCCATAGTCTCAGGTATTTGAATGTGTGGCTCACCAGTTGGTTGCATTGTTTAGGGAGGCTCAGAAGGTTGTCCTTATAGGAGGAAGTGTGTCACTGGAGGCCAGTTTTGAGAGTTTAAAGCCTTGCCGTTCCTGCTTACAGTTTAAGACACAAACTTTCAGCTTCCTGCTCAAGGTGCCATGCCTCTGCTCAGCCATCATGGTTTCTTATCCCTCTGGAATCATAAGATCAGATAAATACTTTCTTTTATGAATTGTCTTGGTCACAACATTATATTACAGCACAGAAAAGTAACAAGCAAAGAATAATCATATTTATTATGATACCTGCTAAGAGAGTCTAACATGCCAAATAAATTATTATAAATGATCCTTTCTATGTAAACAAGAGATACTTATTTAAAAGATCAAATTAAGCATTAATAGGATAAAGGTTTAGCTTAAAATTTTTCAATAATACTAAAACATAGTTTATCAGATAGTAACAATTAAAATGTTTTTCACGAATTCAGAAAAAATAAACATAAAACACATGGGTTTCTTTGCTTGACTTATACAGATTTTCTGCATTTTTTCTCAAAGTATTTAAATAATTCATGCATTCATCATTTTTTAAGGCACAAAGTTAAAGCTGTTCATTTCCTCATTGTGCATAGATTACTTCCTCTTAATTTTACTCTACTGGTATTGTTATTTTCTACCAGTTTCCATCCAAAGGCCAAAATTGAGGATAAAATACCGAGAGGGAAGCTCAATTAACTTCTAGATGTGAGAATTATATATTAGTACTTCTGATAATATTACCCTGCAAGTATAGATTATGTTTTAATAATAATTACTAATTTGATGAAGATGAAGATTATATGTCAAACATTTGGTGATATCGTAGCATTTAGTAGGCTCCAGAGCTAAGGATCTGAAGAAGGCACTTATTTTATGGAATATCTCTGATTCAATTGTTTACTACTTTGTAGAGAGAAACAACTTAACAAACAAAACAGATAGGAATAATGACAGGTTGGCCCTGTTAAAAGGAGTTAGCATGGCAAGGTCATCAGAAGTGAAGTCTATGAAGACCCCACAAAACACAAAAATATTTGTAAGCACACATTTCTGGATACTTATGTTTGGGGAAAGTTTAGCATGATATAAAAACTAAGATATATATCCCAACTAGTGAACAATCTGGGGAGTTTAAGTTTCACAAATCTCAAGGACAGCTACCAGTTGGGTGATTAACAAATAGCTCTCTCAAAATGGTCACTGCCTCTTTCTTAGGAGGTCAGGACATTTTCAATTTCATCCCCAAATTGATGAAGCCTTTTTTATTCATTTAGGAATATAAAGAGGAGTAGGAGAAACAGGAGAATAAGATGCAGAAAGAATATACTCTTTCCTCCTTTTTTTCCTTCTCCCCCCCCCTCCTGCTACTCCTCTTCATTTATCTGAGACTGTTTTCCTCTCTCTTACAAAATAACAAACTGGCAAAATTTCTCACCATGCTGCACAAGTAAACTAAAAAGAAGTATAAGCTTCAACATTCCCAATCCCAAAACTTAAATCACTCATCAAAGAAATTTAACACAATTAGTTCTTTATAAATATACTCTATGGTCAGCAGTGTAATAAATAAGTCATCACATTTGAGATAAAGGAAACAGTGAAATTAGCCAAAGTCCCATTGTCCTGTTTAGAAAAACTATGGCAATGGATTGATAGGAAATATCTACTTTAAAGTTTAAATGATCAGAAATCTAAAATGTTATGGAATGGAATTAAGCAGTTTGAGAATGTGACATTTTAATAAGTTAATTTTTAGATACTAATCCACTAACCTTAAAAATGGGAAGTTTTTGTTAGAATTCTTTTGCTAACATAAATTCTGTAATTTGTCTTTTTAAAAATTATTTACTATTTCTGTGTGTTTGTATATGTATTGGGTGCCAATGATGTGGGATTCTCCTCCGTATGCTGTGAATATATCTAATTACCATTGGTTAATAAAGAAGCTATTTGGCCTGTGGCAGAACATAATATAGCAAGGCAGGAAATCTAAGATGAGGTAGAGGAGGAAAGAAGGCATAGACATGGGGATGCCATGCAGCTGATGAAGGAGAAATGTACCAGAAGCTTATCAGTAAGCCATAGCCTTGTGACCATACACAGATTAAGAGAATGGGCTAACTTAAGATATAAGAGCTAGCTAGGAATATGCCTGAGCCATTGGTCAAAGAGTGTGGTAATTAATATAGTTCCTGTGTGATTATTTTGTCTGGATGGCTAAGAAATAAATTTGCAGTCTCCATTTACATAATGGCACCCAACATTGCCGACAAGTAACAAGCCATAAGCTTCATGGTTTACAGGTAAGGTTCTGGCATCTTTCTCCTTCAGCAACTACATGGCATCTGCCTGACTCTGACTTCTTTCTCTCTGCATTCAGTTTAGTTTTGTTACCTAGCTCTGTTCTGCTCTGCCATAGGCCAAAGCAACTTCTTTATTAAACAATGTTAATAAAACATATTCACAGCATACAGAGGGGAATCTGGCATAGTGCCATGGTGTGTATGGGAAGGTAAATAGAAGGAGTATGCCCTGATGTGTACTTGGAGGTTAATGGCGGTGTCATAGTATTTATGTGGAGGTCAATGGGGGGCTAATAGTATGTAGAAGAAAACTTTGTGGTGTCTTCCCCTTGAACCTTTGCATGGGTTCTGGGGACTGAACTCAAGCATCAGGCTTCTAAGGCAAGTACCTTTACCTGCTGAACCATGTCATTGACCCTTTAATTTGATCATGTAAAACCACAATAAGAGTAGGTACATATTAGATTTAAATCATTTTAAAACATGTCTTCAGGTAAGACAAACCATTTGTTTATATAATGATTGCTATCCATTCCTTGCTTTCAGCCCCCTTTTCTTACTTACTAATTAAACATTATGGACTAAATGTCTTTTTTTTTTTTTGGCTTAGCAAATCCAGGGAACTTCAATACAAATTTCTCTCAATTATCTCAGTCCAGGGAGGAAAAATGGTCATTGTAGGTTCAGACAGAGTAAACTTTGATGAGTAGTTGGATAGGTACTTGCCAGAGGAATGAGACATTTTCATTAGGCATGAGATTCAGAGAAGAATTCATGATTCAAACATCATGACACATAGGCAAAAGGTGACTTGGTAGGAAAGGTAAGAGAAATGCAGCCCCAAAGAGAATAACAGGCATCACTGCATGGGGAAAATAAAGAATCTTTGTAACATCACTTTGATTTTAATTACATTTGCCCTTTTATATTTAATACTACATTAAAATTTAGGAAATTATCTACAAGTCTTTTTAGTCATTGAGTTGAATTATTATATTTTCAACCATTAGAGTCTTAATTTAAAAAATAATTTTATGACTATTCAAGTATGGAATGATGGTCAAAATCATCAGTGCATACTTAAAATAGCATTTCGCTCAAGAAATGTCAATTTGGAATAGTTCTGTCTCATCACAAATTGTGTTTCTTTCCATTTGGGCAGGAGACCAAGGCTGACAAAATTGCAAGAGAGAATAAGAAAAGGTTACTTGCCAAGGAAGAACAAAGAGAAGAGCAAAAATGGAATACCCTCTCATCTTCTATTGAGAAGGAGATGAAAAGGAATTTAAGTTCTGGGCTGAAGAAGCTGGAAGAGTTTTTGAAATCATGTAAAAGTAACTCAGTAAAAGTTCAGGCTGAAAAAGTTGGGTTAACGGCTTGCTTGACAGCATGGAAGGATCATTGCCGAGCTGAAGGTGTGTAGGGTGTAATTCGGGTGGTTTACCTTGGTAAGCTAGAGAGTCCAAGGAGATGTGATACTGGTGGCTTGTCACCTGCTAACCTGAAATTTGTATAGTAAGACTCATAAAGGGTTCTTTCCTCTGTTTTTATCAATGAGCAATGGCATCTCAGAGAGGTGACCAACAGCAAAGACAAAGAACATTCATAAGCACATTGGAGTTAGCTTTAAACTAACTGCTGACCAGGAAGAGAGCATTGTTAGCAGAACCATTAACAGTGAGACACAGAAAAAGAATACATCATTCACTCTTGAGTTCCACAGTATAAACATTTTCTTTCAGGATATGTTGGTGTTTATTTTTGCCTGTTAACTTCATTTACCCTTAGTTATTGTGATAAAATACTTTTATAAAAGCAATTTAATGAATAAAGGGTTTGTTTTGTCTAATAGCTCAAGGGTGTAATTCATTGTTGGGGAGGGCATATCAAAGTAGCAGGAGTTTGAAGCAGCTGGACACATCATATTCACAATAGGAAGGCAGAGAGTGATGGATGAATGAAAGCATGTTTAGCTCAGTATCTCTTTCATTTAGCCCAAAATTCCTGCAGAGCACTTGGTTCTACTTCCAGTTAACAGGTTGTCTTGCATCCATTAGCCTAATAAATATAATCACTTATAAGCATGTTCAGAGGTTCATCCTTCAAGTGATTCTGGATCCTGTAAAATTTACAATCAACACCAACCAAACAGACGTCAACACTTATCATCCCTACCATACAAACTTCTTCCAAAGTCACAGAGGCAATTTCATGTACTGTCCTTTACATTTCTATGGAAGGACATAGGATAAACAAAGAAAGAGAACGGGGATGATAAGGATAAAGTAGGACTAAATAGGTAGAGATGTGCAAACTGGTTAGAGGTATACTATGTGCCTTAGCAAGTGTTTATCTTTCTTTCAAACCAAGCCACTGAATCAGGATTTGTAGCTGGATACTATCGATATTGATCAGAATTTAGAGTGGCTTAATGAATATAGTGCTTTATTTCATTTAGAGACTGTTTGTAGGCTCTCGAGACTGATAGCAGAGTCCAAGCTGGGATTTCTAGGTTCTTCTGTCTAGCATTAAGAATTTGAGCAGTACCCATGGTTAGTGGTAGAAGCACAGACAGTCTCTTAAGGAGCAATGTACTTCTAGGAAAGGTCAGAAGTTCAATGTCCTTGTGCCCATGCCAAGAATTGTGAGCTTTTTGCCCGGCGGTGGTGGCACACGCCTTTAATCCCAGCACTCGGGAGGCAGAGGCAGGAGGATCTCTGGGAGTTCGAGGCCAGCCTGGTCTACAAGAGCTAGTTCCAGGACAGGCTCCAAAACCACAGAGAAACCCTGTCTCAAAAAACCAAAAAAAAAAAAAAAGAATTGTGAGCTTTTATAAATCATTTACATAGCTCTATCTTACTCTCTGCACACTGAAGTGTTCTCCGATTTATTATTTTTATTTATTTTATGTGTTTCTGTGTATGTGTGTGTGTGTGCATGTGGTGTGTGTGTGTGTGTGTGTGTGTGTGTGTGTGTGTGTGTGTGTGTGTGTAGGGTGTCCACAGATGCAGAGGAAGGCATTAGATTCCCTGAAATTGAAGTTACAGGTGATTCTGAGGCTTCTGATGTTGCTGGGAATGCAACTCTGTAAGATTGGTGACTGCTCTTACCACTGTGACATCTCTTCAGCTCTCTTTCTCTCTTTTCATGTACTTTTCTGGCCACCAAAATCTTATACTCAGATATTATTAGTCAGAATTTAGTCACAGAATTTAACCACTAAGTGGGCCAGGAAACATACTTTTTCCTAGGTTATGTAGGCTTCCAGGACCACACAGACATAAATAAGGAATCTTTGGAACTACATGGTGAACAGAGAAATTAAGAGTAGAAACTGCTTTCTTTTCCAACAACCAGACTTTACTTATCCTCCACATCCAGTTCATGAAATATCTTTCCATAAATTCTTCCTCAGCAATCAGACTCACATAATTTCTAGTTTCTAATGTTCGGTGTGGGCCAATCACATATCATATACTGTGTGAGTGAACTGAATGTTCCTGAGGGGAAAGACCTTTGATTCATTGACTTCGTATTCTCTTGTTTAATAGCTTTCAATTTGGGATTGGTAGTACTTGTTTAATAGGTGAGAGTGTGCAGCAACTAAAAGAAAGGCAGAACCAAAACAGATGTGAGCATGCAGATGTTAGCACAGGAGATAACAAACAGTGTGGATGATGCTAGGGAAGAGTCTGAATATGATTGCTGGAAGAGATGGATTGCACTGAGTGAATGGATTCAGGGTTTATATCCAGTATTTTTCTGTGAACCACAGAGCTAAATGAATGTTACTAAGATTATAATTTTGTATTTAAAATCATGGAGATATTTTCTTTTAGCAGAGGAGACATTGCCATAAGAGACAAAGAAGATATAATTTACCATAAAATTTACAAACTTCAATTTTAATAATATATTATTTGTGAAGTGTAGAATTTTTATCTACTCCTTTCTATTCTCAAACATCCATTAATGGTGAGTAAGATAGTGAGTTTCAGAAACAGTAATGAAGAATGATAGGCTAGATAATTGATCATTATTAATAAGCATTTGCTATTTTGATGGCTTTTATAACAATTTTATAATTTATATTTTGTACCAAGGTGAAACCACGAAGGACTTAAGCATAGCTGTTTATATGATGAAGAGAATCCATTCCTTGTTGGACAAACACTCTGAACTTCTGCAAGAAGCAGATCAGAAACTCATAGCCAGATGTCTAATGTATTTAGGATTTGATGAGCTAGCAAATTCTTTGTATCCAACTCAGGTAACATATTGTGATAGCTTTATTTTAACTCAGAAATTATTTGCTATACAAAAAGCATCCTTCAAATACAGTCATCTCTTTTATGTTTACTTTTAATAGAAAATATCATCTTATTTAATCCACCTGCTAAAGTTGAATTGTTCAAGCACTAGAAATTTTTTAAACAACTTGAGAATTACACTAATTTCAAATTATTTCTGCAGTCTTTTAATTATTCAGATAATTCCATAAAACAGCTCAAATATATAATAGTGTTGACTTAAATATGTCAGGATATAGCTACAAATCTTAGAGTAAACATTTGAAAATCTTGACATCTACTGATTTACTTGTATTTCAGAAAAGTTGTATTGTATTTAATGGTTTTTAAAAGGTGATTAAAATTACTGTCATATAGAAGTTCATAAACATTTCAATTATTTAAATGATGGTAAAACTTAAATAGCTTTTAAAATAATCTTTTCAAACAATACAGAATGCAGCAGATGACATAAGAATGACAAAGAAGAATAAACATTCAATTGGAATTGGACCAGTTCGCTTCCAACTACAATATATGGGTCACCATTTGATACGAGAAGAAAGAAAAGATCCAGACCCCAGGGTTCAAGATTTTATTCCTGATGAATGGCAGGTAAAAATATGAATAAAATAATTCTTACATTTTGGAATCATGTATTTGTAATCATGTACCATGGAATTTCTTATCATTACAGCTTTCTCTTTCTGTGTGTTTGTTAATATTTGTATTTGTTGTGGACTTCGTAATATTGAGTTATTTCACTTAAATCTGTTTTACTTAAAATCACTGTTATTTAAAATGTCTCATTTGGACTATTTTTTTTTTCATTTACTATATAGGTCATTTCCTTGGCAAGGTATTAGATGAATTCACACGCATAGATTCAAAGTTTAGTAGCATCTGTGCTATACAGTTATTATCACTCTGGACCAGGCTCTAGCTTTTCTCTCTGTCAACAGAATTTTATATGTAAACAATATAAATGCTCATGAAGAAATTTGTGTAGTTTAAACAGAGAGAAAATTGCTTATGTATTTATAGACTGTACAGCTATATTTCTGTAAACACATATAAGTTAAATATTGATGGCTACAGAATTTGGAAGTAATCACTTCTGCACACATTGAAATATATATTCTTGTTGACAGGGGTTTCTGTTCCTCCCAGTCCCACAGTCATTCAGTCCCAAAGAAACACAAAAAGGTCTAATCATTAATCATGAACAGGTTGAACTATTAGCTCAGGCTTCTCATTAATTCTTATAACTTATATTAGCCCATAGTTCTTGTCTGTGTTGGCATGGTACCTTTTAACAGTGAGGCAATCTCATCTTGCTTCCTCTGTGTCTGGATAATGACTGTGGACTCAGCTTTTCCTCTTCTCAGTATTTTCTTGTTCTGGTTTCCCTGTCTATAGTTTTTGCACGACTACTGGCCAATCAGCATTTTATTAAAGCAATACAACTGATAAATCTTTACAGGGTAAAAGATCATTGTCCCACAGCACTTGCCCCCCCCTTTTCAAAACAAGAACTCTGAATCTAATCTCCTTTGTTTAGCTTTCTTTGTGACCACTATCTATAACAGCTTGTAACCAACACCCTAAACAAAGAAAAAAATTCACAATCCTTTTTTGGGGGAGAGGGGAGAACTTTGGCATAGTTTTCCAGGCTACTGATTGGGGTTGCTGATAATCTCACAGGGACCTAAAGAAAATTTTGAACTATGGTCAAGTCTTGACTGGAATATTCTGTGAGGCTTGATTATCTCAGCTAGCAGTCTTAAGACTGTTATGGATGTTGAACTCAGACATCTGGGCCATCTTCTCTTACCAGAGATTTCTCAGGGGGTCTTCCTTGATCAAACATGATTTTTCTTAGCCTCGACTTAATCCACAGCCTCTCATTTCCTCTGGAAACAAAGCAAAACCTCTTCTCCAAAATAACATATCTTTTGACTTAAATTTTGAAATTAAGGCATTTTCAAAATATATATGTTGGATTAATCCAATAGTATTTATACTCAAATGTTTTATTTATCAGCAGCTACTCCTCCTTTAGAAGGCAAACAATTCAAAGACAACACAACAATATACAATATCCAAAATCTCTGTGTATTTTCCAGCTTTATGTGGCTTTATTTTAATCACTATTTCCTTTGTTTTGATTTTCAATTTTTGGATTTTTGAGAACAGGTTCTCTGTGTATTTTTGGCTGTCCTGGAACTCACTCTGTAGAGCAAGCTGTCCTTGAACTCACAGAAATCTTCCTGCCTTTGCCTCTCAAGTACTGGTAATAATGGTGTACACTACCATACCCAACTACTCTATTCCTTTTTTGTTTGTTTGTTTGTCTTTTTTTTTCTCCCAAGCCTACATAATTTTTAAACACAATGTGCTCCATTCAAAGGTTTTCTTCATCTAAAACTATCTCTCTTTTTCTGACCACATGAGTCTTTAATTTGCTAAGCGATATGGCTAAAATTAAAGCCATGGCTTTGCTGACTGGATCCACCACATTCCTTAGGTTTCTGAGAGTCTAGCTCTGTGGCAAAGGTACTGAAGGGAGCTATGTTTATTGCCACAACTCTATGGAGTTACAAGGTCCCTGCCACCACCAAAAAGCATGCTATTCATGAACACCATTTAAGTGCTTTGGAGTAGAGCCTCTTAAAAAGAATGTAAGGTATTTTCAGCTAAAGCTGAATCAGGAAGCCTCTCTTAAGTGAGACACACTTGCCTATAGCAAACAAAGCCCACATGAGAAAATGCTGTTACCAAGAAGCTATGCTTAACTCTGCTCTTTTTTGTGTCTAGATTCCTTCCAAAATCTCTTAGGTTTTAAATGGATTTATTTGCCACATTGGCACCATTTTGTTGACAGGGGTTTCTGTCCTTCCTGTTCCCAAAGTCATTCAGTCTCACAGAAACACACAGAAGTTGATATTAATCATAAACTTGTTGGCCTGTTAGCTCAGATTTCTTATTAATTCTTATAACTAATATTAGCTCATAATTCTTGTTTGTGTTAACCATGTGGCTTGGTGCCTTTTATCAGCAAGCTATTCTCATTTTGCTTCCTGTGTGTCTGGATGACAACTGAGGACTCAGCCTTTTCTCTTCCCAAAATGCTCCTGTTCTGGCTGCCCTGTCTATACTTCGTGCCTGGCTACTGACCAATCAGCATTTTATTAAAGCAATACAACTGATAAATCTTTACAGGACACAAGATCATCGTTCCACAGCACACATGATGCATGCACACACACATACACACACACATATACACACACATTTGATAAGTTGAGCATTATTTACTTATGCAAATGTAATTTTATAGGTTCAGTCTGAATCGTTGTCCCATTCAGTTCAGATTTTGTAAACCACTTCTAATTAATGTAATGAAAAACCAAGGCAGCCTAGCTTAAATATAAAGATGCTTATTTGCCTTCCATTTCCAGTTTTAACACCAGAGATTGGATGGCCCCATTGGCCTAGCTTCCAGTGACAATTTTACAACAGAATGGCAATACATTGTGGTGGTGTAGCTTGTGTGCAAGAGCATAACAATGAAAGCAAGAATCAGAGAAAGACAGTTTGGCTGAGGCCTTGTATAACAAATCTTTTACGTCCCAAGGGTATTACTCATAGTGACCTATGGATTGTAGGTATACTTCAGTTCTCAAAGTTTTCAATTACTCCAAATATCTTCAACATTGGGGCAGGATTCCAAAATTCCATGGAAACTTAATACCACATGCAAACTGCAGCATGGGCCTTTTCTTATGTTAATATTGGGGTTCCTTTACAAAAGGCTGATTTTCTATGAGCAGGTGACCAATTACTTATTTCAGTGTAGACTATAGGGCAATCAAATTTACTCTTACTGTTCACAAACCTTCTAATTCTTTTATGCCTCTTTCATTCTGAAGTGTGTCTGCGCGGACTTGATTCATGGAGTGGGCAGGTTGTCATTTGAGAGTACTTTCTGTCTTCTGTACTTGCCAAATATTTTCCATTCTTTTAACTACTCATCATCTTGATGAAGAGAATCATAAGATGCAAAGATGATGTTCCCAAATAGTTTCCCATCAAGAATAAGCAGCAAAGTGAAGAATCTTTGCTCTTTCTGCACTTCAACCATTTGCTTAGTGCTATAAAACTGTGGGTTGGCTGAGTCCAACAACTGTATTTCTCAAAGACTGTACTCCTAACTATTAAAAACAACCTTTCTAGTAATATGACCTTTTAATGACACTATTTTTGAGTGATTTTTAAAAATATTGTCATATACTCATTGCACAAAAAATGTTTCATTATGGTCTTTTTTCCATGTATGTTTTATACTTTGATCACATTTCTGTCAATACACATACTTGCGTCAGTGCCCTCCTTACTGATTCCCTCTATTTTTAGTCTTTCTACCCCATTTTCACACCTCCAACTCATCTCTCAGCTGCTAAAGCAAACAAAGTGCATCATTTGAAGGAATGAGTTGTCTATGAGTTTCCTTTTAATTTTTTTGTGAGTCCACACCTTTCCACTATTGAGGTTCAGAAAAAATCCTAAATGGAAAAAGACTGGTCTATTTGGGTAGCAAATGACTTGTTTGATTGACACTAATCATGGTCTGACCCCTGCAGCGAGAGCTTCTGGAGGTGGTGGATAACTACGAGTCTGCAGTGATTGTTGCCCCCACATCCTCTGGAAAAACCTATGCTTCCTACTACTGCATGGAGAAGGTGCTGAAGGAGAGTGACGAAGGCGTGGTTGTGTATGTTTCACCAACAAAGGTAGGGATCCAGTGCATGGAATATTTTTTTGAACTTATTCAGAAATATTAGACATGGATATGTAGCAGATTCATTTATTCATTTTCACTAGTTAAAATTAGCATACAAAGTAATGGGCTTCCTAATATAATCTTCGTACATAGATTTTTTTTATTTTTTGACCCTCCTTCACTACTCCCTTCTTCTACAATATAATCCCCCCCACTGCTCCCCTAAATTCTTCTGTAGCCCCATTCCATTTTCAATGGTAATAATCTATTACCTTATTTCTCTTCCCCCTTATGACTTATTTCTCCTTTCATGATTTCTTTTCTACTTTCATGACTTATATCTACTCTCATCCATTTTATACATATACATATTCTAAAAACTAAATTTTATGGACAAAATATAAGAGAAAACATATGGTATTTGTCTTTCTGAATATGTTATTTTGCTTAATTAATATAATAATTCCAAGCTCCATTCATTTTTCTATGAACAACATTGTTTCATTCAATATTTGAGTAGAATTGTATAATTGAACATTTTCTTTCTCTATTAACTTATTGTTGGACATCAAGACTGCTATTGGGATAGTGGATATATGAATATGAATGTTCACATATCTCTTTAGTAAGACTTGAAGACCTTTGGGTATATACTCACAAAGAAGTGATGTATCTAGGCCATGAGTGTTTCATTTCTCATGCTTTGTGAAACCACAGTAATGATTTATATAATGGGTATACCAGTTAAAACTCTTACACATAGTGGCTAAGGGTACTCCTGTCCACATATTTTCCTCCAACTTTTAACATTTGTTTTGATTTAACTATTCTATTTGGAGTGAGATGAAATCTCAGATCTTTCTCAAGCTTTCTGTTGTCATTCTGTGAGCTTCAGAATTCAGAGGTAGTAGAATTTTTAGATGTTTATATTTTTATATTTAGATGTAAATTTTTTTTGACTAGTGATTTGGGCAGTATTATTATGCATGCCTTTTTTTCTGTGGTATTTCTTTATTTATGATGTACCTGAGAATACATTTGCCTACTTTTTACATTGGAAGAGTTGGCCCTTTTACTAATTCATCAACTTTTCTGTAACCCATAATATATCTTTTTTATGAACTGTAATAAAATATACATTTATGGATCAGGTTTTTATCTTAACTTATTATTGTTATTCATACCAATGATAGTAGTTAAATGTTTGTATAATCAGTATTATTCACATTTTCATTTAGGGTTGTGTTTATTAGTGTTTGTTTCTTTTGCTGTGATAAAATACCATGATCTAAGAAACTTTGGGAAGAAAGGGTTTATTTTAGTTTACACTTCCACAGCACAGTTCATCACTGAGTGAATCAGGGTAGAAGCCCAAACAGGGTAGGAACCTGGAAGCAGGAATTGATCCAGAGGTAAGATGTTTCCCTCAGGGCTTGCTTCTCCTACTTTGTTATAGCAGCAAGAGCAACTAGCCCAGGAGTGACAATGTCCACAGTGGAGTGGGCCCTCCCACATCAGTTATTCATCAAGAAAGTTAACCACTGGACTGGACTTTTAAATATGTTTACAGATATATTTTAAATTTTACATTTTCATCTATATGGTACATACCTTTGGTACTATAAAGTGTGTAATAGATGTTTGAAGGTTTATAGAGTCCACTGGCCACGCTGCCTGCTAGATCCTAAGTGAGACTATGCAGATTTGTATATGTAGTCAAACTTCTGACATCTATCTGGAGGAGATTTTGAAATATGATACAAATCTATTTAGGTTTCTTCCTGTGATAGACTCAGATCATGAGTGGTGATTTTTCAACTATTGTGCTATACATATTGATTCTTCTGCTATAAAGGTTACATTTGCCATTTTACTTTCAGACAAATGCTTTCTATTTTTGTTTTACAGTAGGTTGTTGTTAATCAAAGTTCAGATTTTTAATCCAAGAGCTCAAATGGAGAGTTTTTACTATAGAGTGGGTAGAGAAAATGGTTTGTTAATTTTCCTGCATAGTAAAACATAGTTTTGTACATCCCCATCAGTCCATCAAGTTATGCTAATCTACACTTTATTATGTAGCTAATACATCTGTTTTCCTGTCAATCAGGCACTTGCTAATCAAGTGGTAGCGACTGTTCAAAATCGTTACACCAAAATTCTGCCAGCTGGTGAAGTTCTGTGTGGTGTTTTCACTAAGGACTACAGTCATGATGCCCTTAACTGCCAGGTTTGATATTCTTTTTAATAAACTTGACATCAGATTATATAACAATGTTACATCTTTTTGACTGTAAATCTAAGATCTTTTCAAAACCTGTAAAAATAATAATTTGTGAAGAACAAAACTATTTCAGGGAAAATATAAATTTGTTATATTCTAAAGAATGTGAAAAATAGAATTTATTTTATCTAAAGATACTTTTGTTTTGATTCAGACTTTACATTTATAGCTCATTAATCATGTTGTTTACAATGGGATTCAAAATGATCCAAAGATCTTTCCAAGCTACCAAAACTTAGTGGCTAGAAACATATTATCATAATTATTTTCTCTTGTTAAAGATATTTTATTTAAAAATGTAGTGTGATATTATAGTTAATGAATATATTATAGTATTAATGAAGTTATAGTTTTCTTTCTTATTGAATTTTCAGATCAGAAATTAGGATAAAACAAAAATTAAGACATACTTGTAGAGCATTATGTAGTAGACTTGGCAATATGCAGCCTGGATTGTTTTTCAAAGAAACATCTTCCAACATAATTTCTCTGTAGTGTTAGATTTGAAAGAATCAAAATAGTTAAAATTAATGACTTTGATTTTTATATATTTTTCTTTTTAAGCTATTTATTTAGTGAAAGCAACTTTTTTATTCTTTGATTATTGTATACATGTTTGAAGTATATCAATCATATCCATCCACCCCCATTTTTTCCTTCTACCTCTTTTTCTCCCTCCAACCCATTGGCCTCCAAGTATCATGTCTCTTTCCCAACAACTTCCAAGTGCCAATAACTCCTCTGCGGGGGTGTGGCCTTGTGGGCTGCTTCCTCATTGATGCTGGAATTTTGACTGGTTTGATCTTTTGCAGGTTTTGTACAGAGATAACCACAGTTACTGAGAGTTCATGGGTGGAACTGCCAGGCCTGGTTCAGAAGACAGCAGTTCACAATACTCTACCTCTTGCCCTGACTCTCACCTTTCCATCTCCTTTACTGATTGTTTCCTGAAGGAGTAGGGAAAGAGGTCAATATAGGTGACCCATTTAGGGCTGGACACAGTTGGAAGGCTCATAAACAAGAATCTGCTCTTCAAATATGATATTCTCCTATTTTATCTCAGGACAAAATTAAAGTTTCATGTGGTTCAAGCTAATACATCAGAAGTGTAATGAATCCAATCCTTAAATGTGGTATCAGATCTTAATTATTAGAGATACATCCGGGACTCAAAGCATTGCTTCATGTAGTTTTATACCTATGCACATTCTAAGTGTTACTTCACACCCTACTGTTGTTTTCAGGTGCTTGTTACCGATCCTGTCTCCTTTGAAAGTCTGCTACTCTCTCCTCATCGCCAAAACTGGGTGAAGAGGATCAGATATGTCATATTTGATGAGGTAGGCTTTGTTTTACCTCTCAGGCTATCTTCCTGGGGATCATAAGTATTGCATGTCTTTGCTGCTTTGGGACATGCACCCCTTGGATGGAGTTCAGATTAGGAGGCAATTTTCTTCTGACCATTTCCCCAACTGAATCACCCTCTTGACTCACTTCTGTTGTGACTCGATAGTATGTATTGGTGAGAGTTCTTCATGTGTGAGGAACTGGTCTTCATTGGGGATGTTGTAAAGGGACATAATTAAACTCATGACACACATTTCCCTTGATAAAAATCAAAATCCTGTCCAGTTTCCAAAGCAAAGGTTTTATGTGCCAGCAAATGATACTGATGATACAAACAGTTCTGCATGTCATGTTCCCTAAGGAAAACAAACGGCCTATTCAAAATGCAGTTTTATAAGTATGCCTTTTGTTAAAAAGAAATCTGTGAAGAAATCCAGAGAGAGAGAGAGAGAGAGAGAGAGAGAGAGAGAGAAAGAGAGAGAGAGAGAGACTTATTGTTAGTCTTAAAAGGACAAGGTAAGGAAGCATTTGCATCCAGTTGCAAAGGAGGTTCTGATCAAATGGGCTATATTTCAAGTAGTGAACCTTAGCTGAGGTACACAGCTGGCTCAGGCAATCTGGGAGGGGCCAACAGAAAACAGATGTCCTCATCTCCTGAGATATAGCCACAGCTCAGAAATTAGTCTAAGTTAGAAAGCCAGAGAACCTGGAGTCCCACTGAAGTAGTACCTGTGGATCAGTGTCCCTGAGCACTAGCGTGGGGTGAAAACCAATGTAGATGTAGACGTTCTGATGGAAACCACTTAGTGGAGTTCTGTAGCAGCATCATTCAGTATACTTATTCGGAGACTTAGAGCCCCAGAGAAAAGTGCATTCTTCTATTCCTGGATTTAAAGCTGAAAAGAAAAGAGCCGATATTTAGCTTATTTTTACTTCACTTCAGTAAAAATAATGGTGATGAATAATTGGTAGTCCTGGAGATTAAATGCAGGCCATTGAAGTAGTTCACCATTGTCTGAAATCCCCAGCCCTTTCCTTTGTGTTATAAACTTGAAATGATCAAACAATTCTTGCTTTTATTTGTATTATACTGACTTACTATGTTTATTTTTACTTAACCTATATGATTTTTATTCTGGAGGCTTTTGATAGTTTTATTTAAATAATACAAGACAATACATACTGGTAGGTAAACACTCATGTGTAAAATTTAAAAATATTACATTTACAAAGCAATCTAGAACACCTAGTTGTAGCTTGAACTTCAAACCCTGAAATGATGTAATATTGGACACTTCAGTTCCTCCAATTTTATATGAGGGCAACTGCTAAAGGCTTCAAAGGCTGTTCTGTTAAAGTCAGGGAAATTGCATTGCAAAAATTAAAGTTAAATATTTAGAGGAATTGTATGTCATCTTGTCAGAGTCCAGCCCTGATGTAAATCATTTCTCATATCTGAGGGGAGGTGTGGAAATAAAAAACATGACTCACTTGACTATCTCAGGAACGTGTTTTCAGGGATCCTTCATGAAATCTTGAGTTCACATGCTGAAAATCACCTGCTGTTTATTCTCCAAACAGCTTTTATATCAAAACATAAACCGAGGGCGGGGGGAGTTCATTAGCATTCTGTTTCCTAGGTAGCAGGGAGAATGATTGTGGTCATGTCCACACCTTTCTATGCCCATTTTGTTACGTCTTCCTATCTATGTCTGATCTGTATGCCTGTTCTCTCACGTAGACTGAAAAACACCTCTTTCCCAGATGACCTCCTATATTACATTAGAAGGAGCAGAACATTAGAATATCCTGACCATTTGCATAGGATGATGTCAGGCTGTCTCACTATCAAACGCTAGGCCACCACCTTCTGTATGGCATGTGCAAATTGTGCCTTGTCAGGTTGCTCAGAATTATGATTGCCATACACTTAGGAATATTAGCCTGTATAATCCGGCTCCTACATCATCTGACCAAGAAAAAGCCATACAGGTAGTAGAAAATATGAATTTATGAATCTCTACACATGATATAAAACTGCTTAATGGATAGTAAGTCTTTTAAAGGTTATTTCCAGGGGTCAAATTTAACTTGTTTATTTAAGACAACATTCAAGAATCTTTAATTCATCTAATTTAATTTGATCATGCATTCATTTACGCAGCCTCACTTGAGAAATGCTTCTCTAGAGGCAGGCATGGCGTCAATGCTAGAATTATTCAGATTTGCGGATATATATTAAGTAAGACAGACAAGATAAGTTGAGAGAACACAAAAGCTTATAAGCTACCGGCGGTGCTTCCTGTAAAGATCAAGAGAGTCCATCACAAAGCAACAATGGCAGAAGGCAGGCTGGAGGACCACTCTGGAATGGACGGATGATCCACGGAACCTTTTTAAACTAGTGACACTAAGATGAACTTCACTGTTGACAGAGGTCAACATCTGATCTTGCAACTGCTCAGTCCCAAAGAAACACACAGAGGCTTACATTAATTATAAACTGGTTGGCCCTATTAGTTCAGGCATCTTATTAACTTTTATGTCTTACATTAGCCTATAATTCTTGTCTGTGTTATCCATGTGGCTTGATATCTTTTATCAGTGAGGCATCCTCATCTTGCTTCCTCTGTGTCTGGCTTGCGAATGCAAACTGAGCCTTTCCTCTTTCCAGAATTCTCCTGTTCTGGTTGTCCCCCCCACCCTATATTTCCTGTCTGGTTACTGGCCAATCAGCCCTTTATTAAACCAGTACAAGTGACAACTCTTTACAGAGTACAAGACCATTGTCCCACAGCACTTTACAGATTCAGAAGCCATGGCTATATGCATTGGCTTTTCCTATTATTTCTAAGAATATTTTACACAGTGAGACAGCTATGTGAAAGCTCTGCATGGGAACTGTGTGCTAAGGAACAAAGAAATGACTGCTGTGTGTGGGTGATTGTAAGACTGGATGAGTGACTTCACATGATGCTGGAATAGCAGCAGAGGACCAAATATGCCAATCATTATGTATCCCATGAAATACTTGCATTTGTTACACAAGGAATGGAAAATATAATTAACTACTGACGTGACTAGATATGATTTATCTTTGAAGGATACCATTTTTATTGTGTGTGATGCCAAGAATGTAGGTAATAAATTAGGGCAATAGTCACAAAAGTACTGCATAGTAGCTGAGGTGTGGTGTTTTGATTGTCAGTACACATGGCAAGAAGTACATAGGCCTGAAAGAGTGTTTTGAAAGCAAAATAAAAAGGAGTCACAGGTGGATTGATTAAAAATATTAAGGAAAATTCAAGTGTCGAGATGTTATTTTAATTTGCCATTCTTAAAACCAACCCGTCAATTGAAAGTATTCTTTTCTTTTATAGGTACATTGTCTTGGTGGAAAAAAAGGAGCAGAAATCTGGGAGCATCTCCTTGTCATGATCCGATGCCCATTTTTGGCCCTTTCAGCTACCATAAGCAACCCTGAGGATCTTACTGAGTATGGATTTAGTTCTACTTTGGACAGAATGTTTATCTATTTATAAAGTTTAGATTTCATAATCCTTACTGGTTTTAAAGTTATCTCAATTTTCAGTTAACTCATAGCACTCTCTAAATATTCAAGCTGCTGTCTCTTTAGGTCTTTCTGATAAGTCTCGGCAACTCTCTACAAAGAAATACCTAGCACCCATTGGGTCAGATATCTAGTTGAATAGGAAGTATCATGTCATAGCTCCAGAATAAAATGAGAGCTATATATTCATTTTCTTTCCCTCACCCCCTCTACTAGGAAACATAAACCAAGATGAGAGAATGCTACATTTAGCCATAGATTCCAAAATCATCTCATTTTCTAGATTGACTTGTTTAGAAAGGGAGCAGAGCTTTATTAATTGAAAGCTATACATCCCTTTATTAAGCTCAAAGGTTGATTACTGATAACTACTTATCCCTTAGCATCTCCCATGTGTCACATTCCATCCAAAGTACTTTGCATACAGTAATTTTGAAAATATCAATTTACTACTATTTCCATTGTTATTATTAGATAAAAGTACTTTTACAAGACTATTGATTTTTAAACGTAAAAGGCAGCCACAGAAACATTAAATGTTTCATGCAGGATTCAGAGTTAATTGTAAGGAAGTTAGAAATTTATTTCAGGTTATGTGGCTCTAGAAATAATTTCCTTATATGAAAATTTTAAGACACAAATTTTTCTGTATATAATTATTTTATTTCATGTAAGCTATTTCTATTTTCTGCCTCAATAATGTATGAATTACTTTTGTGTTAATGTGAACAAAAATACCTTAAGAGAGAATGCCTTTATTTAGTCTCAGGGTTTTAGAAAGATTTCAGCCCATCACAGTGGGAAAGGCAAGGAGGTGAGGCTTCAACCATGGAAGTGGGAGCCTGAGGTGGCAGTTTGTTTACATGACAGCAGACAGGAAGCAGAGAGAGCTGGATGAGAACCAGTGGCTAGTATAACCTTTGTGATAGCTGATGCTGGTTGTCAATTACTCTTCAAAGTCCCTCTGCTAGTGACTGACTTCTATTATGCAGCTCCTACCTTCTAATGACCCCACTGTTTTCAAAATAATATCAAGGACTGGTAGCCAAGTAAAGCATGAACCATTGGGCATATTACTGATTACAATCATAAGTAATATGTCTATATTTTAAAGGTGGCTCCGGTCAGTAAAGAGGTACTGGAAAGAAGTAGACAGTGCAATGGGAGAAAAAACTTTGTCCAAAAGAAATTCTGGCTCCCGTGGCAGTCATCACGAAGACCAAGCACAAGCCAGACAGTCATACAAAGTTAAACTTGGTATGTATGCTCTGTGTAGCTGTATAGCCTTGTTTTGTTTGTTTGGCTATTTTCTTTAAAATTATTTCTCTCACCACATTTCTGATAATTTGGAAATCTCACTCTTCCCCTTTCAGTGATCTATGGAGAGAGATACAATGACCTGGAGAAGCACGTATGTTCTGTGAGACAGGGTGATGTTTGCTTTGATCATTTTCACCCATGTGCCGCACTAACTACAGATCATGTAAGTAACAGCCTTTGCCACAGTTGTTCCATGAAACAACACTGTCTGGCTAATAATTGAAAATACAATGCTGTTCAGAATGCAACCGAAGTGCAACTTGATGCTAGAATGCAGAGGGAACACAACAATTTTGTTAAAAAAAAAAAAGTGTTCTTTTTTTCAGTAGTTTCTCAATGTTAGGATGCTATCAGACTCCTCAAAGTTTAGAAAATACTAAACACTTTAACTTGGTGATTCTATTAGTTTGGGGACATTATTTCTGTCCATTTCTTTTTTCCCCCCATCTGTTAAGCATCCATGTCTGCCTGTCTCTCTTAATTAGTACCATTAGTGAAATGTTGAGGACAGAATTTAATCTCTGCTCTCAGTAGTATGCTACAGCTTTGTGTGTAAAAGCCTCATATGTGAGAACTTGAACAATGTGTATGACCTTAATCCAGAAACACATGCTTCCCATTGCCATCACAATCAAGTACTGCCTCTGATAATGACTCAGCAAAGTAGAGACCTTGATACAATGTCAACAAGTCTATTGAATGGTTAGGAGGTGTCAGTTTTTAAAATATTTCCTGCTAGGCATATACCTGTCTTCCTTTCTCCTATCCCTTGAAAGTTTTATTTTAAACTTACATTGGCCCATAAAATGGTTCCTATTTCTTTCTCTTCCTTCCAAAACCTGAATAATTCAGTATATTCTAAATTTTGGTACAGTAATATGGTTACTTAATTATGATTCTATTCTTTTTAAAGCTTTACTGGACTTTTATTTTTTTAAAGAGCTAAGTATGACCTTGAGAGCTAAGGTCTTTCAGGGGCTTTTCTTACTTATATTGCATTTACTGAATGTGTTTTGCTTGGAAGCCTTCATGCTACTACCCTGTTCCTCCCAAATGCCATATGCCAATTCACAGATCTTGGTTTTTCTTTTTAGGTTCTTATAATATGAAGACTTTTTTTTTAGAATCTTGCTGTGTTTTCATAAATTGATTTGTTAAATTCTCCACAGCACTTGTGTTTGTGTGTCAGCAAAATCAGATTATCACTGAACCTTCAGCACTTGTCTTTCAGTGTTCTGAAATAACAGCTGCGGGATGAATTTCCTGTAGCTGCAGTTACTAACACATTGTGGTGTGAATACTGGTTGTTTTTAAAGAATAGCGGGTTTGAATACTCACACATTTTACCTCTTTTAACCATCACAATTGTAAGATGGATATTCTACTACAACTTTCATTTTACCAATAATGCAGGTGAGACATAGACAACTCACTCACTACTGCACTAAGCAAATGGTAGAGACCAGATGTAATCTCAGACCTTTGATTAACTCCATGTTGATGTGAAGGATTTGTCTATCACATCTACTGATGAGTGAACACCACATGACAGTATTTGACTGTGTATGCATTGCAATGACTTCCAAAGGCAATGAAATGAATATGAATATGGAGTTTTTCTAGTAAAACGTTTGTGAGAAAAGCTTCTCTTGTTAGTGGTAATGGGCCAATTCAAACTCCAAACTGAACTGAACTGAACTAGGGAAGATATCCTATGCCTTAACTTATACTGAGAATATAGATGTTAAGCCAGTCTGTCAATAATAAAGAAATCCATTTGTTCCCTCTCTCTCTTCCTTTTTCCTTCTTTTCTTTCTTGTTCCTCCACACTTTCTGATATCTACAGATTTTCAAATGTAATCATCATAATCCACTATCTTTAAAACTAGCACAAAACTTTAAAAATTACTTATTTTGTATAAAGTGATTAAGAGATGTTGCCTTTAAAGAGCTTCAAGTATACTGGTTCAGTGCTTGCTGCAAATGCCTTCCCTCTCTTCTTGGTAGCTATTAATGGAGTAACTGGAAAGCAATAGAGTAGCTATAGTATGGTCTGACCTCATGCAGCTTCTACAGAGGTCATCCTCTTGCAAAAGTCTTAAGAGTTTTAGAACTTGGTAGCAAGGATATAGAGTAATATCTAGGCTTAGGTATTATTAAAATGTTCTACCCAGAACCCATACACCCAAAGACCACCGAGACCAGATTGGATGCAAAAGAAAGAGTTTTTTAAATTATTTCAGCATGCCGGGGTCAACTACCCTACACAAAGGCAAAAAGGAGGCAGGGACTCTTTTTAAAGCCTTACTGAGGGGAGAGCCTAAGGAAGTATGGTCATTTTAGATAAGATTGGCTTAAGCAAGTGACAATCAAAATAGTATGTTCTAATTGGTTGGGGCTAGCCAGGAGCTGGTCATGGGCTGATCAGGGTTACAGTTTGGGGGCACGCCTGGACAAGTCCAAGACCCTACCCTTGAGCTGCTGTGGAGGCTGGCTCAGCCCAGGCCTGGCCTAATATTGCTTCTACCAGGCCTCCTCTTCGCTGTTGGGGGTATTGGAGATTGACTGTCCTTTATCCATGTCTTTTCCTCGGATACTGCTTGTTTAGATTCAAGAGAATGAACCAATCTCGTGCCAGACATGTGGCTAAGATTCATATCTATTACCTAGTTTATTATCACAGCAAATTAGTGACACAGACATAACATGTTTTATTTTAGAAATGAGGAAACTGAACCTTGTGTATATGGGTAAGAAACTTAAGCAACCTGAAGCCTGTGACCCAACAGAAGATTTGTATTTTTAAACTTATGAGGAGTCTTAGATTAATTTTTGTTTCAGTTTGGTTTGGCTGAAGAAAATAACCGCTCTCAAGTGATAATTAAAAAAGAAAAGAAGGCTAACATCGGGGGTGCGGGTATATGGATGTCTCTACAGTTAACAAGACTCTGTGGAAGACCTGACTGAGTTTCTTTCCCAGCAACAACTGGGTGGTTCACAACAGCTTCGGGGGAATCTGTCATGCTGTCTTTTGACATGGGGGAGGGGGAGGAATCTCCCCACATACACATAATTTTAAAAACCATTTTTAATAAACAATAGACTCAATACAATCTTCACCATTTTTCCAGCATTTAATGCTCAAAGCAAGCATTTCTTGTAAATGTTGTCACCCCATAGGTAAAATAAGATAGTAATAAGCTCGATTTTATTTTAATCATAGATTGAAAAGCATGGATTCTCTTCTGACCTTGTCTTTTCACCTCGAGAAAGCATCCAGCTATATGACGCTATGCTTCAGGTCTGGAAGAGTTGGCCCCGGGCCCAGGTAAAGAATCTTCATGGAATCCATGCTGTTATGGTAGAGCCGACATCTGCTCTTCAGAAACACATAGTCACCATTTCTATCACTTGCATTTAAATTGCATTGCTAATTATTTAAAATGATTAGCAGACTATTTCCCAGAGGATATGGCCTCCTTATACCTTCTCAATTAGATGGGCTAGAAACAGTGTTTAATATCAATTCCTGAAAGTGTTCCTTCTTTCTTCTTTCCAAACATTGTAAGAGCTGCGTCTCCTTTCCCACTCTGTATTTCTGGTCCTCAGATTCTTTTCTTCTCACATTGTTCTTTATGTCCTGAGTGCTGGTTGCTTTCCCTGGAGACCTGTTTTCTCTGTCTTCTTGCCTTTGAAGAGTTCACACATAGTTCTTGTATAATAGAAGGTACAGGGAGGTAAGAGAAGTCCAACCACCTCTAACCTAAGAGACTGTAAAACATTCAGGGAAGAATATAATTGAGAAATGCCTTTAGATTTTTATAGAATTTTATGGTCTTCATTTCCCAGGACCTGTGTCCAGAGAACTTCACTCATTTTAAGAACAAAATAGTTATTAAAAAGTTGGATGTTAGAGAATATGAGAAGAACTTAAAGGAAGAATTCACAAACTGGATTAAAAATGGGAACGAGGAGCAGGTATTTTTACACATTTTGGGCAAAGCACTCTATTTTATTTCCTGAGTTGTGTCATTCAACCAATAATACCATTTCTCTCCTTTGCTGTTTTCATTATTTGTTTTAGACTTTTAAGTTTGATTTGCTGTGCAGTAATTCCAACCTGGATCAAAAGGAGAAAGGATTTTTTTTTTAATCTCTTCTCCAGTGTACCCTAAAACTTGGCAAGAGACTACAGGTTGCTTTTGGATTTGATGGCAAACAAGAAAGAATACAGAGCTTGTGCTTGGGATTATTGGTGATTTTGGCAGCACAGAGATGGGACTCGTGGAGCTGAAACACATTTTCTCTTTTCTTCCTTTCTCTTTAAAAATCATTGTTTGAGAATTTTATGTATAATGTTTTCAAATGCACTCCCCGATTCTCCCCTCCAAATTTTCCCATAGTCCTCCTACCATTTCCCCTTTCAACTTCACGGGTTCCTTCTTAAACTCAATGCTTCCAGTGTGTGAGTGGGTGTGGGGCCGTCCACTGGAACGTGGGCAGCCTATCAGCATACGTGAAGAACACTGAGTGTCCCCTCTCACAGCAGCCATCTTTGGCAATGGCTGCTCAGCTAGGGTGAGACTATGAGCCCCTCCTCAGTTATGCTGAAATTACTTCAGTACTGATCTTGTGAGCTCCTTTGCAGGCATCCAGACTGCTGTGAGCTCATGTGCGCCATGTCCCTGTCATGTCCACAGACACTGGTTTGTAGCCTTGGGGTTTTATTCTTTACGACTTTTATTTTAAATTTTAAGAATTATTCAAGTACTAGAGTCTCACCTGGAACTGTATGCTTACACATTTATTTTGCTTAAGCTTATAGTCTTAATTTATCATCAAAAGTTGAGATTTCCATTTTTTTTAAAAGCATGCATTTTTTTCATGTGATCCTCTCCCCATCTTATAGCTTGGTTTGTTCTTTCTTTTATTTGGAAACATGCTATAATTAGATTACATTTCCCTGTGCTTATCTGGTCATTCAAATCCTCTTAGGTTGGCTGTGCTTGCTTCTGCTGCATGGAGGGGGCTCCTTTCTCCTGCTACAGTGGAAACAGCACCACTAACTGAGAAATCCTTTTCGTCTTGCCAGATTTGTGTTGTCGCTAACAATTGCAGGGTGGTGTACAGAACATCAGAAGTTTGTTATTATGTCTGTGGTTTGTGTGTGTCCTTGCTGTGGCTCACCATAGTCTTGTGGCATAGTGTCCTAGGATTAATTTGAAGGACAACAACAAAAAAAAAGATTAAACAACAATGAAAAGAGTTTAGTCCGAGTGGCCATTCCTCTCTTTGCTATGCACATTTTAATACAAATGCTTTCTGTTCACTCTCACAGGCCAGAATGGTGCTGCAGAAGCTGAGTCCTGATTTCCATGACTACTCAGGACAGATGCTGGACTTCTTTCCGCATCTTGTTGAGAAGCTCAGGGAAATGGATAAGTTGCCTGCAGTGTTCTTTCTGTAAGTTATTTAAGTTATTTAACACTGGGGACATAATCTGTGTTAGATTGCTTCCTGTAAGGTACACAAAACTATATACATTGCCACTTTTGAATAGTATTTATTATTACTTTTGGTGTTCATTCATTTATCAAAGTCATATGAATTATTTAAAGTCATAAAATTGTCTACTTCCACTTTTCCTTGTTCTAATTCTGATTGTTTATTTCTTTGTTTGAGACAGGATCTTGATATGTGCCTATGCTGGCCTTTCTGCCTCAGCCTCCTCCCTGCTAGGATTATAGCTACACATGCACAATTATACCCAGTTTTAATTAAGTCCTTAAAATAGTATTAATGTTCTATCAATTATTTTATTAATTTTGATACCCCATTTTTTGTATTACTATAAACTATAAATTTTGTTTGTTTGCATCAGGTATTACTAATAATTTTCGGTACAACCTTGGTTCTTTGCCAAACCCACTGAACATAGCCATCAATGTTGCTATCCCACACAAAAATTTTTTTATTATATGCTACCATATATGTTGGTAAAATATTTCTGTAATTTAAATGATTGTAATGAGAAATATGATATAGAGTCAGTGATACCTTGCCAAATTTCATGTTATAGAATGTAATAGCCTAAAACTGATCAAACTAATTGGATGAATTTAGTCAGTTCTTATAAAATGGCACCAAGGGTAACTCAGTTAGTATAAAATAGATAGATTAACCTTTTTAACTATGTGACAAGAAGAGAATAATTTACTTAATATCAAATTTCTAATTACTCTCAAGCCACAGTATCTTTGAATAAATAAAACCATTGTATATAAAGTTTAATACTTATGCTTATGCATGGTAACATACAGTAATGAATCATAATTAGTGATAGAAACCCAAAACAATGGTATTAGGTGACATAAAGTCCTATTTGATTAATTTTGGAGATTGAAAGATTTTTCCTTTTGCCTTTGTGTGCTTATTTTTATCCCAGTATAAGTAGCTGTGACCTTTCAAACTGTAAACCAGTTTAAATCCTTCCATAACTACTTCTTCTCAGCTCTTGTTCATAGCCATAAGAAATGTAACACACAACCAGAAAAGATAGAGAGACTGAATTTTATGGTATTGTTCATTTGCTTCCAGATTTAGATTCGATTCTGTAGAAGAATGTGCTAAGGCTGCTTGCCAATTTCTGGAAGATAAACAGGAGGAGAAGAGGCCTTCGAAAGCTGATAAAGAAGCTCATGTCATTGCTAATAGACTTCGAAAAGTTAAAAAATCTTTGGAGAAACAAACGATAACGTAAGTATTTCACTAAATAAATTGACCATGTAAGGGTTTGTAACACCCAAATATCCTAGTAGGAAATACACGTTGAAGATGCTCTCGAATGAAGTTCTAATTACTGCTTTAATTGTTTTTGTTTTTAAATTTCAGAGGGATAAATGGTTGAAAATCAGTGATTGGTAACACATAGTCTTTGGTTGCATAGATCAGTTTAACTTATGGTTGCTTGAAGCAGGTCCAGATTTTACCAGTCTATGTGTATTACAGAACTTGACAAGACCATCCTATATTGTCTATGTGACTCGCTCTTACTCATGATACATTATCACAGTGTGAGTCCTACAGTGAGATTTAGACTGGGTTACAACACCAGTTTTATGCTTGGAATGTCATTGCTCTCAGCATGTAGCTAAAATATGTCCTCCTTTTGATCTTCTCCCCCTTTAGTGACTGCGTCTGTTGGAAACTCTTATTTTCCCCTTATGATTGCAGAGATTTTTATAGCCCTGAGACTCTCCAGGTTTACTATTCTCCAACTTAACTAACCTGTGCTTAATAAACTTTGAAATTGATTAAATTATCCCAGGTTTACTATTCTTCTTTCTGTTGCCCAGTTGATGGAGTCTAACTTCTACTGTTGATCATTCAACAATTTTGACATTAAAAAAAATCTTTTTCTATGCATTTCCTGTCACTCCTTTTAGGATATTTGTGGTTGTGTTCAGTTCATTTATCCTTTCATCTCTTTCTTTCCATGGGCCCTAATATCTGTCTCTTCAGTACCTTTACCCTTATGATTCCCATCATATGTTCTCATAAATTTATTATCTTTTCTTTTTATTTTGTACTCATTCCTGGATTTAGACTTATACTTTTTGTATGTTCTGCATTATTAATTTAGGAGATAAATTATTCTGTATTTTTAGAATATACACACTGACCATCCCTTATCTGAAAGATATAAAATCTGAAATCCTTCAAAATCTGAAAATCTGGGTGCTCACGTAACATTGTATGTGGAAATTTTTGCATGATAAAACTTTGTTGTATGTATAAATTTATTTAAAATATGTATAAAATTCCCTTTCAGGCTATATGTAGGAGGGAATAAATATAAAATCTAGCTCCAAAGTTACAGAGAAATGCTGCCTCGAAAACCCAATATACATACATATGTATGTATGTATGTGTGTGTGTGTGTGTGTGTGTGTGTATAATATCTAAATAAATTTTTTGTTTAGACTTTGGTCTAAACAATATCCCAATAACTAAACCATATCCCAAGATATGCTGCTATGTGTTGGACCATATTTCTAAATCTAAAACACTAAAATTAAGTTCCCAAGCTCTTATTATAAGGGACACTAAAGCTTTATCATTCTCCCTAAATCCTAAGCCTCTTTATAACAGGAAGCATACATTTTCCACTTTGCATCTCAATATCCTGACAGATAATAGTTGTTTCAGGGATTTTTACTTCAAAACTATATTTTTTAAAAACATTTATATTATTATTGAGAATAATATACATGACAATTGTATTTACATCATTTCTCCCTCTAGCTCCTCCTGTGCCTTCTTTTTCAAATTCATAGCCTCTTTTTTTAAGACACACAAATATATATCCTATTGGTTCCATTTAATATACTTATATGAATACATGTTTAGTGGTGATCACTTAGAATTGGATAAACTAATAACTGGAGAAGACTCATTCTCCCTCTTTTGCCAGACAATTAATTATCTATATCCCTAAGGGTGGGTCCTCATGAGATTTTCCAAATCCATGTTTGTTATCAACTAGTACTGTCATTGTTCAGGTCTTGTTTTGGTTACCTTAGAGTTAAGATTTTGTGGATGCAGCTTTTCTGTCATATATAGAAGGCATTATCTGATAGTAGATGCCCTGATCCTCTGGTGTTTACAACCTTTATACCCCCATTTCCTCAATGTTCCCTGAGTCTTAGGTGTGGGAGTTGTGTTATAGATACATCGAGTGGGGATAGGCACCCCAAAGTTCAGGTTAACTCTGCATTTTGAACAACTGATAATTCCTGTGCTGAGCTCTCTCCACTGCAAAAAGAAGCTTCTTTGATCAGGGTAAGGGCTACTGTTACAGGGTGGGGGACGCTTGTTCTTCCCAGCCACCCGGCTAGCTTGGTCCCAAAATAACCACACAGAAACTGTATTAATTAAGTCACTGCTTGGCCCTTTAGCTCTAACTTCTTATTGGCTAACTCTTACATCTTAGTTTAACCCATTTGTATTAATCTGTATATCACCATGTGGCAGTGGCTTACTGGGAAAGATTTGGCATGTCTGTCTCTGGCAGCTCCATGGTGTCTCTCTGTCTCTTTGTCTTCCTTCTCCCAGCATTCAGTTCTGTTTTTCCCACCTACCTAAGTTCTGCCCCCTTCAAAAGGCCAAGGCAGTTTCTTTATTCATTAGCCAATGAAAGCAACACACAAACAGAAGGACCTCCTACACCAGGCTACACTTGTCTGTGTGTGTAAGAATAATTATGTGGAATGCTGTTGGTGGCTATACTGGTTAAGGGATGTGACAGCAGTAAGTCACCCTCTATTGTCCGTTATTTCACCAGCAGCATGTATTTGGTGAGGTTTACAGTACCAGGTACAAACATCCCACTATTGAATGAGGCTCTAAATCCAATTAGTTGTTGGTAGTTACCATGGAGATGTACTTACATATATGTTGCCAAACTACTGTTACAGTAGTAGTGTGCAGTAGGCTGTACAGTTGGGTAAGACTTTTCATTGTCCCCTTGGCAGCTTGTATATATGCTATGAAAGCTAGTTCTTAGGGAGGTCTAGAGATGTTTTTAAGTAAAGAGCTAAAACTTTGAGTTGAAACAAACTTTTAGAGCCTCTCTGATTCAGATATTCCAAATTCTAGAACAAGCTATAGTTTGCTGCAGGTTTTGCTGTTTCCTTAGCAATGTATTGTATAGAAACAGTGAACTCTAAGGGAAATATAGGTAGGATGTGTAAGAGTACTTGTTAAATGATCTTCCTTAGGATACATCTAATTCAGGGTTTCAGGAGCCACGTGGTCAAGGTGGGCAAGTGATCAGCAACTCAAGCTGTTAAATTGAAAACTGCTTTTTAATAGATTCAGAATTCTCATAGTAAGGCATACCCTGCTTCATTCCCTATTCATTGAAGAGCAAAACTCTGACCTTTTTCTATCTTTATCCATTTCTATAATGTGAGAACCCTAAAGAAACATGCACACCAAGAGCTCACTCTTACAGCGTCATGTTTGTTAAACTGGAAGGACATTTTGTCCATTTACCTTAGCAGTTTTTATTTATTAACAATGATTTATTTAATAGTTTAAAAAATTTCATTTCACAACAATCTGTGTTCCTCTATAAGTACATTAGCAATGTCTACTGCAAGGGGGAAGGAGAATATCCTAAACTGACAAAGAAGAGAGAGGCAAAGACAAACCTTCAACCTGAGCCTGTGCAAGGCTGAAGGAGAGAAAATGCTCATCATATTAACAAGATGAAGCAAGGTCACCCGGAAGAGGGAAACAATGGCGAAGAAAAAAGTTACATTTGTAAGGGCTTTATCGTGAGGGATTCTAGGCCACATGGGCTGATGAACAAACACATTAGAGGCAGGGGTCTGATAAATGCATGAAGCAGTGGTTCTGGTTAATAAGCATACCTTAAGATATTCTCCTGTAGAGAATGGATGGAAATACTGATTGCTTGAAATTTTATTCTTGTAAAGAGATGAAAATAATGAAAAGTCTTCCAGAAGACTGGATCAAAGCATCATGCAGGAAGCTGAACACGATTATCTCCTGAAGCGTCTGGAGAAGAATCTGGAGATTCCTCAGGACTGCACATATGCTGATCAGAAAGCAATAGATGATGAGGTCAGCACTCAGAAGGGACCAGTGCTCCTGGAAAGTAGGCCTCTTCCATGTAGGCAGTTGGCCATACTGGAGGCAATTGCTACCATGAGGGAAGTCTCTATGTGGTAGAGATGTGGCAGAAAGGAACTTTTGGTGCACAAAACATACAAGGACCTTGTAGTCCCAGCTTAATATAGGTTTAGAATTTGTAGACTAATTTTGTCTTGCTGAAAAAAAAATACCCAAGTGTCTGTTTTTGTACTATGAATTCCTTAAAATTCTGTATATTATAGTTATAATTTGGACCCCTGCAGAATAATATATTTAGATACTGACAGCATTTCTCTATATTACAGCTAAAAATTTCACCAAAGAGTCATTGGGATATCTAATATTGATTTAGCCCATCATCTTTAAACTTTTTTCTTCAAAATATTCCTATTTATAGACAATATACGTAACAATACAACCGGTTTCAATAAAAGCAATGTCTTCACACACACACACACACACACACATTTGTGTGTTTTCATTGTGTTATGAATCTTCTTTTGTCAGCTTCATTATCTGTCTAGTTTTCATAACCATGTATGCACATCATTGTTTTAATTGATCCTTGGCATTCTGCTTTATAGATAGCTATACAATAAAAATAGGTAGGAACTATCCATTAACTTTTGGAGACTTACACTTGTCCCTTGTCTCCACGTGTTAATCTTTTTATGTATTATAACACTGGATACAACCGGATTTCCTTTTTATTTTGTGGATATTCTTGAGGCAATGCTAGTGGGAAGTAAGCATTTGTTGACCTTACAGTATAAAGATTTGCTTTACTTTCACTTTCTGGGTAGAACTTACAAAAGATTTCACAGTCACTTTATCTTTTGGGGGTGGGAGTAGATCACAGTCTTGTATTTCCCTTGGGACTGTCTGCTATGCTGGCAGTTTTCTCTCCCAGAACTGAAGTGAGACTGCCAAGAACTGAGAAGACGTTTCTTGTGTTGACTGTTGTTCCTATAAAACATTTTTTTGTTGTTGTTGATGATGATGTGTAGAGGCAAGGCCAAACAGTGACATCATTTGGTCAAATTATTTTGCAATATAAATATATAATTATTATGTAATATAAATATTATTTTCTTTAAACATTTTTGATTGATTGAAAATTAAATAAGTAATACTCTAAATCTCTTGTTTCTTTTAGTCATTGCAGATGGTGTTTAAACGAGTGAAATATGAAATTAATGGTAACACACTGAAGGCTTTGGCAAGAAGGGGTATTGGCTATCATCACCGTTTCATGTCCAACAAAGAAAAACAGTTAGTGGAAATTCTCTTTAGGAAAGGATTCATTAGGGTGGGTCAATTTTTCACTATAAAATTTGAAAATGTAAATAGATGAAGTAGAACGTTCAAGGAAGGAGGAAATGTAGCCACTGCTTTACATTTTTTTCTCATGTAGCTAAGCCTCTTGGGGTGTATACTTTGTTTTGTTTACTGCCGGTGGCATCTTTGCATATGGGAAACAAGTTTTGCCTGGAGTCACTGTCTCCATGCATTTACACAAGGAAAGAAAGCATTTCTATGTTGACCTTGGTGCCATATCTTGATTTTCTTGTTATCATATGTAGTGCTTGTTGATATGGTTTTGCTACAAATATTCTCTCCAAGATTTGGAGGGCATTTATATTTGAGTTTGGGGCAAACTTTTTTTTTTTTTTTCTAATGTGGTGGCCAAAAACAGAGCATGGATTTCTGCTTACTCAGGGCTTCAGCTTATCTTAGCAGAGCTTGTACTGAATGTCTTGGTACTGAATGTCATTTCTCCTGTCACTGGTGGGGGACAAAAGGAAGATTGCCATAAATTACTTTCAGGCCATATCCTTATTTTGTTTTCTTAGTACATCCTAGGAAGGCTCATTGCAATAATCAAAACAAGTGTACAGAGGACCCTCAGATCATTACCAAGCAAATCTAAATCTTGAGAAATATTTAAAAATTGACCCTTTTGAAAAAAATATTAACTTTAAATTTTGTTTGGCATGGGATAAAAGAAACAGAAGATAGAAGGAAGAGAAAGAAAAAAGAGAAAGAGATGCGCCTAAAATAGTAACTGACAGCAATTTCTTAGTCACTAATAAAATGATGAATAACTTAACTGATATAGAACAGATCTTAGGGTAATAGTAATAGCTCCATCAGAGAATACATTGTAGGAAGATATTTGTTCTGTTCATTTTCTAGATGTAAAGCTCTTTCTATCTCAATGTTTGTGCTTGTTAAAGAGATTTGAATTAAAAAATTTAATACATAGCATTCTGACAGAGGCATAAGCGTCAGTTACAAAACACATAGAAAACATTACTTCACATACTTAAGCATCATCACAAACCAGAGCATTAAACAACCATCAATTTAAAGAGACAGCGTAGATGGATTTTTCTTCAGGCTGACAGCTGAGAAAAAGATGACATGGAGACTTATTATTAATTATGAAATCTTAGCCTATAGCTTAGGATTATTTCTACTAGCTCTTATAACTTAAATTATCCTACTTTTGTTAATCTACACTCTGCCACATGGTGTTAACCTCTGTTCTATCTTGCACCTCCAGATTTCTCTTCATGTCTGCCTAGTGACTCCACCTTTCTTTTTCCCAGAGTCCTCTCTGTCCCTAGAAGTCCCACCTAACCTCTTCCTGTCTTGCTATTGGTCATCTAGATCTTTATTAAACCAGTCATATGGTGTCTTGGCAAAGACACATCTTCACAGTGTACAAAAAGGCAATTAATTCCATAAGAAGACAGGACAAGTCAGCATATACTAACTACCTCAGGAAAAATGAGTGAGAAGTTAAATTATGTGAATACATTTTTTGTTTCTGATTAGTGATCGTGCAAATTCAAGACAGAAAAAGAAAATTAACTTTTTAATGTCATTTTTCAATGACTTTAGTAGATCAAATAATTACCAGGAAGTAGGCTTATAAAAGATTTATTGCACTCTCACAGAGAAATTTCTCTCCTAGTATTTTACTTATGATGCTTACTGTAATACTTATTTCATGCCAGATGTGCTATTTGATTCTGGAGATGCAACAATGAATGATGCCTAGACTTGAGTATTTCAAGGGTAAACAAAATCACAGTGATATTGAGGGACATTGAGGAAATAATAGAAAGAACCAAGAGGTAGATGGTGATGACAGAAAATAATAATAATTTTAGATGTGGCCTGAAGTTCCTCTGTGGTATTTGTACCACACAATTAAGATATATATACATACACACATATATATATGTGTATGTATATATATATGTGTGTGTGTGTGTATATATATATACATATAGTGTGTGTATGTGTTTATATTGCCAATTTCTTGGAAATAGTTGTAATATGCCAAAATGCCAGTGTGTAGAATCACCGTTTTGTTCCTTTTAGGTGGTGACAGCTAGTGAAACACTCTCTTTAGGAGTCAACATGCCGTGTAAATCCGTGGTTTTTGCTCAAAACTCTGTCTATCTGGATGCTTTAAACTTCCGACAGGTATTAACATATACTTTAACTTAATGTATTAATACTATATAATCACATAATAATAAAATGTTACTTTAACTATTAATTTAGTAGCATGTTCCAATTCATGGCAGATCACTGTGTCTGTCTGGTATTGAGTAAGCATAGGTCTATGAGATTATTTGACCACTGCTAATCATGTGTCTGGTCTTGGATAAGACATCCAATCTCATCTCCTATCTGCAGGATCTGTGTGACTATTGCTGCCCCATGTCATGCACTCAGGCTAAATAAAGCAATTTGCAAAAAAAGGATCCACATTAAAGTTTATTGGGAAATATTATTTTTCTCAATTATGAGCATCGGTTTCCATTCTGGAGTATTCTTTAAAACTTTCTTTAGCTCATGCTACACAGTCTGTTTACAAACCAACTTCTTTACTCTCCTGTGGTGTTGATTGTTTTCCCACAATCTGTGCATGCAGTCTTGCCACGCTCTGCTAAGCTCCAGAGACTAACCTATCAGGGGTAGCAAGGTAGTGAGAAAAGGACAGATACACAGTCATACAGAAAAGCTGGGATCAGGTAGACTTGGATTTCTGGTGGAGAATCTAAAAACTCTATATCATTTGGAAGCTCGGTGTATTTATTATACACAGTTGAACAGAAACGTGAGGTGATTGCATACAGTTGAACTAGCAGGTAGGTTAGCTAATCTGAGGAGCAGTATACGTAGGGAATAAATCTTTTGGTGCAAATGTCTGTGAGGAGAAAACTACAGTGGATAGTTTCTGTTCACACTATTAACATCCAAACATGGACCAGAGGAAGGATTTTCAATCCCTTTGGGGGAATAACGGGGCCTTGGGACTGAGACATTGGGTTCTTCACATATCCATTATATATTAATGATATAAATTCCTACAGAACTTCATTCATTTCACCCAGTGTTTCCTCAGCTCCTAACACATTTATCTTTTGGCACAAAATCTTGACATTTTATATTAAAGCATTTTCCTTGATTTTGATCCTCCTTGTTCTATTATGTTCTACAGAAAACAGAGTTTGTCTTCATAGAGTATACTTTCTCAGAAGAGTTTGATCAATATTTCTGCTGGCAAAGTCAAATGTAGTTATATCTGCTAACATTCAAATCTTATAAAGCATATATAATTAATTTTAATAATATGTTATCATATACTATTATATGTTATATCATATATTATATAATATTATATATCATAGAAATAATATTTTATCAAGTAATTAATTGCAAGAAAGTGACAATTATATAGCACAAAATATATTCATAGTATTAGATATATGACTATAAATAGGTATAGTTCTATACAACATTACATACTTAGTGTGATTAATGATTTTGTAAATGACAGATATATTATTTCAAATAACTCTTCTTAGGATATGATTGATTTTTTTAGATTTTAAATAGAAGGCTATTCATTTTAATTAACCCTCAGGCAGAGCATCCTTGCTCAAAAGCAGTGTAAAAGGCTTAGCTTTTTTTATTTTTTTAGGAAAAACACTCAGATGGTTCTCACAGCATGATTCTGCTCTGTTTCCAGATGTCTGGTCGGGCTGGAAGACGAGGGCAAGACCTGCTGGGTGATGTCTACTTCTTTGATATTCCACTGCCCAAGATAGAAAAACTCATAAAATCCAAAGTGCCTGAGCTGAGAGGCCAGTTTCCTCTCAGTATCTCTCTCATTCTGAGACTCATGCTGCTGGCCTCCAAGGCAGATGACCCAGAGGATGGCAAGGCAAAGGTGCTGTGTCTCCCAGCTTGGGCCTCTACCAATGGTCTGGCTGGCCTGTGCTCTACTGTGCTGTTATCAGGCTTAGGATGCTTCTCCATGTTCTCTAGAGAGAGGTGGAGGATGCTGGGGAAAAGAATGATAAATTATGTTTATTTCCATTATTGGATAATTTGTGACTGGGTGGGCACTAAGGTATTCTCATGATTGCTGTCTTCTAGTTTGATATACACTATTGTCTTGTACAAGATGCCAGCCATCATGTTTCTACCATTCGGGAACAAGAAGAATGTCTTTTAATTGTAATGTAGCAGTTTATTTTTCATAAGACAAAATCCAAGTTCATTAAAAATTTTTAGAAAATGTAGAAAGATGAAAAAGAAACAAGCAAATGAACTCAAACTAAAACAAAAAGGACTCATACCTAGTTTTACCAAAATGATCCCATTATTATTTTGGTTTTTGTTTTCAAACTTTTTTTCTGAGGTATGATTACACACTTTATAAGGGTGTAAGCAAGTGGACATGAAATCCTAATCAGAGCATAGTCTTGATGCTTTAGGGTCAGATAAAAGTGAGTCTGAGACCATGAATTTGAAACTCACAATTAGATGATTTAATTTGTATTTTGGTGACAACACACAGTTAGAAGAACTTGTGTTCATTTTGGTTGGCTGTTACATAATGCCACAGGTGGAGTGAGTTATGAAGAACAGAGGCTTGTTTTGTCTCATGATACAGAAGGTTCACTGCTGCAGGGTGGCAACCAGTGAAAGGCTTTCTCTGAAGTGACCCAATCACAAGACATCATGTGGTGAACAGGACAAGTCCCAGCCTGTTGGGCCTCTCCTGTTCGAGCCTCTTGAAAAATCAATGAGGAGTCCAACATGGGAGCCTTAGGACTTCCTCTGGTTCTAATCACTTCACTAAGTCCCAGCCCTCAATGAGATGTCCAGCCCAGAGATTAGATTTCAGCATGATCTAGAGACCACATTCAGACCACAGCATGACCTATTCTACTAGGATAGAATATAATTACAGTTTATTTCTGGGAGCATCTGTAGAGCCCTCTTTAGATAAAATTAGCCTGCACGACAACAGTGTCCTCAAATGAAGGTGGCCTTGTTCATGCTGAGGTCTTTAATAGAAGGAGAGTGGAAGTCTGTTTGTGCAGACTTGCTGTGAGGTGAGCTTCAGTACAGTGGAGCCAGGCACGGTATGGATTGAAGCTACTTTTAAAATCATGTGCCCAAAATAAATTGTTTTATTTTTGTTTGATCTTGACTCCTTTGTTTCCAGTCAACCTCCTTCTAATCTTTTTGGACTGATATCAAAGATACAGAATAGTATATCTAGACTCCCTCCAAAACAACTTATTTGCTGCAAGCTCTGGAACTGATAATGTCTTTTCTGCTCAGTCGGTTTGGAGAAAATTTTGTTTCATTCGATTTGGTTTTCTGTGCTTACCTTATTCACTTTTCTATTAATGTGATAAGATTATCACCAAGGGAACTTATAGAGGGAGTGGTCTATGACCATCATGAGAGGAGCAGGGCAGCAGAAAGGGAGGCATGGCACTGGAGTAAAGACTGAGGCTTCACATCTTGAGACAGTACCACAATGTAGGGACAGAGAGCTAACTGGGAATGGCATGGGCTTTTGAAGCCTCAAAGTCTACATTTGACAATTCTTCCCAAACAGTTCCATAAATCAGTGGGCAAGCATCCAAACACATTAGCCTACGAGACCATTGTCATTCAAACCATCACAGTGCTTTTTAGTGTGCTAAAGGACATATGCACATTGTAGGTTAAAGGTATATGATGAAGAAAATTTTGTTGTATGAAATCTAATTACAGTTTGTATATTGTTGCTGTGTTTTATAATACTTTTCATATCCTATACAGTGGGTGACCAAGAGCACCAAAAGGGAACTTTTTAAGAGCGTCCCTTTTTCCTTGAAGAGACAGTATTTGGAAAAGAATAAAGCAGTAAAGGGGAACCCACAATTTTTCACTGTGCTTTAGAGGTATAGATCTTGTAATTGACATTATATATGCATAAGACATGATATATATGTGATATACATGTCACATAGGATATGTGACATATTATGTATGTATGTTTGTGCTCTATTAATTTATCCTGTGTTATCTTTTTCAAAGATTTTCACTTAATGTTACTAAAGGGAAATGTTTTTCTTTGTAGGCACTTTCAGTGCTGAGGCACTCATTAATATCCTTTAAACATCGCCGAGTCACAAACATGTTAAAGCATTATTTCTTATATTCTTTGCAGTTCCTGGTGAAAGAGGTAGGAGTCAACTCCTCTCTCTCTGTTATCTTCCTCTCTTTATGATTGTGTATGTATGTGTATGTAATAGATTGACTACTATCTAGATTTTTTTAAAGCACCAGACTTTATTATTTTTTAATTTTTAAATTTTTTATCTACATCTTGTGATGTGTGAGCAGATGTCATGTGTGTGTAGGTGCCCGTGGAGACAAGAAGAGGGCATGAGGGTGCCTGAAACTGGAGTTGTAGCTGACTATGAGGCACCCAGTGTGGATTATGGAAAACTGAGCTCAGGTTGTCTGGAAGAGCAGCAAGTGCTGCTGACTGCTGAGTCATCTCTCCAGCCCTTGATTTTTGTTCTAACTACATTCATTATTGTAAACCTTAGAAGACAATACCCAATGACTACTGCTACTTGTAATTCATGTAATTATTAACGTTGGGCTAGATGGTGGTTACAGCCTTATTGGCATGTATTATTTTAAACTGATAATGAATAACCTACTTGTTACTAAGTCTGTGTGTTGAGTCAAACTAACAAAGTATTTCTGTTCTTTAGGGATATATAGATCAAGAAGGTAACCCTACAGGGTTTGCCGGCCTTGTATCACTTTTATATGACCATGAACCATCTAATTTTGTTTTTGTCAATTTTCTTGTAAGAGGTCTTTTCCATAATCTTTGTAAGCCAACTCATGAAGGTAAGTTTGTTTGTGTGTGTATGTATATCATCAAAACAATATTATCAAATCATACAATATATAAATAATGTATCATTATTAGTATATGGGTATATATCAATATATGAGATAATGTGATATATGTTATATACATGTAAAATTGTGTGTGTGTGCATGTAAAATATTACAATTATGGGGAAAAGTACCTGGTAGAGTTTTAGAAAGCTAGATCTTCAGGAATACATTCAGTATTAGTCTCTCAGGAATCACTTGAGAGAGTATCAGCTAAACATAATAATGTCTGCATGAAAATCTTACTATTGTTCATTTTAACTAAAAGTTTAATAATAAAATGAGAATTATAATTATATAGGCAAATTCTAAGTTTATAAATAAGATAAAGTTGAATAAGTATGAATAGAGGTTCTATTTTATGATGTTTTTAAAATATTCAGTACTGAAGTTGTAATTTGAAAAGTATGTTGCCACTAGGATTCTTAAAATACTAAGTAATAAATAATATTTATAAAACATTTTCTAGTAATTAAAGATAATATGGATCAATTTTGAAGAACAACAGAGGAAAACATTGTTAAAATACAAAACCCCAAATTCTATCCACAGACAGTAACCAACATTATCTGTTAACATTGTCTGCAACATAATTTTCTTTGCATATAATTGCACAGTATACATCAATAAATGATATTACATTAATTATGTGTTTGAGGTCAATTATACATATTAAATTTTGCCCATATTAGGCAATGTCATCATAATAAATCCCACACAGCTTTTATGGAAAAACTTTTGGGTTTTACATTTCAAAATAAATTATGTACACAGTGTCTCTGAAGTAAATATTGCCTTCTCATAATATTTGTGCTTAATGTGATGATATTTTCTGGTGCATGGTGGCTTCAATGCCTTCTCCTTTCTCTTCTGTCACCAGTTGATGGAAATGTTTTGCTTTGCACAACACCTGTAGTCTTTATGCACTAAAAATGTATCATTTTGTGGCTACTCAGAAAGTTTTGTTTTCCTCAGAACTACAGAAATTTCACTCACCTATATCCGTAAATGTATGGGAAAAGACATTCCAGTGATGAGCAGGTAGTGATGCTGCAAATGGATCTGATGTAGCTCCTCACTAATTTGGCAACTGGCACATACAGTAGCAGGAACGGTCCTCATAGGCTCATATGTTTGAATGCATGGTCATTTTGGAATGGAACTATCTGAAAGGGATTAGGAGATATGGCCTTGCTGGTGAAATGCATGGTCATTTTGGAATGGAACTATTTGAAAGGGATTAGGAGATATGGCCTTGCTGGTGAAATGCATGGTCATTTTGGAATGGAACTATTTGAAAGGGATTAGGAGATATGGCCTTGCTGGTGAAATGCATGGTCATTTTGGAATGGAACTATTTGAAAGGGATTAGGAGATATGGCCTTGCTGGTGAAATGCATGATCATTTTGGAATGGAACAATTTAAAGGGATTAGGAGATATGGCCTTGCTGGTGTAGATGTGGCCCTATTGGAGGAAGTGTGTCACTAGGGGTGGGCTTTCGGGTTTTTGAAAACTCAAGGGAGGCCCAGTAGCTCTCCCTCTCTTCTTGCTGCCTCATGATGCAGATGTAGAACTCTCACCTGCTTCTCCAGCACCATGTCTGCCTGCGTGCCACCAAGCCCTCTGCCATGATAATAATGAACAAAATCTCTGAATCTGTAAGCGAGCCCCAATTATGTGCTCTCTTTCATAAGAGTTGCCGTGGACCTTGTGTCTCTTTACAGTTATAGAACACTGACAAAGCCAGGGATGTCATCATAAATTTGGTCATCCACTGGGAGATAGATCTAAGTAAGCAAAGTCTAGATCCGAATATAAGTAATTTATAGTAGGAAGGTAGAAGGAGGAAGAAAAAAGGCTCAGGTGCAGCTAAAGTTATTCTATAGCTGCTACGAAATGAACATAATAATCATTTTAAACATGAAAAACATTGATGTGAGCATTTTTCACAAATATATCATGGAACTTTTGTTTTGTACAGGCTCAAAACATTTTTCTGAAGATGTAATGGAAAAGCTGGTCTTAGTATTGGCAAATCTTTTTGGAAGAAGATATATTCCAGCCAAGTTCCAAAATGCTGACATCAAAGATTATCAATCAAAGGTAAAATCTTCTAATAAAATTTTTAACATGGTACAGAGATTATGCCAGAAATTATTCTGCAGCAATAGGATTTTATGAATATGTGATAATAAATGCATTTTATATACAATTTGTTAGTTTGGGAAATAGTATGATATTTATCTGTAATTCAAAAGTCCATCTGTGGATCTGTTCAAAGGTTACATAAATACATACATACATATGTTAATAGGATGAAGGTATATTCGTGATTTTAATTGATTGCATCCAAATGCAGCATTAATGAAAATGTATAAAAGGCCTGAGAAGAGGACTTGATACAATGCTTGCCATGCAAGCATGAGGATCTGAGTGTGGATTCCCAGTACCTACGTGAAAAGCTATAAATGATGACATATCTTGTAATCACAGAGCTGAAAGGGCAGTGAAATGATCCCTGGAGCTGGCTGGTCCAGACTAGTTTAATTGGAGAGCTTTAGGTATGGTTAGAGACTATGTTTCAAAATGTAAGGTAGAGAGCACCCACACACATATTCATGTTCATATACACACTCACACACAATGTAGGTAATTATACATTTAATCCCCAAAGCCACCCTCATTGTTGAATGTGTGTCCTGAGATATGACTGTATGTCACAGTGTCATCTATGAAAAAGCGTTACAAAGTTGTCTGGGAAACTGTCCCTTGACTTCCAGAGTCTAAATATTACAAACAGCTTTCAAATTTTAATGGTACTATTTTTCTTGGTCATTTTTGAAAAAGTGCATTTGTCTATTTAATCAAAACAGTCATATATATTTCTGTGATATCTTTCATAGCTGTCTTTCTGGTTTCCTTGCTGCCTTGAGTTGACTCTCTCAGGAATATCCATATAAGTTTCTGATGTAGCTCTGATAGCATGGATGACAATAGCAGAAATCTTTTCTTCACAGTTTTTCAAGTTCAGAAGTGTTAAATGAAGATGGTTTTGGGGAAAATGCTTTCTAGGTTGTAGTTTACCATCACAAAACTTAAAAATAAAGAAAAGAAAATCAGAGATACAGCACTTTCATGTGTACAGGTTGAAAAAATAACCCGTGTTAGCACAATAAATACAGTGAGGGTTTCAAAACCTCTCAACCAGGTGAAGTTGACTCCAAACCTGAAAATATGCTCTATCTTCTTTGATCTACATACGTGTCCCTAGATCCTTTGAGATTGCTCATGAGTCCGTTGGCAGTGGAGGATGTGCTTCTGCTCTTACAAGAGCTGTTTTCATTAGGGAGCATCAGAGCAAATTTTATGGGTAGAGCATTTGTTTTTTACAAGTGCAAATAAGAACAAAAACATTTTAGTCTTACTTCAATCAAGAAAGGTAGGAAATATGTTTTATTGAAAATAATAGAGTTATGTGATCTTACATTGTTATAACTTCTCAGTTTTTAAGGAAGGTGTTCTCTGCTCTCTGAAAAACCTTTGGCATTTAGGTGTTCCTTGATGACCTCCCTGAGGACTTCAGTGAGGCCCTGCTTGAGTACAACACACAAGTGACAGAGGACTTTGCTGCTTTTCTGCGAATTGTGTCCCAATTGGCTGATATGAAACAGGAATATCAACTCCCCTTGTCAAAAATTGGTAAGTGTGTGTTCAGTTCCCTGTGGAGCAATTTAGTAATAGTCTTGCCCAAGGACATGTAATATGGACGTTAGGGATGCAGGTCAGTGGTAGGGCTCCAACTCTTACCATTTTTGTCTCAGAAGGCTAGCACTTCAAAAAAGTCAGCTTGCCTTATAATAATTGGGTTCTTTTACAAAAAAATGAAACAAAAAGGAAGTTTGTGATTGACTAAAGGGCAGTGGAGAATGAGACTAAACCAATTAAATCATTTATAAACTGTTTTGATTGAGAGCTGACTTTGGGTCAGTCAATTCTTATGACCACTTTTCAGGAGAGGCTTAATGTTGAATATCGTAGACTGTGGGCAGATTTCCTGACTCTGCTAATTCTTATCTTTGAAATTTGGGAAAGTGATGCCCCAGTCATGTCCTTGCTTTATCCATGGACACTTGAAATAGAGAATAATATTTTTAGTATTATTGAGCTTCAAATGATTGGTTTAAAATGATTAGTGAATGCAAATATCTTGAGCTTTATAAATATATGGGGAAATAGTTTGATTTTTGTTGTTCTTATTTATAACCAATAAATAGAAATCATAAACAGAAAAGGATGGCAGATATAACTTTCTTTGGGGAGAAATGCTGTGGCTCACTGTACTATACCATCTTCAGTTGGGAAAATTCAAGGAAGAGGAGTGTGTATCTTCTTAGACTCTGTAACTGCAGGACAACATGAACAAGAGCAGATAGTAATGGCAGGCACATACTTCTCTGGGCAGATAAGATAGGAGCCGGCAGACATTCTGCCTCAGTGACACACTAGAGCCTACTTGATGATATGACTTGGAATTTTCTAAGAACAGAAATGCATAGTATACATACTCCCATAATCATTTCCAAGCTTACTGATAGTGGACATTAGAATTCCATATTTAGTCTATTACCACAGCACTCTGAACATGCCCAATCTTGTTGGACCTGGAAAGCTAAGCAAGTTGGGCATGATTAGTACCTGGAGAGAATACCATCTGGAAAGATTCTAAGGCCAAGTCTGATTCTGTGGGAGAAAGTTTCTAAAGGTAAGATATTTCCGCCTAGGAGGCCAGCCTCCAGGCAACACAGGGGTTTGAAGGGAAGTCCCAGCATTGGCATGTACTAAGACTTTTATGTGGTCCCTGATAGGTTCAATGACATCTCTTTTCAGCTTGGTTTAATTGTCATACAAGGAAATGAAGTTTGATGCTGTGGTTGTATTTAAAAATGAATCTTCCGTGCCTGGTAGCACCTGCCTTTAATTTCAGCACTCAGAGGCAGGGGATCGCTGGAGGCCAGAGTGGTCAATCTGGTTTACATCGAGAGTTCTTGGTCAGCTGAAGAAACATACTGAGACCTTGTCTCAAACTAACAAAAAAATAAAAGTTCAGTAACAAAAGGGATCTATCTCAGCCTGTTCTGGTCAGAATTCACAGGTAAGGACCGTGAAGACTCTCCACTTGTGTCTCACCTGATGAGCTGCAGGGAAGGAAGGACGGCAGTTTCACCATTTGTCTGTCTGTCTGGAAACTTTGATGTGGATTTGCTTCGTCCAGGAGTTTCAGATAACGTAAGTAAACTGTGATGTTCATTAATCAGTCTCTCGGGGCGTTTGCTCCAGTCTGAGTGGTGTATGATAACAGACTGCTGTCGAGGCTGTGGAACATTAGCACAGAGATGATAAAAAATTGTACTTTCTATTGTAAGAAAAACATTTTTATTAAATAATTAAATTTCACAGCCTGATGACAGATCACAGTTTTCTCTTCCTCCACTCCTCCCATTCCCTCCCTAGCCTCCCCTCTTCCCTCAACAGCCACCCACTTTTTCTCCAGAAAAGTGCGGATTTCTCATGTATTGCAGCCAGTCATGGGATATCAAGAAAAATAATTTTTTAAGAAAAATAATTTTGGGAGCTTTTTATTTCAGATGGATGACTGCTTAGATATGTAGGAGACTGGTAGTTAAATAGTTTGAAAGAACAATATTAATCTTTAAGCATTCTAGTTTCCTTTCCAAAGATGGATTGGATAGCTCATGCCCATCACGTAAGCGGGGATGCTCAGTGTAACTGGAGGTGCTGAGACAGGAGGACTGCTAAAAATTTGACTATTGCATAATGAGCTTCAGGCAGGGCTAGAGTGTGTTCCTGTTTCATGATGAAAGGGGGGCAGAGGAAGAAGAACAAGAGGAATGAGAAGACAAAAGTGAAATAATTCTGCTTTCCAATTATTATGCAATTAACTCAATTTATAAAACGTAACAATCACTTTTGCTTTCTTTTTATATATAGAGTTTCCATGACAATTCAGAGGGATGTTAATACAATAAGAGTAAACTAGAAAGTCTGTATCTTATTGCTGCAAAATCAGAATTAGTTAGAAGAGACTTAGGTGCATACATGAACTCATTCTCACTGACACTCACTGCCCACCGAGTTTTAGAGAGCAGTTTCTGCTTCCATTTCCTCCATTTTGAAGCAGCTGGCGTAGCTGAGCCAGAGTTTCTTTTTTTTTATTTTTTTTATTGAGAAAAAGGAAAAAACAAAGTTTCCCCTTCCTCCCAGCCTCCCATTTCCCTCCCCCTCCTCCTACCTTTCTCCCCCTCCCCCCACTCCTCTCCCCCTCCCTCTCTAGTCCGAAGAGCAGTCAGGGTTCCCTGCCCTGTGGAAAGTCCAAGGTCCTTCCCCCTCCATCCATGTCTAGGAAGGTGAACATCCAAACTGGCTAAGCTCCCACACAGCCAGAACATGAAGTAGGATCAAAACCCCGTGCCATTGTCCTTGGCTTCTCATCAGCCCTCATTGTTCGCCATGTTCAGAGAGTCTGGTTTTATCCCATGCTTTTTCAGTCACAGTCCAGCTGGCTTGGTGAGCTCCCAGTAGATCAGCTCCACTGTCTCAGTGGCTGGGTGCACCCCTCGTGGTCCTGACTTCTTTGCTCATGTTCTCCCTCCTTCTGCTCCTCATTGGGACCTTGGGAGCTCAGTCCAGTGCTCCAGTGTGGGTCTCTGTCTCTATCTCCATCCATCACCAGATGAAGGTTCTATGATGATATGCAAGATATTCGTCAGTATTGCTATAGGATAGGGTCGTTTCAGGTTCCCTATCCTCATCTGCCCAAGGAACTAACTGGGGGCATCGCCTTGGGCTCCTGGGAGTTTCTGAAATGAACAGAGAAAATGACTTATTTGCTCTCTTCCTTTTTAATGCTTTTGCTCTATCCTCTCTCTACTCTTTTTTATTATGGTTGTTGATATGAAAGAGCATTATACTTTTCTAGCTGAATTTTCTTTTGTGAAATGCTTGCCTCCCGCTCTCTGAAACCCATTTGCAAAGTTATTCTCTGAATTGTTAGGAAGACTTTAAAATTTTTCAGTTCTCTTTTATTTCCTAGTCAGTCTTGCTCTATTCCAACAGGACTGGTGGATTTGCCATCAGCATGCTGCGTGTGTGAGGGTCTTCTTCACAGGTGGAGCTAAGTCATGCTCTATGATGCACTGTCTCTGTGTGTGCAGAAGGCACCTGCTCTTTTATCAACAGAGTGTTCTTGAAATGTATTAATGAAGATGAAACGACTCCAAATTCTAAATCGCAAGCATTCTCTCTATATGAATAACAACTCAATAATTCTGTTTCTAGGTTGTTCTGCACACAATTGGTATCGATCACACCCAAGCCCCAGTGCTGTGGCCACACGGATTTGATAGTACAGGAAGAAAAATGCCACTTAGTGCATATGCACTTGACTTTTATAAGCATGGATCTCTTGTGAGATTAGAGAAGGAAAATAGGTATGTTCACTCCTGATAATTCCAAGAAATGGTTAACCCTGCCAAGCATATTACATTTTTACTTCCAGACTGATGGCAAAGATGATGACATACTCTATACTACTTTTATTTCTAGTTTGTCTGCAAAAATTTGGCATTTAGGCCAACTCACTTGACCAAAATATATACTCTAAATGTGTCTTTGTGAATATTCAAATATATCTTTATATTACAGTTCTACTTAGTCATCATTTGGAATTTTAATGACAAATAACAATCTGGTATTGCTTAATGCCTGAGAGAATATAGTGTCTAGTTTGCTTACCTGGTTCTGAGACAGTTATTTTAGCTTGTTGCCAGGGAAATCATTTCTAAAAGTGTAAGCAGGACCAAGCATTACTTGAGTCACTCTGCACACAACTGCTGTGGTCACAAAAGTTGGACAGTCCTGGAAGAAGACTGTCACTTAACACGTATGCACTTGGCTTCTCCAGGTATGAATCCTTTAGGAGGTTTGACCAGGTCAATAGGTATCTTCTCTCTTGATAAATTAAAGAAATAGTCTGGCCAAGCATTTCAAATATTCACTTCCAGGAAAATATTCACTCAGGAAAATGTCCATGAGCAGAGATGTATTTGTCCAAGTGCTAAACACATACATCTAGAGGCAAATACACTAAGGAATTAAACATAGAGTTGACATGAAAATATGAGCAATCTGCTGGGCAGTGCTGGCTCACACCTTTAATCCCAGCACTTGGGAGGCAAAGGTAGGCGGATCTCAAAAGGCAGAGGCAGGCAGATCTCTGTGAGTTTGAGGCCATCCTGGTCTACAGAGTGGGTTCCAGGACAGCCAGACTTGTTACACAGAGAAACTCTGTCTTGAAAAACCAAAAGTGAACAAATAAATAAAAATTTAAAAATTGAGCAATTTTTATTCAGTTATAAAAAGTTTTGATAGTCCTCAGAAACTTGGAACATTATTGTTTATTAATGCCAATTTATTCTTGTGAATAAAGTAGCTGTTGCATTAGTATATAAATTTGTTTGTTTTAAAAACTTATTCATTGATATTTTCATAATTGTATATAAAACAACACGACTACACTCCCATCCACATTCTTGTATCTCTTCCTAGTTGTACCATTTTACTCCAGCAAATCATCCTCCCATTTTGAGTCTTTGAATTTTGTTTTCTTTCATTTGTGACCCATTGAGTTATATGAGGACTGCCTGCATCAGTGTGGGGCATAGGAACCCACCAGTGACTATAATTCTGAAGAAAACGATTCTTTCTTTTTCAGCTCACAGGGCCTTGGTTGTTCTATGATCCCACTTCTCATCCATGCCTGATGTTAGTGGTCCCTCTCTCCACACCTGATGTTAGTGGTCCCTCTCTCATCCATGCCTGATGTTAGTGGTCCTTCTCTCATCCACACCTGATGTTAGTGGTCCCTCTCTCATCCATGCCTGATGTTAGTGGTCCCTCTCTCATCCACACCTGATGTTAGTGGTCCCTCTCTCATCCATGCCTGATGTTAGTGGTCCCTCTCTCATCCATGCCTGATGTTAGTGGTCCCTCTCTCATCCATGTTTGCATGTTAGTGGTCCCTCTCTCATCCATGTTTGCATGTTAGTGGTCCCTCTCTCATCGACACCTGATGTTAGTGGTCCCTCTCTCATCCACACCTGATGTTAGTGGTCCCTCTCTCATCCACACCTGATGTTAGTGGTCCCTCTCTCATCCATGCCTGATGTTAGTGGTCCCTCTCTCATCCATGCCTGATGTTAGTGGTCCCTCTCTCATCCATGTTTGCATGTTAGTGGTCCCTCTCTCATCCATGTTTGCATGTTAGTGGTCCCTCTCTCATCGACACCTGACGTTAGTGGTCCCTCTCTCATCGACACCTGATGTTAGTGGTCCTTCTCTCATCCACACCTGATGTTAGTGGTCCCTCTCTCATCCACACCTGACGTTAGTGGTCCCTCTCTCATCGACACCTGATGTTAGTGGTCCCTCTCTCATCCATGCCTGACGTTAGTGGTCCCTCTCTCATCCATGCCTGATGTTAGTGGTCCCTCTCTCATCCATGCCTGATGTTAGTGGTCCTTCTCTCATCCATGCCTGATGTTAGTGGTCCTTCACTCATCCATGCCTGATGTTAGTGGTCCTTCACTCATCCATGCCTGATGTTAGCGGTCCCTCTCTCATCCATGTTTGCATGTTAGTGGTCCCTCTCTCATCCACACCTGACGTTAGTGGTCCCTCTCTCATCCATGCCTGATGTTAGTGGTCCCTCTCTCATCCATGCCTGATGTTAGTGGTCCCTCTCTCATCCATGCCTGATGTTAGTGGTCCCTCTCTCATCCATGCCTGATGTTAGTGGTCCCTCTCTCATCCATGACTGATGTTAGTGGTCCCTCTCTCATCCATGCCTGATGTTAGTGGTCCCTCTCTCATCCATGCCTGATGTTAGTGGTCCCTCTCTCATCCCCACCTGATGTTAGTGGTCCCTCTCTCATCCACACCTGATGTTAGTGGTCCCTCTCTCATCCATGCCTGATGTTAGTGGTCCCTCTCTCATCCATGTTTGCATGTTAGTGGTCCTTCTCTCATCCACACCTGATGTTAGTGGTCCCTCTCTCATCGACACCTGATGTTAGTGGTCCTTCTCTCATCCATGCCTGACGTTAGTAGTCCCTCTCTCATCCATGCCTGATGTTAGTGGTCCCTCTCTCATCCATCCCTGACGTTAGTAGTCCCTCTCTCATCCATGCCTGATGTTAGTGGTCCCTCTCTCATCCATGCCTGATGTTAGTGGTCCCTCTCTCATCCATGCCTGATGTTAGTGGTCCCTCTCTCATCCATGCCTGATGTTAGTGGTCCCTCTCTCATCCATACCTGACGTTAGTGGTCCCTCTCTCATCCCCACCTGATGTTAGTGGTCCCTCTCTCATCCCCACCTGATGTTAGTGGTCCCTCTCTCATCCATACCTGACGTTAGTGGTCCCGCTCTCATCCATGCCTGACGATAGTGGTCCCTCTCTCATGCATGCCTGATGTTAGTGGTCCCTCTCTCATCCACACCTGATGTTAGTGGTCCCTCTCTCATCCATGTTTGCATGTTAGTGGTCCCTCTCTCATCCACACCTGATGTTAGTGGTCCCTCTCTCATCCATGCCTGACGTTAGTGGTCCCTCTCTCATCCATGTTTGCATGTTAGTGGTCCCTCTCTCATCCATGTTTGCATGTTAGTGGTCCCTCTCTCATCCATGCCTGATGTTAGTGGTCCCTCTCTCATCCACACCTGATGTTAGTGGTCCCTCTCTCATCCATGTTTGCATGTTAGTGGTCCCTCTCTTGCACAGACCCTGTGCTGGTGACCTCAGCTGCTGGGAGTCATGAATCACGCCATGCCTTGAAGCTGGCATTTCAAAGCACTCCCCTCACTTTCCGCTCTTAGTTCTTCTTGTCTCCTCTTCTGTGATGTCCTGCCTTGGTGAGGTGACATAGATGTCCCAAATAGGTATTAGTGCTCACAATCACTTATTCTCTGCACTTTGACCAATTGTGAGCCTCCACTGGAAAATAACAAAACCAACACCAAAAACTGTAAGCAAAGGCTGAGTTTTTTCTTTTGTCTCATGTGCTGTGGCAGGGTCCCAAATAAATGCACAAAAACTTGTACTAATTACAGAATGCTTAGCCTATTTTTCAGCTTTATTACTAATTAGATTTTACAATTTAAATTAACCCATTTTTAAAACCCAGGAGGCAGACCCCAAACTCTCAAGCATCGATCCTGCCCTAACTTCCCAAGTTGCTGATATTATAGACATCAGTCACCGTACCTGGCCAAATAAACCTATTTCTATTAATCTACATTTTGACATATGGCTTAATGGCATTGTCTATTTTCTAACATGTCTGGTTCCTCTGGTTGCTGGCTCACCTCTTTCCAGATCCAGCCCTTCTTTCTCCCTGTATCTCTGTTCGACTTTCCTGCCTAGCCTGATTCTGCTTGGCAATAGGCCAATTAAGCATCATCATCATCATCATCATCATCATAATTTTGTTTTGTTTTCTGAGACAGGTACTAACTGTCCTAGAACAAGCTCTTATAGACCAGACTAGCCTCAAAATCATGGAGACCTGCTTTGCCTTTGCTTCCCAAGTGCTGGGATTAAAGGTGTGCACCACCACCTGGCTAATTTAGCATTATTATTAACCAATGAGTGAAATACATAGTCACAGCATACAAAAAGATTATCCCACAGCAAAAACCAACAAAGCAACCAAACAAACAAAAATTCCATTTCTGTGATCATGTCCAAGATATAGGCCTAATTTATGGGTGTAAAAATTCAGAGCAAATATTTTTTGTCATTAATTTCAGTTTTATGTTACTTAGGATACATCAAGGGAGAGCTTATGATCTGCTGAAATATTTTTCCTCCACCATTAAATCTATCAGGTATGTTACATGTTGAAATATTGCTTTCATGTTTTTCAGAAATTTAATTGTAATTTAAAAATATTGAGATTCTTGTCATGAACCAGGTATGGAAAAGTATAGGGAGACTGTTACATACTTTTTATTTCCACTTCCCAGAGGGTTTATAGAATCATCCTATGCACAACCTTTTGGTTATGTTCTGTAATATAATTAATTTCATAGTACTTTGGAGATTAAGTTCTATCTAGAGAGAGTCTCACTCTCAGGCACTAACACTAACAGGAGACTAGTCCAGCGCATCGTTGATACCACATCCTGATATTCCCAGTGTTCTCAATTGCAAAATCTTGTTAAACATATATGTTTCTGTTGTACCATCAGTTCTCCAGGATATATCATGTGCTTGCTCTTGAATATCTTGCTACAACCTATATTTTTCTACGTGGTTTGTCTGACTGTCAGTGCATAGCCACTTCCTATTTTGATCTGCAACAAAGCCCACTTAACCACAACCAATCTTAAACTCTATATGAGCACCCCATCTTTGGGCTCCATTAGCCAAATAACGTCACCTAATTAAATGACCATCATCCTAGTCCCTCAGGTCTAAATGTATTTCAACACTATGATAAATGTTCTTTATTTTGTCACAGGTATATTCAAAATATCATAAATCTTACTATTATTGCATCCTTAATAAGCAATCATTTGTTTTATTTCTTTGATCAGAGCTGAACTATATGTAACTTTTATATACACAGTGTGAAATTGAGGCATGCAAGAGCAGAGGGAATAGCTTTGTTCATTTAAGCAGTGGTTCTCAACCTGCCGAATGCTGTGACCCTGTATAGCAATTTCTCATGGTGTGGTGACCCCTAAACACACAATTATTTCATTGCTAGTTCATAACTGTGATTTTGCTACTATTTGAGTTCAATGTAAATATCTGATATATAGGATATCTGATATGTGACCTCCAAATGGGTCATGACCCACAGGTTGAGAACCACTGATCTGTAGCATTTGTAGATGATAGTTATCCAAAGCATAATCTTGAGAGCAACCCAGAAGCCTCCAGAGATACTAGAGTTGAGTGCAAAGCCAGGCTGAAAAATAAAACATTAATTCACTCATTCATGTAACCAATCTCATGTTGTTGTATCATTGTTTTGAGACACTTTTAAACATTTCAGGAGCAAGGATATTTTAAGTCTACTTCCACCTTTACAGTCCTTGTATTAGTTACTTTTCTGTTGCTGTGATAAGACACTGTGAACAAGGCGACTTACAGAAGAAAGACTTAGTTTAGTTTATGGTTCCTGAGAAATCTGAGTCTGATTCAGGAAGATAATTTGGTGTTACATTTTAGAATTAGGTCTGCATATTTTGAGCATCATGGACACAGAGCAGTGAATGTGAGGGTGGCGTAGATCTACAGTCTTTCTGTGTGGTGGAGATGTGTCAGATTGTCTCAGAGTGTGCAACAGTGAGGGTGGTCAGAAATGAATGAAGGTCTGAACTAAGGAAACAGAGTAATGATACGGGATGTTAACTCCACAAATACTTGTAACTGAAACATTGATACTGAAGTTCATATACTGGGTAAAGATGACCAAGGTTTAAATTATGAATCTCTCTCTTTCTTTCCCTCTGTCTCTTTCACACACACACACACACACACACACACACACACACACACACACACACACACACACAGTACATTATGAAAGTGACATTTGTGATTATGTACAAAAATAGTTAGAATTTATTTATGTAGTGGATATCAGAGGACATCATCACAGTGATTAGTCTGTAACTGAGGAGAACTAAATTAATGTTGCTGATAAAGATTTCAGTTTGTTGATGAGTAAAGACCCAGGAAAGATGGATCTCTAGTAAGGGCAAAATATTAAACAAAGAAAGGCAAATTAAGATATCAGATTGGGATTTATTTCTGCCAAGGCTACTCTCTGAACTGTTAAGTTCTGTGTTTCTTCTTCCTTTCTTTACACCATTGTAACAGTTTCTTAATGCTGATGTAGCAAGCTGTCACTTAATGATATAAACCTACTTAAATCTTACCATTCTGGAGGTCAAAAGTCGAAAGTGTGTTCCACTGGGTAAAACTGGGATTCTGGACACTCTGGTGGAAAACCTTGGCTCATTCCCAACCTTTAGGGCTTGTCTGCATCATTTTAGGGGTTCCCTGCTCACTATTTGCTTATGGCTTTGAGGTCAGGGATGTTCAGTGGAGAGAGCTGAGACTGTGTATCACGTGTCCACATTCCACCCCTCTGACATCAGTTCTCACTTTCCTCACACCGTGAGCACTCTGGAGAAGTCCATTGGCTCCACCTAGAGGACCCAGAATAACCCCCTGCATTCAAGATTAACTATTACCTGTGGCCTCTTCTGTGATGGTAATTCTGCATTGACATGGAGCCTAACATGGTTCCAGGTTTCTGGGGATTTAGGTGAGCACATCTGGATTAGATGAGGACCATTATTCTATTGGCCGTGTCCTGCTTTCTTTCTTTTTCTCACCTACCTAGAAAAAGAAAGGAAGCTTTTCTTCTCTGTCAAGGATTACAATTTTTTCTTGACACAGTACAGAAAAAAAATGCATCAGAAAACAACAAAAACTCCACAAAGTATGTCCATAAGATAAACAGTGAAAAGAGAAGAATTTTTTTCTTGTACTATTTAAGGGAGCAGGGATCCACAAACATAGAATTTGGTAGCCTCTCAATTGTCCTTTGTAATGAAGACACTGCACAGAACCCCTTCTCTTATTTTTCTATTTCTTTTTTGTTTTGTACATACATAAATTGGTTAATGGATTTGTTTCTTATCAGTATTCTATATAATTTGCTAATATTGTTTCATCACTTTACATGACAGCCTTTTTTATAATACTCATGACACTTAGTTGACTAATAGTCTACATATATATATATATATATATTCTTCTATTTGCAGTATCTCCTTACGTGAACTGTGTGAAAATGAAGAAGACAACGTTGTTTCAGCATTTGAACAATTGTCTGAGTCCTTTCATGAGAAGTTTGAAAAAGTGTGAAAAGAAAAACTATGTAAATCACCTAAAATATCACCATAGAAGCTTTGGAAGTTGTATATTTTTTATTCTTATGTTTTGATCAGACAATCATACACAATGAAATGGAATGAGCAAGCTACTTGGCTGTACTCTGAGCACCCTTGGCTGTACCACTTGGTGTGCCTAAGTTGTGGTTTGTATAAGTGATTGTCTAAAAATGCTTATGTCTCCAAATTATAGATGATTGAATGAGAAAATGAAGGATTTACATATATATGTTTGAGGAATTTTTTATACTCTACAAGATACAAACAAAAATGGTATTGAAATATTTTCACTGTTAATAGATGTAAAAGTTTATTGAAACTAGAAAAGCAATAATTGCAATATCCTGAAAATGTAATATATTCTCCTAATAAATATAAAATGATTATACTGCTTAGAGAACTAGCTGTTGAAATAGTAAATCTTATTAAATAAGCTGCTTGTAAAAAATTATTTTTATTTATTTTTGTAAAGCTTTAAAAGAAACAAGTAGCTAATATTTTGCTCCTTTTTATTTGTATATACATGATTGTTGAAATAATTACCTCATTGGTTTCATTTGTGTGAAACATATTCAACTAGTAATTCACTTGCATGGTACCATTCATTCTCTAGAATTATTTACATAGGATCATTCTGTAATTGAGGCTGTAGCCTGAATTCTCATCTCTAGAATCTATTTGAAACCCTCAATTCGAATTTACAACACCAAATCCTTAAAATAAAGGATGAGTCTTTTCTGTTACTCAGGCATTTCACTGAACGATGCTCTTTTTGGTGGCATCATAAGTAGATCGTAGTGATTTTTTAACAAAAAACTGTTATTGTTCATTTATTCCTGAAGCAAAATAAAATTCTAATTACTGAAAATGATGTAGCATTTCATGAGCAATGTTTGAATCTCTGCCTTGGTGGTGGTGGTGTGGGATGCAGTCTAAACTCCTTTCATTCTTTAAATGTTACAGCAGTGCTGTAAACAGAGACATTTAGGATCCTGCCTAGCATTTCCTAATTGCTACCCGATGGAAAGTTACACAATGTGAAATTGATTGTTATGTTATTTGTAACTCAATGCTTGTACTTAGGAGTCCAGATGGGAAAATAATCATCCACCCCTATATGCCAAATCTAACCTGGCTTCTAGAGTTTTAGAAGAGTGAGCTCATTTTTGCCATCTGGGGTCTTCTTAAAAGTGCAGGATTATTTATATGTAACATCTTTGAAGTGCGTCCCCTGGGAGTGGGAGTAGACTGCTTCTTTAGTCTTTAGCGGAATCTAAAGAGAAAGCAGGAACAGTTTCACAAAAGTGAATTTAGGAGAAACACATCGGCAAAAAGGTGGCGCTCAGAAAAACCAATAAAAACTATGAACTAGGAAGATATTTTCCTAGAATCCTTTAGAACAACGTAGAGTTTATGATGATTCTCTGGACCCCAGATAAGATTTAAAACCAGGCAATGAGAGGAATAGGTATCTTGGGCCATGATACTTAGCCCTCAAATTTGGCAGGTTTCACACATGGAAAAATGTCCCAGACATAAGTGAGTTCTACGTTGGAGAAAGTGAGTTCAAGGTAGACAAGCTTTACCCTGTCTCTTAAGTTTCTTTCATGGAGTTTAAACCTACCTCTCTCCACAGAAGCAGAGTATGGGTCTGCATTGTTCTAGGCAAATAAAGTTTGGGTATGAGTCTAAAAGCAATAAGACATGAAGTTGACAAGATCAAGCTTTATCAAACTTTAAATTTCTGCATAGTAAACAACCAACAGAAGTAGAGAAAAACCCTAAAAAAGGGGGGTAAAAAGAAGAATATGCAAGGAACTAAAAAAAATCCCTAAACAGAGAAAAAACTCAAGCAATCACAGAAAATAAACAAAGACATCAATAGGCAGTTTTCAAATGTGTAAAGATAGAGGAAAATTTACTCAACTCCAGTAATAACTAAGGAAAGGAAAACTAGAAAGAATTACATTAAAATATATCCTCTCCATTGACTGCGCCAAAAATGGCAGAAATAAGATGAAATACTATAGACACCTCATAGAAAAAGGAACTTGTGCATTTTAGGTAAGAATGTTAATTAATGCAGCTATTTTGAAAAATAACATAGATGTTTCTCAATATATATGAGACTGAGATACATCATTTCCAGATTCCACTGCTGGAAAGTTAGAGACATCTGTAACTGTAGGCCGCTTGTAGCATTCCTAACAATAAGCCAAATGTAGAGTATAATTATAAGTGTTGGGTAAATGAGTGGTTACAGAAGAGAGAGAGAGAGAGAGAGAGAGAGAGAGAGAGAGAGAGAGAGAGAGAGAGAGAGAGAGAGAGAGTGTATGTGTGTGTATGTGTGTGTATGTGTGTGTATGTGTGTGTGTATGTGTGTGTGTATGTGTGTGTATGTGTGTGTGTGTATGTGTGTGTATGTGTGTGTGTATGTGTGTGTGTATGTGTGTGTGTATGTGTGTGTATGTGTGTGTATGTGTGTGTATGTGTGTGTGTGTCCATAATAGAGTGCTATCCAGTGACCAAAATGTGAAATTATGTCAACAGCAGAAATATGACTAAATTGGAGTACAGTGTGTAAAATTAAATAGGACACACACAGAAAGACAATGCACACAGAAGTAGGAGGAGCTATGGAAATAAAGTAACAGTAAAATGGTGGCTATTAAAGGCTGGGAAGAGTCTTGAGTGTTGAGTAGAAAATGGATGGGACAAGTAGAAGGGAGCAGTTGTTTGGAGAAATACTTTCTCACGCTCTATAACACAGCAAGATGATTTAGGGATGTCAATTAATTACACATTTCAAAATAGCAAATAAAATGTTATATCTCTCTACTGCAACAAAATGATAAATATTTGTTGTTGGATGTACCAGTTGTCCCAATCTGATAGTGGTACATTGCAGTGAAATGTTACAGTGTATTCCTTGTATATCTCCATGTGTCCATTAAAGTAATAAAAAACACACCCAAAATATCAGTGACATTGCTTTTTCTGAAAGTATGTTTATTTTACTGAGTGGGGGTAGCGATTGCCTTTAATCTCAACATTAGGGAGTCTGAGGCAGGCAGAGCTCTGTGAGTTCAAGGCCAACCTGTTCTACAAAAGGAGAGGCTACAAAGCAACAGAGAAACCCTGTTTTGGTACAAAGAAAAGAGAGAGGGGGGGAGGGAGGGAGAGAAGGAGGGAGGGGAAGGAAGGAAGGAAGAAGGGAAGGAAGGAAAGAAAGGCAGAAAGAAAACATATATTTATTTTTATTTTATGTGTATGATTATCTGCCTGACAGTTTGTATGTGTGTTATGTCATCTCACAAATCAGGAGAGAGTAGGTTTCAGTGAAGACAAACTATTATGACCTGTATCTATGAAGATGCTCAGAGGAAACCCATCACCTTGTATCCTAAGCTAAAATTTTAATTTGAAAAAAAGGGGAGATAGGAACAATCAATTATATTAAACCTGTATACTTTTACCAATATTTAAAAAATGAATTCTTTTTTTTTCGTTATGAAGCTCCAACTTCCCTTATAATCATCTTCTTTCTTCATTCTGGAAATTGTTTTCCATTCATCATTTTATTCTTCCTCCATTGGATGACTTTTTTGTTTTATCTTCATAGTTAAAGAGTATTTACCAGTTGGTATGTTGTCATAGCCATGAGAGACCTTGTCTCAACGCAATGAGAAGGAGAGTGATAGATGAATCCCCTCAACATCTGCTCTGACGTCAGCGTGGGCTGGCATGCGTACATACATGCAACACACACACACACACACACATTCTCTCTCTCTCTTACATATACACATTGACTCACTCTATCTCCCCCCCCACACACACATTCTCTCTCTCTCTTACATATACACATTGACTCACTCTATCTCCCACACACACACACATTCTCTCTCTCTCTTACATATACACATTGACTCACTCTATCTCTCTCTCACACACACACACACACACACACATTCTCTCTCTCTCTCTTACATATACACATTGACTCACTCTATCTCCCACACACATACACACTCACATACACACTCTCACTCTCTCTCACACAAATCTCATGCACACTTTTTCTCACATACACAGAGTCACTCATTCTCTCTGTACACAGTTATACTCAGAAAAAGAAACTCAAACAACCTTGATGGTCTTTGACTCTAACTTGAAAACACAAAGATAAAAGTCTATGAGATATCCATTATCTGTCATGGAGGTACACTTTTTAAGATATGTTCTTCAGTGTTTGCTGTTTGTTATTTTGTTGATCTTTGTCATTTTGTGGGATAAGATAGACTCTCAAAGTTGTTTTTTTATTTCGCTAATTGCTATTGATAATAAGCATAAATTGAGATATTTCTTAACCATTATTATTTTTTCTTTTGAGAACTTTCTTTAGAACCCAAGCCCAGTATTTGTGTTGTTTTCTGTGTGCCTGTGTGTGTGTGTTTTGTTTTGGCTGTTTTTAAATTATTAATATATTCTATATGTTGATGTGGGATTCCCCTATGTATGTTGTGAATATGTTTTATTGCCATTGGCTAATAAAGAATCTGCTTTGACCCATGGCAGGGCAGAATAGAGCTAGGTGGGAAAAGTAAACTGCACGCAGGGAGAAAGAAGACAGAGTCACACAGATGCCATGTACCTGCCGATAGACAAAAATGCCAGAACCTTACCAGTTGGCCACAGCCTCTTGGTGATACATAAATTAATATAAATGGGTTAATTTAAGATGGAAAAGTTAGCTAGAAAGATGCATGAGCCACAGGCCAAACAGCGTTATAATTAATGATATAATAATTGTGTGATTATTGGGTCTGGGTGGCCAGGAAACCAACGTACCGTCTCCTTCTACAATATATTAAACCTCTATAATATGGGCAGCTAGCAAAGGTTCTTTCTCACTCTGTGTGCTTCTTTATTCAGTGACTGTTACTTTAGCTATATAGAATCTTCTTAGTTTCAGGGAGTCTCACCTATTGATTGCTGGTCTCAATTCTTCGGTAAATGGGGTCCGATTAAGAAATTCCATTCTTATACTCACATTATGTAGAGTACAGCCTATATTTTCTTCTAATACTTTCAGGTTTCACATTTAGGTCTTTGAGACACTCGAAATTAGTGCTGGATGATAGAAGCAGGTCTAACTTCATTATACATGTGGGCATCTGGTTTCCCAGAACCATTTGTTGAAGATGTTATCTTGTCTTTAATGTATGTTTTTGGCAACTTGATTGGATAGCTATAGCATACATATGTGTAGTTATGTTTGGGTCTTTGTTCTATTCCATTGGCTTTCATGTCTATTTTGGGGTCTGCACCATATTTGCTTTTATTACTCTGGTTCTAATGTCTGGAAGCCTAGAATGTCAGTCTGTCTAATATAGCTCTTTTTGTTAAGGGTTATTTTAGGTATTTGGGGTCCATTGTTGTTCCATGTGAATTTTAGGATAATTTTTGTATTAATGCGAAGAATGTCAGATTTTCACTGAAACTGCATTGAATCTGCAAAGGGCTTTTGGTTAGAATAGTCATTTCTGTAGCTTCAGTTCTACCAATCAATAAGCACGGAATGTCCTTTCATTTTCTAGTGTTCTTTCAAAATTCCTTCAAAAATTTAAAATTTTTATTGTGTAAATATTTCACATATTTGGTTAGATTTATTACTAGACATTTCCTTTTTGAGATTATATCGATGGAAATGTGCCCATGATCTCTTTCTCTGTATGTTTGTTGTAGGCATATAGAAAATCTATCTGTGTATAGGTATAAAATCTGCAGGAAGAAAACATAGGAAGTACCATATAGAATACAGGTGTAGGAAAGGAGTTTCTGAACGGGACCCCATTTGCCCCAGAATTGAGGTCAACAATCCAAAAGTGGGACTTCATAAACCTAAAACTCTTCTGCACAGCTAAAGAACACAATCAATTGAGTGAAGAGGAAGGCCATGTTGATTGAAAACTGATCTAGCCACCCCAGAAATCAGTTTGAGGGACCCCTGAAACTACAAATAATTCTTCCACCTGAGCTAGCTTTAGGACATCTCAGTATATGCCAAAGAACTCTACAGTGCACCCCAGAGTTATTGCTTAGCCATGTTCATTGCTACAATATTGGCAACAGTCAGAAATGGAAACAGCCTAAATGACTTTTAACTGATTTGCAGACAATGAAAACTTGTATGTGTTTATTATGAAATACTATCCATCTTCATAAAAGTTGAAATTACATAATTTGTAGATAAATAGATGAAATTAGAAAGGATCATATTGAGTGAGATAACCAAGACCCAGAAAGACAAATATCATCTGTTGTTCCTACCTTCAAATTTTTATATACAAGTGTGGACCTCACCCTTCCAAAAGAAATATCTTTGCAACAGAGACTCTTACAGAAAATCACAGCCTATCAAAATACAGGAATTAGTGATTATATCCACACAGGCTCAACTGATACAACACACTTCCTGCATCTGAGTCTCTGAGATCCTTATAGGAGATGAACAGAAAGATTGTAAGACTCAGAAGATCAGGATGTTTGCTGTTGGATTGTCTCTTAGAAATGTCGGAAGATACATACATGAAGTCGCATCAACATGCTTGCCTAAAAGGATATGAACAGAAAGAACACAAGTGGACATGTTACCATGAAAGGAGACAATCTCATGAGGCCACAACCCTAGAAAAAAGTGTAGACAACTAATTAATGTTGAGAATAGTAGAAATAGGCTTCCTCTGGGAAGAGCTTTCCAGCTGACCATCCAAAGCCAAAAGGTTAGCCTTCATTTCATATATCTGCAAGTAACATTGTATAGACTGAGTAGACTGTATTCATGATTTTTGCACACAAACACAACAACAACAATTAAAGAAAAAGAGGACATGAGTTTGAAAGACAGCCTGATAGGAAATGTGCTATAGTACATGTGCCCAACTATCCTTCCTCCAAAAATGGAAGAAAGAACTTTTTAAAAGCATTTTAATTATCTTACTGGAGTGCATTAGCACAATCAAGGTAAACACAGAGATGCACATTAACCCTTATTTTTTCATCCAAATCTTTGTACAACTAATAATCCAGTAAGTATACATCTTGGTACACTTTACTTTTGGGTATTTTCATTTAAAGGCTGTTTTAGGGCCTCACCTCAGCTTTACTGGTTTGTTCAGAAGTCCAGGCAGTTTCTCTGAGAGTGGGTAGATGCTGAGTGTGGTCACATGCTGACAGTGGTCACATGCTGAGTGTGGTCACAAGCTGACAGTGGTCACACACTTCAGTTTTATAAGTTTCAGACTGATACTAAAGACAGTCATGAGCAGACTTTCCTGTGGTAGGAACTGGTTCATGACTAAAAGAAATCTACTCCAATGCAATGTTTTTCTTATTCCACCATACACTATTTACAAATTGAGGGAGAGGTGCAAATCCAGGATTACATATTTTCAACAGTAGTTTATTTCTCAGAATAATTTTAGAGATAGAAGAGAAATATGATTCTATGGTTGTATTTCAGTGTCAATAACAGCACAGGTTCCACAGTCTGTATCTGAGGTGACTGTAAAGAGGGTTACAAGACCTGTGAGGTCTCCCATTTTTATTCATTTTAGTAGTCTTCCACATCACCAGCACAGATGTCAAGCAGTGCTTTCTCATAGTGCCCTGAAGCAAAATTCTGAAAATTAAAAAATACAGGCACTTGAAATCAAATCTCTCCATGGTTCAAAAAATCAACTGCAATTCTTCTAATTGCAGTATGTAAGATTTGTGGACTGTTACTCTTCACAAAATGATTTATGTTTCTGTCTAAAGATTTTGTGAGCCCTATTCAAGGTGAAACTTATTAAAAAATAATGCTGTGGTTATAATCAGTACAATATGTTTTATGTAAAACTGATGACTTTAATGTTCATTTGGAGCACAATAAAATGATAAAATGAATCTTCTCTTTAGCTTTCTGAATTGGTACCCTGGTGTGGGACAGTGATCTGTATTCTGTCAATTATATTTTAAATAAATGCTGATTGGCCAGTAGCCACTCAGGAAGTATAGGCAGGTCAAACCAGGCAGGAATTAGAAGCCACTTTAGGGTTGGCAATAGACTTGACCCTAGAGGGGCTCCCAGGAACCCATGGTGATGTCCCCTGTTAGTCCCTTGGGCAGCTGAGGATAGGCAACCTGAAATGACCCTATCCTATAGCAATACTGACGAATATCTTGCATACCACCATAGAACCTTCATCTGGTGATGGATGGAGATGGGGACAGGGACCCACACTGGAGCACTGGTCTGAGCTCCCAAAGTCCCAATGAGGAGCGGAAGGAGGGAGAACATGAGCAAGGAAGTCAGGACCACGAGGGGTGCACCCACCCACTGAGACAAGGGGGCTGATCTAGTGGGAGCTCACCAAGGCCAGCTGGACTGTGACTGAAAAAGCATGGGATAAAACCGGACTCTCTGAGCATGGCGAACAATGAGGGCTGATGAGAAGCAAGGACATTGGCACGGGGTTTTGACCCTACTTCATGTGCTGGCTTTGTGGGAGCCTAGCCAGTCTGGTTGTTCACCTTCCTAGACATGGACGGAGTGGGGCGGACCTTGGACTTTCCACAGGGCAGGGAAACCTGACTGCTCTATGGATTGGAGAGGGAGAGGGAGAGGAGTTTGGGGGAGGGGGAGAAGGGTGGGAGGAGGGGGAGGGAAATGGGAGGCTGGGAGGAAGCGGATACGTTTTTTCCTTTTCTCAATAAAAAAAAAGAAAAAAAAGAAACATAAAAAAAATTAGAAACAGGTCAATGAGATCAGGAGAATTCTGGAAAGAACGAAGCCCACTCCTCTGCAATCCTGACCCAACCACAGAAGCAAGATGTGACTGCCCTATTTAATAAGGTACTGAGCCACATGGCTAACACAGATAAGAATAATGGACTAATATAAGTTATAAGAGTTAATAAGAAGCATGAGCTAATGGTCCAATCAGTTTATAACTAATGTAGACCTCTGTGCAATTTCTTTGGGACTTAATGATTGAGAAACCCGGCAAGACAGAAAACCGAAAACAGTACCCTAATATTAATTTATTAATTGATGGTTTCTGGACATTGCCAATGTGTTTCAAAAGATATTAAAATATTTATACTCATTAATTCAGGAATATAAAAAATGGATTTTAAAATTCTTGTCATTTATGGATGAGAACAGAGAACTATAAACACATATGTATCATAATGTTATGGTGTAGGAGGTTCTTCTGCTCATGTGTTGTTGTCCTTGGCTAATGGATAAAGAAACTGCTTTGGGCCTGATAAATCAGAGAATAGAACTGGATGCTGGGAAGGGCAGAGTGGGAGATACCATGGATGTTCTGCTTGAGACAGACACTGGTTAGAATCTTGGCACTAAAACATAGTCACGTGGCAATATACACATTAATACAAATGGGTTAAATTAAGATGTAAGAATTAGCCAATAAGAAGTTAGAGCTAATGGCCAAGCATTGTTTTTATTTATTTATTTATTAAAGATTTATGTCTCTTCCCTGCCACCGCCTCCCATTTCCCTCCCGCTCTCCCATTCAAGTCCCCCTCCCTCATCAGCCCAAAGAGCAGTCAGGGTTCCCTGCCCTGTGAAAAGTCCAAGGACCACCCATCTCCATCCAGGTCTAGTAAGGTGAGCATCCAAACTGCCTAGACTCCAATAAAGCCATTACATGCAGTAGGATCAAAAACCCATTGCCATCGTTCTTGAGTTCTCAGTAGTCCTCATTGTCTGCTATGTTCAACGAGTCTGGTTTTATTCCAGGCTTTTTCAGACCCAGGCCATCTGGCCTTTGTGAGTTCCAGATAGAACATCCTCATTGTCTCAGTGTGTGGGTGCACCCCTCACGGTCCTGAGTTCCTTGCTCATGCTCTTTCTCCTTCTGCTCCTGATTTGGACCTTGAGATTTCAGTCCGGTGCTCCAATGTGGGTCTCTGTCTCTGTTTCCTTTCATCGCCTGATGAAGGTTAATATTCAGGAGAATGCCTATATATTTTTTGGGGGGTGGGGATTCACCTTCCTATTTAGCTTCTCTAGGATCATGAATTATAGGCTCAATGCCCTTTATTTATGGCTAGAAACCAAATATGAGTGAGTACATTCCATGTTCCTCTTTTTGGGTCTGACTTACCTCACTCAGGATAGTGTTTTCTATTTCCATCCATTTGGACGCAAAATTCAAGAAGTCATTGTTTTTTACTGCTGAATAGTACTCTAATACGTACATATTCCATACTTTCTTCATCCATTCTTCCATTGAGGGACATCTAGGTTGTTTCCAGGTTCTGGCTATTACAAACAATGCTGCTATGAACATAGTTGAACATATACTTTTGTTGTATGATAGAGCATCTCTTGGGTATATTCCCAAGAGTGGTATTGCTGGGTCCAGGGGAAGGTTGATCCTGAATTTCCTGAGAAACCGCCACACTGCTTTCCAAAGTGGTTGCACAAGTTTGCATTCCCACCAGCAATGGATGAGTGTACCCCTTACTCCACAACCTCTCCAGCAAAGGCTATCATTGGTGTTTCAGATTTTAGCCATTCTTACAGGTGTAAGATGGTATCTTAAAGTTGTCTTGATTTGCATTTCCCTGATCGCTAAGGAAGTTGAGCATGACCTTAAGTGTCTTTTGGCCATTTGAACTTCTTCTGTTGAGAATTCTCTGTTCAGCTCAGTGCCCCATTTTATAATTGGGTTGATTAGCATTTTACAGTCTAATTTCTTGAGTTCTTTTTATATTTTGGAGATCAGACCTTTGTCTGTTGCGGGGTTGGTGAAGATCTTCCCCAGTCAGTGGGTTGCCTTTTTGTCTTAGTGACAGTGTCCCTTGCTTTACAGAAGCTTCTCAGTTTCAGTAGGTCCCATTTATTCAATGTTGTCCTTAATGTCTTAGAACCACTCTGGCTCCTCCAAAGTCCTAGAAAACATTCTGGATTTGTGGCTATAATATTTGAGATTGTGAGTTGTATCTTGGATAATTCAAGGAGCTAAAATATTCTTTCTTGTGACTTTCAAATTACATTTGAAAGCAATGTGAATGTACAAAGCATGAATTAAGACATAGTCTCAGTTACTGTGTATATTCTGATGCTCCATTCTCTTCACCCTGAAAACATTTCTGATTTTTTTTTTGGAGGAGAAACTAAGTATTTTTATTTTCAGAATGAGCACTCAGATTCCATAGATAACTCATATCTTTCCATTTTTGCCAAGTTTTAGAAAACATTTGATGAAAGTATTGAAAGGTCAGAATAAGACATTGATTTGCTAGTTCTGAACTCTTATTTTCCTGCCCTCTGTTTGCTGAAGTGGTTGGTCACATAGGGCTTTACACATCCACTAATAATGTTCTTCAGATTAGCAGCTGATGGTATTTACTGTCTGGCCTTCTATGCTGCTATGAGGAGCGCGGCAGTGAGCTAGGAATCCTTCCTACAGTTAAAGCATTCTTGTAACAAAGAATAGTTTCCCTGATTCTCAATTTTTTTTGTTTGAATGTTTGTGTTTTGAGACAAGGTTTCAAGGAGCCTGTTCTAGTCTCTACTTGATTTTAAGCTAAGGGTTGACATTGAAGTCTTGATCTTCCTGTCTCAGCCTCAGTAATTTGAGTGTGAAGGTTGCAGCTATAAATACAGGGTAAGGGCCATATCCAGATGGTTCTGTATATTCATGCGAGAACTGAACCCTTAAAGAACAGTCATAGCGGGTGACTATTAAAAGTAAAGAAAGAAACGTTTTACTTTCAAGGTGCAATGACTTCGCGGGTTAAAATTTATTTGCTAAAGCACTGAACACTGTGTCTGCTGTCTTAAAGTCTATCATCCTTGTCAGATACGTAGCTTTCCAGATCCCATCATCAAGCTGCTTAAATTAAAGCTTTTATTCATGGTCCAGAAAGAATAAAATGTGTGTTTAAGTCAAACATGAAAAGTAGGCTTACTTTGATATCATGAAACAAGGATTTCCCAAATCTCTCTTTGTAACATTTCCCTATGGAAATCACATATATTTCACTTCTGGTGATTAGAATCCTGCTGACAGTTTTACTATGGAAGCCGAGGTCCTAAAAGGTGAAGAAAGGTGGGTAGAGAAACCAGCACTTTAAAGGTCTGTCCCACATTGCCTGACTTCCTTTTCAGCAGCAGTTTGCTTGCAGGTCTATATGCCTCCAAAACCACAGCTGGGGATGTCTGAGGCCTACCTGCCGGGATGGTTCAAATGCCTTCAAAATAGAATAATGCTTTCATCTGGTGGTCAGTCAGCATAATCTAACTTTTAATCAAGAATGTTTTGAGTGTCAATGAAAAAAAACGAAAACAAAAAAAAATAATCTGTGACTTGAAGTGATTAAAACAAATTATCTGAACAAGATTTTATTTTTAAAATGTCGGTCATTTGGAGTTTCTTTATGACAAACAAAGTTTTGGGGGAATTAAAACAGATTGCTGACAATTGTTTCATAGTCCAGCTCTTCATATAAGAAGTTTGGATTACTTACATGTAATCAACTTTAACTGCAAAATATTTGTCAATGCAGTTTGGATGCTCAACTTACTAGACCTGGATGGAGGTGGGGGTTCCTTGGACTTCCCACAGGACAGGGAACCCTGATTGCTTTTCTGGCTGAGGGGGGAGGGACTTTATTGGGGAGAGAGGGAGGGAAATGGGAGGCGGTGGCGGGGAAGAGACAGAAATCTTTAATAAATAAATAAATTTAAAAAAATAAAATAAAATTCCATAATAAAAAAAGAATGGTTTTTTTCTGCCTAGAACATATAGGGTTATGATTTAATTTATAAGTCATTAGAATGAATTTTACCTAATCAGGGCATAGGTGGAATCAGAATAACTGATTATTCGACCAGGGTAATTCACAGGGGAAGCTTAGTCTGGCGGCACAGTCACGGCTCATTGGAGAGGAATTATTGAATTATCCTACATCATTGCTCAAGATACTATTTTGCACGAAGCAAAGAAGCTGTGAACAATGAGTTTTTCTTTTGAGTTCTGAGGCTATGTAGATTCTTATGCATAAGTTATGTTCTATGTATAAGACAAATAATAAAAATGTTCTTAAATATTAGCATAATTCCCCCAACATGCTGGGAAATATCAAAAAATTGGCCTGTCAAATATCTTTAGTAATACTTTACTTACATGCATGAAAATGTCGTAATGAAACCTGTTCTTTTGCATAAATAATATGTTCTATTGAGAAATAAATTGCTTTAAAATAACACATTTTGATCATTAACATTGTATACACATACTATCTATGTATGTTCCTGAATGCTGCCTATTCATATAGTCTTCAAAACTGGTCTAGACCAAGAGCTCTTTGAGTGGCATCAGATTCCTTATAGATTTGTAACCAGATGAGAGGTCCTTTAAGGATAAGCTATAACAAATGTAAAGTGTTCTTCTCTGGTTTTAGATATTATTTGACTAAGCTTGCCATGGCTTTAAACAGCCTGGAGCCTTCCCAACAGTTGTCCCGGTGGTATCTGTTGAGACTGTAAACCATCAAATAGTCATGTTTGAAAAAGTACATAGATTCATTTCATATATAAGTAACAAATGAGGAACTATATTGCTTCTTTAAAATAAAATCTTATTAGCTTTTCTTTAGTTTAAATAATTGTTTTGATCAAAAGATCATATCTTCATCTTTATCTTATTTTCATTAGAGAGAAGTAAACCTAATAACTAATCTAGAGTTGCTTCTAGAAGGCAAGTTCCCAAGAGGCTTGGACTTCTGTTATTATTTTTATTTTGTTTCTTTGATATTTTACCTCAAGTACCCAATTAGAGACACAGTAGGCACTCATTCTATACTAATTGATGGAATGAACCAGCTAAGTCTTTCCTGGTTTTCCTGATGTCCACTCTCTGTTCCCCTCAGACCCACATTGTTTGAGCTCCTTTGAGAATTTGATGATTTAATGCTATGGGACAATGGTCTATATCCTGTCAATTATATTTCAAATAAACGCTGATTGGACAGTAGGCAGGCAGGAAGTATAGGCAGGACAACCAGGCAGGAAGTAGAGACGGGGCAATGAGAATAGCAGAATTCTGGGAAGAGGACATAGTCTGTAATCTTGATCCCGCCATACAGGAAGCAAACTGTGACTACCTCACCAAAAAAGGTACAAAGCCACGTGGCTAACCTAAATAAGAATAATGGGCTAATATAGGTTATGAGTTAATAAGAAGTCTGAGCTACTAGGCCAATCAGTTTATAACTAATGTAGACCTCTATGTGATTTCTTTGGGATTTAACGATTGCAGGAATCGAGCAGGACAGGAACCTGCTCTATTGTAACTCTGTTGCTAATTAGCTGACATGTGATGAATGCCTATTAAATCTACTGGGAATTTGACAGAATATAAGTGTGTTTCTCAGATGCATTCATACTTAAAACCAACTCCATCACTTATCTTTAGAGGTTTCATAAAACCTAGCAAATCATTTTCATAGGATATCTGATTACTGGACATTTCATAAAAATGCTGTGACTTCTCAGCTCTGTGTCAAGACTTTTGTGGAATGGAAAACTCACAACAATGGTTTATTTAGCACATAACGAATTATTTGTCTTCTGAACCTATTATGGAGCATTTCACAATGACTCTTCATGTACCTTTTTTGAAGTGTGGGCAGCGAAGCCACACTTCAAATATAAACACACATAAAATATAAACACGGGAATAGTCTCTATGAATAAGAGCAATGGCCATTTCTATAGTGGGCATATCATTTTAGATAACATTCAGGAAGCAGGCCTGTGGAACTCACCGCTAATTCACAATTTAGGGTTTTTTGATAATATGATTTGTTCCTGAAAGCAAATTCATTAAAGACAATAAGATAATAAAAATAATCAAAAGCAAAATTTGAAAATATCCTTTCTTCTTGGAGACAAGAACATAGTCACAATGTTAGCATTTATCTGATCGTGACAAGGGAGTGGATTTCAATGATCCTAGCATAGATTTAAAGCTGTGGAAAGTTAATTCCTGAGACAGGACATTTGAGGATTCTCTTCTCATACAAAAGTCGAGCCTATTTTATGGAATTATGGTAGTTCATTAATGTCTCCAGGTTGCCAATTCATTGCATCAAACCACTAGCTCATGAAATTTCCTGGAGTTTATAGAACTTTCAAATAATTTCACAGAGAAAAATGCTTCAATTAAATCCTACTCATACATTTAATCCAGCCAGAACTGGTCAGTGTTGACTGTGGAATGAAAGGTGTATTATTCATCATACAAAATACAGCTTACCAATTGCACCCAGCAGTTCCTGGAAGTAGCCATCGTAAAAGTATTTGACAGCATTCACCAGGTTTTGGCCAGAAATATTTTGAAATTCCTGGAAAAAATGCAAAAAAATTATGCAACTCAAAAGAGATTTTCATAAATATCATAAACTTAAAGGATAAACTATGGCTATTTTACTATACATTTAATGGTGATTGTTTTCTCTGAAGCATTTCTTAGCGCTGTTACCCACTGTGATGAAGGATTTACTCTCTGCAATAAGCATAGATTTTATGAGATGCTAAAACTTGCATGAACCCTGGACTCTAAGTACCTGCTATTGCTGAGCTGCGGAACAATGGTTACCCCCACTGGAACTCAATGACTAGAAAGTACTGATTTAGAAGGAGGGAAGACTCAGAGTGAGCTCTTGTCTATGATTCATTTTCATAAGACATATATAATCGACAGTCTAAATTCAGTTGTCAACAGGAAACTTTCTGTTAGAGCTAAATACAAAAATCCTCTGAGTGATGTTTAGGAATAGAGTTTGGAAGAGTGATTTTGAGGAACGGAAGATTACCATTCACAGATTCATTTACTAACATAAAATAGCGTTCAAATAAATTACCTTTTTTTTATTTGGTTCACTCATTTGGCTCTATCCTTGGCAATGTTCAGTTCTCAGCCATTTCAACTTAAATGTGAAGAAGTATTGTTATTGTTAGTGTTAATCTTTAACTCACGTAAAGTAAGAGAAGCATAGTTGGATTGGAGTAGGGTGTTGCTAAAAATTGATAGGACTTTACTTTTCCTTTAATTGCATTTAATTTGCTTTAAAATAATGGAAAGGAAAGGTGCAGAGTTTGGAGAAAGTCAAGCGGAGGTTAATGTGACCACATCTCAAAGATCAGTAGGTATTATGGCTATTTCGTAAATCACAATGTCTTTAACAAAGACCTTGACTCAGGGGTTGGCCACAGTAAACTCACTGGAGATTATTCAAATACCTGGTATAGGTAATGTTTAGGAGTCTGTATGTAAAACCTCTAAGCTTCAGTTAATGGAGAAAATTTAGTGGCAGAGTTTTATTCTTTAGCGGTGCCATTAAATGAGGCATACTGTATAGACATGGCTTTTTTCTATTGCTGAGTGACAGTCCCTCTTCTATCCTAATTACTTGTATGTCACTCAACTGGTTAAAGAGCTGTAGAGAGCCTGTTTCTAGTTACCCAGCCAGAGCTGTGGGGAGCTCTTGTGGCACAGGATCATCTGCATTGTGGTTTTATGCTCCCCAGTCTTCTGCTGGCAAGCTTCCCACAGGACCTGCAACATCACACAGTAAGGAAGGAGTCAGAACATGCCCCATTCACTCTATCAAAAGCTCTGTTAGTCAGGGGGACAGTCAGACTTAGTTACCATTGCATCCTGAGCAGCCATCCTGGATCTGCATATCCTTCCCCTCTTGTTCCCTGGGAAATAAGCAAGGGTTTCCCTTTAGGTGGTCTCAATATACAGAATATCTAGTGAAGCATTTATCTAATTATTCTAAAGTAGCAATAATTTAAATAGTTATAAAAAATTGGGAGTCAGATTTGTGGTAAGAAGCTGAATGATAAGAGAAGTGGGAGAGAAATCACCTGGAATCTACTATTTCTTCAGCTCTTCAATCTAAAAGGTCCAAGACCTTCTCTAAGCCCCACCCAACTACTTCCTATTTTTCTATCAGTCTTCTAAAACCTCCATAATCAATTTTGGACAGCTAGCTCTGCCGTCTGAAAAAAAAACTTTATTGTCAGTCTTCAGAGCACCAGAATCTAATCAAAATGTCAGACAACAATATAGGATTTTGGGGTAAAAATCCCAGAACCCGCAAACAGTGGTGACTCCTTTGCAATCTCTTCAACACATGAGGAATTGGTGTGTAGTTTTGTAAGGATTTTTTTTTTGCTTTTCTTTATAACAGAGGAACTTTGTGACAAATGTTGAAATAATTTTTGCTTTTTCTATCTCTATGAGATATTTTACATCATCATAGAAGTATCCATCTTTTGCCAGAGGAGGCAGTGATGGAGTTTAACAGTATTTATGCAATGGTGCAGACATAGTTGTATCTGGATTGTAAAACGGGATTTATGCAACAAACAAACAGTGATGAAGTATAGGCTTTGCAAATAAGACAGTTCTCAACGTCAGTTTCACGGGACTTAAATCAAGGTGCCATCAGGAGTTGTTTCTAGAAGATCTAGAAAGGCCATGATTTTTTTTTTGTATAGTATCCTTTCAGATAAGATTTGCCCACTGGTACAATAGTGATGGACTGTTTTGAACATGACCAACAACCACTTTCTGATTTTAGGATTTTAGGTCTATTCTACAGGAAGAATCCATGCCTGGCAATGTAAACTTAGTCTAAAACCCATGAACGGGGAAGCTGCATGCTCTAAAAGCGGATTTACTATTGTTGTTTTGTTATATGGATATGATGTCAAATTTCCTCCTAAGTCTGTGTATGTATATTCATAGATTTGTGCTGCTCCCAGCTTTGGTCAGAGAAGCTTTTGTTTGTGATGGGTGATGGTTAATGCAGAAGCTAACTAGTGAATCAGTGACAGCTGAAATGAGACATCTGTGTCTTTGCCTCCAAGGATCTAGGTATATTATGGAAGAAGGTATGGAAAGAATTTAGGAGTTCAAATGGAAATAGCATGACACAACTTATTCTGTTTATTGCATGGCCGTTATGCCTGTGAACTCAGAGTATCAGTGACTACTACACAAGACAGGCCCATCAATGTCTCATCATGGGGGAGAGATAGGCTCATGAGGTCTCCCCTCTCCCTGAGGACCAGCAAGAAGTCAATGTTTGCTGGGGGCGTCACGTTCCTCAGTGGTAGCCACAGATAATTTGCCCTTGCTCCAGTAAATAACCGTGCTTATGCCAACCATCCTAATTAAATGCCATGGGTCAGGAACAATAACAAAAAAAGACGTGAAAACAGGACGTGAACTTAGATAGAAGAAGGGATTTAGTTGGAGAAAAAGGAGTTAAGAGGATAATATGATCAAACTAAGTTACATATATTTTTAATGAATTTATGAGATATTAAATTAAAAATCAATAATAGTAAAAAGGAAAGAATTGACTCTGGTTGTCCCAGCAACTCAGGTGTGTATCTCCTCTGTTCTGAACAAAAGGATTTTGTCTTCCATAAACTCAATTAAAAGAGACAAATAATAGCAATGAAAAACAGAAATGTCAGATCTATCCAATATGGCCACAATGGAAAGATGGTTGGTAAAAAGATCCAGTGAGCGTCTAAATCCATCTTTAGGGTCCTGATGTGATTGACAGTGAGTGTCCAATCTACCTTTGAGTCTTGATGCGATGATAAGGTTTAAATAGAAGGCCAGAGAAAATACTTAACCAATCAATTCAGCCCTGGTATGAGTCTCTGGCCCTTCTCACCTTTCTCCTGGAAGCTACCTCTTCTGCAAGGTCTTATCTTATAGGTTACAAACCTTTGCATGGGGCGGCTTTGCTGTACAGTATCTAATGGAGGAGGGCATTATCCCTCCCACCTCCCTAGAATGTCCTTAGGTGAGGCAGTTTTATTGAGATGTGTCTTCTAGCCAGGTGGGAGACGTATGCACTTGTATTAACTCTTGAGAAGGAGATAATAATACGTAATTTTCCAACTTTTGGGGCATATCAAAACCTCATGTCTCCACCCAGGGTCAGAAGTAGAACTCAGATCACATTTTCTCAAACAGCTCCTATCCTTCTGTGAACTGGCCCAATACCCTGCCTTTTCATGGGGTTTTTAATGCAAAGGAGGACCAGAGCTGATGCTCCTATCCTTCTATGAACTGGCCCAATACCCTGCCTTTTCATGGGGTTTTTAATGCAAAGGAGGACCAGAGCTGATACTCCTATCCTTTTGTGAACTGGCCCAATACCCTGCCTTTTCATGGGTTTTTTTTTAATGAAAGGAGGATGAGAGCTGATGCTTCCCTTTCTGCTGTTACCAAGGAAACAGGAGGTAGGTGGAAAGTTGACCATGAGGGAGGGGCCCATGCTTAATAGCCTTCAAAGTGGTGAATGTTTATTGTTACCGAGCATATTTATGACTGGGAAATTTATTGTTTACTGTAACTTGTTGCTCTTTCCCAATGGGAAGATTTCTGCCACTCCCTTACTGGGTAATGAGCACAGCTTCCAGTCCCAGATCAAGAGCACCCAAATGCAAGGCTTCCCCACTTTCTAGAGAATTTGCTTATTTAGGCCTTCCTAAAGTTATTGGGGATACTAAGCTAGAGAGGTAGCCAACGCACATGCAGGAATCTACAGGTTTAGAGAAAGAGAGAGAGAGAAAGAGAGAGAGAGAAAGAGAGAGAGAGAGAGAGAGAGAGAGAGAGAGAGAGAGAGAGAGAGAGAGAGAAGGGGAGGGAGCAAGAGAGGGAGGGGGAGGGAGGGAAGAAGAGAGGGAGGGAAGGGGAGAGGGAGGGGAGGAGAAAAGAACTGAGGATCAGGAGGGAAGAAAAGAAATAAAGGTAGAAATAAAAGCAAGTAATTCCAATTTCAGTTTGTTTAGTGATGTTTATTGGTCAAAGAAGATCCAACATAGATTAATCACAGACTTCAGTAAGAAACTCAAGTATTCTCAAGTTTCTTGCTGCCCCCACTTTAACGTCTTTAGCACACCTGTGGGAGCAGAGGAAAGCAGAACACCTGGTCTTCTGCTTCTTTGGCCTCTCCACTGTTGCCTAGACATCCTCAGATTTCTCTGTCAGGGTTCCCTCCACAGTTACCTCAAGAATCTCAAAGCCTCAGTTTTCCCTCTCTGACAGTTCTGACTTTATAGAAGGATGCCAAACACTACATTTCTCAAGTCCTCTTCTCCAATTGGATTGGTGATGAGTGGAAATCGAAACTTTAGGCTTCTGGGCGCAGAATGGAAACTGAAACTATTCTCCAGGCAGCCTGGGTGGCTCAGAAGCTTCCGGGAGCTTCCATCTCTGGATTCCTGGCTCTGGGTTCCTGCAGAGCAGTCCTGCCGCTCTCAGCAGGCAGCAGGTCCTGGTTCTGGGTTTGGGGGTCTGGGTTTGGGGAGGGAGGAGAGCGGCGGGGGAGGGAATGCTTCTGGGCGCGCCAGGGGCTGGCAGCCCTCGCCAAGATCAGAAGTGTCTAGAAGGAGGGGCTTCGTACTGTGAGGCTGAGGGGGACAGGACTAGGACCCGCCTACCCCAGAAGCCAGAACCCAGTGGACAGCCAAGGAAGGGATGTCCATGATGAGGGAGGAGGGAGGACGAAGACATGGGGCTCAGAGTCTTGAACTCTCATTGTCATAATGGGGCATCTCGGGGAGGAATCAATAAGTAGGAACATCTGATGGGTGCACAGTCAGTAGAAGTCGGGCATTGGCATCAGCGGTCTTTCTCCTGGGTGCAGAATAGGGAGCCCTACTCCAGACTTGCCGAGCTGGAAGCTGAATGTGAACAAGAACCCAGATGAATTCTAGGCCCTGTTAAATTTCAGTGGCTAAAACAATTTATGCTTTACTGCAATAATCTCCCATCCTCTAGCATGCTTCCTTTTTAAAGGCTATCTTCCCGTGCAGCCTGGCACTTAGGAGTAAACGAATGCAGACAGATTGTAAAAATATATATGTTTTAACGTAGAAATAGACTTACAGAACCACCGATCCATCGGAGACCAGGAAAGCAGAAGTGACAGCTCGGAGCATCCTCGCCAAATTTAGAAGCAGACATTAGCCCGAGGCGAACACGCCCCCTAAGGGGCGGGACTTATCCCTACATCTCCCCTTTTTGTCTAAATAAGACAGAACTAAACCAAATACAACTACATACAATAACAACAAATAATAAATATAACAAACAATATTGAGAACAAAAGCTTTGCTAAACATTCTATCTCAAGGAGTCCAAATAATGTAAAGAGTAACTATAATTATATAATCTTCAACTCAGTCAAAGATCTGAGAAGGGAATAAACACTACTCAACAGACGAGATATATCCAAAATGTGCAACAAGTGACAGAGACAACTGACTACCTGGGCAATCACCCAAAGTCTCATTTGCAATGTCGAGTCAACCAATTTTGGCTAAGGCCTAACATAACTGACATACCACTATTAAAGGCAAGGAACTTTTCAAAACTATCTTACCCTGTCTTGGCAGGATATGACAGTCCTGTTTTATCCATTGATGCACGCTCTGTATCTGTGTCAGCGGTTGAGGTATGGGCATTTCTTTGCCCAAAGGCCAGTTCTGCCAAATAGAAAGGCTCCAGGCGGAGTGTCTTTGGTGCTCAACATTCTCTCGGGAATAGAGCGGTGTTGCCAGGAGCAATTGTGTCTCACTATCATGAAACTCTGAGTTAGATTAAAGGCCATTTTCTATAGCTCTTTGAAGAGGTTGAAGATTATCTATCTATACTGAGTATAATCTCTGTATGTCTAAAGAACCTGATTAGTCTGATTATAAATGACAAACTTAGATGACTATTTATCTATATAATTCTCAATATCTATCTAACTTAAAGACTAAGACAATAAACAACTGTGTAAGAAATGAGGATAATGACCTCCAAATATAAACACTGTACAAATATACATTGCAATATGGCAAATATATATCAATACACAAACATATAAGTATCTTAATCAGAGGTAGAAATGTACATTGCAATATGGTAAATATATACAATATATATCAATACAATATATGTCAATACATAAAAATGTTTTAAACGGACATAGAAACATGCATGCATACAATAGTCAATATAATTTAACTTTGTTTCAATATACAAGAATTGATACCAATATATTTGTCTAAAAGCAGTAACTCACAATTATAAATCTCTTATCCCATCATTCCCTCTTTTTTTTTTATTCAAAATGATCCCAGAGCTTATAAAATTCCTCCCCCAACCTCCCAACCCCTAAATGATGTCCCTAAACCCAGGGGTAAACTTTACTGGGAGAGGGAACGTCGTCCTCTAGAATTACTTCCAGCTGTCATGGGGGCGACGTTCTTTCTGGGGGGGTCCTGTGAAAGTAAAATGATGGTTAAATTTCAAGATCAATGTCTTTTAAAATTGCAAATAGTCTCTGAGTATTTTGTGGAGGTCTGGCCAGAATGTTGTACAAGATGTGCACCATTTCAGCTAACCAAGTTGGGATCGTCTTGTGCAGCTGGTATCCAAAACAGGTCTTGTAGTAGCGCTATCAGTATCATGACGTCATATCAACCAGGTAGAGTTGTTGTTGTGGGGCCCCATCTTCTTCCTGGAAACTGCAAATGTGACTTCAGGAAAAACTCATTGTTCATTATGAAAAACTTAAACATTAATCATATAGACATATATATACATACATATATATTCAATAAAAGGCATGATAGATATATTCAATGAAAAGTATGATAGATATGAAGAAAAGCAAAGATGTTTTCTAAACTCATATTTCTTTCTGTCCCATATCATGGCTCTTGACATGAGACAGAAACTCTGGGTTTTTCTCTTACTAACAGGCTTGGAATTGGAGAGGGACTGAGCCAGAGTCCAACTTCAAAACCAGCTCTATATATTTATAAAGAAATGTTTAATAAGATATATAAATAAAAATTAATACTTACAAAATGTGTCCATCCATCAGTAATTAAATATTCAGGGTCCCTCAATTTCTTTGAAGATAAGTATTTTCCTGTGGAGATAAGAAAAGAACCCTGCCTCCAACCTATCTGTATTTCTTACCATCAGTATGTTCGCCATCCTTATGAAAGAATTGTTATTTATCTTTTCCAAGTGGCTTCTCTTCTTCAAACCGAACCTTTATTAATTTTGATGATATCCACAATTTTTTCTCACCTGTGAAGATAAGAGCAAAACCCCTTCCCCAACATAGCACATCTCCTGGCTTCCATTGTGAGGTCAGCACATCCTTGAAATAAACTGGTTGATTTAGTTCAGTAGACTTTTCCATTATCCAATGTCTTTCTGCAGCCGTTGTTCCCTTCTCATTAGCGTTGAGAAAATTCAAGGTTAACAAAGCATTATGTAGCCTATTTCTGGGGGTGTTTTCCACCCCTTTCTGTTTGTTCAACATATCTTTTATAGTTCGATTTGATCTTTCTATGACTGCTTGACCTGTAGGATTGTATGGTATACCTGTAACATGCTTGATATTGTAATAATCAAAAAAACCATTTCATTTTCCTAGAAACATAAGCAGGACCATTGTCCATTTTTATTTGTGTAATTTGTGTAGGTATACCCATGATAGCCATGACTTCTAATAAATGAGTGATTACTGAATCAGCTTTTTCTGAACTTAAAGTTGCCCACTGAAAGCCTGAATAAGTGTCAATGGTGTGATGAACATATTTTAATTTGCCAAATTCTGCAAAGTGGAACACATCCATCTGCCAGATTTCATTCCTGTGGGTGCTTTTTGGATTAGCCCCTGCAGGCAGTGGCGTTTGGTTATAGAAAGAGCAAGTAGGGCATTTCTTTACAATCTCCTTAGCTTGTTGCCATGTAATTGAAAACTCTTTCTTCAAACCTTTGCTATTAACATGATGTTTTTTATGAAATTCAGAGGCTTGTAGCACACTACCAATCAGTAATTGATCAATTTCTGTATTACCTTGTGCTAGAGGACCTGGCAGACCCATATGGAATCAGATGTGTGTTATGTACATAGGGCAAAGCCTGTTCCTGATCAAATCTTGAACCTGGAGAAACAATGAGGTTAGTTCAGTATCATCAGGTATAAATTCAGCAGTTTCAATATGTAAAATAACTCTTTCTGCGTATTGTGAATCTGTAACTATATTAATAGGTTCTTTAAAATCCCTTAGCACCATAAGAATGGCATATAATACTGCCTTCTGGACAGAATTATACGGACTTTGTTCCACCTTATCCAAGTCTTCTGATTTGTAACCTGCCTTCCCTGATTTATTGGCATCAGTATAGAATGTACGGGCTCCAGTTAGTTATTGGAGCATCACGGACGATTCGAGGAAGAATCCAAGAAGTTCTCTTTATGAAGTTAGGCCGCTTGCTTTTTGGATAGTTGTTATTAATGTCTCCCAAAAAATTAGCACAAGCTCTTTGCCATGGTTCATTATCTTCCCATAATTTCTTTAGTTCATCAGCAGTGAAAGGCACTATAATTTCTGCTGGGTCTATGCCTGCTAGTTGACAAAGTCTCAACTTGCCTTTTATAATTAACTCAGAGACTTTTTCCACATAAGTTTTCAGTTTCTTCCTTGGTTTATGTGGTAAAAAAGATCCATTCCAAAATAATATCATCTCTCTGCATTAAAATTCCTGTAGGAGAAATTTTTGATGGTAGTATGATGAGAATACATTCGAGCTCTGGATTCACCCTGTCCACATGTGCCTGTTGTAATTTTTCCTCAATCATTGTCAGTTCCTTTTCTGCTTCAGCTGTTAATTCTCTGGGACTGTTTAAATCTTTATCACCATCCAAAGTTTTGTTCAAATGAATTATTAGATCAGGTGTTATTCCAATAGCTGGTTGTAGACTGGAAATGTCTCCTAACAGTCTTTGAAAGTCATTAAGAGTCCGTAGGTGATCTCTCCTAATTTGTGCTTTTTGTGTCTTAATTTTTTGCAAACCTATTTTATTACCTAAATAATTAACAGAATCTCCCTTCTGAATCTTTTCAGGGGCGATTTGCAATCCCCATTTAGGTAAAAGTATCTTTATTTCTTCAAACAGTCTGTTCAAGGTTTGAATCAGATAACAAGATGTCGTCCATGTAATGGTATACTATAGATTTGGGAAATTTCTTGCATATTATTTGCAATGGTTGGTTCACAAAATATTGGCACAGGGAGGGGCTATTTAACATACCCTGGGGGAGAACGGTCCAGTGGTACCTCCTCGAAGGTTGAGAATTGTTATAACTAGGCACTGTGACGGCAAATTTTTCTCTATCTTCTTTTTGCAAAGGTATAGTGAAAAAACAATCCTTTAAATCAATAACTATGAGAGGCCATCCTTTTGGTAATAAAGAGGGCAAAGGAATTCCAGATTGCAGAGGGCCCATAGGTTGAATAACCTTGTTGATGGCCCTGAGATCTGTCACCATTCTCCATTTACCTGATTTTTTCTTAACCACAAATACAGGAGAATTCCAAGGGCTGGTAGATTCTTCTATATGTCCAGCATCTAGTTGCTCTTGTACCAGCTGTTCTAAAGCCTGTAACTTTTCCTCAGCTAAAGGCCATTGCTTTGTCCATATTGGTTTCTCAGTCAACCATTTTAGAGGCAAGGCTGTTGGTATCTCTGAAGGGACATCAATTGCTTGTTCTTGTACAGCCTGAATGGCCAGTTTTCTCCGTTTGTAATATCTTTTAATATTATTCTCAGAAATATAGGCTCTAGAAGTAGCAGGAATGTTAATTTCGGTATTCCATTGTTTTAATAGGTTACGACCCCATAAATTCATTGCGATATTGGCTACATATGGCTTTAATTTTCCTATTTGTCCCTCTGGCCCTATACATTCAACCCATCTCGTGCTCTGCCTTACTCGAGATAGGGTTCCAATTCCCAGGAGCTGAACATTTACATTCCGAAGAGGCCAATACGGATGCCAAGATTCTGGGGTAATGATACGTACATCAGCACCTGTGTCCAGCAGGCCAGTAATAAAAATGCCATTTACACACACTCTCAGTTTAGGTCTTTGATCATTTATAGAAGTTTGCCAAAACACACGTAACTTCTCTTTCTGATCATTATTGCTTGTAACAGTAGGCATGGGGCTTCCTAATTGTCCTGATGAGGCATGTTCTCTGCAGAAACTGGATATGACTGAACCATGTTTGCCATGGGGGCCTGTGAGGCCCCCCCTCTCACGTTTCCCAACTGTATCAGGTTGCCTTGTCTATCTCTTGTAGACCTGCATTCATTCGTCCAATGTCTGCCTTTTCCACATCTTCTACATAAACCTGAAGGCTAAGTCCTCCTATTTCTGTTATTTCTAGAAGATGCATTATTATTATTATTTCTGAAAGATGCATTATTATTATTATTATTATTATTATTATTATTATTTCTGAAAATCCGTTGTCCACAATTCCTTTTCATATGACCCATTTTGCCACAATTAAAACATTTGGTATTCTGGTGTCTCCTTTTACCATTGGAAATTGCTTCTTCTACCCATGCTTCAGTGCCATAATCAAATGTATCAACATTGAGTGTATGCAAGACCCATTCTTCCAAAGGCGCTGATCTGAGCTTTAAAGGCCCCAAAATCCTTTTGCATTCCACATTTGCATTTTCATAAGCCAAAGACTCAATCATTATATGCCTTGCTTCTGGGTCAAATATCCCTATTTGTACAGCCTTAGTTAATCTTTGTAAAAAGTCACTAAAGGGTTCTCTCTGACCCTGTTTAACTCTGACAAATGATTCCATTCTCTGTCCTGGGTCTTGTATCCTGTCCCAAGCCCTTAAGGCTGCTGTAGTACACATGGAGAGTGTGTTTTCATCCAAATTAGCTTGTTCCTGAGGGTCAGAAAAGAGCCCTTCACCTAGAATTTTATCTAGGGAAATGTCAATTTCCTTTGCTTTTTCCTGCTGTTCTAAGAGTCTAGCCTCTTGCCTGAATAAGCATTGCCATTTCAATTGCGGTCCACTCTCAAGCACTGCAGAGCTCAGCTGGAGCCAGTCCGAGGGGGTTGCTCTGCTTGTCGTGGCCCAAGATCTTAGCATCTCTTTAACAAAAGAGGCTTGCATCCCAAAAGTCATGACAGCCTGTTTAATTTCCTTGAGGGCATTCATACGGACAGGCTCCCATGTATCCTTCTTGATGACCATAGGGTTTCTGGAACCAATCACCTTCTCTGTTGTTATTACTGGAAAGGCAGGTAGAGCTGTAGGTAGAGCTTTGTGGAAATTGTCCCGGAGAGATTTACCCACAGATGTAGTTAAAATTTGCCTTTCTACCCTTTGCTCTTCTTCATCAGAATTTAGAAATTCCTCAATCTTTTCAATTCTATTCACCATTGCCTTCTGCAATGTCTGAATCTCCTGTCCAGAATTATGTTCCAAAGCCTTCATTGAGGATTCTAAAGTATGAAATTTGTCCAGTAGAGATAACATCTCATCTTTGGACATAATTTTTATGGCACAAACCGTGCCTTCTTGTATTGACAATCTTTCCATCAATCTGTCATAAGCTTTATACAAAATCCAATTGTCACATTCAGCAGTTTTGATTCTCTCAGTTAATGTTTCATTTCCTACAGAAAGGGACTGAATCTTATTGTCCAAATCAGCTGTTCCCTCTTCCATAGTAATGAATTTCTCCTTAATATCAGCCACTAATGTTTCAGTTCCTACAAAAAGGGACTGAACCTTATGATCCAGATCAGCTGTTCCCTCTTCCATAGTAATGAATTTCTCCTTAACATCAGCCTGGAGAACTCCAAACTGATGCTTGAGAAGATTGTTATCAGCCTAGAGAACTTCAAACTGATTCTCGAGAAGATTGTTGTCAGTCTGGAGAACTTCAAACTGATTCTTGAGAAGATTGTTATCAGCCTGGAGAACTTCAAACTGATTCTTGAGAAGATTGTTATCAGCCTGGAGAACTTCAAAATGATTCTTGAGAAGATTGTTGTCATTCTCAATTGTTTTTAAGCGTTCAATCTCTGCCTTAAGAATCCTGGATTCGCCTCGTAAAGACTTTATCATATTTCTATTATCAAACCATTTGGTGCCAATGAAAACTACGAATCCCAGAAGGATCCATAGATGTGGGGTGATAGACACCTCTTGTAAAATCTCCCACATGGTACAATTAAAAAAACTGTTAAATTCTTGAACAGTAATGTGTTCAGACGTTTTATTTATAAAAGAAAAATTTTTTACCTGCAATGATCGGTTCCTGTCAGTGGTGGTCTCTGTGTTTTTGGAGCCTGTCCTAGAACTAGCTCTTGTAGACCAGGCTGGCCTCGAACTCACAGAGATCCGCCTGTCTCTGCCTCCCAAGTGCTGGGATTAAAGGCGTGCACTACCACGGCCTGGCAGGCCTCAAACTCACAGAGATCCGTCTGCCTCTGCTTCCCAAGTGCTGGGATTAAAGGCGTGTGCTACCACTGCCTGGCAGGCCTCAAACTCACAGAGATCCATCTGCCTCTGCTTCCCAAGTGCTGGGATTAAAGGTGTGTGCTACCACTGCCTGGCTGGCCTCAAACTCACAGAGATCCACCTGCCCTTGCCTCCCAAGTGCTGGTATCAAAAGCGTGCGCCACCACTGCCCTGCCAAGTCACTTTGTGTCAGACCAAATCTGCCGCTGTGGCAGCTTTTGTTGCAAAACAGCAGGTACTTAAGCTTCCGCTAATTCAGGCAGTGGGGTTCCGCTGTAAAACTTAGCCAAGGCAGGCAGAATGGGCCTGTGTGGCCGAGTATGTCTCAGACTCGGCACTGGGGCCGGAGTCACGAACTGAAAAACAGCACCCAGGAGGGTGCTGTGTTAGCTAGCGGGCTACCCGCTTGAGTCGGGGGCAAAATAGCCCGATGTTGGATGCCAAAATGTAGCGGCGTAAACGAATGCAGACAGTTTGTAAAAATATATATAGTTTTAATGTAGAAATAGACTTACAGAACCACCGTTCCCGCGGAGACCAGGAAAGTAGAAGCGACAGCTCGGAGCACGCTCACCAAATTTATAGGCAGACATTAGCCCGAGGCGAACACGCCCCCTAAGGGGCGGGACTTATCCCTACATCTCCCCTTTTTGTCTAAATAAGACAGAACTAAACCAAATACAACTACATACAATAACAACAAATAATAAATATAACAAACAATATTGAGAACAAAAGCTTTGCTAAACATTCTATCTCAAGGAGTCCAAATAATGTAAAGAGTAACTACAATTATATAATCTTCAACTCAGTCAAAGATCTGAGAAGGGAATAAACACTACTCAACAAACGAGATATATCCAAAATGTGCAACAAGTGACAGAGACAACTGACTACCTGGGCAATCACCCAAAGTCTCATTTGCAATGTTGAGTCAACCAATTTTGGCTAAGGCCTAACATAACTGACATACCATTATTAAAGGCAAGGAACTTTTCAAAACTATCTTACCCTGTCTTGGCAGGATATGACAGTCCTGTTTTATCCATTGATGCACGCTCTGTATCTGTGTCAGTGGTTGAGGTATAGGCAATTCTTTGCCCAAAGGCCAGTTCTGCCAAATAGAAAGGCTCCAGGTGGAGTGTCTTTGGTGCTCAACATTCTCTCGGGAATGGAGTGGTGTTGCCAGGAGCAATCATACCATATTGGGATAGAAGCAATCCACAGGGTCTCATACTCTGTGAAAACAAAAGAAGAAACTCCTTTCCAAAGCATGATATCCTTAGATCCAAATTCTGAAGTCAATATATTTTCAAAATATCTATCTTGGATTAGTTCAGCAGCATTTATAAACAAATATTTTTTAGCAGCTGTTGTTCCTTCCTCAGCATTCAAACAATTCAAAGAGAGCATAATAACATACAGTATCAAGATTCTCTGTGTATTTTCCATCTTTGTTTGGCTTTATTTTAACCTCTACTTCTTTTATTTTTATTTTTACTTTTTGAGACAGGTTCTCTGTATATCTTTGCCCTGGAATAACTCTGTAGACCAGGCTGTCCTTGAACTCACAGAGATTCATCTGTCTCTACCTCCCAGGCATTGGGATTAAAGGTGTGTCCTGCCACACCTTGAAGTCACAGAGGTCAATCTACCTCCGCCCTTTGAAGTCTCAGAGGTCAATCTACCTCTGCCTCCCAAGTGTTGGGATTAAAGGTGTGTACCACTACACCCAACTACTCTCTTTCTTTCTTTTTTCTTACTTTTAAGAACTTTAACCTTTAGCCTACATATATATTTTAACACAGTGTAAACCATGTAGAGTTTTTCTTCGACTTTGAATCTTTCTTTTACTGTATATCTCTCTTTTTGTGACCACATGAGTCTTTAAGGAGAGGATGAAAGCCATGGCTTTGATGGCTAGATCCAGCCCATTCCTTAGCTTTCCAGCCTCATGGCGGAGGTACTGGCTGTAGCCATGTTTATTGCCACAACTCAATGGCATTTCACGGTCCATGCTAGCAAGCAAGCTGCAGCATTCTGCTTACAGACCACACTCAGTTGGACTGCCTGTTGAAAAGTCAGAGTTTGCCCTGGCAGTATGGACCATAATGCCAGCATTTTAAAACAGTTTTTTTTCTGCTACAGCTGAAAAACAAAAAGCATGCATTCGTCTTTTCATCAACACCATTTAAGTGTTTTGTGGCAGGACCTCTTAAAAGAACTGCAGGGTTCTGCAGCTAAAGCTGAGTCAGGAAGCCTCTCTTAGATGAGAGCGCTTGCTTGCCTCTAGCAAGCAGAGCAGACACAAGAAATTGCTGCTACCAAGAAAACATGCTTTATTCTTTCCCAAGCTTTCTCGGGCTTTCTGTGGATTCTGTTATACACGTCTGGTTGCCATTCTGTAGTGATGAGCTAGGGGCAGACCTGCTTTTCGTCTTGCCTGGCCTCCACATGGCTAGCTTTATACCCAAATTAACACACAGATTGTATTCATTTAAACACTGCCTGCCCCATTAGTTTCAGCCTATTATCGGCTAGTTTTCACATCTTGCTTTAACCCATAGTTAGTAATCTGTATAGTACCATGAGATGGTGGCTTACTGGGAAAGATCCTAACCTGCCTCTGTCTCAGGTCGGAGAATCATGGAGACTGCCTCAGTGCCTTCTACCCAGCATCCTGTTCTGTTTACTCCATCTACCTAATTTTCTGTCCTATCAAAGGGCCAAGACAGTTTCTTTATTAACAAATGAAAGAAACACATAGACAGATGACCCTCCTCTATCACCCCTGGGTGCTGGGATTAAAGGCATGTGCCACCATACCCAGCTCAAGTTTATAGTATTGATAACAATTTCTAAATCTGAGTTCTGAAAAATCTTGCAAATGTTGACAGTTACATTGCTGGGGCAGACTGATGGGTCACTAGCAGTGGAACCAGGATTTATCCCTAATGCTTGTAATGGCTTTTTGGGAACTTTTTCTCTTTATATGGATAACTTGGATCAGCCTAGATATAGTAAAGAGGGCCTTGGGCCTTCTCCAGAGTAATTTGCCTTAACCTCTCTGAGAAGTGGATGGCAGTGGGATGGAGGGTATGTGGAGGGAATAGGAGGAGAGGAAGGAGAGGGAACTTAGATTGGTATGTATAAGGAAAAAAAGATAGTTTGTTTTCTTTTTAAAAAAATTAAAAATAAAACTTACTAGATAAAATTTACCTCAAAGGAGTGTTTTTACATTAACTGATATGAGGACTATTTACAATTTAAAATAGAATGAAATACCATCTTATGACTCCATTTGTAGATTAGTGGAAGTGACATTGAAACTGTTGGCAATGTTGAACTGTTGGACTGTTTCCAATACTGTAGATGCCTATGGGAATGAGATTATAGTCTCTTTTTAGGAGCTTGGTTGAAATGTGACATAAAGAAACACACTGAATTAATAGCATTTATAACTTTGTGAAACTGCTAAAATAAGGTTGCTATATTGCCAGAAGAGATATCCAAGTATTGCCTTGGAAGACTTTCCAAACACTACTGACCATCCTCAATTACAGTAATGTAGATTTAAACTCATGGCCTCATTGTAATAGGATTGCTTCTTAAATTTCTGAGTTTTGCAGTTGGAAAAAAATAATTTTATTTGTGATAATTTATCATATTTTTATTTTCAGAATATGAGGAAGATTATGATGGCTTACAAAACCTTGATTCAACATCTAGAAAATATAGAGACCTGAATTTAACAACTCTGTTTGGAGATTTAAAATTTAATAATATGGTGGAAAAGGTAATAGAAATTGAATAAACAATTTTAGTTGAACTATCATTTTAAAAGTGTGTTTGTGTGTGTGTGTCTGTGTGAAGGCCAGAGTAACCTAGTGTATCACTTTTAGAATTTTACCTTATTTGAGACCAGCCATAACAGAATCTTGTAGCAGCAGAGAGTGGGAGATATACTAGACATCTTTCCCCTATTCCTGGTCTGAGAAGAGATGTCTCTCTTTGTTCCTGTCAAGTAGGACTAAGACACAGATGTGTATGGGCTCTGATGTAAAGAATACAACCTTGAGCTTCACCTATATTTTATACCATGGACACAGTGGTTAAATATACCACAGTACTATTGTATTCCCTTTAGTTTATTGTTATCATGTTGCATTCACACATTTTCTAACACTGCATTCCTGGTCTCCATATACTCCATCATGGTGTATTGCTTTGATACTATAGTCTTGGGTTCCTTTTGTTGTTTTTCCTGTTGAATTTTGCCTTGGTTGGCATCTGTGATACCTTAATATGATTTTCAGTTTTTGTCTTGTCTTACATTTATTTGTAAGTTTTTATTAATTATTTTATATTTTACATACCAGTACCAGTTCCCCCTCCCTCCTCTCCTAGCTTTCCCTTCTTCCTACCCTTATCCATGCCTCAAAAGAATAAGGCCTCCCCTGAAAGTCAACTAGTCTGTCCCATCACCTCGTTGAGACAGGATCAAGTACCCCGCCCCATGCCTAAGCTGAGCAAGGTATCTCTTCATAGAGAATGGGCTTCACAAAGGCAGTTCATGCTATAGAGTTAGGTCCTCTTTCCACTGTCAGTAGCCCCATATACTGCCCAAGTCACACTATTGTCACATGTATTCGGGGAGCCTAGTTCAGTCCTGTGCAGGTTCCCCATTTGTCAGTCCAGAGTCAGTGATTTCCCACTAGCTCAGTCAGCGGATTCTGTGGGTTTCCCCATTATGACCTTGACCCTTTTTTTCATATTTTAACTCCTCCCTTACTTTGTTTGTACTCTGAGAGCTCATCCCTGTGGTTAGTTGTGGATCTCTGCATCTGCTTCCATCTGTTTGGGGAAGAGAACTTCTCTGTGGTTGTGGAATGTAGCAGGCTGGTAATCTTTTGTTTATGTCTGGTATCCACTTACAAGTCAGTATACATAAATTTGTCTTTGTGGGTCTGGGTTTCAGCAGGGTCTTAGCCCACCCTTTAAGAATGACCTGGGTCCGAGGAAAGGTAAGTTGCTGCTCACACATTCCCCAGCCTCTCTTGATCCAGGAGACAGTCAGGAGAAACTGGGAGTCAAGTCAAGCAGGAACTCGATTAGTTTTGCACAGTAAACATCTTTTAAAGAAAAGAACTGTTGGGGTGTCGAAGAAGTGGGGTGTGGAAGTGTTGGGGGTGTGGCGTGGGTGGAAAGGGAGTCAGCATTTAAAGTAATGAATTTCCCTGTTGATTTATAGATTTTGTGCATGTATTTGTTAACAGTTTTCTCTCAATTTTTGAAATAATTTTACCACTCAAAATTTGTGTTTATAATTTTTTTAGTGGAAATAGCTACAGTTTCCATATGTTCACATCGACCCATTTCTTACTATATAATCGCTTATGAATAAATACAGTTCTCTAATTGTCATGATATGTTATAATTGTCTGCTCTGACAGGCTTGTGAGACAATGTCTCTGCTCAAGAAACTCTGGCCAGAAGGCTCTGACATCCAGCGAGCCCTTTGCGTCACTTCATGCTCCCTCTTCTTGGAAATGTACCACAGCTTCTTAGAGAACAGAGAGAAGAAAGCCTCCGAGCAGACGTGCGAAGACAGACAGGTGTGGCTGCTGCACTGGGATGCACTTGTGCTTTCTTATTTTATTGTTTTCACCAACCATTTCCCCACGTGGCACCGGGTTCTCTCTTGCTTATATGAACAGCAGAAATAGGAGAATCCCTGCAATTCATGTCATAAAGGAATACGCTGTTCCATGACTTAGTGTGTTTCCTACAGGTGCTTCACATAGGACATATGTGGTCTTCATCACCCGCAGACAGGCAAAGGAAGAAACAACCTGCTATGCTAATGTGCTTTGGGCTTTTTCTGTGCACAGTTCATGAAATGCTCAGGAAAGCATTGTTATTTCTATTCCACCATCAAAACACAGACTTTCAGTTTTTGAGAGTAACAGTCCTTCAACCAAAGGTGCTAAATAGTAATGTAGTTGGGATTAAGGTTTATCTTGTGCAAATTTCTCAGGGACTTTAAAAGATAGGCTCACACAGTGGTTCCCTACTTTCTAGGGAGAGACTACTCTTCTTAGTTTTCTTTATTGCAAAAAAGGTCAAGAATCAGGTGGCCAGTTGAGATTTAGCTATGACTAAAAGTCATATCTGCATATATGTTCTCATGGGCACTAAAGTGTACTCATGTGCACATTCCATTTTATATGTAATCTCAGTAGTATGGAGTCTCAGCTAATGAATCCTATTAACTTTGTAGATTTCAGAAATAAACAAGGTTCAGTTTTTAATATTTTACTTTGCAGTATCTCCTTAAATGTATATTTAATGAAACTTTTCTACATGATTATATGTCCAAATTTAATTCTTCCCTAAATTATGATAGTAAGTCAAACTTATCTCCCTGGAACTTGTAAACATTAGACCCTCTCTGGCATCTTAGGAGTGTCCCATTGAAGTATCCTTGCTCCCCCAACAAGACAAAATATTTGCCAATAGCAGTGATGTCCCTGCCCCATGATGCTAAGCACATCTACTTATTTACCTCTGCTCTCATCGTGCAGTTACAGCCTTAAGCTACATTGTTATTCTGTTGTCCTCATGGAGGTCGTTCATAATATTGTCTTCAGAGTAGGTTGCTTCAATGGAAGAGAGAATGTAGCATGTAGCTTCCCCACTCAAGGTCCCCTGGAACTTCCCGTTCACCACCTGGTTTATTAGTTTAAATCTGGAGTCCCTGAAAATACTGGGCTATGCCTTACACCAGCTTCTGCAAAGCTAGAAGCTTCCTTTTCCCTCTACCTCAAATGTTTTTAAACATAGCCAAATATATAGGTAAGTACTGTCTCAGAAACGGAGAATGTGTAAATGTGGAATTCCCACATAGAGAGCTTAGCTACAAAGTTCGGGCTTCTGCAGATTGAGTGTGTAGTCTCCCAGCCCACTGTTCCCTACTCACCTTCTTTACCTTCTACAGGAACAAGGTAGTTGTTTAACCCTGAAGGACGTGGAAGACTTCTGTAAGCTCCATTGCCTCAGTGTGGTTTTCCAACTCCACCTACCTCTTTCCCAGAGAGCCTGCTCAAGATTCATCACTTCTGCTTGGATTGAGGACCTCAAAACTGTCTTTAAAATGGTAAATATACTTACCTTTCTTATACTTTTGTTTTAACTACTTGATACATTAAAAACCATGTTAACCTTTAAAACAGGTTTATAAGAGTGGTGTTAAATTTTGGAGTCTTCAAAGATCGGCTTGTTTAAATAAGTCACTTGACTAGTTTCAACAATCATATTAAGTAATATGATTGTTATTAATAACAACCATCATGGCATCTATCCAACCCAAAAAGGAGCTTTTTGAAATTTTCCTTTTTAAAATTCTTGTCAGTGTGAGGAGTTTTTTCATTAACGAGGAAGTTTCTGGTGACCACCACCTTCTGCACTGAGAAAGAACTGAGCGAATGGATGCAAGGCTTTATTATTTTTTCCCATTCCAGATTATGGATACAGAGATTTTGGAGACCTTAGGAAAACAGAAAGCAAAAATATCTCCAGAGTTTTCTTTGCAAATCAGTGCCAGAATCTGTTAACACTCCAGTTTATTCTCTTCATTTTAATCAAACAGATATTTCTGTTTTTTAGAGCATGGAAAATATATATACACATTTTTTTCTTTTCACATCCTCCTTTCTTTCTATATTGGATGATATTATCTTTAATGACTACTAATTGCATCTTCATATATATGCAGTATATTTACATAAATAAATATCATATACATATGAAAGTATACATCATATATGTGTGTGTGTGTTAGTCATGTATACTTTCTTTTGGGATCATGAGATAAACAGTTAAGAAAAGTGTCTTATGCCCAATGAAATTAGGAATGTGCTCTTCCATGATGGAGATGGAGTGAGATGAACACCCTTCATCATTCCACCCTAGTTCTTCTAGACAATTACATCTTATAAAGAAAACACAGACTGAATATTAACACTTACTGTGAAGGAAGATCTAGGGTACTTTTGAAATCAATAGTGAAAAGATCTCTTAAGAAGTTATATATTCCATACTTTCTTCATCCATTCTTCCATTGAAGGGCATCTAGGTTGTTTCCAGGTTCTGGCTATTACAAATAATACTGCTATGAACATAGTTAAACAAATGCTTTTGTCATATGATAGGGCATCTCTTGGGTATATTCCCAGGAGTGGTATTGCTGGGTCCAGGGGTAGGTTGACCACGAGGGGGGCACCCACCCACTGAGACAGTAGAGCTGATCTATTGGGAGCTCACCAAGGCCAGCTGGACTGTGACTGAAAAAGCATGGGATAAAACTGGACTCTCTGAACATGGTGAACAATGAGGGCTGATGAGACACAAAGGACAATGGCACGGGGTTTTGATCCTACGTAATGTGCTGGCTTTGTGGGAGCCTAGCCAGTTTGGATGTTCACCTTCCTAGATATGGTCGGAGTGGGGAGGACCTAGGACTTACCACAGGGCAGAAAACCCTGACTGCTCTTTGGACTGGAGAGGGAGGGGGATAGGAGTAGGGGGAGGGGGAGTAGGGTGGGGGGAGGGGGAGAAAGGTGGGAGGAGGGGGAGGGAAATGGGAGGCTGGGAGGAGGTGGAAACTTGTTTTTATTTTTCTCCTTTTCTCAATAAAAAAAAAGTTAGCCATTAATCCATGTGATAATAGGATTGTAATGTGAGGATGTTAGGAATCTCTAGCAGAGAAGATTCCCTGGGAACACAGATTAATAATCACCATCATGTTTATGAACCATTTCTCTATAGGAGCTAAGCAAAAATTTTAGTTTGTTATTAAAATGTTTCCCAAATTAAAAAAAAAAAAGAAGTTATATGACCCAAGTCCTGAAGAATGGCTAGGTGTTAGCAGGGTGGACAGAAAGGAAACCAGACTGTGGGAGAAGTACTGTGTGTGACTGTCCTAAAGATAGCACAGACAAGGGACTGGGGTCCACTCATTGTATCAAGGACAGAAAACTATAGGGTTAGTGATGAAGCTGATGTAGTGGGTGAGAGACAAATCAGGTAACAATCCGTAGGTCAGGGCAGATAAGTTCATCATATGTTCACTGAGTGCCAACTAAATGGTTTATGTAGGCAAATGGCACTTCTTTTTATACACACACACACACACACACACACACACACACACAAACTGTTTTACTTGCAAATAGACCATCAGAGTGTAGATACAAAACTGGATTTGTTGGGATTAAGGAACTATTTAGCCACCTTCTTGTTGATGGTGTTAGAAGCTAAGGAAGAGCTTTTGAGCCCTCTACACTATACTCTGAGTATACTTGTACAGTAGCACTCTGAAGAGTGACTTAAGACTACCTGGAGGCAGAAAAGCTGCATGGAGAGTGTACCTTTGTTATTCAATGTGGAATAGTATTTCCATAAATGTCCCTGTATCCAAGTCCAGCATGGGAGATGCGAAGGAAATTCATGGAGTGTATTGATTTGACTGTGACTGAAGTGGTGATTAAGTTACATTAATTTTACTTGATAATGCTTGTATTACGTTACTATATTAGCATAATGTGACCCAGGATTGGGAACTGTAGTTTAGGAATAGGGCTCATGAGTGATGGTTCAGTTGGCCAGGCACGTACCTTGGAAGCCTGAGAACCTAACTTTGATCCCCAATGCACAACTGATGGAGAAAGGTCATTGGCTAATAAAGAAACTGCCTTGGCCCATGTGATAGGGCAGAATTTAGATAGGCAGAGTAAACAGAACAGAATGCTGGGAGGAAGAGGAAGTGAGCTCAGAAATTATGCAGCTCCTCTCAGAGCCAGATGCGATGAAGCTCCGACGCAGGATGGACATAGGCTAGAATATTCCTGGTAAGTGCACCTTGGGGTGCTACACACATTAATAGAAAAGGGTCAGGCAGTGTTTAAAAGAATACAGTTTGTGTGTTGTTATTTCGGGGCATAAGCTAGCCAGGCGACCAGGAGCTGGGTGGCAGGAATGCAACCCGAAGCTCCTACAACATACAACCATGTATGAAATCAAATCAGGCGTGGTGATGCTCACTTGTAATCCCCCAGGTAGGTAAATGGAAAGATCGCTTGTTGACCGTCCATCCTACTTGGTCAAGCTCTGGACCAGAGACAGGCCCTGTCACATACATAAAGTGGGATTTACCAGGTAATGACTCCTGAAGTCATTCTGTGGCCTCTGTGCACCTGCACACCAACACCATGCCCATATCCATACAAAGGAGCATCAGGACATATTGGATGTCTGCACTAGTGAACATTCATAGCTGCTGTAATGAAATTTTTGAAGAGTTCTGTGGTGTAGTAAATACTAGCATGATGAAGGTGGTTCTATGTAGGTTCTACTGATTCTTGAAGGAAAATTCTGTATCCTAAACCCCATAGGAGGACACTATTTTGGTGTTTTGTTAGTGCCTAAGAGTGGCAGGCTCTGTGTGACTCTGTTATTAATGAAAGATAGGAAGACTCCACTTCTCAGTCCCATTTTCATTTAAATGTTTTAGTATGGGTCATATACTAAATATATTAAATCTATTGTTATCTGCAATTAAAATAAACATTGTGGCACCAGTAATGTGCTTTGACTATTATTATTGATTTATTTCTCAGTTATATTAAATTATTGTGTCACCTTTATGTAGCTTAAGTCTGGTCCATAAATGGGAGCTGGCGTGAATGCAGCAGGTGTGATACGGACTTGAATGGAAGTCTTCCTTGCACAACTGTTAGCAGTGAAGAATTTTTGACAATTTTTAATATACAAGGAAGTGCTTTCGGTTAAAAGACATCATAAAAAAAATCTTGAAATATTTAACAGTGTTCTAAGATGGCCTGGTAGGATGTACCTGATAATTTTAGCTGATCAGAAATAATAGCTTTATTTTCCTCTTTATGTTGGGAAGCATTAAGTTTTAATACCAAGGCATAGAGAATAATGAAAACTCACTTGGGAGCCTCTCACTTTAATTCTGTAAATCATACCATTAAGGAAGAGTTGCGTCTACTGTGTAAGTGCTGCTTGTGCAGACATTCTGTCTTTGTTACAATGGAACATCACCACGCAGCCTTAAGTTAGTGGAGACCTATCAGCATTTGGTGGGTGGGAAATGTTTTTCTTTCTAGAACCCTTAGCAACCCAACATTTACAACTCAAAATAAACAAAGAAACCTAGGGAAATAATAGAAACACATTCAAAAGCTTAAGAAATATACAGTTTTTGAGATTTTGATTACATTGGGAGGAAACAATCAATAGTAAATAAATAGATATTTCTTTAACTGATGATAAATGGTTGGGTTTTTTTTTTGGTGTTTTTTTTTTTTTTGAGACAAGATCTTACTCTGTAACCTAGGTTGGTCTGAGACTGACTGTGTAATCAATCAATTAATCTGGCAGGCATCCTCCTGCCTTAGCCTCCCAAGTGCTGAGATTACGTGCAGTTTAAATTCATTTTTGAGTTTTTATTTTATGTAATGCTTCAATTTTTAAGGAACAAAGTATAATCGTTATTCAGCCTATGTGGGTTTACATTCTAATGAGTATTCGGACAGTCTTCTCATTTGCCTTTCATTTGCATTAGAGATGCATATGGAGTCATTCTACATATTACTGTGGACATGTAAGCTGTTAACAACTTCTTTTTTGATTTCCAGAAACAGTGGTGCGAGTATTTCATCCTAAGTAATGTGTACATGTTTAAATTTTGGAGTTTGGATTTACTTCACCTTTCTGATTTAAGTGATGAACATTTGTTGAAGAATATTGCTTTTTACTATGAAAATGAAAACTCAGAAGGTATCAGCTTGCTATATAATACACCTCCCCTTTCTTTAGAGAGAAAATGCAGAAGTATCAGCTTACTATATAATACACATCATCTTCCTTTAGAGAGAAAGCTCATGAAGAGTTTCAAGCTTCCAAACCATTTTGTAAATGCCTATTGTATAAACAGTAATTATTTCAGTTTCCCAGTCTTTGTTTATAATTTACATTTGTGGCAATCAGAATGAATATAACAATTCAAAAATAATTTTCAGTTAATTAGCACTCCATAATTATTTTTGTTAAACATTCATGTTCATGTGTCTGACAGTTCATAACAGATTGTTTTCATAAATTGCATGTAATATTTATTTATGAAATCGCTCATGAATAGAAACATTTCACTTTATTAGATACTTAGTGATTTTAAGTTTTTCTAAGAGATACTACCTATTATTTCTTATATAATTTGTGTTTTGTTAGACTATTTTTTCTTGTGTTTTTATAATCAAAGGAAAAGAAAACACATTTTGAGAGACTAGTGCTTGAGTGAGTAGTATAGAAATGTCTTTAACAGAGAGAGGCGAAGCAGCGGCGCCAGACACACAGAGGCGGAGCAGCGGCCCCAGAAGCACAGAGGCGGAGGCGGCGCCAGACGCACAGAGGCAGAGCGGTGGTGCCAGACGCGGCTGAGCGACACCGCTTTCAGGAAGAGGCTTTGGGAGACCAGCACGGCAGCAGACGCAAGCGGCAGGGTCAGGCATGCAATAAGGAGAGCAGATCGCCCTACTACAATCAAATCAAAGAGGTAGGCCTTGTTTGGCCAGGTCACTGGCAAACGGGGAGACTGGTCCTGTTCTGAAGACCCTTCGGAGGGGTGAGAGGGTTCTTGGCCGGCAGCAGGAACCAGGAAACAGAGCAAGGGCATTTTGTAAGCGGAGCCCTGGGCCAGCAGGGAAACCTGATCCGGTTTTTATAAGACTCATTAGATAGGATTAATAGGAGGAGATGGGCAGACGCCAAGGCAAGAACTCACCCAATAATCTGAAAAACAACATGAAAACACCAGAACCCAAGGCTCTTACAACAGAAGTATTTGAACAACCTAACACAGAAGAAGTGGAAAAAATTGACTTTATGAACGCAATAGAGTCCCTTAAACAACATGTAAAAAATGCCCTTATAGAAATGGATGAGAAGTATAACAAAAAGTTTGAAGAAATGAGTAAATATGTACATGATACCCTGGGAAACCAAGATAAAACGATCAAACAGGTAATGGAAACAGTTCAAGAATTGAAAACTGAAATGAAGGCAAGGAAGAAAATACAAACTGAGGACCAGCCGGATATGGAAAATCTAGGTCAACAAGCAGAGTCTACAGAAACAAGCATAATCAATAGAATACAAGAGATAGAAGAAAGAATCTCAGATGCTGAGGACACCATAGAGAAAATAAACGAACAGATCAAAGAAAACAGCAAAGCCAACAAATTCTCAACACAAAACATTCAGGAAATATGGGACACAATAAAAAAACCAAACTTAAGAATAATAGGAATAGAAGAAGGAGAAGAGTCACAGCTCAAAGGCCCAGAAAATATATTCAATAAAATTATGGAAGAAAACTTTCCCAACTTAAAGAAAGATATTCATTTAAATATTCAAGAAGCATACAGAACACCAAACAGACTGGATCAAAGAAAAACATCTCCTCGCCATATAATAATCAAAACACAAAATATACAGGTTAAAGAAAGAATATTAAGAGCTGCAAAGGAAAAAGGGCAAGTAACTTATAAAGGTAAACCGATCAGACTTACACCTGACTTCTCTATGGAAACTATGAAAGCCAGAAGGTCCTGGATAGATGTACTGCAGAAGCTAAGAGACCATGGATGCAAACCCAAACTACTATACTCAGCCAAGCTATCGTTCATTATCAATGGAGAAAACAAGACATTCCAGGATAAGAATAAATTTAAACAATACGTAGCCACAAATCCAGCCCTACAGAAAGTAATAGAAGGAAAATCGCAACCCAAGGAATCCAACACTGCCAACACTGCCTACAATAACCCAGGCATCTAGTGACCCTTCACCAGCACATCTCAAAGAAGGGAGACACACAATCTCTACTACCAAAAGCAATAAGAATAACCGGAGTAAACAACCACTGGTCATTAATATCACTTAATATTAATGGGCTCAATTCACCTATAAAAAGGCACAGGCTAAAAGATTGGATACGAAAACAGGATCCAACATTCTGCTGTTTGCAAGAAACACATCTCAACCACAAAGACAGGCACCTACTCAGAGTAAAGGGTTGGGAAAATGTCTTTCAAGCAAATGGTCCTAAGAAAAAAGCAGGTGTGGCCATATTAATTTCTAACAAAACTGACTTCAAACTAAAATCAATCAGAAGAGATCGAGATGGACACTTTATACTCATAACAATAACAATTTGTCAGGATGACGTCTCAATCCTGAATATTTACGCCCCTAATATAAAAGCACCTACTTATGTAAAAGAAATATTACTAGAACTCAAGGCAGACATCAAACCACACACACTAGTAGTAGGAGACTTCAACACACCTCTCTCTCCAAGGGACAGGTCAATCAGACAGAAACCTAATAGAGAATTAAGAGAATTATTGGAGGTAATGAAGCAAATGGACTTAACAGACATCTATAGAACATTCCACCCAAATAGGAAAGAATGTACCTTCTTCTCTGCAGCTCATGGAACCTTCTCAAAAATTGACCACATACTTGGAAACAAAGGAAACCTCCACAGATACAAAAAATATCAGTGTCCACCTGTGTCCTACTGATCACCAAGGATTAAAGTTAGAAGGCAACAACAATGCTACCCACAGAAAGCCAACAAACTCATGGAAACTGAACAGTCAACTACTGAACCACACCTGGGTCAAGGAAGAAATTAAGAAAGAAATTAAAGTCTTCCTTGAATTTAATGAAAATAAGGAGACAACATACTCAAACCTATGGGACACAATGAAAGCAGTGCTAAGAGGAAAGTTCATAGCACTAAGTGCCCACTTAAAGAAAACGGAGAATGCATACATTGGGGACTTAACAACACACCTGAAAGCTCTAGAAAAAAAAGAAGCAGACGCGCCCAGGAGAAGTAGAAGACTGGAAATAATAAAACTGAGGGCGGAAATCAACAAAATTGAAACACAGAAAACAGTCCAAAGAATCAATGAAACAAAAAGTTGGTTCTTGGAGAAAATCAACAAGATTGACAAACCCCTAAACAAACTAATTAAATGACAGAGAGAGAACACACAAATAAATAAGATCAGAAATGAAAAGGGGGACATAACCACAGACACAGAGGAAATTCAGAGAATCATTAGATCTTACTACAAAAGCCTGTATAACACAAAATTGGAAAATATAAAAGAAATGGACACTTTTTAAGATAAATACCATATACCAAAGTTGAACCAGGACCTGGTGAACAATCTAAACAGACCTGTTAGTCACGAAGAATTAGAAGAGGTTATCAAAAACCTCCCTACCAAAAAAAGCCCAGGACCAGATGGTTTCAATGCGGAATTCTACCAGAACATCCAAGAAGAGCTAATACCTATACTCCTTAATGTATTCCACAATATAGAAACAGAAGGGTCATTACCAAACTCCTTCTATGAAGCTACAGTTACTTTGATACCAAAACCACACAAAGACTCAACCAGGAAAGAGAATTACAGGCCAATCTCACTCATGAACATCGACGCAAAAATCCTCAACAAAATACTGGCGAACCGAATCCTAGAACACATTAGAAAAATTATCCATTATGATCAAGTAGGCTTCATCCCAGAGATGCAGGGCTGGTTCAACATACGAAAATCTATCAATGTAATCCACCATATAAATAAACTGAAAGAAAAAAATCATATGATCATTTCATTAGATGCTGAAAAAGCATTCGACAAAATTCAACACCCCTTTATGATAAAGGTCTTGGAGAGAATAGGGATACAAGGATCCTACCTAAATATAATAAAAGCTATTTACAGCAAACCAACAGCTAACATTAAATTGAACGGAGAAAAACTCAGAGTCATCCCACTAAAATCAGGAACACGACAAGGATGTCCACTCTCTCCATACCTCTTCAATATAGTGCTTGAAGTTCTAGCAATAGCAATAAGACAACATAAGGAGATCAAGGGGATTTGTATTGGAAAGGAAGAAGTTAAGCTTTCGTTATTTGCAGATGATATGATAGTATATATAAGTGACCCCAAAAATTCTACCAAAGAACTCCTACAGCTGATAAACACCTTTAGTAATGTGGCAGGATACAAGATCAACTCCAAAAAATCAGATGCCTTCCTTTACACTAAGGATAAGGAAGCAGAGAGGGAAATCAGAGAAGCTTCACCTTTCACGATAGCCACAAATAGCATAAAATATCTTGGGGTAACCCTGACGAAGGAAGTGAAAGACCTATTCGACAAGAACTATAAGTCTCTGAAGAAAGAAATTGAAGAAGACACCAGAAAATGGAAGGACCTCCCTTGCTCTTGGATTGGGAGGATCAACATAGTAAAAATGGCAATTCTACCAAAAGCAATCTATAGATTCAATGCAATCCCCATCAAAATCCCATCAAAATTCTTCATAGATCTGAAGAAGACAATAATCAACTTTATATGGAAAAACAAAAAACCCAGGATAGCCAAAACAATCTTATACAATAAAGGATTGTCTGGAGGCATTACCATCCCTGACTTCAAACTCTATTATAGAGCTACAGTATTGAAAACAGCCTGGTATTGGCATAAAAACAGAGAAGTCGACCAATGGAATCGAATAGAAGACCCTGACTTTAACCCACAAACCTATGAGCACCTGATTTTTGATAAAGGAGCTAAAAGTATACAATGGAAAAAAGACAGCATTTTAAACAAATTGTGCTGGCAAAACTGAATGTCAACCGTAGAAGAATGAAAATAGATCCATATCTATCACCATGCACAAAACTCAAGTCCAAATGGATTAAAGACCTCAATATCAGTCCGAACACACTGAACCTGATAGAAGAGGAAGTGGGAAGTACTCTACAGCACATGGGCACAGAAGACCACTTCCTACGTATAACCCCAGCAGCACAGACACTAAGGGCATCATTGAATGAATGGGACCTCCTGAGGCTGAGAAGCTTCTGTAAAGCAAAGGACACTGTCACTAAGACAAAAAGGCAACCCACTTACTGGGAGAAGATTTTCACCAACCCCGCAACTGACAAAGGTCTGATCTCCAAAATATATAAAGAAATCAAGAAACTAGACCGTAAAAGGCTAATCAATCCAATTATAAAATAGGGCACTGAGCTGAACAGAGAATTCTCAACAGAAGAACTTCAAATGGCCAAAAGACACTTAAGGTCATGCTCAACTTCCCTAGCGATCAGGGAAATGCAAATCAAGACAACTTTAAGATACCATCTTACACCTGTCAGAATGGCTAAAATAAAAAACACCAATGATAGCCTTTGCTGGAGAGGTTGTGGAGAAAGGGGGACACTCACCCATTGCTGGTGGGAATGCAAACTTGTGCATCCACTCTGGAAAGCAGTGTTTCGGTTTCTCAGGAAATTCGGAATCAACCTACCCCTGGATCCAGCAATACCACTCTTGGGAATATACCCAAGAGAGGCCTTATCATACAACAAAAGTATATGCTCAACTATGTTCATGGCAGCATTGTTTGTAATAGCCAGAACCTGGAAACAACCTAGATGCCCTTCAACGGAAGAATGGATGAAGAAAGTATGGAATATATACATATTAGAGTATTCCTCAGCAGTAAAAAACAAGGACTTCTTGAATTTTGCATACAAATGGATGGAAATAGAAAACACTATCCTGAGTGAGTTAAGCCAGACCCAAAAAGAGGAACATGGGATGTACTCACTCATATTTGGTTTCTAGCCATAAATAAAGGACAATGAGCTTATAATGCATGTTCCTAGAGAAGCTAAGTAAGAAGGTGAACCCAAAGACAAACACATTGGCATCCCGATGAATATTAACCTTCATCAGGTGACGAAAGGAGACAGAGACAGAGGAGCACGGGACAGAAATCTCAAGGTCCAAATCAGGAGCAGAAGGAGACGGAGCACGAGCAAGGAACTCAGGACCGCGAGGGGTGCACCCACACACTGAGACAATGGGGATGTTCTATCGGGAACTCACCAAGGCCAGCTGGCCTGGGTCTGAAAAAGCATGGGATAAATCCGGACTAGCTGAACATAGAGGACAATGAGGAATACTGAGAACTCAGGAACAATCGCAGTGGGTTTCAGATCCTACTGCACGTACTGGCTTTGGGGGAGCCTAGGCAGTTTGGATGCTCACCTTTGGAGACCTGGATAGAGGTGGGCGGTCCTTGGGCTTCCCACAGGTCAGGGAACCCTGATTGCTCTTCGAGCAGATGAGGGAGGGTGACTTTATCGGGGGAGGGGAGGGAAATGGGAGGCGGATGAGGGGGGGAGGCAGAAATCCTTAATTAATAAATAAATAAATAAATAAACAAAATGAAAAAAAAGGAAATGTCTTTAACATCAAGATTTGGTCCTGTCATATTTTAGGAATTGGAATAAATTACCTGCTTTGAAAATAATGGTTCGTTGTTAATTTTTATTTTAGTTTTATTCAGTGTTATTGGTTAAGAAGCTATATGTAGTATAATATTTTTATTATCTTAAAAAAATTAAATCTGTTCTGTTGGTTATCCTTAGTTAAGACATTAATTTTTAATATCAAGTTCTCAAGCAGAAAGACAAGATCAGTTTTGATAGGTACCTTGTCATTGGTAAGCTCAATAGATTCAGTGGTAAGCTCATTGAAAATTTCACTGTTAGCCTCATATTTCAGAGCCTACTGACTTAATGATGTTATGTGCTTTAATGCGTGTGTCAGTGCTTCTTAACAGTGTATTTTTAATTTTGTGAACCAGGCCTGAATTTGAATGTAGGAGATGTCATCATGAAGGAGTATGTACATCTCTGGGATACAGTGTCAAAGTTGGTGGGAAACTTTGAAGTGGGAAATCCATTTCCTTTAAGAACAACAGAACGTCATTTTCTTAAAAAGACCCTATCACCAATCAAAGGTAACTTATCCCTAACTTAAATGTCATTTTCTTTAAATGACCCTATCACCAATCCAAGGTAACTTGTTCCTAACTAAATGTTTACTTTAAAATACCACATCACCAGACAAAGATAACTGATTCCTACCATAAATCGAGGAAGAAAAAAACCTCTTGGAAACTCCAAGTAGAAATTGTTTTCTAGCATTTGTGTGTTTGAATAGTTGTCATATCCATGTGGTAGTGTGCTTTAAGTAATATTGAACATTTAAACGTTGTTTGTTAATTAATAATACCACACGTGAGTGAATTCTCTTTCTAGCAATGTAACCTCTGTCAACAAAAATTTTCAATATTCTAATACATCATGATGGCTCTTCTCCAAATAATAGAATGGGGGAAACCTGCAAAATAACTGGAGGAATTGAGATCCATCTATGCTCTACCAGCATAGAGACTAGCATGGTAGCATATTCAACATCTGTGTTGTATAGTAACAAAGTAAACACTAGACTTGTGTTGGGAAGAGTAAGCGATGCTAAAGAATAAAAAGGAGCCAGCAGTCACCTTAGAGAGACTTTGCCCAAATCAGTGCATTTGCCTTCTCTGTGCTGCAGATATACAGAGTGTTTTTGGTGACAGACACAGTAGAAGAGGCCAGAGCCAGGAGGTGGTAGAACTGACAGTCTTCAGAAAGCCAAGGTCCATAGGAGCAAACCTCACAGGTTAGCTCCTCCCAGACCTGCCTTTCAGTGAACAGAAATAACAAAGAAGTCACACTGTTTCTGCAGCATAATAAATCACTCTTGAGAATTTGGAATCTAAATTGTTATGCCACAAGGCCCCTCTAATCCAGTAAATGAAAGTGATTGGAAAGATCTGGCAAATTATCATGAGGAAGAAATCATAAACATTTTTATAGGATTATGTGTCAAAGATGGATGCTGATAGAATTCACAGATGAGCCAAGAAATAACTAAGAACACAATTAGCTGTGTGTAGGCAAAAGTTTCTCATTTGTTCCTGTCTACTTAGACCCAAAATAATCATACATAAACCATATTATTTTAATCACTGATTGGCTAATCACTTAAGTGTAATTGTTAGCTAGTTCTTATATCTTTGGTTAACCAATTTCTATTATTTTATATTTTATCATGAAGTTCATGGCCTACTGGCAAGTTCCAGCTGACTTTCCCTTCTGGTGATTGCACAGCGTCTCTTGACTCTGCCTTCTTTCTCACAGCATTCAGTTTAGTTTTCCCCATCTAGCTCTTTTCTGTCCTATCACAGGCCAAAACAACTTCTTTGTTAACCAATGGTATTTACATCATACAGAGGGTAATCCCATGTCAGCTGTGGACTTAGAACTGATAAATTCTGTTTGTTTAATCATCACAATTATTATGTACTTTCTGAATATAGTTTGAAAACATTTAAGAGAAATTAAATGTAAAATTAGAAATGAGAAAAATAATAAAATCTTTAAAACAATATTTATGTCTATAACCAGACTTGTAAAAATCAAAATACTGAACATGTTTAAAATTGATTGGATATTAATAATGGAGGAGTTTTGGTTCTATAAATAAATAGAAAAAGAGCCATACTTAAGGTTGGAGACATCCCTCACAGGTCGTGTGTCCTCGCATGTTTGAGATTATGTGCTCAGTTTCCCGCACAAGAAAATAGAACAGGTGAAATATACCATTCTGAGAAACGACAAAAGCTAGTCACAGAAAGAAGGATACGATGTGATGCCATTACATGCACAGTCTAAAAAAATACATAGAAGTAGAGCAAAGTAAATAGGTAGTTATTGAGGAAGCAGTGTTGGGGATGGGGAAATGTAGGTCAAAGGGTACAAATATGGAAGATAAATATATGGCAGGTAATAGGTCTGTATTTGATGTACTTGATAAGGCTACTGTAGTCTATGAGGGCTAACACTAATCATATATTTCATAGTTCCTGATCCTCCTGTCCCCACCTGTCAAGTGCTAATACAGGCATACACCCCCAGGCCCAACTAATACTATGCATATCTATCTATGTATCTATCTATGTGTCTATCTATGTATCTACCTATGTATGTATGTATGTATCTATGTATCTGTGTATCTATGTATGTATCTATGTATGTATCTGTCTGTACACACATACACACATATGTCTCAAAATAAGTATATTAAATCATGGTATATACCTTAAATAAATATAAAATTAAATTTCAGCACATAAGGTATTAAAAGACATGGAGACTAAAAGCCAATCTTTGGTTCATTTGGAAACTTGGAAAGAAAGAATGAATTGATGTGAGTGAAATTTTGTTTAGAAAGTAATGACCTAACATTTCCCTGAATTAATCAAGACAAATTTTATACATTTAGGATGTCAAATCAGGTAAGTTAAATGCAAAAACATATTAAGCCAGAAGAATACACTCCCTTGACACACAAAGGGAAACTGCAACATGTAAAAACTACAGAGATCTCATAGGATTCACAATTAACTCTAAAGAATTAGTCAAGTGACAGATTTCACAGTAATGATAAAATTCAGAATGTTCAGAATTATATGTGATTATTAAATTATATTAGGGTAGAGGATAGTATGCATATTTGCAGAAAAACAAAAAAATGGCTTAGTCATAATAACATAATAACATCTTTAATATTGTAGTGAATTTCAGAAAAAATTATTTTAGAGGAAGTAGCAAAAGAAATGTTTCCTGAAAACTTAGGATACATACATACGTGTGTGTGTGTGTGTGTGTGTGTGTGTGTGTGTGTGTGTGTGTGTGTATTCTTCTATGACAATGAATCCCACCTCACAAAAGAACACTGGAGCAGGGAGTTTACTGTAGCAGTCAGAGAGTGGTTCAAATTAGGTTAGGGCAGGAAATGAAGAGCACTCTGCAGAGTTTGTCTATGAGCAGGTTTTTACTTTGGAAGACATGGGGTTGACTGGGAACCTTTGAATGAAGTTCATACTTTCTTGGAAATATCTCTTGCAAATACCAAGAGAGCTGGGGTATTTATTCTCCAGTTGCTGTTATGACTTTGACTGAGGGTCATTCTCAGAGCTTCTGGTTTGATCTCTGTGGTTACAGGGAGAAAAGTACTTAACCTACCTGTTACAGAAAGTAGCCTGGGCAAACACAGGAACAGAGAGCATCAGGAGAATTATGAACAATATGTTAAATAAAAATTATTCACTAGCCAATTATCACAACTATAAGGTGTGTCTGATCTATTTATTATCTGTCCATCTGTCTATCTGTCTTTCTGTCTATCTGTGTCTGTCTGTTTGTCATCTGTCCATAACCTACCTACTTATCATCTAGCTGTCATATGTCTGTCTACCTGATCTAGCATTTTGTCACCTATCTACCTGTTTTGCATAAGCATGTATATAAACCGAAAGGAAGCTCAAAGGGAGTATTGTAATAATCTCAATCTCATGACCTTTGTTTTTCCCTTTTTAAATTCATATTTGACACTATGTATGTGATCTCTCAGATTGTTATCTTTAGAATCTTTACCACTTATTAGACAAAAATAAAAGGATTAGACATTTGAACATAAGCACCACAGAAAATATCTATCATCTATTATTTATCTCTTTATCACTTATCAATAATCTGCCATCTTTATCACAATGTATTAATTTTGCTATGCCTATTGACTCTCTAGCCAGTGAGCCACCTATTTTTCATCTATATACCTATTGAAGTGAATATGAAATGTTTTTAAATGTGAAATTTTGGGAAACAATATATTGTCTTCCTTTCTGAAAATTTCACATTTAACTTGGTCATATTTACTTTTGTTTACAGAAAGTTCCCAGAAAAAGATGCCAAATTTGGGTTTTATTCCAATGTCATGTGCTTTGGTTGATGAATTTACTGGAGACATTATGAAAGACTTGCCTTTCCTAAAGAGGTAAGGCCCCCGTATGTATTAATAAGTACTTGTTTGGAATGAATAATAGCTATTTATTAAGAATAAGCCTTTGAGAAGGCTTTTTCTGAATAAACTGCAGAAATATGACACAGTAAGATAGTAAATTACATGTAATATGTATTTGGAACATGTTGCCCATTGCCCATCTTTATTATATCTGTGTGATTTTAATTGGAAAACAAAGCACTCTATCCCTAACATACAAGGAATGTTTGAGAGTGTTGGAGACCTGAAGTGGTCCTGGCTTCTGAAACTTCTAAGAAAATGCTTTTTTGCTTTCTACTACACATGTTGTATCCTAGAAAGAGGAGAAGAAACTATGGTTTTCAAAGTTATAAAATGTGTTGGATTTGGAGGCCTGGAATTTGATATATGCTTGTATTTCTTTTTGTCTACCAGTGATGACCCCATTGTTTCCTCACTGGTTAAGCATAAGGAATTCGATGAGCTTGTGCACTGGCATTCCCACAGACCTCTCAGTGATGACTATGACAGGACAAAGGCCAATTTCAATGGTGAGCTTGCCGATTCTGCTAAACTAATTGAAATCTACATTACTCTGGCCTTTATTTCAAAGTATAAATCACATTGTGAACTCAGATCAACAGTTTTGGGGAAGAACATTCAACAGGGCACAGATGGAGAACAGGAAGGATGTTAACAGAGATTTCTCCCTTCGTTTCCTTGTGGTTATTCATATGGAGGGTGGAGGTGGTTTAGGCAGAGGAGTGCATTTGTGATCTCCTGAGTTTGACACTGTGTTAAGGAAAGAAGGCTTGTAGTTTAAGAAATCTGGATGTCCTTTGAAGTGTAATATATAGTGATGAAGCTCTCAGCTCTATGACTGTGTGCCAGGATGAGGGCCTTACTTTTCCCTATCCATTAATTCAAGGAACTCAGGTGGCTTTCTTCTTGATTTTCCCTACTGAAGCTTATTCACAGGGCACAAACAGGTAACATATAGAGTCTGTCTCTAAAACAAAACAAAGAACCCCCCTAAAAAAAACCAAATCACCTGGAAAGAAGGGTACTCATGGACCTCCTACTCCTTACTGCTAATCCAGATGGATTCTGGAGGAGGGTCACCATTAGTTCAGTTGTGTACCCAGTGGTGTGCTCCCAGGGCTCCATTGTAGAGGCCAATAGACAAACCCACAGTCCTAATTAAAGTTAATGGGTCAGAAATCAAACCAAAAATGCTTGAGTATGGACAAAAGACTTTTATGGAGATGGGGGAGCTGACAGGTTAAATTGGATATTAAAGAGAATGGGGGTAAGAAATTAGAGAGCACTACATCCATTATCAAAGAACACATTTAATCAATAAAATTAAATAACATTCTTAGTATTTGCTTTTGGAAACAGAAAGCGTTTGAACCGCTGGGAGTTGTTGACCAGTAGCAGAACCTTAAACTGCATGCATGAAATCCTAGGCAACAATATGAAAAGTTGCCACCTTTGTCACCTTTGTAGAATTTTGAAAGTTATTCTACAGATGTGATAGTGAAATTGAAGACAATTTTAGATACACTCTTTGGGCAATCTGCTCAGACAAAAGTGCTGTTGTACACTAGAAAGAATAGCACCTGTTTATGGAGTGGTGCGGAGAGTTACAGATGCTGCTGAGAAAATATAATCATTTACATTTTAAGTTTTTTTTCTTCTTCAGAGCGTACAAGAGACCCCCGCTATCTTAGAAGTGTGCAGAAATATCATCGTTTTCAACGATTTTATGGGAACTCATTAGAATCAGTGTCTTCTAAGCTCATCATAACTCAAGGTGCTAAGCCGAAGAAGGATTGCAGTAAGTCCAGGAGCACAAAGACACGTGTAAGTTTCCATAAATTCCATTATCATTAAAAGCTCTTGCTATTGTTCTTTTTATTGATTTTATTGAGTTATGCATTTTTTATCTGTTTCCCTCCCTTCTTCTTTCCTCCCCTTCAACCCTCTCTCATGGTCCCCATGTTCCCAATTTACTCGGGAGACCTATTCTTTATTAAATTGGTGGTTCTCATCACTTTGATGGCTTCTTTCCATGAGGTACCATCTTTTTTCTTATTTGGGTGTAGTGGTTTGAATGAGATGTCTCCCATAGTCTGAGCATTTGAGTGTGTGGCGCCCAGTTGGCAGCACTGTCTGGGGAGGCTCAGGTGGTTGGCCTTGTTGGAAGAAATGTGTCATGGAGGCCGGTTTTGAGAGCTTATAATCCTTGCCATTCCTTTTTACAGTTCAAGACACAAACTTTCAGCTTCTTGCTCCAGGTGCCATGCCTCTGTACCACCATCACTGGTTCTCAGCCCTCTGGAATCAATAATGCAGATAAATTTTTTCTTCTATAAATTTTCTTGGCCATGTTATTTGACTACAGCACAGAAAAGTAACACAAAGAACAAACATTTATTATGATACCTGCTAGAAAGTCTAACTTCCATATAAATTATTACATATGTTCCTCTATGCAATAACATATACTTATTTAGAGAACCAAGTAAAGCATTAAGTCAATAAAGGTTTGGTCTAAAATTTTGCAATAATATTAAAATGTAGTTTATTAGTTAATAACAATCAGAATGTTTTTCACAAATCCAGCAAAAATAAGCATACAACACAGGGATTTCTTTGCCTGACTTATACAGATTTTCTATGCTTTCCTCAAAGTATTTATATAATTAATGTTTTTACTTTTTTTAAGGTATACAGTTAAACCTTCATGATAGAAACATCATGATCACGTACGGAGTAGGAAGGTGACTCGGTAGGAAAGGTAACAGAAATGCAGTCCAGGAAAGAATAGCAGGTGCCACTGCATGGAGACCTAAATGAATCTTTGCAAGATCTCTTTGGTTTTATTATATTTACCCTTTTATATTTAACACTACATCGAAATTTAGGAAATTATCTATGGCAAGTCTTTATATTCACTAAGTTGAATTATTATGTTTTCAATCAACAGAGTCTTAATTAAAGACATATTTTTATGATTATTCAAGTATGGGGTCATGGTCAAAATCATCTGAGCATACTTAAAATATTCACCAAGAAATGTCAGTGTGGGATAGTTCTTTCTTGTACAAATTGTGTTTCCTTCCATTTGGGCAGGAGAGCAAGGCTGACATAATTGCTAGAGAGAATAAGAAGAGGTTGATTGCCAAGGAAGAACAAAGAGAAGAGCAAAAATGGAATACCCTGTCATCTTCTATTGAGAAGGAGATGAAAAGGAATGTAAGCTCCAGGATGAAGAAGCTGGAAGAGTTTTTGAAATCATGTAAAAGTAACTCAGTAAAAGTTCAGGCTGAAAAAGCTGGGTTAACGGCTTGCTTGACAGCATGGAAGGATCATTGCCGAGCTGAAGGTGTGTGGAATGTAATTCGGGTGGCTTACCTTGATGAGCTAGAGTTCAAAGAGATGTAAAGACAGTGCCTTATCACCTGCTAACTAGAATTTGTATAGTAAGGCTGATAAAGGTTCTTTCCTCTGTTTTTATCAATGAGCAATGACATCTCAGGGAGGTGGCAAACAGCAAAGACAAAGCATATTCATAAGCACAATTGGAGATAGCTTTAAACTAACTGCTGACCAGGAAGAGAGCATTGTTAGCAGAACCAATAACAGTGAGACACAGTAGAACTCATAATTTATTTTTGAGTTCCAATGATAAACATTTTTTTTCTGGATAAGTTGGTGTTTATGCTTGCCTATTAATTTAGTTTCCCCTTATTTGTTGTGATGAAAATTACTTTGATAAAAGCAACTTAATAAATAAAGGGTTTATTCTATCTAATAGCTCAAGGGTACAGTTCATTGTTGTGGAGGACATATCAAAGTTGGAGGTGCTTGAAGCACCTCTATTTCATTTACTTGGCATTCTCTTGTATAATAGCTTTCAATATAGGTTTGATAGCACTTCCATAGTAGGTGAGAGTGTGCACCAACTAAAAGAAACATAAGAAACCAAAAGAGAAGTGAGAATGAAGATGTGAGCAGAGGGGAGAAACAGTGTGTGTGATGCTAGAGAAGTGGAGTGATTGTTGGAGTCTGGATCTGATTGCTGGAAGAGATGGATTGCACTGAGCAAATAGATTCAAGGTTTACATCCAATAGTTCTCTGTGAACAATAGGGCTAAAATAAATGTTGCTAAGATTATAATCTTATGTTTAAAATCATGCAATTATTTTCTTTTGACAAAGGGGACATAGGAATATGAGACAGAGAAATCTTTAAAATTCACCATGAAATTCAATAAACTTCAATTTAATGTTTTAATTATGAACTGTAAGAATTTTATCCTGTCCTTTCTATTCTCAAACATCTGTTAATGCTAAGTAAGATAGTTTCATAAATAGCCGTGAATAACTAAATGATTGCTCTTTGTTAATAAACATTTGTTATTTGATAACTTTTATTTATTTATTTTTAATATGTTTATTTATTAAAGATTTCTGTCTCTTCCCCGCCACCGCCTCCCATTTCCCTCCCCCTCCCCCAATCAAGTCCCCCTCCCTCCTCAGCCCGAAGAGCAATCAGGGTTCCCTGCCCTGTTGAAAGTCCAAGGAACCACCACCTCCATCCAATTCTGGTAAGATGAGCATCCAAACTGCCTAGGCTCCCACAAAGCCAGTACGTGCAGTAGGATCAGAAACCCATTGCCATTGTTCTTGAGTTCTCAGTAGTCCTCATTGTTCGCTATGTTCAGTGAGGTCGGTTTTATCCCATGCTTTTTCAGACCCAGGCCAGCTGGCCTTGGTGAGTTCCCAATAGAACATCCCCATTGTCTCAGTGTGTGGGTGCACCCCTCGCGGTCCTGAGTTCCTTGCTCGTGCTCTCTCTCCTTCTGCTCCTGATTTGGACCTTGAGATTTATGTCCGGTGCTCCAATGTGGGTCTGTGTCTCTGTCTCCTTTCATCGCCTGATGAAGGTTAATATTCAGGAGGATGCCTATATGTTTTTCTTTGGGTTCTCCTTATTTAGCTTCTCTAGGATCACTAACTATAGGCTCAATGTCCTTTGTTTATGGCTAGAAACCAAATATGAGTGAGTACATCCCATGCTCCTCTTTTTGGGTCTGGCTTACCTCACTCAGGATAGTGTTTTCTATTTCCATCCATTTGCATGCAAATTTCAAGAAGCCCTTGTTTTTTACTGCTGAGTAGTACTCTAATATGTATATATTCCATAATTTCTTCATCCATTCTTCTATTGAAGGGCATCTAGGTTGTTTCCAGGTTCTGGCTATTACAAACAATGCTGCTATGAACATAGTAGAGCATATATTTTTGTTGTATGATAAGGCCTCTCTTGGGTATATTCCCAAGAGTGGTATTGCTGGGTCCAGGGGTAGGTTGATCCTGAATTTCCTGAGAAACCGAAACACTGCTTTCCAAAGTGGTTGCAAAAGTTTGCATTCCCACCAGCAATGGATGAGTGTACCCCTTTCTCCACAACCTCTCCAGCAAAGGCTATCATTGGTGTTTTTTATTTTAGCCATTCTGACAGGTGTAAGATGGTATCTTAAAGTTGTCTTGATTTGCATTTCCCTGATCGCTAAGGAAATTGAGCATGACCTTAAGTGTCTTTTGGCCATTTGAAGTTCTTCTGTTGAGAATTCTCTGTTCAGCTCAATGCCCCATTTTATACTTGGGTTGATTAGCCTTTTACGGTCGAGTTTCTTGAGATATTTATATATTTTGGAGATCAGACCTTTGTCAGTTGCGGGGTTGGTGAAGATCTTCTCCCAGTCAGTGGGTTGCCTTTGTGTCTTAGCAACAGTGTCCTTTGCTTTACAGAAGCTTCTCAGTCTCAGGAGGTCCCATTCATTCAATAAGGTCCGAAAAGTCTGTGCTGCTGAGGTTATACGTAGGAAGTGGTCTCCTGTGCCCATGTGCTGTAGAGTACTTCCCACTTTCTCTTCTATCAGGTTCAGTGTGTTCTGACTGGTAGTGAGGTCTTTAATCCATTTGGACTTGAGTTTTGTGCATGGTGATAGATATGGATCTATTTTCATTCTTCTACGGTTGACATCCACTTTTCCCAGCACAATTTGTTGAAGATGCTCTCTTTTTTCCATTGTATACTTTTAGCTTCTTTATCGAAAATCGGGTGTTCATAGGTTTGTGGGTTAATGTCAGGGTCTTCTATTCAATTCCGTTGGTCAACTTCTCTGTTTTTATGCCAATACCAGGCTGTTTTCAATACTGTAGCTCTGTAGTAGAGTTTGAAGTCAGGGATGGTAATGCCTCCAGACAATCCTTTGTTGTATAAGATTGTTTTGGCTATCCTGGGTTTTTTGTTTTTCCCTATAAAGTTGATTATTGTCTTCTCCAGATCTATGAAGAATTTTGGTAGGATTTTGATGGGGGTTGCACTGAATCTATATATTACTTTTGGTAGAATTGCCATTTTTACTATGTTGATCCTCCCAATCCAGGGGCAAGGGAGATCCTTCCATTTTCTGGTGTCCTCTTCAATTTCTTTCTTCAAAGACTTAAAGTTCTTGTCAAATAGATCTTTCACATCCTTGGTCAGAGTTACCCCAAGATATTTTATGCTATTTGTGGCTATCGTGAAAGGTGATGCTTCTCTGATTTCCCTCTCTGTTTCCTTATCCTTGGTGTATAGGAAGGCCACTGATTTTTTGGAGTTGATCTTGTATCCTGCCACATTACTAAAGGTGTTTATCAGCTGTAGGAGTTCTTTGGTAGAGTTTTTGGGGCCGCTTATGTATACTTTCATATCATCTGCAAATAATGAGAGCTTAACTTCTTCTTTTCCGATACGAATCCCCTTGATCCCCTTATGTTGTCTTATTGCTATTGCCAGAACTTCAAGCAATATATTGAAGAGTTATGGAGAGAGTGGACAGCCTTGCTATGTTCCTGATTCTCTTTCTTGGATGGGGTTTTGTGTGGTTTTGGTATCAGGGTAACTGTAGCTTCATAAAAGGAATTTGGCAATGACTCTTCTGTTTCTATATTGTGAAATACATTAAGGAGTATAGGTATTATCTCTTCTTGGAAGTTCTGGTAGAATTCTGCATTGAAACCATCTGGTCCTGGGCTTTTTTTGGAAGGTAGATTTTTGATAACGGTTTCTAGTTCTTCGCGACTAACAGGTCTATTTAGATTGTTCACTTGGTCTTGATTTAGTTTTGGTATGTGGTACTTATCTTAAAAAATGTCCATTTCTTTTGCATTTTGTAGTTTTGTGGCATACAGGCTTTTGTAGTAAGATCTAATGAGTCTCTGAATTTCCTCTGTGTCTGTGGTTATGTCCCCCTCTTCATTTCTGATCTTATTTATTTGTGTGTTCTCTCTCTGTCGTTTAATTAGTTTGGATAGGGGTTTGTCGATCTTGTTGATTTTCTCCAAGAACCAACTTTTTGTTTCATTGATTCTTTGGACTGTTTTCTGCGTTTCTATTTTGTTGATTTCGGCCCTCAGTTTGATTATTTCCAGTCTTCTACTCTTCCTGGGCGCGTCTGCTTCTTTTTTTTTCTAAAGCTTTCAGGTGTGCTGTTAAGTCTCTGATGTATGCTTTCTCTGTTTTCTTTAAGTGGGCACTTAGTGCTATGAACTTTCCTCTTAGCACTACTTTCATAGTGTCCCATAGGTTTGAGTATGTTGTTCCTTTATTTTCATTAAATTCAAGGAAGACTTTAATTTCTTTTTTGAATCTTACTTGACCCAGGTGTGGTTCAGTAGTTGACTGTTCAGTTTCCATGAGTTTGTTGGCGTTCTGGAGGTAGGATTGTTGTTGAATTCTAACTTTAATCCTTGGTGATCTGATAAGACACAGGTGGACACTCATAGTTTTTTGTATCTGTGGAGGTTTCCTTTGTTTCCGAGTATGTGGTCAATTTTTGAGAAGGTTCCATGATCTGCAGAGAAGAAGGTATTTTCTTTCCTATTTGGGTGGAATGTTCTATAGATGTCTGTTAAGTCCATTTGCTTCATTACCTCCAGAAGTTCTCTTACTTCTCTATTAGGTTTCTGTCTGATTGACCTGTCTCCTACTAATAGTGTGTGTGTGGTTTGATGTCTGCCTTGAGTTTTAGTAATATTTCTTTTACATAAGTGGATGCTTTTATATTAGGGGCGTAAATATTCAGGATTGAGACATCATCCTGACAAATTGTTATTGTTATGAGTATAAAGTGTCCATCTCGATCTCTTCTGATTGATTTTAGTTTGAAGTCAGTTTTGTTAGAAATTAATATGGCCACACCTGCTTTTTTCTTAGGACCATTTGCTTGAAAGACATTTTCCCAACCCTTTACTCTGAGTAGGTGCCTGTCTTTGTGGTTGAGATGTGTTTCTTGCAAACAGCAGAATGTTGGATCCTGTTTTCGTATCCAATCTTTTAGCCTGTGCCTTTTTATAGGTGAATTGAGCCCATTAATATTAAGTGATATTAATGACCAGTGGTTGTTTACTCCGGTTATTCTTATTGCTTTTGGTAGTAGAGATTGTGTGTCTCCCTTCTTTGAGATGTGCTGGTGAAGGGTCACTAGATGCCTGGGTTATTGTAGGCAGTGTTGGCAGTGTTGGATTCCTTGGGTTGCGATTTTCCTTCTATTACTTTCTGTAGGGCTGGATTTGTGGCTACGTATTGTTTAAATTTATTCTTATCCTGGAATGTCTTGTTTTCTCCATTGATAATGAACGATAGCTTGGCTGAGTATAGTAGTTTGGGTTTGCATCCATGGTCTCTTAGCTTCTGCAGTACATCTATCCAGGACCTTCTGGCTTTCATAGTTTCCATAGAGAAGTCAGGTGTAAGTCTGATCGGTTTACCTTTATAAGTTACTTGCCCTTTTTCCTTTGCAGCTCTTAATATTCTTTCTTTAACCTGTATATTTTGTGTTTTGATTATTATATGGCGAGGAGATGTTTTTCTTTGATCCAGTCTGTTTGGTGTTCTGTATGCTTCTTAAATATTCAAAGGAATATCTTTCTTTATGTTGGGAAAGTTTTCTTCCATAATTTTTTTCTTTTTACTTTATTTTTTTTTAATTTCTTTTTTTTAAATTTATTTATTTATTAAAGATTTCTGTCTCTTTCCCGCCACCTCCTCCCATTTCCCTCCCCCTCCCCCAATTAAGTCCCCCCACCTCAGCCCAAAAAGCAATCAGGGTTCCCTGTCCTGTGGGAAGTCCAAGGAACCCCCACCTCCATCCAGGTCTAGTAAGTTGAGCATCCAAACTGCCTAGGCTCCCACAAAGCCAGTGCGTGCAGTAGGATCAGAAACCCATTGCCATTGTTCTTGAGTTCTCAGTAGTCCTCATTGTCCGCTATGTTCAGAGAGTCTGGTTTTATCCCAGGCTTTTCCAGACCCAGGCCAGCTGGTCTTGGTGAGTTCCCAGTAGAACATCTCCATTGTCTCAGTCTGGGCCTTTGAGCTGTGATTCTTCTCCTTCTTCTATTCCTACTATTCTTAGGTTTGGTCTTTTTATTGTGTCCCATAATTCCTGAATGTTTTGTGATGTGAATTTGTTGGCTTTGCAGTTTTCTTTGATCAGAGCGTTTATTTTCTCTATGGTGTCCTCAAATCTGAGATTCTTTCTTCTATTTCTTGTATTCTTTTGATTATGCTTGTTTCTGTATGCTTTGTTCGTTGACCTAGATTTTCCATATCCAGCTGGTCCTCAGTTTGTGTTTTCTTCCTTGCTTCCATTTCAGTTTTCAATTCTTGAACTGTTTCCATTAACTGTTTGATTGTTCCTTCTTGGTTTCCCAGGGTATTATGTACGTATTTACTCATTTCTTCAAATTTTTGGTTATACTTCTCATCCATTTCTATAAGGGCATTTTTCACATGCTGTTTAAGGGACTCTATTGCTTTCATAAAGTCAATTTTTTTCCACTTCTTCTGTGTTAGGGTGTTGAAGACCTTCTATTGTAAGATCATTGATTTCTGGTGTTTTCATGCTGTTTTTCAGATTATTGGGTGAATTCTTGCCTTGGCGCCTGCCCATCTCCTTCTATCGATGCTATCTAAGGGGTCTGTTGAAACTGGTTCAGGTTTCCCTGCTGGCCAGGGGCTCCTCTTACAAAATGCCCTTGCTCTGTTTCCTGGTTCCTGCCGGGGATCAAGATCCCTCTCACCCCTCAGAAGGGTTTTCAGGAATAGGACCCGGCTCCTCCTTTGCCAGGTACCTCCCCAAACGAAGGCCTAACTCTTTAATTTAATTGTAGTGGGGCGATCTGCTCTCGGTGTTGTGCGAAGTCCCTGCAGCCTGCTTCTGCTGCCACGATGGTTCCCGCCACCTGCAGCCTGAACAGCTAGGGCTGTTACACAGAGAAACCCTGTCTCGAGAAACCAAACAACATAAATTGGAATATGAGGGATGGACAGGTGGCTCAGTGGTTAAGTGAGTTTACTGTTACCACGAAGGACCTGGGTTTGGTTCCCAGCACCCACATGTCACTCTCAGCTGCTTATAACTCCAGTTCTGGGGGACCCTATGTCCTCTTCTGACCTCCAATAACACCTACACACAAGTGGAACAGATAAACTCATGCCGGCACACCAGCATTCAGGTAAATTTTTAAAATTTGGAATATTAGCATTCCCTTATTGACACAAGTAGATTTTGCTAATAATAATTTCCCTCTGTAGCTGTTTTTTTTCTCTTTGTTCTTTGGGTGCCCACGACACAGCCACCAAATAAATGCTCAGAAGCTAATTCTTTCTTACACATGCCTGGTCTTAGCTTGGCTTATTTCTAGTCAACTTTTCTTAACTTGAATTATCCCATCTACCTTTTGCCCCTGGACTTTTATCTTTCTCTATTCTAGATGCCTTTCTTTATCTCTTACTCTGTGGCTTGCTGTGTAGCTAGGTGACTGGCCCCCAGTGCCTTCTCTCCTTCTCTTGTTCCTTGATCTTTTCTTCCCATTTCTCTTCCTATTTACTCTCTCTCTGCCTTCCAGCCCCACGTATCCTTTCTCTTTCCTTGCTATTGGCTCGTTCAGTTCTTTATTAGACAATCAGGTGTTTCAGGCAGGCACAGTAACACAGCTTCACAGAGTGAAACAAACACAGTGTAAGAGAATGCAACATATCTTTGCATCATTAAACAAATGCTCCACAGCACAAACAAATGTAACACATCTTCACCTAATATTCCATAACACCCATCAATATACTTCAGAGCAAAGTCCCAGTCCAGGAGGAGTCACTGAATTGCCTGTGGATGTCACATGCCTTCATCTGGGCAATTAAGTCTCATTCTTGATTTTTTTAAAGTGTCTAGACCAAGTAATTTTGTATAATCTGTGTTGAAAATATTATTTATTATTTCCGCATTTTTGAACAAAGCCAACAAGAGAGAGAGCCTTCATCTGGGACAGGGAAGCATGGTCAAGGGACAACCGCAGCCCACTCTCTATGTTTTTCTTGCCTGGCCTGTGGCCCTGCGCCTGCTCCATCACATTATCAGACTCTGGTTCTTTCTTTGTGCAGTTTTTGAGCCTTTGGAAACTTGTTGGGTCTTCATCTGTGTGCGGGCATTCTTACGTGTCAGCCGACCTACCCTTCCTGCTTTCCTCCTCACCTCCTATTTGTTAATTTAGATCTTTATTTTCTCTTCCAATATTTTGCTTGTTTAATTTTGGTGGTGTTATAACTCCTTAAATTGAATTTTATTTTTCTCTATATTCTTTTAAAAAATAAAGCATTTAAGGCTCTGAGTTCCCAATAGGGATAATTTAAGGCTATGAATTTCCAATAAGGATAAAGCATCGCATATGTTTTGTATGGAGTGTCCTCCATTATTGCTTTCTGTGAGGTTGGTAATTTTAGGTTCATTTACATTTTAGTAAAAGACTGCTTTGTATCATTCCTTGTAATTTCCAAGTAATTAAATGGCTTTGAATGGAGTCTCTTTTTACTGTTTGTTTCTCCCATCCCCCCTTCTTCTATCATAAACTGCGATCAGAAAATATGCCCTAGAAAATTTCCACTTTTATAAATTGTCCTAGAATGTCCTTTGAAAACACAGACTGGATTAATTTTTTGTATGTGTTCTACTAAAAAGCAAAAGAAATCTAGAACTTGGGGCAAATGTAATCCCAGCACCAGGAAGACTAAAAAGCAGGCAGTTTCTTCAAGTTCAAGGCTAGCCTGGGCTACATAGACATGTCTCAGGGAAGGAAAGGGGGGCAGTATAAGATGGACTATTCCATGTATGTTTTAGATCAAATTTGTAAATTTCATGTGTATTTCTTCTCTATTTCTATCTATACATTTTATCTGTTGGGTTTTCTAAGTGTAAGCAATGTGTACATCCTATTATAACTGTATTTTTACTTCCTCCTCCTCCTAGATTCTGCTTTTGTGCACCTTCTGAAAACGATGCACATGACCAGTGTCTGTTGTACCCACATTTCCCCCTTCTCCTTCTGACATAATAGTTTTCACCCCGTTTTGGGAGCTCACCAAGGCCAGCTGGACTGTGACTGAAAAAGCATGGGATAAAACCGGACTCTCTGAATATGGTGGACAATGAAGGCTGCTGAGAAGCCAAGGACAATGGCACGGGGTTTTGATCCTACTTCATGTTCTGGCTTTGTGGGAGCCTAGCCAGTTTGGATGTTCACCTTCCTAGACCAGGATGGAGGGGGGAGGACTTTGGACTTTCCACAGGGCAGGGAACCCTGACTGCTCTTTGGACTGGAGAGGGAGGGGGAGAGGAGTGGGGGAGGGGGAGAGGAGTGGGAGGAGGGGTAGGGAAATGGGAGGCTGGGAGGAGGCGGAAATTTTTTTTCAAAGAGAAAGAACCATAAAAACTGGGTTTTAATGATACAGAAATAGTACATGGTACATTGATTTCCATAGCAGCACTTCAATCGTCTCTAACAAAATTAAGGCTACATTGGAGCATTCTGACAGAAAGGGACTGTTTTATACAATGTTATTCATGTTTTCATAAACAAAACAATATTCTTCAGGCAAAAAAATTTTAACAAGATACCAGTAAAGGAAATGGAATACAAAATGTGTTCCTTTGGGTTAGCCTGATAATAGTCACACACCCCCTAGGGAGTATCAGGGGATTTTTTTTAATGAATACTTTGAGTATGAGGGCGACTCTCCAGAGTTAACATCCCACAATACAAGGCTATTTCATAATATAAAAGCAAAGACAGTTGCATCTCCTGCATAATCCCTTTAGAATGAAGAACTAGTGAACATCAACAGTATTTAAAAGCACAAGAGAACTGTGCAGAGGCCTACGGTGCCTGGAAAAACCATCCCTACATCCACAGCCCTTCTCCCTCAAATCCGTGGGGAAGAAAATGAGAACTCAAATCTGACGACACTAAACTGTCAGCACTGCCAGGAGAGTGGCCAGGACCCTGCGTACTCCTGAGGATAAAGTAATGCCATTTAAGGCCACCCACCAGCAGACTCAGTAAAACCATATTATTTCTTCCTCAAGGCACTCAAAAAAGAAAAACGATTTAATATCCTTGGGCCATAAGAAGAAATATTTACTTACATCCTCAATGGACTAAAAGATTTTAGACGTCACAATTAAAATTGTATCTTTCCAAAAATATTATATTATCAATGCAATAAATTCAATAAACTTAAAGAAAACAAAACTTAACTTCATTTAAACTAAACTTCATTAAAACTTTTAAAAAACCAACAAAACATACTTCCTAGAGTGCAAAATGCTTATTAACTACTTCAAGAACACAAAAGTAATTTGTTTAAAAACACAGGAATCCTTTGCTAAAGGGCCATCAACACAAAAGACACCCATTGCCCGCAATGGGTGCCAGCTGGAAGGAACATGGTGTTAAGCTTTGTGCTTGGCCTCTGCCCCTTTCAGATGACATGTTATTTGTACAAGCTCATGGTTGGACTCTGGTACATGCACATGTACGCATCACAAAGAAGTCTGCGTGCACAGCCTCGAATCCTTCTGGAATCCAAGAAGTGCAGCTCCTCCGGAGACATCTTCAAGTACTCTCCCACTTCAGGGCAGGGTGTCACTTGTGGAATGTTGAAGCCATTCTGACCCCCTAGGGAGAGAGAGAGAGCTCTCATTAGGGCAGCAAACTTCTAAGTCCTCTTGGCAGCCTGTCCCACCAGAACAATTTTACTATCCTAGAATTTAGTGAAGACTGACTCCCAGAATCAAAAACAAAACAAAACAAACAAACAACAAACTTTGTTTGACTTTCAGTTTCTAGAATTACGGTCTCCTTTTATTGGCTTCTGAGAGGGTTCAAGCAGAGAAAAGTGGAAAAAAAAAAAAAACAAACCTGGTAAAAGGACATGCACTTAGGAAAAGCTGCAGTCCCGATTTGCAGGCTGCTACTCTAGGCCCCTCAGACTTTTCTTTCCTTCCCAGACACTAGCAGCCTGACACTTTTCCACAAGAAGCCAATTGTGAGCGCTACTGTTTCCCTATGTTTTAAGAACATACTTGCATACCTCTAGCATGGCTGATTTAGATACTAATCATCAGAACGCGCATGTGCTCTGATGATCAGATTTGCTCTCCCAGGTGCGTTCCCAAAAGTTATGCTGCTAATGCTGAGTCAAGCGCACACAGGGGTGGGCTGTGCCCTCAGGCATCAGAGCTATGCAGAAATGAAGAACTGTTGGTCTACAGCTTGGGCCTCTGGTCAAGAAGCCGTCACTCGGTGCCTCTGGTTATTAAAGTGTCAACACCTGAAGACCTGGGGAACTAGGGCTTGGAAGAAGAGCTGTAGAGTAAATGGGGTATGGACAGGTACTGTGACAAGTACCTTACTACCAAGACCCCTGTCACTCAAGTGTGTACTAAGTAATGACTAAGCTTCCTAAAAACATCTCAATGAGTAAAGGTTTCTTCCTGAAATAAAATGCATGAGATCAGGAAGACTGAGGTAAATACAAACCATGCAACCTTCACCACCTTTACCGTTAGCTTAGACAATAGAAAAACAGGCATGATTTCCATGGCCAAAGTATCCCACAGAGTTTGGCATTTATGTCCTCAATAAATGGCTACTCTACTGTATATAAAAATGCAAGGAAGAAGATGGTAAAATCAGCTCTAAATAAATTTTAGGATCTTTTTTTCTTCTTTTGAGGTGGGACAAATTGAAACAGGTTCTCACTATGCAATACAAACTGACCTTTGATTCACAATCCTCTACTTCCCAAGTCTGGGATTATGGCTAGGATTCTTTAACAAATCCATGTAAGGACCAAGATGGCACAACATTATTGCTCCTTAGTTTGAGGAGCAGAATTAGTAATACCCTTTGAAGATTGAAGTCCGTCACACTGTGGTATCCTTTCAAGAATCTGCTCACAAAATACCCTATTACCACAAACACATGCTCTCACTAGGAAGCATCTCCCTCCAAAAGACAAGTTTTAAATACCATCTCGATCAGCCATGCTGTCAAAGAAGAGCCAGGCTGAATCATCCTTCCCATACTTCACAAAAGCGACATAGTGGCTAGTTTCTATGCAGAGAACAGCAAATAACTCCATCTTCTGGCAGGGGATGCAGCCGTGTCTCCAGTCCCAGTCAGGCAAGTCTTTGTGAAGTGATACTGGGTGATAGGTATGATTCATTCTCTTTGGATGGAGGTGAACCTAAAATGGACCATGAAGAAAATACCACAAGTGAGCTAAATGCCATGTTTCAAGGGCAGACTCTAATCACTTTCATTGACCACCACAGCCAAGTTCTATACACACACACACACACACACACACACACACACACACCGGCAGAAGAGACATGAGCAATAACATTTACTGTGAATGTTTAAAATGCCCTTTGACTCTGACTGGTGCAGTGAGTGTGGATTACCTGAGTGCAGCAGGTCTTACAGAACTGCTTGATCTTCCCTGCTGTGATGTCTGGGTCTTCATAGCAGTCTCTACACTCGAATATTGCGAGTCCCCCACAGATGCGGCACTCCCTGGGAGCTAAGCAAAGAGGGAAGGAAGAAGCCTTTTCAAAAAAAACATTCTGTCATTAAAAATAAAAGCTATACTTTGAAAACAAGAATGCTTGGGGGTTGGGGAGAAGAAAGGCCTAGTCCTCTCTGACCCTCTTAAAATTTCATTTGGATTTTTTTTTTTGTATCTGTAGTATTTTTAAGGACTTTTTTTCATATAACCATTTTTGTTAACCTATTCTAGAATTGTTCTTCTGGTCATGAAATGTTCAAAGATATAAAGTAAGTATTGAAGACTAATAGCACATATGATCTTAAGTCAGTAAGTAACAATCACTGCCATTATGAACTTTCTGTAACAATTTTACGTCTGAATATTTATATAAGTATGTGCACCCAGGTATACGTGTGTCTCAAGCTTCTCTCATCTAGCCTCTCGATGCTTTCCCTTCCACTATAACTACCACACACTGTTTTCACATAGGTCTATTGTTTAGACATATAATCCAGTTAACCACTTCCCTCTTATTAACATTTCTTGTCTCTAATTTCTTGTCAGATAGTAAGTAAATTTGCATTTAAATTATTTATTTTTATCTCTTTTTTTTTAGAATAAATTCTATCAGTCAAATTATTGAGTTAGTATGTCTAAGCTCTTCAAATAGAATTACCTGTCAGAAGTACTATACCCATAACTAATGAAAAGTCCAGGCCAACTATTTCTAAAACAAAACAAAACAAAAAACAAAGAAAGGACTATATACTTACTGTCTTCAAGCAAATCCGTTATATTTAATTCTAGAGAAGGGAAAATTTTTTTGAACATTTTGAAGTCTTTTCCAAACCGAGGCATCTGAATAATCAAGCATGATGGTGCCTAAAAAAAGACACATAGTTTTAGAAACCAAAGTCCTAAGGAGCTGGGGACTTAATATAGCGCTTACTTAGCATGTCCAAAGCCTTGAGTCCTAACCCCTGTACTAACGAGTTTCCCCATGAAACTGAAATAGTCATAGCTGTCAAACCCAGTAGTGCTTTCAGCAGGGCTGTTGGCCCATGAAGCAGAGCCCACTTGTGAATGTGCAGTGTGGATGCAGAGCAGCAATAAGCTACAGATTTTCCAGACTTCCCCAGAGACGAACATGATAAAACAGACCACAGCATGCACTGCAGAGATCACACATTCTGACAGTCAAAGAGACGTTTCTATTGCATTCATTAGCAAACCCATACACAAGAATTTATTGGTAATTTATCTCTTAACAGAGGGAGAAAAAAATAACATTACCTTTGACATGTTTAGATACTATGCATGGGAAAAATGACAACTGAAAACATAAACATGTATGCACACATATCTTTGCATCAAGCTACTTTAAACTTAAAAATTAGCTTTTGTTCCCTTTGCAACCCAAATCCAAAACATTCCAACTTAAGCGGCTATCTTTAAAAAGAACAAAGTTAGAATACTTTTTTTTTAAAGTGTCTTCTTAACTATTTCTTCAAACTATTCTTGGTTAAAGCACAGTGATAGCTAGGTGTGGTTCAGTGGGGCATCACTTGGGGTAGTGTGTACAAAAGGCCTGAGTTTAATATCTAGCATTGATAAGAAACAAAATAAAGTAGCAGTACAAGTCCAGTTAGAATCACTAACCTCTGCAAATTTCAGGTTGCTGCTGATAAAAGACCATTCTAGTAACTGTTGAATTGTAGGAACTCCAACTTTCTCATTTTTTTCCACAAAGATCTGATAGAAGTTGCAGTCTTGGACGTTCTGACCTGCTGATCTGGGAGCACACAGGAAGAAATGCATATAAGCCGTCTACCAAATGCCTGAATCAAGTATGAAGCGTCTGATAGACGTGAGGACACAGCATCATAATGCTCGTGTCCAGCTTTGGATTGTCCACACACCAGGTGAAAGACAATGATTCGGATGAGATAGTTAAATGTGCTTATGCAGAAGAATTCATAAATTAGTTCTTCTGCCTTCTTTATAAATTATTCGAAAGTTCTCTTGCCATCACAAGAAAAATGTAGAATAATATTCCAGACAAGAAACACTATATGAACAATAATCAGTTCTTCTCCCTCCAAATCTAGAAAGTAGCAGCTACTTTTTTAAAAAAAATTAATTTTTATTTTATGTACACTGGTGTTTTAGCACGGATGTCAGGTCACCAGGAACTGAAGTTACAGACAGTTGTGAGCACTGCTTTTACTGACTAGGACAAATGCTACAATGCCTCAGTGACGGACTCTTAGACCTTCTAAATCAAACTTCTTTACTTCCTAAAATAAAACCCTGGGAGGGAGGGAGGAAGAGAGGGAGGGAGAGAGGGATACTTTCCTAGCAAGTCAAAGCAGGGCAAGGTGTGACTTCCAGGAACCCTAACAACTATCCTCTAGGCTTTCAGCTACCAGCAACTCTTTAGATGCTCACCCACCAACTTGACAAACACCAGGTAAATGGTCACGGTGAAACATGAGGGTCCAACATCTTCTTTCCCTTACCAGCTTACTAGTAACCATTAAAACTAACTCTACTGAGAAAATTGTTTTTCATCTTTCAGCTTACCGCTTATCTTTTTTAGCCAAGTGTCTGGGTTTAGAATCAGATTATTTAAACGTATGTCTAGATTTCAAGAGTTTTAGAAAAAAAAAACTATCAGCAGTTTTTAATCACAAAACTTCTGTAATTCAGGGAGCAGCCTATTGTGATCTTCAGCTGCCCCAAGCAAATTATGTCCTGAATTTACAAAACATAAAATCTGGTAACTAGCTACAGCACTCTTGAGAACTCAAAGGTAATAAGAACAGATTATAATTCAAGAAACTAGCAGTTATTCTAGAATAACATTTTAATTGGTTGTTGATGACTATGAAAAAGTCATAGAAAAAATTCATAGTTAAAAATAGCATAGAAGAGAAAACAAAAATAATGGAAGTAAAAAAAATCACACCCAGAAAAATCAAGGATGGCCAGGAGGAGGCACGGCAGCTAGTTAATGGAGGAAGAGATGCATAGTGTCCTAACACTGTAGCAGAAAACTGGGAGGAACAACAGCCACTCAAAATTCACTTCCAGGGCCAGGCATGGTGGTGCACACTTTTAATCCCAGCACTCAGGAGACAGAGGCGGGTGGATCTCTGTAAATTCGAGGCCAGCCTGGTCTACAAAGCAAGTTTCAGGACAGTCAGGGCTATATAGCGAAACCTGTCTCAAAAAATCAAACCAAACCTAAAACGAAAAACAAAACAAAAATCACTCCTCAAATCATATGCACAGGGGAGTCCTTTTAACCATAAAGAACAAAGTCTGTCAGTCATACAAAATGGATACAACTGGAAATAAACATACTAAACAAATTATACCAGTCCCATAAAGAGAAACAATGTATGTTTTCTCTCATTTATGGTTCCTCGATCTTCTACAGAGAGACAAAAAGCATTAATTTGTATATGACATGAAAGTAGACGTGATGCTGCCTAAGGAACAAAGGAACTATGAGGAGGGAGACATGGAAAGGGACAGAGGGATGGAGGTACAGGGGAAACATACTCAATATACAATATGGGGTTTATGAAAATTTTAGAAAATGATAAAAATAATTAAATAACCCCACGGCTAGTGTTATAGAAGTTTGGAAGCCTACAGAATCATAACCAAGTTGTGAAACTGTACCAAGCCATGCTAGTTGGGTTGTATTTTCCACCAGGGACAATCCAAGGGCACAAGAATACAAATTTGGTAAATTTTAAAAAGTGGATATTGACATTTTACAAACATGAATATAAAAACATTCATGGATTGGTGTGGTTTGGACCATAATAGGTGAGTCCTGAGGTCCTATACTCATTCCAAAATCCTGCAGCTCCATGATGAGTGTGTGAAGCTTGTGACGTCACTGCCCAGCCACAAGGAGCCTGGGGTGCCCTGCCTTGATGCTCTTGTTACTCTTGCTTTGGTCTGACCTTTCTTTGCTTGCTCTGCCCCCAACTCCTTCCTTTTGGGATGAGAACCAACCCTGTGCCACTGTAAGCTGGAAGGACAAAACTTGTTTATTGGTTTTTCAGGAACTCATGGTTAAAAAGACTATTTTTGAACAGTGTTGGAACATTAAGAATTATGGAAACTTCTGAAGTTAGAATGAATGTATTCTGCATTAAAGATGACCAAGAACCTATCGGGACAAAGAGTAGAAAGTAATAGCTTTAAAATCATATGTTTAAGTCGGGTGTGGTGAAGCATGCACTTAATTTGAGCACTCAGGAGACAGAGGCAAGCGGATCTCTGTGAGTTTGAGGTCAGTCTGGTCTACAAAGTGAATTCCAGGACAGCTAGTAGCCAAGACTGTTACACAAAGAAATCCTGTCTCAAAAAACTTGGGGCCTAAGAGAGAGAGAGTTCAGCCATTAAAAAAAAAAAAAAACAAAAAATAAAAAACTAAGGCTCATAACCAAAAGTGGTAGGAAATGTCTCAGCTATCAAGAGGTTAAGACAGCACACTGCCCTTACAGAGGACCAAAGCTCAGTCCCCAGAACCCACAACAGGTAGTTCGCAACTGCCTGTAACTCCAGCTTAAGGAAATCTGACATCCTCTTCTGGCCTCTGTTGGCACTGAACTCATATACACAATTAAAAATAAAATTAAATGTATTTTTAAATGATATATTTGGGTATCAAGTTGACAATAAGTGGTCTTGTGATGTTAATATTGTTAACTTGAAGGATCTGGAATCATCTATGAGATAAACCTCTAAACATAACTGTAAAAAAGTTTTCTGATTGGGTTGAGGTGAGAAGATCCACCCTACATGTGGGCAGCACAATTTCACAAGTTTGGGCCCCAGAATGAGAAGGAGAAAGTGAGCTGAGCACCTGCATTCATCTCCATTTGCTTCCCTTGCAGAAGCAGGGACACTGGCTGAGGTACAGTCCCACTACAACTGTACCAAGATGGACTGCACCTCACACTCTGAGCCTCATGTTTGCTTTATAGCCATGGGAGGCCTGCCCTCTTCTGAATAGAAATGAAGGAGGAGAGGATGGGGGAGAGGGAGAAGGTGGGAGGGAAGGACTAGGAAGAGAAGAAGGAGGGGAAACTGTAGTTGGAATGTAAAAATCATTAAAAGAATAAAACAAACCAAAAAATTAACATATTTAATTATTTACTCTTTCTTACTAATTAATCAAATCTGCCTTGTAGCTCAGTGTAAATCTTTTTTTAACTCTATCTTTGAAAACAATGATTGCTTATTTTTCTTTCCTAAAACATAAAATATTCCTTTTTCTATATGCTTGAAGGAATAAAATAATGTTGTTGATTTTCCATGATTAATTTTTACATGGCTAGACTATAATAAATTCTTTTCTTAAATCTTTGTAGATAATTCTCTAGGATTTTCTAGGTACATAGAAAGCGATTACCAACTTGGACTTGCTAATAAGTATGTACACCCCATGCTTATGCATCATGCCAGTTCACTAGTTAGAGATTTCTGAAGAGAACCAAACTTTAACTGTGATACTTTCCTTGCTCCCACAATCACTTTAACCCTGGTTCAAACTGCATTGCTTAGACACAAGAGGAAAGAGAACTCATCAGTGTGGGTTCTTAAGGAAGTAGGCAGCACACTCCTAAGATTTTCACCAGAGAAACCAAGACTGAAATCAAGAGGGGCCCACCATTCAAATGACCTGGGAAGCGCAGACATTTCAAACATCTCACTAAGAACTGTATCGCAGTAAACTCAGGTATTCTTTCAACATGGGGAGAAGGAAGATCTAAACTGAGAACGAAAGAGCTAACTTAAGGCTAACTATAAGTTATGGGAAGCCAAAAACAATGCTCTCCCTGTTTTTTTCTTCTTTTTTTAAATTCAGTTGGAATAAGATTCCTTTTAAAAGTTCACTAACTGAACTTTCAAAAATATTAACATGCAATTTCATAAGTAATTACATTGTGGGCACATCTGTCATTAGGGCTAATTAAAAGGACAGGTTCACTTGTGCCCTGGAAGTTAAGTGTAGCTCAGAGAGAGGACAGCAGCTAGTGAAACCCACATCTATGCTAGCATCATTTAGCTACTGGGCAATGGCAGTGTAAAAGAAGGTCTACTTCTGAAATGCTTCTAGACAGCTTGAGACCTACCTTATTTTTAACAATGGCTCAACCCTTAAAATATCATGAAACAGGATATTTAGAAATTCTTCAGGATCTAGGAGAAAACAAAACAAAACAAAAAAACCTAAGTGAATCACAGAGAAAATTTAAAAACCATTCTATTCTTTAAGAGAGACATATTAATTAAAAGTTTAGTTATTTCAGGTTCTCCTGACAAGGGAAAACTTATAATAAAACATTACTTTTTCATTTGTTGTCATGATGCCCTATTTAACAGAATATAGTCATTCACACACAGTGAAATCATTTTTATGTCTTTTGGGAGGTTCAGTAGAATCTACCTGGTATATGCCCTATTTTTTCTTCTATTTTAGTAATAGCCATGTGTATAAATGCCACAGCTGGTTATAGTATACTGTTAACAAACTAATTCAGGAGTTGAATCTGAGCAAATTCTTCAGTTGTGAGCAGACAGAAGTGCTGGCCAACTGCTCCACAGCCCCTTTCAACAGGGAGCACAGTGAGAAACTGAGTGCTGGGGATGCTCCCTATCACAGGAAGAGAAGCAGCTCTGAACAGCCCTGCTGGGGACAAGGACAGCTCTTTACTTGGTCATCTTCTGTAGAGCCAGCCTGCTGACCTCTTAAAGACTTCTTCCACATCACATCACTTCAGAAGAATCACAAAATCAGGAGAAATATGCATGTCACATAGAAAAAAAACTTTTCATATTTTTGCAGTGCTGGGAATCAAACCCAAGGCCTCTTACATACTCCACAACTGAGTATGCTCCTAGCCCTCTCAAATAATTCTAACTTAAATTTAATCCTCTAAACTAAATAGGTATATTTCAGGAAATAATTTAGCATATTACTAGATGATAAACTTTCAAGTTACTTTCAATGCATATATTATAAATTAAAAGGGTCACCTTTTTCTTCAGAGGTAAATCCCGATGCAGCATCAACTTTCTCAAGTATTTTCCTCAGTTTCATAGTTTTTGTGGCACACACATATCCATATCTGTTGATAAAAATGAATTAACTGACACTGGCACAGTGAGTCATATGACACGTCTTAATAATCAAGTACTTTTCATACAATTCTGACATGTTACAAAAAACAATAGACAAGGCATTTATTTTTAAGAAACTGTAGGCTTTTTACAGAAGTTTGAAAAGTGAAAGTCTGAGAATCAGAATTGTTTCCAGATACTATTAAACACCTTAAAAATAACTACCATGTACTAATACAATTCTCAACTTTTTATGAAGCCTGGGTGAAGCAATTTTTAAATGGCATTTGCTTATTATATTAAAACACTTATTTTATAAAATAGGGTATCCAAATTTGAGAAAGCCCTTCTTATACACAGGATAAGAGACATGGAAAAGGGAACTGATGAGATACTAAAAATTTAAAGTCTAAAATCAAACAGTCAACATAATTATGACATTCTCTTTGTTTGACTATAAGAGACCATGGGCTTACAAGAACAAGTCAGAGCCAGCTAATCATACTGTGTACCCACTTTTTAGAGTGACTATCCACTTACTTGGTAGCTCTTTGCAATCAGCAAACACTAAACACCTACCACTTGTGTAATGCTATATGTAGGGCACCAAAAATACAAAAGGAGATTAAAGAAACCTAACAACAACAAAAAAACAAATAAACAAAACAGGATCTCTACCTGTGGGGCTTCCAATACAGAAAGCAAAACCTCTGTCCAAACAACAGATATGACATGTGCAGACACAAGAAATTTCTGAGCTACTGATCTTGCATTAGCCTCTTAAGCTATCAAGTGCTGGGATTACAGGTATATCCCACCATGCCTGACAAGATGCACCTTGGTCTCATAGCCCATGCAGCAAGTGTTTTCTATAGACTGGTGACAAAATTAGAATAACTATGATTCTGGACTAGTTGGGCAATCGTATGCAAAAAACGTTTCCTGAGGGATTGACAGTATTTTAAAAAGAAGGAAGGTTGTGATAATGTGCCTTGTAGATAAGATTTGACCTGTGCTGTTCTAGTGTCATTTACATAGGGAAAGAAAAATGAGAGTTTAAAATTTGTGTAAGACAAAATAATTAATATTAAAATCAAAGCACATAATTAAAGGATAAGATGATTAGAAAAGTAAGGCAAACAAGTATCTAGAGAAATTTGTTTCACTTTTAATTTACTTTCTTAGCTATGTGACACAGTACGTCGTTTGGAATACTCCTTATAGTTTCATATTTTGTTATTTTTAAATATATTACGTTAATTTTTATTTTCACTGTTAAGAAAAGTGTACCACAAAGTTTAAATTGATCACAGTTGGACTTTGAATTGCATAGTTTGTTCTCTATGTCCCTGAGCTATCTGTTTCCTGACTGGCTAACCTAACTCTTCATCACATAAACGCCTTCATCACACATCACCATCATGCATCAAAGTCTTCTGACATGGTCTTCTGCACATTTACAACTACCTTAGTAAAGGAGTCAAAGAAGACCTAAAGAAATTCTTTTAAACAAACAAAACACCATGTCACTTTAATATACCTCACTTGTTTCTAGTGCAATGTCATGTACTAGACAAAGAGGCAAAGGGATAAATTTGTAGTGCATGACTCCAAATGAGTCCCATCATTTTACAGAATGCACTGCCCAGACTAAAACACACATAAACAGAGGACGAAAAACAAAGGTTTTAAAAAGTCAGTATTTCATGAGAACTAACTTCTTTTTTTTACTACATGAGTCCAGAGCACAAATTAATTACTATACAAGAAAACAGTAAACAGAACACCAACTAAAGACAAAACACATGTCTTCTACTTACATTCTCAGAGGATTGACTATTGCTGTCCTCAGTAGCTCCTGGGTCTCACTATAATACTCCACATCATTCTTTTCCTTGGGTCTGAGCAACACAGTATCCAGGACAGAACTAAAAGCAAATAAGCTGCAAAATAAAAGAATATTTTCCTCATGTTATAAAAACAATATTTGAGAAAGATTCTTAAAGGAGTAGGAAGAGGCAAAGGGATAGAGTGTAGCGAACCACTGGTCTAAGAACTCATGGACAGATCACACAGGCCCTGTGCTCAGTACCCGGAGACCCTGCAGATCCGGACCAGAAACACCAAGACTGCACCATGCACATGAACGTTGAAAACACGCCAGAGAACATTATGAAAGAAGCTTGTTTACATAAACCAAGAGAGGCCTAGAAATCGGTCACACACACACAGACAACATAGGGAGAAAGTCAGAGACTGGTCAAGACCAGATCAGACTAGTAAGGACAAAGTCATCTCATTATCATAAGATAGGCATTTCCTTATAATAACTTGTGAGTGATTAGCAATAAAAATTTGCTGGTATCAAAGAAAATAAATTTAGTTAAAATAAATTTTTATCAGTAAATCTAAGGAATATTATAGTAATGCTTGCTTATTTGTTTAATCAAAAGTATTCCACCAACGAAAAGACCCACCTTTATTCTGCTCTCTCCTTTAAAATCCTAACTTCCATACTAACGTCCTAACTCTTGTGGCACAGCCTACGGAGTGGCAGATCCACTTAACTGGCAGTGCACAACCCTTACGGCTACAGATTCAATCTTCATAGCCTAATGATCCTTGCTGTTCAACTTGATCCACTTTAGGGAAAACTACACAAAGGAGGGCAACAGTGATCCCATGGAAAGTAACTTTTAATATTAAGAATTTTTATGATCATCTCGATATTCCAGAACACACGCAGCACGCAATGCCAATAGCTTGCTGCAGGTTACTTGGCACAGGTGCCATCATCTACACTGGAGGCAGATGTCCTCAGAGTATCTGTTCACTCATTATTCACTGCAGTATTTTTATATTAGTGCTTTGGATCTAGGAATAGGATATGAAATTCTTTAGTCACTCAGGACCAAATCTCATGATCTTTCCTAACTCTGTCAGTTTCTCTACTCAAAGGCATCTGGCACCTTCTTTCATACACACACACACACACATACCTGTCTCCCCTCTCCCCCACACAGCACTATTTACACTTACTGCAGAAAATAGGAACTTACCAGAATAAAGTTGAGTCCAAGTAACAAGAATTGTAATGGCCCTGAATGCCTTTCTTCTTTCCAATCATTATCTTTAAACCTTCTTTTTCCATCTTTGGTGGAGTATTTTTTTCTACTACTTTACTTAAGTAGCCTACAAATGCTGAAAAGATAAAAAAATAAAAATAATTCTTTTAAATCATGACAGTATATATTCATATGCATGTACATATATATCATTTAAAGTATATTTTGGCATCCTCTGCATTTTTTTTACTTTAGTTAACTGATATTTATCTGGACTTATAAAAATGTGATTATTTGCTTTCAACATCATTCCTGTCATATAGAGTTTAGAAAATTAAGTTAATTAAGCACCTGTCAAAGAATATTTTGTTACTCGTCCAAAATGTTTTATTTTCAAGTATAAAAAGAAAACAAGTTTCCAAAATACTCTTCAACATTAAGAAAAATGTTTTTCATAAAGATGTTTTCCCTATTTCCCCCTGCTTGACTCTCACTATTGTTAAGGGAAAGGCCAGCATCAGCAAGCTAGTGACAATGAGAAGAATTGTCCTCCATCTGTCAAGCCAACTGCATCCCCAGACTATATCAGATTTCTTCATAAGGACATCCGAAATGAGGTACTTAAACAGACGCGGAGGGGGAAGTTATTGCTAAAGGGACCACATTTTCATTTCTACCACCCAAACTGCCAAAAATTTAATGTCTATAATCAATAAAAGAGAAGAAAAAACACCGCCTTTCAGTCTTTAGACCCTAAACACTTTTCCTAACTCTTCTTTCAACATATCTGCTCTTAGGACAAATCTCTTATGCACCAAGTAAGAATCTTTACCAACTTCGAAACTTGATGAACACTGGCAAGTAAATAAAACATTTAAACACTGTCACCCTCAGATGCTAAAAAGTAGCAAGAAACAGTCATTCCAGATGGGTAAATAAATTAAAAGTATCCAATTACCTAAAGAATTACACCTTTCAATCTGATTAGTAACAGGTTGCAGGGGCGCAAACCTAGAGTCGGGTCTACAGCTCTTCAGTTTCACGAACAGGGCCTTCTTCACGTCGCAGGTGAAATAGCGCGTGCCCATGAACGTGCCATCTGTACAGCCCGCACATTCATCCTCCTGAAAAAGAAAGGTTTTGGTATGTGTTACACCGGGAAGAGCTATGGAGTTTTCACTTTTTCTGAATTTCTTTTTCAAATCTTTTCCGAACAGATCAGCAAGAAGGAAAAGGGACTGACTAACTGGTGCTTTGGCCCTCAGCTGGTGGTTTAAGAAAATAATTCTTTAGCCCTCCGGGAAGTATTTGATGCATTTCCCTTCAAAATACATGCTTAGACCTTCCTTGATTTACTGAATTTCCCTGAGCCATTTCAAAAGTATTAAAATCAAGGGGCAGGAGTAGATAAATTACCTAGTTCCTCAACAGCAAGAAGACAAGTGAAAAAAAGTTAAAAACTATATTTAGGTAATAGCTAAATTTATTCAAGTTCTCCCTCCTGGTTATGAAATATCACACAAAATACTTTTTTTAGACCCCAAAATAAAACCTTCCCGTCTTCCAAAGACTCCAAACATGACTAATTTTAAAGTCAGTCACATCCCTGAACTGACTTCAATGGGAGGGAGCTAAAGAATAAGAAGGAAAACTGGTCACTGAACTGCTTTCTTTGCTGCATTCTGTTTGTATGTGGAGACTACATGTTCTAGCCTAAAAATCAATCTATTCCTTGATCACAAACAAACATGAGGAATAAGTGGGCGAGAAGCCTTAGCAATGGCAAAAGGTGAAGGTAAGCAATACTATATTTCTTCTACTACTGGATTTTTTTTTGAGAATAAAATAACTTCCCAAGAAATTATCTAATAGAGGAAAACCTAGTTTTAAAACCCATGAAGAAAAGTTGTAGATTTCAAGCCAAAATAAATTACCAATTCCAGCCCAGCTAGCACGTGACGGAGCCCAGGCGGCTGGCCAATCCAACGGATAACCCCATAGAACGGGGGATTCTTTTTCACTTCAGCCAGTGAGCCCACCTCTAGGCCGTATGCATTAGCAGAAGAGATGGGCACAGGTGGACTCTCCTGGACAGGCGTGCTGCTCAGCTCGCCCGTCACAGACTGCACTGACAGTGACAGTGGGCTGTGAGCAATGCTGCCGTTAGTATTGGGCATCTTGGTCAGGCTGGACGGTGGAGAGTGGAATCTGTTCTCGCTGGATAAGGAGTTCATGGAAGGAGGTTGTGGTGGAGGTGATGAATGTCCAGAGTCTGGAGACAGCTCTGTAAGTGACTTTGCAGGGTCTTCTGCAACTATGAAAAATTGTCCTTAATTAGAAAAGGCTGTTCAAGAACATTAAATATGACTGCATCTTCTAAAAACAATACAAAGTTCTAGTCTAACTGATCACATGATCCTTTTGCAAGCCTGCTTGAAAGCACTGTGAACTCATTGGCTCTGAATAATGTTCTTGCTCCTCTTCTCGACCTCCACAGTTTCCTGTCTCAGTAATCTGGCATTGGTCATCTAAGTCTAGTCAGTATCACATGGATTATATTCTTTCCCGTAATATGATTAACTTAGAAATTAGTATGAAGAGATATAAAAATTAAATGATCATTCTAAATAACCTCTGGAAGAACAGTCAGTGCTCTTAATCTCTGAGCCATCTCTCCGGCCCAGGATGAATGAATTCTTGAGAGAGGCAGGCCATGCTGCCTATGCTCACAAAACCCCACTCAGGGCGAGAATCAGATGTGGCAAATACCCACTCAGGTCACTTTCTGTGTAAGTATGTATGCAACCTAGAGTATGCAACTGTAGATTTACTGTGTGTTTTAGCTTATAACTGAATCCATGTCATAAGCAGTCATCATAGAGACTTAGAACACTATATTTTCATTTAGTTTACTGAATCTACTGAATACAAAGCAGTGTAGAAGCACTAGGAACTTATAGAAAATACAGGCAAATAACCAAAACCACTTCAGGGACACTTAACCTAACCTAAGAGAGTGAGTGAGTACAGCGGGAGGAAAGGTTTCAGTTTAAGAGGTGAAGAGCAGTCAGCCAGACCATTGAACTGGAGGAACTAGAAGGATTTCCAAGTAATTAACCTGTACAGATGAAGGAAATAAATCCATGAAAGGAGAATGATATCCAGGAAACAAGGAAAGGTAGTGTGTTTTAAAGAAAGTAAGATAGGCAAGTCTTTAAATGAGTCACTTCATTTCTAGGAACAGTTGATCCTAAGCAGATGTATTAAGAGATAAGAACAAACTGCTGGGCATAGTGGTGTACACTTTTAATCTCAACACTCAGGAACCAGAAGCAGGTGAGTCTCTGTGAGTTCGAGGCCAGTCTGGTCAACAGAGCAAGTTCTAGGACAGCAAGGACTTTTTATACAGAGAAACCCTGTCTCTGGTAAAAAAAAAAACAAAGCAAAACAAAACCCAGACTACTAACATATTTCAAATGTATCCTCAACCCTAATAACAGTGTAGTTCAAACTATGTTTAATATTTTAGTCCAGCAATATTGTCATATTAGCTATGATCTATTCACTGTTTCCAAAATTAACAAATATTGATGAAAAAGTCATTTCCCCTTACATATTAAACAGAGGGTACCATTATAAAGAGGACTAAAATTATAGATTACCTTCATCAATATAGCATGAATTTTTGGATTTGGTTTGTTGTTGTGAGTCAACAGATGACCCATTTAAGGTATAAAATAATTCAGATCTGCTTCTACTTCCAGGGTCTGAGGTGGATCCTATGGAACAAGGAAAGTTCCTTTTTAAAAAAGCCAATATGTTACAAAAAGAAATTTTATAAATAAATTAACATGCGTATGGTATAACAACTGCTCACACAACTAATATACATATACATAGTATTGTATTGTCTTCGGCTTTAAAAGTTTGGTAATTAGTCAACACAGAAGAGAGTAGGAGTTATAAAATTAATATAAAAGTTAGCCGTTTATATTAAAGCTCTAAGAAACCACTCTGGTGGGCAGTGGTGACACGAGCCTTTAATCCCAGCACTTAGTAGAGGCAGGCATATCTGAGTTTGAGGCCATCCTGGTCTATTGAGCAAGTTCCAGGACACTACAGACTATCTAAAGAAATCTGGACAAAAAAAAATCATTCCATGTAGTCTATTTTTCAATATCACCTCTACTTTGATGAAATTACTGGCTCACAAATTTCACCTCTATCATTCATACCATATAACAGTGGTTTTCCATCTTCCTAATTCTGCCACCCTTTAGTACAATACCTCAAACTGTGGCAAACCCCAACCAGAAAATTATTTTCGTTGTTACTTTATAACTGCAATTTTGCCACTGTTATGAATTGTAATATAAATATCTTTGTTTTCCACTGGTCTTAAATGACCCCAATAAAAGGGTCATTCAAACCCCGAAGGGGTCACGATCCACAGGATGAAACCCCATTGCAGTCAACAAAAGAACATCCAGCAGTGTTATAGAGCCTAGACATACACAAAGTTCTTTCACCAAGGTTTGTGAGGTGCATTCTATGATGGTCACACGATGTGGGATTCCACTCCGCATGCTGTGAATACCATTGGTTAATAAAGAAATTGGCTTGGCCTGATAGAGTAGAACAGAGCTAGGTGGGGAAAACTGAATGCTGGGAGAAAGAAGGGCAGAGTCAGAGAGAAGCCATATAGCCCCACAGGAGATGCCGGAACTTTACCCGGTAAGCCACAGATTAATGGAGATGGGTTAATTTAAGATGAGTTAGCCAGAAATATGCTTAAGCTATTGGCCAAATAGTATTACAAATAATATGCTTTCTGTGTGATTATTTTGAGGCTGAGCAGCTGGGAACAAACAAGATTACTCATAAAAAAGTCACACAAAAAAACAAACTGCCAAATGATGCACTTCTCAGAACTCATCCCATTAATAAGTGATTATAATTTCCCTTCATAAACTTCAAATGTGATGATACAAGCTGATGAACAAATTAAGTTAAAAAACATTCAGGTTTTGGGTGGGTATATGGCTCAGGAGCAGAATCCTATATTAGTTTGTGTAAGATGCCAGATTTGATGCAAGCACCAAAAATAAAAAATAAAAAAGTAATCTCAGTGTCTGGAACAATACCGGAGTAAAAAAGTACATACCTAGTTTATAAGGTTCTGTTGACTTTGATCCCCAACATTACAAAAGAAATAATTTATTTTTTTTAGATTTACAATATAAACATCTTAGAATTTTATTAACACAATTTCTTTTTCTTTGTAGTTTAGGAGGATGGACCTCCGAGGCTCTGTGCCCTCGTTAGGGATGTGGTGGAATATTCGGCCTGTGCCTGTCAATGGCCTGACAATGCAGCCCACAACCCATATGACCAGTGGTACTTTCCTCCTTTCAGGAGAAGGCCAGGATCAGCTCAAGCACCAAGACTAGGAAGCCTGATGACGACAAGAAGACAAGACTTGGAGTCTAGCATCTCTCATGCACTGCTTGAGCTGGAGATAAACTCAGATCTCAAGGCACAGCTTGGAAACTCAGTATCACCCACCACAGCCAAGGAAACTGAAGCTGGTGATGGTCAGAAAGCAATCCTTATTTTAGCACCAGTTTCTCAGCAGAAATCTTTCCAGAAAATCCAAGTCTGGCTGGTTCATGAATTAGAGAAAAAGTTTAGTGGCAAGCATGCAGTCTTCACTCCTCAAAGAAGATTCTGCCCAAGCCAACTCAGAAAAGCTGTACAAAAAAATAAGCAAAAGCACCCAAAAGCTGCACCCTGGCAGCTGTACATGACACCATCCTTGGGGACTTGTTCTTCCAAAGTGAAACTGTGGATACTCCGTGTGAATGCATGGCAGTCAGCTCCTATAGGTTCATTTAGACAAAGCTCAGCAGAACAAGCAGAACACAGGTCGAAACTTTTTCTGGTGTGTATTAGAAGCTCCCTCCCTCCCTCTCTCTCTCCCCTCTAGGGTTTTTTGCTGGAACTTGCTCTGTCAACCAGGCTGGCCTCCAACACAGAGATCCACCTGACTTTGCCTCCTGAGAGCTGGGATTGAAGGCGTGTAACACCGCCAACTGTTCTCTCTCTTATCCAAATAAAAATCTCCCTCCACAACTCATAGGCTGGCCATTCTGGTGGTTTCTTTACTACATCCTCACTTAAAATCATGTACATAAAATTTTAGTTTACATAAAGTGTAGGAACAAATTATATGTATACATATATATACATACACACACACAATAACATATAGCTTATTTAACATATTGGAGAATCATATTATCATGTAAACTACCAAGAATGGCCTTCATACCTATAACCTTTGGTTTATTATAACTAGATAAACCTTTGTCACCAACACCTCTTGACATAAAGGCAAGTTTGGGTGGCCTCCTTTCCGGTGTCATGCTCTCTGAAATAGTAAACATACTTTTTAAATATATATGGAAGAAACATAGTTTAGCATAAAAAAACAAAGAAATCCTTTCCAACAAAAAAAGCACAATCTTTATAGTCTTAAAGATTCCCTTTAAAAACTCCACAGTACTGAAAAGTGATTTCTCAGGTGAAAAAAAATCAACACTGTACTTAAAAATATAATTTCTGTAAGAAAATATAATCAAAATGCTTTAATTTTTGAAAAGTTAGTCAGATGCAGTCAATTTTATTGGAAGTTTTAAAAAGCTTTAAAGAAAACCTTATTCATAATTTTTGTTACATTTTCCAGATCAGCATGCCCAGCACAACCCTACACATTACAGTGTTTTACACTCAAGCGTTTATGGAGGGTGCCAAGATAAACATGGACAATTTGTTTACTGTAAAAACCGGAGCCTTTACATGCCCACGTGCCTGGAGAACCTCTAACCAATGTGATGTACTAAACTGACTTGATAAAACTTTCTCAGCCACCCAAGTATGCTGGATCAGTGTATTTCACAGAACACAGCTTGATAAAAACCTGGGTCGGAGACAAATCAGAGTTAGGAATGCACGCGCGCGCGCACACACACACACACACACACACACTCACACACACACACTCACACTTCTCTTGCTGTTTGTCTGCATCTCTACACTCCTGTCTCATCCCTGGCATGTGATCTGGTCATGCTGGGATTCTCCCTGCCACGGATCTGTTCCCCCTGCCCTACTACTCTGGCTTGCATAGGTGTTCTGTCCTATGTTGGGTTTCTGTTCTCCCTTACAGCATCTGCTGATCTAGCCCTCAACGGGACCACTTGTGCTCGCCTGGCTCCAGCAGCCTACTCAGTTTCCTGGAAACTATTAATAAATACATGTAAATAATGTGGTCACAGTATGCTTGCTTTATGCCTGTGTGTTTGTGTGCATGTTTTAAAATCTGTAAAACTTGTAACTCCAGATTACAACTGCTCTGAGAAAGTACAAACGCAGAGATAACCACCATTTTGGTTAAGTTCAAAACCTCAGTCCCATCCTTATTAAGGGTACCCACATGCGCTGGTCCCACCAAGGAAATATTCTTCTCCCATATGCTTTGACTTACAACGCATTTCTGTATAATTCCTGTCTTGTTCATAAAAAAACAAGGTTTATAACAACACAGATTTACTGAGATATTAAGGCTGCACCTCTACATTCATGTACAAGAACACATGTTGCTAGCTGTCAGATTTTTTATTTTTATATTTTTTAAAGATTTATTTATTTATTTATTTATTATGTATAGTGCTCTATCTGTCTGTATGTTTGCTGGCCAGAAGAGGGCACCAGATATTACAGATGGTTGTGAGCCACCATGTGGATGCTGGGAATTGAACTCAGGACTTCTGGAAGAGCAGTCAGTGTCTTAACCTCTGAGCCATCTCTCCAGCCACCGGCAGTGAGATTTTTTTAACTTAAGAGTAAACCCCTTGATATTGATTTAAAACACTAAATTGTTTACAATGTTAAAACTTGGTTCTGCCTTCTGCAGACTAGGATTATACTCTCTGTCTGAGAACCACAGCTAAAAAAACTAGATATTCCTTCTAATCTTCTTGCCTCTACTAACATTGGTAAGCTGCAACTGTTTGGATAAACTATATGTCCAAATTTAACTTATATATGTCTAATTTAGATATCCCTGACAGGTAAAGGTACTCTGATCCTCAGGTCCCTTTACAGATCTGAGAATATGCTGCTTAGGATGTCGAAAAACTGGGTCATTCATATATTTCCAGTGGTTATATGACACCATACAATCATGCTGTAAAACAGTGTAGCTGTTTCTCTAAAATCTTACTGTAAATAGTGGCACCCTGTGTTGGTAGATCAAGTTCCTTTCAGAAGCCACAGTCTCAGCTGGTGGTGGGGTTTCATACCTACTCCCCACTCCCGACAGGCTGGGATTTTGTCTGGACTGAAGCTGCACAGCTCGTGAACACATCATCACAATTCCTGTAAGATTATATATATAACTGCCCTGCTGCATCCAGAAAATTCTGTTTTCTTGAAGTTGACCTCTACCTCTGGCTCTTAAGAACTTTCTGCCCTCTCTTCTGCAAAGTCCCTGAGCCTTGGTGGGAGGAGTGCAAATGTACGTGCCCACTTAAGGCTGCAGACTCCACAGTCTCTTATTCTTTGCACCTGAACCAGTTGAAGGTCTCTGTGTTGACATCTTCTGCAGGAAGAAGCTTTTCTTAGGGTTGAGATGTACTGGTCTATGGCTATATTATCAATTATATAAATTATATTGCTACAAAACTGTTACCTGTTTTAAAGGTTATAAACTATGAAGACATGCAACACAAAGAAAAAAGTGATCGGGAAGGATACAAAAAGAAATTATGAGTTTGGGATCAGCCTCAGGAGGAAAGGGTCCCACTAAATGACTTCCTTTTCAAATTTCTGTGAATGCGCACATACTGTGTAGTCTGAGTTGTTGTTGATAGTTGCATTATACTCTTAAGCTTCACAACGACAGACACAGCTCAATGCATTACTTTAAATGCATGACTCAAAGAAATGCATACTTTGGGAGTGTCACAAATTGGCATACTTCATCGCAACTTTACAAACCTGGATGTGCTGTCCCAGCAGCTTTAATGCTTTGGACCATCAGAAACAGCAGGGCAAAGAGGGACACTTTTACAGCAGGTGAAGCAAAGATTTCCAGATACCAACAGGAAGAAATATTTCACTGGGGAGAATTCTTCCCAAATCTCACCAACTGTTCAGCTGCTCCAAAAACAATCTTTCCTACGTGCTAGAAATGTTAATATTGTCCCACAAATGGATGTAATTGGGCAAGAAAAAATAATAAACTAAGGAACTAAAGGAGACACTTTTACACTTTTTCCCCTCAAGGAAAGAATGTTAATGATACAAAATATAGATGAAGGCTTATTCAAATATACCAAATTAATTTTCATTTAAATAATTTTGCTTTTTAAAAGTCTATTTGCAAGCTTAATTTTGTTGGCAAATGCGTGTAATTTATGTGTATAAAAGCAGTATCATTCTTAATTATCTACTATTCAAGGTTTATGAATATCAATAGCTATGAAAGAGAAAAAGCATTCTCTTCCTTTCTTACCACTGCTCTAAACCAGCAATAACATCATTGACAAGCAGGAATCTTGAAGATCTTGACAAGGGACTCCCAAGTCATGAAACTCATGTTTTGTTTTTTTTGTTATTTTAATTCTATACCAGTGTTGAAATAGAAAATAATTAAGATATTTATAAGGTGGGTACTGCTTAAAAAATTTCCTTGTAAGATTACAGTCCAATTACAAAACAGTTTTACTTTTCTTTTTTCAGAATCTAAGACAATTTAAAGTTCAAACAAATTTAGAGTTGGAATATAAACATATATTAGTCACATAAATACATATATAAAGAAAGAAAGCTGGGAACACATCAATCTTTAATTTACAGAAGACTGAAAACACACAACCAACTCTGCATACCTGAGCTTCACAGCTCAGGAATCTTCTTCCTTCTTTTTTAAAATATTTTATTTATTTATTATGTATACAATATTCTGTCTGTGTGTCTGCCTGCAGGCCAGAAGAGAGCATCAGATCTCATTTCAGATGGTTGTGAGCCACCATCTGGTTGTTGGGAATTGAAATCAGGACCTTTAGAAGAGTAGGCAGTGCTCTTAACCACTGAGCCAACTCTCCAGCCCCTCTTCATCCTTCTTGAATGGTTATACTAACAATGATTTTCCAAATCCCACAATATACTTCATTCAGCTATAAAATGCAATACCCAAAACAATGCAATTAAGATATCTAAAAATTGACAATTACATTCACACAAAAATGTCGCAGGTTTTAAGGTTTCAAAAGCACCATTGGACAGTTCCCTGAAAAAAAATCCTTAAAAAATGCCCAAATATACTTGTTTGCTAACTAAAGTGGAATTTGTGGGCTATTGTGAAATCAGTGAGATATGACTATAGAGAAGCGGTATTACCCTGAATTGGCTCCTGTGAAAAAAACTCATAAATAAAAGAAAGAATTACAAGGGCTTCTTCCCAGCCATTCAGCAAGTTAGCATTATAAAATCAGCATAACTCTCCAACTTTTTGAAAAGGCCTTCTTAATTCAGCTCCCAAATAATTTCTTGTGTGTGCTGCTCAAATGTCTCCTGCAGAGGTCTGTGGGAGCACATGAATGTGACAGGGCAGCCCCCCCCCCATCTTCTTTACCCCTTGTTTGACCATTCTCCAGCTTCATCACCATCTTACTGGCCACAGATTCTGTTCATTTACTATACATCTCAACTTATTAAATGAAAGTTCTACATAGGAATTACTTTAACATTTTTTAGTTAATTTATCACTCTGTGTGTGTGTGTCCGCACACGCACCCATGTGCCATAGCATACATGCATAGATCAGATGACAATCTGCAGGAGTCATTCTCTCCTCCTACCCCGTGAGTTCCAGTAATCAGTCTTGAGGGCAAGTGCCCTTACCCACTGAGCCATCTTGCTAGCCCTAATCATCACTTTTGTTCAGTGCTGAGACTGGAACTTACAGCTTCACTCAAGTACTCTAACCATGGAGCTACAGTCTCAACCCCAAGAATGCTTATGTGCTTTGCCTCCTAAATATCCACATCTAAAGAAGTCTACGTGAGGGCTTTCTACTATCTGAATGAATGGTGCTTTTACACTGCTGTTTTTTAAACAATAAGCACTTATTGTAACATTAAAAAAAGCATTTTAGTTCACAAACATCCCAAACTGTGCTGTCTATAAAGCATGGATGAAAAGTAAACACAACTAAATAAAATAAGGACACATATGTTTTCCCTGAATATAAACCATTTGTTTCCAAAAAGTAAGAAAGGGAATTAGGAGTGGGAGACCCAGGAGGAGTTGGGGGGGGTATTATAATCAAAATACATTATATGCATGTATGAAAATCTCAATAACAAATATATCTTAAAAGAAATCAAAAGTAAAGTGTGTCAGACATTTTCAGAGCAGAACTGAAGTAAAGCTGTCATATGAACCTCATGCCTTCCTGTGTGGGAAGCGTGTTCAAACTGTAGAACAGTTTATGACTTGACACCAACAGGCAGACAGGAAGGGTAGAATGCAGTTAGGAGCCTTCAGTTTCTGTTTCTATGAAATAAGGAATTCAGGGCCTAAAATAAGCTATAGAAATAAATTCAAAAGCATTTTGTTGTCAACCTTACCAATAATGGGAAAACACTAGAAGAAAAAATACAGTGTGTTGCTCACTTATAATTCTTGTTACAGTAAAATCATCTTCTATAGAACCAGAAATGAAATACATCTCCATCTCCATGGAAATAATATTCACCAGTATGTGACACTAAGAAATAGAGGTTTATGCAGATGTTCACAATGCAAGAGTACTCGTAGGATATGGGATTTGTTGGGGACTAAAGAGAACACAGGTTCATAATCAGATGAGTTTTGGACTTTGGTTCTGCCACTCACTTTCATCATAGATAATTTAAGTCTGATTTGAGCCCCAGGTTTTTATTTTGTTTTGCTTTTGCTGCTTTTGTTGTTTATTCTGCTTTATATGTTTTTAATATTTATTTATTTATTTTACGTATGTGAGTGTTCTATATGCACGTATGACTTTATGCCAAAAGAGGGCATCAGATCCCACTACAAATGGCTGTAAGTTACCATGAGAATTGGACTTAGGACCTCTGGAAAAGCAGTCAGTGTCATAACTACTGAGCAATCTCTCCAACCTCCCTGTTTTGTATTTTTAATCATATATATATATATATATATATATATATATATATATATATATATATATATATATATATATATATAAAGACCTATCTTATAAATCTGTTCAGGACATAGAGATAGCATAAACCATCTAATTCCAGGCCTGGCACATCCCTGGTTATGGCTTGTGAACATCCCTATTTCTGAATGCCTCTATTGACTTCAATGCACTAGCCTATCACTGGGAATTCTAACAGCAGTGGTTGGTGTTACTACCATTGTCAATCACCTCATAGCAGCCAAAGAAGATACTTATTTGAGGCAAAACAAAAGGTTCTTAAGTTTTTTTGGGGGGCGGGTGTTTTTTGTTTTTCATTTTTGGGTGGTGTTTTTATTTTCATTTGTTTTTTAAGTTCAGGGGCTGTGCTGTAGCTCAATGGTAAAGTGTTTTAACACTGTACCAATTATACCAATGGAAAACACTCTGTGTTACATACCCAGCAGTGTGTGTGTATGTGTGTGTGTGTGTGTGTGTGTGTGTATGTAAGTGCCTTTACCCACTGAGCCATCTTGTTGGCCCTAATTATTATTTTGTAATAAATAATATATATAGTAAAATACTAAGAATAATAGATATAATAAAACTATGTAATAGTTTCTGACTACAGCTATGAAGCATGATCTACCATAATACCATCTTAAAACAAAAAGAACTTGGAGGGGGAGAATGATGAAAGAGTTGTCTCGATGAGGGTGCACTTCGGGGTCAGGAAGCAACCTCATGTCAGGGAAATTCAAGGAATTCACAAGGATGGTCCCAGCGAAGACTCCTAGCAATAGTAGAGAGGGTCCCTGAACTGGACATCTCTTATATTCAGATTGATGACTACCTTAATTGTCATTAGAGCGTCTTCATCCAGTAACTGATGGAAACAGATGCAGAGAACCATACCCCAGCACTGGGCCAAACTTCAAGTATCCTGTTGAAGAAAGGGAGGAACACACAGAAACAACTAACCTGGTCTCACAGGAGCTCACAGACTCTGGACCAATAGTGAAGGATCCTACCTGGACTGACCTAAGCCCTCTTCATATGTGTGACAGTTGTGTAGCTTGATCTACTTGTGGGACTCCTAACACTGGGATCCTTAACTCTTAAGCTAAGTTTTGGGAACCTATTCATCATATTGGGTTGCCTTGCCCAGTCTTAATAGAAAGGGAGGAGCTTAGTCCTACCTCAACTTGATATGCCATACTCTAACACACATGGGAGGCCTGCCCCTCTCTGAACAGAAACAAAGGGGAGGCAACCAGGGCCAGGGGCGGGGGGGAGCAAGAGTAGAGGAGGGAGGGGAAACTGAGATCTGGATGTAAAATAAATGAAAAAATAATTAAAAACAACAAAAAAAGGAACTTCAGCCATCATTTAATAAGAATCCTGAATCCTCTGTGGAGTTTAAATGAGATCAACATTTTTTTAAAAGCTTCTAGCTTCATCTCTTACTCCAAGAGACAGCATTTTTTTTGTATTTTTGAACCTTCCAATTACAAGACAGGATTTCTTTCTCTAATAGAATGTCTAGGATAAGACAATGTAAGAGATAATGTATAAACTTCACTATACTTACATACTTTTAGAAATAAACTTTACTGCCTTGTTTCGGGAGAAAAGAAAGGTTAGTCTATATAACGACAATTCTACAATACAAAGCCAACTTCAAAAGATCCATCTTTAGTATATATTTGCATTCTCATAACAAAATACATGTTAGAAACTATCTTCTGAATACATAAAGGAGACATACCTGGAATGATATCATTGATGTGCAGAAGAATTGTCCTTTCAACACTTGCAAGGCTACAAAGTTGTACTCCATCAAACCTTCCATCCCAGTTACCAATAGGGTTATCCTTGAAATGCCAAAAAAGTAAACCTTTATATACCTTTGTCAATCAATATAAATGTGAACACCAACATTTCTTTCAAAAGTATTATCTAAGATATCTTTCATAGAAAAATGTTAACTATTTTGCCCAAAAGAAATGCTGTATTAGGAATATCTGCTAAAGTAACAACGTTTTACAATAAAACAATCAACTTACAGCAAACACACAAAATAATGACTCAAATGCCTTTTTCATACTTTAGTCTGCAGTAATAACACCAGCTGAGGTTTAAAGAGACATTGTCTGCAAAAGAAAATTTACTAGGATTGCATTATTTTACCCAGAAACCTCCCCTTAAAGTTAATCACACATCTGCATCCCCTGGGCACTTTGCTCACTGTATTACTGTGTGTCTTTTTATAAACAGAAGAGCAGTTACTTCAGAATTCTCTTGTTATCTGTGGGTATACAAGACTTTCCTCAAAAAATGGGGAAAGTCTTGATTTTCTAAGGTATTCTCTACTGTGTCACCAGCCACAGGAGTTATTCGTGAGGCACAGCAGATGGCAATGAAACAACTGCCCTGAGAACCAGTGTGGAATGCTAGTGTGTCCCTGGAAACAGACAGCCATGAGTAAAGTTGGGATCGACGAACTTTCTTATCAAGAAGTCTAACGGGACTGTTTGGAACTGATGCTCACATAAATCAAACAACGGACAGAACTTGTGTGGAGCTGGCAGGCAAGTCTCAAGACAGCCTGCCTGGGCTAAATAAGATGACCTCCTAGGTGACCATTAAGAAGGGAGAGGACCCAAACAGTTCCTGTAACATCTAAAGCCTGGCCCAAGAAACCTATAGCAAGGGGAGACTAAGTCCAAAAAAGAATGGCCTTCTTTCTCCAACATTCTCTCTACCCAGTCTACAACTCCTCTGAAAAACTAAACTCTCATTTAGAGAATTCTTGTTCTTAATTATTAACGATTCTGAGAGACCCACGGGTCTTACTCTGGCTCTTATTTCACATAGCGAGAGTCTGGCAAATTCTGATTTTGTACCTAATGAGCCATCTTACACAATTTCTAAGTACAAGGCAACAGAAACACACTGGGACATTCATACCCAACCATCTCTGTAGAGCATTTATGAATAAATAAAAATGATTATTAAAAATATTCACTGTGTGAGTCTGCTGCTCATAATCCTCTCCCAACACACCCTGGTAAGAACAATTATGAAGGAATCTCCTTTATCCATAATGAACTTTTGCCTATACTTTCAGTCTGATAAAAACGTTCTAAACTTCTTTCTCCTCATTCTCTTAGGGCCACGTTAATTCACTATGTGCACTGGAAGGCATCCATTGTTAGCGAGTACGGTTATTCAGTAATAAATTGAGTGACACAGACAAAAGGAGTCATATTATACCATGACCTCACTTCTGAGGTACCTACAGCAGGCAAACACCCAGTCTGTAGTTACCAGGCATGGACACACTGGGCAGAATTTATTTAATAGACACAGAGCACACAGCACAGGATGATGAAAAAGTTCTGTAGACAGACAGTGGAGAGGACATGATGAGAATATGCCAAATGATTTGAACTGTTAGTGTAACCATGGTTACACTGGAACCTTTCTTATACACAGTTTGCCGCAATAAGAAACCAGTTTTTAGACAGTGAAAATCCTGTGGGAATACTCTGTCAACTCAAAAAGCAGTAAGGTTCTTTTCCGGAGTATTTTCTATTAATAACTTTCTATATTCATTATTATGAGAAAATTAATTAAACTTTAGCAAATATACAAAAAAGTATCAAAAGTATTTTTAAATTAAAGGAAAATACAGTATCATACAATATATTTGGATTTAGTCAGAGAAATGTCAGTTTGTTTTATTGTTTTGGTTTGGTTTTTGTTTTTGTCTACTGGTCAGTTAAAATAAGGAGAATTTAAAGACTGAGAGAATTATCCCAGTTTATTAAATGTGGGAAACGTATTGTTTCTGCTCACATTCCTACTGTGTTCCTGTACCAAAGACAAAGTGGAATAAGTTCTTTAAAATACTGTAAATTAGTCCATTTTAAGAATACAAAGTGTTCAATTTATTCCTAAATTGATAATAAAATTAATATATATGTATATATATATATATATATATATATATTTACAATAATAAAACTCAAAAAACCCTTACCATGTCCACACCAACAAAATATCCTAGACTCTCTTTTTCTGGCAAAACATCACAGAATATTACGGTTCCAGATTCTACACTTTCTCCGACCTTCAGAGATACTCTGGAGTTTATTTCCAGAGGGGGAGGTTCAGCTTGCATTGTATCCCCCGGGGCTGCAAAATCACTTTCCAATCCATTGTCATTTTCGTCTATGGGCTCCAGCTTGTCCAATGCCACAAACACGCCACAATCTTCATTACACTGAAAAAGCTGTTTCCCTTGACATACCCCATCAGTGAAACCTTGGCCACGAGGTTCGTCCTAGTTTTTAAAGTTTTTTTAAAAAGAGATATGAAAAGGTTATCCATTAAAGGGATTTCAGGAAATTACTTTGGAAAAACTCTAAATTATATCCATAATATGAAATATGACTAGCAGCTGCTGTTGGGTTTAGGGTGTTTAAAGAATAAAGAAGCTGTATCTGATGATGAAACTAACTCATAATTTCAGATCATAATTCTTTTGAGAAAGAGTGAGGATTAAATTTACAACATAGTTCTACCACGACTTTTGTCACGAAGTCATTCAACTTTAACCAAACAGCAGCATCAACTCCATTTACTGAGAACAAACTGTAACCATCTACAGCCATCCACCGTACAACTACTCTAAGTCATGTGTGTTCTAAGCACGTTACAGATGAGGAACAGGTCAGGAGAACTTGATGTAGGTTAAGTAGCTGGCAACCCTGCTAGTACATACCATAACTGGCAGTCACAGCCTAATTATTTCACTGCTTGAAAAGCCAAATCAAGAAGCAAGTAAAGCTTGACCTCTCTATACTCCTGAGAGTGTCCAAATGTGAACCAATAGTCAGTTTGGAATATAGAATTCTTAGATATGTTGCCAAGGCACGTAAGTTCCGAGGCAGTTTATACATTCTGGGGATAAGCATGAGCAAACTGAAATTGCTGCAACACACTTCAAAAATTTTACCTCTAAACTGTTATGCTTAGTAGCATACACTAAGAACTGGGAATCCTGTGGGTACTATCACAAGAGAGTTCACAATTTTTTTAAGTGTTTATAATTACAATTGGCAGTGTTAACTTTTAATATAGGTAACTTAAAAGCTTCTAAGATATGAAGTCCAGAATAATGACTTGTAAGTTTCTACCGTAAGAGATAATTTTTTAAAGTTTTCAACAATTGTCTTTATATCCTCTCAATTTATCATTAAATAAATTTGGGGGCTGAACTATAGCTCAGAGGCAGAGGGTCCTGAGGTCCATCCTAAGAACTGTACTAAAAACAAACAAACAGAAAACAAATCTTATAAAGGAGAAAATATGTGCTCATGGTCTCTCGCTCACGCGCACACTCGCTTTCTCATAAGCTCTCTCTCTCTCCTCTCTCAAATGTTTTATCAAACTTACCAGCAATTCTACTCCAAAGAAAATCCCCGAAACTGTCCTGTCCGCTAATAACGGTCCTCTGAAGCACACAACTCCTGGAAATTTCTCTTCCCCAGATCGTAGCTGTACTTTCACAGGGCTGCCCACATCTACCTGGAGGCCTTTAGTTAGTCGAATTCTGTTTCTAAATAGGCTGAGCCTCTCCTCACAGTTGGTAATTGCCAACAGTAACTCTGTACATTTCTCAGTGATGTGATTAGAGAAGGAAGGGAGTAAAACAAAAGAGACTTTGGAGCCTAAGAATGATTGTGTGTGGTTCCTGAGTCTTGGCTGTTTACCTGGCCCCGGGAGGAGTCCGGCCAAGCTGGAGTACCCGTGTAGAGGGTGCAGGAGCAAGTGTTACAGAGATCGAATGCCATGTTCAGGAAAACGGATGGTTCGGGAATATGGTAAAAGACAGGCAACCTGAGCCCTTTAGGCCAGCTTCCGTTTACGATGTAATTAGATTGTCCATGGCTGCTCACATCAGGCTCGCTCATTCATAATTCTGATCTCCATGTTCAGATCCAAAGTGTCTGGGTCAAGTGGAAATCAAACTAGTCTCTGAAAATTGAGATAGGACCTGTGTAATAGGCCAATCAATGCAATAAATTCTGCTCAAATCCAGACATCTTGGGTTTCAGAAGAACTCCTTCAAAGCTTGAGATTTCCCATTTGACCTGTCTTTACTCATTTTATCTAAAGCAAGCCAAACCAAACAAAACGAAGATACAGTCTAGTGCATAGAAGTGTTGGCATTGCCATTCTACCCTAAGCAACAAGCTTAGAGATGTGGAGTCACAGGCAAACCAGCACCCCAAGTTAAAGAAAGTGAGGAGAATGCCCAAGCTCTTATCTCTGCCAGAACCAGGACAGGGAAATTTCCCCTGCATTCCAGTATTTTACAACAGCTTGTGTAGAACTGGTACTGTTTCTTCCAGAAGTGCTGATAGAACTTATCGCTGAATCCATCTGGACCCAATGGCTCATTTGTGGTAGGCTTTAAACTAAATTTCACTTTTACAATTAGATATTAGACTCTGAGTAATCAGATAGAGACTTCCTGTGAGCTTAGATAACTCTGTGGATTAAATATTTGAGATTACCCCATTTCCTGATGCAACCAAATAAATTCTTGTTGAAGTCCTAATTACCAAGAAATGTGAGTGGACATGGACTGTCAGGCAAGGTTAAGTAAGGTCATAAGAATCGGCCTGGATGCTATAGGATTAGTGACACAAAGAGCTCACCTCCACTGTCGCCTCATGAGGAAATCCTATCTGCAACCAACGAGAAGCCACACTAGAAATCATGACTTTGGACCTGTAGCACCTATGACACTGAGAAAATGGATTCTGTAGTTGAAGTCACTCTTATGTCTCTTATGGCAACCTAGCGCAGGTAAGTTTTGCTCCAAAGAAAAGGCAGTTTTAATTATTTTGGCATGAACTGTTCATATTTCCTTATAATCCATTAGGTGACTGTCAAGATACAGTGAATCATCCTCATTCCAGATATTTCTAATTATGTCTTAAGTACCTGTTAGTCTAGCTCCAGATTTATCAGTCAGTACTGCTGATATCATTAAATAACCAACCCTTAGATTCTCCAATTTTGTTTACAATAGAGTAATTTCTGTTATTTAGAAAAATAATTTCCTTTCTGATAGTTTGAATTCACCTCTGTATCAAGGCAGAGCTTAAGTTACTGAGTTGTTTGTTTATAACATAGTAAATTGTATTTTAGCAAATGATGGCGACCCCTGGTTTTGCTTGGCTCCAACCTCTCCATCCCCACCCTGCTGGCTCCTGTAAGGCTGCGGAGCCACAACACCCACTGTGGTCAGCCCATCTCGGCTGGAGCATTAGTATCACTGACTGTTCCTCACTGTTAGAAAACCACCTGCTCAATACTTTGTCTGGTGGTGTTGTTAAAGGTAGACCTGCTTCCTTCCCTTTCATCCCAGACAGGAGTCAGACCATTGCTTTCTGGCACACGTCTTCTAAGTATATGCTCTGGGTTGAAGATGTTTTGATAAAAGTTCGGTTCCCAGGATGGTAGTGAGGAGAAACTGTGGCCTTAGGAGGTCCTTAGGTTGCCAAGGGCTCTTACAGATTATGGTAACTTTCAAACGAGGGTTGCTTGAAAGTCTGAGCTCAGCCTCACTGACTGCCTGGCATCAGTCTCCAGACGCAACGTCTTCCTCTGCACGTGCTCCTGTCATTGTCTACCTGAAGACGGTGCAGATACTGAGAACAGTGCTAATAAAGACAACTGATTGTACGCTTCAGGTACATAATACAAATTTATTAGTACAAAATAAAATATAAAAATCAACTATTTAGTTCTGGATGTTAGAAATAATATACATAATAAAGTCAATACAGTACTAATAGTAATAAGAATCCACATTTCAGATGACAGATTATGCCCATCAGGTTGACTGGTATCCTAAGAAGCACACAATTCTGCTCTTATTAGGAACATTCGGACTGTAGACAATGAAGCCATATACACGGCCATATACTTGGCATATTTTGAAACTATAACTGTTCCCATATGTAGTTTCACATAACTGAAGCCATGTGACCATCATTGTAATGACCTGGTTCCATCCTTGTACTGAACAGGACAGGCAAACATTTCCCCATACTAGTTACCAAACTGTCAGGGTGCTGAAAACAAAGGCTCCCCTCCTTTTTAGCAGGTGACACTGAAGCACATATACGAGAGGGGTTAAAAACCAAAAGGGCGATTTTATGCTATTTTCTAGGTCCACGTTTAAATTTATAGCCTGATTTTTAGACACACTATTTCTGGTCCTTAAAGAGAAACAGAAGAAATTAAAGAACTTTTAAGTGTCAGGAAATACAGCTTCGCTATTCCTTCATAATGAAATCTTTCAGTGATTTTTAGTATTATTTCCACAGTCTGTTTCCACCGGGCTAGCTCAGGAGATTCAGTGTTTGGTTGAAAAATGACTTGAGAATACAAACTTCAAGGTTAAAATTTTATCTTCCAAATGTAGAGATTTGAATAGAGCCCTTGACAAGAATTATTTAATGCAAACCTGCTAGCCAGGATGAAAAATCCTAGACGGAAAAAAGTGATGCTAAAACTGAAATGAAACCCTAGTGGTAGGCCTCTTATGATACAGGCAACTCCTTCCACAGAAAGACTGTTGCTAAAATTAGTTCCTTCTTTTGTGGTGAATTTTAACACTATTAATTCCAGTTCTGAGTCAAAGCTTTGGTGGACTGAGTTAAAGACATATACATTCTATAGGTATGAGTCAGCTATAGAATCCAATAAACAAAATAAAATAGATAAAATGTAAGAAAAAACACACTTTTCAAATTTTTCATGCAATAAGCATGCCTATCTTAAATCTGGCATTTCTCATAAATAATCTTTATTGCCCACGAAGCTTGTATTATGAGCCAAGTTCAAATGTTTTCATATAGTTGAATATTAAAGAATGTCCTGAGGATTATTCATCATTATCTGTAGAAAAAAAGAAAAAATTAATTCACTTTATTATAATTCAAGCAGTATCTTGCTTTTTAAAAAGCATTTCCTCTCTAAAGATTATTAATGCAGTCTTAAATGTAATTTTATTATAATAGTGCATATTCACTGTCTGACATCCAGGCAGTATTACAAAGAATAAAGGTAAGTAAAAACTATCAAAGACAACCAGTGTTACAAATAAGTAAGCATAAATCCTCAGATTGCCTTCTGAAGCACAAGTATCTCTAAGACAATCAGACAAGATGCAGAATTGTGACATGAGCGCCCCACATAAGACACAGACTAGACAGGAGGATGGAGAAGTGCACATGGTAAGAAGCAGCAGGACTGGAAATGCTCGCTGCAGTCTCTGTGGGGGCGCCAGGCACCACTGCGAAGCTTTCACTGTTTCTCATGGTGAAAACCTCACAGTAAAATCCACGTCAGAGTCAACGTCTGCACACTATTCCATCTTATGAGTATGGCACAATGAAGTAAACTATTCTTATGTAAAAGCACAAGAATGTCTATTCTTAAAAAAACATTGTTGAATGAGTTAATAAACACACTGATTTTGCCTAACACTGCCAAACAGCCATCCAAGGCATCATGTCAAACATTACACCCTGTGGACACCACTGTCTGCCACGCCCTCGCTGCTGACAACGTCTGTAACGCTCTCCATGATCATCAAACGCGGAAATGCTTTAAAGATTCCCCGTGTTAGTTACCGGCCGTCACTCATTGTCCCTGCTGCAATGTTCTGCATCCCTTTACACAGGATGTGCATACTGATCCAAGACAAACTGCCATTCATCTCTGAAAATCCAGTTTCGATGTCGTCTCCTTAAGGACCACTCCCACCCTGCCTCCCACCAGTACTTCATGCAACTTGAATATATCTTCATTGCTTCCAATGTCACACACCACTCTCTATTATAACTTATTCGCTTTTACAGCTATAAAGTGCTTCAGAGAGTCAGGAAAGCAATGAACACACATATGCCTACCTAGCATTAACAACGTTAACTTTTAGTCCTACTGGTTTTGATATTTAAGTAAGAGAGTATTACAGGCTGTACACTTTCCCACTTCAGTGGCCTTCTTTTCTAGGGACATTTTTCAGCACATCCAAATTAATGTATATTCTTGTTGCTTATACTTTTTCGCTGCTATTAAACATATGCAGAAGTATATAAGCTTGTTTTAGATGTTATATAAATCACACATGACTTATTTAACTTAGATTTGTGGGCATATGCATATTCATAGCTAAAGATTTGGTTCATTCATTTGAACAGCTGTATAGAATTTCATTACATAAATACAACATAACATTCCATCTAAAATGGATGAGAAGGGAAGGTAGATTGAAAGAAATTATGTGCTTAGTTGCTGATGATCAATGGGAGGACGTGGTAGTCTCTGCCAACATACCATTGGCCACACTACATTCATTCAATTCTCCTTGTGAAGGAACTCTTAGAACCAGTTCTAAATAACTTACAAAATTACTACCTCTGTTTGACCTATGACTTTTGAAACAGCTTCATATGGACTAGTTAGTGTTAATTTTACCACCAGAGATAGTTACTAAAGCTCACAAAACCTACACTGCAACAATATCAGGAGACCTTATTGGTTGAGATCGGTTTGGGGAAAGTTGACAATTTCCAGGGAAATTAAACAGAAATGAGATTAGAAGATCATTTTACAAAGTTCAAGTCTTGCTTGTGGTGTGGGTATACGCATGTGTGCAGATGCTCTATGTGGACATAAGCACAGACCAGCCGCTGATGGTGGCGTGTTTCCCTCAATCTCTTCATCTCACTTTCTTCTTTTTAATATGTCCCTTACTGGTTTCTCATCATTTAGAATGAGAATAAAAGTGTGCAGGCATCATGTATATGACACAATTCTATTATCTCCTAGATAATATCTAAAACCCAACTATTTATATATAGGACAGCTTGATTTGAGATCCATTTGCTCTAATTATTCTAAACACAGTCACCGTCTAGCACTTAATGGTCTAATGTTTAACACAGCATCTTAGCTTTTGCTTAATGTATTTTTCATGTGTTTATTCAGTGGCTACATTAGTAAGCTAAAGTGTGCTATAGGATATATAAGAAGTTTGCTAAGGTTGCTGGGGTATTCTACCTTGTCCTATGCTCTTTGCAAAGGCAGTCGCTTGACTGTGAAACTGCTTTACCTTTTCTCTCCAGGCTGGCTCTGGGTCAGGGAACTTCGTGGTCTCACAAACGTCCCCACTGCACACTACAGTAAAACTGACCACGTTTCTTGAGGGCTACACGGCTCAGCCTAGTGTTTGGTCCTTGTAGGTGACTAGGCCCATAAGACAGGCATCCTTTAGCAACCACTCAGCTGTGCTAATCCTACCTTGAGGCCCAGCTGATTGTTACAGCTCTCCACTCAAAGGGCAAAGCAAAAGAAAAGCTCTTCAGACACTTGACAAGGAACACTACAGCCTGAGCATACTGCTGCCGAATCCACTGAAAAGTCCATTGAAACAAGACTTGTGGAGAGCTTCCTGAAGGACCAGTATGAATGAGAATAGAACTGGCTAGATCTCGCCACAGATTTACTAAAATAGAATCATTCTCTAGTTTTGTGCCATTGTAGCTTACACATATGAAAAATAATCTATGGAATCCAAATGTTGCAAAATTACAAGCTATTCCTCACTTCAGTGAAGTATAGCTCAAGTGCAGGAGCTCAGTGAAATCAAGAATCTATAAATTCCAGACGCTGGCTAAAGTAGAGACCTTCATCTTAATGGTGAAGTCATCTGTTATCATTTCAGAAAATAAAATACCTATTTTATAGTAATACACCGGAAGGAAATTTCCGAAGTCTTAACAAGTTAACTCAGTTAACTAATGTTAACACTTAGCTGTACTGAGATCTACAGACCCCTGGGTTCTGTTGTGCCCTAGGGGCTCTGATTCTACTAACCAGGATTCCTGCTTCCCTGCCAAGTTTCCAGAACAAAGACCTTCTGAACATTATCCTATTTTTACCCCATCCCTTGTTTGGTGCTTGTTTATCTAATATGCTGCTTTCTCAAATATTTTTAGTACTTATTTTTATTTTGTAAAGTGGATGTATTTTTAAAAATTATCTTAATTATTGTTAGCAAGAGGCAATATAAATGTATTTTAAGAAAAATTATATTGCTAAAATTAAACAATTAAAATTTAAAATCCTCAATTTTGGTCTATGAATTAAATCTTTAAAGTAATTATATTAATTTTGACAACCATGTTAGAAATAAATTTATGTTCAGAATTTTACATTTTCTTCCTCTGCAAAAAAAATTCAATAGATTGATGAGAATTATTTTAATTTCTACAGCTATTGAATTTTTAATTAGGAAACTTAAATTTTTTTATTTAAGGGTTGGAGAGATGGTTCAGTGGGTAAGAACACTGGTTGCTACTACAGAGGCCCAGGTTCAGTTCCCAGCACTAACACGATGGCTCACAACCATCTGTAATGCCAGTTCTAGGGATCTGATATCCTCCCCTGGCTTTGGTGGGCAATGTACACAAAAGGTGCATATACATACATGCAGGAAAATGTACACATTAGTAAATGAAGCACTAAAAATTCATTCCAATGTTACTTATGAACTAAAAGACAGTCACTTAAAGACTCTAAGGCAATAGAATCTCGTGACAGGGCAGAGTAAATTTTAGAGCTACTTCACAGTATCAGACAGGGTCCAGTACAGACTGCCTCAAAGCCCATTTGAGGAGAGTGCCTTATATTACATCTGTCATCTTGTTTTTTTCTCACATTTGCTTAAAATATGAAGGCATGAGAAAAACTTTACCTTCATGATAGGCTCCATCTGCCATGACTAAATGCAGAATCTTGGCGTAGAGATGCTGATGCTCATTGCCCAAAATAGTCTCAACTATTGTTGAACAAATTTCAATATTTTCATCTTCATCCTCATGAATAGCCTATGCCAAATTACCAGATGTAAGTTAATACAGAAGCTGCTACAGAAGAGAAGCAATCAACGATAGCCTGTGAACCATAATGGTGCCTAGCACAGCAAGCTCTCCCTAATGGACAATAGTGGCACTTACATCTCGGTGGCAACCAGGAGCCCTGTAATTAGACTCAAGGCGTCTTCACCAGAAGGGGGATCATGCCTGGTACTATAAGCCTAGCCCCTCTATGCAGCTGGTGAGGTCAGTGATTTTAGAAGAAAACCCGCTACTGCTACTTTCCCAAACCAGTGTGGTTCCTAACTACATCATACCATTATACCCAACGTTAGGTGTAGATCTCTCCCTTCAACAAAGAAGCTTATCTTTACAATAGCATGAGGTCATCGCAGAAAGCTAAAACTGGTTAAGATGCAGTGAACAAATTATCATGGGCAGCCTAGCTCTACATGATACATCTGTGTATACGCACATATAATAGCAATGGTTAAAGAACAGGCTGTGCATTTGGGAGGGGTTTACACAGGACAAGTAGGAGGGAGAGAGGGAGACACGATGTAATCAAATTGACATACCTTTACTTTCTCATACACCTCAAATAACTTCTCAAAGCCCATTTCCTGCTCCAGGTGAAGTCTTAGCTCCTCTAAGTGGTTGAAGACGCTGTCATATTCACATTCACTAGCAGTCTCACCGTCACTGTTATCTACAAAAGACACTTTGTGATTAAAAGTCATTCTTACACTACCAGACTGTCATCAACGACAAGTGAATTATAGCTTCCTGTATTCTTCTACGTTCAACACAAGCAGTCTTCACTATGGCATCTGCCCATCAAAACACTTATAATGCTGTCTTACCCAAGAATGTTACTTTGAGAATTGTTTCTTTTAAAGATATAGATAGTAAATCAGATTACAAAGAAAGATTCCCAGAAACACCACTATTTAAATGTTAGTTTGGAAACAAATGGAAAAAGCGTATTTCTATGTTCTGAACTGAAACAACCAAACCTATGTATAAAGGATAAACATGGACTATAACATGAAGAGACAGGCAGAACACAGATACTAAGTTATTGTCTTTCTTACTAGACAAACAAGTCAAGAAATGGAGAGCCAAAAGCAGAGTAAAAACGCTTCACAAGTCGCTGTGCAACAGGAAGAAATGAAGAACTGCTGTGCGCTGTGTGAAACACGGGCAGTCAACACACGACAGAAGACAGGAGCACACGCCAGCTTAAGCTGGCGATGGCCATACTGCACATCAGACAAAGACCCCTTACTTAAGATGTCTGAGCACAGAGAAAGAAGCAGGCCCACAGCCAAGACCATGCACCTGAGTGCCACTCCTCATTCAGGGCACTGTCGCTGCTGGGGTTGTCGTCCTCGTCGGCGGCGTCTGTCCCTCTTGCTGTCCGCTCCACTTCGCTGCTCTTTAAGGCCGACTCGTCCTCCTCGCTGTACTCATCACCGGGCTGCTCCCTGAGCAGCTGCTCCATTGAGGCCTGAAGCTCTTGTAAATCTGTGTCAGTTTCTTCAAACACACTGGAGCGTAAAGGATTAAAGAGAATGCTGCCTAAACTTGAACGGATTTTGGAATGGTACTTCAACTCAACACATGCATGTGCCTTCTCTCCCGCTTAAAGGTAGTAACCATAGATAAAAAGAAGTCTGAATAAGCCTATACGGTGTTAACTAAGGAAATAAGGATGAATACAACTGAGAAATAGAGAACATGAGGGGTTTTCTACAATTCATAAACTAGAAGACGATTTGCTTAAATTGGTCCTGATTTGCTAAAGAGAATCATGTACCTATTAGCATTAATCACTGCCTAAACTTTGAAATGATGTTCTGTGTCTCTGTGTCCCAGCTATAATTGGACAATTTAAGAAAACAAAGATGTTTATCATTTGTTTTCTCAAAGTGAATACTCAAATATTTAAAAGAAATTTTGAAAAAACAGATAATTTTGAAAGTTCATCGCAATCTTCATATGGCTACTAGCTGTGCACTTACTATATGCAAAGATTTCCATGTGAGTGCATTTGCACTTGTAGCAATAAGAGTCAAGGTCTTGTATAGTGTCTGTATAAAGTGAATATAATAGCCAACAGAAACTTCTGTGCATATTCTTGAAAACATTTCTCAACATGTAAGTAGATTTTCCCAAGAATAAATCAACTACCATAATCCTAACAGGAGAATATTGTCTTCAAAGCATAAAATTCCTATCTTTATGAGATTTAAAATGTAGAAAAAAATAAATTCATATAGTAAGACCTTATATTTATATAGCACATTAGTTTACTAAGCAGTTTCAACCAATTTTTAAATTTTATCCAAATGAAGCTCATGGTAGAGACATGAAAAGTGTAAATCAAAGTATGACATGGCTCAAAGCCTCAGCAACGCGTAGCAGACAAATCTTGAGCTCTTGTACAGTAACTCAGAAGCATACTCAAGGCTGCTCTCTGAGGACAGAGTTCTGTGAGAGTCTGGATGTGTGAAGGCGTCTGCTGAGGGATCCTAAACACAGGTCTCATCTACTAGAAATGCAATCTAAGTTAGGGATGCTCATGATGACCTCCCCAAAAGTTTACACTCTTTCTTCTATCTCTTGTAATCTGTTGTTAGTACTTGTCTCTGTAGTTCCTGTTCGTTTACCCAGATTTTCCATCTCCATTCTTCCCTCGGTTTGTGTTTTCTTCATAGAGTACTACTCAGTGGTAAAAAACAATGACTTCTCAAATTTTGCATGCAAATGGATGGAAATAGAAAATACTACCCTGAGTGAGGTAACCCAGAACCAAAAAGATGAACATGGGATGTACTCACTCATAATTGGTTTCTAGCCTTAAATAAAGGTCAGTGAGTCTATAATTGGATATCCTAAAGAAGCTAAAGAAGAAGGTGAACCCAAAGAAAAACATATAGCTATCCTCCTGGGTAGGGGAAGTAGACAAGATTGCCAGGCAAAAAATCAGCATCTTAAGGGTGGGGGGGAGGGGGGTAAGGGGAGATGGGGAGAGAAAAGTGAGAAGGGTAGGATGGGGAGAACTTGGGGCAATGGAATGATTGGGATAAAGGAAGGTTGGATAGGGGAGCAGGGAAGCACATATCTTAATTAAGGGAGCCATCTTAGGGTTGGGAAGAGACTTGGACCTAGAGGGGCTTCCAGGTGCCCAAGGCGAGGTCCCCAGTTAGTTCCTGGGGCAGCTGAAGATAGGGAACCTGAAATGATCCTATCCTATAGCCATACTGATGAATATTTTGCATATCACCATAGAACCTTCATCTGGCGATGGATGGAGATAGAGACAGAGACCCACACTGGAGTCCTGGACTGAGCTCCCAAAGTCCCAATGAGGAACAGAAGGAGGGAGAAGATGAGCAAGGAAGTCAGGACCAAGAGGGGTGCACCCGCCCACGGAGACAGTGGGGCTGATCTATTGGGAGCTCACCAAGGCCAGCTGGACTGAGACTGAAAAAGCAGGGGATAAAACCGGACTCTCTGAATATGGTGGACAATGAGGGCTGATGAGAAGCCAAGGACAATGGCACTGGGTTTTGATCCTACTTCATGTTCTGGCTGTGTGGGAGCCTAGCCAGTTTGGATGTTCACCTTCCTAGACCAGGATGGAGGGGGGAGGACCTTGGACTTCCCACAGGGCAGGGAACCCTGACTGCTCTTCAGACTTGAGAGGGAGGGGGAGAGGAGTGGGGGGAGAGGGAGAGGAGTGGGAGGATGGGGAGAGGAGTGGGGGGGGGGGGGGAGGCTGGGAGGAGGCGGAAATTGTTTTTTTCTCAATAAAACAAAAAGAAAGTTAAAAAAAAAGAAATACATATACATAGAAAAAAAAAAGTTTACACTCAACTCCCAAACAAACACTAGGTACGGACTTGAAGACATTTTACATTACTGGAAAGAGAAAACAATCATTTTCACAGAAGTACCTTTATTTGGTTCTTAGTACACTGACTAGCCATTGGACTTTGTGGACCTGACTACTGACTATCGACCCCACCTGTGAGCATGAGTAAATACTGGCCACGGCATGTTGGAGTCAGTGAGTGTGATTGGCCTGACTGTCACCCTAAAGAAAACCTGAGAAGATTTCATATTTTATGAAATCAGCATTCAAAAACCTGTGTCAGATAATCTGAAATCTGGTCCCAAATTTAGTTTTTAGTTTGCTTTCCCATTATAAAATCTTGATAAATACAAGAACCAAAATCAGTTTTCAATGACAAACAACTAGTAAATCTGGAATAGTACTTTAGGAAGAATTCGTTTACAGCTGGCTCAGTTAAAAACTGTTCATTTTAGTTCTATTTGGGAAAAACCCTCCACAAAATCCATTACCTAGCAATTTGCAACCACCCAGGTGCTAAACATTATGTCCGCCAGTGAGCACACTGAAGCATGACGAAAGGGTCCCTCCCAAGCACTCACAGGTCTCTATGAGGACTGATGAGAACGGACAGCTTGTTAGGAACTTGCAAAGTACCAATGCCAGGTGCAGCGATCCTGCCTCAAACTGGGCTTTGCCCGAGCTAAGCTCCTCTACCCCAGAGCTACAGCCCTGCATCCTCAGCACTAGACCCTACACGACACTTTTCCTAGCACTTCATGACAGGATACTTAGCTTTTAGCTCCTCCACGTTAGTGATACTTGCCTGACGTGCTTGGAAGGCTAAAACTGAAGAGGTCAAGAATGATTTTTATCTGAGGCTTGGCCAACATTTCCCTTTACTTTCAGAAATATCGTTACACTTCCTGAGTTCTATAATCCACATGAATCACAAGATAGGAATTTTGTGAAAACAATGAAGTTACACACAACATACACACTCTCTCTCTCATGGTTACCCTGCCCCCCACTCCCACATATATCACACAAATAAAATAACTACTCTACCTTACCACTGACACAGCCTAAAATGAAACATGTCCAAGGCAGATATGAAACTTTCAGGCATTTTCCTGAGAAAATGTGGAGCATTTAATACTTCCCAACTTCCCACTTCATTCCTAGCATAATGGAGACGTCGTCATTACCCTGTGAAAATTAATTTAATCACTATTTAGTAATCTCTTACTATAGTCGCATCAGTGTACTAGATGGACGTCAATGGGGAAAAAAGACAGTGAACACAAATATAAATGTTTCATATGCATCAGATGAGGTAGTAATCATTTAGAAGCAGATATCCAGAATCAAGAGGCCGACTGTATTTGACCAAGTTGTAAGAACTTGAAGGGTGATGAGAAGCCAGCTGTAGGCCATGCTCTCTGGACTCTTCAAAGGCTCAGACATCACAGCAGCAATCGCATTTGTTAATGGCTTTGTACTCACGTGTCTTCGGAATCTTTACTGTGCTCATCTTCCAGCTCCTCTATCTCCAGACTGTCCTGATGAACATCTCCTACAGTGGGAACGTCCATCAGGGTTCTGAACAGCTTGGAAAGATCAGGGAGTGAGCACGTCCTCAGCATCTACAAAGAGGGTGACAGATTGCTTATTAGGAGGAAGAGAATTAAAAGCAGAAGGACAAAAATCAGAGATAATACAATATTTAAATCATGTATTTAGATTTAAAGGATTCAAAGGTGACTTGCCTGAGGTTAGAAACTAATTTTCTTAAAATATGGCTCATATAAGTAACACTAAATGAACTCAAATATACATATGTATCTGTGTGTGCCAATAATAATAATAATAATAAAGAGATCATGAGTTTGGGAGGATGTGGGAGTACACGGAAGGAGCTGGAGAGGGAAGGAGGGATGGCAATGATGCAATTTCATAAGAAATTATCAAAAAATTTTAGAATAAAAATTCAGCTTTAGATTATTTTTACAAAGAAAACTAAACTTGTAAGTAATGACTGGGCTTTAGCACAGAAATTGTGCCGGTCACCCTTTAAAGAGTGGGAGTGGTTTCTGCAGAGACACACATGGCCTGGAAAAGTAAGTCTGCTGGGAATCAGGCGGTGTGAGACGTGCCCACTTGTTCTCTCTCACCCATCCTGTAGTTCGCCCACCTTACCGGGTCAACTCTCCCTGTGCAGACTTGCTGAAAGCAGAAGAGAATTGTCTGGACTGTGCTGAGCCACTATCATGTACAATCGGATACAATTGTACAAGTGGTGTACAATGCGCACCACTTGCTCCTAGGAGCTGCTGCTAGCTATGTGGTTTGTTAAACCAGGGACCTTCCATCAGTGTAAAGACAACCCTGACTGCATCCCCCAGAACAGGGCTGAGTGGGGTCAAAGAGACGGCTGTAAGGACAAGCTCTGAACCATTTATAACAACACTGAGAAGGAACTCAGCCAACTGTGCTATGAAAAATCACATACAGTGTAGGTGTTGACATTTCGATCAGTGTTGGACAAGAGCAGGAATACCAGGAAGTCTCTACTAGCCAGCCTTTCAACAATTAGAATGTGACAGTCAGGACACGAGACAAGTAACTGTAAACACAAGTTCCTAGAGGAATCTGATAGTGGAATTTGAGTACCAGGCCCTGAAAATAACGAGGTGTTAGAGGGAAGGCTTTGAAGAAAACGCAGTGCTTAACGTATTATTGGAAATTTGCATATCTGGTCAATCTTATTAGTGCAAACTTTTCAGAATAACAAAGGATATGTTCCTATTATTTGGACATAGTTCATATATTAGAGCAATTAAGGGAAATGGTTATCAGTTACAAACCGGTGAAACTAGCAAAAATGGTTAACAACAACAACAAAAACAACAGAACAAATCCCACTTGCTACAGCACTGAGTGACAGCAGCGGGGCTGCTGAGGCGTCTCTCCCAGTGCCTCCCACTGCCACCAGTGCTGAGGCTGCTGCAGCTGCACCCACATGCAGTTATATAATAAGCCAGAAGATATAAAGTAGGCATCTTGCAATAATCTACTCAGGTTGATTGCTAATCAACAAAAAGGAACAGAATAAATTAATTATATACTTATACTTGAGAATGCCATACATATATTTAAGCTGAGAAAACTTTAGCTTATCCAAAGAAATACATCTCAATTTTAGTTTACACCTTTCAGTAGTTAAAATACCTCCCAATACTTAGTCCAGGATGTAAACCTTCTGCTTCTGTTGGCCAAATTCTACAGTTCCGTGTATGTGCCACTACGCATATTAATATAACTTTATATCCTATCATGAAATAATTCCATCAGGACAGTATTTCAAGGGGCCATGTAATTTGACACCTTAGCTCTTCTCAAGGATAATACTCATTTCCTGGTGTATTTGTAGGACACACCTTTGTGTCGACAGAACTCCTTGTAGGCCTCCTTCACAGACTGCATGCATCTGTGTAGATGCTGTCCGGGCTGGGCTGAAGTTAACAGTCTTCCTGCCTTGCCCTCTGCAGCACGTGGGATTGCAGTTACGTGCTGCCACTGCAGTCTGGCTTTAGGCTTTAAACGGATCCTCATCTTTCTCCGCAGGAAAAACATTATATCAGAACATTTCTGTTCTCATCTGCTGGTGCTAAGGCCGTGAGCACATTAAACCCAGATTAAACCCCTGAGGTATAGTCCTAGATCCCTTCGTTTTTCTGTTTTGATTCTCTTGGCTTTTTTATGTTGCTTACAGTATATTCTATTGTCTTAGCTCCAATGGAAAGAAATCCTAAACAGACCAGGTGATTCAAAGCACTGCTTGAGCGCTTACTTCAGGTATGGATTTCCCCTCAACTCTTCATACCAGAGTGCATTTGGCACTGTTATAAATTTAAACAAGAGCAAGGCTTTAGGGAAGCTTACATTTCAAACGCTATGTTTTCTTCACTTTTAGTATTAATTAGCTTTTCCCCCCTAGAAATAAGGGAATCACATAAAGCAGTGAATGAATTAAGTGTCAGTGTTACTACTGACTGCACATCAAATTCTACATCAAAGAATTCTTTTAATCCTTTTAAGTTTTAATATAAACTATGAGTTAGTAATCCTCTAGCTATACTATATAGTAGTTTGCTATGGGGGCATTTTGTTCAGCCTCTGATTACTACCATAAATACTCAACATTGTTCCCTCAGGAACCTTTATTTTTTATAAATAACTGCTGACTTTATTAAAAGAGATGTTTATTATTTAAAAATGGATTTCAACGTAAAAGATTGACATGTACTCAGGAAAAAGCAGGTCTAATTTAGAGTGTCTTGAAGCTGGAGCTCAAACGGATGAAGCTCATGCTGATTCGAGGGCTGCTCACTGCGGTAGAACCAGACACTTCTAGCTGTACCAGAAAGAGAACCGATGCTGTGGGTGTCATCTGGCTGACTCTTGTGCCTTCTCTCTCTCCCCCAGTCTCTCTCTTGCAATCTTAAGGCTGAGAATTTGAAAAGGAGTTAAGACATAGTTGCCTACTGCACTCCTTTTGTTCTCATGGAATGAATTAACCCTGAAAACATTAGTAATTTAGGGAGGAAATACACCAATAATTTTCCTTAACAGTCATTACAAATACAAAGTTTAAGTTTTTCTCTCTACAAGTTCTTGTAGGCATTGCTGCAATATGAAAGCAGGATTCTTGGGTGAAAACCTCTGGGGAATAGCTCTGGTACCTAATGGCTACAGGAGTTCACTATATGACTGTGGACAAGTTGTCTTGTGTATGGGTAACAACAGGATTATGAGCATGAGATTGTTATGCTACCGTTGCTGAAACAACATGGAGGAGACTGCACACATGGTTGGCAAAGTTGATTATCCTATATGGATAATTAGTATTATACATTTATTAGCCATCTTCATAAAATCAAAGTAGGCTGAATTACTCAAGAGATAATGGAAACAGGGGCTGTTTTCTAATCCTAAATATGCATTTGCTTGAATTTTAGTGAGTTAGACTGTTCTAGTAACAACAGAAAATTAAGAATACTCCATATTACTCCAAAAATATGATCTTTCCCCCCACAAACTAGGCATGGGCCAGATCATAACTGGTACTTCATTCTGTCAGAGAGTAAAGAACAAAACTGTACTAGCTGCCCTGTCATAGTCTAACTGGATGCTGCCCACTGAAGCTCTGTAGTTGTCTCTCTGTTTGCAATTGTGTGTGACAAGGCATTCATAATAACAGTTTATCATAAAGGCATCGAGACTCATACCTGACGCTCTCTGGAAGCACTGCTACTATTTCGAATAGCAAAGGAGGAGACATAAAGTGATTCAAACAGCCCAGGAAACGGCCAGGCCAACTGTGCATGCCAAAAGTATATCTTTCTCAACTCTGTCCAGACACATGGGTATTCTGTACCTCAAATACTCCATATTGAAGAATTTTTTAGAATGAATACTCTACCGGTAGAACACAAAATTCTATAAAGAAGTTTGACTAGAAATTCCTCCACCTTCAACAAAGTGACTAGTTACTTGTCCAGGCTAGAGTCTTGGTGAAATTAGTTCATCTCTATTAAAGTATTAACCTTATCATGTCTTTACTTGCTATCTAAGTCAACCACCCACATATCTATGCCCTTGCAGGACACCACAAGCGTAACCACTGTTGTGAGCCACACTGTAAAATGGGCCTGTTAGAAAAGCAAGGGCTTTGTTCCTCTGATAATCCAGCAAGATCCTGAGGAAAGTGTAACTTTATTTAGACTTTCTGAAATTTACTGTTGAGACTATCCATTTACTGTTATACCCACATTTTAAAAACCAACCCACTGAACTGAATTCCCTTAGGAAATGTGCTTCTCTGTTTGCAGAAGAAACAGACGTGAAGCCATCACTTACTCCTAAATCTAAAGGAGGCAGCAGCTGTGCTGACGCACACCTGTCCTCGGCAAGCACAGACAGACAAGTAGAGAGCTTGCAGCCAGCCTGGGTGGAAAATGAGTCCCGTACAAAGAAAACCTCCAGAAATCTTTCCAGAGCCAAAACCAGGAAAAGCTTCCCCTAAACAACTCATATTTCCTAGCCTCAGAAATGCAGCACAGTTTATAACTCTCATTTCACTTTGACTATGACATAGATAAATCTTTTACTTAACGTTAGCGACTACTATAGCAGTTGCTAATGGCTCGCTGATGGATAATACACAGTCTTAACTACAATTCATGTACTTGGGTATAGTCTTCAACTTGTCTGGACCACTGTATAAGGAAATAGTGTGAAAGGCAGAATAGACTTGTGCTTGCTTCAGCCATCACTTACATCCCCACTGATGGACAATGGCCATCAAAGTATTACTCTCCTTACCTGACCTGTCTTACAGTGATCAACTAAAACACTAATTACTATCCGTGTGTGTGCATAACTGTACAATTCAGTTAACTAATACTACATTTGGGCTTTGCAAAACGACCTGTTTAAAGTACATTCGATGTATGCCTTAGTATTTCCTGACTCTTGGGCTTCTGAAGATATGTCTATTAAGCTGTGCGGCAGAGGATAGAAGACGAGCAAGGAGACAGGAATAATCTGAGCCGACAAACACTTTGATCTCTTCAGAAAGTGTGTTTCTTGTTTGAAAAAATACATATACAATCTCCCCCCTCCCGTCCTCCCCCACAAAGCTCTGACTAAGCCACACATTTGAAAACTATTGATTAGGAACAAAACTGACTGGTAAACTACTTTATTCACACTTTGAGATTTTAACAAAGTTTTGGTTTTTGCTTTTGTAAATGTGTGTGAGTGCTTGCCTGCATGTAAATGTGTGTGAGTGCTTGCCTGCATGTAAATGTGTGTGAGTGCTTGCCTGCATGTAAATGTGTGTGAGTGCTTGCCTGCATGTAAATGTGTGTGAGTGCTTGCCTGCATGCCAGTCTGTGTGTCACATGTGTACAGTAACTGCGAAGGCCAGAGGGGACCCCTCGATTCCCTGGGACTGCGGTTACACAGAGTGAGCCACCATGTCTGTGGAGACCCCTCGATTCCCCGGGACTGCGGTTACACAGAGTGAGCCACCATGTCTGTGGAGACCCCTCGATTCCCTGGGACTGCGGTTACACAGAGTGAGCCATCATGTCTGTGGAGACCCCTCGATTCCCTGGGACTGCGGTTACACACAGTGAGCCATCATGTATGTGGGTTCTGGAAATCAAGCTGAGAAGAGCAGCTAGAGTTCTTAACTGGCGAGTCTGCTCCAGCCTCAGCTCCTTCACAGATCCCAGTACCTCAAGCATACTGTGCTGCTCCATGCCAACTTGGTTTGCTTTAAATGCTCTTGAAGGTCCAGACCTTTCAAACTTCTGCACCAAACCTTCCTTTCTTTTTTTTTTTAAATTTATGTATTTATTAAAGATTTCTGTCTCTTCCCCCCCACCGCCTCCCATTTCCCTCCCCCTTCCCCAATTAAGTCCCCCCCCCAGCCCGAAAAGCAATCAGGGTTCCCTGTCCTGTGGGAAGTCCAAGGAACCCCCACCTCCATCTAGGTCTAGTAAGTTGAGCATCCAAACTGCCTAGGCTCCCACAAAGCCAGTGCATGCAGTAGGATCAGAAACCCATTGCCATTGTTCTTGAGTTCTCAGTAGTCCTCATTGTCCGCTATGTTCAGTGAGTTCGGTTTTATCCCAGGCTTTTCCAGACCCAGGCCAGCTGGCCTTGGTGAGTTCCCGATAGAATATCCCCATTGTCTCAGTGTGTGGGTGCACCCCTTGCGGTCCTGAGTTCCTTGCTCATGCTCTCTCTCCTTCTGCTCCTGATTTGGACCTTGAGATTTCAGTCCGGTGTTCCAATGTGGGTCTCTGTCTCCTTTCATCACCTTCCTTTCTTAACCCTAATGCAGACGTAAGCATTTCTTCTTTGCTGGCACACTATCCATTTTCATTTCTCCACTATAGGAACTGTCACAACTGTTTTCCACCTACTCACTCCCTCTCTTGGTTACAAACATCACATCATTATTATAAACATCACACCTAGCGTACAGTACAGCTTGATGTGCATCTACTGAATGGATGCTAATGATTTACTTAACTCAGTTTACAAACATCGTATCATTACTATAAACAGAGCACCTAGCATACACTACCACTTGATAAGCATCGACTGAATTGATGCTAATGATTCACTTATCCCAGTTAAGGACCATGAAAGACACAGATGTGCCAAACAACATTTGCAATGACATTCTTAAGACGAATACATAGTTTTCTGGAGAGTTTCTCACGCTGTGCACAAAGCAAGGCGAGGCCACAAAGGAATATTAGCATAAACTGAAGACAAATCTTTTTGTGCTAATAGATCTTGCATTTAGTAACTATCATAGGTGAATAAATTCCTGATGTGAATATTTCCAGTATACACAATGCCTTTTAGGAACTTTTTTATATGTACTGGATATTGAAAGATGAAGCACAATCAAGAATGTACTTCAGTTTCTTTTTTTCAGTTTATTTGTTAACTAGTTTTATTTTCTTAAATTGATTTTATTGATACATTAAAACATAAAAATTGTACATATTAACAGGGTACCATGTAATTTTGACTGTACATCCTGTGTAATGTTTAATCATGTTAAATACAACCTGCTTACCCCTCATTACAGTAGAAATGCCTTCCTCAGAGCTTTAAAAAATGTATATTATTATCTATAGGAATGTACTTTGAGGTCAATGAAATAAACAAAGCTTACAGTGCACAATTACTGTCTTAGAGACTCCTGCAACTGCTAAGAGTTCCTGTAATTCTCATCCTCCTTGGTGATGGCATCTAACACTTACTGAGTACACAGCTAGAAAAACAAGCAGAACATAAGTGCTTCACTTACTTGGTCTCACTCTTTTAGTATTCTATGGGCAACAAACCATTATTACCCCTACTTTACATATGAGAAACTAAGGCACTTAAACAACTAAAAGACTTTAGCTAGAATATGAACCAGCAGTCTCACTCATCACTATTTTAATTATGTTCATGTATGTATATATTTAAATTTTTAAATTATATGTTTGTATGTGGGTAGGTACACATTTGTGTGCCATGGTGCACTACTGGAAGCAACAGGATAACTTTCAGGAGTTGTTGGTTTTTTTATTTTTTTAACCATGTGGGTCCTGGGTACTGAACTTGGGTTGTCTGGCTTGGAGGTAATTACATATACTCATTGAATCATTTCATTGGCTCATATGTACATTTTTTAAAGGGAGGGATTATTTATCTTGACGCATAGTTTCAGTCTGCTATGGCAGGGAGGGCCATATGTCTGCTATTCATCCATTTAGTTACCAAATATTTATCTATCATTCATTATATTCTAAGGCATGGGCTATAACTATGAATATGTGTGTGTATGTGTGTGTTGGTGTGTGTAAAATTTGTAAGTAAGGTTCTTAGCCTGAAGGAGATAATATTCTAGCGGAAGATAAACAAAAAATAAGATGAATTCTATGAATTATAAAATAAATAAAAAGGTAACTTTGGATGGAAATTACTGTGCTCAAGGCTTGTGAAGATAACATTTGAGAAATGATACCTGAAAGTAAAAAATGAGTTAGAATTCATTGGGCTTTGGTGGTACATGCCTTTAATCCCAGCACTCGGGAGGCAAAGGCAGGCAGATCTCTGTGAGTTCGAGGCCAGCCTGGTCTACAAGAGCTGGTTCCAGGACAGCCTCCAAAGCTACAGAGAAACACTGTAAAAATGCATTAGAATTGAAAAGAACAAAGAGAAGCTCAGTCTGGGTCAAGGCAAAGTCTCTAACATAGGAAGGGTTTGACTATCAAGGGGAAAGAGGATGAGAGCAACTGGGAGGTGAGTCAGAGAGGTGGTTAATGTCTTGTCAAATTTTACAGACCATGGTGAAGAAGGAATGCAATTTAACAGCAGCAGAAAATCTCAGGTCTTAAGCATAGTACTGGTGTGATATAATAGCTAATATTAAAAATGCTTCAGGTTTGAATTGGGGCAAAGAAACAGAATGAGGAAGATTAGTTAAAAACCAACTGGATGACATGACTAGTGGGTGGACTAAATATGCAGGTGACAGCAGAAAGATTTGATTAATAAAATGTGTCCCCACTTTAATTAAGGTCAGAGAGTATTTGTGGGGCAGTGCCAGCAGAAAGGCTCAAGATATGGCCTTGACAAACTAACATTTATCTACTGAGGACTCCTGTTCTTGTTGTGAAAGACTATCAAGGGCTAGACTTAGCCTCCCACAAAACAATTAGAAAACTGGATAAAACAGATAAAACAACGTAGACACTAAACAACATGCAACTAAGAGAGTGATTCTGGGGTGACAGAAACAAATGAGGTGTATCCAGCCATTAAACTGGTCTTCTGTCTGAAAGGACATACCTGAAGTCTGTGTGAACTTCCTAGACTAACAAAATGAAGATTGAGTTCCGCTAGGCAAAAAGGATGCAAAACCTGCAAGATCTTACATGTACGTGTAGAGTGAGACTCTCCACTTGAGATGATACCTAACATTAAAAACGGCTCTGGTTTGAATTGGGGCAAAAGGTTACAGATGGAAATGGAGTGAGGAAGACTGGTTACGAAGGCTGAAGAATTCTCAAGGCTCATGCAGGTAGAGAAGACAACTGAACTTTGACCAGATGAGGAGTGTCTTCAATGAGAATCTGGGCATGCTGTGGAGGCCGCAGAAGGTCAGAGGTAACAAGCTGAACTAGCTCTATGGTAAATAATTTTATATCTGCTCCAGTAAAGCTGAAAAAGCTTGAAAATATAAAATGGACTGAGAGGTAAATGGACTCTCTGAAAAAGCCCAACACATGTTAAAAGTATGACAACAGACCCCAGATACTCGCCATGTGATATTTATGATGCCCAGCTTTAAACAATTACAGAACATATGAGGAGCAAGATGAAAAGACCCTAAACTAGTAGGAAAACCAGTAGATAAAAACAGAAACTTGTATGCTAAAGCAATACTTAAATGACTTTTTTTATTGAATGAGAATAACTTATTACTATAGAAAGGAAGACAGGCAAATTTGAACACATGACAAAATCTACTCCATGGAAAACCAAAATGAAAGAAGGTTCAGTAACTTATGACATTGTATCAAGTAGTCTAATATGTATGTAATTGGACTCAGGAAGACAGTAGAAAAGGCACAAAACTAATAGCCAAAGGTTTAAAGACTTGATGACAACTATACAATCAAAAGACTCTGATGGGAGATTCCCCTCTGTATGCTATGAATATACTTTATTATCATTGGCTAATAAAGAAGCTACTTTGGCCTATGGCAGGGCAGAATACAGCAAGGTGGGAATTCCAAGTAGAAATAGAGGAGGAAAGAAGACAAAGGCATGTAGTTGCCGAAGGAGAGAGATGCTGAAACCTTATCAGTAAGCCACAGCCTTGTGGAAATACACAAATTAATAGAAAAAGGTAATTTAAGATGTAAGAGCTAGCTAGGAATATGCCTAAGCTAGTGGACAAACAGTGCTGTAATTAATATAGTTTCTGTGTGATTATTTGGGTCAGAGAAGTCAGGAAATGAATAAGCAGTTTCCAAGAAGGATATACATACACCTGTACTCTAAAGTAGTTGAATACTAAAAGGAACACTAAACACAAGGGAATGAGGGTTACTCCTTGACAAACTTGTCAAAAACAAGTGTAACCTTGAAGACCATAACCCTATATCTAGAAGATATATTCTTTAAAACTGAGTATGGAAAAAAGAAAAAAAGCTATCAACAGCCTAGACAAGAAATGTTATTTCTCAAAGTTAATGTTGCTTCTCAAAGTGGAAGAAAAAAGTACACAGAGGTAGGCAGAAAGATGGAAGCAGCAGTAGTAACACTGTGAGGTTCTCAATTACACACCAAGTTGTACAATATTACTGGAAGAGAATTTATGAGAAGCTAAAGATTTATTTTGAAAGCAGAATGATCATTTAATTTTTTAAAAGAAGTATATGAGGAAGCTACTAGTAGAAAGAGTAGATGAAATCCTAAAAACACTGAATCCCAAATAAAGGAAAAATAATAAAAGCTCTGCTATTTTGTTTCTGTTTTGAACAAAAGAAGTAGACAAGTAGAATCACAGGTGCAAATCCAGTCACATTGATGACATCATATGGATGCTTATGTTAAAGAGATTTCATACTGGTTACAAAGTAAGACTTTGGCAGGGTAGATGGCTCAGTTGGTCCAGTGCTTGCTGTTCAAGTGTAAAAAAATCTGAGTTTGGATTTCCAGAACCCAGGTTAGGCCAATATGGTTGTACTATTTACAGCCCCTGTGGGAGGGAATAGGAGACTTCCTGGGAGCTTCTGGGCCAGCCAGCTTGGCCTACTATAGTAGCCAACAAGACACTTGTCTCAAGGTGGACAAGACACTTGTCTCAAGGTCCTTTGGCCTCCACATGTGTATTCTCACAAATATGCAGACACACACATATGCACAAAGATTTTTTTTAAAAAAAGCAAAACTGGCCTCTTACTAGCAGAAAACTACTTTAGATATAAAATAAAAGTAGACAAGGGATGTAAACATTTCTATTCAGTACAAAGGGTAAACTAAGAAAGAGGGAATGACTGTATGAAAGCCAGACACTGTAGACTTCAGATCAGGTGATGACTAGAAATAACAAGATTCACTTCATACAAATAAAGGTGTGGGTTCAAGAAGCCATAAGAATTCTTAATTTAATTGTAACTGAATGGCAATTTCACCGATCTTTCTGAGTACTTAATACAAAAAAAAAAACTGGCAAAGCTTTTAAGTCTTATAGATCACTATCAAAGGACATGTCAAAATAATATCATATCAATTCATCCAGAAGACAATACTACATTTTTATTCACTAGCAGAACTCTACAATGCATAGAATACAAAGCTGACACAATTAAGAAATAGTACAAGTATAGATAAATATTTCAACTTTCATTTAGCAATTGACAGCTCAAGTATACAAAAAATCAGCAAAGATATAGGAGCCTTAAACAACACTATCAACTTATTTGATTTAACTGATATAGAACATTTTATTTGACAGCTGAAAAATAAACTTAGGGGGAAAAAAGGATTTGTAGCATAGGAGCTATAACCAAAGGAGACCGCAGAGTCAACAGCAGTTCAGAGACGAACTTGGAGAGCACGGCGTCCAGTACAGCGCAGTAACAATGCTGCTGAGAAGTAGCAGCATCAAGAAAGGAGAGAACGGGTTCAGGAATGGCAGTGTACTACCAACTGCTGACCTCGACAAGAGCAGGTTAGTCGAAAGCCGTGCAGAATGTACTTGGGAGTGAATGACTGTGTAGAGACTACAGCATATTTAAGATGTGTAGACATGAATAGCAGAGAAACAGATGGTGGGTGAGTAAACAAGACATGTGGTCAAGCCAGGCTTGCATTTTACGATGAGATTTCTTAGGACACTGAAGAAATGATCCACTATAGAAAAGATGGGCCGGAGCAGAAAAGCAATGGAGCAAAGCCCCTGAGAAGGCAAGTGGGTGAGAGAAGACTTTGTGAGAAAAAGGACACAAGTAATTTAACTTAATACAAAAAGACCTGATTGAGCAGTGAAAATCGTTGTAAGAAGTTAGGTCACACTATTTTAGTTTAATGGATTACTTATAATTTTTACTTTAATGGTTCAGTTATGAAGTTTTGACTACCATTATCAATCTTACTGTTCACTACACTGGCCCAGTGACGGCTTTCCTGATCTCAGAATGGGCGTGAAAACTTTTGTTCTAGTCTGAAACGGCCATGGATTGCTAGGTTTCTTCTGTTTTCCTTCTTGCCTCTTCTCTCACAGAAATCTACACGATATCTGCATTATGGCTAAAATCTTCCAGAGTAAGCAGTTCAAATAGAAGTTTTTAAGCTCAATTAAAATTTTAAGAGGACACCAATATTCAAAAGCATCAAATAATGTGAATATTAACCTAGTAAATAGCAATAAATTCAAAAGCTCGGGCTAATGACAGCTATACAGAAAGCACATGGGGAGCTGGCGAATGGTTCCGATTAAAGTGCTTGCCAAACAAACATGAGGACTTGAGTTTGATTCCAGCACCCATGTAAAACGCTTACCATGTGATGTGTGCTTGTAATCTCAGTGCTGAGAGGCAGAGACAGGGATTCCTGGGCGTGGTGGTGAGCCAGCCTATCCTAACTGGGAAGCTCCAGGCCAATGAGAGGCGCTATCTCAAAAACCAAAGTGCACAATGTCTAAGGAACAATGCCTGAGTTTGACTACTGGCGTCTACAGACACACGTGCACAATTACATATAGTAATATGATAGCGCTTATGTCTGATAACCTTTGGGTTTAATGCTGAAGACTATAAAACTGTTCTGGTAGTTTACATCTTCTAATGTCTGCTATTTAGAGTAAGCAACAGAATTTAACATTGCTAGGTTTAAGAGAAACATAATTAAATACTTTACCAATAAAAAGGACACTCAACTAGATTGAAAAACAAAATGATGTTATTTTGAAACACAGTTAAAGATTAAAGAATTCTGGCAATTTAATTATATATAGGAGCAAATAGACAAAACAGTCAATTTCAGATATGAAAATATGAATTTAAGCAAACACTTAATTTTTCATTAAAGAGATACTTTTAAGTAAATTATAATGGTGCTTTTTAGCATATGGAGAAATGGATATACTTCATTCATTTTTGAGGAATTTTATTAGCACAAAACCTATTCTGTGTGTGTGTGTGTAGACAGGAGGCCTACATTTCTCTCTACCTTATTTTTTGAGTCATGATCTCACCAAACATGGAGCTCACCAATTTGATTAGGTTGGCTCAACAGCAACGCCAGCGATCCTCCTGCACTAGGATTTCAGCTGGGTACTACCCTGCCCGGCTCTACGTGGGTGCTGGACGTTCAAACTCAGGTGTTGAAGCTTACACTTTACTAACTGAGCAATTTCTCTAGCCACAAAACTATTTCTTAAATAGAAATAATTCAGCCATTATAAATTTTGGATTTTACTTGTAGAAATTTATTTTATGAAAATAATTATAGGATTAATAGAGACAGAGGTCCAATGATAGAAATGTACTGCTAAGAATGTGTTACAAGTAATCTAACAGAATTCCCAACACCAGGTCAGGATTCTCCAAGAGACTGACTCCTAAAACATTATAGCCCTTGACTGTCCTCCCAGTCCCAAGGTGGAGTGTCCCTATTGCTAAAGCACGGCCCAGATGCCTCTCAGCTGGAACTGACCTGAAGAACTGCTCTGATGACTAGCTTTCATAGAACCAGAACGTTTCATGCAAGCATCCAAAAATAGGGGAAAAACAACAGTTATACCCAGCTATGATGCCTACGAACCACAACAATGACCAGCACGGCACGGTAACTTTAAGGGTGCAGTAGTGGCACACACACCTTGACGATAACCAGCAACTCGCTAATCAGACTTAAGACCCACTCAACAAGAGGAAAATCACACCTGGCACTGGAAACCTAGCCAATTAACCATGGCTAGTGAAGTCATAGATCTTGGAGAAGAACCTACATCCTCCACTTTACTAAACCAGGATAACCCTTAAGTATATTCTATATGTTTATCTTTATACTCTAAGAGTGTAAGTGCAGTCCTTACTTTTTACCAAGAAAGCTTCTCTTTGCAATAGAATGAGACCAACACAGAAAACAACAAGCAAAAGTGCAGAGTTATGGAGTCCTGCCCCAATGGATACACCTACCAAACAACCCTCAGCTAATGCTCAGAGAAGGAGCAGGAAGGTGTACGAGCCAGAGGATCAGGGAGTTTGCTATAAGATAGCATCTCTTAGTAAGAATGTCAGGAGCTACACCCATGCGTTAGCAGTGAGACTGCTAAAGCATGAGCTGAATAAGAACAACAATAACAGCGATGCCAAAGCAGAAGGGAAGGCGGGCCTCAGTCTTACACAAAAAACTACAGGCAACTAGGGAATACTGAGAGTGAGACAAGCAGTCTTCACCAGGGAGCAGCACATCAACTGGTGATTCAATACCATGAGGTTTGCCCTGAAACAACATACAAGTAGCAGACAAGACTGGGCAGGCTATGTTAAGGAATATATATATATATATATATGTGCATGCTAACAACAATTAATGGAAAAAGAGACTTTAAGTTATACTTATTTTTAATAATACCAAAACAATCAAAACAATATCTGTAGTATTGCAATATACACAATAAAAAGAGCTACACAAACAATATACATGACATATTTTGGTAGGTATACATATGTAAAATTACATATAAGTAAAGTAGGCAAATGAATTTACAAATCCAGAGGAGAGCTCTGCAGGGAAGCAGGCGGAGGAGCTAAGAGAATCCAGATGGAAGCTGTATCCACTCTGCACCACACAGTCCTACTTGTAGAATGAAGCTGCCCATAAAAGAGTGAAAACCACAAGAGCCAGAGTGGTGTGCAGGAGTCCAAGGAACTATCAGGAAAGGACTTACACCTCTCCTCTGGCCCCTCTCAACAGAATCACAGGAATATTAAGGTTGCCAAAACAGCCACATCCTTTAGCTGGAGGTATTGGCATTTGCTGTGGGACCTGATGTGTGGTAACATTGAATGGTAGCTGAGAAAACAATTCCTCAGACAAGCAACTCGGAGTGCCTGCTATAAACTCTGTCTTATTCACCAAGTAGGATATTTATTGAGAGAGAACCAGAGCTCCAAAGCTATTTGTTAGTACCACTAAAAAGAGCCTTAGCCAATATCCAGTAAAGTTGGGACATTCTGTTGCTTTTGTTTGTACTTGTTTGGGTTTTGAATCAATTAAAAGCCAGCACTGGCCATCAGGCAATGCTATCAGTGGAGAGACAGCATCATCCAAATGAGACCACACTTACCTTTGGGTTGTTTGCATCAAATAGACCGGTTGAAAGCCCAATCAGTAAGGAGTTCTTGGTTTTAGTTTTTGGTGGTGAATCAGAGCGAGATCGGAGTGAAACTGGTTCTGACTGAACTACGCTCAAGTGCTCAGAATGAGCCACTTTCTGGAAGAATGGTTCTGGCGGTACTGACTTCTCTACGTCACATCTAGACTGCTGAGAATCATCTACTGCAGGCTCTGTGGAATAAAAAGAGATTATATCATAAATTTATAGAATAGCACTTAAAATTCTAAAAATATCAGCAAGTATCATATAATATTTAACACACATCCCATCCTAAGATCTGCAGAGATGGCTTGGTGCTAAAACACTTGCTGTTCTTGCAGGAGACCTGGGTTTGGCTCCTAGGACCCAGCATAGCAGCTCGCGACCATCTTCAACTCCAGTTCCAGCGAATCTGACATGCCATACTCTTCTGGCTTCTGTGGGTACCATGACCAAATGTGGAACAAATACTACTTATATGCAGACAAAACACTCAGCCATATAAAATATTTTTTAATTAAAAATGAATTAAAAAAACTCATACCAGGTAAACAAAATCAAAGTATACATATAAGTATACTGTATACTATCTTATAAATAACCATTAAGGAGATATAACATTTTAATTTCATATATATTTTTATTATATTGGAAGTTTTAAAATAAAGAAATCTAAAGAAATGTAAAAATACAGTTTAAAAAATCAATTTTTCTGTTTGTTTTCATAGAGGAGAAAAATTGTTTATATTGTGTTATATTTGGCCAACAGTATTTTAAAAAGATACCAGTTTACTCAGTGTCTTTGGTATATTGCTTTGTTTTAGCAGCAAATTCTTTTCATTTTCAACAATACAACTTACCAAAAAGTTAACTGCTTATATTACCACAATCCCGGGCCAGCTAGTACAGGTTCCTAGTCTCTAGGCCTATTTTAAAATAGAATTATGACTTATAATGGTGCCCAAATGAGACAGGCTGGTGTTAAGAAGCCGTCCAGAAAGAGTTAGACTCCTACAGTGGCACTTACCTACATGATCCTCACGAGACTGTTCCACATTCCCTGGAATGCTGCCTTCACAAACCTCACTCTGCTGCTCAGCAACCTTATCTTCCAACCTGCCACAGACAGACAAACCAAACAAAATAAATACCACGCAGTTTTATTAGAAATAAAAGCCCTTTTATATAAAGAAAATGAAATCCACATCTACTAGCATCCTGAACTCCCTTGTCCAAATGATTTTCTAATCTTAATATAATACTTCCTCTTTAAGTACAGTGTTTTCTACTTTGAGCAAAGTGAAACTCTCACCAATCACTAATCGTTAGTTAATATTCATTCATTCTGAAAGTTTACTTTGGTCAAAACTCTAAAGAATGACTAAATTACAAATGCAATTCATCTAAATATTACATCTCTGCTTCAAAAAACCACCTGATTTTGCAAAAATATTTTATGTAAAACATTACTCATTGCAGCATCACAATACATAGCATGAATATTCTTCAAGTAGTAGGTTATTGAGTTTTATTATATCCATATAATAGAATATAAAATAGAGAACTTTCGATTAATGTGAGAAAATTTCCCAGACTACAAACTTTTTAAAAAAGTATTTGTTCTATATGTATGTGTATGTGTGTGTGCATCACATGTGCACAGGAATCCTTGAAGGAGGGAAGAGGAATCAGATACCCTGAAACTAGAGTTACAGGGTCTATGAGCTGGCCTGTATGTGCTGGGAGCCAATCCCAGGTCCGCAAGAGCAGTAAGCCCTTTTTAACTGCTGACTGCCGACTTTATAAACAAAGTGAGCATGGAGTTTGCTCAGTGGTTAAGAGGGAGCACTGACTGTTCTTTCATAAGGACCAGCGTTTGGATTCCAGCACACACACGGATCAGCTCATAAATACTACAGGTCCAGCTCCAAGGGATTCAGTGTGCCTTCCTGCCTCCATATTTTATCTGTGCACACACATGTGAGCATACACTTTCAAAGACACACAAACAAATTTTAAAAAACTGAAAAGGTTTTAATAAGCATTGTATATATTAGCAACTGTATTTGAAAAGACTATGTATTTTGTTTATATATAATAAAAATTATCTGCAGAGAAATTGGTTGAATGGGAATAAAGGCTGGCAAGACATTTACTGCTTATCTTCATATAGTTTTTTATTTCTGTCCCATGCTAATACCTATTAAGAAATCAAATTACTTTATAGGGGGTACTACAATATGAAGTTATTAAACTACATTAGTTAATACAGCATTACTTATTAAAGAGCTTACCAAAGGGACCTGGCTTTGAAAAGTAAAGAAAAAGACAACATACTCAGTTTCGTTAGCTGCTTCTTCCTCACTAATCCACACATCATTAACAGCACGTGGCAAACTCCCATCTGTGTCTGTGCTACTTGGCTCTTGGAGAACTTCTGTCTCCAAATCATCAGGTTCTGCAAAGCAAGATCAGGAGATGTCAGAGTAAAGTTTGCTGAGAATGGGCTGACTAACTTTCTGTAAGTTATTATTTCAGTTAGTTTAACTAAAGAAAATCAACTGTTTAAAGCTTTCTGGGCTAGTTCTGTAGCACAGTCATTTCTAAAATGAAAGACTAGGCCTTTCATTTTTTTGGTATAACAAAAATACTTGAGTACTGTGCACAATATTCATTATTATGTAAGGTATATGTCGGGCGGTGGTGGTGCACGCCTTTAATCCCAGCACTCGGGAGGCAGAGGCAGACGGATCTCTATGAGTTCGAGGCCAGCCTAGTCTACAAGAGCTAGTTCCAGGACAGGCTCCAAAGCTACAGAGACACCCTGTCTCAAAAAAAAAAAAAAAAAGATATAAGCCTTATTAAAACTACAGCAATATGTAAATCAGCATAAAGGAATCAAAACTAAAGACTAAAGATACCTATTGTTACAAGTATGAGAAAATAGACTGTATTAATATTTAGTAAAGAAACTTTAATCTTGGAAATCTTCCAACAACCACAAAAGAAAACTCTCTACTATATGCACACTCATCCTGCTGGTTAATTTTATCTCTTAAATATTTTATTATTAATTTTTAAGAAGGGTACAACATACTGCCTTGTTTGGGATACTATGATAAAGTTTCAGACTGGGTGGCTTGAAGAGAAACTTATTTCTCTTCATTTCAGCAGTCAAGAGAATCTAGCATCAGGATCCCAGCACAGTCAGTTCTGGAGAAAGGTTTTCCTCCAGGTACACTGACAGCCTTTTTCTTCATGTATTTTCAGCATAATATAGAACAAAGGCTGACTCTCCGGCCTTTTCTTAGAAGGAAGTTAATGCCATTCATGAGGCCAACATACACATCTTTTGAGGAAGAGACATCATTCTGTACCACACGCCTAACCATGCTCTGAGAGCACAATGGGTTACTGTGGTGAACATGCTGCATGGGACACAGTCTCTGACAGATGCTATTCCTATTCACGACTGAATGTTTAGGAAACTGGCAGCCTCTGGTTGGTATCTGGAAGTCAAAGCATCATAAAGAAGTTTATTTAGCTCAGAAAAAACCCATGGCAATTTTTTGAGACTAAAATATCAATATTATTGTGGAAAGAATGTAGTATTTTTAGTTAATGAGCAGGCTGGTAGGTTAAAGATGGTTGCAGATTCTTTAATGCTCTTCCCTTTGAGAGGCAGGCCTAGCTCCCTACCTTGGGCACACTCTGGGTTTGTGACAGCTCTGACCAATAGAAGTGCTAATGGTCCCAGTTCAGTTCTCTGGTTAACTTTAAAGAACACACACAGCAAAAAAAAAAAAAAAAAAAAAAAAAAAAATCAATCAAACTAACAAAAAACCATACACACCATACACAGCTTTTAATGTAGCACCTGAGATGGCTGTAGGTTCTTTAAAACCTTCTCCTCTCAGAGGTGAATCCTGTTTCCCCCACATCGGAACCTCCGGGTCATCAGAGAATAAAATCATATAAGCTATGAAAAACAGGTGCTAGAGAGACTGCTCGACTGTTAAGAGCACTGGGTGTTTTCCAAAGGACCCAAGTGCAATTCCCAGCACCCACATGCTGGCTCGCAATCATCTCAGACTTCAGCTGCATCATCATCTTCTGGCTTAGGCAGGCACCAGACATACAAACAGGTAAACCCCCATGTTCATAAAATAATAAAAGCTTTTTTTTAAAAGATAGGAAGAATACAGAATGTGACTGAGGTTCCTCAAAACAGAGAGAGGGGCCTGTCATACTCGGCTTTTGAGGTGTACCTTCCAAGACGGCAGAAAAATGATCAAGTTGTCTCACTGACAGCTGAGTATCACATCGCTTGGCCTCTTAGGCAAAGACAATGTACTAGGAAAATCACAATCCCAGTCTTGACTCAACCCTGATCCATAAAATAATGGGATAGAATGGCCAGTAACTAGGACGCATGGTCCTATATGCCCGTAGCTCTCACCAGCAGCGAGAGCGGGACTCTGCACTCTAGGAGACCAACCCGACCCTCCTAAGGCAACCCTTGAAAACTCTTGGTCTTCAAAACCAAAAACGGGGGGGGGGGGGGGGAGAGATAGTTACTAAAATTAGTGAGCCTAATTTGAGATGAATTACTCAAACATATACACAAATTTTGACAATTTCTTCAATGATTCAATACTAATTAAAATTTAGCTCATTTAAATGCATTACAACATACCTTCCACATTTCCTTGTGACGTTGGTGGAGGCACCTCACTAAACTTTGGGCTTTCTGTTTCAACAGAATCAACAGTACCTGATGGATTTATTTCTTTTGAAATACATTCTGGTTTCTCTTCTCCAACAATTAAGGGCTTGTAGTTTTCGCCTTCAGGATAAATCTCTGTAGAAGCAAAACAACGAAAAGTCTACTGTTCTCAAGAGGTTTTGAAGTTACTTGCAGTGATATTTAGAGCCAAAAAAACCAAAAACAAACCCTAGATTGTTGCATCAGGTGAAGCTCTTTTACACACTAGAAACTAATGAGTTAAGAAAATGTGACAGCCAAATTCCATTTCATAATGACCTTCAAGGTGGATAACACAATTTGAATTCTTTTCCTTTTGGAGAAAAATTAATACACCTGTATCAGAATTGAATTTTAAAATTACTAACCAACTTTTAAAAGCTATTTGTTTTTCATATAGCTTCATTTTTCACATGTAGTTTTTCATATGATATTTACTTCTAGTTTGCTACAAACTCTGCACACTGTGGCTGTTTCCAGGAAAAGATTTATCATAAAACAACTGACTGTAGTCATTGACTCTCCTCATTCCTGTGTGACTGTTTACAAGCCAGTGCCCCAACTCCCCCAAATCAATGTTGTCATAGGTAGATGATTTTATATATACAATAAATAATCCTGCTAATATGTAAATCCCACAGTTCACTGAACTACCTCACTAACTCAGCTTTTTAATAAATCATATATTAGAAACATTATAAATTATGGCTCCTTAAAAGTTCCAATTTTAGGAATTCCCATATCTAATTTTTAGTGGTGTTTTTTATTCATCTCCATCTAATATAGCTTTTTTGAAGCAGGGTCTCACCATGTAGCCCTTGCTGGCTTGGATTCCCTATGTAGATCATGCTGGCTTTGAACTCAGAGATCTGCCTGCCTCTGCTTCCCAAGTGCTGGGATTAAAGGCATGGACCATCATGCCTGGCACTATTCTAGCTCAGTAAAAATTTCATTTTTCATGGATTTGAAGCAGAGAGAGGAGGGTATATCGAGAGGGTTAGAAAAAAGGGAGGGTGAAATATTATAATCTCAAAAAAGTTTGATTTTGCAAGTACGTTTAATGACTGGTTCTAACATTCTTTCCCCATTGTCCATCCCCATTGACATCCTTATAAAAGTCATCATTAGAATTATTCCTTTGCATACACTCTCAGCTTGTTGAACACACTTCACTGTACTCAACTGGAAAACCCTGAATTCATTCAATTTCTACACAAGCCTGCTTGACATGATTGGAGAAAAATAGACATTGTTGTGAAGTGACCTCAATTTTAATTATATCTTTTGATGGTTTGGATCCCGATAGTCAAAGTGTACCTGCAGGTACTTGTTTCTGCGTGTGGTGATGTTAAAGTGGTAAGACTTTTAAATGGCAAGTCAGTGAGGACACTATTCATGACCTACGACAAGGAGATTCACCTTTCGCAAGAGCTAACTTTTGCCTGTTAGGAATGTACACAGGCTCTTTCCACAGTCTATTTCTCAGATTCTAGCTGACTCCTACAGAACATGTCAGGATCCTATGTCCTAAGTCAACTTTTCTTATGCTTCAGCTATGAGTTCATGCTCAATCTCGAGGAGCAACAGAAAAAAAATGCAAAAGGTAACATGCATGCCTAGGCACTGTTCATGTCTGGACACTGTTCATCCACTCTCTGCTTGTGAACAAGCTGTCCAGTGGGAAGGCTTCTGTATACACAGTTGCTTTTCCTCAGGTGCTGCTCTAACACCCAAACACCTAAGACTCAGGAATCCAGAATGTCTTCCCTCCTGTCTGTGTCAGCACTCCATCTCAGTTCCAGAATGATGTCACACATACTTACAGACATTTTTTCTACTCAGTTTAGCTCCCGAATCTCTTCACAAATACACCATGAATCTTAATAAACTGTTTCAACATTTTCCCTAATGGAAAACATGCTTGGACTTTTCCACTTCCCTCATCCAGATTTCCTAGTCTTTAGATTTCATCCAGGTCTGACAAGGGCAGAAACCATTACTATTTAGAACAACCAACCCCCTGAAGGTGGACAGGTAGACTAATTCCACACAAGAAAGTGGAGACACCTTAACACATTAATTTTTATAATACTACTTCTTGCGCTTACCACTTTTAAAAGCTGTGTTTTCTAGTAGTTCTGTCTGGGGTTGGAGTTCAGCTTCTCCTAGTATCTTCAGGACAGAATCTGTAGGGCTTTTCCCCCAGACTTTTCTTGGAGAGCCATTAGAATCTAACTTAATTACCTCTCCTACGGTATGTTCTGTGAGAAAAGAAATATAGAGAAACAATTCTCAAAGGTAGAATAATTCATTGTTTGGCAGCTTTAATTTCTACTATCCAACCAACCGTTTCATGCTAAAAGCTAATATAAAAATAAATCACAAGATAAATAAAAATATGGGCTAAAAGGTAACAAACAGTCTAAGAAAACTTTGCTTTTGAGTTTATATCATAAGCAGACAACTAATACTTCTTTTCTACAAATAATCCTGGATAAAATAATTTAAATAAAATTTAGAAAGGCAAAATATATTAGTGTTGAGTCATCAGAGTATCTGGTAATAAAACATGAGCACAGGGACTAGGGAAATGGCTCAACAATTAAGAGCACTAGTTACCCACCCAAAGAACTTAGGTTCATTCCCCAGCATCTATAGAGCGATTCACAAGCATCTGTAACTCTAGTTTCAGATCTCCAGTGATTGTGATGTTTTCGTCTAACCTCTGCAGACACCAGGTACCAAAAGATTCTCAGACATACAGTACCTTCAGGCATGTGTGTTGGTACCCACACACATAAAATAAAAATAAGATTTTATATACTTAAGAGTAATACATATGATATATACTGTAGCCTACACAAGGTGACTTTAGAAAAACTATGATGTCTAATCTCGGTTGTCAACTGGACCTGGAATCAGCTGAAAGGCAGCTCACAGGGCACAGGTGTGAGATGGCCATCTTTGGAAGACTCTAAGTGTGTCGTGTAAACCAATCTAATAAACCCTCTTGTAATAAAGATTCTCTCTAGAGGTCTGTCCGTCTATAGAACCCTGACCAAGACACCAGCTGAAAGATGCTTTAGGACTCAGGATGCAGCATAAAGGGGAACAGCAAAAGGAGTCAAAGGTATAAAGGCTCATGCAAATCGGCAAATAATACTCAGTTTTGTACCACCAACATAATTAGCATGACGGACCTAAGGTTCAAAAGCATAGCTAAGGTAAAAGATTCAAGAATCATGAAAGAGGATCTAAATTTAACTATTTTCCTAGTTTTATCTTTGTAATGAATTTTTTTCTAGTGGATAAGTATAAACAAACATAGCTGATAAGTGGAGTGTAAAATCCAATGTGAAGTTCCCCAATTTTAGAATGGCTGTTCTAAAGAAGTTAGTTGAGATGTATAGAGTTTGGGCCTGGCTAATTTTTCTATGTGATGTTTTTTATTTACAAGTTCTTTATAATAAATTTTTAATTTGTAAAGGTTGTTAAAAGCTTTAAATCTGGAAACAATATTTCAGCAAAAACACCAAGCCCATTGCTTAGGGTTTCAAGCACTAATGCTGAAAAACCTTTGTTACAGAGCTATCAAAATCTAGAATCGCTGGCAAAGAAAAAAAAAAGTGGTTAAAACAGTATAGATTAAAAAAACAACAGGAAAAAGACTTGGAACTTAAGGTTACTTGGTATCTGATAAGAAGGGTCAAGCAATACAACAGAAAAGAAAATTTCTGGAAAAATGGAAATGGAATGCCCACTTAAAAAAACCATGGGGAGAAAAACTGGCAGGATTTGTAGCCAGTCTGAGCTGAAGAGATGGAACCTGAGTCTGCGGGAAGAAAATGGCTCGCATCTGACTTACAGAGAGAAGTCAGGTTCACAAAGCTGCACACGTCATTACTTGAGCACCAGTCTGCACAGCACATGCAAGGAAACAACTGCAGTCTCGAGAGGAGAGCGCCCAACAGAAGTGAAGGAGGAAGACCTGGAGTTTACAAAGACCAGAACCAGTTCCTATCTCCACCAGCCTGTAGTTCACAAGCCATTAGGCAGATTGTTCAGAAAGGTTGTGGATTCAGTAAAGGGGGAAGATTAGCCATAGACTAAACACTGCTCGATTCCACTTCACAGAACTTAAGAAGAAGGCCTAAAAGGATCAAGATACTCATAACTAACCAAAGTGCATCCCAGAACAAAGGTCAAGAGTAGTTATAGAAATATAAAAACTACATAAACTTCCACAAATTATAATTCGGTGTTTTGTCCCTAAGCAAAAATAATCAAGTATAATATGGTCTACCAAGCAAAACCAATGTCCAAATGACAGAGATGATGAGATTACTCACTGGGGAAGGGCATTTGTAGTGATTATTATAGCTGAGTTCCCTTGGGTTCAACTAAAGAAGACTGACTATGGGAGGGACAAAATAAGGGAAGCTGGGCTAGTGTGCAGCTCAGTTGCAGAGTACTTGCCCAGCATGAAGAGACTCTGGACTAGAACCTCCTCAACCAAAAGGAGGAGGGGAAAAAAAAGATTGGTGCTGGCTTGTAGGAGAGAAGTCCAAAAGAATACAGAAAAAAATAATGGCAAAGAATTTTCCAATACAAGTGACAGTTATGACTCACAAGTCCAAGAACACTAGCAAAAGGATGTGATAACAAGAAGTGTCACCACCAAGCTCACTGAAACCAGGGCTTTGAGAAAAAGCCAGAGCAGCAGCCAGAGGACAATGACATACTGCATCCAGAGGAACCGCTGAGACTGACAGTTACAGACGACTTCCCGCTGCGAGCAGTGGAGAAATATTGTTAAAGTAGAATAGAAAAAGTATCAGCTAATTCCATAGCTCTTAACAAATATTTGCTGATGGCAGGCATAGTAAACTTTTACAGACATATACAAGTTGAAGGAACCGATTATTAGTGATATTAAAGCATAGCAATTCTTAAAGGGAAGCCAACACGCAGAGGAAACAGAGCCAGACGGTAGAGAACACTAAAAATGTAAACACAAAGCAGACACATAGGACTGTTTCACTTACTGCTTACGTGTCCCTAAGAACTAATAACTAGATTATGAATTTTATAGCAAAAATATAAGCAAAGCAATTACTTCACCCATCCCAATACTAGCACAAAGGTAGGAAGGAAGAAAGTGCAAGACTGTTATAATGCTGCTTGCTATATATAGCTTAAGCACTGAAGTCATTTGAAAATAGAGTTCATAAAAGTATATACTGTTGACTCTAAATCAAATAGTGAGTTATCAGAGTAATGAACTCTAAGAAAGCAAGAGGAAATAGAGAAAAAAAATCACAGATAAAGCAAGGTGGTACAGTTAAATTGTGTAGAATGCAAATAGTATAAAAGTATTAGGTGTTAGGAGTGGACTGAAAAAGCAAACCCACACTAAATGTAAATGTATAAACAGTTTGAGTGTGGGAAAGGGATAGATATCTCAATCTAACATTGAGCAAAAGAATATAAAAATGACTATACCAATAAAACATTCTTTAAAAGAGTTGGTTGGTGCACACCTTTAATCCCAGCACTCAGTAGGCAGACACAGGTGGATCTCTGTAAGTTCAAGGCCAGCCTAGTCTATAAGAGCTAGGTCCAGTGAAGATCTTCTCCCAGTCAGTGGGTTGCCTTTGTGTCTTAGCGACAGAGTCCTTTGCTTTACAGAAGTTTCTCAGTCTCAGGAGGTCCCATTTATTCAATGAGGTCCTTAATGTCTGTGCTGCTGGGGTTATACGTAGGAAATGGTCTCCTGTGCCCATGTGTTGTAGAGTACTTCCCACTTTCTCTTCTATCAGGTTCAGTGTGTTCGGAGCCTTTGTTGGAGAGGTTGTGGAGAAAGGGGTACACTCATCCATTGCTGGTGGGAATGCAAACTTGTGCAACCACTTTGGAAAGCAGTGTGGCGATTTCTCAGGAAATTCGGGATCAACTTAACCCTGGAATCAGCAATACCACTCTTGGGAATATACCCAAGAGAGGCCTTATCATACAACAAAAGTATATGCTCTACGATGTTCATAGCAGCATTGTTTGTGATAGCCAGAACCTGAAAACAACCTAGATGCCCTTCAATGGAAGAATGGATGAAGAAAGTATGGAATATATACATCTTAGAGTAATACTCAGCAGTAAAAAAAAAAAAGGCTTCTTGAATTTTGCATGCAAATTTATGGAAATAGAAAACACTATCCTGAGTGAGGTAAGCCAGACCCAAAAAGAGGAACATGGGATGTACTCACTCATATTTGGATTCTAGACATAAACCAAGGACGTTGAGCCTATAATTAGTGATCCTAGAGAAGCTAAATAAGGAGAACCCAAAGACAAACATATAGGCATCCTCCTGAATATTAACCTTCAGCAGGCGATGAAAGGAGACAGAGACAGAGACCCACATTGGAGCACAGGACTGAAATCTCAAGGTCCAAATCAGGAGCAGAAGGAGAGAGCACGAGCAAGGAACTCAGGACCGCGAGGGGTGCACCCACACACTGAGACAATGGGGATGTTCTATTGGGAACTCACCAAGGCCAGCTGGCCTGGGTCTGAAAAAGCCTGGGATAAAACCGAACTCACTGAACATAGCGGACAATGAGGACTACTGAGAACTCAAGAACAATGGCAATAGGTTTTTGATCCTACTGCACGTACTGGCTTTGTGGGAGCCTAGGCAGTTTGGATGCTCACCTTACTAGACCTGGATGGAGGTGGGTGGTCCTTGGACTTCCCACAGGACAGGGAACCCTGATTGCTTTTCAGGCTGAGGAGGGGGGGGCTTAATTGGGGGAGGGGGAGGGAAATGGGAGGCGGTGGCGGGGAAGAGACAGAAATCTTTAATAAATAAATAAATTTAAAAAAAAAGAGCTAGGTCCAGAACAAGCCCCAAAGCTACAGAGAAACCCTGACTCAAAAAAAGCAAAAACCAAAACAAAAACAAAATGAAAAAATCTTTAAAAGAAAAAATTAAAGCTCACAATACAGATGCCTCTCAAAAAGCATATGTCAAAGAAGCCAGAAACAAAAGAACACAAAACTTATATGGCTGGCTTCATGGCATTCTAGAAACAGAATAACTAATGTAAGGTGGGGAAATTTCAGACAAAGAGTCTCTGGGAGACAAAAGTCAAAGTCTGATTGAGGAAGGGCTGTGACACTTCTTGGGGTGATGGTAATGTGCTACCTATTATTAGTAATTAACGTTAAATACGTCCATGTATTTGCTGGAACTCAGCAAATGTACAAATCATTATCCTTAAAATAACATAAAAGGAGAAAAACTAAATAAATACTGAATTCTGATGGTGACTATATGCTGTGAAGTACAGGAAAATATACCAATGTCTGCGGTTTACTCTGAGTTATGTCAGAATAAGACTGATGAGTACAGGATAGATACAATGTACAGCACTAATGGTATAAGGTAAATGGATGATTTATAACACCCACTCCAAAATTATTAAATTCTTCTACATGTTTGAAATTTCTCATAATGAAATTCTAGGAATTTAGATATAACACAATGAGATATACAAACATAAAGAGAATTTTAATGTAGTAGTAGTATAAGGTCCATAAAATACACTTAAAAATAAAATCTAGAACAATGCAAATAAAACTGCATATAACCAATAATGCAATATAAAGGGAGAATTATATATGAACACGTCCATTCACACATGTATGAATATATGTGTATATATGTGTATATACATACACGTGTATACATTAAATAAACATATCTTTATTTAATCTATATATACACACAAACATTTATAAGCACATATATCTGGATGTACTCAGAAAGATAAACAAGCTAATGTCAGCAAGTACCTGGTAACAGGAAGGATTGCCCTTCATGTTTTAGGAAACGACTGTTCCAGGCCTAAGGAAGAAGCAGAACTGATCGCCCAGTTCTTGTGTTTTTGGTTTATTTGTGATCAGTCTTCCCAGTTTCTTAAGAAATAAGAGAAGCCTAGCATAGTGATATACACACCTGGAACCCTAGGACTTAGAAGTTCTGAAGCAGGAACTCAATGAGTTCCATGCCAGACAGGTCTATATAACCCTTTCCAGGAAGCTTATGTATTTCTCACCCTTGCCCGCTACTGACCTTACACAGTGGCAGTGGTCTATTATTACTCCAGAGCAGTGCTTCTCAACCTTCCTAATGCTGCGTGAAGCCTTTTCATACAGTACCTCATGGTGTGGTGACCCCAAATCATAAAATTATTTTTGCTGCTAATTCATAAATGTAATTTTGAATCATAATGTAAGTATCTGTGTTTTCTCGAGGCCACAAAGGGGCGTTGAACCACAGGTTGAGAACCTCTGCTCCAGAACCACAGGTTGAGAACCACAGGTTGAGAACCTCTGCTCCAGAACCACAGGTTGAGAACCACAGGTTGACAACCTCTGCTCCAGAACCACAGGTTGAGAACCTCTGCTCCAGAACCACAGGTTGAGAACCACAGGTTGAGAACCACAGGTTGAGAACCTCTGCTCCAGAACCACAGGTTGAGAACCTCTGCTCCAGAACCACAGGTTGAGAACCTCTGCTCCAGAACCACAGGTTGAGAACCTCTGCTCCAGAACCACAGGTTGAGAACCACAGGTTGAGAACCTCTGCTCCAGAACCACAGGTTGAGAACCACAGGTTGAGAACCTCTGCTCCAGAAGTCAAGTTGGCTATAGTCTCCCACCTCAGACGTTTCACAACAGGAGTTGTGTGTCCTTTTATTTATTTATTAACTATTTTCCTGTATAAAATTTGAGTGACACACACACAGAAAGCTCAGAACATGTGGTACATGTCAGACAAGCTTAGCTAAAAAGCATATATGTTAAAAGGAAACAACATACTTAAGGGAAAAAAAAACCATCTGATTATCAATGAAAATAAATTATGAAACTCCCACAAAAAAACTCATTACTTTAAATTCTAAATAAAAACTTAAATGAATGAGGTTTATTATTCATTAAGGGAAGAAAAAGACATATGCATCTGGTTATACAGAGAACTATAAAATCAGGCTGTTGAATTTAACAATATGAAGGTCTTCCGTGACTGAGTAGTTTTGTTCACTGATAGGAAAAAGTAAGGTTAGCAAGGACAGGAGAAGAATTAGAATAAAAAACAAACATGTCTTTAAAAGTATGTTATAAAGAGAGCTCTCAGAATCAGACAGCAGGGAGTAAGTATCATCTACAAATCCTGAGGAGCTGTGGAGACAGAGTGCGGCACATCTAAGAGGTGAGCCATTCTCAGTGAGCGGCAAAGGAAACGGACAGAGTGCCATGAAGAACTAAGAGGGCGAGCCGAGTCCCCGGATCATGAAGGGCTCTGGGCTGTATTCTAACTGTAATGGAAATCAACAGCTTGGAGACAGCAGAGTGACATCATATGTTTTTTCCTCATAATTGGTGAAAATTAATTTCAAGGCAGGTGATGATGACATAGGCTTTAATCCCAGTACTCAGGAGGCAGAGGCAGGTGGATTTCTGTGAGTTCGAGGCCAGCCTAGCCTGGTCTAAAAGAGCTAATTCCAGGACATGTAGGGCTGTTATACAGAGAAACCCTGTCTCGAGAAACAAAACAAAACTAAAATTTAATTTCAAACCTCTTTAGGTTACAATGTGTTTACATCCCTATCTAGTAACACCATCCACCCTTTCCATTTCACTTCCTATAAAACATATATTTTTTCTACTTCCTTGCCTTCCATTTACCTTTAAAATGGATTTTATTCCTTTGGTATATATAGTTATGACACTAATTTCCTCAAGCTCACAATGCCTCTCCTAGGACAAACATTGATAAAATATAGTCCTCAATTTTTTATCTTTCTTTCAGAAATATTCTGCTCATCCTTTTGAGCTAAACCATATTCTTCTTCTGTTCTATATATCCCTAACCCTTCTGCATGTGCGTGTTAGTGTGCGTGTGTGCACTGCATGTGAAACCCAAGGACAGCCTTGGCTACTGCTTCTCACGTACTGCTATCCAATCTGGTGTGTTGCTGCTGTTGTTTTGAAACAGGGTCTCTTTATTAGCCTAAAACTGGAAAGGAGAAAGAATATTTAAAAAATGTTTGGACACCTAAGAAAGAGAGTTAGCCCCACCCACGAGGAAGAACTGGGCCTGATGGCCTGGGCATAGGGGAGCTGGCTCTGCCCCCTCACCTGACGGGAGAGGCCCTAGTAGACTGACCCACCCTAACATCTACTCCATCTGGGACCTGCGGCACTCATGAAAGGACTGGTCCTGTGGGATATCTACAGGATCCCAGAGGAGCTCCAGTGAGAATCCAGTGGATCAGACCACTGACTCTTGCAGTGCACATCTGCAGTAAAGCTGACTGGACAAAAGGGTAACCGGGTGACACCTGCAGATCCTAACACCACCAGGATGAATAGAGAGGCGCTAGAGAGGTGGGAATGACGGGGGAGTGAAGAGGGTTTTTTTCTTTTGTTTTATTTTGTTTATGTTTGCTTGTTTTATTTTGATTTTTAAAAATTTTTTCTTTGGGGGGGTACTGCAGAGGTGAGGGGAAGATATGGGGTGACTGGGAGGTGAGTGGAATTAAGTTTCATGACTTGAAACTTCCAAAGAATCAATAAAGAAATTATGTCAAATAAAAACTAATGTTTGGTGAAGTTTTCCAAATTTGACAAAAGATTTAAGTCTATATATTGAAGAATTCAAGGAGAGGAAACAGGAAGAAAAGTACACTAAGATACTTCACAATCATACTATTCAAAACTAGACATAACGAGGAATAATAATCGATAGGCTGGAGAGGTAGTTCAGCAGAAGATCCCAGCACACACATGGCAGTTCACAACGGTACCCAGTTCTAGGGCATTTGACATCTTTGGGTTTCTGTGGCACAAAGCATGCACATGGTGCACAGACACACATGTAGGCAAAACACCCATACACATAAAACCATACCAAATTTCTGAAAAATGAAGAGATAAAATGTCATAGCAATCACACCAAAAAAGTCATGCATGTACAGTGGAAAAAAATGAAGGCCATGCTTCCTGTGGGAAGACGGTAAGGAGACAATGAAGGCCGTGATTCCTGTGGGAAGACGGTAAGGAGACAATGAAGGCCGTGATTCCTGTGAGAAGACGGTAAGGAGACAATGAAGGCCGTGATTCCTGTGAGAACACAGTAAGGAGACAATGAAGGCCGTGATTCCTGTGGGAAGACGGTAAGGAGACAATGAAGGCCCCGATTCCTGTGAGAAGACTGTAAGGAGACAATAAAGGCCGTGATTCCTGTGAGAACACAGTAAGGAGACAATGAAGGCCGTGATTCCTGTGAGAAGACGGTAAGGAGCCAATGAAGGCCGTGATTCCTGTGAGAAGACTGTAAGGAGACAATGAAGGCCGTGATTCCTGTGAGAAGACTGTAAGGAGACAATGAAGGCCCCGATTCCTGTGAGAAGACTGTAAGGAGACAATGAAGGCCCCGATTCCTGTGAGAAGACTGTAAGGAGACAATAAAGGCCATGATTCCTGTGAGAAGAAGGTAAGGAGACAAAGAAGGCCATGATTCCTGTGAGAAGACGGTAAGGAGACAATGAAGGCCGTGATTCCTGTGGGAAGATGGTAAGGAGACAATGAAGGCCGTGATTCCTGTGAGAACACAGTGGGTGCTTAGGAATTCTTTCTAGTTAAACCTCCTGAACTCCTCCTAACGTCTAAGGGGCTCTTCTGAGCTTTCACTGCTCTTGTTTTCATTAGAAACTACTGGTAGAGTTGGGCATGTACTCAGCATTCAGAGGGCAGAGGCAAGAGGATTATGAATTCAAGACCAGCTTGGTATTTATACAATGAGTGATTATCTCATAAAACCAAAAATGGGGGAGCCGGGAAACACATATCTGTAATTAAGCACTGAGAAGACAGAGAAAAGAAGACCATGAGTTCAAGGACAGTGCTGGATACATACTGAGACACTGTGTCACCCACCAGGAACCCCTTTCACTACAACAAGAACAAAGAATGTAACAGGTTGACATGGTGTAAAGGGTTCAAACAGTACAATTTAAATACATTTCTTTTGTTCTCCTCTCACTACACTCTTACAGAAAAATTCTTGCTACTGTAAAAACCAAACGACTTTTCATGTCTTTATATTGTACTGAATGATACTTCATATGCCCATGAGGGAGTTGCACAGACTTCTTCTACCTCTCTCAACCCATCCACATGTTGGCTCCTTAGGATGGCCAGGACACAAGTTTACGTGAGTGCTAACCCAAGACAGGACATGGACATGTTCATACATACTTTCAGAGGCAGAGAAGGATGTATCCAGTGTCACTTCATCCAGAGGAATCACAAGCTGACCTCCGACCTCCCACTTCTTGCGATCGGAGGAAATGGTATTTTCTTTCTCATACTCCTTGGCATCCTTGTGACCAGCGACCTCACAAGAATCTGAGTGATGGTGATTCTCCTTTTCATCTTCCTGAACTTTAAGATTCTCATTTAGCCTACGCAGTATTTCTCGCTTGCTCTGAAATAGTTACACTTTAGTGAGCATATTATTAAATAAGAGCCTGACAGAATCTCTGAAAACTGTACTTACTGAAACAGCATTGCTGCTCTTTTGCATTTCTTCTGAAGTTTCTTGGGTTTTAGTTAAATTTCCATCCTTTAAACACAAGACGGTTGAAGAGTAAGAGAAAACCATTTTAGGACTCTGAAACAGTTGATATTTTTGTTACTTTCAGTTTTTCATTTAACTGAAATTTATCCCCTGTGAACTTTTCTCATTGCTGTGAAATGTTAACATGGCTTCTGTCATTATAAATAATGATGAACATTTAAACATTATCAATCAGTTAATAAGTTAAATGTGTGTGTGTGTGTGTGTGTGTGTGTGTGTGTGTGTGTGTGTGTGTGAATTCTCAGTTATTTGTCATGTTTGTGAGTTACTGCTAACAATTATCTCTGTCTTCTTTGGTATCTAATTTTTGATAATTTAAAGTCAATGACAGGCATGAAAAGAAATTCATATACTTTGTTTATTAGAGTTAGGAAAAGGGTTGTCATGTTTTGCTTTTAAAAAAATATGGTTCTTCAGGCTAGAGATATGGCTCAGTGGTTAAGAGTATTTGCTACTCCTGCAGAGGACCTGGGTATGATTCCCAGAACCCACAGGTGGCTCACAACCAACTGTTACTCCAATTCTAAAGAACTTAACACCCTTTTCTGGCCTCTTGGGGCACCAGGCATACACACTGTGCACAGAGATGCCTGCAGGAAAAACACCCAAATGCATAAAATAATTACGTCCTAAAAATAAATGATCCTGGGGACTGAATGCCTCATGCAAGTGTTCTACCACCTGAGCTAAAGTCTTAGTCCCAGGGAATGTGTTGGTAGATAAAGGAATTCAGGATAAGCTGTGTTATTTTGAAAACAAATTTGTTACATACACATACACATTAAGACAAAGCATTAAACACAATTAACAAGTAGCCTTCTTATCTATGGAAAGAAGTAAAAACAAATTCTTACTTTTTTTCTGATTAGTATAAAGATATTCTTAAAAACTTAATATTTAAGAATATATTAAAAGAAAAAAGATTAGCTGTTATGAAGGCTATAACAGTGTGACTAAATAATCTTCAAAGTTTTAAATGAGCAGTTTCTATAAACACAACAATAAGAAAAACGATTTAGTCACATGATTACCACAGATTTCTAAGACTTGAAAAACATAAGAGCATAGTGATCAGAATTAGAGTAACACATGTAAATGAGACAAGGAGGATTTTACCCAGGAAAGCAGTCAGAGATGACAGGTACTGGAGATGTGAGACTGGGTACCAGGAAGGAAACCACACAAGGAATCTAAAGTTGTAAACAATGCGGCACATGCGAAGTCATTATCAGAAAGAGATAAAACCTACTGGGAGAACAGATTCTTACACGAAGCTCTGAACAGGGACATAGAGCTTTACACTCTGCCTTATTTTCAAGATAGGCACAAAGGCTGCAGAAAATCTCTGTAGTAACCAATAATCTCTGCAGTATGAAAAACATCTAAAGAATCTCAACAAATACAAGTCACAGACAGTAGCTACTGGGAAAGGAAAACAGAGGTTCCTAGGTTGTAGGGCTCAGCAGACTGTGTTCAGAGCAGTTTAACCCAGGGAGTCACTCCACATTCGGAGCCATTCCTTTCATCCAGAACGGTCTTTTTAGACAGGTAACCTGGTGCACACTTACAAGTTTAAACTTTTGCTTGTTCGCATATTTTTGTTTGTTTTATTATCTATATAGCTAGCATACAGAGACAGAAGTAGAAGGTTAAAAAAATTAATTACATTGAACATCATTTCCCATGTTACAAAATTTCAAATAGGTGTAGAGTTCAATTCTATAGTTATTTACTTTAAGTACTATAAGAGATATTATTCTTTAAAAATTTGCCAATCATGAGGGTTAGGGTACAAAACTGTTTGCCACATTATTTTCAGTATATTGCTTTCAAATGTTTTTACTACATTTAATTAGTGTGTGTGTGTATGTTTGCTGCTGCTGCTACAATTACAAGCACATGGAAGTCAGAGAAAACTTGTGGGAGTTGTTCACTCCTTCTACCATGTGGGTCAGTCTCAGGGATCAAACTCTGATCGCCAGGCATCGTGGCGAGCTCCTTTCCCCACAGAGCCATCTTACTAGTCTATCAACACAATGCCCTTTCTATACGCATGCATCTGTGAGACACTGGTTCTAAGATCTCTCTGCTCCCTTGCCAAAATCCACAGGTGCTCAATTCTCATATTTAAAATGGTTAAGTGCATATAGCATATGATATCCTGCACACACCACGAACTGTCTCTAAATTAGTTACAAAACCTAACAGACAGATATGCTATGAAAACAGTTGTGATACGGTTTAACAGCATGAACATCAGCACTACAGAGGCCATCAGTACTGGCCTGGGTAAGCACATCAGCAAAAACATGACTTTATTTCTCAAACACTTTGGATCTGAAATTGATTAGCTCTGTATATAGGGAATCTTCAAAAGCAGAGTGTTCAAGGCACATTTATCTATAACTGAGTCCTAGATAAAAATCTATGGGCAGAAAAGTTCCAAAATTCAGAGGAAGCCAAAAAAAAAAAATCCAGAAGACAATCTTTTTACTCTAGGAAACAACAAGGAGGCATTAGAAACCAATGTAATCCATTAAATTCATTTTCGCTTAAATTGATCTGTAGTCTTTGAGGAGCTCTAAATTTTATGAAACTTACCAGGCCCACTTCTTTCAAAGCCGAAGTCACAGAAATAACAGGTCTCATTTGCTGCTTTGATGGAGAACCCCCCGTTTCTTGATGCTCCAAAGGTAGAGAAATATCTGAGCTCCTTACCTTCACCACCAACTGCAAGAAACAGAAACACGGCTAAAAACACTGGATTTCATATCCTCATAGAGAAATAAAAGGCCCCAAGATCTCTCTAATGCATAGTACAAATAGCTTCCAATGCCTTAATTCCTCACTGGGCTGCACACTATGATACATGCTGGTAGAACGTGAACACAGAAATCCCCTGCTGCATGTGTAAACACAGCCACGTGTCTGAAAAGCAGTCCTAAATAAAACTGGCTACCACTGCTCTAGCAATGTCTCATAAAATGATTCCACCAAAAGTCTTCAAGGGTCATGAGGAATGCTCAGTAGTTAATAGTACTTACTTCTCTTACAGAGAACCTGTGTTGAATTCCCAGCACCAATACAGTAGCTCACAACCATTGTCAACTCCAGTTCCAGGAGATCCAATGCCCTCTTGGCCTCCATGGGCTCCTGCACAAACTGGTGCGCATAATCTCACAGAAGCTTACACACATACCCATAAAAATAATAAACACACACATAAACAATGTGTAAGAGTCATATAGAATATTCATTTCTAATACCATTATGTTATTTTAATCTAATACAACATTTAATGTAAAAGTAGTTTATTAATTTTATATTTCAGAAAGAAATGCTTCTAAAATTTCTCCCAAATTTTGTAGTTTCCTTAAAGCCTGAAACCCATATTTCGACACAAGTGCACTTTTATCAGGTGCTAGTCATTGGGACTCTAATCAGCATAAATATTGTGAGCTTAAAATTTTACTATTATAGTTTGTATTTGTGCATTTGACGTGACCCCAGAGGTTCCCCTGAGCTAGCGTTTCAGGAAGTTGAGAGCTGCTTGAAGCAGGTTCTGTGATCTGTACTTGGGTGCTCTGCAAGAACACTCTTGAGCCATCTTTCCAGCTCTCAGGCAGTAAACTTCTGAAATAAATAGAGGCAGTGGAATTAGCTGTACTGGTGTAGCACAGAGTGAGTTGCTCCCAACTTCAAATCTTTCTTGATTACTAAGACTTTCAGTAAGTATATATTTCAGGTAGTTGTTACAGAGTGTAGTGGTCTTAATAATAAAAACCCAGAGTCAATATCGGGGCAAACGCTGGAAGATCAGAGAAGTATTAGGGAGCCAGCCAATAGAGTGACTTGACTGAAGTGGGCAAGATCCTGTCCCCAAGAATCCTCAGACTGAATGGGCTGAGCTCCTGTTTCTTCCTGCCTTATATTCCTCTCTCCTCCCAGCCATATCCTTTCCTGTCCCCACCTCCCTAGCACTGGCACTAAAGGCATTTGACTCTTAAGTACTGGGATTAAAGGGGAGAGCCACCACCTCCTGGTTCTGTTTCTCTTTTACACTGAATCAATCTCACGGTGGCCTCGAACTCACAGAGATCCATCTGCATCTGTCTCCCAAGTGCTGGGATTAAAGATGGTGCCACCACTGCTTAGCCTTTATGGCTAATTAGTAGCTAGCTCCGCACTCTGATTTTCAGACAAGCTTTATTTCTTAGAATCACAAACAAAATGGCACCACAACGAGCTATGAATAAATTCTAATTCTAATATTTAGACTTCCAATTTTTATTATACCAGTATCTATGTATTTAAACAGTTGCACAACTGATATGGCCAACATTATTAATTATACTGATTTCAAGATGTGAAATAAATTTTTAAAGTATCTAGAACTCATAACAACCAAGCACTCTCACTGTGAAGAAATATGCTAATATTTTGAAACTGTTTTATTAACATAAGAATGTATATTAAAGGCCTCTCAAATTCTATGGGAATCAGAATAAATTCTAAAATTGTCCTACATAACATCAAAATTTTTAGAATATATTAAAAGTTTTAAGTGATTTCTATAAAAACTGGGGCAGATACCAATAAACCAAAATTAAGAAATTGCTGAGAAACACCGTGGTTGTAAATAGTGACATTTCTAGAATCTTGTGCCAATTTTCTTGAAGAAATACTTCCTAGAATTTCAATACATGACTCTAATGTGATTCTTTCATGAGTAAACAAATTCATACGGCTTGGTATCTACTAACAAACTGAGAGTTGTACTACGTCCCTATCTGTACAAACAATCTAGGTGACGAAGACCATAATGAGGCAGGGTTCTCTTGTAAAGGCTGCAAACTGCAATGGAAAGGGAAGTAACTGACTGTACTCCTGAGAAACACTACCTGATCTGAACTAGAAGGAAACAACAGAAAAAAAAAACAAGAACTGAGTGTGTAAGTCAGATGAGGTGCTGAAGATAGCAGCCTCCAAGGCACCCTGAGCCTCAGTAGCCCTTCAGGGTCAAAGTCGGACACTTTTACACCCAAGGTCTCAAACTCAAACTTAATACTCTTGTGATTTTTCATTGGACTCTGAAATTCAGTTTCTTCCTCTAACAAAAGAGTGATGTCCTCATTTTCTCTTTTCTGAAGAGATCAAATAAAATAAGTTGTGTGAAGCACACAGCAATTATTGATTTAACCTTTATCAAATAAGATCATTTGGCATAAGCACCAAAAGCTTCGACTGAATTACTGATGAATTAACTTGCAGAAGCCAAGTTTCTGATCTTAAGAATGCAGAACAAAAACAAAAAGTCATCTGTGTATAATCGGAGTTTGAAGTTTAGGCAGTGCACTGGAGGTTTAGAACAGAATTCACAAGAAACAGTGATCCACAAGTCGAATACCTTACCTTATGAAATTCAAAGAAAACTATGATTTAAAAGGATCAAAAAGTAATATAGGTGTATGAATAATTATGTAGAAGTTACAATAAGTATTGAAACAATTTCACTAAGGAAAATAGCATCAAATGCCCTTCTCAACTTATTCATGAATTTCAAGAATAGCTTTTTTTTTGTTATTATTATTTTTATTGAGCTATATTTTTTTCTGCTCCCCTCCCTTTCATTCCTTTCCCCTTCTACCCTCTCCATGGTCCCATGCTCCCAATTTACTCAGGAGATCTTGTCTTTTCCTACTTCCCATATAGATTAGATCCACTTATGTCTCTCTTAGGGTCCTCATTGTTGTCTAGGTTCTCTAGGATTGTAAATTGTGTGTGTGTGGGGGGGGGTTCTTTGATTTATGTCTAAAATCCACTTATGAGTGAATACATATTATATTTGTCTTTCTGGGTCTGCGTTATCTCAGTTGAGATGATGTTTTCTAGATCCATCCATTTTCCTGCAAAATTCAAGATGTCATTTTTTTCTGCTGTGTAGTACTCCATTGTGTAAAGGTACCACAATTTTCTTATCCATTCTTCGATCAAGGGGCATTTAGGTATTTCAAGGTTTTGGCTATGACAAACAATGCTGCTATGAACATAGTTGAGCACATATCTTTGTGGAACGATTGAGCATTCATCAGATATATACCCAAAAGTGGTATTGCTGGGTCTTGTTAAGGTTGTTTCCTAATTTTTCTAAGAAATCCCCAAACTGCTATCCAAAGGGGCTGTACCAGCTTGCACTCCCACCAGCAGTGCAGGAGTGTTCCCTTTACCCCATAACCTCTCCAGCATAAGTTGTCATCAGTGTTTTTGATCTTGGCCATTCTTACAGGTGTAAGATGGAATCTCAGAGTTGTTCTGATTTGTATTTCTCTGATGGCTAAGGATGTTAAGCATTTCCTTATATGTCTTAAAGAATATCTTATGGGGCTGGATGGATGGCTCAGCAGTTAAGAGTACTGCCTGTTCTTCCAAAGGTCCTGAGTTCAATTCCCAGCAACCACATGGTGGCTCACAGCCATCTATAATGAGATCCGATGCCCTCTTCTGGCCTGCAGGTGTACATGTAGACAGAATACTGTATACATAATAAATAATAAAGAAAACATTAAAAAAAAGAATATCTTAAAAGCTATTTTTGAAATTACTGGGCAGTCACCTATTAATAGGAGCATAAAGGAAATTCTTGAAAGAAAGACCAATACTCTCACTGCCTCAACAAATTATACTTAATTTGGTCGTAATGATTTTTGTGTATGTATGAAGGCAAAAGATTGATGTCACGTGCCTTCCTCGATCATTCTGTAACTTAGTTTGGTAGGTAGGCTCTCTCACTGCGCCGCCTGCACATTTGTTCTAGATTGGTTGCTCAGTGAATCCAAAGGATCTTTCTGCCTCAGCCTCCCCAGTACTGGAATAATAGGTGTGCACAGCCTTGCCCAGCTGTTATGTCAGTATTGTGGATCTGAATTTAGTCCCTTAGGCTTCCCTAGCAGGAACTTTGCCACTTAAGCTATCCCCCCATCTACATTTACCCATACTTGTTAAAAAGTTCTTTCAAGCTAGGATGTAATTCAATGGTAGACTAGCTGTCTACTATGAGGAAGGACTTGATACTCAGAACTATACAAATTAAGTTTTTCTTATCTACATAATTCCTATATACATAACCATATGCACTGCTGGGAAGTGTGGCCTTGTTGGAGGAAGTGTGTCACCGGGGTGGGCTTTGGGATTTCAGATGCTCGAGCCAGGTCTAGTGTCGCCCTCTCTCCCTGTGGTCCTGCTGCTCTGATGTGGAACTCTCAACTACTCTCCAGCACCACGTCTCTCTGTGTGCCGCCATGCTTCCCACCATGATGACCATGGACTGTAAACCAGTCCCAATTAAAAGTTCATCTTTATATAAAAAAAGAACAACAAAACAAACAAACCAAAATTAAATTTTATATAAGACGAAACCCATGAAGTCTCAAAAATCAAAAAGTCACTTTTTAAAATGAAATTGATCACATGGCCAATGAAACTGATCACAGGGCTAACTCTAGAATATTTACTTCCTTCTCAGTATAGTTTTAGAAAACTCATTCAATTTTAAATAGAAAACCTTTCAACAGGACTAAAACATTTACTTGAAAGTTTCACAAGTCAGATTTTTGTATGTGTTTGTATGTGTTTGTATATATATATATATATACATACATATATATGTGTGGATTTGAAAGTGACATGCTGCCTACTGTGTGTATATATGAGTGTGTGTGTGTGTGTGTGTGTGTGTGTGCATGCACATGCATGTGCCCAGGCTGGCACATAGACCAGCACAGCCTTCAAAGTGTGTCTCAGGCTCCTAAATGCTGGGAATACAGGCACAAAGTATCATAATGAAGATAAGAACCTTTTTTTCTTATGGTACAAGGAATCGAACCCAGAGCTTAGGCAGGCTAGGCAAGCCTTGACTGTTGAGCCACATCCCTGACTCTTGGAAGACAGGCTTTAAAATAAATCTATAGAAGCGCACATCCCTGCCATGCCCTCACAAGCTTGACAAATTTGAGACATTTTCACATTACTTACACCTCCACAGACTTTCAGTTACCATTACAAGATTTTCTATTTTCTATTTCAATTTTACTATGTACTGAAAACTTAAATCAGTGGTAGCACCAAAAGACAAAAGTAAAGCTGTAATCAAAAAAAAAAAAATGGAGCAGCTTTACAAATGTAAATCACTACGGATTTCTCAAGTCTTAAGTCACAGAACGGTAGCCATCACTCCACTTCTGTACGTGGATTAGGGAGGATGAGTAGGTACGCCAGGACCAGGCCAAAGGGGCCCGACTTCATATCCTGAATATGGAATAATTTTGCATGTACTTCTGCAGCACCTAAGGATGCATCACAGCTAAACTTCTATTGGAAGAACAAATCCAAACTATCAGCTGGCAGAACTGAGACCAAAAGTCAGATGTCTCATTCCAGACACATTTTCCCTCCTATACTAGGCTATAATCAATAAACAAATGTTTCTTGAACAATCCTCTATACAGATTTGAAATAAGCTGAGTCATAAAATTCACAACAAATATATCCGCTTGTTCTTTATCTTCCTTATCATTATCATCATCATGACAAAGCTAATCTGACGCTGTGTTTTCTGAGTTACATGAACTTGAGCTGATGAAGGCACAAAATTCTGAGTGAGTAGGGCCTATAGGTCTAGGAAAAACAATATTTGATAATGTGCTATGCCAGTCACAGGATGAACTGAGACACAGACATTCACCCTACCTTGGGGGAATACAGGTAATGAAACAAGCAAGCAGAGGCCTGCTGCTGAAGAGGGCCTGTGTGTGCATATTGATGGGAGCAGTTAAGTAGCTGACCCAGTAGCCAAGACTGTGGGGGAAACAAAAAGTGAAGCTCATGTCAACTATTATCAAGCAATTTGATGTTCCATGAGACTTTTGTCTGAACTCAGCATTTTAAAAAATAAGGCTGAATTGGACCACATATAAGTTCATTATATTTGATGGATACAATACTATTCCACCCACCGTCATGGTTTATGAAAAATGTTAGAATGGATTACTAAGCGTTAATTTAAAAAGGAAAAACAATGACCTTAATACTTGCAATTGTGATACTGCACCTGGACACAATGGTAATAAGTTCACCAAGACAAAAACTTAAAACACACACACACACACAGTTTTACACCAACTTGTCCTGATATAATATGAAAGGCAGCATGTACTAGTTGGGCTTTTGCCTCCTGTGCTGAAGACATAATCCTAGAAGACATAATGTAGACTCTGGCTTCCCATCACTGGGTACGTATGCACCAGAAGTAGGCTCACAACTATTTCTGAGGGCAAGGTAAGTTTGGAAGAGATTTGGGCAACACACGAAATGAATGGTTCTGACTATTAAAAGGATGGTATATACTTTTGAAAAATTCTGTTGTTCTTGGGGTAAAAATGTTAACCTACCAGTTATTGCTTCATACCCATCCTATACTAATACTATATCTGAGAGGAAAAACAAGGAACATTATGTTAAGAACATGAGTCGAATACGAAATCTAAATAAAGGCCAGAGGTAAAGATTTTGAGGTAGCAGTATAAATCAGTGGCAGATTATCGTTAAATTTGAAAGACAAAGGGTGCTGGGGTGGGGTGGGGCTAAAGGGAAAGGGAAAGGAAAGCTGAGGAGGAGGAAGAGAGATAGGAAAGTGAGTAAAAATCAGAAAAAAGGGTTGCTATGGCTTGATCATGGCACACTTGACGATCCCCTAAAGAGCCCAAGGAGCCTTACCTGCTCTTCCCACACCCGCTTTTCTCTCTCATAGGCTTCCTTTCTTTTTCGCTCCAGCTGTTCTTTCAGGACAGCAGCACGGGCATTTGTCTGGGCCTGAAAATGAAAACCATTAACACAATAGTTATGAGAAGGAAAGCCTATGGTATCATCCTCCAACCTGAAAATGAAAACCATTAACACAATAGTTATGAGAAGGAAAGCCTATGGTATCATCCTCCAACCTGAAAATGAAAACCATTAACACAATAGTTATGAGAAGGAAAGCCTATGGTATCATCCTCCAACCTGAAAATGAAAACCATTAACACAATAGTTATGAGAAGGAAAGCCTATGGTATCATCCTCCAACCTGGGTCTAAGCAAAGAAGTGTGTGTGTGGTTCCAGAATAAAAACGGACACTCACTCTGTACCCCTCAAACCTTGGACAACAGGGGATCAATGATATTGGCCATAAGTCCAATACACTGGAATGGAAATTAAAATGTAAACACTTAAGACAACTGTTACAAATATCCCATTCATCTTCAGAGAAACTTGTACATTTCATTTGAGACAGTGTCTTGCAATTTATATGTATATATCCCAGCCTGGCCTCGAACTTATGGCCATCCTCCTGCCTCAGCCCACTGAATGCTCGGACTATAGGAGTAACCCACTTTAAAGAATTACATGGGTCACAGTTCTATGTATTCACATCATAATCTCACCTACCTGTTCTTCATAAATGTTGTACAAATGTAAAAAGTGCTATTTCGCAGAAATTGTAAGATGACAGATAAATGGGAAATCAAAAGTTAAAGTAAGATAATGATCCATCTATATAAAAAAAATTTAATAACAAACTTCTCTCTCTCAGCTTTCAATTTCCTAAGAAATTATGCTATCTAGTACATACCTTAAGTGACTCCATCTTTTTGAGCCTCAAGTCAGCCTCTGCAATTGCTTCTGGCCCTTTGGTACCATTAGCTTCGCTCTAGAACAATTGTCAACATACCACTTAGCAAACAGCAGCCAGGCTCAGTGCCACCTCTGCCTGGACCAACAACATGTGCAATGAAACCACTGACTGCTGTCAGTTTTCTCCCAGAGCTGCAACTGAACCCCCCAGAGCAAAAGACGAGGAAAGAATGATGCAAGTGGCCTTTAATTCCTTCAGGCACATCAGGTATGTTCTATATTAAAATTCCTATGGAACAAACGATTTACCAATTTGAAATCATGTATTTAAGATTTACTTCATTCCTACATAGTTTTCTGGTCTTTGACCTTCATTTTCTTTTAACAATTTTAGCTTTTAATATTATGGACATGGCATGTTTAAAGTTAATCTATTACTGAATTATTTTTGAAAAATTGATTTTTACCTACATTCTCACCACGAAGTTTGGCTTTAATCTGTTGGCGCTCATTGAAATTTTGTAGTCTTATTTGCCTCAGTCTTGCTAGATAAACCTAAAAGAGGAACAACAACAACAAAAATTCACTTAAAAGGAAATCTATGAACATTTTTACTGCTAAAAAAAATCTTAATATATAGAAAAGTGTTAATCTGAATACAAAAAAACAAAAGTTCTGAAATTTGGTTAATGAAATGAAATATTAGCTTTCAAGTATTTAATTTAAAGCTTTTTTTCTGCAAAGAAAGAAATATGTTATAATTAACAAATTTTTAAATTATATCAAAAGAAAAGAAATTGAAACTCAGAAGGCTGAGTTATAACAGTTATGAGGCAAAATTATGACATAGCATGTCAGTCAAAACATATTAACAGGTTCCTATAGACTTACAAAATCTTAAAATAATCGTTAAGCATTTAAACCATGCAAGAAAAGAAGGCGATGAACTAAAAAATGGCTGCATGGCGGAGGCATGAGCATGCGGGAAGCATACCTCTTCCTCCTTGTTCCTTGGCTTCCCTCCTCTGGAAGAGCTGGGCCTGCCTCCATACAGAGATGCCAGGTTCTGCAGGATTCCCTGTTTGTCATTTAATGTACTAAGTTTAAGGAATGAGTGGGGCTACATTGCCCTTCCACCTAGGCATCCACATGCCATTTCTTTCTTTTGGATAATACTGGCCACTTCTAGGTACTACACTGACAAGCCCTGGCACTTTCTACGACCACGAAGGCATGTAAACTCAGTGAGAACAGAAGTCTAATTAAGTCCAATATAATTATTTAAAAACAGAGACTGCAGACAGATTGTTTGAGTCTAGGAACTCTCAAAGCCAGTCTTTGCAATATAGTAAGACCCTGCCTCCAAGAGCAACAACAGATACCCCATTACCTATTCTTTTTCTCTCGAACGACAAAAGTTAGAATTTATTGGAGTAATATTTGAGTAACTACTTAATATGGAACAAAACTACCTCAAATGCTTCCTGAACTTGACGTTCCCATTCTTTTTACAACATGACCTTATTCTTAGCCCAGTGGATTATGATCAATCACTAGAGTCAACAAACTAGAGTTTATTTTTGCCTACTATCAGCCAAATGCAGTTGTTACCAGTTCTCTTTCCTAGTTATTATTGAGCCCTTCAATTTCTGCCTTAAAGGTATTTCTTTTGAATTCTGAATCTCCAAAGCAATTTGCTAATTTATACTCCCTGTGGAGTATCCATGTATCCCTCGGTTATTTATGTTAGTTATGCTGGCCTTTATGAAGTGGCAAAGAAATGTTCTATCAGGAGCTACCTCCCCCACCTCCACAAATCTGTTCTTGTGTGTTAGTGAATATGAGGAGGAGCTGAACCTATAACTGTAAGTGAAAAAATGAGAATTGTAGAAATGTTCATTTCTATAAAAACATGCTTACAAATAAAAAGCTATTTAGGAGATAATTCCTTTAAAATGTAAGGTTCTCAAAGGTTAGCTTCATAAATGTTTAATGATTTTTTTTCAAATTTTCCATAGTAAACCTCCTACATTTATTAGATAAATACATATGTATGTAAATGAAATACAAACATATACAAATATATTTAAATGAAGTAGGTTTATTTAGAAGTAATTTTTAAAATGTTAAAAGATTGCACAAAAGGCTCCATTTGTATAGTTTCTGACACTGCTGGTGTCTAGAAAAAATTAGATTATACTGGATTTAGAAGCCAGATTTATAGAAGGTTAAAAAATGATTGTCAGGAAAATGGAGATAATGAGTATAAAAGTACATTTACCACACACTGATACAAGATAATAGATGGGGAAAGTGGATTAAGAACTCTTTAAAGTTTGAAGAAACTTTAAACATAATTGTATGTTGAAGGAAGAGAAAGTACATAATTGGATAACTGGTAGTTTTGCTGAAGCGTGTGGATAATTTCTAGTACAATAATCCCACTTTCTCCATCAGCTGTATTTGTGCCTGGGGCTAGTCATTTGTAGGCTTCCTACAGGGCACACCTGAGAGCAGAGTATGATCTAGGTCAGATAACTAATGTACATCAGAGTCTTTGAAATCAGCCGTGAATATAAAAGTGTGTGTGTGTGTGTGTGTGTGTGTGTGTGTGTGTGTGTGTGAATGTGTAGTATGCACACAGATACCTAGAAATGAATTGGATCTTTTTAAGGGCAAAAAAATTATTATAGTGCTTTGGGTTTTAACTTCATTAATGACTTAAAAACTTCTTTAATGACTCAGTTTCTACAGTCGTAAGGCATGAAGTTGGTACCTCCTCTAACCTACTATATACCGTAGTTTATATGTGAGCTAATATTTTTTAAAAATACAATTATCCACAGAGTTTAAGGAGAGTTGATGGCTATATAAATGCAGTCCAATACAAAATTACGAAATTATGGGAATTTTTCTGCAATGTTTTGTAAAACAGATTGCATAGCTTTTAAGTATTAGCTTTATATAACAATGTGGTCCAGATAAGTTAAAAGATTAGACATTTCCTCTTGCAGTATTTTCTAACACACATGGCCAATACTTAATTCAAAATCTCAGCCACATCACATGATGCAACCTCTGGAAGCACAAGAGCATTGTGCACTGTGCATGCTGTTACTGTTACTCACTCAACACCAATGCTTCCTGAAACTTGGGCTCCAAATTCAGGACTATGAAATGCAGTGCTTTTACTGGATACAACACTTTTCTGTTCTTGTAGAAATTTAATGTTTAATTATAGAAAACAAAAAGAGAGGCTCTGCCTTATTAACATAGCAGGTGAGAACCAACTACTCCAAGTTGTCCTCTGATCTGAGTATAGACCTACATTCATACACATACACAAAAATAAAATAAAAAGCCAGTGGAAATATTATTTACATTTTCAAATTATCATAGGTATTAGCATTAATGGAAAGTACTTACTAGGTACAATTTTAAATCGCTGTTGTTAATATATTTTCCTAACGAATAAAGGTTAACCTTAAACAGTACCAATTATTGTACAGTAGTATATGTAAGCGCAAATGTTAAATAGAGACCTCGGCTGTTGTAATGTTGAACTGAGAGGCGAAAACTGTCACACCAATAAAACATAAATGAAAACCACTATAAACATGCATTAGTGACTACTGTGAAATTAGTCTCCAGAGAGCCCTCCGTCCTTAATGCTCCATCTCTTTACAATCACATCCAGGTCTCTACTGGACAGCCCTCAGAAGTTCAGTGTTCTAAACACCTGATGACACAACGCGAATGTATTTCAAATCCACTGCCAGGGCTGAGGATAGAGTGTGATGGCAGAATACTTGCATTGCATGTGCAAAATCCTAGATTTGGTCTCGAGTACTGCCCTCCACCAGCCAAAAAACAAACCAACCAAACCCAAAATCTACCCCCCTGAAACAAACCAAAACACTAGCAAACAAAACTAAAGATTTTGCCAAAGATTATTTTTTTTTATGAAACAATGGCAGTAATATTGGAAAACCATCCAAATCTCATGCAAAATCCTCTACAAATATGATAAATAATGCTAATTTACAATTAGAAGAATTGATCTGAAGGAACTGTTGGTTATACAGTGGTCCATGTCTGAGATTCAAGCTCCCTGGGAAGCCTCCCTCAGGACTAGCCCCCCTGTCTACAGAACAAGGCCATATCATTAAAATACTACTAATTTACAAACCATTGCTAAACTTATTGCTATTCTTATGGCTATTCTTTTGTGTCTGACAGACTTTTAGTATGGCCAATTTTACTAAGGGATTTTTTAAATATACAAGTTCATAATAACAGCTATAATAATAATAAAAAAGTTTCTTTAGGGTTGAGGCTGTAGTTGAGCAATATAGCCCTTGGCTTGCATGTGTATAATGCCAAGTTTGAAACCTAGCACTGCAAAACAAACAAAAAAAGGACATGTGATTTTAGCCAAAAGGCTAAGAAGAAGCAATTTAAATAAAAAGAAAGAAAAAAGAAACAAGTAAATATAAGTGAATAAATAAATAAATAGGAATTATTTGGACAGAAGGAAAATAAGAAGCTCGTCAAATGCTGGGAAAGTATAGTTCAGTGATAGTGTTGGTTCAGCACATCCAAATTCTTGGGTTCAATACCCAGCAACACACACACACTCCTGGTTGCAAGGGAAAGGGAAAGGAACCACTATTCCCACTTGTCTATTTGCATTTCTGTCACTGTAATAAATACCCTAATGAAAGGGAACGCAATGAGAAGGCTTATTCTAGCTTATAAATTCCAAGGTACAGTCCAGCACTGCACAGAGGTCAGAATGGCAGAAGCCTGAAGAAGCAAGTCACATCACAGCCACAGTCAAGAGCAGAGAGAGAACACTCATGCCCACTTTCTTGTGGCTCAGATTAAGTGCTAGACTCATAGAGGTCATCATTCCTGACTGGGGAATGATGCTGTCCACAAGGGGCTGGGTCTTTGCACATCAATTACATAAATTAATCTCCCAGAGACTGCCCACAGGCCAACCCAATACAGACAACATCTCATTGAGAGTCTCTTCCCAGGTGACTCTAAATGTGTCAAGTTGACAACTAAAGTTAACCATCACGCTACTGAATTAACACATAAAACATAATTTATAAATGCACTGTGAAAAAATCAAAGTATACATTCTTAGTCACTGAGGCACTCACTACTGAAAGGTTACACAAAGATACAATCAAAATGATATCATTGATTAAAATAGAATATTGCAAGAGAAGCAGAAGAAAAATAGACGAAGCAAACGTAAAATGGTAGGACGTAACTAATCCAAACATAAAAATTATACTGCCATTGAATGTTATTAAATAATTATGTAAATAGACCATTAAAAGATAGAGGAGGATGAGAAGAGGAAGAGAAAGAGGAAGAGGAAGGAGGAGGAGGAGGAGGAAGAGAAGGAAGAGGAAGGAAGGAAGGAAGGACACAGTTCCAAAAGCCCCAAAGTATTAACATGTAAAGACCAACAATTACATAAAAGGACATGCTAAGAAACTGTAGGCAGAGGAGCTCAGGGTAAACCACAGAAAACGCGGAAGAAAGTTCATGTCCAGATGCTGTAAAAAGGCTGGTCAAGTCAGATGACCATCTCAAATGGTTTGTTTAGGCTGGTAATGTCACTCAATGGTCCATCACTTATTTAGCTCATGAGAAGTCCTAGGTTCAACCTCCCACACCACAAAGACAAACAAACGAAATCAATAAGAAAAAAAACATATATAACAGGATAGACGCTAGTGACTTCTTTCAATATAATGGTGTAGTGACAAACTGTTTACAGAATTAAAATGAAAGATAAGGAACTAGAAACAAATGGGGCATCGTACATTTGAAGAGTCTATGACATGCAGACTTAATGATTGGAGAAACAAATATAATTAGAGGTTATAGGAAGGTATGATTAAAGAAGAATTGTTAAAAAGAGACAGGACATAATTAGTATGATAAGGCCCCCAAATAATAACAGTAGGGCACCAAAGATAACAAAATGCTGAAAATACAAATCATAACAGGTTCAAACACAATCTTCACTGCTTTGATATTCTCCAGTGCTGTCTACAGGTATAATCATAGATATCAACTCAGCTACACATGAGACATGCCAACTCAGAAAGGAAGACAGGTGAGTCAATTACCTGGGCATATTATAACTGAGTAAACTGGATGACCATATTATATTACTAGAAACAACTCAAATGCCACTCTACAGAGGAATGGATACTCAAACTGTGGTATACCCATAGCACAGAATGTAACTCAGGAGTAAAAAAACTAATAAGGCTAGATATGGTGGCACACCTTGAACCTCAGCACTTGGGAATACTATATGATTCAGAATTTTAAGTAAATATCCAAAAAAAAAAAAAGTTCCAGAACTATAATGAATGAAAACAGATCAGCGGTAGGGAAGTGATAAACTAAAGGGACAGAAGGAAACTTGGGAAAAGGTAGAATGTTTGGTAGCATGATAAAGCAATATACACATGACTATATGCATGTCAATTACTCATCAGGACATATTTAGCACTGGTAACTTTTATTATGATTAAATTATATCATATGCCAATCAAAAAAAACCTCTTCCATGGAAACCTAGGTAGTATGTTCTTAGATGAAATCCTTGAGAAAGTCAGTACTCACAAGCACCTTCTCTGAAGGCAGTGAAAGTGTTCTGTGTCAATACAAGGTGGTCGCCTGCCATTTTATATCTGTGCAGACCTAACCAAATATTCAACACCAAGGTGAACCCTAACACAAACCACAGACTTCGATGGTTATAATGTATCCATGTAGGTTTCTCAGTTCTAACAAATGTACCACCAGGAACAGAATGTTGGTAATAAGAAAGGCTATGCACATTTGGAGGCAGAATAAATATGATTGAAAATCTCCATAAAGGTCTATTTTCCTGGGAGCCTAATGCTTCAGTAAAAATAAATAATCAGGCTGGTGAAATGACTCAGTGAGTAAAGATGTTTGTTAGGCAACCTTGACAACCTGAGTTCAATTTCTGAAATCTAAATAAAGGTGGAAAGAGCTGATCCTACAAAGTTGTCCTCCAATTTCTATGTGCGCATGCACACGCGCAGGCACACACACACACACAAAATTTAAAATAAAATTTTAAAAAATTAAAAAATAAAGTCTAGCTGGGCAGTGGTGGTGCACACCCTTTAGTCCCAGGGAAGCAGAGTCAGGTGAATTTCTGTGAATTCAGGGACAGACTGGTCTACAGAGTGAGTTCCAGGACAGCCAGGGCTACACAGTGAAATCCAAGCAAACAAAAACAACAAAGAATAAAGTCCATACAATTGTTCCTTTACCTCATCTCATCTATCATCCCCAAATATAGTCTAAAATTATGAGCAAAGGGGGAATTCTAAAAAGACTGCCAAGAAAGAAAGGGGAACCACTCAATCTAGTTCCCTGCTCTTACTTCTAAAGCAGGCATGCTTTGCTTTGCTTTGCTTTGGACTTCAAGAGTCCAGGTCTTGAGTTTTCCTTTGCCAACGAAGCAATGCATGAAGTACTTATGTCCAGGCCTACCCACAGTGAGGATCTACTGGGAGTGTAGACTCACTCTTTGCTGAGGACATATGGCTGCTGATAGGTTTCCCATGTTCCACTAGAGGGCCCCACACTCACTCGCATATGGGCACACTAGCTGGATTTAGTGGGTTATTATTTAAAAAAAAAAAAAGACAAAGTTGAGAGGATGTTAGGGAGATATATGGTAATGGTGAATAGATACAACCATATTTTACCATATTTTGCTATATCACTTACGATATATTTTATTGTATATATATATGAAATTATGAGAAATAAAACTTTTTTAAGTCAAAGAATTGCTTTTAGCCATAACAGAACAATGGTTAGATCTACACTAAAAATTTTTTAAAAGCTTTGGTAAGATAAAGGAAAACATGGTTTCCAATATTGGATAACAGGCAGCATGGGGTAGATCCTTCTGACATGGAAAGCAAGGGAGATAAGTCCAAGCCCCATGACTGCCCCACTTGCCTGGTCAGAGCTTCTAGGCAGCAGCACAAGAGAGGAAACTTGACCACAGGTGGAGGTCCCTCCTTGTTGAGAAGACCTTGTCTGGAGATGGGCAAGCTAGGCTAACGGGATGTGAGGTCAGAGAGCAGAAAGCTGCACAGAGGGAGGCTGAGAAGATGGAGAGGTTCTTCAGAGTCTCTCCCTGAGTGACCAACAGCTAATAAAGCCAGCGGTTTAATCAGACTGTGAGATGGAAAGTCCTCGGAAGCAGTGCAGCACTGTACCCAGCAGAGGTACCCACAGGCTCTGCCAGAGCAGAGGGCCACGTTAGCACAATCAGTATTATCAGATGTGAGCTGAGGTAGAGTTCAGTAGTACAGCAACAGCCTATCCATAAAAGCCCTGGGCTTATCTCCAGTACTGCAAAAACAAAACAACAGGAGATGAGAAGCAGCAGGTCTGGATGAACTCAGCAGTATAACACACAGCAGAAGATAACATCCTTAAGGACATGACAACGGAAACCACCCAGAACGAAGCTTAGAGAAAAAGAAGAGCATCAACGAGTCGTGGAGAGTCACAGCGTTCTGGTATGTATACAAAGGTTAGAAAAGAAGAAAATGAGAAATTTTTTTTGAAGAAAACAGTGGCTGAAAAATCTGAACCCATGAAAATAATGACCAGAAAGAAAACTCGGGAGCTATCTAATAATCAAGTAGTTCCAGGAACAAAGAAAAAACTTTCCTGAGTCAGAGAGGAAAAGGCATATAATATACACAGGAAACGATAAGGAGGGGTAGCTTCTTGTCAGAAGATAAACAGTCCCCAAGCTATAGAATACTCCCAGCAAAGGCAAACTCCAGGCTGTGGAGATGGCTCAACTGTCAAACCGGAGAATCCCTGAAGCAGGCTGGCTGGCTGCCAAGATCAGACATATTGGTAAACTCTGGGCTTGATTAAAATCCTCCTTCAAAAACTGAGGCAGAAGAGTTACCACAGAAGATTCCTGATAACTTTGGCCTTCCTGATAACACAGCCAGATGCACATGTGTTCCCATACCTATGGTAATGCATGCATAACACATACATGTGCACAAAAAGACAAAAAAGGTAGGCAAAATGTTTCTTTTCAGACCTACAAACGCAAGTTAAATTCACCACAAAGTATTATTAAAGTATAAAGAAAAAAGTAAAGACATTTTTCTCTACAAATTCTGCAAAGTACCTTTTTAAACAAAATACAAGAGGAAAGTCTCTAACATTAAGCAAAATAAACTGAAGATAAAATTACAGGATTAAGGTCAAAGAGTAAGAGGAAAAGTCATTAAATCTTGATAGTTCTAGTAACTATTACTTTTTCAAAGGTTCTTTAACTTTTATTTTAAATTATGAGTATGTGTATCTGTCTGTCTACCTGTGGGTATTTACAAGTGAGTGCAGGCACTGACGAGGCCAGAGAAAGTGTCAGATCCCTGGAGTTGTAGTTACAGGTGGTTGTAAGCCCCTTGATGTGGGCGCTGAGAACCTAACTCAGAGCCTCTGCAAGAGCAGCAAGCACTCGAAACTGCTAAGCCATCTCCAGTTCCCAGTAACTGTTGTAAATAATAACCTACAACAAGAGCTGGGAATGGTGGTGCATGCCTATAATCCCAACACTCAGGCATGAGGATCCTGCTACAGAGCAGTTTAAAAGCTCTTTCAAAAATATAAACGATCAAAATTATTTCAAATGCTATTAACAACGAGAAGACAAGAAATCATCTTTTCCCATCTAGAGAAGGGTCACAAATACAAATTCATTCCAGATATTAGGAAAGTAAATTGGAGAATATATGTTAAAAACATATAAAGAGTGGCCAATTGATAGAGGAAGGTCATTGGTTAATAAACAAACTGCCTTGGCCCATTTGATAGGCCATCCCTTAGGTGGGTGGAGTAGGCAGAACAGAATGCTGGGAGGAAGTGAGACAGACACGATGCCGCTCTTCTCCAGGGCAGACTCAATGGAGCAAGCCGCCAGGTCAGACATGCTGAATCTTTCCCAGTAAGACTGGTGCTACACAGATTACTAAATATGGGTTAGACAAGATAAGTCACCACCTCGTGGTGCTACAAACATTAATAGAAATGGGCCAAGCAGTGTTTATATGAATACAGGTTGTGTGTCATTATTTTGGGGCATAAGCTAGCCAGGCGGCCGGGAGCTGCGTGGCGGGAATGCAGCCTGCATCTCCTTCAATAGCCAATTAATACTATTTTTCTATAATATAATCTCAAAGAGAAAAAAAATCTTATACTGAATAACTGAATAAACTTACAAAGTTACCAATTAGGAGTCTTTAATACATGTGTGATAAGTCCAACAAAAATATCTTGAGCATATTCTACATGAACAGGAGGCTCCATGGGGAGATGAAGTGACAGAAGCAATTCTCAGTTGCTTTATGAACAAAAGATCAAAAGACATTTGCGGCACACTGCAACTACAATTACTGAGAACTTTAACTGCTTAGATGATTACCTCAGACTTAATATGTTCTCAAATAAATGACTTCATTTTGTAATGGGCTTAACTGGATATTTTAAAGTAGTTTTATTTCTGATATGCTTTTCAACAAATACAGTTTCACATATCTGCACTCAAACATTTATCTCCCTTTTTTCTTCTAAAATTCTTTGCTACTTAAAAGTATTTTACAAAAAGCATTTGAAGGGGAAAAAAATCTAGCAACTTAAGAACTTATTTCTCTACTAATAAATATCTGGATTGTTATACACATTTCTACCCTTTTTAAAGAACAAAATGTAGAATAATAATGTAATTTCACCTTTGGCATGGAAGATACCAATAAAAGACATAACAAAACAGGTTAGTAAGCAAAACATATGAAAATAAAATCTGTACATTACTTTTGAACACCTTCAATATCTTTTATTAGACATAGACTGCTACATCATAATTCTTTTTACTTACAACACTGATATGTTCAACATCTGAAGAAAAGCTACCATACCACATGCCCTTCGGCCCGAGCTTTGTTCTGCATGGCTTCTCGTTTACGCTGCAGGAACTCTTCCACTCGCTTAGCTCTTTCTAAGGCTAGCTGCCCTTTATGCCTGTTTTGAACAAAGCACAGAGTCAGCCATTTTGAGAATTAAAATTATACTTATTATTTGCTTTTTTCCTTGTAGAACATGAAAGCAGAAACAAACACTTTCTTTGTAAAGAAAAGTGTGTGTGTGTGTGTGTGTGTGTGTGTGTGTGTGTGTGTGTGTGTTTGTCTATTGTCTTAATTGCATCATTTACTACTTTTAAAAAGTAACAGCAGTTACTGGCTTTAATTTTTTCACATTTTAATATTTGGCATCTTTTGCTGACAATTAAGAAAAATGTAAACACATTGTGTAAAGACTGCAAATTACAAAGTGATAAATATTTACTGAATACCTACTATGTGCTGTTCAGTTATCGTGATAAACATGGCAGGTAGAAACAAACACGCAAGCAAACAATCCAGTGCCAGTAATCACGAAATTCATAGCAACATCAAGGGTGGTTAAATTTGGAGAAGAATTAGAAAGACAAACGAGTTATTGTCTAGGTTCTACTAAGACTGTGGCTAATACGGCACAAAAACCTTCCTGTAGCCTTTTTGTTAGGGAAAATAAGTTATGCTCTGAAAAAATAAAGTCCGGAAATAATGTCCTGTCTGCTAATGTTCCCAGTAACATTTTAAAACGTCTAATTTTCATTCTACAAATAATCATTTCTTCAACTTTTTTTTAAATCAACAACTTTTTACAAAATACCACATAAAAATATTTTAAATAAGAAATTTAGCTGTAAAAACTTAAAATCTGGGGCTGCTACTTTTACAGAAGACCTAAGTTCCATTCCCAGCCTCTATGTGAGATGGCTTATAATCACCAGTCCATCTCCAGGGGTTCTAACACGTATGGCTTCCACAGGCACCTGCATTTAAAAATAAATCTTTGAAAAAAAAAACTCTAATATGTACTGTATTACATCCCCATGACTGATGGCAGTCTAAAGTCCTTTACCTATTATTTAAAAGAAATTCTCCAAACTTCCATCACAGGAATTTTGTAGGATTAGGTAACATCTATAACTGCTTTAAGAGCCAATTACTATGATGTTCAGCTATTCCTTCCAGATGGTTACTGTAGTTCCACATGACATTTCTGAAATCCAAAGCTATGTGAGCTTGAGTATGTTTGTAATAACAAGAGATTAGTTCATGCCTCTGAAGGACACATATGCTATCCTCTCTCAGACATATATAATGCACTATAAAACTGAGATCAATAAGGGGCATCTGGTCTGAATTCAGCATGTCTCTGCATGTATCCAGGTAAGCTGGCAACCTGCTCTGCTACTTCCCTGTTTACGTAAGGCTGAGCTCAAAGAGGGTAGATGGAGTATCATGCTGGGACACATCATCTGTGGGTCTTGGAAGCATAGTCCCCACCTGCAATTAGATAAAGCCTCCAATCTCTCTGCTTTGCATCACGATGGCCTTGGCTTCAACATTCACAGAAGTAAAGCGTGTTTGTCATTCCAAGACATGGTCTGTGTAGCGTTTGACAGTATAACACGCCAACTAGCATACCCTAGTAGAATTACTGCACAGTACGTCAGAACATGATCATATGGACAGCAGCCTTGATTTATAGATTGGCACACTGCTTATGTATACATGACACTTTGTATTTAAAAGTGTAGCTTCACTCAACTGCTATTTCCTCAGTTGGTTTAAATAAGCTGGCTTATATGACTGTCTATTTTCAAACACACACTTAAAATCTTTAATGATTATTTAAACATAATTTCTCTTCTGATTTATTAAACAAAGAATTGCTAAGTGTCAACTATTTGTCATATCAACCTCTGAAGATGTAACGATGACCGTACTGGCTGCTTCTATAGCAACTTGACACAGGCTAGAACCATCACAGAGGGAGCTTCAGTTGAGAAAATGCCTCTATAAGATCAGGCTGCAAGGCATTTTCTTAATTAGTGATTGACGGGGGAGGGCCCAACCCCTTGTGAGTGGTTACATCCCTGGGCAGGCAGTCCTGGGTTCTATAAAAAAGCAGGTTGAGCAAGCTGGTAAGCAGCACCCCTCTATGGCCTCTGCACCAGCTCCCGCCCCAGGTTCCTGCCCTGATTGAGCTCCTCTCCTGACTTCCTTTGATGAAGAGCTGTGATGTGGAAGTGTTAAGATGAACAAGCGCTCTCCTCCCCAAGCTGCTTTGGTCATGGTGTTTATTACGGTAACAGTCGCCCTGACTACCACAATGTCTAAAACAGAGTTCCAGGAAGCAAAGTTTCCTGATGAAAATAACAGTTTGAGTAATTCTGTAACTTATGTTAATAATAATCTATGTTAATTAATAATCTAAATAATCTATAACACACATTCTTATGTATTAGCGCTCAGAATCTTTAAAGAAGTAAAAGTGTTAAACTGTGGGCACAAACTATCTATTGCAGAAGGCTCATGGGGATAAGGAGAAAAGAATTTACTTATTCATTCTCTTCATTAAACTCTAGTAAGAATTCTGATGAATTGGCCAGGCGCAGTAGCACATGCCTTTAAAACCAGCACTCAGGAAGCAGAGGCAGGCCGATCTCTGTTGAGTTCCCAGACAGTCAGGACTATGCAGAGGCCCTGCGTGGTGATGTGAATGAAAACGGCCCCACAGTTTCAAAGAGAGTGAGTAGGACTATTTGACAGGATTAAGACCAGGGCCTTGTTGGAGGAAGTGTGTCACTTGGGTAGGCTGTGGGGTTTCAGAAGTCCAAGTCAGGACAGTGTCTCCCTCTCTTCCTGCTGCCTGTGGATCCATATGTAGACCGCTCAGCTTCCTTCTCACGCACCATGTCTGCCTGCACGCCACCATGCTTCCCATCATGATGATAATGGACTAAACCTCTGAAACTGTAAGCCAGCCCCAATAAAATGTTTTCTTTTATAAGAGCTGGTGTGGTCATAGTGTCTCTTCATAGCAATAGAACAGTGACAAAGACACCCTGTATCAAAACAAAAACTAAACAAACACCAAAAAAAAATAGAAAGAAAGGAATTCAGATGCAAAGATATTGTATAGCACTTAGTATCAGGAATTGTCCTATATTACCAACAGTAGAACTGTATGTAATGACTCAGAGATATATAGGAGGAAACTAGAGACTAGATAACAACATACAAAGATGTTAAAATGAGCTAAGAATTGTGGCAGAAAGGGATAAGGACATCAACACAGCTATGGTGTTGAAAGAGAAAAACTGTGGTGTTCTTTCATTGGGAAAGTTATTCTAAGACAAGCCTTTCATTTCCTGTAGCAAAAAAGAAAGGGGGTGGGTGATTTTCTTTCCTTTTCTTTTTATAAATACGAGAAGTAGCAGCAAGATAGTGGTGGGAACACCATACATTATAATCATGACTCAAATTTATTACTACAAGAGGAATTTAAAATTTTTGAAGGATTACAAATACTTCAAGAGGTGAAAAAGCATAAAGTAGGCAATAATCTAGGTAACAAATGATTCACTGCTTTCAGACACAATAGTCCAGTGACAGAAAGATAACAGGGAACAGAAAACAAGAGTATTCACTAAGCTTCCTTTCTACTTAAAGGTACCTAGTGGACTGGAATCAGGAGAGGGGGTAGAAAAGTAAAGCAGTTTAAAAACACAAATGTAAAGAGGCACCAAATCACTTCTTAAAAGGCAGTTGTACTCTACTTGAGGTCCCAATAGTCAAGAGGCTAATAGGTATGTCATTAGGACAGAGATGTAAGGACAGTCATACTAGCCTAGTCACACTAGGAAGGCAGAGAAAAATAACACCGTAAAGTACAAGCAAACATGAAGAATTCAGTTTCAACTCCTTTGTTTTTACTAATAGATAAGTTATGGGACTTTCAAACACTGAATTATATATTGCCTCAATTTCTTAATCTGTAAAGTAGCAAGAATACTACTATCTGTTTCACAGTGTTGGTAATAACTAAATTACTAATATGGTCAATCATCATGATTGATAGTTTATGTTCTACAAGGTCACTACTAAAACTGAATTAATGAATACTGAGCCACTGATGCTAAAAAAAATACAATTAAATTCCTGCAAGTCTGTCACATTTGTCAGCAGAATAATTTATAACCTTGTTTTCTGTGTTCCTGTTTAAAGAAAATTTACTATATAACATTAATTCTTTATAATTTAACTCAGGAGCAAATATCACTATAACAAACATATGAATGAAGTTTACCTAAAATGTATTTATCAGCTGAGCTAGCTCTCTAGCCCTCAAAAGTATAATCTATAGTCTAATGCAGTGGTTCTCAACCTCTGGGTTGAGACCCCTGTGATGGGGGGGAGTGAAAGATCCTTTAACAGGGGGTACACATCAGATATCCTGCATATCAGATGTTTACTTTATGATTCATAACAGTAGCAATATTACAATTATGAAGTAGCAATGAAAATAGTTTTATGATTGGGGATCACCACAACATGAGAAACTGCATTAAATAAAGGGTCACAGCATTAGGAAGGTTGAGAACCACTGCTCTAAGATGATACGGTCCAACTTTTTCCACAGTTTAATATTCAAAATATATAGGCTAATATATATTTTATATATTAGCTTCTATGCCAAAATTATCACATTTAATTTTTATTTTCTAGTTTACAGAACTAGTTACCTAACCTACACTAAGGCCATAATAATAACTAGGTTCTAAGTATTCAAAGTTAACAGAGGCAAGGTATTCTAGGCAAAAGAAGACAGAAACAGTTAACAAACATAAGAAAAGCTTGTCTTCTCCTAAAAGCATATTTTAATAGAAAAAGTACATAACATGCAAGAACAGATGACAATGTAAGCAGAAGCATAAAATTTCAAGAAAAAAAATGCAAATAGAATGTCCAAACCCAAATCCACTCTAGTGGAAATGCAGACTGCCTCTGCGGGGCTCATCACTGGATTGGACAAGGCTAAACAGAGAGTCTCTAATCTTGAGGGTATAGTAAAAAGGCATTTATAAACAGAGAAAATAAAAGAGATACATACACAGAGAGAACACAAGAACAGTGGAACATTACAAAAGGTGCAACATGCATGCTGTGGAACATTAGACAGACATTGCTTAAAACAATAATGCCTCTGAAGACCCTGGATTCATGTCAAAACACACACACAGGGAACTGAGAACAAGCTGCAGCAAATTCCCACATAAACAAACAGAAAAATCCTTCCATAGCCAAGCTTTGGGAAATCAAAGATAAAGTCTTAAAAGAGGAAAACACAAACATACAGAAGAGCATCTAAGAATTACATTCAACTATTCCCCCAAAGAAGGCAAAGAATAAAGTGAGGAAAATATTTAACTGCTGAAAGAAAAAAAAATACCCACTTAAACTCTAAACTCTAAATATTATTGTAACAAGAAGTGAGCTAAAGACTTTCTCGGACAAAACTTGAAGAAAGCTGTTGTCATTACAGCTGCTTTACAAGAAATGTTAAACCAAGTTCTTCTGAGAGAAGTAAAGTAAAGAAGCAGCATGCAGGAAGGAAGAAGTGAAGATGAGAAGTTGTTTTACTTTTTCCTACCAGATACCAGCTTGTCTATAGTAACAGCAATGAAGCAGTAGCTTATTACATGTCTATGCATATCCATGCACACTGAGATGTAAGTGGCATAAATGACAGTAATAATATAACGGATAGCAGGCAGGAATTAGAAGCATTCTGAGGTTATAATGTATAAACATAATGTAAAAGAGAACTTGGGTTTGTCTTACTTGTGTACTGCAAAATCTAAGACAACCTCTAAGGAAAAGTTTACAAAGGAAGCATGTAATTGAAATACTAAGAATGGAATGGAATCACAAAAATATGCTCAGTTTAAACCACAAAAATCAGACAAAGTATAGAACTCAAAAATAAGGAAGAAAGGAACGTGGCACGAATTGAAAAACATGATGTGACACACACTAACCAGCATACATCAACAATCCCTTTAAATACCAGTGACACACACTAACCAGCATACATCAACAATCCCCTTAAATACCAGTGACACACACTAGCCAGAATACATCAACAATCCCCTTAAATACCAGTGACACACACTAACCAGAATACATCAACAATCCCCTTAAATACCAGTGACACACACTAACCAGCATACATCAACAATCCCTTTAAATACCAGTGACACACACTAACCAGCATACATCAACAATCCCTTTAAATACCAGTGACACACACTAACCAGCATACATCAACAATCCCCTTAAATACCAGTGACACACACTAACCAGCATACATCAACAATCCCCTTAAATACCAGTGACACACACTAACCAGAATACATCAACAATCCCTTTAAATACCAGTGACACACACTAACCAGCATACATCAACAATCCCCTTAAATACCAGTGACACACACTAACCAGAATACATCAACAATCCCCTTAAATACCAGTGACACACACTAGCCAGAATACATCAACAATCCCCTTAAATACCAGTGACACACACTAACCAGAATACATCAACAATCCCTTTAAATACCAGTGACACACACTAACCAGCATACATCAACAATCCCTTTAAATACCAGTGACACACACTAACCAGCATACATCAACAATCCCCTTAAATACCAGTGACACACACTAACCAGAATACATCAACAATCCCCTTAAATACCAGTGACACACACTAACCAGCATACATCAACAATCCCCTTAAATACCAGTGACACACACTAACCAGAATACATCAACAATCCCCTTAAATACCAGTGACACACACTAACCAGAATACATCAACAATCCCCTTAAATACCAGTGACACACACTAACCAGCATACATCAACAATCCCCTTAAATACCAGTGACACACACTAACCAGAATACATCAACAATCCCCTTAAATACCAGTGACACACACTAACCAGAATACATCAACAATCCCCTTAAATACCAGTGACACACACTAGCCAGAATACATCAACAATCCCCTTAAATACCAGTGACACACACTAACCAGAATACATCAACAATCCCTTTAAATACCAGTGACACACACTAACCAGCATACATTAACAATCCCTTTAAATACCAGTGACACACACTAACCAGCATACATTAACAATCCCTTTAAATACCAGTAACAGAGACTGTCAGGAGTGGAGGTGTCAAAAGAAAGCCCGATTAATTACTGTAAAAAATCCACCTTAAATATGAGGTTATAACAAAGAAACAAATCAAAGACTTTGTCTATAACACTTTAAAATCACAAGAAAAGCACAGGGTTTCTCTGTGGCTTTGGAGCCTGTCCTGGAACTAGCTCTTGTAGACCAAGTTGGCCTCAAACTCACAGAGATCCGCCTGCCTCTGCCTCCCGAGTGCTGGGATTAAAGGCGTGCGCCACCACCGCCATGCTCAAAAGGATAACTAAAAATTCATCGTGTGACCTGCTCTTCACTCATCAGAAAGTTTTATAGAATGGGAATTTCTAAACAAACACATATGCATACTTGAAGAAAAAAAATTACACAAAGTACAGCCATTCCCAATTATCATCAAGTTCATTCAATGAAAAAATCTGATGAAAAGGATCATGAAGAGATATAAATGGAGATGAATGTGAAGAGGAAATGTCTTAAGACAATAAAGAGAAGGTAGGAATGAGGAAAAGACAAAAAATAGATATGCTTTGGATTTTTTTTTTTTTTTGGATTTTCGAGACAGGGTTTCTCCGTAGTTTTTTGGTTCCTGTCCTGGAACTAGTTCTTGTAGACCAGGCTGGCCTCGAACTCACAGAGATCCGCCTACCTCTGCCTCCAGAGTGCTGGGTTTAAAGGCGTGCGCCACCACCGCCCGGCTATGCTTTGGAGTTTTATGAAAAGTGTGATTCTATTTAAATTTATGCTGTAATTTATTCAAAGCAAGTGGATGAAATTATTATAACCATATGCTGGCAGAAAGTTATCACATGCTCCTTTGAACAGTATGTCCTATCTAAACATTAAAATAAGCCACAATAATCAGGCCAACGTGAACAGCTACACATTTGTCATAATGTAATCAAGGGTCAAATTTGCACTTGAAGATTTATAGTATCTAGGGAATAAAAAATGTTCTGTGTAAACAGTGGAGAAAACACCAAGTGTAGATATGATAAAAGACAGAATTACACACAGGATGAATGCATGGATCATCACAATCCGATCTGTTTGCACTGGCTTGTTTAGGCATGGTCTTCAATTTTTTCAAAGCTTCTCTATGGCATCAGCATCGGGGAAATGGTGATGACCTGCAGCCCCATTGGGAAACCCTGGATGAAGTTCAAGTGGAACTCCTCTGGCGATAAATACTCACAATGACTTTCACTACTTTCTCTGAAGCACAGAAGCGCAGCTTCATGAAAGCACCTTTCAGCAGAGCCGTACCTTTCTGGAAGCCGGCGCCCATATATGTCTCCTTTCCATCGCGCTTCATTATCTTCCGCTCTCAGTCGCTGCATTTGATCAAAAATGGCATGGTAATGTTCATACTGTCCTCGAGAAGAACAAGGTGATGGAGAGACAGCCCCTCCACTGCCAAAAAAGGGAGTCTGGGGATTAAACAAAGAATTCTTACGTGCCATGTTTATCTTGTAGGGCCTGAGAGGCCTGAGCCATCCTTAAAAGAGAAAGTCAATTTCTATGCTTAGCTTTAAAAATAGTAATTACCTAGTTTTAACATATTAATAAAAACACAGCCAAAAGTAAAATATTTTCCTACATAAGCAATCAGTATTCTAGAAGTCTTGCTACTAACAGTAAAGAATAACAATGTGGCAAATAAAAACATTAAGATGTCAGTAAATTCATAGAAATATGGAAAAATCTAAATTATGAAGCTTTGAACTGTTTACATCCTACATTTTACAATTCAGTTCTATGAAGCTTGATATGCGGTTTAGAAGTCAAGAAGAATTTGATTATATCACAGTTAAAAATCTTATTTAACAAACTGTGACTTTTGATAGACTCCAAATCTATTCTTCAATTCAAGTAGATACGAAGGTGAATACATGACTTACATATATTTTATATGCATACAGAACAGGGAAAATATATCTACTCTTAGTACTTTTCAAACAAATTGAAAAAAAAACACAATGTAAAGCAGCATTCCAGTCTTATGGTGAATGGACAAAGGAGTGACGTAGTTACACCCTGAAGTAAGGAGATTCACAAACTACAAAGAAAATGGCCACAGGTAAAAATCTATTTTAAAAGTCTTGGAGAAAGATTATTTAACCTAGTTTTGATAATAAGGTTAAAAAAAACCCAGAAGAGTCAAGGTGACTAAAATAAAGTATGCGTGTGTTTGTGTGCATGCTGCACTCGGAGAGGAAGGAAGTAGATCACAACACAGCACGGAGGATAAGCAGAGCATTAGACACTGAAAAAGGCAGGCAGCATTTCTAAACTTTCCAGTGACCGGAACATTTTAATATCATTAAGTCAATCCTACACACATAAGCAGAAATGAGAGACAAAAGCAGAAAAACTGGTTAGCGGGCTGCTGTACAACAGTAAGGCAAGAAAACAAGAAAAGATGTCAATGAAAAGATAAATGCTGAACAGACTTGTCCATTTTCTGCAGAAATGAACAATGATAAAAGTAAAAATCTAAGGACTCAAGACAGAAGAACCCCTACTAAAGAAAGCTGCTAGACACGGTTAAGAGATGAATGCAAATGAAGAGTGCAATACTATAGAAACTATTAGTAGTAGTAGTAGTTTGTTTGTTTTTTGAGACAGGGTTTCTCTGTGTAGTTTTGGAGCCTGTCCTGGAACCTGCTCTGTAGACCAGGCTGGCCTCAAACTCACAGAGAATCGCCTGCCTCTGCCTCCTGAGTGCTGGAATTAAAGGCGTGTATGACTGGCCAGTTACTAAAGAAATTTGGTGGAAGAAAAGAGAAAAATCAATGATCTCACATATAGAGGTTAACAGTACTTAAGTCAAGAGAGGAAAGTTGAAGGGTTATCTTTCAAAAATATTCATCCCAGCACTCTCAAGTCTGAGGCAGGAGGTTCTCTGTGAGTTTGAGGCCAGTCTGGTCTACAAAGTAGGTTTTCAGATAGCCAGGGCTACACGGAGAAACCCTGCTTCAACCACCCCCCCCCAGCAAAAAAAAAAAAAACAGAATATTAGAATCTAATAAAATAAGCTTCTGGGAAGTCCAATGAGAGGAGATTTGTCTTAACATCTTGATATTGTACATAAAAATTTATGAGAAAGTATATTTTAAAAACCAGTTCAAGAGAAGTTAATGAAAGATATTAAAATAACAAAATAAAAGTTGGTAGAAATCAGAAAGATAATTAAGTGCGAAGTTCCATCACGAGTTCTTCTCATACATCCTCAAAATCTGTGCTCTAAGAGACCAGAGACATAGCTCAGGGAGTACGAGGGCATGCTACTCTCCCAGAGGACCAGAGTTTGCATCTCATCACCGTATAAGGGGCTCAGAACCACATGTAACCCCAGCTCCAAAACATCTAACACCCTCTTTAGGTCTCCACCCACAAACTCACCTTCTATATGCACATACACGGGTATGAAATTTTTTAAAAAATGTTCACTGTAAGAGTCAGAATTCAGGCTGGAGAGATGACTCAGAGGTTAAGAGCACTGACTGCTCTTCCAGAGTGTAATTCCCAGAAACCACGAGGTGGCTCACGACCATCTATAATGACATCTGGTGCCCTCTTCTAGCGTGCAGGCATACACGCAGACAGAACACTGTACTGTATACATACTAAATAAATCTTTTTTAAAAAAGTCAGAATTCTGTTAAAAGGTGGTCACAGCTTCTACAAAACTTCTACAAAACACTCAGTTCAATAAGATCTTGAGTAAGATCTTGACTTTAAATGAAACTAATGCATCTTTCTAATGAAGTGAAAGTAGGGGAACCTCTGCAGATGTCTACAAAATGTCAAAATACTGCGTTAGATACTGGAGCAACACAATCTAAAGATCACCTTTACTGAGGCGCAGCTCATAAACAATAAATTTACCTATTACAAGCACAGGTTGACGAAGGTCTTAAATATTTTAGTTTGTGTTTGCACATTTGTGTGTCTATGTGCTATGGAGCATGTGCAGAGGTCAGAGGACAACACACGAGTCAGTTCTCTCCTTCCACTGTGTGGATCCTATGGCCCCAACTCAGGTCACTGGGACGGGTGGTGAGCACCTTCACACACAGTTGGCTAAATCGATGAATGTGCTTCCCATTACTGCAGGACAGAGCCCTCATGCTCCTGTAGTCACTGATCCAGTCTACTGCTATGGTGGAGATTTGCATGCAGATTCTACCTTGAACCTTCTTAAAGGCAACAATTATTCATTTTACTTTTCTAGTGCTAATTTTTTAAAAAGGTGTTTTAATTGAAATAGAACTACATCACTTCCCTCCTCTCCAGCCACGATTCCGCTCCAAAGTTGATGGCTTCTTTTTCTTTATTGGTATGTGTGTGTGTGTGTGTGTACACGTGTGTGCGTACAGCTTCTGCTGTTTGTGTGCATATTGTTTCTGGGATGACCTCTCTACATTGGACAATCAATAAGGGGGCTCATCTCTGGGAGGGACTAATTCTCTTTCTTCCAGCAGTCAATAGCTGCCTGTAATTCTATGTCTTGGGGTGAAACCCCACAAAACTTCTCCCCTTCCACATTAATAAGTACATTGATATTGCCATTGTTCTGGCCTTATTTATACACCCATTTCTAGGAGAGACAGTCTATCAAGAATCTTAATCCTCCTGCTTCTAATGATGTTCTCTAGTTGTGAGTTTAAGAACAAGACAAAACAAAACCAAGCAAACAAAACTACTCCAAAACCAAACAAACAAAAAAGCCAGAAGCAGCCAAGAAGTACTGGATTTTGCAATGTGCAATAAAGATAGTTATTTATACTATCGAGTACCACTGTCTGTACATAATAAAATTACTAATTTTGCATTATCTTAATTTTCAGTTTTAATTCATCTCTCCTTTGTGAATTTCCTTAGTTTGACTCACATTACACTTTAACTCCAGGTCCTTAGCAACTATGCAGAAAGCAAACAGCCCGACAGAGTAAATATTTTAAACTTAGGAATAGGTACAGACAAGAACAGAGCTGACTTGTATTGTGGAAGAATTACAGAATTCTACAAAGTGAAATAAACATTATCAAAGACATAGTACCCAACTATTCACAAATGTTGCTACATTACCAAACAAGACTTATAAAATTCATCATCTTGCCAGGTGGTGGTGGTGCACTCCTTTAATCTCAGTATTCGGGAGTCAGAAGCAGGCAGATCTCAGTTCGAGGTCAGCCTGGTCTACAAAGTGAGTTGCAGGACAGCCAAAGATACACAGAGAAACCCTGTCTTGAGAAAACAAAAAGCAAACAAAAATTTATCATCTTATAAGAGCCACAGTGCCAGGGCTGGAGAGATGACTCAGTGATTAAGAGCACTGACTGCTCTTCCAGGGGACCCGGGTTCAATTCCCAGCACCCATATGACAGCTCACAACTGTCTGTAATTCCAGTTCCAGGGAACCTGACACCCATGGCAAAACATTAATGCATATAAAATAAAAATAAATAAAATTTAAAAAAGAGCCACAATACCACATTATGAGAAAGTTGCAGGCATTATTGGAACAGGGGCTCAGCTGGCTGAGGTGGAGGGGGAAATACTTCACTATGGTTTTGTCAAAGAGTATGAAAAATGGGGCTGGAGAATTCACTCAGCAATTAGAAAAACTTATTGCTCTTGCAAAAGTCCTGGGTTCGATTAAGTTCCCACACGGTGGCTCAAAACCAACTGTAACTCCAGTTCCAGGGGATGTGACACCTGCTTCAAATTTCAGTGGTCAACAGAATGCATGAGGTGCACATACGTACATGCAGGCAAAACACTCTCACACATAAAAACAAAATACATCTAAAAAAATTGTACTTAAAGGAATAAGTAAGCAACCATCAAAATCTCAACACTAATGTTAAATTTGGTACAAAAAATATTGAATAGGAGTCCTGGACCTACAGTTAAATACAAGTTAAGCTAATTTTTAACCAAGGACAAAATTCTGAATTATTTCTTATTGACCAGGAAGTAGTAAGGGCTACTCAGATAAAACTGAATTACTTAAAACACTATGTAATGTGTATCATTATGATAGCCACCAATTGCCTGTTTCAACACTGAGAGGCCAATGGGGGCACACAGGTGAATAAACAGTTTAATTAAAAGCTGAGCAACAGCTGGCTCACTGTCATAGCAAAAATGATAATACAAAGAAAAACCAAAAAAAAAATCACAAACTAAGCAACTTAAAACAATATCTATTTAATACGTCCTAATTCACTAATTTGGATAGGTACATGGTTTAAGATATGTATATTTAGCTGTCCCAAGGCTACATTTGTATCTGAGGCTCAGGACCTCAGACTTCGCTGGTTCTAGGGAGTTCATTTCTTGTGGTTTCATAATTAAGGATACGTTCCCCTTAGTTAGATTACTCTTATTGAAATTACAGGCTTGGAGCCTCTGGAAGGGCTTATAATGGGGTAGTGGAAGGGCTTGTGTGGAGAGCTGAAAGCAGCCTCTTACAAGGGGTGAGCAAGGAGAGAAAAAGAGGGAAGCCAGCTATTCCCAGGAACGATAACATCTCTTTTGTAGAAGGGACTGCAAGGGACTGGATTAGTTTTTTTTCTATCTAGGGTAATACCTTTCGGTGGGGATAATGGTTAATCCCAAGTAAAGGACCTGAGAGGCAGGCAGTTGGACCTAGAAGGTGAGAGGCTATCTATAGCCCTTTTTGGACAAGAAATTTATTTATTTTATTTTTTTAATTTATTTATTTATTAAAGATTTCTGTCTCTTCCCCACCACCGCCTCCCATTTCCTTCCCTTTCCCCCATCAAGTCCCCCTCCCTCATCAGCCGGAAGAGCAATCAGGGTTCCCTGACCTGTGGGAAGTCCAAGGACCACCCACCTCCATCCAGGTCTAGTAAGGTGAGCATCCAAACTGCCTAGGCTCCCACAAAGCCAGTATGTGCAGTAGGATCAAATGGACAAGAAATTTAAAAGAGCAGTCAGTTTGGCTGCTGTTTAAAGAAGAACTGCAAAGTAAAATATCATCTACATACTGTATGGTTTAGATTGGGGAGAGACAACAAGAGGAGATCAGAAGCTAAAGCCTGACCAAATAGGTGTGGGCTGTCCCGGAATCCCTGGGGAAGGATGGTCTAGGTGAGTGGTGTGGAGAGGTGAGTGTCAGGGTCAGTCCAGGTGAAAGCAAAGATATTCTGAGATTGAGAGCTGAGAGGAATAGAGAAAAAAAGCATTCTTGAGATCTAGAACTGGGAAGTAGGAGGTTCCTGGAGGGGTAATGAAAAGAAGTGTGTAAGGCACTGAAGGATCAAGAGGGACCACTGCAGAATTAGTGAGCCGGAGGTCTTGAACCAGGCAATAGGTTCATTAGGTTGTTTTTGTTTTTAAAGCAAGTATAGAGGTGTTAAAAGGAGAAAAAGTGGGGTGAAGTAGAAGTAGCTTTTTCCTTAGAAGGTCAGAGATGATAGGCTTCAGTCTCCTAAGGCTCTGGAATGAGAGAGGGTACTGAGCTTGGGTTATGTACCTGGTAGAATCCTGTCAATTGGATGACAATGGGAAAATGGTGTTTAGCAACAGAGGGGTTTTGGGTGTCCCAGACTTGGGATCCACCTGAGAGGCTGGCAAAAGAAATGAGACATTGGAGCTGGGAGGTTGGGAGGCTAGGAGGAGGAGGGGAGCTGTTGGCGAATCTGGGGTGAGGTGAGTGGAAGGAGCAAAAGAAATGGAAGCTCTCACTTTAGCTAAAATATCTTTTCCCACAGAGGTACCAGGCAGTTTGGCAAAACTAAAATGAATGAGTGATGCACAAAACTCAAGTCCGAATGGATTAAAGACCTCAATATCAGTCCAAACACACTGAACCTGATAGAAGAGAAAGTGGGAAGTACTCTACAACACATGGGCACAGGAGATCACTTCCTACGTATAACCCCAGCAGCACAAACATTAAGGGCCTCATTGAATAAATGGGACCTCCTGAGGCTGAGAAGCTTCTGTAAAGCAAAGGACACTGTCACTAAGACAAAAAGGCAACCCACTGACTGGGAGAAGATCTTCACCAATCCCGCAACTGACAAAGGTCTGATCTCCAAAATATATAAACAACTCAAGAAACTAGACCTTAAAAGGCTAATCAAGCCAATTATAAAATGGGGCACTGAGCTGAACAGAGAATTCTCAACAGAAGTTCAAATGGCCAAAAGACACTTAAGGTCATGCTCAATTTCCTTAGTGATCAGGGAAATGCAAATCAAGACAAGTTTAAGATACCATCTTACACCTGACAGAATGGCTAAAATAAAAAACACCAATGATAGCCTTTGCTGGAGAAGTTGTGGAGAAAGCGGTACACTCATCCATTGCTGGTGGGAATGCAAACTTGTGCAACCACTTTGGAAAGCAATGTGGCGGTTTCTCAGGAAATTCGGGATCAACCTACTCCTGGACCCAGCAATACCACTCTTGGGAATATACCCAAGAGAGGCCCTATCATATAACAAAAGTATATGCTCTACTATGTTCATAGCAGCATTGTTTGTAATAGCCAGAACCTGGAAACAACCTAGATGCCCTTCAATGTAAGAATGGATGAAAAAAGTATGGAATATATACATATTGGAGTGCTACTCAGCAGTAAAAAACAAGGACTTCTTGAATTTTGCATGCAAATGGATAGAAATAGAAAACACTGAGTGTGGTAAGCCATACCCAAAAAGAGGAACATGGGATGTACTCACTCATATTTGGTTTCTAGCCATAAACAAAGGACATTGAGCCTATAATTAGTGATCCTAGAGAAGCTAAATAAGAAGGAGAACCCAAAGAAAAACATATAGGCATCCTCCTGAATATTAACCTTCATCAGGCGATGAAAGGAGACAGAGACAGAGAAACACAGTGGAGCACTGGACTGAAATCTCAAGGTCCAAATCAGGAGCAGAAGGAGAGAGAGCATGAACAAGGAACTCAGGACCACGAGGGGTGCACCCACACACTGAGACAATGGGGATGTTCTATTGGGAACTCACCAAGGCCAACTGGCCTGGGTCTGAAAAAGCCTGGGATAAAACTGGACTCGCTGTACATAGCAGACAATGAGGACTACTGAGAACTCAAGAACAATGGCACTGGGTTTTGATCCTACTGCACGTACTGGCTTTGTGGGAGCCTAGGCAGTTTGGATGCTCACCTTACTAGACCTGGATAGAGGTGGGTGGTCCTTGGACTTCCCACAGGGCAGGGAACCCTGATTGCTCTTTGGGCTGAAGAGGGAGGGGGACTTCACTGGGGGAGGGAGAGGGAAATGGGAGGCGGTGGTGGGGAAGAGACAGAAATCTTTAATAAATAAATAAAATAAATGAAGGCTGAGAATGAAAAAATAAAATGAATGAGTGAGATAAATACCCCTAAAGATACAATTAAATAGTGGGGTCTGATGAGGTAATAAGGCTGTCCCTCTACCCTGACAATAGAGAAACTAGGAAACATAGTTCCCCAAAAATCCCTCAGTACCGAGTATGTGGCTCCAGTAATCAAGGGAAAGGAGATGGGAGGGTCAGATACTGTGGTATTTACCCATTGCTCCCTATTACAGATGACAGTTGTGGTCAGGTCAAAGGGAATTGTTTGTGTTTGATGTCTCCATGCCACAATGCGCAAGAGGACAACTGACTGACCGATGCCCTTCCCTATGGCACCTTGGACATGGTCTCGTAAGGCCAATATGACGATTAGGACACGCCTGGGCCCAATGCCCAGTTTTACCACATTTGAAACATGGGCCTGGCGACTCTTGAGCCCCAGGGGCAAGGGAGCGGCAGGGACAGCAGAGACTGCAGGGACAGGACGGTCAGTCTCCTCGACTATCATCTGACATTTGTGATTACAGGCTTTATCACTCCTTGCATGTTACACCTTAAAAGCCAACTTTAACATTACTTACTGTCAGCCGGGCGGTGGTTGTACATGCCTTTAATCCCAGCACTCGGGAGGCAGAGGCAGGTGGATCTCTGTGAGGCCAGCGTAGTCTACAAGAGCTAGTTCCAGGACAGGAACAAAAAAAAAAAAAAAAAAAGAAGAGGACTACTTATTGCCTGTGGGGTCAAAGGGCCTGTCTCCAAACGTCTAAGTTTAACCCTAATGTCAGGGAAGCTCTGATAAAACAAGACAAAAGAAAACAGTGGGTCATAAGGAACTGCCGGCCCTCTGGGGTCTTTGGATCTAGCTTAGTATATAGTAACAGAGCTTTAGGGAGGCGTTCTAAAAATGCAGACCCATTTCCTTCATATCCTGAATAATCTCTAAGAGTTTATCATAGTTTACTGGCTTGAGGGCAGCCTTAAGGAGACCTTTATCTAAAATACTACCTGGGGTGCTACAATCCCCATGTGGATCCTTCTGGGGACTGCCTGGCAAGGGGTGCTGCTGCATTAGTATGGCGCCCTCATCTGCATGCACTCTGGCCTGCTCCCAAACTCACCTGTGCTCCTCACGAAGTAGGATCATAAAAATATGATGAAAGGTGAGACTATGTAAGATTGGATAATGTATTGAAATTAGCTTATGAAAGACATAGAATTAGACAAATAAAAACCCAGTTTTTGTTCTATGTGAGAGAGTTCTGAGAGCGAGAAAGAAACACGTACTTTTAGTAGCCCGTCCACACTGTCTGCTGAGGTTGGAAAGGTGGAAGTTCATTAGCAGGGTCCAGAGCTGAATCGGGTGTTCCTCCAGCTTAGACGGCATAGCCGGGAACATGTGAGCAGGTGAAGAGCTTGTAAGGACAGGGGCTTAGAACTTAGATAGAAAAGGCTTGGATATAAGGAAACTCCTTCCACCTGCTTGTGTACTGCCAATCTTTAGAAAGTTCCCGCAGAGTATGGGGATCAAAGGTGGCATTAGGTGGCCACTTTAGGTTATTATCTAAAGGGTACTTAGGCCTTATTAGAACAAAGATGGACAAGCGTGGGAATCTATAAGTAAGGCATTAAGCATTACAGTTTTAGGGTCTCTAAAAGACAACCCAGGGGAGAGGGTGAACTGATAGCTTTTGAGGGTTTGTTTCCCATGGCTAAAAATGTGAGAATGGCAAAAAAAAAAAAAAAGATAATTAATCAGTCATCTCAGGAATAGCACGTGGGTTGAGAATTAGGCCAGGATGATTTCAAGACCCATCGAGGGTCAGATGGCCCGAATGGTGGCAGCGATAGGATCACAGTCCGAGTGGCAGCCCAAGAAAAAATATCCAAACAGTGGTGACAGGACCACTTTCAAGTGGTCTGAACAGCAGGGTGCCAAATCTCAGTTTTTAGCTGCGAGGAGCAACCAGAGATGAATGTCAGAGAAGAGTTCAATCGTAGCCATGAAGGCTGTGGTTGGCGGCATTCCCCCCATTTCTAGGAACAGCAGAGGGTTGCTGGGAGCTCACCAGTCAAGTCCTCAGTTGGAGAAAAGGTTAACACGACCAGAAGGAAAACTCACTGATTGAAGCAGCTGGTGTTGGCAACCAGTAGATCGTAAAAGTAAATGTGGATTGTTGTGGAGAAAGCCGGTCCAGGGTCCCAGCCCCAGGAGAGGGGGCGGGAGAGTCTATGGAGTCTCGGCACCCATTACCGGGCAGGAGAGAGAACGGATCACAAAACACACCACAAAACCCACTTTAAGAGTTTATTAAGAAAGAAAAAGATATGTGCATAGGCTTAAGGAAGTTGGTGCAGGGAGAGTGTGGAGTGGGCATATCCAGCTTTTAAAGTCTGCCTAGCGCATGCGCACAGGGGCTTACGTGGCTGCTTCATGCGTGGTTGCGTCATGTGTAGGAGACATGACCATGCTGCATATAGGTCACTTAGGGCTTGAGGACCCCGGTTGGCTATATAAACTGTCTGAGCACTTGTTGGCACATGCGCGGCCCTGGAACCTGGAAGTTCCAGCCGGAGTACTGGGTGATGGAAACCGTAACAGTCATAATCCAGAAGTCGTCCATGCTTTCTTGCCGTGTCTGTGCTTGCTGCCTTTCAGGTCAGTAGTGGTAGACTTCCCTACACTTCTTTTCCCATTCCTGTCTACTCCGACAAAGTAATTGTGGGAGCACTCATTTATCACATAACATAATCTAATCAAAGGAGCCAGTAAGTACAACTGTATTTACAGCTCAAGAGGAGAGAATACAAGGGAGGGGAATCCCATAGATTGTTTCAGGATTCAGCTTACCAGTATAAGTTAAGTGGTATTTTTGAAAACAATGGAGAACTAGAAGTCTCTGACAGAACAAAGATGGGTAAAGACATTTCTATCTGAGCCCCAGTAGAAAAGCTCTAAGCACTGAAAATAAACTCAGAAAAGTTAATTTGCCTAAGGATACAAAGTCAGATTTGCCCAAAGGGAATGTGTGAATTAAAGAATCTAGGTAAATGGCTATTTAGGCAATTGGTTATCTAGGTGAATGAATGGAGGCGGAGGTGAGGTGGAAAAGAAAAGCAGGGGTGCTAGACAGTAGAGAGGAGCCCCAAAGCAAAGACACCAGAACCAGCAGGCTCCATGCGCTTACAAAATTAGTTCTGCTGTGTAGCACAAGTAGGGCGGAAGAGCATCGTAGTGGGTCGCTATTATTATCTTGGAGAGTTTGACAGTGGCCAATTAAGAAAACCTGAGAACTTAATTTTCAAGATTACATGAAAACTTCTAACAAGCATTATCTGATTTTGTATTTGATTTGAGAGTTCTCTAAAAGGAACTGCAGTACAGCCTTAACACAAAAGTTTTAACTTTAATAAATGTCACATATTAATTATTATTTATCAAATACACACAGGTAAGGAATAAATCATCATGCACATTACAGAATTCTATGTAAACATTATCCATATACCAAGAAAACAAAAGTAGCCAGGGATAGAGATTTTAAAGAACAAGGAGAAACTGAAGACAAACAACAGTTTAGCTCCATCAGTATCAAATGCCTACCTTTACTTCACCGCTTCCACCAGCCCTTAATACATTCCTCCATCCTTGTTCCCTGGCCCTATTTATTCTCTCCAACTTTTGGAGAAAGAGAAATAAACAAAATACCATTTCAACTACTTAATACAAAACATACAGAATACATTTAACAATAAAATTAAAATCAGTGTACTTCCTTTAAAACTACATGTGTGGGGAGGGCAGAGCTACACTGTGGAGATGGAGTCTCTTACCCGCTGCTTCTCTTGCCTCTTCACCTGCTCCGCCTTCAGGAAACTAATCTGTAACATTTTAGACATATTCTCAGAACCCAAGTTTTACCAAGTTTACATCTACATGTAGGCAAAGGGAGATAAACAAGAGCAAAAAGCTACCTGATCCTTCTGCTTCTTCTCTTTCTCAATAAATTCCAACTTTCTTTTCTTTGCTGCTTCCTTAAACAAAAGAACACTTCTATCAATAATTTCTACCTTTTTATATTTTCATCCAGAAAGTATATCAACAGGAAAGGTATACCCAAAGAGATGAGGAAAACCAAAGGATGAACAAAATAAAGTATCTGTTTGAAAGACACAAAGCAGAAAGGTTTGGAGGCTCTATAACACTGGTTCTCAACTGGTGGGTTGTGATCCCTGGGGATCAACTGACGTTTCCATGGGGGTCACTTAAGACCATCAGAAAACACAGATATTTATATTAAAATTCATAACAGTAGCAAAATTACAGTTACAAAGTAACAAGGAAACTAATTTGATGGTTGGGGATTACCACAAAATGAGGAACTGTATTTAAGGGTCACGGGATTAGGAAAGTTGAGAACCAGGGATCAATAACGTTAGTGGATTTTGCTGTTGTCTAAGAACTGTTTTGTGAGGCTTTGAAATAAGCATATATATGTCTTTATACCTCAAACATTTTCTTCTTTTCTTCTCCAGAACACATTTTCTTCGCTGGAATTTGATAGGGCTGTATAAAAAACAAAGCTACAAATTAAATAAATATTTAAGGCACTCTTGGAAATCACAAACTTCAGGAAGTTTAAGGTAAGAAAAGTTAAAGCCAATACAGTCATAACTTTTAAAATGCATTGACTTTAGACAGACACTACTCGTTGATATGCCTTATATTAAACAACCTGGAAGACGACACTCAAACCATCAACTAGTTTTCTCTGCACACACATATTTTTGAAGATTTTATTTAATGAGAATTTCATATATTATGTAGTATATTATGATCATGTACACTCCCCAGTTCTCACCTCCAACACACCCCCAACTGTAGCACAATAATAAAAATCCAGAGACAGATATTGGGGTTCAACCTAAAGATCAGAAAAGCAAAACAGCCAGCCACTGCTCTCGCCTCTACCCAAGTGGCGATTCTGCCTCCAGGAATCCTCAGAATGAGACTGCACTGCACCCGAGAGCTGTCTCCTGAACCATCTTATATTCCTCTCTAGTGCTGGGATTAAGGGCATGCACCACTACTGCCTGTTTTCTATGGCAAACTAGTGTGGCTACGGCAGTTAAAGGTGTGTGTCACCACTGCCTGGTCTGTAAGGCTGACCAGAGTGGCTGCTTTACTCTCTGATCTTCAGATAAGTGTTGTTTATTAAAATACAAATGAAGGGCTGGAGAGATGGCTCAGCGGTTAAGAACACTGATTGTTCTACCAGAGGTCCTGAGTTCAATTCCCAGCAACCACATGGTGGCTTACAACCATCTCTAGTAAGATCTGGTGCCAACTTCCGGCCTGCAGGGACACATGCAGTCAGAATATTGTATACATAATAAATAAATAAATCTTTAAAAAAATAAATAAAATACAAATGAAATATCACTACACCCAAGCATGATTTTTATCAGGCACACTCCTTCCCAACTCTCCCCACTAACTCCTCCTAGATCCCTCACCACTTATACCTCCCAATTACCTGTCCTTTTTGTTTTTATAACTGAGTCCAATTGTCCATATATGCATAGGTGTGGGGCTATTCAATGAAGCATCAGCAATATATTAGGGGCACACACCCTAAGAAAAGTGACTCCCTCCTCCAAAAGCCATTAACTTTCTAGTATTTCCTCATGGGGCCTCATGAGCTACTCCCCCAAAGGATATTAATTTTAACCATTCTAAAACTATAATGAAACATCACTTCAAAAGTCAAATAATAATTTTTTCTTAAAAAATAAATTGTACAATATATGTTCATTACATAAAACTCAAACAACAATAAAAATTTATAGTTGTTTCATATTGGAGGTAACCCCTATCAATATTTTTATGAGTATCATTCTAGACATTTTTATAAACTTACATACATACATAAATATATAAAGTCCTAATTTTACCTTTTCTGTTTTTTATAAAATGTTTTATTTGATAGCAAAGTATTTTTAATAATGTCTTGACAATCACATGATAGCAATAATTTACTATTATTGGTAATAAATTAACAAGGAAATAGTCCAGATTTAATTTATTTAGCCATTATTCTGAGATAGATTTTAAGTTGATTTTAAGTTTTCCTATTCTATAGTCTGTAAGAAACTTTCTTACATATACCTTTTTGGCTCATACTCAAATATCCCAGAAGACCAATTTTAAAAAAAAAAGTGGAATTAAAGAGTAGCATCATAATTTATATTTTGAGAACTCCACCTTCCCCAAAGGCTGGACCAATTTATTTTCCACCAAAGAATATAGAAAACACAGATTTTCATGTGGATTGTTCATCTCTGTTAATTTCTGCTCCTTAAAAAGGCTAAGAATATTTCCTTTTACATACTTACTGTTCCCATAATCTCAGATACGTTCTTGGTTTATCTTGTTTATTATAGCTATTTTCTTATGTTTAGCTTTTACTTATTCTTTTACGGCACTAAAGTTTATAATTATAAATCAGCTACAACTCTATTTTCCTTTATGGTATTTGTTAATACTGTAGGGCTAAAAAAGACATTTTATTTTTACTAAGCATTTTGACACCTTTCACAGTTAAAACTCTATGTGGCTGTTAGACTAGTTTCCAAATCTGTACCCCACAGAAATCAAATGAGTGTGTAGTATCAACGTTAATGAACTAGTGGTAGCGCACATCTATAGTCTTAACTGTCAGGAAAATAAATTCAAGGACGACCTGAGAGACTGAAGAAAAAAAGGGGGAAGAAAAACTAATGTAATAAGAGCTTTGTGGCCTAAATGACTCCCCTATTATTGTGTGTGTACCGTGTATGCAGGCTTCTGCGTAGCAGGGAGGACAGCACTAGAGTTGGTGTTCTTCCCCCCCCACACCTTATGTGAGCTGCAGTGATCAAGGCAGGCTGGCAGGCTTTTGTTGTAAGCACCCTCCTTCACTTGCTGAATGAGTCTCAGCCCTAGGAAATATCCTTAGCCCAAGAGGTAGAGGTTTCAGAGGTAAGTTATATGGAAGCAAAGATTAGGTTCCTCTTTGATCTTCTCTATCACCTTACATAGAGACTATTCAAGTATTTATGGAATAAAATTCCAAGCTATTCCTCTGAGAGTATCTGGGTGCTTTCAGAATGTTATCTCTTTACTAAAGAGATAAAAAGAAACACTGTACTAAGTAAATGGTTTTTGTACTAAGGAAATGGTTTTGTTTTCTGTCACTCAAAAAACAAAAGCAAAAATGAACCCAATCACAGAATTGTGTTCATGGAGCTCCCTCTGGTGGCTTCAAGAAAAACAACAAAACCCCTAATAAGAACAACAAAACTACATGTGCTAGCTTTAATTTATATAAATAAACATATTACTATATTAAGATATTTAAGAAGTCTGAATATAAAAAATATTTTATATTTGTTGAGAGAATATTCTTTAATTTAAAAAGGAATCATTCAAGAAAACAACAGGTATTTATTTACAATCTCAGCCAGTACACTAGCTAACACTATCTCAGCTTTTTAGGAGCACAGGAAGAGCAAGCATTCAAGCTGAGTTGAGGAGACAGCAAAACCCTGCTTCAAAAAACTAAACCACTTCAGAAACTGTGGGGTTTTTTTTATTCCATTCCCTTGTTATGACCTTGATAGTTTTCTTATCTACTTGATTGCAATGCTCTTACTTTTTTCTATCTACCTATTGGTGTGGGAGGTCCTTCTGTCTGTGTTGCTTTTCTTGGTTAATGAATAAAGAAACTGCCTTGGCCTGTAGATAGGGCAGAAATTAGGTAGGCGGGGAAGATGGAACTGAATGCTGGGAGAAAGAAAGGCGGAGGGAGGGCATCAATCCGCTGAAAGGGTCAGATGCAGAACCTTGCCGGTAAGCCACAAACATGTGGCAATACAGATTAGTAGAAATGGGTTAAATTAAGATGTAAGAGTTAGCCAATAAGAAGGTAGAGCTAATGGGCCAAGCCGTGATTTAATTAATACGGTTTCTGTGTGGTTATTTTGGAGCTAAGATAGCTGGGCGGCCAGTTCTGGGCAGCGGGGACAAACAAGAGGCCTTACTGTTACATTAAGTTTTCATAGATTTTATTTTTATACTTTTATTGTTGCAAAATATACATTATAAAGTCATGTTTTTCTATTTTAAGTCTGTTCTGTCATTATGCAAGCTTGCTCTGCTAGACATTGAATTTGTGCAACGTTAAATGTTTTAAAATAAGTCATGGCACATTCTAAGTACTGACTACTATCTAATTTTCAGTGGATTGGCTTAAAAATCATTTAAAAATGATAAACCCTTCTGGTTTTAGGCAGCTATCATCTGAGTCACTTTTCCATTACTTAGAATATGAGAGATGGAGCCTATCATTTTGAATATTAAGAGCAAAAATCCAAAACTCCCATTTACAATGACAGTTAACTGGAAATAAAAGAACAATTAAGAAAGCACATTACACTGGGCGGTGGTGGCGCACGCCTTTAATCCCAGCACTCAGGAGGCAGTGGCAGGCGGATCTCTGTTAGTTCGAGGCCAGCCTGGTCTACAAGAGCTAGTTCCAGGACAGGAACCAAAAAAGCTACGGAGAAACCCTGTCTCGAAAATCCGAAGAAAGAAAGAAAGAAAGAAAGAAAGAAAGAAGGAAGGAAGGAAGGAAGGAAGGAAGGAAGGAAGGAAGGAAGGAAGGAAGGAAGGAAGGACATTACTTGATTCCATCAGCTATGAGAAGGCTCTGATTATACACTTGGTTTCTTTTCTATCCTGGTCAAAGGTGAGGTTTCTACCATGTCATGGATTCATTTCACCATTTCCTTCATTCTCTGAATAGTGGGTGGCCAAGGGACAAAAACAACTCTCATTTTACAAGTTCGCCCAAGTGTGTATTCCTTTTTGTGATTATTCTATGTGGTATCTACCTAATCACATAAACACAAGTATGTCACTGGGCGGTGGTGGTAAAGGTTTTAATCCCAGGGAGGCAGAGGCAGGTGGATTCTGTGAGTTTGTAGCCTAGTCTACAGAATGAGTTCCAGGGAAAGCTCCAAAGCTACACAGAAAAACCCTGTCTCCAAAGAAAAAAAAGATAATGTGTCTGCCCTCTCTTACTCCATGGCCAACATTAGTTTTAGCTCCAAGAATCAGAGACGTTATGCATGTCTGTATTACAATTGTTAAACATGTGTTGCAAATGTAAACACTATTTGGAATAAACATGTGTCTTCAAAATTATCTATGAATTAATATTTTAAAAACCTATTTAGAAGACATGAAAAATGTAATGAAATTTTGGTATGGAACATAAATTTTTCAAAGCACATTTGTAGCAATGAAGTCAACTGATTTCATGTCAAAATGTGATACAATCATAATGATAATAAATAAAAATGTATAGAATTCAGTTAAAGAAACGCAGTGTATACCAAAGTGTGTTTCATAGTTGTTAAAAGCACACTAAGTCAATTTCCAACTTTCAAAATACTTGATGGAAAAAAGGACATCATGATTACACTAAGATACCAACCTGCGTTTCACTAGAAACCAAATTTGGTATGTATGCAAAAAAAATATTTCAAAAGCAGTGTTTTATTTATTGCACCATAGTAAAATAGTTGCTGTAAAGAAACTTCAAGAAATCACACTCCAATAAGCATTAACAATAAACCTCTGGATGGGGAAATGACTCAGAAGGTAAGGTGCCTACCTAGCATGAAGACCTAAGTTTGGTCTTAGTAAGACCACAGTACTCACATAAGAGCCAGCCTTGCTGGTGCTCAGCCGTAACCACAGGAGCTATTGGCTAGTGAACCTAGTCAAAGTAGTGAGCTCCTGGGTTTCTGAGAGACCACATCTCAAAAAATAAAGCAAAGAGTGACAGAAAGCACCCGAGGTTGACGGCTGGCCACTTGTACACATATACATGAAAAAGTATTTCAAAGAACACTTGTTTACTTGAGCCTAAAAGGGTTTATGTCCTTTCACCCCATTTAGTATGGTTAGGAAATAAAGGGCATTGCTTTCCTGATAGAAATTTAATCTATTCAATCGTTTATTCATTAAAAAAACAATTTTGTGCAAACATGTATATCAAGACCCTTCACTTCAAAGAAATCACACTCCAATAAGCATAACAATAAAAGGATACACACAAGGTACTGAAGTTCTGCTAAGGAAGCAGATCCTTTTTCTCTTTGGGAGGGCAAGAGATACAATCAGGAGAAAGATAAAAAAAAAAAGGTGGCATTTCTTATCTCCCATTGGTCAGTGGAAACTTTAAATACAAATGCTGCCAATGTGATAATGTCTCTGGCCATGATGCCAGTATTCTATTTGTTAATCTAGAAACTAAAGTTAGGCACTCATCACAGACAAGTGGCTCCTTTATTTATCCCCCCCCCCCCGCCCTGCTTTTGTTCCCACAGGAGAACTGTAGGAGGTGAGGGTGTTAGCATGTGATCTCATTTTACCTAGCAAGGGTTTCCAACAAAACAGTGCAGTATTGATGTGAGTTGTGCCTACAAAGGGCAAGGAAAAAAAAACTCAAGAGGAGGAGAGAGAACAAATCAAACAAACAAAGGACAAAGTGCATAGGAGGGAGAATCAGGTCCAGTTTAGCTGATGTGCAGAGAACCTTGGAGCATCACAGCAGATGAGAGCAATAGAAAAGGGGGGATCTTGAGAGGTTTTATCACCTAAGCATGAGCATGGAACTTAGGTGGCAAGGCAAGACGTTGCCACTGAATGCTCCTTTCATGGACACAGTATATAAGTTTTTAATTCAATGAGCCTGTTTCTAATGATCCTCTAATGATTTTAATTCCTTGGTTATAATACGAAGCTAAGGAAATTAAGTTTCAGGGTCTCGAAGGCTAGTATTGAATGATCTTACCAAGCTATGGGTCTTTTTTTATGTGAAAAAAAAATATTTAATGAAAATTCTTTTTTCTTTATAACTGACTTTACAAAGATATTCTCTGGTGCAATTAATAAAGTTTACAATTAGCTGGGTGGTGGTAGCACAAGCCTTTAATCCCAGCACTTGTGAGGCAGAGACAGGCAGATCTCTATGAGTCTAGACAGTCTAGTCTACAGAGTAAGTTTCAACTCACAGCCGAGGCTACACTGAGAAACCGTGTCTCAAACAAACATCAGAAATATTGAGGTGGAAGATTAGGGGATGATCAGAATCTTAGAGGATTTAAAGTAATAAGTCTTCGGTCCTAGGTTTCCTTTCATGACCAAAGAGAGAGAAAAGGATATGATGGTGTGTTTGATAGCTGAATAAACAGAATCAACAAATGATAAAGCCAGCGTGCCAGTTACACCCCGTGTACAAAGCCTGCACTATCACAGAGGCTGCTGGAGACACACTACAGAAGGAAAGTGTCCCTTTCTGCTATTGCAGCATGTGGGGACCTGAGACACTCACTCCTGCAGGTTACCTTGCAAAAGGTGTGCCTATGTCCTGCCCGTTTCCAACTGAATCTCAACAGTACCACAAAGACAGTTTCCTACAGAGTTCTGCTGGTGTCCAGTCAGCTCAAGCAGCACTGCCATATTCTGCTTGCCTCCAGAAGGCTCCTCAGAGTTTGTCAGCTCCCTAGGTGCTTTCTTGGTACAACTTCCCAGTGGGCTTCAGTTCTGTGGTAGATAGCTTTCTCTTGGCCAGCGCCAGGCTGTGGGAACTCAGTGGACATCACCACAAAAAGGCTTAACAGCTATTCCCCGTCCATAAGATCTGAATTAACTTCACAGATGGAGTTGGGGAGTTTTCACATTTTTGTTCTTTGAATGTACTAGGAGTAGCAGCTGATTTCTGTATTTGCCATTCCTATACTATATTCCTCTTACCTATTTAATGGCTAAATCCTAAAATAAGCTAATAATGATTTACACTAAAATTTCCATATTCAAATTCCAAATCAAAAGTGCCAATGTTGTGCAACTGATACCATGATCCCAGTCATGTAACTCAGCAGCTTTAGGCCATTTTTTTACTCTGAAGTGGGAAACTATCACAATATGAATCATATTCATTATAGAGTTCCAAGATTTTGATTTATTTGACTATGAATTCTGAAATACCCAATATCTGGTGTTTTAGCAATAATATCACAGGTACTTACTTCTCTGCATACAATCAAGAGGTCCAAGGAGAACTTCATTTACAATGCTATCTTTTTGTATTATACCGGCTGTGTACTCAATGTATCTACCTAATGCTGTCCACCGCATTAGTAAGGCTCCTACGTTAGCACGGAAAAAGGAGACAGAGCCACACTCCTCAGTAAGGAGATGAAGACTACCCCGAGTACCAGATAACCAATGGGGCTGTTACTACACAGGGTCAAACTGACCTTGACATTAATCAGTTTGAAAAATGATCTTACCTGTTTATGTTTTGGGGGTGATTTATTTTCAAGTAACTTTTTATCTCCATACTTCTTATATGTTAAAGGCACTCCATATTTAGCAGCAGGCTTTGTGAGTTTCTGAGCAGGGACAAGAGAACTGGCACTTTGCCCTGATGCTGGTCTTTTACCTGCATGAAAAGACAAGCAATTCTTTTTCAGTAGTTCTTTACAGTGAATCTTTAATGCCAAGAAAACTTCAGGAATGGTACTTTTTTATTTTCACAATCATATGTTTGCTATCCACTAGCTAGCATCAACGCTTCAAGTACTTTACATTGAAAGTCTTTTTTAAAAGACTTTCACACTGCGGCTCTGCTTTAGTGTGTGCCCTCACTCATGAGGTGTACTGCCATGTGGAACTTGTTTGGGTACAGAGTAGTATACATCATCACAGTAGTAGAAACCCTAACTAGGACAGACACTAAAATTATTATTAGCTAATGGATGTCACTGTAGCGATTCAGAAGCAATTTATATTGATAATAATGTGATAGAGTAAAGTTTTTCTAAAACATCTTGATCCATCAACTAGGAAGTATAAGAAAGTCAGTCAACCATCAGAACAAAATAGAACAGAGTTCTATGAAGTTACAATTGTGTAACTTGGCTAATTTTATGAAAACAACAAAAGAGTTAGGCCACACCTTTAATCTCAGAGGCAGAGAAATCTCTGTGAGTCCAAGGCCAGCCTGACCTACAGGTAAAGATACCCTGTTTTAAAAACAAAATGAAAAAGCAAACTGAACTAATAAAATCATGAAGAAAGTGCTATGCATACCAGAAAGGAGACTGGAGTCACCAAAACATCAAAATGAACATTCTCAAGAGAAAGACATAAATTGTTCTCATCCATTGTAGTAAGAGAAGACGGAGGGCTACTTACTGCACCTTACCTCCTGGGCTCTATGTCAAGGCTCCCTCTAGTTTAAGGAAGGTGATGGAACCCACAAAGCATTTAAGAGCCTACCCACAACATACTCTTATTTTACTCCTATATTACTGAAGATTTCATTTATGTAGCTCCTTGTACAACTTTATTTTTCCTTCCTAATTCCAACACTGGCTTCTCGAAGTAAAAAGAGTGTGTTGACCACCATTTAAGTCCTGTGTTTCATCCCAAGCACTTTAGGGGAGAAAATTCTAAATACAGGAGGCCTTCCTGAGTACACATTACCATTATCATTTCCAGTTAAAAATTTAGAATATAAAACATTTATCAAAGGAAAATGTTTTAATAAAGAATTACACCTTAGTGCAGGCATTTTATAACATTCTTGAAAACATTCTCAAAAGAAAAATCTTCAGGTCAGGGTTCATGTAAACAAGATAGAAAACAGAAACTGATTTACCTGGTAGAGGCTGTGGTCCCAATTTTGAAAATGTTTTTAGACAAAATTCTTCTGCAATAAGCTTAGAATGAAAGAGAGAGAAAAAAAACAATGTTAAAAAGATATCACCTCTGAGTGTAGTGGTGCACACCTTTAGTCCCAGCACTCTGGAGGCAGAGACAGGAGGATCTCTGAGATTGAGATCAGCCTGGTCTAAGAGTAAGTTCCAGGACATCCAAGATTATCCAATGCAACCTTGACTTGAAAAATCAAACCAAAACAAATAAATCAGTTTCCTACACAATGAAAAACCTAGTCATCTACCAAAATGCATTTTTTCTTCCAGTCATAAAGATCTTGGTGATAAACTGAATTAAAATTCAGCAATCCATCCAGCATATTCTCTTCTTGCTAACCATTGACCCCTGCTATTCTTACTAATGTATTTTTATTACTTCTCCAGTCTTTCTCAAGCTAGACTAAAGCACAGTACGTATATTATTGGCCTTTTCCGTATCATAGTGACTTAAGAACTATGGAGGGATCATTGCATTCTGTAAGCATCCATAGCCTCATTTGTGTCAAAACTGTTCAAGAGTCACTTCAAAAGCCACTCTCTTGGGAACACCATTAAGTTTACTGTGCATCACTTCCCACCTGCAGTGAGTTCACACACATCTGCAAACATGCCATCGGATAAATATTTTTAGTGTCTCATTAACATAAAAACATTCTATTCCTGACTGAGTCTTCAGCATTTATAAATATATTTCATGAGACAAATATTTATATTTTCCACAAGTAATTTACTCTATTTTAAGTACATTTTTTCCAGTGTAAAACTATGATATCAATGAAGATTTACCTCAATTTGAGTTTATTTTTATCTTATTGATGGTGAGCAAAATGCCAAGTAAACTTTCTCATTTTTCCCACAGAAGTGAGGCACAGTGGAAAGACTATTCGACAGCAGACAAGACATCCAGTAGGCACAAACCTCCAGCCTGAGATAATTCTTTTCTACTGAAGACCCCTATGGCAGTAGTAGTCTCAAAGTCAACACCATCTCTAGTAGTGAATAAACCCAGCAAGTCCTTCAGGAGATTATGTATGCTATATTTTAGAACTAATGCAGTAGAAGATAAACAGGAGAAGTCTGGTTCCAAGGCAGTTCAGGGCAAGTGTGTGAGAACACTTTCTCTGCAGAACACATGCATTTTTTTCCTTTATGTTTCTTAGAAAAATAGAGGGATCTGTTCCATTTCCTGTGAAACTGGGCATTGACTGCAGGGCTTCACACGTGCTGGAGAAGCACTTTATCAGTGACCTAATTTCTGAGTCCTCTTCATGGCACACCAACCCCACCTTTTGTTTTTAAACCTTTTATTTTGCTACAGGACCTTGTTGTGTAGCCCAGGCTAATCTTGGACTTGGGATCTTCCTGTCTCTCAATACCTCTTAAGACTGTAGGATTCTGTCCTAGGCTTGGCTCAATGGGTGTTTTATGATCTCCAACTTGCCCTCAAATTGGATAATTTATTCAAATATAAATCTTTCTGTTCTATGTAAATGTTCAGATGAATTGAGAGATCATATATTCACAACTCAAGAAGATCCTGGAATATTATGGGAATTCAGTCCAATTTAAGAGCCATCACCAGTATGTGGCTATCGTCAGCCTGGTCACATTCTAAGTGTTCAAGAGGTGACCAGCAGCTGTGATGTTAGACTAAGATATAGAAGACTTTCCTCCTCAGAGCACTCTACTAGACAGAGACTGGACTCCTAATAAAGGAAGCTTACCTATAGTTTGTGAAGCCACATGCAGGGAAATCTATCAGGATACAGGGAGGAGCAGTGGGTCCTACTGATGTTTAATTCTGGCCAATGGCTTTGAAAGAACTATGGTTTCAAAAATTAAAGTTGTACTATAATCCAGGAATTCAAAAGACAGACACAGAAGGATCATAGGTTTGCAGTGACATAGCGAGAAAACATAAATCTGCACAATATACATTACTATAATGATACCAGAAGAAATAGCTCATAAACTGTTTTGAAGTTATAGCCTTTTGTATGTAGCACAAGAGCCAGGCAGTGGTGGCGCACGCCTTTAATCTCAGCTCTCAGGAGGCAGAGGCAGGCAGATCTCTGAGTTTGAGGCCAGCCTGGTCTACAAGAGCTAGTTCCAGGACAGGAACCAAAAAAGCTACGGAAAAACCCTGTCTCGAAAAACCAAAAAAAAAAAAAGACGTAGCACAAAAGCACCTCAGTTGAATGCTGATGAACAAGTGATACATAGAAAATATATCTTAGGAACAAAATATTCAAGTTTTCATAAATTCAAGTGGTGCTTAAAACACCAGTGAGGAATGGGTGCTACACGTACCAAACACGTAATATTAAATGCTCTGTTTGTTACTAATCATAATCTGCCACCCTTTTACATATTATGTTTGGTAATTGAGGCTTTAACAATTTCCCTTTTATTGCTAGGAGGTGAATTCCAGTGTTTCAGCCTTGAGACTATGCCCTAACAACACTGGCAAGGAAGAGGTAGCTTCAGTGAGATTAAATGAAGCCTTTGTTTGTTATATGGTAGCTGCCAAAAAAATAACACTACATTACATCTAAACAGCCTTTGAAAGAATTATTTTTAACAAAGAAGCCTTGTAAAACACCACATTTCAGAAATTGTTGCCATGTTTTATACAGTAACTTTTAACCTCCAAGTTGAGTTAGCCTTCTTGCTTACTAATACATTCTTTAAGTATTATTACTTAAATGCACAGCTCTTGTTTCCTGAAAAGAATTTGTTCTAAGGAATGTTCTCTTAAACCAGAAGCATATATCAGCAATAGGGTTATGTTTTGTTACATATCTGTTTTACAAAAGGAATACTGATTAAATTAATAAATGGCCACAATAAACTTAAAAAGTAACTATATTTTCAGATGATCACATTTTTCAGTAACTAATGCCATCTGACTTGACAAAATATTTTATAAAACCTGCCAAATGAAATTCAATTATCTCCACTAGTATTTGTTTTGTACCTATATTTGAAAACTAGAGGAAAAATTATGAGATACAGTAATATAGTATATGGGCTTATACAAATCCATAGAATCATGGCTTCCAACCATTTTGTCAAATACAGTCATAATCATGGGGATTATGCTGATATTATATTTATCTAGTATAATATATGATAGTGATATATATTAACTACTTTGAATATGCATGTAATGCTAGACATTAAGCATTGTATGCACAGTATTATTTAATTCTCAAGCCACCCATAATATGGCTATATCCCTTAGCTTATAGCTTACAAGTAAGAAAAGTGAAGCACAAAAAGGGTTGATAATTTCAATTAGAAACCAAGGGAAAGAGGCACCAATGCAGTCTGAGAAGGGCCTGTTGGCCCAGGCACTGTGGTGACTTTTATGGCCCTTCTGTTAGGTACCAGAACCTTATCGTTTAACTTTAGGGGTACCGGTGACACATACCTGAGGTGAGAGAAACTTTTCGATTCGTTTAGCTATAAAACCCTTCTCCAATATGGAGTTGACTGATGGTCTATCCCTAGGATTCCTTTTAAATAGCTGGGAGAGCAAACTGCGGAGATCATAGGAATAGTGCAGGGAAACAGGAGGAAAGGATCCAGATATTATCTTCAGTACCAGGTTTTTCATGTTCCCAGCTTCAAACTAAAATCCAGAAAATAGATGCACATATATAAACCACAAAGAAACTGAAATGGGGGTTATCAGTAACAAGCAATAGCTCTTTTCCCACTAATACGGAATGGAAATACAATCCTCTCCTAAGTAATGCAATCAGCATACTTCCTGCAGACTTTACCTAATGACTTAAAATTTCAAAAGTAAAATATTAAAACTTGCGCTTAGAGTAAGATCTAATTGTTTGTGCAACATGCTAAGAGGTGAGGTATAAATATCAACAATGATTTTATAAGACACAACAATAATCAAGATAAAAAAAGTTATGCAACCTAGTGATGTTCATTTAAGACCTGGTTTCTTCTGCCTCTGCTCTAACAACTAGTTAACTACTAAGCAAAAAACATTTGGGCAAAATAAGGAAAGACCTAAGAGAACACCTAACTACTTTCTCTTAGGCCACATCCAGAGCTTAATGCTCTTCCAGAGAACCTCAGTTTGGTTCGGGAGACCGACATCAGGTAGCTCAGGGCAGCCTTTAGACAAACTCTTCTGACCTCCAACAATATGTGCATTCATATAAACGCAATGCGCTTTCATTATACATACATACATACTCATATAAATGTAAAAATACCTCAAGAAAACAATAATAAAAAACTTTAATGTTAAACAATAAAAACAGGCTATAAAACTGTTCATATAATTATTGGAGAGGAGTAATTCAATTTATAAATAAATTAGAATAAAGATTAGGGGAAAATGACAAATACACACAGTTGTTTCTTGTTGGAATTGCTTACAGAAATTATTTACTGCTTTATGATTTTATGTATTTTTCTCGAGTTTGAAAATACAGTACTGTTTAATCAGTGAAGGAAATAGGCTTGAAATAAGAGGGTATAAAACTAAAAGATTTACTGCCTGGTCTACAAGAGCTAGTTCCAGGACAGGCACCAAAGCTACAGAGAAACCCTGTCTCAAAAAAAAACAAAAAAAAAACCTAAAAAATTTATTAAAATTAAATATATTTTGACAAGAACTCTCACTTTTTGGCATATTTGCTATTATTTAAAATATATGCCAATGGCGAAATTGGAAATAATACAAAGGTACTTCATGTGATACAATTACTTGGTAACATGCTGAGAGAGTCTTGGTTAGTAAAATGCCTGCTGTGTGAGCACAAGGATGTGGGTTCAGAACCCCAGAACACACACATGTAAAAGTGGATGGTTCTGTACTCTCCACTGGGCTAGGCTGTGGGTAGAAATTCACTAAAGTCAAAACAATGAGCAGGTTCTGTGAGCCTGTCGCAAAGATAAAGATGGCAAGTAATCAAGACAGACAGACACCAGACATTGACCTCGGGCCACCCTGGGCACCTCCAACCTCACACACACAGCACACATGCATATTCCCATTATCAAGTACATACACCACACACAACAAACACAGCAAACCACACACACACACACACACACACACACACACACACACACACACACTACTTGAAAAATACACTGAACAAAAGTCTTTTATTGTTTTCCTTTTCTATGTTGACAGTTCATTTTTAACAAAAATGCTCTGGTTGACACAGAAAATAAAATTCTTTAATAACTTTCAATAACAATCTCAAAGAATTTGAATACTTTTAATTTATTTTGTAGTTTTTCACACAAAATACTGCTAGCTAATCCAGACAGGCCCTGAACTTTCCATTCTTCTGCCTTCAGTCTCCCAAATGCTGAGAACACAGGCTTTTCCATCACACTCAGCTAAATATAGGTGTTTTGAAAGAACTTGCTAAAATGAAACTAACAAAAGTATTAGGGAAAATATCAGATTCATAGTAAATAAGTTTAAAGAAGGGAAATGAGATCTGTTTGTAGTATGAAAAACAATGTTTGTGGGAGCACAAAATAGAGTAACAACAGATACACAATGAGACTAAGTCAGTCTATTTCAGAAAACAGAACCTCCTCTCTGTAAGCATTCTCCGGAAGATGCCACAGCTCTGGAGACATCACAACATTTACTTACTGCGTGTTTAAGTGTACACAACTCATAGAGGACACAGCCCAAAGCCCAGATGTCACTGGGAAGACAAAAGAGAAATTTCTTTTTAATACCAAAATATATTTAATTTTTCTCACTTAAAGCAAACAAATAGTAAGAGAATCCTTAGGGAAATATGTGCTTTACAAAGCATTGTAACTTAAAATTTCAAACTAGATAATAAAAGCAGGTATCTCGAATTACAAAAATAAGGGTTGCCTAAGCAATTACTTCAAAATTTCATTAAAGAAATTTAATTTTTTAAAGAACAGTATAAAAACGTCATTTATTTATTTTACAAAATTCAACATGCTTTACTCAATTTTAAAGACACTACAAAATGAGAAACATTCATTTACTACAATCAAGTATGACAGCAAACCGAACAGTGTGTATGGTTGGGACCTCTGACTCGGAAAGGGGAGGAAACGGTCACTGTTGTTCAATGACGGAACTGTCCTCAATGGCGTACCACACAATCTTCTAGCAGCTTAGATGACTAGTAGGCTGACGTCATGCCCCCTCCTGCGGAGTCTGCATGATCTCTCGGGTAAGACATGGCACAAGCTTCAAGAAAGCGTGCCCGCAGAGAAGATGTGTGTGTGCTGTGCTTCCTGCATTGAGCCCTTGCACTTTTGGCATCATCTGCTTATGTTCTAAGGAAAACAGTCTGGTTTCTTCTGCAAGGGAAGACAGTGTGCTTAACTTTCTAGAGTCTACTGATGAGCCACTGCCATATACAGGAGGATATGATGCTAATGGGGGAAGATGGGTGAACATTCAAGGCAAAAAGGTTTCCAGGTTTAATCTGGTGCTTAGTAAATAAAGAACAAAAGGCAAACGTAGTTAAGCAATTAAGACAGATTCAGCAAAAAGGGTATAAGGATAGGAGAGAGATAAATGCCTGCAACGTCTTGAGATTGGTTTCGGGGGAAGGTTTGAAAAGGAGTTAGAAATATGGAGAAGGAAAGAAGAAGTTCTTCTGCACAGATTGCAGAAATACAGAAAGACTGTAGACTACGTGACTGTTAACCACAACTGCTTCCCCTTAGCTCAAATGCCATGAACTCAGAGCCTAGATAAAGATTTATATTGAAACTAATGCCAAGCCATGTCTAGAATGACCAACCGCAGACTCACATCAGGGACATCTGTCTGATGAAAATCTATTCTCATGTATCTTGTATAATGACTCTAAGAATAATCTGCACTGCATGAAAAAAAACAATACATGCTGTTAAGCAATCTTTTCTATATAAAGGATGAGCCTCATGCCTAGTAAAGACACATTCAGATGTTATTCCTTTGAGTCTTGTGTCTGTTTGTCGTTTTCTGACTCCTTACCCACCTATTCCTGAGACCCTGTCCTATCAGTCCCAGTGCCCCGGCTAAACTGGTCCATCGCAGGCTGAGGCATTCAAGCACGTTGGTGTGTCCCTCTGAATTTAGTTTCTTTATTGAGAATATAGCATGCACTCTATACTATTAGCTACAGTTCCATAGAAAATGACTATGACAAAGAGAAAGACTAAAGAGAGCACTCTATTCCTAACTCTGACAAAGTGATGCTTGGACGAGTTCTCCCAATGAGAGAGAGCTTTTACAATTCCCTCATCATATACTAAAAATCTAAAGATATACATGATTAAACATACATTACTCATATTAGAATAGTATTCTCAACGTTATTAAAAGAGTGTGACAAAAAGATTTAAATCAAACATATGTATTAAGTGTCATTCTAAATACCTTTTATTATTGTAAGGCTTGTTTTCGCAGATTTCAGGAGACAGGTAATATGGAGTCCCTATGCAAGTTCGAGCCAGTTCTACAGTACTAGAACAATAAAATTGTTAAAGAAGAGAGAAATATTATAAGTTATTGCATATATACTACAGCAGATTCAATTTGACTGAGGACATTATATCAAAACAATACTTAATGGTGTTATGTTACCTATTAAGAACTCGAGCAATTCCAAAGTCTCCAAGCTGCACTGTCCCATCTTTGGTTAGAAATATGTTCTATGAGAGAGAGAGAGAGAGAGAGACAGAGAGAGACAGAGAGAGAGAGACAGAGAGAGACAGAGAACAAAAAAGCATCATTTCAGTCCAGTTATTTTTATGAGATATTGTTTTTTGGAAAAATTAATCCAATTAAAAATTACTCTAGAATAACTAGATATTCCCATTAATACGCAAAAACTAACTCAAATCGGATTACAGACTATAAGAACTACAACTATAAACAGGAATAAACCGTCATGCTTTTGTAATAACTTCAAACAAAAACTGAAAGGAAAGAAAAATTGGCTTTTGTTAAAGCTAAAACCTTTGCACACCGTACGACACTGCCAGTGAAACAAAGATGGGGCCAGTGAGATGGTTCAACTGGTTAAGGTGCCTGCTGCCAAGCCTGACATCTGAGTCTGACCATGATGAAAGGAGAACCAATTCCTGACAGTTGTCTGCTACCCTCTGCCTGCCTGCCTTAGCAGATGTGCATACCACACATACACACACACACACACACACACAATGCAAACAGACTTTTTAGTAAAAGAAAATGGATACCCAAAGAATGAAAGAAAATTATCTGTATTTGAAACAGATTTTATAAAAACTTATTTTATGAAAAAAAGTTTATGCATCAACTGTACCAAAAAAAACCAGAAAAGTCAAGGCTGCTATGGTAGAACATGTCTCCCTAATCCTGGTACCAGAGAGGCATTGGAAAGAGATCTAAAACTCAAGATCACCCTTGGCTATACGTTAGGTTCAAAAGCCATGGTGGCCTACGGGAGACACTGCCTCAATACCCACCTCCCAAAATGACAATAGTGCACTTTGTTGTTGCTTTTAGACAGAGTCTCACTAGCTGGCTTGGGATTCACTATGTAGACCAGGATGGCCTAGAACTCACAGAAATTTACCCACTTTTGCCTCTTGAGTGCTGGGAATAATGTGTGGACTACCACACCAGGCAAATAATCCAGTTTTAATACCAAAAAGTACATGTTATCAGAGTTTCATTTCAATGTCCTGAATACAGATATACAGACAGAAAGACCATCAGTGGTTACAATGGTCTCCATGGATAAGGAATAAGTGCGACTGGGAACGGGCACACAAAACTCCTTTGGAGAGAAAAAAATTCAGTATATATACTAAAGTCAGTAAACTACATACGGATGGACAGACGGACAGATGAGGAGAGGGGGGGTGAGAGAGAGAGAGAGAGGGAGGGAGGGAGGAGGGAGGGACGGAGGTAGGGAGGGAGGGAGGGAGGGAGAGAGAGAGAGAAAGAGAATGTCTGTATTTGTTGTAGCATCGGCCTGAAGGTCAGAGGACAACTTGCGGGTGTCAGTCCTGTTCCTGTACCATGTGGGTTCCAAGAACTGAACTCAATCAAGCTTAGCAGCAAATGTCTTTACCCAATGAGCTCTCTTGCCATTCTATGTATATTTTAAACAGATAAATTTTATAATAGGTAAATGCATTACAATAAAATTTTTAAAAGATAAATTTGGAATAACCCTACCCCCTCCCAAAAAAAATCTGCCTAAAATTCTAATTGGCTTAAATATAACAAATTAACCTTAAGCGTTTCCAACAGGGTCATGAAACACCCTATTTTTAACAATTTGCTCAATTATATTTTATTTATAAATACAGTGTTTCAATGCTGCTGGGATCTATAACACCTGGTAAGAAAAAATTTAGAAATATTTTTTTACAGATTCCTAAACTATGAAAGAGTACAAAAGCAAGTTAATGGGGTAACAGGAATTAAATTTTCTAGCAGTCATGAGACTTGCATCAGGTACATACAATGTGTGATGCCAAGATGACAGGAGGGTTGACTAGAATTAGTAAAATGACAGAAGAGGAATTTGTGGCAGAAGATGGAGAGGGATACAGGAAAGATGAAGCATGAACTACCAGATAGCTCTTCCCACCATGCACCCTGGGAATATTAACTCCACAGCAATCTGCAGGCCAAAGAAGGCAAGAGGACAGGCAGACAGGGAGGGCGATGACATACCTGCACTCCTCCATCCCCTTTCTGGGAGCTCAGAGAGCTCCAGTGAAAACCAAAGAGGAGTGTAAAATCAAAGCTGGGGCAGAGGTTTGATTACCAGCATCGAATCACCCCCTCCCCAACACTCTCACACCACACACACCAACAGAAGAGAGAGATATGCCTGAATACTCTAAAAATAATCCAGTTAGACATGAAGAAATCTAATCAAAAACCAATGAAATCATGAATGTGAGGAGAATTCACTACAAATCCAACTCCTCAGCCCAGGAGAGCAGTGCATGCCCATAATCCCAACACTTAGCACAAAGAAGCAGGAGGGGGACCACAAGTTCAAGGCCAGCCTGGTCTCTGGAATGAGACTCAAAAACAAAGTCATAAAGCAGTATGATAAAACATTAACTGTAAATATGCTTACAAACTGCAAGGAGCCTGAAATCCCCACATTCTTGGGGTTCAAGCAAGAATGGAAGAACTCAAGACCAGCACATGCTACAGAAAGAAAATATCAGGGCGAGGGCAAGAAATGACAAGGAGCATCCAATAAAAAGAGAAAACATGAAAAAATGAAACACAACTAAGAACAGATATAAATAAAGCTGAATCCCATTATTTTTCTTTAAAAAATGGTCATTATAGTAAAACTGTGAGGATGAGACAAGTACTAACTTACAGAAAATTTCAAAGGGGCTGGGCGCTAGAGACAGAGAGTCAAGTTGAGTACTTTCCTAGCAGCTCTGGGTATGATCCTGACACCAAACAGAAGAAAAAGGCAAAAGAAAGAAGCATAAACCTACTTAACTGAGAAAAATAATTAACTTAATAGCCAATGAAGAGATAATGAGAAAGACATGAAAGAACAAAGAAGACATTTGAAGTGATGTATTTAGATTTATTTAAAAGAAAAATCCAGAGACCAAGATCTCCAGAATATTTCTAGCCAATACAGATTCTCACACACACAAAAGGCACGGTGTAGTGAATAAAAAATTAACCTCACTAATACACTACTTGGCAAAATTTCAAACCAAAAGGCACAAAGTGAATCTCAATCTTTCGGAAAAAAAAATCATAATGGCTTTAAATTTCTGAATGTCAAGTCTTGATACCAAAAAAACAAATTACCATATCTTACAATTTTGTAGAAAAACAATCCAGGTCTAGAAATTTACATCCAAATTATCATTATTTAGAGAAAAGGGAAAAGGACATGCAAAATCTTAAAAAAACAATTAACTTCCATACATTGTTTTTCATTTATTCCATGAGAACGAAGGAGAGTATAAAATCCTATGGGGAAAAGACAGGGGATACCGAGTATCTGCATGAGCAGGCCTGACTGAAAGGACAGAAATGGAGAAGTTACTGCCTGGCGTAGACTCACACCGCTAAACCAGCACCAGGATGCTAAGGTCTGAAGACCCCGGAGAATCTAAGCCAGCTTTGGCTAGAGCTCCAGGCTGACTTAGCAAGACTGTGAGAACCTGTGGCAAACTATAAAGAACATACCTGTGACTTTATGTCTCGGTGAAGAATTTTTCTATCATGTACATGCTTCAAAGCCAAACATATCTGTACAAACCAGTCCAAAATCTGGAGAGACACATCACATTAAGAACATTTAGGCTACAATTTCTTTGTACTTTGCCAATACTAACATTGGTAGGTATTCAAGCCAACTGACCAAGAGAAATAGGTGTAACGCATACTAAATATGTTACACACTGCAAAGTCTGGAAAGAAATGAATGAAAAGTATAAATAATTTATACTTTATTATGGATTAGTGCTAGGTGGGTAAGTTTGGTAAGTTTATCTTTTTTCTATATCTTTTCAATATAATTAAAAGTTACCAAAAAAAACTATCAAGATAAAAATTTAGAAGGCATCTACCAAATACCTCTAACCGTATTCACCACCGATAAATAGTCTCTGGAAATGTCAGTTAGAAGGAAAACAATTTCTATCTCACCTCTTCATGCCAAAATAATTACAATTAGACAGTATTATTAAATATAATAATAAAACAAAACATTGGTCAATTTTAATAATTTTGACTGACACATGATTTTCAAAACAGAACACAAAAATACCCCTCTCCAAAGTCCCACGGTAACTTTGCTATACAAAATTTACAACATCTTTGTAGCAAAATATATGGTCAAGTTTAATAACAATTAGAGAAAAATCCTTGAACGTAATAATTGATAGGTTGCTAATTCTCAAATGTGCAAAAGTTCTTTCACATCTCTGGGGAAAGGCCAGTGACTATAATAAGAGATGACAGAGACCAGAAAGACCAATGACACAAAGGAACAAAGGACGATAAACACATACAGGAAATACTAACTTTTCAAGTTAAAAATAGCAACAAGGAGCTGGGCAGTGGTGGCTCACGCCTTTAATCCCAGCACTGTGAGTTTGAGGCCAGCCTGGTCTACAGAGTGAGTTCCAGGACAGGCACCAAAGCTACAGAGAAACCCTGTCTTGAAAACAAACAAACAAACAAAAAAATAGTAACCAGGGAACCAGGGAATATCCCACTATAACGTGAGATGGCTCAGAATGTGGTACAATGCATACCTACCTCATTTTCATATTTCCTCTGTGAGGAGGTGGTAATCATTTGATAAAACACAGAAACTGAAAATTCACATGTCTTTTAAACTAGTAATTGCAAATTCAGATTTATTACAGATATAGTATCAGAAATGTCAAAATATGTATACAAGGGATGGTTTAGTACTACTTGTTTATTAAACAATCTACATGTCCATTAAGGGGACTGATAAATTATTGATAGCCCTGTACTATGCAGCCACTGAGAAGGAAACAACTCTGCGTAGAGAACTCAACACTGTCAACTGAACACAGATGTGGCAGAACAGTATGTACAGCGCACTCCCAGTTTAGAAAAAGCACATGCTTATATCCCATCTGAACTGGATCAGCTAGGCACTTGTACTTACAGTGTGTGCCTGTGTGAGCACACAGACAGAAGAAGAGCGAAGAACAGGGTCAACCTTACAGAAGTGGACTGCAGAATGACGTGTAAGCAGCTTTACTTGGTACACGTGCTTTAAGTATTCTTAAGGAACAAATAGTACATTTAAAGTCACAGATTTAAAATATTTCTCTAATGAAACACCCCTTCATGTGAGGCGGCAGCAGAAGGCTTACTAGTTTCAAGTCACGCACATGATAAAAATCCTATTTCCAAAGATAATAAAAACAAATACTAAAACTAAAAAACCCTTTTTTTTAGATATTTACTGGGAGAGAATAGCATAAAGTTGGAAATGCCTTTTCATAGAGACATAGGATTCTGAGTAGAAAAAGTGACTTCAAGAGTACGTACAGTGGTAGAGACTCACAAATCCCTGTGAGGAAATGCATCTGACTAAGGGAAAGACAACGAGAAGGCTAAGTGGAGACAACTGCCATGGAAACTGGAGTGAAAAGGAAGTGATCCCGGAGTCTCGCCACCTTACTCTACAGAGTTCCTCTGTTACCTTGCTTCCCACACCTGTTCTGTTTGTCAAAAATATATTGAACGCGGCACAGAGATGTGTAGGAATCAACTTTGCAGAATGTTACTGAAAGAGCTCACAAATTAACAGTCATCAAGTTTATTCTGTAAAGAGTAAGAGAAGCTGGGGCGGGGGTGGCACACACCTTTGATCCCAGCACTCAAGAGGCAGAGGCAGGAGGATCTCTGAGTACTACCTGGTCTACAGAGTGAGTTCCAGGACAGCCAGGGCTACTCAGAGAAACCCTGTCTCAAAAAAATACAAAACAAACAATAACAAAAGAGGGGGAGTAAGAGAGTATACAGCTGAGGCTTAACAGTCATATGGTCTCTATCTTAACTTTCCCATCATAGTAATAAAGCAATCATAAGCTATTTGCAAACAATTATGATGTAATAAAATTTCATTTTCAAACAAAGATAGGGGGGCTGGATTGGGGCTATAAAGACTGTTAGAGAGATGAGCAAGTAACTCAGAGACTCCAGAGAGGTCATGTGCTAATCTTAAAGCTACAGAAGCACCAGCCACGCCTGGAGATGATGAAAAGAGATAACACGGTGAATATATGAACTAAGTAGTGACCTCAGGGATAGAACAGTAGGGAAAGATGCCTGTCCACTTCACTTCTTCATTGTGTGACTCTGAAAAAAAGATCACTTTGAAATTAAATAGAAGTCGGTTCAAAAGCCAACTAAATGACTGGGGTAAGTTACTTAGCCTCTGCTAGATTCCTTCTCTAATAAATAGGAAAAACTGTCCAGAGCCATAAGATTTAAAAGAACAAATACAGCCCTCCATCCTCCTTAGCAAAAACATGCATATAAATTGAGACTAGGTGATAAAGAGAAAGGCAGAAGGAATTTAAAGAAAGAAAAGACCAAAGAAAATCAATTATGAAAAATTTAAAGAAATTGGGACTTGAGCTGAACTTTAAATAATGAAAGTAGAATAAGACAATTAAGGGAGATGTTACAAAAATAATCACAATAAAATACAACAAAGAGGAAGAGATAGATGTACAAATACAAGGTTCAACAATAGAAAATTCATGTTCAGTAAATGTTAAAATAAATGATAAGGGATAGACAAATTTATAAAAAAAAAAGAAAAAACTAAAACTGAGGCTGCTTGGGTACGGTGGGGCATACTTTAGATTCCGGTAGTCAAATTAGCTGTCATGCTGCTGTAAATGCAAGGCTTCCAGGGCGAGAGTTATTAAGCAAGACTGTACTTCAGGAAGATATCATCTGGCAGCAATAAGATAGACTGGCAGAACACAGAATAACCAGTTATAATAATTAGGTTACACGCATGCATATATATGCACATATACATGTATGCAACCCAATTATTATTATCTAAATATTATTACCATTATATGTATGCACATACATATGCATGTGGGATACAGCTATACATACAAGAATATATTACAGATAGGAAACTAAGCAAAGATGGTTGTAGTAGGAGCTGTGGGATGCGTTCCTGCCACCCAGCTCCCGGCCGCCTGGCTAGCTTATGCCCCAAAATAACAACACACAAAAATTATTCATTTAAACACTGCCTGGCCCATTAGCTCTAGCTTCTTACTGGCTAATTCTTACATCTTGATTACCCATTTCTATTAATGTGTGTAGCACCCCAAGGTGCGCTTACCGGGAAGATTCTAGCCTACATCCATCCTGGGTTGGAGCTTCATCTCATCTGCCCTGGCCATGAGCTGCATGGCATCTGTCTGAGGCGTCTTACCTCACTTCCTCTTCCTCCCAGCATTCTGTTCTGTTTATTCCACCCACCTATGTTCTAACCTATCAGGGCCAAGCAGTTTCTTTATTAATTAACCAATGACCTTCCTCCATCAGATGGTAGTTAAATTAGAGATGAGACTAAAATATTGAATCTAATACCAGCCTACCCTAGCAATTACAAATAGCATCTGTACTTAAAAATTAATACATATAGCTGGGTGTGGTGGCATACATCTATAGTTTCAGCACTGAAGTGGTAGAGGTGAATGATCAGAAGTACCAGGCCAGCCTGGGCTACATGAAACTCCATCTTCTGTTCTGCACCCCCACCTCACTATATATAAAACTATATATAACTATATACAAAATCACATTTTGAGTTGCTTCTTGGTAGCAGGGTAGGAATCAAGCTCCTATGTGCCAACCCACCTGATCTTCTTGAAACAAAGCACCTTTCTGAGCATTTATTCGTTTAAACAGATCTCCTCCTTCACAGTAATCCATTACTATGTAGAGAGAGCCATTTTCTACAAAATATAAACATCAAATCCCATTTTTAAAATGTTGCATCAAAATCACAGTTAAATTAAGGTACTTAAAGATTTGCTAAAAAGCAGCATTTAGCCAAGAGTGGACCATCTTCAAAAGGATTAGGGCACAAAGTCTAGGAACGCTGTCTATACGGGCTGTACCATGATTTAAGTTTCAGGCAACTCCATAATCAACCATTTTTCTAACAAAAATATACCATCTGAGTAGAGAACGATGTTCATACCTTAATACATCAAGAACATAAATAAAATGAAGAACAATATATGTTTGCTCAATTTCCTTAAATGCTAAATATAAAATCATGTTTTCCCACCCATTTTTCAGAACCCGTAGACTTGAAATGATCACTAGCTTTTAGTTTTGAATTATTCACTAGAATTAACTGTTCATTAAACACAAACTCAACAATAAATGATATAATGAACTCTGTGGATTCAACAGCAAATAAGGCACAACCTCCACCTCCAATCCCAGGGGTCTCTTTTATTCTCTTATAAATCTTTATGCAAGGAGAAAGGATCTTCTGTGTCTCTTTCTATCTTTAGAAAGGCCCAGAAAACAATTATTCTTTCTACTACCAACATTTTTTCATGCAAGGAAGAGTGACCAATATGACTTGTAACATGTGTTGAGCCATGACTCACTAAGAAGACTATCACAACCAAAGAGTGGTGTTCCTACTTCTCGTATCCTTTTGATGTGCACAATGGCCATATTTCTAGAAACACTCATTTCTCTCCATTTCTAGTGGCATTGTAATTGAGGGTTCTTATATGCTCTTCTGATATACCGCCTAGAATAAACCATTAGAACTAGATACTGATCTGGATCAAACTAATTAAGATCTAGTAGGACTATGACTAGCTGGAAAGATCCTCTCAATGCTAAAAATGACAAAATAAAATGGGGCTGGAGGGATGACTCAGTAGCTAAGAGCACTCAAAGGACCTGAGTTTGTTTCCCAGCACCCACAGTGGCTCACAGTCACTCATAATTCCAGTTCCATGGGGTGGGTTGCTGCCTTCTGACCTCCAAGAGCACCAAACATGTACATGGTGCACCTAGATGCACACAGGCAAACACACACATAAAGAAGAAATAAACCTTAAAAACTGGCAATATGAAAAAAAAAACCTCTATACAATCCACAAGTTGCACATAGAGTGTCATTATCTACACACACTTATTAATAATTAAGACTATTTCAGGGAGGAAACAGAGCAGTAACAATAGCTAATTCTGAGACAAAATAATAATAATGGTATTTCAAAGATAGCTGAAAACAAACCTTCTATGCTTTGGAAGCTAAGTGTAGTACCAAGAAGCTGAAGAGGGAAGATTTGCAAGTTTGAGCCTAATCTGAGTTACTTGGCAAGATCCTGTATCAAAGCTGGAAATAAGTTTGCAGAGAGCACACAAAACCACATATCTGATCTCCAGCAATGGAAGATGGGGAAACAGAGAGATGAGACTACAGAAGTTACACAGAACACAAAGAAATTTGAAAAATTTCAGTATATGAGGGGATTCAGTATATGAATTAGCTATATTTTCTGCTACTCAGATCTCTATTGGAGCAAATTTTCATTTGTTCTCTCCTTCTCTCTCCCCTTCCCATCTCCCTCTCCCCGCGCTCCCACTCATCTACCCCCTGCTTGCATGCCTGCTTGTCAAGGTCTCTCCAGATGTTACCCAGGCTGGCTTCAAACTCACAATCCTCCTGATTCTCCCTCCCTAGTACTAACTAGTATTGCAGGTGTGGCACCACGCCCAGTTTTAAATCAATACCTACTTAAATATATCATTTTTTTTCTTTTTTTCTTTTTGGTTTTTCGAGACAGGGTTTCTCTGTGGCTTTGGAGCCTGTCCTGGAACTAGCTCTGTAGACCAGGCTGGTCTCGAACTCACAGATATCCGCCTACCTCTGCCTCCCGAGTGCTGGGATTAAAGGCGTGCGCCACCATCGCCCGGCTTTAAATATATCATTAACAGAAAAGGATTTCCTTCGTTAGAGAAGTAATGATCTATCTTGTATTCTTTCTAACATCATACCACTACCTGTTTGTCAGATTAATTTGAACAGGACTACAGATATACAAAAACCCCTTCATCACTAATAGCCTTACAGGCTTTTAAAGGACCCCTAAAACCCAAAACTACTACCTTAGAAACTGCTTGATGTTGAAACAAAACAAAACACAAAAACCACATAAGCCAGTGACATAGCCAGAGAATAACTAAGAGCATAACGAAAACATTAACGGGACATGAAATAGAAAACTCAGTACAAGCGCACTGCTTGGCTGTTTCTAGCACCTTTCCTTTACCACTACTAAGTTTAGAAGCCAAAAGCCCCAGACATTTTAATTACTGTTTTCTAACAGTCTGGGTGTGAATTTGTGTTCATTATAAAAGACATACGTGTGCTATATATGTATGGCATGTCTTAGCTATAATTCAAGTGCAGTGTTTCCTAGAGTTCTGTGAGCTGCTGGAGCAAGTTGATCAGATCTGAAGGGCGGTCATGGGAAAGTCCATTGTAGCTTATTTGGCAGAAATTCACAGCTCTGCACTGGCTAGTGGGTCTGAAATAGGGACAGCGTGGACCAGTACTGTCCCCAGTCTCCCCGCAAGTAGACAGTGTCTGATGTGGACTGGATTAGTGGGCTTCTAGCTGCTATCCACTGTAGAGCTGCTTCTTTGCTACTGGAAAGATTCCCACACCTTTTGAGTTACAGAAGTCTTCACAATTGTGGTGCCAGGGCAGAGAGAAAAACCAAGCACTTTGTTTCCCTAACACAGCACGTGTCGTGTAGGCACAGAAAACAGGCTAAGAATCAACACTGGCTGTCAACCATGCTAATTCCTAGGGAGTTCGAATGAGGGTGAACTTAGAAGAACCGAGAACTTGTAGTCATGCCTGTCTATGCCTTCTGAACATTTATGGTGACAGGTAATGCTTAAAATGAAGTACATTTGAATCATTCAGATGACTCCTGGGTGCAGATGGGCCTGTTCACCACGTTCTAGGATGGACTGGGAGGGCCCATGAGGACCCACTCCTAGAAGAAGATATATGGTAGTTAAAGGCTACTGGGCAAGGACGAGTCATTTTTCCTCAGGGCTGTCATCACTGGTAAACTGCCCAAGAAATAACCCCATTATGGAAAATAAATTCCTTAAAGGAAAATACCCAAAAGTTGTAAGTATCTTAGAGCTTATTTTAAATGTTTGCAAAATATATCTGACCTTCAAATGATTCTTTATATTGGACAATATTTGGATGCTTCATGTTTGCCAACACTGCAACTTCTCTCCTTGATTCCTGCCGTTCTTTGCCGGACATCTTAAATGGAAGAAAATAGTAAAGCCACTAATAAAGGTAAAAGTCCACCTACAAGAGAGTGGTTAAAAATGCTACTAATACAGCACGATAACAATAACAAACATTAAAAACTATAGCAGTATGTTACAAAGGAATGAACTGAATCCGTAAGTGAAGCCCATTAAGCGTGCCCAATCTACAGTAAGTTATAGGACTATAAGTATATGTTTCTACATACCATACAGGAACAAAGAGGAAAAAATCTGAAAGGACACACAGACTCCAGTGACGTAGTGGTCCTGATGGGATCATAGCACTCTTCCTCACTAGGTTATGCATTTCTCTGATAAATATTAAATATTTAATATTTGGTCCTATGGTGACCAAATTACTACTTCTGCAAACAAAGTAAAAATGTACTTACTCTTGAAATGTTAATTTCCTTGATAACATAATGCCTGCCATCCTCTGTGGACTTAACAAGAACAGCTTTTCCAAATGAGCCTTCTCCAATCTTCTGTAGTCTAACATACTTCTCCATGGCTCTTTCTTAAGGCATTTTTATAGGGTAGCTACATGCAAAAGAATTAGCAGAGATTAGGCAAGTCTTAATACAAAGATATTTAATATCTTGACTGAAACTTACACTTTACACTTAGAACAAAACAAGAAATATTGATGTTTCAGTTTTATTAGAATGCTTTGAAGTATCCAGCAGTAAACATATTTAGAACACAGGCACATAAAGGCAATCTTTTTCCTACATGAACCAGTAGCATTATTTTATTATTTTAATAAGAATAAAGCTTAGTAAGACAATTTTTCAAAGTTGTTTCAACAATTCAAGGTAAAATTTCTGTACGTATATTTTGTTATTTATTGTAAGGATTTTTTTTAGGATAAAATCTGAAATCAAAGATTATGCAGGGGCTGGAGAGATGGCATGGGCTGGAGAGATGGCTCAGAGGTTAAGAGCACTGGCTGCTCTTCCAAAGGCCCTGAGTTCAATTCCCAGCAACCACATGGTGGCTCACAACCATCTGTAATGAGATCTGGTACTCTCTTCTGGCCTGCAGGCAGACACACAGACAGAATATTGTATACATAATAAATAAATATTTTTTTTAAAAAGACTATGCAGGTGTTAATTAAAGCTTGCAAACATATTACTTAAGCATCTTGCAGAAATATCTGTCAGAGCATGGTCCAAGAACGAAGGCATGTGAGAATTGTGAGAATTCCTGAGTGCTTGTGAGAAAACTCCAAGAAAACACAGTCTTGTGACCTCGGTTTTTTCAAAACACAGAACTGTTCTTAGAATGTGTTGTCGTGCTTAATCCAGGTGTGGTGTTTATTTCAGCTGCTGTCATCCATCTGCTCTGTGGAAAAAATGTTTTCCGTGATTGTACTCTTTACTCATGTGACTCAGCCCTCAGAGTATAAACTTCTGCTGCTCTGAATAAAGGTGGCTATCGCATGAGACTTCGGCCCACCTCCTCTTTAGGCCCCACTCTCTCTGGTTCACAGACCCACTAGAGTGGTAAACATCTACTACAGTACCCAATACTGTATAAAATGCTGACTCTTAAACACTCTTACCAACAGTGGCTATTCTTTATAAAGATATCAAAGAAGCAACAAAAGGCAGTAAAGAGCTGGCCTGCAAGATGGCCCAGTGGGTTAATAGCACTTGCTAAGCAAGTTTGGAGACCAGAGTTGGATCCCTGGAAGGAGAAAACTCCACAAAGTTGCTGCTTGGCTTCCACACATGCGCATGGCACACATGTCCCCACTCACGTCTGCACTTGCAGTCATAACAAACTTCAATGTCTAAAAAGAGCACTGGACCCTTAGAGCTTGTGGTGGTTTGAATAAGAACAGCCCCACAGGCTCATATACTTGCATTTTTAGTCCCCAGGTAAAGAACTCTTTAGAAGGCTAGAAGGCATGGCCTTGTTGGAGGAGGTTTATCACTGGGAGTAGGATTTGAGATTTCACATGACCACACCAGGCCCAGTGCCCCACTTTCCTCTGCAGACCTGCCTGTGGATCAGGATGTAAAGGTATCAGCTACCACTCCAGCACTGTTCCATGCCTTCCTGCCTGCCGCCATGCTCCCTTCATAATAAACTAACCCTATGAAACCATAAGCAAGTCCCTAGTTAAATTCTTTCCTTTGTAAGACTTGTCTTGGTCACTGTGTCTCCACACAACACTAAGACAGAGCTAAGTCCGGGTTCTATTACTTGTCACATGACCTCAGACCAGTGGTACTCAACCTGTGGGTTGCGACCCCTTGGGTAGTTGAACTACCTACCCTTCACAGGGGTTGCATATCAGGTATCTACATATGAGATATTTACATTATAATTCATTACAGTGGCAAAACTACAGCTGAGAAGTAGTAACAAAATAATTTTATGATTGAGGGTCACCACAGCATGAGGAACTGCATTAAAGGGTGCAGTATCAGAGCTGTTGAGAACCACTGCCTTACACTGATGCTTTCTGTATCTCAATTTATTCACCTATAAATGTAGATAAGCACAGTATGCACTTAAAGAATCACTGTGAGGGGTAATTAAAGCAATATACTAAGAACAACCTAAGGCATGTGTCACTGTGTTCCTTTTCTGATGGACAGTGCTACATTTCAATTCTTCTGCTTACTGATAAATCTGAAAATTTCTTCCATATTTATTCAACATTTGTACTTCCTGTAAACTGTTTGCCCAGTTCTACTTGCACAGTCTTTTATTAGTATGCAAAACCTTACTATTTAATGAAATATTCATCTGTCATAAACGTAAAAACTTTATTTTTGAGACAGGTTTTGAATGTAATCCAGGCTGGTTTCAAACTAACTGTCCTACTTTTCAGTTCTAAATGATGGGGTACAAGTGTGTACCTCCACGCCCAGCTTAATATGAACTGGCTTGATTAGTATATCTCAAAGATTTTCCAACCAAGATAAAGTTGTTAGTAGCTTGGCTAATCCTAGTTGCCAACTTGACTATACCTGGAATCAACTAAAACCCAAGCAGCTGGGCATGCCTGTAAGGGATTTCCTTGGCTGGATCATTTGAGGTGGGAAGACCCACTCCAAATCTATATCACTTGAGATCAGAAGACCCATCCTAAAATCTGGGCTACACCTTTGGTGACAGTCCACATAAAAGGATATAAAGGTATCAACTACCACTCCAGTACTACGCCATGCCTTCCTGCCTACCGACCCGCCATGGAGGACAGACGCTTTGGCTCTTTACCTGCTTGCCTTCACTCCTGAGGGCAAGCTCATCTAGCCCACTGCTGAAGCACCCCTTCACTGGCATTAAAAACTTCATCTTCAGGATTGAAGACTAACCTTGTGGACGAGATTCTTTGCTTTTCCATCTGGTCACAGCCATTGTTGGGCTAGCTAGACCACAGCCTGTAAGCCATTCTAATAAACCCCCATCTATTCTGTTTCTCTAGAGAACCATGACTAATACAATAGCTTTAACAATTATAATTTTAGGATACGTCAGAAAAAATACACTAGGTAATGAGAGCTTAAGAAAGGAAGCATGTGAAAGTCATAAAAGCAGTAATCAACACAGCCAGGGGCAAGATTTCTCTTCTGCAGAATACATAAATTCACTATTTTAGTCTGAAACTAATACTTTATTCACCCAAAATGCTCTGTTTCCATTCACAGCGAGCACATTCCAATGTATAATTCCTTTCTAGGAGGAAATGGGCTTTCAGGAAACTTAAAGTTTCTGCCACAGTTCACCACCTCATCCACCAATACTAAATTTTTAAATTTCCCTTAAAAAGGTTCGATTTTCTTAAGTTACAGAATTCATAATATAGTCCTGAAAACTAAAGGTTAAAATCCAGCTTGTAGTAAAATTGATAATTATCTTATTAAATTTTGTGAAAAAAGAACCTTCCTCAACATTAATAAACATTATAATCAGATCTCATTTCAATTTCTATAATGAAAATTCTTTTAGCAACTTTAAGAGAACTAAGAATTAAAACATTATCATAAAAATCCAGCCATCAACAGTAGGATAGAGAGGAAAAGTCATTCCAAACATGGCCTACATTGAATCAACTGGCATAGTATAATGGGTATCTAGGAATCAGCCAAAACTTAATGCTATTCCCAGAACAGGGAAGCTCAATGTATCATATTACTACACTACTTAGAGATGATAAACTCATCTTAGAAGACTCAATTCCATGAAATAAAATTACATTAAATAATAGCCACATAATGAGGTTATTTCATAACCGACATTGTTTTGTGACATTTTTCGAAGAGAGGAGAAAACAAAATTTGTCAGTTTGACTGTTTTTCCAAATTTAATTGCCAATTCCTTTCTAGATACTATACCAAAAAGCAGAACCTATTAGTGTTCCTATTCTGTAATTCTATTGCCATCCACATACTGAGCTTTGTGGTTCTAATTCAGTAAAGCCAAATTTACTGCTCTTGGTAAAAAGAAAATAATTCTAATTGCCATCAAACAATGATAAACACATTGTTTATCAATGGTGTGGGAAGTCTTGTCTATGTGTTGCTTTTCTTGGTTAATAAATAAAGCTGTTTCAGACAGTGGCTTAGCAGAATAGGGCAAGGCAGGAATTCCAAGTAGATAGAGGAGGAGAGAGAGGCAGAGCCAAGGAGAAGCCATAGAGCTACAGCAGGAGACGCCAGAAGAAACCTTACTGGTAGGCCACAACCACATGGTGATACACAGATTAATAGAAATGGGTTAATTTAAGATATAAGAGCTAGCTAGCAATACAACTAAGCTATTAGCCAAACAGCATTGCAAATAATATAGTTTCTGTGTGATTATTTCGGGTCTGGGCGACCAGGAACAAATGAGCAGCCTCTACCAACAGGTACCTTTCTGAGCAATCAGATTCATGTTAATGAGTTTCGGAACAGACAAGTTCTCCTTTTCTGCAGTCAATGTAAATCAGAAGGAAAACAAGCTACCTATTTCATAGTTGTTAGACTTTACAACTAATTTATTATACTAGAAAACAGTTTCAAATGAAGTGAAAGAAAAGATAATAACATATACCACCTGCATCAACTGGCTTTCTTACACAACCAGGACCATGCGCCTAATGGTGGCCCCACCCACAGTAGACTGAGCTCTCCCATACCAATCGTTAATCAAGAAAATGCTCACAGACATGTACAGGATAATCTGACTGAGGCAAGCCTTCAAGTGAGACTCCCTTTTCCAAGATATGTCTAGATTTGTATCAAGTTGGCAACAAACACATTTACATAAGAAATAGTTCTGTAAGGACACAAAAACTAGTAATATTGCTTTTAAAAAGGGAAGTGAACAGTTGAGAATTCTTTGATCTTTTGTATTGTCTGAATTTTGAACTATAAGAATTGATTAGTTAGTCAAAATAATAAAGTTAAACTTTTAATAAGCCATGTATACTGATACAAGTAGGAAGAACACTGAGCAAATCAACATTTTCACTGTAATTTTTAAATGTTTTAAAATATATGTATTTAGAAAGACAGACAGACTGTGGGGGGGGGGGACAACTTGTGGGACTCAGTTCTTTTCTTCCACCATGTAGGTAGGTCATAGAGACTGATCCAAGGTCATCAGGCTTGGTGACAATCTTGCTGGCCCTACTTGAATATCTGAACAGGAAAGGGGATACAGCTTGGCAGCAGAAGCACCTGCCTAGAATGCACCAGGCCCTGGGACTAATCCTTAGCATTGAAGGAGAAAAACCTTAAACAATGTCCAAACTTTTTTACCTTAACATTTAAAGTTTTGCCACAATATCATGTTGCTTTTTAAGTATGTCAATTATGTTCCAGAAAAAAACATACCATAGCTCTAGACAAATTAGGTATCTTCCTTTTTATTCTAAGAACTATTACAAATAAGCAATGTTTGACACAATATTATGAACCACATGTGAAAACTGTCATATTACATGAATTTAAAACTGCAACTCCATCAATCAGGAAAACACATACTGACAGGCACTAAGCATAGCTGTTTCAGATATTTGATGGACAGGTTATTCCAAAGGGAAACATTAGGAATAGATGCAAACAGGTGCCAAGAAATTTCCTGGTACTGCCTACAGGCAGTCTAAACACACAGTTCTTCCAAAACAATAGAAACAGCCTGAACTGTAGAAAGGGTCAATGTATTTTCTCAGAGAGGAAAATCCTTCTCTATTTTTCATAACTGAGAATGAATTAGAAAACAAAATAGAGGATTGCTACTATTTATTTTTTACAGTATGTGTTTTCTCCTTGGTAAATATATTCAGGCAACATTCAAGGAGTTTGAGGTAGAAACTACCAACATACAAAGACAAACTTAATATGCATGAAAAGCTTTTATGTCCATAATTTAGAAAAGAAAGCAGACTAGAGAGTAAAATCTACTTGGGATACAATGCTAATGTATTATTAATATGACCTCAAAAGAACTTCTGTGGTGAAGTTCCACAGCTTTTATCAGATTTCTAACAGACTTTTTTCCTTGTAAAAACCAGTTTCCCCACAAAATAGGTTACTCGGGTTTCCCTAGAAGAGACAATTTTAACTGCAGACCTCTATAGATTCTCAAAACTAGAAACAAAGAACTACTCTTTGTGTTTGGCTTCAGCCCTTCATCTCTACTTACTGCATCTTACGAAAAGCCCATCATTAGCGCTTGGAGGGACTAGGGCTTTTTAAGCATTCACAGACATTTCTAATGTGATTTATGTAGGCAATAAAAATATTTCTGCTTCTCGGAGGTCTTACAGGAGAGAAAAAAAAATTGATCGGGCAGATAACCTGCCTAGAAAAAAAATGAAGTCCTGTATCCAATCCCCAGGAACCCTCCCCAAAGTTCCACTAAATTATTAAAGTAGTAAAAATTTGAATACTTTACACATGGAAATTGTGTCAAATCACGAAGAGAAGTGATACATTAGCTTTTAGGTTAATTAGTTAACTGTTATTCATTTTCTCATTAAAATACACAGATAACATCAAAGGCATCTAATCCATTTAAATGACTGCTTATCATCCACTAAGATTGCATTGTCATTTTATATCAAAGAACTGCTTGGAGCGACGAGTTTACATTTTAATGAGCTGAAGGTGCTTCACGTGCAAACACTTGGGTGGGCATCCACGCACTTTACAGAGCGTCCATACAAGTCTCCTGGCTCCCAGTGACTTCACCATCCTGCCTACCACTGCTTCCCCCACGAGAAACTCACCTCAATGACAAGGTACTTGATTCAGAATAACAGTGGCGACGAGAAGCACCGGTCCAGAGGCAGCAGGGTCTTCCCCTAGGGCTTAAGGCAGCGGCACCACGGTGCACTTTGAAAAAGGCATGCTGAAAGAGAAAGCGAGTCTGTCTCCCCAGCAGCCGCTCACAGCCCAGGCTGCGACTCCCAACCCTGGCACGGGTCTCCGGCTGACGCGTCAGGCTGGCCTCCGGCCGGCCAGGCACAGCGCCCGCACCACGGACCGCGGCTCCGCGGACGACACAAACACAGCGGTTTCTGACCCCTTGGAAACGGCGGCGGCACAGGGGGAGTGCCTGGGTACCGCCCCCAACTTCACAGGGCCAGGAGGCAGGGCCGAGCGCGGGGCCGCAGCGCGTGCGACTGGGGGGCCTAGCTGCCGCCCGCGTCCTCCCGCCTCGCCACAGAGACCATGGATTCCGGGCTGTGGGCAACTGCACCGGCTCAAGGTAGGGACGCCCCACGTAGCCGCCCCAAAACCCTGGGGCTGAGGATGGGCAGAGAGGAACGGCTCGCTCACCGTCGCCGGCGTGTGACGTCAGCGCGCAGAGCCCTACTTGCAAAGGTGCTGCAGGGGAGGAGCCGGAATGCACGGCGGGGCGGGGCTAGCCGAACGGTGCGAACGGGGCGGTACCTGCAGCGCAGGGCGGGACTAGCGGGGATGATAGGGGCGAGGCTTTGGGGAAGGGCGGGTTACGGGACTGCGGAAGCATCGGGGTCAGAAGGGCGGGCCTAGAGGAGAGAGGAGGCGAGGCGGAGGGCGGAGCGAGAGGTAGGCGGATCGCTTGGGGGCGGGGCGAAGCGAGTTGGGCGGGATCGGGGAGGAGCAAAGGGACTGGGGCGGGGCATCGGAAAGGGGCGGGGCCGTCGGAGTGTGTTGGGGCCACTGGGGTGAGGCCACCCGGAGGCTTGTGAAGACTGAAGAGAAATGGTACTAGCGTAAAGGCGCGGATAGGGGGCGGGGCGAGCGAGGAGGGGTGGAGCTTCAGGAGTTGCTAAGAACCAGAGGGAGAGTGTGATACAAAAAGGGTGGGAGAGATCAGAGTGGGAAGAAGAATGTAAAACTGGAAAGAATTAGGCTGAGTGAAGGCGGGAAGTTCACTCAGGAATCTCGGACTGAATAAAGCATATTAATAACTTTCCCACACAAAGTACACAGATACGGTACTTTTATAATTTAAGCCCTCATTGCTTAACTGAGGATGCCATAAGTTCACAAATAATTTTTCTTTAACTACAAAACCTTTAAAAAGTTATTTTGAGAGACTAGAGAAACGGTTCAGTTGTTAGGACGAGGACGAGTTCGGATTCCCAGAACCCATGCTGGTTAGCTCACAACCATCTGTAATTTAACTTTAGGGGGATCCTGAAGCCTCTGGCCTCTGCAGGTACTTATACACATATGCACACATATCTATGTGATTATAAATCAGGTATGCTTAAGTGATCTTGGGCAATTAATTAAAGGAATCATTTAATCTTTATTTTTTTAAGATATAAAGCTATAATTAGGTTTTCTACACCTTTACATCTACTGTGTATAACTTTTATACTGAAGTGGTGAACAATAGACTATTCAAATTTAGTGCAGAATTTGAAACAGGTGCGGGGAGGGGGAGGTGGCACACGCCTTTAATCCCAGCACTCTGGAGGCAGAGACAGGTGGATCTCTGTGAATTCGAGGCTAGCCTGGTCTACAAGAGCTAGTTCCAGGACAGGCTCTAAAATTACAGCGAAAGGAGCTGGAGAGATGGCTCAGAGGTTGAGAGCATTGCCTGCTCTTACAAAGGTCCTGAGTTAGGTTCCCAGCCACCGCATGGTGGCTCACAACCATCTGTAATGGGGTCTAGTGCCCTCCTCTGGCCTGCAGGCATACACACAGACAGAATATTGTATACATAATAAATAAGTAAATAAATATTTTAAAAAATTACAGCGAAACCCTATCTCACAAAAATAAAATAAAAAATAAGAAAGAATTTGAAACAGGTGAGAACACACCTAGCTAGAGTCCTCTCAAGTAGCTTTACTCAATAGCCTAGTACCTTCTAGGATAACCTGGAACTGAGGAAAGTCCACACTTGAAGCAGGAAGAAGATGGCGTCTTTGTGTGCTGCCACAGTTGCTGTATGTTGTGCTTGTTTGTGTGTTGTGGGCAGATAGAGTGGAGAGAATGAACAGAGTTCGCCAGAGATCTGAGGTCAGATGATTTAGATCAAAGAAACCTGCCTCCTCTTTCTGTTTTCCCATCCATTCCCCACCCTACGCTTTCCTAGGTCCAGGAGTTTGTAATCATTTCTAACGTGGAGATAGACGTGGGATTTCTTTGCCGGGTGGTGACACAGCAAATCACTCAAGCTCTTCGGTCTCCATGCAGCTACAAAAGACTTACTTTGTTGTTGTTGTTGTTTTTCTTCTCATCTTTAGCCCCATCCAGCTCCAGCCAGCAGGAATTTTGTCTATAGTACAACTCTAGTTCCACCCCCATGACATTATCTAACAAAGTGACGGAAACACTGCCAACTGCTAATCTGAGCAAACTGATTTTTAAGGCTTGCCTGAAGAAAGACTTGTCAGATATGTCTGAAGATAATTCTTTAGAACAATGGTTCTCAGCATGTGGGTCATGACCCCTGGGGGAATCAAACAACCCTTTCACAGGGGTTGCCTAAAACTGTAGGAAAACACAGATATTTACATAATGATCCACAACAGTGGCAAAATTACTGTTAGAAAGTAGCAATGAAGGTAATTTTATGGTTGGGGTCACAACATGAACTTATTAAAGGGTCACAGCATTAGGAAGGTTGAGAGTCACTGCTTTAGACTCCAGGCAAGCTGAGAATATAAATTGTTAGTCTTTCTAAAAGCATGGAGCCAATATGGATATGCTTTTCTTCTACAATTTCACTTCTAGAACCATGGAGCTTCCCCCTCCCCCCAAAAAAGAGATAACCTAGAAACAATAGAATTGTCTACAAAAAATTGAGTAGATTACAATGTGTTTAAACAGTGAAAAACTCAAAAGCTATTACAAAAGGTAAGCAGGATCTATTCTTACTGACATAGTACATGGTGTAATTTTGAGAAAATATAGTGTATTACCTGGTGGTCTCCCTTTCTGGTTTATATACCCCTGTATGTTTTATTTTTACAGCACTGCTATTGCTATTCCTAAGGATTCCACTGGATGTTCCTTTTAATCAAAAGTACTTTTGCTCCTTGAAACAATCCAATAGTCTTAAGTGTACAAAAATAAAGCTTTCAATCTCCATCCTTGGTGCTCACTTCTGTGCACAAACTAATGTAAACGGTTTCTGAACTTCACTTACATTTCTGCTCTTAAAGAATACTCATGTATTCTTGCACGGTAGTCCTAATCTTTTTTTATTGATTTTTATTGAACTCTACATTTTTCTCTGCTCCCCTCCCTGTTTCTCCCCTTCCCCTTTCAATCCTTCCCCAAGGTCCCCATGCTCCCAATTTACTCAGAAGATCTTGTGGTTTTCTACTTTCTACTTCCCATGTAGATTAGATCTATGTAAGTCCCATGTTCCCAATTTACTAAAGATATCTTGTCTTTTTCTACTTCCCATGTAGATTAGATCTATGTAAATCTCTCAGTGTCCACATTGTTGTCTAAGTTCTCTGGGATTGTGGTTTGTAGGCTGGCTTTCTTTGCTTTATGTTTAAAAACCACCTATGAGGGCTGGAGAGATGGCTCAGTGGTTAAGAGCATTGCCTGCTCTTCCAAAGGTCCTGAGTTCAATTCCCAGCAACCACATGGTGGCTCACAACCATCTGTAAAGAGGTCTGGCACCCTCTTCTGGCCTTCAGGCATCCAGACAGAATATTGTATGCATAATAAATAAATAAATATTTAAACAAAACCACCTATGAGTGAGTGCATGTGATAATTGATTTTCTGTGTCTGAATTGCCTCACTCAAAATAATGTTTTCTAGCTCCATCTATTTTCCTGCAAAATTCAAGCAGTCATTTTTTTTCTGCTGTGTAGTAGAAAATGTACCACATTTTCCTTATCCATTCTTCAATCGAGGAACATTTAGGTTGTTTCCAGGTTCTGGATATAACAAACAAAGCTGCTATGAAGATAATTGAGCACATGTCCATGTGGCACAATTGAGCATCCTTTGGATATATACCCAAAAGTGTTATTACTGGGTCTTGAGGAAGGTTGTTTCCTAATTTTTTGAGAAATCACCACACTAACATACAAAGAGGTTTTACCAGCTTGCACTCCCACCAGCAATGTAGAAGTGTTCCAGTCCTAATCTTTTAAATTGAGGTGATAGAACACACATTGTATGGTATGTGATACACACATTATATACAACTTGGATAAATAATTTGATTTCTGTCAATATAAGAATCCCATGACCATCAGGATAAGGAGGTGGCTAAGCAAATAAAGTATGTGCTGTGAATATGAGGATTGGAGTTCAGATCTCTAGAACCCGTGTAAAAAGACTAGATAGGCTTGTTGGCTGCCTGTACTGCAGTCATTCAGGAGACACAGACAGCAGATTCATGGGGCATGCCAGCTAGCTACCCTTGTCAGAACTAGTAATGTCCATAATCAGTGAGAGACCCTGCCTTGGTAGAGCAGAGAGCAACTGAGGAAGATAATGTCAACTTCTTGCCATCACACACACACACACACACACACACACACACACACACACACAAACATGTACACCCCTTCTATGTGTGCCCACAGATTCAAACACACATGCCACCTGTTATGATCTGCTAGACTGGGTACCCTGTACCTTTAAGAGACAAGCCCACCCACTCCCCTCTTCCACCTAGACAAGGGGATCTTCTGCCTCCTCCAGCCTGTGCTCTCTCTCTTCCCATCCCTCTTCTGAAGAAGTGGATGCTGCCTCTCTCTCCTCCCCCTTCCCCCCTCACTTTCCCCCTTTTCCTCTTTCCGTTCCCTTCCATAATCCACTAAATAAACTCAATACCCAAATTCTCTCTGCATGGCATACCTGTCTGTCTGTCACCCACAATGGTCTCCCACTTGCTTGGGAAGCGCTGAGGCCTCAAATGATGTGACCAGCTGCCCCTCATGGTCTGTTGCTGCCCCTCGGGAGACTGCTACCCCCTTGGGTCACCTGCCAATGGCCAAGGCCTCTGGGGACTCGCTGAGTCACCAGCCGCTGCCCCTTGTGAGACCACCATCACTGGCCTCCCCTCCCACCACATCTTTAAAAAGAGTAACACCATTCACAAATACACTTGATATAGATATACTGACATCCACTTTGGTATACAGTATTTAGCGATTGCTTTTCACGGTATTCTTTTAAAAATGTTTTTAATTGAAATAGAATTGTATCACTTCCTCCACCCTTTCCTCCCACAAACCCCATCCTATGTCTTGTTGATAGCCTCTTTAATTATATTTGTTACATATGTGTATATGTACATGTACATGTGTAAGCACAAAAATATGTAAATAGATCCTGCTGGGCCCATTGCTTGTTGTGTGTATTTGGCTTCAAGGCTGATCACTCTACGCTGAACAACCAATAAAGGGACTCATCCCTGGAAGAAGATAATTTTCCCAGCAGTCAGTTGTCTGGCTTTTGTTGTCCAGGATTAAGACCCTGCTAAAATTTCAAACCATTCTAGTGTGTCCATTGATAATGCCATTGTTCCAGTCATTTATATAGCCGTTTCTAGGAGAGACTGCTTCATGGCCAAGTTCCTGGTATTCTGGTCCTTACAGTCTTTCCCTCCCCTTCCGACACATTTTGAGTCATGGACTTAGGTAATGTAGATGTGTTCATCGGAGTTGGGCTCCCCACACTCAGTTGATTATTGGAAGTCAGGCTACCTAGAGCAGCAATGGGACAGCTCAGCCCTGGAGCAAAGGTGTCCTTTTAGGAAGCCAGGCTACCTGAAGCTGGGGTGCGGTGGGAGATGGTCTCCCCGCAGTATATAGGGATCCTGCTCCTCTCCTGGAGAGCCATTACAGCTAAGTTCTGCTCTGTTGCCTTACCAGAGCGTCCTAGCAGAGCTTTGTGCTTCTCTGGCTGAAGATGTTTCTTCTGCTAATACTCTGCTAAAGGGAAGCCGGGTGCAGAAATATAGCAATCTCCTCTGGCTCCAGCAAAATGTTAGTTTTCCTCCACTGGCTTTGTTAACGCCCCCCTAAGGAGCTTCCTAGCAATGTTATTCTTTTCTGCTCCTCCTTGCTGAGGCCCCCTAGGGAGCATCTCAGCAAGGTTTTTCAGCTCAGTCCCCTCAGCCTTCGAATGAAGGTCATCACCCAAGACTTTTTTGAGAAAGAAATTTATTTGCGAAGGAGGAGTCCCGGAGAGTGGCTGCCTCTGCCAGGGAGGGATTAATGGCAGCTCTCAACTGAAAGGTGGAAAGGCTTATATAGGACTTCTTAGGGGCGGAGTTTTCCCAGGGAGACAGGGGATTGGCTATTTGTCCCTGCTCAGGGGATGGTTAGTTTAGCTGGCCAGGGGCAGAGATGGCTCTCACTTCATGGCCAAACTGTGTTTCTTTCACTGGTCCTTTTTATCTTTTTGACTCTAATCTTAGGAACAGGGCCTATTTCTTTCGCTGGCTCTGATTCTAGGGACAAAGTGTGTTTCTTTGACACTAGTTTCAGAGCCAGGGCACATACATGTCTTTAGTTCTGAGATCAGGGATAAAAAGATAACTTACTGCTCCGCGTCTCCAAACCCTTCCAGCACAGGTGCATGTATCCTAAGACCTTATGCTGTAAAAGGCTGAACTGAGTTTCCCACAGCAGGCAGGCTGTTCAGGCCCCCAAAGACATCCATGTTTGTCTAATCCCTAGAAGCAGCCAATAAATTAGAGGACGCCCTCTCCTTATCATCAAAGGCTTTGAAGATGGAGGAGTCAACGAGCCAAGTATAGTGATCTCTAATAATCAAAGAGCACCAAGGTCGACTCTACTCTAGGGCATCTAGCAGAAAACAACCCGGCCAGCCTTGGTTTTAACCACTGAGACTTGTGTTTTATCCTCTCAGAACCCTCGCAGAATACACCCAACAACACCCAACAACAGGAGGGCACTAGCGCACACTCCCACTGACGGGTTGGAGAGACTGGGGGAAAGAAAGTCTATAAAAACTCCTCATTGGGAATTATCGCTCCCGGAATATCATTAGTCCTCTAAGTATCCACGTCACAGCACGCATGCTATGCTGTGCTAGGGATGCCCCTGTCTTCTCTTTCCACTCAAGTCACTTGAAAAAGAGATTTTATTTTTGTAAAGCTAGAGGTAGAACACAGTGCCCCTGGTATGCCAAGGAAGCCCTGTGTCGCTGAGACACAAGCCCTCTCCGCCACAAATTTTAAAATGAATATTCTCAAAAATTAATGTATAACGTATTACAAAAAGGCAAAACAAGTAGCATTTTCTTGTCTAAGAGTAATCTTCCGTGAAACTCAAACAGCACAGGATTCTGTCATCTTTATAGAAGGCTGACTAGCTGGCTCTAAGTACTGTCTAACAAAAATCTAGATGCTTTACCCCGGCAAAAAAAGAATTAGGCTACAGGTTTGCAGTGAGAGCCCAAGTCACACCCAAGGCAGTAAATATTATCATCAAAATAATACATATCCATAACATATTAAATATACATGAGACACAACCACCTCACGTCTTAGTTCTGCCACCCAGTGGCGACACCCATACTGGTCCCATAGGTCCTGCTCTGTTACAAACTGCACCCTTTTTGTTCACCAGGCTGGGCAAGCACCGGCAGAGGCCAGGCACTTACGTCACAACCCAGCTCCCTGGGCAAGGGGGACAGGTTTCCTGTGTATTGAGACACACGACAAGCACCCAATATGTAAGACCACGTGATACATTAAGATCCTTTTAAGAATTATTTTTTTTTGAAATGCGTGATTTGGACTTTTAAGGATTCTTCTCCTTGCGTATTTTAAACGTATAACGTGCGACGGGGTGTAAGGCTAGGTGACGGTGACACCGTGGCACACATCACCACAGGCCCCGCAGCACTTGGCGCTGGTCTGGAGGGAATCGTGGGGTCCCACGCTCGCTTCCGCCCGCTTAGGTTTCTCACGGTGCGAGCAGGCCGAGGGGACGCCAGGCTTCGCCGCGATGCTGGGGACCGCTCGTTTCCGAAATCGCCTCTCTGCGGGGTCCGCCTGCGGTCCCTTCACGTGGACGCAGGCGGGGCAACAGCGAAGACGTGAGTGACGTGAACGAGTCGCGAAACGAGACGTGATCCCCGGCGGCCCGGAGGAGCCTCCGCCCCTCGCCAAGCAGCTCTCCCGGCGGCCACGCCCAGGTCAGCCGTCCCGACCAATAGGAGCCGACGCCCCTCCCAGCGCGCCCCTCGGAGGAAGTGCTGGGACGGCCGTACGCCGAACGGCCGTTCACGGCAACGCGGTGACGTCACGCGCGTGCGACGCACCTGTCGGACTCCGACTCCCGCAGCTTCTCTTCCAGTTCAGCGGGTCAGGGCCGGCCGGGTGCGGGTCGCAGAGCCAGCGCGGGTGCGCTCGGGGCGGGCGGGCTTTCTGGTGGGTGAGGCTGGAGGGGGCGGAGGTGTGAGAGCCGCGCCGCTCCCCTTCCGATCAGTCGCTGGACAGCGCCGTGAGCCTGGGGACTCAAGTCGGGGCAGAGGCAGGTGGACCCGAGGGCCCGCTCGAGCCGCAGGCTTGAACTTCACCCACGGAGCAGCCTCCGCCTGTCCCGCCTGGCCGCACACGCGTGACTTCCCCTGCGAGCCGGCTGGCCGTGTAGTCCGCCGGGGCGGCCACCCCGCTGCCCTGTCCCGGTGAAGCTGCCGGGGCGGCTGGCGCGGGATTTCAAGCAGATGCGGGGGCCTCCGGCAGCGCAGCCACCAGCCGCCCAGCTTGCTATGCCTCTGCGCTGCGAGGTGAGTCGCCAGCCGCCTGGTGTCACGCCTGGGCGGCGGTGGACCGCGAGCCCGGGCTCTGGCGTCCCCCTCACTTTGCCCAGAGGTACCTACCTACCTGGTGTCCATCCCGTTAAAATCTCTCCCATTTCCTCCAGGAGCCGTCGAACGACCTATAAGAACTAGAATTAGGTGCCAGGACAGGATTAATCTTGAACTTGCCCAAATTTAGCAATAACATTTAGTTCTTCTATCTTTAGACCTACGCATATCAAATCTTTGTGCGTGTGTGTGTATGCAAATATTTGCGTGTTGGTAGTAAACTTGTCGAACCGGAAATTACTTTGGAGAACATTTCATGTGGTACGCTTTATTTAAAGTATGGCGTTTTAAAATTAGAGTACAAGAAAGTTAATTACATATTCATCAGGTGTATTCTAATTCTAGATCCAGATTTCTATTTCCTTTGGAAACAATGACTTTATGACAACTGAACCAATGATGACCGTGCCTTTTAATATCCCCCTCTTTGTGAGTTTGTCTAAATTCAAAAATTCAGTTCTGCAAACTTTTTTGAGCCCTTGTATTCAGTGCCTTCTCTACCACTGTGGCTTCTGTATAATTGACACTTTGTAGATGTGCTTTTAGCCCATGAAGAATTTACATGATTTTTTTGGGGGGCGGGGGGAGTCAGTGTTACAAACCTTTGTAAATGACTTAAAAACAGGATTTCAGTTCGGGAATGTGTTCCGGAAGTCCAGTGCTTATGTGTGTATTGTTGACCAGTCTCAAAAGGCGCTGCTTCTGCTGATGTCCTATTTTATATGGCTCTAAAATCAGGCGTATGACTTACGGGTAGTTTCTCAAATTGAATAAGTTTAGAAATGTTCATATGGTGTTGGCAGAATTACAAATAGCATTCAGCCCCCACCCCTTCCTTTCTCTTTGCTACTTCAAAGACTTTGAGCGGCAGCTCCAGTTATTTGAAGAGGTCAGTATGAATAACTTAGGTCATTACTTGGAAGTAATGTCTTATGTACCTCGTGAAGCCTTTAAGGAATTAGCCTGGTTTTGAATATATGTCGTTCAGAAGAAAAGATTTGTTAAACTTCTGGGTTTGTGGTAGAAAAAATGGCAGTTGTCCAAGTCATGTTGGTGATAGACTTTCTGTTCCCTGTTGTGACATGTTGGTAATAATTTTCAGACCTCTCCGGAAGCCAGATTTGATCTCTGCGGTGGGTCGCAAATTAAAGTTGTATCCTGTGGGTTTGACCACTATCGCTGCTTTGTGGAATTTTTAACTTGCTTTGTAGTCAAAATTGTCAGAGGACACTGCATACATACATACATATATATATATATATATAAAATGTAAACTGAGTGCTTTCTGTGGTTTAGGGGGTGTGTGTTTGGGAGAGAGAGAGATACACACAGGGAGAGCACTCAAGTTTTCACCAATCTTACAAAGTAGATACATTCACTTTGTCCATTTAATAGGTGTGGAAATTTGAGAAAGAATTTAGTTAGTATTCCTACGGCCCCACAGCAAGAAGTGTCAGAACTGAGGCTTCGGCAGTGTCATTCCAGAGCTCTTCCTTCCAGTCCTCAATGGCTACACTGTTGAAGCTCTGCTAGGTGACACTCCACGGAAGAAGGTGGAGTGAGACACACCACCATAGGTCCATTCGTTTATAACTCATAAAAGGGATGTGCAATTGTAGAAACGCTTGTAAGTGTTGTTTCTGAAGAGGGAAGTTTCCAGCACTGCTGTTTTGATGAACTTTATGATGGTTTTTCTGTGCACAGCTGTCTTTGTTTTTAGGCATTCAGCTGCAGTTCTTGTGAAGTGTCCCCTAGTTGAGCATGACGTGTAGGGAGACCGCTTCGCGCACGATGGACCTCAGAGATTTGCCTTAGCTGGAAGGGACTTGAAGAGGCCTTGTAAAGTCATGAAAACTGATTTTAAAGTCGTGGCCTTCTTAGTAGCTTTTAAACTGGGTTATTGTTTTATATTTTTCTCCTTCTTATTATGAGCCCCATACTTGTGGATTTCCCCCCGTTCCGCCTTTTAAAAACTTTGCAGTGCTTCATTTCCCCTTTTCTCAATGCTTGTTCTTGTTTTCAAATGTATTTATGTGTGTGTATTTGAGGCACAAATGGTACGTTGGTCGAAGTATCCATTGTGGAGACATTAAGTCAGATCCACACAGATGATTTGTTGTTCATGTATGGTGGGAACACTGTGTGAGGTGGCAGTGTAAAGACCTGCAGCTCATCATGTGTAGCCGTGCTCGCTGTGCAGTTAGGTCACTAATTGCCTAGGTAACAAAACCTGTACCCTTTGACCAGCACCCTCCCCTGCTTCCATTCCAGACCTGCAAGTCCTTGAGATCAGCATTTTTACTCTGCTTTTGAACTGGACTCTTAGATTCCATGTGTTGGTGAGATCATGCAGTGTTTTTTCTGTGCTTATTCACTGTATCTGTTGATAGACACTTATGTTTTCATATCTTGACTTTTCTAATAGTATTTAATTTAAAAGAATTTGTAACATTAAGAAATATTCTTCAGAGAGCTAATTGCTTAGTTTTTTGAACTAAAATATATAAGATGCAGTTTCGACATGACATGCTAAGTAAACAGTAGCAATTAAAAAAACCAAGTAACGTTACTTATGGGAGACTAGTTATCGATTATTGTTTTACCTTGTAATGTGATAAATTCTGTCTTCATAACCCAGTGGATCTACTCAGTAATCCCTCCCCAATTTATTCTTACTCTTTTGTCCCCCACCCTTTAGAATAAAGTTTTTTAGAACAAAGTTTTTAAAACTTTTTGGCTTTCTAAAAATTATTTATATATTTTATGTATATGGGTTCTTTGCATGTACATCTGCATACCAGAAGAGGGTGTCAGATTCCATTATAGATCAGACAGTTGGGAGCTGCCCCATGACTGCTGGGAGTTGAACTTAGGACCTCTGGCTAAGAAAAATAATTATATAAAACTAATTTAAGAGGTTAATTTTACTTTGGGTACTTATTTTTAAATTGAACCATACCCAATGCTGATAGTCTTACTATAGTACATCCAATTTCTGTTTGTCTAGTGATTTCTCTGATTATTCTAAATATTAATTTTCCTCAAAAGACTACATATTTGCATGTATGTGTATATTATACATACACACACATATATTACAAGTTTTCTTTTACATTTACTTAAGAAGAAAGGGTCCAGATAGAGGAGAGAAAATGAAATGGGGCTGAAAATGACTAACCTTCATTATATAGATACATGAAACTATCAAACTAATCAAATTATAAAAAGATTGCTTATTAAAATTTTCTGTTAATGCAAATTATTAAGTTCCTTCTGATGTATATAAATTTTAATTGTACTTTAGTATATAAATATCACCTTCAATGATTCCTCAATTTGATGTATCTCAAATTGTTTACTAAAATTGTGATTTATACCTAATTTCCATTTTGTACTGACCTACAAATAAAGGTTGATAATTTATTAATAGCTAGTATTGATTAGTAATTAGTTTTGCTTGATTTCAGTTTAGTATGTCTTCCCACTCCGCTTTGTAATCCCCTGATAGAAAAGGAGAAAAGACTTCCCCTCAGTGTGGCATCAGATGGGGAGAGAATGTGCTGGATCCTCCTGAAGGGATCCCAGTGGCTCTGCCACCTGGTGTCTGTTCCTGTCCTCATGTCCTGGGATGGTAGCCTAGGAACATGTCCACATGCTCTTTCTCTCTGTTCCTCTACTTCCTCCTTTCATTAACTTTCCTACTTCTAGAAGGAGTGAAATCTTTTCGTTAAATGTGGAGAAGAAACACTGTAGAGTTATTGCTTCATTTCCCCCTAGTTCTCAATAGATCAGATTTTATTTATTTATTTATTTATTTATTTATTTATTTATTTATTTATTTATTTTTACCCGAGACAGGGTTTCTCTGTGGCTTTGGTGCCTGTCCTGGAACTTGCTCTTGTAGACCAGGCTGGCCTCGAACTCACAGAGATCTGCCTGCCTCTGCCTCCCGAGTGCTGGGATTAAAGGCCTGCACCGCCACCGCCTGGCTCTAGATCAGATTTATTGATCTTGCTTCTGTGTGACGCCTTAAAAGATACTCTTTCCCACCTTTACAATGGTTGAAAATTCTTTATTATGGCTTCTATTTTTGATACTGGGATTGAACTCAGGTCCTCGACTATGCTAGACTCTACCCTGAATTTCATCCACAAGCTAATTTCATTTACTCCACCCTTTCTGCTTCCATTTAATCAGACACTGTCATTCACTCATGGTTAGGTTTTGGTTTCTTTTTGCAGCTGTTCTATAGCTTCTTATGAGTTTTATTTATGTTAGCATCTGTACATGTGTGTTTTTTAAAAAATATTTTGTTTATTTTTATTTATGTACACATTTGTTTGTGTGAGGGTGTCAGATCCCTTGGAACTGGAGTTATAAAGACAGTTGTGAGCTGACATGTGGGTGTTGGGAATTGAACCTGGGTCCTCTAGAAGAGCAGCCAGTGCTCTTAACTGCTGAGCTATCTCCCCAGCCCCCTCTACAAGTATTCTAAGGTTCTGGTACCATAGACTGTTATAAGTGTTTCATGGTGGGAGATTCATTCCTTGACAGAGTGAATTTGAGAAACATTTCATAGATTTTGTTTGTCAAGTTAATGTTCATATAGGTTTTCTCAAGAACTTTTTTAAAAACTATTTTTAGCTAATGCAGTCTCTATCGTATGGTAAAGTTCCCAGGCACACAGACCATCAAGCCTTTCTCAAAGCTAGAAGTTCATGTACCTACCTACACATGCTTTTTCTTGTTTCAGCTTGGAAGTTCAGGTCATGCCACCTTTTTCCTTAGGTAACTCCCCTCACCCCCAATCTTATATACCTTTTTTGAGACTCAAGACTATCTCAAAAAAAAAAAAAAGGAGTGTCTTAGTTAGGGTTTCTGTTACTGTCAAGAGACACTATGACCATGCCAACTTTTATAAAGGAAAATACTTAATTTGGGTTTCTTACAGTTCAGAAGTTCAGTCCATTATCATCATGGTGGGACATCGTGGCCTGCAGGCAGACGTGGTGCTGAAGAGGTAGCTGAGAGTTCTATATCTTACACAGGCAGCAGGAAGTAGTCTAAGACACTGGGCAGTGTCTTGAGCATAGGAGACCTCATAGCCTGCCTCCACAGTAACATACTTCCTCCAACAAGGCCACACCTCCTAATGAACTTGTGGGGGCCATAACATTCAAACTACCTCAGAGAGCTTCATATTATCTACCACAGTGAGATACTGTAGTCTTTTCCTCTAAGTTTTGTTAAGTTATGTTATTGGTCAGGTTCTGCTTTTTACTCTAAGAATACAAATCAGCTATATAAGAAAATACTATGTCTCCCTTGAAGATAATATTTAATGTATGCTGAAGTTTATTGAGGACTGTAAAAATATAGTATACAATAAAATCGCATTAATAGTTACATCAGTTTCTGGCACTTTTTAGCTGTTCTATAAATATTTGTGATTAAATGATTATTTTGAAATCATTAAAATAATTGTCACATTTTAATGTGAGACAAGTATAAACATAAGTTTTTTGTTTTTCAAATTTTGTAAACATATATATATATATATACTATATAGTAAAATATGATCCCACCTATCCTCATTTATCCTTTCTAATACCCTCCATGTCCCCTCCAACATTCCTCCTTTCCAATCTCATGTCTGTCTTTTCTTTTTTCTCTCATTTGGTGGGTTGATGGGTGGGTTGGTCTGTCTGTCCATCTTTTCTACCTTATCTATATCACCTACCGAGTCCACTTAGTGTTCCCCATATGTGTGTGGGTGTAGGACCATCTCCTGGAGTATGGCTGAAATCTACCAGTGGATACATCCTCACAAAATGGTTCTCTTTCTCCCAGCAGCTATTCATATCAACTGCCAACGGCTTCTTAGTGAGGGGTGAGACCTGGAGATCATCTACCCCATCTATATTGGGGTAGATTTGGGCTTTTGTGATCTTGTACAGGTCATATGCAGACCTGTAGTAACCGCAGCTTCTGTGAGTTCCTGAGTGTGATTGCCATGTCTTAGACAGAGGAAAGCTTCCACAGCCCTCCTCCCCATCCTCCAGCTCTTCCTGTGCCTTAGTGGTGTGGTGTGTGTGGATATAGCTGTCCAGTGCAGGGCTAAGTACTCAGTCTCGTGTCTCAGGACTTTAGTTTTACATGTCTCCATTGATTGCTGTCCACTGCAAAAAGAAGCACATGTGTGTGTAAACATAAATATTTTGAAGGCAATTTGACAGCACAACTGTCAAAATAAGAATAGCAGGTTTTACACTTGGGCCTGTGACCTCCCAAGCCACAGCTTTTGACCAGGACTCAGTGCCAGGCATGAGATTTCCTCTGTCAGAGGAGGCCTCCGATCTAATCAGTAAGTGCTTGATTTTCCCTTAAAAGTCGTACTATTGCCAGGCAGTGGTGGTGCGCATCTTTAATCCCAGCACTCAAGAAACAGGTGGGTGGATCTCTAAATTTGAGGTCAGCCTGGTCTACAGATTGAATTCTAGGACAGGCAGAGCTATAGAAAGTAATACTGTCTAAAAACGTAAATGATGCTCTATTGCACTAGTGGGCACATCTGCCTGGCAAGTTGGCTCTACACGAACGGTCCAGTGCTGGGTAAGACCATGATGTCTCCTCTGCTGCAGTAGTTTGTTTAGCCCCGCCCAGCACTGTGAAAGCTAATCATCAAGGAGGGACTTTCCAGTCAGCGTAGGGTTCATTGCTCTGTGTTCTGCAGCCAAAGTATATGGTGTCTTCAGCAACAGGCTCTTGTAGTCGTGGTGGGTAACCAACGGTAGTAGCAGTAACCTGTGTTCTGGAGACCTCTGGGGCCTCCCTGACCAGTTAAGTGGTAGAAAGGTATTCCATGCCTTGCTAGTAAAACCTTTAAACAATGTAGATAGGAATGTGCCTTACCTACCTATGGTTAGGCTTTCCTCTCTGCCATCATTGCTTTGGCGACTTTGGTCTTTCTTTCTGGTGGAGAGTTTCATTTGCACCTTTCATCGGTTGTGACCTACTTCTCTGTTTAGCTTACCAGCCAGACACACAGTTGGCTGACACACCTTCAGAGCTTAGTCATTACCTTCCACCTGCACAGGTACCTTTATAGGAGAAACAAAACTTGATCGAGACCGCAAAGCTCCCTTAAGTTACCTGCTTGCAGGGTCTTTGGGAAATCAGTCTAGGAAATATTTATGTGTTTTAACAAGAAAAGTAATATCCATAGAGGAAAACTGATGAACTTTATCAAGATTAAATATTTTTGTTATGTGGTAGACCATCCTGGGCTACAGAATGAGACCATCTTACAAAAAAAACAAAACAAAATAAACAAACAGTACTTAAATTGAATACCTGATATGTATGCCACATACTTTGCTAACCATTGACTATGTAGTGAAAAACAAAAATTGAGCAATACTTGGTTTCAAGATATATTCTAGATCAGAAGATCAGTAAATTAATAAAATCTCATAAAGCTGTGGTCAGTGCTATACATTGGGAACTGAAAGAACAACAGAAAAATTTAACATAGGCAAACTTTGACTCAGGTACTAGGGGAGACTTTTTTTTGGTTAAGTTATTTAAATTTTTTGTATCTCATCTGTTAAGTGGAGAGAAAAATAGCTCCCATACCTTATTATTGGCTCATATGTAATACACTTTTGTAAAGTGTAATGAGAGCGCTAGAGAGATGTGTTTTCTGCCTAGAGTGATGCTTTTGTTTGTTAGTTATTGAGGTTCTGAGATGGCATATGTTCCTGAGGTTGGCTTGAACTCTGGATAATCCTGCTTCAGGTTCCCACAAGACTGTGCCAGATGCCTAGCTATTTAATGCATATTTGATGTGAGGTTTGAAGAATCAGTAGCAAGTTAGATGAAGAGGAGAGGGTGTGCTCCAGATCAAAGACATACTGAAGGCTGTGGACCAGGAGGCATATAAGGTCCTGGTTGGACTGAGAAAGTGGAAGATGAGTAGTCTAGAGTCTAAAAGAAGTGCACGCTGCAAAATGATCCTGGGAACTGGGCGGGGACTGCCAGCCTGGGGCTTTGTTAAGGAGTTTGTCTCTTAAGAAATATGAAAAATAATTAAATAATTAAAATATTTTAGTGCACAGAATAGGTATAGATTACTAGTCACACCTTCTTCCTTTTCTTTCATTTTTTTTTTTTTAGGGCTGGCTGCAAGATATAGTATAAAGATCAAGTTAGAGGCAGACAAGGTACTTGTGCAGAGAGCATTAGAAATTTGTTACAGCACATTAGAATTTATCTCTGGGAATCTGATCTTCATTACTATATAGGAAATATGCTTGCAAGCTACCCTCTACTATACAAAAATTGATTTAAGTAATACATTAACACTCTTGGAATATTATAAAATAATCAAAGCATTTTTAAAGTTGCAGAACAGCAAATATTTCTTTGTAGTTTACTTCCAAAGCTGTTTATCTCAAGGCCAGCTTACTGTTGTTGCAAAGGGTGTGTATGTGTTGAAAACTGAAAACGAAAACTTTTATTGTTAAGACATTGTTATGCTCTTTTTCATGTACAGAAAGAAAAGTAACAAGGAGGCAACATTGTCTAAGAACTCTTGAGTCTTGGTTGAGTTTGGGAACTTTGATTCTTTTGTGGTCTGTGCGCACTTAATTACTGTGACTTTCTAGTCAGTCTTGTTTTATAAGCTCTACTAGTTTGACTCCCTCTATGGTTGATGAGGCCCATACATGTCAGCATACTTGTAAATTTTCATATTGATAGTGAGCCTGGAATAGACGTATTAAATGAGCTGGATGCTGGTGGCTCATGCCTTGGGATGCAGAGGCAGGCAGATCTCTGAGTTTGAGGTCAGCCTGGTCTATAGAGTGAGTTCCAGACCAGCCAGGGCTACACAGAGAAATCCTGTCTCGAAAAAAAGATGTAGGAGTACTATTTTGGTATATAAAGAATGAAAATAAAATTTGGTTTTACCTATGTTGAAAAAAAATGAAAAAAATTAACTATTTTCAGTTTTTCCTGGTTAATGTTTGACTCTGAGCTCCCAATACTTAAATATTTCAAGTTAATTTAAAAGATTTTAACTTACAATGTTAACTTTAAAAATTAGGTAGCACTTGCCTGAAGTAAAGTCCCAAGGACTTGGAATTTCAGCCATTTGCTGTCTTTCCTGCGGGCCTTTCCCTTGCAAAGGCCTGTGCTGTCCATGCACACGTAAGCGATTGCATACTCTGAGTCTTCCCTGTCCTGTGCAGCAAGCTGCACTTGATAGATTTACACTTAGAGGATCTTAAGATTGTTACAGTGCTGCTTGAAGGAGTTCTTCTGTCTCTTTGACACCTGCATAGTGAGAAGAAAGAATTGAACCATCCCTCAGCATTTAGCATAATAGAGGGATCCCTTGTATAGGGGCTGGACTTAGTATTTTTACTGCAAAGACCTTAGCTTTCATTTTGTGATGTTAGAATACATGATTTTTGTCATATGTTGGGAAAATGTTGAAGCCATTTTCCCCTTTTTTCCAGATAACCAGACAGCTAAATGGAGTCTGAGCAGCTGTTCCATAGAGGCTACTATAGAAACAGCTACAACAGCATAACAAGCGCCAGTAGCGATGAGGAGCTCTTAGATGGAGCAGGTGCTATTATGGACTTTCAGACTTCTGAAGATGACAATTTGTTAGACGGTGACACAGCAGTTGGTAAGTGCAGCATGTCAACTGAGAATTGTAGTCATGAATATCTACCAGTACATATGCTCTGAGGCTTTTGTTTTGTTTTTTTGAGACTAACATTTGGGGTAACTTTTTAAAGCCAAGGTAGACTCACAGAACTTAAAATTAACCATTTAAAAGTATCCGTCTCAGTGACCTTATTCATAGTATTATCCTAAAATATTTTTACTACCTCCAGAATCTCCAATATTGAAGTAAATATTCAAATTTAAATGTAATTCAGAGAGGTATGCAACCATTACATTGATCTCATGAAAACAAAGAAATAAACAAGTTCTGCAATTTCCCTTTAGTTAAGAAACAGCATTACCTAGATTCCTCTCTTCTTTCCCTACCAGCAACTATTATTTGATTTCCATTTAGACTGATTTAGCGGGTATTTACACTTTCTGTAAGTGGGGTCACAATGTGAACTCTTATCTCGTGTTTTTAATTGTGTTTTGGGATTACCTGGGTTGTTGCACATGGTAATGGTTATTTCCATTGCCATGTAATTTTTCCTTGTGTAAATATACTGCAGTGAGTTATTCTGTATATTCCATTGTAGACTTTACACTGCTAAAATATGTAAGTGCATGTGTTTTAGTGAAGTAATCTAACGCATCTTGAGTTATACTTAGTGTGCAATGCCTAAATCTAGAGTATGCGTGTGTCAGCATCATCACATACTGTCAGAGATACCCAACATTGTGTTGTGCTTATTTCTGTCTGTAGTGTGTGAAAGGTTAGTTGAGCATCTTTACCAAGTACCAAAGTATTACCAGTTTTAAACATTTTCACTGTTCTCTCATTTTGAGCTTATATTTGAGATTTGGGAGTTGAAATGCACTTATATATGTTAACTTGGCTTTTTAGGTTGCCTCCAGAAGGGCTAGGTCAGTCGGCCTGTTTTATAGAGGCCCATTATATATTCTGATTTGTCAGATACATTTATTGGAAATGTCTTCTCTTACTCTTGAAGTGTGTCCTTTCATTTTCTTAGTAAGATGTTTTGGGGGAAGCCACTGATTCTAATGAACTCTAGTTAGTATTTTTCTTTGTTCTTACTGTCTGTGTTCTTGTTAATGAGTCTTCTAAATTGGGTATGACGGCACACACACGCACTTCCAGATGTTGAGACTAGGGTAGAGAATCTAAGGCCAGCCTGGTTTACATAGCCAAAGGTCTGTTATCTAAAAATAAAGATGTCGGGTACACCAGGGGATCAAAGATAGTATTCTGTTTTCTTCTTGTGCCATTCATATTTAGATCTAGAATCTTCTTGCATTTAATTGTGTGTAATGTGAATAAAAATTTAGATTTATTTTTTCCCATATGCATAACTGGTCCAGTACCAAGGCAGGCAACTTGAACTGTTGTTAATCAAAATGACAGACACTTTGGAAGATAGCTTGACAGTTTTGTATACTATTAGCTATAAGATTCAGCAATAATGTACCGAAGTATTTATTCCAGTTAGGTGAAATAGTCACATGAAAATGTTTTTAAAAAACCAAGTAAAAGAAAAAAAATAGAGAAAAGCCTAAACAAGCATCCTAGTGAGAAGCTGTGCTGTGCTAGGTAGGGTACTACCCACAGTGTTACTCTGTATTTCTGTAGATGCATGCTGGGCTTGTGCCCTTACAGTTCTGAAATACATGCCTTTTTTTCAGTGAACCTCAGCATATGTCTATGTTTTGTGGTTAAATTTACTTGAGCAGGATATGCTTCAGTGTTCTTTTCTATATACTAACCCTAGTGGAGGGAGAAACTTAAATATGACTTGATTTCATCCTCAGACTGTTTTTATAGTGCATCCCTGTTCTACTTTGCTTTCTGTTGCTTTGGCAAAATGCTGATGAAAAACAAATTGGTGGGGGAACGAGTTTATTCCATCTCAATACTCACAGTCAATCATGTAGGGCAGCCAGGGCAGGAGCAGAAGCAGGAACAGCAGCAGAGCCCATGGAGGAGTGTTGCAGAGTGTCTTACTCTCACGGATGCCCATTCAGCCACTTTCCTTATACCACCCATCCTGTGTATGTTAGTAATCAAGAAAGTGGCCCCACAGACATGCCCACAGGCCAATCTGATGGGGGCAGTTCTGCAACTGAGGCTCCCTCTTCCCAGCTGTGTCAAGTTGATAACCAAGATGAGCCATCACAAACGTTTCTACAGCTTTCTTTCCCCATTCTCTTCGGATTTCAGTTACTTGTGGTTGAGTTTCTCACTGATGCTTAGGCTCTTCTGTATTTTCCATCTTTTTATGTATTTTTTCATTTTCATGTGACTATTTCACCTAACTAGAGTAAATATTTGGAACACTATAGCTGAATCTTATGGCAAAGGTACAGTTAATAACGGAAATTTCCAAACTGTATTCTAAAGTATCTGTCATTTTGGTTTAGTTTCTGTTGCCTACCTTCTCATCAGCATTTGGTAGTGTCAAGGATTTGAAGTTTTGGAATGTAGCCATTTCATAATATACATGCTATAATACACAATATTGTATTACAGTAATGTATTCTGAGAAAGTCTTCATATTACTGTGCCTTTTTGAGCATATTTCTTGACATTTGTGTCTAAGAATTTCAGTGCCCAAATCATCTTTGGTTCCATTTCTGTTGCCTAATTTTTTTCTTCTCTTTTTGGTTCTTTTTTGACTTTGGCTCCTGTAATTGTTAACTGACTGGATACTATGTACAAATAGTAGTGGAATTACTGGTAGCAATATCTGCACCAGAGTACTTTCTTTTATGCAGGGGACAGGCAATCTAGGATCTGGCAAGAGAATTTGCAACATAGTTTTAACTTTCTGTTAATTGGTCTCTTAGAATTATTTTATTCTTAGGACATTGCTTCTGAGAATTTTTTGGTAGGAAACTGCTGCCTTTACGGGAGGTATTCATGATTCATTTATTTATTATGTTTACATTGTTGTGTCTGCATGTATGCCTGCAAGTCAAAGAGGGCACCAGATCTCATTATAGATGGTTGTTAGCTGGGAATTGAACTCAGGCCCTCTGGAAGAGTAGCCAGTGCTCTTAACCTCTGAGCCATCTCTCCAGCACCCCCCTCCATTTTGCTTCTTTTAGCACCTTAAGATTGCCAACAGCTCTGCTGTTATTATAATGACTGCTTCTTTGCCTTTGCTTACTTGTTTGGGAATCATAAGTACTTCAGGGGTAGAGTGGCCCGGAACAAAGCTCTTTGTCTCTTTCTCCAGGATCAGTCCATGTAAATTCACATTGCTCTGGTGGCTTTGTACTTCAGACTTTGAGCCTTTAAACCTTTCAAACTGTCAACTTTTAATCTTCACCTTCTGGGCCTCTCAGTTACTCTTGTTTATGAGCTTAGAAATGGCACAAAGCAAAAATGGTTGAGACTGTTGTGTTTGCCTCTGCTTCATTGCTTTTCAGAATAGTAACACCTCCAGGCTACTTCCCTGGGATGTTCTTTGATTTAAAAAGACAGCACTTGCATTATTAACCATTTGCTTTTTTATAATCATTATTTTTTTCTACCTAATTTAAGTGACATTTATTGGCAGTTATAAACTAGAATATATGCATTCATAACTTGAAAAATCAAGTGAAATGAACAACGTTCTCTCTTTTCCTCTCTTTCACTCTTTGGGTTTTTTATGTGGTGTATAAAATTAATCAGGAAAATAGAAGGGACAGGAGGAAGGGTCCAGCACTTTCTGTCTTCCCACTGTCATCAAGTGCTGGTGATGCTCTTATCCCAACTTTTAAGAAAGAGAACTAAGTAGAAAGGGAAGACAAGGGTACACAAATATGACCTACTAATTTTCCTCCAATCAAACCCACCAGTATACTTCTCTGTGTGTGTTAGCATCCAGGCACACCTTGGCCCTACCCTGTGGAAACCTGGCACAGGGCATCACGTCCTGTGCTCTGCCTCATGCCTCCTTCAGCAAATCCTACCTGCCTGCGAGTCAAGACACTAATGGTCAGCACTCTGGAGGCAGAGGCAGGTGGATCTCTGTGAGTTCGAGGCCAGCCTGGTGTACAAGAGCTAGCGCCAGGACAGGCTCCAAAGGTACAGAGAAACGCTGTCTCGGAAAAAACTAAAAAAAAAAAATAAAATAAAAAAATAAAGACACTAATGGTATGCTGGAATGAGGTAGGACTAGGAGCGTGGATCCCATGGTATGGGACAGATACACCATAATACAGGATTTAATGAGAAGGAAGTTTACTGGGGGAGGAAAAGGAGAGGGGAGAGAGAGAGAGAAAAGGAGGGAGGGAAGAAGACAGTGACCTGCCTCCTCAGAGAGAGCAGGAGTAGGTGGGGCTTGTCTTTTAAAGGGACAGGGTACTGTCTGCCATGCCAGCAGGCATGGCACAAGGCATGACACACTGTGCTAGGTTCCCAAGGGGTGGGGCCAAGGTGTGCCTGGATGCTAACAGTTTGTCACTTACTAGAACTTGACAATATACCTAGCCAACACCAGCCGCTGGCAATGGGAATGACATAACTAGGTAGAATAGTCATGAATTTTTTACTGAGATATCTTACCAACCAAATGAAATTAAGGCTGTATTAGCAAGGAAGAAGTTGGAATGGCCTTAGGGGAAGCAGACATTGGTGTTTTCTGTATAAATTTTGTCCTCAAAAATAATTATATATTTTTAAGTTTGATAGATATCTTAAATACTATGTCTCAAAAATGAATTTGTTTTCTTTTAAATGCTTTTTATTGCATGTGTTTATTGTGTGTGTGTTTATGCATGGCATGTTGTGTATGAGGAAGTCAGGATAACTTGGTGCAGTCGGTTCTTTTCCGTGTAGGTTAGAGGGAATCTAAACTCAGGTCATCAGGCTTGTTGACAAGTGCCTTTACCCACAGATCCATCTCACCAGTTCCAGAGAATTTTATTTTAATACACGTTTTGAATTGGGAAGAATATTGTACAAGGGGAAGTAAATGTAGTTGGGTATTTTTTTTCCCACTTTTTGGAGGCCCGCCACCCAGCTCCCAAATAAATACACTAAGACTTATTCTTACTTATGAATGCTCAGCCTTAGCTTGGCTTGTTTCTAGCCAGCTTCTCTGATTTAAATTATTCCTTTTCTCTTTAACTACATTTTGCCTCTGGGCTTTTTTACCTTTCTTCATTCTATAAGTCTTTCCTTCTTACTCCATGATCTGCTGTGTAGCTGGCTCCTGCCATCCTCCTCTCTTTCTACTTTTCTTGCTCCTCCCTCCTCTTTCATCTCTTGAGTCTAGATTTGTAGTAATATGAGCGGTGGGGCTGCGTCCCCAACACCCCAGCCGCCTGCTCGGCTAGCTTATGCCCGAAATAACAACACACAAACTGCATTCATTTAATCTCTGCTTGGCCCATTTCTCTCTAGCCTCTTCTCAGTTAACTCTCGCACCTGGACTAGCCCATATCTGATCATCTGTGTCGTACCGCTCTTACCGGGAAGATTCTAGCCTATGTCCATCCTTGGTCAGATCTCTCGTGTGCATCTTCCCGGGAGCAGGGAGCATGGCGTCTCTCTGAGGTGTCTGCTCCCTAGAGGAGAGCTGTCAAGTCTGACCTCACTTCCTCTTCCTCCCAGCGTTCTGTTCTGTTTACTCCACCTACCTATGTCCTAACCAATAAAATGGGCCAAGGCAGTTCCTTTATTAGCCAGTGACCTTCCTCCATCATAGATTTCTCTTCTTATTTATTCTCTCTGCCTGGCAACCCCACCTATCCCTCTCCTGCCTTGCTATTGGTTGTTCAGCTCTTTGTTAGACCAATCCAGTGTTTTAGACAGGCAAAGTAACACAGCTTTTATGGAGTTAAACAGATCAACATAAAAGAATGCAGTACATCTTTGCATCACTAAACAAATACTCCACAGCATACACGAATGTCAGACATCCTAAACTAATATTCCACAATAAAATAATGTATGAAGGACCAGCAATAAGAATTATCTCTGAAGCAGCAAGTATCCTTGTGAGATACACCGTGTTCTTGTAGACGATGAGATATTACCAACAGCAGCAGAAAGGAGGGTGTTTAGAAGAGGTAGGGACCTTTACGGTCATGAACTCAGACAAATGTGAGGAAAGGCCTTACTTTAGTGAGAGCTCTGAAGAGTTATCACAGCCAATGGTAGAACACACAATTGGGAATAAGTATTTTTTCATAATTTAGTATTTGGTTTTGAGTTTTCCAAGACAAAGCCCCACAAAACAAATAAGCAACAGCAAGAAGTCACTGGAAAGTACCCAACAATGTTTTGCTGTGTGGTGAGTAGCCTTCAAATTGGAAACTGAATTACATCCTGATTCAGCTGATTCTGTAACCTTCGGCAAGTCAGCCTTTGCATGCCCCATGTTTTCCTAATTAAAAATAGTAGTCACTGAATGAGTGCTCTGAGAATTAAGTGCATTAGGGATCTTTACCCAGATGATATAAATTGATCATTAAAAGAGTAGTTTATTAATGATAGAGAATCAGTTAAGAGTGGCTGTTTCTGTTTTCTCCTGTATTCTTTCCACTTGGATGTGCTAAACTCTTTCATCCTAATATAAACAAATTCTTCTTTGAGAACATTCAAGCAAGGTATCATTTACATTTTCAGTATTTCTGATGAAAAGGATGTAGGCCTAGATATGGAATAGCTTGAAGTTATAAGAGAGAACTTGCTTTGGGACTCTCCACGAGATAGCTGTTTTGTATAGCTTATAGTTTATAAATCCTTTAAAAAATATATTACTAATCTCAAAAATAAAGTCTACTAAAAGTAAATAGTAGGTGCTTTAGAACAGATAGTTATCAAAAATAGAAGTATTGTTAGGAATGATGACTGCTAGTAATACATGTGGATAGATGGCAAAAAGGTGCAGCTCTATTTATATATATTAAGAATATTTTAGTCAATTAAAACTTTTTGGAAATTGAAAATATTTTCATTGCAAATAACAGGAAGAAGGGCCAAGCTTTTGTTGCAAGGGTTGGATTCATTGAAGGGAACCATATGGTTCTGCCATTGCCAGTGAAGCACATAGTTATACATCAGTAGAACTTAGAATGATTCTTAGCTAGTGCAGTCTTTAGGTGAAGTAAATTACTGAGAATCTTCTCAGTATAGGCAACCACAGACTTTAGCAGGTTTAAGCAGTTGTTTTGTGTTGTTAATGTAATTATACTGTTTAAAATATGAGCCTGTGTATATTTTTGTCTTGTCTGAAATGTTTAGCTGGCAGTTGTCAAGAGATCTTTAAAGTTTTTAGATTGTCTAAAACTGAATGTTAGAGTTGAGAAGGCTTACTCCTAATTGTCTTAATCTTTGTTGTTGTTGTTGTTGTTGTTGTTTAGAAAACCCTTAAAATAGTTCAGAAATGTAAGATGCTTTAATTGTTGAAACTTTTGGGACGTATGATAGCTGGGATCGGAATACAGTTATTATCTTACTCATTTCTCAAATATAGGTTGAATGTTCTTTATTTGAAATGCTTAGAACCACGTTTCAGATTTTTTTTATAATGTTGAGGGAGCAGTATTTGCACCTATATAAAATGAAATTTCTGGGCAGGAGACTCATTTAAACACAGAATTTATTTTTACACACAACCTGAAGATAATTTGTACGGTATTTGCAGTATACCTGTTCCTTGTCTGTGACTGACTATGACTAGCATGAAGTCAGGTGGAGAATTTCTGGTTTGTTTCTGTTTCATGTTGGTTCAGAAAGCTTCAGGTTTTATAGCACATTAGATTTTGGATTTTGGAATTAGGCATGCTGTATCTGTATATCAGTACATGAACTTTAGAACTCAAATGATCTGTGACATTAGACTCAGAGGTTCTGAGTGATTAAAAGAGGTTAGCATTCAGATATCAACCATTAGGTTCAGCTTCATTAAAGATGTTCATGCTTTCATTTATATTGTATTCATTGTGTGTGTGTGTGTTAGACAGGGTTTCTCTGTGTAGCCCTGGCTGTCCTGGAACTCGCTCTGTAGACCAGGTTGGCCTCGAACTCAGAAATTTGCCTTTCAAATGCTGGGATTAAAGGCATGTACCATCACGTGTATTCTTTTTGGTTTGAATATTCTTAAATCTTCCTCCATGAGAACTATAGGAAGGAGTGCTAGGTAAAGCAGATGCAGAGTGGCCATTCAAGATGACAACACATATGCAGCAAGTCCTGCAGATAGAGCCTGGCATCAACATCATGAAACTGGCATCTAAGAAGTAGGCTCATGTTATCTAGGCCTTTAGCTCTTTCTGGGTAAAATCGTTGTACAAATTTCTTTTGTATAGTGAGAAATAAAATAGTCTACTTTATTCCAGCCAAAGAAACAAGGCAGCTCATTAAAAGATACATAGAATTCAGCAATTAAGTGGTTTATAAGAATGAAGCAAAAGGAAAGCCACCTGAAGTGACAAAATGTAGAAAAGAGACCAAGAAATAAATGTTACCAACATACTTAACATTTTTAAAATTATCTTATTCTATTGTGTGTATTAGTGTTTTGCCTGCATGTATGTCTGTGTACCCCATGGTGTCCAAGGTGGCCAGAATAGGGAGTCAGATCCCCTGGGACTGGAGTTCTAGACAGACCAATGTGAGCTGCCATGTGGATGCTGGGAATCAAACCTGGGCCCTTTGAAAGAGCAGACATTGATTTTACCTATTGAACCATCTCTCCAGCCCACCAATACACTTGAAAAATATATTACTTAAAATTGTCAAGCATGTATATAATTTTAGTCATTTTCCTCTTACTCCCCCTCACCCCCTTATGAAGCCCTTCTTTTCCAAATAGTGTTCCTCCAACTTTTCATTTCTGCTTCTTGTGTGGCTAATTTAGTTAGGGTTAGTTGAGTGGCAGATTATTACTGCATCACGGACATCTTATCAGTGGCTACACCACTAGACAAGATGGTATCTTCACCCAGCAACCACTGTCATTAGTTCCTCAGAGAGGAGGAGCACCTGGTAGGCTCCTCCTCTATCCGTAATGAAATGGTAATGGCCCCAAAGTATAAATGAGTTTGTGTTTAGGCTCAGATGTCAGCAAACACAAGGGTTGGGAGGCTGTATCACCTGGTAGATGCACGAGGTTAGGACTCATAATTATTTTCTTAGTAGTAGCAGAAAGGGAGCTGGGGAAGTAAAAATGCTCCTGCTGAAAAGACTTACTAAGAAGAAATATACCCCAATGATAGATAGTCTGTGAATTCCTGGATGAATTATTTATTTCACTTTTCTAAGGCGTTGAGTCACTGTGTTCTTTAAAACTCATTGTTTAAATTACCTTAGCCTTGTCACACACTGAACATACATATTTGACCCTTTCTCAATACTGCATGAATGTCATCTGACAGACACAAAATTATTCCTTTTTAGAAAGATTTTTATTTTATGCATATGAGTATTTTGTAACATGTGTTATATGCATGTAGTACTCACAAAGGCCACAAGAGGACATCAGCTCCTCTGAAACTGGAGCTACTGGCAATCATGAGCCAAATATGAGTGTTGAGACCTGAACCCAGGTCCTTAAAAGCAGTAAATGCTCTTAACCGCTGAGCCATCTCTCCAGCCCCATAAATTTCTTCTTAATGAAGAATTCTGACCTTAAGTAAGAACAATTTTCACGAATGGAACCTCTAATGACTTCTATTTAGTCTGATATTGTATTTAACTTTACTATTTCTAAATATTACTAAATAGTAATTACTATTACTAAATTGTAAAGCTCAATAGTAATATTTAGAAATAGTAAAACTATAATATTTTAAATATTGCTATTTCTTAATGAAACCTAACTGAATATAAATAATTCTCAGCCTAAAATCATACAAAAAAATAACTGCAAGAAATAATCATTGATGAATTCCTAAAATGTTATGTTATCTATTACTGTCTCATCTATCTAGAGATAGTCTGTCAGACTATTATGAGTAATGCCCAGACAGATGGAGTACTCTTATTCAAAATATTATGGACCAGAGTATTCAAAATTTGTTTTTGTTTATGTTTTTTAAAGAATTTAATAGTCATATCCACATAATGAGAGAACACTTAAAACATTTAAAACTGGTAATACTTTGCTATCAGGTTTTGGTAAAGATGTACAACTGAACTTTCATAAGCATACCTCACTAGTCTTTGTGGGACACAATGTCACAGTGTAGCCCCGCTGGCCTGGAGCTCTGCTTCACAGGTGCTGGGTGATAAGCAGGTCGCACCACACCTAGTTCGTAGCTTCTTTTAAAAATGCAAGTTATTAATATTTACCATTATGAATTAAAGAATTTAAAACTTTAGTTCACTCTTCTCTAAGTGCCACTGATTTGCATTTAAAACTATCTCTGATGTTTTCTTAGTAGAGGACAGATTCTCAACTGTGTTTGTTACAATGTGTTAGAAAATTTATTTCAGACAGCACATAGAAAAGAATAGAATTTACTAGCTTCTTGGAGGTTTTTGTGGATATTCTTTGATATTATACTACAGCGTGAAAAATGTTAAATTTTTAAAGACTTACTGCCCTGTTGAAGCCGTAGTAATGAATACTTTATGCTCTGTAGAATTTAATCCATTTGTCCCTTGCACTTGTAATGGATCTTCTACCCACATACATGTTTTATCATTACACATAAAAAATTTGGGAAATTTATTTATTAGTGCATCATTTTGCTATTACAACCGTAACAAAATAACTACAGGCTGGGTGCCTTAAAGCACACACTTTCTCACTTCTCTGGTGCTACAAATTGATTTCTTGTGAGTCCTTGGTTTATAGGTAGTCAGCTGCCCTCCCCAAGTCTTCTTTTGTTTTTCTTAGTGTATCCACTTTGTAAGAGACAGGAATGACTTTGGTTAGCTGTAATTACTCTTTTAAAAGTTAATTTGGATCTTATCTTCAAATACAGTCACTTCCTAAGATAAGAGGTAAAGACCTTAAGGTAAATGTTGGGGGGTGGGTATTAGGATTCGGGCATTATGCTGTCCCCTGTCACCTGGCAAAATGCACTCAGGAGCACCCTGGACAGTCAGCCCAGGATCCAGTGGCTGCTATGTAGTCTGTCCCTTTAAGAGACAGCCTCTGTCCATTCTGGCTGTCTTCTGAAGAGGCTAACAGGTCTCTGTCTCTGGTCCCCCCCCCCCCCAACTCAATAATACTCTTCACTGAAGCTTTGCCTGCAGGACCTGTTTTTCCGCTAACCTTGAGGCCTCTCCCAGAATCAAAGGGGGGGGGGGGCCGTGGGAGCACAATTCAGTCCCTAGCAATTGATCTCTGTACATTTTCACACACACAATCAAGAAGCCATGGGTGTCAGGGAGAAATCTTGTACTGTTGGGAAGTTCTCTGGATCACAGGCTCAGTTTTTATTTTTGCCTAAAAGTGAATTTACTGTTGGTAACATATGTTACCATTAGTTTGACTTGAAGAGGCAGTTTCACCTGATTTTGTAGAGAAAATGTTTGCCAGATTCTGAGTTCTAAACAGCTGTAGTTGATGGGGTTTGTGACAATCGGTTCAGTTTCTAGCTCAAATGCCAGCTGCAGTCTTTCCCCAGCGGGTCTCTGGAAGAACAGTGAGGGTGACGGAGGGCTGTATTTTCTGTTTCCACACTCGGAATATTAAAGTAGAACAAATGGCTAAGAGTTGTGATTTAATAAAGTAAGTATATTTGCTGGTGTGTCAGGCATTCATCTGTAAGGAAAACAGACTTTTGTGTTTTTACAAGGACACAGTTGTGAAAGACACAAGGGTAGTTAGTACACGTTGGTGTAACAACTTTGATTTGTGCTAGGTGGTAGCTTCTTGGTGCTCTTGTACTGTATATGCAAAGGTCAATACAAAAAAAAGTGTCTGAGTCATGGCTCCTCCCACACCCTCCCACACTCGCCAAACCCTAGTTCCGGGCACCTGTAAATATCTTACAGCAATGATGAAAGGGACTTTGTGATTGAATCTGGGATCTTGAGATTGGGAGATTAGCTTGGAATGACTGGGTGGTGCCAATGTAATCAAGAAGGTCTTTTAAAAGAGGAAGGCAGGTGGATCAGTGTCACTGGTAGGAAACTTAGAGAGGAGGCTGAGAGGTTGGGAGACCATGAATCAAGGAACAAAAGAGGCCTTTAGAACCTGGAAAAAGCAAGGAAACAGATTTTGTTCTTAAAACCTCCAGGAAGAACGCATTCCTGCTGACACCTTGATCTTGGACTTTTGATTTGCTAGAACTGTAAGTGAATGAGTTTATGTTGTTTCAGTTACTAAATGTATATTGTTTTTTCTACACTAGCAATAAAATTTTAACTGTGTTAGTATTAATGGTTTTAACTTCACCAACATTTTGTAAGAGCTCTTATAGATCTCCACTTGACACAATGAGTTTTGTTTCAAGATAAATTAACAGCCAGAAGCAGCAGGTGAGAGACAGAGACCTATTAGGCACGCCATGCACAAAAGTTGGTATTTATTTAGTGGGTTATGGAGGGGAAGGGGAGAAAGGAGAAGAACAGAGAGAAAGAGAAACGGGGTGCGGGGGATGGGGGAGAAGTGAGGAGAAGGGAGAGAGGCAGAAGCTGCCTCTTCCAGAGAGAGGGGGGAAAGGAAGGAGCTCAGGCTGGAAGATGTGCTTGCTTTGGTGGACATGGGAAGGAGTGGGTGGAGCTTCTCTCTTAAAGCGACAGGACACACCATTACACATACAAGACTGGAAAAAAATACCTGAAAGTAATGCTTTTTATCTTAGTTATTTTGACTACATTTTTTTTATTTGTTTCAGTGATTTTCAGATAATAACAATTTGGCTACATAATTTTAAAAAAATGACCTTAAATGTCCATGTCCATGATAAAAGTACATTTGTTATTATAGGAGAATAAACTGTATTTTGTCAACAGCTCTTAAAGTTGATTTATAATTTAAATATTTATTAGTGGTAAATGGGCTGTTTGTATCTGGTATTTCTCCAGGACCTACTCTCTGGGCGCTCCTTTCCCTACAATACTGGTTGTTCTTTGCTTGAGTTAGCTCCTAGGACCACTGTATAGCTTAATCTCATCTCCAGCTGAGGCTGCTTGTGGTCCTTCCTCTGTAGCTATCCACATTGCCTCTGCAGTGTTTGCTTTCCTCATCCTTATTTTTGTTGTTCATTGCTAGCCCTACTCCAATATGAAAGTTCTTTTTAAATTTTATTTTTTCAGTAACATTATCCTAGTTGTTCCTTTGATTCTTCTATATATAATTCTCTTAGTATTGATGCATTTTAGTTGACTTTTTTGTTTTGTTTTTGTGACAGGATCTCTTATTGCTCAGGCTAACCTTGAATTCACTGTGTAGCAAAGGCTGGGCTTAAACTCCCAATCCTCCTCCTATTTCCAAAATTCATGGGAAAGAAGATAATAAGTTTATTAGGGGCAACCATATATGCTGATTATTTATCCTTTCCTTATAATAGCTAGTATTTGTATGCATGTAAGAGGAGCTCTTTAATACAGTTTTGTTAAACAGCCATCTATTTATTATCCAAAGCTTAAACATCCCAGCCATCAGATAGATTGCCATGACATTCTGATAGCTTATCCTGGACTCATAAAAGCATTTTATGATTCACTTAAAGATTTACTAATGACTTGGATTGCTGTGGGGGAAAATGTTGGGTCTCGGACTGGTGTGGGAAAATATAAAATAAAGCTAGAGTATCTCAGAGTGTCAGAAACAAGAAAATACTTTAAAAACCTGGTTCATCCAGAGGAACCAGAAAGCACCCCTGTGGGCAGAGCTAGACTGAAATGAGCCACAGAAAAAGAATGTGGATTATTGTAAGTATGAAGTGAGCCCACATCTATGCTATCAATGGGGGGGGGGGGCAAAGGGAAGAGTCTAGTTTGAGGAAGAATTCCAAAAATTTCTGTAGCTTTCAAACTTCATGGAGAAGGAGCTTAATCCCAACATCTTTCTTCCTTGACAATGGGCTTGATTTAATGACACTTCCAAAGAATAGAGTCAGAGGTAGGCAGAAAAAGAAATGTTTTAGTGGGGAAACTTGACAAATGTTGTTAGCCAAATAAGAACGTTAATGTCACAAATGAGTTGAGACTGATATCATATACGCCTGGAGATGTCATCCTTGTATTCTTCTTTCCAAAGGTCTGTAATCCAAATCTAGTCTCAAAAAAAACAAAAACAAAAAGGTAAAGAAGAGTAGATACCTTACATGACCTTGACCAGCTTAAGTCACCTCTGGAAACAGTCAGCCACTAAAGGTGAAGGACGGTCTCCAGAACTGGAGTCTAGACTACAAAGACAAATGTGCAGACAATCTAAAGTCCAAGTGAAGTTTGCAGCTTACCAGTGTTAGTTTCTAATTTTGACAAATATACCATGGAAATATAAAGTATTAACAGGGAAATGAGTAAGAAGTACTCAAGCTCTTTCTATTCTGAAATAAAGTTTGCTTTTAAAGATAGATTGGAAAAGTCTGGGGATATTGCTTAGTGGTAAGAGTGCGTGCCTTGCATATCCAGGTTTCCAGGTTCAAGTCCCAGAAAGATACAATCATACATACACACATACATACAAAGTCCACAGCCCTGATGGCATGTACTTGCAGACCCAGTTTCAGACTAGCAGAGCTATAGTGAAACCCTGTCTCAGTATCCCTATCCTTCCTGCCCCCCAAATGTTTGGAAATAGTTAAATTTTAAATATAAAATCTAAGTAAGCTTGTAGATGTTAGGTTAAAGGAAATTCCACTTCCCTAAATGGGACAAGGGGGCACAGTAAAGAAACTGCCAACGTGTCCATTCAATGATATGTTAAGGTTTTTATTGTAGACATGAGAGAAGAGCCAGAGGCACCAGAAGAGTCCAGAGTAGAGAAAGTAGACTGCATGTGGTCAGGCCTAGGGAAGAGAATGTGGAGATAGCTGGATAGCAAGATACAGAGACTGCAGGCTCACAGTTGACAGAAAGAAGGACATAAAAGGCTTTTTCATGACACCTCCTAATCCCCTCTCCCCAAAGACAGTAACGGCTTAGACAAAGCCATGGAAGAGAACTGTAAAATTGTGAGAAGGCTGCTGAAGTAGCTCTCCACAGTCGATGGCTTCTGGGTGCGGGGGGTGCAGGTGCAGGTGCGGAAGGACTCAGCCTTTCTTAAGTGGCTGGCCACTGGAAGTGCGACCATGCTCCACTGAGTACATGGGCAACACAAAGTGGACTTGGCTTTTTTTCGGTGGGGGGTGGATGTTAACAAAGGTGGGGAGGCAGGCAGACCTGGGAGGACTGGAAAGAGGATGTGACTGAAGTACGTGATGTAAAATTCCTGAATAAGCAATAAAAATATTATGTAATGAAAAAGAGATAGAGAATAGAGGGGACAGAGAGAATGGATAAGAGTAACCCAGAGTAAGAACAGAGAGAATAGCAGGCCATTAAGGGGGTGAGTAGCTGGGGGGAGTAGGCAGAGGGGAGAACCAAGAGACTGGGGTTGTGGGAGAGCTTGGAAATGTTTAATAAGTGCTTGTGATACTGAATGGGCCTGGAAGCTGGCCTGGGTTTTATGTTCAGCCACAGGTCTATGTCAGTGGAGAGCCCTATGTCTCTTCTGCCAGAGGAAAGGATAAGAAAGAGGACTTCTTTTGGCAGATGGGAACTGGTTTCCCAAGTTCCTGAGGAATGCTGGCATTTATCTAACTACCAGAAATCTTATAGTGCAGTTTGAGCTAAATTTTGGATATATAGTCTACCTTTTGGAGTTTTGGGAATTGGAGTTTATTCCCTTTGAACCTGACAGTTGAAAATACAAATCACCTAACTTGGTTATTATATTTGGTTTTTGATCATTTTTTAGATTTAACTTGTTTCCATGACCTCAGACATAATTATGTTGGTATAATTATATATATACATATATACATACATTCACACTCAGTTTTATAGACTTAATTTATATATTTTTCCAATCCACAAATAATTATTAGGCTACTTTATTATGTACCAGAGACCAGGGTGAGTAAATGCTTAGGATAGTGGCGTGAGTGAGAATGGGTCTTTGTTTTGAGGTTGTTGCTATCTAGGGAGAGATGATGTGCTATTTCGGGGTGATAAATGTGAGAACATGTAAATGGTAGAACCAGTGACATGTCTGTCATTTAAAGTAAAAACTGAAAAATAATACAATTAAGGCAAATGGAAGAAGGAAACGGTGGACTGATGGAATAGGAGCTTGAGTAATAGTATGCACTTGGAGGCAGAGAAGCAGCTGGTGCTGAAGCCTCATAGCTTGATGCTCCAGAGAGGAACAATGTCTGGAGAGCAGATAATGGGTATTTAGAAAGGAATAGCCTGGGACTGAAGAAGTAGCAAACTGAGATCTAAATCATGCAACTTAGCATGGGAATTCCCCTGTAAGTGACAGGAACTCACTGAGAGTACTAGAGCTAGCCAGTGAGAAAAGGAGTTTCTGGCGGTGTGAGGTACAGGTGCTGGGAAGTCCACGGTAAAGGTAATAATAAAGCCATGATCTGGTGTAGTGTGTTAAAATGATGGCAGAATACAAGCTGTTTGCTGTTGATGCCTGCTGGGAATTCCCAGTGGGCATATCAAGCACACTACAAGGCAGGCCCCATGTCCAGGAATAGTTGGCCGACACAAAATGGATTCCATGTATTTTTTTATGGGCTTTTTATTTTGTTTTTGAGAGAGACAGAGACAGAAGCAGAGAAAGACAGACAGACAGAATTTGGGTATGTGGTAAGGTGGGACAGATCTGGGAAAGGTTGGGAGAGGAGAAATTATGACCAAAATATAGTGTATGAAAAATTAAAGACACTATAATAAAAGAGATTGTTGCTAGAAGATAAAAGTTGAAATGCTAGGTTGGAATTGGAGTTGTTGCTTTTATGAATAATAATGAAGTTCTGTGTTTGCTGTCGCCTCGGGTAGGAAACTGGCACAGTAATCCAAGAGTAGCCATTTAGCTCAGGGTACTTGTGATTTTAAAACCAAAAGATTTCTGTAGTAGAAGGTTGTGATGTAGCTCAGAAATCCAAGAAAGAAATTCTGAGTTAGAGTCATTTCATTTGGCAACAGCATTTTAAAGATTTAATGCTTATGTGTGCTGACTTTGAGAGACAACAAGTTGCTTTTAACTGTATTGTTTTTCTTGGTGTCTACCAATAGCGTTGGTGGTGCTATTCTACTAAGTGAGATGGTCCACACTGTGTGAAATTCTAATGTCAAACTAGACAGCATAAACTCACTAGCCATACTCTAGGAATCTTTGGTGAAGTCTGATTTGTAAACTGATGGCTCTTTTTGGTTGTCAACTTGACTATATCTGGAATGAGCTATAATCCGGAAATGGACAGCACACTTGTGACCCAGATCTTGAGACTGAAGGCACACCTTCTCCTGGAAGGAAAATCAAGGAAGGAAGAGGGTGTGTTCATTCTTTGCCAGTTTGCCCTAACCTTGTCAGCACATCCATTTCTTCACTGAGTGGGCATTGGAGCCCACTTCTTAGGATTCCATCATATGTAGAGTACCAACTGAGATACCCAGCCTCATGCGACTGAGCAGCGTCTGGATTCTTGGGCTTTTTATTCACAACTAGCTGTTGCTGGACTGCAGCCCATAAGTCATTCCAATATATACATATACACACACATTCCATGATATACATACCTTTTATAAGTTATATATACGTAAATTATATATATTTATCTTATAAGTTCTGTGACTCAGGAGAACCCTGATTAATACAGAAACATTTTTAAAATTAATTTTTACTTTTCATTATATGTATGCATTGTATGTGCACGTGAATGCAGATGTTCGTGGCTGCCAGAGGTGTGGGATTCCTACAGCATTGTTAAGTCTCTTTTCCTGCTTTTCACTGCTACCTCTCTTATTGGCTTGTGATAGGTGTGTCCTGGTCAGGGTGACCAGTGCTGTGATGTAACACTGTGACCAGAACAGCTTGGAGGAAAGGGTTTGTTTCACTCCACTTTTGTATATCAGTTCATCATTAAAAGCAGTGAGAGTCATAACTCACACAGGGTAGATGCAGAGCCCATGGAGCAAGGCTGCTTACTGGCTTCTTCCCCTTGGCTCGCTCAGCCTTTCTTATAGAACCCAGAACCTTCAGCCCAGGGACAGTCCCACCCACATGAGTTGAACCCTCCCACATCAACCACTAATTAAGAAAGTGCACTACAGGCTTGCCTATATAGTTCAGCCTTATGGAGGTATTTTTTCATGTGTCAAGTTGACATAAAATTAGGCAGCACAGTGGCCAAGCCTATTTCTTAAATGGTTGCCTGTTGGAGAAAAGTTCAGGTGTTTTCAAATGGTCTACTCAGAATTATTTTTAGAAATAAACTATTCCAAAGTTCATCTGGTACTTATTCTCAGCAAGGTCATGTTCTTCATGCATTTGATAGCCTTCATTCTGTTGCCAGTTCCCTTGTAAACATTTTCTGCACTCGTATCCTCAGGCTGTGTATTCAGAGCAACCTACTTAATGTTAGTAGAAACAGAGGACTGCCCAAATGTGTCCATTTATGTAACAGTAAGGCGATGTATTTAGGGAATATTAAATATGTTTAAATTTTGCACTGCTGCAGTTTGGAATGTTTTAAATGTACTAGGAGAAAGAACTTGGTCTGTTGGTGCCTGCCTGGATAAAATGAGCCTAAAGTAACAATGAGATCTGAAAACTCTGAGTGGGTGTCACTGGGAAGAAGTGAGCTTGCTTTTTGTTACACTGCACGACCTGGCTGCCTGCACCTAAATCTGCAGATGACACCACAGCCCTGCAAAAACAGGAAGGTTTTGTGCTGTATTTGCTCTAGCCCTTGGTTAAGTGTGAAGGAATGAACACAACAAATTAACTTTTCCCCAGTGAGGAAGCATCATTACACACTAACTGCTTGGGATGCTTATGAACAATGGAAGTTTCTTCCTTTTTTTTAAAAAAAAAAAAGATTTTTTGTTTGTTTGTTTGCTTGCTTTGTTTTTCGAGATAGGGTGTTGTTGTAGGAGCTGCCGGTGGAGCGGAAGGACCTCCCGCAACAGGGTGTCTCTGTGTAACAGCCCTGGCTATCTTAGAACTAGTTCCGTAGACCAGGCTAGCCTCAAACTCACAGAGAGATCCACCTGCCTCTGCCTCCCCTGAGTGTTGGGATTAAAAGGTTGCACCACTACCACCCAAACTTAAAGATTTATTTATTTATTGTATATACAGTGTTCTGTCTGCATATATGCTTGCAGACCAGAAGAGGGCACCAGATCCTATTACAGATGGCTGTGAGTCACCATGTGGTTGTTGGGAATTGAACTCAGGACTTTGGGAAGAGCAGTTTGTGCTCTTAATCTTTTTGAGCCATCTCTCCAGCCTTTGGTAATTTCTTATAAGCAGTGCTTAGAAGTATGAAAGTCAGTGAAACCACTTATGAAACTTTTTGTTTGGAATGTTAAGTAATGAATATAGCTGTAAATAGATGGTTAACTCTTTGGCTTTCCCTTCCATTTGAGTACACTTAAGGCTGTAAATCTCTCTATAGATACTATTGAGTCTTTATGCTGTTATCTTTGGTTATCATCATTAATTGTCATTTTAACTTCTACAATGGTTTACTTTAGCCTTTGGGTTATTTAGAAGTGTAGTTCATAATTTCCAAACATAGGAGAACTTCTGGGTTCTACTTCTAAGCAGTTTTATAGTATTATTGCGTGGTAATCAGAGTGTAGACATTGTGTAATTTCAGTGTGCTCAGCTCTCATTGTCACTCAGGAAGAGTCAGTGTTTGTCAGTGTTCAACCCTTGTCATGAGGGAGAGAGAATGTATGTGTATTAATTTGTTGAAATAATGTCTTTAATTGTTATTAAGTAAATGAAAAAAAGAAATAAAAAGGAAAGAAAGGCCATGACTGCTCCTAGGTGTGGAGGAGGAAGTTTATTGTAGATGTGCGGGAGAGCATAGTCAGAGGCAGGGATGTTTGGGAGATTCCAGAGTGGACATGACCAGGCTGAGCTGGGCCACTGGGACAGGGAGGAGAGAGAGGAGACCAGGAGGCCAAAGTTACAGAAAGGAAAGGGGTGGGTAACCAAAATGTCTGGCTTATATAGGGAAGAACCTCTGGTGGAAGGGCAGCCCAGCCCCTGGGCTGGAGAGTTCAGGGCAGAGGGTGGGGAATGCCAGCAGTACTCTGTAACAGGTAGGCAGGGACTGAGGGTGCTGGGAGAACCTGTCGACCAGGTCCAGCTTTGATATGTTAAGTAGGCACCTCAACTGTTTGTCCCGGGTTTGAAATTTAACAGAAAGATGGTAGTTTTCTTGGATCATTAGTGTTATATATGACCAGCTGCCTGGACCATCAAAATATCACAATATAAATAGTCTGATTTATCCAGACTTCCATATAACATTGAGATTGGAATCTAGGATGTGTTTGACTAGAAAGGGGTTTGCAAGTTTTGTTGTGCTGTCTACTCAGTCCATGATTTGGGTTCTTTGGAGTTTCCCCCTTGAGCCTTACCTGCATGCCACATTTAAGAATTCTGGACTTTTAGCTTTTGCTCCCCTCCCTTCCACCACACCTTAATTATAATTCATTTTAATTACCTGGTCACGGTCCTCCTGCTTCACCTTCCAGTGTACCTTGTCCTTTTCTAAAGTGTGACTGGAAAGTGTATTTGCTAGCTGGGGATTCTAAACCTTTATGAGGTATGAATATCATAGAACTCTTTGGTCATTTGAGTTGATTGTAGGGTTTACTTCTTAGACTTCTCAGTGTTTCTTTGTTTAGTGGATTGAATTCTGCAGCCATCGGTGTAGCTTTAGTGGATTGCCTTTCTGAAAATCTTGCTGCATCTTTCCCCTCCTTGGTGTTCTCTTAGAGAAGAGGGCTCACTGTAAATTAAAGTTTAGTGCCTGGTATTATGTCTAAAAATGTCTTCTGTGAGTCCTGTTAGGCATGAACAATTTACTTTTGAAATAAAAAAAACCTTCACATTCATTATTATAAAAGTAATCTATTTGTGATGACGAAGTGCTAGGGATGCAACCCAGGGCTATAGCATGTGTTCAGCACGCAGGAGGTCTTGGGTTCAGCCTCCTAATCTTCTCAATTAAACTGATGTCTAACTGATAACTGCTGAATGAAAGCCCAACTTTCCTCTTCTGCCTCATTGCTCAGTGATAACAGCTGTTAAGTAAACTTTGTCTCATTCTAAAACTATCTCTATGCAAATGCTGGCAGAATACTATATGCATATATATGATACACACGTAATGTTTTATTTTGAAAAGTCAACATGGCTACAAAATTTACTTGGCATTGTCAACATTTCACAGATACGATATTTCTTCTCTAGTACTGTCCTCTCCATTCTTTATGACCAAGTGTGGAGAGTGTGCCCAAATACCAGGGAAGTTTGTAGGAAGGGTTTTCATGGTTTGATAAGGCATATAAGACTTATAAAGAAATAGTCTCATACAGGTGAACTGAGTATATATTCTGCCAAAGAACATCAAGTGACCAAATTTACATTAAGTTAATTTAATAAAATTGACTCTTTGTCAAAGCTTTCCTTGCTTAATTTTTAAAGAGGATTTGAAAAACACAGAAAAAAAAAAGTACCACGTCCATTCCTGTTTTAAATGCTGATGGCTCACACCAGGGTTAAGTAAATATAATACCCTGTCTGTCATACTAGTTCTGGTCTGGATTCTTTTCCTGAGTCTTGACTTCCAAATTCCATGTGGACTTTTGTAAGAAGTGGTTTATTTGAGTTTCAAGCTTTTGAAATATAGAAACCTATTTACCTTAACAAAGTTAGGAGAGCAAAGACTCCAGGATCACTGAAAACACCTGGCCGAGTGAACAGATCTTCTTTCTTACCTGACGTTTTCAGATACAGAGCTGGAGCAGATCCTAGAGGTTGTCTCATTCAAGACTGAAGAAAACATGTTTTATAGACCCTTGTGCCCAAGTTCCGTAGGCTTTTCCTTGGTGGATTGCCATCCTTTTTATTTAATAAGTGTGCTACATGACAGGCCTTTCAGAAGACGGCTCCACTCAGAGGACTCACCTTAGAAGAATCTCTGAGCCCTGTCACACATGAGCACTAGTTATGTTTGCAATGTTGTTTTCAAGACAAAAAGTTCCATTCTGAAACTTAAAATTAAACTTAAAAGAGACAGTGGGAGCAGCTAACTTTGGTATATTTACTACTAAAGTCTTTCTTAAGCACATAGAAGGTAGAAAATAGATCAAAACAGAAAGTCTCCTACATAATCAACTTTTTTTTTTTTTGCATAACTTGCACATGGAAGAGTCCCTAGTTTACTGTAAGTTTTGGCCTTTTCTTTAAACTGGTGTCTCCTGCTGGGGTGAAGGAAGGGAACTGGAGCCTGCTGGGGGGGGGGGGGATTAGTAAAGGGTATTCCTTTAACTCAGTGACTCAGCATTTACATTTTCCCTAAAAGGATTAAAAGAATATTAAGTATAGTCTTAAAGCCAAGGCTCTGGAGAAACTTGTTCGTATGTTTTAGTTTTTACTGTTATGACTCATGAATTTATGCATAAATTAGTACATTTGTAAACCATACCCTTTTAGTGTTGATTTTGTTTTCCTACATTAGACATGAAAAGAGTCATTGTTTGCATCTGGAATTACCTTTTTAGGTCTTTTATTTTCTTAAAATAAAAATAAATGTTTCTACCATCTTAGTATTGAAACTACGTTGTGAGCGCTTTAAATTTCTCAAACCAGTTTCGTCTGTTATACTTGGCGCTTAGTCATCGTACACAGCAGGACCTGATTAAGAAGGCTGTGCTGCCTCTAAGCCGGGCTAGATTGTAGCCACTAGCAACCAGGCTGCAATAATTTCCCTTTGATGACATCATCCACTGTGGAAGAACCCAGTTGCTTCAGCCAGTCGAACTATACAGTTCCAACCGCATCAAATATGGCATCTCCTTGCCTGCTGTAGCAGGGGGAGGAAAAATGCCACCGTATTTTTAATCTAGCAAGCTTCTCTTGTTTTCTTCTTCTTTTTTTCCTTCTTTAAAAAATTCTGATCATGGATGCTTCTTCCGATCCCTATTTGCCTTATGACGGGGGAGGAGACAATATTCCCTTGAGGGAATTACATAAAAGAGGTAAGAGCATCCCCTTGCTCTGAATCCTCTGTGGCTTGTCGTGCATGCGGCTGGGCGGGCGGTTCTGGGAACAGGCTGTCTGTTGTCCTCTTGCTGCAGTGTGCTGCTTAGTTGCCCTGCCTGGTTGGTGTGGGAGAATGCGACCTTCCCAGCAGGGCCGGGCCTCGCTGATTGTTTGCTCTGTGCAGATTAGCTTTGCTTCAGATCCCATAGGGCTCAGACTCCATCTTCTGTGTGAGGATTCTCTCCGTTTACTTCAGAAATAAGCTGCTTTTACACTAGCTAAAGTCCTTCTGGTTGGTTGGCACCTGCAAAGTAGTGTTTTTCTTTCTTTGGAAACTTATATTTTCTTTAGTTTACACAGTGAAATCGAGGGACAGCATACCATTCTGTTTTGGCTGCTGCCAATTACCGTGTAGACTTTGCACCACAGCGTAATAGTAAAAGCGCCTAGTTGTATTTTACAACATTTAAAAATAGCAGGAAAGAACTATTTTTTTGATTTAGCATGTTTTTTCATTTAATGTCTTAGCTAATTGACATACTGTATTGTCTCCCATAGGTATCTTGTACAACTTGATAGGAAAAAACAATTTAGAGCTTTTTTTTTTTTTATGCATCCAGAATGTAAGTCAGTGTTTTGAAAACAGATGAGCACTCAGTGTAATGGTGTTCATCTTTTGGCAGGCTCTGCCTTGGTCTCCTTAAAACTAATTAGGTGTTAGTTAATTAAACTGCTCTTTTGCTCATTTTCTTAAACTGATTATTTTTTTTAAAAGACTAGTTGGCATTTGTTTTTCTAGAAATAAATGAACTTCAACAAACATTCTTTGGCTAGCCGACTTCGTGTATGAGCCATATTAGTTTGCGTTATTTGCTTGATGTTATAAACTTTATGGTTTAATCCCAATGTTTATTAGTGTTTACAAGGTAAATAAGGCAAATTTAAAGTACGTTTTGTATCCTGATAATAGTTTTAAGTTCCATAGAATTTAGGATTTACAGTGCATTCAACAGATACTTGCTGGTTATTTTGTGTCTGGAGAACAATAATTAGATTCTGAACAGTTGCAGTATTTTTCTGTAGAATTCTGTGTTTAGTAAAAAGTTGCTTTTTATATTTTGAGAAAAAACTATTTAGATATCATGTCCCATATATTGTGCTTTCCTTTATGAGTTTTTTGTATACTATTTCCATTTATAAAATATTATATATATACACACATATATATAAAATGTTAGAACATTTGAGGAAATAACTAAAAGTATAAAGAATAATTTTTTATAACTTTTTACTCCCTGAAGTTGTTGCTTTTTTGTTTTTTCCTTGTTTTCCTTTCTCTTTATTCCTACCATCAGGTTTCTAGTAATACTCTTATTGAACAGTGAGTATTCAAATGCCACATGATTTGCTATTCAGTATTTACATGGGAAAACCAGACAGGCCGTACTTTCTCTAAGCGATGACAAGATCTAATTGTTAGTAATGATAAACTAGACCTATAGATATTCCCAAGAGAGAAATGGAAAAAAGAAATTGTGACTTAATTTTCTAGGCACCATCCTGAAGGCCTAAACCACTCTTAGAAGCTCAGATGTCGTCCCCATTCTTTGATGAGACTTTCTCTGTCGATATAAGCTGATGGTTTTGGGAAACGATATGTGTTTCCAATACAAGGCAGTTATTTCCTCTCTGTAAGACCACACTGTAGTGCCCCAGTGTCTATGGGTGAGAGTGCGTTTGTTTTCTGTAATTTACATCAGCACAAAGGATCTGGTGATATGGATAGGAAAGGAACTTCAGTCAAGAAAAGTGAATCAGCTTCCCCATGAGGACACAATTAGAAATAGATCTTTAGGCTGGTAAGGAGGAAAGAGGCAAAATTGAAAGTATAAACTCGTAGAGGGTGTTGATAAAGTCAGCATGGGTATGTTTAGTCCAGCTGGAGCCAGGACTTAGCTCTGTGATAATTATTGGACTTACACACCACTTTTCACGGTGGGATAAATATGAATAATGAATAGAATAAATAAGTAAAGTAATGTGAATAAAAGAATAAAGAATAAAAATAAAGTAATAAAACTTTTTACTTAACTGTATTTTAGTGACTAGAAGAACAAGTAGGTTCAAAATAGAAATCTTTATATATAATTGATTAGAGATTAAAATTATGTTTTAGAAACAGCCATCTTTGGGAGTAAATTTGCTATGTAGAAATAACCAGGTTTTCATAATTTGTCGCTTTTTTTTTCAGGAAAAAAAAAAAACCTTGATTTATTTGTACTGCTAGTTTTATTCACTATGTTGCTTTTCTTCATTTTTTTATGGCATTTAAATCTTTTTGGGGTTGAATTCCTTTCATCTGCTGATCCTTTTTTGTAGTTTTGATTTTTTAAAATTGTATTTATTACATTTATTTTCTTTGTGTGTGTGCCATGACATGTGCATGGAGACACTTGTGGAAAATGAGTTCCTCGCTTTCCACTTGTGGGCCCCAGGGATCAAACGCATTTGTCAGACTTCATAGTAATTTTTAATGTACCGAGCCAACTCAGCAGTTCCTGGACTTTTTGTGGGGTTGGTTGGGACAGGTTTAACATTCCATTTACTCCATGTAAAAAGCCTTTAAAAACACTGACTGCCGTTTGTTTTATATATATTACAAGTAGGCACTGTGGAGACTGTTGGTAGCTACAGTAGTAATATTAGCAGCTAAAACTTAATAGTTTGATTCACATAATTTGACCCTGCCCATCAAGGCATTCTTCATCTCACAGTCCGTGTACAAGCCTCAGAAGACATGTGCTTCAGTCTGGTGGGGGCTTAGGGCTTTGATACTAAAGAAAAAATGGTCAAGGATGTTAATTTCTTTGAACTGCTGTTAGAATTTTCTGTGGCTCTTTAGGAGAGGAAGAGACAAGTTCCCTTTTGGCATGTGTTACTAAGTAGGCCATTTCCCAAGAACAAGGGAATTTGCCAGGCATTGTGGTGAAGAGAATAGAATGAAGAAATGCTGTCAGGAGTAAAGAGCTAGTCAGAGGATGATTAATAGCCCAGTTTTATGATGCACAGTAAAGAAGGCAGTGAAGAGAGGTAGATGGATCTCAGTCTCCCCCTGCTTGGGAGACTCTGCGGGTGGGTTTGGTCTTCCTCTCTCCTGAAAACATAATTCTCCACTTTTTGTACAACTTTTGGAATCCAGCTGTTAAAATATATTATTGTTGTCAAAAGGGCATCCTGTAGGCTTCTGGTTAAAACAAAGGAAAAATAAATTATTTCATCCTAGCAATGCTTTGTTTTGCACTATTTTTTGTCTTCAAACACTGTTATAAGCAAGATCCTGTTGTTTGATGTATATTGCCCATAGTATTTCAATTTTCAAAAAAAAATCCTGATCATTTCACTATTTCTCACTCTATTTTCTAAAAGTAATCAACAAACACTTTACTGTGATTCATTTTAAGTAATCTTTTGGCTTATCCTACATCAGAAATGCCTTTTATATTCATTTTTCAGGATGTGAGCAGACTTCTTACCACATATACTAAATTTGTAATTTTGGCATTTTTCTTGCATTGAGGTTTCTACTTTATACCTTCATAGGAGATTAGTAGCCTAAATTATACTTTCAAATTTTATTTTTGATTTTTAATTGATATGTGTACTTTTTTATGTGTGGTGTGTGTGTGTCTTCTTTCCTTTACAACTCAGATCAAAATATACTTTAGCTTTTTTTTTTTTTTTTTTTTTTGCAAATTTTACTGTTTGTTCTGATGCTGTATACATATTGTATATACAGACTTCAGAAGTGAATGTTTAACCTGCTTTCAATATGCGTAGGAACTTTTATCTACCTTATCTATCTAAGGCTGCTGTCTTTTCTGTTGGGGTGGCAACACAATAGAGAACTAAAGAGTACATTGAAGTAGGCAGTGGGCTCAGCATTGCTACCCGTTAATTGTATGCCTTCTTTTGGATTTTATATAAGCTTCTAAGTCTTTGTTGTTAAGTACTTAAATGTGACTAGATGACTGAGCAAAATTTCAGATTATATACTTCTATATTTCATTTGTTCCGTCATTGATCTAGCCACCATCTCACCGATCCTTACTCACTACAAAGCTCCAAGCTTGGCACAATTGTTTTGTCTTTTGAAACAGTCTGGCTTAGGACTTGAAAGGTCATTGACGATGACTTTGAACGTCTGATCCTCTACCTCCCAAGTGCTGGGATTACAGGTGTGTACACCATGCCCAGTTTATGCAGTGCTGGGGAATCAAATTTAGGATTTGTACATGCTAAGTAAATAGCTACCAACTGAGTCACAGTGGCAGCCCTTGCCATTGCTTGTTTAATTTACCGAAACCCTGGGACCTCAGTTACCAACCTACAGCAGTTACCTCTCTTCCCTTACCACGATGACCATTCTTTATCAATAAACTCAGAGGGAGAGAACAGGCATAGCTGCACCGCTGCTCAAGACGGACGTAATTCTGTGGCAGGGAACACCTGAACATGGATTTCTGTCTTCTTTCTTCTATGGTGCTCAGTGTTATGCTTTATGTTTGTCTGCTGTGATAGCAATAATAATGTCAGTGGGAATGCCAAATTCACCTTCATATCTTTGGAAAGACAATCTTATTAAGCAATGATACGTTTACCTTTTTCTGAAAGAATGCCATTTTAATGTTTTTCTCATAGAAAAAGGTTGCTGTTTATATAACTACAGAATTTATTCCTGAATTCAGTGTAAGAAAGTTGTAGCAGTTTGTAATTTTTTTTTATTTAATACAGCTCAACAACTATATGTTGAGAACTAGCAGGAGGTATATAAAGAATATTAATTTATGGAAAAGATAATCTTGATACTTATTATTTCCTACTTTTGTGTCAGCTTTTAGGTTTAAATTGTTGGTTGTGAAATTGACCAGTATTTTTTAAAAGATAAAACAAAAGTGGAAAAAAATCACCACTTACTAAATAGTATCATTTATTGAACTTTGATTTTTATTTAGTTATGTACCTGTAAGTGTGTCAGTGAGGAATGCTGTAAACGACAGTCACAAACGTATAGACTAGCTTCTGAGTTACACCTAGAGGCATGTTCTAATTTGTGTAAGTAAAGGTGTCTTTTTGTGGTGGAAGGTCAGTCTTGAGCAACTTGAGGGGGAAAGTGGGAATGCATTATCACAACAGGTTTGGAAGTGTGTGCTGAGGACAAAACACTGCCCATGACTATCAGTACACATGTTCTCTTTTTATCGTATGTGCGTGCATGTGTGTGCGTGGACACGCATACGTGTGTGTCTATGTGAGTATGGGGGTTAGAGGGTAATTTAGGAGTCTCTCTCGACCATGTTTTACCTTGTTAATTCGGGGCAATCTTTATTTGTGTCTGAACTAACAACAGGTAGGTGTAGTCTTACTAGCCCCCGTGCTTTTATGATTTCTTGTCTCCAAGACTGGAATTATAAACCAGTTGTAACACCTACCCGGCATTTATTGGGCTCGAGATACCCAGAGACTGGTCCTTTTGCTTGTGATCTGGGCTCTCTAATCACTTAGGCTCCTTTCAGCCCGTAACACTTTTTACTGTAGCATTTTAAACAATACAGTAAAAAGTGATCTGGAGCCTGGAAGTAAGGCAGAGTTCCCATAGTGATTGTTATGAATAGGGTTCTCCATAGGCTAAGTACAGAAGCAGGTATGCTTAGGAATTAATCATTGACTAATCATTCTGAACCTACTCTTGACAGAGGTGTCCACTTACTGTAAAATATAAGTTTACCAATCATGTAATTATTTTTTACCCTACTAATACAGTGGCAGCGACTTTGGAATGAAAGGTTTGGGTACTTATTCCACTACTTATTTACGTTGTGACTTTGATTTTGTTTCATAATATTCTATTCTTGTTTTTCAAATTTCTAAGATGGAGAATAATTCTTGTCTTACAGTGTTGTACTGGAAGAACTGTATTAAGAACACTCTATTGCACGTTCGAATTCAACAAGTGCCAGGAGCTTTTACTAATTGCCTAATTAGTAAAGGTCACAAGACTCATATTTTCTTCTAAGGGTTTATACACTTTTAGGTAATCTTAATTTTTGTTTTTGATCAATTTGAGTTTTTGTTCAGGTATGTGTGTGAGGTAGCCGTCTAGTTTCATTCTTTTGCATGGATAGCTATCCTCAGGATCATTTGTTGAAAAGATTATCATAGAAATGTTTCTTCACTGAGCAGCTAGACTTAAATTTTCTACAGATAAGTGTTTAGGTTACAGTTAACTAGTAAATAATGCATTTTCTTTTCATGGGCGTCTGAATGTTATTGAGTTCTATGGCTGTAGAAGAACGAAATGCCGCTGAAAAGCCTTCTTTATGGTTAATTGCTGAAGTCACTTGCAGGCCACTCTGCAGTTCATTAACTGAGTAGTTTTTCTACTCAGTGAAGTCTTTCACTGTTGCTGATATTTGAACTGTGAAATCGCCCCAATTATGTTGTTGATTATACTTCTAAGCGACTTGCTTTTGTTTATATATTAGCATAATCATTATTAGTTAAAAATTTGAGACTTCCACCCACCAACTCTACAGTTGAAGAATTCCTTGCCTAAATGTAGAAGATACTTTTTTCCTTCCTTTCTCTTTTGCATATTGTCAATGTTTTGGGTTAAGATTAATGCTATTTGATTTGATCATATTAGTTGAATATCATAATATAATAAACTCTAGTGAAGTCTTAGACACCAAAACATTTGAATAAAATTAAAGGTATTTTTTATTTCCTCTTATCTGTCAAATATTAACCTTTCTTATTACTTACCTGCTTCTGATCTACACACTGGCCTCTAAGCTAAGAGTGGCTGACAGAATGGACCTATGGGCTAAAAAGTTAATAAGTAATGTGTGCTGGTTCACAAAGCTAATAGGTGACAAAGTTGGGATTTGATTCTCTAAAACCTAACATTAAAGTATATTAAGGCCATGGGATTTCTTTTCTAGGGTCCTCTGGAAGAAAATATTTATCCAGAGTTTTTGTTACTGAATTTTAACTGGTAGGAAACTATAAGTAGATATTAGATTTGCAGGCACAGATATTTGGTGGGCAAACCTCCAGAGAAGTTTATTTCTCTCTCTCTCTCTCTCTCTCTCTCTCTCTCTCTCTCTCTCTCTCTCTCTCTCTCTCTCTGTTGCAGGCTCATGGGGGGATTGGTCTTTAATATAGTTTAATATCTTGGAATCTAAGTAGCAGGAGCAAGCTTACTCCATTTGATAGTTTAGCTGTCAAAATGAATTGGCTTCATTTTTTGTATCAGTCTGTTTGAAATTTATATATCCAGCAGCTAGTTTTGATGGACCCTCCCTTCTTTCTTTCTCTCCCATTTCTTCCTCCTTTCCTTCTTTTCTCTTCCACCTGTCCCTCAGAGAGTTGAAATCCAGTGCCTAGTGCTGACTGAGACATGTATCTGATAGATCTCCAGATCGAGACTGCAGACTTTATGGGGTAAAAGTTTTCTTTAAAAAGCTGAAGATGTGGTACTAGAAGAGAAGTAAAGTGTACTATATTAATACGGACCTTTTACACAAACAGGGTCCCTTTGATGAGGATAATTACTTGATTATTTAACCATTTTAATATTTGGGAGTGGGTTTTGAAAAAGGGGACAAGGAAAAGTTGAAATTAATTGGAAAAGATAACCAAGATATATAATTCAGATACTGTTTGCAATGGTCAAAGTGATCTAAATGTTTAAGTACATCATAGAAAATATATTAAACAACTCATCAAGAGTGGTATGTGTGTGCATTTAATGATATGACTTTCAGAAAGCATGAATGAAAAACTCATCATGTAAACTAATATGGCCAGCTTATAAGTAAATATAGTCTATATATTTCACTTATAGGAAGTGGAAAAGGCTGAAGCCAATCACAAGTCTGACTCTTGTTTACTTGGTTCTCTCCCATCTTTCCTCAGCACATCTCATTTAATAGAGCAAGATGGGTTCCTCATATGGCTCCTTGCAGAAATTCTAAGCCATTTATTTTCCTTATAGATTTTTGAATTCTAGAAAAGTCATCTCTTGTGCTCGAAGTATTTGCTTTTATGCTTTTCTCTTTTGTATGGCCTTTAGAATTCTTAATTTGAAACTTGGAAATAATATTGAATAAAAATTTATTTATTCTTATTTTATATGTATGAGTGTTTTGCATGCATGTTTGTATGTATACCCCATGTATGCAATCCCTGCAGGGGCCAGAAGAGAGCATCATAAACCCTGGACCTGGAATTACAAATGGCTGTGAGCTTCTGTATGGATGCTGGGAACTGAACTTAGGTTCTCTGCAAGAGCAGTGAGTCTTTCTCAGTACTGAGCCATCTCTCCAGCCCCAACAATACTAACTTTTTTAGTGTTCTACTCTTCCCTGGTAATAGTTTTCTCTGATATTCAGGGGAAGTATGTGGACAGGATAAGGAAATAATGGTCATGGAACTTCATTCATAGTTACAAAAGGTATTCTCCTACACCTCCATTATTGTCTTTACAGATAAGCAAATGAGGGCACCCTGTAAGTTTAGGTTAATAAAATTCAGTTGTAAGAGATGTATTTTTAAATTTTTTTTGAGAGTTGTTTATTATGTGTATAACCTTTTGCCTCCATGTATGCCTGCAGGCCAGAAGAGGATAGATGGTTGTGAGCCACCATGTGGTTGCTGGGAATTGAACTCAGGACCTCTGGAAAAGCAGGCATTGCCCTTAACCACTGAGCCACCTCTCCAGCCCTGTAAGAGGCATTTTTTTGCTGAAGTCAAAGGCAGGCATAATCAAGGAAGAGCAGAGGTCTGACCAATCTATTTTAATCTTGAAGACCTCTTTATTTTCCGGAGCTTATTTGTGTATATCAGTCTTAGAAAAGCCATATTATATTAGCCAACTCTTGAAATATTGTTTTAGTGTAAAAGAGTGTACTCTAAGAGAACTTAAGTTAGTGTCTAAACTTGTCTACTTCATGTGTAAGATGATGTTGAAAGGTAATGTTTAATCTGTTGCTTATTAAAAGATTTAATATACATGTAATTGATTTCCATTTCTCATTTTGGCATATGTAATTAAAACCTTTTATACATACATACATATATTGCTATGAACTGTATACAAAGAAATGATATATTTGAAATGCTTTCCGACTGTGGTTAATGTTAGGAAATACACCCTTAAAGTTACTGCACATGTGGGGTGTGAATGCATCTCTATGATGTATTAGAGTAGGCTAAAGTGTCTTTTCCTCCTCTTCTTTTTAATGATTTAGTTTGTGTGTGTGTTTGGTGGAACAAAATATATACAAACTGTTTAGAGTTATCCCATACTAAAGAAAATATTTGAATTCTTGAAAAGTTTTAGTTGTTAGAAGTTTTGATTTGCTGCATAGTTTTGTGAATTGGCAAGTTAGAATAGTTTCCATAGAGTAAATCCAAAATGTGATTATGAATATAAGTGTTTGTTGTGCTCCTGTTTTCCTATTTCATAAAATGAGACCAGCAATCCCTTTCTACTTTCTAGTTCACTAGTGTATTGGAGAAATAGCTGTTCCATATGCTTGTCTTAAAGACAGATACTTCAGAGATGCTTTTCATTGTTCTGCTGATGTATTATTGTACACGCATGTGGAAGGGTATATAAGTTTTGAGTTTTGCATAGAAAAATAGTGAAACTACAAGTCTCTAGCTCTTTAGCTTTATTCAGAGAAGGGCTATACAGGGGACAAAAGTATTGGAGCTTGTAGAACATTTAATAGTTGACTTATGTATACATGAGATGTTTGTATAGTGCATATATTCTATTTGTGCATGTGCGTGTGCAACTACATGTGAAGGCCAGAGACATTGATGTGTGATATCTTCCTCAATCAATTTCCACCTCATTATTTGTTAAAGATTCATCCATCCATCCATCCATGTACTTATTTATTTATTTATTTATTTATTTATTTATTTATTTATTTATTTTGTATACAACATTCTGTCTGTGTGTATGCCTGCAGGCCAGAAGAAGGCACCAGACCCCATTACAGATGGTTGTGAGCCACCATGCGGTTGCTGGGAATTGAACTCAGGACCTTTGGAAGAGCAGGCAATGCTCTTAATCTCTGAGCCATCTCTCCAGCTCCATCTGTGTATTTATTAACTTATTTTTGTGTGTCTCTGTCTGCATGAGTGTGTGCCACACGTGTGTGACTGCCTGCAGAAGTCAAAAAAGCACATTGGATCCTTCTGAATCTGGAGTTACAGGTGATTTTATTGGAAACCGAATTTGGTTTCTTTGGAAGAGCAGTCAGTATTTTTGTATCTTTGTACATTTTTCCAGTTGTTTTCTTGTCTTTATAGTCCTCCTCTTTTTTTTCCCTTTGAGTGGGAAACAGGATTTCTCACTAAGCATGGAACTTGCTAATTGACTAGAATAACTAGCCAGCAAGCTCCAGAGATCGATCCCTGTCTCTCTTCCCTAGTACTGCACTACTGCACCTGGGTTTTTAGGAAGCTTCTGAGATCTGAACTCAGGTTTTCTTGTGTACACGACAGCTACTTTCCTGATGGAGCTAGTTCTTTATCCCTGTAGTGGATTCTTTAAATAATTTCAGGGCACTTAGCATCCACAATCCTCAGCATTGAAGAAAAAAGAATTTTCAGACTTATAGAAGTGAACATTAATACAAAGAGTCCTCCATGCTTTATCTGAATTCCAGAAATCTTAGCATTTTACCACATTAGTTCATTCTGTGTTTGGTCTTTGCATTTGCATTAAATATACCAGGTTATATAAATCATAACATTTTCCTAGATATAAAACATGTATGAATGTATTATATTTTTAATTATGTTAAGAGTAAAATTTAGAGAAAGTACATGCTATTCCCAAATAAGGAAGTACATTTGTGCTGGAGGGTGGTGGCGACTCATGCCTTTAATCCTAGTACTTGGGAGACAGAGACAGGTGAATCTGTGAGTTTGAGGCCAGCCTGGTTTACAAAACAAGTTCCAGGACAGCCAGAACTGCCCAGAGAAATCCTGTCTCAAAACAAACGGACAAACAAAAAAGAAAGCAATGTAGATATTCTTATATTTGTTGAGCTATCACAAATACTTTTATAATTTGATAAATGACTTTACTTCTGAAAATGTGTAGCTTTAAAGTAGCTTCTATCAAAATAGAAGAATGTAAAGCTTTAAATACAGTTTGTGTTTTATATAAATGAATATGAACATTGCAGTGCAGGGATTGTATCTTTAAACTGTCAGCCAATACCACTAAATTGTTTATTCTTGGAGCAGTTCTGCCTGAACACCTACATCAATATATTATTGTCTTTGTAGACATGTTGCACCTTCCCACTGTAAACATTCAGGTGTTTTCCATAGGGAGATGAGAGAATTCTACTAAGGAAAAGGAAGTAGATTTTCACATTTTCATACCTGTTTCTAGGAAAGTTGAATGATGAGGAAATGGTGTGTTTTGTTGGTTTAACATTGCTAACGTTTTTGGGCTGGCATGGAAGCCCCTTGCCACTCTTACTTCACTCCCCAAGTGTATGCTGACATCAGACATGTTACCTAGTGTTTGGGGAAGACTCTGCCTCTGATGTTGCTACATGATAGTTTATTTGATGAAATGCTTGTGGTTATTTATTTCTACATATAAGGGGACAAGTTAGTTTACAACAGAAAGACAGAAAAGCAAAGTCACCTAGAAAGTTTGCTTAGTTCTTATAAGTTAAAAAAAAAAGAAATAGACTTCATTTTTATTTTTTGTTTTTATTTATTTTAAATTTATTTTTTGGCACAACGTCTGTAGATTAGGGTTTGCCAAACTGTGGCTAATGTGATAAATCTTACCCATTATCTTTTTCTTATCCTATTTTTTCATTGTCTTTTTTTTATTTTATTTTATTTATTTATTAAAGATTTCTGTCTCTTCCCCGCCACCACCTCCCATTTCCCTCCCCCAACGAAGTCACCCCCCCTCCTCAGCCTGAAGAGCAATCAGGGTTCCCTGCCCTGTGGGAAGTCCAAGGAACCCCCACCTCCATCCAGGTCTAGTAAGTTGAGCATCCAAACTGCCTAGGCTCCCACAAAGCCAGTACTTGCAGTAGGATCAGAAACCCATTGCCATTGTTCTTGAGTTCTCAGCAGTCCTCATTGTCCACTATGTTCAGAGAGTGCGGTATTATCCCAGGGTTTTTCAGACCCAGGCCTGCTGGCCTTGGTGAGTTCCCGATAGAACATCCTCATTGTCTCAGTGTGTGGGTGCACCCCTTGAGGTCCTGAGTTCCTTGCTCGTGCTCTCTCTCCTTCTGCTCCTGATTTGGACCTTGAGATTTATTTCCGGTGCTCCAGTGTGGGTCTCTGCCTCTGTCTACTTTCATCGCCTGATGAAGGTTAATATTCAGGAGGATGCCTATATGTTTTTCTTTGGGTTCTCCTTATTTAGCTTCTCTAGGATCACTAATTATAGGCTCAATGTCCTTTATTTATGGCTAGAAACCAAATATGAGTGAGTACATCCCATGTTCCTCTTTTTAGGTATGGCTTACCTCACTCAGGATAGTGTTTTCTATTTCCATTCATTTGCATGCAAAATTCAAGAAGCCCTTGTTTTTTACTGCTGAGTATTACTCTAATATGTATATATTCCATACTTTCTTCATACATTCTTCCATTGAAGGGCATCTAGGTTGTTTCCAGGTTCTGGCTATTACAAACAATGCTGCTATGAACATCGTAGAGCATATACTTTTGTTGTATGATAAGGCCTCTCTTGGGTATATTCCCAAGAGTGGTATTGCTGGGTCCAGGGGTAAGTTGATCCCGAATTTCCTGAAAAATTGCCACACTGCTTTCCAAAGTGGTTGCACAAGTTTGCATTCCCACCAGCAATGGATGAGTGTACCGCTTTCTCCACAACCTCTCCAGCAAAGGCTATCCTTGGTGTTTTTGATTTTAGCCATTCTGTCAGGTGTAAGATGATATCTTAAAGTTGTCTTGATTTGCATTTCCCTTATCGCTAAGGAAGTTGAACATGACCTTAAGTGTCTTTTGGCCATTTGAAGTTCTTCTGTTGAGAATTCTCTGTTCAGCTCAGTGCCCCATTTTATAATTGGGTTGATTAGCCTTTTACGGTCTAGTTTCTTGAGATCTTTATATATTTTGGAGATCAGACCTTTGTCAGTTGCAGGGTTGGTGAAGATCTTCTCCCAGTCAGTAGGTTGCCTTTGTGTCTTAGCGACAGTGTCCTTTGCTTTACAGAAGCTTCTCAGCCTCAGGAGGTCCCATTTATTCAATGATGCCCTTAGTGTCTGTGCTGCTGGGGTTATACGTAGGAAGTGATCTCCTGTGCCCATGTGTTGTAGAGTACTTCCCACTTTCTCTTCTATCATTTTCAGTGTGTTCGGGCTGATATTGAGGTCTTTAATCCATTTGGTCTTGAGTTTTGTGCATGGTGATATATATGGATCTATTTTCATTCTTCTACCGGTTGACATCCAGTTTTGCCAGCACAAATTGTTGAAGATGCTCTCTTTTTTCCATTGTATACTTTTAGCTCCTTTATCGAAAATCAGGTATACATAGGTTTGTGGGTTAATGTCAGGGTCTTCTATTCGATTCCATTGGTCGACTTCTCTGTTTTTATGCCAATACCAAGCTGTTTTTAATACTGTAGCTTTGTAGTAGAGTTTGTAGTCAGGGATGGTAATGCCTCCAGATGATCCTTTGTTGTATAAGATTGTTTTGGCAATCCTGGGTTTTTTGTTTTTCCATATAAAGTTGATTATTGTTTTCTCCAGATCTGTGAAGAATTTTGATGGGGATTGCATTGAATCTATAGATTGCTTTTGGTAGAATTGCCATTTTTATTATGTTGATCCTCCCAATCCAGGAGCAAGGGAGATCCTTCCATTTTCTGGTGTTCTCTTCAATTTCTTTCTTCAAAGACTTAAAGTTCTTGTCAAATAGATCTTTCACATCCTTGCTCAGAGTTACCCCAAGATATTTTATGCTATTTGTGGCTATTGTGAAAGGTGATGCTTCTCTAATTTCCCTTTCTGTTTCCTTATCCTTAGTGTATAGGAAGGCCACTGATTTTTTGGAGTTGATCCTGTATCCTGCCACATTACTAAAGGTGTTTATCAGCTGTAGGAGTTCTTTGGTAGAATTTTTGGGGTCGCTTATGTATACTATCATATCATCTGCATATAATGAGAGCTTAACTTCTTCTTTTCCGATATGAAACCCCTTGATTCCCTTATGTTGTCTTATTGCTATTGCTAGAACTTCAAGCACTATATTGAAGAGGTATGGAGAGAGTGGACATCCTTGTCGTGTTCCTGATTTTAGTGGGATGGCTTTGAGGTTTTCTCCGTTTAATTTAATCTTAGCTGTTGGCTTGCTGTAAATAGCTTTTATTATATTTAGGTATGACCCTTGTATCCCTAATCTCTCCAAGACTTTTATCATAAAGGGGTGTTGAATTTTGTCAAATGCTTTTTCAGCATCTAATGAAATGATCATATGGTTTTTTTCTTTCAGTTTATTTATATGGTAGATTACATTGATAGATTTGCGTATGTTGAACCAGCCCTGCATCTCTGGAATGAAGCCTACTTGATCATGATTTTTCTAATGTGTTCTTTGATTCAGTTTGCCAGTATTTTATTGAGAATTTTTGCGTCGATATTCATGAGTGAGATAGGCCTGTAATTCTCTTTCTTGGTTGGGTCTTTGTGTGGTTTTGGTATCAGGGTAACTGTAGCTTCATAAAAGGAATTTGGTGATGACTCTTCTGTTTCTATATTGTGAAATACATTAAGGAGTATAGGTATTAGCTCTTCTTGGAAGTTCTGGTAGAATTCTGCATTGAAACCATCTGGTCCTGGGCTGTTTTTTGGAAGGGAGATTTTTGATAACGGTTTCTAGTTCTTCGCGACTAACAGGTCTATTTAGATCATTCACCTGGTCTTGGTTTAGCTTTGGTATATGGTACTTATCTAAGAAAATGTCCATTTCTTTTGCATTTGCCAGTTTTGTGGCATACAGGCTTTTGTAGTAAGATCTAATGAGTCTCTGAATTTCCTCTGTGTCTGTGGTTATGTCCCCCTTTTCATTTCTGATCTTATTTATTTGTGTGTTCTCTCTCTGTCATTTAATTAGTTTGTTTAGGGGTTTGTCAATCTTGTTGATTTTCTCCAAGAACCAACTTTTTGTTTCATTGATTCTTTGGACTGTTTTCTGTGTTTCTATTTTGTTGATTTCTGCCCTCAGTTTGATTATTTCCAGTCTTCTACTCCTCCTGGGCACGTCTGCTTCTTTTTTTCTAAAGCTTTCAGGTGTGCTGTTAAGTCTCTGATGTATGCTTTTTCTGTTTTCTTTAAGTGGGCACTTAGTTCTATGAACTTTCCTCTTAGCACTGCTTTCATAGTGTCCCATAGGTTTGAGTATGTTGTCCCTTTATTTTCATTGAATTCAAGGAAGACTTTAATTTCCTTTTTAATTTCTTCCTTGACTCAGGTGTGGTTCAGTAGTTGACTGTTTAGTTTCCATGAGATTGTCGGCTTTCTGGAGGCAGGATTGTTGTTGAATTCTAACTTTAATCCGTGGTGATCTGATAAGACACAGGTGGACACTGATATTTTTTTGTATCTGTGGAGGTTTCCTTTGTTTCCGAGTATGTGGTCAATTTTCGAGAAGGTTCTATGAGCTGCAGAGAAGAAGGTATATTCTTTCGTATTTGGGTGGAATGTTCTATAGATGTCTCTTACGTCCATTTGCTTCATTACCTCCAGTAGTTCTCTTACTTCTCTATTAGGTTTCTGTCTGATTGACCTGTCCATTGGTGAGAAAGGTGTATTGAAGTCTCCTACTACTAGTGTGTGTGGTTTGATGTCTGCCTTGAGTTTTAGTAATATTTCTTTCACATAAGTGGGTGCTTTTATATTAGTGGCGTAAATATTCAGGATTGAGACGTCATCCTGACGAATTGTTCTTGTTATGAGTATAAGGTGTCCATCTCCATCTCTTCTGATTGAATTTAGTTTGAAGTCAGTTTTGTTAGAAATTAATATGGCCACACCTGCTTTTTTCTTAGTACCATTTGCTTGAAAGACCTTTTCCCAACCCTTTACTCTGAGTAGATGCCTGTCTTTGTGGTTGAGATATGTTTCTTGCAAACAGCAGAATGTTGGATCCTGTTTTTGTATCCAGTCTCTTATCCTGTGCCTTTTTATAGGTGAATTGAGACCATTAATATTAAGTGATATTAATGACCAGTGGTTGTTTACTCCAGATAGTCCTATTGTTTTTGGAAGTAGAATTTGTGTCTCCCTTCTTTGAGTTGTGCTAGTGAAGGGTCGCTAGATGCCTCAGTTATTGTAGGCAGTGTTGGCAATGTTGGATTCCTTGGGTTGCGATTTTCCTTCTGTTTCTGTAGGGCTGAATTCGTGGCTACATATTGTTTATATTTGTTCTTATCCTGGAATGTCTTGTTTTCTCCATTTATAGTGAACGAAAACTTGGCTGGGTATAGTAGTCTGGGCTTGCTTCCATGGTCTCTTAGCGTCTGCAGTACTTCTATCCAGGACCTTCTGGCTTTCATTGTTTCCATAGAGAAATCAGGTGTAAGTCTGATCGGTTTACCTTTATAAGTTACTTGGCCTTTTTCCTTTGCAGCTCTTAGTATTCTTTCTTTAACCTGTATATTTTGTGTTTTGATTATTATATGGCGAGGGGATGTTTTTCTTTGATCCAGTTTGTTTGGTGTTCTGTATGCTTCTTGAATATTCAAAGGAATATCTTTCTTTATGTTGGGAAAGTTTTCTTCCATAATTTTGTTAAAAATATTTTCTGGGCCTTTGAGCTGTGATTCTTCTCCTTCTTCTATTCCTATTATTCTTAGGTTTGGTCTTTTTATTGTGTGCCATAATTCCTGAATGTTTTGTGATGAGAATTTGTTGGCTTTGCAGTTTTCTTGGATCAGTGCGTTTATTTTCTCTATGGTGTCCTCAGAATCTGAGATTCTTTCTTCTATTTCTTGTATTCTATTGATTATGCTTGTTTCTGTAGGCTCTGCTCGTTGACCTAGATTTTCCATATCCAGCTGGTCCTCAGTTTGTGTTTTCTTCCTTGCTTCCATTTCAGTTTTCAATTCTTGAACTGTTTCCATTACCTGTTTGATCGTTCTTTCTTGGTTTCCCAGGGTATCATTTACGTATTTACTCATTTCTTCAAATTTTTGGTTATACTTCTCATCCATTTCTCTAAGGGCATTTTTCACATGTTGTTTAAGGGACTCTATTGCTTTCATAAAGTCAATTTTTTTCCACTTCTTCTGTGTTAGGGTGTTGAAGACCTTCTGTTGTAAGATCATTGGGTTCTGGTGTTTTCATGCTGTTTTTCAGATTATTGGGTGAATTCTTGCCTTGGCGCCTGCTCATCTCCTCCTATCGATGCTGTCTAAGGGGTCTGTTAAAACTAGTTCAAGTTTCCCTGCTGGCCAGGGGCTCCTCCTACAAAATGCCCTTGCTCTGTTTCCTGGTTCCTGCCAGGGGGCCAAGATCCCTCTAACCCCTCAGAAGGGTCTTCAGGAATAGGATCCGGCTCCTCCTTTGCCAGGGACCTCCACAACCAAAGGCCTACCTCTTTGATTTAATTGTAGTGGGGCGATCTGCTCTTGGTGTTGCGCACGGTCCCTGCAGCCTGCTTCTGCTGCCACGATGTTTCCCACCGTCTGCGGCCTGTGTCCTCCTCTGCCGCTCCGGTCCCAGCCCGGTCTCCGCCGGCTGCAGAGGGCGTCCTCTGGCCGCCTCCGCCGTCCGGGTTCCGGCCGCCTCCGCCGTCCGGGTTCTGCTCTTATCCTATTTTTAAAGGCAATTTTTATCTGTTTTTTTAAACTATTGTTAGAATGCTTTCTTATTCATCCACTGATATATTCCTTACTTTATTGTGTGGTACTGTGGCGGAGTTAAGTAGCTGTAACCATGTGACTTCCATGCCACAAATCCTTCCTTCTAACTGTTGGCTGACTTTTGATTAGTTTATAAGTACTCTGGCATTTATGGTTTTGGGTTTTTTTTTCCTGTAACATGTTTTATAAAATTCTGCTCACACTGTGCATAATTTTTAATTTATTCAAAGATTATACAGATAAAAACTTAAAGAAAAATTTCTAGTAGTGAACTTTTGGACTTGAGATTATTTGTATATGTCTTAGTTACTGTTTATTGCTGTGAAGAGACATCATGACTAAGGCAGCTCTTAGCAAAGAAAGCATTTAATTGGGGCTGGCTTACAGATTCAGGTTAGTCCATTATCATGGTGGGAAGCTGTCAATCATGGCAATGGACCAATAGCTGAGAGCTGAGGGATCATTGGTAACAGGCGAGAGAGACAGACAGAGAGACTCTGCTTGGCTGGGCTTTTAAACTCTCAGAGCCCATCCCAGACACCATCTCCAACAAGAACACCCTTCCTAATTCTTCCAAACAGTTCTTCTAATGGAGACTAAATATGCAGATATAAGAGCCTAGGAGGGTATTCTCATTTGTCTTTACAAAGGGTTTATATTTAAATTATGAACTTTTTGTTAAGGCCCCTTTTTGCATAATTGGCAGCTCAGTGCATTTATAAACTTAAAAATTTTATACGTTAGGATGAACTTTTTTTCTTTCTTTTTTGAGTTTTTTGAGATAGGGTTTCTTTGTAGCTTTGGAGCCTGTCCTACTAGCTCATATAGACCAGGCTAGCCTCGAACTCACAGAGATCTGCCTGTCCCTGCCTCCTTCCCAAGTGCTGCGATTAAAGGTGTGCACCACCGCTGCCCAACTGAACTTATTTTCATATGTAAAAGCTCTCTGTATTTCTTCAGTTCCCCAGTTGTCTTTTCAGCATCCCAGAACCTTCTTTATGTTTGTTTACACATATAAAATATATAGTAAATGTTTGTCAAAGATTTATTTAATCCTAATGAGGAGCCAGCATGATGAAAAAACCAGTTCAGGAAACAGGTGAGAGAAATATATATAGTCTGTGACAGGAAGAAATAAAACAACAGGCAGCAATAAGAAAATTCATAATTTGAGTTATTTTTTCTACTAGAAAGCAATTACTTGCATTGTACCAGATGAAAATCATTTCTGTTTATCAGTCTTCACAAGTTGTATTCTAACTGGAGTTTTATCTTGTGGTGGTAAATAATAGTAATCCACACAAAATCCTCTTGACCAGAATACCAGAGATCATTGGGCTGCTTCTTGGTATAAGGTCATGAGTGTCCCTTTTACCTTAATTTATCCAAAAAGAGAAATAAATTTTAGATAATCAGTATTTCCTCTACTTTTCAGTGATTGTGTGATGACATTTGTAACTTACCGATTTGTAAGGAAGTTGCAAAAGTCACTGTTAACATAAAATAAGCTCTTTTTTCTGTTTCTCTCTGCAGGAACTCATTATACAATGACAAATGGAGGCAGCATTAATAGCTCTACACACTTGCTGGATCTTTTGGATGAGCCGATCCCAGGTGTTGGTACATACGATGATTTTCATACTATTGATTGGGTTCGAGAGAAGTGTAAAGACAGAGAAAGGCACAGACGAGTAAGTGTTTTCAGTATTTTATATAAGTAGTGCAAAATGGATCATTTAAAATTACACTTCTGCCAATGATCTCAGTTCACCAAATTGATAGGCATTAAAATATATTTGACATGTCATACATGATACATTTTCCCTCTTTGTCATTGTTTATCTCTTTTAGTTATTTATACCCTGTTCTTTCTGAAATTGAGGTAATTAAAAAAAAGAAATAAAATTAGACAAAATACAAAGGAAAGGGAGAAGTGCAGCATAGGAGTTGAGTGAGGACTCCAGGATGCTTTCTTTCAGCATCTCAGCTGCTAAAGCAAAAAGAACCCTGTTGCAGAAGACTAATGCAAAAGGGAGATAATGTACTGAGAAAAGAAAGGTTTTGTAGGATTTTGCTGTTTTTTAACATTTCCTTTCTTAGCAGTACATGCTGAGATACTTCTCAAATTAGATCCTGGATAAAGCTTTGTGTGTGCATAGCAAGCCACTGTGTTTGTTTTTGATTTTTTTAATGATTTATTTTTATTTCATGTGCATTGGTGTCTTGCCTGCATGTATATCTGTGTGAGGGTGCCAGATTCTCTGGAACTGAAGACAGACAGTTCTAAGCTGCCATCTGGGTGCTAGGAATTGAACTTGGGTCTTCTGGAAGAGCAGCCAGTGCTCTAACTGCTGAGCCATCTCTCCAGCCCCCATTTTTTTTCCTTAGGGGAAAAATAAATAAAATTGAAGTATTGTCGTGCTTGCCTATAATTTCAGTAACCAAGAAGCTGAGGTGCAGGAGACCTGTCTCAAACAAAACTACCCCAAAATCCCACAGTGCAGTGAGCACAAAGTGCTATAATCTAAAGCATCATTTTTCAAAAAGAGAAAGAAAATTTCTTTGAAATAAAAGTTCCAGATTTTTAAAGCTTATTTATTTATTGTCTGGAATTTACTATAAAACTAAGTTCATACAAATTAGTTATGATATTTTGGTTGGTGTCTGTTTTTATGTGAAGCTGAGCTGCGATAGATTGTGCTGTGTATGAAAGTGAGGATTGTTCAGCTGCTCTTGACCTGAGGGTAACTGAGAAGAAACACACAAACTGGCTGTTCTCATCCAGCGGTTCTTTCTTTCTTTCTTTCTTTCTTTCTTTCTTTCTTTCTTTCTTTCTTTCTTTTTTTATTCACATGTCCTTTGAACTAGAAAAAGTATTGAGAAACCTCAAGAAACTTTTGTTTATATAAGTTAATAGTTCCCTGTTAAGTACTAAAATTTAGAACATTTAAAAAATACTAATTCACTTAAAAATTATGACCACAAACACACTATTTGTAAACCTAACTAATATTATATAAAGATAATACATGTTATAAAATAAAGAAGTATTTGCAGAGTTTTTTGTGTTTTGTTTTCCCCTCATGATTGCCTGGCTTAATAAGACTGGTGGATTTTTATATCTGCTTTTGCATTCTAATGTTATTTTTTTTGCTTAAAGAATTAAAAAAGGAATCCAGCATCGCACAAGTATAGTTTGAAAAGCTATGAGTGTTTGACTAGCCATTTTAGATTCTCATAGCTATTTCCTGAGAGAATGAAATAGCAAGTGTTCTAGAAGAGTAGTCGTTGTGTTCACTCTGAGGTCGTCTTCACTGACACCACCTTTCGTTACAGTAAAATCCATTGCTTCACCTCCAACTTTGAGGATATACTTTCTTAACATGAAATTATCATTTTGCAAATACTGTTTGCTGATCTGTGTAGATTATTAGATGTGGACAGTGGTTGGTTGGTTGGCTAGGTTTTGTCCTGGGAATTTAACTCATGGCACATACAATTTTCTTTCAAAGCTTCAGGGGGTTTCATGGGCCTTTTTGTTTGTTTGTGAATTTTTCTTCTGAGAACCACTTTTTTTAAATCTAGTCTATATTGGCAATTTTTATTAGATAGTATCATAGTATAAGTATCAGAAAACTACCACCGAGTAAAAATACTTTACATTGTTTTTAATTTGCTTTACATAGTGACAAGTAATATTACATCTTTATATGCATTACAGCTTTTTTGACCAATATCATATTGATAAACATCTATATTTTTGTTGATTGGTGCATACACTGTGTTTCTATTCTGAAAACATCATAGCAAGTGTTTATTAAATGACTGTTATGTGCAAACAGAGGAACAAGAATAACAAACTCCGAAATGATTTAATATTATCTCTCAAAAACATGCTTATTTGTATCAAGGAAAAGCAAAATGGAATTTAGTGACTTTTTAAGACAATTCTAAAAGTAGTTGATATCTGTGTTTGGTTGGGTACTTCTGTTATGAAAGGAATGTAATTTCTTAAGTCACCATAGAATTTACTGTGTCTTTAATTGGTCCCTGTGGCTTTAAATAGATCAGTATATTGAAATTCCAGCTGTAGCTTTCCCACAGGATGGGTGAGTGGTGAAGTCCAGGATTGTACAGTAGAGCTCTGAAAGCTAAGCTATCAGTAAGACAAAGAAGCTAGTTAGGAATGGGCTTAGAACATTCTTAGGAAGACAGGTGTGTGTGCAAATATCTTTCTTCTCTCTCTCTCTCTCTCTCTCTCTCTCTCTCTCTCTCTCTCTCTCTCTCTCGTTTTGGTTTTTGAGACAAGGTTTCTCTATAGCTTTGAAGCTTGTCCTGGAACTAACTAGCTCTTGTAAATAAGGCTGGTCTCTAACTCACAGAGATCCCCCTGCCTCTGCCTCCCGAGTGCTGTGATTAAAGGCGTGCGCCACCACCACCCAGCTCTTTCTTGTTAATCTCTTAACAGCCTGCACTCACAGTCAGCTGAGGACACTTTCTTCTGGCTTACATAGTGACGAAAGAGTCTTTGGCTGTTACAAGTGGGATTGAAGCTCTGCTTCTATGTATTCACAGTTCTGTAGCTTTGGGGCTGTCTCTTTACCCATGTGACTCTATTTATAAGCATTTTCTGTCTTATTTTTTTTTTTTTTTTTTTTTTTTTTTTGGTTTTTCGAGACAGGGTTTCTCTGTGGCTTTGGAGCCTGTCCTGGAACTAGCTCTTGTAGACCAGGCTGGTCTCGAACTCACAGAGATCCGCCTGCCTCTGCCTCCCGAGTGCTGGGATTAAAGGCGTGCGCCACCACCGCTTTTAAACACAATTGTATTTTACTTAAGTACTGAGGCCAGACGTTTTCAGCTATTATCTGACTTCTGATGTGTAAGTTATCTGTGTGTAGCAGTTAAAATTTGGATTTGATGTAGTTCGGATTTCCGTGTGACTTATGGGCCCCTCACACTCAAATCCAGAGGTTCTGCTTTAAAATACAGATCTCTGCATGGTGTTTATTCTCTGGGTTTTAGGTACATCCTACAGAGTGATTTTTGTCCCATTTTTTTGTGTGATAACTTGAGAAAACTAAACTCAAAAATTGTAGAAATACAGTTTAAAAATTGAAACAAATATTTTTAATTTCAGATCAATAGTAAAAAAAAGGAATCAGCATGGGAAATGACAAAAAGTCTATATGATGCCTGGTCAGGATGGCTTGTAGTTACCTTGACAGGACTGGCTTCAGGTAAGGAAAAAGTTTATGGCAAAACTTTGGTTTGGTTTTGAAGTTAACTGAAGGACTCACTCTTCCTTGCCTTGATTTTTAGGTACATTAGATTGTTGGTTTTTGTTTTTGTTTTTTTTCCCCCTTAGAGTGTTTGTTTCTCTTGGTAAAAAAAAAAAACAAAAAAACAAAAACAGAAGTTAAATATAAGGCCAGGAGGCAGAGATTTCTGAGTCTAATTTTGGCTCTGGCACTTGGTCTCACCAACTTGGCTGACTCAAGTTTCCTTATCAGTGAAAGCAAATGGTTTGGATGAGTGAAGTGTCTTGTATTTTAGTATCATACTCAGTAGCTAGTACTTGTTCTCATGCAGTATTCTAGCAGCTCTGCATGTATTTAACCTCGTGGCTGTCTCCATCATTAGAGTCATCTTAACCATGTTACAGATGTGAGACAGCACAAGAGAAGTGAAGGTTCATGGTCTGTTCCCTGGAGAGTGGAGGTGAGCAGCTAGCAGCCGAGGGTCTGAGTACCATAGGGATAGTTAATTATTCTCGACTTCTGTCTTGTAAAACAGAAAACATGAAACAGTAGGTATTTGTGGAGAAAAGAAAAAAGTATTGAAAACTGGCATGCCTAAGAATTTTGTGTTCTGGCGGCTGGAGAAATGATTAACGGGTTAGGAGCACTGGGTTCTTCTGTAGAGGACCCAGTTTCAATTCCCAGCACCCTCTTGGCAGCTCACAACTGTCTGGATCTCCAGGTCCTGAAGATCCATGGCACCAGACATGCATGTGGTATACATGCATACATAATACATAATACATGCATGCAGGTATAATATCCATCAGCATAAAATAAGAAAGTGAATCTTTAAAAAAAAAGTCTGTGTGACCCATTTATTTCTTTTGATAAGAATGATCTAGAATTGAGCATAGCTTTATGATTTTTAGTATTCTGTCAGTAAGGTAATCTTCATATGTATAGCTTTCTCTTAATTGAGAAAAAAATTAAATTTATTATGAAGTAATTCAGTGAATGATGTGAAGTTCCTTACTTATATTTAATGGACATTTTATTTTATTATCTTGTCTGTTTTGAGACAATTTCCATGTAGCTCTGACAGTACTGGAATTTGATATGTAGACAAAGACTGGCCTCAAACTTACAGAGATTAGCCTTAGTCTGCCTTCCAAGTGCTGATGTTGAAGATGTGTACCACCACGTCGAACTGTGAGGTCTTTATCATTTCTGAGTCTACTGATGAAAGTTAGGGTGGAAACATGCTAATTAAACATCCTGACTTCAGTTGCCAGAGTTGTGAAGCTCCTTGTCTTTTGAATGTGTTTTAATGGTTTTAAAATAACTTTTTCTCTTTCTAAAATTGCAATTAATTTTAATGACGTGTCAGTTTTAATTCCAGGCAAAGAATATCACTTTTATTTTAAAATAGAGCTATTTACAATTTTAAAATTGTATTTAAAATTTAAAATTTTTAAAAATTAAAAATAAAATTGGATGTTCACCTTTCTAGACCAGGATGGAGAGGGGAGGACTTTGGACTTTCCACAGGGCAGGGAACCCTGACTGCTCTTCAGACTGGAGAAGGAGGGGGAGAGGAGTAGGGGGGAGGGGGAGAGGAGTGGGAGGAGGGGGAGGGAAATGGGAGGCTGGGAGGAGACGGAAATTTTTTCTTTTCAAAAAAAATAAAAATAAATTAAAAAAATTAAAATTTTAAATCTTAAACTTAGATAATAGTTCCTAATTCACCCTTTATTTATAGGAAGATTTTTTGCTTTTTATTAATCTTTTAACTAGATAGTTTCAACTGTCCCTAAATAGACTTATATTTTGGAACATTTCCAATGCATTATTCTTACAGGTGCCCTGGCTGGATTAATAGACATTGCTGCTGACTGGATGACTGACCTGAAGGAGGGCATTTGCCTCCGTGCATTGTGGTACAACCATGAACAGTGTTGTTGGGGCTCTAATGAAACAACGTTTGAAGAGAGGGATAAATGTCCACAGTGGAAAACATGGGCTGAGTTAATCATAGGTCAAGCAGAGGTATGTCTTCGCTCAAGATGAGTTAGTCATTGATACAGATAGATCTGTCCAATTCCAGTAGCTATAGGATTAATCACATATTAGCTGATTATAATATATACTTAAGGATAAAAAGGTAAAGTCTGTATGTAGCAGAGAGGAATGGAAAAATCTTTAAATACAATGAGAACAAAGGCAGATTGTTTCAAGTAGCTTTTGTGTCATTAAATGCATGATCATATGAGTCACGTGGGTTATGACAGATTATTTCAAGCTGTGGCAGAGAAGTATAGTTAGTGCAACAAGAAGCTGTGTAAGGTTAATACATGGATTAATGTATTATGTCACTAAGATTGGAAAATGGATTATGGAAGTACGAGATATATTTTATAATTTATAAAATCAGCCTTTCTAGGTTGAAATACTTTAAAAGAATTCATACATTTTTATATTTTTTTGTTTAAGATACATTTTTAATTAAAATAGAAATACCTCCTTTCCTTTGTCCATCCCCTCCCAGGTACCCTTCTTCCAACTCTTTCTATGGCCCCCTTACTCTTTGCTAGTCTTTTATTATTGTTAGGTAATGTGTGTGTGTGTGTGTGTGTGTGTGTGTGTGTGTGTGTGTGTGTGTGCGCGCGCGCGCGCGCATGAATTTGTAAATATATCCTGTTGAGCCTGGTTTTGTTTGTCTATTTTTGCAGCTGGCCATTTGTATTGGATAACTAACATTGGCCATTTGTATTGGAAGAGGCTAATGCTTGTAGCTGGTGTTGGTTTCTATAGTTCTTTGTCTAGCCGTGGGGTCCTGTGAAATTTTCTACCTTTCCACATTTAATGGGTCTATTAATACTGCCATTGTTCTGACCTTGCTAATGCTGCCTTTTTCTAGGAGATACTGTTTTAAGGTAGAATTCCTGGTATTTTGGTTCTTAAATTTTTTCTGTCCCCTGCCCACTGAGAATAATGCAGGAACTGTGGTATAGACGTATCCAGTGGATCTGGACTCCCTACAACCCATTGATCTCTGCATTGTGTATTGTTAGAGTTTTCTGAGATGATCTCCACTTTCCAGGAAATGTGCCTCCAAACAAAGAGGGTTAGCAGGTCTTGGAGTGGAACTATGCTTATGTATTTGTAGATGGTGGAAAGGCATATGTTTTTCTTTGCAGTACTACAATATTTAGTCATATTATTACAATGATGTTCTGTAATAAAGCTTAAATTTAGGTTATTAGATTCAACACTTGTGTATTCACATATGGGTATACATCTCTATATTTTAAGACTTGTTTATTCATCTATTTTATGTGTATGAGTGCTCTGTTTTCATGCATCTCAGAAGAAGGAATCTGATCTCACTAGAGAAGGTTATGTGCACCATGTGGTGCTCGGAACTGAACTCCGGGCTTCTGGATGAACAGTCCAGTGCTCTTAACCGTGGAGCCGTCTCTCCAGCTCCATGGATATATTTTAAAATTTTTCATTATAGCCAAAATTAGGTCAAAATAATATTTTTGGATTATATTCCATTTGTTTTTTACCCTGCTTAATTAAAGTCAGTTTAATGGTCTTCAGGAGAATTGAAACAGAATAAAAGCTGAGTGCAGCCTTTGGAGAGATGGTTCAATGGTTAAGGGTGGTCACTGCTCATGCAGAGGACCAGAGCTCAGTTCTCAGCACCACATGGAAGCTCATAGCTCTGATTCCATTTCCAGAGACTCACATTATCCTTTTCAGTATTCTGTGGGCTGCTACATGCTTGTGGTTCAATAAACTTACACAACCAAACACATCTACACATTAAATAAACAAACAAACAAATAAGAAGTCTACAAAAGAAAGCAAAAATCCAAGTGCCAACACCATTTACCTCTACTAACAATTTCTAAAACATTTGTGGATAGGCATAGGTCAGTGCTTATGTATCTGTATAACAAGACTTTAGAAATCATGAAAACTAGAAAATTTACCAAATGGAAATAAGGCTTCTTACTATGTATAGTGATTAGCTTTTGGATTCTACTTAAACACTTTGTTCATATAAAGCTTTTATCATTGTGGAAATAAACCAAGAGACTTTTCAAACTTTTACCCAATTGTGTATGTAGTGGCATGTGGTTGTACTCTCAGCTACTTAGGAAGCTGAAGCAAGAGCATTTCTTGAACTTGGAGCTTTGAGCCTGGGTGAATATCTGAATCCCAAATCCAAAAATACTAATAACAGTAGTGATAAATTTTATGTAAGTATCTAATGTGGCAGGTACTTGAGTTAGTGGTACACTGTAAAACTCATGTTCATACTCTAAGCTGTTTTTGCTTTTTAGGGCCCTGGATCTTATATCATGAACTACATAATGTACATCTTTTGGGCTTTGAGTTTTGCCTTTCTTGCAGTTTCTTTGGTGAAAGTATTTGCTCCGTATGCCTGTGGCTCTGGAATTCCAGAGGTAAGCCATGTAGTTAGTCATTGTTTGAAAACTATGTTGCCTTTTATCTTTAGGAATTGTACTTTTTTAGAAAATAGGGATATTTTTTTTGTAATTATAAAAAAAGAAAATTAAGTATAAGCTGGGGGCTGAAGAGATGGTTTAACCTGTAGTATAGAGGTTGATTATCATCAATCAATCTCTCTTTCTTTCTCTCTCTCACATACACACGTGCGGGCGTGCACACACACACACACGTCTTTCACCACTAATATATAGCTCATGAGTAAGTTTAAACAACAAAAACTTCAGAAATGCTTTATGGCCTGTAGTTCTTTGGTGGATTAGTTATGTTTTGCTGTTTGACTGATTGTAATGTATCCTTCCTTTCTAAGACTGCTGACTAGGTTAAATAAGCTAATGACTCATAAATTTGATCATTTTGCATTTTAAGGACAAAATTTGACCACAGTAGGTCAGTAATATCGGTACTTATTTTTTATCTCATCTATAGTAATTTAAAGGAGAATAATACTTAGGCTTGAACTCATTTAATTCTGTTATTTATTTAATTTTTTTTCTAACATACCCTTTAAAAATAAATTGTGATTTGTCAAGACTGTATAGGTAAATTTATTTTTAATAAGAAGTCAATCCCTGCAGTTGTGACTGTCTGTCATTCATCTGCTGTGATATAGGTAAGGACAGTCCATATGATTACAGTGTAGTGAGAAGGTATAATATCTTTATTCTTGACAAACTGAAATGTATCTAAGTACTTTATGTTTATTCCTACAAGAGAAATTTTTAAATTTGCCTTTAATTGATTGCATTATTATGACTTTACCATGAGATAGTATTTTTATTTGTTCTTGGGATAGGGTTGCCTCTTATCTTTGGTTACAGACACAATTATATGTTACAGATTTATTATATGTGGTTTAAAAAATAAAGTTTTTTAACTATGAAATATTTTATAGTTTACCAAAGTTTGGTAGGTAGTTTAGTGAGTGAAACATGAGGTTGTTTCGGCTAAGTTAAATTTTTGTTTCCTAAAATAAATTAACTGCCTTCATCTTCCTTTGTAGATTAAAACTATTTTGAGTGGATTCATCATCAGAGGTTACTTGGGGAAATGGACTTTAATGATAAAAACCATCACATTAGTGCTGGCTGTGGCCTCGGGTTTGAGTTTAGGAAAAGAAGGTCCCTTGGTCCACGTTGCCTGTTGCTGTGGAAATATCTTTTCCTACCTCTTTCCAAAGTACAGTACAAATGAAGCTAAAAAGAGGGAGGTGAGTGGCCTCTATAGCTCATTTAGCAGGAAAATGAGTGCTACATAAACTCAATGTCCCTTGTATGATTTCCTAGTGTAAAGATCTAACGCATTTGTATAAATTGTATATTCGGATTAAATCTTGGGTTTTTAGAATTGACTGTCAATGCTGGTTCAGCCAAGCTAGCTAGAACCCCTTTGCTTTCAGTTGATTTCTCAAAGATCTTTTCTATTTTTATTCACTTGGCATTTGACATTACTGCATATTCTAGCTTGGAAAGTCAGGCTATGATTTCCTCCTGGAGACAGTATCTAATGTCATGGAAAGTGGGTGTGATACACAGAAATTTGTGAGTGTCTTCAGGACTTTTGAAGTCTAAGTCAGAAAGTTACCTACAGGGAACAAGGGAAGTCTCCTCACTCGGATGCTGTAAAGTCTGTCATTTCCCTATGCAAAGCCAGCATGAGCTTTTCTAACAGACCATGAAGCTAGGCTGTAGCTCATATATTGTTGTGGATGTTTCTAGATGAAAAGCGGGATCCTGAACAATTCTAGAGACTTGAGTTTCTTTAAGAGTCTTTAATTCCATTTTCATACTCTAATCTTGCAGCCTTAGATGGTACAGAGATCTTATGGTTGTTAAGGTATGGCCTTTACATCTCATCAAGGATTAAACTCAGGCCCTAGTCTTTCATCCTGCTGGGACTGATATAACACCCCCACATACATTTTATCAGTTTCTTTAATATAAATAATTATAGTACTTTTTTTGTTTGTTTTTTGAGACAAGGTTTCTCTGTAGCTTTGGAGCCTGTTTTGCAACTAGCTCTTGTAGACTAGGCTGACCTCAAACTCACAGAAATCCACCTGCCTCTGCTTCCTGAGTGCTGGGATTAAAGGCATGCACCACCACCAACCAGCTAGTGCTTTTTAATTTTAGTATTGAGGTATTATTCTTGTATTGGATATAGAGATCCCCAAAGTGGAACATATTTTCATCTTTGAATGGTAATTGTGATTTTATTACTTTATTATGTATCAGTACTTTGGAAGTATTTGTTAACATTATAAATTATGGTACTGCTTCATTTATTAGCTAGAAAACTAGGGCTTAAACTGCTAGCAGAACTGGGTGGTGGGTGGTGCATACCTTTAATGCCAGCACTCAGGAGGTAGAGGCAAGCGTGTCTGAGTTTTAGAGTTTTAGAACTCTACAGAGTGAGTTCCAGGACAGCCAGGTTGGTTACACAGAGAAACGCTGTCTGAAAAGAAAAAAGAAGGCTAGCAGACATACTTTAGATTGTATAGAGTTAGTCACAGAATGTGAATTTAGATTTCTCTGATTCCAAAACCTATGGTTTTAGCTATTGTGCTATTACTATAATTGTATATGTAAGTTTAGGTATGTTAAAAAGCAAAATATCCAAATCCTGTATTATGGATTTTTAGGTGGTATCTAAGTACTTTGTATATATTTACTAAGTAACATCATGATCATTTTAGAAAGAAGAGGAAGTCTCAGAGAGGTTGAGGTTCTTACCATGGTTGTATAGCTGGTCTGCAGCAAGGCAGCTTGATACAATTCATGCTCTTTATAGTAGTATAACATTTGATGATTTTCCTTTAAATATTTACTGGATTGAAGTAGTGATAGGGATAAAGATTCCTAAGAATAATAATTCAATAAATCTCCAAAGAAATTACTGTATCGTTGATTGTCTACAGGCAGAAAATCACCAGTGATCGGGTGTCTCTAGAGAGGTGCCCAGGGCCCACAGAATGTGTGGGCTCTTCTTCCTTGAAACTTCTCTGCAGTTGAGTTGGTGACTCAAGGGGCTGCTGTTGGTACTTTTAGAATGAAGCCTTAAGAACATACTTAGAGTGATATCAAGTGTGGCAGGATGTTCAGAGTGCTTAGGATAGTTAGGAATAAATACTTGCCTTTGCTTCCCAAGGAGGATGTGTAAGCTCAGAAGCGGCATTTGGAATAGCATGGAACATAAAGTGTGTTTGCTGAGTTTGATCAGGAAACTAGAAACAAGCCATGTTCTCTTTGTAGGTGCTGTCAGCCGCTTCTGCCGCAGGTGTTTCTGTAGCCTTTGGGGCACCGATTGGAGGAGTTCTTTTTAGTTTGGAAGAGGTATGTACAAAACAGCATTGGAAATGGCACAAAATTACGTTTAAAATTGTATCTTGGTGTACTTTTTATTTTTGTAGCTGGTATAATAGAATTTGTTTTTGAATTTTTAGAAAGTTTTAAGTAATTCTCACATAAAAAGTAATATTTTATATATAACCCACAACTACAGAAAATTGTGTTTTAATTCTTTTCCAAAAAAGATTTGTTTTAAATTATTTGTATGCATCTGTGGTCTTCCTTTTTATATTTTATATAAAACTATGCCCATGTATGACTTTAATATTTTTTCTTTTAGTTTTATAGAAGAGATAAACCAATTCATTTTAATGAGTTAACAAGAATTTCTAAGGGGACATTTATTTTTAGCTAACATTATTGAATTAGATATGAAACTCCTTTTGAAAAATAAACAATTCTTGGTATTTTAAATGATTATTAAACATTCGCGATTATCGTAAATTTGTAGTTACAGGATAGTCAAAGAAAAATTTTTATTGGGGCAAATCATATAAATCACACTGCAACAAAATTTGAGCTAGCTACAATGAAGTTTATACTTGTAATAAAACAGAAATAGATGATAGCATTAATTTTTCTTTTCTGTTTTTTAGGTTAGCTATTATTTTCCTCTCAAAACTTTATGGAGATCATTTTTTGCTGCTTTGGTGGCTGCATTTGTTTTGAGGTCCATCAATCCATTTGGTAACAGCCGTCTGGTCCTCTTTTATGTGGAGTATCACACACCATGGTACCTTTTTGAACTGTTCCCTTTTATTCTCCTAGGAGTATTTGGAGGGCTTTGGGGAGCCTTTTTTATTAGGGCAAATATTGCCTGGTGTCGTCGACGCAAGTCCACCAAGTTTGGAAAGTATCCTGTTCTTGAAGTCATTATTGTTGCTGCCATCACTGCTGTGATAGCTTTCCCCAACCCATACACGAGGCTCAACACCAGTGAGCTGATTAAAGAACTCTTCACAGACTGCGGGCCGCTGGAGTCCTCTTCTCTCTGTGACTACAGAAACGACATGAATGCCAGCAAAATGGTTGACGACATTCCTGACCGTCCAGCAGGTGTTGGAGTATATTCAGCTATCTGGCAGTTGTGCCTAGCACTCATCTTTAAAATAATAATGACAGTATTCACTTTTGGTATCAAGGTAAGTGCTCATGTGAGATGATATTGGAATAATTTAGAGATGTCCAAAATATTTATGTATAATGAGAAATGAAATTTTATCCATAATGATTACAATTCAGAGACCAGAATCAGAAAAGACCACATTGGTCTGAAATCAAGAAGTTTCTGATAACCTCTGGGGACAGTGGGGCCGAGTTTGTTTTTCTGCATTTTTCATGGTCTAGGGGCTGCATGTATTCCTTGGCTTATGTTCCCTTCTTTCATTTTCAGAGCCTGATTTCACATGAAAAATAAAAAACCCTAGAATTACTTTTAATTCACTCACATAATACAGGGTAATCTCTTGTTTTGAAAGTCAGCCGGTGAACAGCCTTAATTCTCTGCAGTCTTAATTGTTCCTTGGCATGTAACATGTTCATAGATTCAGGAGAAGCCATTATTCTATCTTCTATACTTCTGTAATATGTTAGCATAAATGGACACCATGGTTTCAGAATCAAATTGCTAGAGCTATAAACTCTGTGACTCTCCACCAAGCATTTAAAAATGCTGTGTCCTGGACCTTCGCTTCTTCTGGACTCACCCAGTATAGCTTTCTCCTGAATGCAAACAAAGAGAGCAGATGTCAGCTTGCCCTGCACTGTTCCTCACATCAGGAACCTGCCCTCCTGCAGCAGCTGATACTTGGCAGGGCCGGCACACTTACACAGCCTCTGCTCGTCTGCAGTAACGGCTTTATTTCTGTGAGCTTGATCGTTTGGAGTTTAAGATTGCTTTTCTCTTGCCTTTTTAGTCCACTGAATATCAAATTTTAAATAAGTTTAGTTTCATTCTTATTTTTTTTTAGCAAAATTAGTTAAAACAGCCATTAAAGTGTTTGCTTTTCCCCCCATAAATCCCAGCATTATTACTGTCAGTAGATTTACACCAAGTATTCAGTGGCTGTAGCTGGCCAACCCCAAGGAAGCTGGAGGCAGATGGCAAGCCTTGTTAAGTCCTAAGCTTTGGCCAGTGGATTATAACCGAGGATTGTGAAATGTGTTTTAAATCTTTGCATGTATATCTCTTTAATTAGCTCAGTACATGCCAATATGTTCTTTCCTTATCTTCCAAGAAATCTGCCAGTAAAGATTTTTCAGTTTTTAGTTGATTCGCATGTATATTCCATGCAAAATAATGGTGGCTCTGGAAATATTGCCTGACTTACGCTATAGCACTTGAAGAGTAATGCCTGCTGTCTCTACCATTGTAAGAGTCTAGTGGAAGGACAGTCTTGGGAGATTTACTGCTTCACATGGAACACATTTCAGTTTTATGGGAAACATCAGTCACTGTTTGCTTTTTACTCTGGACTACCGAAACTTTTGTTAGAGGGTAACTAAGCATTGCCTAGGATAAAGATGAATAAACTGTGAGTTATTTTCTCTTTGCCTTAGAGAATCCACACAGTACTGATGTCAAAGAATTACGGAACTGTTCACTTAACAGGGTTTTGCTGTAGTTTAATTTGTACTAGGATTTTAGAATTTCATCAGGATATGAACGAGTCAATTATTAGAAACAAATCCATAGAATGTAGTTTCTGTCACATGATTAGAGCGTGTTGCTTACTGTCACAGGTTCCGTCAGGCTTGTTCATCCCCAGCATGGCCATTGGAGCAATTGCAGGGAGGATTGTGGGGATTGCCGTGGAGCAGCTTGCCTACTATCACCACGACTGGTTTATCTTCAAGGAATGGTGTGAGGTTGGGGCTGACTGCATCACACCGGGGCTCTATGCCATGGTTGGTGCCGCTGCATGCCTAGGTAATGTGATTGTCTTTGCTTGTTTGTGGATATTTGCAAGTCCCAGAAAGAAGAGAGCCAGTGTTGACATATTCATGTTTATTTGGTTGCTAGGGGGAGCAGGATACAAGGTGGAGGGGAAGGAATAATTGTAAAAGAAATGAGCCACTAATATTCCAGTACTGGGTTTTGTTTTAGTTGTCTATTTGTTTAATGTAAAAATTTAATAATAGCATATTTGTAATATTACATTATGTTTTATGACAGAAACCATCTTGGTACAACATAGGCTTAATCTGAATCCTGTCCAGGGAGACTGTTTTCTCACTGCTAATTACCTGGCCTATCTTTAACCATTGATAGAGCACGTTTCAGAGTAATTTCACTTTAGACTCTGTAGTAGTTTATTGGCCTGAGTAAAAGATTTGTTTTTCAGCCGTCTAGCATCTAAGGTACATTTGTAGAAAAATAAGAAATAGTAGCTATTCATTTTAGTGAAATAAAAGCAAAATAATGACTCTAAATCTGCAAGAATCTGTTATTTTCTTTGGCATGAAAAAATTGTTGGGTTTTAAATTTAATTTTTTTAACAAAGTTTGGTGTGATATTTAATAATAGTAGGTCCTTTGATTTTGTCTTGCTCAGGGACTCAGAATCTTTAGAAGTGTAATACTAGGTGAAATTAAAGAACTGAATAATTTTCATCAAAGTAGCAAGTATTTCTTTAGCTTTCACCTTCTTTTTTTTTTTTTTTTTTTGGTTTTTCGAGACAGGGTTTCTCTGTGGCTTTGGAGCCTGTCCTGGAACTAGCTCTTGTAGACCAGGCTGGTCTCAAACTCACAGAGATCCGCCTGCCTCTGCCTCCCAAGTGCTGGGATTAAAGGCGTGCGCCACCACCACCGGCTTTCACCTTCTTTTTAGTATTGTTTTAGCATTGTGCTAGGTATAGTAAATGATAAGAGAAAAGCGGTTGTGGGCCGGCCTCCCGGAAGCTGCACCCAGCCCTAGGAAGACAACAACGAGCTCTGTGTGTGGCTGACAGAGTGCAGTGCTGGGTTTAGAGGGAAAGAAGAGTTGAAGTTCTCCGGGAAGGACACAATAGGAGTCTTAGTGGTTTTTTTTTTATTTATTTATTTATTAAAGATTTCTGTCTCTTCCCCGCCACCGCCTCCCATTTCCCTCCCCCTCCCCCAATTAAGTCTCCCCCCAGCCCGAAAAGCAATCAGGGTTCCCTGTCCTGTGGGAAGCCCAAGGAACCCCCACCTCCATCCAGAGCCTAGGCAGGTTGGATGCCCAACTTACTAGACCTGGATGGAGTCTTAGTGTTTTTAAGTTAACTTTTAATTGAGAAATTATACATGTCACCCTCATACTTCTCAAACTTTGGTCAAGATTTATCTTTGAGGCAGCTCTCTCAACTCTCAGTCCACAGTTCTTTTCTTCGGGTCTGCCTTCTTTCCACTTACTAATGACAATTGCAAATCCTGTGACTCTTTGGGATCTCATTTCTTCAAGCAATTAACTTTAGGGTCATTTTTAATCCGACAGATCTGTCTGGTTCTCAATTCCTAATACCATGTTTAAACATGAATGGGTTCAAGTCATATTCATGTTTTTTAAGCTGTTATGTGAAGAATTATACAGACGTTTGAAATATTCTGATGTCCAAGATAAAAAAATGTAACAGAGGACTAGGGAGGTAGTTCAGAGAGGAAGAGCACTTGCAAGCATGAGGACCTGAGTTCTAACCCCAGCGCCCATTCCAAAAGCCAGGCGTGGCTGTGCATTTCTGTAGCCCAGTGTTAGAGGGCGGAGACAGTAATCCTGGGCGCTCACTGGCCAGGAGACCGTTCAGACTAAGGTCAGTGTAAGACTTTTTTTTTTTAAAGGAGTAAGGCAGAGAGCAGTAAAGAAAACAGCAGGTGTCTTCCTCTGGTCCCCGCCTGTTCACCCACATTCATGTACTACATGTGTGCGCACACAGACACTCACACACTTGGTCCTTTATACTTTAAATAACTGTCTTGTGTCAGGCCTGCATAATAGTCCTGTGACTAAGTCAGAGTCATAGAGTTACTACTCTCTGAGGTTTTTCCAGAGTAATCTGATTATAGGAAGATTCTTTTTTTTTTTTTAAAGATTTATTTATTTATTATGTATACAACTTTCTGCCTCCATGTATACCCACATGCCAGAGGAGGGCGCCAGATCTCATCGCAGATGGTTTGGAGCCACCATGTGGTTACTGGGAATTGAACTCAGGACCTCTGGAAGAGCAGACAGTGCTCTTAACCACTGAGCCATCTCTCCAGCCCCTATAGGAAGATTCTAATGCAAAGATAAATTCATGAGAATACATTTGGAATTGATGCTTTGAAGAAATGTAACTATTATTTAGTACATTGTGAATATTTTGGGCAACAAGTTGAATTGGTAAGAAATAGACTGTAAAAAAAATAGTATCTGAGTTTACATCAGAATGAATTTATATTTGGAATTGTTCAGATTTGTTGCAGAGTTCTGGATTTGCCATTCTTGGCCTGATGGTTGGAAATGTTTCTTTAGTTCTTTGATATTTACTTTTCTCATCTATAAAATGGAAATACTAGCTTGTCTAGTATGATTATTCGGAGGATCACATGAAGTAACATATTAGCAGGGTTCCAATTAAAATAAGCGCTTAGTTTAAAGACAAGCGAAGGCCTTTTAAAATTGGCTGGACCATGCTGACTTAGAGTAGATTCATAATGTATAGTAGTAGATCCTTTTTTAGGCTAAGAAACAAAAAAGTTTAATGAACTGACAAGTTTTTCCTTCCTTCCTTTCATTTTCTTTTTTTTCTAGACAGGGTTTCTCTATGTAACAGCCATGGCTATTCTGCAACTCACCCTGTAGACCAGGCTGGCCTCGAATCCACGGAGATCACCTGTCTCTGCCTCCTGAGTGCTGGGATTAAAGGCGTGGGTGAACACCTCCTGGCAAATTCTCAGTTTTTTCATTACATTTATATATTTACCTTGGGAGGGTGGTTTCAGAACAAGGGTCAGTGGACAGTTTATGAAAATCAGTTCTCTATTGCCATGTGGGTCTTGGATTGAACTCAGGTCATCAAACTTGGCATCAAGTGCCTTTACTTGCCAAGCCATTGAGCTGGCCCCTGTTGTTAAGTCCTTTGACCAAAAGAACAACATGATGGAAATGATGCTAAAGCCGTGTGGTTGTGAATGCCTGTCATCCCGCAGAAATGTGAGGATTGCCAGTTCGAGGCCAGCCTGGGCTACGTAGTAAGACCTTGTCTTTGAAAACAAAAAGTAGTACTTAGTTGTACTAGTGACTTATGAGGTGGGTTGACCGTCACAGGGTCCAAGAGTCAAGGAGGTAAGATACAGTGGTATTAAAATGAGAGCACCGGGACTGGGGTGATGGCTTCCAGTTAAGAGCACTGGCTTTCCAAAGGACTTGGGTTTTATTCGTCACACCTCCCCCATGGCAGTTCAGAACCTCCAGTTCCAGGGCATCTGACATCCTCTTCTGGCTTTTATAGGCACCAAGCGCGAACATGTACACAGATATAATATATGGGCAAACAGTTATACATAATGCATAAATATTAAAAGTTTATTTAAAAAAGAAAAAAACATTTTTTTTTTTTAATGAAAGAATACTTTGGGTCCTGGACTAGGTTGGTAACAGTGAGAATCCTGAGAAAAGGACTCGTAGGCAGGTATTTTGCAGAAGAACTCAGATCTGTAGAGGTAATAGTGGAGATAGTAGAATAAAATTAAGTTTCCAGTAGAAATCGCCTAGATTGTCAGGAAGCACATGTGCAGGAATGTGGGATCACGGAAGCTGATGACCCCTCTTAAGTGAAGAAGAGAGGTTTGAATTTCAAATGTTGTTTTCTTTGACAGCCACCTCAAGTTTTTTTTTTTTTATAGTTTACAAAACAAGTAGTAAGGTGTGGTGATGATAACAGAAACATGGGAAAGGCACCAGTAGGTAGCAAATAGATTAGGGTGACATTGCAGAGAGTGATCATCTGAGTCAATGAAGAGATGTATTTCTCTCCCTTCCCCCTCCATCCCTCCTTCTTGGGATAATGGTTTCAAACCCAGGTCCTTAGACATGCTAGGCAAGCATCTTCCCATTGTGTTAGACTTCCCCCTCCAGCTCCAAAATAGATGAATTTTCTGCCCAACAATATCACTTGCATTGTTAATAAATATCAAAACTTCAAAGTGTTTTACATATTTTGAAAAGACACAGAGGAAATAAATTTATTTACTAGTCTACTGTATGTTTAATTTATAAATTGGTAGCAAGCAAGAGAGAGAAATGATGTACTTATTTATATTTAAGAGGTTATATAAGCTTTTATAAGATTGAAATTTATCTTTGCTGCAGCACAAAATCAAAATGACAAAGTCGTTTTTCTTGGTCAGCCATAGTTTGATTTTTTGGTTTTAATATAAAAGATTTAGGAATGTTACATTAATCATTTCTGTGCTATAACTGGTTGGTTTTTCTCTGGATTGTATTAGAAGTAATGGTTATTATCCTAAGAGTAGTTGTTGGTTTTGGTGATAATGCTTTACACTGGTCGGGGCCTGCCTGCATTCAGCTGCCTAGTGCAAGACCCTAGTACTGTGGTGGTTAAGAGCCTGTCTTTCCTGACCAGTGCTTTTCATTTCTTTCAGGTGGTGTGACAAGAATGACTGTCTCCTTGGTGGTTATTGTTTTTGAACTTACTGGAGGCTTGGAATATATTGTTCCTCTTATGGCTGCAGTAATGACCAGTAAATGGGTTGGTGATGCCTTCGGTAGAGAAGGCATTTATGAAGCACATATCCGACTAAATGGGTACCCTTTCTTGGATGCAAAAGAAGAATTCACTCATACAACTCTGGCTGCTGATGTCATGAGACCTCGAAGAAGTGATCCTCCCTTAGCTGTTTTGACTCAGGACAATATGACAGTAGATGACATAGAAAACATGATTAATGAAACCAGCTACAATGGCTTCCCTGTTATAATGTCAAAAGAATCTCAGAGATTAGTGGGATTTGCCCTCAGAAGAGACCTGACAATTGCAATAGGTATGATTTCTAAAAACACCATCATGAATGTATATGGCTTTTGTGTAATAAATTTACAGAAGGAGAGAAAGCATTGAAGTTTAATTGAGGGGCAAGTGATGTTAATTTATGTGCTTTGAAGTCTGAGTTCTCTAGGAAAGGAATTTAGGTCTCAGTGATTGTCTTTCTGCCTGGGTGGGAAGGGCAGTAAGAATTTTCACTTTGGTCAGCAACTCTAAATCTTCTTCCCTGTGATGCCAGAGGCGAGAGGAGATCTCTAAGCCATTGAGCTACTCCCTAGTGTTTTGGGCAGTACCTTGAACTAGGAATGTCAAACATTTGGTCTGTCTCAAATTCCATTGAGTAATTGTCATTTCTCATCACCCTTCCCACTATCTGGGGGCCGCTTTTCCAGAGAAAAGGGAAAGCCATAAGCAGTTCTGGAATTCATAGAGGAAGCTAAAGGAAAATGGTTGGGTTTTGAAGACAAGACAGTGCTAAAATTTTCACTAACGTATATTCTTCCCGACTGTGGATAGATGCTGCTTTAAACTTTAAACAGTCACTTGACAAACTGTTGCATAGGAAATAACTTTACTTAGGGGATGTGGAACGTTAGATACGTGAGATATCAAGGTGTGGCGTCAGAATGCTAAGTCACAAGACTACTTTTGAACACACCTTGAATATTTGCCAGTGTGTACTTCTATAGATTTAAATTTTTTTAAATCTGTAGTAAGTATATGTTTATGTGTGTTATTACACTATATGTTATATATACATAATTATACATTATTGAAGGAAAGCGTTGTCCATACTTAACAAAATATGACCTTTGAAATACCAAATAGATGTATTCCCCTTCTTAATAGAGAATTAATCAAAGAACAAGTTTTTAGAATATTAAATCTAAATGAGAATTTTTAGATTATTTAAAATTAAAAAAAAGCATTGAAACTCTTTAAAAATCTTCTGGATGGCACTGGAGTTGAAATCTGGCCCAGCACACCCCTGTAATCCTGTTGCTTTGAAGGTGGAAGCATTAGGGATTGCATGTTTGAGTTTGCTGGACCGTATCACAAGACCTTGTTTTCTACTTCAAAGGCCTGTGAATGAATGACATTGAAGTAATTCTAAAAATAAAGCAACTTAGTAGAGATCATGGCACATTATGTGTCTAATCAATCAGGCTCCTTAAAGTACTTTGTGCATTCAGATGCTAGTCATGTTATCTTAAGTGTTCCTCTTTTAATTGACAAGTAGAAACTAATGGTAATGTAATGTTTGGTAAAATACATGCAGTGTGGGATGTTAAACTGGTTGGTATTTGCAACTGCACGTTTATTTCATGGTGAGGACTAAAAACATTAAGTTTAAAGTGAAAATTTAAAAATTAAAGTGACAGTTCTTTATTTGGTGGAGGAGGTTAAGACAGAATTTCTTTTAGCCCAGGCTGTCCTCAATAATATGTATATAGCTGAAGATAATTTTATAACTCTTAATCATGCTCCCTCCACTCTCACAATAAAAAATGCCGTTTCTTAAAATGACACGTTTAAAGCAAAGAGGCTGGGTATTCATTTCTGATACCTCATATCACAGAGGCACATTCCAAAATACTTTCTTTTCCCTACAATTCAGCATTTTAGGATAAGGCTGCAGCTTGGTTGGTAAATGTGTCTACACCAGGCTCTAGATTGCTCCTCAGCACTGCAATCAAGTAAAAACAAAACTGTTTAGTCATAAATGTGTAACCTCGGAGGTACCAGCATGCTTTGGTGTCACATTAAGGAGTAAAATCCCAGACTTCCTGTTGAATTAATTTGACAAAGAGCAAGGGCACGGCTGCATTATCTGCTCTCTCCCTGTGTCTGTAGCTTTCTGGGCTGTGCCATCTGTGCATGTATCTGTGTCTACCTGAATTCTGCTCTATGTCTGACCGTCCCTCTTGCTATGCGGTGGTGTAAATCTGTCCTTCTGTTAGTGTCCCTCACAAAGGGCTTTGTTCTGTGTTGTTCCCAGCGTTTGTGGCAGATATTTGCCTCTATAAAGTTCCTTTTGAATTGTTTGCTGTTTTCAGCAATAGCACAGCACACATACAGGCATACTCTGGATCAGGAGCATGGAAGAATCATAATTTAAGAGGGAAGCTACGCATTAGCTTAGGGTATATAAGCTAAGGTTACAAATGGGGACTCCAAGACAAGCCAGGTTGTTTGTTACACTGTTCTCTTAAAGAGGGGTTCAACAAACAGGCGGAGTACACAACAGGAAATCAGCTTCATTACAGTCTTAAGTGACCTTAAGTGTGTTGTTAACTCAGAAGTTCAGTCTCTGAATGTGAGAGACATCTTCTTAAAAGGTATCAGCACATTTAAATGTTTGAGTAGTTCGGGTTATTTTCTTTGGTGATATATTTGTTGTTGTTTGTATATTTAACATATCACATTGTTAATATTGTAGCTACATGATTTTTTAAACTTTCACTTTTTATACTGGAGTTTAAAATATTATATACATCCCTATTACAGTACACTAAATTTGATTGGCTATTCGTGCTAACCTAATTGCATGTAAAAACTTTCACTCTTCGTACCTTTTTTCTTTGTCTTTATACTTCTCTCATACAGTACATCCCAGCCACAGTTTTCCCTTCGTCTGCTCCCCCCTCCCCCAGATCCACTGCTCCTCTCTTCCCCTTCTGAGAGCTGGCCTTGTAGGAATATCCACTAAACCCTACATAAGTCACAATAAGACTCATATCAAGGTTGGTCAAGGCAACCCAGTGGGAGGAAAGGGGTCCCAAGAGCAGGCAAAAGAGTCAGAGACACCTCCATTCTTACTCTTAGGAGTCCCACAAAAACCCCAAGCTAAACAACTGCAATATATAGGCAACAGACCTAGCACAGACACGTGCAGGCTCTGGGATCGCTTCAGTCCCTGTGATCCCCTATAAGCGAGCCTGCTTAGTTGATTCTCTGGGCAGTGTTCCGGTGTCCTAGACCCTTCTGGCTCCTACAGCCTTCCTTCACCCCTGTGGGGTTCCCTGAGTTCTGCAGTGTTTGGCTGTGGGTCTCTGCAGCTGCTCCCATCAGCTACTGGAGGAGGACTCTCTTCATACTCCTCTCTTTGATATTGTTGTCACGCTGTCCGTCATTGTTATTCTGTGCTCTAAGGGGATGTACTGTTTACATTGTACACTCAGTCGCCATGCACATGTTGTGTTCTTCTGGGCTGAAAGCAACCTCAAGAGCCGTCTATGTTGGTCACTAATGGATGTCTTTTCCATACCGGGACCATACGTTTCAGGTCGCCCATCTGCTGGCCTTTAGGACCTCTCTTAGTGTGCTGTTATTCGGTATGTTTATAGCACAGCTGAGTGCAGCTTCAGTAGTCAGAAAGACTAAGCATCACACAGCTTTCATTTAGAAGCAGTAATATTCTCTTCTGTCTCGTCAGACTGGTGTGCTTATTATTTTGGCTTAAATATTTTTTGTAGCAAAATGCATGTGCAAAATATTTTCACTGTAACTAATACTGTATTTATACACACATAGTTTTCAGTTCATATTTACTGAAAAAAACAAGCACAGAGCCGGATGACTATTTCATTTGCATATTCTGTCCATGTTATGGGTTTCTATTCTCCTGTGTGTGCTCTCTTGCACTTTCTGTCTTGCACTCTCAGAGGTGGGAGAAGAAACAGGCAGCTAGACAGAGCACATTGGAAGGGAGGAGAAATTGATAGAACTTTTATAAATAAAACAGCCTACCCGGGTGTGGTAGTGCATGCCTTTAATCACCAGGGAGGCAGAACTCTATGAGTTGGAGACTAGCTAGTGTAGTTTACAGAGCTAGTTCCAGGACCCTGTCACAGGGTGGGGAGTGGGTCAAAAGTCAGTCTTTATTCACTTGGGAGTGTAATTGTAGCCAGGAGGAGCCAGCTCATGGACAGTGGTGCAGTATAGAGCAGAAACAGCAAGGGAGACGTCTCTAATCATATGTCCACTGCAGAATAAGAAATATTCAGCATAAGCGGGCTTGATGACTGGTTCTGTAGTAAACAGCTCTTGTGATGTGTACAGGTTTTAAATAGAATTCCTTATTTCAAACATGCTTCCTTGTCTCTGCACCATTGAAGAAAATCACCCCATGATAAAATTATTGTCAGGTTCCATTTTATTCAAATAGGGAAAAGGGCTTTATCAGTTAATTCTCTTTGAAGTAGAAGATAGGAAAAAAGGAAAGGGACCAGAAGTCACAGAACTTGTGCCACATGAGCAAAGTTGCATTTAAGAAAAGAAAACCCATCAATTTAAAATGTTTGCTGTTCTTTTTCTCTTTTTCAGAAAGTGCCAGGAAGAAACAAGAAGGTATTGTTGGCAGTTCTCGGGTATGTTTTGCACAGCATACTCCATCTCTCCCAGCAGAAAGCCCTCGGCCATTAAAACTGAGAAGCATCCTTGATATGAGCCCTTTTACAGTAACAGACCACACCCCAATGGAGATTGTGGTAGACATCTTCCGAAAGCTGGGCCTGAGGCAGTGCCTTGTAACTCACAACGGGTAAGTTTAGCACAGCACAAATCAATTCACTCCCTAGAATTACTGGTCCTTATTAACGGAATTTTTTCAGGGCAGAGTGTGAGTCAGGTCCCAGGCGGGAATGTCTGACTTGGTTTGGTTATAAATTCAGGGTCTTAAGCTTCACAGCTTCCTGAGTAAGGATGTCAGCTCTGCTGTTGTCAAGGATACTGGGTTTCAGAGCTGGAGAAGAATGAAGAGCTTGTTGAGCTTAAGGTGTTTTTCCCCGGGGGATGGGTACTGGGCTCAGCCTTCAGGGAGCATGGCAGAACCAATTCCTTTGTGTGTTTTATTTGTGGATAGCTTTGTCATACATCTCCTTCTAGATATTCTGCTATGTGCTATTTGAGCCAGTATTTATCATTAATTAAATAATATGTAGAATTTGTAGTTTAGCTAAAAATCTTCAAGAATATTGTTTTTCTTCTTTTTCTTTGTTTTTTCCTACCTTCTCCATAACAAATCTGCCCATAAACTGAACTGCTAATGGCATACAAGCATTCATGTATTTAGAGCCTTTTATTTCCATTATATTATTTTTCTTAGTAGAATTATTTTTGTTGTTGCTTAGTCAGGGTCTCACTGTGGCTGGAAGAGTCTGGAGTTTGTGATTCTTGTGAACCTCATGAGCACTGAGGTCACAGGCAAGCACCTCCTTGCTGGTGACTTGGTGGAATTCTTAGAACATTGTTTCATGATAAGTCATGGACAGAAATGCTAGGAAAAGGAAACAGATGGTTTTCTGGATTCGCTATGAACTGAAGGCTCACCCTGAATAGTGTGAAGCTGAGTAAATGCTGTACCAAACAATCAGAGAGTCCAACAGATTTTAAAAATTTGTATAAAACATGTAGGTAACAGAATACATGACCCCTCTATAGAGTAAAGGGGCTTAAAAAACAAAAACAAAGGAATATAATTTACTGAACATTTTCATACTTTTTTACATAATTCTGCACTCTGCAACCTAGGTGTTTTGGCAGGTGTTTTGTTGAAGTTAGCGCTCCAGCTCATAAAAGCCCAGACTCCTGCTACTGTTCTTCAGTGTTCTCCTGTACTCTCCTACTCACTGTCACTCTGTGTCTTTCTTCATGATCTTTAATCTCTTAGAACATTTTCTGGGCCTCTGCAGTAGACCATATTGACTTAGGAATACCAGTTTTTATACTTTTATTTAAAAAAAAAGCAGAAAGTGGGAACATTAGAGCCATGTTCAGTGTTTAGCTTCTGGATTATAAATAAATCAAAGATGTGTTTCACATAATACTATGGGCTACAGTTTTATTTTGTTTACTATTGTCTAATTTTAAAACATGGTACCTAACGTCATTGTTTAAAACTTAATAAATATTGGTTAAACGGTGTATCTTTCAGTAAGGCTTGATCTTGTGCCCCTTGAATCATTATATGACTCAATTGGAAACCAAATTTTCCTAAGCTAATGTTCTCTGCCTGGTGTGTGTTCTCTTCTGTACTGACAAATACCAGTTCTGTTCTGTACGTGGTGATTAGCTGTGACCACAAGGCCCTGCTGTGGAGGGTAATTTTCATATTCCACCTTACTGCTTAATTGACAGGACTTTGGCAGTACAGATCCAGAAAGGAAAATAGTTAAGGATTACATTAATTTTTAAGGGGGATAAGAGTTAGTTATATACAATTTTATCTGCTGCTTCTGCTGGCATATATATAAAGTAAAGGAGCTTTCTTCCTCCAGGGGGTCATTGTCTCAGACTTCATCCTATTTCTTACTTCACAGAAAGTGTATTCAGAAAGAAAAAAGATGATATGGAGAAGAAAGTTTTGACTTTATTGTCTATGAACTACTTACGCAGCATGGTGTTTTATTCACAAAGTTGTGGTTAAAGCCAAGAAAAGCATGTTTGAAAGGGAAGACTGTGCAGTTCTCAGTAGCCATGTGTGTTCCAGCTTCGCATAGTACCAGCAGGGGGAAGGAAAACACAACAGAGTTGGGACCATGGTTGCAAGAGGGAAAAAGAATAGAGAAGTAGTGAGAAGAGACCTGAACTGTGCTGTCACATTTGATACTAACAGAACTTGTCAGAGTCCTGTAGTTTACAAACAAACAGGATAGTCGCAACGCTGCTAGAGATCCTTGTCCTAAGTCTGCCGCTCAGGGCTTCTTGGGAACTTCTCAGAACTCCGGAGATGTTGATGTTCCTTGATTCCCCAACTGTCAGTGATGGAATCTTGGCCATCCTAGCTTGCCTGAGAATCCAGACATTTTGGTGGGGTGAGATAGGATGCACTCTTGGGATTACTGTTTCTTGGAACACGCTTTGGGAAATGTCAGCTACTGCCATGTTAACTTCCACCCCATTACCTTCAGTTCAAAATGCAACAGCAGTTACTCTTAAACACTTGGCATTGATTTCCCTTGCCCTTCGAACTAAGTAAGAGCGGCACTGAAGCTGCTTTCCTTCTCAAGTAAGTCTGCAGCTCTATGCAAGCATCCCAAGGTGGCTGCTTGGTCCTTGCAAGTGTATCATTTTGCCATCCAGTGACCGAGCTTACCAATACAAACGATAAACTGAAATTAATCATTTTACTTAATTGGATAAACAAAGGATGCACAAGAGTCAAACTGGTGTTACTGTATTTAATTAAGTGCTACCATAAAATCTATTGAATTTATTGCTTAAAATCCTTTTTATTAGCATGTAGTAGTTGTACAAAATCATGTATTTTATATTTTCATATAAGTGTACAATGTACATTGCTTGTATTCACCACCACCCCAAAGTAAAAAAAAAAAAAAAGAAGAAGAAGAAGAAGAAAGAAAAAATTCTTAAATATTTTTCCAAAGAACATTTCTCTAGTGGGCAAATGCTCATTTTATGTGGTACAGTTTTTGAGCTTACTGGAGAGTTTGTTCCCATACTCTGAAAACTTCACTACATTGAACCTATTTTTGCCTTTAAATGTTTCTGCCCTTCCTGCTTCCAGCACCAGCCGTCACTGTTTTATGAGGGAAATATTTGTAAAGACCAGACTGCTTTGAAGTCCCATAGTGACCCTCTTTAGGAAATCAGGCTGGGCAGTGGTGGCATAAGCCTTTAATCCCAACACTCAGAAGGCAGAGACAGGCAGATTTCTGTGATTTTGAGGACAGCCTGGTCTACAAAGAGAACCCTATCTCAAAATATCAAAACAGCAACAATAGCAACAACAACAAAAGAAATCAGAATTTCCAAGACAGCTTAACAGGGAAGTTAACTTAAGCAGAGAAATCACTAAGGAAATGCCTGATTATTCTGAAGACATTTGAGATGGGCCCCTGGAATTTATATCAGGTACATATTACAGTCAAATTCAGTTATTTGTTGTAAAGTAAGCATCAAAATATTTAATATTTAAATAGTCTAGTTAGGTAGCCTAATCATTTTGTAAATGTAATATAACTGTAAACTGAGAAATAATTACTTAGAAAAATATGCATTAAAAGTCATTTTGACCTCTACTCATAAATGTTTTATTACCATATTATAAGAAATGGGATTTAGGGCCGGGCGGTGGTGGCGCACGCTGTTAATCCCAGCACTCGGGAGGCAGAGGCAGGCGGATCTATGTGAGTTCGAGACCAGCCTGGACTACAAGAGCTAGTTCCAGGACAGGAACCAAAAGCTGCGGAGAAACCCTGTCTCGAAAAATCAAAAAAAAAAAAAAAAAAAAAAAAGAAATGGGATTTAGTTCCTGAAAATGAGGTCAGTAGTATTTAAGTGCTCTTCCTTAATTGGAATTCCAAATAAATAGTAAGCCGGGTGGTGGTGGCGCACGCCGTTAATCCCAGCACTCGGGAGGCAGAGGCAGGTGGATTTCTATGCGTTCGAGACAAGCCTGGTCTACAGAGCTAGTTCCAGGACAAGCTCCAAAGCCACAGAGAAACGCTGTCTCAAAAAAACAAACAAACAAACAAACAAAAACAGAAATCAATAGTAAAATCTAGGAGATTTAACCTTTCTTAGGCATTCAAACTCGCCTCCCCCAAACACACCACGCTGAGGTAGATCAAATAACTTTTAGCTAAATTGTTATCTTAGAAACTGAAAAACGTGTTCATCCAAGGAGAGGACACTGAAACCCATCTCCCAGTTTTAGAGGTCTTTAGCTGTGTATCATTGTTTCCTCTGTATTTTTAGTTTTTGTCATCTTCATAGTTACTATTTTAGTCATACTTTCATTATTTTGATTTTTAAAAAGTAAAACCCACCCTTAGAAACAGTATTGTGTCACTTTTGAAGTTAGTAGGGTGTCTGAAAATGGAACCTAGATTTTTAGGTCTTATTTTTATCTCAAGTTCATGAGAAACATTCTTATGGTTTATGTTTATTTCCTTCTCTCATTCTTGGTCATTATGATTGGAAGCTCTTTCAGTTTGACTTCTCACAGTTATTAGCATAATAATCTGTTTCAGGATTGTCTTGGGGATCATCACAAAGAAGAACATTTTAGAGCATCTCGAGCAACTAAAGCAGCACGTGGAGCCCTTGGTGATTAGCTGTCAGCTCTCCTCACTAGACCCTTAAGTCAGGAGGCATGAAACTTGTGAACTGGCAGTCCTCCCACCCACCATGCACCAGTCCCGGGCTCTCGCAGATGTCTGCGAGCTCCCTTAGATAGACTGGCTAAAGTCCCTTCTTAGAAAGTAAGCAGCAGCTCACGGTCTCAAAATTAGGTAAACTTTAAGAACTTCAGAAAGTCTGGTGGTTGAATGAGGAGACATTATTGGACATGCTTAAATGTGAAAAGTCTCTCTACCTTAGTGGATTCACCGGTCTCTGAAGACTCCTGACTGGTTAAAATAATGCCTGTCCTGTCACGCCCCAACCTCTTTTATGCTTCCTAATCTGGTAGTTATGTGGTAAATCTAAGCTCTTTTGTGACTTTAACTGAGCTTAACAAGTAGAAATGCTGACCATTTAATTTTTAGTGGGCACACTAACCGAGCACATTGTGAATGTATCTGCGATCATAGCATTAGTTCCCTTTCTGCCACCCCTTGCATATGTTCAGTTAGAATGTGTGTCCTGCCATTTCGTTAGTGGATTGTTCATAGGTCATGTATGTGCCCCTTTTGTATGTTTCTAGACTCTCATAAGTAGCTTTTGTGTTAGTGGGCTTTAGATCTTAGTGGTGTCATTGATTACAGATAAATTTTGATTGATGCATAACCAGTTGTCTGGCTTTAACAATTAATGCCTCAAATTATTTTGGCCTGCAATTTTCATACCTACATGAACCTGTCCCCATTTGTTTAAGTACACAACTGAGTATGTGTTCCTGTTGTATGCTAATATTTCACAAGTGTTTCATGCATCCTTTTTTAAAACTACTAACCTCAGTACAGTAGCTACTCATTCATTCTGCTTTCTGCTTTCCCTGTAATCATCGTTTAGGATTGCCTCTTGATTTTCACCTAATTTTTAATGTAAGCATTAACACCCAAGACTTTCATAAAAGCACTGTATTTTCTTTGGGGGGAGCACAAAATTGTAAAACAGAACATAAGTATGCTTTCAGAAACCCGGGTTGTGCTGTAGGTTTATTGTTGCCTTCTGAAGTTTGGGAGGTGAAGCTTTGTGCTGACTGTTGCTTTTATATTTCATCTCAATTGTATGTGCTTTCATGAATATTCTGCATACAACTGGGTAATCTGAAAATTATTTCTAAAGATTTTTGGTTCTACAAAATGTTTAGGTTTTAAGTTGTTTTCTAATGGGAATGTGTTCCTTTTTCAAACTGGATCAGTATTATTTCCTGTTCATATTTCTTCCCAGTTTTTGTTCCATTTTTGTCGGCATACTTCAATCAAAATAGCTCTATTGCAGTGAGTCTTGCAGTCCTCAGCCCTAGTGGGAAGGACTGTACACTTGAGTGAGCACAGTACTTTTTATGTCAGAGGACGGTTGCTGGGTAATTTCATGTCTTTACCAGTAGAACACTCTTTAAAATGCATAATCAGGCTGCTTGCTTGGCTTTCTGTTCCTGTCAACAAAAAGAATTGATCTATAGATTTAGCTCCTGTTTCCTTTTCCATTTTAGTTTAATAGATCTTTTCTGTTTATCCTTTTCAGGCGCCTCCTTGGCATTATAACAAAAAAAGATATCCTCCGTCATATGGCCCAGACGGCAAACCAAGACCCCGCTTCAATAATGTTCAACTGAGTTCTGTAGATGAGGAGAGAGAGGAGACAGAAGAGGAAGTTCGTTTGTTGAATAGCACAATTCTTTAATATGAGGGACTCGTCCACTTTTTTCTTCTTAAAAAAGAAAAAGAAAGAAAGGAAATACAAGCCGAGCTTTTGCAACCTGGTTTGCAAATGATGCTGGGAGACTGGAGGGATTGCTCGGGGAGGGAGAAGGAGCAGGAGTGAGGTACTTCCCTAACTGACTGGAGCAGTAGTTCATCTCGCGCTGTTCTGCACTGGCTGCATTCACTGAGGCTATGCAGTGCGAGTGCAGGCCTGAGCCTTCATGGAGCCTTCACTGGAGTCCTCAAGCCTCTGGCTGTCCTTCAGCACCACAGAGACTCTCAGTCCCTGTTTCTGGAGGGATCACTTTGAATTGAGCCATCTATTAAGACTGCAAGGTCTTGCCCTTTTATATCAGAACTGTTGTGTTTAACTCATGAAATGTATAGTTAAGCATTACCTTTCTACATTCCAAAAGAGCTTCTCTCTCCTCCCATCCCCTCTCTCCCCTTTTCTGATCTGTAACAAAACCTCTTTAAATTGGTGTGTCCTTTTGAAGCAGTCCTTTCTCATATTGAGATGTACTGTGATTTGACTGAGGTTTCATCACAAGAAGGGAATGTTTCTTGTGCCATTAACCATGTAGTTTGTACCATCACTAAAGGCTTGGAAACGTGCACACACCACTGCTGGCCAGCAGGTAAAATCTTGAGATGTGAATGGAATCCCCCAGCTTGTGTGATGTGTGGTTCAGAATCAGAAACAAAGAAACTTGACTCTAATCAGTTTTATTTTTTCCTCTCAGACTTTATGGATAATGTGAACTAGTTGTCTGCAGATTTTCTATTTCTGAAAGGACTACTATGACATAAAAGTGCTGTTCAGCATCACTGAACACAGGCTGTTGCTGTGACAGCAAAGAGAAGGAAGGAGTCTGTTCAGCTGTACCTGGAATTAATTGCATGTTAAACACTGGAACTTTTTTCTTCAAATTAGATTATTGTTTTATTTCAGGATGTTTCACTGCTGACACTGGAGATGAAATGTAACTCATAACTTGCACTAAATGTATATTTCTTTTCTTAAAAATTTACCATTCTTATTTATATTTTTATGGATTAAAATTTATAAAATACAGATCAGTTAATATTGCACTTAAATAATTTTACCTTTTTAATGTGATTTTTTTTAATAGACTAATTCTGACTTACAAATATGGAGGTATGAACAAAGATTACAATGGGCGCAAGAGTTTAAGAAGATGAGGTCACTTCTGTGACCCAGAGTGCACACGATACCTTCTGAGTTCTCACTGCCATCTTCTGGTTATGCCCTCTGACCTGTCCATCCTGACTCACAAACTAGAAAGTTGAAAATGCCATTAATTACTATCTGGAGATTAAAACCAAATCCTTGAAAAAGAAAAAAAGCAAACAAAAATGAGAACAATAAAATCATAATCTGAGTATACCCTTTGAATCATTGAGTAGGTCACGACCTTCCATGAAGTGTTCAGTGATGATTTGTTTGGATAACCGCGGTGCACGCTTTTGCAGGATTAGTTATAAGGTACTTCAGAGTATTTGAAATTGTCATTGGAAATGCCTGTTTTAATCATGGTCTTAACTCGCTGCTGGCAAAGACAGTTCACTCACTAGACTGGCCCAGATATCTGAGTTTGCATTTTTGGAAGGCAAATGCATTTGTGCAGACAGACATTTTCTGAAACAACTGGCAATGAGCCATTTTTACTATCTGTGAAATCACATTAGCTCTGTATGATCTTGATGACTTAAAAGATCAGGAAGCCATATTAGGATGACCCCAGGTTTAACAAACTTTTAGGGCTTTTCAGCTGTGCTCTCTGCCAATATTTTTGTCTTCTGTTGGCAGATTTCAAGATTTTTCGTAGCTCCTTCATTGTTCTTTGGCTAAACAGAGTAAGCTCATTAATAGTAATAGTCTATTTGTGGTGTGCAAGGCCCTGCAGGGGTACAGACTCCTTAGCATCCCTTTCTGGGTTCCAAGTCTTCAAAGGAGAAGCCAGTTTTTTGGAGCATCACATAGTGAAACTGAACATTATTTTATTTTCCCATTTCCTTTTCAGATTCTGCTCCCATGACCCATCTTGTTTCAGAGAGTAACTTTTCACGGTACATATTAAAGCATTCATTTTCTTCATTACATTTCTCTATTTCTGATGTGTCTTACTGCTGAAAACATGAAAAGTACTGTGTTTTTAATGCATTCAGAGGTTTGGGTTTTTGCTTTTTTCTTTACAGTATTACCATCTGTTCTATTTTTCTTTTTCATACATTGTTTGGTTGATTTTTCAACCAAATAAGATAGTGGAGACCGTGAACTACATGTGCCTAGCTAATTGGCAAACTGATTGACCAATATTGAGTACAGCGCCTTATTTGAGTACCCTTTTAAAGAAGGTATGATGAAAATGGGCAAGGGTGTCAGCATCTCTTATTAATAATTGCTTTTGGTTTTGGTTCCTGAAGAATGCTTAGTTGTTAATCTGTGATGTTGCCTAGAGCTGTATTTATCTGTTTTTATTTATACTAGTGTAGTAAAGCTGCATATCATTACAGTAAAAATGATTACTGTGATGAGTTAATAAGAAAATCTATTAAAATCTCTACTTCAATGTGTGGTTTGGCCTTTAATTGCATCTGTACCAGCAGCCCTCCCCTGCACAGCACACTATGCAGTCAGTCAGTGTAAGCCAGTGTGGCTGGCACATGCAGCTTCAAAAGAATGGTGTTTGCAATGTTTCTGTCAGGTTACAACTGTTTCCTCTCTTGCATTTTGAGCAAGGAGCCAGAAGAGGAGGAGAATGCTGGATTGAGAATGTATATCCACTTTTCTAAAAACAGGCTAGGGCCCCCAAGTGTCAGCACAGAAGATTCTAGTTCAGTTCAATTTCAAAATGTTTGATTTTTAGAAGAAAAATTATACTGTCTGAACAGAGAGAACAAATGACTTTTATGCGTAAAAACAATCACCTTAGAAGAACTCTAGCAGGACGCACCTTCCAACAGCAGTAAGAGACACAGGAGTGAGATTCCAGCCTTCTAATACCGAGCAGTTAATGACGAGGAGAGCGCCAAAGGGCCAGGATAGATCTTGGTATTTCTCCACTTAGTAGTACACGGAACTTAACTGGTGCTCTGAAAATGGTAGGATTCTAGAGATGGTGGAGGTGAACAGGACTTACTAATGGATTGCTGAAAATGGTAAGAGTCAGAGCTCAAGGATGAGCATCTCTTAGGTCTGATGACAATGGCATAGACTGGGAATGGCCTCCTACTGGGGCTCAGAGGTGAAGTTGTATTTATTTTGTGAATATGTAAATGAGGGCACGAGAATACCACAGCATGCATTTATAGGTCAGAGGACAACCTTCAGGTCTCTCCTGCCATCATGTGGGATCCAGAGATCTAACTCAAGCCATAAGGCCCACTGGAACAGCCTAATACTAAGGTTTTTGTTTTGTTTTCCTTAAAGATTTATTTCAAACCTTTACTTATGCTTTGGGTATGTGCAGGTACCCAAGGGGCCAGGGGTTAGATCATGTGGAGCTGGAGTTACAGGTAGTTGTGGTGCACCTAATGTGGGTGCTGAGAACTGAACTTTGCTCCTCTCTCCAGAGCAGTACATGGCTTGCTCTCCCACTGAGCCATCTCTCCAGCCCCTTATTTCATGTGTGTACATGGCACATGAGTGCAGATGCTTTGGGAACTCGTGAGCCACCAGATGTGAGTAGTGGGAACTGAGCTCGTCTTTCAGAATAGATGCAAGTGCTCTTAGCTGCTGAGCGCTCTCTAGCCAAGACATTTAATACCTTTTAGGATTACGAGTGAGGATTTCAGCTAGGAACTAATATATTCTTGAGATTCAAGTTAAAGAGAAAGGTTCACCTTGAGCTAAACGGGGGTTATATTTCAGAAACAGGATGAAATCACATGGATTTAAGTTTGGACAGAGAACAGGCAGCAGAATCAGTGATGAAAGGAGAGCAAAAGAAAACTGCCAAAGAGGTGGGAGGGGGTGCCATTAAAACAGGTGAGCTATGCTGGGGGACAATGCTCTTGTACACTGTAAAGATCTGTCACTCGTATTGGTTTAATAAAACACTGATTGGCCAATAGCCAGGCAGTATATATAGTATAGGCAGGACGACTAGACTAGGAGAATTCTAGGAAGAGGAAAGGCGGAGTCGCAGTCATCAGCCAGAGGCAGAGGAAACAAGATGAGAACGCCTGAGAAAAAGTACTAAGCCATGTAGCTAAACATAGGTAAGGATTATGAGTTAAGTTGTATGAGCTAGTTCGTAATAAGCCTGGGCAGTAGGCCAAACAGTTTATAATTAATATAAGCATCTGTGTTTTTATTTGGAACTGAATAGCTGTGGAACCGGAAATGACAGAAACTTCTGTCTGCAAACAAAACAAATGAAGGGGTTTCAAGGTGCCCTCAGTAGCCAGCTATTTACTGATAGGTCAAGCGAGGGCTGAAAGTTGGCCCGTGTGAGCACACTGGTGACCTGCCTGTTTTATGGAATGGTGGCATGTAATAGTAGAATGGGTCTGTTAGGAGAGGGTTGTGATTCTTCTGTAATGGTTCCAGAAAAGGAGTCTGTTACAAATGACTTTAAGATGCAGGACATAGCTTTTCCCATTGGCAACAGCAATGTTTGAAGACAGTAGTTTGAGATCAGATCTTAACGTGTAGGGTATTAGAGCTTATGCTAATTATGAGAATTAGAGGAAATGACCTGAATTGGGGGGTGTAGGCTAACGAGGATGGGATCTTGGACACAAAAGTCAGACATAAATGTAAAAGGCAAAATATACTGTGCATTTGAGTTAAGTTCTAAGTGTTGTGACTATAATGTCACACTTTTTCTGTGACATTGAAACTGAAGGAGGTATTGAAGCATGAGCACAGATGAAAAAGGACCCATGGGCATCCAAAATAGCCATTGGAGGTTAAAATAACCTCAAGAAGGCATGGTAGCATTTTTTCCCTCTAGCGTCTTGGTAGAACTCAGGTGAAATGTAGACTGGTCTAGGGTACTAGCACAAATACAACATAGTTGAGGCATGGTGATGCCAACTGAACCTAGACTGAGTGGAGATTATACTCAGGTTGAAAAAAAAAGGGTGCTCGAGGAAGATGACTGGAAGTTGGGGGTAGTATTTAGGTAGTACAGATGCTGGAAACTGAGGTTTCATTGTTGGTACTGACCAGTTCCAAGTTTGTCAAACCCTAGTTTAGGAAACGGAACAAAGGTCTGTACATTGGATCAATAAAAGAATTATGGTGTAGACTAGAGACAATGCTGTTAAGACAGTAAGGTCAATTTGAGCTGAGATGATTATAAAGGTAAAGTATTTCCCACTTAGCATTCCATTTCCTTGAACATACTCAAATACTTGAAAAGTCAACCTAGAATTCCATTATTGGTCCCCAAGAAGAAAATGGATTTAAGTTGGCTCACAATCCTGATTGAGTTGCAGTGATTCATAAATATGCTCAGGCACTTCAAATGTGTTTCATTCAGATTCTAGGTAAGTTTATTTAGCATTGAATTCAAATGGATTATACCTTTAGTGAAGGAAGAAGTCAGGGAAGGTTTGTTATTCTGTAATGGAATGAAGTATTTACCAGGTGAAAGAAAGATTAGTTATCTTGTTGCCTTCATTACTGTATCCACAAACATCCAAATTATAATTGCCATCAACATAATTCTGTTCAGTAGGGTTAAGAGCTCAAACCTAGGACCTCACACATTTTAGACAGAGTGCTCCATGGCTGAGTTCATCTTCAGTTCCACATGGCCATGTCTTTTATTTAGTCCCTATCTTGGCTCATAGACTGGCGTGGCTTCTCGAAAATCAGTTCCATGTTGGTTTGTGTGTGACATCAATGAAAAGTTGGCTCTCCCATTCCATCTGTTCTCGATAAATCTTGTTGGGATTCATATTGGGCCGAGAGCATACAACAAGTCTTACAAACTATATTTTTAAGACTTGCATCACTAAAAGCAATATTTTTAGTTTTAATTAGTCTGATATTTCTAGTTAACAGAAGGTTATTTGAATTTGGATAAGCACTAGTTCACAAACATTGATACTGGGGACAGCACTGAAAAAATGTACCTTAGAAACTAAAGAATTTCAGAAAGTTAAGGAGTGCCATTTATTAGCATGCGAAAGAAAAACATCAGAAGAACTGTATTATGAAAGTTTTTAATAAATGTTTCCATTATTTATTTCTGTATTCCTTAAAAACAAAGTCCCATCTGACAGTCCCACTCTAAAACTCTGCGTGGATAGCGACTCTCATCCTGCAAGCTGATCTATGTTCTCTGTACTTCTGCTTGCCAGATGATCTTCAATAACTTTCGCAAACAGGTCCCTCTTCAACAGATTATACGCAAGAGGTAAAAGCTGGCCGGCAACTTTGTGAAAATACTGAAAAGCAAACAAGCACACAAAAAACATAGTATCAAGCAGAGAAAACTGACAAGTATAGCTGACAACATATTGAAAAGCCCTTGTACAATAAAGCCCACTTCCAAAATCAGTCAACTGGGGGCATGGGACAGGCACCCAATAGTCTGTCCAAAGGCAACTGGCTCACCCCCATCCCCCCTGAAAAAAAAAAGGCAATCTTGAAGGGAATTCAGACCCATTATAAGTTTCCCATGGTCCTTTCAGTTTTACTAACCTTTTTGTCCCAAACTGCCATCAAATGCTTTCTTAATGCTTTTTCTTAAGATACAAAGCTCTGCTTTTTTCTTTTATAGACCCTATGCAAAATTTTATTTTTAAAAATAAGTATGCGCATGTGTTTTGCCTATGTGTATACTACATATCTGACAGGTGTCCAAGGAAGGCACAAGGGGGAGTCAAATCCTCTGGAACTGGAACTGCAGACAGTTGTGAACTGCCATGCAGATGCTGGTAATCGAACCCAGGTCTTCCGGAAGAACAGTGGGTGCTCTTCCACTGACTCATCTCTCTAGCCCCTTACCTTTATTCTCAGACTCATTCTCTACCATTCTCTTCCCTGCTAAGAGTCCAGTCTCAGGAACCCAACATTATATTCTTTTGCTGATAAACAGTAAGCATTTATTTAAGCACTTACGCTATACCTCGTGTGATTCTCACAAGCATCAAGTTTGCTTTTCCTTACATCACATCTTAATGGTATTTATGGTTTGGTCCTTTGTGGCAATTGCAACTGTATCATTCTGCCTGCTTAACACTTTGTTAACAGTAGAAAATATCCAACCAACCACAGACAGAAAAAAACCTAAGCTTTTACAAGTAAAAGTAGATCAGTTTTTCACAATCTACCCCATAACTCAATCAAAGTGGAGAAGAGGGAAGCACTAGTCTGTGAACAAGCCCTCCAGATGCCTGGTACACGTTGAAGTAAGAGCTGCTGGCTTAGTCTTGCTCTTCAGCATGGTCTGTAAGTAGTGGCATTCCTGTCTCACAGGAATGTCAGTGCCATAAGGGTCTCATCTCTGACCTACTGAAACAATCTGCATTCTGAACAGCAGCTATAAGTGGCTAGAAGCATTCAGTTTGTGAATGGATTGAAGACACTGGAATGGGACTGCCTTTGTGAGCCTGAAGATGCTCTACCAAAGAACAATGAAAAATGTGCATGGCACATGAGAAGACAATTTTACAGGTAGGAAAAGAGATAAAAAGGTACTAAGAAAACTGCCCATCTGTACACAGCTGGAGATGATTATTTAAAACAGTAACTAAGGTCTTATGGGCCTTTTGACTCTGAGGCACCTACATTTAAAGTAGCTGATATGTTAATTTTCTTAAGGATCAAATAATGATAGACTACTAGTTCTAATATTTTAATAAAAATATATGAAAATAGTATTGCAAGACACAGTAGTAGATAACCACCCCCAGACAGAAGCAGAACCAAAGGAACGGTGTGTCTACCTCCCCACAAGCCTATACACTCACAAAAAGATGGCACACCCCTGGAATATTGATATGTAAGCTGAGTTTAATGCGAACTTAAAGAAACAATTATGCTTATTCATTTACCAGAATACAAGATTTCAAACAGTTTAAGAACTTTTCCTTTAAAATTACTTCAAAAGTTCACTTTGAAATACAAGCTGGATCCATATCTTGTCAGCACTGGAACTTGAGAATGTTAAGTGCAAACCTGAATGGGTGTACACGGAGTAATGGGGAACATGGAGTAACGGGGAAAGGCAGAATTTCTACTCACATGAGAGCCATAGCAGAAGAGGTCCATTCCTAATTCAAGCCCCATGCCATAATCACATTCATCATTAGCAAACTGCACAAAAGTCATCATTTCCTGAATGGGAGCAAACGCTTTCAGTCTCTCCTCATCACTTGCAGCCTCAACAATTGCCTTGCAAATTCTTTTAAGGTCAGCTGAAAGAAATCAATGATGTAAAGATACCACATACAAAATCACAGCCATCTTTAATGGTATTTTCCTTATGTCTTCTACTGATGTCTACTATTACTCAACTGATAACATCTTAGGAATCTGACAAGCTGCAATTCAGAATGTCAGTCATAACATTTCTGATTCAAACAGAAGACTGGACACGGGGACTCAGAACTTCCCACAGGGATTGATTAATCCTGGCTTCAGGGGCTAGGGACCAGTGTGAGAGAAATAGAGGATGGCTGCATATATAATCCACATTTTTATAATAAGCACATTTAAAAAGAGAGGGCTGGTGATAGGGCTCAGTGGGTTAGAGGTGCTTGTACACAGGCCTGGCCACTTGAGTTAATTACCAGATCCCATGAGGAGGCATGAGAACCAACTCCTGGGAGTTAGTTGTCCTATGACTCCATTTCACCCCAGGGTATGTGTTGAGACCCTGCTTCTCTCTCCCCCTCTTTCCCCCTCACATTTATGCAGACTTACACTCAAACTAAAAACAGATGAAACTAAAGATATCTAACCCTAATATAGCACTAATATAACCCTAATACAGCACTACTTCAACATAAAAATCAATCTAAAAATGTTTAATACTGATTCAACTTATAAATTTGAACAAAATCTTTATGAAATTTGAAATTTAAAGTATGCCATTTGTCAGTGGCACTACCACATGTGAAGTGTTCAGGAGCCACTGACTGGACACCTCAGACAGTCACCCCACCACCCCATGAATTCCTAGAGGGAGAGGAAATAGAATTAAACATAAAACAGCAAATAGGATTAAATATAAATTGTCACCCAACACATCCCAACTCACTGGCTGAATATAGCACATAAAAACTCAGAACTGTCATTCAAAGTCTGGTAATTACTAAGACGCATTTATAGTTCTGAGGAACAAGTGGCTATGTGAATAAGGCAGGAATATTTGCTTCTTCCTTGAGAGGTACTAACTTGGATTCTCTTTACATTTTATGCCACAGAAACAGGAAGAAAATGCTAATGGGGCACTCACAGTAGAGACAGAACAATAGCTAACTGGTTCAACAGACTAATAGGTTTTGTGTGATCACCTAAGTACTTCTGCACGACTATATGAAGTAGTATCAGCTATAGGAAAGCTGAATGTCTAGGCTCCCCCAAAGCCAGTGCGTGCAGTAGGATCAAAAACCCATTGCCATTGTTCTTGAGTTCTCAGTAGTCCTCATTGTCCGCTATGTTCAGAGAGTCCGGTTTTATCCCATGCTTTTTCGGGGACTTGATCGGGGGAGGGGGAGGGAAATGGGAGGCGGTGGCGGGGAGGAGGCAGAAATCTTTAATAAATAAATAAATTAAAAAAAAAACAAAGAAGGAAAGCTGAATGTCCACAAAAAACCAGTGCTTTATGATTCAACTTACTCTTCAATCGTCACTATGTCTAAAACAAGTTAGAAAAAATAACCTAAGCAATGGGTTTAAAGTCCCTTGAATGTTAAAAGTAATTACCTTGCATGGGGCGTATGTGGCATCATACTAAGTACTTTATATCCTTTCACATCCACTGCCTAATTTGCAGATGAAAAAGACAAGGCTTAGTAACACCAAATAGCTTGTTCAAGGTCAAGCTATGAATGCAGTTTTAATTCATCTACCTGAAACCTGAGTTTGCTCTTAACAACTATCTATTTCCCAACACAAGCGAAAGCTTTCTCCATGTGTACAAACATACATACACATTTACACATCAAACACATTACCGTCTGTTTCAGGGAGCTCTCTATAGCCAACGCCATTTTTATCTACAGGAACAACCAAGCCTGCACCATGAAAGGTCTTTGTCACAACCTAAATCCAAGGGGGAACAAAATAAGACCAAGAAAACAGACAGAAAAGAACAGAAGACTCTCCACCCCGCCCCCATGTCAACAGACACATAAACCCTGGGCATTCTCACAGCATTCAGTGACATCATCTCGGTAAATCTGGTTCCTGGGGAGAATACATTCTTAAAGACCACAAGTCAAGCATTTGAAGTAATTAAAAAAATAAAATTTACAAGTTTGTCTTTGTATGTCAGAAGTTACAGCAGGCCAGTCAGAAGCTAGAGATGGCAGTGAAAGTCCATGTGGGTCCTAGGACTCAAACCCTCATCCTGTGGAGAGCAGCCACTGTTCTTAACTGCTGAGCCATCCCACCAGCCTCCTGGCTGGAATTCTTGATCGCCCTGCCTCAGCCTCTTGAGTGCAGAGGTTACAAATGTGCACAACATACTCGGCCTTGGTCTTTTCTAGTAAAGTAGCTTCTATATTTCACTTGTTTATGTAGTCTACAGTGAAAACTTCTATGACAGAAGAAAAATAAAGTCCAAAAATACCCTCTACTTTTAAAGTTTATCCTAAGCCCCGGGCATGTTGAAAGTCCACGTTCCCACCTCACCTCCCTCCAATTCTTTCTTCATCTTTTGCTAAGCTACATTGAAGGGCAGAATATTCAAAAGAAATTTTCAGACACTGATCATGATTTAGGAAAAAATAAACTATAACATTAAATCAATTTTACACTGGATTAACTTGTGGTTGTATTTCATTCTTAAACGTGAAAACAAAGACTAAAATACTTTAAGGAAAGTAGACTTTCTTCCAACTCTACGCAGACTACCTATAGACCAAATACAGTGACTCACATAGACTCTACCTTCCAAGTACTACAAGGTGATACCTATGTGCCAGCACCGCAACACTGTATAATGCTCTGTGAACTAAAGTACAGTCTACGCTAACCGGTAAGGACAAAGTCACTAACATACTATTGGAGCTAAATTTTTTTAAAATAGGAAATTATGAATCAAATGAAGATCTTACAGTAATATTAAAATTTATACATACATTAAAAGGGATCTGAAAGCAACTATCAACATAGAAGAAAATAATAATTTTCTTATAAATTATTTTCCTTGTATTTATGTTATTATCTATTTTTTAATTAAAAACAAATACTGAGGGGCTGAGGAGATGGCTCAGCGGTTAAGAGCATTGCCTACTCTTCCAAAGGTCTTGAGTTCAATTCCCAGCAACCACATGGTGGCTCATAACCATCTGTAATGGGGTCTGGTGCCCTCTTCTGGACTGTAGGCATACACACAGACAGAATATTATATACATAATAAATTTAAAAAATTAAAAAAAACAAATACTGAATATAAATTTGGGAGGAGTCAAAATAAGCACAACATGAAATTTAAGTTTCATCCTATTTATAGATGTAGGAAAGCGTTAATCTCTGAATTAAATTCTAGCCATTAACGGAAAAAAGCTAGGGTCTTCTTGATGGAGGAAGGTCATTGGTTAAATTAAAAGGAACTGCTTTGGCCCATTTCATTGGTTAGGACATAGGTAGGTGGAGTAAACAGAACAGAATGCCGGGAGGAAGAGGAAGTGAGGTCAGACTTGACAGCTCTCCTCTCCGGAGCAGACGCCAGGGAAGATGCACGCGATGAAGCTCCGACCCAGGATGGACTTAGGCTAGAATCTTCCCGGTAAGACCGGTACTATACAGATGATAAGAAATGGGCTAGTCCAGGTGCGAGAGTTAGCCTAGAAGAGGCTAGATAGAAATGGGCCAAAGCAGTGTTTAAAAGAATACAGTTTCCGTGTAATTATTTCGGGTAAAGCTAGCCGGGCAGGGCAGGCGGCTGGGGTGTTTGGGGACGCAACCCCACTGCCCCATATTACTACAAATGGAACTGCTTTGGCCCATTTCATTGGTTAGGACATAGGTAGGTGGAGTAAACAGAACAGAATGCCGGGAGGAAGAGGAAGTGAGGTCAAACTCGACAGCTCTCCTCTCCAGAGCAGACGCCTTCAGAGAGACACCATGCTGCCTGCTCCAGGGAAGATGCACGCTATGAAGCTCCGACCCAGGATGGACATAGGCTAGAATCTTCCCGGTAAGCGCACCTAGGGGCGCTACACAGATGATTAGAAATGGGCTAAATTAATATGTGAGAATTAGCCTAGAAGAGGCTAGATAGAAATGGGCCAAAGCAGTGTTTAAATGAATACAGTTTGTGTGTAATTATTTCGGGTAAAGCTAGCCGGGCAGGCGGCTTGGGGTGTTGGGGACGCAGCCCCGCCGCCCCTATTACTACAAATGGCGCCCACGTGATGGACTAAACCCACTTACAAAAACCTGAGAAGGCTTAAAAATAAGGGAGAGAGAGTTTAACACAGATTTTTGCTGTTTGTTCGTGGCGTGCCGTAGAGAGATTTCCTGATTCAGCAACAGCAGCAGAAAAAAAGCTGCGTTATCTTAAAGCGCTGCTTCCTGGGGCTGTGCCCCCAGTGCAAACTCTGGCTTTATGTTTGTGTTCCCGCTTGGGATCGGAAGGAGAGTGCTCTGAGACCATGACGATGACTCAGAGCTCCCGGCCTGCTCCTGGGCAGAAGGCAGAATCAGGCTTAGGTAGGCGGAAGAGCATGGCGGATTCCTGCCGCCATACAGAGACGTGTTTTCAGACTGCACAGTGCTCTGCCTGTCAGATTTGGATGTAACTTGGATGAAAAGAATTTCTGTGCTGCACGCTCAGTCTCAGAATTAAAGTGCTGAGTGCCGCTCCTACCTGGTGGCCCCAGAGCTAGCACAAAATGGTACGTCCTCCATTTTGAAATTTTCCTGACTCAGCTTTAGCTGCAAAGCCTGCAGCTCATTAAGAGGTCCTGCCACGAAACACTTAAACGGTGTTGACGAAAAGCTGAACACATGCTATTCGGTTTTCAGCCGTAGCAGAAAAAAAAAGCTGCGCGTTTAAAAATGCCGGCTTTCTGGGCCATCCTGCCAGGGCAAACTCTGACTGTCTGAGGCAGGAGGGCCGGCTACCGAGAGAGGACTTGAGTGTTGTCTGTTGTAGCTTGCTGGCTGGCAGGGACCTTGAAACGCCATAGAGGTGTGGCTATAACCATGGCTACAGCCAGTACCTCAGCCATGAGGCTGGAAAGCTAAGGAATGGGCTGGATCCAGCCGTCAAAGCCACGGCTTTAGTCCTACTGATATTGCTTGGTAAATTAAAGACTCATGTGGTCAGAAAAACAGAGATACAGTAAAGAGGGCGTCAAAGACAAAGAAAAATTTTAAATGATTTACAGTGTTAAAATATATGCAGACTAAAAGTTAAAATTCTTAAAGTAAACCTCTGTGACTTCAAGGTGTGGTAGCACACGCCTTTAATCCCAGTGCCTAGAAGGCAGAGACAAACAAATCTCTGTGAGTTCAAGGTGTAGTAGCAAACACCTTTAATCCCAATGCCTGGGAGGCAGAGACAGGCGGATCTCTGAGAGTTCAAAGACAGCCTGGTCTACAGGGTTATTCCAGGTCAAAGATATGCGCTCAAAAAGCAAAAAGTTAACCTAGAAATGTCACAGCTGAGATTCTTAAGCCTAGTGATTTAAAGGCGCAAATCAAAAGTGCTCCTGGATAGTAAAAAATTGCAGATTCACAATAGGACAGATTCAGACCACTAAATGAGTCACACTGTTGGATGAATGTACGTTGGCTTGGGAGAGAGAAGAAAAAGAATATAGAGAATAAAGTTAATGGTTTAAAAAGAAAAAAGTAAGAGTAAAGTCTTTAAAGAGACAGAGTACAGATAGTTATAGATATAAATAAAAATAAGCCGCATAAAAATGAAAAATTCACAAAGAGTCTGGATTATGTACATTGTGTTTTCTTTAAAATTTTTGACTGTGAAGGAGCTAAGTACAGAGAGACATTTCATTACATGGGCTGCCAAGCTAAACCAGAATGGATATAAGGGTATTATGATTTCAAAATTTGGGTCTAAGGATATGATGCTTTGGAAAGGAGTTTCTTATTTTGTTTTCACAGAGGATGAGACCCTGTTCATTTCTTCTATTCCGATTTGGTATGATGGACCACGTCCTCCTGAAGGGTTGCTGTGAACATCTTCAGAAAATTGCTTTGCTCAACTGCCAACTGAGATGAAACTAGCACACAGGTTATACCATGAAAGACCTAATTAACGACGCCCCCATTCAGCAGGAAGCAGTTTGGAGAGAAAAAACTGCGCCCATGTTCCCAAATATGGTTTATAAAACGTTCTTTTACATTTAAAGGGGGATATGATATAGACATGAATAATTTGCATTAGTATAGATTTTGCTTTATTGATAGAGATTTATGGTCAATTTTGTTATATGTATAAATGTTTCTGATGTAACTTTTACTTGATAACTGTTTTGTTTTATGTAATTTTGCTATGTTAAAGTTAAAGCCCTTTTTGTTTAAACCGAAAAAGGGGAAATGATGGAGGAAGGTCATTGGTTAAATTAAAAGGAACTGCTTTGGCCCATTTCATTGGTTAGGACATAGGTAGGTGGAGTAAACAGAACAGAATGCCGGGAGGAAGAGGAAGTGAGGTCAGACTCGACAGCTCTCCTCTCCAGAGCAGACGCCTTCAGAGAGACACCATGCTGCCTGCTCCAGGGAAGATGCACGCTATGAAGCTCCGACCCAGGATGGACATAGGCTAGAATCTTCCCGGTAAGCGCACCTAGGGGCGCTACACAGATGATTAGAAATGGGCTAAATTAATATGTGAGAATTAGCCTAGAAGAGGCTAGATAGAAATGGGCCAAAGCAGTGTTTAAATGAATACAGTTTGTGTGTAATTATTTCGGGTAAAGCTAGCCGGGCAGGCGGCTTGGGGTGTTGGGGACGCAGCCCCGCCGCCCCTATTACTACACTTTCTCAAAGAACTTGCTGACCATTAAGTCCACATAAGCTCAGTGTCTAGTTAAGACACCTTAGGAATGCTTGATAGCAAGGTGGGGCTCATTTCCCTTTCTTATAGCAAGAAATTTCCCTTGACAGATAAGAAAACAGTACAAAATGATAAATGTCACTGTAATTCCTCTCAAAATAACCCTATTTCTGTTTTATACGACTCAAGGATGATTTACTAAAACAGCATTTCACTGGTGGCAGTTCAGCCTCTGCTGAGTCAAGATCAGAGTGAGGCAGGCCCCTCAGTGACTAAGTGCACTGGGAACTGCACAGCACCAGTTCATTCAGAGATGACCAGGATGCTGAAGGCTTAGCATGTTCGGAAAGAACAGCTTCGGAGGACGGCATGAAAGGCTGGAGGAGAATACTGGTCCTCACTTCCCCAGTGGTTAGGAGGAATGCCCATTAAAAAGCAGAATTCTTTTACATATCTGTTGACTTAGAGATTTATAACTTATTTATAAATAGATTTATAGCTGCTTTATAAAATCGTTTCTCACTCCCAAGAATCACCTGCTGCTTTATAAAACCCTTTCTTACTCTGCAGACACTAGTAAGTGCTGATAGGGTCAAGGAGGAATCAGGAGAAAATTAACAAATTTTAACCCTTACTGTTTCTAAAAAGTAAGTTGCCTTTGCAGTCTTAGTGACTAAGTATAGAACTACATCTTTAATGTACCTTGCACTAAAACGAGACCTCAGCCATCAGAAAATAAAGCTTAATATTAAGCACAAAGCTGCTTTTATTTACCTTTACACAATGACCGATACAACAAGATTAAAAGACCAGAATGAGGGGCTGGAGAGAAGGTTTACCAGTTAAGAGCACTGGCTGCTCTTCTAGAGGACCTGGGTTCAATTCCAGCACCCACATGATGGCTCACAACTGTCTGTAACTCCAGTTCCTGGAGACCCAACATCCTCTTATAGACGTACATGCAGGCACCAATGCACATTTAAAAAGAAAAAGAATGATTTATATAACCACAGGATAGGCTCCAGTTATAGGAGTCAGCCTGCACGCCAACCTGAAGGCTGACTTGATCCCTGCTTCAGCACTGTCTAAGAGCCCCTGGGCGATGGCATGTAGCGCTCTCTCTTTTTGTTTTTGTTTTTAGAGACAGGGTTCTCTGGGTAACAGAGTCCTAGCAGTCCGGGAACTAGCTCTTGTAAACCAGGCTGGCCTCCATCCGCCTGCCTCTGCCCCCGACCAGGCTGGCCTGTAGCTCTCTTTAAGATAGGGCTAGAGAAAGAATGCAGTATTGAAGGGGAGGAGCCCAGAGCAGAGCACAGCAGTCAGATGGGGGAAACCCTACCTTCTTATCTCTCTGTTTCATCTTCAAGCTTCTCTGTTCCAGCGAGTAGCCTAGTTTTCTGGCTGCTTCCGTGAGTTTTTCATCTATGTTTTTTAAAATGCTAGTTTTCTTTCTATCTGTTACTTCTTTAAGTTTTCTCATCAAAAATAACCTGGAAAAGAAGCAAAAGCCGTGGTTATATTGGTGGTCTCTCTATTACATAAAAGTCAAGGAGCTGAGATAAAAAGGTCACGTCCCATATAGTGCTTCTGTCCAAAGTCCTCATAGGCTGCAGCAAACAAGGAATAAATACTACTAATATTAGATGTCTCACATAGCTCCACTGTAAACACAAGGTAAAACATCCAAAGGCCAATGCTGAGTTTTAAGTCATACTGCTGGAAATAAAGACATGGCATACAGAACCAGGTGGTGGCAGTGTATGCCTTTAATCCCACCCCTGGGGAGGCAGACACAGGCAAATCTCTGTGAGTCTGAGGCAAGCCTGGTCTACAAAGCAAGTTCCAGGAAAGCCGCAGCCACACAGAGAAACCCTGTCTTGAGGGCATATTGCCTTGGAGAGAGAGGGCTGGCTCAAGAGGAAAACATAAATATGCTGTCCACAAAAAGGATTTTTTTGTGGCAGCAGACCCTTGAAATAAACTGACTTCTAGTTGCTACCTATATTAGGAATTTGGAATTTGCATCAGTCCTTTAGATCATGTAATTTTCATTCCTCTTTATATACCAGGAACAGATACAGCAGTAGTTTTACAGAAAGAAAGAAAAACATTACTCTTGCTGTTTGAGTATATATTATTTCCTATATGCATTTAGACAGGAAAAAAATAGAGCCATTCCAGTCCATTATTTGCCCTCTTCTCAACAAGTCATGGCATTTATAATATGCAGATGTTTTATATTTACCTTTTATTGCTAGATTGTTATTACTATAATTTGTTTTTATAAACAATTAAAAATAAATCATGTTTATAGACATAAAATTCCTTTTTATAGCTATTAAGAGCCAATTTGATGACATTAATGTGTACTTGGCACAGTATCTATAGGTGTTAACTACTAGCTAAGAAATCTTGGGATATGGATGTGTTCAGGTGTTTTTTCAAATTGATTTCCATAAAGGTTTTACCAATCAACACTTCTATCGGTAAAGTTCTTAGCCCCTAATAATCACGGGTCATAGTCACCGCTTAACCTTACTGACACTGCTTCCTTCATTCTTTAGCTAGCGAGCCTTGCACAAGAGACAGACAAACAAGACACTTAGAACTTGAGTTTTTCAAACTAAGATCGGTAAGACTAATACAAATTAAGTTAGATATTTGGGGAGTTACATATTTAGCTCTGTGGTATAGCATTTGCCTAACAAGTGTAACGCCCTGAGTTTGCTACCCAGCACTGGAAATTTAAAAAGATGTATTTATATGCTGTGGTGTTTTTAGGGTGATTTATGGAGAATCTACTAGGGAAGAGTACCATGCCAAAGACACAGCCCTGTATCGTGGGGCTTACAGGCTAGTATAAGTGACAGTAAACAACTACAATTTCTAAGAAAGACAACGCCAATTTAAGTTGATCAGGAAATCTTAAAGGTTTAGAAGAATGTTATCAGGGCCGAGGATATAGCCCAAGTAATAGGCACTTGCCTGTGATGCTCACGGCCCTGGGTTCAGTGCCTAGTACTCAAAAACAAAACAATAAAAAAAAAACCCAACCCCAGGAATTTACACAATTACAAATGCCAATCAAATCTTACATAAAACTCAACAGTCTCAGAAGAGAAAGAACAAAATGTGGCTGTCCCTCAGGTAACCAGTATGTATACAGCATAGAACAATGGTCATTTTGGGTGGACTTGGTTTGAATTCTTTGATAATAAGTTATACTATCAAATAACAGAAATAAAGCCTTTTGGAGTCACACAAAATAGTCTATTTCATGTGATAAAGATTACCTTGTTGATTACAACATAAATTGCACAGCTATTAACAAATGACTTCAAATCATGTATGTGGCCAGTACCAATTGGTTCATTCAGCTGGATTCTGACCCCTTCCTACATGAAAAATTGGTGCATTTCCCATGCTATTATTTTTAGCTGATTCCACGTGGGACCTGGCTTTTCCCAAGCAGAAGCAACTCTCGCAACTCTGAAAGGCAAAGGGGATGGGATGTAGCAGCCATGCTGCGGCATTCCACTTTGTAGAAGCTGTAGAGAAAGCTGATAGATCTGGAACAGCTTAGATAAAATCTCAGGACCTCATCCTTAGCTTCATGAGGTTGAGTGGCAGAGGGAAGGCCAGCGATGCTTCTGGCATGACTGCAGATCAATGATAGGTCCCTCGAACTACTTGAGAGAGTTCATTTCCTGGCTTCTTGATAACAGCAGAGACAAACACCATTGATGATACAGTAGTCACACAACTGTTATCCAGGGAGGCTTGGCTTGTTCTAGTCACTCTTCCAAGGATTTCATAAATACCTTACTCTTAAAAATTGTTTAGTTTAAACTATATTGCAGTCGGTTCTTATAATGAAGTCTTAATGGCATTGTTTAAATATAATGTCTAATTAAAAATCCTAATTTTTCTGATTTCTATGGAAAAATCAGAAATACGATTAAGCACTACTTACACACTTTTGCAATGCAGGGGATAAAACCCAGAAGTTTTGACATGCTAAGAACATGCTTTGCCACATGTTAGAGCTCAGTCCAGAATAACGCAGTATGTCTATTAAAGAAGCAGTCATATAAAGTTTTAATGAAAAGCAGCAAACTGTTTTGTCTCGTTTCAGAAGTCACAAAAGTAAGCCCGAGAAATCTGTAGCGTTGGAGTCAAGACAACCCTACTTTGTAATGTAGTACGTGCAACAAAGAAAAGAGAATTAAAATGAAATGGTTTCTTACTTGATGGCAGCAAACACATTGTCTCCATTTTGAATAATTACACAATTTTTCTTTGCCTCATTTGTACCAACACATACAGGAAGTTCATCAGGAGAATCCCTGTTTTAACAAAAGACAATAAACATTTAGCTGCCATAATTTATGATGCCAGTAAGCAGAAAATAAAGTCAATAGACAAAATATACCTGTAAAAAGCAGAATAAACTTACTAGGTTTAAGCTCTAGTATCTCCAGACTGTCTATGAAAAATCCTATATATCAGAACATAAAGTTTTTAGTACCTAATTATTTTTCCTCAAATATAAAAAACAGTAAAGGGAGTCTGTCAATAGAGTATTTCAGACAACTGATAGTCACTTTCATTATAGAATTTATTAAGAAAAAACAGCAAGAAATGGAGTAAAAGCCAAAAAGAAACAGGAAAGATTATAAAGAACTGAAGAATCATATTCCTGTAGAGAGCCAACCCTATTATTTTAAAATTGAAAAAGCCAGTAGAAAGAGGTTAAGATTCTTCGCTAAGTTCTAGCAGCCAATTAGTTTCACAGCCAAGAACAAAATCCCTCTGACAGCATTCCCAGCCTTGCGAGTGTTTTGTTCAGTACTTCTCTCTAGCCACACCTCATCTTTCCTTTTGTTACTTCACTTTAACTATACACCACAGTACTCCTGCTACAAGTGGGCAAGGTATTTCTCACATTACCCTGTCTTCTAACATTTTACATATCTGCAGGCATTCCCTTAATTCTAACAATATTCCTATCAAATATATGCTGTTATTATCCCTGTTATTTCAAGAGAGGAAACTGAGTCACAGAAAGGCCAGTCACCACTGACTGGCATAGTGTCATCACAATAATAAATGGCAGGGCCAATCTTTGAGTCCGTTGTTTATATGATCTTATTTGAGCTCCAAAGAAGCTCTTGTGATCACAAAGGACAGAACTTTATATTCAAAGAGAAAAAGAAATCAGGGAAGTTTAATGTAAAGAGTTCACCACCCTAGGCAGGCTAAAGAGTTGAGGGTAGCCAGAACAACAGATAAAGCCTGAAGCCATCAATAAGAGGAAAATGCATCTTCCTTCGGGGGATGTCAGTGATGGTCTGTAAGACTTATTGATAGCAGAGTAACTGTATTTTAGAGAGAGAAGATCCTTTACCTGAAATACCCCATGTGGTACTGAGTTTTATTATCTCCAGTAATAATGGTCTGGAACTCAGGAGGGTCATAGTAAAACCTCCAGTGAAGATTCCAGTTCAAGCCTGTGGATTTTGTCTTCATTTTATGTTTCCCAGCAAGGATATCATAAGGACCCACTAACCGAAGTCCAAGGCTTGTAGCAAGTGCATCTATAAGGAAAATAAGTTTACTCAGGTGACACTTTCTAGAGGCAAATAGGAAATAATGCCTTTCATCACTGACTTTCTTTTTTTCTTGCTTTTTTTTTTTTTTTGGTTTTGAGACAGTTTCTCTATAGCTCTAGCTGTTATGAAACTCACCATGTAGAACAGGCTAGCTTCAAACTCAGATGTCTACCTGCCCCTGCTTCCTGATTCTAAAGAATTCTTAACCAAGTTGTTTTTAAAGAATGCTTTTAAAGTCTGTAGAAATGTTTTTACCCAACAGAAGAATCAGTTTTAACAGAAATGTGGCACTAAATTTAGGATTTCCCTGTAAGTTTACTACTGAATTAGCTTAACACTGCTCACATTTCCTGTGCCTTTTGTAGCCCAAGCCAAGATGTGCTGCATTCCTTCAGGCAGAAGAGCCGCACACTTACCTTGCCTCACTGCCATCTACTGTTAGCTACAAATACACAGATCAAGGAGGAGACAACATAGAGCAAGGATAGAAAAAAACGTTTTTCCTTTCCTTCTCTTCAGCTGTCACTCCAGGTTCTTTTGACTTTCAGATAATCTGAACCACAACACTCAATGATTCCACTGTTTTTTCACAGAACACAGGGGCAGAGTAAGAAAGAGAACCACAATGCCATGAAGTCTACAGACCTGCAGCTCTTCTAGGACGGGTACAATCAAGCACTGAGCCATCTCTCTCTGTGTAAATGTCCTTGAAGGAAACTTAGTTTACCTAGTCCACGAGACAAGTTAGCAGACGTAAAGTGACAATATATGAACTGCTACTTTTCCTTTAGCTTCCATGAAGGAATGTCCTAAAACTGCTTGCCTTTGCCAAAAGGTGACAGCAGCATTCTGGTTTGGATATGACATTAAACCAAAAAGGCCCATGTGCTGAAAGCATGGCCCAGCTAGTGACATCACTGAGCAGTAACAGGCCAGTAGGAGGTAAGGTCTAGCTGGAGGAAGCTGGTGGATGACTTGAAGTTCATCCTGTTCTGGGACTCCTGCTCTTTGCTTGCTGTCTGCCATGAGCTAAGAACCTGCCTGACACATCCTTCTGGCATAACCTATCACAGGCACCAAAATAATGGAGCAAACTAACCAGGGTCAGAAACTTTTAAAACCAGGATGCAAAATAACCTGTCCTCCTACAGGGCTGTTTCCTCAGGTCACAGCCATGAAAACTGACTAACTTTGAGTATTAACTCGTTTCTTTGAAGACAGCTCTCTCATTAGAAACAACTTTGGGAATGGTCCTTTGTCTTCTCTTTTTTGATATGGTCTCAGCGTGTAGCTGGCCTGAAACTGTGATACTCTCAGCCAGTGTCCTAACTGCAAGGCTGTAATGGACAACATCGGCATAGCTGGCTAAAACACCCTTTCTCTACGATCGTGTCTGTCTTTCCTCCAGTTCCCTATCATCTTTTTCAGTCAGGGGCAGAAAGACGCTGGAGGAACTCACCAGCTGGCTTTTCAGGATCAAGTTCTTCACAGAACTTCCAGAAATGATAGAAATCTTCAGGAAGGGAAAGCTTATAAAGATTTTCTACTTCTTTCCGAAGGTCACTGGAGACATCCGCTTCACAGGATTTACTTTTCTTCACTTCAACTGTCTTTTCACACTGAAAATTGACACATGGAGCTTCAGTTCTCCAAAAGTAACCTCAAAAACTCTCCTTGAAAAAAAAAACAATTATTGCCTGTTCTGTGTAAGTCTGGCTTGGAGTATGTGGCTACCTGTACAGGCTGGAAGAGGGCATTGGATTCCCTGAAGCTGGAGTTATATGAGGCTGAGAGCTGCCCAACCTATCAGGAACTGAACCTGGATCCTCTGCAAGACCACTGCACACTCTTAACTGCTGAGCCATCTTTCTAGCTCCATTTAATATATGTTTAAAAAACCAAAAGGAAAAAAAATCAATGACAAAAGCATATGCTAACAATATTTATGAGTAAAATCCTAAAGATTCCTTTGTACAAAGTAGAAATAGTTTGCATGGTGATCAAGGAATACAAACACACAGCATGTCTTTAAATACACTTCTCTGTGACAGCAGAAACACAAGAAACTAAAAAAAAAATCTTTAAAAATTGTCAAAAAGGCAGAATGTCATCACTCCATAATCAACACTCAAGAGGACTGCCTGGAAAGTCAACAGGAAAACACAGTGAAACCATATTAAAAAACAAGTAGAAGACATACAATGGCACGTGTGTATGAGGAAGCTAGGATGAAACCAATTACTTTGCTATTCTAACCTAAAACGCTAGTAAAAGGAAAAAGAAACCTGTTTCTTCAGGAAGTCCAACCAGTTGCTCCTGGCCTATTTACCACAACCATTACTAACCTCCCATTTAAAACCAGAGGTCTTCCTTTTAACACTCCAAACAAAAGGAGAGGGCAGGTATGGTAGAGTTAATGAGAACGAAAAAAAAAAAAACCAAACAAACAAAAAGAGAGGGCAGGCATGGTAGAGTTAATGAGAATAAACTCTGAGCTAAAACCACTTATTTCAGAAAAGGCTTTGTAATGCCAAGACCTGCTACTCCTTGTACCCTCTAGCACCATGCAATAGAAGTCTGCTAGGTTAAAGGATGCTATTAGAAAGTGACCACTTCTACCAAGGTAGCACGCTCACTTCAGGTTATCTGTCTTGGTTCTCTAAGCACAGTCTGCTTCTTTCCAGGAACCTATATCCTTCAGAGTATATTATTTCCATCACATTCCTCCTTTCAGCCCAGACTTGTGGTTCTGAACAAAGGGGTAAGTGCACATTTAACCCCAGCTGGGCTAGTGGTATCTAGTGGCACAGAGCCTAGGGTGATGGTATTGAGTGCAGCAGGGGAGCTAGAGTTGAAAATTTTCACCTAGGTGTTTCTAATAAGTCCATTTTCTCAGAAGTCCAGGTTTATTAATCAGTACCAAAGTCTACATAATGTATTTCCAAACCAAATGGCATGTAAGACTTGTTCACGATGGCACTGTCCTTCGGGGTTGAAATGCCAACTGGCAGGACAATGGAGAGTCATGGGGGCTTTCAAACAACAGAGGACACTAAATACATGAAAGGGAAGTACAGTGAAACACCGTGGCTCAATATGACTATCTGAACGGATTAGATGTGACATTGTTGGAGGAAGTATGTCACTGGGGGTGGGCTTTGAAGTTTCAAAAAGCCATTCCAAGCCTAGAGTCTTCCTGCTGCCTGTGGATCCCGAACTCTCAGCTCCTTCTCCAGCACCGTATTTGTCTGCATGCCACCATGCCTCTAGCCATCGTGATAACGGACTAAACCTCTCAACCTGGAAGCAAGCCCCAATTAAATGTTTCCTTTTACAAGAGTGGTTATGGTCATGGTGTCTCTTTACACCGACTAAGACAAGATGTCCCATAATAGCCTTTTTAGGAATCAGTGAACTCTAAAAGAAGGCAAGGGTGACAGGGACAGTGACTAGAAGCAGCGGGAAAAGTTTACACAGAAAGGATAAGGCACCTAGGTTGGTAGATGCAGAGCTGTGGTAGTGTTTTATTTTTTATATTAAAAGCTTTATTATTTAAATTTTTCATGCAATATATTTTGGATTGGAGGAGAAGTCCATTCCCTACTGAGCCATTGCATTAAACCTTGTTTAAGACAGGGTCTACTGTAGCCCAGGCTGGCCTTGAATTTGCAGTGTGGCTGAGGATGACAATGGACTTTTGATCCCACTGCCTCTGCCTGAGAAGCGCGGGGATTACAAATGTGGGCCAATGCTCTGGCTTTTGGGTTGACTCCTGACTTAATTTCCAGCTGTCACATGGGCAAGTTATTTAACCTCTGTGCTTTGTACTCTCATCTAAAGACACTGTAATACCGGTTATCGCTGTTTGTTCGTTTTTAAGATAAAGAATAGCTCTGTTTCAAAATAAAACAGATCGTCTCTATTTACAGGTAAGCCAATTATTCTGCCAAAGCAGCCCACTGTACCTTCAAAGAGATTTGTCAGCTCTGCTTTAAGAATCCTCGCATTCCTAGCAAAGAGAATTTGAAACAGCTGCTGTCTTCAGACTACATTTTCAACTTGGTGGTGTGAGAAAACATGGCCCAACGTGAAAAATAAATACCTACAAGCACCGTCCCCTGACCCTTAAGCCTGAACCACAGCCTCGCCATACCCAGCTTAAAATTCAGTTATAAGAATTGTTAAACTTTGGTTTTCCTGCTTAATCCCTCCTGTTAGCTGCTGAATACTTAGGGAAGGCACGAAATCATGTCAAAGTCCAGACTGGCCATTTGATCACTCATTCGCACCCCCGCATCACTTAGGGTTCTATGTCAAGGGATCTCTTATGTTTTCTTCTCTGCCATCAAGACTTTCAAACCTGAGCTGCCTTAAGAGTCGTCTTGTCGGGCATGGGGCACACTCCTTTAATCTCAGCCCTCGGGCGCAGAGGCAGGTGGATCTCCGAGAGTTCCAGGTTAGCCTGGTCTACATAATGGGTTCCAGGGCTACAAAACAGATCCTGTCTCAAACAAAAGTCGTCTTTAACAACTCCAGGACTTGTTAAATTCAGCCGGCACTTTTCCCCTACACACCAGCGTGAACCCCAAGCAAAAAGCCGAGGGTGAAATGTACGCTCGCGTGTGCCCCGCGGCCTTGGCAGCTCCTCCACAATCCGCGGAGATGGATATGGAGTGAATGGATGGATGAAAGGTCGGTCGCCCAGAAACGCCAGCTGGGGCTGGAGAGGAACGACCGCCCTGCGGTCCCCAGGAGAACAGCCCTCGGGGCTAGTCAGGTGAACACAAAACGCCGCCCCGAGCTCCGCCACCGCCCACAGCGGCCCCGCACGTCCTGCCTCGCTTACCTGCGGCCCCGCCCCGCCTGGCCTGCGCTTCCCGCCGCCGCCGACCATCCTGCAGCCGCAGCTCGCCGAGGACCGCGTTCCCGCCACTTCCGAGCGCCAACGACTGCTTCCGGGTTCAAAAGCCGCCAGTCCTAGGAGCCGCTCCGCGGCGCCAATTTAGAGCTCAGACTCCGCCCCCCGAGGCGGAATGTGGGCGCACAAGCCCCGCCCCCAGGCAGGGTGGGCCACGCCCCCTGAGCGCAGGCGGACCAGAACCTGACCCCTGTGACGCCTCCGGGGCCCCGCCCACTGCCTAGTACCTAGGCCGGATGCTCCAGAGACCCCGAGATATAAAATTTGGGTGCCTTGGCGAGGCACAAGCTCCGTCCTCAGGTGCACACTGCTGGCTGTGTGATGCCGCCTCACTCCAGCCTTTTTGTTTTCTTTATTTCTGTTCCTTTAGCGAATTTATCTTTTGCACTCCATCCTTTTCCCTTCTCTATTCTGCTCTTGTTATCTTCGAGAAGTAAATTAGTCTTTTTTCTTTTCTTTCCTTCTCCATTTCTTTCTTCCCATCTTTTCTCTCTCTGTTCTCGTTTCTCTCTCCTTCATTATTAATGCAATTTACTTTTTTTACATCTTGGCTATGCTTAGTTGTAAACTCTGAACCACTACAGCCACAGCGACATCCCCCTCCCTGCACCCCCGGAATGCTTAAAGGCACAATCTCGGGCTGTACCCAGAGTTTAAAAATCAGAATCTGACTTTTAGGAATAATTTGGTTTGGAAGACACACTGCACCACCATTGTCCTGGCAATGTCCTATTCCCCATTCTTGAGATGGAATCTGTTCTTCATTACTCCTAATGTGTATACTCTCATTTTGTGGAATATGTACTCAGTTTTAAAGTTATTTTAATTGTGTGTGCCCGTGGATTTGCACACGCGTGCAAGTGTTCGTAGAAGTCAAAATAGGCATCGGATTCTCCAGAGATGGAGTTACAAGCGGTTGTGAGACACCCGAAATGGGCGCCCTGAAAGGGCGGTGTGTTACTCTTAACTATTGAGCCATCTTTTTAGCCCTTATCCTCAGGTTTTGAGGAGCACTTCAAACCAATTGCTCGGCAGCTTTCGTGTCCGTAACTGATGCAGGATTGAAAGATAGGGCAAAGTAAACACCGTGAGAACGCTAACAGTTCCTCCGTGATCCTGCCCACTCCTCCCATCTAGTGCGCGCTTCTCATTAGCTTAAAGAATTTCAACACACCTAACAAAACTTGAAAGACTGTTCAAGACTGTGATAATAGAGTCTTTTCCCGTGATTATACTTCCTGTTTGAAACAGGAGTATGAAAACAGCTAGGAAACCGTGCTTGTGACCAGAATGTTCGTTTGACCCATGTGACCTCTGATATTGACCTTATTCATTCCTAAACCTGAGCAGCGCACCTCTCACAATACCTTATTATTTCATTTACAAAGTGAGGTTTTTAAGATTAGAAAATTAAGTAGATCAATTCTTTTAAAATTTAATTCTAAAAGTTTAATCTTTGAGATTGGTTATATATCCTTTGAACAATGAAATTTCAAAAACTATAAAATTTATTTTAAAAAAGACATTAAAGTGTGTCTGTTGTTGACATGGTTAATTTTTTTGTTGTTGTTTTGACACAAGGTAGGTCATCTGGAAAGAGGAACCTCTTTTGGGACAATATACTTGTCAAATGGCCTGCAGGCAAGTCTGTGAGATGTTTTCTTGGTTAGTGACTGATGTAGGAGTACCCAGCACACTGAAGTAACTATAAGAAAGGTACTAGGTTCTGTAAGAAGGCAAACTGAGGCAGGCATGAGAAGAAGCCAATAAGCAGCAGTCCTCCATGGTCTCTGCATGAGTTCCTGCCGTGACTTCCCTTCATGGTGGACTGCGGGCTGTAAGATAACATAAACCCTTTCCTCCCCAGGCTTTGGATCATGGTGTTCATTACAACAATAGAAAGCAAACTGACATTCTTAGCAAACACCTTTTCAGTTTCTGTGTGTGTGTGTGTGTGTGTGTGTGTGTGTGTGTGTGTGTGTGTGTGTGTGCTCTTTTCCTAATGGGCTCCAGCTTTGCTTCATACTGACTTGTCCTGAAATTCTTTTATTGGTCAAGAGCCCAACTACCCCTTGGTAAAGGTCTCTTGGAGGAAGTGCTGTGGAATATTATTTTAACTAGCCAAAGGTGTGTTACATTGGTTTCTTCAGCACAATATTGCTTTAGCTGTGTGAAGGTGTCTTACATTGGTTTCTGCTGCCTTTGTTAATGATGTAAAGATGGGTTACATTTGTTTCTGCTGCGTTTGTTTAATTTTGGAAAGATTTGTTGCTCTTTCACATTGCCTGCCTGAGGCGCCTGATTAATAGAAAGCTGAACCAGCTTGCGGGCAGAGAGAACATGTAGAAGGAGAAATCTAGAGAGAGGAGAGAAGGAGAAGAGAGCAAGGGAGAAAGAGAGGGACACCCCTGTGGCCAGAAGCCAGGCAGCACTCACCAGACAGACATAAGAAGCAGGGAAGTAGGACAAGAAAGAAAGAAAGAAAGAAAGAAAGAAAGAAAGAAAGAAAGAAAGAAAGAAAGAAAGAAAGAAAGAAAGAAAGAAGGAAGGAAGGAAGGAAGGAAGGAAGGAAGGAAGGAAGGAAGGAAGGAAGGAAGGAAGGGAAGGAAGGAGAGAGAGAGAGAGAGAGAAAAGAAAAGAAAAGGAAAGAAAGAAAGAAAGAAAGAAAGAAAGAAAGAAAGAAAGAAAGAAAGGTAAAAAGCCCTGAGGAAAAATGTAGATGAAGAGAAACAGGTTAAGTTAGAGCTAGCAAGAAACGAGCCTAAGCTAAGGCTAAACATCCATCACTAATAACAAGTCTCCTTGTCATGATTGGGGAGCAGGTTGGTGGCCTAAAAGAAAAAGCCTGCTACAAAGAAGTTCTTCGGCTACACAACCAGGAGCATGGGGCTACCCGCTGCTAGTGATTGGTGGTGGTAGAAGGAGAAGGGGCATGGGCAGCCCGTATATGATGGTTCTGTTGAACTTATCCATACTGGGTTTCATGGTCTAAGCTGATGACGACTGACCAGGTCTCTTCCTTGCTGCCAGTGATACACCTGTCTAAATTGCAGCTTCCCAGTCCACTCAGAATATTGAAGGACATAGGCCATAGCATTTTCGGCCCCAACATCATTATTTATTTATTTATTTATTTATTTATTTAATCTTGTGCTTTTGAGGTAGGGTTTCTCAGTGGCTTTGGACTCACAAAGATCCACTTGTCTCTGCCTCTCGAGTGCTGGGATTAAAGGCGTCCGCCACCACTGTCTGGCCATTCCCAATATTCTTGACAAGCAATCTCTTGCCACTGATTTGTTTTATTTACGGGTGACTGACTTCTTTATATGGAACCCACCTTTGTCTGTTTTGTTTTCAGATCCTCTTTCAGTTTGCAGTGTTCTAATTATAATGTCTTTTACTGTGATTCTTTTTCTCACTTTTTTTAAACCTTAACAGCTTGACTCTATATGGTTTTATAGTACATGTTCCTCAGTTCTAGGAACTTTCTTGTCATGACTTATTTGATAATTTCTTCTAACCTCCCACTACTAAATTGTTTCTTTTTTTCAGAAATTAGTCATTTATATTTGATTTTTTCAAATCTGCCCTATTTCTATTTTTTCATTTTTTGTTCTAATTTCTATATGAGACACCTTCTTTTAAAATTAATTATTTTTTAACCTAATTATTTATTGATTCTTTGGGAATAATAATGATAATGTGCCCCAATCCTGACCACCTCCCAGTCCCCACATGTCCGCCCCTCACCACTATAGTGTTTCTCCAAGAGCCCCCCAAATTAATTAAAAACAAAATGAACAAAAAAACAAGCACCTCAGACTTCCATCTTTCCAAAACCTCTCATCCATTCTAGCGGCATTCGGAGCTGCCCGTGTGTCAGGCAATGTACCCTTTTGTCCATCAGCCCCACCTGCAAAATGTTCATTGCAATGAGCCCCTGGTCTGGTTCCAGGCCTCGGCACACCTTCACCACTGGACCCTCACTGAAACTCCTCTAGGATATCCTGCTGTTGTCCAGAGTCCTGGAGATCCTGTGGTTATTGCTCTGCAGGACCAGTCCCTTCACACACTCCAGCAGGCCACAGAAGGAGGGGATGGTAGGGTGGGCCAACCCAAGGCTCAGGATGTGGGACTTGGTGGTAGTTGAACTAGTCGGTCTGCCTCCTCAGGCAAGGGCCAGAGCCGGCTCTCCTAGGCCTATGCCCTTGGTGCCAGCTCTCCCTCGCCCATGGGTGAGGAATGAGGCCTTCTCTCTGGAATATGGGGGACCAGCTCTTCCATGGGGCCAGGTCAGCTCTCCTGCTGCGGTGTCTAGCAAGAGACAGGGCCAACTGTCCCAGGACCAGCAAGGGATGGGCTGGCTCAGCATGGCCCTTGAACCTCAACACACATGGTGCCCATACCTCCTATGCTTATATTAGCCATAGACATCAACACAGACCCCAGCTGCAACAGGACCAAGGACCCAGACATGGCCCTCAGCTCTGGTCCAATGTCACCATGGCCCTAGTGGCAGCACAGGTCACCCACATCAGTATGACTTCGGCATCAGCAAGGCCTCAGACAACAACATGATCTCAGGTAGCTGTCCAGACCCCGGGCATCAGAACAACCCATGGTGGCAACAGGAGACATGGACATCAACCCAGACCCTGATTGCTGCTGGGCCACAGACCCAGACATGGCTCATGTTAGCAGCCTGTGCCCTGATGATACCATGACCCTATGTGGCAGGCAGCACAGGCCATGCAGATCAGCATGGCCCTGTGGCTGCATGGGCCACAGGTTGCAGCCCAGACCATGAGTATGTGTGGAGACACCTCCTTTTGTGGTGCTGGTGGTGATGGTACTAGGAACCCAATCTAGAGCACCAAGTAACTTTTCAATTGTACTTATGGTTTGTTTGTTTGTTGAGACAGAATCTCACTATGTTACCCTGGCTGTGTAGACCAGGCTGGCCTCAAATTTGGAGATTGTCTGCCTCTGCCACCTAAATGCTGAGATTAAAGGTGTTCCCTGCCACACTCAGCTATAATTCTATAATGTGTGCTTTTAAAAAATGTCCTTTTTTTTTCTTTCTGAGACAGGGTTTCTTTGTATCTCTGTAGCTTTGGAGTCTGTCCTGGAACTCACTCTGTAGAACTGGTCTTGAACTAACAGAGATCTACCAGTCTCTGCCTCCCCAGTGCTGTAATTAAAGGCATGTGCCACCACTGCCCACAAAAAAATGTTCTTTTTATGATATCATATGGGTTTTCTTTTTCAAACATGAAGCTTATTTTGCCTCTAAAGACATACATGATGAAGTTTTAAATGCTTCCTGCTGGGCATGGAAAGATGACTCAGTGGGTAAAGTGCCTGTTGTATAAGCATGAAGACCTGAGTTCAAATCCCTACCACCAATGTAAGAAGCCAGAAGAGGATGTGGGGGGTATATCCAGGAAGTAACTCAACATAGGAAGACTTCAGGGTCTACTTCTGGCTTTGATATGTGCATGCATGGATGAGCACACCTGCACACGTGTGTGCATACGCAGGCATACACTCTCAAGCATGCATGTTCACATACCTAGCACATACAAACAAAAAGAATGTAAAGAAAAAAATGCTTCTACCTTAACTCTGCCTTGAGTTGGATTCTTTTGAGTCTTTTCTGGTTGGTTACTTGTTAAGTTTAGCCTTTGTCTTTTTAGGCTAGAGGCCTTCCTCAATGTGTGTGTTGATAGAATAGATGGTCTTAAAAAGTGCTTTAAAGAGCAGGCAGTGCTTGCCCCCAGCTGGAGAAAACATGATAGAGCAAGGCTCTTGTTGCTCCCTGCCTTTAAGAAAATACTCTCTTCATTATTTGCTTTGTATTTGTATTTGTATTGAGTATATTCCTTGGAGACCAATGGGAGAGAGGCTGGGAATCTGAATTATCTCAGTGTGTCTTCCAGGTAACAGGTTCTCCAGAGAGACAACCCATAGATGTATGTTTTCCTGGCAGCTTTACCTGCAGATGTCCATCGCAATGAGTCATTGGTCTGCTTCACGGCCCCTGATTTCCCGTACACCACCATAACTAGATCCTCACTGAAACTCCTCTTAGATATCCCTTGGCCGCCCTGAGTCATGGAGGTCCTGTGCGTATTGTTCCATAGGACCAATCCCTTCACAAGCTCTAGCAAGTCCTCCTAGATGGGGTAGATGTTAGGATGGGTCAACCTAAGACCCAGGCTGTGGGCCTGGGTTGTAGCTGAGCTGGTCAGTCCAGGACACTGGATCCAGCCCCCTTGGTGAGGTACGGAGCCAGCTCCCCATGCCCATGCCATCAGGGTCAGTTCTCCCACACCCATGGTGAGAGGTGGGGCCATCTCTCCCAAGTGTTGGTGGTGTAGGGGTGGGGTGGGCAGCAGCTCTCTTGCTGCAGTGTCCAGGGAGAAGCAGGACCAGCTTTCCCAGGGCCAAAGAAAGGAGGGGCTGGCTCAGCATGGCCCTCTGATTCCATCATGCAGTGTTCCTATAACCTTTGGGGTGACATGAGACCTCATCTGCAGCAGGACCATGGACCCAGGGTAGCAATTCACAACCCATAAATATTTATCCTTTCTCTATCATCTGTTCATCCATTCAGTTCACAAAACAGTTGAGAAACCTCACAGTTTTCTCCAGGTTGGGAACCCAAAAAAGCTACTTCTGTAGTTGGAAGCCTGGAGAGCCTGAAGACTAGTGCTGAAGAGTGTAGTTCCAGACTGTAGAAATAAAAAGTAGGGTTGCTGAGCACAGGAGATGGATGATAACGCTCAGGAAGTCTGGCGGGGGCTCTGGGGAGGGAATGGAGTAGGGGAAGGGGAGGAAGAGGAGGCTAGAAGGAGGCTGAGGAGGGGGGGAGTGAATCCTCCCATCCTCTTCCTTTTCATTTTATTTAGGCCCTGAATGGACTTGATGGTACCCATTCACATCGCTGAGGACAGCAGACTTTATTCTGTATCTTACGTGCCTTAGAGTAGATATTGTCATTAGGAATGATGCTGATTGATGGAGGAAGGTCATTGGTTAATTAAATAAAGAAACTGCTTGCCCTGATAGGTTAGAACATAGGTGGGTGGAGTAAACAGAACAGAATGCTGGGAGGAAGAGGAAGTGAGCTCAGAGACGCCATGCTCCCCTCTCCAGGGCAGATGCTATAGCTCTGCTTTCTGAGGCACACGCGATGAAAGCTCTGACCCAGGATGGACGTAGGCTAGAATCTTCCTGGTAAACGCACCTAGTGGTGCTATGCAGATTATTAGAAATGGGTTAGGCAAAATATGAGAATTAGCCCATAAGAGGCTAGAGCTAGTGGGCCAAGCAGTGTTTAAAAGAATACAGTTTCCGTGTAATTATTTCGGGGCATAAGCTAGCAGGCGGCCAGGGTGCTGGGGATGCAGCCCTGCCGCTCCTATTACAATAGCTGATGAACTTCTGTATTATACAAATTTTCCATCATGATGACATCATCACCCAAGGGAAACAATCTAAGAGAGGGAAGAGGGCTTCTCTCAGCTCATCTTTCAGTTCCAGACCACATTGCTCTGTGTTTCTGGGTCTAGTGAAGCAGTCCATCATGTGGAAGATTGGAGTGAGAGAAAGGTCCTCACCTCATGGTAGCCTAGAAGAAGATGGAGCAGAAGGAGGCGGCTCTGGAACATGATGGACTCTTCACAGGCGTGCCCCAGGGACGTACTTCCTAAAGCTTCCCAGTTTCCAGCAGCTCCCAATACTGCCATTGAATTGAGTTCACCAAGGGATTATTCCAATTAGGTCAGATTGTTCAGTATCCAATCATCTCCGATGATTACCCCCAGAGGTGTGCTTTATTAATCTCCCAGGCATCCTCAGACCAACCCAGCTGGAAGTCAAGATTAACCATCATAACTTCTGTTTTAAAAATTCTGCATATGAAAGTAAGACAATTAATTGGTGATTGCCAGGATCTCTGATTCACCCCCAAGGGAACTACAATATAATGATTTAAAAGAAATGTATGCCAAGCCAGATTGAGTGGCTCAAGACAACAATCTGAGTTTCTCAGGAGGCTATAGCTGAGGATTGCAAATTCAAAGTCTTTCTGAAGACTTCCTGAAATGAGTTCAAAATCAGCCTGTGCAACTTAAAACTAAAAAGGTAAAAGGTAAAAGGGGGTGGGGGATATAGCTCAGGCTACAGTACTGACCTAGCCTTTGCAAAGTGCTGGATTCAGTCCTCAGTAAAATACATATGTAGATGATGACACTGGTATTCAGGAGGCCCTGGGCATTCAGATTCCCAACCTGCCTCCTAAAGCAGGACTCCTTTAAAGGTTTGTTGGTAGTGAGGGTCAAGGAAAGAATGTGCTGAGTTCAGAGGAAATTGAACTTTGAGGACAGTGACTTTTTGCTAAATTACCACATTAAAACTCAGCAAAAATGTCATGCAGGGTGGATCCCCGGTGGGTAGACTCTGAAGGGCTGTATTAACCTTTGACCCCACATTCTGACCTATTCTGTGACCACTTGACCTTGGAAGATTATTCAGCTGAACAGTGAGCAAAATGTTCTGCTCAGGTGTGCTTAAGCCAGATCGATAGCTCTGGGATCATGTAGCCTTACATTAGCACCAGCTAGATGACCCAGACGTCTTTAAAGGGGAGAGTCAGTGAAAAGCATAACCAATTCACGGATTCACTATCTTAAACTACAATGTCGTGTGCGTGTGTGTGCATGTGTGTGAGAGAGAAACATATGTGTGTGTTTGCGTGTGTGAGTGAGGGTGCTTGCACACCGTGATGCACGGGTGGAGGTCAGAGGTCAATGCCAGGTGTCAGGCCTCACCTTCCACCTTCTCCAGATGGGGTCTTGCTGTTTGCAGCTCTGTACACCTGGTATCTCCTGTCAGCTCATCTAAAAGCACTGGGGTTTCAGCCATGGTCTACATCCTCGGCTTTGCCTTGGCTCTGGGGAATTCAAACTCAGGTCCTGATGCTTCCATAAGAAGTGCTTTACCCAGTTCCCCACAAATTCTCAAGTCTAGCTTTAGTCATCAATTTGTATATTCTGAGTGTTCAATAAATATTGACTGTTTTCCCTTGTGAATAACAATTAACAATTTTAGTTGCCATCCATTTATTCCTTTTCACTTATTCAAAACATTCATTTAGGTCTTGTTATATTTGAGAACTACTTTAGATATTGAAAAGACTAAGAAGATATAGTCGCCATGTTCTAGGATACAACAGTGCATGGAATAGACATAGGAATATAACGTATTCAGTGTTCCTGCTACTCACATTACAAAGGTATAAAAATGTGTTTTTATCACACTTTAACTATCCAGATATATTGCTCTAGGTCAGTTTTTAGTTTAGTTTACGTCCTACTGCTGTGATAAAGACCACGATCAAAATCAGCTTGGGGAGGAAACAGTTTATTGAACATATATATTGTCAGTCTCAGTCCACTGAGGGAAGCTAAGGTAGGGATCTAAAGACAGAACTGAACAGAAGCCATGAAAGAATGCTGTTTCCAGTTTTGTTCCTCATGGCTTTCTCAGGTTGAATTTTTGTACAACCCAGGACACCTGCCCGGTTAGCAGTACCACCCACTGTGGCCTGGGCCCTCCCAAATCAATCATTGGGCCTTCCCAAATCAATCATTAATAAAAAAATAATGCCCAGCTGGGCGGTGGTGGTGCATGCCTTTAATCCCAGCACTTGGGAGACAGAGGCAGGCGGGTCCCTGTGAATTCGAGGCCAGCCTGGTCTACAAGAGCTAGTTCCAGGACAGGAACCAAAAAGCTACAGAGAAACCCTGTCTCGAAAATTCAAAATAATAATAATAATAATAATAATAATGCCCATAGAGTTGCCTACGGACAACCTGAGGAGGAATTTTTCTTAACTAGAATTCCTTTTCCCAGATGACTCTAACTTGTGTCAACTTGACAACACACAACCAGGACAATCTCTCTGAAAGAAGTGTTCTAATCACTTTACACTTTGGATATTATAAAGTCTAATGGACCTGAAGTTCCAAGCAAATAGTAGGATCAGCAGGAAATGACAGTCGGCACAACCAAGGGTGAGGTTTCAGGGAGCCAGCACAGTTAAGGCAGGGCCTTGATTAGTTGATGGTACACGGAGCATCAAAAGCAGCAGCTGAGAAAATAGAGCTGGGAAAACCGCCAAGGAACAGAAGAGGGGACCGTGGGGAACAACTTCTACTACAAGGTCCCAACTTGGTGTGATCTGCTTAGTTACAGTTGCCTTGTCACAGTCAGGAACTTGGTCTCCAAGTTTTGGGGCTTCTTTTCTGAGCATGTTATATCTGGCAATATCAATAGACGTGCTAACGCACACCGTCACTTAAGCTAGAAAATGCAAGGAAGACAGTGACATTTGGAGATATATCAATAAAAAAGCACATGCTGTTTTCTCTACTCAAATGAGTTGAGTGCCATGAGACATATCCTAAAGTTAAAGATTACATCAGCACACACTGTAAAGATTTAATTGGCTTTGGGCTTCTAGAATAAGGGAACGGTGAGCTGAACAGAAAATACTGGCTTGATAGAAAGTAGATATGAGACACCCCAAAGTGATTCATTTCTCTCAAAATTACTTTCCTTATAGGGCTAAAACAAAGGAACCCTTTTAATGCCATGACTATAGGAGACTGGACTCTCCGGACTTGAACTTGTCCCGCTTTAATGTTCAGTTTAATTGTGCGGAATAGGAGTGACTTGATTCTAGTCTGTTTTGCTGGGGTTTAGAGTAGGAGACTGGTCCCAGTCCTCACCCCACCTCGTCTTTAACACTGCAGAGGGCAGTATAATAAAGCAGGCGCTCACCTAGCTTATCTCTGTCATTTGTGTTCCCCTCTTTCAACTTGTAATTGAAAGATCACGATTTAAGCAAGTGCTGGAGAAGAGGTTGTCAAACTCGGGCTCTAGACCCGTTCATCATTGCATACTCAAAAACCTTGCTGTAAAACAGACTTTCCTGGAAAAGGGCCGCATCAACAAAGCAGAACAATAGCAGTGTCGACAGACAGACACACTAGCCACTTTTGGTGTCTCATTTCTACATTGACCTTTTCATTCAAGAAAGATGATGAATCCTCATTGATCTGTGAGGGCATTACTATAAATCACCAAAATATAGCAATAAATAACAATGCCATTTTTCTTTAACTAAAAGGTCATCCTTGTGGCTAAATGACAGTTTATAGCACACGTCCAAAGACACAACTGAAAATTGCAAGTGGTTCTCTTTCTCTAATCAGATAGTCTTTCTATTATTTTGACAGATTGATCCTTCAGGTCGTCCCAAATTTTACTTCCTGTAATTGCCTACTTTTTCTCATGTCTCACATTTCTTGGTCTTCCTCCACCACCAAAAGACTAAATAAGAGCAGTCTCTTCCAGGGACATTTTCTTTTTAACTTTGCATGTCTGTGTAAATACTTTCATGTATGTACTTGTGCATCATGTGTGTTCCCGGTGCCCTTGGAAGCCAGAAGAGGACATCAGAGCCCCTGGAACTGAGCTTACAGGTGATTAGAAGCCACACTTGGTTGCTGGGGAACCAAACCTCGGTCCTCTGTGAGAGTTAACCACTGAGCCGTCTCTCCATCCCCACTTCTAGAGATTTTTGAATGGCATTTTTATTTGTCTGACTCGTGAAAAAGGAGAGCTGCTCCAGGACCAAACCACAGGACTGCACTGTTGGAGATCCCCTTGTGCGCATGTTGTCAGGTCAAATCCTGCGCCATAATGAAGAAATAAAGAAGGCTGGGGAGACGGCTCTGTTGGTTAAACGTTTGGCATGCACACATGAGAACCTGAGCGCATTGGCTAAAGATGTGTTACCCTCTGTTACGCTGTGGAATGTTTGGTCAATGATGCAAAGATGTGTTGTGTTCTTGTATATTGCATTTGCTTAACTCTGTGAAGCTGTGCTACTTTGCCTGTCTAAAACATCTGGCTGGTCTAATAAAGAGCTGAGCGGTCAATAACTAGGCAGGAGGGAGAAATAGGTGGGGCTCTTAGAATAAATAAGAAAGAGGGAGGAGTGAGAAAAGGAGAGGGAGGAGGACTCCAGGGGCTAGCCACCCAGCCACATGGCCAGCTATGGACTAAGAAGTATATAGAATAGAGAAAGGTAAAAGCCCAGAAGCAAAAGGCAGATGGGATAATTTAAGTTAGAAAAGCTGGCTAGAAACAAGCCAAGCTAAGGACGGACATTCACAAGTAAGAATCAGTCTCTCTGTATTTATTTGGGTGGTGGCTACCCAAAGAGCAAAGAGTAAAGAATAAAAACAAACAAACAAAAACCCAATTACACCTGAGTTCAATCTGCGGAGCACTCATAAAAACGCCAGGCATGGTGACATGTGCTTGTGATCCCAGTACTGAGCAAAGAGTCTAGAGGATCACTGGAGCCCACATTAATTCCTGTGTTGGTCCACATCAGCGAGAGACACTGTTTCAAACAAAAGCAAAACGACAAACCCAGCAACGACAAACAAACCCCCAATCAAACCAAGTGAGCACACCTGAGGGATGACCCCCAAGGCTGTCCTCCGGTCTCTGTATACAGACATATGTATTTGGACCCACACACATGCTAAGTACAAATGCACACGCTGAGAGAGGGAGAGAGAGAAAGAGAGAGACACACACACACACACAGAGGTACAAGTATAATGACAATACACCATGTTATTAGCACTTGAAAGTGGGCGAATGCTGATGGAGAACTATCTGCATGGTGTGCCCTTGTCCTTCTGTGAACAGTTTCTTAGAGCTGGAGATAATTGTTCTCCTATTGCCTGATATAACTATGAGATTATGCTCTTTAGTGAAATAGTCCACAGTGTGTCCCTCAATTGCCTGCCCTCCCTTCGATTTCTGGTTCATGGAGTTGTCCAAATGTCTCCTATTCTGGGACGTCTCCCCCAGGGTGGGAACCGGACTAGATAGTGGTGATTTTGAATCCCTGCTGTTTCTTTCTCCATCTGTGTGCACTTGGATAAGTTAGCTAATGTTGTTCTCTTTAAATTTGTCACTGCATGCAGTAACCATACCTACCTCATAAGGTTGTGGGAGGGACTGACAGTGCACATCTCAAGTATTAGACTGAGATATTATTATGATGGAGTCTTTAAGTTCAAATTAAAATCCCACTTCCTCTTATAGTTGTTCCCAGCATTTCTTGTTGGAGGGAATAGTTTCCTTTGCTGATTTATGAAAGCACTTACTGCCCTCAGAAACAGTATATGTGGTCTTGTGATCTGGTTAATTGTATATCTATGCACACACACGTGTATGTATACATCTTACTATATATTATAATTATATATTACTATTATTATAATTATATTTTACAATATATATATAATATATAACATATATATATACACACACACACAAACATGTGTGTAGATGTATGTGTGTGTTTTGCTAGGAATTGAACCTAAGCACTTGTGCTAGGCAAACAATCCGCCACTGTGTTGCATCCTCAGACCTTATACACTATTCTTTATACAGTAGAGATCTAGTAAATAATTATCAAATCAAAGTGCAAAATGAGTATTTTAATGACTTGACTGAAGAGCTTCATTTTAGTTTTTTAACTTTTGTCTTTTTTTGTTCGTGGTCTTAGGGCTTGTACCCCGGGTCTCCTTGCAGGCTAAGCAAGTGTCCTTCCATTGTGCTGCACCTGAGTTTTCAGCTTCTAATCTACTATCAACATAGAAGGCCCGTAGATGCCTGGCATAGATTAGTAAAAGCAAAGAAGGTTTATGAGGAATTTGTCTTAGGAGCCGGAGGCTTCTAAGTCAACTGGTGCCAGGAGTGAGAGGAGGGGGTGGAAACAGGTAAGGCTCGCTGAGTGTACTTTCCCACAGCCTAACCAAGATGGAAGGCTCTACCTTTCAACAAATATTGAATTGTGTGTGTGTGCGTGTGTGTGCGTGTGTGCATGTGTGTGTGTGTGTGTGTGTGTGTGTGTGTGTGTGTGTGTGTGTGCGTGCGTGCATGAAGTGGTGGTGATCCTGGGAGTGCTGGGAACAGGGCCCAGAGAGAGAGAGCCTCCTTCATGCTAAGCATACATACACTTTACCACTGAGCTGTTCATACTTTCAGACCCCGAAGATTGCTATTTTAACTATTGTTCCAGGCAGGTCATTCCCATCTATGGCAGACAGTAACTTTTAGTGGCAGGACATTGCCAGAAGCCTTCTTGTTAGGAGAGTGCCTGAGAGCTGTGTGATCTATTTTAGTGTTCTGTGGAAACAATCCGCCTAAAGAGAGGGCTGAAATAAATAACCAAGAGCGGCAAGCAAAGCTGCTTTCTGCCATCAGCCGCCGAGTCCCACTGCTGATGTAATGACGTCATGAGGTCAATCTGGTGTCGGTGCTGGCCTGTTGGACAGCAGTGAGAGGCATAAAGCCACCAGAGGGTAGCAAGGGGTCACACAAGTGCAATCTACTCCTCTCAGAAACAGGAAAAGACAGTGGGGGCACAGCCAGTGGCTCGCCCGTCCCGCACTGTCTTGATTGACATATATGGATGCGAGTGGTGGAGCCAGTCATTTTTTCTTCTCCCCTTCTTCTACACCCCCTGCAAACCTGCCACCTGAGTCACTACAGCTCGGCTTTGGCTTCCTGTGTCCCACAGTACAAGCCAGGAGAAAGCGCCTCTACTTCACAGGCTCTCAGGAGAATGTTTGATTCTTTGAACTCTTTAAAAAAAATTTTCTATTGGGATGCAGTTGTCAGTTGCCATGGTATTCTGTGCAAACAGAAGCCCTTTATTCCATGTTATGTTTTCAGAGCAGTCCTCCTGCAGTGCCTGTCACAGAATGAATTGCTCTGATAGCCGGATCATTCACAGGTGGAAAGCCCTTGAGATTTTTACCATTTATATTAGCAGTGCCCGTAAGCCACTTGAGACCAGCACTCACAAATCATTGTATATGAAATCGTGAGCTCTCAGGCTTTTATCCGGTTGGTCCTGGGGAAGAAAAGATGCGTTTTGAGGGTGGGTAGAGATAAGTAGATTTTTTTTCTTAAGCCCAGGAATCTTGGACTAAGAGAGAAAGCGGGGTTGACTGTCATATCCCAAGAGAGGGGCAACTGGTTGACCAGAGGAACCGGTGTTTGCTTTGTCATATTGCTAGCTTTCCCTTTCTATGGGCTTTTGTGCTGGCTGTCTGGTCTCTACAGCCTTCCTGCAGTCTTCACTAGAGAGCCCCACTAGGGTTTGTACTTTCTGTATAATACCCCTATTCCAAACATTTCCAACTTTCCTTTATAACTTCTCTCTCCTGTAAGAACAGCAGGACATACGCCATACAAATTGAGATGTTAATGAGGATCGATTTTCAAATGAATGTCATTCCAGGCTGGAAAGAACTGGGCTCAAAATTCTGTCTCTGTCTCTCTCTCTCTCACACACACACACATGCAGGAGAGAGAGAGAGAGGAGAGACAGAGAGACAGAGAGAGGTGAGTATGGGTACAGATGCATATTACAGTGTGCATGTGCAGGGCAAAGGAAAACTTGGGAGAGTCTGTTCTCTCCCTCCCCACTCTGAGTCACAGAGCTCAAACTCAGGTTATCAGGCTTGATGGGGGCATCTCTGACCTCGAGAGAACTATGCTTAAACTAATTGGGAAAACTTGACCTGGGAAGATGCTTTTGTACAATATGCCCCAGTTTGAACCAGTATCCCAAAGACTTTTATTATTTATTTATTAACACTTGCCTGGAGGAGAGTGGATAATTTCTGTGTGGGTGACTGAGAGACAGGGAGAATAGTAAGGAACAGAGGAGTGTTTTGAGTGTGCAAATTCTGTAGCCAAGGATCTTGGATCAAGCCTCAGTTCTTCTAGTTGCTGGTAGTAATCTTGGACAAGCTGCTACATCTCCATCATTAAGCTCTGTTTGGAAAATGGTGCTAATTGTAGTTTGAAGCCTCTCAAGGGTATTCTGGGTTAATGTGTGTTGTCTACTTAGAATGGTCTGTCACACAACTATGTAAATGGCAGCTTTAAATATTATTCTGTTCCTCAGCACTTTTGATGGAATCCTTTCTGAACTGGATGAAGAGATGGGAAGGGTTGTAGGAAGGACTCCATGTAGGAAACCCAGGGGCATGACCACCACCATGTGTTTTCCTAATTGAAAAAGTCTAATCCAGAGAGGGACAAAGAACAGCCTGCCTCTTTCCTTGGGAGAGGAAGATGGATAGAGAGATGCACAGGAAGGAGTAGGGAGAGACTTGGAGTTTTGTGTCCTTTGGGTTTGCGACATCTGGAGAGATACAAGATTGCTGGGTATCTGGTCAAAAAGGAAGGTCAGCTGGTGGCTTCTTGGTCTCTCTGAGCTAGTAGGTTTTCACCCCAACACCTGACTCCTGAGTCTGTATTGGTAAATATAATGATAGAAACTTAATTAAAAACTACATTTGGTGGTAGCAGCAGAGCCAGGGCTGGTGGGACCAGAAATCTTGCCAGGCCACGGTCTGAGTGGCAGGGTGCTGATTTTGGGGCTGTTTGGGGAAGCATAGCGGAGGGGGCATGTGGGAAAATGGGGGTTGGTGGTGCAGACAGTAGTTAAAGTATCAGTAGATTCAATTGCCGGTTCAAGGTTGACGCTATTAACACAGTCTTAGGTTTTATAGTGTGATCAAATATCCTGCACCAGCTGATGGTGTAACTTCCCCTCATAAGTGTCATCTTGATGTTAGGGAAGCATGGTGAGACCCAGACACACTGCCTTCGTGGGTTCCTCCTTGAGTAAATGAACTGACTCTTTGTGTTTGAGCATGGGTCTCTCCAGTCAAGGCAGATCTGTGCTCAGTAGCTTAAGACTTCAGAGCTTAGTGGCTCTCTAACCGATCAGATGTGCTAGCATTATCTTCCCTCATAGATGGCCATTTCTTAGGGTAAGGGCCTAAGAATTTCTTTGATATTTCTGCGATATTTACAGAACTGAAAATGCAAAAAAAGCTTAATAAATGTTTAACTGCTTCTGTAAACAATAGAGCGGTGTACAAACATCTTGTCAGTTCATGCAGCACACACTTCCTTCTTACTCCTTTGCTAGTTCAAAGAGAGGATGGGTCCCTTTGCTCTGCTTGTTTCTACATACATTTACATGCAGAGGTAGTTGGTATGCCTTTTTTTGTATCCTAGCATAGACAAGGCCCCCGAGTCAGCATGCCTGGCATAAGGTGAAGAGTAATAGAAATGGGAACTACAAGAAAGCAAGGATTTTGCTTTTAAACTTAGATCTTCTGTGCATGCATCAGCAGGGATGGCAAAAAATGTGCAGACTGCAATGATTCACCTGCTGCGTCGAGGGAAAATCAGGCTAATGCATCAAAATATAACAGAAGAGAATGCATTGAAATGCAGCCTTATAGACTGTTAATAATTTATACAATTTACATACCTCATTTAGTCTCATTTTATCTGGAACAAACTTTTGCCCATCAAGCAAATACCAGACACATACTTGTATAAATCTTTTTTTTTTTTTGAGGCAGGGTTTCTCTGTGCAAAAATCCTCTTAACATATTTGACCTTACATATTTGTGTATACTCTACGTTTCAAGACTGCAACCAAGAATTACGTCTCCCCCACAATTGCTCCCTCTTACAGCCTTAACACAGAGATGACTGTAAACTGTGACCTCTCTATGAGGCTCGTGACTCTGTTTCCAGAAGTGTAAGGGGAAGGCGATGCAGTTCCTCAAACACAAAAGCTCTTTGGCCTCGTTGGTCCTCTCCCCCAAAGTTCTTTCTCAGTCCCGTTTCTTCTTAATTTTGACCCCATGAATTTCATTAATGTTGCTTACAAGAGCATGGGCCACTTACCAGTGGTTATGTCCCTGAAGAACAGGGCACCCCTGTTTACCCAGCAAACATTAACTACCTACAGGTCCTTAGGGAGAGATGGGACTTTCTGAGCCCCTCCCCACTCTGTGCAAGGAATGTAAGGCCTGCGCAAGATTAGACCTGTCAAATTTCCCCATTTTTATAGTATTTAATGTGCAGGCCATGTTTGTAGCCATACAAGGTTGATTTTGAATGTTTTCTAAGAGGAACTTCTTGTCCCCACACCTTCACATTCCCACAGAAAAGAAAGATCAAAGATAACTAGGCATCTACACTCAGACTCTTCCTCCCTCTGTATGGGAAAATAGACAAGAGATCACATGGTCTGGCGATTCTAATGGATCCCCTGGGAAGCAGCCTCTGAGACGGCTGTCAGCAAGAAAGTCTTCAGCGAATACCCAGGCTTCACACTCAGAGGAGGAAGAAGGGCAAAGCTGTTCAAAGGAGAAGGTGGGTCTCTAATGAAGTCCGTAAATTTTTAAATTACATTTAAAAATGTGTGCATGCAGGTAGCACAAATAATAAAATCCCAGAGACAGATACTGGGGTTCAAGCTGAACGATCAAAGAAGCAAAGCAGCCAACCATTAGAGAACTCACGTCTATGGAATCTTCAGACTGAAAAGAGAGCAAGTTCTTTTCTCATCCCACCTCATATATCTCTCTAGTGCTGGGATTAAAGGCATGCACCACCACCGCCCAGCCTCTGTGGTTAACTAGTGTAGCTGTTGGGATTAAAGGTGTGTGCCACCACTGTCTGGCCTCTATGGCTAGACTAGTGCGGCTAGCTTTGCACTCTGATCTTCATGCAAGCTTTATTTGTTAGCTCATTTATGAAACAAAATATTACTATACATGTGTGCGTGCAAGCATGCGTGTGTACTCATGTGGAGGCCAAGTTCAATACTGTGTACCTTCTTTGATCTTGCTTCATCTTGTTTTCTTGAGTCAGGGTCTCTTGCTGAACCTGGAACCCACTGACTTAGGTAGTCTGGTTTCCTGTGAGCTCTGGGGTTCTGCCTCCATCTTCCCACCACTGGGTTGTCGGCACATACCGCTGTACCCTGGACTGTTCATGCACACCGCCGTACCGTGGACTGTCCACGCACACCGCCGTACCCGGGACTGTCCAAGCACACCGCCGTTCCCTGGACTGTCCACACACACCTCTGTACCCGGGACTGTCCATGCACACACTACTGGACCCTGGACTGTCCACGCACACCGCCGTACCCGGGACTGTCCACGCACACCGCCGTACCCGGGACTGTCCACGCACACCGCTGTACCCGGGACTGTCCACACACACCGCTGTGCCCGGGACTGTTCACACACACTGCTGTACCTGGCTTTCTACATGGGTTCCAGAGATCTGAACTTAGGCCCACATGCAAGAGCTATTTCCCCAGCCTCGGATTTACATTCTTGCTTATTTTTTCCTAGAGACCAAAATAAAAGAATGAGGCAAATGGACCAAAAACCAAGCACGGTAAACTCAATAGCACATCTAAAGCAGACGGAAGAACATTTATTTTCTCTCTAATGAAAAGGATGCTTCCTCCTTGTGGGAATAAGGTGATAAAGAGTTATAGAACCCTCAGAAGAAATGAGACGGGTTCGTTAGACACTGCCTTCTCATCTGCTCTGAACTGAACTACTAAATGAAGCCACCGAAGGACACTCCCAACTCCCCACTCTCCTCCCTGTGTTTGTTTCCCATGGAAATGGAAATTAGGTTTGCTCCATCCGCCCTCCAACACTTCTATGCAATGTTCCCTAGTCGCGTCCTCAGCTGGCCTCCCGCATTCAATTACGTTCCTCTCCGCTGAGAGATTGAGGTGCCTCATTCCAACTAATTTTAACCCTCGGACAGTCTGAAAGACTGGCGTTTGTTCTACAGGCTAGATGATTCTTTCTGCTCTGAGGCCAGGAAGACCTATTTTTAGTTCATGCCAGTCACTGAAATGCGGGTGATACATAGGACATAGCGTAAGCAGGGAATCAAAGGCGCATTTCTCATGGCTTGTGTGTCTCCTAAGATATTTCAATGTATATTCACACCTCTTCCGTCTTTACCGAAAAATGTGTGAATTCTCTTTTTTCCTTTCTTAATCTGTTGAATATAATGTTGGAAATGTGTGCTCTATTTATGTTCTCCTCAGAGCCCAAGCCCTTCCTTGAATAGCCATGATGCTGAGCATAAACTCCTGCATTAGTTGCCTGTCAGTTGCTCCTCAAATACTGGGCTTCCAGTTTTTCTAGAAGATTCTCTTGGCCTGACTTTGGAAAGCCACTGGTGCAAAATAAGCCCACTTTCAGGGCCCCAGGAGCTGCAGAGAGAGGAGGTCAGAGTGAAGGAAGCTACTGGGATGCAGGGTTTTGGGCTTAGGTTCTTCTTCTTCTTCTTCTTCATCTTCTTCTTCTTCTTCTTCTTCTTCTTCTTCTTCTTCTTCTTCTTCTTCTTCTTCTTCTTCTTCTTCTTCTTCTTCCTCTTCTTCTTCCTCTTCCTCTTCCTCTTCCTCTTCCCCTTCCCCTTCCCCTCCTCCTCCTCCTCTTCCTCCTCCTCCTCTTCCTCCTCCTCCTCCTCTTCCTCCTCCTCCTCCTCTTCCTCCTCCTCCTCCTCCTCCTCCTCCTCCTCCTCTAAATCTGGGTCTTATGGATTCAGCATCATTTGTGAGATGTGTGTATTTGGAGAGTGTTTCTGTGCTGCACCGTGTTTAGTCACCCCTAGCTTTTTAAATTTTGTCGTTTCATCTTCAAATATATCTAAAGTCCTGCTCCCTCCTGCCATTTCCTCAAGCATGGCCCCTCCCCGATTCTAGCCAGCAGTGGTTCTTTCTAGAACACTACTGTTGCCATTTGATGTATCTGTGCTGTCCTAGCTGCTTTACTGCTTCTCTTCAATCGGCTTTACATGCAATGTGATACACACACACACACACACACACACACACACACACACACACAAAGGCTTCTGTCATCTTAGCCATGAACTCATTTCCTGAGTTCCCATTGCCTTTAAGACAGTGCTCAAAGCCCATACCACATGTGGTCTACAGAGCCCTCTATGTCTTGGCTTCTTCCTCCCTGCCCCGCACGCACGTGTGTGTGTGTGTGTGTGTGTGTTGGGTTCTGCCAATCGAGCTTAACAAGCACTTTTGCCTCTGAACCCCGGGCCCATGCTGACCTGGTTTACACCCCCAATCTGCCACCCTCACCAGCTCCACTGAGTTCTTTCAGCTCCCCAGAAGAGTCAAGTCCTTCTCTGTCCCCAACTCTGGTAGGGTTTGTTTTTCTTATTTGAAATCGTTTCCCACCCTGCTAAATTCCTTCTCGGGTCACCTCCCTAATGTACACAAACTCTTCCTGTCATTTTCATTTCCAGTGATGTCCGCATCCAGCATAATATGGCTCATTGCATGCTTGTCTTCCTGCTGTTGACTCCACAGGGCAGTATCCTTTTTATTACTGTTGTATTTTCAGTGTTCGGCACAGGTCATGGTACAGGTCACTGCTCCAAAGTATTTCTGGAACCAAGAAAAGAAAAGCAGAGTTTCAAAGAGCGTGGTGCTATTTACCAAGAAATATGGGTTGAGTGTAGACAAAATAGGACTTTCATTCATTCTGAATTCCCACCCCTCTTAATGTGGGGTTTCTCTCTATAGCAGGTCTGCCTCGTCCTCTTGAGAGTTAGGTTTAAAGGCCTGCGCCACCACGCCTGGCTTCATTCTGGATTCTTTGGGATCTGAAGCTTTTCGGCTGAAGATAGGTAGATCGGATGTGATTATTTCTGAGCACTTTATGGTTGAAATAATCAATTGCCGGCAGCCATTCTTTTAATGAGCTGTTCTGGGCCATGCTCTGCCTGGCCTGGTAGACAAACACACTCCCCAGATGAGAAGCGGCAGCCACAGCCCACGTCAGTGATGCAGCGAGACTTCAAAGCGGGCTCCATCTGTACTCTCAAGCGACAGCGTTCATTTTAGGGCTCTGTAGTTTTCCCTTCCCCATCATTCCAGCAAATATAAAATACTGATGCCAAAACAAACCATGCAGTGAATAATAAGACCACAGATGAAGTTGACCAGCCTCCAGATTGTCAGTGACCCTTTAGGCCACAAGAGGGCACTGCTTAAACTCTTGTGAAACTTGGGGACAACAATTGAAGGCAGAAATTTGGCAAGCCTAGGCTTGGCCAGATGGACACCTATTTATATATGATAGTGACTCCGGAATTCCATTTATTTTTATGCTATGAAAATTTCAGTTCTTCTCATCTGCAACAAAATTTGCATTTTAAATGGCACTATTAAAGGCAGAGGATTGTTTTTGTCTTAAAATCTGATTTTAAGACAAAATCTAGTTTTGTGTGAATAAATGTAAGCACTCATTTAGGTGACAAAGACATGATAATTCTTTCAAAATAAACCTATTTCTAATTAGTTATTAGTAAACAGGCTTATGAAGAAATAGCTTAAAGTGTTTTCTGTCAGCAATTAGTTTAGACAATTTTAATTATTTAAATATATGCGACTTTTAGGTTTTTTTTTTAAGAGAAATGCATTAATTGCAACTAGAAGACCAAATTTTTAAAGACAATAGAGATGTGATTATATACACATTTACATACCAACAAGTCAACTCTACAGTGGCTATAGCTGCCAGCCTTCCTGGTTACATTGTTTAAAGGGGGAAGTTATCTCAGGGCTACAAAGAGGTACATTGTAGAGATTCAGTAACCACCATTCACAGCAGTAGTAATAGCCGCTGGCTGTTTGTCTAGGTCAAGTACTGTGCTTCAAGCACTGTACGTAGGCTACTTCATTAATTCCTTACAGCACTGTGAGACAGCTACCAGTATCGTTTGCATTTCAAAGATGAGAGAGGAAAAATTAAGTGACCTGTGCAAGATTAAAAGCTATTAAGTGAGGGAGCCAGGATTTGAAAACCTCTCTTCCAAGGCATGTAGACGTAATTCTCAGTTGGCAAACCTGTCTGAATCAAATCATCCTGCCGCGGGGCTAAAACCCTTCTCTTCCTGTCATGTGCCAAATCTGCATGTAGTTATCCTTATTCTGAGCATCAGGATTTGCTCAAGCTAAGATCCTCTTCCTCTCATAAAATGCTTTGTGTAATGGAGAGGGTGCCTGTGCTAAGATGATTGTCGGTAAATAGGAGGTGTGGGAAAGACGATGATTTTTGCTGACTCACATTGGTGATGTCAGGCTTTATGGGAACGTAGACGAACTTATCCTGATCGTAAAAACAGACATCATCTAATATGAAAAAGAGAGGCTACCAAAATGTTCTAAGAGATTTCTTCCAAAATATTTTTCCTCAGTGGTCCTGGCCCCCTAGGGTGTTTTAAATAAGTGTTCAAATATGTCTTATGAGACAATGCTAAATATTGTCTTCCTGGCTGGGGGATCAGGCTACAGGGAAATTAGAGGCTCCAGTCTTTTTGGTGATGTTGGTGGCCTCTCTGTATCTTCTCCATTCCCCTACCCTCACCTCTATTCCTGACCTTAGAAAACATTGATACTATTTATTAGAGTATTGGTGGGGAAAAAGTCAATTCTAAACATAAAAACAAATGACCCAATTTCCATACTTTCATTTTTTGTCTCCTCAGGCCTCCAGTCAAGGTTCCCAAAAGAGCCAGGCTCAGAAAAGATAGGATTTTAAAGAAAGATTGGAAAGCATAGTGCCATCAGATCCCCGTATTTTTCCACTGGCTGTGGTTTGAATAAGTTTATAGCCCATAAAAAGTTCAGGCAGGTCTTGGCAGCTCGTTGTCCAGAGTGACAGCGTTAGTAGTTGGCCTGGACCTTTTTGAGATAGGGCAGTTGGAGCTTTGCTGTTTAATAAGGCTGTTGGAACCCCGCTGTATTTTCTGGTTCTTTGTTCTTTGTGGTATTTTCTCCACTGCATTCCCATTGGATATCCCCCATAAGCCTTGTCTCTAAGCCAGAGTCACTTTAAATGCAGGGAATGTACCTAAACTTAAATTTCAGTTAAACAACACATGTAGTTTTTTTTTTTCAGTTTAGATATGATCCGAATGTTTTATGCTGACACTTGTATTAAATGTTATTCACTTTTCAGCTGAAGTTCAAAGACAGCAGGGTGAGCCGGGCTTGCATTTGGTAAATTTGACCACCCTACATTCGCACTTCCTTGTCGACCACCACCTGGAACTTTGCAGTCAAGAACCAGACCACTGGGAAGCCATGTAGTTGTTGCTCTGTGCTTAGTTCTTCAGTTGTGAAATGGGGACTGGCAGGGAATCCATTCACAGCTTAGATTCATTGACATGATTGCATTAAATGGATGCACAGAAGTTCTCAGTCATCGTCTTAGATGATTAAGGCAGCTACAACTATTTACCCGGCCTGGGTTGTTTTATAAGCAACAGAAATGTATTTGTAGTAGTTCTGGAATGTGACACCTGCTCATTTGGGTTGTTGAGGGTCTGTCCCATGGGTGGCACCTTTCAGCAAAATCTTCCCACGATTGAAAAGATTTAAGGTAAAAAAGGAATAGGTCTCCTCAGCTTTCTTTTTAAGAACATTGACCCCTTTCTTGAAGGCAGAGAGCTCACAAAATAATACTTCCTCGAAGTCCTCTTACTACAGGCTCAGAACCTTTTACCAGAAATGTTTGGGGCCAGAAGACTTGATATTTTTGGGCTCACTTTCTGGATTTTGGAATTTCTACATGTATGTTATGGAAAGGGATCTGTGTCTTGAAATGAAACTTATGCATGTGTACAAAACATTATGGCCAGAATCTGACCACCCTACCTTCCCACCAGCACATACAAGCTGAAGGTGACTTTATACAATACTTTCTGTCCTCTGCGTTTGCACTGTGCACGCTCATATGAAACTAGATATGGAATCTTCCACTTGTGACATGACGTTGACACCCAAAATATCATTTGTGGGCACTTTTGGGGGTCCAGATTATGAATGTTAAACCTATGCTGTCATGTTGGGAGTTAACTTTCATCATGTGAATTTTGGAGAAACACTCATCTTCAAATCATAGCAGTAACTTAGTTAATATTATTTATATTGTTGTCCTTCTTACTAATACTGGGCAGGATAGTGACTTGCAAGTCAGTCAGAACATTTTCTTTCATCTATTTTAAAAGAGTGCGGTGCTGTGAAGAGGTGGTACTTTGTCCTATAATCGCCAAAATGTTCTCAGACAGAGATAGAGAGGGAAAGGTAGAGAGGAGGGGGGAGAGAGGGAGATTTAGGAAGCATAGATTTCCTCTCAACATTTGGATTATGTGCATGTGTGGCTGAACTTATACATTTAATTAAAAGATGCTAAGTTCGGGAAGAACAAGTGAAGGTCAAACCACTCTGTTATATTAAGGATCAGACCCACTCCTGGGTTGGCTGGGTAGGAGGGCTTGTGAGGTATGGGCTAAAGAGCCTTTGTTGTCTAGACTACAGGCCTGGGTTATATGCCTGGGTCCCCGCCACTTACTTCCCAGAAGTGGTGGGAGGAAAAAGCAGGGCACACACCTTCATGGACTTTGAGCATAGCAATGGCACCCCACTCCCAAGCACTCCTTTCTGAGTCAGTGAGTCTTCCCTATGCCCCCAAGGAAGGGCAAGAGAAGGCAGCTATTCACTTCAAGGCCCTTAGATATATTAGAGGGTCAGGTGAAAAGAAATTCGAGGTCCCACCATTTTTATTTTCTATTAACAGCTGAGATATTGAAGGCCCACAGTCACTGAAATCTGTATCTTCTGAGGGCTGTGTGCCTGCAATATTGATGAGGCTTTTATCTGTCATCAATTTTCTCACTTGAAAAACCACTAAAAGCAGGCTAAAAAGAAATGAAACTTTTATTGCCATCTTATTATTTACTTCAGAGATTGTTCTGTGGGGCTCTCAGAATAGAGAATCCTAACTGATCTGTTCCAGCGAGGATCAGGGAAGGGACAAACAGGTCAGCCCTACTGTTTGGACTGCCCTTGGCTAGACAGTAAACCAGAGGAAGGTGAAAATGACAGCCAGATTTGAATATCTCTGTGTCCTGGAAGGGAGTAAGATTCCTTCAAGGTTAGGACCAGAACATATTGGGACTGGAGTGGCACCCAACACATCCAATGCAAAGACCACTTTATAGACACTGGCACAAGGCAAGAGAAGGCTGTTGAATCCCATAAGGCTGCATGATACAACTAAAACTAGAACCCACTTCCCTTAACTTTTAGTTTGGTGGGAAGACGCTGTTTTTGCTTTTATGGGTGCCAAGCTGAAAAGGAGAGAGAGGCTAGTGGAAGAATGCAGCCACTTTGCAGAGATGAAAGGAGCATTAGAAAATGCGAAAAGTGGTTGGGATTTTGCTCTTCAAATGCTGCAGTATCCACGGAGTCAGATATGGTTTTGAAATTTAGATTATCCCTTCCATAAACTGCCTGGGTGGGTGGTGGTCATGGCGTGAAGTGCGACAGCAAGGACGGTTTTTGTGTACCCCATTCAGGATAGAGACGCACACATGATGCAATTCATCTGCACGGTGTTTATAAATCCGTTGGAAAGGTAGGACAACGACACTCTCATGAGAGGGGAGTGACTCACTCCGCTATTAGTGACCAATGCTGTGTGGCATTTTGGAAGATGAATACAGCCCATCTTTCACCTTCTCTCACGACCCAGCTTCTGTGAGTCACTCCAGCAAAGAAAACTACTATGAGTCATGAGGAGGGTATATGCGGCTCATGAGGAGACAAGGAGACTTGAATGTCTCAAATGTAACAAATTTAAATGACAAAATACCAGTAGTCTTTGGATAATCTTTCCACAATTCTAGTTTTATTTTTATTCTAGAAATTGACACTATGTGGCTTTTTATATCAGATAGAAATTGTAACTGAGAAAAATGATCTCTATTATATGAACTGGTCATGTCAAATTTTTCTCTTGTGGTGAGTTTTTATGTCTACTCTTTTTTCTCTCATCTTCTAGGCCTTAGACACTAGGACTAAATATGTATTTGTAATATAACCTCTTAGTGTTATTTTATTAATTACTGGATGTGTTCTGTTGTGTGTTCTCTGTGTTAACAAGGTGAGATATAACTGTCCCTCAAGATAGTTACTAAGATTTTCTACCCTTGGGTGTGATAGGAACCATGCCACGGCATAGGCGTCTGTGATGGTTGGTTCTAAATTGCCAGTGGGACACAGCCAGAGGAAGGAAATCTCAGTGGAGGCACTGTCTGGATTAGTTTTGGCCTCCGGACATTTTGGTGGGGGGTACCTTAACTGTGGTGGGGAGACCCAGCTATTGTAGATGGCATCGTTCCTTGAGAAGAAGATCCTAGATAGTTGAAGAGCGGAGAAGCAGGGGGTCTGGGGTGGCCCAGTGGTAAGAGCTCTGGCTGCTCTTGTAGAGGACCCTTGCTCAGTTTCTTTTACTACATGGTGTCTCACAGTTGTCTGTAACTCCAGTTTCAGGGATCCAGCACCCTCTCTGGCCTCTGTGAGCACTGTGCACACATGTAAATACATCAGTGCAAAACACACATACACATAAAGTAAAAATAAATAAATACTTTTTAAACAGTACTTGTTGCTTGCAGAGGACTCAGTTTCCTAGCCCCATATTGAGGCTTATGGCCACTGATTGCTCTAGTGTCAGGGAATCTGGAGCCCACTTTTGGTCTCCTCAGAGTGCAGGCAGGCACATGTTACACAACATATATGTTATCATTGCATTAAGCATGTTGTGGAATCGATTATTTGTTTAAGTATGTCAACATGTGTTGCTTTTGTTGATGCTGCATTTGTTTAACAATGTAAAGATTTGTTGCAGCTTCGTCTTTCCTGCCTAAGGCACCTGACTGGTCTAATAAAAAGCTGAATGGCCAATATCTTGGTAGAGGAGGGATAGGCAGAGCTGGTGGGCAGAGAGGAAAGAAGACCAGCCAGTCAGCCAGGGGCTAGCCAGCTAGACATGAAGGACAAAAGAAAACAGGATCTACAGTACATAGATGGAGTAAACGAGCCTCAGGGCAGTACATAGATGAAAAGAAATGGGTTAATGTAAGTTAAAGAAAATAAAGGCTAGCTAGAAACAAACCTGAGCAAAGAACAAGCATGCATAACTAATAATAAGTCTCCATGTCATGATTTGGGGACTGTGAGTCCAAGAAAACCTGCTACATATACACATAAAATAAAATAAACAAGTCTTTTTAAAGAGTGGAGCAAGTGAGCTGCACACTCTCATGGAGCCTTAAATCTTTGTTCTCTGTTCCTGAGTGCAGATGTAGCGTGGCCAGTTCTCTCAAACCCCTACCACTGTGACTTCCAAGCTATGATGGACTATCACCAGCCATTGTGAGCTCAAAGAAACCCTTTCTCCTTTAGTGTGCCTTGCCAAGATATTTCACTACTGCAAAAATACATGCTGGGGATGATTAGTTTGGTTTATAGTGTAAGAGCTGGATAATTCAACAATGGTCATTTGCATGCTGGTGAGGCAGAGAGACAGGTAGAAACTCAGTTTGGGAGGCCCCTGTAGGGTCACTGATTTCTGAATCCATGCATAGAATCTTGAGTGTGATGTCTGCACAGGCTGGAGACACTTGCTGAGAAAGAAGGCATGGTAGGTACTTTGTGTTTGTTTAAAAATGAAGTTTTAGAGCCTGGTATTGACATAAAAACAGACAGAAGGACCAATGGAACTGTATCGAAGACCCGGATATTAATCCACACATCTTTGAACACCTGATTTTTGACAAAGAAGCAAAAAATATCAAATGGAAAAAAAGCATATTCAACAAATGGTGCTGGCATAACTGGATATCAACATGTAGAAGAATGAAAATAGATCCATATCTATCACCATGCACAAAACTCAAGTCCAAATGGATCAAAGACCTCAACATAAAGCCAGCCACACTGAACCTCATAGAAGAGAAAGTGAGAAGTACACTTGAATGCATTGGCACAGAAGACCACTTCCTAAATATAACTCCAGCAACACAGACAATGAGAGACATAATTAACAAATGGGAACTCCTGAAACTGAAAAGCTTCTGTAAAGCAAAGGACATGGTAAAAAAGCCAAAACGACAGTCTACAGAATGGGAAAAGATCTTCACCAACCCCACATCAGACAGAGGTCTGATCTCCAAAATATACAAAGAACTAAAGAAATTGATCATCAAAAGAACAAATAAATAAAAAATGGAGTACAGACCTAAACAGAGAACTCTCAACAGAGGAATCTAAAATGGTGGAAAGACACTTAAGGAAATGCTCAATATCCTTAGTCATCAGAGAAATGCAAATCAAAATAATTCTGAGATTCCATCTTATACCTGTAAGAATGGCCAAGATCAAAAACACTGATGGCAACTTGTGCTGGAGAGGTTGTGGGGTAAAGGGAACACTCCTGCTTTGCAGGTGGGAGTGCAAGCTGGTACAGCCCCTTTGGATAGGAGTATGGGGATTTCTTAGAAAAATTAGGAAACAACCTTAACAAGACCCAGCAATACCACTTTTGGGTATATATCTAATGGATGCTCAATTGTTCCACAAAGATATGTGCTCAACTATGTTCATAGCAGCATTGTTTATCATAGCCAAAACCTTGAAATACCTAAATGCCCCTCGATTGAAGAATGGATAAGAAAAATGTGGTACCTTTACACAATGGAGTACTACACAGCAGAAAAAAAATAACGACATCTTGAATTTTTTAGGAAAATGGACAGACCTAGAAAACATCATTTTGAGTGAGGTAACCCAGACACATAAAGACAATTATCACATGCACTCACTCATAAGTGGTTTTTGAACATAAAGCAAAGAAAACCAGCTCACCAGTCACAATCCCAGAGAACCTAGACAACAATGAGTACCCTAAGAGACATACATAGATCTAATCTACATGGAAGTAGAAAAAGACAAGATCTCCTGAGTAAATTTGGAACATGGGGACCTTGGGAGAAGGTTGAAGGGGAGGAAAGAGGCTGGAAAGGCAGGAAGAAAAGTAGGGAAAAATGTAGAGCTCAATGAAAATTAATAAAAAAGAATGAAGTTTTACTAATGTGTTAATAGAGCAAAAATTATTACAGTAGCTTTAAAAGTTAGACAGACACTATTATGGGTTATTAAGTAAATGAGTTCTACAATTAAATTATTACACACACCTAGGGGACTTACTGAATAACTACAGGGCCCAGAAAGCAAAATAAACATATAAGATTAATCCGGTATTAGCATCTATTACATCTTTGAAAGTTAACCTCTTAAGAGCTTCAATCTTCACTAATATATTTAACTTACTTCCAAATACTTTTAAATCTCCCCAAATGAAAATAATTAGAGATTCCAATACTAAGAGCGATAAAAGAACTAGCTCTCTGCATCTGTTTCCATATGCTGCAGGAGGAAGCTCCTCTGATGATGGCTGCATAATAATAATAATAAAATATACTGATCAATGTCTAATGTATATAAAATACTATGATTCTAATGGGTTTATATGTGTATATATATGTATATCCATTAGAATAGTAGCATTCATATATATGTTATATATATGTATGGATATATATGTGTATCCATTAGAGTAGTAGTATTGCATATATGTTATATATGTGTATGGATATATACATGTACACATATATGTATCTATCCATTTGAATAGTAGTATTTGAGTTTACCCTAGGACCCTTGGTGATCTAGTCTCTGGTTCTTTGTCACCAAGCAGTGTCAGGTATGGATCCCATTTCACGGAGTGGGTCTTAAAGTCAATCAGACATTGGTTGGTCAGTCACTCGCACAAACTTTGTGCCACCATTTCTCTTGCATATTTTGCTGGCAAGACAGCATTGAAGATCAAAGGATTTGTGGCTTGCTTGGTGTTTCTGTTACTCTTTGGTAGCCTTCAGAGTACCTTCTCATACTGAAGACACTAGGACATAAAATGAAGTTCTGTGTAGGCACCAGCTCAGTCTCTATGTTCACTGAGTTGTGTGTGTGCTGCCTTCAGCAATGGGTCCTTGCTGGCAGTTTGTGGAGAACAACCTATTTTCTTGGCAACAACCTGGATTGGTTGGAGATTTCCATGGAACCCCTTTGACCATCAAAACAATAGGACGTAATCCAGTCCCAATACTGGGAACTTCATCTGATAAGTGATGACCAGTTCTGACTCTGTCTCCTCCATTATTTGGAGACTTTCATTGGGATCACCTTCATGTATTGTAGGAAGTTCCCACTGCACCAGGGTTTTCATACCACCCTTCAAGTGTTCCTCAATTCAAGCTGTCTCTTCCCACATCCCCTCCCTCAACCCCATCTCCCCTCCCCATGCCTACCTGATCCTCCTGTTCCCATGCCCAGTTCACCCTCAAAATCTACTCTATTTTCCTCTCCCAGGGAGATTCATGTGTATCCCCCACCCCCATCCCTTCCTCTCCACCTAACCTCTCTGGGTCTATGAATTATGACTTGGCTATCATTTACTTAACAATTAACATCTCAAGTGAATACCACACTTATTTTTCTGCGTATGGTAACCTCCCTCAGGATGTTTTTTTTTCTAGTTCCATCTATTTGACTGCAAACTTCCTGATGCCATTTTCTCTTTAACAGCTGAGCAATACTCTACTGTGAAAATGTACCACACTTTCTTCATCTGTTCGTGTATGAGGACATGTAGGTTGTTTCTAATTTCTGACTATTATGAGTAGAGTAGTAATGAACATAATTAAACAGGTATCCTTGTGGTAGGATGACACACACTTTGGGTATATGCTCAGGAGTGGTATAGCTGGACCGATCGCCAACTTTGTGAAGAACTGTCACACTTATTTCTAAAGTGGCTGTGCAAGTTTTCACTCCTACCACTGCAGTGGATGGATGTTCCCCTTATTCAACATCCTCGCCATCATGAGCTGTCACTCATGTAATTGGTCTTAGAAATTCGGACAGTCATAAGAGGGAATCTCAAAGTAGCTTTGATTTTCATTTCCCTTATGGCTAAGGATGCTAAACATGTCTTAAAGTGTTTCTCAGCCATTTGACTTTTCTCTATTGAGAATTCTCTCTTTAAATCTGTACCCATTTTTTAACTAGATTATTTAGGTTTTATTTTTCTTTTGAGACCTTGGAAACACAGATCTAAATGAGATGTCTTCATCCAATCCCTCCCCTCAGAGCTCAGGGAACTCTGTGGAAAAGGTCTCAGGAGTGTAAGAGGCAGAGGGGATGGAGGACCCAGGAGAACAAGGACCTCTAAATCAACTGAACAAAGCTCATATGAACACAGAGAGACTGAAGTAGCAGGCACAGAGCCTGCAGGGGGTCTGCACCAGCTCCTCTTATGGTTTTCAGTTTAGTATTTTTGTGGGCATCCTGAGTGTATGAATGAACAAGTGGGTTGTGGAATAATACTTTTGTACACTGTTAAGATTTGTCATCTGAATTGGTTTAACAAAATGCTGATGAGCTGGTAGCCAGATGGGAAATATAGGCAGTACAACCAAACTAAGGACTCTGGGAAGAAGAAGGGCAGAGTCAGAGGAGTTTCAAGAGATGCAATGGGCATGCCATGAGAGGAACCAAGCCATACATGGCAAAGTGTAGATAAAAATACGGATTAATTTAATATAAGAGTTGACTACTTACAAGCCTGAGCTATTGGCCAAGCATTTATAATTACTATCAAGTCACCGTGTTAGTTATTTGGGAACTAGTGGGTAGGAAAGAAAAGTCCACCTACAAGAAATAAACTGCTCTGTCTGACCAGCTGCATGTTTTTAAAAATGGTTTTGAATTTAAAAAAGTAAAATGCTTTATCATGGATTTAAAAAAAATTAGGTAATGATGGAGTACCAGACAATCTGGAGACACAGAACAAATTCAGAGTGACTAGGTGTTATCCCAGGTGTGGAACTTCATAGAGTTAGTCCTTGGAGCACATGGTGCTGTGGCTCTGGCAACAGATACAGGGCATGATGCTCTAGAGAGGAGCTAGGAGCACCCTCCCATCATAGTGAGCTCAAGGTGAGGTCTTCAGTTCTGTCTTCTATGACTCACACCTCTGTCTTCAGAGATGGTGATTCCAGTACCAGGAAACACCCTTTCAATGGGGCTGTCATGAGAGGCCTGGGGAGCATCCGCCTTTTCAGTCTGTTCTTGGACATCTTCTCATAACAAATCGCCATGCAGAAGATGCTGTTAAAAAAGTCATAGAGCCTTCAATATATATCTGCCCATGAGTGTCTCTGTTCTTTGTGAAGGGTATTTCACGAATACCTGTCTGGACTGTCTCTTCAAACTGCTGTCATCAATCTTGTTCTCCAGCTCTGCAGGGAAATTGGACTAGAACTATCTATCACATGTGCTACTGTTGGAGTCTCACTGAAGGCATTCCCCTTCTGGACACTGGTGCCTGTGAAGGACTCACAGAGAGGGCAGGCCTGGTGAACTGTCTCCTCTGCCCTCTGGCTGTCACACCACCTTTGTCATCACTTACATTCACTTGGACTTCTTTTTTATCCAGTGTGCCCATGACAAGATGGCCCTCATATCCAGGGCAGGTCTTTCCTTGCCCCAGCCAGTGTCCCACATGTTAGTTCTCTCTAAAAGTAGGACACAGACCCATGACTGCACTTTATCGGTCCCTAGTGTCTCTTATGCCATCAAGACCAACAACCATGGTCCTCTGGGGCCCTAGGCTGATTCCAAACTTGACTATTGGAAATAATATTACAATAAACACAAGCATGCAGGTATCACTAGTCTACTGATTCCTCTGAATTTATACACAGGAGCGGGATAGTTGGGCCATATAATAGATCTATTTTTTCATTCCTATAAGGAAACTGCCTACTCATTTCTATAGTGACTGGATGAAAATGACATTTAAAAATATTTATTTTTTAAAAAGCTATGTATGTCTGTATGTGTTATGTGTTTATGCGTGTGGGTGCCCACAGAGACTGGAAGAGGGTGTCCAGTCCCCTGGAGCTGGAGTTACAAATGGTTGTGAGCTGTCTAATGTGAGTCCTGGGAACTGAACTTTGATCTTCTGCAAGAGCAGCAAGTGCTCTTAACCACTGGTCATCTCCCCAGTCCTTAGAATGACAAGTTCTTTTAAGAATTTTTTTTATTGTTTTTATTGAGCTATATATTTTTCTCTCCCTTACTCTCCCCTCCCCTTCTACCCTCTCCCATGGCCCCCATGCTCCCAATTTATTCAGGAGATCTGGTCTTTTTCTACGTCCCATGTAGATTAGATCCATGTATGTCTCTCTTAGCATCCCTTTTGTTGAAAATGACAAGTTTTAAAGAAGAAAGAAATAAACTAAAAACAGAGAAACTGGATGATACAGAGGTCACATTAAAAAAGTGACCCTGTTGTGCTAGAGATCTGATTATTAATATCTTCTATACTTTGTATGTATGCATTCCTTTATACATAAATGTTCATATCAGTTATATGACAGACTTTAAAACATTACTTAGGGACTCGTTGGAATAAAATATATGTAACAATGAAGATGAAGCTCAAGGGGGTTTGTGGCAGTGAAAGGAAATAAAAAAATCGTATACTTCATGAGCCACTTATATAACATTACACACTGCACAAAATAAAAAATCGTATACTTCATGAGCCACTTATATAACATTACACACTGCACAAAATAAAAAATCGTATACTTCATGAGCCACTTATATAACATTACACACTGCACAAACCCCTTAAATAGCAGCACACACAACACTCAAGCCATTTATATAATGCCACATATATAACAGCACACAGCACGCGAACTTCCTATATACTACTGTGTACCACATGGAACACTTATACATCACACACACTGCACGAAACTGCTTGTGGGACAGCACACACTGAATCCCCACTTATACAGCATCATGTGCTGCATGAAACCGGTTTTATAAAAAAATCACATACTGCATGAAACCTAGGGGGTAGTGTCTAGGGCTTTTATTTCAGTGAAGAGACACTGTGACCATGCAACTCTTATAAAGGAAAACATTTAATTGGGGTTGGCTTATAGTTTCAGAGCTTTAGTCCATTACCATTGTGGTGGGACATAGCAACATGCAGGCAGATGTGGTGCAGGAGAAGGAGCTAAGAGTTCTACATCTTGGTCCACAGGCAGCAGGAGTCTGTGTCCACCTCTAGTGACACACTTCCTCCAATGATGCCACACCTACTCCAACAGGACCACACCTCCTAAAAGTGCCAGTCCCTATGAGCTTATGGGTGCCAATCTCATTCAAAGTACATTAGAACAGATCAGGGCTTGCCATAGTTGAGGGCTGCAGGTTCCAATTGAAGAAGGGTAAACTTGAAGGAAGTCTTTGGGATTTTGAGGTCATTAGAGATCCTGTTTATGGTTACAAGAATCTGTGTATGTTGTAGCTCAAAGAATTGAATACCATTTTTTTACACCATGTAAATTTAAAACATAAACAAAAATAGAAGATACAATCATGTTTAGGTAAATTTTCTGCAACTGTATTTTGTTGCCTCATTCTTTAAAAACTCGGGACTTCTTTGTAGTATTCATGGCAGGTATACACATGTATATAAGTGTACAAATGCATGTGTGTGCATGTACGCATGTGTGTGCATGCATGGTCTGCCATCCCTCATCATTCACTAGGAGATTAATTACCAGACACTGTTCAAATATCAAAATTCATGATACTCAAGTCCTTTGTAGAGAGTAGCATAGTATCTGCATAAACCCTTTGCGCATTTATGTGTACTTTAAATCATGTCTAATATTACACCCAGTACAATGTAAGTGCTGTGTAAACAGTTGTACTACATTGTTTGTGGAACAATTACATATTTAATTTAGGTGACACTTTTTCCCCAAATGTTCTTACTCTGTTGTTTATTGAATCTTTGGGTATGGAACCCATGGATATTGAGGGCCAATTGTATGTATATGTTTGTATATATTTGCATCTCTATTATATATATATATATATATATATATTTAAGCAGAACTATAAATGACATGGTTATGACAACAGGAAGATGTATATGGCCTCAAATAGTCACGGCTCTTATTAGAGACTTCCTTGGCTCTGCTACTTCAAATAAATGAGACACTAGAGAAGAGCATGCTCATTGTTTTCATAGTGGCCACTTTTGAGCTCGTTCATAAGTTACGTTTTCTTGTACATTCATTTTCCAATCTTGTTCATGTTATGGGTTTGCTTAATGAAGTTTTCTGTTATAAACCTCAGATCTAATTGGATCTCAGAGGTTTTGATTTAGTGGCATTCACGGAAATGAAGTTAGGTTTGAAAGTCTGTCTTTAGAAGTCCTCCTCTGTCATTAAAGCTTGTCGTTGCTAGTTGACAGTGTTTTTAGAATACCGTAATTACAGCATAGAATCTGAGTTAAAGGTTCTAATTGTGTTTTCCACGTGCTGGGGGCAGAAAGCAAAGGTCTTTGTTGTTTATTATAGTCCAGGATAAAAGACAAACTAGAGACTCACTTAGGTTCCAAAATAATTTTATGTCGTTTCCTTTGAAGCATCTTTCTATTTATTCTGACTTACTGTGTAGTTTTGTTGAAGTGGCAGTTGACAGTTCTTTTAAAATGATACATTGACTTCTGAGTTAAACCTGTATTTAACTCTTCGGAATAACAGGCTCCAGGGTTAGAGAGGTGTGTCCCTCAACTCCACTGTGATTACAGATCACCCATTAGTGGAATGGTTGCTTCTGGCCTATGAGGGCCCTAACCAACTGCATCTCCTCCCTGGGAAGCAGAGGCCTGAAGCTACAAACTGCACAAGTCCTGTGAAACAGGATGGAACGAGGGATTTGAGTATGCTTTTCTGTTTTCAGCTGCATTCATTTAAATGGCTGCAACTCACCATATAATTTCTTATGGTTAATTTTATTTATTTTTTATTTTGTTTTCTGTCTGACTTATTTTATTAGAGTGCTTAAATCACTTTACATAATGGGCGGTATGGCTGGGTTTAAATCTACATATCAACTTCTTTCTTTTTTTACCTATTTTATTTTTTAAATTGATTTTATTGATCTATACATTTTTTTCTCTGCTCCTCTCCCTTCCTCTCCACTTCCCTTCAACCCTCTCCCAAGTGGCTTTTAGACATAAAGCAAAGAAAACCAGCCTACAATTCACAATCCCAGAGAAGCTAGACAACATTGAGGACCCTAGCAGAGACATACATGGATCTAATCTACATGGGAAGTAGAAAAAGGCAAGATCTCCTTATGGTTATTTTTAAATTGGCAAAACTAAGTGGCTGAGATTTTACAGTCTTTAGAATGCTCAAGGACACTGCTTCCACCATTTAGAATGGGGACATCCTCGCATGAACTTGTATTTCTACTGCATAGTTCTTTTTCCTTGCCTTGTTGCTATGAGACAAAGCTCTGCCTAGCCCACCTACCTGTTCTGGCCAGGACTATTCTCCTTTCTTCCTTCTACAGTTCTAGAACTGACAGACCAGCAGATGCTTTAAAAACTCTCGAACAGAATCATTGTGTTCTCAGGATAAAACCCAAATACCTTCCACAGAAGATCTGTGCTCACCAGCGCTTCACTATGCCGCCACTGACGTAGTTATCACTCCAGTTCTGGGACTTATGTCCCCTCTATCTTCAGTCTTCTCATTCCTAGATGGCTCTCCTCTATCCATTCTGCAGATGCCCAACTGGACACCCTGCCCTGCAGCAGGAGCCCGGAGCCTCTCGGGTGACTTGATGTCCTTGCTATAAACATCTTTTATTTCTCCATAGTATAGCTTGTCAAAATTGCAATCAAGCAATTAGCTATGAAAATATTTTTTGGTTTTTGTCCATTGAAGAATTACAGTTATGTTTCTACTGAAGGTTTTTAAAATATTTTTATATTTCTAATGAAGACTTTTAAAATCTTTTCTGCCGATGTTCCTCAGAAAGTTGAGCCAGGTGCCGTTATTATAGCACTTGTGAAATGAATATTTGGTGAATAGATTTAAAAAAAGCCAGGGAAGCCAGAGTTTTGAATATACTCTTACTTAATTCTATCACATAATATAAATAGTAAAATGAGTTGGGACGAGTCAATTTTCCTTGCTGATCAGTGGGTCTCACCCGGAAGCTACACAGTTGGCTTCTTGGATTTGATCCTCAGAAGCCCTGATACCTTACACACTCTCAGCTGTCCATGCTCAGATGCACTGATACCTTACACACTCTCAGCTGTCCATGCTCAGACACACTGATACCTTACACACTCACAGCTGTTCATGCTCAGACACACTGATACCTTGGACACTCTCAGCTGTCCATGCTCAGACACACTGATACCTTACACACTCACAGCTGTCTACCCTTAGATGCACTGATACCTTACACACTCAGAGAGATCCATGCTTAGACGCACTGATACCTTACACACTCACAGCTGTCCATCCTCAGACACACTGATACCTTACACACTCTCAGCTGTGGCCAAGAGCCTGCACATGTAATGAGAATTGTAGGTGACTTATCTGGAGCTGTGTGAGGGCCACCCTGTGAGACATGATAGTTTTTGCATAAAGCCAGTGCAAGATCATATTCCAGCTGCATTCCTGGAAACTGGGTGTGGTGATGGAATTCAGAACCCCAGAGAACATTTACATACTTTTATAAGTATGCTATAAATAGTATGTGGAAATAGTTGCAAAGAATATGAAAACATTGGGTTCATGTCTTATGTAAGTAGCAAATACACTGAGGGTGCTGTCCCAACCAGTGATGAATGTTGAAAGCACGTATAAGCTAGGTAGGACTGGAAGACCACTTCCCCAGACTAATCTCACATAGAAAACCTAAGTCCTTTTTCTCCTCTGCCAACAGCATGTCAACAGAGGCACAGGGCATTCTCCTTGACAACTGCCAGTCAGTCCAGTGTCTCTCTGCTGTCACTTGTGAAACACATCCATGAGGGTTTCCAGGGAGAGTGAGAGTGGATTTGTAATGTTTTAATAGATAAGCTAGTTTTGGCTGGGCCATGGTGGTGCATGCCTTTAATCCCAGCACTCAGGAGGCAGAGGCAAGTGGATATCTTTGAGTTCAAGACTAGCCTGGTCTACAAAAGATAGTTCCAAGACGGGCTCCAAAGCTACCAAGAAACCCTGTCTTGAAAATCAAAACAAAAACAAAAAAATAGATAAGCTAATTTCAATCTATTTATTAGGGCTTGAGTGTGAAGTATCTCCTACAGGCTAAAGTGTTTGAACATGTGCAATAGTCGAGATGTTTTGGAAGGTTGTGGGACATTTAGGACATGTAGGAAGCATCCCTTGGAAAGAGAGCGCCTAAGGGTGCGTCTTTACAGTTATAGCCTGGACCCTACTTGTGGTATCAGATCTCTGGTTCCCAATCTGCCAAGATGTGGCCAGCTCTGCCAGGTTCCAGCTACCATGCCTTCCCCACCACGATGGACTATGTTCCCTGAACCATTGATAAAAGCAAACCTTCGTGCCTATAAACTGTTTCTGTCGGGAATCTGGTCATCACAAAATAAAAATAAAGATAATACCTCACGAATCCAATCCAAAGTGAATATAAAAAGACATAAAATCCAGGAGGAAAATATTAAAGTTTTTATCCTTCATTTAATTTTCTTGTACTAAGGGTAAAACCGAAGGCGTATGGTCCTCTGGGCTTTGCTCATTAGAGATAACAGTAGGGGAAGAATCAGGCTGAGGAAATACGCTGCGTCTGGCTGGCCTGCTTTTTATTGCTTTTGTTTAGAAGTGTTATAAAAATACACGTTCTTGGCCCTTTTGAGAAGTTCTTATATTGTAACTATCTAGGCAAATTATCATCTCATGTAAATTAAGCATCCCCAAAGAAATCAATTCACTGCCTTCAAATTAAATTGCAAGTAGCAATTATTACTTCAGAATTTTCATGAAACTACCAGCTCTGTAGGCCCTTGGTAATAATAATCCAATTTGTCTCATGTTTGCTGATTGCAGGTTGAAGTAAACCTATTAGAAGAGCCAAATGACATAGCAGGTCACCTTTGGATTGCCATTGTGCATGTCTTTATTCTATAATATATTCCCGTTTGAGGTTCTGCATTCTGAGGCAATGCTTAACCATTGCCACTTGAGGCCCCCACATTAATGGCCTTTTGAAAATTGGATCTTCTTTGTTTTCCTTTGTGGGGATAGTGAAAATAGCTGTTACAGTTTCTTCGGAGTTACTTCAATATCATGATTTCTTCCGTTTAACTAGAGACCTGCCACCACAAGGAAGGAACTATGGGTAATGGTCAATGATACTCTCCTGCTAAGTGTCCAGATGTCAGTTATCTGTATTGATCCTTCAGTTAGCAGTTCCTTTGGATGTTTAGGGTCATGTTAAGAATCCCTAGAGGTATATGATCTGGTAAAATGTGACTTTTAGCTAGGGTGGGGAAGCATTTTATGCACTCTGCTCCATTATCGGCACCAAGACCACACAGATGGCATCTGTGGATCCTTTGAAATTGGTAGCTCAAAAGTTCTTGGGCTTTTGGTGGTGGAGAATCAGCAGCATTTGCTTCTTCTCAGGTCTGTCTGGCATATGTGTCAGCTCTTCAACCAAACAAAAATGATAGGGTGGAGTTCATCATACAGACCCCTTGCTATTGTTCATCTGTGTCACTGGGGTCATAACCCATGGGAAGCAAATGCTACTGAACTGCATCCTTAGCCACGCCTGGGTTTTGGAACTAAGAAGCCTTAGGCATGAATGAATCAGTTTTTCTAGTGGGGAGCTCTCCAGGGTACTGGCTAGTTCCTTCTGCCCAGGCTGATTGTATAAGTTTGAGTCGGTTTAGTTAGTTATCTTGTTCTTCCTGCCCTGACAACATTTTGTCCCACTTGAGTTTGTGTTTTCTATGCCTGTCCTAGCTGTGGACAGCCTCTTTGCTCTTTCTAGCATGCACTTCTTGGTCGTGAGGCTATTTTCTGTGACAGCTGTCCCAGTTAAATCCTAACTAATGCTCATAAACCTGTGAACATCAAAAATTACTGTAGAATTTATAAAATATAGCATCAATCAGAACATCTGAGAGTGGAGGTCTATGAGTGTAGGGCTCACTATCATGGACAATTATTTTTCTTGTTTTACTTTGCTTCCTTGGAGGGTTAGGCTTAGTCATGTGTTTGTGGCTTCTCTTTTTGAATGGGAAGAAAGTTGTATTATGTAAAGTTTTCAGAAGAGATAAGCAGCGATCTAAGCATGTGATGAGGTGCTGCCAAGCAGCAGGTAAAGATGAAATATTGACACATCCTCTAATGTGGACAGATCTAAATGACTTGCCTAGAGGGAGCCTGATGGAGGCAGTTCCTTAATTAAGGTTTCTTTCTTCCGGATGACTCTAGCTTGAGTCAAGATGACAAGCAACCAACCAAACAAAAACCAATAAAATGGACCTTTGTCAACTTAACACACAAATAAACCGCTATTAAAACATAACCTTTCCTTTTTTATTTATCCCAGAAGAAATAAAAAGGACATAGTCACAAACAGATCGGAGTGAAACCAAAATCTAACAATATAATATCTCAGTGTCTCATGTCTAGGAGTCACTCTTGATCTCATGGGCCACAAAGGACTCAGGCAGCTCCATGTACATTCACTAGTGACCTCTTCTGACTCTTTGTGGACTCCAATCTTGCCACACGATGCCTAACTTCAGGTTTTTTTTTGTTTTTTGTTTTTAATGATGCCTGCAATTCTGTAACTTTCGTCTGCCCAAACCAGTACTGTGTGGGGCCCTCTCACACATTACCAGATTGAGATGCAATCTAGTCCTTGCTGTTTGCTGACCTCAAGGAAACACTTCCCTGATTTGCCTCAATGGTGTTTATCTCTTATCAATCACAGCCGAGTTTTCAGCTCCCACTAGCCAGGGTCATGGTCTCAGTAAAGCAGTCTCACTGTAGTGGTGTTGGTCTTTTATTAACCACAACTGCTTCTTCAGCTCCAACTAACCAGAAATCACAGACTCTTAGTTCAATATGTATCACATGATTGGCCCTGATAGGGTCTTTGCTCTCCCCTGAAAATTCAGAAGCCAGACCGCCATCATATTTCTCTCAATGTTCTCATCTCTCAAGCACCACAGAACAGCTCATTAAGTTTTGTGCATTCATGGCTTTTCCAGTCCAAAATTCCAACAACTTCCATGATCCTCCCCAAAGCAACATGAGCAGGTCTGTCACAGCGTTATCTCATTCCTGGTACCAATTTCTGTCCTCGTTTGCTTTCTGTTGCTTTGAAAAACATCATGGTTGTCCTAGTTAGGGTCACTATTGCTGTGATGAAACACCATAACCAAAAGCAAAGTGGGGAGAGTAGGTTTTATTTCAGCTTATACTTCCACATAATTGTTCATCTTTATAGAAAGTCAAGACAGGAACTCACACAGGGCAGGAAACTGGAGGTAGGAGCTGATGCAGAAGTCATGGAGGAATTCTGCTTATTGCCTTGATCCACATGCCTTGCTCAGCCTGCTTTCTCATAGGATACAGGACCACCATTGCAGGGATGGTGCAAACTACAATGGGCTAATTAAGAAGTACCCTATAGTCTCATCTAGGTATTTTCTTTTCTTTTCTTTTCTTTTTTTTTTGGATTTTTCGAGACAGGGTTTCTCCGTAGCTTTTGGTTCCTGTCCTGGAACTAGCTCTTGTAGACCAGGCTGGCCTCGAACTCACAGAGATCCGCCTGCCTCTGCCTCCTGAGTGCTGGGATTAAAGGAGTGCGCCACCACCGCCCAGCTCATCTAGGTATTTTCTTAATTGAGATTCTCTTCTCTCAGTTGGCTTGTATCAAGCTGATATAAAACTAGCCAGCGCAATAACCAAGAGCAATTTAGGAAGGAGAAAGTTTCTTTTAACTTACAACTCCTGATTACATTTCATCAATGATGGAAGTCAAAGCAGGAACTCAAGCAGGGCAGGAAGCTGGAATCAGGAGCTGAGCAGAAACTATGGAGGAAAACTGCTCCCTGGCTGCCTGACTCCTTGGTTCATTCTGCAGATTGTTTTGTGCAACCCAGGACTACCTGCCCTGAAATCACCACCCATGGTAGACTGAGCCTCCTACATCAACCATTAATTAAGAACATTCCCCCCCCTTGCCTACTGGCCAACCTTGTGGAGACATCTTCTCAGCTGAGCTTTCATCTTTCTAGACTATTCTCGCTTGTTTCAAGTAGATTAAAAATTAACCAGCACACTTAACTCATTGTCAACTTGACATGCAAATATGTCACTACCAAATCATAACTCTTCCTTTGTTGTTTATCCCCAAGAAAATATGTTAATATCACTTTATAAACCATAATATAACTATTTTTGAGACAGAGTCACACTATGTACCTCTGGCTGTCCTGGAGGTCACTATGTAGACCATGCTGACCTAAAGCTCACAGAGATCTACCTGCCTCTGCCTCCTGAGTGCTGGGATTAAAGGCGTACACCACCTATAACCGGCTACACAATATAACATTAAAATTCCCCCAATATTTAAGCATTTCAACACTTTAAAACTCCAAGCTCTCTTTAAAAACCCAATGTCTTTTAAAAAAGTCCAAACTCTTTCAGCTCTTGTAAAATCAAAGCAAGATAAAGCTTTCTTGATTTAAATGGAAGTAAAGCACAAAATATTATGCCTCCTGTTGCTGTATTTGTTTTTAGAATGAGTAGATTGGGCATCATATGCTTCCTCCTGATTACATCAGAATTTCCAGGGAAACCATAGTTACCATAAGTTTAACTTTCTATCACATTAATATACTAAAAATATCATGCTTATTCATGATTCCATGTAAATATGGAGAAAGAGGTAGCTTGCCAGCATTTGTTTTTATTTGGTTACAATCAAGAAAAGACAATGATTTAAAAGAAAAAAGGTGGAGAAAATAAAGATTTGTCTGTCTTATTTCTCACTGATAGACATTATTTTATAGAATTATTTAATGAAAGTGCAGGGCTGAAAACATCAAGACATCAAAATTGTAATTAAAGTATTCATTTCATCTTGTTGAATCCACATATAGAGAAAATGTCTTTACCATCAAATGACGAATGGCATCCTCTGTGGGTTTCTAACATAAGGTACGTCTTCCAGACCAGAAATAGAAATTTCCTCAAGGAAGTGAGTGAAGCTATAAAACTGGGAGATCATGACGCTGCTTCCCTTTCCTCTTCATCCCATATGCTGCCTTCCAAGGATGCTCATGTTTGCAAAACCTATTAATGTAGTCGTGACCCCCAAATTTCCTGCACTGACCTCTTCATTGAATTTAGACATGGACACTCAGTCATCCAGTTAACAGGCTCACTTGGACAGTCTACTAGCAGGCACTTCAAATGTATCGTGTTCTGTACACAACCTCTAATTCCCTGACTCTCTTTCATCTCAGGAGATGCTGCTGCCATCTTTCCATTTACATCAATTAAACCAAGGAAGGATCTTAGGTTCCCTTTTGGCTCATTCCCACAGCCAATCTTCCTTATTTTCTTCAACATACACCTTAAATCGGGCATATTTTCTTCTGCGAAGGATCTTGCAACAGTTCAAAGCTCTAATTTTGCCTTAACTGTCATCTCTCAATTAATTTTCTACCTAGCAGAATGAAAGTCAGATCATATCCCATTAAAATTCTCCATTGAAGCTCTCGGCCATGAAATCTATTAGCTGACTTTTTCCCACTTTGGTGGCTTTGTCTTCCAGTCCTCATTTTTCTTGGTTCATTTATTTTACTTCATGGTTCATATCAACCCTTCTTATGGCTCTGGAATTTCAGTTTCTTTTCCCACATACTTTAAAGTGTGTTTGACCTTTGTTATTTATAACTGATCTTAAATTTCACCTTTTCAGAGAATTCTTCCTTAACTACCTTTTACAAATTTAAATAGACCCCTGCCCAAATAGTTTTAGTCATATCATTTATTTGTGTTTTATTTAAAATAATTAGCATTAAGGAATGGGGATGTAGTTCACATTTACCTGGTACATATGAGACATTAAGGTTTAATCCCTACTACCAAACAAACAAACAAACAAAGCCCATAAAGGATTCTTACTGGTTAAGTAATTATGTTTATGTATTTGTTTCTTTTTTTCCCAAATATTTATTTATTTATTATGTATACAATGTTCTATCTGTGTGTGCCTGCAGGCCAGAAGAGGGCACTAGACCTCATTACAGATGGTTATGAGCCACCATGTGGTTGCTGGGAATTGAACTCAGGACCTTTGGAAGAGCAGGCAATGCTCTTAACCACTGAGCCATCACTCCAGCCCTGTATTTGTTTCTTAGATCAGTGCCTAACATTCACCCCTGATTTTAAGTTCCAAAGAAAAACTTTTTCTCTATTGTTTATACTGTACCATTTATAATGCCTGGCTTATGTTTCATTTTCATGATAACTGTTGGATGGATGGATAGATGGATAAATAGATGGATGGGTGAATGGATGGATGGATGGGTGAATGGATAGATAGATATATGGGTGAATGGATAGGTGGGTAGGTAGATGGATGAGTAGATGGATGAACTGGCTGTTCCATGCATGTCTTTTGCACTATAACTTGAATTCATGAGAACTATAGGTTGATACAAAATGCCACTCCTTCATGGCAGGAGATGGGGGAGGTCGAAATTAAAGATTGCACCATCTTGAGTTCTGAGACATGGCTCTTTAAGATGGTTGACCTTGTCTTTCTGACCTCAGTTATGTGAACTATAAAGTGTTTAATTATCACTATTGCCAGATTTTTTTTATAGAGACCAAGTGACCTTAGTACAGTTGTGCCTGTAGCTTGCATATGGCATATTGTCACAGCAAAGAATAATAGCCTCTTTACTTAGAATGCATAAAGACATACATATACATCTCTCTCTCTCTCTCTCTCTCTCTCTATATATATATGTAAATATATACACATATATGCACATTTATATGAGCATGTGTTATTCTGAGGAATAACTGACTTCTTAATTTTTTTTTAGATACTTTCTGACACAAACTAGAATTTTAACATCAATTGGTAATAAGAGGGTAAGTTTAGGGCTGGAGAGATGGCTCAGCAGTTAAGTTCGCTGGCTGCTCTTCCAGAGGTCCTGAGTTCAATTTTTAGTGACCACATGGTGGCTCACAATCATCTATATCGGGGATCTGATACCCTCTTTTGGCCCAAAGTTGCACATGCAAATAGAGCAGTCATATATAAAATAAATACATCTTTAAAAAAAGAGGGCAAGTTTCTATAACTCACATTTGAAAGTTCCTCCTCTTAGAGATCCTTGCCCACATCAAGTTGGGGACATGATAGGAAAATGCTCCACACTGAACCACATCTCCAGCCTCTTAAGAGTAAAGATAAGAATCATCGAGCTTGCTGTTTAGGAATCCTTGAAGCTTGTGATTAACAAGCATGTCAAGGAGAAAGGTGTTGAGAAATCCCAATTGCTCAGATGTCAATCAGTGAACAATGTCCTCCAAATGAAGGTCATTTTCACGTAGGAGCCTATTGGCTGTTACAAGAGCTCTCTTCTTTTTCCTACAGAAAGCCTAATGAAATGTATTTTCTAGCAACAGCAGCTTTCAGGAAATAAGTATACACTATTTTATAGCACTTCCCGTTTTCCACGCTTACTCGCTTAATGTTACTGTTGATGATTCATGGCTTAATTCTATGTTGGAATAAAAGCACCAGATTTCCCCAGATAATCTATGGAGCAGAAAGTTGATTTTATGACAGACAAGGGTTGACTGAAACGAGAAACCAAAGTGTAAATAATTGTTATCACAAACTTTATTTTCTAAAGAACCAGCTGTGAAAATACTGCTCTATCTCCATATTGCAGATTTCCATAGCCCCATTTAACCCTATCATATATTCAAATCAGGTATGATGGAGTTCTATGTTATCCTAAGGTATTGAAATTATCATATAAAGAGATTTAATGGCTTAAATAAAGCCACAGATGTAGCTGATTGGCAAAGGCAGGATTCAAAATGAAATTGGACTTCACCCATTCTGCCAAGTCAAAGAACTGAAGGATTTTTGAATGACTTAATGATGAATCTGTGTTACTGATGAGGGTGTTGGGTAAGAGGAGACCGGGACCCCCCTGTAAGCACACAGCTGGTTCCCAGAGGAGCAGAGCTGGAGACTCACAGCCTCTTGACTGAGGCATTAATGCTCTAGTTTAGACATTTTGGCTTTTTCTTTTTTGTTTTCACTCTTCAAAGTTAACTTACAAGGAGAGATTGTTTAGTGATCAGAAGCACTTGCTACTCTTTTAAAGAATACAGATTCAATTTCCAATACCTACAGGATGGATCACAACCACCTATAACTCCAGTTCCAGGGATTTTGATTCCCTCTCCTGGTCTCCTTAAGCACTAGGCTTGCACACAGTACACATACATACATGCAGATAAAACACTCATGCATAGAAAATGAAATAAATAAATTAATTAAAAAGGTTATTTTACAAATACTGGTGGTTAACAATCATATAAGAGTTCAGTTTCCTTAACCATTAGGGAAATACAAATTAAAACTCCTATGAGACATCATTTCACACCAATTATAATGCCTATTACGGAAATACAGTAAAGCAGCAACAACAACAAAAAGACAAAGCAGGTTAGGAGAAGCCTCAGCGGCGCGGTGAACAGGCCAGGCCACCAGAAGCCTCAGCAATACGGTGGGCTGTGGCTACAAATGTGGCCATCAGAAATTATCGGACCACTGAAGCCTCAGCCTCCATGCACCCTGAACCTGGAGGAGTGATCATTGGAGGCGTAGCCATGCCTACACCTAGAGGAGCAACCCTCTGAGCCTTGGACCTGTAGACACTGGAGAAACAATCACCAAAGGCTCTGCCCTGCTTACTCCTCAAGGAGCATTCAATAGAACCACAACACCCAACTATACTAATGGAGGAAAAGGGACCACCTCCAAAACACGGGCTCTACCTGTTTCAATTAAAGGAAGAGATGGGTAGACAGCAGGGTAAGAATAAACTCAGCAATATAAAGAACAATACAGCACCATCAGAAACTAATCATTCTACAACAGTAAGATCTAAACATACCAATTCAGATGAATAAAAAAAAAACCAACCTTAAAAATACGTTATGGAGATGATTGAGGCCCTTAAAAAGGAAATGAAAAATTTCCTTATATAACTAGAGGAAAAGACAAACAAAAAATTGGAAGAAATCAACAAATCTCTTAAAGAAAATCAAGAAAAAATAATCGCACAGGTGAAAGAAACCACTTAAGTCTGAAAACGGAAATAGAGGCAATGAGGAAAACACAAACTGAGGGAAATCTGGAAAAGGAAGATCTGAGTAAACTATCAGGAACTACAGAAGCAAGCATGAATGACAGAATACAATGGAAGAGAAAATCTCAGGTGTTGAGGAACCATAGAGGAAATAGATTCATTGGTCAAAGGAAATGTTAAATCCAACAAATTCTTAACACAAAACATCCAGGATCTGGGCCACCATGAAAATACTGACCCTAAAAATAACAGGAATTGAAGAAGGAGAAGAACTCCAGCTCAAAGGCACAGAAAATATATTCAACAAAATCATAGAAGGAAACTTTCCTAACCTAGAGAAGGACATGCCTATGAAAATACAAGAAGCTTACAGAACACCAAATAGACTGGAGCAAAAAAATGTTCCCTCACCACATAATACTCAAAGCACTAAATATACAGAATAAAGAAGGAATATTAAGAGCTGTAAAGGAAAAAGGACAAGTAACATATAAAGGCAGATGTATCAGAATTATACCTGACTTCTCAATAGAAACAATGAAAGTCAGAAGGTCCTGGTCAGACATTATACAGACACTAAGAGACCGTGGATGCCAGCCCAGACTACTATATACAGCAAAGCTTTCAATCAACATAGATGGAAAAATAAAAAATGGATATCCAAGACAAAACCAGATTTAATTATTACCTATCCACAAATTCATTTCTAGAAAAAGTACTAGAAAGAAAACTCCAATCCAAGGAAGTTAACTACACCCATAAAACCACAGGCAATAGATAATCTCATGCCAGCAATTCCTAAAGAAGACAAGCACACACATAATACCACCACCACCAACAACAACAAAAACAACAATAACAGGAACTATCAATCACTGGTCTTTAATATCTCTTAATATCAATGAACTCAATTCACCTATAAAACAGATTGGATACAAAAACAGAACCCATCCTTCTGCTGCATACACCCCAACATTATCTCGGAGTAAGGGTTAGGAAAAAAACATTTCCAATCAAATGAACCTAAGAAACAAGTTGGTGTAGCTATCCTAATATATAACAAAATAGACTTCAAATTAAAATCAATAAAAAGAGTCAAAGAAGGACATTTCATATTCATCACAGGAAAATTCCATCAAGATAAAGTTTCAGTTCTGAACATTCATGCCCCAAATACAAGGGCATCCACATTTGTAAAAGAAACATTACTAAAGCTTAAACCACACATCAAACTCCACACTAGTAGTGGGAGACTTCAACACCCCACTCTCACCAATGGAAATGTTTACCAGACAGAAACTTAACAGAGAAATAAAGAAACTAACAGAGATTATGACTCAAATGAACTTAAGAGACATCTATAGAACATTTTACCCAAACACAAAAGGATATACCTTCTTCTTCTTCAGCACCTCATGGTTCCTTCTCTAAAACTGACCACATATTCAGTAATAAAGCAAAACTCAACAGATACAAAACGTGGAATAAGCCCCCCCCCTCAGATCACCATGGATTAAAGTTTGAATTCAACAACAACACTAGATACAGAAAACCCGCAAATTCATGGAAATTGAACAATGCTCAACTGAACCACCACTGGGTCAAGGAAGAAATAAAAAAGAAATTAAAGACTTCCTAGAATTCAATGAAAATGACTGTACAACATACCCAGGCATATGGGACACAGTGAAAGCAATGCTAAAAGGAAAGTTCATAGCAGTAAGTGCCTACATAAAAAAGATGGAAAAATCCTACACTAGTGAATTAACAGAACACCTAGAAGCTCTAGAACAAAAGGAGGCAAACTCACCCAGGAGAACTACACGACAGGTAATAATCAAATTGAGAGCTGAATCAACAAAATAAAAACAAAGAAAACAATACAAAAATAAATGATCCAAAGAGTTAGTTCTTCAAGAAAATCAACAAAATTGACAAATCTTTATCCAAACTAACCAAAGGCAGAGAGAGAATATCCAAATTAAGAAAATGAGAAATGAAAAGGGGACATAACAACAGACACAGAAGAAATACAGAGAATCATCAGGTCATACATCAAAAACCTGTACTCCACAAAATTGGAAAACTTAAAGGAAATGGACAATTTTCTGGATAAGTACCACATACCAAAATTAAATCAAGACACAAAATTAAGCAAATTAAATAGACCTATAACCGTTAAGGAAATAGAAACAGTCATCAAAAGTTTCCCAACCAAAAAAATGCCCAGAGCCAGATGGTTCTGAATTCTACCAAAATTTTAAAGAAGAACTAATACCAATCTTACTCAATTTTTTCCACACAATAGAAACAGAAGAAACATTGCCAACCTCTTTTTACGAGGCTATAGTTACCCTGATACCCAAACCACACAAAGACACATACTAAGAAAGGGAAATACAAACCAATCTCACTCATGAACATTGATGCAAAAATACTAAATAAAATATTGGCAATACTGCGAAATGGACGCAACCCAAGGACATTCTGTTGAGGTAAGCCAGACTCAGAGCTGAGAATCATATGTGGGTCTACACGTATTCGGAACTCTAGGAACTCTAGTTGTCTACTTAGTTGATACAGTGTGTGGGTTTTTTTTTTTTTTTAATTTTCTATCAGCTGTCTCTTTTATCTTTTTCTCAGCCACTTCAGGACTCAGCAGGGAAAAATTCCTTTAGACACCTTACAGCCCCAAACAGCCCTGGGCATTCTGGGATTTCAAAATAAGTGTTGCTTGTACAAGCACAGTACCATCTGAAGATTGAGGTCTCTGGCATGGCAGGAGGTTAGCCATGGTGAGTATGTTCTGGGTGCTAAAATATTTGATTATTCCCCATGGTGTCATTGCTTTGTCTGGCTTGTCTATATGAATGGACCTGTGTTTATAAATAGTGGCCATGCTTCTCCAGAGGCAGAAGTCCAGGGTTTAGGGTGGAAGCTGAGGTGCAGACTTTGGCAGATCTGAATATGAGAGAGCAGATTGCTGAGGGGCCAAGCCTTTTTTGGCAGGCAAGGCTGGGACAAGCACATGATCACAGGGAATAATCTTCCCCCATGGCTTTTGGTTATTAGTCAGCAGAATAATGTGACCCACTGAAAATGTATATGCTGCTTATTTTTACATGGATTAAAGAGCCCACTCAAACAACACCTTCAACCAGCAGTGCCAGGTCTAAGTATGCAGTGGAAAGTCAATGTCCAGTTTCTGTTCTTTTATTTGTGTGTGTGCAGGTATATGTCTGTGGCATGTGTGAACTTATCAATAACACCCCATTCTTTCTATGGAGTGTTCAGGCTAAAGAAGTGAGAATAATAATTACTAAATATTGTTATATCAAAGGTTGCATATGCACTTCCTTTCTCTGAGGTTTCAGTTTTACCAACAGGCAGTAAAGCATTTCACTCTGTGCATCAAGACCTCATACTGCTATCTTTCCATTAAAACAATGAAAGAGGCCTAAGGAGCAGACATCTACTCTTTACTTATTACACGTGGTTATCTGATTGTCTTTACTTAGGTAGTATTAATGCAATCAGAACTCATGGGATGTGACTTCTCCATCACACTGATGGTAAGGACTGGAGGAGGGCAGTCCATAGTTACTGCTTTGGCTCCTGAGAGGTCCCTTCTTTTTGAGTGCATGAAATAGCAGAGAATAAAGAGAAAATGATGTCTTTGTTGGAGAAGTGATATATATTTTTTGAAAAAAATCATTTGAAGAAAAAAATGACTTACAGCCATATTTACCCTCTATTTTAAAGGAACATAAGACTATTTTCCTCTTAATGCTCCTTAGTTTGGCCACCCTAATGACCTCAGAGGACCTTTGAAGGTAAGTAAAACACAAACATGGGGTGGCTGGAGGGTGACATAGACCACTTTGTTTCCTATCTGCCTTCATGTGGATCTTGATCTGCAAGACACCAATATTTCTCACTCATGTATCTTTTTAATTTTATTTTTTACATTTATTTTATTACTTAAAAATACCAATCCAAATTCCCACTCCCTCCATCCTTCCCACTCCCTCCACACATCCTCCCACCCAACCTTTCCTCCATTCCTAAAAGAAGACAAGGCACCCTGCCCTGTGGAAAGTCCAAGGCCCTCCCCACTACATCTAGATTGAGCAAGGTATACATCCAAAGATAATAGGATCCCCCAAATCCAGTACTTGCAGTAGAGACAAATCCCAGTGCCACTATCAGTGGCCCCTCAGTCTGCTCCAACTGTCAACCACATTCAGAGGAACTAGTCCGATTCCATGCTCATTCACTCTCAGTCCAGTTGGAGTTGGTGAGCTCCCGCTAGCTCAGGCAAACTGTCTCAGTGGGTGAAGCCCTCATGGTCTTACTTCCTTGCTCATACTCTTACTACTTCCACTCTTCAACTGGACCTTGGGAGCTCAGTCTAGAGCTCCAATGTGGGTCTCTGCCTCTGTTCCCATCTGTTGCTGGATGAAGGTTCTACGGTGATATTTAAGATAATCATCAGTCTGACTACAGGGCAAGGCCAGTTCGGGCACCCTCTCCTCTATCACTCATATATCTTTAAAGCAACTTATCAGCAGCAGGAATTTAGGTTTAAACATGATTAAGCAACCAAGAATGATTCTGAACTTCTGATCCTCTTGCCCCCACCTCCTGAGTGCTGGAATTACAGGCAGATACTGTTAACTGTGGCCAGCCTGCCATGTTCACATGCAATCTCATCTGATCTCAGAAGTGAAGCAGGCTGGTCAGCTTCGTACTTGGATGGAAGGATACAGTCCTTTTATGTTGTGACCCTTTTCTACTTTAAAAAGTGTTTCATTTCTGCATGCATCCCGGACTTCAGCCCTTCTGAGTGGACTCTAGCTCTTTATGCCAAGCTATTTTGAATTTCAGTGCCTTTACAAATACTGTGCCCTTTCCTTAGGATAGCTTTTTTCTAGTCGGTTCATTACATTAGCACCCATTCCAGCTCCAACATTATCACCCCATTTGGTCAAAGCTATTTGACCTGACCTGATCAGCTAGACATTGGCATCTTCTCACCACTGAGCCAGAATGGCTGCAAAAGCATGCATTTTCCTGAGCATCAGTCTTTTCTCTTTTGATAGACTGTGCACTCCAACAGGTATGTTTGATTTTGTGTTTTCAGTCCTGGCACCAAGCAGAATTGGCTAAATTTGGGTTAGAAGGAATGGATGACTATTTTGTAAGGAAGATTATTTTAGATCCAAATCTTCTGTTTTATAGTAGTCACATTGCAAATAAGTTTAAGAGGGAAAAGACTGTCTCATTCATCTTTGTATTTTTTGTACTAACCTAGTGCCTGTAGAAATAATAAATACTCTTTTGTTGAATGAATGGGGGAGTCAGTGAGTAATAGATGGTATGCTATAGTGATCCAGTGGTTGAAGAGGGTTCAGCTCTATTTATCACTATATAGAGACAGAAGAAATCCAGGTGCTGTAGGAAATGCCAGACACCTAGAGTTCTGTCTCTTCAGTTTGTTAATGAGATAACAAAGGGCTCATAGCCACTCTTCAAATAACTAAGATCAGAGCTCTAAGTGGGTATTCACTGTAAAGTAAAGGATAGCCATGCTTCAATCCACACACCTAGAGAGAATAGATAACAAGGAGGGCCCAAGGGGGAACACATGGATCTCCCAAGGAAGGGGTTGGACTGGGGAAAGGTAGGCACGGGAACTTGAGGGATCAGGTTGTGGGGTGGGCAGAGGGGGACAGGGCTGAGAGAGGTGACTGGAAAGGGAGGGGGCTTTATGGAGCCAGGTAAAAGCCTGATGCAAGGGGAACTCCCATGTGGCTGCAAGGATAGCCCCAGCTAAGACTCTCAGTAGGACTGGATGCATAGCCTGAACTGGCCATCCCCAGGGATTGGACTAGTGATTGTCCAGTTGTCATCACAGAACCTTTATCCAGTGACTTACTGATGGGGGCAGTTTCAGAGACCCATAGCCAAATATTGGATCACACTCAGGTAGTCGTGCTGTGGAGAGGAGGGCTGGTAGAAAATAGAGGAAATGGTAGCCTGAGAGTCCAGCTCTTCAAGGTCATCTCCAATGTCATCTCTCCAGAGGGAGAGGCTACAATGAAGGGAAACTGAGCTTATGGTTTTTCTGAGGGGCAAAGACTCACATATATAATCTGAGGGTCATTTTCTTCACCATTGTTCTGTAGCTCTAATTATATCTCTATAGCCATATATACCTCTATGGCTTCTAGGTCTCCTCAGTTTCAATTCCCTTTGATTATTTCTTCACCTAGCTTAAATATCTATTTTATAGGAGGTTTAAGGTAATAAAAGAAGTTGCAGGTGTTGCACCTCATTGGTCATAGCACATCCCTTGAGTAAACGATAAGGGAGGAGCCAGTTACCATGGCAACACAAAATTTCAGGGTTTGTGGTGTAAGACTGTGACCAGAGGCCAGGGACACTGTGCCACATGAGACAAGCTGGGAGACATAGTTCTTTATCAGCTAGACTTGGTGAGTGAAGAATTGGCATGATTTTTAAAATGTGCTTTGTGTTAATAACCTTGGTTGGACACCTGCAACTCTGAACTCGTGCATAACTGAAAAGTTTTTAACTTATGATTCATTTTAAAGAGACCTTTAGTCTAGTTTGAACTTGTTTTGAGGTAAAAAAATGAGTTAATTATGTGTAGTTTGAGTAAAAGGAACAAAGCAGGCTTTTAAGTGTCTTATAGTCCTTGTGAGACAATAGATCTAGTTATGAAGAATATCCTAGTACATTTTCTATATATAAAAATTATACAGCTTAATGAGAAGTCATCTTCCTGACCATTCAAGGATATATGTGCCCATAAGATTGAGATGCAATCATAAGATTACACATACATATCACATGAGATTACACACAGATATTGGGGAGACACCAGAACTGCTTTTGTACATGTGAAATTACAGGCAGGAGCAACAGTTTCCAGAGTCGGTGGTCTCACAGGCCCTGCTTGAATGGGATTCTCCTCCATTGGAGAATCATTCCTCTGGTGGGTTGACATCTGAACACTAGTTATCACCTGCTGTATACTTCCATGACCCTCAACACAGAGGGGTCAGAAATATCACAGGAAAACCCACAGAAACCACTAAGGTGGCTCATGGGAACTCACGGAGTCTGAATCAACAACCAGGCAGGCGGAATGGGACCAACCTAGGTCCTCTGTATACATTTGACAGTTGTGTAGCTTGGTCTACCTGTGGAACTCCTGGCAATGAGATCATGGGCTGTCTCCCGTGTTTTGACAGGCTTTAGGGAACCTATTCCTCATGCTGGATCGTCTTGCCTAGCCTGAATATGGAAGCTTTGCCATATGCGCCATGCTTTGCTGAAGCCCATGGGAGGCCTGCCTTTTTCTGAGTGATTACAGAGGAGGATGGATTGGGGGGAAGCAGAAGGGAGAAAAAGGAGGGAGTGAAAGGAGAGGAGGGAGGGTAGACTGTGGTTTGGATGTAAAATAAATAAATTACTAAAACCAAAACAGTAACAACTAATAATAGCAATAAACAAAACAAAACACTGTAGCAATAACCACAAACCAGAGTTGGCCTGAGGTTACCATCAGGTGTGTGTATCAGACATTAGTCTATTTGTCTGTTTCTTTAGTGAGCATCTACTGAACTCCTTGCTCCTAATCTGAAATTCTCGTGTCCAGATGCGTTTTGGATTTCAGAGTGGTAATATGCACTATATGTCTATGTGGGTGGTCTGAGTGACAACATGGAAGAACTCATTAATGTTTCTGCTCAAAGTGCCTTTACCTTTGCACAGAGTTGCAGGATAAGTAAGAACTATAAATAGCTTTATGTCCATTCAGGTTAAGCTTTTGTCTTTAAACAAGTTCAGCTAAGGCTAATGGCGTTGTGAAAACTCACTTCAGAGCTTTTGGAATTTGAAATGAAACTTTAAATGTGTTTTCCCAGACAAAATTTCCTTTGGAAGACAAATTTAGAAAAAGAGTCCAGTAAATATGGACTCTACCTGTGGTTTCCAATATGTCTTTGTCGAATGGAAGCCATTTCAAAGGATGTCTGCAGGAGCCAAGGACACATGAATTTAAATGTACTTTGTTGAAAAATGAACCTTCAGACAGCATTTTTCTTCTTAGCCAGCGACAGAGCAGATCTAATTAGTAGGAAAGGGGGCACCTAATTCCAAAGCAGCTGCTCCTGCAAATACTACTATGGGGGGAAACGGTGAAGGGCAGCCCAAGGGGCAGCAATAAAAGAACAAAAGGAAGCAGCTAGCGTTAGAGGTTGAACAGTTGCAGGACCTGCTAATTAGGTTTGCACTGTACCTGAGGATGCTCGGAGACTGTCCTGCTTCCTGTTATTCAACTCTGGGCCTTTCTTCATCTATGCAGGATGTATTTCTTTAAGTGTGTGTGTGTGTGTGTTATAAAATACAGGAGCAACTACCTTGCATACAAGATGGTGAACAATATTGTTTCAACAACAACAAAAAATTCAAAACCTCATTGTTTTTGTCCAGATGATGTCTAGAGTTTTACCAGTAGCTAAACCGTACTTAAATGTTTAAAAATAAAAAGACATATTCACCCCGGTTGTTTCTATTTTGGAACTGTCTTTAAAATGTGCCTTGTAGTCTCCTGGCCTTTGTGGGATGTTAAGATTCTGTATCGAGCCTCTTGAGCCTCTTTCTGGGGAGCTTTATTGACACCCCCAGGGTGTCCTGGGATTACTGCACACAATAGGGCTGACAGTGAATGCCATCTATGTGTTTACATGGATTGAGAGTGAGCAAGGACTTGTGTGGTTCAGAGTTCAAGGTCCCATGAGTCCAACCCAGCTTTCTCCTCGCTGTTACTTTTTCTGTTCTTGTTTGCTCCACTAGGCAGTGCATGTCCCATCATGCTCCCTTTGTCTTGTCAGCCTCGGGCTCTTTCTGCTTCAGTCAACACAGGTTCACTAACACAGGGGACTTGGTATTGACTTGGAGAATATCTTGGATCTTTTACTGAGTTAATACCCTTGTTACCACTCTAATAGAATTGCCTGACTTTCTTGTTTGTTATATGACAAGGCAAAGATGGAACACTTTCTACAAAATTCAGTAAGGATAATTGGGTTGAAGATGGCTTTTAGACTGCATTCGAAAGATGGAGGCACTGGGGCCAGAGGCATTCAGGGGTTTTCCCAAAGTCAAAATCAGAACTCACATTCAGCCTTGCAGGATGTGTGTAGTGAAGAAGCCTGAACCACTGCCTTCTGTTTTCCGTCACCCTTATTTGAGAAGCTTGGGGCTAGGAATGTTTTTTATTTTGTCTTTAAAAAGTTGAATATTTATATTATTATTAATTACTATTATTGTGTATACATATATGGATATATTTTAACATTCTAAATTTTATAATACACACATATGATCTTGGTTATAATCTGAATTGATACATGAAATTTATCTTGTTTTATACCTTATGTGCATAGCCAGAAGATAAGTTTGCACCATGGTTTTTGTGTGTTTGCATTTTTTGCTGTAGCCCCCGGTTACTCAGGGCCATATTCCACACTTTCCTCTTGTGACTTTGTGTCTATGTTCAGGAGTTTCAGATTTTGAAGCATGTCAGATCTGGACGTTTTAGTGACCTGTACTGTGTACACACTGAAATGTCTATAACAGGGTAGGGGGTGGTGTCAGCTGTAGGACAAATGATTCTGGACTTTTGAAACATTGGGCATGCAAGAGTTTTGGTTCTTAATTTTCCTGAACAACTTCATTATAATAAAACATATGCAGGTTGGGACTAGCCAGATGGCTCAGTTGATAAAAGTAGTTTCTGTGAAGACTCATAACCTGAATTTGATTTGTGGAGCCCATTCAAAGGTGGAAAGAGAGAGATGACTGCACAAATTTGCACTCTGACCTTCACAAGTAGACTGTGACATGGGCACAATAATAAATACACAAACAAACAGAAAATAAAACAAACAAATATATAAATATCTATTAAGACAGCAGATCTGCAATGACCAAGATTCAGAATGCCCTGAAGTGTGGGAAGAGATGCCAGTGAGCTGGGGTACTGTTTAGGTTCAGTCCATCACTGCAGGGTGAGTCACTGGCTTCTGAGAAAAGCCAGGGTGAGGCAGGTGTGGCTGCCATGTGCACTCTGACCTGGTCTTTTCTCTGCATCACAGCAGTAGTTGAGCAAGAAAAACAAGTCAGGTCCTGGGCAGAGCAAATGCTGCGAGAGCTGAGCCCTCGAAAGAGTTTCTGGGTTCTCCTAGCCTTCTGGGGCAGAGACGGTGCTTTCTCCATCCAGCCGATGTGAAGTACCATAACACTGGCGAGTCAGTTGCTACTGTAGACATGGCTGCTGCCTTAGTCACGGTCTGGTTTTCCAGAAGGGAAATTCTGTCTCAGGCTGAGGTTGCAGGAAAATACAGGACTGTAAAATCGGTCCTACAGAGACGGCTGGTTAGTTGAGTTGCAAAGTTGTCCATGCAACTCAAAAGGAGGTGGAGAAAGGCCCTACTGTATAGAGAAGGAATGGGTCTACAGGTCTCGGAACTTAATTTAATCTTTGTCCTGAGTCTCCTTAACAGAGAACTAGTTCCCTGGTTCCCACGCTCCCAAATTTTGTATTTTTCAAATACAGTCTGCTTGAGTGTTTTTCATAGAATTTATGGACATCTGAAATACTTTTGAGCAGTAGTTGTTATGCAGTTCCTAAGCACTTATTCCCGGCATAGTTCCTACTGACCAGTCAACACATACGAAGTATAATAAATGCATGTGTGAAAATGTCACAATGAAACTCATTATTATGAACAATTAATAATTGATACGATTTTTAAAAAAGAATCTCCCCTGAAGCGGTTGAAACATCACACAAGATTTCTGATTAATAATGTAAATAACACTTGTGTTTTTATCTGGTTTTCAGACAGGGTCTCACCGAGCAGCTTTGGCTGGCCTGGAACATTATTTAGAATAAGCTGTCTTCAAATGCACAAAGATCTTCTCGCCTTGACCTCCCAAATCCTGGACCAAATGGGGCTCAAAATTATATATATATATGAGAAGTTGATGTCACCCTATGACAAACACTAGTCATTGCCTTGGCTTGGGACATTTGAAGGTGCATAGGCTTTGGTGTTGACAACCTGGGGCTGGACCTGGTTGTAGCATTTATTATTTCTGTGTCTTTGGCCAGCTTTCCACATCTCTCCAAGGCTCACTTTCCTTGTTTATTAAATGGATCTAGAATCTTCCTGGAGCAATTGAGATGAAGATGAAATGAGATAAATAGAAGGGCCTCGATATTCAATAAACAGTTGGCATTATTATCTGTGGGCAGATCTCTGACAGGAGCAATATTTATAGACGCATTGGAAGCTCTCCGACTCCAGCTAGCGCACAGAAACTGCGGTATGTGTACTACAAGGATCATTTATATTTAATGTACAGTGCATAGTCTGACATTCCTCCACCCAATTTACTTTTCTAATTACCTGCCACTCTAGTTACTATAGGATTTAGCTCATCTTCTTCTGCAGTCTCTGGCGGCCTGTTTGGTAAGCGTGGAAGTCAAAGCGTTCAATGTGTCTCCTGAGTACGTGTGCCCAGGGAATTCAGCCCCAACAAGAGTGACACCTCTCCAGTTCTGAATCAATTATCTCTAATGACTTTCTCTGTTGGGAATCTGGATACTACAACCTAGACATCTATGGCTCATTCTTAGTTTTTATTTTTCATAAACTCTGCCATCTTAACAGAACTGAAAATGTTTCCACCCCTGGGAGCTCCTAAATTGCAATGACCTCCGTGGCCCTTTAAGGCTATAGACCATATTGTACTTTTTCCATTGGTGCCAGAAGCCTGAATTTTCTCAGATTTCACTTACTCTCTTTTGTGACCCAGGAGAAAAGCGAAGTGGCAGTAAAGTGCTCTTATCGACCCAGTATCCTTTTAAAGTCTTCCCTTTTGCTTCTTGACAGCGTGACCTTTGATCTGGACCCCGGAGGTTAGGCCGTTATTATTCCAAAGAACTCACCCAGCTCCAGTGCTTTGGGCATGGAAAGGTGTCCTGTTGGCTTTCACTTTTAGTGAAGGAGAAATACTAAGCTTTAATAGTCAGCGAGCATTTAAAAGAAGCCTGCAGCATTGCCTTGATAAGTCACCGCTCGCTTCCTGCCCTGTAAAACTGAGATAATAAATTGTAAAAATACACTTGAGACCCCCTGTAAAGCACAGTAATTATCATAGAGAAAATTCCTCCCATTATTGCATTGTTAAGCAGGTGCATCCCAGAGAAATTGGCTTTAAGTTTGCATTTACCCCTCAAGCCCATGATGAACGAGTAGCTTACTTAAAAATGACGGGCCGCATCTATTTCATTGTCTTAGCTGTCAAGCGAATACCTTGGGTGGATGAGAATGGAATAGTTGCCACTACTGGACACCCAGAGTAAGATGAATGGGGCTGAGGGGACCTTGGCCTGCTGTAGTCACTGGCTGGACATTGGCGTTGTTCTCCACGCTTCCCGAAGGTTGGGGGAGAAAATCTGAGTCACTGGGTCAGTAACTTTGGATACTTCAAAATTTCATAAAAGTGCTTATTCTAAATTATATATTAAACAAATATTTTAATATGCTACATAATAATAGCTAATATGATAAATTATTTTAAATTAAAAAATGTTTCGTGGCTGGGGATGTTGCTCAGTGGAAGAGCGCATGCTTAGAGTGTTTGATATCCAGGACCGAGTGAATAAACAAACAATTGTTTTTTGTTTATGTGCTATTGACCGTGCGTGTATGAGTGTGAGTGTGTGTGTGTGTGTGTGTGTGTGTGTGTGTACAGGCACATGGGTGCACCAGTCGAGGTCACAGGATAACTCTTAAGAGTCAGTCCTCTCCTGCTCTCTTGTGGGATCCGGGATTGAACTCAGGTTATCAGCTCTGCATGCAAGCACCTACCATCTCACTAGGCCTTAAGAATAAGTATTATTTATGTGAAGTATATTTAGGATATTATGTGAATAAACATTCATACATTTTTTTAAAAATAGTATATGAAATTTATTGTGACTATTGGGTTCTGAGGGGGCTGAATAGGCATTCCTCTTCTTCACAGACCACATAGAGCATCCCTGTTCACAGAGCACACAGAGCACATAGAGCATCCCTCTTCACAGAGCACACAGAGCATCCCTCTTCACACACCACATAGAGCATCCCTCTTCACAGAGCACACAGAGCATCCCTCTTCACACACCACATAGAGCATCCCTGTTCATAGAGCACATAGAGCATCCCTCTTCACAGAGCACATAGAGCATCCCTCTTCACAGAGCACATAGAGCATCCCTGTTCATAGAGCACATAGAGCATCCCTCTTCACAGAGCACATAGAGCATCCCTCTTCACAGCGCACACAGAACACATAGAGCATCCCTCTTCACAGAGCACACAGAGCATCCCTCTTCACAGAGCACATAGAGCATCCCTCTTCACAGAGCACATAGAGCATCCCTCTTCACAGCGCACACAGAACACATAGAGCATCCCTCTTCACAGAGCACACAGAGCATCCCTCTTCACAGAGCACATAGAGCATCCCTCTTCACAGAGCACATAGAGCATCCCTCTTCACAGAGCACATAGAGCATCCCTCTTCACAGCGCACACAGAACACATAGAGCATCCCTCTTCACAGCGCACACAGAACACATAGAGTATCCCTCTTCACAGAGCACACAGAGCACATAGAGCATCCCTCTTCACAGAGCACACAGAGCACATAGAGCATCCCTCTTCATAGAGCATCCCCGTTCATAGAGCACATAGAGTATCCCTTTTCACAGAGTACACAGAGCATCTCTCTTCACAGAGCACACAGAGCACATAGAGCATCCCTCTTCACAGAGCACACAGAGTATCCCTCTTCACAGAGCACACAGAGCATCCCTCTTCACAGAGCACACCCTGGAGCATTTATACTATGGTGCTCTCTGTGATTTGACTGTGCTTACTATGGCTCATCTAGTGAGAGGTGAGACCACTAGGAGAGCTCTAATAATAAAAGATGTTGCAGGGTTGTAGAAAGGGCATCAGGGTGACTTACTCTTTGGAAAAGCTTATTAAGAGAATGAGCCATCGTGGGTAGCATGATAAGGCTCCTGAAAAGGAAGAGCCTTCGGTTTCCTTCAGCAGCAAACAGATTTGGAAATAACTTTTTATGTTAAATTTCATGTGCAGCTCCTATAGGGACACACGTGATAGCTTATCACCAGCACAGAAAAGATAAAGTCTTTCTAGAGATTAAAAAATATTATTTACTCTTCTCTCATACAATACATCCTGACCGCCGCTTCCCCTCCCTCCACTCTTCCCAGTTCTCCCTCACTACCCTAAGGATTTTTATGGAGACAGTCTCATACAGGTCAAGCTGATCATGAACTTGTTATGTAGCCAAAAAGGCCTTGAAGGCTTGATCCTCCGGCCTCAGCCCCCCATGTGTTGGGATTACAGGCAAGCCCTATACCTGACTCAGAAATTGTGCTGGCTAATTTTATGTCAGCTTGAGTTACCAGAGAGGAGGGAGCCTCAACTGAGAAAATGACTCCATAAGATCCTTCTGTGGGCAAGCCTTTAGGGCACTTCCTTCCTTCCTTCCTTCCTTCCTTCCTTCCTTCCTTCCTTCCTTCCTTCCTTCCTTCCTTCCTTCTTTCCTTCCTTCCTCCCTCCCTCCCTTCCTTCCTCCTTTCCTTTCTCCCTCCCTCCCTTCCTTACTTCTTTCCTTCCTTCCTTCCTCCTTTCCTTCCTCTCTTCCTCTCTCCCTCCCTCCCTCCCTCCCTTCCTCCTTCCCTCCTTCCCTCCCTCCCTTCCTCCCTCCCTCCCTCCCTCCCTTCCTTTCCTTTCTTCCTCTTTTTCTTTTTTGGTCTTTCAAAACAGGGTTTCTCTGTAGCTTTGGAGCCTATCCTGGAACTAGCTCTAGTAGACAAGGCTGACCTTGAACTCGTAGGGATCTGCGCACCTCTGTTTCCCCTGCACTGGGATTAAAGGTGTGCACCACCACTACCGGGCAGCATTTTCTTGATAAGTGATTGGTGGGGAAGGTCCAGATCATTGTGGGTGGTGCCATCCCTAAGCTGGTAGTCCTGGGTCCAAGAAGTGAGCAGGCTGAGCAAGCCATGATGAATAAGTTAGTAAGCAACAACCCCCTCCCATGGCCTCTGCATCAGTTCCTGCTTCCAGCTTGCTGCCCTCTTTGATTTTCATGATGAATTGTTATATGGAATGGTGAGCAAGAGAAACCCTTTCTTCCCCAGTTTCTTTTGGTCATAGTGTTTCATCACAGCAATCGTAACCCTAACTAGGACAATGATAAAGCACTGTTAAGCACTGTGGTTTTTCACTGTCTCAAGAAATCTAGAAGAGTCACAGACTTCCAATTTATATTTTATTTTCAGCTACATTGGCTGTGTGATGTTTTACTTTTTTGATTTTTTCTGGGGGGGGGGCACCACTAACCAGATCCCAAATAAACAAAGAACAAACAAGAGTTTATTCTTAGTTATGAATGTCCTGCCTTAGCTTGTTTTATTTCTTTCTAGCTTTTCTTAAATTATCCCCGACTACCTTTCATCTCAGGGCTTTTTCCTTTTCTTCTGTGTATCTTACCCTCACTGTTACTTCCATGGCTGGCTGGCTGGCTGGCTGGCTGGGTGGTTGGGTGGCTGGGTGGTTGGGAGGCTGGGTGGTTGGGAGGCTGGGTGGTTGGGTGGCTGGGTGGTTGGGAGGCTGGGTGGCTGGGTGGTTGGGTGGCTGGGTGGTTGGGTGGCTGGCTGGGTGGCTGGCTGGGTGGCTGGCTGGGTGGCTGGCTGGGTGGCTGGCTGGGTGGTTGGCTGGCTGGGTGGGTGGTTGGGTGGCTGGGTGGTTGGGTGGCTGGGTGGTTGGCTGGCTGGGTGGGTGGTTGGGTGGCTGGGTGGCTGGCTGGGTGGCTGGCTGACTGGCTGACTGGCTGGCTGGGTGGCTGGGTGGTTGGGTGGCTGGGTGGTTGGGTGGCTCGGTGGCTGGGTGACTGCCCCCTGACATCCTTCTCCTCTTCCTTAGTTCTGTTTATCTTCTCTGCCTGCCAGCCCTGCCTATCCTTGCTCCTACCTTGCTATTGGCCGTTCAGCTCTTTATTAGGGCCATCAGGTGTTTTAGACAGGCAAAGAATCACAGCTTCACGGAGTTAAACAAATTCTGTATAAACAAAAGCCCTACACCTTAAAATAATATTCCCCCTTATAATATTGATGTATACATCAATACAAGTTTGAGAAAAATCTGAAATTTTAATATGGCAAATGTATCTCAGCTTGCGCGAGACATGAAATCACTGATATACTGAATTATGTATACTCCTAACCCCATAAATGAAAACATACAGAGAATGAAAAAAGAACAGACATTTGACATTTTAAAGTAGATTTATATTTATGCAAAGATATGAGCCCAGGTTCAAAGTTACAGCTCATATCCTGCCAACACTGACACCGAGGTCCTGAGGGACAGATGTCAGATACTAGTATAAGACATCCTTACTCTGTCTTTGGGCAGGGATTTTCCACGAGGGTAATATGTGATATGTGGAGTGAACCTGATGTACATTAGCTTTGTTCCCAGGTACTGGCTGCTAGAGGCAACCCATAAAGGCCATACGGCAAGCCCAAAGCAGCCAAGCCTTTGTTTGCTTACCATAACTGAGTAAAATAGAAGCAAAGGCTAGGGCTGACCCCCTCCCTAGTGTTCCCTCACAAACAGCAACAGGTTAGGGTTGGGTGACAACCGTCAAAGGTGGAGGAATTGTATCCCTGCAGGATTCTGAACTAGAAAGCTTTCTGTGGACCCACTAGGAAGAGAAGAAGGGGGCGGGGAAAGGGCTAGGAGCAGAAAATGCCGGATCAGAGGGTTGGAAAGATGCCTTAATTAGGCCTCCTGGTATGAAGGTCTTGGTGGAAAGAACCAGAAAGGAATAAAGAGATATCTACATGGAGACACCAGGAAGCAGATGAACGCCCACACAGCTGCCCGGGGTCTGTGGAGTCAGTTCTGAATTCTAACTCTTCAGAAAACCGCATTGCGCTGCCTTGTACGAGGCTGGTGTAGGAGAGCGGCTTTCCTCACAAGCCTTACAGCTGCCACAGGCCGGTCTGAACCGTCACCCGCAGGATTTGGGACCAGGCTGGAACCCCTGGGTTACTCTCTTCTTCATTTGTGCGATCTCATGCCATCTTTGCCTCATCGCTGAATAACAGCCCTCTCTAAATCAGAGAACGAAACAAACACTAAATGAAGAAACTGTTCCCCATCACACGCTAATAAATAACAAGTACGGGATTTGAATCCGGATCTCTTAGATGATTAAATGCATGCTAGAATGTTTTATGTGATATTCTGGGAAAGTGTCCCCCTGAGGTTACTTGCCTCAGTACAGTTTAAACATAGAAAGGCTTATCTTGGGTGGCAGTATGGGGATATAGTCCATCAGGAGAGCAGGAGCTGGAGGCAGCTGGTCACCTTGTGTCGCAGGCCCCGTCCTATGGAATGGTACCTCCCACTGAGTGTAAGCCTTCTCAGCTCAATCAATCTAGATAATCCCCCTACAGACAGGCCCAGAGGTTTGCTTCCATGGTTATTGTAAATCTCAATAAGCTGACAATTAATATTCAACATTACAGTCTGCATCATTAAAGAGCTCACACTTCCCACAGCGAATCAAGGCGTGCAAGTCAAGTTACAGAGGAAAGAGATAACAGTTGAATTGCATATAGAAACGACAATCAAACTGTATGGGCATAAAATAAACCTTCTATGCCTGGCTCTCCCATGCTGCCGTACAGTAAGGTGTGTCCCACTGTAGAAGAGAGGCGGGACAATTATACGGGGCCACATTTGGCTTTGTGCATGGGTTTTCAGCGATCTTGGCTGTTTTATTGTTACAACAACAGAGTGAGAAAATGGGACAGAGAGTGTATGGCCCATAAAGTTGAAACTATTTACTGTCTGGCCTTGTACAGACAAGGGTTTTCATCGCTGCTCTACAGAATACAAAGAACACATATCAGATTGAACACAGAACAAATGTGTTTGCAGCCAGCAAGACGTCTGCTCTAGCAAATGTGGCTGCCTCTTTATAAGGGGAGAGAAAGGCACTCGGTACTTCTCTGAAATTTCATTAATTGCCGTTTTTGTTATTTGTTCATTTGTTTTTCAGACAAGGTCTCACTTTGAAGCCCTGAAGCCCAGGCTGGCCTTGAAATCACGGCGATCCTGGCCTTGTTTCGTGTGCTCGGATTGCACACATGAGGCCACCATACTTGACTTATGTAATTGTACTGTATTATTATTATCATTTGTGAGTTTGCTGGTGCATGGTCCATGGGATGAACACACATCATGCAACGTGTCGAAGTGTGGCAAACTTTACAGACTGAACTATTTCCTCAATCCTAGTTTTATTTTTAACACCTTATTTTTTTAAAAGAAGAAATCTCATGTTTATCACACGCTATTAAAATTATAAGCAGATGTGACAAAATATGTAGATTCTGGGTTGGCTTATTGTTGAATTTGGGACTGAACACTTCAAGCACTGGCTTCTGTAGATGAATTAAAATTTAAATAAAAAGGAACCTGTACTCAAATTATCTCTAAATTTGAATAAATTTGCCTCTGAATGCAGGACAAAGCAGGGTATTAACCTTAGGAGCTGGAGTTCACGTTTGTTTATTTTACATAAGGGAAAATACTTGACAACAGTTTGCATTTTCTTAGTTCTTCATTGGTATCAGCCTTGTGACTAATTTTCAAATTTCACGGTGTAGGAAAGATCATAGGGCTGCAGGGGACGAGAAAGAAGAAGCTTTGGAGCCCAAGTTCCAGGCTCAACGGAGAGTTCGCAGGTTCACCCAGACACTGAATCTTTTCAATAACCTGGCTTTGGGGCCCTGCAGCATCATCTGTGTGGAAGCAGGGTCTCCACACTCAGCACCTACCCTCCCATGTCTGAATGCTTAAGGCACCGCCCTGTGTCACCAGGATCCTTAACAACAGAAGCATCTAGTTGACTTACTAATTTAAACATGTGGTGAAGGCTTCTGTGTAGTAATAAGGGGCGGCGGCTGGGCTGCATCCCCAAAACCCCAGCCGCCTGCCTGGCTAGCTTATGCCCCAAATAATTACACGGACACTGTATTCTTTTAAACACTGCTCTGGCCCATTTCTAATCATCTGTGTAGCGCCCCTAGGTGCGCTTACCGGGAAGATTCTAGCCTAAGTCCATCCTGGGTCGGAGCTGGGGCATGGTGTGCGTCTTCCCTGGAGCAGGTAGCATGGCGTCTCTCTGAAGGCGTCTGCTCCCGAGAGGAGAGCTGTGGAGTCTGACCTCACTTCCTCTTCCTCCCAGCGTTCTGTTCTGTCTACTCCTCCCACCTATCTTCTAACCAATGAAATGGGCCGAGGCAGTTCCTTTATTGCTTAGCCAATGAAATCAACAGATTGATATATGACACTCCCACATCACTTCCCCTTTTTCTGTTTAAACAAAAAAAGGAAGGCTTTAACCTTAACATAGCAAAATTACATATAACAAAACAGTTATCAAGTAAAAATTACATCAGAAACATTCATACATATAACAAAATTGACCGTAAATCTCTATAAATAAAGCAAAATCTATACTAATGCAAATTATTCATGTCTATATCATATCCCCCTTTAAATGTAAAAGAACTTATAAACCATATTTGGGAACATGGGCGCAGTTTTTTCTCTCCAAACTGCTTCCTGCTGAATGGGGGCGTCGTTAATTAGGCCTTTCATGGTATAACCTGTGTGCCAGTTTCATCTCAGTTGGCAGTTGAGCGAAGCAATTTTCTGAAGATGTTCACAGCAACCCTTCAGGAGGACGTGGTCCATCATACCAAATCGGGATTGAAGAAATGAACAGGGTCGCATCCTCTGTGAAAACAAAAGAAGAATCTCTTTTCCAAAGTATCATATCCTTAGATCCAAATTCTGAAATCATACCCTCATGATATCCGTTCTGGTTCCACTGGGCAGCCCATATAATGAAATGTCTCTCTGTACTTAGCTCCTTCACAGTCAAAAATTTTAAAGAAAACACAATGTACATAATCCAGACTTTCTGTGAATTTTCCATCTTTACGCGGCTTATTTTTATTTATATCTATAACTATCTGTACTCTGTCTCTTTAAAGACTTTACTTTTACTTTTTTCTTTTTAAACCATTAACTTTATTCTCTATATTCTTTTTCTTCTCTCTCCCAAGCCTACGTACATTCATCCAACAGTGTGACTCATTTGGTGGTCTGAATCTGTCCTATTGGGAATCTACAATTTTTTACTATCCAGGAGCACTTTTGATTTGCGCCTTTAAATCACTAGGCGCTTAAGAATCTAAGCTGTGACATTCCTAGGTTAACTTTTTGCTTTTTGAGCGTATATCTGTAGACCAGGCTGTCTTTGAACTCTCGGAGATCCGCCTGTCTCTGCCTCCCAGGCATTGGGATTAAAGGTGTTTGCTACTACACCTTGAACTCACAGAGATCTGTTTGTCTCTGCCTTCTAGGCACTGGGATTAAAGGCGTGTGCTACCACACCTTGAAGTCACAGAGGTCTATCTCCCTCTGCCTCCCAAGTGTTGGGATTAAAGGTGTGTGCTATGACACACAACAACTCGCTTCCTTTTTTTTTTTGTTTTTTGCTTTAAGAACTTTAACTTTTAGCTTGCGTATATTTTTAACACACAGTAAATCATTTAAAATTTTTCTTTGTCTTTGAATCTCTCTTTACTGTATATCTCTCTTTTTCTGACCACAAGAGCCTTTAATTTACCAAGCAATATCAGTAGGACTAAAGGCGTGGCTTTGCCAGCTAGATCCAGTCCATTCCTTAGCTTTCCAGCCTCACGGAGGATATACAGGCTGTAGCCATGTTTATAGCATTTCAAGGTCCCTGCCAGCCAGCGAGCTACAACAGACAACACTCAAATCCTCTCTCGGTAGCCAGCCCTCCTGCCTCAAACAGTCAGAGTTTGCCCTGGCAGGATGGCCCAGAAAGACGGCATTTTTAAACGGCACAGCTTTTTTCCTGCTACGGCTGAAAACCGAAAAGCATGTGTTTAGCTTTTCATCAACACTGTTTAAGTGTTTTGTGGCAGGACCTCTTTATGAGACGCAGGGTTTTGCAGCTAAAGCTGAGTCAGGAAGCCTCTTGAGGCTACCAGGTAGGAGCGGCACTCAGCACTTTAATTCTGAGACTGAGCGTGCAGCACAGAAATTCTTTTCATCCAAGTTACATCCAAACCTGACACGCAGAGCACTGTGCAGTCTGAAAACACGTCTCTGTATGGCGGCAAGAATCCGCCATGCTCTTCCGCCTGCCTAAGCCTGATTCTGCCTTCTTCCCAGGAGCAGGCGGGGAGCTCTGAGTCATCATCATGGTCTCAGAGCACTCTCCTTCCGATCCCAAGGGAACACAAACATAAAGCCAGAGTTTGCACTGGTGGCACAGCCCCAGGAAGCAGCGCTTTAAGATAACACAGCTTTTTTTTCTGCTGCTGTTGCTGAATCAGGAAATCTCTCTACGGCACGCCACGAACAAACAGCAAAAATCTGTGTTAAACTCTCTCTCCATTATTTTTAAGCCTTCTCAGGTTTTTTAAGTGGGTTTAGTCCATCACGTGGGGCGCCATCTGTAGTAATAAGGGGCAGCGGCTGGGCTGCATCCCCAAAACCCCAGCCGCCTGCCTGGCTAGCTTATGCCCCAAATAATTACACGGACACTGTATTCTTTTAAACACTGCTCTGGCCCATTTCTAATCATCTGTGTAGCACCCCTAGGTGCGCTTACCGGGAAGATTCTAGCCTAAGTCCATCCTGGGTCGGAGCTGGGGCATGGTGTGCGTCTTCCCTGGAGCAGGTAGCATGGCGTCTCTCTGAAGGCGTCTGCTCCCGAGAGGAGAGCTGTGGAGTCTGACCTCACTTCCTCTTCCTCCCAGCGTTCTGTTCTGTCTACTCCTCCCACCTATCTTCTAACCAATGAAATGGGCCGAGGCAGTTCCTTTATTGCTTAGCCAATGAAATCAACAGATTGATATATGACACTCCCACATCACTTCTGTAAAAACAGAACAGAGCGACCTCTAAAATGAGGCGTTATTGAGGTGTACTAGTCAGTGTCTTCGTTAGGGTTTCTGTTGCTGTGAGGAGACACCATGCCTATGGCAACTCTTATAAAGGAAAACATTTAATTGGATGACTTAAAGTTTCAGAGGTTTAGTCCATTATCTATCATCATGGCGGGACATTGCTGCATGCAAGCAGACGTGGTGCTGGAGAAGGAGCTGAGAGTGGACAAGGAGTTATATCTTGATTCCACAGGCAACAGGAAGTGATCTGGGACACTGGGAATGACTTGAGCACATGTGTGACCTCAAAGCCCACCCCCACAGAGATACACTTTTTCCAACAAGGTCATTCCCATTGTTACAAAGCCACACCTTCTAATAGTGCTACTGACTGTGAGCTTATGGGGGCCAATTACATTCAAACTACCATAGTCAGCTTTCAGTTACTGGGATAAAGCACCTGAAAGAATCAACTCAAAAAGAGGAAGTGCTTGTTTGGGCCCATGATGAGGACACGTTTATATGCTCTGAGGACACATTTGTACTGCATAGTGTCTAAAGGAATCTATGCGTTCACTTTCTAAATAGCTCAACATGTATATACAGCTAATGCTTTGCTTATTCTGAATTATCTTCCCCACCCAGGTGTAACCCATAGGATTGATGCCATACCAGCAAACCCTAACTAAACACAGCATCATGAAATGTATGGACCCACCTTCCAATAGTGATGCCAATGACAGAGAAATACAGGAAATGAGGGCAGACAGGCTGACACCACAAATCTTGGAGATGTCTCTGACCAGCAGTGCAAGGGTGAGTTCTGGAACAATTGGTTGCCTTGGTCCTACACCAGTAAGTTTCTGCCTGGAGGCAAGACTTTAGGAGGTTTGGTTTTCCAAGGGTGATTCTCCACCTTCCCAGATCACCAGCTCCCTGACTGGAGCATAGAGAGAAAAAGAGAAGAGAGAGAGAAAGAGAGGAGAGAGAAAGGAGAGAGAGGAGAGAGAAAAGAGAAGAGAGAAAGAGAGGAGAGAAAAGAGAAGAGATAAAAAGAGAGAAAGAGAGGAAAACAGAGAGGAGAGTGAGAAAGGGAGGAGAAAGAAACGAGAAGACAGAAAGAGGAGAGATAAAATAAAAGACAGAGTAAGAGAAGAGAAAAAGAGGAGAGAGAGAGAGGAGCAAGACCAATCAATGCTATTATAATTTCCTTCCATTAGTACCTGCCTCTTAATGGTTCTGTCACTTCCAGGCTGTAGAAGGAGATTGGTTGGGTGACCCAGGGAAGGCAAAGACCATAGCATGTCACTGTGAAATCTCTACCTTGTGAGAGTTTATTGTGCCCTAGAACGCTGGCTAGGGTTCAGGAGGTAACCTGCTGTTCTGCTTTCCTGATAAACATCCTCTACTAATAAACTCCTCTTTGCTGGAAGTTTCTACTCTACTCAGGGCACCCACCAGAGCCCACCTTGACTCTAGAAATCACCCAACAGAAAGCATCCAGGCAAATTTCCACAGGGCAGGCGCAGATGTAGTCACTCGGAGGCCTGTGTTCATCTGTGTTGCCCCGTGAAGAGTTTGGAACGTAGTTGTCTGGAGTATCTGGGTGTGTAGCTGGAGACTTGCCCTTTGAACGTATAGAGGTCACACCTCTTTCTTTGTAGGGTCAAGCTGGGCTTTGAGATTTTCCTTCTAAGGCATGTCTGCCTTTCTTCATTCTTGAAAAAGAATCCAGATTCCTTCAGCTGGTCTCTGTGGAGTTCAACACTTTCTCAGTCCTCAGGAAAGTTCCTCAGAAGCTCAAGAGGCCCACTCAGGTGATTCTCTGGAGACGAGGATTGGGACTTTAGAGATTTCCAACGTTTATATGTGATTTATCTTGCTGTGTTGTTGTTGCTGTTGAGAGAGATTTCTGATACTATGGGTGGGTCAATTTGTTTTTGGAATTCTGCCGATTATTATTAATTTGAAAAATTGGAAGTAATGTATTAGATACACCTGTGCTCATGACAACTATCCTTTCTTGTAATTTTTTTTAGTATTATATGTTTTTACACTCTCCTGGTGTGTCTACCTTTCTCCTATGAAGTTTAATTTATTTTATTTTATCTAGTATAAAAAATGTCATGGCTGTCACAGCAGGGTTGAATTCTCTGTAGAGATATTCTGGCCATTTGTTGATCTTTAAGATGGCCTAGGAGCTCCTGCTAAGGAAAGAGTCTCTCTTTGCAGAGGCTAGAATGAGAAAGCTATTCCTCAGAAAGGGGCTTTAGCCAAGCTACCTGAGGTGGTGGCAACCAGCCCTACCCATAGCAGCAGACAAAGAGACTGTAGAAAGTTTACCAAGTGAGAGAAGAAACCAGGGCCCCGAGCACAGAGCCAGACACCTAGGCAGGTGCTGTGCAAGGAGCGAGTTGGGCCTGCTTATTTATTTCTCCAGTAGCCTTGTCTCAGAAGATGAGGTCTCAGAGCCTGGGCACTTCCTTGATGTCTGAATAGATGAGTCTACATCATTTCTGGTTGCCATGACAGCTTGAACCTGGTATGCCGGTTACCTGGTTACTTCTCTGAAGGAACTCGTCTTCAAAAAATGAAGATTCCGAATATTTGGCCTTTCTTACAACACAAACAAAAATACCAAATTCTTAGAGTTTAAAGAAAACTCCTTTTAAAATTTATCTTGAACATGGCAATGAACTGGCCAAAGACCCATCTCTGAAAAGAATAAAGCCAAAGGGATTGCTGTAGCTTCAGCCTAAGACAATGGTTTCCCTGCATGGAGAATTTAGCAAAGCCTCACGCTCACAAATAGAACGAGCAGAGTCAGATATTTGTAGTGCATGTATTTACCCCTTTGGAACTATGAGACTGATCTAAAATTGTAGTCACGGTCTGATGAATTGGCTCAGTGGTTAGGAGCACTTGCTGCTCTTGCAGAGGACTTCGGTTTGCTTTCCAGCACCCATATGTGGCTCACATTCATCTATAACTCCATATTCTGGGGATCTGACACCCTTTTCTGACGTCTTTGGGCAATCTGGTGCACATATGATGCACTTGTACATTTGCAGGTAAAACACTCACATATATAAAACAGTAAAATTAAAATTCTAAAACTGTAGGTATGCTGAAAATATTCAACATCACAATTCATTTAGGATTATATTTCTATGAACAATTGTATGAATGTTCAACTTTTCTTAGTAATAGAAAAATACATCTACATGCGAATGTTTCCATATATTTCTGGGAGTTTATAGACCTCTCAAAGCCACATAAAGGCATACATTTAAGACCTTCTCAATTATGAAGTATTTGGACTCGAGTTAAGCCCACCATATTGTAATATGTAAGAGTAGTTCTAATTAATGGCACCTTTACCCTCCCCACAGTTCACAACAATTAGACAAAATTTTAGAGAAACATATATTGTCTGGCAGCTGAGGTGGTGGTTAGGTGTGTAAAATGCCTCTATACCTGGATGTTTTCTAATGTGGGTTCTGAGGACTGAGCTTTGGACTTGCAAGACAAGCAGTTTGTAAGGCCTGCGGACATATTCTAAAAGGACAAGCTCCCTCTGAGAGACAGAGCAAAGGAGTAAACACTACACTTTCCACAGCTTCCCATCAGTGAAGTGCCTCCAGCTGCCCATGGGCAGAGAGAGGAAGTGTGAACTGGGACTTGGGTGAGATCCCTCCCCACAGAAACCTAGAAAGCACAGGACATTTTCCTCCAGCACTACGGGTCCGTCGTGAAAGTGTATGTAAAAGTGACTAGCCCGCTTTAAAATGTGCCATAAAAACCTCTCAACTGGAATAATTTGTGCCTGGATTGCCTCTTCAGAGTTATTAATGCTGGCAGCACAGTCTCCTTGTCACAGGAGTCATTTATGCAGGCTGGTTATGAGGGGCTGTCCTTGATACCTCCTGGTCTCCTAGCAACGTGACTCTACCTCTGCAGTTCAGAAGAGGCAAGTATCCTAAGCCCGTTGTCCTTTCAAGGAGAAATTTTCAGTCCATTCCCTTAGTGTGATATTCTGTAACTCCACAGGGTGATACTATTCAGGGCTTTGCGTAAGAATGGCTGGGGTGATATAGACCACAAATTGGTCAGATCTGTTCATCAGAGGCAATGCTTTTGGATGACTCTTGTTGAGATGAATCCATTGTTTAGATTATTAAGCACTTACAACCTACCGCTGCTATCTGGAAATCATCTTTTCCACCCCCTCTTGATGTTTGGCTTGCACTGTTTCGCATCAAAAGCCCTTGACCCTTTTCTCCGTGCCTTAGGCTATTCATGAACATGGTAGTTTTTCTCTTAAATTCTTCCTCTCTCTCTCTCATGATTAATTTCATTGTGTTGCTAAAAGCCCAAGATACTGCATGAGAATCTGTGGAGACCTGATGTTCTCATAGATAGATGTAGATACTGTAGATCTGAAGCCTTAAGTTCTTACTTCACTTCAATAGAGATGACCCCTTCTGAGGTCAAACAGCTCATGTTCTCTGGCTTGTTAGACCCCAGGCCTGGGGTGTGATTTTGAGTCCTCATGTCAGGACATCCTCTCATGACTCAGTAGCAAACACTGAGTTGTTCATACTCATGCTTGTTTGGAAAGAAATTTGGCTTTTTTTGGGTTCCAAGTTCCCATTTTGGCTTCATGTCTGACAATTTTGCCCACCCCTCCTTAGATTTCTAGCTTGTTTCCAAAGGGGGTTATGCTAAGAGGAATAGATTAAATGTACATGTTAGCAATACTTTAACCTTTATGCCCTTAGTTTGTCTTACAAAAGCACATTTTATTCGAGAGGGAACTGAGGCTTAAAAAGGAAACTTGGCATGATGAAGTTGAATTCAGAACTGCTCAGTGTTGAAGGGAGCTGTTGCTTGTACTGTCTTCTAGTCCCGTACCCCCACAATCACTCTCTCTCTTTCTGGATTGGACACTCATACTAGGGCTTTGATAATGCCAGGCAAGTACTCCCAAAGTTTAAAAAAGTGAGACGTTGTTTCACTGACTTGTCTAGGCTTTAAACTTGAATCACTCTGCCTCCCAAGTAGCTAGTCCGACTAGTGTCTTCCACCATGACTGGCTAGAATTCTTTAAATCTTTAATGATTTTTCTGAGATCCAGTCTTTGTTTGCCTTAACTCAAGCATTCTGAGGGCGAGGCTGTGTGGTATAGCCACACTACATGGAGGAAGTGGATTCCACAGTCCCCAGAATAAAAGTGAGTGAAATGTTTTCTATTGTGAGTCAGTTCTGCTCAACTGTCTCACAAGCTTTCTTCACTGAACTTCAGGACTTCTATAAAGTTAGGTTTTACTAATGTATATTCATATTTATTTGATTTGTACTGTTACATTTGAGTATTTACCAAATAGAATATATATTCTATTATATATTATATATACATACATATATATAATTTGGTTATATATATATAAAACCAAAGACTATAGTATTGACTGGTTTCATGCTATAATCCTGTAGGAAATGTCAAAGTTGACAAGTAGGTGACACATACATCTCAGTGTATAGTATTGAGACAAGGTGAGGCAAGTAGAATGAGTCACAAAAGTCTCTGTCACCATTCCAGCAGATTTTATATTAATCTCCAGGTGTTACATGATGACATTGACATAGTTATCATTCTGGCTTGCACACACGTGAGTTTAGATACCTGTAAAGTCACCCACGTTTACTATGTTTATCTACTCATTTGTTTGAAAGAGTGAGAGTCTCAGTCTGTTCTGTGCTGCTCTAAGCCCACTTGAAGCTGGGTGTTTTATAAAGAAGGAAAGAAAGAAGCTCACTCAGTTCGCAGAGATTCAAGCACGCAGCTGGTGTTGATTTCTGGTGAGAGCCTCACGGTGGATAACATCCCACGCTGAAATGTGTGAGAGAGGCACGTCTGACGGGGCGGGGCTCGGATGGGGTGAGAAGGAAGCAAGAAGGCCAAAGGGGCCAGGCTCTGTGCTCTTCTCTAATCATGTGATCTTGTGGAACTAACTAATCCCTGGGGGACGAGGCCCATCCTGAGGGGCCAGCATCAATGCTCTCCCTACTGTGCTTACGGTGGATAAGCTTAAAATTTCCACGAGCTTCCAGCACCGCACGGGAGGCCAAGCTTCCAGCAAGTGTGCTTCTGGGGTTTAGGGAGACACATCCAAGAATTATCCAAGCCATGCATCTTGGCTGTGTTTCTCGTTTTTGACTGAGGTGTTCCTCATAGAATGAAATAGTAAACTACATTGAAAAAAAAGGGGAAGAGCTTTGGAGTATTATGGTAGAAATATCATTTCACAGGGACAGACTGAAAACTGGCTCCTTCCTCTCACAAGCTAAGGTGCTTGTGATCATTGGCATTATCAAGAGAAAACAAACCCGCTTTGAAGTAGCCCAATGCTTTCGGTGCCCAATATGGACTCAGTCAAAAAATGTGAACTCACAATTAGGTAGTAAATGTCACTAAATACTAGGGGAAAATGAGGAACTTCAAAGCAAAGCTGAGGAGCCCATGCTACATTGCAAACATTGCTAAGTTCTCCGCACCCTCTAAGCAAAGAAGAAACTCAAGTGCTAAGTAGGCAGAAAAAGTAACTTCCCCTTGAGGGCAAGTTTGGGGTGGTGGGAAAGGACAGGAAGATGTGAACTGCCAGATAAGGGCCTAGAAATCACCCCCAAGAAATAGGAACCCACAGAGGAAGGTGTCCTGTTTGGGATATGAGGCGTCCTTTCCAATAGCTTGGTTTCTAGATGCTGAGTTCGAGGAAGGGGTTGGGTCCCCAAGGCTCTGACCTCAGTAATGTTACCCCACTGATGGCATTATTATAGCATTATTAGAAGGTGTAGAAATGAAGAGGGGAGACCTTATCAGTGGAACTGGGTCATATTGGTTTCCAGTCCCTTCCTCCCTGACACAATCTCTGCTTCCTGCCACTATGAAGTGAGCAGTCTTCCCGCCATGCCCTTCCTTCCCAACAGTCTGAAAACAGTTGGGCCGGATGACCACAGATGGAAACATCTGAAACCTTGATCTAACATAAACCTGTAGACTTTGTGTTGTCCCTGTTAGGTGTTTGTCACAGTGGCAAAAACACAAATAAACAAACAAATAACAGCAACAAAAACTAACCAGAAGGGAAGGGAAAGAAAAACAGCTAAAATAACCACAACATCCCACAACCTGTGTGGATACTGTCTCATTTAACACTCAAAACACTTGATGAAATAAATGGTATTTTGTCTGTATTTTAGAAGAGGAAGCAGATGTAGACATACGTTTTACAATCTGTTCTTTTTTTCTAGCACACATTCATGTGTGTGTGTGTGTGTGTGTGTGTATGTTTGTGTGTGTAAGTCTTGTAGGTGAGAGAACTATATATCCCCGAATATATCACATAGACTGAAAATGAACAATTCTCTCCTGTGATAGATGGTTCATATGCATCTTCAAAACAAAACAGCCGCCATCCTAATTATCAAGACACTTCCTGATTGCTGCCTTCCTTATCTAGGTATCCTATCCTATTTAGGAATGTCCTTTAATTTAGACTTTTGTTAACTGGACTTATGAAGTTCTTATTTCTTTCATGACAATGGCTTCCAAATTCCCGAGTTAACTGTTTTGTTAAGGCTGGCCTTTGCCCAGGTAGTTAGATGCTCAGCTTCTTTGGAAACACCCCCGCCATGTCACTTGGCACAAACTCTCATCCTGAAAAGAGATAAAATATGATTTACCAGTATTCAAATGGGCTCTGCCATTTTTTCAAAGAGACAGATGACTGAAGTGATTTGGAGGGATTATACATTTTTGTTCAGCTCCTCTGCGTGACTCTGAAGTGGCAATACAATTCAGAGTTGATGGGAGTTTCAGGTTCAAAGATGCCACAGAGATTCATGGAATATAGAACCTATTTGTTTCTTTTCTGAATGACCTATTTCCATTTTTCTTCACTACTTTATCCCTTTCGAATTTATTTCAAGCATCTCTTGAAATAATATGACCTATAATCCATTGCTATTATATTGCAAATAATTCCTCCACATTGTTCTTAACTTCATTATTGAAATATTATCATTTTATCTTTAATTTTTAATTCTGGAACTTATTGTGTTTTAATATAGGTATCTAGCCTCCTTTTCTCCTCTGAGCAGTTCAATTTTCCCAGCATCATTTATTGAATAATTCATTGTGTTGGATTGGTTGTGGCAATGCCCCAATTTTCTTACTCTTTCTTGAATCTGTGCCCTTTGGGGGTATACTCTCTGACTATATTAGTTCATTTCTGTTGCTAATAACACAATGTCATGGTGTAAATTACAAAGCAAGGCAGTTTATTTTGGCTTGTGGCTCTTTAGGTACAAAGGTCAAATAATTGTATCTGTTGATGACCTTCTTATTGGCAAGTCCCAAGATATCTCAGAGCATCATGGGTAGCAATTAGGGAGCATACAAATGTCTACATATCTGTCTGGCTTCTCTCCCTGTCCATCTAAAACCATTACTATTCATAGAGGCTTTACCTAATGATGTCGCCAATTCCTAATTACTTCCCAAGGCCCAAATATCTAAATATCATAGTTAAAGCTTAAGTTTTCATTGTGCTTGCTGTTGAGTCAGTCTTGCTATAGAGTTGATCAGCCAGATTCACCTCACCACTCAACTACAGCATCTAATGACTCTGAGCTTTGGCATATGATATAATTGAGTTGATGGGAGAGTAGCAAACCCATTCCAAGAGACCCTTGTGTATTGGAGCTTGCCTTTGTACCTATGTGCTTAAAACTCTGTTGCTAGTTTGTGGTAGGGAGGAGCTGCGGGCTGCGTTCCCACCCGGCTCCACATGGTTAGCTTTATCAAAAATAATTACACGGAAACTGTATTCTTTTAAATACTGCTTGGCCCATTAGCTCTAGCCTCTTACTGGCTAACTCTCACATCTTGATTAACCCATTTCTATTAATTAGTGTAGCACCACAAGGTGGTGGCTTACCAGGAAGGATCTTAACCTGCGTCTGTCTCGGGTGGGAGAATCATGGCGACTGCTTGACTCGGCTTCTTTCTCCCAGCATTCTGTTCTGTCTACTCAGCCTACCTAATTTTCTGTCCTATCAAAGGCCAAGGCAGTTTCTTTATTAACCAATAAAAGTAACATAGACAAATCACCCTCCTCCATCATGTTCTTCTATTGCTTCTCTTTTTCTTTTTGAATCATGACTATTAAAATAAAAAAATAATTAAGTTTAGGACTTTTATAAGAAAAATGTGAAATATCACCGAAATGATTTAATATTCCCAAATAATGTAATTCAAAGAAGATCCCAAGAAGAATTTTAGAAGAACTTCACAATTTTTTTTTCTGAAAAACAGAAATTAGACATAGGTAGGGGACAGCTAACCTATCCAGAAAGAAACCATACTGTAAAAGCCATGGTGATTTTAAGTGTGCATTTAGCAAAGGAAAAGATAAATGTATCAAAGAAACAAAACAAAGTTCAGAAAGTAATAGATAAATTTAGTGTATGATAAGAGAACATTCAGTGAGCAAAGGTTAGATGGCATATCCGCTGCTTCTTATTGAGTAACGTATCCCACCAAAATTCAACAGATTGAAAAAAGACTCATTCATTTGAGTTCATGCTTTTGTAATAAGGCAATCATACCGGGGTATACTAGGTAGACTAGGGGTCTAGACCAGGTTTTTATGATCTTGCCTGAGTGTTTCTCTCTGCCCAACTCTCCAGTGGGTAGCTGAGATCAGCTACCTCATTTTTTATGATCTCACTTTTGTGTCTCTTGAATTTTTATGAGGAAGATGGAATATCAGGTGTGGTAGTTTGAAAGAAAATGGGCCCCAAAGAGAGTGTTACTATTAGGAGGTGTGACTTTGATGGAGTTGGTGTGGCCTTGCTGGAAGAAGTGTAAACCTCAAGGTAAGCTTAAGGTTTCCTATGCTGAAGCTACTCCCAGTGACTCCGTACTTACTGTTAGCCTTCTGATCAAGATGTAGCCAGCATCACGTCTGCCTGCATGCCTCCATGCTCCCAGCTATGATGATCATCCTCCAGACTAAACCTCTGAAACTGTAAACTGCTACTTCAGTTAAATGTTTGCCTTCATAAGAGTTGCTGTGACCATGGTGTCTCTTCACAGAGATAAAAACCCTAAAACATTAGGACTCCAGTTTCTTATCATTGAGCAAGCTACCTGGGTTTGTTTAACTAGTGATTGAGGAGGGTGATTTGTCTATGTGTTATTGTTATGGGTTGATAAAGAAACTGCCTTGGTCTTTGATAGGACAAAAAATTAGGTAGGTGGAGTAAACAGAACAGAATGCTGGGAAGAAGGGAAGTTAGGCAGACACCATGCCTCTCCTCTCCAGGCAGATGCTATAGTTCTCCTCTCCAAGATGGATGTAGGTTAAGATCCTTCCTGGTAAGCCACCACCTCATGGAGCTACACTCATTAATAGAAATGGGTTAATCAAGATGTGAGAGTTAGCCAGTAAGAGGCTAGAGCTAATGGGCCAAGCAGTGTTTAAAAGAACACAGTTTCCATGTAATTATTTTTGATAAAGCTAACCATGTGGGAGCCAGGTGGAACGGAAAGCAGGCCTGCTTACCCCACTACAAGAAAATATTAAAATATTTGCTGTTAAGAATAGTGTGGCAGCTGTGGACTTGGAGTGCTGGCTTGCTAGGCCAGTCTAAATCTGAACGGCCACCAGGAAGGGTGAAAACTAATACTTTAGCCAGGGCTGAATGACTGTCCCAGATGAAATGATTTCTTCCTGAAAGTTTCAGTTCTGCTTTTAAGACCAAATAATACATTGAAGCAAGCCTATTGATAAATCAAGGGTAATCTTCCGTACTTAAATTTGTTACAGATGAATTAAATTATTAATTAATTTTGGTACTGGAAGTTGACCCTAAGAATTATTTGTGCATCCACCACTGAGCTATATATCTTCATTATAATCATTTCTTGTTGTGCTTCCTTCCTTTGTCAGAACTTCTAGGAAACCACCAAAGGATAGAGAATGAATTTTGGCTCTGGAAGCCTCAGATGCACTCATTTGGACTTGTTCTACTTCTGGAGGCAAATAAATATATCTGTATAAAATACAAAACCCTCCTCTTAAAAATGTGGTTAAGAAGTTAAGAAGATGGAGAATAATTAGAGGAAGAGAGCGCAGAATCTGAGCCAAGAGCATGGGAGCCACACTGCTCTGAACATCTCCTGATCAGAGAAACTCTGCAGCCATATCTTTTCTGTGCCAACACTTGTGTGTTTTGTTTTCTGAATATTCTTTCAATCTTTAGGTGATGAATGTTAAAAATCTAAGTATGATTTTGGATGCATCACATTATAGCCTTCTACTAACTTTCCAAATAAATGTCATGTGACTTGGTGCAAAAAAGTTTACTTTAGTTACTTTACTTATAATCAATCCCCTTTAAATAAAAACAATCATTTATAAATAATCATTTTTGGAATTTGGGTGTTGTTTTCTCCAAACTACTTCCTGCTGTTTGTTGAGCAAAGTATTTTTAGGTTTCATGGAGACCTGTTGGGGGGGTCTTGTTCCATCAAATCACACTAGTCTGAAAGGAATTTATAGGTTCTCATCTTTTGCGGAAACAAAAGCAGAACCTCTTTTCCAAATGAACATATCCTTAGACTCAAATTTTGAAGCCAAGATACCTTTAAAATATATATATTGGTTTAGCTTAGCAGCTCCCAGAATCAAATGTTCCTCAGCAGTTAACTCATTAACAGTCAAAATGTCCAAATAAAGCATAATAATACGGATAATTCAGACTCTGTGCATTTTTCATTGTCCATTGTAATTTTTTATTCTGTTTTCCTTTAAGAACCTCAGTTTAATATCCTTAAATTACTTTTTTAGTATATGACTCTTTCTATATTTTATCCTCTCTGTCTTATGCCCATGCACATTTATACAACACTGTGGCCCATTCAGAGGGGTTTTTTTTTTTTTGCCTGAATTTGTCTTACTGTGTATCTGTAATCAATTTTTGACCAGGAGAGTTTTTTTTTTTTAATGCTAAAACTAAAAGGCATGGCTAGGACTAATGCTGCAGTTTTGCCTGTTGGCCCTGCCCTGTACAACATGGCAGAAGTATGTGCACCACCTCTGTGAACCATGCTCACTTCCCCAGCTCCAGGGACACAGAGGATCTATGTCGCTACTAATAAAGTAGTAGTATGCTGCTCACAAACCCCATTTAAATGCTCCATTGAAGGACCTCCTGATAAGATCAAAGCTGTTTGTGCAGCCAGCACAAACCAGAAAGCCATCTCTTAAAGAAGTCATGCCTCTGCTTGCTGCCAGCAAACAGAGCCTATCTGAAAAAAATGTAGCTACCAAGAAGCTGCAATTGATTTCTGTTTTTTGTGGATCTAGAAGCAAACACTTTTTAAAAAAAGCGTTCTTAAGTGTTATGTGCATGTATTTGCCAAATTTTGGGCACCATTATGTTAAAAGAGACTGCACTTTTGTTTTCTGGCTACTCAGGCCTGAATAATCACAAAACTATATTAATTACAATACTGTTGACCAAGAGCTCAGGCATATTTCTAGCTAGCTATTATCTTAAATTAACCCATTTCTATTAATCTGTATATCACCACAAGGCTGTGTCTTACCAGTAATATTCTGGCATGTTTCTCCTTCAGCAGCTACATGGCATCTGCCTGACTTTGCCTTCTTTATCCCTGTATTCAGTTTAGTTTTTCCACCTAGCTATATTCTGCCTTGCCATAGGCCAAAGCAGTTTCTTTATTAACCAATGGTAATAAAACATATTCACAGCATATAGAGGGGAATCCCACATCATATATGAGTGCCATTATTACACTTTTAGGGTTATCATGACATGCTGGTTGTTTTTGTGGTTCACAGGTGTCATAGCTGATAGAAGCACATGTTCTTCCCTCCTTTAGATGCTTGCATGACACCTTCTGGAACTATGAATGCTGGTCCTCAGGAAGGAGGCCTTCAGGTCAGATATAGCTTAGATCCTTTGGGTCCTGGGTCTGACATTCATGGTGCCTTTAGCAATAGAAACATAACCTTCATCCTCTGAGAGGCAACCAAGAGCAGCAGCAATAACCTATGATGTTTTGGGGGAACTTGTAAGGAAGATTCTCATGCCTGGTATTAGGGTTTTTGTGGAATAATTCATGGGTCTTAAGGAAGGGTATTGACAACTCAGGTGGAAATTATTATTTAAGTTTTCTCTCTCTCTCTCTTAAATGTGCATATATTTAGATATTTTATATGTATTTTAGATAAATAGATAACAACAATATGATAGGGAAATAGTAGGATTTTCATAACTTTTCCAGGTATTTATTTTGCCCCTCCTTTCCCTCTTTCTGTATTGCTATACTTTCTCTCTCTCACTAATATCTTCCCTGTTTTTCTCATTTACCCTTTCAAATTACTTGGCCCAACTATTTCTCTCTCTCATGCACTCCTCCTTATCCCTTGGTCTTTTTTTTTCTTTTTCTTTCTTTTTTTTTTTTTTACTGTCCTGGTTTTTATGGTTTCTAAGTTATATACTAATATCCTAGGATTTGGATTTAGGAGCCAAAGATAGAGGGAACATACTGAATGAAGCTTGGGTTGCCTGTCCTGGGTGCAGGGCCACCCACTAGAGCCTGTGTACCAAAGGCACACCCTTAAAGAAACCTGACTCCTCCTCCCCCAGAGGCCATCAACTGTCAGTAGCTCCTCAGGGGTTGAGTCATGCATGAGTCCCTCCTTTCTTGGAATTTTAATATGCAAACAGACTAATATAACCACTTCTGCTTTATTTCCCTGCACTAATTTGTATACTTTGTCTATTCCCACATATTCAATTATCCCATTTAGAGTCTTCCTGTAAGCACAGTGGGATTTTATTGCATCTTCTAACACAAGCTTAAATGACTCATACTTAATCTGGCTACTGCTGGCATTGTGTTCATTTTTGGTACCTGTGCCTTTTGGTTTTTTGTTTACAATTCTTATTTATCTTTTTAGTTTTTCCTAGACTTCAGTTTTATTTTATCTTAATTTTATTTATTTATTTAGGGGAGTACACACATACCACAGTGCACAAGAGGATGTCACAGGACAAATTGGTGGAAGTTGGTTTTCTCCTTCCACCGTGTGGACCCCAGGAAGTGAACTTGGGTTATTGGGCTTGGTGACAAGTGCCTTTACCCAATGAGCCATCTCCCTGCACCGTGACTGCTATTTATTGAAGGTCTGTGGTGGTCACAGCACTGTAATTCTCTCTTTGACAGCAAAGGTGCTGAGGTACAGGACAGACGTGGTCTCTGAGGCAGGGATGAAAGCCTCTCTGCCGGCAGCATGGAATCTCTTGAAGGCTGCAGTCAGTTACCTTAAAGAATCCACTTATCCAATTTCCTGGAACTTGGCAGAGTAGACAGTTGCCATGGGTTCTGAAAATATCATTTTACCGGAGTAGTGAATGTGCACACTGGATAAAAGGCCATTTGGGTTGCGTGGGTCTGGATGCAGCCAGGAGTGAGGAGTCCCAGTCATCCCGCCTGAGGAAAATATTTTTCATTCTCTGTGTGACAATTCTGCAGTCCACTGTTCTGTCTGGGGTGAGAACTTGTGATTGCAAACACATTTCTCAAGTTTTCCAAAGAGGACTTGACACGTCTCAATGCCCTTGGTGGTGTTGGCACTGGTTAGCTGGAGATTGTGGGACACCACAATGTGGTGAGGGCCATCGAGGGTGGGGACATTTTCTATGACACTTAGTGTTCAGTGTCAGGGGCCTTCTCACCACAGACAGCTGAGCTGGCTGCATGCTGTGTTGCAGTCTGAAATCTCTGTGCATGAAATGTGTGGTTATGTACACAGTTGGAGCTTCCAGAAACACTTTACTTACTTATTTATTTTACTACTGCATTTGCCTCTTAAAGTACATTTATATCTACAAGAAAAAAAGGGGGGAACAAGAAGCACCTCTCGATGCTCTTGAACACTCAGACATCCCCGGTTTCTTGCAGGTCTAACATCTTGTGTCCCTGCATTGTTTACATCATTACCCATGAATAAATATTGACCCATCATTCGTAGCTGAGGTCCAGGGTTTCCTAACCATTCATTCTGTGCTGCACAGTTCTCTGAGTTCTGGCAAAGACACTGTCCTGAATTTCCCCCGCAACAATGTTGTGCAGAATGGTTCCACTGACTTAGAACTCCCAGTGCCCCACATGCTCAGTCTCCCTCTGCATCACCCCACTGCATCCCCACCCCATCCCACTGCCCAGCCTCTAGAAATAATGGAGATGTTTTTAAAATTTTATTTTTTAGTATAGTCGTTTTAGCTTTACCTGTCTCAGAAGGTCATATATGTTGAGTCATATTCTATATTTCCTTATTGATTTTCTTCTTCTCCAGGTGCTTTGAAATTACGTATTATAATAAGCTAAATTTCTTATAATAGTGTACAAATACGTGCACAGTCATCTCAGTACACATTTTTTTATTAGTTAAATTTTTTTCATTTATTTTACATCCCAACCGCAGTTTCTCCTCTCCTCCCGTTCCCTTCCGTCTGCTGCCCCCATCCATTCCTCCCCCGTTTCTGTTCTGAAAGGGGCAGGCCACCCATGGGTGTCAACAAAGCATACCAGCACACATTTTTGAGCAAAGAATAAGTTAAGTTCTGTCTGAGTTCTCTCCCCCACCCCCAAGCACCACAAAGATGAGAGGTTAGAACTTTTGTCTTCATTTTCTGTTTCCTCAATATCCAGGTTTAATTGTATTGATCTGAATACCTACTTCTGGTGTGAAGAAAAGTTGTTTAGCCATTCTCTCTTCCAGTCAAGGTATCGCTTTAACAATTGTTGAAACATGGCAAGTGTGCCTTCACTTCTCCTGAATCATCTGCTTTCCCAGATCGGTGCTCTTTATTTTACCACATCTTCCTCTTTTTCTGAGGCCTTTATTCTGATTAATTTGTTATTTCCTCAGACACTTCCTGGAATAGTTTTATTAATTAATAAGAGGTGTAGAGGTGACAGACTTTCTGGATTCTTCAATGCTGAAGTGAACCTTTTTTTTTTCAATATAGTGTTTCTATTATTTCTTTGAGAATTTTATATAATGCATGGTGGTCACATCTACCTTTTCAGATCTACCCTCCTCCCTGCCCCTCCTAACTATGTGTCCCCCCCCCCCCACCAAGTCCAAATTTTGCTGCCCATTCTCACATAAGTGTGAGGACATCCACAGAAATATTCACCTACCAGGGGTCACAACCCTGGCTGGTGGAAGAGGCTCAGGGGAGCAGCCTTGCAAGGTCACACCCACTTCCAGCTGCTGTGGACACTCTCGGCTCTGTTTTCCAATCCATGGCAGTGAGAAAAAGGCCTCTGTCTTGAAGTCTTACCCACAAAACTTGAGCTATTCCAGTCATCATGGCTTTCCTACCATAGTGGACTGAGGCCCTCTGAAACCTGAGCTAACTCAGTTGTTCCTCACGCTGTTTCTAGTGGCACTCTGAGAAGTGGTGAGAAAGAAACAAATACAGAAACCGTAAAAGCACGTATTTACCCTTTGATTAACCGTTTTTGTGAGGATATGACAAGGCACACACCTTCTTTCCATTAATGTTGCCTTCAATATACCAGGCTTGTTTTTGTCTCGGTGTCTTTACATGAGCTTTTTCCTCTCCTTTGCATGTGATAGCCCCTCTCCCTCCCATGTTTAAGTCACGATTCCCATTCATCAAACCCTCTTCTAACACTATACATAAAACACCACGACTCCGTGCTATTACCTACCTCATTTCTAGTCTGTTTTGGTTTCTTAAGCAGTCATCTAGATCTGTACACGTGAACTATCTTCCTCTTCTTCCCAGAACACACACTCCAGGAGGGCAGGTGCCTTCATTATTTGACTAACGTATCTTTGGCTTTTCTAATAATAATAAGCACAGAAGAGGAGCTGAATGAATGATGGCAAAATATAAAAAAATTAATTTACTCTTTCTAGAATTTTCCAAGAGATTTCCATATGATCACTTCTTTTTTTATTTGATTTTATAAACTTTCCTGCACTGTCATTGATAGTTCTAGTGAACCTCAAGACTCTTGATGTGAAGAACACACACACACGTATGTGCTTACGCTCGCACACTCACATACACACACACACGTATGTGCTCACGCTCGCACACTCACACACACACTCACACACACACGTATGTGCTCATGCCCGCACACTCACACACACTCACACACACGTATGTGCTCACGCTCGCACACACACGTATGTGCTCACACCCGCACACACACACTCACACACACACACGTATGTGCTCACGCTCACACACTCACACACACACACTTACACGTATGTGCTCACGCTCACACACTCACACACACACTTACACGTATGTGCTCACGCCCGCACGCACACACACGTATGTGCTCACGCTCGCACACTCACACACACACTTACACGTATGTGCTCACGCCCGCACGCACACACACGTATGTGCTCACGCTCGCACACTCACACACACTCACACACACACACTCACACACACACGTATGTGCTCACGCTCGCACACTCACACACACACGTATGTGCTCACGCTTGCACACTCACACACACTCACACACACGTATGTGCTCACGCTCGCACACTCACACACACACGTATGTGCTCACGCTCGCACACTCACACACACGTATGTGCTCACGCTCGCACACTCACACACATACACACACACGTATGTGCTCACGCTCGCACACTCACACACACACACACTCACACACACACGTATGTGCTCATGCCCACACACTCACACACACACACTCACACACACGTATGTGCTCACGCTCGCACACACACACACACACGTATGTGCTCACACCCGCACACTCACACACACACACACACGTATGTGCTCACGCTCGCACACTCACACACACTCACACACACACACTCACACACACACGTATGTGCTCACGCTCGCACACTCACACACACGTATGTGCTCACGCTCGCACACTCACACACACTCACACACACGTATGTGCTCACGCTCGCACACTCACACACACTCACACACACACGTATGTGCTCACGCTCGCACACTCACACACACTCACACACGTATGTGCTCACGCTCGCACACTCACACACACTCACACACGTATGTGCTCACGCTCGCACACTCACACATGCATGCTCCCGTGCACACACTGTAAGATAATTATATTTACAGGATGTTGGTGTATAGGAGTGTTAGTATGCAGAAATCATTTGTAGTATTCTTAATTTTTTTCTGGAAACATAAATTACATAAAAATATAGAATTATTTTTCATGCTTCCTGACTAATGTGGGTAGTACTTCTATGAGACAGAATCCCCAGGAGTAGTAATTTTCATATGATGATAAAATGAGAGAAAATCCATTTAAAACAACACTTTCTGCTAAGACAGACATCCAAACAACCTTTTTTTCTGTTTTAAAAGAAATTAATATGGCAAATTTGGAAGTAATAGGGACTATGGTTAAAAAAAAAAGGAAACGTTACTCATAACTTGAAAAACATTTGTTTGTTTGTTTGTTCATAGGTGCGCATGTGTGTCCCATGACCCGCCTGGTCAGAAGGCAGCCTGCTGATTCAGTTCTCACTCTACCATGTGAGTCTGGGGATCTAACTCAGTCTTGGCACCTTCACTGTTTAGTCAACTCCCCAGCCCATTCTTAACTTTTTAGTGATTAGTGCATGTTAGACTTTGACAACCTTCCTATCTTAAGTGTCTGTTTTCCAGGGAATTGCACAAATTACCTGTGCATAACAAGTTAACACAAAGCTTAAGTACTTAAGATACAAGCACTTATCACGTGACACAGACTGAGAATGAGAAGCAGAAAGAGGCTTAGCCCAGGGTTCTGGGAGGAAAATTCTTACGAGGTTTGTCTTCCTGATGTCAACGGTTTGAGACCTAGCTCTCAGCTTCATTCCTGTGGCTGTTCACAGAGAGACTCCAGTTACTGACTTGGCGTGTCTCTCCGTGAAATTGCTCGTACGGCAGAAACCAACCTTTCCTTAAGACACAAGACAGGAAGGGATACAGGAAGAAAGGAAAGGGAGGAAGAATGGAGAAATGAGTCTTTTAATATAGAAGGTACACTCTTTTATAAAAATCTCAAAAGTGCCCTTTTGGGGTGCGGTATTGGACGTACTGAGTAAATGCGGAAGAAGAAAATACAGGGTTCTCGTGCTGGGAAACATCAGGGACCATCTTCAAGGTTAACTGGCTGTGGTAGTTTGAATGTAATTGGCTCTCATAATCACATAGGGAGTGGTACTATTTGGAAGTGTGGCTTTGTTGGAGTGGGTATGGTCTTGTTAGAGGAAGTGTGTCACTGTGGGGGTGGGCTTTGAGGTTTCTTATGCCCCAGAATACTGCCCAGTGTGTTAGTCTGACTTCCTGTGCCTGCAAGATATCGGATGCTCAGTGTCTCCAGCACAGATCTGTCTGTATACTACCATGCTCCCTGCCATGATGACAATGGACTGACCATCTGAAACTGTAAGTGAGCCCCCTCAATTGAACATTTTACTTATAAGAGTTGCTATGGTCATGGAGTCTCATCACAGCAATCAAAACCCTAAGACACGAGTTCATAACATTTTAGCACGAGCATTTTACCACCTTGTAAAAAGGTAAAGTTCTACAATGAGTTCAATGATCACATTATGTTATAGGTGGTAAAATTCAAGTACATGAGGACACCATACAACGGTGAGGCTATTTATTTATTTTAGCAAAAATGGTGAAATGTATCCAGTCATGGAAGTCAATGCTGCTTCTAAAAGTTCCTACTTGCCTTAGGAAGCTGGGAACTTAGTCTGATGATGTCGAGGTACTGTCACAAATGCACCCCAAATCTTTGGAGATTAGGATTGGAGTCTTGCTGTGTATTGTTCTTATCAATAAATTCAAAGATGCTGCAAGACATTTTTGCTAGCCAATAGAACACCCGTTTAATTTATCCTTGCTTTTCTGTTGTTTAGATTGCATAACCAAACCAGATATGGCAGTCAAAATTGTGATTTTGATATCCAACTATGGCTTAACAAAATAATACATTTTATTATTATTATGATATGACCCAACTACCTATGAAGGAACTTTAGAAGCTTCAGCTTTCTAGCCTGTTATGAATGTGCCCTCCCTTCAGTCCTCGGTAACAACCAAGCCATATACTTAGTGAATATTCTAAAGTACTCCTTCCTTAAGTATAGTTCTTGGAGGACGTCCTATACTGGGGGCTGGTGAGATGTGTTGAAGATAAAAATGCTGGAAACAAAGCCTGAGTACTGAGATAGATTCCTCAGAGCCACATGGTAGAGAGAAAAAGAAAACTGACTTCCACACGTTGTCCTCTGACCGCCACGCAATCCCTGTGGCACACATGCACTTTTCCAAAACAAATAAATGAAATTAAAATGTAATAAAAATGAAATCCACGGAGCTGGAGAGATGGCTCAGCGGTTAAGAGCATTGCCTGCTCTTCCAAAGGTTCTGAGTTCAATTCCCAGCAACCACGTGGGACTGTAATGGGGACTGGTGTCCTCTTCTGGGCTGCAGGCATACACACAGACAGAATATTGTATACATAATAAATAAATATAAAAAAACAAAAAAACCCGAAATCCTGTTGATAAAAGTCTACACATGCTAGATCATATTTATACGATCCTTAATTTTTTCTGGGAAAGAGAAATTGTGGCCTGTAAGACAGTTTATTTGATCAAGTTTCGTTTGGTGCCTGGTACACACTAGGCTCTTAATACCTATTCACAGAATTTGAGATATTTTGAAATTCTGATGGCACGGAAAATAGCAATTAAGCTATTGAGAAGTAACTGGGCCTCTTAATCTAATAAAATGAACTTGGATATCAGACTTTCTCCCTCAAGATTATGTTGTGATGACATCATAGAATAGTTTTTTTATTTTTTTCTGAGAGTCAGGTGGAAGTGTTTAGGTTAAAGTAGATAGCATGCTGGAAGACATGGATGCTTCCCTGTCTCTAAATTCCTCGAACAAAAGCTACTACCTCCCAACAGATATACTACCCTCCGTCTCACCAGAAGGTTCCTAGAGCTACTTTTACATTCCAGCTTTGCTCAGAGTCCTAGCAGGTTTACGTGCATCTTCCTTGCCTGAGAACAATTGCAGTTATTGGTTTTCTTTCTGACTTCCAGAAAGACATGTGTGCGCAATATATGAAATCATTGTCTTCTCAAACAACTGCTTGGGGGATAGGATGAAGTAGTGGGGAAACAAACGGTTCTCACCCCAGAGAGCAAATGTTATATTAGCAGCTCTATTTTGGAGGTGGAAATAATCCAATTGCAAGGCTGGCATAAATATTATGTTCATCATTCACCTACTTCCTTACACAAGAGGCAGAAAATTCCAGTTTCACGCCGAGCCCTCCAACAAAGACATAGCAGGACCTTTTCCTTCATCCAATTTCTTTCTGTTTTAATCTAATAACTTAGTTTCTAAATAAGAAAGAAAAGCAGCTAATAATGTTCAGGCAAATTATCAAGAGAGGAGCAGAATTCTCTCTATAATGACAAGAGTCACTGGGTGCCTAGAATTGTCTAAGAAGTATGTGTTTGGTGAGACCCCATGGAGACGGTAGGGGTTAATAGGCATTCTTTTTATGCAAATGAGCACTTCCTGGAGCAGCATCCTCAGTCTTGCGTTGGCTCTTCCTCCCCAAAAATGTAAAAATGTAATCTTCATACTTACAGTCTCTCTCTCTCTCTCTCTCTCTCTCTCTCTCTCTCTCTCTCTCTCTCGCTCTCTCTCTCTCTCGCTCGCTCTCTCGCTCTCTGTCCCCCTCTTCCTCTCTCTCTCTCCCTTCCTTCTTTCCCCCCCTTCCTCTCTCTCTTACACACACACACACACACACACACGCACACCCTCCCCTTTCACACAAACACATAAAACATACTTTTTAAAAGGTTCCTTTATTTCTACTTTGTGTGTATGAGTGTTTGCCTTTTATGCATATCTACCACATACACAAAGTGCCCACAGAAGCCAGAAAAGGGCATCTGACCCCATGGAACTGGAGTCATTGATGACTGTCAGTTACCATGTAGGTGCTGGGAACTGAACCCTGGCGTCTCTGGAAGAACAGCCAGTGATCTTAGGCTTTGAGCCATCTCTCCACCTTCAACCTACTTTTTTTAAACTGCAGAAAGTAATGTGTACACACTGACCCTTTGTTAGAAATTATTTCCCAGTGCATGTTACCGTTCACCAGGAAGAAGATGTTTGGCATTCTCTTCCCTTCTCATGACACAATGCTGAAGGTGATAGCACCGCAGTTTTTTAATCTATAGATGCTATTAAAATTTGTCAATTGCTTAATATTTTTTGTCATCTAATTCCAAACCAAGGGTAGCATGTTGAACTTAGTTTTCAGGCCTCCTTTAACCCTCTTTGAATGTGGAGATGTTGCTCTCTCAGTCTTTCTCTTATGACTGTGAGAGTGCTGAAGGGTCCTCTTGAGACTGTACCTCAGTCTGGTTTGTCTGACATAATAGGATTTGTTTTCTGCTAGGGGTGTACAGAAGAAAGAGCCTCCTTTGTGTGACATGTCAGGAGGCTCATTTCACTGCCTTGTTCTAATAATAGGAATGTTCACTTTGACCAGTCTTTTGGAACTCCTATCTTCTACTCTGTGCTTTGAGGCAACATGAATGTTCTGAGTCTCTTGGTCACACAGAGGAAGGTTGCTCTTCACTGGTGATTCTTCATTTGTTCCCACCCAAGATCTGTCTTCTTCCCTTCTTTCTTAGCTCCATGCCTTCATCTCTAGGGATCACATCACCGGAGATTCTGAATAGATTCGGTGACTAATTAACACCAGCAGGAGATCAAAGTATCGGAGGAAAATAAGTTCAGGCACTTTGGTCACCTGAAATACTTGCTGCTTTGCTTTGGCCCCGTGTCTTTGGCAGCAGATAAATCTTCATGGCCACGGTTCCCACTTTTACTCAGCCTCTTGTTTTCCAGCTCAGGGATATAGCGTCTTCTTCTGTTACTGGCCTCTAGGTGCCTCACCGTGCTTTTCTGGTTCTCTGATCTCTGCCTACACATCTAAAAGTAGACCTTTGTTGGAGATGCATAGTTGACTGGAGTTGAATTCTCTTTGAGGTTGTGATTCTTACTGGTCCAGTTCTCACTCCCTGTGGTATTCATGGAAAACATATGTGGAGAAAGACAAGCTTAAGAAAATGGCTGACAGACAGCTAGTGATGTGACCTACCACACTGAGAAGAACAAAAGCCAATAGTTCATCATTTATTGCAAGGAAAGACACGGTCTTAGTTTGGGTTTTTATGGTTTTTATCATGACCATGGCAACTCTTCTAAAGAAAACAGTTAGTTAGGGTGTCTCATTTACAGATTCAGAGGTTCAGTTCATTGTCATCATGGTGGGGAGCATGGCTCCCTGCAGGCAGATGTGGTCCTGGTAGCTGAGAGGCCTACATCTTGCAGGCAACAGGAAGTGGACTGACTGTAGCACTGAGGGAAGCTTGAACAAAAGAGATCTCAAAGCCTGCCCCCATAGTGATGCACTTCCTCCAACAAGGCCACACCTCCTAATACTGCCACTCCATTAGGGGGTCACTTTCTTTCAGATCACCACATTTCACTCCCTGTTCCCCAAAGGTGATAGCCATATCATAATGCGCAAATGCTTTCAGTCCAACTTCAAAATTCCCACAGTCTCTAACAGTCTCAGACTTATTTCAAAGTCTCTTCTGAGATGCATGGCAATCTCTTAATTGTAATCCCCCTGCAAAAATCAAAACAAAAAAGCAGATCACATACTTCCAAAATATAATGACACAGGATATACATTGCCATTCCCAAATGAAGGGAAGAGAGCACAGTGAGGAAATACTGGACGAAAGCAAGTCCAAAAATTAGCTGGAGAAACTTCAAACTTTGCACCTCCATGGTTGATGTCATTGGAATGGCTTGCTTCTAGTTTCAGAGGTTCAGTCTATTATCATCATTATGGGGAACATGGCAGTGTGCAGGCAGATGTGCTGGTAGCTGAGAGGCCTCCATCTTTCAGGCAACAGGAAGTCAACTGACTGTCATACAAAGTGAAGCTTAAGCAAAGAGACCTTAAAGCCCTCCCCGACAAAGACACACTTCTTCCAACAAGGCCACACCTCCTAATAATGCCACTCCCTTTGTGGGGGTATTTTCTTCCAAACTACCATAGACACAAAGTAAAATTCAGAATAACTGCAAGGCATTGCATTTTGGTTCTTTTCTTGAAGTACTTAGAATACAGTCCAGGTAAGATACATCATGGAGAAGTCAGAAGGGGAGAATGGCAGAAGACAGCGGTAAGGGAATGTTTGGCTACTGCAGAGGGATGCCAGGAGACTAAAGCACATGGACTGTTCACTTTGGTACCCAGCTCTGCATCATTCTTCTTGCCTCCCTGTCTCACAGTTGCTTCACTGTACAGGTAGGTGGAAGGGAAGTCCCTGCTGATGAAGGCATCATGCACTTGAGCAGCCAGGCCCAGAGGTCCCTGACCTGGAACTAACCTGGAATCCTCCCACTTAAGGACTAGTTTTCATGCCACACAAACGTCCAAGGAATCAAACAGCAGTGCTACTCAGCTATGACACACATGAACAACCACAACAACCAGCATGGCACAATAACCCTAAGCATGCAGTAGCAACATGTATCTCTCGGTGGTAACCAACTGTAGTCTTTGTAATACCAGCTCCCAAATAATGACACAGAGACTCTTATTAATTGTGAACGCTGGACCTTAGCTTAGGCTTGTTCCAAACTAGCTCTTAAAACTTAAATTAACTCACTTATATTTATCTATGTTCTGTCATGTGACTGGTTACCCCGCCTCCATATTGTTCATCTGACTTTCTCTGAGGTGAAATCTGCGTGCCTCAGATTATTCCCTGAGTTCTTTTCTGTGCCTGGAGGTCTCATCTAGTCTCTGCTGCCTAGTTATTGGCTATACAGCTCTTCATTAAACCGTCAGAAGGTACCTTGGCAGAGACACATCTTCACAGTGTACAAAAAGATTATCATGCAACATTTCCCCCTTTTATTCTTCTGGAAAGACAAAAACAAAACTCTGCCTCACCTTTAACTTTGAGGTGAGCCTGTCATTCTACAGGTTATAATATATGACACTCCTAGACTGTGTTAATAAAGTTAACTTTGAATGGGGGGTTGGGGAGGGTGGAGCTAGCGACTAGTTGACTGGAGTTAGCCATAGAGAAGTTGGGCATATGTATAGGGAAGATGGGCAGGAAGGAGAAGGGAGGGATTTGGAATTTACATGCTCTTTAATGAGGGATGTGTAGACAGAAGAGGTGCTCATGGGTCTCTGGTAAGAAAGAGAAGGTCTTCTGGTTGTTCCTCCTTTGCTTCTTATAATGTTTTCACCCCAATATCTGACTCTCATGTTTTTCTTGGTAATAGAACCATTTAAGCAAAACACAACAACTAACAGCTCTCTAATTGGGCTTAAGAGCCACTCAAGAAGAGGCAGACCCGAGACAAGCTGCTCAACAAGAGACAGTACCTTGCCTCATACTGGAAACCCAAGGCCAGTGAAGTCACGGCTATCAGAGGAGAACATACAACCACCCCTTTGTTAAACCAGCATAATCCCCAACTGCACTCTAAATATTTATCCTTGTACCATAGATAAGTGTAATCCTTACCCCTCCTTAATGAAACTTTTCTTAGCAATAGGTGGAGATCATTACAGAAAACCACAACTAATAAAAAAGTGAGTTGTGGAGGTCAACCTCGATGAACACTTCTACAAAACACTCCTGTACCTAAAGGGAACAATGTGGAAGAGGGGGAAGAAAGATTGTCTGAGCCAGAGAAGCAGAGAGTTTTCTGTAAGGCTATTTCTGAGGAATGCCAGAAGGTATACACACAGATGCTTACCAACATGACTGCCTAAACACGAGCTCAATAAAGATTGCACCAATACACATGCCATAGTGGATGGGAGAAAGCCCACAAATCCACAGCCCCACACAAAGAACTACACACAACTAAGGAATGCTGAGCATGGGAGAGAGAGAGTCTTACCCCAGGAAGGGTACACCAATTGGTTATCCAATACCAACTGGCCAGCCTTGAAAAGGTACATATGAGTAACTTTATAATTCTGTGCATGGAGTATTTATGTAAAAACATATATGTACATGTGTATAAAAACAGTTCATGAGAAAAGGATTTGAGAGAGAGAAAGGAGGGCATATGACAGAGTTTAAAGAAAGGGAAAGAAAGGAAGAAAGGAAGTAATTATATTATCTCAAAAATAAAGTAAATAGCTATATTAAAAATTAAAAATCTTGTCAATGGAGTAAAAACTGGTCTCAGAATCGAACACAATGCAAAATTCAAATATGAGTATTGCAGTTCAAAATGCTTGGGACATATAGTATGCCATCACTTCTTCAAATTCTGTAAACCAGTGGTGATAATATTGACAACGTTTTACAGCTGCCCAGCTCTGGCATCACCCAGGCTGAGTGGGGTGAGTCTCGGGTGCCTTGTGCTGGGCCTACCGCCTTCCTCTGCTCTCCTCAGCACACTGCTTTCACTCCCTGCTTGGCTCCTTGTCACAGTTCACGGTTTTCAGCGGATTCCTGACCTGCTGATGCATGTGTTAGCTGATATGCAAGGTAATCACTGGTGGTGGTTTAAAATATCATCTTTCCTCGAGCCTTCTGAGCTGTAACCGAGACCTGAAATGAGGAGGTCTTTTCACAGTCAAAGAAGTGCTCTTTAATGGCTCAATCACATGTACTTTTGGCATCATATTCTAGGACAAGGAAATCTCACAGTATGGCGCTGTAAAAAGAGTCAGGTCTTCACCCCCAGGACTGCAGGAATGTAAGACAATGCCAGCCTTCCAGGGGGCAGAGAAGGGACAGTGAGCACTTTTGGGTTTTCCTCTTGTATTTCATCATCTCATTACTTGTCTGTGGGGTGCTCAGGGCTCTGGAGAGTTCCTGAGGTTCTGCCTGTCACTGTGTCACCGCCTGGCATTCACTCCCCAAACTCCTCTATTCTTTCTTCTTTGGAAAGAATTGGCACGAAAGGTGGCTGACAGATGTCATCCATCATCAGAACAGAAAGAGGACAATGTCGTTCTCCTTCTTGGTCCTGAGGAGTTATATAAAAACGAGCATTGGGAAGCCAGCTCCCACAGTTCTGATGAATTGATTTTTTCGGTCCGTTGTAAATATGCAGTTATTCTCTTGGTTACAATAGTGATTTGCCTTTGCTTAGGGGCAGCATGTTCAGTTATTGGGTTTGGCACAAAATTCTTGGAATGGACATAAAGTAAATGACTTGTTTGCTGCACCTTCTCTATGTTCTAGAAAATTGTGATCAAGGGAACTTTAGAATAATGGATACTGATTCTTCCCTCTGGTCTTAGCCAGCCCAAGCAAGGGGAAGGCATTTGAGGGCTAATACCTGTCATTAGCCACCAAGAGATCCAAACTGGGTCTCTCCTAGTCTTTACTCAGAACAAAAAGCTGGTTTTTTTTGGTTTTTTTTTTTGTGGCTAATAGTAGGCTGTAGCAAAAGAAACCATTAGGTCGCTCATAGTTAGAGTGTGAAGACTAGTTACCAATGCTCATGCTTACTACCTAATCCTTCCTGATACCAATTTTAGCATTTGAAATTGATATCTCTCTAGAAGATCAGAGCCATGAGGTCCCTGCACTTAAATCTGAGCCACATTGGTTCCCCAAGTGAATCACCCTTGTGAGAAGTAACTGTCTATACTGCATTAGTCTGTTTTCTGTCACCCGTAACAGAATGCCAGAAAATGGGTAGTTAATTGAAAAGAAGCTTATTTGAGCACATGGTTCCAGAGGTGCAAGGCTGAAGGACTGCGTCTGGCGTCAAGGTAGGGTATAGCATCATAAGGTATAAGACATGTGATTCATGATGAATTACAGATATGTATTTTATAGTCTTTCTCATCAAGCCCCCAGGTTTCAATCATAGGGATCTACCTTAATAATCTTATTTATTTAAATCACTTCCTAAAGGGTTTCTTCTATACACTTTGGTTAGATTAAATTTCTGCTCCTAAAACCTCACAATGGGGATCGAATTCTAACACAATAAAACCTTGAGGGGCATTTGAGCATTTGAACCATATCCAAATCATAACACATAAATCGGAGAGTGAGGTTCTTTTCCTCCATGATAACAGTATTAAATCATAAAATAATCACCAAAAGGGCATTGTGAATGAGTAGTTTCTTTCTCCCTTCCTTGAGCCTGAAGGTGAATTCCTAAACCTAACTGAATTCCCATGTGTGTGCACTTGCCTGCGTAGGCCAGCCACGTCATTGCTGTAAGGCAGGGTCTCTCCCTGAAAATCTGGAGTTTATGTTTTTAAACTAAGCTGGCAGTCAACAGACTCCATCGCTTCTCTCGTTTCTGTCCCCAAGTCCCTCACAATGCTGAGGCCACAGGTGTGGGAGACAAGGCCTTGTTAGGTGGGTGCTTGACATGCATCGTCATCACGGCTGCACAGAAAGAACTTTTAGCCCCTGAACCATCTCTCTAGCTCTCATTTCTGAGTAATTCCTTCATTATCCAACATAGTGAATAACCTTAAAGTATCAGGAACAATGGTGTAAACCTTCCTTTCTCAAACTTGCCCGTTTAAACAAGGGAATGGCGGTTCAGAACTGATGTCATTGGTCAGTGTTATCTCAACCCTAGCCAGGAAATTCTGCACCTCCAGCCAATCAGTGTTTCTGTATCTTAGGCTTAGCAGTTGTGTTCCTAACTCAAGCGCTATAGCATTTTCATCCCTTCTTCTCACATGAAAAGTAAAAGGCATAGAGGGCTTAATTCACTAGGAGACTCCGGCCCTGGCGACGATAAGCACAGTTTAGCCAGCTGGGGTTTTGGTGAATTAGATTATCTTTTACAAACTGTGGTTCACTTTCAAAGAGGCCAAACGCGATTTCCTGTCGGCTTTCTTGATTACCCGTCAAGCACAGTTCCCCTCCCCCAGAACTGGTTTCAGCAAGGGCGGGAAAGCTGCAGCTGGTCCAGTCATTCTTTCCCAGCAGAACGAGGTGGCTGAAATCCGCATGGAGTTGTCAGCAACTCAGTCTTGGGAAAACATCTCGGAGGCCCCAGCTCTTTTCTGTAGTCAATTGTACAGCTTTAGCAATTGCTTATTGTCTGGGCTTTCCAGACTGCCGACACCTAAACATCAATGCACAAGCTCCTTCTCTCTGTGGGATGTGCAGAGACTGGTGAGTCATGGGGCCTTGAGAAGCACAATAGTCCATTCCAGGCTGAGAGGAGGTGGGTGTGACAATCACAAAAGAAACCTGGGCCCTGCCTACAGCTCAGCCTACGTATCCTGGCTGTGAACCACCATCTACAGTCCGGTTCCTGGCATAGTTCTCATTTTAGCCCTATGAGTCAGGGATTAGACAAGTCTACTGGGATGCTGGGATGTTCCTATAGGAACAGGTGGCATACAAAAACAGAAAATAGGAACAGGTGCAGAGGGAAAGCAAACATTTCTGTCCCCAGTGAAGGTGGAAAAGAGGAGAAGTAGGAAGGATGAACGTCTTTGGAATTTCCTCTGGTTGTTTGGTGGGCGAGGGACATCCGCAAACACAGCCATTAATGAGGTAATGAACCGGTGGGCTTATAAATCAGTTAAACGTGCTTCCAACTCCATTAATTTCCACACTGATAAGTTTCTGTGCTTTTCTCAGGGAGAGTGTTATTGCCAGATGGGGATCTCTCTCTGTTAAACTATTTGCGCTCCTCTTCATGATGCCAATCATCCTCCATTGTGCTTTTCTGTTCCTCTGTTTAGAGAAGAGAAAAACAATCAGAAACACACACAGACACACAGGTACACATTTTATTATGTAGCTTCCCACATATCTTGCTTAAGATCAATTCTTGCTTCTCGAAACTACCACCTAAGCAGCCTGGTCACACCTGGATACAAACATCCCAAGTTCAGCCTAAGGCTCTGGCTCCCACACAGCCTTCCAATGAACACTTTAAGACATCACTATTGTGTAGATTCTATATATAAATAAATTGTATCTATTTTTGTTTTCTGCCTAGGATGTGAGCAATTCCACTTCACTGGTACCTTTGGCAAAGGTCTTGCATGTCAGTGAACAGCCCCCACACACAGACAACACACATTGTCTGGAGCTGTGAGGCACAGAAATCCAGTAGGGTTCAGAACGTGCTAAAGAGGAGGAGAAATGGGCAGAGAAATGAATGGAGAGGCTGAGTCTCGGGCTTATATAATCATCCATCTGCTTATGGAGTATCTTCACCTGTTTGGGAGACGGGCCATGCCCAATAGCTGAAGGGTAAAATATCAAAGAAATATTGGTAGCTGGAGACTGAGGTCAGGGAAACAGGTGAGGCAGCTTGGTTTCAAAGAAGTTGGCACTGGGCAAGGCAGGGAAAAGACTGTCTACTCTGTGGATGGAACTAAGCAAGTGACAGTGGCTTGCCTGAAACACATGGTTACTCCTGCCTTTGCCTCCTCACCTGCTTCTCATCCCCTTAGATCAGGACCCAAAGTTCTCCCTACTGCTTTGCCCCCATCTCATCTCCTCTGTGTTTCATCTGCTCTGCCTGAAGCCAGGCTCTGTTCCATGGCTCTAACACGCCAAGTCACTACCATCTTGTGAACTTGGCTTCTCTGGCTCTGTGTACTCTTTTCCAGTCACCCGAATGACATTTGACTGATTTGTTTCTAGTCTTGCTTACATGACAGCTTTTCAGGGGCGGTCTTTCCAAAAACACCCTAGTCAAAACCACTCTCTCCCTTTTCTGGCACTCTTCGAAATACTTATTTTATTAGTGACAGTTCCCACCTCCTGACTGTGCTCCTATTTATCTATCTACTGACATATATGTACACAGTTATACATCGCTTAATGACAGGAATGAAGTCTGAGAACTCTGTCATCAGCCAGGTGGTGGCAGTGCACACCTTTGATCCCAGCACTTGGGAGGCAGAGGCTGGTGGATCTCTGTGAGTTCGAGGCCAGTCTGGTCTACAAAGTGAGGACCAGAACTGTTACACAGAGAAACCCTGTCTTGGAAACAAAGACAAACGAGAAAGAGAAAGAGAGGGTGGCTTATCACATCACGGCCCACTCCCACAAGCCTAGGTGGTACAGACCATTCACACTAAGGCTGTGCTACGAACCTATCTATCATGTGACCATGTTAAGCTCTGTGTGTAAATGTAACACACCATTACTGTGCCTTTAAAATATTTAAACATAAAAAAGATAAATCATTGTTTCATAGGAGTCTTTCATTTATTATAATCCTCCTGGATCATCATATATGTAGTCTATCCCTATGTAGCACAAGATACATAGACATACACACATATATCAGTCTATATTTCTCCTTTGTGTAAATGTGAACTCCCTCCTATCTTACTAGGCCCTAGCTCATAGAAGGCTTGTATTGCATACCTATGAGACAAATGATCAAAGAAGATTGTGTGTGTTGGGGGGAGTGCGCGTGCATGTGCCTGCTAATGGAAATCAAATCCAGGGCCTTGGGTATGCTAGGCAAGTATGAAGCCACAGAGCTACATCCTCCATTCCAGATAACGATTTTTTAAAACAAGCCTTTCGAAAAATAGATTATGCCCTCTTGGGAAAATAACTTAATTCATATAACCTGACTTTTGCTGTCTGTAAACCGAGTTGATCACACAGCATAGTAGATTGTGGTGAAGGATGTTGCACACACGACACTAGGCTAGTCCCTGACACAAGGTGTCCAGCAAATGACAGCTGGGCTTTTCAGTTTCCCTTGGAATTTTCAAACAAAGACCTGTTCCATCATCCATGCCCTTGAATGAGCTGGCCGTGCAGAATGCTGGTGACTTCCCATTCACAGGCGACAGAAAAGCTGCACAATGGTGTATTCCAAGGTGGAAAAACAGCAACCTTTGATGTTCCTTAAAAATACCACAGCATCTTTTCTTTTGGGGGAGAGCAGATATTTTGATCTTGTTTGGTCTGGTTCAGTTAAGGGAAAAGCATAGGAGGGTGTGTTTATAGATGTGTCTTGTCCATCTCGGAATCAGCGTCTAGGGATGTTGGTCTTTGACACACTTTGGCCTTCCGAGAAGAAAGCCCTACCTGAGTAAACACCCTTTAAGCTTGCCCCTATTTCTCTCCTGCTTGATTCTTGGTTGTGTCAAAGGCTAGTGACAGAGGGAAGCATAAGAGAAAGTCATCTAAGCCTAGAAACAGTGAAATGAACGCTAGTCAGTGCACATTTTCTGGAGAGCCAGCCAGTGCCCGAAACTGTCATTGTGAGGTCCTAGTTGTTATTGTGAGACCATCATTTGCCTGCCTCAAGAGGCCAATGGAGAAAAGCTTAATGGTTAACTAGAACATAAAGCCCTCAATTTACCAGGATGTGCCATGTAAGACGGCCTCTTTTCCTGGAAGAAAACCTATAGCATTTGGTGATCCAGAGTTTGTACTTGTTTGTGTGAGAGGACACGGGGACATTAGTCATGAGTTACTTTATTCGTAGCATGAAAGGTGAAAACAAAATCTTTCAAGGGAGCTGTGGGAAACATAAAGACAAACATGAAGCTGGGAAAGGCTTGCCTCAGTGAACATTACTACACAACAGCCTAGCTATAGCCCTGTCAAGTCTAGAGAATGCTACACAGGAGATTTTCTTTCAAAAATCAGTGAGCAGTTATTTGAAATCTTTCCATGAGCAACTAAAGACTCTCTGACCTCGGTGACTAGAATATTTACTCATTGCAATTTTCTTCTCAGGTGATTTAATTTTAACAGATTTTTTTCTGCTTCTTGTCTAAGATCTGCTTATCCTTTGTTTATGAGAACAATGTCTAGACAGAGACCTGCGTTGAAATCCAGTTATTCGCTGAGCATCTAGCAGTACACTAAGTGTGATGTTGGCCATGTGGGCATCTTGGGTGCTGATGAACCATTCTGCTTTGGGTAAGCCACTATTCTTTTCTGGGCTTCTATTATTAGTTTTATGGGAATAAGATTATTGCTGATGAAATTATACATTACAGTTATAAACGGAATGATGCCAAAGCAGAATGTTACCGAAAACGTAATTCTTGTTTTACATATGTTTGAGAGAAAGGTTAAGAGAAAGAATTGCAAATTGGATTCTGTTCTGCAATAAAAGGGCAGCTGTCAGCTCGTGCCCCGAGCCCTCAGAAAATGGAAACAAATGCCAGGAACTCAGCACAATGGTTCTATATGAAGAGGCCTCTGGCTTTTGAAGCTCCTCCCCCTGCTGTGCCCGAATCTCAGGCACATGTTTACCTCCTTCTAGCGTCCTGCCTAGCTCCTGAGAAGTTCTAGAAAGGAAGATAACTTGGCCCAAGTCTAGTAACTTTCTGTGCTAAATGTTATATTTTATTCTTGGATCATCATCAATTTGGAAGTCAAAAGTCTTCCTGAACTTGAAGCATCAGATGGCATTTGCTCAAGTCTCACCATGGAGACCCAAGTCTTAAATTAACACTCTCAGGAATAATAGACATCCTTCTCATCTTCTGATCTCGGAATCAGATGGACTCTTGTCCTAAGCATAAAGGGAATTGGGAGTTTAAAACTAGAGCAACATTGGGAAACCATGTTGCCTTCATCCCTTCAAGTCCCCTTGCAGGGATGAGGGCTTTGATGGCTTCTGTAGTGCTACTCATGAGTGTTTGACTAAGATGTCGTAAAGAATCCTGGGAACACTTGTGTTTGCCTTACGCATCCATCTGTTTCTATCTTTAGAGAAAATGATGAGCTTTGATATGTAGGTGTTTAGTCTATCTCCTGGTAACCATTTTGGGGAAGATAACCCCAAAATAAACATTTGAGTTGGAAGGAAAACTGTATTTTGGGGGATACTGGCAGAGAGATTTGGGATGAATCCCTTTTGTGGAGGCTGACCTGGCTGGCTAAAGGCTGGGTAGGTACAAGAATTGGGTTAGGCTACTGGACTCTCTTTCTATCCACAGTTATAATGAAACACATATGTAATATTCCTGTTCCTTCTTCCCCTTGAAGCTGCAAGTAGAGATTTGTAAAGGACATGGTTAGGTATGGTAATTCTTCTCAAGTGTAGTGACCAGGTGGTGGCTTCTTGGTCCTCTACCTACTACAATACATCTTTTCACAGATTTGAAAGACAACCCCAGAGTCTCAACTGAGGTTTTTCTTAATTGTATGCTACTGTCTCACAGATTTCTAAAAATTTTTCTTCATGACCAAGAAGAATTACCAACTATAGGAGAGTCTGTTGTTGAATAGTCTCTTCACAGAAATAATGTGTGGAGATGCATAGCTAATGAGTGATTTCAGAAGAATATTTAGCTTTTACTGTTGGTTGCTAATTCCAGGGGTTTTAGCAATAAGAAACTTTTGGGTTTTGGTCACTTTCAGGTAATATCCCTTGAGTGAGTACAGATTATGTACTAAGTGTGGCTTAGGTGCTGAGGGTACAATAGTGAGTAAGACATTAACATTCCTGCACTCAAATAGTAAGTAATATAAATCAACAAAATATAGTATGTTAAGAAGCCAGACAGGTTTACATAACTGTGTAGGTTGTACACTGCACAAGGGTGCCACAATTTTAAGAAGGCCTGGCATTTAAAACCCCGTAGTTGTGTGTACTGAGTCTTACAGTTTTCTTGGGGGGAAGGATGTCTTTTCTAATTTTCTCAAAGGCTTTAGTTCACATTTGGGGTGACTAGGCAATGGTTATTAAGCCAGTTTGGACTCTCTTGTGGATATTCAGCTACAAGGTAACAGTAGCTTGATTAAGGAAGGTGGCATCGGAAGTAGCACAAAGTTTGTTTTTAAAGTCTGTATATTCTTTGAAACAGTTGCTGAAGGGATGGAAATGAGATGTGATAGAAAAAAAAAGAATTTAAAAGCAGCTACCAAAGGCTTTGTTCTGGGAAGATGGGCAAATGAAGTAGTCCTTACGCAAGGTAGGAAGACTTTAGGTGGAGCCCTCTGAGGGTGGAGATCACTTTGAGGGCCAGATGCCTACTAAGTTAAAATGTCTGCCCTAGAAGACGACCCAAGACATAAGTAGCACATGGAGCTGTCACACAGGCCGATGGGTAAATAGGTCTGAAGTGCAGAAATGAGTCCAGACTAAAGACATGAATTTTTAATCATATTCTTTTCTGAGAGCTACTGTGAACCACCACTTGCCTTTTAATGGATGCTGCTGCCGGTAAGTCTAGAATTTTTATCTAATATTTTTAACAAGGTCACCTCTATTATACACCTTTCTAGTTTGTAAACTGAGCAAGTAAATATGTTTTAGCTTGAAAACCTGCTTCAGGAAATATTTTAAGTATTAAATATACTTTCTATATTTCATTGTTGAAAACACACAGTTCTACAAAACTAAGAAATGAAGATCTTAGAACAGTGGTTTTCAACCTTCTTAAGTGTCAACCATTTAAGACCTCCAACCATAAAACTATTTTTATTGCAACTTCTTAACTATAATTTTGCTACTGTTATGAGTCATAATGTAAATATTTTTTGGAGATATAGATGCATAAGGGTCATGACCCATAGGTTGAAAACCAATGTCGAGAGCAACCCTTTCTGCCCAAGGCTCAGGGGACATCTCAGAGAAGGAGGCAGGCAGAGAGAACATAAGAACTGGAGACAGACTTGGCAGTGGTGCACGCTACTTTAATCCCAGGACTCGGGAGGCAGAGGCAGGCAGATCTCTGTGGGTTTATTTTTTTTTCAATTTATTTATTTATTAAGGATTTCTGCCTCCTCCCCGCAACCGCCTCCCATTTCCCTCCCCCTCCCCCAATCAAGTCCCCCTCCCTCATCTGCTCAAAGAGCAATCAGGGTTCCCTGACCTGTGGAAAGCCCAAGGGTCGCCCACCTCTATCCAGGTCTCCTAAGGTGAGCATCCAAACTGCCTAGGCTCCCACAAAGCCAGTACGTGCAGTAGGATCAAAAACCCACTGCGATTGTTCTTGAGTTCTCAGTATTCCTCATTGTCCTCTATGTTCAGCTAGTCCGGATTTGTCCCATGCTTTTTCAGACCCAGGCCAGCTGGCCTTGGTGAGTTCCCGATAGAACATCCACATTGACTCAGTGTGTGGGTGCACCCCTCGCGGTCCTTAGTTCCTTGCTCGTGCTCCGTCTCCTTCTGCTCCTGATTTGGACCTTGAGATTTCTGTCCCGTGCTCCTCTGTCTATGTCTCCTTTCATCGCCTGATGAAGGTTAATATTCATGAGGATGCCTATGTGTTTGTCTTTGGGTTCACCTTCTTACTTAGCTTCTCTAGGAACATGCATTATAAGCCCAATGTCCTTTATTTATGGCTAGAAACCAAATATGAGTGAGTACATCCCATGTTCCTCTTTTTGGGTCTGGCTTACCTCACTCAGGATAGTGTTTTCTATTTCCATCCATTTGTATGCAAAATTCAAGAAGTCCTTGTTTTTTACTGCTGAGTAATACTCTAATATGTATATATTCCATACTTTCTTCATCCATTCTTCCGTTGAAGGGCATCTAGGTTGTTTCCAGGTTCTGGCTATTACAAACAATGCTGCCATGAACATAGTTGAGCATATACTTTTGTTGTATGATAGGGCCTCTCTTGGGTATATTCCCAAGAGTGGTATTGCTGGATCCAGAGGTAGGTTGATTCCGAATTTCCTGAGAAACCGAAACACTGCTTTCCAGAGTGGTTGCACAAGTTTGCATTCCCACCAGCAATGGGTGAGTGTCCCCCTTTCTCCACAACCTCTCCAGCAAAGGCTATCATTGGTGTTTTTTATTTTAGCCATTCTGACAGGTGTAAGATGGTATCTTAAAGTTGTCTTGATTTGCATTTCCCTGATCGCTAGGGAAGTTGAGCATGACCTTAAGTGTCTTTTGGCCATTTGAAGTTCTTCTGTTGAGAATTCTCTGTTCAGCTCAGTGCCCCATTTTATAATTGGCTTGATTAGCCTTTTACGGTCTAGTTTCTTGATTTCTTTATATATTTTGGAGATCAGACCTTTGTCAGTTGCGGGGTTGGTGAAAATCTTCTCCCAGTAAGTGGGTTGCCTTTTTGTCTTAGTGACAGTGTCCTTTGCTTTACAGAAGCTTCTCAGCCTCATGAGGTCCCATTTATTCAATGATGCCCTTAGTGTCTGTGCTGCTGGGGTTATACATAGGAAGTGGTCTCCTGTGCCCATGTGTTGTAGAGTACTTCCCACTTCCTCTTCTATCAGGTTCAGTGTGTTCGGACTGATATTGAGGTCTTTAATCCATTTGGACTTGAGTTTTGTGCATGGTGATAGATATGGATCTATTTTCATTCTTTTACAGATTGACTTCCAGTTTTGCCAGCACAATTTGTTGAAAATGCTGCCTTTTTTCCATTGTATACTTTTAGCTCCTTTATCGAAAATCAGGTGCTCATAGGTTTGTGGGTTAAAGTCAGGGTCTTCTATTCGATTCCATTGGTCGACTTCTCTGTTTTTATGCCAATACCAGGCTGTTTTCAATACTGTAGCTCTATAATAGAGTTTGAAGTCAGGGATGGTAATGCCTCCAGACAATCCTTTATTGTATAAGATTGTTCTGGCTATCCTGGGTTTTTTGTTCCTCCATATAAAGTTGATTATTGTCTTCTCCAGATCTGTGAAGAATTTTGATGGGATTTTGATGGGGATTGCATTGAATCTATAGATTGCTTTTGGTAGAATTGCCATTTTTACTATGTTGATCCTCCCAATCCAAGAGCAAGGGAGGTCCTTCCATTTTCTGGTGTCTTCTTCAATTTCTTTCTTCAAAGACTTATAGTTCTTGTCGAATAGGTCTTTCACTTCCTTGGTCAGGGTTACCCCTAGATATTTTATGCTATTTGTGGCTATCGTGAAAGGTGATGCTTCTCTGATTTCCCTCTCTGTTTCCTTATCCTTAGTGTAAAGGAAGGCAACTGATTTTTTGGAGTTTATCTTGTATCCTGCCACATTACTAAAGGTGTTTATCAGCTGTAGGAGTTCTTTGGTAGAATTTTTGGGGTCACTTATGTATACTATCATATCATCTGCAAATAACGAAAGCTTAACTTCTTCCTTTCCAATACAAATCCCCTTGATCTCCTTATGTTGTCTTATTGCTATTGCTAGAACTTCAAGCACTATATTGAAGAGGTATGGAGAGAGTGGACATCCTTGTCGTGTTCCTGAATTTAGTGGGATGGCTTTGAGTTTTTCTCCGTTCAATTTAATGTTAGCTGTTGGCTTGCTGTAAATAGCTTTTATTATATTTAGGTATGCCCCTTGTATCCCTAATCTCTCCAAGACCTTTATCATGAAGGGGTGTTGAACTTTGTCGAATGCTTTTTCAGCATCTAATGAAATGATCATATGATTTTTTTCTTTCAGTTTATTTATATGGTGGATTACATTGATAGATTTTCGTATATTGAACCAGCCCTGCATCTCTGGGATGAAGCCTACTTGATCATAATGGATAATTTTTCTAATGTGTTCTTGGATTCGGTTTGCCAGTATTTTGTTGAGGATTTTTGCGTCGATGTTCATGAGTGAGATTGGCCTGTAATTCTCCTTCCTGGTTGAGTCTTTGTGTGGTTTTGGTATCAAAGTAACTGTAGCTTCATAGAAGGAGTTTGGTAATGACCCTTCTGTTTCTATATTGTGGAATACATTAAGGAGTATAGGTATTAGCTCTTCTTGGAAGTTCTGGTAGAATTCCGCATTGAAACCATCTGGTCCTGGGCTTTTTTTGGTAGGGAGGTTTTTGATAACCTCTTCTAATTCTTTGTGACTAACAGGTCTGTTTAGATTGTTCACCTGGTCCTGGTTTAACTTTGGTATATGGTATTTATCTAAAAAAGTGTCCATTTCTTTTATATTTTCCAGTTTTGTGTTATACAGGCTTTTGTAGTAAGATCTAATGATTCTCTGAATTTCCTCTGTGTCTGTGGTTATGTCCCCCTTTTCATTTCTGATCTTATTTATTTGTGTGTTCTCTCTCTGTCGTTTAATTAGTTTGGATAGGGGTTTGTCGATCTTGTTGACTTTCTCCAAGAACCAGCTTTTTGTTTCATTGATTCTTTGGACTGTTTTCTGTGTTTCTATTTTGTTGATTTCGGCCCTCAGTTTTATTATTTCCAGTCTTCTACTTCTCCTGGGCGCGTCTGCTTCTTTTTTTTCTAGAGCTTTCAGGTGTGTTGTTAAGTCCCCAATGTATGCATTTTCCGTTTTCTTTAAGTGGGCACTTAGTGCTATGAACTTTCCTCTTAGCACTGCTTTCATTGTGTCCCATAGGTTTGAATATGTTGTCTCTTTATTTTCATTAAATTCAAGGAAGACTTTAATTTCTTTCTTAATTTCTTCCTTGACCCAGGTGTGGTTCAGTAGTTGACAGTTCAGTTTCCATGAGTTTGTCGGCTTTCTGTGGGTAGCATTGTTGTTGCCTTCTAACTTTAATCCGTGGTGATCAGATAGGACACAGGTGGACACTGATATTTTTTTGTATCTGTGGAGGTTTCCTTTGTTTCCAAGTATGTGGTCAATTTTTGAGAAGGTTCCATGAGCTGCAGAGAAGAAGGTATATTCTTTCCTATTTGGGTGGAATGTTCTATAGATGTCTGTTAAGTCCATTTGCTTCATTACCTCCAATAATTCTCTTAATTCTCTATTAGGTTTCTGTCTGATTGACCTGTCCCTTGTAGAGAGAGGTGTGTTGAAGTCTCCTACTACTAGTGTGTGTGGTTTGATGTCTGCTTTGAGTTCTAGTAATATTTCTTTTACATAAGTAGGTGCTTTTATATTGGGGGCGTAGATATTCAGAATTGAGACGTCATCCTGATGAATTGTTCCTGTTATGAGTATAAAGTGACCATCTCGGTCTCTTCTGATTGATTTTAGTTTGAAGTCAGTTTTGTTAGAAATTAATATGGCCACACCTGCTTTTTTCTTAGGACCATTTGCTTGAAACACCTTTTCCCAACCCTTTACTCTGAGTAGGTGCCTGTCTTTGTGGTTGAGATGCGTTTCTTGCAAACAGCAGAATGTTGGATCTTGTTTTCGTATCCAATCTTTTAGCCTGTGCCTTTTTATAGGTGAATTGAGCCCATTAATATTAAGTGATATTAATGACCAGTGGTTGTTTACTCCGGTTATTCTTATTGCTTTTGGTCGTAGAGATTGTGTGTCTCCCTTCTTTGAGATGTGCTGGTGAAGGGTCACTAGATGCCTGGGTTATTGTAGGCAGTGTTGGCAGTGTTGGATTCCTTGGGTTGTGATTTTCCTTCTATTACTTTCTGTAGGGCTGGATTTGTGGCTACGTATTGTTTAAATTTATTCTTATCCTGGAATGTCTTGATTTCTCCATTTATAGTGAACGAAAGCTTGGCTGGGTATAGTAGTCTGGGCTTGCATCCATGGTCTCTTAGCTTCTGCAGAACATCTATCCAGGACCTTCTGGCTTTCATAGTTTCCATAGAGAAGTCAGGTGTAAGTCTGATCGGTTTACCTTTATAAGTTACTTGCCCTTTTTCCTTTGCAGCTCTTAATATTCTTTCTTTAACCTGTATATTTTGTGTTTTGATTATTATATGGCGAGGAGATGTTTTTCTTTGATCCAGTCTGTTTGGTGTTCTGTATGCTTCTTGAATATTTAAATGAATATCTTTCTTTATGTTGGGAAAGTTTTCTTCCATAATTTTGTTGAATATATTTTCTGGGCCTTTGAGCTGTGACTCTTCTCCTTCATCTATACCTATTATTCTTAAGTTTGGTTTTTTTATTGTGTCCCATATTTCCTGAATGTTTTGTGTTGAGAATTTGTTGGTTTTGCTGTTTTCTTTGATCTGTTCGTTTATTTTCTCTATGGTGTCCTCAGCATCTGAGATTCTTTCTTCTATCTCTTGTATTCTATTGATTATGCTTGTTTCTGTAGACTCTGCTCGTTGACCTAGATTTTCCATATCCGGCTGGTCCTCAGTTTGTATTTTCTTCCTTGCCTTCATTTCAGTTTTCAATTCTTGAACTGTTTCCATTACCTGTTTGATCGTTTTATCTTGGTTTCCCAGGGTATCATGTACATATTTACTCATTTCTTCAAACTTTTTGTTATACTTCTCATCCATTTCTATAAGGGCATTTTTTACATGTTGTTTAAGGGACTCTATTGCGTTCATAAAGTCAATTTTTTCCATTTCTTCTGTGTTAGATTGTTCAAATACTTCTGTTGTAAGATCCTTGGGTTCTGGTGTTTTCATGTTGTTTTTCAGATTATTGGGTGAGTTCTTGCCTTGGCGTCTGCCCATCTCCTCCTATTAATCCTATCTAATGTGTCTTTTAAAAACCGGATCAGGTTTCCCTGCTGGCCCAGGGCTCCGCTTACAAAATGCTCTGTTTCCTGGTTCTTGCTGCAGGCCAGGAACCCTCTCACCCCTCCGAAGGGTCTTCCGGACAGGACCAGGCTCCCCGTTTGCCAGTGACCTGGCCAAACAAAGGCCTACCTCTTTGATTTGATTGTAGTAGGGCGATCTGCTCTCCTTATTGTCCGCCTGACCCTGCCGCTTGCGTCTGCTGCCGCGCTGGTCTCCCAAAGCCTCTTCCTGAATGCGGTGTCGTGCCGCCGCCACTCCGCCGCGTCTGGCCGCCGCCACTCCGCCGCATCTAGATCTCTGTGGGTTTAGACTAACCTGGTCTACAAAGCTAGTTCCAGGACAGTCAGGGCTACACAGAGAAACCTTGTCTTGAAAACAAACAAGCAAACCAACAAACAGAATTGGCAGATAGCGAAAGGGCTATGAAATATGTACTGGCTTTTTTGGGACCCTAGTCTATTTGTCTATTTGGATGTAAAGCTTCCTAGGACTGGATGTGGGGAAGGGGAGGGAGGAGGGGGAGTTAGTTTTAGGGATTTTAAAACTGGCAAAACGAAATTGATAAAGTAAGAAATCAGGGATTTCTTAGAAAGGACTTGTTATTGCTCGTTCCCTGCTCTCCGTGAAGCACTCTAGGGGGATGGAGTGGCTTACGGGACTCAGCCAGGAGTTCTCTGGGTGCCAACACTATCAGTCATAACCAACGACCCATTTTCAGGTCATCTCAAGTTTCACCATCCACGTTCCTTCATAGGGAAGGGGCAGTGTGGCGCACCACACCGGGCATCTGTGGGATGGATATTTCCAGAAGTCTCCTCTCATCGCTTGCAGGGTGGAGGTAGCTCTGCGATATTTCTCTTCAGTCTGTTCCTGTATACACTCAACGGTGATCAAGAGAGAACGTTGCCGCGGGCAACCTGAAGTGCTTCAGAATAGCTAACTTCATGGACATCTTATTTTCTGCCCACGGAGGAAACACATGGGCATTTTGTAACAAAAAAAAATATTGTTGGTCTTTATTTTCATAAACCCAAGGGCTCATATAGTGACTGACAGGTATTGTTATTTTAAGTGGCAGTTTGCTTCTATTGTAAATTACAGTGGGCTAGTTGTCTTTTGTCAGTGGACTTAAAAAAAAAAAGAAGTCAGCTTTTTGAAATGCCAGGCAATGTACCTGTTTGAACCTAGTGGCGCATAGTGTCTTACAGGGCTCTGTTAGCATCTCCGCAATCTAATCTTAGATCTCGTTTATCCTCTAAACGAGATCCACTATCGGTCCGCTATCACACTCTGCCTCACTGCCCCAAGAAGCCCTACCCCATTAGTAATTTAAGCTTTGGTTCTCGGAAACGCTCCTCTTCTGGATATTTCATAAAACAGAATCATAGGATATGTGCCTTTTGTCATTCACTTTTTTCACTTAGCTTAATTCATGACTCATCTACGTTGTAAAATTATAAGTACTTTATTTCCATTACACAAATATACTACTTTTTATTACTGTATTCATCAGTGGATGAATAACTGGATGGTTTAAAGTATTTTTTTCCTAGGCCTTTATGAGGAAGCCAATTCCCTAGGTCATATGCTAATCCTCCTTTTAGAGGGCCTTATAAACGGTTTTCCACTGAATAATCTGATTTTTATTTTTGTCGTTTATTCTTAAGCTTAATTGTGTATATGTGAGGTGTGTGTATATGTGTGGGTATGTACAGGTGTGTGATGAAGCTGCATATGTGTGTAGGTAAGCACATATATGTGTGCAGTGCCTGCGAAGACTCACGGTTCACAGGAATCTTCTGCCATCGCTCTCTACTTTAGATATTGAGGCAAGGTCTCTTGTTGAGTCGGGGACTGGCCCACTTTGGCTAACCTAATTGGCCACCTTGACCTGGGGGGGCTTTGTCTCTCCATGTTGGGATTAGGTGGCTGCCACACCTGCCTGCCTTTGACGTGGGTTCTGGAGAGCCAAACTGTGGTCCTCGTTTGTGGACTTTATCCACGGAGCCCACTTTACCCACTTTACCCATGGAGCCACCTCTCCACCTCCTCATCTGATTTTAAACACATTGCCTCCACTGCTCCCATGCTCTCTCAGACAGTTTTTCATTGATTTACACATTTCCAATACTACTATTGCTTCATGTATGTATACACTTTGCAAAACAGTCATATTTTGAAAATATTGCGATAGAAACAATTGCTTGTTTATACCACTCAAATATCTTTAGAGAAATGTTTCACCATCTCTCCGCCCCAGAGGCTGGACAAAATTAATGTTTAATTTTAAGCACTTTAATTTAAATTTTATTTCACTTATTAATCTTTTGAATAGCTAAGATCGTATTTTGCAAAATTCTGGGTAGTCTTCCAAAGAAGACATTTTAGTTTGAATAATGTAAAAACAAAACAAAAAATAAAGCAAGTAAATGCAAATATAAGGCTTGTTCTAAACTTGCTTGGTTGACCTGAAAGTTAGAGTTAGAACAGCAGGTGCCCCAGTGATGACTTTGTCTAAAGGTTGAATGGTGATGAAGGACTTAGAGTTTAATCATTGTCCTAAGTAGCCTGAGGCTATCACAGAAGCAGCTGACTTCTCAAGAGCCAGTCCTTGACCTGGCACGTTCCGGTGATGATTTCACTCAGCCCACATTTCTGGGACACACAATCTGCTGATTTTTATCTTCCTTAACTGCATTCTGCTTCCCGTACTTCTGGAAATTGTCTCCAAAGCTTTCCGTGTGTGTCTCTTGCCTCACTTCCAAGTCTCATCTTGCACGTTGCTCCTTTGCCCTCTCCCAGAACTCCGGGCGACAAGGACACGCTGTGAATACTTAACAAGCAAGTTTCTACATCAGGACTCTGAACTTCTGTGTTTTCCCATAGCAGGTCTCTTTTGTTCTCCAGGAGGAACTGGCTCATGCCCACTCTGAGGTAGCAACTGAAGGGAGACCTCACCGATCATCTTTGCTAAAGCTGGCCTCCTCTCTCTCCTCTTCATTGCATCTGATAGTTGATTTAATTCAGAAATTAATTGGATTAATTCATGGCCTGGGATAATTGACTCTACGATGGTCTATAATCTAAAATGAGGAGCAAACTATAGCCTCTGCTCTATTTTGTGTGACCTCAGAAGTAAATATCAGTGTACACCATTATTAAAAAATTGTTTGAAGTAAAAAGAGTGCAAAGGCTACATGCTGAGATTCTGCATGAATCTGAAACTTCTAAAATATTTACTATATGGCTCTTTCCCGAACAATTTGTTGATTCCTGTCTAAAAACAAGGATCTGTAAAGTAGAGTGTATATGTCACAAGAAAGCATAAATCTATTTCATAATTTGTTATTTATTCCTTTGCAGTTATCATGTATGTTTTATAGAGTATATAAATTTTTATGTAAAACTATGTGCATATGGTTTATAATTTATTCATTTTAAACATTTATTTTTATTTATTCATATATGTGTCTGTGTATGTGTGGGTACTTACAGGAACCAGAAGGACGCATCGGCTCTCCTGGAAGCAGAGTTACAGGTGATTGTGAGCCACCTGTTGTGGGTACTGGATTTTGTACTCCAGTCCTTTACAATGATTTGCAATTCATATAGACATTGTGTTCGTTTCATTTTTGAGACTGAAAGGTAAAACTGAAGGGAGGACAGATTTTTTTGGTTCATGGTTTGAGATGGAGCAGTCCACAGCAGTGAGCAGCGCGGAGGTGGTGGCACAATCCCCAGCAGCCAGGAGGTGGGGGCACAATCCCCAGCAGCGCGGAGGTGGTGGCACAATCCCCAGCAGCGCGGAGGTGGTGGCACAATCCCCAGCAGCCAGGAGCTGGTGGCACAATCCCCAGCAGCGCGGAGGTGGTGGCACAATCCCCAGCAGGCAGGAGGTGGTGGCACAATCCCCAGCAGCGCGGAGGTGGTGGCGGAGGTGGTAGCACAATCCCCAGCAGCCAGGAGGTGGTGGCACAATCCCCAGCAGAGCGGAGGTGGTGGCACAATCCCCAGCAGCCAGGAGGTGGTGGCACAATCCCCAGCAGCGCGGAGGTGGTGGCACAATCCCCAGCAGCGCGGAGGTGGTGGCACAATCCCCAGCAGCGCGGAGGTGGTGGCACAATCCCCAACAGCGCGGAGGTGGTGGCACAATCCCCAGCAGCGCGGAGGTGGTGGCACAATCCCCAACAGCGCGGAGGTGGTGGCACAATCCCCAGCAGCGCGGAGGTGGGGGCGCAATCCCCAGCAGCCAGGAGCTGGTGGCACAATCCCCAACAGCGCGGAGGTGGTGGCACAATCCCCAGCAGCCAGGAGGTGGTGGCACAATCCCCAGCAGCGCGGAGGTGGGGGCGCAATCCCCAGCAGCCAGGAGGTGGTGGCACAATCCCCAGCAGCCAGGAGGTGGGGGCACAATCCCCAGCAGGCAGGAGGTGGTGGCACAATCCCCAGCAGCGCGGAGGTGGTGGCACAATCCCCAGCAGCCAGGAGGTGGTGGCACAATCCCCAGCAGCCAGGAGGTGGGGGCACAATCCCCAGCAGGCAGGAGGTGGTGGCACAATCCCCAGCAGCGCGGAGGTGGGGGCACAATCCCCAGCAGGCAGGAGGTGGTGGCGGAGGTGGTGGCACAATCCCCAGCAGCGCGGAGGTGGGGGCACAATCCCCAGCAGCCAGGAGGTGGTGGCGGAGGTGGTGGCACAGTCCCCAGCAGCCAGGAGGTGGGGGCACAATCCCCAGCAGGCAGGAGGTGGTGGCGGAGGTGGTGGCACAATCCCCAGCAGCGCGGAGGTGGTGGCACAATCCCCAGCAGTGCGGAGGTGGTGGCGGAGGTGGTGGCGGAGGTGGGGGCACACATGGTGGGGTGCACAGTGGCTCACAGCTTTAGCAGTGAGAGTGTGAGGTTGCTTGCATGCAATTCAGGGAATCAGAAATTTGAGAGGTTGGGTGGGAACCAGGATAGGGCTATGACTAAGTAGTCCCACATCACAGTGATTCACTTCCTAGATATAGCCCCACTTCCTGAAGATTCATAATCTCCCCAAATAGCACCACCAAAGTGTTCAAACACAGGAGTCTGTGGGAAGCATTGCACATTCAAACCTACCATGTACGTGTGTGAATTACAGATGAAAAACGTGGTGTGTGTGTGTGTGTGTGTGTGTGTGTGTGCATATGCAGGCGCGTGTGTGTGTGCGTGCGTGTGTGCGTGCGTGCATCTGTGTGTGTGCTCATGGAGGTCAGAGGAGGATGGGTCACCTGCTCTACTCTTCTTCCTCATATTTCCTTGAGACTGGGTCTTCACTGAACCTGGAGCCAGACTGCTGTCGTGAAGCCTCAGGATCCTCTGGTCTCCACCCCCTGTGGCACTGGCCTTACAAGTGTGTGTGCCCATCCTCGGCTCTTTATGCGCTGCTGAGGTGCACACTCGGTTCCTGGTGCCCATGCAGCAAGCACTTTCATCCAATGAGCCAATGCCGGCCCCAGTTGTTTTCAAAAACGAGTGAGCTTCACGATAAAATGTGCGAAGGAATTTGGTTTAAAATAAAATATTGACGGAAGACGTACTCTATTCTTTTCTCTTATATATTTGTATCATCTAATAAACACCCAGTATATGTTTTTATAAATAATAGAAACAGACTCTGTCTATTGAGCATATATTAGCTGCAGGAAACAGCTAAGCTCCTGGTATATACTATCTATTTGTTTTTAAAGATAGAATCTCACTATTTTGCTCAGGCTGACCAAGTGCTCTGGTCACCTTAGCTTCCCAAGCCAGCAAGGCTATAGGGATATGCCAGTGTCCAGTTAGATAGCATCTGTAATGACCACAAGTATCCTGTGAGCTGTCTTATTACCCTACCTTAATACTTTAAATGAGGTAACTGAGGCCCGCAGAGGTCAAATAACTCTCTGAAGAGTTGCTACTTAGACGTTGGTTTGACTCCAAAGCCAATGATTTGTCTCTAAATCCGTTCCCTTTGATTCTGACTATATCTAGATCTAGTCACAGTTTGCATTTCTGTATGGTTAGAAATGTTACCCCAGTCTCCCACAGCTGTAAATCAGTTTCCCCTGCAGCTTGCTGGTCAGCTTTTCAGCTCCAGGTATAATGAGAGAACCTGTCTCAAAAAATAAGGCAGGCAGCGAATGAAGAAGACATTCAGTGTTCACCTTTGACCTCTACACACATGAACACACACAGACACACACACGTGCGCGCACGCTTTTTATAGTGAAAGTCAACGTCAAGACTTTGTTGAGAGCTTTTTTTTTAAAAAAAAAGGTTTATTTATTTATTGTGTATACAACATTCTGCCTCCATGTATGCCCACATGCTAGAAGAGGGCACCAGATCTCATTACAGATGGTTGTGAGCCACCATGTGGTTGCTGGGAATTGAACTCATGACCTCTGGAAGAGTAGCCGGTGCTCTTAACCACTGACCCATCTCTCCAGCCCCTGTTGAGAGCTTTTTGAATTAAAATAAATATACTTGCATTTCAGTATGTCTCCACAGCCTACTTGGAAATCATTTAACTTCAATAAGCCTAACTTCTCATCTAAGCTGAGCTAATATTTATACAGCGGCAGTTCACAAGATTGCATGTACATTAAGGTCTGTAACATATGGACTTTTCTCCTTTAGTCCTGTGTAGCCAGGCAGGGCATACCTTTTCTGTTTTTTACAGTTTTGGTTATTATTGTGGCACACTTACCAGAAAAATCACCCGATCATTTAAAACCAGCACCACTATGTTCACATAGGAATTTAAACCCAGTTCAGATCGTAATTTGACCTGCTGTGCCAAGGGTACTTGTAAGCCCTAGTTCAGTTGGTTCTAGTCCAAAGTGCACAACTGCTGTGCACTGCAGAGTTAACAGGAGTGTGTTCTGTGCTCAGCATCTGCTGCCTTTATCGATAGGACCAGGAAGAACACTGTCTGCCTGACACATCCACCGACTCTGGAATTAAAGTGGCAGTCACTATTTAGGTGTTGCCAGCATAGCCCTGACTTCTTACGTAAGAAATAACCTTTCAAATTCCTTTTCAAAAATTATAGCTCTCCATGGTGATTTTATATTAAATCATAGAACAAACTCCAAAGCATAGTTCAGGTTTTCATTTCATCTGGGATCATTTGTGCATCTAAAATTCTGAGCTCAAATGCTTTAGCTACTTCTGAAACCCACACTTTCTAAAAGAAAACAAATCACATGAAGTCATGTGATTGAGTTCCGACAAGCTCTCCATAGATTCTCTCTCTTGCTCCATACTGCAAGCGTCTGCTCACTTCTCTTCTACAAGGGCATGTTGGAGGAGAAAGAGGTTAATAATTCTTTTAACAACAGCCTTTGGGCAGGTCTAGATTTGGGACTTTAAGAAATTCCAAATCCATAGACTGTGTTTACCAAAGCTTGTAAACATTCATAGATCTTCCTTTCCCCCAATGGTTGTACCAATTGTTGCCTGATGGTCCATTTAGCAATTAATCATGCTCAGTGTGTATCAACTTTTCTCTTTTGACTTGAGCCATTATCTGAACACTTCATTGCTATTGGGTTTTATGTGAATCTGTCTCGTTTTCTCCAATTGCTTTTCGGGGACTTTAAATGCCAGGCCTCTTGCTCATCTTTAATACCACATAGGGAGCAGAGTTCCTGTTAAAAGCAAACCCTTTGGTTTTTTGACCTAAGTTTCCAGTCCAGTTCTATTCTTTACTGTTCACGCAATCCTGATCAGTTTAGTCATTTTCAGATCCTTTTCTATATCTGTAAATGAGATTTAAGATACCACCACATTTGAGTTTGTGTTATAAGGAACCCTACAGCCTTTCACAGCTGGCCCTGCCATCCACACAGCCTCTGGTGTGTCTGTTAGCGGGGTTGGTATATAGGAAGCACTCACGAGCAGCAATTATTATTTCCCCACACGGCTTTCACTTCCTTTATGGACTATAACGAAGACAAGTCCACCAGAGGCAAAGCTGAGCAGTGTATGAGTTGCTGGCAGGAAAAGAGTTCTCTTTGCTTGAAATTTCAAGGATCCTTGTGGATTCTTGTTTTCTCAAGGGACAAGTCAGCGTTTGTAAATTTCCTTTAGGCAATTCTAATTTCTCTTTTATGTGATGGAGAAACTGAGAGGTAAAAGTGAAAGGATCTACAAAATACATTGGTTCTTTGTCCTTAGGAATTACCCAGCCTGGTCTTTAGCATCCAGTGGTTTCAGTTTGAGCTACTGGTGTAAGATAGACAGAGGCTTGCGGGGAGTCTGGGAAGTTAAGCTCAATGCATTTTCAAGTGAAGGATCCTTAACCTAGTTCCTGCAGTGAGAAGCATACTAGACTGTAACAACAAGAAAGAATATAACGTGGATGAGATAAAAGAAGTCAACAGAGGGTTTTAAAGCTTGGTGAATGTGGTGCCTGGAACTCATTTAAAGTTTAGATCATAAAACAGGCACTGGTTTAAAGCCTTAGAGTGTTTTTTTGTTCAGCTGACAAAAAAGTAAGAAGGGATCTTGGATCAGTTGTCAAAGTCGCAGAGCAAATGTCGTTGGAATAGGCAAAGTGGGTCTGCGGCATCAGGCTAATGTCGTAGCATTATGTGGTATGGAAAAATTGTAGGCGTTAGGCATTTTCAGAGAGTACATTACAGGGAAAGTGTGAAGTGGTTAATAGAGTGTAAGGTCGGAGAGCTGAAGGCATTTTCAGATGTAATCTAGCCCCATGCTTTTCAGGACATCTACCCCACCCAGGACGATGTCAATCATAGCCGAGTCCTCCTGTTAGCTGGAAGGAAGGAAGAAAGGGAAGAAGAAAGAAAAGAAAGAAGGAAGGGAGGGAGGTTGGGAGGCAGGCAGGCAGGCAGGCAGACAGGCAGACCAAGAAGCTCACTGGGTAAGTTTAATGCAAAACTCACACGATTAAATTTAGATTCCCGTTTTTCTTATATGACCAAGCAGGACTGGTCTGTGAGGTAGTGTTGCAATGTAGCCAGCTAACAACGAACAAGGGCCAGCTGTCTGCTCTTCCTCCCTATGTCCTTGTTGAGAACAGGGAAAGCTCCTATATTCAATGAAAGCACACAGAACATTGACCTCTGTGATGGGACCCGAGGATGAAGCATGAGAAAAGAGTAGTAACGCTTTTCATCTGCTACTCCGTTCTTTATTATTTTTTATTTATTTTACACACCAACCACAGGTCTCCTTCACTTCCTCCTTTTGCTTTTTCTCTACCTTCCCCCAATCCTTATGCACCCCTCAGAAAGGGTAAGGACTCCCATGAGGGTTAATAAAGTCTGGCACATTAAGTTGAGGCAGGACTGACTCCCCACCCCATCAAGACTGAACAAGACATCCCACCGTATGGAATAGGCTCCAAATCGCCAGCTTAGACTCCAGGGATGGATCCTAGTCCCTCGTCAGGGGCTCCACGAACAGAACAAGTCACACAACTGTCACTCACACGCAGAGGGCCTAGTTTGATTCCTCGTAGGCTCCCCAGCTGTTGGTCTAGAGTCTGTGAGTTCCAATGAGCTCTGGTCGTCTGCCATAATCTTGAGCCCCTTTGCTCATGTAATCCCTCCCCCCTCTTTTTGACTGGAGTCCAGGAGCTTGGCCCAGTGCTTGGCTGTGGATCTCTGCATCTGCTTCCATCAGTTACTGGATGAAGGTTCTATGGTGACAATTAGGGTAGTCATCAGTCTGATTACAGGAGAAGGCCAGTTCAGGCTCCCTCTCCACTATTGCTAGGAAACTTAGCTGGCATCATCCTTGTGAATTCCTGAGAATTTTCATAGTACCAGGTTTCTCCCTAACCCCATAATGGTTTCCTCTATCAATATATCTCTGTCATTGCTCTCCCTCACTCGGTCCCTCCCCCAATTCGACCATCCTATTCCTTCAAGTTCTCATCCCCTATCCCCTCCCTCTACTGCTTACCTCTTCCTGGTCCCCAGTTTACCAAGGAGATTTCATCTGTTTCCCTTTCCCAGGGAGATCCATGTATCCGCCCTAGGGTCCTTCTTGTTACCTAGCTTCTTTGGGGCTGTGGACTGTAGCCTGGTTCTCCTTTGCTTTATATCTAGTATCCACTTATGAGTGAGTACATACTGTGTTTATCTTTCTGGGTCCGGGTTATGCACTCAGAATAATTTTTTCTAGTTCCATCCATTTGCCTGAAAATTTCATGATGTCATCGTTTTCTACAGCTACACTACTCCATTCTTAATGAATAGATGATGCTGTCTCCAAGCAATGACCCTGCAGAAAACACAACTATTAGAATCCATATACCTGTCCAGTTAACTGTGTGCACAAAGACTGTAGATTCTTGGCTGGCATGAAAGGTGGATATTTTAGATCACATAACTTCTTTTCTTCCCAGAAAGATCTCAAACTTTAAAATAAACTTTAAGAAAGCATAATGCCCCGGCTCTGAAATACCATATTTCTTTGCCAATAAAACCTTATTTCTTAATGATCAAATTCCAAAAAGCTTGTAAAAATATGAAACTCAGCCAAAGGAATCCAAAAAAATTACAGTTTGACATAAAGATTATTGTGTGTCTTTTGTAAAAATAATACAGGCATAGTAGATGGTAAAGATCCTGTCTCTTCCAAGACCAAGAAGCTTCATAGCCATGATCTGCTCGTGTAGACCACTCTCCATGGCTGCTTGTTTAGCAACAACATCACCCCTGAATTCTACAGCTGTGTTCCATGTCTGTAACCACAAATGATTAATTCAAGTGAGAACTCTGTCTTAGTTCGTGTTTCTATTGCTGCGACAGAACTCCATGACCCAAAAGCAAGTTGGGGAGGAAAGAATTTATTAGGCTCACACTTCAGCATTGTTCATCATGGAAGGAAGTCAGGACAGTAACTCAAACAGGGCAGGATCCCAGGGACAGGAGTGTGGATGCAGAGGCCATGGAAGGGAGATGCCCACTAGCTTACTTCCATTGCCTTGCTCAACCCGCTTTCTTATAGAACCCAGGACCAACAGCCCAGGGATGGCACCACCCACCATGGGCTGGACCCTCCCCCATTGATCACTAAGTGACAAAATGCCTTACAGCTGGATCTCATGGAGGCAATTCCTCAACTGAGGCTCCTTCTTGATGACTTTAGCTTGTGTCAAGTCGACACACAAAGCCGTCAGTATAGATTCCAATTTCTCTCCAAAGAATTCTTTTGCCTATTACAAGTGCTGAGGACCAACATCCTTGGATAGAGGTGTCATCACCACGTTCCTTTATTCTAAGACATGTTAATTTTTTTTTACTGTTTGAAAAGTAATTTACTTTCTTTTTTTAAGACATGTGTTTTTTTAAAAACATATAAACACATCAAAAATTATCAGCTTGTATCAGTTTTACTTGAGTCAAAATTATATATACATATATATGTATGTATATATATGTGCACACAAATGCATATATACGTACATGTGTCTGTGTGTGCTTGTAAATGACAAAAATCAGTGATTCATCACATTATCAAATCCTCATAGAAACAAGGGCAAACATTGTTTCTGGCCATGCAAAGAAATGGATAAACAAATGTATCTGCATAGATGGAATTTGTTTTTTTCCTCCTACTTTGTGTCAAATGTGATATACATGTCAGGGAGCTTTATCATTATATGTTTTTTAAAAATAAATCATGCCGGGAGGTGATGGTGCACACCTTTAATCTCAGCACTTGGGAGGCAGAGGCAGACAGATCTCTGTGAGTTCGAGACCATCCTGGTCTATAAGAGCTAGTCCCAGGACAAGCGCCAAAGCTACAAAGAAACCCTGTCTCGAAAAAAAACCAACCAACCAATCAAACAAACAAATAAGCAAAGCAGAACAAAGGCAATACTTGCCTGTGGATGATCTGGAGTGAGGGGAGTAGGGAAAGAGAAGTGGGACTAATAGTCCTCAGGTACTGTGGGCGGTGTGATCATGGCCACGGCACACACAAGAGTGGGTCTACCACACTGGGGAGCATGCTAAACGCGTCAGGCATGTTATCTAATTCTCACAGCACTCTTCCAATCTAATCTTTTTCTAAAGATTTATTTATTAATTATATATTGAGTGCTCTATCTACAGGTATTACTTTATGGCAGAAGAGGGCATCAGATCCCACTAGGGATGGTCATGAGCCACCATGTGGTTGTTGGGAATTGAGCTCGGGACCTCTGGAGTGCGGCCAGTTCTCTTCGGCACTGAGTCATCTCTCCAGCCTCCTCCATTCTAATCTTAGAATTGTGCAACAGTAGCTTAAGCACAAACTGTTCTTTATCTGGTTAGATCCTTACAGCACAACCCAAATTAATCCTGTCAGTGGTTTAGAGTGGATTTACAGCAGCCGCGCTGGTTTTGTTGGTGAGATGTGTGAAATAGGCACATTCTAATGTGGAGTCAGAGAAGCACAACTATTGCACACCGCAGCTGCTGCCTACAACCATTGTCCCCTCTACCGCCTGACTGCAGAGACCACTGATCTAGCAATGCCTTACATAAAATCATCCCTTTCAGCAACTTGGTTGATTTTCAACATTGATTAAAATTCCTACCAGATACTAGCAGAGAGCCCTTGTTTTCTACATGTCTCCATTTATGTCTCTTAATATCTACAGCATACGTATGTATGAACATTGTCCTTGGTGGCAGTAATTATGCACATGATAGTGACCTAGAATGCCTATGAGGGGTGTCGCTGGTTACATTTAGTATCGTGGTTTGGTGGGTGCAATGTGTTCTTATAAACATGAGAGTAGGTCTCCCGTGCCGAGAATTATGCTTGCTAAATTTAATGATACCTATTGTGGGGTAATCTTTTTGTATACTGTAAAGATGTGTCTCTGCCTAAGGTGCCTTGTGATTAGTTTAACAAAGAGCTGAATAGCCAACAGCTAGACAGAAGAGAACAGGCAGGGCTTCTGGGGAAAGAGAGGAACTTGGGGTTAGAATCTGGGTGCCCAAGTGATGCCCGAAAGACTCTGAAGAGGTTGGACATATGGAGCAGAGGAGAAGTAACCGGGCCACATGGCAGAGCATAGACTCATAAACACAGGTTAATGTAAGTTGTAAGGGCTAGTGGGGCAAGCCTAAGCTAAGGGCCCAGCTTTCATAACTAATAAGAAGTCTCTGTGTCATTATTTGCAGGCTGGTGGCTGACAAGAAAGACCAACTACAGACACATGCTTTGAATGACAAAGAAGAGGCTGTAGGGTTAAGTTCTACAGACTGTTGCCCAGATGGAATAGAAATTCACCACGGAGGAAAAAAAATGCCTCCTCATTACTTAGATGTTGTTATAGCCTGATCACTTACTGGTCTTAACACAGTACTAATTGTGAAAGTGGGTTTAGTTCTTGAAACTCATATTCATTGTGAAGGAAAGTGCAATGCTAGAGGTTGAGGCCACCAGCTGGCTTTCTGCTGAGACACCAAGTGTTGGATGGCCCGCCCTTACCTGCAATGCTAGAGTCTGAGAGTCAGCCAGATGGCTGGGACATCGTGTGTGTGTGTGTGTGTGTGTGTGTGTGTGTGTGTGTGTTGTATGGCCTGCCCTAACCTCCCACAGTGACCTTCAATGGGACTTGCTTGGCTGGCTGTTGACACCTCTATTCTCTCCCCATCCCCAGCTTGGACAGAGTGTATTAGGAGGAACAAGACAGAAAGGGATTCATGGTTTGCGAAAGCACTGGTAGAGAGTGTTCCATCTTTGGTGGGATTTTTCTTTTCCCTGTTCTGGAAGAAGAAGAATAAATTTGGAAGCACTTGGTGTGACGTAATACAGAGTCCGTGGCAGGTATTTGTATGTCTGGACACGTTGGATGTTAAGGAGACCATGGCTAAGTAGTATCTTCTCTCTGGAACGCAGAGCGTTTATTTGTATGCACACAGTTCTCTCTGCTTCTCTGTCTCCCCTCTTATTGCACGGTGTTTTAATTCTTCTTGTTTTACTCCTTCCCTCTTCCCCTCTTTCTTAGTTACGTTTCTGTTGCTATGAAGAGACACCATGACCATGTCAACTTAGAAAGGAAAGCATTTAATTGGGGTGGCTCACTCACAGTTCACAGTTTAGTATATTATCGTCATGGCAGGGAGCAAGACACCCAGCAGGCAGACAAGGTGCTAGAGAAGGTACTGAGAGTTCTTACATCTTGACTCACAGGCAACAGGAAGTTGTCTGTCTCACTGGGTTTGAGCATATATGAGACCTCAAAGCCTGCCTCCACAGTTACACACTTCCTCCAACAAGACCACACCTATGCCAACAAGGCCACACTTCCTAATAGCGCCACTTTTTAATACTGCCTCCTAATAGTGCCATTTTCTTTCAAAGCACCACACCCTCCTTAACACCCAGTGACTCCAAGACCTCCACTGTAGATGGAGCAAACATGTTTGCACTCCGTGTAGAAGGAGAAACAGCGGCTATGCTGCAGAGTGCTGGAGGAGAGGCGGCACCCACTGCTGTGTGCAGTGTGGAAATGTGTTACCACCATCGTTATTTATAACAATGTGCCTTAATGACACACACTGCTTCTTCATTGACCTGGAGGCTTAATTTCTGTGAGAATGGCAGGAAATCTTAGTCCCCAAATATCAATCACTTAAGAACATGATTTAAAGATTTTATTCACTTCCCCGGGGAAACAAGCAAAGCCAAAACCCCATTCATTTGCCATCTGCACGTTCCTGAACTCGCTCCTCTCTTTTCCTTAGGGATGGAATTGTTGCTATGCACAATGAGATCCTTAAACAGGGTGTCTAAATTCTTCTAGCTATTTCTTGAGATCCTGGGAATCCAAGGAATCTGTAGTTTTGGCATGAATTGTATTAGGAAAAGAGATAAAAAAGAGATAAAGGAAATGAAAATTACCTAGTGTCTATCATCTGTCTGTCTGTCTGTCTGTCTGTCTGTCTATCTATCTATCATCTGTCTGCCTGTCTATCTATCTCCCTATGTGTCTATATATCATTTATCACTTACCTGTTTATATCTGTGACCTATCCATATACTACTATGTTCTATCTATCTATCTATCTATCTATCTATCTATCTATCTATCTATCTATCTATCTATCTATCATCTATTGTTACCTATCAAGCATCTATATGTTGTTATCAATCTATGTATGTCTCTACAGCTATTGAGGCCAAAAGCAATGCAGGAATCTGGGAAGGGAAGTGCCAAAGGGATTGAAATCACCACTGTCTGGGATCAGAAAGTACCGCTTTCACTGTCTTCAATATAATTTCTTTTTGGCCAGGTAATCACCATGATGAGATGGGGCTGTAATTTCTCTTCTAAAGCACAAAAGAAAATGGCACTTGAGCAATACGGTAAAGCTGTGAGTTAGATAATAGGAAGAGAGACGGGCCCGCTGCTGTTGGAGCCTGGGTCATTCCCGCAATGCAATTGGGATGTCCCCAGAGAACACGGCGTGCAGCACAATAGCCTGGTCTGGGTGCCGGGATTTCAGCTGGCACGGCTCCCATCTCTGCCTCAGACTCTTTGTTCTGCCACCCAGGCTCCAGACAGTGGCAACAAAACATCGCGCTGCGTGCTCATTTCTCTGAAAACCAGCTTCAGAATGCTACCAGCTATATGGTTCAGTAATAGGGATATTTAAACAAAAATCAAACTTATCCTTTAAGGGGAAAAATCCAACTTCATTAAAATAAAATATTTCAAACCAGCCTCACTCACTATGTGGGAAACAATAAATTTAGCCACAGAACAGGCAAAACTGCTATTAAATATTTTATTTTAGGCCAGTTTTAACCTTCTCATTCATCAGAAGTTTTAAAATTTCCTTTTGTTTGGTTAAATATGAAGTGAAGTGACCAGTCTTTGTTACAGGTTTTTCCCCTTGGTTTAAATTATTATACATAGAGACGGTTACTGGCTTCAGTGTTTCCCACAGTTGGACTCAGAGAAAGCACTGTTTTGTTACTCTTTGAAGGAAAATTGGCTTCTTGTGGGGCAGAGGAAGGAGCCACCCTTCACTGAAGGCAGGAGAGGAAGAAACAGGGAGGGATGATGGGAAGGGTGTGCCCGCCGTCCAGACTGACTCACCCGCAAGACAGGGCTAGGCAGGGCAGGAAGATAGAATGAGCCAGACGTGTGGTCCTGCAGTGACTTTGCTCAACCATTTTATTTTGCCCCAGGGAGGCATGAACTTCCAGGAGAAGTATTTATTGAGCACTTCCTGTATGTAAGATGGCGGGGAGGGGGGAGAGGGAGGGGATGAGAGAGAGAGAGAGAGAAATAAAAAGAAAGAAAGAAAGAGAGAGAGAGAAAGAAAGAAAATGTCCACAAACGGCAATGATTACTTCCGTGTCGGCTGCAGCAACAGTACAGTCTAACAAATTTCCAATATTTTTGAGCCCAAATTATATTTATTATCTTATTGAGTTTAACTTTATAGGGATCAACGTTATTAGCATGTCAATTAATTTTAATTAAGAAAGTTATAAACTACTTAAATAAATACACATGCATATTTGGGAAGTCATTAATTAGAGTACATCTTACATGACATAATTTTATATATTGCCAAGTGCAATTAATATGAAGAGTTATGGGGTTAGAGTCCAATTATAACTTTCTAAAACCATAACTGGGCACTATGAAGAAAATCGTGTCTGTCTTGGTCCTGTTTATAGCCACAATTCCTTCCGTCCAGCAGTCGTGTGACATTTGTTGATATAATTCATGTGTGTTATTTGAGCTACGATTTAACAAAGAGGATACATAAATAAGTACACATATATACATAATGTTATTGTGAAGTCAAGAAACTCCTTCTGGATCATAATATATATTTGAAATTAGTTTTTCTTTTAAAGGTGGGCATTGCATAGCTGCTATAGTGAGATTTAGAGCATCCTCCAGAGGGTCGCGTGTTAAAGGCTTGGTCCATAGCTTATGGCAATACTGACAGGTGGTGGACATTCAAGAGACAGGATCTAGTAATAGGAAGTCAGGCTATTCAAGCATGCCCTTGAATGGAGGTACTGTGACTAACTCTCCCTCCTCTGCACGCTGGTGGCCAGGCGATGGGCAACTCTTTCCCTCATCCTTCTCTTACAATGTTCTGTCTCGCCAGTCTCCAAAGGAGCCTACCGGTCATGAACTGAAACCCCCAAACCCATGAGCCATACAAACCCTCGCTCCTTATCAGGGGAGGACTTTTGGTATTTTGGCAACAGAAAAAACAGTATCCTTTGGTCTATTAGCAGCGGCAGACTATACAGACTCAAACTCCACTTTATTGTAGTGTCAGGCCTCAGAGAACAGTCTCGCAGAGTTTAGGGGAAGGCGTGAACCTGTAGCTGGCTCTTGAGGGAAGACTTGATTGGTGAGACTGCACTTTGTCTGGGCAGTAAGAATGCATTGGAAGAAACCATAGTGCTGGATTGATGTTCGGTGAGTAGACGCGGTCGGTATTGCGGCTACCGGGAAGAGGGCAAACATTCTACCGGTCAAACATGACTCTAGGTGGCATTTAACTTTGGAGAACTGCCATTCCGGCCATCCCTGTCCCCACTCCCATCCCCTACCCCCGCTACCCCAACCCCCGCTGGGACTCTGGAGGGCTTATGACTTTCCTAACCAACAATTACACCAGAAACAGGCTTCCTGTTTTTTAAAACAGGATCTCATCCTCTCACCGCACCCGCCCCATCATAAATACATTTATCTTAGAAAACGGTTTAGTACAAAGAGCTCTCTGTAAGATGTGTGGCTCATAGGGAAGCGGAGCTCTTTCCTAAGACTGGATAGTAGAGATCCTTGGGCGGTCACTGCCTGGCTTGACTGAGAAGCCTCTGGCGTCCGTGGCTGATCCATGTCAAATGGCCCCTGTCCCATTTGGTTAGTATAAAAAACATGACCTCATTTAACTGTTTCAAATTTTTATTGTGGAATTTGACATTTGGACTTGGGAGGCACAGTGCATGGGAGTTTTGAGAGCTGAGTTATACTGGTGGACCCTTCTAAAGATGGGCCGTGGAATGCCCCTCCATGTCTGCTCCAGTACTTTCTGAACTCTCCCTTCTCTTCATTGCACCCCTCCACCCCAAGCTAGCCATAAGGGAGTTCTTTTTTTGGCAGCCCCCTCCCAAACTTTTATGATATAAGCCTTTGAAGTGAGGGAGTGGACTACTTTGCTTTGGACTCAAATTCATAGCTACTCAAATATTTTAAAGTTCTTAAAGTTGAGAACAGCAGTTTGTACACGCCTTAGGAGCTCACAGGATTTGGAGTACCTCAGAGGAAATCTACACAAACATCTCCACAGTCTCTAACCAACTTCATGCTTTCCTAGAGGTGGGTATACTTTCTTTTGTCCATGCCTGCTTCCACAAGACTTTCTCATGCCTAGGAAACCCCTTCCCTGTCTCCGCAGAAAGCATCTTTAATGGCTTGCCATCAATAAACTTGACCAGGCTTCTCTGGCCATGCAGCTTTTAAAGGGAGACAGAGCCCCTGGTTCCTTAGCTAACGGTGATGGTTATGAAGGAACAAGGAACGAGGGGACAGAAGACTGTTCTATTCAAATCACTAAACCTATGCTGGCAAATGTAAAATTGTGATTTTTTTTTTTGAGACAGGGTTTCTCTGTGTAGCCTTGGCTGTTCTGGAACCTTCTCTGTAGACCAGGATGACCTTGAATTAAGAGATCTTCCTGCCTCTGCCTCCCAAGTGCTCCCAAAGGATTAAAGACATGTACCATCACTGCCTGGCATACATGTGAGTTTTAGGAGAAAGAAGGCATAGTCGCACACCTAGTGTGAGGTTACCTAGACAATAAAAATAAACATGGTAGCTGTGAAGAATATTTAAAAGGAAATGGATATCAACGCCAATGGCAGCTGTGAATGGGTATAGGACTGCAGGCTTTCTTTTTCCTCCTCGTCATTTGCCTGGTTTTCAGACTTTCTAACAAGTAGTGTCCGTGTGTCTATAATAACCCTGAAAGCATGTGACAGAGAGATTAAGTGTATACTTGGTCTGCTTTGAGATGAAAAAACAATAGAGAAGGGAGAGGAATAAGGAGAGGGAAGGGGGGGTGGAGGGAAGAGGGAGAGGGAGGAGAGAGAAAAACGATGACCAGCATGAGAAAAGCAGAATTAGATATTCTCAAGCATTGTCAGAAGAAAACACTCCTGACAGAAATGGTCTGAAAAGTTTTAAACTGGCATATGTACATATATACATGTGTGTGTGTGTGTGTGTGTGTGTGTGGTTCTGTTTTGCCATGCTCAGAGGTTCTATGGCTGACTGATTTCTCAACATTTAAAGAAAATGGACTTGAGTTTTCTTCACTCTAACATCGGAGATGCTGGGTACCCCAGGCGTAAAGCATCTGCTTCTCAGAGAACTGCCACAGGGTGCGAGTTCATCTGGTTGAGCTGCTCACTTTGCTTAAAATCAACCACAAAGCTGTGCTGTGTGGGACAGCACTTGTCCAGCATGCACACGACACTAGAGTCAATCCCCATTCACCTCCCACCTCACACACAGGCTATGTGAGAGAAGCCTTCCAGGCTCACCAGCAAGTGAGAGGGGAAAATGGTATATGTAACAAATCTTTTAAAAAGCATGCTAAAGGCTGAAAGAAACTTAAGGAAATGCTCAACATTCTCAGTTATTAGAGAAATGCAAATCAAAACAACTCTGAGATTCCATCTTACATCTGTCAGAATGGCCAAGATCAAAAACACTGATGACAACTTATGCTGGAGAGGATGTGGGGTAAAGGGAACACTCCTGCATTGCTGGTGGGAGTGCAAGCTGGTACAGCCCCTTTGGATATCGGTATGGTGATTTCTCAAAAAATTAGGAAACAACCTTCCTCAAGACCCAGTAATACCATTTTGGGGTATATATCCAAATGATGCTCAATCGTGCCACAAGGACATGTGCTCAACTTTGTTCGTAGCAGCATTGTTTGTCATAGCCAGAACCTGGAAACAACCTAAATGCCCCTTGACTGAGGAATGGATAAGGAAAATGTGGTACATTCACACAATAGAGTACTACACAGCAGAAAAAACAAAGACATCTTGAAATTTGCAGGCAAATGGATAGAGCTGGAAAACATCATTTTGAGTGAGGCGACCCAGACCCAGAAAGACAGTTATCATATACACTCACTCATAAGTGGTTTTTAAACATAAAGCAAGAAAACCAGCCCACAAATCACAATCCCAGAGAACCTAGAGAACAATGAGGACCCTAAGAGAGACATACATGGATCTAATCTACATGGGAAGTAGAAAAAGACAAACTCTCCTGAGTAAATTGGGAGCATGGGGACCATAAGAGAAGTTTGAAGGGGAGGGAGGCGGGGAGGGGAGCAGAAAAAAATGTATAGCTCAATAAAATAAAATAAAAACACCAAAAAAAAGTTTTTTAAAAAAGCATGATAAATTCCCACCCCCGTTCAGAATGTTAATGTGAATCTGTTGTCTTGGGAAGTGTTTTAATTAGAAATTTAATTATAAATTCAACATGTGCAATGTGCATTTTGTTGACTAAACCAATACTTTTTATGAGGTGTCAGTATGTCCCCACATATTCAAGGACTAGAGGACTTAACACAGGGAGGAAACAGTGGGTGACATTGAATGGTTCCACAGGCCTTAGTGATGGCTGCCTTCAGGAAGGATCCTGCCCAGCCCTGTCAGAGTTTTCAGCTGCTATCAGCCTCATCCAACCACTTCAAATGGAAGTGGAGTGGATGAGAATTATGCTTTTTATTTAATGTAATTTCAACTAAATAGTGCACATAATTGATGCTGTATGTCTGATTCAGGTTTAGATCATTGTGCTTGTTTAGTAGATAAGAAAAATTTTTAAAAAGGCTGAGAAGCACATACATGGCTGAAGTCAAATGTGGCATTAATATTTTCATTAAGAAGAGATTAGGGGAAAGAAGAATGATGGTTAAGTTGAGCATGTTGGTATTCTAAGATTGCTTCCTGGTTCCATGTTTAGTTTGACCTTCAATCCCTAAAAGTCACTCACCCAACCAGCAGAATGAAGACTTGAGTTGGAGTGCCCAGCACCCACACCTGATGTGGGATTCCATTTCTCTCTGTATTCTTTAAATACCATTGGTTAATAAAGAAACTGTCTTGGGCCTATGCAGGAAATAGACCTAGGCAGGGAAAACTAAGTGGAATGAATGTTGGGAGAAAGAAGGAGGAGTTAGTGAGAAGCCATGTAGTCCTGACAGAGATAGATGTTGGTACTTGGTAAGAGATAGATGTTGGTACCTGGTAAGCCACAGCTTCATGGTGATACACAGATGAATAGAAATGGGTTAAATTAATATGTAAGAGTTGGCCAGTAAGAAGCTAGAGCTAATGGGCCAAGCAGTGATTTAATACAGTATCTGTGTGGTTATTTCTGTTTTGGGTGGCCAGGATGAACAAGTGGCTTCTTTACAACACACACCAAACTCAGTCATGGCTGTGCACTTCTGTAACCCCAATGCTGTCATGGGGGAGTGTGGAGGAGTCCACCCAGCCTGGCTGAATCAATCAGCTCCACTCACTCTGATTCTTACACTAATGCACTGGGCAGGACTTCATAGTTCTCAAAAATCATTCACAATGTGCAGAATGTCTCATTTTCTCTGCTCAACAATCTCATCAGATTGGAAGAGAAAAATGATATTCCTACCTTATATCTGAGGTTCCCAAAGGTCACATAGTCAGCAGGTTTATATGACAAGTTGAAGCTGCCAGAGAAGAAGATTTTGACTCTTAGTTCAGTCTCTTTTTGTTAACCCTGGATGGCTTTCATTGAAGTCCCCAAGGCAGCCTGAGAACTCAGGGAAGACAGAACAGCTTCTAGCAGAAGCATCTCCCTAGGAGGAGATGCAAGATTGATAATAGTCAAACTTGGGGCAGGTGTGTCGTGGGCAGGTACTTACCCTGTTTAAGCATCATTTCCCTCATAATAAAAATAAGTATGATGATAACTAATAGATATTATATATAGATTAAATGAAATAATTCATTTGTGTGAAACATTATTAACTGCCTAGAGCATGCTAGCTATAATTTGAATATCAGCATAGATGGAAGCAAATCTTGTTTTGATTACATCAAGGACTCACAGATTCAGAAATAGGAGCTATTGGCCTTGGTTTTGACCTACATTATAATGCTCTTGAATACTTCATCATTTCTTCAAGTCTTTCCTCTCTTATATAATTCTTTATTTTCTCTTCTGGCTTTGTCTTGGTGAGTTCCCCTTTTCAGTACATGCCACTAGGGCCTGGGGACCCATTTACATTTATTTTTGTCCATTTTTGGGCTTTCTTGTGGGAGTTGTGATTGTGCCGGGGACCCAATTCAAGTGCTAAGCCTGGCCTCGCTGAGATGGGACTGACTGGACAGAGACGTCTGCCACTCATTTCTCACAACCCCCAGTTTTTCACTCAAGAGTCCTGTCTTAGTGGATGCATTGTGACAGGCTTGAGTCCCAAGATTTGGCATAGACTTCTAAATGAGCTCTTGCAGTTTGAAGCCAGATCCTCTAACAAGCTTGGGAGGCCTTTTTTTAAAAAATCCTTTTAAATTGGGGCTAACATCTAACATAAAAACAAACAAGGTTCCAACAGCCCATGGTTTCTAGATGTGGTGCTCCCGTCCCCCACTCCCATTCCCCACTTCCCTCCCCACACTCTAGCTGTGTGTCTTTCACATTTTGTTCTCTACAATGGATCAGATCTGTTTTCCCCCTGTCCTTCCACTATAAAACCATAACACCTCCCCAGGGAAGGTCAGGACTACGCCCACAAGCTGATTAAACTGCTCCCCCAGAGAATGAACATGTGGTCTCCAGGTTTCCCGAGATCTTCCTCTCTCCATGTTTCTCCGGGGCCACCCGGGAGTAAAGCAATTTATTAAACATGGGCAACTTTTAATTTGGTTTAATTTGGTGTGATTGGGATTATTTGTGCTGGTGGAGAGGTTCATCTTTAAAAAATACTTAATTCTATCTATCTATCTATCTATCTATCTATCTATCTATCTATCTATCTATCATCTATCATGTGTACACACAAATAATAGGTAATACACAACATCAACACTGGAAATTACAACTGTATCTTCTAGTGATGTAAATCTCTGCTCTCAGTCTGGAACATTGTTACCCATCCCAATTCCATTAAGCACCTCCTTCTTAAGAACACACCAAGTCAATGGGTCTTGCCCTTGCAGGTTATCCAAACAGACAGGTTGTAAAATACTTTTTTGGTTGATGTGGATGCCAACAAAAGGAGAGTTTAATATCATTTAGGACCTCAGTATGGGGAGAGTACAACAGATAGTAATTGCGGTCATAACTGGAATGCCATCTTTCTCATTCTGGTTCTCTAATAAATGCAGGGTTTTCCTCAAATATTTGTAAAGAATTTTCCCAGCATGCATAAGTTCTATCCTAAGTTCTATCCCAAGTACCACATCCTCCACATGCCTACACACCCCACCCCACCCCACCCCCACATGCCTACACAACCCACCCCACCCCCACATGCCTACACACCCCACCCCACTCCCACATGCCTACACACACCCCACCCCCACATGCCTACACACACCCCACCACGCACACACACAAATGAATTTTTTTCTTAAAACAGAGCACAAATAGACACCTATAAGGCTGTTTTAGCAATCTGACAAAATACTCTGGTGGAACACGGTGCTAATGTCACCAAGATCACAGCTTTGATCTCCGCATAGGCCAATTAAATAGCAAGTCTACTTCACATTTATAGATTGAACCACCAACTGAGCCTGGCCTTTTAAGCGACGTGCGTCACAGAATCTGGGATGACTAGGATGTGTTTATGCCTCCACCGCGGTTCCCGGAAGCACAGAGTCCTTGGTATTATATTTGAGGGATGGCATGCTGTTAACACAGTAAGGGGAACACTCCAGAGCCAGGTTCAAGCTCTTTACTCATCAGCTAGCTGTACGACCTTGAGTTTTACAACCTTGCTTGTACCATGTAGAAGATAAATAATTATGACTTTTCTTTTCCTGCCTCAAGCCAGAGTGGGAAATAAATGAAAAAATGAAGGAGAAATCTCTTTGTAATAGTAAAGCATTTTTCAAAGTAGGGCATGTTGTTAATATTTATGGAGCAAACACTAAGGTTTTTTCTTTTATAGTTGGTCTTGCATGTTTGCTTGTTATTCCTCTGAGGTTACTAAAAAATCGTGGCTCCATTTCTGGAATGATGATGATTGCCCCTGCACTTCATCAAAGCCGGGACTGAACTTTTCTGCATCTTTCTCTCATACTGACCTGGAATTCCCGTATGCTTCCCTCCAGTGGTCCATTGGCACCAGCAAGTGCTCAGTTGTGATGAATAACAGTAAAGCCAACTTGGTGCCTTTGCATAAAAACCCTTCCACATACATTACACTGAAAACAACACGGTGGAACACTTCCTAGACAAGGCTGTTTTTTAATTCAGCTATCTCCAGTTGAGATGGTAGAAAGGATGCTTATAGCACATGCCTCTTGGAGAATGGCAGAGCACGTCTATAACCCCACCACTTGTGAGGGGATCAGTAAGACAAGGGGACAATCAGTTTGAAGCCAGCCTGGCCTACATGATGATCTTGTGAATCCCAGCTACATGTTAAGACTGTCTCAAATAAATAACCCAAGGACAAGAGATAAGGTGAGCATTTCTCTCATTTTTGTTCGCAGCTTGCTATGGTTGATCTTTATTGTCAACTTGAAGGGATTTAGGCTCGCCTTGGAGACATGCCTCTGGGTGTGTCTATGAGGGAGTTTGAAGACCCATACCCTGGATGTGAACAACATCACTCCATGGGCTAGACTCTTGGTTGGACTTAATAAAAAGAAGGAAGTGAGTTGAGTACTAGAATTCATTTTGTTTTCATCTTCTTGACTATGGATACATTGTGAGGAACTGACTCCTGCTTCTGTTGCCACAGAAAGAGCCTCTTGTGTGGTACTTTCCTCTCATGGTCTGTGTCCTTTCAAACAGAGACCCCAAATAAAGCAATAAGAAAAGAACCAGTACAATGATGATTCCATTTTTGTTGTGCAGTTGAGTTGTATATTAAAAAAAAAAAAAACCTCAAACAAGGAAAAACCTTAGTTTCCCCTTCCCCTACCCCTGTTGAATTGGGTTTTTATTTGAAAGTTACACAGGATCTCAGATATCATCTCTGAAAAATTTATTTGGTTGTGGACAGAAATACTTCAAAGAGAAGGCTTAATGAAGAGTATGATCTTCTTGGATCAACGCCTTATACTTGGACACTGATGAGCACTCGAGTTCTCAGCAGTTTGAACATCGAAGGGGAGATACCACGCTTAAGAGCAACATAGGAAATGAAGTTTAATCTAAACACTTGTTGAAACATTTGAATTAGTGACTGATAAAGGAGAAGAGAGAAATTTCAGACTCACTGGGAAAGTGCATTCAAATATAGTCTGTGTTGAGGTTCTGGCCAGCCTTGGAAAGCCCTTAAATCTTTACTCTGAACCTTTGATGTCAAATTGGAGCATCACACTCTAGCCATAAAGAAAGGCCTGCTCTGCCCAGTTCAGGTAGATAAACTGGGCCAATAAAAAGACAATGTCCTGGAACTCTAGGATTCCTGCCAGATTTATTTTGCTCAGGGCTTCTAACAAAAAAACCTTTAGTTTCCTCAGCTATGGCCATGCTGATGGGAGAAAAACAACCAATCACCAGGGGGCATTTCCTCCTGGAGGCCTTTGAATATCTGGGAACATTTTAGTTAGTTCTAACTTGTTTTTCATCTACTGAGGAGTCTTGTCTCCCCTGTCCCCTTTTGCAGATAACTATACTTATTAAATCAGTAGTAGCTTTGATTCCAGCCTAGCCTTAGCTCCTAAATCTTGGATAATAGAGTAAGAAGTAACTACAGTTTAAATGAGATAATTGAGCTTAAGGTAACAACTGAAAATGTTTCTTTTTAAAAAAAAGTATATGTGTTTGAATATACACATTAGAATCCCTGTAAGGATTCTGTGCCAACGATTACCAACTCCTGATAACTCTCAATTATCAAAAACTTATTGTGAGTATGTAGTTTGACAGTTCATTTCTTAGTCTGGTATATCAATGTTAATGAGTGAATGGTTGATGTGTTTACAAAAGATTTAATAGATCTAAAAATGACAGCTGTGTTTTTTTTAAAAGTCTTTTCTGCAACTTGAATTATTTCTTAGGACATTTAAGATACATGAAATAATCTTAAAACTATTTTGCAAATGGTTCCACCATAGACACAGTCCAGAGATTCTTTTTTTTTTTAAAGAAAGATTTAGTGTTTGCAATAATTATCTGTATATGTGTGTATGTGCCTAAGGCTTATGCACCAAAAAAATGGTGCCAAATGTCCTAGAGCAGGAGTTCATTACAGGTGGTGGTGAGCTTTCTGGTGCAGGAATGGGAACCTGGGTCCTCTGCAAGAGCAGTAAGCACGCTTAACTGCTGGGCCATCTCTCTTGCCCCTTCTTTAGTTTTCTGGTGGCTGTTCCTTTCAATAAATGTTGATTAAAATAGTGAAATTTTATATTAAAGCAATATCTTTATTATAAAGTGGAACTAGGAATTAAAATTGAGTGTTTTTTAGATAACTTGAAGTAATATTTAAAAAAAGATGCATCTTCCAATGAGGGTCTCAAGATAGCTATTTCTACAAAAGAAAACCTCCAATAAAGTACTTTAAAAATTTCTGTTGAGACGGTCGGTGGTGGTGCACACCTTTAATCTCAGCACTCGGGAGGCAGAGGCAGATAGATCTCTGTGAGTTTGAGGCCAGCCTGGTCTAGAAGAGCTAGTTCCAGGACAGGAACCAAAAGCTACGGAGAAACCCTGTCTCGAAAAAAAAAATTCTGTTGTAATGCATTTTACATGTATATAATCATTTCTGTTGGACAGTGTCTTAGATTTTTATAAACCATTTCTGTTGTGCCTTACATGTCTATAATGAAGGTTGGTTGCTTTTGCTTCTCATCACCCTCTCTCTCCCACTGAGACCCTACTTCCTGACAAGTCTCCCCAGTACCTTCATGTTGTTCTTACATGTGTGACTTACTGGGATTCATTAAGGTTGCTGGCATGAGCACGCAAGGGGGAGGGTGTTATTTAAAAGAGCATGGACTACTGATCAGTGGCTACACCACTGAAGAAAGCTGCAATTCCTCCCCATCTGTCAATCACTAGAGGAATGCCCCACTCCTTCCAAGATGAAATGCTGATGGGTCTTGTGCAAGTGTTATGAGCTCATGAGTGCAACGGCATTGTTGCATGCAAAAGACATTATAGCACATCTCTCTCTCTTCCAACTCTTTTTTTTTTTTGTTTTTCGAGACAGGGTTTCTCTGTAACTTTGGAGCTGTGCTAGAACTAGCCCTTGTAGACCAGGTTGGTCTCGAATTCACAGCGATCCACCTGCCTCTGCCTCCCAAGCACTGGGATTAAAGGCATGTGCCACCACTGCCCGGCCTCTCCTCCAGCTCTTAAGATTCCTTTCTAGTCTTTCTTCTCCTATAGCCACTAAACCAACCTTTTTACTGTTGTCTAAGCATGATATCTGGGCTCTTCTGCCTCCCACCATGAATGATATCACCTCATGAAAACATTTTTAGTAGTATAAGGCAAAGAATTAGGATCACTTTAGAGGTTCTAACCTTAAAAAAAGAAAATACTTAAAGTTCTTATCAAATAGATCTTTCACTTCCTTAATCAGAGTTACCCCAAGATATTTTATGCTATTTGTGGCTATCGTGAAAAATGATGCTTCTCTGATTTCCCTCTCTGATTTTTTTGTCCTTAGTGTAAAGGAAGGCAACTGATTTTTTGGAGTTGATCTTGTATCCTGCCACATTACTAAAGGTATTTATCAGCTGTAGGAGTTCTTTGGTAGAGTTTTTGGGGTCGCTTATGTATACTATCATATCATTTGCAAATAACGAAAGCTTGACTTCTTCCTTTCCAATATGAATCCCCTTGATCCCCTTATGTTGTCTTCTTGCTATTGCTAGAACTTCAAGCACTATATTGAAGAGGTATGGAGAGAGTGGACATCCTTGTCGTGTTCCTGATTTTAGTGGGATGGCTTTAAGTTTTTCTCCGTTTAATTTAATGTTAGCTGTTGGCTTGCTGTAAATAGCTTTTATTATATTTAGGTATGCCCCTTGTATCCCTAATCTCTCCAAGACCTTTATCATAAAGGGGTGTTGAATTTTGTCGAAAGCTTTTTCAGCATTTAATGAAATGATCATATGGTTTTTTCTTTCAGTTTATTAATATGGTGGATTACATTGATAGATTTTCATATGTTGAACCAGCCCTGCATCTCTGGGATGAAGCCTACTTGATCATAATGGATAATTTTTCTAATGTGTTCTTGGATTCGGTTTGCCAGTATTTTATTGAGAATTTTTGCATCGATGTTCATGAGTGAGATTGGCCTGTAATTCTCTTTATTGGTTAAGTCTTTGTGAGGTTTTGGTATCAGGGTGACTGTAGCTTCATAAAAGGAATTTGGCAATGACTCTTCTGTTTCTATATTGTGAAATACCTTAAGGAGTATAGGTATTAGCTCTTGAAAATAATCTATTACTAGAAGCTCCCAAGGTTATAAAGTCAAGAAATGGAAAATGCTGAAACAATCCTTGAGTCAGCTTTGGACAGGTGGGCTTTCACTAATGGTCTATAATGTACAAAAATAGAAAAACATACCACGCAGAAAACGGCTACCATAGATGTATAAAAATCTAGCCTTTTGCTAGGGAGATGGTTCAGCAAGTAAAAAAGGCTCAGCAAGTGAGAGTGTTTGCTGACCATGCATAAAGTCCTAAGGTCAAATTCCCTGCACAGGAGTAAAAAGCTGAGTGTGGACAGACACCCTGTAACTCCAGAGCTGTGGGGAATGGAGGCAGCAGCTTGGCGTCTGCTCAGGAAGCCACCCTGTATCAATAGAATTAAAGCAGAGAGACAGAGCAGACCGGCCAGGCATCCTCGCCAGGCTTCTAGACCAACACGTGTGCACACAACACAGATACAATAAAATGAAATTCACACAACAAAAATCTGGGCTGTAGGACTGTATTCTTTTCACGCCACTGCAATCAACATTTCATTATTTTTTATGATATTGGATCAAGTTGCTGTAGTTTACGGCAGAGTGTGGGATCTTTTACTTTGTCACTAGCTCTTGTAGACCAAGCTGGCCTCGAACTCACAGAGATCCACCTGCCTCTGCCTCCCACGTGCTGGGATTAAGGGTGTGCGTCACCACTGCCCAGCTTTGTTGTTGCTTTAGTCTTAATTAGGGCTTTTATTGCTGTTGAAAAGACACCATGACCCAGGCAGCTCTTACAAAAAAAACATTTAATTGGGGGACTTGCTGACAGTTCCGAGGTACAGTCCACTATCATCATAGCAGGGATCACGGCAGATGTGCTGGGTGGAGGTGTGAGTCCTACATCTTGCAGGCACAGGAACTCAGTTGTGACACTGAGCACAGTTTGAGCCAAGGAGACCTCAAAGCCCACCCCACGGTGATACACTTCTTCCAACAAGGCCACAGCTCCTAATTGTGCTGCTTCCTGTGAGATTATGGCAGACAGTCACATTCAAACTACCACAAGCTTTGAGAACTGAAATCCTTTAGTCCCCCCCCACCCCCAGATAACTATGTGGTAAAGTAACCTGAGAACCATGGTCAGCCGGCTTCCACAGGCATGCAGAAAAAGGAAAATGGCCCTGGTTCCCAAGACTGACTGAAATCATCTCAGTAGCTTGCTAAGTAGTCAGCTCCTTTCCAAAGGCGGTCCCAGGTCTACTCAAGGCTGTATCCCCAGAACCCAATACATGATAGTGCTAACTTTGTTGACTAGTTTTCCCGTTAATAACAATGGGAAGAGGAGTGGTTTGTTTTGTTTGCTTGTTTCTGTTGCTTTCTTTTCTGAAATGACATCCCCCCCCCTTTTTTTTTAGTTAGCTCAGACTGACCTCAATTTTCTAATTCTTCCGTCTCCCAAACTGCAAGGATTATAATGTGCCATAAATTGGGACCGTTTAACTTCCTCAAAGTAAATACAACCCATTAAGTGCCCTGAAAGAGGACTAATTAATGAGTCATCTCTGACGGGGACAGGGAGTAGGGAGATGGCGAGTGGATAGAGATGCACACATGGTCTTGCTTTAGACAAAGCAGTTCACACGCAAGCCTTGAGGGGTTGATGTGGAGACCTGTGATGCTATTCAGTGTCTGGGAATACACTGGTTAAGGGACCTCTGCACTCCCCAGGCGCTATAACACTCAGAGGGGCAAATGCTTTAGATAATGGTTCTCCCCTTGAACTCTCGGTCCCCAGCTGGTGATGCTGTTTGGGAGAGGTTATAGAATTTTTAGGGTCAGAAACCTTGCTGGGAGAAGTGCATGGCTTGGGGTGAGCTTCGAGAGTTTATGGCTTCATCTCTCTTCTCATTCGCTGTCTCTGCTCCCTGTGTGTGGTTGGGACCCAGTTCCTCAGCTTCCTGTTCCGGCTACCTGCTGCCAGGCCTCTGATGCAATTACGGAGTTTTGCTCTGTCTGGAACCATACAACAAAATGAACCGTTGCCTCAGTAAATTGCTTTTGGCTTATGGTATTTTCTCACAGCCAGAAAAAAAGTATCCTATGCAATTTTCCATATGCTATTGGTTTAATCCAGGAATTCAGAACCCGAAGGTATTAGAAACCAATCACACTATTATTTAATAGTTAAGAATTTTCAAGTTAATTTTGTCGCAGGCAGCAGTTCTCAACCTGTGGGTCTCAAACCCCACAAGGGTGGCATAGCAGATCTCCTATATACCAGGACATTTTACATTATGATTCCTGTCAGTAGCAAAATTACAGTTGTAGCAGCAAGATGAGGAGCTGTATTCAAGGGTCGCAGCCTAAGGAAGGGTGAGAGCCATGGACTCTAAGGACACTTCTGCTTCTAATTCTGGCAAATAGGCACCCTTTAAGTTACTCAAGAAGAAATAAAGTCCTCCACAGCAAGCCAGCTATAAGGAGAAAGTGGGACAATTATCCTCTTGTGGAAAGACAATCCCGCTCTTCATGCTTCCTGGTTACTGCCTTTGATCCTTCTGCTTGACTTGAAGAGGACTAAATTGGCCAAGCGCTCTGAACTTAGAATTGTAAATGAGGAGTTTTCTCTTTGCTCAAGAGCGGGCAGGCAGCTTGACCTTCACTTTCCATCCAAAGCCAAAGCAAATCCCAGACAATTCAAGCATTAAGTGAAAAATAAAATTAGGCAAAACAGGAAACCTAGAAAAACCGTCTATAGATCGTTATCAAATACCTGCGTGGACAAAGACCAAGAAACACGAACAAAGTCATGAACAAAATCATGGGCAGATGTGAGTGAATGTAATTAATTTTTAAATGAATTTCTTTTATTCTAATTAGATGTAGTGGGGAAAAATGGTCTTAGGCAAATTGGCTTTTAAGTGAATTTGTTTGGGAGAATTGGCCAGCTCCTTCCCAGGGGAATCCTGACGGGAACAGAGCCAAGAAGGAGAAGGAGGGAAGGAGATACCACTGTTGGAGTCAGACCCTGAACGCAGGTAGGAAGGAGGCGTTGAGGAGTGGGAAGTCAGAGAGGATGATGGAACTAATCAAACTGGGGGCAAAGAAGGAAGAGCATTGGAAGTCCTGTCACTCGCTGTAGGGAACTCTGTTTCACGTTTCCACTGACCTGGAAGGGACTGCAACTTTATTAAGATTCCCATTGCTGGGCCTGTGACCCAGAGTTGCTGAGTTAGTGAGTCTGGGCTGCGGCTTTAGAATTCTAAAGGGTTTGGGGATGCTGCTGATGCTGAGAAAACAGTGGCCTCACTTTGAGAACCACTATGTAGATTGGGGATGGAGGCGATGAGAAATACTCAGCAGAATAGTGTGCTACATGCCCTGTAAAGATCAGGACCAAATTAAAGGATGATATAACTGATCTCTCTCTCTCTCTCTCTCTCTCTCTCTCTCTCTCTCTCTCTCTCTCTCTCTCTCTCTCTCTCTCTCTCTCTCTCGTGTGTGTGTGTATGCATGTGCGTTTATGTGTAAAACCTCCCTAAGGTGTGCCAGTAAGGGATAATGGACTTAAATATTGATCATCCCGTTGGATGGTGACGTGGCAGAAGCTGAAGCAGTCAGAGCACTTAGGACAATTGTATTTTGACTGGAATGGCCTCTTAGATTTATTTCAGAAGATGTGCAAGCATTAGTGTCAAATTTCATAAGTATGCAGTTTTTCACAAAGCAAAAACGCTGAAACCAAGTGCTTATTAGGTGTCAGGCTGAAGTGACAGACATAGCTATGAAAAAGAGCGCGTTGTTATCCAGATTTATAGGCGTGAAATGGAGGCTTGGACAGGTCAATCCACTTTCTCGGTGTCACATGGCTAGAACCCGACAGATCCGGGATTAAAACCCATGTCTGGCTCATGTCCAACCCTTGAATTTATAATCACAATGTCTACCTTTTAAAGGACTTTTCCATTGTCTGTATAGAGGTGACATTTAAAACCATGACCCTGAGAGAGATTGCTTAGGAAGAGACTGTGGAGACAGATACCGAAGGAACTGATTCCTTTTGCATGACACAGAAATAGAAGAAGCAAGAAAGGATTTCTCTGGTGCCGTGCATCTTGGTGCTGTCAAGAAAGAAAAATACAAAGAGAAAATCAGAAGAGGCTGTGGAATTTTTAGAGAGAGTAAATAAGAAACTATCTCTATGTCAAAGACAAAATTAAAACCAAGTTAGTTTAAAGACTCTCACTGACTCTTCCTTGCGGCTCTGGAATTTGGCAACAACTCACTGTTAGAACTGCCCTGTGCTCACTGAGATGAACAGATGTGGCTGGAATTAAAGACAGGAAGGGGCTGAAAACAGAGGCAGATAGGTGACTGATAACTTCAAAGTTATTTTTTGTTTACAGGTTAAAGAAAGAATTTCCTAAGTATGCCAATTGAAACATTTATTTGGGGATTTAGCCGTCATCTTCTACTCTCCTGATGTCCCAGTAGATCAGATGAACAACTTAGCTTTGGTTGCCATGAAGCCTTATTTAGCATGAGCAACTCCATTTTGGTTTGGTTTGCTGGACCCAAAGCAGAAACTCAAGTCAAAAATCGATGGCCTCCTATAAATTCTATTCAGTATTAAAGAAATAGAGATGTGAAGTCTGTTCAAGTGTTCTAGACATCAGTTTTTGCGTAACAAATAATGCCAGCCTTAGCACCTTATAGGGGCAGCATCTTGGGTCAGGAGAGATAGTTCAGTGGGTGAAGTATTTGCTATGTTCATGGGGACCTGAGTTCCACCTTCAGAACCCATATAAAAGAGCTGGACATGGTGGCACATGCTTTAATTAGAATCCTGGGGAGGCAGAGACAGGAGATGTCTGGCACTTGCTGGCTACCCAGCCTACTCTACTTAGTGAACCCCAGGTTAGTGACAGACCCTGTCACTAAATGAATAGACAGTTCCTGAGAAATGACACTCCATGTTGGCCTCTGCCCTCCACCTGTACCCATACACTCACTCACATGCACCTGCACACGTGTGAACACATTTGTGAACACACAAACAGAGGGGACAATAGCATCATTTGCTCTTCCTTACACTTGGGGATGTTAACTGACTTCACACTTCTTCAGCTCCCAGTGATGTGGGAAAGGCTGTCTCTGTAGGTCTGATTGCGTGGGAATTGTGTATGTGTATGACATGGGACAGCAAGCAGTCATGGTAGGCAACCGAGAAGCACACATGGGGCAGAGGATGTTGCTTATCCCCACATAGTTTATGCATAGTGTTTGGTTCCCAGCACAGTGAGTCCAAGGCACACACATGGCAGCTTCCTGGGGCTGTGTGACTGTGGACTACAGTTTTGGTGGGGGGAGGCAAGAGGCCATTTTCTCATTTCTTCCTGTATGACCAGTTCCACATGGGCCTTCCCAATATGAATACACACTTTCTGTAAACCATTAGATGGGAAGCATGTTCTACGAGACAAGCATGTGTATCTTAATCATGTATATATAATCATATACACTTTGTCTCCTTTGTTTTATTCTAATTAATAAAATGACTCACAAGTTCTGCTTACATTCAAGAGAAGGAAATACACAAGATCGTAAGTATTAGAAAATAGTTTGTAGTTTCCTTTGAATCAATCTGCTTCAAAAGACTTCAGTTTGGCCATAAACTATAAAACAGTGAACTTACTAGAAAGAAAATCTACCTTAAGAGTCAGGTTAGTGACTATTGGTGGGCAAGACTCATATGTAAGTGAATAGATTTGGAAAAGAGGTTTTTTTTTTTTTTTTTTTTTTTTTTTTTTTTTTTTTTTTTTACTTTTAATATAGAAAAAGAGAAAGAATGAGAGAAGTTCTGAAGTGTGTGGGAGAAACGTCTACATGAAGGATCGTCAGTAGCCCTCCACCTCCCTGGTAAAGGAGGAGACAGAGTTCTTTGCTGAGTCTGAGAGAGGAAGCAGGATTTGTGGCGTGAAGAAAATAGAAGAGAGCTAAGTCATGAACTATGAAGCGCCTTATGAGGTTGTTGTTAGTTAGAAGTGAAAATAGGGAGATTACTTGTTATGTCAGGTAGAATGAAGCCTAGAGAAAATAAACAACCCGAAACAAAGAGCCAAAACTCGCTTATTGGCTAACATCAGATCTGTCTGCTTTGAGTTTGGCCCACTCGCTTATGGTGCCCTATATAAAGAATCAGAATATAACTCCCATTGACCCCTGGTCCTCACTCCAATTTATGCCCTGGCAATACTGAAGCATGCATGGGCAGCCCATATATGGCGGTTCTGTTGAACTTGTTCATATTTGGTTTCTTGGTCTAAGATCATGAGGATCATTGACAGGTCTCTTTTTCAAGAGGGCGCCAGATCTCATTACAGATGGTTGTGAGCCACCATGAGGTTGTTGGGAATTGAACTCAGGATCTATGGAAGAGCAGTCAGTGCTCTTAACCGCTGAGTCATCTCTCCAGCTTCCAACCACCTAACAAAATAGTGAGCTGCCCATGTCAAGGCCCCACACAAACCCTGTTCTTTCTCAGGTATACAATATTCTCTCTCTCTCTCTCTCTCTCTCTCTCTCTCTCTCTCTCTCTCTCTCTCTCTTCTCTCTCTCTCCCTCTCTCTCTCTCTCCCCCTCATCCCCCCTGCACCTGTAACTCTTCCTTTTAATTAATCTGCAGTGTTCCTGTCCACAGTATGTATTCTTTCTTAAAACTTTTAGTAGAAATTTTGGTCTAGTAAAAACTTTTACTTCTGTGCTTCAGGCTCGTTATTCCTAGCAAAACATGAAGATTCTGCTTGGCATTTAGCAGGGCTGGCTCAGACTCTTCTTGCTCAGGGCATTTAGCAGGGCTGGCTCAGACTCTTCTTGCTCAGGGCACACATGGCAGAGTAAATGAACAAAATTCCCTAAGCATCACCAAGAGCTCTGAGTAGAGACAAATCAATTTGCTAACACAGTGTGGAAAGCTTGGGGTGACTATGTGTGTGTGTGTGTGTGTGTGTGTGTGTGTGTGTGTCCATGTGTTACTTGCGTGTGGGCATGTGAAACCCATCTATGTATAGTGAGCGAAAACTGGCAAGGCAAACAAAAACCTTCCTTTCTTGGCTTACTCCAACTGTGTAAAAATAGTGCTTAACGATCAAAGGAAAGCTTTGCAAGCCATTGCCAGTTAACGGATGTGTGCATAACTTGGGAAAGAACATGCTCAACCCCTTACAATCTGACCTCCTGCTGCTTTTGCTGCATTCGGAGGCCAGAGTTCAGCTCTTGGTCTTGCTCTGCGATGGCTCAATAAGAATCGTTTCAAGGAATCTTTTGCTCGGGCATGAGTTAAGCGGCAGGTAAGGAAGGATCTCTCTCTGAGATGACTGAAATGAGGTGATGTGGTGAGATGGTGCACAGGCCGTGGTGAGGCAGGGGTGAGTATCACGGAGACTACACCGAGTGTGTGGACCCTAACGGGTGCTTGTCTGCACATGCACAAAGTTTCCCATCTGTTACCTACAGTTTTCAGCAGTTTTAGACTTTGAATCCCTGGCAAAGAGTCCTGGTAATTGGTCTAGAGAGACGGCTCAGTGGTTGAGAACACATACAGATGTTGTAGAGAACCCAGGTTTGGTTTCAGGCACCCAGGACACAATCACAATCACCTGTAACTCCAGCTCCGGGCGATCCCATTCCCCTGGCTTCTGTGAACACTCACACTCATGTGCACACACCTTACCCACCCCTCATAATTAAAAACAAAAGTTTTCTGCTGTTTATAAATGATTATTTTATCATAACTTAATATATCTGGTGCAACTCAATTATTTGATGTAATGCCACAAATACTCTGTTCACAGACATATCATGTGTCTAGCATCTAGCATGGGCCAGGCACCATGTTTGGGACTCCCCATGTGAAGATGCAGAGCAGAGAGATCCTTGAGGAACTCATCCAGTAGGTGTGACCAGGAGAAATTACTGTTCTGCAGTGGGAATAAAGCCTGTAATCTTGGTAGTCGCAGAGTGTTCAGAACCACAGACATTCATTCTGGTTGTTTTCACTAGGTCATAGCTTAATCCCTGTCTTACATGTGTCTTGGCATTAGGCAATCATTTTATTATTCATAGATTTGGGTTAGGGATTTGGAGAGGGCACAGAAGAAAGAGAAAAGAGACAGTCGACTTTCGGCAAGACCTAGGACCCTTCAAGGATTGCCAAGGGGAGTGTGGCCATGTGACTTCTGTGGGCAGCCAAGCTACCTACCTCTCAGCAAGGCTAATTCAGGCTTCATGCATGCATTCTCCTGTCACACTGGTCTGATAACCCAGTCATACCAGTGACCACGTATGACTTCTGCCAGTCCTTACTGAGTTAGGCAGCCCCAGACCCACGCTAACTCCCAATGTGCGGAATGCCAGAATAATCTGTGGGCATTCACAAAACTGCCATGAAAAATATGGCCCTACATCTGTCTAAAATTTGGAAGAAAACAGGATGCCTAGGCTACATCTGGGGAAAAGGGCAGATGTTTGCCAGGGGAAGGTGGTCAGATTCTTTATACAGAACAATGCTTTGTAGGCTCACACTTGCTTAGAGAACACAGAACTACGTTCGAACAGCTAACATATTGGCTGTACTTTGGTTCTAAACTGTATATAGGCATTGCTATACAATGTTTCTGTCAATGATGGTCCATATCTGTGACAGGGTCCCTGAAGAATGTAAAGTGGTTCAAAGATTCCCCTTGCTTAGTGATGTCACAGTTTTGTGCCTTACTACAGTGTATTAAATGTGCTTGAAGCAATGTCAGCAAACCGATTGTCGTCATGTAAAAGCAAAGCAAATACAGCTATGCATGATACATTGTTCTTGATAATAGGTGACAATGTTACTTGGTTCAGTACTGTGCTGTCTAGGTTACACTATATGCTGTGTGCAACGCTGGAGATTGAACCGAAAGCCTCACACTTTTAATAGACATTGTACTTTCTTTCTATTTAGACTTTTAAAGCAAACTGTAAAATAGCCTTAGGAAGGTCCTCTAAGAGCTGTTCAGAGGAGGATTCTGTTTTAGGGGTTGGCAGCTCCAAGAACATTACAGTCCCTTAATGCTCTTCTCTTGAGTCATAAAGCATGCGTGGATAAACCTGACTTGGGTAGGCTGAAGTTAGAGTCTTAGTTTTTATCAAAAAGTTCAAAAAGACAAACTAGAAAATTTTAGTAAAAAAAAGACTTAGAGAGTGTCAGTATATAGAAAACTAAGTATTGTTATAAAATTGCGAAACCATTTTTAGAGATTTATTTATTTATTGGTGTGTGTGTGTGTGTACATGTGCACATCTGCGTATGTGCATGCATGTGTCCATGAAGGCCAGAAGAGGGTATTGGGAGCTGAAATTATAGGCGGTTCTGAGTCTGAACTTAGGATCTGAACTTGGGTCCTCTGGAAGAGCAGTAAGTGCTCTCAACCACTGAGTCATCTCTCCAGTCAACCCCCCCCTCCGCAAATTCTTGAAAAATCTAAAAATTGGGTGAAACATAAAAGTTACAGGAAGTGTGTATGATGGTTAAGGAAGATTAAGGAAGACTGTCAGCTTGATCAGACTGAAAGGTACGTAAGAGCCTGGTGAATCGCACTCTACATAGGTCTGTGAGGCTGCCTCCAGAGATGCCCTACACCATGAGAGCTCCAACCTAATGAGTGGATTAATCTCTGGAAGGGATTCATAACTTTGGCAACTGAAAAACCTCCAATACAGGAGGTCGTGTCCACTTGGAGGAAATAGACCACTGAGAATGTGTCCTCGGTGAAACACAATTAATATAAACTCAGAGAGCGAAATTGGGGTTCAACCTGGAGATCAGAAAAGCAAAACAGCCAAGCACTGACTCTTACCTCTACCTCAGTCCAAATGGCAATCCTGCCTCTAAAAATCCTCAGAATGAGACTGTGTCTGAGGGCTGTCTCCTCCCATTTTATAATCCTCTCTAGGTCTGGCATTAAAGGTGTGTACCATGAGATTAAAGACATGCACTGCCCGGTTTCTGTGGCAACTAGTGTGACTATCGGCATTAAAGGTGTCTGTTACCACTCCCTGATCTGTAAGGCAAACCAGTGGGACTGTTTTACTCTCTTTTCTTTAGGCAACCTCTATTTATTAAATACAAATGAGATGCCACTACACCTAGGGATGACAACTTGTCTTGGCTCTTATAGCATCTGTCTACTATGAGGTAAGAACTCCGCCAATCTTCCATGATGTTCTTGGCCCAAGTTCACGGGGCCAAGTGACCAAAGACTGAGTCCTTTGAAGATGTGAGTCCAAATAATTCTTTTATTCTTTAAGTTGTTTTCAACAGGCATTTGGTTACAGCTACGAAAAATCAACTAATACACACTGCAAAGGGTTATAGCATCACTGTGTGATGGGTTACATCACCTAGGTTTGTGTATGCATACACCATGCACCCATGATGTTTCTGCAATGATGAAACTACCTAATGACGACTGCCTCAGAAGGTGTTACTATCAACAGCAATGTGTGCTGTATCTACTTGAAAAAGCATTGTGAAGCAAGTCGTTGTGAAGTCAGGCTTTGAAGAGCAGGTGCTACTGTCTTTTGGAAATATATAATACTTTGTCAATCACCAAGTGCATGATGAATTCCACTCACTCATCACAGCCCTGCAAAGTAGCGATTCTTATTGGTCAATCAATGATCAAGCAACTGAGTCCCAGAGAGAATGACCAACTTTTCCAAAGTCACAAGCACGGATTGTCTGGCTTCAGTCTGGGCATTGTGCAATATGCTAAGCCACCCAGATGATGGAAGCAGACCAGTGATTCCAGTTGGAGGTAACACTAGGAGCTTCGATTTGTCTTGTGTGCAAATCAAAAGCCACTTAGTACATCATAAATGTCAGTGAGTGTGGTATGCGTGGTGCTCACTTAGCTGTTGGCTGGATGAAACGTATAAACCCGTCTGTTTATTTCTTCACTATTTCTAACTTTCTTGTGCCTGGAGACAGAATTTCTGTTTTGTCTTATTTTTGGATCTGCATAGCGCCCGAATCACCTCCCTTCATTCCTCCTTTCTTTTCTCTCTCTCTGTGCTTGTGCAATGCTTCTGTATGTGAATATAGGTGTGTGTGTCCACAAAAGTCAGTGGTTGATGTTGGGTATCTTGTTTAAGAGTTCTCCATGTTGTTTTGAAGGAAAGAGTTTCTCACTAACCTTCGTGCTTGTGGTTCAGCCTTATTGGATGGCTGGCAAGTCCCAGGGATACCCCTGCCTCTGTTCCTCCAGTTCTGGGGTCACAGGAGTAGATTACCTGTGCCAAGATTTACATGGGTCTTAGAGATCCAAACTCAGGTCTTGTGCTCGCTTGGCCATATCTGAGCCACATCTGCAAGTCCTTGAATCTCTTATTAAGTAATAACTGAAGGTCTGGCTTCTTGAAGAAGCAAGCAATGGAAGTAACTCATGCCCTGACATTTAGATTTGACCTGCAGCGTGTTCTGACTGACCTAAAGCTAGATTTTAGAATCTATTCTAAAGCCATGGGCTACATTATTCTGCCCTTTCACTCTCAGAGATGAAATCCAATGTCACCAGAGCTTCATTTCTTTATCAGTTCACCCAGTTCTTTTACTGGCATGAACTATAGCTGACCTAATATTTTGCTGCATGTTGGGATGCCATTTAAACATGCATGGTGATAACAAGCAGCCAGGAGGCAGCAGTCGTGAGAGAACTATATCTGAATGGAACCAGGATTACACTATCAAAATGTTACATGATTGTGTCTGTGAACTAAAGTTCAGGTATGGAAGCTGAGGGAAAAGAATGTTTCCCTTGTAATTAATTTTAGTCTCAGATCTTGCACTCTCTGTACACTTATTGTACAATCTAATATATGTTATGATTATGACAAACTGGAGGCCACTGCTGTGTCCTGCAAGTCTGGGTCCTGGAATCCTAACTGGGTCTACTAGGGAATGAGTGCTGTGGGAAGTCTTACAGCCAGTGGTTACTTGCCAACTGGGGCGTGGCCTCTTATATTATATATGCCCGGTAAGCCACTGCCATGTGACAATATACACATTAAGAAAAATGGGTTAAATTAAGATGTAAAAATTAGTCAATAAGAAATTAGAGCTAATGGGCCAAGTGGTGATTTAATTAATACAGTTCTGTGTGGTTATTTTAGGGCTAAGCTAGCCGGGCGACCGGGACGAACAAACAGCCTCTCCTTGCAACAAATGAGGAAGTGACAAAGACTAAAGAATGACTGATGGACATACAGAAAGGCTGGAATTGAGTTGGATGTGCACCTTCCACGTAATCCAGAAACTCAGCCAGTTTTATTATGTATAGAAGGACTGGTTGGCTAGTGTTTGTAGGAAGTCTATGCAAGTAAGAGTTTCATTGTGGACAATGGTCAACATTTGCACATGGACTGGGAGAAGGCTTTGAGCCTGACCTGGGAGAAGGCTTTGCTATGTCCATGGGACTGAGGTGTTGAGGTCCTTGACACGGGGATGTTCATATCAATAATATGCATTCACTCAGGACTTCATCCTCTCTTTACACATTAACTCAGAGTTTCCTCCACTCCCATGGGACATATTATAACAACTGTGTCAGAAAAGGGAAGGAACAGTTGGCAGCTTAATTTCAGGTATTTAGGAAGTAATGTTGTATGGACTTTATGCTAATCATTTTACACACACACACACACACACACACACACACACACACACACACACACACACCATCAATGCTGCCACCACCAATACCACCAAAGGCCAAAATACAAAACAAAACAAAATACACACCTTACATGTGATACTTTGGAATGACTTTCCATTTACACTAAGAAACATTAGAAATGGATGGGAATAATAGAAAAAAATGCAAGCCATTGAATCAAACCCTTGTCCCAGAAACATCTATTTAACATACTTGATCCACTTGTATGAAAAGTCTGGAGTGAGCTAATTCACTTTTGAAATTGGAGATGGTTTAAAAGAATCAAGCAATGCTTTCAGAATTGGGTAAGCAATATTTAAAGACATAATGCAGAAATAATTATTTGGCAATAGGTCTGCAAATGCTTGGGCTGGAGCAAACTCACATGTCCTTTATCTTACAGAACATCTCCAGTGAACTAAATTGCATATGCAAATATGCAAATATACAAATATATAACACACATACATATACAGTATAGGTGTATGCTAGATACAGTGGGTTGTGATATATCACACAGGTGTCTAGTAAGGGTCTAGTAAGGTGTGTCATCTAGATTCATGCAAATCTGCTCTTTGGATGTGAATGATGAAATAAATCACAGAGTAAGGAATTTATCAGAGGTTATTTCTAACACTAAGGAAGGTAACTTCAGTGTGTGTGTGTATGTGTATGTGTATGTGTGTGTGTGTGTGTGCATGTGTAAAATTTCTAAAAAGCCTGTGTTGGCAAGGTAGTGAGGTGAGTAAAGGGGCGTGCTGACCAAATCAGTGATCTAAATTGGATTCCTGAGACCTAATGGTGGAAGAAATGAGTGAACTCTTGTTCCCTCGCATCCCTATGCACGCCATAGCACACACACATGCATGCACATGCACGCGCACACAGACACACATGCACACACACATGCACACACAAGCACACACGCACACGCACGCACACACACACGCACACACACACCTACTTCTACTACCATTACCACTAACCCTACTATTACTACTAAATAGAATAAAAAGAAATTTAAAAATAAATCTAATATGTATGGCTATTTGAATACATGTGTCTTTTCTACATAATTTCTTGTTCCCTAGGGTAACAATCTGCTTGCCCCTTTGACTTCCTATACCCACTCCCAACAGGACTGGAGATGAGAATGTCCGGTACTGATCTGTGACTAAACCAATGGCCAGCACCGTGGTCTCATTTTCCCGTCTTGAGCCCAATGTGCACCTGCATGCATGTTTGCAGCATAGAAGAGAGCCAAGAATTTCCATTTGTATGTCTTCAGCATTCTCTACAGACTGAGCGACTTTGAAAGCGATAATCGCACATGCTGCACTCATTTTCTGGTTAAAGCTATGAGACTGTACACGGACGGAGTTGTCATTTCGAACACAATGTTGGGGAAAATGGATCTCTAAGTATTAAAGCAGTTTGGGTTCTGTGGCATTACCATGATGTGGAAAGATAACATTCCCTTCTGGACTAGAATCTATTAAGCACTTATTGGAGTCTATTATCAACACTCATTTCCCTCTAGAAAATCTCTTTGGTTGGCAAAGCTAGGATGTTACTAGCAGTGGAAAACAAAAAAAAAAAAAACCCTTACCTACTCGAACCCAAAGAATATATACTGGAATACCAAGAACTTCTTCTTGGTCTGTAAGTTGTGTGGATAACCAAGGAGTACAGAAGGGTTTGTCCCATGGTCTGGAATTTCAGACTACCACTGCCATGCAGTGCTTCCTCTCCGTGTATTTCAGACTAGCCTTTATTAAGCTGGGGTTGCTGGTGTGGTCCTTGCATGCTAACACCATACATGGATCGTCTGGAAAGATGTCTAATAAACTGAGTTTTGGGAAGGAGTTTGTTTTCCTTGCAGAGTGAATTGCCTATAAGGCAGGGGGCGGGGAGGCTATTTTGGGATTCTTTTTTATATTCTGTTAATGTCAGCTCTGTTGAAACTCTTTGATTCTTCTACCCTGTTGCTTAGAAACATTTTATTAAATGTTGTCAGTGCTTCAATCTGATCTGATTTAAAAATGTTATTTCTGTCACTGTAAAATGAGCTCTTTGATTTGCCATTTTTCAGTCACCACGTTCTAGGTTATTTATAGCTAGTAATGATGTTTTATTGACAAGGCATGATATATTGAGGAGCCAATGTCTGTGCTCCTCTATTTTAGGGGCATTGCATTTGGGGTTGGTCTGGCAGAAAGTATAATAGGCAAAACAGAAACTATGGGATATTTTTAAATCTTTAACCTTTGACTTGTAAAACTCAAACATAGGCAGACTTGGGAATGCCAAGGGTTAAAACTCTTCTCAGAAATTTCCTTCAACTCTTCTCAGGGCTCAGCTACCTATCATTAACTACTTGAAATTTCATCACCAATGGTAGTACTTTGACCTTACTTAATAGATCATCAGAATCCAGCTTCCTTAAAGGATTGCTGGATTCATCAACTAGCCAGATGAGTGTGAGTCTCCGGAGAAGTGGGACACAAGAGAGGAAGCTGGTGTGAACGACAATGTCAGGAATGAGGGGGAGTTAACTAGAAATATGGGAAAGAGACAAAACCAGAGAAACATATTGGACTTTCTCTCCTTCTCCATCCAATGCCTCAGGCCATGAAGATGTGCTTCAGGAGAGGGGGAAAATCAAGACAACCTTCCACTTGCAAGAACACAGTTCTCTGCGGTAAGGTCAGAAAGTAGAAACTAAAATAACTAGATTCCTGTTTTCTTCATATGGCCAAAGAATAAGTCCTTATATACACTTATATAGTGTATATAAGAATACCTTATATCCTTATTATAATACACACGACCTCCTTGAGATTTGACTCATTTGCACACACACACACACACACACACACACACACACACACACACACACAGAGAGAGAGAGAGACAGACAGACAGACAGACAGACACAGAGAGAGACAGAGAGTTCATATTTAACTAGTGATTCTTGTAGCTCGCAGTCCCTTTTGGATAGAAGGCTTCCTCCTGATATGTCTATAGACTTTGGTGTTCTGATTCTAGTACTTAGTAGAACACGTAATTCTCACCATTTCAGAGTCCCTCAGCCTGATGGGTAAGACGTAAAGTGGTATAGTGGTTATGGCCAATACAATTTTTTATAATAGAACACATGTTACCATAACACAATACATCAAACCACTAAACGAGCAAACTGACAAGACTCAGAATAAAATTTTATTCATGAGAGGATTTCCAATGGGGAAACCACACAAACCGAAAGGGAATATTCAAATCAAACATAATTATGCCAATACAATTTCTAAAAGCAAACAGATTTTACACGATTCCAGTAGGAAAAGTTAATAATAGTATGGTATTTAATTACTGCTTTTACTCATGTACATCTGAATACTTGAAGCAATCAGATTGTATGATTAGGCACAAGTCCAATGCATGAGAAATACTATGGCCTGAAATAGTTACGTGAGAAAGCACTGGAAATATAGTTCAGCTTCTAAGGGATTGCAATCTGGTGAATCAGCCTATTCCAATGTAGCCCATGTTTGGGCTTCGCATACTTCCCTCCAACTTTTTGGTTTAGTTGGGTTTTGAGTCTGGCTTTTACGATGTATTCCAGGTTGTTCCCTAATTCCTTATTCTCAGAGTGCTGGGATTATATGTGTGTGCCATCGTACTCTGGTGGTCCCTAGTTGGAGGAAGCAGACCACTGGGCATCGGGTTTTCTGGGTCATTACCTGGTCCCAGAGGGAGGTCTCTCTCTGCCTCCTGGTCAGTGCTATGTAACAAGTAGCCACACGCTCTTGTTATGGAGCTGCCCGCCCCTATGCTTTCCCACGATGCACTGCATCACTTCAAACCACAAGGCCAAATGAATTCTTCCTTCCTCCCTTAAGTTGTTTCTGAGGGTATTTTTGCGGCCATGATAACTAATATAGAACCATATCCAGTGATGCGTCCATCTCGATAGAAAATAAACACATAAAGAAACAAAACCAAAAGCATGTTTCCAAGCATTTCACATTAATGGCCACAGTCATGATTGAAATGTTTTATACCTCTGAGATTCTGGGGAACTTAGGATGGTCTAATGGTTGCATTTGCTCGCTGATCCTTAAGCCAGAAATTCTTAAGAAATCCAAAGTGTAGCAGGAGGCAATTACTAGTCAAAGCACAGGCCGTTTAAGTGGAGAACCATTCATAAATAATAAATCTGTGGATAGGTGAGTTTGTAAAACCCTAGCTTCTCTGTAAATGTTTCTCTTTAGACGGCCAGCCCTGAAGTTGCAAATGTCATGAATAGTTTAATTGTGTGGTAGCACCAACTACGAGTTTCATCACCTTCTTTTGTTATTTCAGTCCATGGTTGGTTTCTGTGACCTGTGATCTAGCAGTCAGAAAAACAGTTGTCCCTGGACAGCTCTAGTGAAGGGTCCCACTTAGGGAATCTGACCTACCAAAGAGAGGGAAGTCTCAGATCTGGGTGGGGCTCTACGAAATTCTTTCCTCTCTTGCAGCAGTGGAGGCCAAGAAAATGCTAGCTGAGAGAAGAGGGAAATATACATATAATTTTAATAGACACAAAAAACCCTAGAGCTACAGAATTCAGCTAATTTCAAGGAAGATGAAATAGAAATTCTTTGGGTTGAAAGAATCCCCCCCCCCCCACATATGTGTTTGTGCATGGCGGCCAGATGTAAATATCAGGTGCCTCCCACCATTTCTTCACATAATTGTTATTGCTGTTATTTAAGACAAGATATCTAATTGAACTGAAAGACCCAGATAAATCCAACCCCTCTAGCAGAAAAAATAGAGCCAGAAATCTAGCAGGGAGAGAAGAACCAAAGATCTAGGTTAGCTGGATCAGTGACTCTGTTCCAGGAACTAGCTGATCATAAAGTTAGATTATAATCTTGAGAATAATCTTGAGAAACGGGCAGTTACCCCCTTGTGATTATCACTGGTATTTTCGGAATTTTCCAATGATCACTGGTATTTTCGGAATTTTCCAATGACGCCCTCCCTACCCCCTTTGGGCTGTGATTTCTTCCCCTAAATACCCCCTTTCCCAGCTACTTGGGGTCGAACTCCTCTACCTCTGCGTGGGAAATGAGTTTCGGCCCCAGTATGCTGGTTCCCGTCAATAAACCTCATGTGATTGCAGCAAGGATGGTCTCTCATGAGTTCCTGGGGTGTGTGTGTGTGTGGGTGTCGTGTTATCCCGAGACTTGAGTGAGAGTCTCACTACTCCGGGGGTCTTTCAGAACATGGAGTCCATCAGCTGGCGAGGCAGGCTGGCCAGTGAGACTTAGGGACCGCCTGTCTCCACCTCCCCCCATGCTGGGGTTATAAACACTCTCAGGGTAGCCAGCTTTAACAGGGAGCTAGGGATCTAAACTTGGGTCTTCATGTTTTCACAGCAAGTACTTTATCTGATGAGCCATCTGTCTGCCCCTCCAAATCATTCCAAGAATACGGTGGAAGTCAGTGAGACGTTCTGAATATGCCATGCATGCCACAGAGGTGTTCCTATGTAAGGAAGGTGCCACTATTTACTAAATTTGTCTCTTGCATTATTTATTAAGCTCTATAAAAGCCACAACTGAATAAAAATAAAAACAAAACTAAGTCTATTTGACTTTGGGGATTTAAGTGTGTTCTGTCTGTTTAATCATAAAGGAACCTTGAGATAACCGAGCATAAATTCAATCAGATACAGAATGCACACTTCCTGCTTATTTCACTTACTTAGCTAAAATTCATTTACTGCGAGCTGATATGAACTCAGACATGAAAATGCATAACCTCAGACCCATCTGTTTCATCTTCTTAGAGTTCCAATGTTGAAGGGCAGATAGGCTTGTGAACGGGTATGTCATGCTAGCTGAAGTTTCAGTGGTACTTACAGTAAGAAGACCAACTTAGACTAGAGAAGAAGACAACGATTCCAGATGTGAACTAGAATAAGGGGTGGGTATTGGAAAGCAAAATGTCATAAGCCACATCTTTGGGGTGACTTCTGCCACGGTACTGCCATGGTGGGTTTGTGCATTTTAGGGTAGGGGCATAGGGATTAGGAATGTTAGGTAGGAGGAACAGATAAGAAAGAATCACTGAGATACAGAATAATACTGGAAGGGCAACTCAGCAGATACTGAATACTTGATCCACAGTTCTCAGTTTGCCTGCATTTATCTTTCATATGCTTTTTATACATCAATACAAAGGAGGGGGAGAAGGTAAAAGACTGTTTAACATGACGCAAAGGATAACCAGATACTTGGTTCAATACTTGAGACATCAAGTCATTACCTCTTGAGTAAAGCATTTGATGTTTGGGGCAGTGAACACACCTTAGACCAACTACCCTACTGCAGGCAGCCACTCCCCATGCCAGACCTCCTGTTTTAAGAAAAGGAGCAGAAGTAGGCTTGAATTCTCTGGCCTTTGGTCAGGGTGGAGCAGATCCACCTCAGGGGCCATCTTAATGACCAAAACACCAAGTGACCATACCCAAGGTCAGGATTGTAATGGTCTATCCTGTCCCTTTAAGAGACAAGCCCTGCCCACTCCCTCCTCCTTCTGCAGGCAAGCAGATCCTTCCTACTGCTTCCAGCCTGAGCTTCTTTCCTTTCAATCTCTTTCCTGAAGAAATAGCTGCTGCTGTGGCTCCACCCTCTCTCCCCTCCTAGGAGTTAGCATAGTGCAGGAGTGGGGGAAGGGGAACCAGCCAAGAGGCTACTGTGGGAATAACAGCACAGCAAGTACTCATGAATAGGGACCTGGGGAGCCTGGAGAACAACCTGGGCTTGATGTGTAATTTTAGCTGTATGTCATTGTCTCTCCTGCTAGAGGCAGGGCAAAGGACTCTTTTTCGTGGGTGGGAACCAGTTCAGAAGTTCCTGAGGAACACAGGCTTATATTTTACTGCCAGAAATTCTTCTATAGTCCAGCTTGAATTAAGCCAACACTGTCATTTCTGGACATATAGAATGCCTAGGATCTAACAATGGGTAAATACTTTATGGGTCTGAGATGCAAAGTTTCGAGCCAGTTAGAGACAGTCACCCTAAGAATTGCTGGAAGGCAGTGACTCACTTAGGGTTGGGTTTTTCATTTAGTTTAGAGATGAGCTATAAAGGAAGTTTTCTTGCTGTACTTATAAGAAAGATCCCCTTCTTTAAAACAAGACACATAATCAAGCAAGAATAAGAAGACATGGCTCTTTTGTGTTTTTAAATGGAAGAGATGATGTGTAAAATAGCTTCTACCATCTGGAGGTCATGAGGAACCTCATTGAAGAACCAGGATGCCCACAGAACCACTGAAAACTGAAGAAAACATTGGCATTTAATTATACTGGCAATTTAACCAGTCTTTTCCATCTCCAGGAGTCTTATATGTGCTCAGAAACATTTAAGTCATACAGAGTCAGAATTTTTCCCCTATTGGCCCTGAAGTTTCTTAACAAGCCATTTCTTTCCTATTTGGTTGCTCGATATGACTCCAGAGTTCCCCTCTCTTTATTGGCTAGGGACTTCTGAACATTTAGACTTTCTGGCAATAATTATATCATGATAAAAGACAGTGTTTCCAAAAGAAGACCAAATTGTTGATTCTGTTTCCGTATTTTAATATACAAAGTGCTACTGAATGTTTTCATCTCTCAGTGGGCTCTTAAAATCCTACCATATAAAGGCGTCCTGAGGAAACAAAAAAACACTGCATAACTTCAAATGTATCAAATGGAAAAGGCATTTCTGTCATGTACATGTTCAAATGCACATAAATAATAGTTGTAAGAAGCGAGATTGTATTTCTCAGGGTCACATTAAGAACTTAAATTTATTCCAAATGTTCATTCTATCTTTGTACTAATTTGGCTAACAGAACCAATATTCTACTAGGCATAGAGGCTTAAAGTTTTCCACTTTCATTTTGATCCTTCCTCATTTTGCTCTGGATCATCTCTTGTCAGCCCCCTCATGACACCTTCTGAGAAATAGTTCCTACATCCCTTCCTTACGCTCTACTCTCAGGGACACTGATCTAGCTCAGAACCCATCAATAAACCATCACTCTTTGGTTTGGTCACTGAAAAAACTCGCCTCTGAACTGTTCTCTGGGCCTCTATTTTTTGTTTATTTATTTTTCTCTAGCAGGGACCTGACGGGCTTGCTTTCATGTAAGGGAGGCCCCCAGGTGAACACAAAGTTCTCCATTGAAACCCAGGTCTCCTGGGCTGGCTCCAGTGGGCTTGGCTTTCTGGCCAGTCCTCTGGTCTCATGTTACACTTTAGCCTTCCAATGGCCATGCATTGTCTCTTTGCCTCCCTCCCCTTGTTTAGATCTGTTCAACTCTCCACCTTCATCTTATTCTTTGTTTCTCAAAGTTTTCCAAGTTTGCCCCAATCAAAGAGCAGTTTCCACCTTTTATCCTTTTACCAACGAGGGTATTTATGATAATTAATGGTCATTTTATCATCATCGTCAGCTACCCTTCTCACAAACTATGCAGGAAGGTAGCCTCTGAGAACGGCAGCCGGCTTTGGTGTTGTGTGTGTGTGTGTGTGTTGTTTCTTTGGTGCCTGTTATATCCATGCCTGTTGCAGACACCCAGTAAATATAGCTTAATTACTAAAGAGACAAGAGCTTTCCTGCCAAATTGTCCATGTACCCAAACCTTATCACTATCTGATTAGAATTAAATTTATTCAAGTATTTCTTTTCTTTTTAAATTTTTCAAGACAAGGTTTCTCTATGTAGGTCTTGTCGCCCTGGAACCCAGTCTGTAGACAGGCTGGCCAGCCTCTGCCTCCTGAGTGCAGGGATGAAAAGCATGTTGAAAGACCCTACAGACCCCCTCCTCAAAACCCGCAGCTAGCATGCTCCCAGGGGAACGTCCTGTTTGCTTTAAAAAAATTCTCCGGATCAGCAGCCAGCCTGCTCTCATAAGAACATCCCATGTGCTTGAGAGAGCAGGGTGTCTATGAGATAGGAAGACTGCAGGGCAGGATGTCAATAAGATAGGACATCAACAAAGCAAGTTGACTGCAAAACAGGATATCTATAAAGATAGGAACAGGATGACTGTTGCCAGGCATCCATGCTGAGAGAGGAAACCATTCATGCCCCCCACCACATTCCGATAACCACGCTTTTGCTTCTGTAAACTTGCTTTTTGCTCTTCCCTATAAAAAGCCTGCCCTCCAGTTGGCAGGTGCGCAAGTCTTCCGAGAGATCTTGCTGCCCGCAGGTACCTGTGTCTACTCAATAAACCTCTTGCAATTTGCATCTGTGCGGTCTCGGCCTGTTCCTTGGCATTGGGGAGGTCTCCTCCCCAAAAAAGGTCTTCGTCGAGGGTCTTTCAATGTACCACCATCACTGGCTCAAGTATTTCTTAAAAGGAAAATCATTTATTTATTGGGAGGTGGTGAACTCAGAGTCACATCAGTTTTAGCTGCATATCCTTGCCTAGGTCTTCTGTTCTAGGGATATTCTTAATACAAAAGAGAGTTTGAAAATCAAGCAAATGTTTCAGGAACATTTTCTAAATTTATATGTATTTTCTGGCCCTCCATTTAAACATTCTTACTTGAGCTTTACCAAATTAAGGCATACAGACTACTACTTCCTTTGGAGTCAAGAGCTCACTAGCATGAAGCAGTGTATAGTTATAAGAATGAATGCTTGTTTCCCCCCTGGCAGACATTACTTACCAAGGTTAGTACATGGCTGTTCATTGAAGGTGTTCTGGTGTGGATACCTTATTACCATGTTGACAATCAGATCAAGGGGAACCATGTCTACCCTCAGGAATCCCAAATCAACTGAAAGCCAGTAGAATAAATACCCATGTGTGCAGGGATTCTGACAAATACCTACAAATATGCTCCACAATTTATCTTTACGTTTTAAAATGGCTTATATTAAAATTAATTCAGAGTATAAGACAGAAGCAGACCCACAGGCTATTAGATCAGAAAAGCTAAATCGTAAATACACTCCATTCATTTTTCCTTATGGAATAAGAAGATCAACTCCGTAGCTCAGGAGGATTTGCTCGGATTCAATTAGTGTAAAGACAGATTACAGGATAAACACCTTCGCAAGATTAAGTTCCTAAGTGTTTAGCAAGAACAAGTTTTATTTGCACAATTTATCAGAGAAGTAAAAACACAACAGTGCTGATCTTCTGCCCACATGTTTCTCAATAGTTCCTTTATCAAGTGTGATTTCAGAGGCCTTGAGGGGCTCAGAGATAAGGCTGGTAAGGCAGCAGATGTGGATAGACAAGGATTGTAAAAGATTTCTATCATTTAGTTAAACAATACCAAGAATCCAGCTCCTCACCATTCTGAAAATGCTGGAAAAGAGATTTTTCGGAGAAGTTTAGCAGGTTGATGTTACTCAAGAAGGCAGCTACTGAGCCTCACCCTCTGATACCAGTTGTGGAGAGCTCTGAGACCAAGACCCTTTTCAGGTTAAGGGCACAATGCTTGTAGAATTCAGTCAGGACAGTGGGACAGAGGTCATGGACTTAAGCAAAAGGTTTTGAATCTGGCTCTAAATTCTATCCTTTTCTATGCTACGGAATGGTTTGAACCTTTAAGATGGTAGTATTAGAGTCTGACAAAGAATAAACAGCTTTGGTCCGGCAGTGGTGGCGCATGCCTTTAATCCCAGCACTCAGGGAGGCAGAGGCAGGTGGATCTTTGAGTTTGAGGCCAGCCTGGTCTACAAAGTAACTTCCAAGGACAGCCAGAGCTACATAGAGAAACCCTGTCTTGAGAAAAAAATAATATAAACTGCTTTGAATGCAAGTGTTTGTACAATGTCCTGCACAACATGAGAGGGTTGAGTAGACTTCATTCTTGACATTTCCAGGATCCCTGTGCCATATGCTGGTATGATTATGCTAATGTAAACTCGGCACTCTAGATTTTTTTCCCACAGTTACTATGTTTTTAAGTGTATCAGGACATGTTTATTCTCTTCTGTCTCTGGTTGTCAGTGGAGCACAGGGTTGTGTGTAATGTATGTAGGCGGTATGGGATGTAGGCCACGCAGATGGATGAGCAGTTTGCCACATACGGAGACAGTTCAGGATCCAATGGTCTGAGGCTTCTAGGATGATTTATCTCCATGTTTTGATGGTGGTGACCTCTATGGGTAGGCTGCATACCCTTAGATGGGATCCTCAGGAAGGGAAGAATGAGATGAACTTGTGAGATCTTGGGGACAGGACAGAGAGGAGGTTGGTAGAGGAATTAGGGAGGTATCCAGCTCTAAAAAAAATTGTCCATGTATATACATTCAGTAATTGTGTATATGTGTGCTCTTAAGTGTGTGGATGCACATGTATGTGCAATATATATTTGGAGGCCTGAAGCTGATGGTAGATGTGTTCTTCAATCTCTCTCCACTTTGTTTATTGAGTAGGGTCTCTCTTTGGTCCTAGAGCTCACCAGTTCTAGCTAGTCCAGCTGGCCAGCTTACCATAGGGATCCCTTCTCAGCCTTTGTAGTTCTGGGAACACTGATGGCCATCAAGCCTGCCAGTCTTGTATGCTGTTTAAACTCTAGTCCCCATGTTTACATGACAAATACTTTATCCACTGAGCATTCTTCCCAGCCCATGGAAGACCCAACTTCAACTTGCAAAGGCTCTTGTAAAATAAGGGGGAGGGAGATTTTAAAATAATCTGGGCATTTTATGAACGTTAGAGGTGGCACATGGTGACTAAGAGTGTCAGGGGTTGTCCAGTGATATTTTTGAGGACCATGGCCAATCTGAGACATCAACTTGACTTGATAGAGAGATACCTAAAAAAATTGTAAAGCACAGTTCTTGGTACATCTATGGGTAAGTTTCTTGCTGTAGGAAATCCTTCAGCTAATAACCTTTAAGAAACCAGCCCATTTCAGTGTGGCCTCTTATACTATAAATGCTGAAGTAAAGTACATGTTCTCTCTCTCTCCTGGCTTCTGGATTTGGTTCCTGTTCCCCATTTATGCAGAGGACTGTGATCTGTGAGTCTACCCCTATATAAATAACTTTTTATTATACTCAATTCTGAGCCAGTGTGGGATTATTTTGTAACTTCCCTCTTCATCTGGTGCCCATGTGAATTCCAACTCCACACCTATGGGGATAGGCCAAAAAAGGCCCAAATGTCTGTGACCCAAAAGGTCTCCCACCCCACCTACCTGGCTTGATTTCACCTACTAAGCGGCTTTTTGCCAAACCCTACCACAGCCACAGGAGAGCTATGGTGCAGGGGCTTGGCAATTTTCCAGGCTTGCACAGTCTTTACCCTGTCTGCTGCTTTCTCTGCTCTGAAGTTTCAGGTTTGCAGGCTCTAATCTCCTTGATCCATGTACAGAATTAATTTAATTGTTCTAAATTTGTCAAGCAAAGTACGTGGTGACTAAGAATGTCAGGGGTTGCCCAATGGTATTTGTCAGTATTTAACCAGGAACCAATGTGCAGAACCAAAGTGTCATGAACAGTCCTGCAATGCACATGGTTACATCTTTCGGCCATGCGACTGCAACCGTAATAGCTGTTGGCCAATAACACTGAAATCTCCTAACAAAGGTAAGTAAATAAATTTGAAAGTTATATGATACAGACAATATTACCATTCAGGAATTTAATAACCTTTTCGTTATACTTTGGATGGTATTCTGTGAGGTTTATGTGATTTTCCTTATATATCCACTTATTTGATTTTGCGAATTAGTTTTGTTTTTCATATTATATCATTAAGAAATGGTTTGATAAAAGAGCCAGGAATGAGGCACTTTTAGAAATGATACAGTCTTTACAGACTAATAATGAAGTCTATGAGTTGCTTTTATTGGTTGAAGAATAAAGAACTGCTTTGAGCCTATGGCAGGGAAGAACAGAACTAGGCAGGGAGAGCTAGGCTGTATGCTTGAAGAAAGAAGGGTGGAGTCAGAGAGAAGCCGTGGATCCACCAGAGACAGACACTGGGAACTTCACCTGGTTAGGCCACAGCCACATGGTAATACACAGATTAATAGAGATGGGTTAGTTTAGAATATGAATTAGCCAGAAATATGCTTAAGCTATTGGCCAAACAGTATTGCAAATAATACAGTTTCTGTGTGATTATTTCATGGCTGGGTAGCTGGGACCAATGAGAAGCCCCCTCCCCAACAGAGGACATTAGAATGGAACATTGGACAGGAGATTCAGACTTTTCAAGAGGCAGTGGTAAAAAGATTTAGGAAATTAACAAAACTATTGTTCAGGGAGAAAAGGTACAAAGACAGGATTGTCAGTATGTGTCAGAGTCTGGGATGACTTATCCAGAGTTTTAGTTGCCTATCTAGTAATTTCCTCTTAGAAGCCATCTGGCACAAAATACCCTAAGGTGATCAAAGAATATACATAGCAGCTTATAGGTATGAGTGACCTAAAAGAAATTAAGCAATCAATAGTATCTTATGGCCTACATTCACTATTTGTCAGGGAAATGGTGAAAACATGGGCTTCAAGCAATAAATCCATCCCACACTATTGGCTTCAATTAATCTCAGCAGTCCTAGAAAATGAATTCCAGCTGCTATGGAAATGCTATTGGTGAGAAGAGGCAAAATTTTAGAACAACAGGGAAAAGCAAAAGGATTTGAGGCTTCTCAAGATCAAATTCTTGGTGAGGGCTATTACCCCGATCCTCAGGACCAGGCTCTTTACAATGAACACACCTTGTTTCTATGTAGCACAACAGTTTTAAATGCTTGGGACAGGATTCAGGTACCAAAAAAGATAATCAAATCATATATTAGGGTTAAACAGGGCCAGAGAGAACCCTTTACTGACTTTTTACAAAGGTTAACTAAGACTGTACAAGTGGGAGTAACATACCTAGAAGCTAGACATGTACTGATTGAATCTCACGCTTTTGCAAATGCCAACTTAGAACGCCAAAAGATACTTGGACCTTTAAAAGTTAAATCAGCACCAATGGATGAATATTTCTTGAATACAATGGACATTGAGATATTTAGCTATAATACTGAGGTTTGGGTAGGAGAAGCAATTTCCAAAGATACAAGGAGACATAAAATACCAAATGTTTTTATTGTGGTAGAATAGGACATCTGAAAAGAGATTGTAGACACTTGAATTCCTAGGAGTAATGTTTCCTCTGGTAATGGTAAGAATAAGCAGTCTCATCCTTCTGGAAATATGTGGCAGGTTTGGCAAAGGCTGACATTGGACTAATGAATGTAGATTGACAAAAGACAGACAAGGCAATCTGATGCCATTGGGAAACTCCTTGGGGGCCCTTTTGCAGACCCCCAAGTCAAATGTGGTTCAGTCATTCTCAGTCACTGTGGTGAACGTGTCTCACCAGGAAAATAAAAAAATCCAATGCCTCCTGTGAAAAATGATACTGTTTGGGATGATGGAATAGACATGAAGGATGAATCAAAAACTCCAGTAGGAAATAGGAAATGTATATTTTGGCAGACTTCTATAAATGATCAAAGACCAAAGCTAAGAGTATGTATAAATGACATTGTAATTGAGGGATTACTAGACATGGGTGTGAATGTGAGTATCATTACTCCAGAATCTTGGCATCCAATATGGCCTCTTCAAGAGACAGACATTCAATTCCTAGGAATTGGAACCATATCGCAAATGCAACAAAGCACAGGTTGAATGCATAGGGCCTGAAGGACAGAGAGGAAGGCTGAGGCCACATGTGGCTCATAGCATAGTGAATTTATGGGGTTGTGACCTTCTGAAGCAATGGAATACCCATATTCCTGCAGCCCCAGAAACTCATGTTTCTGGGAGTATTATTATAAGGTATTATACACAAAGGTCACCAGCCATTCAGGCTGTACAAGAACACAAAGCAACTATTAAACTTTCAGAGGTACCAACAGCCCTACCCTTAAAGTGGTTAACTGAGAAAGCAATATGAGCTAAACAATGGCCTTTAACTGAAGAAAAATTGCAGGCTTTAGAACAGCTGGTACAGGAGCAACTAGATGCCTACCATATTGAGGAATTAGCCAGCCCTTAGAATTCTCCTGTATTTGTTCTTAAAAAGAAATCTGGAAAATGGAGAATGGTGACAGGTCTAAGAGCTGTCATCAAGGCAATTCAACCTATTGTCCTCTACTCTGGAATTCCTCTGCCTTCTCTAGTACCAAAGGAAAGGCCTCTCATAGTTACTGATTTAAAAGATTGTTTCTTCACTATACCTTTACAAGAAAAGGACAGAGAAAAATTTGCTTTCACAGTTCCTAGTTATAATAATTCTCAGCCTACTAGGAGATATCAGTGGACCATCTTCCCATAGGGAATTCTCAATAGCCCCACCCTGTGCCAATATTTTGTGAGCCAGCCATTGGAAATAATATGTAAACAATTTCTTAAATCTATACTTTACTATTACATGGATAACATTTTGTTATCTGATTCAAGTGCTGATACTTTAGAAAGAATGTTTGAAGAAGTAAAGAAAGTTTTGCCTAAATAGGGATTACAAATTGCTCCTGAAAAAATGCAGAGAGAAGATTCAGTCAATCACCTAGGTAATAAAATAGGTTTTCAGAAAATTAGAACACAAAAGGCATAAATCAGGAGAGACCAATTGTGGACACTTAATGACTTTCAAAGATTATTAGGGGACATTTCCAGTCTATGATTGGCTGTTGAGATGACACCTGATCTAATAATTCATTAAAAGAAAACCTTAGATGGTGACAAAGACTTAAATAGTCCCAGAGAATTAACAGCTGAAGCTAAAAAGTAATTAATGGTTGTTGAAGAGAAATTATAGGAGGCTCTTGTTGATAGGGTGGATCCAAATCTTAATTGAATTCTAATCATATTGCCTTCCAGAATTTCCCCTACAGGAATTTTAATGCAGAGGAAAGATAATATCTTAGAATGGGTTTTTTTTTTACCACATAAATCAAATAAAAAATTAAAAGCTCATGTGGAAGAGGTCTCTGAATTAATTATAAAAGGAAAATTGAGACTTTGTCAATTAGCAGGTATAGACCCAGCAGAGATTATAGTGCCTTTTACTACTGATGAGATTAAAAAAATTATGGGAAGACAATGAACCCTGGCAAAGTTCTTGTGCTAATTTTTTAAGAGAGGTTAATAGCAATTATCCTAAAAGTGATAGAATTACAAGAATTAACCTTATAAAGAAAACTACTTGGATTCTTTCCTGAATTGTACATTACACACCAATAACTGGAGCCTGTATATACTATATTGATGCAAATAAATCAGGAAAGGCAGGTTACAAATCAGAAGATTTATGTAAGGTAAAACAAAGCTCTTATAATTCCGTCCAAAAGACAGAGCTATATGCTATTTTCATGTTACTAAGGGATTTTAAACAACCTTTCAATATAGTTACTGACTCACAATATGCAGAAAGAGTTGTCTTGCATATTGAAACCACTGAATTTATACCAAATATTCAGAATGGATTAATTCAGGTTCAAGATATAATCAGGAATAGGCTTTGTCCCATATACATAACACATATCCAATCCCACACATGTCTGCCGGGTCCTCTAGCACTAGGTAATGCAGAAATTGGCCAATTATTGAATACAAGTGTACTGAGAACCTCAGAATTTCATAAGAAAGATCGTGTCAATAGCAAAGGTTTAAAGAAAGAGTTTTCTATTACATGGCAATAAGCTAAGGAGATTTATAAAGAGATGTCCTACCTGCTCTTTCTACAACCAAATATTCTTCTCTAAATACAAGCATATTTTTAAAATAAAAATTCAGAGTTTCTGTCTCATGTTAGGACCTATCTGGTAAGGGACAGAGAGATGAAAGAGTTTAGAAAAAAAATCTACTTTTACTTTTTTCAATACCTATTTTGTATCTTTCATTGAATATATATCTATACGAATAATGTTTAAGTTTTCCACAATGAACAGCAGATTTTCCTGCAGTAATCTTTGAAGTTTCCAGGAAGAAGATGGAGCCCCAAAACAACAACTCCACCTGGTTGATATGATGTCATGATGCTGAAAGTACTAGTTTAAGACTGGTTTTGGGTACCAGCTGCTCAAGGTAGTTCTAACTTGGTTAGCTGAAATGGTGCACCTTCTTACAATGTTCTGACCAGAACTCCAAATAGGAACCTCAGAAAAACTTTATCAACTATTCAGAGACTATTTGTAATTATACCAGACAGTAATATTGAAAGTTAACTATCATTTTACTTTTATAGGATCCCATAGAAAGAATATCACCCCCATGACAGCTGGAAGTAATTCTAGAAGATGACATCCCCTCTCCCAACAAAGTTTGTCCTTAGGGTTAGGGACATCAGTTAGGGGTTGATTATAATCAGTATAGCAGAGTTGGGGGTATTAAGTATTATAGGTCAATAGTCATTCATGTTTGTCATATTTATAGTTATACTAATCAGGTTCTTTAGATACATAGAGATTGTATTTGGCATAGATAGGTCATCTTCAAAGAACTGTAGAACTTCAAAACCGCTTCAAAGAACTTTAGGACATGGCATTTAAATATCTAAGTGTTCATTGACATGAGATGTGATTGCTCCTGGCAGCACTGATCTATTCCCAAGAGAATGCTGAGCACCGAAGACACTCCACTTGGAGCTTGTTTTCTTCTTGGCAAAACTGGCCTTTTGGCAAGGAACTGCCCATGCCTCAACCACTGACAAAATGCACATTGTCTAGTCTGGACAGGAGGATACAAGAAACAATACTGCCAAACCTTTCCAGGACAGGGTAAGACAGTTTTGAAAAAAAGTTTCTTGCCTCTGAAAATGGTCTGTTACTCTAGGCCTTAGCCAAAGTTGGTTGCTCCAACATTGCAACTGAGATAGGTGATTGCCAGGTAGCCGGTTTTCTCTGTCATCTACTGCACATTTTCGAAGCACTTCCTGCTTGTTCAAGTAACATTATCTACCTTCTCGGGCCTTTGATGGAGTTGAAGATTAAATAGTTGTAGTTACTTTCCTCTTATGATTTACTATACCCTTCTAATATAAGACTTAGATTTGTTAGAATAGAATGATTATTGAAACATTTAGCACATGTTTTTTGTTTAAAATTATTTATTCTAAATTTTTACTTGATATGTGTTCTTATTGTATATAGTTTTGTATTGGATTTAAAACTCTCTTATTTAAACAAAAGGAAGAAGGTGTTGTAGGAACTCCTTCAGCCAGTAACCTTTAAGATACCAGCCCACTTGGACGTGGCCTCTTATACTATAAATGCCAACATAAAGTGTGCTCTCTCTCTCTGGGTTTCTGGATTCAGTACCTGTTCCCTGTTGGTGCAGTATGTCTACCCCTAAATAATCCCTTTTATACTTAATTCTGAACTAGTGGGGGATTATTTTGTAACTTCCATCTTCAGTTTCTAGAGACAGTTACTGACGGGGGACAACCTATGCCAAATATAGTTGTCACTGACCAACTCACTGACAATGGGTCTGAAGGGAATGAAGAGTAAAAGCAGTAGGAGTCCTCCTGGGCACGCGGGTTCCATTTTTCTTGAGTGGGTGTGCCTCTTTTCTTTTGTTTCTGCTGTTAACAACCACAGACATCACTTCAGATACTTCAGCCTTTGAACTCGGACTTGCACCAGTCTCTCCAGGGAGCTTCCAGGTCTTGAGTCTCAACACTGTGCGTATATCACTAGTTTCTGTTCTGCTGCATGCAGACTCCTGGCCTGAGCAGCTGGTGGCTTATCCTGGTTTCTAGCTTGCTGGCAGCTGCTGTGAGGCTATCCAGTCCCCGACTATGTAAGCCAGCATTATAAACTCCCTCTCATAATTATATGCACATTATGTTAGCTCTTTTTTATTAGTTGATGTAGAGAAACCTGACTAATAAAATAGCAAAGGATGAGAATTAGGAAGGCCTAGCATCCTCCCAGGTAAGAGGTTACCTGTGTCAATTTAAGTATTAGCCTACCTACAAGCACTGGGCTAGCTTCCAGACAGGGAGAAGGGAGGGGTGTTTATTTCCAGGAAGCTAGATAACTGGTCCAGTATGTCCCATAATAGATCAAGATGGAGGAGTACAGAAAACCAAGTGGACAGTTGACCTCACTAAGGAAAGGAAATGGTGAGTTCTTGGGAAAAGGAAGTGGCAGCAAGCTGTGGAAGCTGTCCCTCTACGGGAGGATGCTGTGAACGGTGACCTCCTTAATCGTGGACACTGAGTAAGTGAATTTAAGTGAGCGACACCAGAATCTGGGTTCAGGACTCTGGACTCAGTGTGCTTTTCAGTCTGTTCCTTGTGTCTGTGTCTTTACCCGCCTCAGTCTTGCATCAATTCCCTCTTCATCCCTCAAGTTTTCCTTTTCTCTTCTTGCAGCAAAGACACTTACTGGCAGGACACAGAAGTAAGCCAGAGCAGATAAGCCCACTTTTCAGGGAGAAAAGGAACATTTAAACCCCTACTGTTGCCCAATAAGCTTTTTCATGAGAGGAAGTCTACCTTGATGAAGATGATAGAGAAGGTAGAACAGGCTCCAGCGAGTGGACTCTTCAATTCATGCTTCCCAGTAGAATTGTTGCTATTGTTTCCTTTGCTAGAAACGAAATCCATGATTAAACCAGGACTTTCTGAATGGTAACGTGTTTTAACCTATAGCTGGGTGTCCACTCTGTCCCCGAAAATATCTGCACGTGGAAAGGAGTGGTTTTGTTTTGCCTGATCCTGGAGTGACACAGGATATGACACACAACTGCATAGAAATAATTTCACTGTTACAATTTATCTGTCTTGAATTTAGCACAGACTTCTAATTGTAAAAAATTATTTTATTCTGACAAAAATGAGTGGGCATTAAAAAACCTTTTTAAAATCAGGCTAAAGTGAAAAAAAGAAAATGGGGGAAAATTAAAAGCAGTCTTGTTTGCTTGCTTGAGATTTGCTATGTGGATTTTCATACTATAACCCGGGTTGAGATAGAACTCACTAAGTAGACCCGACTGACCTTAAGTTCATAGCACATAGTTCTGTGTGTTTGGGTCTCAAGCATGAGTCAGATTATTTCTTATTCTTGCAAAGAAGAAACATACTGAGAAGAAAGCTTTGTCTTAGTTTGTCAGGCTGCTGTAACAACAATACCATAGACCAGGTAAGATATAAACAACAGAAAGTTAGCTCTCACAGTTCTGGAGATTAGGAAGCCTGGGGTATAACAGGTGACAAGAGGGTGGGTATTTAATCAGGGTCAGCTTTCTCATGTGTGGTATGTTCTTGGGACCCTTCTTGGTAAAATGGGCAAATGATCTCTTTTGTGAGGTCTTGATCCTGTTCTTGAGGAATCTACCTTCAGGAACTAATTACTTCATGAAGGCCCCATCTCCTAATACTGTGGCTCCGTGGATTAGGTATCTATCTATACACTTTAGATGTATAGGAACATCTAGGTTGTAAAAGCCATCTTGGACATGGAGGCCTGTATAAGTAAAGTTTAAGACTTAAAGAGATTCTTCAAAATGTGCTTTTGGGGTGTAGGGACATACCTCAGTTGCAGAGGGATTGTAGGTCAGCTGGTGTGTGGGGCCCTGGGTTTAATCCCTAGCACTGTCCTTCATTAAGGTTACTTGTTTAATATAATTCCAATATGCTAATTAATCGAAAGAGATGCCATTTTCATTTAATCAACATTTAGTAAAGCTAAAGTAGTCTATAGGATGTCTTGGGGTGGGGTAAGGGTATGTGCAGATGTGGGAGTGGTTCTGGTTTTTGCAGATGTCTTTGGTCAGTTGCTACAGAGTCTATATTGACTTGCTATTGTGTCTTGGGGAAATTAGTTTTATTTCTTGTGTGTGTGTGTGTGTGTGTGTGTGTGTGTGTGAGTATACATGTGTATATGGGGGCCAGAGGTCAACCTTGACTATTATTTCTCAGGATGGCTGTTCATCTTGATTTTTGAGACAAGGTGTCTCACTGGGACCTGGGGGTCTCTGTTTAGGCTAACGGGTCTTTCTGCTCTGCTTCCCATGAACCACCATGCTTGGCCTTTTACATCAGTGTTGGAGGTCAAGATTAGGTCCTCTGCCAGCACTTTGTGGGTGAGCTGTCTTCCCAGCTCTAGCCATTTCTTTCTCGTTGTCTCCAAGACAGGCATAAAGGATGGCTATTATCATGCAGACAAACTAAAGAAGAGACTTATAGGCTCCCTCACTGTGGCGAAAGATTCTGACATCAAGAATGTGACAGGAAATGTCAAATCCTGCTATTGATAAATGGACATAAACAAAAATTCAAAACTGGGAAATATATAATGTGCAGAAAAAAAACCCAACAGAGTACAACTTAGAACAAACCTGAACCTCATAGCTGGAGTATGGTGTGCAGATTTTCATTCTTAACCCTGCATTTTGAACAGAAATCACTGAATGGCAGTTTTACTGATGAGACAATTACAGGGAACATTTTTGAGGCTGATGAACTAAAGCATCCCAATTAATTCATCATCTCCTGAATAAATGAGCATTTGAAAGATGCCTTAATATTGCTTTTTGGACTGAAAGTCTACCTTCCACTATTGGTGGGGATAATTTCTTGAAAAAAAGAGCTGACAATTTGATTTTTAAAACAGTAGACCAATTAACTTAGAAGCAAATTCTTTAGGCAATGAGGTTCTGTCTATTGAAGAAATAACAATAGCTAAATTGAAGTAATTTCTTGGCTGAAAATTAGATAGTGAATGTAATTTTCTTATGATTTTACTGATTAATTTACATATGCGAATACAGATACGATACACCATATGTTATGAATTGATTGGTATCTAGGCATGGCTATCCATGGCTGACAGTACGAAGAAGCTGTTTTTTCATATTCTCGTTTTCTTAGGTAGTTCCTGTCCTCGCTTTCTAAGAGGCTAGATTCAGGATGTCCCCTATGCTGGGCATCTCCATCTCCACCAACTCTCTTGAAATCTCCTGGGCTTCAAAGCTGCTCTTGTTTATCTCCTTCAACATTCCCATCTCCTGAGATGCTCACCTTATTGTGGGTTAGGTAGCTGAATACAATTGCCCTTCTCCCCTCCACACACACAATTGAGTACCTGTGAAATGGGGAAACTGAGTAAGACTGGTGTCATGGTTTGAGTATAAAATATCTCGCCATCTCACGTGTTTGAACACTTGTTTTCCAGATGCTACTTTGGGAGGTTTTTGAGATCTTTCAGACACAGGGCCTAGTGGGCAGGCATGGAGACAGGGCTAAACTGTTTTATATGCTAACCATGGTTTCCGGCCCAACCCTTTGCTTCTTAACTGCCTTTCAAAACAACATAATCACCTGATTTCTCCACTCCTGTTGCCAGAGCCATTGCTATTCCTTTCCTGCCATGCTGGACTGTGCTTCCAAACCATGAGCAGAGTCAACACTTCCTGCCTTAGGTTGCTTGTGTCAGAGGAATGAGAAAAGCGACAGACAGCAGGGGAGCTGCACTAAGGTCAATAGACTGGTGATGATCCAGTGTAAGAAGATATCATCATTAGAGAAATCGGGCAAAGGATGCACTGAACTCAGGAACAGTCAAGGTGAATCTTTAGTTTTACCAAAATAAAACATTACGATGAAATACATACTCTCTGCTCCAGCTTCGGAGTAGTCAGAAAGATAACATTCACCCAACATGGCGTATAAGCAAAACCCAGGCTCACAACTCACAACAGTAGCGATGAGCACATCCACATTTTTGCAGCTACATTCCCAATTAGGTAGCAGACCAACTCTAAAGTGATGTCATTAAGCACAGCTACCCTGGTGATCTTAAAAGATGCTTTAACATTACCACCAGAGTCCTGCAGTCAACGGGAAACGATAGAAATTCTGTGACCAAGCATGACTTTTTGAGAAGCTGGCTCCCATAGGTGGTTGGACTTTACAGTTGCTCCCAGGCGTAGGGATGTGAGAAGCTGTCCAGTCACTTCCCTCTATGTAAAGGTTGTAAGTATGTACAGGCAAAAAAAAAAGGTTGTATGTAAGTACAGGCAAAAGGAACGTCCCTACTGAAAGATCCCGATGCTCTCAAGTAACAAGGCCTCTGGGGATCTTTTTAAAGCCTTTATTTTGCTTCTGTGTCCTCAGACCCTTGGTGTCTTTGTCCTGATGGCTCTACCTTTATTAAAGAAGTGATGTGTACTTCTAGCCATGTTGTTGCTACCCAGCTAACGCCGTGTATTCACTTACATCTACACACTCCCTGGACAACCTCATCTACATCCTACATATTTGTGATGAGCCCACAATATTATACAGTAAATGTACAGCTGATAGAGCGATTGGACTATCCACGGGAAGTGTATACGTACACTCCACCTGGAGAACCCGTTTTTGCGGAGCTGTGGGGACATCTGTCCTTTAGATAAAACACTGTCAATTCTGTAGAAATCTTGTGAAATCATGCCATTTCTCCCTTCTATAGTACCCCTGCAGTGTATCAGTGTATAAACCTGACTTTTCCTGTATGTCAACCAGATACCTCCCCCCGACACCATGAAGCCATGGTGTGAAAGGGTTCAGTCAAGACTTTGTTCTCACAGCCAAAATCTACAGAAAAATGGTTCCCCACAAACCATTATTGACAGTATTCACTGATAAGAGAAGGGGCCTTATACAGGAGGTAATATATCTTCTCTAATAGCAGACTCAGGAAGGTGACATCTATTGGTCTTCTGCTCTGACTTAACAGGCTACTCATATTCCGTATTTACCCTTTACCTTGGTTTCAACAAACATAGGATCATAGCCTAGGAAATTAACTGTTTATACAGGAAAAAGGCCTGAGTTGCTAAAACTAGCTTCAGCAAGAAAAATTCTCACCTGGGCACTCTGTTGGAGTCAAAAGCAAGGTCCCCAGAAGAGATTCCTTTTAACTCAACCAGCTAGATGCTAATGCAAGTCAAGCTCACAGGTTAGCCAAGGCTGTGTTCCCAGCCAAAGGGAACTTCATAGTAATGTCCCGTCTGAGACATAAGGTGCCATTTTGCCAGATCCACCATTTTCTTGTGACCCTGTGAAAATGCATGCTTAATACTATTGTTACCGCCTATGGGATTGTTAACTTGTCTGTATGCCTATATATACTGTAAATTTTGTGGGGATCATCCCCTTTCCTTACCTGTAACCTTATCCCTTACCCTTATGGCTTACCCTTATGTCTGATGTTTTCCCCTTATGCCCCTATGCTTCTTCTTTTCCCTTCTTTCATCTGCCCCTAAGGAATAAAGAAACATGCAGGTCAAATGTGCCTAAGTCAGTCACGTTTGTTTTACCCCTCAGGTTCCATTCCCAAGCCAATCTTCGCTTGTCATAAAAGTCCTATTCTGACCCCTCAGAGCGTGCTGAGGCTGGTACTCAGTAGTTCCTAATACATATTATCAGTTCTGACTCGGTTACTACGCTGAGCTCTAGTCCCTATTTTCAACCATGCAGATATACCATAATGTCCTGCTAAATAATGTATTATTTTCATAGTCACCCAATCCTCACTCAGAGACTCTCTAAAAGCAATCTCTTCACGAATGACACTGTTATCTAGTAACCAGCTCAGATCACGACCAAGAATACTACTCCTCTCGGGTGTTGGCATTATAGGTATGAACCGCCAACATGTGGCTTGTATAATAATCATGTGAAATGTAGCTATGTTGAACTGTTTGATAAAGCAGGATTAAATAGTCCAGGGTAGGCTTACATTTGAATGTATTCTGCTCTTGTAAAACAGCTAATGAGCTGTTTTGCATGTTGAGTACCATCTTCTGCAGTTAGGAGTGAGAAAGCTTTGTATTTTACTGACTGGGGCTTTGGACAGCAGCAACATCAACCACGGGATTTCCAAAGCAGCTACAATTACAGAGCCAACTGTAAGAGAAAAATGGCAAATGGCAAATGTGGCATGTTTAATAACATACACGAGTCACTCAGTGGCCACACCCTTTCCTTCTCATTAGACTCCCCAACTCTCAGGCCCTCCCTACTATTGCTGAGTCTGAATAGCTACAGCTAGTTGGATCAAAAATTGACCTTAGGAAACATGACTCAAAGATGTTAATGATAATTCCAAAAGAGGAACAAAACTCAGGGCCTTTTTAATTAAAAAAAAAAACAAAAAACAAGCAAATAACTTAATTAAAAAAACAAACTCCAAATATTCACATAGCTGACTGAGATCTTGATCCTCCCTCTTAAACAGCCCTGTCATCCATAGAAGGATATTTGGGCTGTGACTATGAGTGGTTGTCCCATCTGTGTCCTGGGATTTAGAGTGGGATCCGCATCACCTGTCTGGGGACCTGCTTCAATGGCGTCCTGAACTCTTACTGTTATGCCTCTCTTGGAGAAGGTGTCCCAGTTTGCTTTCTGCTCCTGTGATGAAGACCATAACCCAAAGCAACTGGGGAGGAAAGGGTTTCTTTAACTGCCACCTTTCAATCACAGGCTATTGCTAGGGGAAGCCAAGGCTGGGACTCAAAGAAGGCAAAACCTGGAGGCAGGACCTTCAGCAGAGACCACAGAGGAACACTGCTAACTGATGCATTTTATGGCTTGCCCAGTTGCTTTCCTCTCTAGCTGAGGAACACCTGCCCAGGGATGGCACCTCCCAAATCAATCATTAACAGAAACCGACAGGCTAGCCTGTAGGCAATCTAATGGAGGCACTCCTTCCATTGAGATTTTCTCTTCCCAGACAACTGGCTTCTGCCAGCACAGTGATGAAGGGCTTCTTTGGGGTGATGGATTCCACCACCAGCTCTTTTAGTAGTAAAGAGATGGGTCCCCCAGAGTGGGGAGGGGACCCAAGGATGGTGTTTTAGCTTCTCTGGCAGAGCCTGGGTGTAGGATGAATTCCCTTTCTCCCAAGAGTTGGTTTGGGCTATTGTGGGAGATTAGATAATCCAGATTGTTTTTTTAAAAAATTGACTAGAGCCTCCCTTGTGGGAGATTTGAAAATCCAAGGGGAGGGGCACCAAGTCTACATCTTGGGGATGGGGTGGGGAAGAAGCAGGAAGTTGGTTATTTTAAGCATTAGAATCTACCTATGGCTCCTTTTCCCTGTGTATCTGCCTGTAGTGATCTGCCTGACTCCTTTTGAGTTTTCTATACATCTTTAAAAAATTAAGAAGACAAATCTAATCCATCAATAAGGACGTGGAAGGAACGTGGGAAATTTCACGACCTGTGCTTTCCGTGTTATCTCCTTTGCGAGGATGTGCTATTCTTGTGTTGTCTCGGAAGCTTTTCCTACTAGCTGCAGCTGCTCTGCGTTTGCAGCCACGCTGTGAATCCCTTATTGATTCAGCATGTGTGGATGTGGGAAGTTTGATTAATGTAGTTTGGCTATTGAGGGCCTGTGTGTCTGTCTGGAACATGGCAATTAGCAATTTCAAAGAATTCCTAGAAGTAAAACATACTTAATTCCTTCAGATTCGGCAGGGAATGTGAGAAAAGGTATCGTAAAATACTCAACAGATTATAGAAATGCCCATAATTTCACATTTACATTCTTCTCAGGATCTTCATAGCCATCACTAACGCATCTCAGTTATTGTGAAGACAGACTCTGGGGTGAGCGGATACCAGGGAAAGCTGCACCTTTCACACTGTGTAAGTCCAGAGATCATGAAGCTCCCCTTTCTGTTCTCCCTACAAAATAGTGTAGAACAGGAAATTCCATTGTCCAAGGCCTCATCGCTTTCAGATTTTTCCATCAGATGACAACATCTATAGCAACGCAATTCTGAGGAAGGAGGGCGGTGTGCAGGGCTGTGACACACTTCTTCAGACGTACTTTCTGTTTCTGTGTGGTGGCTTGAAAAAAAAATGGCCCCCAAAGGGAGTGGCACTATTCGGAGGTGTGGCCTTGTTGGAGTAGGTGTGGTCTTATTAGAGGAAGTGTATCACTATGGAGATGGGTTATGAGGTCTCATATATGCCCAAGTCATGACAGTAGCCTACAAGACATAGGACTCTGGTGTGGGAAGTCCTCCTGTATATGTGTTGCTTTTATTGGTTAATGAACAAAGCTGCTTTCAGCCAATGGCTTAATAGAATATAGCCAGGCGGGAAATCCAAAGAGATGTAGAGAGAGAATAGGCAGAGTCAGGGAGAAGCCATGTAGCTGCCTACAGGAGACAGACACCTCCACCAGAGCCTGTTGAAATTTGCCGGTAGGCCATGACCTGGTGGTGATACACAGATTAATGGAGATGGGTTAGTTTTAGGTTATAAGAGCTAGCTAGATAGACATACTCTTAAGCTATTGGCCAAACAGTATTGCAAATAATATAGCTTCTGTGTGATTATTTCGGGTCTGGGAGTCTGGGAACGAATGTACAGCCTCTGCCAACAGGACTCAAAGCTCCAGCACCATGTCTGCTTGCACACCACCATGCTCCCTGCTACAATGATTGACAAGACCTGGCAAGTATCTTGACAGGCTCCAAATAACTCAGTTAAGAACTAGCCTCAGTTCCTGCTTCTTGAAACTGAGCAGGCCATTTCTGAGGAAGCCAAGAACAAAGGACAATCAATCTTTAGCATCCCTGACAGCAGCCCAAGGTATGCTAGGCCTGAGTCAGCCCCCGCCACAGCCTCACAGCAGTTCAAGGTAATAACCAAATAAAGACAAAACCTGGGACTTGTCTAGGCCTGCCCCAAAATAAAAAAGCTATAGCCCTAGTCTGTAGATGGAGTCTTTCCACCTGGTCTCAATGAACCAGTTCCTCTCTGCCTGTTTGTTCCTGAATGAACACTCAGAGGCTTAATATCAGTTACACTTGTTTGGCCAATGGCTCAGGCGTCTTACTGGCTAGCTGGCTAGCTCTAACTATAAGTTATAAGTTAACCAATTTCTATTAGTTTATATTTTATCATGAGGCTTATGGCTTGTTATGTTACCTCACATCTTGTGTTCCCTAGAAGCTACATGGCATCTCCCTGACTCTTCCTTCTCTCTCTCTCTCTGTATCTTTGTTCAGACTTCCTGCCTAGCTATATTTTTGCCTGTCCACTGGCCAAAACAGCTTTATTCACCAATCAATAAAAGAGAGAACAGCTAGAAGCATCTGGAAGAGTCCAGAGTGAACATGGTCAGCAGAATAGACTGGGCCATGGGAGGAGAGAGAAGGTGGAAGGCACGAGAGAAAGAGAAGAAAGAGGGAAGAAAATAGAGAATGAGAGGATCTGAGGACCAAATCAGAACATGGCCAAAATGGCTGCTTTATAGAGGAAAGAGGAGCTGGGGGGAAGGTAGTGCAGGGCAGGGGCTGGAGAGGCTTAGGGTGGGGATGGGGTGGGTGAGAAGTGCTGTGGAAAGTCAGAACTCTGTCACAGGTACTAGAGATGCTGGGAGAGCCAGATGACCAGTGTCTGCTTTGATATGTTAATAGGCACCTCAGTTAGCCTTTGGTCCGGGTTTCCTTGGGACCTAACATTTAGTTAGTTCCAAGTACTCACCAAAGTAATTCACCTTTGCAATAAATATTGGGCAAGAAGTAGGAAACACATGAATAATGATAAATTTAGTGAGATTTACTGTTTTGAGAAAGTCATATTATCATATTACACCTCATTTTAAATTTAATTTTATTTCGTTCTTGTCATTATTTCAGGAACATTATTTTAACTTTGGTGATTTCACCTAACATCATGAAGGCAATTAGTGCTGGTCATTTAAGAAGAATCTGGATATAACATATAATACATACATTTTTTTCAAGTCAATTCTAGTAATTCCTTGAAAACATAGTGATCTACTCGGTAATAACTGTAGATCTGCCACCGTGCAGCTGTTTAAGAATAACAGAATTTAAGAATAGACTAAAAAAGAAGTCTGAGGACAGTTTTATTAGAGAAAAACAAATAACAAACAACAACAACAAATCCTCCTGTCAGGCAAGCCATAACTCTCAGCAGCTGCCCAGAAAAGGTTAATGGAGGAGAGAAGGGAAAATGTCACGCCATTTAAGCCAGCATGGAGGGCAGACACAAGGCAGACAAACAGCCACATGGCAGTGTTGGTGAAAAACAAGGAAGCCCAAAGTATCAGAAAAAGGATACTTAGGTTTTGGTCAACATCCAAAAGCAAGAGATGGAAAAAAGAAAGAGGAAAAGTTGTGCTATTCTGACTCAGCTCCCAGAAAGGGAGGAAGAACCAGCTGAACCTCCTGGTGGCTTCTCTGGGGGTGGGAGGGATGGGGGGATGCAGTGAGGCCGGGAAGTACAGCAAGGAAACTTACTCTCTAACACAGCTCAAGGTGAGTTCCCTTCCTTAGGGTGGTCTCATGGCCAGCTGGTTGACTTGACCTAACTGGAATGTTAGGTCTCCACCCTATTCTATTCTCTTGACCAGTTATTTTAATGGGTTTTATGGCCACTCTGAGACTATGGTTTGAATGTAGCTGTGTCCTCCAACATTTTGTGTTAGAGGCTTCATCTTCATTGAGGTGGGAGTGGGAATTTAAGGAGGTGGAGCTCAGTGGGAGGGCCTTGGGTTCCTGGGGAGGGTATTCTCAGAAGGACAAGTCCTTGTCTTTTTATTCTGAGATACAGTGCTTCCTCTACAATCCTGCCATTGCTGCCCACGCTGAGGGGAAACAGCGCAGGTAGGTCCTGCCTAGATACTGTGCTCTTTTCAGCAGCGGAATTTGTAAGTGAATGAAACCTCTTCTTTATAGTTAGCCTGTGCCAGCATAGTGCGAGAAACATTATGCTCCTTTTGATAAAAGCCATTCCCCTCGCTCATTCTCCACATGACACAGCTAATGCAATTGAGTCAGAACTACCCAGTCTTTTGTTATACCCTCTGTGTTATGTGTTACATGCATTGCATTTGATTTGTGTTGACAGTAAAGAAGACAGTTTTATCACCGAAGGACCAAGCCATGCTTCCCATTCAAAGGGTCAGCAGAGACAAGCATCTAAGATTTGTGACTCAGCACCTAAACCTATTCACAGCAGAGTATTTCACATCCTGGGGTAGAGGTCTCCCCTTGTAAGTCCAAGAAGAGCAGAAGTGCCTGCCTGCCAGTGACACCAGAGGGAAGACTCTATCAGTGACACCAGAGGGAAGACTATATCATCAGTGACACCAGAGGGAAGACTATATCAGTGACACCAGAGGGAAGACTCTATCAGTGACACCAGAGGGAAGACTCTATCAGTGACACCAGAGGGAAGACTGTATCAGTGACACCAGAGGGAAGACTCTATCAGTGACACCAGAGGGAAGACTATATCAGTGACACCAGAGGGAAGACTCTATCAGTGACACCAGAGGGAAGACTATATCAGTGACACCAGAGGGAAGACTCTATCAGTGACACCAGAGGGAAGACTCTATCAGATAACCTCACTCTTGCTTCCCACATCTCAAATTCTCTGCTTCTTTGAAAGTCACTCACGCACCCTGAAGGTGACCTGTCCCCTGAAGACCACAGCATTCTAGACCCTGAAAAAAAAAACAATAGTTTTGGTGTCTGTTTGGGTCTCTAAGCTACAAATTAGCTTAAATTTATCAGGGCCAACTTATTTCTCTCCTGTCACGGTGCAGCTGACAATGTGCTCCTTAACACCGACATAAATCTCCTAAATGTTTCTGTTGCTCAAGCAATATTTCTTAGTCTCCTATTTTACTCTCTTCCCATCTCATCCACAGGGATCTGAGCTTCTGCAGGTTACTTTATCACTGAAGAATCTACTCACTGAGTCTTTGGCGTCAGCCTGGGGCCCTTGCTGTCTAGGTGACTTGGAGAATTTCTGCTATGATGCATTCTTCCTGAACAATGGTTGGGTTTCCTAGCCCAATTTCAGAAGGACTCTCTGCTTGATGTTATGGATAGAATTTATACAGTATAGATAAACTGCTTTATAAAGTTTGTCAAGAAAGCACTAAGGGGTCAATTAGGTCAAGTTTAACTGCCCTTCAGACGGGACATGACACACAATCCACATACCTGTGTAAACCCTTTATTAAAGCAACAATCAATTAGACTACAGGATGGCTCACACATCACGTTTTCTTTTTACTACAGCGATATCAATGTATACCTCAGCAATTTGCTTATATCTTTAAATGATTTTGTATTTCTTCCTGATACATTTTCTATCTCATTTCCACTCTGACGAAGGAAGTTCAGAAGGAGTGAAGCAACAGGAAGCCAAAAATAGATGCAAACATATTCTCTGAAACTCACTCGTCATAGTTCTGTAATATTAGAAAGATGCATTTTGAGGCTTTTTAAATTGACTAAATAATAAAATTAATTTATTCCATAATGTTCATAGGATTCGCTTCCTTTCTAGTTCTGTCTGTCTAGCTTTAATGATTGTAGTATTCTCAGTGTTAGCCCCTTTATATTCCCTTTCTAAGAGAAAAAAGATGTTTAAAGAGCATCCTTCTCATATGAGTTTTTTTTTTTGATAATAGTCAAACACTTAGTCTTTTGGAAAATATAAGCAATTCTGTTCTATTTGATTATGCTTTTTTTTTACCCACAAATGATTTGTTTCATCAAAACCTGTTAATCTCTGAAGAAATCATAAAAAGGTCATTAAGAAAATGAACTTCGCTATTGGTTTGAAGGCTTTTTCGGTGAAATGTAAAATCGATATGTTAAAGTGAACATGTTCAGAGCTATGTGTGAATACATAATGAAGCTTCGTTGATGTTTAAAGAATTCCAGGAAGTGCTGAAGTGGAAACAGGGATTACTCAGTGGGGTTGCTGAGAGGATGCAGGAAGACATGAAGGAGAGAGAGCAGTTGCACATGCTGAGAAAAGCGTTTGAACTAGACTTTAATGCTCCATTTCTTACCAAATGAAAACACAGAAATCCCCAGTTAAGCACTGGGACTGCCATTTATAGGTTCCAACACAGAATAAGCCTCCTCCTTCAAACCATGTAAGAAAAGATAACTGACTTGTTTGCTAAGACATTTCTTCCAGTGCCCAATGGGTGTCCCCACAGTCACTAACAGTGGCCGCACTAAGGATCCACAGTACCTACCCAAACATGCAAGCATTCTTCATGCCCTACGCTTTGTGTGCAACAGAGCTAAGCAGATGCTACATCACCAGTGAATGACAACCCAGGCATGGGACTCAACACATGTCCTCTGTCTGTTAATGCGGTTTACCCAACCATCGCGAGATTCATTCCTGGTGCTTTCTCATCATCTCCTACCTGCCCTTCAGCGGGACGTGTCCAGTTATGGAAGAAAACAAATAAGGTAAGGGAGGGAAAGAGATCCCCAAATCCATTGTGTGGGACATCAGGCCTTTCCATCTTCCTCGTGAGAAAGTAAAGTTCAAGAGCACCCCAGACATTCTGGCCGTAATGACATGACACAACAATGCTTGGCATGGGTGAGGACATTCAGAGAGTTCTAGAGCAAGTTATATACATTATGTATCACATGGATCACATTTGGTTCCTAGAGAGTTTAGTCAAGTATTAGCATTTCTTTTTGCCAACTGTGATGTACAAAAAGATGAGAACAACAGATGTGCCCTAAAGATATGAAAATATAAATATATAAAACAAAACATTATAAATTACATAGATTTTTTTCCAATATAAAATTTTGGGTATTTTTTCCCATTTAGAATAAATACCATCCAAGTTTATAGATCATCTAAGAGAATTAAATATGCATATGTACGTGAATAATTTTCAGAATTTCAAGAAAAAAATTGCTAGAGGTATGACCAGGATGACTCAGAAACCAGAAATTGTTTGATTTTTATTTTTTAAAGAATGACTATAGAAGACCCAGAGGACATACATAGGTTGGGTCTGAGTGTTGAGCTTTTAAAGCTGCCCAAATGAGTCTATTGTGCACAAGCGTGTGTGCATGTTTGCCCAACGGGACTCCACAAATGATTCTAGGAACCTGAATGCTTCATTTTTTCTGGGAAACTATCAGCCAAGTGTTATGAGATGAGGTTTCCATATTTCATATCCTAGTAAGAGGCTGCTCTGTGGAGGGGCAGCAAGAGCATAAAATTTCTGGATGGACAAATTCCATATCAAGCCAAGTTCCTTTTACGGTTGGATATTGTTATGCCGAGAACATTTGATACCTTAAAGAGGGAGATTTCAAAATCATCCACTTACTCCCTACCCCACTTCAGTCCAAAGAATCAAAATCAATCTGGAAATATTCTTTGGTCATATATTTCAGCTCTTACGCCAAAGAAAAATCTGCCTACTTTAGTTTATACTCCTTAACCAGTATTTACATGGCATGGATACCTTGGCTTCCAATTTCCATGGGGAAGTCTGCACGCGGGCTTGGATGGAATGAGAACTGGGTAGAACAGAGTTCACATACCGTCACAGGACATTTACCAGTCAGTCCCTGCTGCCTCTCTGGGTACATATGTCCAAAATAGGCATTTGTGCATCTCCATGACAATCACGAAATGTGTATATTTTAAGATCTGGGGATAAAACTTTCCTTCAATGTGGCTGTATAAGATCCCCATCCAGACAGCCTCCAAAGAAGCTCTGGCTCCTTATGGGAGCAGGCTACAGGTTTCTTTAGGTGACCTTCAAGACTTTTCACTAGGAGTCAATAAGGAATCCCTCTTAAAGGGAAATCCTGTCAAACTCCAAATGCTGTCAAAAGGCTTTGCTCATGAACTGTCATGGTCACTTGTACCTCCACCTCTGCTACCCTCGGATGCCCCTACTGTAAAAGTATGTACCCCACAAGCTGTTCCCATTGACTTAGGGGTCATTACAGTTTGAAAACTTTCCACAAAATTCTAAGTGAGCTTCGAGGCGTCACCTGCATGTTCTATTCACAATCAAATGAAAATGAACAAGTTGCTGGTAAGAACGGGGCTGTCCAAGGCCATTTCCTCTGATGGGGCTGGGGTAGTGACAAGCATCTGGGGCTGTTCTGATAACCCACGCAGCCTCTGACGTCACAAGCCTGTGACACTCATCACACTTGAGATGGCCTTGGCTCTGATACAGTCTGTAAGGTTTCAGTCTCCCCTGTTTGTATCTGAGAATAAAAGCAACAGCATTCATCGCTCTTACCAAGATTAAATCTAAACTGTAGAAGGGGGCGCAAAATCTATTTTTTGGAGGGGAAAACTTCGAGAACTTGTTGAAAATGCCGTGTTCCTTTCGTTTGAGTAACTAACGGCATTAAAATGGCATGGGAACCCAGAGAGGAAAGGAAAAATCTTTAAAACAACTGTGAAAAAAAAGTTTTAATATTGGGTTCTTTCTGTGAATATAATGCCACCAAAAAAAGAACAGCATTTTGAGTTCATACCAGTTCACCTCTCTTGCAGAGAGGGCAACCAAGGTCCAGATTTGCTAAAAAGCCTGGCAGCTTCTGCTCGGCACAGTCAAGAATTAACCCAATTCTTGGGTTGGATTGCTTGGGTTGGATGCTTGGCTGGATTGTCTTTGTTCTCTGATATCAAGCTGCCTTATGTACTACATGGTGGCCAAAGAATTCAATCATTTCAGGATAAAACCCTGTGTGTCATTATCTTAATTTCGCAAGCTCCCTCTCAATGATCAACACATTGAGTATGCAGTCTAAAGGGGACCTGGTTGTACCCTTCACGGAGATGCTGCCCTAAATCTAGTGCTGAGCTGAGCTGCACACTATTGGCCCTGCAAGGCCTTCTGGGTAGCAGACATGCTGCATCTACAGGATAGATATAGCCAAATGCCTCTGCCTTAGCAAGCAATAAATCTTCCAGGTGAAGACCCTGCCTTCTTTTGCAAGGCTTTTTAGCAAATCTGGACCTTGGTTTCCCTCTCTGCAAGAGAGGGTGAACTGGTATGAACTCAGAATACTGTTCTTTTTTGATGGCATCATATTCAGAGAAAGAACCCAATAGTAATTTTTTTTTTTGCTTTTTTTTTCCCACAACTGCTTTAAAGATTTTTTTCTTTCCTCTCTAGGTTCCCATTGACTTAGGGGTTATTACAGTTTGAAGACTTTCCACAAAATTCTAAGTGAGCTTTGAGGGGTCACCATCAAATGAAAATGCTGACGTTCCTGGTAAGAACAGGGCTGTCCAAGGCCATTTCCTCTGATGGGGCTGGGGTGGTGACAAGCATCTGGGGCTGTTCTGAGGGCACTTGAGTGTAAGCCATTCTCTGGAGTGCTGTGGGTATATCTAAGCATTTACAATCTTGCTCCTCACCTCAAGCTGAGCTCACCTAAGCTGCTCTCAGAACTGGACAGGTAAATTTGACTGTTAAAGTGCTACTTGGGGGCTAAGTTTTTCTCAGTTTCAGAATAGCAGCTTCATCGGAAACAAAATGAGTATGAATAGAAGTGTGAGGGTATTTTTTTTTTAAAGAGAAAATTAGGAGAAAGAGTGGGGCGTAACTACTTTGGGGCATTACAAATGACACAGGGCAGCCATGTCAGTGACTGACACCCAAGACTCTGAGGTAAACACACTAAGAAAAAAACAAGGATAAAGGTGACACAGAAGTCTCCAGCAGAAAGAGCAATTAATATTAATATAATAACAACTACTCCATTATAGAAGAACCGTGAAAATAATTAAAACTGAGAAGAAAGTGCAACAAACCCATGTAGGAGCAATTGCTACTGTGGCAGACTTATAATTACCGAAATAAGAGCAATGCATTATGCATTGGACACGGCTCCTGAACTCAGAACATCTTACAATGGTGTACTCTTGGCCAAAAGGGAAACACTAATTAAGGGATTTGGCAGAGAATGGCCTCTACGATTCAGACAACCTCTGCCCCCTCGGATCAGTTCTGGACCCCAGCACTTCTCACGTCTGTTCCCACTGGGGTGAGTCTAGTCCCACGAACTCCATGCAGGTGTCTGTCTTCCCCATCACGGGGCATCACTCCAACCTAAGGGATGAGAGTCTCCTGGTAAGGCTTAGCGGCAAGTGCATACTACATTTGTATTACAAGGAGCAGCCCCTGATTTTCTGGATATGCATAGCTTTTCGGAGTTAAGATTAGACATGGCTTTCATAAACAATGCAGGTGTTTTTGTCACATGTCACTGCTGGTTCTGGCATTTCCAGGTGTGCTGGTGGCAGTCCTCGCTCTGGTGCCTCGACAGGCGATGCCTCTTCAGACGTCAGCTCCGTGGTCGTTATGTCTGTGGATGGCTCCGCAGTCTCTGGGGAATGTTCCTCGGATGGTTCTGTCTCCTCTTCATCTCTGACCTCAAACTGCCCACCCTCCTGGTCATCCACATGATCCTTTCTGGCCTGGGGGTGAACCGAAACCTTGATGGCAATCTGCTGAGGGGGCTGTTCAGGCAGCGACGAAGCATCCGAGTCGGCGGTAGGGGAGTCGCTTCGCTTCAGGGAGTTGGGGATTGTGTAAACCTCATCCCTGTCTGTGGCTTCCTGGCCTTCCGGGGTATGCCTCACAAAATTCTGCCCCTGCTCCTCTAGCCCGACCACTTCCATGATCTCCTCCATGATCGTCCTGCAGTTCATGATGAGGGGAGGCAAGGGCACGCTTCTGGCAAGCTCTTCGATGTACCGGGCAAATTCCATGGTTTTGAACTGGGTCACTTTGGCAAGTTCTAGAGTTTTGGCTGAGGTGATAATGGGGATGCGCTTGGCAATCTCAAACGCCTTCTGCAGCTTCTCGGCGCCTTCTGTCCTAAAGAACTCATTGATGGCTTTCTCAGTCTTCTTCAGGTGACTGCTCATCATACACAGGCGGGTGATGTTGAGGATCATGACGATGGTGAAGGCCACGAGGCACACCACCATGTAGTACACGCCCATGTCTCCGGAGGTAAAGATGACTCTCAGGGTCACCGTGTTGTTTACGGTGCCGTAGATGTTAGACGCCACACACGTGTACCTCCCTCTGTCTGAGAAAGACACCTTGGTGATGTTCAGGAGGCCACCATCCAGCATTTGCCATTTTCCTGTCAGAAGGGATGGAAGAGATTTCAGCCAAGAGTATATTATTTCCATCGCCACACAATCTTATGCCCGTCTAAAAACATTACGGCGGCTAACGATGGCATCAAGCTTGTGACAAATGTGTTTGCTATGTGCTTGTGACACCTGCCCATTCATTCCCTCTGGAACACTGCGAGGAAGCACTAACATTGCCCCACATTATGGGCGAGAAAACTGAGACACACGAGCAACATTACCAAGGTTACCTATTTAGAAGTAGTATATAAATCTATGGATTTGTATTTGAAAAGTGTATTTTTTTCCCTTTCCCCTTCCTTGTTTTCATGGTGACAGGGCTCAAACCCAGGGCCTCAAACACATACCTGGCCAGTGTTCTATCAGTGAACTGCATCCCAAGTCTCTAGTGTCCCACTGCCCAATATCCCTCCGTCCCAGCTTTATCCTTCTGTTTTGTTGTTATTAATAATCTCTTCTAGCCACAGTGGTGTCTGTGACCTAATGGGTGTGGGGACTGGAGTTTGGGCCTACCAGAGGCAATGTCCCCAGAGGAGTATGACTTCTTCAGTAGATAATGTTATTTACTAGACACAATAGCGTGGAATTCCAATTCCTGGTGGAAAAATAAGATAAATATTCTGGAAAATACAGTGTTTTTAAGAAAGAATTCCTTAAGGTACCTCATGCTTCTGTAGCTTGCCTGTGAGCAGAACTCTATTGGACACACTTCACGGGGACACTAAGACCTCTTGGAATGGAAAGCATTTTAGGTTCAACCTGAAACCTGGAGAAAATCAATTAAGTCATAATTGTTTGCTTAGGTGACCCATATTTAGGACTGATATTATCCTCCTATGGCTTCAGCTAATTAAACATAATTTATGTCATTCATTTTGAGAGTTCATAGTGAATTAACTACACTGCTTAGAGTTACAAGCTGACAATGAAGATTCAGAGGTCAAATATGAATATCAAGTACCTTCAGCTTTGAAAATAAGTGAAGCCCGCCAGGACAACGATACGTCTGGCTAAAAGGAGGAGGCACTTTGAGAACTAAGACTATGCCAGCCTGGGAATGATGTTCTAAACCAGGGGGATGGGATGAATTCTAGTCCGTCTCCCTGCAGCTCTCAAGGTTTCTATGTAGTAGGTTATCAGGTTTGGTTCCAAGTATTGGATCAGAGTCAGGAATTAAATCTTAATACCCACCTCCTATTGTCTCCCAGAGAGCAATGAAGCTCCAAGCTATATCTCCTGGAAACTTTAAGGAATGGGTAGACAGTTTTTCATAAAAGGCCTCTTGTCCTCTGAACCAACCAGAGGTGGCCCCTGAGAGGCGGGATAATTTAAATTTTCTGTGTGACTTATTGGCAATTAAAAGTCTTCACCAGACCTCACAGGCTGAGACTAGCTCAACTACTCCCAATGGCAGAGTGCTTGGCTCACACTCGCAAGGCCTGGCTTGAAGCCTCAGCACTGCTAAGTTCCAGAGATTGTAAGCAGACAGGTCTCAAAGGCTACTATATGAAGCCTCAGAGGATCCAGTATCTCCTAAGCCTATGACATGCCTAAAGAGGCTAGATTCACCAGTGCGGTACTTCCCTTGGGTTATTGCACCTCCCCGGTAGCCGCAGCGGAGACTCTGGCAGGGGACCCTCACTTAGGTACTTTAACATTTCTTTGCCTTCTGAAAGAACATGTGTGAAGAGTGTTCCTCTTGACCTAGGCTAACCCTCTCTTGACAATCCAGCCAATGTACTTCCCCTAAGAGGAAAATGCTTTGGCTTAGCGTCTCGTGATTTCAGTTTCCAGGCAAAGTGTGGGAACAGACAAACCGAGCATGTGGCCTGTGATCGGCTCCATTCCCATGCAGCTCAGGCAAGCGTTCATTCCCTGGGCATGAATTTCAATCCTTCTGCTGCATAGTTAGCTGCATAGACAATCACTAGAGGCCAGGAAACCTGCCTTATCAATATTTTCTTCTAATAGGCATGTTTCATGTAGACTACAGCAGGTATGGGGGAAATACCCTCACTGATGGGCAGTTTAGTCTGCACGGGAGGTGCTGGGTTTTCAGAGAAGAGCCTTGGAAAGCGTTCTCATATCTGCCTTCCTTCTGTTGGAAACAGGATGCGACTGAAGAGAAACGGGAAGGGCCGCTTTGGTTCTCTCCACTCCACTGTCTTTCTCCACACATTACCTGGAGAAATTGCTATAAACACACACGGGAACACTTGTATGTTCTTGGGACAGGAGAAAACAGGAGAACATTAAACAGGGACGGAAGGGACAGAAGCTTCCTCCTCATGCCCGAAGAGTAGGTTTTGTAGAATTCTACCCACTTTCACAGAGAGAGAAAAATATGCAAAAACACACCACAGCAACTACAAGGGACAGGTGTTTTCCTCTAGTGAGAATTTCCTAAAGTGGTCTAAATTTGACCTTTATACTTATTCCAGATACTTTAAGTTGTCTGTTGATTCCCATTTCTCTAACTTGAGCCCAAGCAGTTAAATTCAGACATACAGACATACAGACACTTTGCGTCTCCCTGTGTTGTTAAAAGGATCTGAGCTTAGTATGGAACACAACCTGGTTTGTTGATGTCTGCAGTTCATTCTGAGGAAACTGCTCTTTCCGCAGGTAAGTGGTCACTTACAAATATATCATAGTTTGTAGCTCAGGACTGTGATTCCATAAACTAACATCTCTTAAATGCTTTCTTTAGCACAAAAATCTCATTTACTTTTTTTTACAAAAGCTTTTATTCACATACAGGTATATGAACCTGCATACATTTATATACATGCACAACGTGCATGCTGGAGCCTAAGGAAACCAGAAGAGGGAGTGAGGACCATGGAACCGGATTACAGATGGTTGTGAGCCATCGTGAGGGTCCTGGGAACCAAACCTGGGCTGTAAGAGCAGTACATGCCCGCAACTGCTGAGCCATCTCTCCAGACCCTTGCTTGCGTTTAAAGTTTGAAGCCTAGACACATATGTGTGAAGTGAGTATTGTCACTTACTGTAAGGCAAAACAAATGTAAATACATATATTGTGACCCCCCAAACAGTTTTTTTTAAACCGTCATTTTAGCTAAACAATAAACTACCACCTTTTGCAGGCAATTTCCTGTTCCAACCCAGGAGGACACTGACACATCAATTTAGTTCTTGAAACCAAGGGCCTGTTTGTTGTACAGATTCAGCTAATAGTAAGGGCACTGAGGGTTCTGCCCATATGTGTCACATAGTAAAACCAACATTCAATCTAGATTAACATTCTGTCACCAGATCACAGAGTAAGTCAAAAGAATGGAATAGTGGAAGCCTATAACATCCCCCTGCCATACACCCCACACATATAAACACCATACAGACACGCACGCACACACACAGACACATGCGCACACACAGACACATACACAAACACATGCACACACACAGACACACATACAAACACCATGCAAACACACACATACACACACATAACAAACACACGCGCGCACACACAGACACACACGCACACACACAAACACATGCACATGTACACACACAGACACACACACAAACACACACAGACACAGACACACACAAACACATACACACACAAACACACACACACACACATTCCGATGATCATGTCAGATGAACTAAAGTTCTGAGTCTCTCATCTTGAAGGCTAGGTTTATCTCACCTGTTTCTTTCTCTTGGCTGGTAAATTGGTAAGTTCACTCTTTTCTGGGCACTAAGACTCCAAATTCTACTTAACCTCAGCTTCCCCCGATTAGTGAAAAATAGATGTATACATGATCTATTAACACATAGAGACCTGAAAACCCGGAAGATGCCCTGAATTATACTGGCTGGTTTTCCTCCATCAGGGTGAAGCAGGCTCAAGAAACACCTCCACAGGGTAGGCCCCCCAGTTGGAAACATCCTCTCTGCGCTATCACGGGCATCCTCCGTCCTGTGAGAATGCCCTTCCCTGAGACCTCTTCTGGAAGGGTCCCAACGCTGGCTGCCAGAACGTGAAAGACACGAGAACACCCACGGTGACTGTCACTGGAAATCTTCAGTGCCATGCATATGAAGCGGGCACACACCACGCTGCTGCCGAGTGGCTTCAACTGTAGCTGGTGGGAATGGCACTGAATTTTCATGAGGCTGAACCACTTCAGTGCAAATAAAACCCTCAAGTGTCAGCCGCTGAAGCCAAGGCAGCTCCACATGCAAGGCTTTGGGAGGCAATCGAAAGGGCAGGCTGTTCACAACTGCTTTACCTTCCAAACGTAACACAGCACCGAATGGCCAGCATTTTCCCAGCACCCATTTGTGTGCCTACTCTTACCCATTTTCTATCTCTTGCTCAGGTTATAGCCCCTACCCTCAATTTCGAAATTCTTCCTCTCCATCCTCTTCCCAGTGCTGCTTTGCAAAGTGACAGCCCCTCTGAGGCTTCAGGCTAAACTACAGACACACTTTTTATGGTAGGTTAGTGGTCACTTAGCAATCTGTCACCGCCTTCCTCCAGGAAGTCCAGGCACGCAAACATGGCTCCCACGTGAATGAACGTGTCGGCTCTTTTGCAGAGAGAGGAGCTAACAGATGTGGGTGCTGAGCTGTGCGGCAGGACGCGTTGCCGGGCCTCACAACGAGGCGGACATTTTTAGAAGGGCAGCGATCCTTTTATCTTGTTCCCTCGTTCAGTCAACAGACACCATTGAATAAATTGCCTGTGTACCAGGCTCCGCACTTGATGGCGAGAATACAGAGACGAGTGAGGCACGATTCCTGACTACAAAAATCATCCAGTCCCCGTGGGGAAAAGACTCCAGCAGACAGTGTGCCCGGTGCAAGGGCCTGTGGAAGAGGGGAGGGCAGCAGGTGGGGAGAGGGGACTCTTAGGGCCAGTGGGGGGTGGTGCAGGAAGCCAGAGCCCGCTGAGCTGACAAACCTTGTGTAAAACGAAGCAGGCCTTGGGTGGAGACAGGCTTGAAAGGCATCCAGGGCCCCTGTGCATGGGGCTTACAACACAGCAGGGCAAGAGCATGGGCCCCCTAACTTAGGTGTCTTATTTTAGTGGACTTTTCCAGACACAGTGCGCGTTTCTTCTCACAGAGGGGCCACAGGATCTTCCTATCACCGCCTCTCTGCTGAGACCACTCCACTCCTCACTCTGAGTCTCCTGCCTGATGTTACCTTCAAAGCCCATCGCACGCTGTGAATGGCCCATTGCTAACCCTAATTACGTCAGAGAAGAAAATCAGAAAGTCCAGATCAGAAGTAACTAAGAGTTTTAAGGGTGAGAGAGAAGGCACTTCTCTTGAACGAGGGAACAAGATAAAAGGATCGCTGCCCTTCAGAACAATGAAGAAAGACCTTCGGGCTGACCGGACATTGGAAAGAAGGCAGGAAAATCTTGTTTTCGGAAATAAATAAAAACACACTCAAGATATGAAACTAAAACTATGAAATTAATTGAGGATATAAAACTGTCGGGAACCTGGGGGATTGAGGATATAAAACTGTCGGGAACCTGGGGGATTGAGGATATAAAACTGTCAGGAACCTGGGGGATTGAGGCCTTTTTTTGGGCTTTTTAAAGAATCTCAGAAAATGTTGATGGGTCACATTTTCCACCAAATGAACATATTCTGAGTCATTAAAACTCACCACAGAAAGGTTAGAAGAAAGTTACCGACTGGGAGAAAATTCTAGAATATGTGACAGACAAATGCTTAACAACTATGAAACATAAAACAAAGACACAATAAAAAACTCCTGAAAAACAAGAACAAAAAAACCCTTATGAGTTAAGACAAAATACAAAAGAAAAATAGGAAAATATACATAAACAAAAAGGCAATTTATAAGAATCAAGGACCAGAAAGAGTACGAGAGTTTTCTGGCCAGGACTGATTAAATAAATCACCATTCAACTTAAAGGGATCAAAGCCCTTTGAAAACATTAACTTTCACTTTTCATGTTGCCAAAATAAAGAGGAGGGCCATGACTGCTAACTGCACCGCTCAGAAGGAGGGAAGGACATTCCCCACAGGGCAGGTAGGTTAACTGTGTGGATGAGCTGTGGGGAGGGCATGACTGGACGCCCCATAACCTTCCTCTAGACCTCTTGACATTTATCAGATCAGGTAAGCCCCTTGACCAATTGGCAAACATTAATGAACGCGAATGCGAAAAAAATCAAAGTACTAAAAACATTTCATTTTCAGAATAATAATAGTGATTCTGCTCAGACTATATCTCCTCCTCCAATTCCCCTCCTATGGGGAAGGGCATAGTTCCAGAACTTTCCTTCTCTGCCAGCTGTCTCTAGGAGAAGTTGCAATTGGTTCCAAGGCAGGAAGGCAATGATCCTGGCATGGAGACCTGTGCACAAGTGACATCAACCTTCCGGCAATGAGATCAACAAGACTACCTGACTGGGAACTAAACCTGTAAGCAACAAGGAGCCCTCCAGTACAGGCACTACCGCGACTCAACACGAGATCAGCATGTGGCCCCATCACAACTACCCGGTACTTTTGCAGACGACTCTGGTCAAATTATTGCTGCATGAAAATGAACACCACCACCAAGTTTAGGAGCTGAAGGGCCACAAGGGAAATGAGGACATCACCTACAAAGACCCCGTGGGTGGTCACAGCTAGTGTCTCCAAACACCAGCCCGACAGCTTCCCTGATTTTCCCCAAGGCTGAGTATTAAAGAGACTCAGGGTGCTCTCAGATTGTCCTCAGGTTATTTATTTGAAGGAAGCGCTTTCTCCCTTAGCTGTATCATGCTGAATGTATGCATGAAGCAGCTTCTATGTTGCTCCTCTCCATCCCCAGGGAGCTGGCTAACAAATTAAAACTCTGCTCCCAATATCCTACGGTACCTGGGCTTTTAAGCTTCACACAGCTCCACCTTGCAAGGAGGGGGTGTACAATCTCACAAATTAGTATGCTATTTTTTTTAAACCAGTTTACACAAAAAACGATCAGGTGGTGAGCATCCCACTGCACGTTTGTGCGACTATAAAAAGAGTCTCTTGAACGAGCATCACCTTACACTAAGAGTCTTCAAATAAGCACACAATGCATGGGTTTGCGCCTATGAATGGAACACATATTTTCTGCTGTGTGAAATCCAGGCTGCTGAGGAGAGCGAATCGCGTGCCTCTCGCTACAGAATCTAATTGAAGACAAATTTAGTACTGCATGGTTGCACCTGTTCCAAGGCTTCTGCCACAGATGTCAGGCCCTTGAAGCCCCTGTGTGAGCCGGGTTATAAACACTTCAAGCTGCAAGCCCTCTGGTGTCCTTTTCCCTACCCCTCAATCCTCCCTAAGAGACCTCTTCAGAGAGAGGGCTGGGGCCGTTCTAACAAGCCTATTACCTGTGTCACATGGAGCAAAGGTGGCTTGGGACAATAGCTCAGCTTTCAGGCAGGAAGGTCGGCTGGAGGGATATTGCTGTTCAAATCTGCATTTCTGTTCTGCTAAGAGGAATTACTATCTGAAAAGAACCTGCTGCCGCTATATCCTGGTAAAGGATTTAAAAAAAAAAAGAAAACCCGATCCTCTTGCTAATTTGATACGACAATCTTGATGTTAACAGAAGCGCCATGCATGGCATTCCCCACATGCCGGCTCGGCGTTTCTGGGAGCAGCTACACCTGGTCTCCCAATGCAGAAGCACAAAGCACTTGCTTCATAAAAGTGACTTCCATTTGGGAGCTCCCTGCTGCCATTCGTATGTTAGATGGATCTGAGAGAATCTTTTCCTGGCTAAGACTGTAGCTGTCTGGGCTTACACCCCAAATGAAGCACAGTTCATTAAAGAAACACCCAAACACTGGGAGTTAACTTTAATATCTACCGATCTTGAAAATGAACCCAGATACCATTAACTTTTGAAGAAAATACATTAAGGGTTTGAAGAACCAGCTCTTTGATCTTCTTCAGAAGGTATCTTTAGTGAGTTGGGGGTATCACTTTGGGTAACGCACAGCAGCCCATGGAGCCGGGCGGTTCTGTTTGCTCATGGGACCTATTCTGCTCATAGGCATTGGAGCAGCATCCTTGGCTATATAGTGACAGTGCTCTCTATAGATCCCAGTTATGAGAAACAAACTTATCTTAGAATTGGCCGCATGGATTCTTTGCGGTGGCAGGAGCCGAACATCCATACACATAAAATCAAAATGGGAACTTACCCTGCACAGAATATACTTCGTAATTTCCATGTATTTTTCCTGTAGGAGAAGGAGTGTATCAGCGATCAAAGGTGTTTGTACACAAAAGTCAATGGTTACTAAACTGTCAGAAAGTTATTTTCAAATGACTAGAGATTTCAAATAGCATTTAAGGGAATGCCAATTTGTGCACTTATTGAAAAAATTGTGGTTGTTATTATTAGTGTGTGCTACAGTGCATGTGAAGAGGTCAGAGGGGACGCGGGAGCTGGTTCTCTGCTTCCACTGTAGGGTCCAGAGGCTTAGGCTCAAGCTGTCAGGCTTGCAAGGCATGTGCTTTCCATCTATGGCGCTGTCTCGCCAGCCACAGATAAATTTTAAAAAGCTTCATTTATTTTGCTTTATGTATACGAATGGCCTGCAAGTGTTTATACTGATGCCAGCAGGGGTCATTGGGTCCTCTGGAAATGGCATTAAGAATGGTTGTGAGGCATCGTGTGGGAGAGAGAGAGAGAGAGAGAGAGAGAGAGAGAGAGAGAGAGAGAGAGAGAGAGAGAGAGAATGCAAAAATTCTTTGGGTTACAAAAACTCTATGTTAGGAAATGGGAATTTAGCACTTGACATAGATTGCTCTGAGGACAGAACAGAATATTAACAAAAATAGCTGCTGTCATTACTGTGAGCTTTCTGAGTTCTAGGTACCATGCCAAGCATTTAACAGACAAGTGTTTATTCAAGACTTGCAAGTTGGCTTGATAGTAAAGAAAAGATTCTCTCTGGTTTACAGAAGAGAGAACTGGGGCTTAAAAGAGCTCGCCACTGTAATTGCATAAACATGGTTTAATGCCTTTGGGAGTGTTCTTAAATTCTTAAGCATTTAATATAGTAAAATATATACAAATTTGTGTATGATTTTATAGATTGATTTCCTACTTTACACTGACGGTAAAGGGCAATTAATTGGTTCCTATATGTTATATACGTTGTACATTATATGTGGTATAGATGCGCGTGCATGTGCACGCATGCACGTGTGTGTGTGTGTGTGTGTGCATGCATGCGTGCATGTTGATTAAAAAAGAGAAAAGAGAAATGCCATTTTGGAAACCTGGCTGATTTAACTTAGCAAAACTGACATTTCTCGTCAATTAGAAGAATCTGTGGAAGCGTGGAGCAATGTAAAGGCAGTGTGCATGCGTGCCTGTGTGTCTATGTGCATGTACATGCACGCATGCACGTGTATATGTGTGTTTGATGAAACAAAGAGGTGAGAAATGACACTTTGGAAACTTGACTGACTTCACGTTGCAGAACTGGTATTTTCAGGCTCTTAGAAAAATCTGAAAGAGGGGAGCCATGGAAAGACAGCTCTGGCCAGTTTTCTCCTATGTGGTTTAGTCATGAAATTTCTTGTTTTTAGAGACAGAGAAGTATGTAAAACACATCCCCACAAAAAGTAGATTTTTCAAGGAAAGAGCATTAATGGGAGAATTCATCATCTCCAACAGCCAGGCTTATTTCTAGGGTCTTGCACAGGCCAACTTTCTTAAAATGCTTCTTACTTCTCTGATGGAGGTGCTAAGGCAAATTGCAATGTTTTAACATTGCAATAAGAAAGCACAGTGAAGTAATTAGATAATTAGTGCATCTGTAATGACTGGGGACTTTTCATAATGCTTCCCAGACAAGTAGACAAAAAAAATTAAAAACAATGCATTTCTGACCGTTTGAGCTCATGCATAGTGTGGGAGGTCCTTCTGTCTATGTATTGCTTTTATTGGTTAATGAATAAAGAAACTGCCTTGGACTGATTGGGCAGAACTTAGGTAGGTGGGGAAAACTAAACTGAATGCTGGGAGAAAGGATGCAGAGTTTTAGGGAGAAGCCATGTAGCCCCCTTGGACACAGACACTGGAACTTTACCTGGTAAGCCACAGCCATGTGGCAATACACAGATTACTAGAAATAGGTTAGATTAAGATATAAGAGTTAGCCAATAAAAAGCTAGAGCTAATGGGCCAAGCAGAGATTTAAATAATATAGTTTCTCTGTGATTATTTCGGGGCTAAGCAGTTGGGAACCAACAAGAGGCCTCCTTACAAGACATACATGTTTGAATTCTGAGAGAGTTCACAAACACTCTTTCAGCGAACTTCAAAACTGTACGGATTACCCATTACACTTTCTTGATCCCGTGGAAATGGATTGAGGAGAATCAAGAGAGCCAAACAAAGCAGCTGCTGTGGCCATCAGGATGGGAAATGGCCCCACTCTTTCTAGCACAGGCGGGGCCACCATCCATAACAACTATCTCACTTTTTCAGGATAAACAAGATATGAAATTGCTTCTTTCTAGGCTAGTCACAAAGTCAGTGGTAATCAACTCCTGGAAGCAAACTGACCTATGACTTTGAACACATTTGTATGTGCGTGACACATGCATCCTATGGCAAAATATCCTGACTCTAACTAGGATGGTAGTGGTTAAAAGGCCTCCTTTTAAAAGGAATTCTTCCCACATCCACTCTAGCTGAGTTAGATGCTCCACAGTATTTCTCATTGGTTGAGACCTTGACAGGGAAAGCAATACCACTGCCTTTGCATTAAACAACATTTATACATGTCTTCCCCAGCCCAATGACTTCCCATCTGCATCCACGAGGACTGACAGCACCTCACGTACATGCTTACCATAAGGATTCGAAGTTACACGTATAACCTGGTGCACAGACTTATGTGCAATAGTTGTTGATGAAGATTATCTGAATTCCATCCATTTGGCTGAAACAGTCCCCATGTGTCTATGTGAAGTCCTAGCAATGGCATACAAGCACCATTTTCATTCTGTATTCACTGACTTACTCTTTTGTTCAGTTGCAAGTGAAATCCTGTTCAGGTTATACTGCCGCAAAACCAGAAATCTCTATCTGTGCTATAAAATGGGCATTTACTCCATCAGCAACAAGAAACGGAAGACCATGTGCTCTCCCAGGCCGCCCCAGGACCACAACGGCACTAATATTTCCTTAGGCATTGTCTCCTTTCTTCTCCTTCCTATGTTCCGCCTGCTTGTTAGGTGTGCTGCTGGTTATGTTTCCCCAGGCGGCTTATGCTCTACAATGACTATTATCAAATACTGTAATTACAACAGCTCAGCCGGGACACCAAGTACTGGTATCGCGAGCTCGCTTTAAAAATTGAAAATACATCTTCAATGAGATTTAAGATTGTTAACTGATTTATCAGCAAGTCTACGGAGAAGATGGGAGCTCTGCATTCTGATGCTTCAGTTCTTAAGCTGTTGATAGAGTTGAGTCTATATCTGCAGTATTCCAATAGGCCACCTGAGCGTCCACAAGCAAAATAAAATTAAAGCAAATATAACTACCACCTAATACAGCTCAATCGTTTCCACACCAATGAGGAAGACAAGCCAGCATGTCTGCTTGCTGAGGCTACTCCACAGTTCCAAAGACCTTTTCAATGAAGGCATTGTGGATTTCTCTGAAGCAGTAGCGTCCAACTTTGGAACAGCACTCAAACTGATATGACTGAAATATAGGCTCTAATATTACATCATACCATGGTTTTCTTCCTCTCTAAGGCTCAGCAGTTCAAATACCCAGGAGTAGGCTTTGCTTCAGGGTCCATGTGAGAGGGGGATTCACGTCTGGAGTTCTTGAGTTCAGTCATCCTGACATCCCTAGGAGTAGCTCGGCCCTGCAGAAAGACCCGCTGAGGTCTGCATGTGTGCTACCACGCCACTCCCACTCTTCACTAGGGCAATGCCATCCTTTGGACCGATGGCTGTGGAAGAAGGGGTGGTGTTTCTCATCTCCCCATTGTCAGTCGCGAAAACTCTAGTTTCAGCCATTTGATTGGCAGCAGGACCTCAGGCAGATTTCTATAAAAATTCAGACTGTTATGTGTGTAAAGTCCCCTCTACCTTAGAATTCCTATGACAGTACAATTTGAGTTGGTGGGGAATGGCTGTCCCTTGCCTGGATTAAACACACACATGATTTGTAATATGTAATTTTTGATTGGAGGGAATCAGTTATACTGTACGGTGTAGTCGTGATTGGCTAAGCTAAACAATAGCAGCAGAAGCATGACCGCCAGGGGTTCCATCCCAGGCAGCAGACTTCCAGCAGCAGAATTTGGGAACACAACTGTGAAAGGGAAGCTGCGCCGGCAGGCACATCCTAAGCAGATGCAAAGCATTCAGCTTCTCTATGCAGAGCAATTAAGATAATACGAGGAGAAGAGATTAAATATGCAGGGTTTTTTTTTGTCCTCTGGAGCAGAAATTCTTTGGGGAATTGTTCAATGGTTAGAGGGTTAAGAAGTGGGGCGGGCAATGCAGAAGAAGGAGGGGAAGAGGGGCTGCTTCTGATCAACGGTCTCTGTATTCCTAACTCCTTCGCGGCAATCAGAGTGTGATTGGGTTTTCACACAACCTCCTCACATATCTTAAGCAAGAACAGTAGATTCCGGATGTCTCAAAGCCTGTCTCTGGATGCAGCTTCTGGTGAGGGGAGCTCGGGGCTTGGGAAAAGGAATCACACCCTTTAGTCAAAAAGTCACTCACTCAACCCCAGCGACTCATCTGCTGCCCAGCTTCCCAGGCTCCTCTCACCGACCTCAGCCAGGTCTCTAGGAGCACGGAGAAGACTCTTCAGGTGGCAGAGAGCGAAAGCGCACACTTCTTTAAGAAGTTGGTCATGAAATCCATAGTATATAAGTTAAACTGATGTTTAATGATAAACAACTTCTCCACTACTTATTGGAACCATTCCCAGGACAGGAAACACACACATCTTATAAATGGAACATATATTCAGGGAATCTACTCTAAGCTCTATAATGTCTTGGGTGCATAATAATAGCATGACACTATAAGAGGCCTTTCCAAAGACATCAATGTTTGCCCTTTGTCTTCCGAGTCAATGAGTGGAAAAAATGAATTAATTACACCTTGAGTCCTTAAGAGTATACAGTCTCTCTTATGCCTTTGCACAACAAGACAGAAAAGAACTTTTAAGTGGTCTGAGGACAACTAACATTAAGGGTATGGACTTTTAAGTTCCTGTTTATAATTTATGACAACAGAAAGAACTTTGGAACCTACCTCCTCCTCTCTCCTTGTCATCGTCACCTTCTCTCAATAGCTTGCCAACAGAATTATACCACTTAAATCCTAGGTCGGGGACGCCATGAACACTGCAGTTAATCAAGGCACTGCTCCCCTCCTTGACTATGATGTGGTCAGTTTTGGCAACGATTACAGGCACAGAGCCCAAGACCACGTCCGTGCCATTGAAAGTGCTGTTGGTGATAGTCTTAGCAGTTGCTAGAGTGGAGACTAGGATTAAGAAGGGCACAGAAGGTGGTAAGCACACAGTCGGATGGTTCTTCAGTAGGTCCATCTTCTTGGCTTGCTCTGTAAGGCAAGAGATGGTTTGCTGATGGACTCTTCTCTTAGACTGTACACTGTTCAGAGCAGGCCATGGGACGAACCTGTCCTGGATCCATGGAGTAAGTACTTGATCAAGAACCTGTTTAAAAAAAAACACATGCACACAAATATTAACACTGATACATTAAATAAAACTTGTAAAGTAATAGCAATTTGCTAAGGTCTAAGGTATAAGCCTGTATCATTCTTAAATAAAACACATATTCTGGTGCTCCAATATTAATTTACATGACAGAAATCTTAACAGTATACAGTTATATATGTCTGTATTAACACAGTAAGAACAAAATATTGATATAATTAATAAAATTGATATAATCTTACTTTTTAGTTGTTGTTTTTATCTTTTGGTTGTTGTTGAGACAGGATCTCACACAGCACAGTTTGGCTGCAAATTTGCTGTGTAGCTGAAGATAGCCATGAACTCCCGACTCTCCTGCCTCTACCTCCTAAGTGTTGGGATCATAGACATGCACCACCATATCTGAATATTACAATATTTTTTAATTTACATTGCTTCTTAATTTTACATTACTTCTCGATCTACACTTTTTCCACTTAGTATTACAAGATGCTTTCTGCCCCTCCCCCTATCTTCATGATAACCTAAGGGTTCCTTCTTCCTTTGCAAAGCTCATGTCTTCCAGGGTACTTTGCTGGTCCTAGCTCGGACTCTGCAAGCATTAGGAAGGACTCCCCCCAGAAACAATCCACTGTTCTCCTAATTCCTCATTAGAGCTTCCACACCTCAGCCAGCCTCCCCATCCCAGAACTGACTGCACTCTCCGCCCCACATCCATGCCTCTGCTACCCGCTCACTAACAGCCACTCACAGAATTCCCTGGTTTCGATCTTCCTTTGCCTTCCCCAGGCTGAGTAACATCGTCAGGATGGGCAGGGTGACATGGTGGGCTCCTCCGTGTCTAAGGTCTAACTTGCTCCTTTAGCCTCCACTTCAGCCACTGCTCTTCCAGCCACACCCAGTGTCCAAATTCTAAATTCTGGAGTTCTGAGTAATTTTCGGGTTCTGGATAAACCACCATTAGCTGCAGTCTCCCATGCTTGCAGATGCTTTTTGATTCTCATGGGGTTTTCTGGCCCTTGTTTTTTTCTCAGTCTCTCCACATATATGACTTTTGTGTTTTACTCATGTTTCATTGAGACCCAACCACACAGACCACAGTCTGCAATGTCGTCTCTGCTTGTCCTCCTGACACGTTAATTCAGCACGTAGGTGACCACGATCAAGCCAACTGTTTGTCATCCTTATGTCTGCACCCAGGAGACAGACTGCTGGGAAGAATTGCTCGACTATATAATTACCATGATAATGAAGGAAAGATCTCTAACTCTTGCCAGGCAATGGTGACATCTGGCAGTCTGTTTACCTGCGCTCACTTGGTTCAGTATTATCCTTCCATAGGGCTTATGACATCATCAGCTTGAGAATAAAGTGTCTTAGCCCATTGATATTCTAATCTTAAGACCACGGAGACCATATTTCTTTGACCAGTGCTTGACGTCCTAAATCTCCGCTGTCCATTGTTCTGCCTTCTGGAAAGCATCTTGTACCTTATGCTCAGATCCTTACATGCCACATCCTTACTATATTATCATTTTCTATATTTTACTTGCTCTTTCTTGAAGTAGCTCTTGTTAAGACCACCAATCACTCCTTGTTGCCAAGTGGTTTTCTTTCTCTACCCAAACAATTGTGGTAATTGGTATGATTAATGATTCTTTCTCCAAAGCTTCTTTCCATGATTTACACATTTAGCTATTATTGGATGCTTTAATTTTTTTTTTTTGAGATGGAGCCTTACTACATAACCCAGAATGGCTCTGAACTCTCAGTCCTACTTCTGCATGCCCAGTGCTTGAACTACAGACATGAGCTACCACCCGACACCACTGTCATGCTCTTCTCACTTCTTAAAATCTAGTTAGTTCCTAGGGTTCATCGCTAGCATCACCCCCTTTTTCTTTTCTTTAATGAACAGGCCCTTTCTATACTTTCATCTAATGCTTTTATTCCTGCCCAAACCCTACTGTGTCCAAGGTCATTTCTTTAGTCCCCTTTCCTGATTTTCTGGTCAGTGTGGTCAACTTCCTACTAGATATCTTTGGCTGGATATTCTGTAGACACTTCAGGTTAACATTACAGAAGCAAACACATCCTTATACTTAAAATGTGCTTGATTTCTTGGATCCATTATATCTGTTCAGGGCCCCATCATCTGTGAAGGTCTGAATGTGAATTCTCATTTCCAAGAGCACAAGTAGATACATACTATTGATTTCACCTCAAGAACCACAGTGATAGCTGGGCGGTGGTGCCTTTAATCCCAGTACTTGGGAGGCAGAGGCAGGTGGATCTCTGTGAGTTCAAGGCCAGTCTAGTCAACAGAGTAGTTCTAGGACAGTCAAGGCTGTACAGAGAAACCCTGCCTCAAAAAATAGATAAATAAAAAGAACCACAAAACCACAGCGACTGTCCCAGCAAGATATTCTTAATGGTGTGACAGCGGCATTTGCATCTTAGAAGTATCAAACAGGTGTCTAATTTGAATTATGATCAAACTTACACCTGGTACTGCATACCTACCACCTAACATGGCTGGAGATGTCACAGACCCTAGTGGACCATCTACTACTGCCATTATCCTAAATCACTGTAACTTTAAACTATATTCTAAAGACTTACACCCAACGATAAGTGGAACTCCGACCCCTCAACAAAGAAGCTTCTTTTGTCAGCAGACTGAGGCTCCTATAGAGATCCACTAGCTGGTAAAAATGCACAAAACAAGCGATCCGCCCCCAATCTGCCTATGTATACCACAATTGCTAAACCAAAGGCTCCAGGAACATGGTGGAAGAAGGGGTGGAAAGATTATGTGATCCAGAGAACCAGGATGCATAATGTGAGATGGTGTCTTCCTGATATGCCAGGGAAGCTGCACCCACAAAATCTCAACAACATGGTTGCCTAAACAAGGCCTACAAGATGATCCCACCAATAGACATGACAATAAGGATGAAGGAAATTTCATGAGGCCCCACCCCTAGATGAAGAACTACATCAATCAACAGCTGTTGAGAGAGGTAGAACTTGTTCTCTCCAGGGACTAATTCCCTGATTGGTTATCTAGTCCCCAGTGGTTGGCCCTAAACATACAGGTTTAAAGCAATACTCAATGGAGTCAGGATATTGTTGAAGGTTATCTAGTCCCCAGTGGTTGGCTCTAAACACATGCATATACAACAACACTCAATAGATTCAGTAGATTGTTTACAAGTGGGTAGCAATAATAATTCTAGAAGAAGAGGCAGCGAATCTGAGAGCAGTTCACTGTGAGAGGGAGTTTGATGGGGAAAGAGATGTAAATGATAAAAACACAGTATACTTCTATGTGAAATTCTCAAGAAAAAGATTGAAAACTTAAAAATGGGAGTGTCCATGTTCAAGTGGGTGGGTTCCATATCCAAGACTATATAACAGCACAAATTGAATTTGATGGTTTTTAAGAAAAAAATGAGAATAAAGTTGGGTGGGCAGGAAAGGCAGGCATCTGGGAGGGGTTGGGGAGTGATGGAGGAAGGTCATTGGTTAATTAATAAAGAAACTGCTTGGCCTGATAGAGAACATAGGTGAGTGGAGTAAACAGAATAGAACACTGGGAAGAAGGGAAGTGAGGCAGACACCATGATGTTCCTCTCCAGAGCAGACATGATGATGCAAGCCGCCAGGTCAGACATGCTGAATCTTTCCCGGTAAGACTGGTGCTACACAGATTACTAAATATGAGTTAGGCAAAATAAGTCACCACCTCGTGGTGCTACATACATTAATAGAAATGGGCCAAGCAGTATTTATATGAATACAGTTTGCGTGTTGTTATTTTGGGGCATAAGCTAGCCAGGCGGCCGGGAGCTGGGCGGCAGGAAGGCAGCCTGCAGCTTCCTTCAACAGGGGAGGGAAAATATGAATAAAACATATTACATGAAAATTTCAAAGAACTAATAAGAATAAATTGATTAAAAAAACAAAAAATGCAATTAAATATATTGGCCATATCTTGTTCATCCTTGCCACTTCTCACCAAGTGGCAGTGAGAATCAACTCCAACTTCATTATCATCTCGTCAGAAGTAGTGTAGCCGTCTTCTTCATGACCTACCTGAGTTCATTCTGTAGCTCCCTGTCCAGTCTCCACAGCCTTCCCTAGAGAACAGTTTCCATAGCCCAATCACTCAGCGGCCGTCCTTGACATGTTTCTCTTCTCCCCAGGCCACTAACTCAATTTCTAGCCCTTTTACACATTCAAAAACATTTTTGAACATGTGCTATCAGCAGACTCCACTCTTAATGTTGGAAATACGGAATTTGACCACAAAGGTGGCTTCTGATAAGTGGGGCTTACAGTCTCGCGGGGAAAACAGAAAACGAGTAAGCACATGTGAAAATGTGAATGCCTGGCACATGTTTAGAAAAACACACTGTGATGGGCCTGGTCCTGAGTTAGGCAGTTAGGGAGGACTTCACTGAAAAAGTGACCCCTGAGCCAGGGCCATCAAGGTCCAGGGAAGAAAACTCTGCTTAAAGGCAACAGCAAAGGCAGGGGCTCCTGGACGAGGAATTGACATAGGAGTGGACTCTGCAGGATGGGAGAGGGTAAGGAAGGCCACGACCGCTGATGGGCTCTGCAGGTCAGAATGAGGAGCCTGCAGCCTAGTTAATGTTCACAGCGAACACCATGCAAAGGAACTGAAAACAATTCAGCTCTCTGTAGTGTAATTCACACACATTAATCCTTCCCCACTTGAGGTTTATACTTGATGCGTCTATGCAACTGTCACAATAAATAAGATTAAAATGCTTTTTCTACTCACAGTTCCTTATTACCTTTCCCAGTTTTAGCCTTCTATGATCCAGTCTAGTGTTTTGAGCACAGCTCCATTGGGTTAAGGGTCATCTCCCCATACCATATCCAGTTGTTTTAGCAATATCTGTAAAACTAGACTAGTTTCCCTCCAATGGACTGATGCCTTGTCTTCCTGTCAGAGGCTGTCATATGTGGGTGGGTCTATCTCAAAGCTTCTTATTCTGCTCCACTGATGTTGAGATCTTATCCTTATGTCTATACTGTACTGATGATACCATCTTCCCCCTTCATCTGCAGTGCCTACTTTGCCTCTGACACATAGGATGCTCAGCAGATTTGCCTGGGGAACGAATGGAGGGCAGGGATTATCACACTAGTCTCAGACACAATCAACCCAAAGAGTTGTCATCAGACCACATTTTCTCCCCAGAAGACAGAAAAGAGCTTCTTCCACAGTTTCCATGAGATTCTCGGGTCTTCCTTTTCTCAGCACAACAGGCACAACCCCAAACAGCCCAAACCTTATGGCCACGGCAGATAGCACAAGCTGCGAGGCACGATAGGCCTTGTTGGGACTCTAGAAATGGCCTTCATCACTTGGCTGAACTTTCCTCAGGGTGCTTTTACGTTGACATGTTCAGCATAGAACAGTGGTTAGAAGCAAGGCTTCAGCTAGGAGCAGGGATGTAGACAGGATAGGGTAGGGCCCTGTTTCTATCTACTTTTATTGGCTGTGTAGTTTTTGGGACAAGTACTTACTCAGCACAAGAGAACTTTAAGTATGCTGAGCGCTTGCATATAGCGTGACTTGATAAACAAGAAGGACTGGTCTGCGTACAATGCCTTCTTTACTGCAGCCAGGCTTCTTAAGCCTCCTTTTAAGTTATGCTATGTAGAGAATGTAGCTTGGTAATACCATATTGATTGTCACCCTGTGACCGGAAGCCACTGCAGGGGCTTCTAGTCCTGGGTCCTTTGTAGGCACCCCAGTCTGAGAACAGGAAGGCTACCTCTTTGGGTATCACCCTGGAGCGAACAGACAGAGAGAAAAAGCTGACTTCTCTCATTTTTTACTTCCTGATGACTGGGTCAGAGTAATGCCCTTAGACCAAGGGCAAGACAATATGGGAGACAGACTTAAAAAATACGAGGAAACAAACCATAGCAATTTCACAACTAGCAAACCATCACATATCACAATTAGGGAGGAAACAATAAAAATGCATTAAAATTTTCATGTGCAAGCCAAGAGTTGTTTTCAAACAGAGGCTGGCCTTGCTGGCATCACACTCGCAAACGCACCGTCTGCGCTAGGGCACCGTGGCGCTATCCTAATAGTCTCAGTAGGTACTGCGGCTTAATACATGGTGACTTCTGCACCTGGGTCCTCAGGGTCCCTGAGATGCTCCAACACAGTGACTTGCATTTTAATGCGGGAGTTTCAGCTAGCAAGCTGGCAAACCTCCCTTATTACTCCTGTCCTGGCTAATTGTAAGGTTACTAAGGGGCATATGATATAATTCAAAGACCACATGAAAGAGTTTTACTCAAAGAAATAATCATGAAAATAAATTTAGTCTGGTGAAAAAAAAAAGCACCAGCTTGATGGACAGTAATTAATTAGTAAGCATTTTAGGGACCCTCTACTGCAAGCCATGCTCTTTCCCGCCCAGCTTCTTTACATTGCATCTATTAAGTGCTGAACACACTGCCAGGGACGTAGGGGATGGACAGTACCATAAGCCATATATGCCATAGTCTAGCTGGAGAGAGAGAGAGAGAGAGAGAGAGAGAGAGAGAGAGAGAGAGAGAGAGAGCGCTGCTTAGGTGATATGGGCTCATGACTTAGTGGGCAGAGCGGGCACTGGCTAGCTGGACAGATACAAGTAGGTCACGCTCGATGAATGCTTTCCAGAGCTCTGCCACCTCCCACCTTGTTCTTGTGGCACGTACCAGGCTTCTAGCGTCCCCAAGGCACCTACCCTGTGACCTCGTGGCACGTCCCAGATTTCTAGCGTCCCAATGGCACCCACCCTGTGCAAGGGACTCAAGGCACTCTTCCAATTGTATCATCCCATTCTTTTCTCTTTCTCATTAAGGAAATGTCACATAGAGACCTATAGGGTCGCCAAGGCACCAGGAATCACATTTACACACTTGCCTTATGGAGCTACACTTCTATGGGATCCAATTGTTAATGAGTACATGATAACGCATGGCCCAGAGCGCAGACAATCTCACATGACTAAAGGTAAGAGGAATAAGCTCTGACTGAATTTTTAAAATAAGAGCCTATCAGACCGGGATCTGACAGCAACATTAAAAGTTTAGTTAATAGCACTTTAACTTTGTAAAAGACAATTCAGGCAGCCAAGCGTAATTGTCACTGCTGTAATCTCCAGCAGCTTAAAATGCAGTCCTTCAAAATGCAAGAACAAAGAACACAGATTTCAAAGACTCGGCTTAACAAAAGCTACAATGGGCGAATTGTTAAGCTCCATGCATTCACTCGTGGCCTTTGGGAAAACTTTCATAGGACACTTTATTTTCCATAGACAGGGAGAAAGAGAAAATGTGTGGCAAACATCACATATTCTTTCGTTAATTTGCTCTTTCCAAACTATTTCCCAATGCTTGTATTTGATCTGTAAGTGTTTAATAAGATGCTCTGTTGAACCGTGCTTCTCTCTTCTCTACCTATAGCCCGCAGGACTATAGCTAAAGTATTTATGGACTTGGGAGAAAAGGGCCTCTTATTAAGAGTGTTTTAAACTAAATGAATATACATTATTGTTTTTTTTTCTTGGCAGTATTTTTGCTGGCACCTTTCCATCAATGGGGACGAGTGAACTGTTTGGTTTCACAATGGGGTTTTGTCTCAGCTGTGTCGCCATTGTTTTCACTGGTGCACAGGTGATGCGTGCACTTCTGAGATACCCTCTGCTTGAAGACACATGCCTGACAAGTTTGCATGCATGCACCAGGGAGGGGAATGGAAAGGCAGGTTTGTCCAGATGGCGAGGGTGGTGGTATGGAATGCTGAAGACATGGGCACTCTCCTTGTTGACAAAGGTCACCCCGATCAGGACTCGGGGGGCGGCTGATGCAGAGGTTGCTAGGAGACTGCGACACTGCCCAAAGAGAGAAGGAAGAGTCAGAGCCTGAACAAGAAGCAAAGGAGCAAGAAAGGAGTTGGCAAATTGGAAAGGGCAGAGATTAGAACGCACAGGATTTAAAGACTAAATGATTGCAGGTCAGAGTAATGGCTCACTCAACAATGGTGTCTACAAAGACACTCTCTTAGGTATATTGTTTGCCAAAACCGGTGCTGTCGGTAGAACACAGGTGTACACACAAATTACGGATTTCCACTAACACTCTCTGGGGTGGTGTTATCCACTGTCTGCTAGAAATGGCCCAGGAGAGTCTGGGGTAGTTCTGGCTGGCCTCATTTCAGTGATGCATGCCTACAGTACCAGAACTCAGAAGGTGGAGGCAGGAGGATCACAAGTTCAAAGATCCTCTTCAACCTCATTTCTCCTTCTAGCTCCACTAGTTTCCTGGCTCTCATAGATGTTTCAAGGACAAGCAAGAGTGACACCATTCAAAGGGACAAAATTTCATAAACCAAGATACATGGCTGCATATCTTCAGAAGAGATGAGGAGGCTGTGATTGACCCCTACAAAGAGAAAGATGGGGTGGTGGGGACTCCAGACACTACGCATACCCCTCGGACTTCATTTCTAGCTACTCACCGGGCAGAGCACAATGCATGTCCTGACTTACTGGACTGCGCACAAGTGAGAGCATCAACTTCTGAAGTTCCCCTCACTACTCTAGTAACCACACTGACATGCGGTCCTCCAAAGAACTTTATGCTTTGTTAATATTTTAACACAAAAGTACATATTTTTAAAAAATGATTTGTTTGAAATCCTGGCTTTTCCAACTTCAAAATCAGCTATAGGACCCTATCTGCCACAAACATACTGTAATTTTTGATTTTTATCATGTCTTCCCTACAAAGTCTGTTGTTCTGATTACAAATAAGTATGTTATAGGGGCTGGAGATATGGCTCAGTTGGTAGAGTGTTTGCTTAGCATGCATTGAGGCCTGCGTTTTATCCTAAGCACCGGATAAACTGAGCTCAGTGATGCATGCCTACAGTACCAGAACTCAGAAGGTGGAGGCAGGAGGATCACAAGTTCAAAGATCCTCTTCAACCTCATAGTGAGTTTGAGACCAGGCTGGGCTATGGGACGCTTTGACTCAGGACTGGGGCTTAAAAACATGTTTACATTGCCTTGCCTGGGTCATGACAGCATTTAAAAAGTCCATTTAAAGCACCGGAAAGACACTGTTGACAACCTATTAATTACAAATACTTGTTAAGTTTGATCATTAGAAAGGATGCATTCTAGAGATTTGTTACTACAGTCTTTTAAAGAGAGAGAGAGAGGAAAAAAAGACAGAAACAAAAACCAAAGCTGTATAGAGAAAGACAAATAATATTAAGGTTTTCCTTTCTCTGGAGATATAACTATTAGACAACCTGAAAACAGGTCTATCGTATGAATCTGTTACAGACCTAAAACACTATTCCTGGAAAACCCTAGACATTGTTCATAAAGGTTTCTCTTTATACAAGGTAAGGAAGAGAGTCCAAGAGAATACAGCACTTGTGCAGGATTAGTGGCTCAGAACCAAAATAAAGAACCCGTGGCCGCTCCTGCCTACACGACACCCATTGGACCCTCTTGTCACAGTGTTTAGTTGTTCCGGTGGATGGGTCATGCAGTGAAGACTGTAACCACAGGTATGTCCTTCAGAACAGCTGACCATCGTGACAACACATAGTTAGCTTCCCTGAGCTCTCCTTCTAAAGCAACGGGCCAAAATAGTCTGGACCTCAATGAACGTAAACCTAACTGCACACAGGGACACTTCCTTAGATACACGAAGACAGGGAAAACACCCGGGGACAGGATACAAATGGGAAAGGTTTGCCATGCCTTCGAGCCACGATATTGTCCCAAACAGATGATACTTCAGGGTTTTCAAGTTCTCATGGAGATAGCGAAGTGTGGTAGCATACACTTTTAATACCACTGCTCTGGAGGCTAGGCAGAAGGGTTGCTGTGAATTTGAGGCTAGCCTGGACTACACAATCAGACACTTTGTCTCCAAAAAAAAAAGGAAAAATAAAAAAGAAGGAAAAGATGGTATGGTTGACTAGGATCCTTATTTTGGAATTTTTCATTTAGCCCTCTCTCTAAGTCATCCCTGCTAGAGTCCATAGTCAACCTAAGGTTGGGTTAGAAGCACACTCCTCATTGCTTTCTGCCTTCGGTGCTTCTAACTTTAGAATACAATTCCCCAGAATTTTACCCTTAAAAACAAAAACTAAACATTTTCACTCACACTCACACACACACACACACACACGAAGATTCAAACCTTCTAGTCCAGGTATTTTCTATGGAGTGTATACCTATGTGTAGATATGCCTATGTGTATGTGCACACCCACCTTGCTCATGTAGAGGCTCTAAGTTGACACTGGGTGTCTCTGCCTTAACATCTGAGACAGGGTCTTTCAGCAAACCTGAGGCGCTGACTCACATCTTCCTGCCACTGCTATTCAATGCTGAGATGACCTACAGGCTCACACCAGCACACCCAACTTTCTTCATCAGTGCTGTGGCTCCAAGCCTGGTGTTCAGTGTGTGCAGCAAGCACTTCATGCCTGAATCACCTCCCTAGCTCCTCCCAGGAATTTTTTTTTATGTTAACTGGATAATCTACACTGTTTTCCTGCCAGCTTTGAATTCTTGCTGGTCACCTATCTCAAGCCCATTTCCCAACAATTGATTTGGAGGCTCCTCAAGCCAGAATAAAGCCAGCGGGAACTGCCAGGATCTACAACCCTGGATCCATCAATGGGTCAGAACTCTCCCTAGGCCTAGGAAAAATGCTCAGAGGATCCCATAGGACGTAGAGGAGTTTCACTGGAGTACACTCCTAGCTAACTGTCTACAAACTGAGTGGCCAGCACTGTGCTTATGTCTCTGTGTAGTCTTCGAGGTCTATAAGCCAGGGAGTGATGGGATATTCTTTTAAAAAAGGATTTAATTATTTTACTTGATGTACAAGCATAAGTGCCTGTATGAATGTAAATACATCAGGTGTGTGCTGGGGTTGACGGAGGCCAGAAGGGGCATCAGATCTCCTGGAACCGGAGTTATATATAAGTTGTGTACCACCTGATGTGGGTGCTGGGAACCAAACCTGGTTACCTTGGTCCCTCTGCAAGAGCAGCAAGTACTCTTAACCACTGAGCCATCTCTCCAGCCCCATCTTTTAAAAAGTTATTATGATTTTATGTGCGTGTATATATGAGTATCATGGTATGTCTATAATACCATATGTAATAGGCATAGAAGTCTGAATACAACCTTTGGGCTCTGGTTCTCTCTTTCCATTGTTGGGGTCCAGAGATGAAATTCAGGTTGGGGACCAGACTCGGGCCATCCAGTATGCCCGACAAGTGCTTTTAACTGTGAGCCATCTTTCCAGCCCAGGGAATAACATTCTCAATGCACTTTCTTAATGATGAATCAGATCCAATTTTGAGCTCACATTTTCTTGCTGGATCCAGATACTCTGTAAACTCTCGAGGCCTGCACTCTGAATGAGGCTTTGTGCACACACACGGCTTCCCAACTGGCCAAATGCAATTAACTCGCTGTCCTGGAGTTGGGAGAGCAGTTTCCCATGCACCCTGACAGAGGGTGACTGGTTATTTTCCAAGGGCACAGCCTGTAATAAAACTATCAAACTCATTATGAGCCTCAGGATATTAGTAGCGCCCAATAAAGACGAGAATAACTTCCACCAGGACATGTACTGTATTCTAGGCTACAGCCAGAATGAAGGACATGCTGGGGACCTTCCTGGAGCCACAGAGCTGAGCTTATAAAAGGCAAAGGGCAGACAGGGTTCCTGAAGTTAAGCTGGAGAACAGAAATCTTAGGGAGGTGTGAAGAGAAAACCACTTTAGAATTTTAGGATTAAGGTCCACAGGCTGGGATGGTGATGTTGACTCAGTTCTCTGTTTGCACAACTCAGTAGGTAACATGTGGGAGTCATCCAGCAACCCCGAGTTGCAGACCCGTCTCCTAGGTCTTCCCCAGTTCTACAATTCTCTAAGTACAAAACTCAGGGCTGGGGCTGGCCGAGGGAAGAAACTGGAAGGAGCGGAGAGACGAGAGAAAGAACAAGGGAATTGCTAGCACACAGATTTAAACAAATCCTACCCCATGGTTAATCTTCAGTGTCAACTTGATTTGATTTGGAATCACCATAGAAACACATACCCCGATGTTAACAGTGTGTTTCTAGAAAGGCTTATTGGAGAAAGGAAGATCTACGTTGGATGTGGGCTGAGCCGTTGCACGGGCTGGGGACGAGAAAGGTCGTTGAGCACCAGGGTTCACCTCCCTGCTATCCAGCTGCTTCTCACACTCCTGCCCCTGGAGTCTGTCCCCTTGACCTGTGTGCCCCAATAAACCCTTCAGTATCAGCAGCTCCAATTGTGACCATGAGCCCTTGAAGGGTGAACTGTTGGTGTGCCCTAAGGCATATGATAGTGCTTCTCCTCTGGGAACAGAACTTTCTGTGTACACAGAAGACACGGGGACAGTCCCCAAACCTTCTTTGTGAAGTAACTCTTATCCTTACCGGGACTAGCCACAAGGTCAGCAGGGACCAGCTTTCAGGGTGTAGCTCAGGCCTCCAATCTCTCTTCTAAAAGAGTTAAGAGTAAGGACTGCACCTCTGTGATTACGGGAGCATCTTTCTGGGCCTGGGATTTATATTCTTAATTTGTATTCCCAAATATCCAAGCACCCTTCACTCTCTGTGTCTCCAAGTAATTCATTAAAGCCATTCAAATCCACAGCCGGGATACTGACCAACTAAGGCTCTGTTTTTCATTGGAGTAAGAGTTTGCCCATTTGAAAACTATGTACTTAATAACTGGAGATGATAGTTCAACAGCTTTTCCTCTTTCCTGGTTTACCTGCCCATTACACAAAGTGGAGTTGCATAACCAGCATTCTACATGTGAAGTGGTTCAGGCACTCCTGCTAACAACTAGACCTCCATGGCACAGAGCAGAGGGGTTCTGTGATTCAAATTCTCCGTGATTTAATTCTGATTAAGACTGTGACAATAACTTCCTTTATTTTATTTTATTTTGTTAAAAAGAAAACAAATTATCTTTTTTCATTTTACATACCATTCCTATTTCCTCCCCTCCTTCGATTCCCTCAACTTTCCCCCTAACCCCCATCCACTCCTCAGAGAGGGTAAGGCACTTTGTTTTGGGGAAGGACCAAGACCCTCCATATTATATCCAGGTTAAGCAAGGTATTCATCCAAAGAGAATGGGTTCCAAAAGGTCAATACAAGCATTGGGAACAAATCCCATTGCCACTGTCAGTGGCCCCACGGTCTGTCCCAGCCATACAACTGTCATCACATTCAGAGGGTCTAGCCGGGTCCTATGTTGGTTCCTTCCCTGTCTGGCTGGACATGGTGAGCTCCCATTAGCTCAGGTAGACTGTTTCAGTGCATGTCTCCATCATGGTGTTGACCTCTTTGCTCATATTCTCACTCCTCCCACTCTTCAACTGGACTTTGGGAGCCCAGTCCAGTGCTCTGCTGTGGTCTCTGCCTCTGTTTCCATCAGTTGCTGCATGAAGGTTCTTGTTACTTAGCTTCTTTAGGGTTATGGAATGTTGGCTCATTCTCCTTTGGTTTATAGCTAGTATCCACTTATGAGCAAGGACATATCATCTTCATCTTTCTGCGCCTGGGCTACCTCACTCAGGATGTTTTTTTCTAGTTCTATCCATTTGCATGCAAATTTTAAGATGTCGTTGCCTTTTACTGCTGAGTAGTACTCCATTGAGTACCACATTTTCTTTATCCATTCGTCAGTTGAGGGGTATCTAGGTTATTTCCAGGTTCTAGCTATTACAAATAATGCTGTTATGAACATAATTGAACAAATGTCCTTGTAATATGATTGAGTATCCTTTGTGTATTGCCCAAGAGTTGTATTGCTGGGTCCTGAGGTAGGTTTTCTTATAATCACCTAACATTCATGGTGTCTAAGACACTCACGCTCAGACATTAGAGCCCCCCCCCCATGCACTCTGCGATGGGGCAGGCCTGTGTGATCCTGCCCATGTGACCCTGGAAGAAGCAATGTCACACTGCAAGTCTGCACCCAGGGAGCCTCTTACTGTACTCACTCCCTCAGGTCCCCAACCCATGGCTCTTGCCACCTGCACACGGCGATCAGCGAAGACACACCTCAGCTTAGGTGAGCTATCCAAATGCAAAACAAGTTTTCATTTAATTTTAATATATGGAATACATTTTTAAGTAATCATTATTGCAAAGATTTGGGGCAAACAAATAACACTTTTCAGAAGTTGGGCTAGATCTGAACCGTTTTCTAGTTGGCTTAATTATATAAGATTAAGATCATTTCCCCACCAAGCCTGTATGCCTTCCAGTGTGACAGTCATCAAATTGGTAGAAACAAACACAGTCAGTTCATGGCTAGTTGAGATAGCCTGGTGAGTGGTTAAGAGCAGTGGCTACTCTTCCAGAGCACGGGGCTTTGATTCTCAGCACCCAAATGGCAGCTCACAGTCATCTGTAACTTTAAGACAAGCAGTTGGAAATAGGAACTCCCTGGTTTCCATACAGAGTTTCTCCCTGCTGTGATGAGCAAAGGACCTAGAGGCCCAGAACGTGTTCGCAGTGATTTCTCATCCAGGCAGTGAGGTCTACAGCTAAGTGATAAAAGCAACAAAGAGCTGATCCCATCAGCTAACTGAACAACGTGTTTATAAAGCTAGTAGTGTCGGCTGAATACCAATTGCTCTAGGGAGCAGGAACTGTTCAGGACCTGGTCTTTACCTAAGAGGTGCTTAGCACATAGAGCGATACATGGCATAGAAATACATGGCGGGGGGGCAAACTGGAAAGGTCACAGAATATTCCCTGGGCATGACCAGGACCTGGAGAATGAATAAAGGAGGCAGCACAAAAAGCATAGTTTCCTCGGTAGGAATACTGGCTTCACTGTGAAAAAGTGAGGGCTGCAGTAAGTTGTCATGGCAATGAATCTAAGCCCGTGTGGTGGTATGTTCGCACAAAGCTCGTCTACTGCATCTTATGAGTGCCACCCCGAGAACTCTGGGATGTTGGGGTACACTTCAAAGATTCAGTTTAATAAAAGGGTCGCTAGAGCTTCTCGAGAGAAATGATAAGGAAGTCTTTGGGATTGATGGTCCATTCCTTAGGAAGCAAAACCTGAGACTCCCGTGAAAGAAAGGGAGGGGACTGCCCACAGCCTAGAAGTAGGGATGAGTTGCCTGTCAAAGGCAAGAGGAACCCAGAAGGCTAAAGTAGCTTGGTGGACGAACATCCGTGGAAAAATGCTGGGCCCCCACGAAGGCAAAAGATGGGCATAAGGCCAATGCTTTCTGGAAATGAGTATCAAGATACTGAACTAGAGAAAAACTGGTCACTTTAGAGAAGTCTAATGCCAGCTCCGCTCAGAGATGAAGTCATCCAGGATTGTCCGAAGCTTGAAGTTAAGAATTAAAAAGAAAGAAAACTTAACACAACACCCAGGGATGGGAGGGGAGAGAGGGACAGAGAGAGGGATGACAGAGACACAGAGACAGAAATCGACAGAGAAGAGCAGCCACAGGCCTTCTTTCCAAATTGGGCTACTAGCAGAAGTGGCAGGAAGCCAGGCAGAGCGAGGGCAAGAACCACCCTGGCTGTGGCAGGATTGGCCATCCCAGTGCTTGCATTTGTAACAGCACAGACATGTACAACACGAGATGAGGCACAGTGGCCAACAGGCAGGAGCACTGAACGGTTTCTAGAAGTTGAAACTGCCCACAGTCACCCTATAAGCATGCCCTAGGTAAAGCCGGGAGCTAAGGACAAAAGATGATGAATTCTGTGTGCCTCTTTCCACATGGTGGCTGTGTGCGCATCCCTCCCCATGGTAACTATCTACCTTCTTCCTTGCATAGGAACTGGACCTTTGGGAAAGAAGGTATCAGCCAGCCACAAGTAATGTCCATGCTGCTTTCAAGCAGGTGCAGCAGGGATAGGTGTGTGTGTGTGTGTGTGTGTGTGTGTGTGTGTGTGTGTGTGTGTGTTCTCGTAGGTCTGGGAGAGATACCCCTTTAATGAACCCGAAGAACCTTCTGAAGTATAGCCACCCCATTTTGACCCTGTGTGAGCTGGGTGGGCCCCACCAATGGATAATTCTGGAGCCTGTTGCTCCAATCCATTTATTTCTTTAAGAAACAAAGCCTTCCCCTTTGCTCCTCCTCTCACCATCAACAATCTCCAGTCCTCAATGGAAGGAAAGGGCTAGAAGCACACTAAGTATCTGTCCAGGAAGGGTTCCTCGGTTCACTGATCACAGAGTCCAGTGTAACAGCCCACCCCCTAAAGTTGCCCTCTCGATGCTGAATTAGAGCACCCACACTAAGATTCTCTCAGCCCCATCCACAGGCCCCAGATAAACTCATCTAGAAGTGGCGAAGTGCTAGGGAATAAACTCCTTTCGTTTATATCTCTATTACCATCGGCGCCCTGCGATGGTTAAGTAGACTCATATAAGTGGTCTTGGAGGTAGGCATTACCTCCCCTTCCTGTTTTAAACACACACGATGGGAACCAGTCTCTCGGGAGCTGCCAAGCCCTGTCCTGGAATAGAGCCCAAGAGTGTTGCACCAAGCAGGTGTGCCTCCTCGTGTATATAGGCAATGCCTGACACAGACAATCCGATTAATTGCATGGGAGTTGTTTGAAACGCCTCCCTTTATTTCCTGCCCAGATGTAAAGATCAGTCACCGAGTCCTAGCAAGCCTCACTCCTGGGCATCTGGCCACCACCCCATTTCTGCCCTGGTGATCATCACCTCCAACAGGCACCTCCCTAACAGGCTCCTTCCTCCTTGATTTGCTTCTAGTCCCACGCATGAGCCTTTGACTTGTTGCTGTAATCCGTCCCACGTACCTTGTTGCCCGTAAAGAGCTGACTCTAAAAGATCTGATTTAAAACATATTTCAGGGGCTGAGGGTACAGTTTGGTTCTTAGAGCGTCTGCCTGGTGCATGCACACTTGGGCCGGGGTTCGAATCCCTAGTATTGCAAGCAAGCAAACAAAAACCCAAACAAACAAAGTATTATTTTGTACAGAGTGAATCTGACTCTTGACTAGAGCAAACGCGGTTTTTCATCCCGCCCCCACTTCACTACGCGGCTTTTCATCCCGCCCCCACTCATCACGCCCCCATTTCACTACATGGCTTTTCATCACGCCCCCACTACACTACGCGGCTTTTCATCCCGTCCCCACTACACTAGGCGGCTTTTCATCCCGCCCCCACTACACTACGTGGCTTTTCATCACGCCCCCATTTCACTACGCAGCTTTTTACAATGCCCCCACTTTACTGTCTTCCTGGAGCCTCCTCCCTCCCTCTGACCTCTCACACCTGACCCCTCACAGACTTTTGTAGTTCTCACACCTCTGTTCCCTTCAAGGCCATTTTCCTTCCTCCATCCACCCGGAAAAGACACTACTTATCTAGGAAATCTTGGCTGGACGACCCCAGACACTAGTGTCTCACCAACTTCACCCCAAACTCCGTAATTTCATGTGACTGCCATTTGCACTCACTCATCTTTCCATTAGATGAAATTTCAGGCTTTAAACTTTTGTCAAACAAATGCACAATTTAATGCGTGGATACACGATCTACTTGAGAACAGTTGGTTTGAAACACTGACGTGGAAACCGTGGGCTATGGTGACTGACTGACACAGTCACAGGGAAACCCTTTACTCAGAATTACAGCAGCTTACAAAGCAGGAGAGCAAGGCTGAAATCCCAAGAAGGTACAGGACAAACCCTCCGAGAAAGAGCAAGAACAAAGGTATAGAGACTGGAGAGACGCTCAATGGTTAGGAGCACTTGCTCTAGAGAACCCGGGTTGGGTTCCCAGCACCCACACGGTGACTAACAATCCTCTCTCTGTAAAGTCACTTCCAGAAGACATGCCACCCTCTTCCAGTCTCCTATGGTGCAGTAAGCATGCGAAACAGGCATGCATGGAGGCAAAACACTCATGCATATGACATTAAAATAAATAAACCTTGAAAGAAGAAAGAGATCACGAAGGGCACGATATTCCAAAGACTAATTATTTGGAAAAGATTCTGAAAGAAGGGTATGGTCCGGGAAAGAAATGTAAAGTTCTTCAGAATCAAAATGGAGTTGCTTGATGAACCCTAGCAAAATGAACACAGCCAGGAAGTCATGAGGGACAGGTTCTTAACACATGATTACGCAAGAACTCCCATCGTACAAACTTCTAAAACCAATCCGAAGTACTTCTACAGGGCATTTCCCCAGCAACTCTGGAACTTTAGGCTGAAGCCACTCTTGTGAGTAATAATTGTGATCAAGGATTATGGCCTCCAAATACCTGATGCAATCCTCCTCATCTGTGGTTTTAACCCCCCAACCCCGCTTCAGCCTCTACGAAAATGCTCATCGCTTACTTGGCTGCGCATATTCCCAGTGAAATACCCTGTTAGTCCCAAATAAACACCACTTTCTTTTCTTTGTAGAATCTCTCCCCGGTTGCTTTTTCTTTTGATGGACAAGTTTATTCTGAGCTAGGATCCCACCATGGAAAAGAAGAATTACTGTAGTTTCATAAAAGGACACTTGGGTAAGAGGAATACAACAACCATATTAAGTCATATAAACGGAACCTATACAATATGCATACATACAGTTCTTTTTATTAAGATAAATTCTAATAAAGTCCTACTGCTGTCGTTTTCAATAACAGATTTTGATAGCCCAAGGCATCCCTTCTACACTGTCTGATAACATAGTTTTTTCTCAATTTTTTCCTGAAATACTGTTTGTTTGCAGTTCTGAGTCATTCTTCTAATAATACAGTCGCTTTCTCCAGTTCAGATTTTCTAGGCACAGAGAGATACCGACTCAACCAGACTGCAGGTTTTTATGGGGCAAGCATCGAGGCCTTGTCCAGAAAAGAGACTGGATACATTTGACAAGAACAGCTGGATTTCTTATATTTAAACATGACGTTCTGTGATCTCATCGTAGCAGCTGTCCTCATGGTCCTACAAACAGGAAGCCCACTGCAAACATGGCTGACTGACTAGGGTAGTCCTGCATGAGTCAGCACAAGCGCATTGGAAGCAGATGCCAGCTAGGCAGCCAGCCCATGCAAAAATCCCATCATTTCTCAGTGGAATGATCCGAAATTCGTGTTTACACAACTCCCTGTTCAGTGCATGGTACTGAGATGGCAGAATAATGACTGTCACTACGAAGGCAACGAGAAGAAATGAAGTACAGATGGCCTTACTTTAACAATGAGGCTGAGTCCAAAAATGCCACCATAAAATCAGAATATACTAGGCCGAACTTCCTAAATATAACCCCAGTAGCGCAGACACTGAGAGAAACGATTAATAAATGCAACCTCCTGAAACTGAGAAGCTTCTGTAAAGCCAAGGACAGAGTCAACAAGACAAAGCCGCAGCCTACAGATTGGGAAAAGATCTTCACCAACCCCACATCAGACAGAGGGCTGATCCCCAAAATATACAAAGAACTCAAGAAATTGTTTATCAAAAGAACAAATAATCCAATAAAAAATGGGGGTACAGACCTAAACAGAGAACGCTCAACAGACTAATCTAAAATGGCTGAAAGACACTTAAGGAAATGCTCAACAATCTTAGCCATCAGAGAAATGCAAATCAAAACAACTCTGAGATTCTATCTTACACCTGTAAAAATGGCCAAGATCAAAATCACTGATGACAACTTATGCTGGAGCGGATGTGGGGTAAAGAGAACACTCCTAAATTGTTGGCGGGAATGCAAGCTGGTACAGCTCCTTTGGATATCAGTATGGCGATTTTTCAGAAAATTAGGAAACAACCTTCCTCAAGACATGGTAATATCACTTTTGAATATATATCCAGAGGATGCTCAATCGTACCACAAGGACATGTGCTCAACTATGTTCATAGCAGCATTATTTGTCACAGCCAGAACCTGGATATAACCTAAATGCCCCTCGACTAAAGAATTGATAAGGAAAATGTGGTACATTTACAAAATGGAGAAAAAAAATTTACACAGAGGAAAATGACATCTTGAAATTTTTAGGCAAATGTAAGGATCTAGAAAACATCATATTGAGTGAGGTAACCCAGACCCAGAAAGACAAATATAATATGTACTCACTCATAACTGGTTTTTAGACGTAAAGCAAAGAAAAACCAGCCTACAGTTCACAATACCAGAGAACCTAGACAACAAGGAGGGCCCTAAGAGAGACATCCATGGGTCTAATCTACGTGAGAAGTAGAAAAAGACAAGATCTCCTGAGTAAATTGGAAGCGTGGGGATGATGGCAAAGGGTAGAAGGGGAGGTCGGGGAGGGAAAGGAGGAGATATATTAGGTGAATCAGGGGTTGTGCCTTGAGTATGAGACATCCCCCCACAGGTTTATCTGTTTAAATACTTGGCCCAGAGCTGGTGATACTGTTCTGGACAGTTCTGGGACCTTTAAGAAATCTAGCTGGTGGAAGTGAGTGACTTGTGCAGAGAGAGGACAGGAATGGGGGCTACAGCCAGGCTCTGCTTGTGGGTCAATCTGCTTCCTACCCGACTGAGATGGGAGCATGCAGCCTCCTGATCCTGCCGGCCGCGCCTTAGGGACTATACCTTCTCAAACTAGGAGCCAAAAGAAACACGCTCTCACTAGTCGCTTTTGTCAGATGTTTGGTTTTGAGCCACGAGAAGTGTAATTAACACGGGAGCCATCTCTGAGCTATAATTAACAAGGGACTTGGTTTATCTGCTGTCATTTCTATAACCTGCTATAATGAACTGTGAATAAAAGCTTTGAAAACTCCTGATTGCACAAATACACACAGGAATGATGTTATTTTCAGAGATCCTGACTGGGCACTGACGACCTCAGATAGATTCCAACTTCATCAAATGGGCCTGTGAAATTTGGTTTAGCTACTGTGGTGGGTGCGGACACTTGGACACTTGGTTTCAAGCTGGATCTGCTGTCGGGGGAGGATGCACACCAGTGGGAAAGGCTTTGAGAAGTTGTAGCCCTGCCCCGTTCACAGTTCACTCTTTGTTTCCTGTGCAGGGATAAAGATGCAGTGTGCGGGTGAACTTCCTGTTACAGCAGCCAGCTGCCATCCCTCCTCTGCCATCAGGGACCCTCACTCTGGAGCCAGAATCCGAAATGAACTCTTTCTTCTGTAAGTCACTTTTGGTCATGGTGTTTCCTCACAGCAAGGAAAGGTAACTGATATAGTTACACTGGGCTTTTTAAGGAAAATAAACCTGGTGGAAACCTTTCTGTTTGAGTTTCATTTCTGTTGTGGCAACAGTTAGCCAGACAAAAAGTAGCAGAGAAGGGGAAAGGGTTTATTTAGCTTTCAGTCTCAAGTTACAATCTATCATTTCGGGGATATCAAGGCAAGGGACTCAAGTAACACCCAGAGTCAGGAGCAAAGGGAGATTAAGGCTTGCTCTCAGCTAGCTTTCTCCTTTCTTATACTGTTCAGAGCCCCCTACCTAGGGAATGGCACCGCCCACACTGGGCTGTGTCTTCTTCCACCAACTAACCTAGACAACTCTTCACAGACATCCTCAGAGAGCACCGTGGTCTAGATCATTCCTCATCAAGACTCGGCCGAGGTTACTCAAGATGGAGTCAAGTTGGCAGTTAAGACCAGCCAACAAACTATCCATTTCCTAGAGTTATTTTAAATCCTCAGCTCATTTCCTACTGTTTACCTACTATGGGATAGAACCCAAACTCCTTGTATGTAGTTTAGATCATCACTATGAAGAGAACATGTTATGTCCCTTACTGTGCCTTGCCTGCTCCCTCATCACACCAAATCTTCTTCGTGTGTGGAGGCGTGCGCTTCCTATGGCTTCTATGACAGATTACCAGTTTCAGCAACTTCACACAACACTCATTATCTTATTGTTCTGGGTTTGGAGATTCACCACATGTTCTAGTTCCCTTTCTGTGGTAAAATATTCTGACCGAAAGCACCATGGGGAGGAAAGGGTTTATTTGGCTCTGACTTCCAGGCCATAGTCTACATCGCACAGGGCAGGAACTCAATCAGAAGCTTGAAGCAGAAACCCTGGGGAATCCTGCTTGTTGGCTTTATGGCTGGCTTACACTCTGATTCATGCTCAGCTGGCTTTTCAAACAGCTCAGGCCCTCCTGGCTGAGGAATAGTGCCTCCTGCAGTGGACTGGATCCTTCTATCAAGTAGTATTAAAAAAATGTCCAATTTAACCAGACCAATATAGAGTTAGAATTGGCATTTGGAACAGAAGGTGTGAAGCTTCCCAATACATTTTACACTTTGGGTATAGAATGTATTTTATGGGCTTATGGTTAACGTGGGTGTTTGATTTTTTATTTGCAAGGCTTTCTTAATAACAAAACATATATACTAATACTAATACTAATAGTACTACTACTACTACTACTAAAAGGACAGTGCCCCACAGACATGCCCACAGGCCAATCTGATCTGGGCAGCTCTTTAACTTGCTCTTCCCTCTTAGGTTGTGTATGTTGACAATGGTGCTAATCAGCACACTGTACCTTAATGGGCTAAATTCAAGGCTCTGGTAAAGGAAGAACCTGGATCCTTGCTTTGGCAGCTGCCCACACTCTCTTGTGAGGCCTTTCATCTTCAAAGCCTGCAGCAGCCAAAGGAATCTTTCTCAAGACTCCACTGCGTTCCTCCTTAGCCTGGGCAAGCCCTGTGATGACACGGGGCCCATGTGGACAGGTATGGCATTGTCTTCCCATCTGAAGGCTCCTTCTCCATCATCCAGAAAGTCACTTCATAGTCAGGCATGGAGGCATTTTTCCTGCCCACCATAGTAAGTTCCTTCTGGATGGAGAACCCATTTCTCTGCTTCAAAGGCTCTGAACCCACTCTCAGTATTCCCTGAGAGGCTATGCAAAGTCACCACTTCCTCCTCCAGACGCAAGGAGGTCAGTTTCCCCTGCCTCCTCAGGCCCACACACAACACGTATTTTGTACTCCAAGTGATTTGTCTTCAGGAATATCACTCCAACTAGACGGTGAGTCACGATGTCTTACTCATCCTTGCAGCTTCGGAAGCCTAACCGTAAAAGTTTGTGGGAAAGAGAATTTAATGTGCTATTTCAATGCAGGAAGAGACCTCAGGTGGGGAGGCAAGGGCAAGACCAATCCATTACAGAGCCTCTGTTTGGAGCCTAACTGTTAAATGACTTTGTCAGCCTTTAATTAATTATGAGCACATAACCAACCAACCAACCCCTATTCGTTTAACCATTCCAGGGAGGGACCACAGCAAATTCAAAACCAACCTTGACACCTTAATGCTGAGGCTGATTTTAACTATAACGTGATTGGCCACAGAAACTGTGTAAGTGTTCTCCGGGTTTGGCTAGAAAAGACAACTTGTACCCCAAGCGCTAGGATAGATTCTAGGTTAGGCTAGTGCTACTATCCACAAGTTTCCTGCATTCATACAGACACGCCTGCCTAGCAAAGCCAGCTGGGTTGGTTAGAGATTGAAAGCAATTTGGTCACAACAGGAGTCTCTTGGTATTTAAGTGTTCAAAAGTTCTTGAAAAAAAGCTATTGAAAGTACAAACTAAGCAGTAGCTGTATTGCTTAAATAGCTTCAGACATCTTAACTGTAAGCCAAAGTGTGTGTATGGGGTTGAATAAATTAAGGTCACATGAATGTGGGGAGATCTACTTTTAAAGCCAACGGTCTGTTACGTGTATATATATATTAGTGTCACTAGCAAAATAATCGGGCACAGAAACACAAACACTTCTAAAACCTAGACGTGCTGAACCTGAGCGTCAAGGACCTAAGGCTAAGCAGGAAGGAGAGATTATCCTGTTTTTGTCTCCTAAATACAAAGCCCCCTTTGTTGTTCTTCATCATTAGTAATAATAAAACACTTTTCAACCTAATTCCTTCGGTTTTGTTAATGTTAAGGTTGTGAGAACCCAGTTTGTGCAGTTCAGGGCCCTGGGATAAACCAGCTTTTGGTAACATTTCACTGTGTTTCCCAACACTGAAAATACTTGGCAATTTTAGAACCACCTGGCGGCCCATTAATCTATATGAAACTCCAGAGTCATAGAAGGTAAGCAGAGGCTCAGCCCCCTGCTATGATCCAGGAAAGCAAGGCGAAGGAGACAGTCTACCTATTTCCATCTTCACGGAATGAGGTGTAGCTACATGAGGCAATCATGGCAGATTTCAAACGTGATGCATTGCATACAACCAGGAAGTATACACCATCCATGCGCTGGGTTCCTCACACTTGTAAATATTTTAATACATGTATATAGGTAGCTGTAGGGGTGAACAGTAAAGTTGCAGAGGGGGTACAGATGGCATTTTGTGTATTAGCCCAATGTCTGCAAGCTACCTTGCTCTAATTTAGTCTCTCCTAAAATAATTCCTTTTCCCCTCTTGCATATTTCATCCTGAACATTTCACTATGCTGAGTATAGTAGCAACTTAAAAAAAAGTGTTTCATCTAGAAAAGAAGTGAGAAAACTTAAAAACCACTGCGTTTCTGCAGGGCTGTTTCCAAGTTTTTAACATAAAGCCAGAGTAAAATAAAGATCTCTGCAGTAACCAAACTTTGAACAAGTGTCGTTCAAAACAATCACAACGGAACCATAATATTTTCTGCAGTGTGAGCAGCTAAAAGCACCTGCAAAACGTTTTCTTTTCTTTTTTCCTAGGTTGCTTAAAAACTTGGGAATTTGCAATCCCAGGCCACTTTAGAGAGGGAGACAAGCAACGCTCAAGTTTAAAATGAATTGACTCTACATTTACTCTTCTTAGCCAAAGAAGCACGTTTCCCCATTCCCGGCCACGAGGCGACTCCGTGTCAACTTGCTACGGTGTCAAATGCGACAAACTCCAAGAGCTCCAGTGACGAGGAGGCGGCTCTAAGCACCCGCTGCTTCCCAGACTCCTGCAGCATCAGGACGCGGCGCCCTCGGGGCTCCCCACGCCGCCTTCTGGGCAAAGGCCAGTACACCCCCTTCTCTGTCTGGGGAAACTGAGGCACCGTGACGCGAACGATCCAAAGCTCAGAGAAGGCGTCCTCCTCCTCCCGGGAGATCCGTGAGGCTCTGGGTCATTGCGCTGTAGACAGCTCGCTCCTGGCCCTTAGAAGGTTGTGGCACCAGCCTGGAACTCGGCTGTCCCTAACCCACCAGCCCCCGCCCTGCACGTATTTCCAGCATCCTGCCACCAGACGCGAGCTGAGACCGCAGGGCACCTCCAGGCGTAGCCTCCGCCAGCCCAGGCGTCCGAAAGTTGCGCAGCTCGGGTGACCGCTGACCACCAACCCGGCGCGGGGCTCCTTCCTACCGTACCTCACCGCCCAGGCTCGCCCGCCCGGTGCCCTCACTGACCTGACACCGCTGCGCCACCCCGGTGGTCGCCGTGCGCCGCTCGCCATGGCCACCCGGATAGGTCTGCAGCACCCAGCGCGTACCAACCTCCTCCGCCCGCGCTGCTTCTGGATGCGGGCTGCAAGCCCCGCCGCCGGGAGTCGGAGCTTTCCACCTACGGGCGCCGGAGCCGGCAAGAGCCGAGCATGCCCAGTGCGGCTCCCGGCGACGCCGAGGCGGGGTGCGCGCTGCAGAACCGGGTTTTCGCGGCTGCCGAGGGCGGAGGCGGGTCGCTGCGGGCGGTGGGCTCCACCCACCAGGGGCGGGCTCCGTAGTCCGCGGGGAAGCGCCGCGCTCGGCGAGCTCCGCCTCTGGGCGGGACCGCGCGGGCACCAGCCGTGCTCGTGCGAGCCGAGGTGACTTACCCGAGCTCTTCCACCAGACGGTGCGGTGCTGCGGCGGCGTGACTGGTAGTTGTCGGGGGCAGGGCGCTGCAGGCGCTGTCACGGCAACTTTCCTGAGCGGCGCGTCGCAGTGGCGTCCGAGGACACGCAGGAGCGGGCGTCTTCGAACACCATCTTGGAGGCCACCCGCAACCAGCCCACCCTCCAATAAACCTACCCAGTCGCCAGCTGAAGTGTCCGGGGGGCCTTCCCAGAGGCTGCTCTGCCACACCTAAAGCACAGCGAACGCCTGGAAGCGACGGGATGGGGAGTGGTGGATAAGACACAGCGGGGTGTTTTCAGGCGGCTTCTGGGTGGTGGGATTCCAGGGGCGGGGGGGAGATTTATAAAACTGCCCCTTAAGTTTATTTGCAGTTTCGACGTTCTCTCTAACGAGGAGTTAAGTTGCTGTTTTGGTGGGGAAACCTACGTAAGTTTTCTATGCATAACCCTGCAGTGTTATTTTCTATGCACAATCCTGCAGTGTTAGTGCATCCCTTCCCCCCACAAAACACTCCCACACCCCATTTCTTTTAGAGAGCTTGTCGGTTTCTGGGGCAGTGACCAGGTTCCTCTTGGGCTTTTCTTTGCTGCCCCCATCTGGCCACGCCCCACACCAGTTTTTTTTTTAAATAATAATAATTCTGATTCTACCCCCCCCCTACATCCCCTCCCACCCCGTTGGTCATAGGTTGCTGAGAAAACACGGAAAGGTGGATTACGCAAATTAACACTCCTAAGTGGCTCCAGCTGTCAGACCCGGTGTGATTCACTCTGAGTCAGGGACAGCTGTCAAAAAGACAGGAGACTGTTTAAGCTCTCCCAAACCGCCTCCTTCTCTGTGACTGGCAAACCCAGAGGCAAAATATTGCCTGTGACCCCCAAGCTCCGAGCTCGGACCTGCAGAAGTGGCTCCGGACCCGACTGAGCATGCTCCGGACAGTGCCAGACTGCCACACGTGGCTGCCTCTGGCATCTGGCTGCCCGAGGTTGAGGAGCATCACGATACCAGGGCTCATTAGCCCCGAGGGAGATGGATTTATAGAGAGCAATAGCATGGACAGGTGGACAGAACACTGGGTGCTGAGGGTTTTGCGGGCTGATGGATGCGTGGGCTCCCGTTCCTAAGCGCATCAAAATCCAGTCCTTTCCCTAAAAGCTTGAGAATAGAAATCATACTTTAACGTTAGTTTCCATAGCATCTCGAACAACAGCACACCTTAGCTGAAAGAACCTTTCTGTCTCTTTCCAAAAACCACATCTTTTCAAGTTATTCAATAAGCATTCTCTATGATAGCAGGAATCTGTCTTCCATTGTTCAGTTAAGTCGTAGTACAGTCTTGTAAAGTATCTTTGTATTCACTTCGGCTCTATTCCTTTTGCTTCCCACTCCTTTTTAATGCCACAGAACCTGCAGGATACTCCTGTTCTATCTTGGAAATACTTGGCGCATAGAGCTTGTGAGTGGGCGGGGGGGGGGGGGGGCGGCGGCGGCGGTTGGGGAGGGTTTAAATACTCAGGAAGATTGAAGTGAAAAACTAAAGTATACAGGGGGGAAAGTATGGATTTGAGATGAATAAACTCAGGGAGGTGTGAGAGGGAGGAGAACAAAGCAAGAGGGAGAAAGGGAGGATGTGGTGAGAGAGGGGGAAGGGGAAGGGAAAAGAAGGGGAAAAGGAAGAGAGTAGGGAAAATTGCCTCTCACTGAGTTTAAAAAGGTGAGTAGCCCAGTGAGGTTTGTTAAGATCCCAGGAAATAGCCCGATTTACCTGTCAAATATCAAGCATTCAAGAGTGAGTTCAAGTTCAGACTGCGCACACTCTGGTCTTCCTGCAATGACTTCCTCTTGGATACTTTGTTTGGGCCTTGCATCTTGTCTCCACGTGGATATCCATCTTAGTTAGGGTTTCTGTTGCTACTCTTATAAAGGAAAACATATACTTGGGGCTGACTTACATTCAGAGGTTCAGTCCATTATCATCATGGCAGGAAGCATGGCAGCATACAGGCAGACGTGGTGCTGGAGAAGTAGCCGAGAGTTCTACATTTGTATCTGAAGACAACAGGAAGAGAGTGTGAGCCATTTGTCCTAGCTTCTGAGACCTCAAAGCCCACCCCCAGTGACACACTTCCTCCAGTAAGGCCACACTTACTCCAACAAGGTCACATCTCCTAATAGTGTCACTCCCTACGAGCCGGCGGGGCTCCTTTACTTCCAAACTACGACAACATCTGACCTTGAAATTTTTTCTTTAATTGTCTTCACCTCCCCTGTAGGGAATTTGATAGCAAGGGCTGCACCTTTGCTCAACCACCTTTGTTTTCAGTAACAACAGAAGTTTACCTGGTAGATGAAAGATAGACATATGGATTAATATAAAATCGAACATTTATTTCTTAAAAAGTTCTTGAAGTGTTTACACAGATTGCAAGTAACATGCCAGAACAAAGTCTCACCCACTGCAATCTGAGTTATCTAAGTGAGGTCTCAGGTTTGACCTCGTTACACCCAGTGCATTTTCTTCGCCAGCCGAAGTCAGGAGTGTTTGGTGAGCCATCTGGTGTACTTATTTCATTGGCATGAAATAGCACAGCACTACTAATTAACCCACAAATCTCCTTGTTTTCCATTACCCTGCTTTCTTCTGGCAGTGTAGTTACAACCTTCTAATTGTTTGAAGGTCATTACTCTGCCCCTTAGAACAGTTTTTGTTTCTTCCTGTTTAAGGCTTGGTGTCCCAGAAAAGCAAACTAACCACTTGGGAATTAATATGATTTTAATACTTCTCTCAATTCTCATTGTCCAATGATACCTAGAACTAAACCCTGAAGTGGGGGCAGTCAGCTGCTTCAGAATCACCTGGGGATGATGACTGAGCTGGTTAGTTTTTGTTACAGACTAGAGTCACCTGGGAAGAGCGACCCTCAGCTGAAGAACTGCCACCATCAGATTGACTTGTAGGTTATCTGGGGGGTATTTTCTTGGTGTGGGAGTGTGCCTAGCCCACTGTAGGCAGTGATAACCCTTCGAAGGTGGTCCTGGGTTGTGCAAGGAAGCAAGCTGAACACTGCAGGATGCTCCCCTCTGAACCCTGGAAGGACCTAATGTGGATTTTCCCGGAGTCTGACTGCAGTTGGAATGTGAGTAACACATATAGGACCCTTGCCACTTGGGCTGGAGGGGCGGGGTTGGTTGCTTGGGAGTTGCTAGGAGACCCTGACCTCCCAGCTGTGTGGGACAAGTTGGAGAATTTATGAAGGCTTGGGAAGAATCCTTTCAGAATGTGTCCAGATGAGCGATTGGATGGCCTATAAGGGGGGCGGTGTGCAGGAGTTCACTAGGGATGGGGAAGGTGAGGGAGGTAGTCCTGGGGATAGAAAGGGTCATCTGAACATCAACTCAAAGGGAGAAAGGCTGCTGGGCTGGTGGAGCAGTGTAGAAGGAAGGCAGAGTAAAGCTCGAGGGAGGAATTTAATCCAGTCAAAGTCCAGAGTGAGTTCTGTTAGATTTCCTTTAGGATTCTATCGGTGATTCTCCTTTGCCAGAGGACTGTAGATGATGGGAATATGAGCATGCCAGGGTATCTGTAGGGCTTCGGCTAAGCCCTGGGTGACATGAGGGGTGGATTCTCCATGGTTATCTGACCAGAGGGAAGCAGGCAGTCCAAAGCAAGAGACTGTTAGAGAACAGAAAAGGGGTGAAGGCTGATGCCTTTTTGTTTGTGGTTGGATAGGCCTCATCTCAATGACAGAATGTATCAACATAGACTAAAAGATACTTGAAGCATTTTACAGAGAGCATATGGGTAAAGTCAGTCTGCCAGGCATAGCCAGGAAGCAGTTCCCAGGCCTGGTGAGTGGGAAAGGTGGCGGTGAATAGTGGAAGCGGTGTTTTTGCTTTAGTTTGCTGACATGTGTGGTAGGTTTGGGTTCGGTGTGTAGACAGTCTTAGCTGCTGGGATGTGAATCAGGTAGGTTTGGAGAAAGGACAGAAGGGATCTAGAGTTAGCGTGAAGTATTTGATGTAAGTAGCAAATAAAGTCCTGTGTTGACGGGTGGTTCGGGATGTTTTACCCTGGTCATGTAGTAAGATAGTCTGGAGGGAAGAGGGGTAAGTCGTAGGGATGAAGGCCAGCTTGACGGACTGCGTGTTGGTACAATGACTGCCTCTATTGATTATGGAGGGGTTACTGTGATGTGCCTTGTAGTGAGCCAGGCCAGTCTGAGTGGGTTAAAGAGAGGCCTTGAGGAGGTTATGGATGTATGAAAAGTTAGTAATTGGGTTGCCTTCGTGTTTAGCAATTTTGGTTCCTTCCAGGTAGCTGAGTGTGTTAGCAAGACACGGAAAGCGTGTTTGGAGTCTGTATACACTGGTAGATACACTCGTAATGATGTACTGTCAGCCATTTGTAAGGCTCTTTTGAGGGCTATTTATTCTGCCTGTGTCAGGGTAAGGGGACTACCTAAACAATGGCATCATCGGAGACCACTGCGTATCCTGCAATGTGGTGGCTATCTGACAGGAACGAGCTGCCATCGGTATAAAAGTTGTAGGCAGAAGTAGCTAGGGGATCTTCTTGTATGTGAGAGGAATGGGGGGGGGGGAGAGAGAGAGAGAGAGAGAGAGAGAGAGAGAGAGAGAGAGAGAGAGAGAGAGAGAGATTGATTGATTGTGACAGAGGATCCCAGAGTTACTTCGTTAGATTCAGACATGAGCAAGGCCCTAGGCTTCTGAAGAATAATTGGTGTGTATTGTGTGTATTTGGTCAAGTCTATAGCAGGGCCTGTGCCTCATCAGTCCTTGGCTTCCAGGTCCAGTAGGTCCAAGGGAGGTGCCAGGAGGTTGGATGATGCTGAGGAAGTTGTGCCCTAGGGGAAGTCTGATGCCCTGTGCCCCTCCTGGTGACATTTAGGGCACATCCGACCTGACACCCTCTTTCTTTGAAGTGTTCCAGCATGAGGAGTCTGTTGAAAGGCCTTAGCCAAGAGCTGGTACCTGCGTTTTGGTTACACTCATGACCGTTATGAAAGACCTTGAATGTCATGGCTGGAACCTCAGCCCTTATATCTGGGGAGGACTGGGCAAAAAAGTAGGTCATCAGTGGCCACATAGAGTCCCTGGGTCCAGGTTTGTATGTGGGAGCAGGGTCATGTAAGGAGTTGAGGAACTGAGAGGGATTTTCAGATTGTCCTGAACTACTGCTAGGATTTTTCAAAGTTAATTGGTTTAGCGGCCAATCTCCTCAACCAGAGAGGAGACAAGCGATGAAGTGGTCTCTGGCTGGACAATTACTATCTATTATTGCAGTTCTGGTTAGAATCTCTGTCGGGGACTTTCACAGATCTGGAGGGGTGGGTTTGACATGCTTGGTGTATCTGATCTGCATGTTCCCAGACTTTCTCCCAGACACATCTGCGATCCTCAGGAGGAGGTTACAAAAAAAGGATCATATAGAGATCATAGAAGGTGAAGTTGTGGGCTAGGTTAAGTATTGGAATTGTTTGATGAAGGTGGTGAGGTCTGTGGTAAAGGAACCTAGATGTTTTTCAGCACTGAGAGCGAAGGGAACATAGACGTGAGTAGGGCCATCCACACCCACTAAGGGCGGGGTGGCATGGGGGCTTAGGGCAATTTATCCTGGGAGTGAGAGAGGGGAGGACTGTAAGGAGGGGCTGGCACAGATTCTGAGGAGAGCCAGATTGAGGAAGAGTAGAAGAAAGCAGGGGAGAGGGATTTAAGGGTTTGGAGGCCACCCTTTCTGTTCGGGCAAGGACCAGGCAGATGGAGAAGAGGGAGAGTGGTGGTTCTCACTCGTGTATAAAAGGAAAAAAGTAACAGGTATGTGGTTTTTATTGCCTTGCAGCATAGCAAATAAACTTGTTTTCCTTAAACATAAAAATGTAAAAAGAAAAACAGGAAAAAACAAAGAAAAAACAAAATAAAAGAAAAACAAAATAAAAAGCTATTCGTATAAAACTTTAAGTAGCTTCTATTTGCGTTTTCTCTAGTAGGTTCCTATGGATGAGCAGACTATCAGTTTATTTTTAAAAGGTGTTATGCATGTTTGTAATCAACAGCCTGCACTATAACAGAGAAGGCTGGGGAATGGGGAAGATTGGCCTACATAACGAGCTAGCTTGTTTTAGTCCTAGTTAAACCAGACGGGGATTTCGCTTGGTGCCTGATGAAGGGCAGATGCCATTCTCCAACACCAGCTTTCTTAAATTCTGCCTCCTTCTTTGGAGACTCACTAGGGCAGTAGATGTTGTGACTCAACATTCTTCCTGGAAGAGACCAGTGAGAAGCTGTAATCTCACGGCAGGCTTTTCTTTGTTCCTGTGAGGTGGAAACAGCACACTTGGGACAGTGGGGTGTGGGGTGTGTGGTGTGTGGAGGGAGGGAAAGGAAGCGAAGGCTTCTCTCTGCAGTTCTGGTAGCTGAGGCTAACAGAGTCACTTGAAAAGTCTGTGTCAGTATTAGGAAAATATGCTCTTCCTCTTAGTGGGTTGAGCCTGTGCATCGAGGTTGGTCCCTTGGAGGCATTTGAGCATGTGTGTGGTCTAACCAGTTATCCAGCTGGAAAAATCCAGATATCAAATGCCAATGCAGAGGGCCCAGCGGAAGCCACACCCTTCTGGACCTCCTTCCACACTCTACTAAGTCTTTTCCTCCTGGAAAGTTTGCCAACTGCTGACAGTAATGGCCATGGCAACTGAGTACTTCCCATCCATCTTATCGTGGCTTCATTCACTTGGGGTGAAAATTATTGGCAGAAAAAGGTATGCACTCAGGATTCTGCCTCCAGTCTAGGACAAGTTTTCTGAAAACTGTGGATGTGTTGCATGGGATGGCTAGAAAGCCACTAGGGAGATGGTTGAGCTCTTAATGGGACCCATTGGGAAAGATTTTGACTTTGCAGGCACTTCACGCTTGAATTCTGGAAAAGTCTTGTCTACACTTGGGAGTTTTGCCTTTCTGGCTTGTAATGTTCTCTGGTAGGAGGGAAAGGCAAACATCCCTATATAGGGAAGTGGAAATTGAAGTCAGGTTACTCACATAATCAAACAAAAGATGCAAACGAGACAGTAGGTTGTCCATAAGAGTGGCCCACTAGGTGAATTCTTTGTCGTCAGACTTGGCGGGACGGTCACATCATTCATGCCAGAATACCACTCAGAACAGAGGGGCCTTCATGCCCAGAGCTCTGGCCTCTTTGTGGAGACCTCTGCAGAGGCAACTATGACTTTGTGCCTACTTAGGAAGAAATCCAAAAGCAAACGTGGCAGTTCACACCATTCTTTTCTTTGTGTGTGTGGGGGGGATTTTCATGTCTTCCTCTTTGTTGTAGTTGTTTATTAAAAACAAGAGGAATGGAAAGGGAATGCTATATTTCAATCTTTTGAGAAAAGACATGACACCACATTCTTAGTGTGGAAGCAATCCCATGGGGCAAAAGCTAAAAAAGTCTAGCTATGGTAGAGAGAGAAGAAGCCCGGAGTGTAAGGGCCTTTGGGAATCCCAGAGGCTTGCAGAGGTAAGGATGGGAGATGTGCACAGAGCTGGAGAGAGCTAGCTCTCATTTGCTGGGCTTGAAGAACACGCGGTGAGTAAGTGGATATCTCCTGCTAGCTGAGAAATGGACAGAGCCAGAGGCAGCCAGCCCTTGCCTGGATTTTACAGTAGGACCTCCATTGGGGAGCGCCGAGGCCCAGGGCATCCATTGGTTGTCAGAATGGGAAAGAGGATTTGACACTTAATTTACTTTGGATAATGTCACTCTTCTAACTTGACCTAACACTGGAAATGGAGTTTCTCAGCACATAGAGATGACTGTTCCTTCTCACAGCACAACACAGAGTCCAACTTTCAGGACGGGGCCCAATTTCTCTCCTACTTGTAGTTACGAGACTGGTTGGCTTCATTGATTCTCTGACATGTCTGCTTATGAATAGCAGATTTTTTTTGAATCTAGGGATCATGTGGGGATTGTGTTATAACTGCAATTATTGGGCTGAGGCCCACAAGTGATTTTCCAGACAGATATCAAATTCAGTTTCTTCATAGGCTTATTTTTGATTTAATCTCACACAGTTTCTGGCACAACATGGATTGCAGTAAATTGCATTGAAATGGAAATTTGTTTGGACTTGTTGACTGAAGTTCCTAGGAAAAAGCTGTGCCCATATTAACCATTCTGCAAGTCTGGTTGACTGATTAGAAGGCCAATGATTCTGGGGATTAGAAAATATCACAGACAAATTATCTTGAGTTATCTTAGTTCCTGAGACAGTCATATATTACCTATCTCTGTGTATGATGTAACATCCTTGTGAATATTAGGTAAATTTTTTTGGAATGTATGCAGAGACACCAACCCAAAAGCTAATAGTACTATCAGATAGCATCTGAAGCCTGTAGCAATCAACAATTCCCTCCTTTGTTATAACATGCCTGCATGTTTCCACCAATGGATTTGAAAAGTGTCTTGGCTTATGACTTTCTTTGTCCTGTTACCATAAAAGCTTTGCTGTTACAATGTTAGAACACAGTATTTCAGGACAACCTAAATCTAAGTTCTTGGGCTGTGGTCATTCTTATTTGGTCACAGGGTAAACAATCTCTTTTTATCCTTTGCGATGAGAGCTGTGTTTTTTGTGTTAAGCCATGTGTGGAGGGTTATTGTAGAGGCAGAAAGCCTCTGCTCACATGGTGGATCTGAGATGCCTTTCGGACTGTACTCTCCCCATCTCTGCGTTACTGCCTCTGCTTTTCTCATGGGAGGCAGTGTCTCGGATCTGTTATTCATGTGCTTCTCCTGGGCCTGGGTCAGCAGCTAAAACACTAGGGTACTCATTAACAGGGAGTGAGAGTACAAACAGATCCACGAAGAACAGCTAACCCAGCCAAGGAATATTTAGTAGGTTTTTCTTTCAGTACCATAATTCATAGGCTTCTTATTGTGATGGAGGAGGGTCATCTGTCTATTGGTTAATTGATAAAGAAAACTGCTTGGCCTGATAGGTCAAAACATAGGTAGGCAGGGAAGACAGAACAGAATGCTGGGAAGAAGAAGGCAGTGAGGGCAGTTACCATGATTCTTCCACCTAAGACAGACGCAGGTTAAGATCTTTCCTGATAAGCCACCACCTTGTGGTGCTACACAGATTATTAGAAATGGGTTAATCAAGATGTGAGAATTAGCCAATAAGAGGCTAGGACTAATGGGCCAAGCAGTGTTTAAAAGAATACAATTTGTGTGTTGTTATTTCAGGTATAAAGCTACCCATGTGGAGGTGGCGGGAAGTGGCTCGCCGCTCCTATTTCTACATTATTGTAGTAGGTTAGCATTTCTGTTGTTTTCTACATTATTGTAGCAGGTTAGCATTTCTGTTGTTTTCTACATTATTGTAGTAGGTTAGCATTTCTGTTGTTTTCTACATTATTGTAGTAGGTTAGCATTTCTGTTGTTTTCTACATTATTGTAGCAGGTTAGCATTTCTGTTGTTTTCTACATTATTGTAGCAGGTTAGCATTTCTGTTGTTTTCTACATTATTGTAGCAGGTTAGCATTTCTGTTGTTTTCTACATTATTGTAGCAGGTTAGCATTTCTGTTGTTTTCTACATTATTGTAGCAGGTTAGCATTTCTGTTGTTTTCTACATTATTGTAGTAGGTTAGCATTTCTGTTGTTTTCTACATTATTGTAGCAGGTTAGCATTTCTGTTGTTTTCTACATTATTGTAGCAGGTTAGCATTTCTGTTGTTTTCTACATTATTGTAGCAGGTTAGCATTTCTGTTGTTTTCTACATTATTGTAGTAGGTTAGCATTTCTGTTGTTTTCTACATTATTGTAGCAGGTTAGCATTTCTGTTGTTTTCTACATTATTGTAGCAGGTTAGCATTTCTGTTGTTTTCTACATTATTGTAGCAGGTTAGCATTTCTGTTGTTTTCTACATTATTGTAGTAGGTTAGCATTTCTGCTGTTTTGGTGTCACTGTTTTTACAGTGTCAGGGATTGAACCCCGGACCTGACGCTAGGCAAGTGCTGACCGCTGACTTATACATCACCAGCCTCCGTTGTTAATCTTAATGAGCCTTCCTAATTGCTTTCATTTTAAAGACACTTTAAAATTAACCACTTCCAAAACTCAGGGAACGTTGTAATCATATTTAATGAATAAAATATGAAGCCATTTTCTTAAACTGCACAGAAATCACAACTTACCTCTCACGTGTATAGAATGTAGGGTAAAAGACGCCACTAAGAATCACCAATGAGCACGATGACAAGGGTTGGCACTGTCAGGTGGAAATCAGAGTAAAGGACCGGAGTGGGTGGGGGTGGGACTCTGTAGGTCGCTCTTGATGTGATGGATTGCAGTGATTCATAATGTCATGGATGCACTTTGGCCTGTAATTCTCATTACTGAAAAAGGACCGGCCATCGTCAAGACTCTTCGGCTGTTACATGAATTTCACATTTAATTACATTAAAAGTCCACTGTTGTTCATTGTCTGTGGAAGACATAATCAGGAATGAGTTCATTGTGAGTCTGTCTGTTGTCTCCTAGCCGGATCACGTGTAATTCATCAGTTGTTGGACTTCTGTCCAGAGAACACCAGAGCATCTGTAGAACCAAAGATAGCTCTAAGGTGTCAGTTTTACAGAACAATATCCAAATAGACACCTATAGGGAAAGACACCATCTTCTGCTTTGCTCTGTACCTGCCTGACCGCTCAGCGTGGTTGGCCTTTTGTCTGTGCTCACCTCGGTACCAGCGGTGACTGGGGTTTGACAGTCTCTGGCTGGTTTTCTCTGTCAGTCCCTAGCTGAATTTCCTCTTAAGTTGTTTGTTTTCCTTGACTATGTCATTTGTTTTCCTTCCATAACGTTCTGAGTAAACAAAGGAGAATGTGGATGGAGACATGAGGAACTGCCCTGGTTCCTGGAAGAGCAGGAGTTATTCCCCAGATCCAAACAAGGGGTCAGCTCTGCCCACGATAACTCTCCTGATGGCCTGATCCTCAGGAGGCTGTTTAGAGTTCACGTATTGAAGTAGCCAGCTGTGTTTTCTAAGATTATGGTTCAAGTGAAGGGTTCCTTTAAGTAGTTGTCTAACTTAAGATCAAAACTATAATGAGAAAAGTAAGAACACAGAAACTGAAGAATGCAGGTGTCTCTGGATCCACCCCTCCCTTCCTCTCTATGTGATATATATCCATGTGCATGTGTACATTCGTGTGGGTGTACATGCATGGATGTGTATATGTGTGTATGTATGTATGTGTGTATGTATGTGTGGGTATGTGTGTGTGTATCTGTGTGTATTTATATATGTATGTATGTATGCATGCATGTGTGTGTGTGTAGGAGATAGTTTGATTTTGTCTTTCTTTCTTGACTGGTTTCCCACCTGTTACATATTTTTTAAGACTGGCCATTCACAGAGCCCCAAACAAGCACGAGTCCTCCCCCGGCACTGGGATTACAGCATGAACCCAGTTTTCTGCATGGGTTTTACGGACCCGAATTCAGGTGTGCTGACTTCCCAGGCCAACACTTACTGATGGAGCCATCTTCTAGCGCTGCATCTCTTCCACTCCTTCGTGTGAACCCTGTTTACAGCGTGCCCAGGACTCTGAGGAAATCATTTTAAGGAGGCTGTATTGCCAGTTTCAAAGACACTTCTGTATTATTACCTCCTCATTCTGCTTCCTGGCTTCTCCTTTCAGTGTTCTTCCTCAGCTTCAGCAGGGGCTCACTAGGAAAAGGCCTCTTCTAACTGTCCCTGTCTGAAGGCCATGCCTCATGAAGAGGAAGGGGACTGGAAACTTAAAGCCCGGGGTCATGGAAACCTCTAGAAGCTGAAGACTGCTTCTGGGTATGAGTTCCCTGTCCTAAACACCCCCGCGGCCTTTCGGCCTGTCCTCTGTCGGCAGGGTTGAGGGGATGGAAGAATGTGGTGGTGTTTGCCACTGCCTTTCTTATCTGCAGCCTCACCAGGGTCAAGCCTGGTGCTGGAACCGAATGGACTTCCCTACTGCCCTCTGATGTTCCTCTTTCCTCAGCTTGTTCAGATGGCCTGCTGCTTTTCTCCGCTGAGGTGCTCTTATACCCACCCCTAACTTGTTCTGCGGATCAGCGCTGAAGATTTCCCAAAAGTCCTTCATCATCTACCCAGTCTCTCACAGTTACAGCTCTTTCGGGAGTTGCTCATTCTCTTAAACAATGCATTCAGGGGTGGCCTGGGTGTGGGGCTGTGGAATAACAGCAAACATGAATTTGGGAAAGAAACTTCTGCCTGTAAAAGACACATAACTGCCGGGAGGTGGTGGCGCATGTCTTTAATCCCAGCACTCGGGAGGCAGAGGCAGGCGGATCTCTGTGAGTTCGAGGCCAGCCTGGTCTACAAGAGCTAGTTCCAGGACAGGAACCAAAAGCTACGGAGAAACCCTGTAGCGAAAATCCAAAAAAAAAAAAAAAAAAAAAAAAAAAGACACAAAACTCTCAAGATTTCACCAATGTCTTTAGCATATAGAAACATATAACAACCGTGGAGAGAATAATCTTAGCGTGTTACACCGACTGCGAGAGAGTCTTTAGCATGGCCATGGGGCACTGCCGAGTTAGCCATGATAGGTAAATGTCTATAGGGTTTTCTCTTAATGTCATCTTACATAAAACTAGCCACATAATTTATGCGACTTTAGAATGAACCAGATGCAACATTCTGGTAAGTAAAGCTAGCATGACAGTAAGTAGGAGAATCAAGTCTGATGCATACATTTTAATTTATTATTTCGGAATGTACGTCATGTTTGTCTGGCAATTTAGGTGCACCGCATAATTTACAGTGACAGTTCATTTACAAAAGAATCAGGGGATCTTTTTAGAAGCCATCAAGCTAATTAGAGAGTAACTCTCATCCCATGATTTAATTTGGGCAGGAGAGCTAGAAGATTAATAAAAATATTAAGCATGATAAATGCAATTTCAATGAAGGGATTATGACAAGAAAAAAATAACAGCAGCCATAAAAACAAAATACATTTTACAGTTTAAATCAACCTGCAGAATTTTGCTAAACATCAAATTAAGTAATTTTTTTTCCTCTGGTGCAACATTGGAACTGTTTTATTGTTCAAACCATATTCAACATGTTTTATCCATCTTCATCAGTTAGGATTAAAAAACTCTTGAACCAGAGGTAGCATCTGTTTTTATAGTCTTGGCAACCCATTTGGAACCTGTATTTAGGGGTGCTTGCTGAGCCTTTGTTGATGAAACTATTAATTTGCAATTGATTTAAGTAGCTTTCTAATAAAATGGTTTATATTAGGGAATTTAATATATGAAAGAAAGTCAATGCATGATTCTGAATATTATTAGTTTGAGGGAAAAAAGACAAAGATTATTTGATTATCAGCAATTGAATGTTTGGGGAGCGGTTTCTCAGGTAGGTGTAGGTACTTAAGTGAATAAATAGTAAAAATGAATGTGGACGACCCCTTAAGTTGACCACAAATTTGACATGCTGTTTATGTATAGACTCCTAATAGCTCCTTCCATGCTTTCTTCTGAGATAGTGAGTGGAGATGGGGACACCCCTCTTTCAGCTTCATTTCCTGTTTAGAATCAGCATAGTCCTCACACCAAAGAAGGGAAGTCCCAAGTTTGAGGACCAAGATCAGGAACATTCTGGAACATCCATTTGGGTTGGCATCCAGAACTGAAAGCTCTGCTCTCTGAAACAGCAAGGGTACATGTGCCAGGTGATGCACTCTTCTCTCTTTTCTCTCTCTCTCTCTCTCTCTCTCTCTCTCTCTCTCTCTCTCTCTCTCTCTCTCTCTCTCTCTTCCTCTCTCTCTCCCAACTGCAGTTTGCCTTCCCTCTTCTCCCCCAGTCCCTTCCCACCCTATGTTCTTCTGTACACCTCCCCTTTCTCCTCCTCTACTTCTTTTTAGAAACGGGAGCCCTTTCATGGATATCAACCAGCCATGGTCTATCAAGTTGCAGTGAGACTAGGCACCTCCTATTGAGGCTGGATGAGGCAATCCAGTCGGAGGAATAGGGTCCCAAATTCAGGTACCAGAGATAGCCCCTGCTCCCTCTGTTAGGAGTCCCACAAGAAGACTAAGCTATACAAGTGCAACACATGTGCAGTGTGCTTAAGTCAGCCCACGCAGTCTCCCTGGTTGTTGGTTCAGTCTCTATGAGCCCCCGCTTAGTTGATGGTGTGGGTTTTCTTGTGGTGTCCTTGACACCTCTGGCTCCTACAATCCTTCCTGCCCCTCTTCTGCAGGATTCCCTGAACTCTGTGTAATGTTTGTCTGTAGGGTTCTACATCTGTTTCCATCAGTGGCTAGATGACTCCTCTCTAATGACCAATGGGGTAAGCAATAGCCGAATATCATTAGGGATTATTTCATTGACATTTTTTTGGAGGTCTCTAGGCTACTCCATCTCTGGGTGCTGGCCCTCCTGGCAGTGTCGTGGTGAGCTACCTCTCATGGTGTGGGTCTTAGCACTCTCTGACCAAGGAAGATAAAAGGGACAAAATAACAGCCATGACAGCCTAAAGTGGGGTGATGAGACAACAACCCCCTGATTTATGAAAGGACCGTTACTGCAATTCCCTGTTCTGGAGAATTCCGATGGGAGCCTCCTCAGACCCCTTTGGCTGTTTTCATTGATCTCCACCGCCAGTTACACTTACTTTTAAACTGCAAAAGAGAGCTTGCCCAGAATCTTTGAATTCATCCAGCTTCTCATAAAGTAGTTTCCTTCTTCCTGCTGCAAATTCCTAATCTGGACTACTTCCTGAAGCCATACTGATGTCTGTGGGCCATGCTCCCACCAGGGCCCATGTTGATGTGAGGGGCTTGTGCAGTCACATAAGGCCAACTTGATGTCCGTGGTCATGCAGCCACCGAGGGCCATGTCTGTGTCTGTGGTCTACTGTAGCTGGAGTTTGTGTTGATGTCCTTGGCCTGTGTTACCACCAAAGGCCACATCTGCATTGCCACGTGAGGCCTTGTTGATGTCCTTGGCCTATACTGTTGCCAAGAACTGTGATGGTGTCCATAGCCTGTGTAGTGACAGAGGGCTTTGTGGATGTCTGTGGTATGTACTGTCACCAGAAATCACGATGAGACCCGTGGCACATGCTGACGCCAGAGACTGTGAGGATGTCTGTGGTCTGTGCCTTCTCCAAGAAACCATGTGGAAGTCCATGTTCTGTGCTCCCACTGATTATAAAGGGCAAGGAAGCTACTTTTGCCATGGTATTGATGACTGCAGACTCACAGCTGAGAAAGAAGGCATAGAAGGCTTCTGTGACAACGTTTACTCCACACCCACCCCTGAAATGCAACAGCCTAGACAGAAAGTCTGAGGCGAAGTCTTAAAAATTGTGATAAGGTTCTTAGCCAAGAGGATAACTCTATGTTTTTCCTTGGGTTCACCTTCTTACTTCATCTGGTGATGGATGGAGATAGAGACAGAGACCCACACTGGAGCAATGGACTGAGATCCCAAGGTCCCAATGAGGAGCAGAAGGAGGGAGAACAAGAGCAAAGAAGTCGGGACCACGAGGGGTGCACCCACCCACTGAGACAGTGGAGCTGATCTACTGGGAGCTCACCAAGGCCAGCTGGACTGTGACTGAAAAAGCATGGGATAAAACTGGACTCTCTGAACATGGCGAACAATGAGGGCTGATGAGACGCCAAGGACAATGGCACGCGGTTTTGATCCTACACAATGTGCTGGCTTGGTGGGAGCCTAGCCAGTTTGGATGTTCACCTTCCTTGATATGGACGGAGGGGGGAGGACCTAGGACTTACCACTGGGCAGGGAACCCTGACTGCTCTTTGGACTGGAGAGGGAGAGGGAGAGGAGTGGGGAGAGGGGGAGAAAGGTGGGAGGAGGGGGTGAAGAGTGGGAGGAGGGGGAGGGAAATGGGAGGCTCGGAGGAGGTGGAAATTTTTTTTTATTCTCCTTTTATCAATAAAAAAAAATCCAAACCAAATGAAACACACACACACACACACACACACACACACAAATTGTGATAAGGATGCTGATGTGTATCTTTCCACAACCGGGTGCTTCTGGGTCAGGAGTGAGTGGGGAAGGACTCAGTTTTTTAGAAGGGGCAGCCAATGGGAGTTTGAGCATGCTCCAGTGAGTATATGGATAACACAAATTGGACTTTTTTCTTTTTCTTCCTTTTTTTTGGGGGGGGGGGGCAGGGAGAGAGGTCAGAAGGATGGAGGGCCAGACCTGGGAGGATTGGGAAATGAGTATGTGTTCAGGGTTCATGATTTGAAATTCTTAAATAATCAAAAGTATTGTTGGAAAAGAAAGAAAGAAAGAAAGTAAAATGATTTGGTTCCTTGTAAGGAACCCAGTAAATATTTGGAGAGTAAATGCACAGTTGCCATGACTCCCAAGTGAGTTTGCCATTTAAACTTTGAATAGTACGCTGAATGCAATTTGAAGTTATTATAAAAAGTGCAAGCATTTGTTGACCTTTCTAAGAAGTTGAAAATATTTTTTTTAAAAAAATATTTCTCTGGAATAAAAAAGATGAAGCCTTAAAAAACATAAAAACAAGCCTTCCAGAACATGTAATAATCCTCTGGTCTCACATAGGAAGACAGATTATATTAAATGTCCTAATTGTAAAATCAATATTTAAACTTATTTGGTTTCCCATAATTTCTTAGAATGGTCTCAATGTTGTACCTTTATCTAGTATGTAACTATACACCCTTTTGATGAAATCACTTAATGCCTGCATAGAGTATTTTGTATTTTTGTAATAAATTGAATGAACAGGTTTGGTTGGCATTGATCATAAAACTGCAGGTTATAGTATAACTCAATAATCCTGGATGCGTAATTCTTTCTAAAATGAAGTTATCCTTGGATTTTTAGAATCTCAGAATCCCAAATCTTTTCTGCAAGACTGCCACCTGCTGGTAAAGATTTGCTACTACCCTTTACATTGGAAGCGTTTCTCAATGTGCACAGGTGTCTCACAATCTGAAGTAATCGTACACATAGGCTGCGAGGCTTTCGGGGATGATAGAAATGACTGAAGCTTAGACATTCCAACAGTCATCATTTCTGCAAGGCTTCTTGTCTCTTCTTTCCCGTTGGCTGTTAGCAACAAACCATGACCACACACTTTCGAGTCTGACAGGCCAGTTGTGACTCGGCTCATTTCTCTTGAACGATTGTGAGACAAATATATGTCTGCAGGGGAGAGATCTCTAAGCGCTGCTGACCGTTCTGCATCTTTGGGGCTATTCTAAGCACAGTTTTACTACTATACTGGGAAGGCAGCTTTGTGCTGTGCCAGGGCCGCCAGCAGAGGCTGCGGCTCACTCCTGTGGCAGCCTTGGGATTATCCCTGACTGAGGTTTTCTTCAGGAACTTCCTAAAATGCCACACTTTTGCACTGTGACTACAGCGATTGTTTATGTGTAAGTTTGAAAGTCTGCTCTACAGCAATTCCCTATATCCTTGTCTGAAACCGGGCTAATAAATCCATTTCCAGTTGCCTTGACATTTCAATTAGGGCATGTGTGAAAAGTCTTAACTTTGTTTTTGCTATCTGATCCATATATGGTACCCACAACTCTATCACCATAGTTAGAAGAATGACTAAGATTTGACCATGACCTTCCCTCTTACCTACAGTGACAAATCCATGTTCTTCTCTGTGTATTCTTCCCCCTCCCTTACTTGAAAGTATCTCTTCATTGGTAGAGAGAATTTTCAGTTTCTAGAACCTGTACATCACTAGGATCGTGACAGGTGCCTGGAGAGATGCCTCCCAGGGTCCTCTGTAAGCTTAAATCCCCTTTCGGTTTGCTTGTGTGTTTCTTATTCTCAGTCATTAAAACTAACCACGTATTTTCAGAAAGAGATGACAATGATGAGAACCATTCCAGTGAACAAGAGCAAGTGAGGCAGTTAGCTCGATGATGTGATCTCAGTGCTGACTCTCCCCAGCTTCCCTGAGAGGTGCTGGGAACACACGAACGGGAAAAGAACATTCTCCTAGGAAGACAAAAGTCTTTTTTCCCCTAATACCCCCAAATGAGGTAACTTTTTAGGTGCTATATCATGTCACATCTGGATTTTCCAGATTTTGGTTTGGTTTGGTTTTCCATTATGGCTCTCAGCTTCCAGGGCCTGAAGTTTCTTATTTGCCTGGATGGATAGAGCTGCTAGGTGGGTTTCCTGGCTACACAGAACAAGCAGTGCCCGCGCTGTGAACTAAGTGCTCTGGATGAACTTTCATCTTTTTGAAACGCAGTGTTTAGCAAGTCCTTGCTTCTTGGAAAGTGTCCCGTAAGCACGTGTTTCAGTCATTGGCAAGGATTTTTATGTAGTCAGGGTGACATTTAATTTCAGCACCCGCAGGGTTTAGATTTGGAAGCATGTGGACAGGTTACACACACACACACACACACACACACACACACACACACACACACACGCACACACACACACACGACGTAGCACTCTGGGAATACAGAGAAGGCAGAATGTTGTCTTGAAATGGGGGCTGGCCCTCTAGAACTCCCAATGCTCTGCCTGTTCCGGAGCCCTCTACCCTTAGCACTCCATCATCCACCTCGGGTGAGGGCAGGGGAGGGATGACGTACTTAGGAAGGAATGTTTATGATAACTTTGAGATGGATTTGCCGTAGAAGGACTATGTGTTCATTTCAGCTAATTGGTAAAAAGATACAGAGAATAAGAACTGATGGCATCTGGTTCCTCCCAGACTATCTGACCTTTTCTCTTTGAGTTCTCCTGGAGTTACTCTGTCCGTTTCTATCACCAGCTGCAAGTGTGTGCAGGACTTTTGGGCCCCGTGAGACCTTTCGGTGAATTATCACTGAATTAGAGAGATATCTAAGCCAGTAGCTTGCTTGCTGCATACCTGTGTTTACTTTTAAAAAGCTGGCCCAGGCAGCACACACCTATAACCCCAGCACATGGTAGATCCGTGGAGCACAAGGGCTAGTCATCATAGCCAACTCAAGTTCTAGGCCAAGGAGAGACATGATCTCTGAACACACGGTAGTTGGCTCCCCAAAGGTGGTATCTGAGGTTGACCTCCAGCCTCTTCATGTATGCACACATGTGCAAATGCATCTGTGTGCAAACACACGCACCCATATGACCCATACCCCTCTATAAAGAGTATGTTCTCATAAGCAATACTTGAGTCTTGCTCACTCAGAAAAGCTAAGCTTTTGACTAAGCACAAGCTGCAAACTGCCAAACATGTTTAAATAAGAAAGGGGTGGACACCAATTGTGCTCTTCCTGGGTGACACTTCCACTGCCTGGCTCTAAGTATTTCTTGGCCATGGTGGCGAACAGAGCTCTCCAAATAGGTGCTCCCCATTAATCTCTATTAAATATAACTTGTCTGATGATTTTTTTCCTAAGATTGGTATACACAATGCAGTTCCGGTGATACCTGGGAGTACAGAGTTGTTCTGAGGCCCCTGCCAAGGCCAGTTTTGCCCACTGATCCTTGCAGTGTGTATAAGTTCTATCAAATTTGAGTTACAGGATTTAGTATTTTGAATTCTTAAGTTTGTATGAACGGTCCTTAAACTGAACTGAGGTCAGGGTTGGATTGAATCTAGTAACTGACCGGGCCCAATCAGCTTCAAATAGGTACCTTTCTGAGACCAGGCTTGTTCTAACCCCGGAACTCTGGGATCCACTGTCTGGGTCCCCAGCTAATTTTATGTAAGAGTTTAGGAATTAGAATATCTATATTTTTAGTCAAATGGATTACTTTTACTAGAGGTTAGAATGAAATGTCTAACATGGGGAAGTTTTGAAATGACATGGAATTATTTACTTGCAGAATAAACTAGAAAAGAGATTTGAAGGACTCGCCGTAACTAAAGTTATGGGATGAATTTGTAATTGGTATGTGGAAATGTGTAAAAGTGAATGGGTTAACTTCGCTTAAGAGCTTCCATAGAAGACGAATGAAAAGCTGAAGACCCAGTTGGCTAACGTGACCCTAACTCTTTGCTCTTTCTCTTGAATATGGAGTCCATTGACCTTTCTGCTCAACTGATTCTCAGGCTGTTAATCAGAAGCCAGGATGGAGACAAACACCTTATAAAATGAGTGTGACCAGGTGCATTTACCAGCTACCACTGAGTTTTTTTTCAATCATTGTCTAAAAAGATAAAAAAAAAAAAAGCAAAGATCTCTTCCAAACCCAGTGAAAAACCCTCAAAAGTTTATGGAAGACTCTGGAACCATCATGAGGGGTTATAATGGAAGACTTAGCAATGTTTAGGTACTTATTGGCAGGATATTGGGGCCTGGATGGCAACCTTGGAAGAGAGAGACATCTAGGAGGATTTGAAACTCACCTTAACCTCAAGGCCCTTGTTGAACCAGCCTAAAGAATTGTTGAAAAGTTACATTGAATCCTCAAGGTATTCCTACAAAGGTATACATTAAAAATGATTCACTAATTATAGAATTTGACAGACAAAACCACCACCACCAATAGCAACCGAACCTCCAGATCAACTACTTTCAGAGTCTAGAGATTTTTTTTTATTTCTTTTTTCACTTTCTATTTTACTTTTTAAAAAGAAAACAAACTATACATTTTCATTTTACATACCAATCCCAGTTCCACTCCCACCTCTCCTCCCATTCCCTCAACCTCCCCTGCACCCCAGCCCCCATCTATTTTTCAGAGAGGGAAAGGCACTTTACTTTGAGGAAGGACCAAGGTCACCCCTACTATGTCTAGGTTGAGCAAGGTATCCATCCAAAGAGAATGAGTTTCAAAAAGCCAGTACAAGCATCAGGGATAAATCCTGATGCCACTGCCAGTGGCCCTGTAGTCTGCCCTAGCCACACAACTGTCACCCAGTTTGTTCCTATGCTGATTCCTTTCCTGTCTGGCTGGAGTTGGTGAACTCCCATTAGCTCAGGTAAGCTGTATAAATGGATGTCCCCACCATCGTCTTGACCTCTTTGCTCATATTCTTACTCCTCCTACTCTTCAACTGGATTTTGAGTAGGACAATTTTATTGGTTTAAAAGAAAAATATCCCAGGGCAGACAAGCTGTCCTTCCAGAACTTGCAGAATTCTTGGCTGCAAGATTTGTAGGGGCTGGCAGATTACAGAGCTTGAGAGAAATATTTATTTATTTTGTTGCTGTTTTTTAAAAAATTTTGTATTTATTTTACATAGTTGCATATTTAGTCTGCATGTATGTCTGTGCATGCTTGGTACATGTCTGGCCAGCAGAGGGTGCCAGATCTTCAGACACTGGAGGTGTGGATGGCTGTGGAGCCCCCATACAGGTACCAAGAATTGAACCCCAACCCTCTAGTAGATCATGTAGTTCTTTGAACCATTGAGGCTTCTCCAACCCTAGAACAAAATTTGTAAAGCAATCTGTATTTCGTATACAAGGGGAGTATTTTTTGTAGAAGCTGGGGAGCGTTTCCTGTCGTATTGAAAATGGACTGACTTTATTAGCCTAGTTAGAGAGCAGAAGCTGGGCAGGGTCTGCAACAGGACTTGTCAGCCCCCACTGAGAATTTATTTCTTCACCCAATTAATATTTTTATTGATTGTTCAGGAATTTCACATCATGCCCCCATCATTCTACCTCCTGGTCCTCCCAGGTCTGCCCCTCTACTCTGGTGACTCCCCCCCCCCAAAAAAAAAAGAAGGAAAAAAAAAGCCCAATTTGTGTTGCTTAGGTACTCACTGAAGCATGGTCAAGATCCCAGTGGCCAACCCATTAAAGAAAACAGTTCTTCCGCACCTGCACCCCCACCAGAAGCCATCAACTGTGGAGAGCTACCCGTTAGCATCCTTATCATAATTTTTGAGAGTTCTCTTCAGTGGCTTTCTCCCTAGACTGTTATTATTGGGGGGGGGAGTGTGGGGTGGAATGGGAAAGGAGGTTGTCACAGAAGCCGTCCGTATCTCTCATTCTCAATGGTGAGTCACAGTCATCAATACCACTGCAAGAGCATCATCCTAGCCCTTTACAGTCAGCAGGAGTATGGATAATAGACTTCCACATGGTTTCTGGAGACAGCACAGACCATGGTCATTCCATGGTGGTAACATGTGCCATGGACCTCAGCATGGTCGCTGGTGGCAGTGCAGACCACAGACATTAACACGGCCCTCTGGTACAGCACAGGTTACCACCATCATAGCCTGGGAGGCAACACCCAAGAGAAGGATGGCAACATGGCCTCCAGAGCAACATGGGCCATGAACACCAATATGGTGTTCCATTGGTAGCCCAGCCCACTGACATCAACATGGCTTCAGGCGGCAGCACAGACCACAGATACCCACTTGACTTTTGGTGGTGATATGACCTACTGACATGAACATTATCCCTGGCCACAGCAGGACCACGGACCTTATCATGGGCTCTATCTATGGCAGCATGGATCATGGACCTCAATGCAGCCTCAGGAGGCCACATAAGCCACTCATATAAATACGACTTTTGGTGGCAGCATGGCTTACAGACATCAACATGGCTTTAGGCTCAGACCAGGGACATCTGCATCATCTTTTGTGGCAACATGGGCCATGGGTGTCAACACTCTCTGGCCACAGCAGGACCATGGACATCAGGCTTCAACACAGCGTTGGGCATCATGGCCCACAGACATCAACATGGCCTCCAGGGGCAGCGCAAAGCACAGAGGACTTTTGGGGTGGCCCAATCCAGAGAATGAAACACTCTTCATCTCGGACATCCTGTTGTTGCTCAGAACCAGGGTGATCATGCAGCAGAGTAGCGTGTGTGGGAGCTAAGAGTGCAAGCTCCAGGCTCTTGCACACCACCCTGTTGGCCCTACATGGCCACTGCATGGTCCCCCATCCGCTGCAGCCTTCTCTCACACTTGTCCCCATGGTTACATCTCTAGTTCCTCCGTTCTCCACAGAGCACTCACCGTGCTGTTCCTCCATCTTTCCCACCTCTCCATGGCATATTCGTTCATAGCTGTGGCGTTGGAAACTGCAGTGTGTCACACAGTATGTATTCCCCCCCCCAAACAGCTTTATATGTAAATTTTCTTTGCAACCAGTCATTGGTTTTGTCCAAGGTTTCTGGTTTCTGAAGCACCATGCATCCTGGACCATTGCCTCCGATATCCTGCTGTTGCCCCGAGTCAGGGTGATGTTGCAGCTAGTGTGCTTCTTTGTATGGGAAGGGTTAAAAGTGTGAGACCTATAAAGTCTCAAACAGGCCATTCTAAAATTTTGTTCGAGTGACCCCAGTAGACTCTTCTCAGTGTGGAGGATACAATTAAACAGATGATCACCCTGCGTGCCAGTGTTTATCACACTTGGCTCATGCTAGCCTGAGAGCCAAACAGATGAGCCTGTGGGTTTGTTCAAGAGTCAGAGCAATGGATAAGCCTGATAAGGCTGTTTCCTGTAGCTCCAGATCCTAGTACCTTGCTGTCCTATAGGTCTACAGATTCAAAACGGAAACCGCAATGTTCCTGAAAGTAACTAGATAATCAGTCACTTTGTGGTGCCCACAGTCTGTGCAATGGCCACAAACACAACTATTACTCAAATCAAAGCTTTCCGGGAGAAAGGAGACACAAAATTGTGGATGTCTGATCATCAGACACCCCAAATAGAATGGGCTGATGTTGGTCAACTCCTGTTGCGTCCTTGCCCCCAGCAGAAAACCAACAGGGTTCACTGACGGCAGCAACCAGAGCAGGTGGTAGCCCGGAACTTGGGAAAGCAGCCCGTCTCTTAATCCTGCTGCCTGGCTGCACTCTGGCACTGCTTCGTTCTCTGCCCGCAACTATCCAGGAGGAAGGCAAATGAAGCAAAGAAATGCAATTCATATACAGAATGTGTATATGCATGTGCAGAGATAGATACATGCAGAAAGCAAATGCGGAGCAGTGTTGGAGGTAAGCCAAGAAGCCCTGCAATGTCCCTGTTGCTAGTGGCATGACCTCAAAGAAAACCCTCCAGTCAGCACTCCTACAGAACAGTTCCTGCACTGTGTCTGAAAGCAGAATGATAGCCCTTGTCAGAACAAAGAGTTCTTTGTTTTTTTTTTTAGTTGAGAAGTAGGTCAATGACTGCAAAAATATGTAGCATTTTTTTTTAATTTCACGAGAACTGAAACCTCTAAGATCCCTCTTCAATGCTCAGCATCAAATATGGATCACGAAATAGTGGCAGCAATAATGGAAAGAGCTTATAAAAGGTATATAGGTTGCAGGCTATACCCAGAGGTATTCAACAGAAAGGTGGAAACAGCTACCAAAGGATTTGGAAGCTGTGATGAGATGTCAGATTGTGACAAAGCCAAATGTCTATTTAATATGATTAAATTAATTCCTGTTTTCATTTGTGTGTGTGCCTGATGCACGCATATGTGCGTGCATGCATGCATGTGTGTACCTGTGAGCATGCAGCTCTATGGGGAAGCCCACCATTGCTGTTAGAGGTCCTCCTGGATCACTGTCCACCTTAGAGCAAGGCAAGGTCTCCTGCTGAGCCCAGGGCTTCCTTTCCTCCTAGTCTAGCTAGCTGGCTTGCTTTGCTCTGGGAATTCAGTGTCTTGGCCTCTGTGTACTGGGATTATAGGCAGGCTGCCAGGCCCACGTGGCTTTTGCATGGATTCTGGGACTCTGAATTGGTCCTTACACATGAGAGACAGAGCCTTGAATGCCTGTTTTATAAACTAGCTTTATCTGGATACCAGTATCTAGATCACAATGTGGGATTCGATTATGAAAACTTAAATGGTGTAGTAATGTAATTGGTAATGTAGTAATGTAATTTTTTCTCTTAGGAAGTGAAGGCTTTGACCCTGACCCAGGAAGCGGGTAGGCTAGCTGCATGCCTTCACCGTTCCTCCTGCATCTCAAAATCAAATCTTCCGGTCTCATCCTAAGCTGTGCAGCAGAACACTGCTGGTAGCTTCTCTCTCATCTCATCTCTAGTGGATTCCACAGATCTTCCCCTCCTAACCTCCCATCCCCACTCACTGTATAACCCCTGCCTCCGACTCCAGCAGCATTCCCTGGGAATCCACTGGCCACATGGGGAAGGGAAGGCAGAAGAAACAATAGGTTAACTGCGGATCTCCAGGTCTCCCTCTGCCCCTCCAAATCCAATGCTCCAGTCTCATTCGTGGGATTGTAGCAGAGCACGGGCTGCAGCCTCCCTTCCCCTCACGCACCCATTGCCAGTGGATTACATAGCTCTGACCTTCCAAACTTACTTTCCTCTACCCACTGCTTTTGTCCTAGCCCCCCCAATCCAGCAGGCATTCCCTAGAAACCCACAGGCCACTCTGTCAAGGGAAGCAAGAAGACTAACTGCAGATCTTCACCTCTCCTTCCATCTCTCCAAATCCAGTCCCCAGTCTCATCCCCAGTTCTGTAGCAGGCCTTCTGCTGTGACCTCTCTGCACTCTCTGCCTCCATTCCCAGGGGATTAACTAAGCAGATTCTGGCTGTCTGAATAACTGGCTTTCCTCCCTCTTGTGAGGCCCTCCTGCTGCCCCCAGCCCATCCTTACTCCTAAGTCTCAGGACCTAATACCCAGAACACATCTTATTTGGGACTCCCAGTAGGCACACATATCAGGACTGTAGATTTTCCTACCAAGCAACACAGAGCCACCATATTCCCCTAAGAAACAGAGGGAAATAGAAATCAAGGAACAAAACTTTTATCTAATGAAGATCAGATATCAGCACCTAGAATTATGATCTTCCCTATCCCAGATGCCTAGATGCCAGCATGAAAACACCATCAATTACAGCCCAGTAATATGTCTCCATTAGAATCCAGCAACTCTACCACATCAGGCCATGAATATTCCAACATAGCTGGAGCCTTAAAAAAAGACCTTAAAATAGCCTTTATGAATATGATGGAGACCTTTAAAGGGGAACTGAATAAATAATTTAAATCAACGAAAACACAAGCAGTGGAAGGAAATGAAAAAAACAGGTCAAGACCCGAAAGTAAAAATAAAATCAATAAAACCCAAACCAGGGGAAATTTGGAAAATTTATGAACTTGAACACAGATAGAAAGCTTCATCAACCAAATACAAAAAGATAGAAGAAAGAATCTCAGGCATTGAACACACAATAGAAGAGATGGGTACCTCAGTCAAAGAAAATAATCTCAGACCAACAAAGTCAAAAGAAGGAAAATACACATACACACCACCACCACCACCACCACCACCACCATCACCACCACCACCACCACCACCACCAATACTACCGTCACCACCACCAACACCATCACCACCATCCACCACTACCACCACCACCACCAACACTAATAACAAGATAATAAGAGAAATCAACAATTATTGGTCTTTGATATCTTTTAACATCAATGGTATCAATTCCACAAGAAAAAGATACAGACTAACAGAATAGATAAGAAAACGGGGTCCATCCTTCTGCTGCATACAAGATCTTAACATCTTAACATCAAAGATAGACATCATCTCAGGGTAAAGGGTTGGAAAAAGATATTCCAAGCAGATGAACCTAAGAAAGAAGCTGGTGTAGCCATTTAACATCTAACAAAATAGACTTCAAATTGAAACTAATCAGAAGAGATAAGGAAGGATACTACATACTCAAAGGAAAAATCCAACAAGAGGACACTGCAATTCTTAACATCTCTGCCTCAAACACAAGGGCACACATGTTTGTAAAAGAAACACCGCTACAGCTTAAATCACATATTGACTCTTGCACACTTATAGTGGAAGACTTTAATACCCTACTCTCATCCAGACAAAAACTAAACAGAGAATCTTGGAGCTAACTGACCTAACAGATATTTACAGGACATTTCACCCAAACACAAAAGAATATATCTTCTTCTCAGCACCTCATGAAACTTTCTCCAAGACTGACTACATACTCAGACACAAAGATTCAACAGATACAAGAAAATTGAAATAACATCTTTTATCCTATCAAATCACTAGAGAGGAAGGCTGGATATCAACAACAACAGAAAAACAGAAAGCTTACAAATTCATGGCAACTGAACAGCTCTCTACTGAATGAAAAATGGACCAAAACAGAAATTAGAGACTTTCTAGAATTCAATGAAAATGATTCACGACATACCACAACTTAAGCGACACAATGAAGGTTGTTCTCAGAGGCAAGTTCATAGTACTAAGTACCTAAATAAAAAAAAAATTGGAGAGATCTCACATTAGCAACTTAACAGCACACCTGAAATCTCTAGAACAAAAAGAACAAGTCACACCCCAAAGGAGTAGGCAGCAAGAAATAATCGAATTCAGGTCTGAAATAAAGTAGAAATGAACAACAGCAATAACAACAAAATATAAAGAATCAATGAAAGAAAGAATTGGTTCTTTGAAAAAAAATCTATAAGATTGACGAACCCTTATTCAATTAACTAAAAGGCAGAGAGAGCATATCCAAATGAACAAAATCAAGATTGAAAAGGGAGTCATGACAACAGACACTGAAGAACTCCAGAGAATAATAATGACACACTTAAATAACCTATGCCCCAACAAATTGGAATGTCTAAAATAAGTGGATAATTTTCTCATTATGTGCAGCTTACCAAAGTTAAATCAAGATAAAATGAGCAATTTAAACAGACCTATAACCCTTAGTGAAAGAGAAACAGTCATTAAAAATCTGCCAACCAAAAAAACAGCCCAGGGACAGATGGTTTTAATGCAGAATTCTTCCAGACTTTCAAAAAAGAGTTAGTGCCAATACCTCTTGAATTATTCCACAAATAAGGATGGAAGAAACACTGCCCAATTCATTACAGTTAACAGCAAGCACATAGTCAACATCAACTTAAATGGAGAGAAACTCAAAGTAATTCCACTAAAATCAGGAATAAGGCAAGGTTGTCCACTCTTGATCTATTCAGTACTTGAAGACTTAGCTAGAGCAATGTGAAAACTGAAGGAGATCAAGGGAATACTAATTGTAAAGGGAGAGGCTCAAGTGTCTTTATTTAAACATGATGTGATAGGCATAAATGACCCGCAAAATTGTACCAGGAAACTCCTACAGTTGATAAACACTTTCAGCAAAATAGCTGTATACAAAAGTAACTCAAAAAATCACTAACCTCCTATATACAAATAACAAATGGACTGGGGAAAAAATCAGGGAAAGAACATTTTTCATAATAGCCTCAAATAATATAAAATATTTTATGGTATCTCTAATCAAGAAAGTGAATGAGACATCTGATTAAAACTTCAAATTATTGAAGAAGGAAGTTGAAGAAGATATCAGAAACATGCTCATGAATTAGTAGGATTAACATAGTAAAAATGGCCATCATGCCAAAAGCAATTCACAAATTCAATGCAATCCCCATCAAAATTCCAACACAATTATTCTCATATCTTATGAGGACAACTATCAGCTTCATATGGAACCACAAAAAAACAAGGATAGATAAAATAATCCTATCAGGGAGGTATCACTGCCCCTAATTCCATGTTGTACTGTAAAGTTATATACTAAAAACAGCGTGGTGTTGGCATAAAAACAGACATGTTGATCAATGGAATTAAATTGAAAAACCAGACATAAATTTATACACATATGGACACTTGATTTTTGATAAGGAGGTCAAAAATTCACACTGGAAAAAATGACAGCACTTTTAGCAAATTATACTGGTCAAATTGTATGGCTGCATGTAAAAGAATTCAATAGATACTTATCACCTTGCACAAAACTCAACTCCAAATGAATCCAAGATCTCAATATAAAGTCAAATACACCAAATACAGTAGAAGAAAAAGTGGAGAATGACCTTGAACTCACTGACACAGGAAAAGACTTTCTGAACAGAACACCATCAGCACAGGAAGTAAAATCCACATTTAAAAATTGGACCTCATGAAACCAAAAGATTCTGCAAGGCAAAGGGCCACCATCATACAGACCATGATTCCATGTTGTACATGCTCATGAATTAGTAGGATTAACATAGTAAAAATGGCCATCACGCCAAAAGCAATTCACAAATTCAATGCAATCCCCATCAAAATTCCAACACAATTATTCTCATATCTTACGGGGACAACTATCAGCTTCATATGTAGCCACAGAATGGGAAAATGATTTTTCCAAATTTCACATTTAATAGAGGATTAATACCCAAAATATATAAAGAACTCAAGAAATTAGATACCAAGAAAACAAATTATTTAAAAAGGGGGCATGTTTTTTATTGATTTTATTGAGCTATATATTTTTCTCTGCTCCCCTTGTTTCCTCTCCCCTCCTTTTCAATCTTCTCCCATGGTCAATGGGGCACTTGTTTTTTTTTTCCCCCTTTTCCTCTTGTTCAATAGTAGTATTCTTTTTTTTTCACAGAAAGCTTCTTTTTTTAATTGATTTTTTATTGAGCTCTACATTTTTCTCTGCTCCCCTTCTTTTCTCTCCCCTCCCCTTCAGTCCTCTTCCATGGTCAATGGGGCACTTTTAAACAGAGAATTCTCAGTAGAGGAAACTCAAATGGCTGAGGAATACTTAAAGGAATGTTCAGCACCCTTAGGCATCAGGAATGCAAATCAAAGCTACTTTGAGATTGCGTTTATACATATCAGAATGGCTAAGATCAACAAGTGACTGCTTCTGGTGGATAGGATAGTAAGAAAAACACTCAGGCAGTGCTCCTGGAAGTGCAAACTCAGATTTGGAAATCTGTGTGATGTTTTTTCAGGACGATGAGAATCAATTTACCTCAAGATCCAGCTATACCACTCTTATGCATATACACAAAGGATGTTCCATCCTACCACAAAGACACTTGCTCAGCCATATTCATTGCTGCTCTATTCATAATAGCCAAAAATCGAAAACAACGTAGATGTCCCTCAGCAGAAGAATGGATAAAGAACATGTGGTACATTTACACAATGAAATATTACTCAGATGTTAAGAACAATGACATCATGAAATTCGCAGGCAAATTGATGGAACTAGAAAAATATCATCCTGAATGAGGTATCCCAGACCCAGAAAGACAAACATGGTATGTACCTGCTTATATGTGGATATTAGCTATTAAGTCAACGATAGAAGAGCTACAATCCATAGAACCACAGAGACTGGCTTTAGAGTAAGGTACTGGAGGGAACAAACAGGTCTTGTTAGGAAACGAAAATAGAATAGATAGTTATGAATGGATGGGGTGGAGTTGTAACAAGATCAAATAGGGAGGGGAGAGTGGGGTAATGGGGAGAATATAGGGAGAGATATCTAAAATTAGGGGCCATTTGAGGGGTAGTTTGGAAACCTAATACAGAAAAGTCTTCTAAAATTTATTCACATATGAGGCGATCTAAATTAAATCCTCAAATATTTAAGGCACAACCCAACTGAATATATTTTTTCGTCATCAAATGAAGCTTCTAGTACTAGGATTGGGTTATATCTAACTGAAGGCTGTAGAGGCCCTGTGTGAATTCCCCTGAACCCAGGCTACTGCTAAGACCATAGGTTGCTCTCAAACTGAAAGGAAGGCCCCATTTCTGAAAACAACGTCTAGACAATTGAACATAGAAATACCAAGCTGGTGCCTATAGTGAACCTTCACCCTTTTGTTCCAGCATCTCTGGTACAAGAAGATATTCTTCATGCTTCTGAAAAGGAAGTGTAAACACCAAGCCGGCCACAAATCCTTTGATCTACGTGGTGTGCTGCCTGCAAGATATGCTAGGGTAATGGTGGCACAAATCTTGTGGGAGTAACCAGCCAATAACTAACTTGACTTATGGTCCACTCCATGAGATAGAAATTATTTATATCCAACACTGCTTGGGAGAACAAGAACCTGAAACTAGCTATCCCAGGGACATAGGGGAAAACCAAGGACCACTGGTCTAATAAAGAAAACGATGTAGTAATAAAATGGCTCCTAATAACTTTCTGATACTCCCCAATCCGTGGATCAGTGAGTGCCTTGCTCAGCCACCATTAGAGAAGCTTCCTCCTGCAGCAGATAGGAACAAACACAGAGAGTACAGCCACAGAGAGCAAGAGACCTAAGAACACTCAGCCCTAAATGGAATGTCTCACCAAATACCTCCCATTAGGGCTTTTTTTCTTCTGTTGGTTTGTGTTGTTCAACTTTGATGCAATAGTGTTTGTTTTATCTTATATTTTATTTTAAAAAAGAAAGAATAAATAAAAACCTAGCCACTAGGGTAAAGGGTAACAACTGAACTGTCATTTATACCTTCTGGGAGAGGGGAAATCAATTTCCTCCAATGAACTGACATTGGGTATATCAACGAATCCAGGGAAGACAGTTACAGTTTGGTGTGTTGTACTTTTTGTGGGTTTGTTACTGCTGCCTGTGTGCAGTCCCTGTTTTCCGGGGGGCAAGAGTGAGAAGACAGGAAGTCAACAGCGCCGACTCTGGGATTGCTTTTGTGGCTCCTCTCAAGTGTAGCAGATAGGAGTGAACTTATTTCAGATTGTTCATTACAACTGACCATTGTTGTAATTTGTTTATATGTCTCTATGGAAAAACACATTTTTTTTTGCCAAATGCGGCTTCCCCTTGTGATTGTCCACTTTACTTGTGTGTCTCCTCTTAAGCCTCTCAGAGTATAAATTGTCTGATGCTCTAAATAAAGTTGGCTATTGCATGAGACTTTAGTCTGCCTCGTTTATCCTGATGCTCCATTCTCCTAGGTCCCACCACCAGCTAGAGCAGTAATCAACATAATACCTCAGCGGCTGAAGGAGACATTAGCTATATAATGTTTGTAAATTATGTAACACCATGAAAATATAAAGAAATCTTTCTAAGGCGACAGTTTCTTCCTTTTTTACTTGGAATTAACATGTAGGATTCATTTTGGCATGTTTACCTTCAGAATTTTAATTTTAAAGGGATTTCTTTGGGACTATGAAAGGCTACAAAGTAATTTATAATTGTTAAATTGTAACAATTTTTGCAATAAGTGTCCATGAAATTTCCTCATAGTAGTAAAAACTGAATACTGTGTACCATTTTAACTAACTTTCTTGCAATTTGAAAATAATTCAGCATATTGTGTTAATTTTAAGAAAAATTTATTGGACATTATGAAACAGCTATAGTGTTCTTTACAACATAATTTAATCTTTTGTGAGGTGAAAATTAATTAGAAGGCAAAAGTAGATCAGAAAAATATTCTTGCACTTTAAAGTTGTTCAGTTATATTGCTAGAGATGCACAGATGCACCATGTTTCATGATCTGGATCCATTCTGTCAGTCAAACAGGGACACTCATTCTTCAACAAAGTATGGAAATAATATATTTAAAAATTGTGGATCATTCCTAGTCCGATTTCTTCATAAAGACTCTTTTATGAGTTGGGCCAATCTCTGGAAAGCCTAAGGTAGGACAGATATAAGAATTGAAGACATTAGGATGTTACTCTGGGAAGCCAATTGGTAACTCTGGAGATGACTGTGGAAAGCAAGGGTGACAACAGTGTTGTCCAGGCGGAATGCCCCCAGGAGCCTGGGACGTGGATAAGCATACACCAGGCTTGTGCACATTTCCAGAGCTTTTAAAATTACAGCGTGCACGCATCATTTTCTATTTTGTGTAGTATAAATATTTTGTATTTTCATATATTCTCTCATCTGCAAACATTACCTAGAATTCGGAATGCTCAAATTTGTTCATATATAAAGTCGAGCAAGCTTATAAACAGCATATTAGTAACATGAGAAGCAAGTAAAAAGAGCAAGCATGCACACGCGTGTGCACGCGCGCGCGCACACACACACACACACACACACACTTCTGAAGGTCAAAGGCAATGCTTGGTTAATAGCTCTTCCTTTTGTGTTTCTCTGCACACAGTCTAGATCTTTTAAATCTGTTTGTCTTCATAGAAATAGGCCAATGGCTTGTGATTTTACTGTCATTTATGTGATCCCAAGAAGAAGCAAAAAGGTACTGCCCCAGAACCCAGAACCTGATGGAAACCCCCTCCCCTAGTACAGTTCAGGAAGTCCGGGCTAGTTACTCACAAAACAACAAACTTTAACTCTATTTCAGTCTCCTTTGCTTACAGATGCCTGGCAATAGTTCATGACCGTTTCACTAAAATCCGGCTTTTTGCATTGTAAGAAGCCAGACATTACATCATTTCTGACTGCCAAGGGGCACACACACGTCCAAGATCAGAGGCAGGAGGCTGTGGCTGAAGAGAATACTCACGATGTCCATCTGCTCTGGAGTAACCACAGAGAAGGAGGCTCTGAAGAAGGAAGTGGGGGCTGAGCTGTCGATGAAGAAGCCATTGCCAGGAACAAATAAGACCTGTGCAAGGGAGAGGAAAATAAGTGAGCTTACCGCTGAAGGAAAACTAAAAGAAAACTTATAGAAATGTAGTATTATTGTGGGGAGGAATATTTTAAGCTTAAAAGCCATTATTGAAATAATAAATCACAATAGAGAACAAAAATATACATACAAAAGCCTGTGCATAGAATCAGGAAAAGTACTCACCATTGATAGGACCAATGCTATTTCTTCTCCACATAAAAAATATTTATAGTAAATGAGAAGAAAACACCTAATTTAAATGTTCATCGGACAGGTTAAAAAGAAATGATAAAATAAAGATAAGTGGCTAACCTATCTACAAAAGTAACATGAACGCAATCCTTGAGATTTCTAACTGGGAGCCAAAAGACAACTAGGAATTGGTCTGGCAAAGAGCGGGGACAGCATTTTAGGGAGAAACCTGGAAACGTAAAGGCCCCAGGAGAGGAGGAAAATGGAATGTTTAGGGAAACTGAAAGGATGCAAATGCTGAAGCAGGAAGAAGATAAAAATGTTAGTACGTGTGTTCAAATGGGTGCCGAGAACAGCAAACTGCTCTTCTCGTGACCACGACGGCAGGATGCTCAGTCCCTCTTCATCCTAGACATACGCACACTTTATTCCCCTTCCTGACCATGTCCGTTCTTTCTTCCTTCCCTCCCTCTCTACCCTCTATTTTTCTCCCTTTCCTTCCCTCCCTCATCCTCATTTTCATGCTGGGGGTTGAACCCAGGACCACACACATTCTAAGAGTGCACTTCGCCTTCCCGGTACCCCTAGCTACTCCAGTCAATATTTTCCTTTATAGTTGTTTGGTCATGGTGCCTTTTCACAGCAAGAGAAACACTAACCAAGACACCTGGATTACGCTGCTTGGCTCTCTCGCTGGCCCAGGAAAGGGTTCTGGCTGTTTTTATTAATAAATCACTGGGCGTGTAAGACACCCAAAGCTACACGTGTGGTAAGGAGTGACTCTGAACTCAAAGCGAAGGGGGATGTCTGAAATTGGTCGCTGATGAGAATGACTGTATTTCCATCAGTTTAGCCAATTGTAACTTCAGTATTTATCAAAATTTAACAATGAGACAATATTCCTAATACCCCAACATCACGTGTGCCTGGGCCACAAGATGTCTTTTCACTGTATTCAAAGAAATGAGTTCAGAGAAATAGTGTAAATATTCTGTTGGCCATCTCCTGCTTTTACCTCTTTTTTGATAGCCTTTTTTTCAATCAGTTCTTTTGTATCAGAGATCCCCTTCACTTTAATCCACAGAAACATCCCGGCATTGGGAGCATGCCATTCTGCCAGACCTATGAACAAAAGAAGACAGTGGCTCTAGACATTTCTGATGACATCAAACTGACAGTCCCCACAGCACGGGGGCGGTGACTGTAAACAAGGACTTCTGGACAACGTGTTATGCGAAAGCTTCTCAAACATATGATTTGATGAGATTCCCCCAAACTGTAAGGGGCTGACTGAAGGGAGACGGCAGCTCCTGAGTGCAGTCAGCCTTCAGAGAGAGCATGGGATTGAGGGTGTCTCTCTGTCACTCAGACTGACACTCACACCTAAGACAAAGGACTGTTTCAATTTTAAAGTCGATCCTTATTCTTTCTGGAGTCACCTTGGATTTCATAAATTCTGTTATTTATGGATGCTCAGATGGATTAATTTTCTGCAGAACTGTAATTAGTTAAGATAAGGGTACTTAAATTAAAGAATTCCAGATGTGTTTACAAGCTTTATATGTGTTATGATAGAAAAACTAAGGAGAGAGGACAAGTATTCTGATTTTAATTACTTAAACAATCTTGACATTAATATTTTGTCGCCACTCCTACACAACGTGGTAGGACAGTGCTCTAATCATGCAGATATAATTCTGCTTTCAATGAAGACTTTACAGAGAATGATATATGACAGACATAAGGCGGTGTTGATATTTTTGACTTATTAATCTTTACATCATTTTCTCTCCCCCCATTTTTTAATTTTTTTATTTGTTTTTTTTTTTAAGACAGGGTTTCTCTGTAACAGCTCTGGCTGTCCTAGAACTCACTGTGTAGAGCAGGCTGGCCTTGAACTCAGAGATCTGCCTGCCTCTGCCTCCCAAGTGCTGGGGTTAAGGGCATGTGTCACCACCACGTGGCTCTCATTTGCACTTTTAATGGTATAATTAAAGTCAGGTAATTTATCCATCTTCTTTCCATAATAAAAAAGCCATCCTAAATTCAAAGCAACAATAAAGATATTAAACAAATATGTGTGGCTAATGAATAGAAGGCAAAGGATTTTAATGATTTTAAGATTTTAAAATTATACTATACCACTTGTCTTTGAGCTTAGTTAGAAACAAAGTATTTCAGGAACAAAATTTTGGAACAACTAAAAATTTCTGAAAGTTTTTGTGGAAGACGAGTTTTATTCTGTGGCAGGAAATATTGCTGGTTAACTTTTTGACTGAGCTTTTTTGTCTGTTTGTTTTGGTTAATCTTCTTAGAACCACAGAATCTGGGGTCAACACTGCAGACCAGCTGGTAGAGTGCTTGCCTTGAGTGCAGGAGACCCAGGTTCTATTGCCAGCACCTCCTAAACTGGGGGTGCTAGTACACACCAGCAATTTCAGCACTTGCTGCGGCAGGGGAACCAGAAGTTCAAGGCCAGCCTGGGCTTCCGAGCTTTGTAGTAATAAGGGCGGCGGGGCTGCGTCCCCAACACCCCAGCCACCTGCCCGGCTAGCTTTACCCGAAATAATTACACAGACACTGTATTCATTTAAACACCGCTTGGCTCATTTCTACCCAGCCTCTTCTAGGCTAACTCTTGCACCTGGACTAGCCCATTTCTTATCATCTATATAGCACCGGTCTTACCGGGAAGATTCTAGCCTAAGTCCATCCTGGGTCGGAGCTTCATTGCTTGTGTCTGCCTGGGAGCTGGGAGGATGGTGTCTCTCTGAAGGCGTCTGCTCCCGAGAGGAGAGCTGTCGAGTCTGAGCTCACTTCCTCTTCCTCCCAGCGTTCTGTTCTGTTTACTCCACCCACCTAAGGGTGGGCCTATCAAATGGGCCTAGCAGTTTCTTTATTGCTTAGCCAATGAAATCAACAGATTGATATATGACACTCCCACATCAGAGCTTATCTTTAACAAATATATCGTGGTGGCAGATGGTAGAGATGGTAGAAGTCAAGGGTTGACAACCTGACACTTGTACCATTCTCTTTAGGGCAGCCTTTCCTCTGCAAGAAATGTGTCTACACTACAGTCCACACTGTGGGAGCCAGCCACCATAAGCTAAATATGAACAGATCACCCAAAGGAAGTTCTTAACTTCCAACCATTATCACCTGCCACAGTAGGACTCAGCCGTGGATAAATTTAATGGAGGCCTGAGTTGCAGTAGTTTACCCTGAAGCAATACCTGGTTGCAGGAAGAACCACAAACTGAGATTACCCGGGGAACCACCCAAGAACAGACCATCCAAAGGAAATGCCTAACATTCCAACCGCTATAGATAAGATCACCTGCCAGCGCACCTCACCAGGACACCTAGACAAATGTCAGCCAATCAGTTCTGAACCTCAGAAACCCCTCACCTCCACCTTTATTACTATAAAAACCCAACTCTAACTGAGCTCGGGGCTTTCCGTTTATTCCAAGTTTGCAAACTTGTATAAAAATAAAGACTTTTTGCTTTTACATATGGGACTTGGTCTCCTTGTTGGCTTTTGGTGGACTTCACGGATTTGGGCATTAACACACACCAGAACTGACCACAGGCCGTGTCTGTCATCCACCCCAGAGGTGCGACTGCTTGTATTTATATTAATGCCAAATTCACCACTCACCACTTAACCACCTGTCTGCAGCTGCCAATATGGCACTCCTCTGGTCCCTGTAGAAATCAATAGTTCTAGAAGACAAAGACAAGACAGTGAGTTCAGAACCAGACACAGAGCTTTTCTGTTCTCATCGAAATGTTGACTGCTTTAGGAGAGCACTGTAGTGCTTTGACATGTATGTGTCCTGAAAAACTTAAAAAACTTCCTTCCCCTTTTGTTATCGAAAAGTTAAATTATAAAAATGAATAGAGCAAAATCCATTTCTCTATAAAATATGGAATATAGATGCAGCAGAAATAGCAGGACAGACCTCTGTGTTCAGCTGGCTGAAGTTATGTCGTCTTTGGCGAAGGAGAACTCTTGAGATGGAAGGACCTGTACTGCAATGCTGAGTCACTGGTCAGGGAAGGGACCCAGTTTCTGCTAGTCTAAGTGGCTCAGGAAGCACCACACTTACATCACAAAAGCAATTCACGACCAGTTCCCATGCCCTGTGCCCTTAGCTGATCATCAAATAAAATGTTTATATGTGTGGGTTGATGTGGGATTCCCCTCTGTATGCTGAAAATATATTTTATTACCACTGGTTAATAAAGAAGCTGCTTTGGCCTATGGCAGGGCAGAATATAGAAAGGTGGGAAATCCAAGCAGAGATAAGAGGAGGAAAGAAGGTGAAGTCAGAGGGAGGCCATGTAGCTGCCCAAGAAACAAGGTAACAAACCACGAGCCTTGTGGTAAAATATAATAGAAGGGGGTCAAGATGTAAGGAGCTAGCTAGAAGAAGTCTTTCAGCTAAAACAGTGACCCCTAACCTGGACCACTCTGGTGTGGTGTGTTTGGGCAATAGTTCAGGCCAGACCTTGAACGCCACTGAGCAGACCTTCTATGTGAAAAGCAACTAAAACAAAAAAGACAACTCTCTGTGTGTGATTTTGGACACTGAAGAAAAAAAATGAATTGTATAGAGAGATGGCTCCATGACTAAGGATATTTGCTATTCTTGCAGAGGATCTGGGTAGGATTTCCAGCAATATGTAACAGCTTAAAGCCATGTCATAACTAGTTCACAACAGTGTGTAACTCTGGTTCCAGGGGATCCAGTGCCCTCTTCTGGCCTCCCAAGCACTGGGCATGTGGTACGTAACATATATACAAACAAACGTTCATACACACAAACCACAGTTAAATAAATCTTTAAAAGAGAAGGAAAAATAATAAACCAGTACGTGGCATTATTTGCACTTTGTATTCCGTGCTCTTATTTTGCTCCCAGATATTTTAACAACTGACCCAATACCTGTCAATATGAGCCAGGAAGCCCTCTTCTCCCCATTGGTATAGAAGCTGTGATATCATGAGCTGAAAGAGAGAGAACGACCGTGATGTCATCATTCATTCTCAAATGAACCGAGGTTGTATTTTCTAAACACAGAAGACAACCTGTTACATGTAAACACACAGAAAGCCTGGGTCAAATCTGTGATTTCAATAAACTTCATTAAACCAGGACAGCAGTACTCAGGCTCAGCTATAAAATGCTCACTGCATAAGCACGAGGGTCTGAGTTCAGGCCCTAGCACCTTTGCACAGAGCTGAGCACAATGGTGTGCACTTACGACCCCCTTGCTGGGGTTTGGGCAGGGTGATTGCTGAGGTCTGTTAGCTGCAGTGAGAGATCTTGTCTCAAAGGACACCTGATGCTGACCCCTGGCTTGGACCTGCCCGTTCACACACAAATTGCCATATACACACACAAAGCAAAAACAAAAAAGAAAGCAAAACCTCATCAAATCCAGAACTTCATTGTATGCTAGGCTCTACTGTAACTTATTAATAGATCTGTATATTTGAAACTTCATAAGGATTAAGGAAGGTTAGTTCTGTTTTGCTGATGAGAAAACTGAAGCACAAAACTGAATTTTCTTCATGTCAAACAACTGATCATAGTTTGGCTTCCAAGACAGATTTCAGCTCCGGATCCATGCTGTTGATTGCTGGACTACCACACCTCTGCAAATTTGAAAACATATATAATACTCTCTTTCTTTCCTCTTGGGTTGTGTAATGATCGAACCCAAGACCAAATCACTGTTAAGTGTATACTAAAACAAGTTATATTCTGAGTCCTCCACACATATACAGCAGGTATATTCTATTATATATTGAGAGATTTTCTACTTAAAGTAGAGGAGCTCTGAAAGTTATAATAATTTTTTGTTGATAAAAAATAAAAATATGAGAAAAGCTCTTTGGTGAAATGTCAGGATGTTTATAGGATGTACAATATAAAACAAGTGTCCTGTGAGATATAAACTTCTCGTTTTGAGGGCCAAAGATATGGTACAGTGAGTAGAGTGCTTGCCATGCAACTATAAGGAGCCGAGTCCAGATTCTCCCAGTAAAAAGCCGGGCACAGCAGCTGGAACCTGCAATCCCAGCACTGGGCAGGTGGACACTGGTGGATCCCTGGGGCTTACTGGCCAGCCAGTCTAGCAGAAAGGTGAGCTCCAGCTGAGCTCCAGGTTCAGTGAAAGACTCTGTCTCAAAGAATAATGTGGAGAGCAATGAAGGAAGACATCTAGTGCCGACCTATCATCTGCACACACGGTGCACACACATGTATGCTCACGCAATCCACAAGTGAGCATTCACACGAACAAATGCAAGGGTGCACAAAAGAAAAGATCTCGTTCTCAAGACTAATAATTCCCAAATCCACTACATTTTTGAAGCTAGAGAGGAAATTCTTATATGATCTCACTACTTAACTTTATTTTAATTAAAATGCTTTCTGATGAACAACTTTGGAAGCAGTTGAGGACTACGCAGAAGACACGCTAAACAGGCTTATTTCTTCACATCATTATAAATCCCAACACAAGAAAGCCAAAGTTTGAATTACTTCATCAAATTTAGTTCCATAGGGTTTTTTCCCCCACACGTATTGACTGACTTTTAGTGTTCTCCACAGACAGATGAGTCTGCCCTGGTTCATAAGGACTCTGGGAAGACAGCGTCTGGCTTAAAGGATTTCTCATTTGCTGCTTAGATTAAACCCCTCTAGGTGCTGGTCTGCTCACTCCGTCTTAAAGATGGAGATTCAGCATTTTATTTTTCTTCCCTATCGGCTTAAATTCATCTTATTTGTCTACATCTGATTCTGATTAACCATAACAATAACAACCACCACCACCGCCTTAAGTTGCGCTTACCTGTGAGAGGGTACAGGGATGCAGTGATGAGACTTGTGTGTGCAAAACAATCCTCTCTATCAAGGTCTTGGGGCCAGTCATAAACCCTACTCTCAGCCTGTACAGAAAGAGAGAAGGCTTTATACCAATCCCACATCAGCAAGCAATGAGAATCATTTCGGTGATCTCACTAGGAAAAGAGTGATGACCTGGGACAAATAGATCTTGAGGACTTAACTATTCTAGTCAAAGTACTTACTTCTTACTTCCAAAACACTTAAATTTAAGTACATATTATAAAACAATGTGAGTATCATTAAGAATTTCTAAACATGATATTTTAATGCCAGTTTCCAAACAGTGCTCGATCACCTTCCTACAGCTTATACTACTAGCCAAGCATCTCTGAATACTGGAAATTATAATACTCATTGTAAAAATAATACTCAAGTAAAATAATCACATGCCTATTAATGAGTTTCAGTCTAGTGGAATACAAGCCTTCTAAATAAGAGGTTCTTGAACTAAAAGATTTGAGGTGAACTTCATGTTAGAGATGCAAGCCTTACCCAGAGGAGATGATCTTTGAGAAGCTGTCTGCTCTGATCACACGCCCATCCACATCCATGGAGAGAAAGGTTGGTACCCAGGGCTGAAAATAGGAAGAAAACCACTGTTGGCATGCAAGCTCTGATCACTGCAAGGTTGCTTTGTAATGGAGCAGGCAAACAGCAATAGCCTGGACACATACAGCAGCCATGTCTTACCTTGCTCTAGGCCCTAAGATCTGCAATGTATGTGTTCTTATACTGGTGTCTGTCTGATCTCAGGGTTCCTCTGTGAAGTACACTCACAAAGGTTTCCTTATTGGCTCAAGATGTCATTACTATGGATTTGGAGGAACGTCCAAAAGGTCCTCTGTCTCCCCCTTCAGCTTGAATACCACCTCATTCTCCCTTAGCTATCATTCTAATCAGCCACCATTACCAGACTGAAGGTGAAATACAAGATGAAACCTATGCTATGTCAGAGGTTAATATGAAATAGGATCTGGAGTTCGGCACCACTAGCCTACTTGGCTCTGCTTGTTTAAATGGATCTCTCAGAGAACTAGCTACTATTCCAAAGGCAGCTAATTTCTAGAATAAGCATTGATACAAAAAAGAAAACTGACAAAACTGGAAGATTGCAAAACCATAGAAAGCGCACTAACTATTCATGTTCATTGACTCAAGTCAGGTTCACGTCCAATGCAGCTAATAACTTACCACAATGATCTTTCGTAAGTCTACATACCTTGTTGAACTGGAGAAAGTAGTATGGATCATCTTCTATTATGAGAAAATCATATTGTCTTGCAAGCTAAAAGGTTAAAACAATATATTTATTTTTTAAGAACTGTCTAAAATGAAAATTACTGGAATCACCATTCTTTGTTCTTACTCATCCGTTCATGATTTCATCTATTCAGTTCCTGTTATCCCAGACATTGAGGCTGGGGATAAGTGAGCTGCTAAAGGCACTTTTTCTCATGCAAGGCAAGATGTGCATAAGCCAGTTGGATAATGAATAAGGATTAAAGGAGGTCACATCTGAGGCAGAGTGATAGGACAGCATGCTGGCTGGTCTCAGGTCAACTTCACACAAGATAGAGCTATCCTAAAGGAGGGAACTTCAAGTGAGAAAACGCCTTCATAAGATACAGCTGCAAGGCATTTTCTTAGTTAGTGATTGATGAGGGAGGACCCAGCTCACTGTGGAGGGTTTCATCCCTAGAATGGTGGTTCTTTATTTCATAAGAAAGCAGGCTGAGCAAGTCATGAGGAGCAAGTCAGGAAGCAGCACCCGTTCATGGCCTCTGTGTCAGATCCTGCCTCTGGGCTCCTGCCCTGTTTGAGTTCCTGTCCTGACTCCCTTTGATGAAGAGCTGTGATATGGAGGTGTAAGCCAAACAAACCCCTCCCTCCCCAAGTTGTTTTGGTCATGGTGTTCATCATAGCCATATTCACCCCAAGACAGAAGATTTCTGGGGTCAAACTTCTGGGGAGCTCTTCCGGACAAGGTCACAAAACTCAAGATGATCAAGATGATCAATTAGTTATGAAAATATTGGGGAAGAAGGATTCTAGACTGAGGGATGAGTGAAAGGAGGGATCATGGGGTGAACAAAACGGGGGAATTAATAACAGAAAAGGAGAATATGGCTTTGGCATTTGGGGAGAAGCTAAGAGAGAAAGAGAGGGAAGGAGAGGGAGGGAAAAAGAGAGAACGGAGTAATGGCATCACACAGCTTTACAAACTTATAATGGAATTTTTTAACTTTTAGAATTTCGAAAGTCACAAGGCTGGCTCTTTGTTTACTATAACTCAGGGCCTAGGACTGGTTGCCCTGCAAACAGAGACCAGGTAAACAGGAGGAATCAAATGCAACAGCGTGAGTGATGATATCATGCTGTCACAGTGAGGAGGGACGGTGGCTTAGGAAGTGGAGCTAGGAGAAGTGGTGGAGAAAGTTGTAGGGAAGGTTAGGGACTCAGGAACAGCAGAAGCCTTACAAAAGGCTTATCTTATTTTTTCAGATTTATGTACAGCTCTTTTCATGCTTGATATTTAAAAAAATGGCAAAAGTACAGGGAAGCATAGGCACCTACAGAGATTTTAGAAAGAAGAGTCCCCTATTGGTTTTTTAATTTTTTTTTTTTTTTTGCCCAAAGTGATGATGAGTAGCAAGGAGACAGAACAAGTCTAAAATAGAGGGGAAACACAAGCATCCAGTAATATAAACCAAATGTGTCCTCATCACAGGTGGTCAAGAAGGCCACTTTTCTCGTATTAAAATCCAAACTAAATGAAAGGAAATTCAGAGACAAGAGCTGTGGCCATCTATTGTGTGTTAATTTGGTCCGAACCTTGGCATAGATGGAGGAGTCCCTTTTATTAGAAGGTATCTTGGAAACAAGAGGGCAATAGAAAAATCAGCACCCCCCCAAAGACAAAGAAGAAGCCTGACCACACACTTGCCACCCTCTCGGAAATACCTCATAGATTTCCTTCTTGCGGGCACTCGTCAACGAGTAGCCTGTAGGGTTGTTGCCATTTGGGACAGTATAAAGAAATTTTGGAGTCTTTTTCATGGGGTCCTTGGCATCTTCTGGTTTCCATCGGGAAAGTATTTTTCTGAGACCCTCTGGAATAATCCCATGCTCATCACTGGGGACGTTAATAATGTTGCCACCCAATGGTTTCATCTGCGGAGGACAAAAGAAAACCCAAGAATGCAGCAAGATTACAAAAAACGCAAGCACCATTTTGTAAACGCATCAAGAACTGTGCCGTTCATGCCCATAAGCATGTGAACTGTACTTAGCTCCGAGCTCCAGAGGTTTGAGCTGTATATTGTAATCCTATTGTGCCTCTGAGGTCAGCAACAGCTGCTGCCTATTCATTCCCACGGGAAGGCTCGCACTTCTTAGCCTTGCCTGTGTTAAGCTTGGTCATGTGTGTCTTCCTCTGGTTCACAGAAGGTGAGCCGCCACTGTAAAACACCAGCTCTTGCTCGTCTATGTGTTTTCCCATTTGCTCCATGACTGGCAACGTGCCAAACAGAAGGTGCTTCTGTGAGGTTGGATCTTGGAAGGAAAGATGCCAGGGAGCAAGCTGCATAGCCTTGAGGGGGTGTGTGGTGGGAGAGAAATACAGCTCGGAAGCTGGCAGTGCTCGACTTGCCTCTTCTGGCTGAATCATCTTATAAGAGAGAGGACTGGTTTACCGCTACCCATGGGCAATTATGGGGGACACCACATGCGTGCCGCGGTGCTGTGACCAAGTGTATGAGCAGAAATATCTAAGGAAGGACAGGTTATTTTTATTTTTTAAAAGGATTTATTTATTATGTATACAGTGCAGGCCAGAAGAGGGCACCAAGTCTCATTACAGATGGCTGTGAGCCACCATGTGGTTGCTGGGAATTGAACTCAGGACCTTTGGAAGAGCAGGCAAAGCTCTTAACCACTGAGCCATCTCTCCAGTCCTGAAGGGCAAGTTTATATGGGCTCATGGTTTCAGGGATTTCCGTCCATTGTGGCAGGGAGAGCATAGAGGAGCAGAACAGCCTCACATGGTGGTGGTTCCGAAAAGAGAGAGAGGTTGAGGAAAAGGGGTAGAGGTAGGGGCAGGGGTAGGGAGTATGGGGAGAGAGGGGAAGACCTATGGGAGGCAGAGAGAGAGGGGGGGGGGAGAGAAAGTTAGTTCTCAGGCCAATCTGGCTGACAACCAACACTAGCCATTACATTCCTCTGGGCAGATTGGTAAGATTAATGGTTAGGAGGTTCTTACTATGAGTGGAAATAGTGTCCTTCACAGATGTGAGACCCACAGCCAGGCATTATGTGTAGAGAGAGAGAGAGTCTACATTGGAGGTCTCCATCAAATCCCTCCACTCAGAGTTCAGAGAATCCTGTGAAAGATGAGGTGGAAAGACAGTAAGAGCCAGTGGGAGTGGACAGCAGAACACAGGCCTATGAATCAACTAAGCAAGGCACATATGAGCTTCCAGAGACTGAAGCAGCAAGCACAGGAGTTCCATGGGTCTACACCAGTTCCTCTGAGTGTATAGTATAGCTATTAGGTCAGTATTTTTATGGGATTCCTGACTGGGAATGAGTGGGTCTCTGACTCTTGTGCGTGCTCTTGGTACTTGTCTGTTAAGTTGCTGTGTCCAACTTTGATATCAAAGTTTTTGCATCATCTTATTATGTATTATTTTGTCATGTTTGGTTAATTACCTCTTAGAATTCTTTTCTTTTCTAATGGGAGACAGAAAGGGAGTGGATTGGGAGGGGAGATGGGGGAGAAGCTGGGAGGAGGAGGAGGGGAGAAACCATAATCAAGATATATTGTATGAGAAAAGAATCTATTTTCAATGTTCAGTTTTACCACCCTAACAGTGTGGACAAGTAGATCTAATTATTTTATATGATGAAGAGAATTCCCATGCTTCTACGACAGGGAAAACTGCCACAGTTCCTAGAACCATCTGTCTTATCACGGGACAATTCTGAATTCTCTCCTGGTTCCAGCTGTACTTCCTCTGATCCACTTTGTGAACACAGCCATCCTAGAGTGGGATTTCCCCAACCAACCTAACAGTCAGCGGTGAGACATATAATATACCTATTCCTGCATGCTGCAGTCCTACTGTCTTAACACTGGAGAAGAAACTCCCAACTAGACCATACTGGTGTAGACTTGTAGTAAGCTGACATGTAACATGGTTGAACTCAAACTCTTGGCGATGGAAAAGCAAGTTTTTGTAAATTAAGTCACATTTGATATAAAATATTGAGAATTGGACACAGTTTTTATACAGTATAATTTTAGTACATACTCCTTAGTTCTCTAAAGAAGAAATAGGGCATGCTCAATGTGTTGCATGCACCTTTTAGGAGCCTCTGGGTCACAGATGAAAATGTTAACTATAATTTATAGTGGACAGATATTTTGTCTGTTTATAACCTCATGCTGCTGTGGATTCAAAGAAAAAAAAAACAGCACATAATTCAATCTGGTTTGGAAAGGAAAGTACACTTTACAGAAATATTTCAAACACCAAAGTATATGGTAAGTCTACAAATAGGAAGGTAGCATCTCTCCTCGTGCAACACAGTATCTGAAGTCATTAAGTTCCAGGAAGTACAAATGGCTTCAGAGCACACTCACATATAATCACACCACCTTTGCCTGAAACTCAGCCACAGCTCAAGTTAACTTAATAATACAACCCCAAATGCCCAGATCAAATTAAATAAAGTTAGTCAAAATAATTCCGTTTACTTAAACTTTCTTTCTAGACCTACCTCTCAATCCCACTTTGTCTTCCCCATAACTCCTCTCCTGAATGTTTCAAAACATATCCAGGAGCTATAGATATAACTTGTTTCCTGTAACATAAATCGATCATTTCTGCTTGGTGTCAGGAACTGGAACACACTCTTCCTCCACTCCTTTGTAGTTCATTGCTACTGAGAGTGAATCACTAAAAATGTTCACGGGATTCCAGACAACTTCACTGAAACCAAAGACTCTTTAAAATCAATTTAGTACAGAGTGCCCCTTTTAAAAATTGATCTACCTTCCTGTGTTGTGCGTGTGTGTGCGTGGTTCTGTGCATGTATAGACCCAAGGTTGATGTTAGGCGAATCACCCTCTATCAGTGTTCAACCTTATTCATTACTCCAGGGTTTCTCAATCAAATCAGAATCCATAGCTAGTCTAGATAGGCCAGTTTGCTCTGGGGATTCGCAGGCTCTGCCTTCTGAGTCTGGAATTACAGATAGACTTCGCTCCCACCAGAACTGACTTGGATTCTGGGCAACTGAACTCTTGTCCTCTCCTTACGTGAGCCAATATTCTAATCTATGAAACATCTCCCCAGCCCTCTAAACTGCCTTTTTAAAAGACGCAATTTTCTTTTTCTTTTTAAAACAGCAGCTTTGATCTTAGTGTTTTGATGTTAATGTGATTAATAGCATATCACGCACTCAGAATTCGGCTGTCACACAAAATCAAGCATCCTGTTAAATTGTAATGAAAGTGAACTTTACTGTGAGAAACAGATTAGGGACCAAATGACTGCAGAAGCTAATAAACCACACCAGTTTTAAACACACGACACTACTGAGCCTTGCTGCAAAGCTTAATAGAAGAACTTGTCTCTTAAGAAGGTCTTTGAAATGACAGGCGTTCCAAAGGGCTGAAGAGACTTGCTGTTTTGTAAAATATGTACTCACAGCATAAAGGGTTCCAGGAAACAAAGGTTCGTTTACGAGGATAGTGTCTCCGGGGTTGATGAGCATTTCAAATGCCTGACAAAAGAAGCAGGGGTTAGCTCGGATAGAACAGCTCCTGTTCTTAGAACATCTTTTCTTTTGTGCTCCCAGGATCTAGAGGGGAGTTGGAAATTTTTCCTTAAGGGTTAGGCGATAACCATTGTGTGAGCCATAGTGTTTCTGTCGCAGCTGCTCATCTGTCCTCCATAGGGAGAGAGCACCCGCAGACAGTGTGTAAGTAAGTGAGAGTATCTGAGTGCCAATAAAACTTTATTTGTCAACGTAGCTAACGGTCTGGGTTTTGCTGTCCAGCAGCTTGTTGCATTCTGTTGTAGGACAAAATGAAAAAGAACACAACTTGTCTGGCTCCTAAAATTCATCTCCTTCTTTTATTGCTTTTTGGAAAACACGTTAGATGTTGATTATGAATCAGACCAGAGAAGAGTACTGGAGATAAAATCCTTGGCAAAATGGCCAGGTTTCTACTCTCATGGATCCTGATCCTCTAGGAGAGCTAGACATAGACACTAATCAGATAATCATCTCAATAGAGGGGCCAAATCCATGGCAAGTGCCTTTAGGATCAGGTGCCCAACATCATGGACATCTCATTGCAGGACTTTGGCATTCAGAGAACTTTGGTAAGACTTCGGTGAAGTGATGTCCTAGTATATATAGGGATAAGTGACAACTGATATCTTTTAATAAACCAAAAACCAGGAGACTTCTGGGACTTAAAGTGAAATATAAAGAGGAGAGGGGAGAGAGGGGGGGGAGGGAGGGAGGGAGGGGGAGAGAGAGGGAGGGAGGGAGGGGGAGAGAGAGGGAGGAAGGGAGGGGGAGAGAGAGAGAGAGAGAGAGAGAGAGAGAGAGAGAGAGAGAGAGAGAGAGATGGGCAAACAGCGACTACACCACTTAATCATTCAGGCCGTAGAAGGTGATTAAGGACTTTAGAAGGGAGAAGAGACTAGGATGAGCCACATTTTTCAGAAATGCAGTTTCGCAAGATTGTTCTGACTACAGTCTAAAATAGTACGAGAAGATGGGCAAACAGCTGGGAAGTTTGGAGGGCTGTTGGGAATTATTGATATGACCCTAGGGGTAGGCAGGTAGTCTCAGCTAGAGAGGTGGCAAGGCAGGGAAGGCCTGAGAGGTCTTTAAGGAATAAAAACCAATGGGGCATGCTTGTGGGCCGTGAGGGACTAAAGAGGAAGACTTTGAGATTTTTAGTGCCAATCACTTAAACACAGGACCAAAGAGGTGCCTGTACCTGGTCAAGAGGAGTTGTTGAGTTTAGTTTTGTTTTTCCCGCCTTAAACATTCTGCTACAGTGTTAGGCAGACAATGGACAAATGCATTTGGAAAGTGCGTGGAAGTGGTGGGCATGCGCTCCATCACACGTGTGTGAACAAAGGCACCCAGACGCGGTACGCAGATACACTCAAGGACTGAGGTGTGACTCCGGGGAATCAGAGCTAAGGCAAGGAGGGCAGCGGAAAGGAGGCTACATAAGTCTGACCGAGGAGAGTGTAGGCGGAGAGAGCTGGAGCGTCCCCAAAGGACGGAGCGGGCAGTGCTGCCAAGCAGTGCTTAGCAGTTAGGTGTGACAAGGTTTGGCGATGTGGATTGTGTGAAGACTCCTGATGTCATTCACTGCAGACCACAGTTTGTGTCGGGTCTAACACAACTCGACTGTGCATGAGACACAGAACAACAACCCCCTACCTACCTTCTGCTCTACCCCAGTCTCTGCCTCAAGTCTTTCCTCCTGGCAGTTTAAAAGCCAATAAATATATCACAATAAACCAGAGGGCCATTTTCAACTGGGCCAGAGGACTTAACTTTCGTTCTCCAATCTGACTTGATGCTTCATTTGTTTTTACCGTTCTGAACTTTTGACATCTGATAGAAAACATTCTCCTCCTAATGGACCTGGCCTTCACAAGGCATCCATCCTATCACCAAGCAGACCAGCCGAGTGACTGACAGGTGTCTTGACCACACAAGGAAGGAGGAGGCCTACAACCCCCAAATGGATCTGCTGAAAGGCAGCTGCTCCCCTTTGGCACTGATTACAGGATGGAGATTAGAAGTGGGGGACTCTCAAGGGCTCACCCCAGCTGAGGAGCTAGAGGAGGTTGATGGCTGCTGGGAAAGAAGATTGTCCTTCTGGTGTATTCGGCTGTTGGTTGGTTGCCCGCACACCAGTGGATGGCTCTGCACCCATGCGTGATGAGAGCATTAATTGGACTTAGCCAGTTATTAAGAAAAGAGGAGAATGTGAATTTGGAAGGAAGATGTGTTTGTGGGTTTAAGAGAATTCGAGGAAGGAAATATGGGGTGAATATGACCGTTTTTCATTGCGGTCATTTAGAAAATTCTCAAAGAATAAATTAAAAAATAAAATAGCTTTAAGAGAAATAAAAAAATCTATTCTTAACCTAGCCTGATAGAATGAGGTTAATTTGTTTAAAAACATATGACGGATTTAAATATAAGCATAGATCAGCTACTATGGAACACATGGAACAAAAATTAAACCAGATTCTTGCTGTGATCTCCATAATAAAGTCACTTATACTAAATTCCTTTTTTGATATGACTGGAGTTGTAACAGACAATGAAGAAATGATTTTCTGTCTCTTTCCCCAGGGAAGGTCACAATGTGCTTTGTGAAGGAGGTCATTTCTTTGAGACAACTCCTAACTCTCAGTCCATAGAATCACAGATGTTTCTCCTCTGGCAAACATCTACACAGTAGCTAATTCTGTTTCTTTTTCTAAACACAAAAAGAACTGGTTGCTTGATTTCTCATATCTATTAATTAACCAAAAACCATTTGTACCTGACTTTTGTGGAATGTCCCCCTTGCCTTCACCCCCTCCGATCCTCATCCTGTCTTTAACTTTGAATTTTCTGCATATTATCCCAGAGAAAAAGGCTTACACTTAGCCCACAAAATATGATCCACTTAAAATGTGTGGGAGATGACCACATTTAGGAGTGTGCTTGATTCTTCACAAAACCTTCCTTCTCCTTCCATTCTTACCTTACAGAGGCCGTCCTGGCAGCCGGAGGTGATGCAGAGATCCATCTGTCCTTGATTGGATGGGTAGTGGACAGTGGGAGGATTATGCAATTTTATTTGCAACTCCTTTAGCCAGGACAGAAGTTCTGGAATTCTAAGGCATACAATGCATTTTAAAATTTATGGTCATAATAATCGTACAACTAGTAGGCAGAGAAGAAATAGTGACTTAATATCAAACTCATTATACATTCAATTTAAAAATCCCTCAAACGCCTTTCAGCAGTTTCAATATTCTCACTTAAAAAATGGTACAATAGCACGAGACATTAAGTGATTCACATAAATTCAATCAGCCAGAAATTCACATAAAGCCAGCCGTTTACTCCATGAATCAAGCTTGATTCTACATTCTACTTATATCGAAGCCTGTTCCCCCAGGACATTCATTACAGAGTAGAGTCTTTGTGACGCTAGGAAGATTACTGTATGCTATCTAGATGTTTGCCCAATTCATGTTCACATTAATTGCACGATTTCAACAAACTCTTCAAACACAGGATTCTTTGTTTGCTCTGATTGTGTATATAACCCAGGCTGGCTTTGAGATTGATGCATATTCCACTCTACATTTAATAAAATATTACATAAAGAATTAATAAATTAACCTTTATCATTGGAAGAAGACCAGCTAAAAGAAGTCTTAAGGCATAGGGTTCAGTTTGCTTTCTGGCACTTAGACATTTGAACTTTTGGAAGCCATGCATTTGTGTTTAAAAGGAGACATCATAATGCCTGCCAGAAAACCAGGTAGGCTGTCCACAGACCTCTTCTGCTCTATCTGTTCCCTTCCCCCAGACTCAATGCTTGAGTCTCTTCCCTAGTTCTGCAGCAGATCACCAGCTGCAGCCTCCCTTCCCCTCGGCCTACGTCTCCTGTGGGCCTCACAGACTATTTATTGACCACCCTTTCCGCACTCATCACTGCATTCCAGCCTGCAGCACCGGCAGCCATCACAGTTTTTGAAAATCCATAGAGGAAGAAGAAACCAAGAAACGAAACACCCACCCAACAAAGACAAACCCAGAAATCTGCACGTAGGCCTATAAGCATCCCAAACCCAGAAGCCTAGATTGTGTAGGAGGTCCTTCTTTCTGTGTGTTGCTTGTACTGGTTAATGAATAAAGAAAACTGCTTTGGTCTGATAGGGCAGAACTTAGGTAGGCAGAGAAGACACAACTGAATTCTGGGAGGAAGAAAACAGGGTCGGAGAGATGCCATGGATCCACTAGAGTCAGACGCTGGGAATTTTTACCTGATAAGCCATTGCCACGTGGTGATACACAGATTAATAGAAATGGGTTAAATTAAGATGTAAGAATTAGCCAATAAAAAGTTAGAGCTAATGGGCCAAGCAGTGGTTTTTATTAATAGAATTTCTGTGTGGTTATTTTGGGGCTAAGCTAGCCAGGTGGCCCGGCTCTCCTCCTACAACACCTAGACATTAGCATAAGAACACAATCAATAACTCGGGCAATATGTCTCCACCAGCTATCCTACCACAGCAAGCAATGTTCATCACAGCCAAAGCACAAGAAAAAGGCCTTAAGACTTATATGAAGATGCTAGGGTTCCTGAAGGAGGAAATTAACAAATCCCTTAAAGCATTTCAAGAAAAAACAAACAAACACTATGAGGAAAAGGAATAAAACTGTTTAAGACCAGAAAACGAAATAGAAACAACAAAAAAACAAACAAAAAAACCAAACCAGAAAAACTATAAAAACCTAGCACAAACTGAGGGAAATCCAGAATGAAAAATTGAAGAATTAGAACATGAACTTCAGAGGCAAGCTTCACTAACAGAATGCAAAAGATGGGAGAGAGAATCTCAGGCATTGAAGATATGATTGAAAAAAATGTACACATTGGTCAAAAATGTTAAATCTGAAAAAAAATCCCAACATAAAGCATCCAGAAAATCAGAGATACTATGCAAAAACCAAACCTGGTTGGATGTTGGTGGTGTACCCTTTTAATCCAAATACCTGGGAGGCACAGGCAGGTGGGTCTCTGAGTTATAGGCCAGTCTGGTCCACAGAGCTAGATCCAGGACAGCCAGAACTACACAAAGACACCTTTTCTAGAAAAATCACTCCCCCAAAGAAGAATGGAAGAAAGAGAGGAAGAGAGAGAGAGAGAACCAAAACTAGGAATAACACGAATAAAGTAAGGAGAAAAAACCCAGCTCAAAGGCCCAGAAAATACTTTTTCACAAAATCCTAGAAAAAAAAATTTAACCTAATGAAAGTGATGCCTATAAAGGTTCAAAACACCAAATAGATTGGACCGGAATAGAAAATCCCCTTGCCATATAGTAATCAAAACAATAAAGATAAAGAACAAAGAAACAATATTTAAAGCTGCAAGGGAAAAAGACCAAGAAATGCACAAAACACATTTTTTAGAATTACACCCAACTTCTCAATGGAGACTAAAAGTCAGAAAGGTCTGGACAGATGTGCAACAGACCCTAAGAGACCACAGAGGCCAGCCAGACTAATATACTTAGCAAAACTTTCAATAACCAAAGAAAGGAAAAGTAAGATATTCCATGATAAAGTCAAATTTAAACAATATCTATCTACAAATCCAGCCATTATAGAAAGTTCTAGAAGGAAAACTTCATCCTAAGGAGGTTAACTATACCCATGAAGACACAGGAAACAAATACTCTCACACCAGCAAAACCAAAAGAAGGGAAACACACACAGATACACACACCATCTCCTCCTCCTTCTCCTCCACCACCACCATCAATAAAAGCATCAAGAAAAACAACCCCACAGAAATCAACAATAATTGGCCTTTGCTATCTCTCAATATCAGTGGTCTCAACTGCCCAATAAAAAGACACAGACTAACAGCATGGATTTGAAAACTTTCTGAACAGGCACTAAGATCAACAATGAATAAATGGGACCTCAAGAAACTGAAAAGCTTAGGTAAGGCAAAGGATACCGTCAATTGGCTAAAGTGGCAGCCGACAGAATGGGAAAAGATTTTACCAACTCCACATCCAATACAGGACTAATATCCAAAATATATAAGTAACTGAAGAAACTAGATATCAAAACCCCAAATAATACAATTAAAAATGAGGTCTTCATCAAATCCCTCCCACAAGAGCTCAGGAAATCCTGCGGAAGAGGAGGTGGAAAGATCGGAAGAGTCAGAGGAGAGGGAGGACATCAAGAGAACAGGGCCCTCAGAATCAACCAAACAAGGCGCATATGAGCTCACAGAGACTGAAGCAGCAAGCAGGACCTGCATGGGTCTGCACCAGGTCCTCTGCCTACACATTACAGCCATTAGCTTACAATTTTTTTTATGGGACTTCTGATTATGAGAACAAACTGGTCTCTGACTCTTGTGCCTGCTCTTGGGACACTCCCTGTTACATTGCTGTGTCCAAACATAGATATGAAAATTTTTGACTCATCTTATACATTTTATTTTGTTGTGTTTGGTTATTATTGCTTAGAATCCTTTTGTTTTCCAATGAGACAGAAATGGACAGGAAGGGAGGGGATGTGGTGAGGAACTGGGAGGAGTGGCTGGAGGGGAAACTATAAGCAGGATATGTTATTTGAGAAAGTAATCTATTTTAATACAAAAAAATAAAATTCTCATTTGATTCTTTAAAAAAAACATCATTATTGACCAAGGACTGTTTTATCCATTTTCTCTCTTTTCCCACTCCATGACTTCATCTAGCATTCTTTTTAGTATCATACTCAGATCAAATAGTACATTTTTCTAGATTTTTCTTTCTCTGGCTTTCCCAGTCATTTAAAGTTGAAAACCAGTCACTGGGAAGTGTGAAGCATTTAGTACTGATTTTGCTTTTACCATTTGAAAATTTCTTCTCCAAATTGTCCAAGTCATTGTACTCCTCATTAACAAAAGGACTAGGTCACTTTACCAGGGGGATATGGAAAGGAGCCAGTAGAATGTATCATCTATTATTGATAGCTTACCCGTAGCTTGGAGAGTACTGAAGGGCTCTTCTGATTGTCTCTTCTTCAAATCGGATGGTGTTTCCGCTTTCCACAGTGAAACTAGCCTCCTTAAAGGGGAACATTTTGGGGTTCGGAGATCCAGGAGCCAGAGAGATCAAGGTTTTCGGTGCCTTGCTCATTATATCAACTATGATAAACACAAAAAGAGAAGAAAATATGTCTACTGAAGCATGTATAAACAGACAATTCCGTATGCGTTATAGTCAACGATCATGCTTTACAACATCTCGTGATATAATGTGCCGTTATATTATATTATAATATAATCATGCCATGGCCTGAATGTGGATGTCTCTGACCAGTTTCTGAATTTGAATCTAGTACTCGATGTGACATGTTAAAGATGGGTTTAGATCACGGTAGCTCTGACCTCAGAAACGGAATTGGTGTTCTTATGAAAGAGGCTGAGCTGCAGCAAGAAGCCTCATCAATCATTTGGTATTTCACTCTTTGGGTACCTGATGTTGGGGACTTCCCAACCTCCAGGACTGAGAGAAGAGCTACTCTGCTACTCTGACATAATGGCCACTGTGCAGAGACCGAATGTTAGTCTAAAATAAACACAAAATTACTTTTTCTCGGCTTCCTCACTTGTGGAGGGATAGAAGAATGGGGATGGTCAGGAAAACAGGAGAGAGTTCTGGAATCAAGCAAAGGGACACAGCAGCAGAAGGCCTTTCTCTGCTTATCCCAATACCCAGCTGTGTGCTTCCCAGCTCCACCTCTGGCTTCCACTTCCCAGGCCCCTCACTCCACACCCGTGCACCTCTGTCTTCCCTGCAGAGATGTGCCCCAGGGCAAACAGCTGAGCTTGTTCTTTTGGTTCAGCGTCTCCAACACCCCAGCGAAAGTACTCACTGCCTTACTTAGCCTCAGCCCAAGTTCTTAGTGAACATCGTATCTATTCCTCCTTCAAGATCACAGATTGTCTTCATCCTTGAATGAATGAGTGCAACCTAGCGGTGACCACCACAACAGTGCACCGTGCAAAAGAAAACACTCTTGGAGACAAGGGGAGGCGCTGCCTATGTTTTTCACCTGTGGCTCTGATGGGAGAAGGCTTTCTGGCAATGCTGGTTGCCGTGAGGAACCGTGAGTAATTCATGTCTGTTGGTCGCGTGGCGCAGGATTCGGAAAAACGATTGCTTAGAATGACCTCCCAGCTCACCGGGGAAGTACAGTTAGCTGGCCCTGCGGAATGCTGCAGAACGCTACCCAATCTGCCCGGCTGCCGGCTGTCTTCGGTGTCCGCTCTTTAAATAGGCCCGGGCCAGGAGACAGCAGGGACAAAGTCCGTCTGCAGAGGGGATAGGCACCGCGACCGACGCCGGAAGATTGCAGTAGGCCATGCCCTCTCCCGCCCCTCGTACTGGCCTATGGCAGCCAACCGCAGGGCGTGGCCCTAAAGCAGTCCACCGGCCAAAATGGGCGTGTAGGGGCGAGAAAGGCCAGACACCGCAGTGATGCACGATCGCAACCGGGATTAGTGCCCGGATCCATACAAAGGCAGCATTGACTTTTGATCTTGCAGCTCAGAGTCTTGTAACACAAAATCGCCTTTGAGTAAGGTTTTGTCCTGCCTGATCTTTGAAATGAGCCCCTGGAACCGGACCTGATCTCAGGATCCTGGTCTTTCCGTGCCCTCTGGTGGTGGCTTTGTGCCACTGCAGCCGGTGCTGTAAGAGGCGCTCAGCCTGGTAGTTCAGTACCAAGGGTGAGCGAAATTCTTATTTCTTTAATAAAACTCTTGGCATTCTCTGACAGGACTTCAAGGGTACTCAGATTAATTCCACTATTTTCTCCAATGTATGAATCCCGTAGAATGAGCGGGGAGAGTTGGACCACAAATTCGAAGATGCATTCTGAAGTCTCAGTGTTTAAGAACCACATTTGAGACTGGAGATACAGAACAGTGGTAGAGAACCTGCCAAGCATGTGCAAAATTCTGGGTTCAGTCCTCAGCACCATAAAGCACAGCAAAACAAAATCAAGAAACACAACTGTGTTTGGATACTTGTTTCTCATTTATCTAATTTGCATACTTTGAGGCTAAGTTGTTGAGATAGTTTTGGCTGGTGAGATGAAAAATGGGTCTATTTATGAACAAAGGATAATAAACAAAGGTGTAATCAGAGACTACTCAGACCCAAATAATCGCACAGAAACTATATTAATTACAACACTATTTGGCCAAGGGCTTAGGCAGCTTTCTAGCTAGCTCTTATATCTTAAATTAACCCATTTCTATTAGTCTATGTATCACCATGAGGCTGTGGCCTACCAGTAAGATTCCAGTGTCTTTCTCCATCAGCTACATGGCATCTCTCTGACTCTGCTTTCTTTCACCCTGCAATCAGTTTTGTTTTCCTACCTAGTCTATTCTGCCTTGCCATAGTCCAAAGCAGATTCTTCATTAACCAACGGTAATAAAACATATTCACAGCATATAGAGGGGAATCAGACATCATTTCCCCCTTTTTCTGTTTGAATAAAAAAGAAAGTTTTAACGTTACCATAATAAAATTACATATAACAAAACAGGTATCAAATAAGAATTGCAGTTATAGTATTTATGAGTCTAAAGTTTCATATTTAGTTCATCTTTTTCTATATAACTTAGGAAAACTATAACTATCTGCCTTCAGTTCCAACAATGACCCCCAGAAATACATATTACCTAAGTTGACAGGAAGTGCATTATAAGCAACTTCCAAAACTTTAGAATTGACGGAGACATCTCACTGCCTGGACAGTCACCCAAAGTTCTTCTGTACTGTTGGGGCATCCATATTCAGCCTACAGGGCTATAGTATCCAGTAGACTTTGCTATGAAGCAGGAAACTTGATAGGCTGTTCTGCCTATATTGGCAGTATGTCAGTCACTTTCTTCTGTGTCCTGCAGAATATCTGGCAGACTTTATTCATGAAACAGGAACCCTAATGGACCATCCCATCTTTTGGAAAGTTCAGCAGTCACTTTTCTTTTGGTCCTGCATGTTCAGTTCATGCAGCATACAATCAGGCAATACAGGCAAGAGCAGTTTCTTGCTCAAATGGCTAGCAAACTCCATAAGGAGCCTCTTTGAGGTCCATCATCCTCTTGAAGCAAAAAGCAGACATGTCTCATTGTCAAGAAAAGTTTTTAAATGCCGTATTCTGTAGATTTTTGAAGTGTTGAAGATTATCTATCTAACTGAAATATATCTCCGTATATCTAGAAAACTTAGCATGACTATAAGCTTGACTATTAGAAATGACTATAATCTGTAATTTTCAATTATGTATTACATTTTTAAATGAGCTGTGTAAACATAATACCTTAGACAAGAGTAGAAACATATGTACAACAAAATTGACCTTACATTTGTATCAATAAACCAAAATTCATACCAATGCAAAGTATTTATCTGTATTTCATATCCCTCTTATTTATTTATTTGTTTATTTATTCATTTATTTACTTAGTTATTTTTTAGAAAATGACTATGACCATTAAACACTTATGTCTCTTTTCAATGAAAACAAACATTTATAGACAATCATTTTGGGAATTTGGGTGTTGTTTTCTCCAAACTGCTTCCTGCTATTTGTTGGGCATGGTATTTTTAGGGTTCATGGAGACCTTTCTGGTGTGTGTGGGGCATTGTTCATTCAAACCACATTATCCTGGAGGTAATCCATAGGTTCTCATCTTCTTTGGAAACAAAAGCAGAACCTCTTTTCCAAAGTAATATATCTTTAGATGCAAATTTTGAAGTCAAGATACCTTTAAAAGATATATGTTGGTTTAGTTTAGCAGTCCCCCGAATCAAATGTCTCTCTGCAGTCAAAAATTCAAAGAAAACACAATAATATGCATAATCCAGACTCTCTGTGTATAGTCCATCTTTACGTGGCTTATTTTTTTCTTACTCTACTACTTCTTAATGTTTATTTTATTATCTTAACTCCTTTAATCTATGACTGTAAAGACTTTGTTTTATTTTTTAAAACTCTTTCTAAAACTGACTATACCCATTTTCTTTTTTTCTTAAGCGTGCGTACATTTTTAAAACACACTATGACCTGTTCAGAGGCTTATTTCTGCCTGAGAATATGTCTTTATTGTGTATCTATAATCCTTTTTTGATCACTGTTGTAAACTGTTAAGCAGGCTGGGCTAGGACCAGAGCAGCCACTCTGGGCGTTAGTTCTGCTCTGCTCAGCTTTCTAATATGGCAGAGGTCAGTTTACTGCCCTTTCTGGGAGCCACTTTTACCATTCCAGCTCTCAGAAGCAGTTGTCCCATGCTGCCACCAAGCAACATGCTGCATACAAACCCCATTCAAGTGCTCTTACAGGACTTCCTGAAAGAACCAGAAACATTCATGCCACCAACATGAACCAGGAAGCCGTTTTTAAAAAGAAACTGTACAGTTTTTGCTGCTAATAATGAATTAGGAAGCCATATCTTAAAAGAGCTGAGCCTCTGCTCACCACCAGCAAACCGCCAATCTGAAAAAAAATATGATTACCAAAAAATTTCAATTGACTTCTCTTGTTGTGGGTCTAGACACCACCCCCTTTCTTAAAGCTTTCTTAGGCTTTATGTAGATATACATTGCCAAACATTGGGCTCCATTTTGGAATCAGAGACTGCTTGTTTGCTTCACTACTGCTCAGACCTGAATAATCACACAGAAACTATACTAATTACAACGCTGTTTGGTCAACAGCTTAGATGTCTTTCTAGCTAGATCTTATCTTCTTATCTTTTAAATTAACCCATTTCTATTAATCAGCATCATCATGAGGCTGTGGCCTACCAGCAAGGTTCTGGCATTGTGTCTCTTGGGCTCTACCTTCCTTCCCCCTGCATTCAGTTTAGTTTTTCCGCTTAGCTCCATTCTGCCCTGCCACAGGTCAAGACATCTTCTTTATTAACCAATGCTAATAAAACATAGTCACAGCATACAGAGGATAATCCAATATCTCAAAATTATATTACCTATTTTTGACAAGTCATTTCCAAATATAACAATTGAATGAGTCTGCTAGGAAGTCCGTGATCAAATACTCTGGAGCAGCTCACACAGTGTAAAGTAATTTTCTCACAGTAGGGAGGCTGTCAGGCCAAGGGCAAGGTGCAGCTGGCCTGGTTTCTTTAGAGGGAATTCTCTACAGTGTGTGGTTGTCTTTCATTTCTCTGTGTATTCATATGGCCTGGTGTCTCTTTCTCCTCTTTAAGGATACTAGTTACTTGGGATCAGGCCTAACCTCAGGACCTTAGTTGACCTCTTTAAAATCCTGATTCCAAACATAGTTAGAGTGGGGCCAGAGCTTCAGAACTGTTGATACTAATATGGAACTGTGTTTGTCAGGGTCAGGATGTTATAAAGGGGAACTCGCATTTGCTTGTGTATTCTAAGTACTGTCTCCAGGAGTTTCTACAATTGCACAAGAAGGTGAATCCCATTATGTACAGGCTTTGCACACTGGTGGTTTAAGACTGTATTAATATAGGAAAAAAAAACGGTCAGGACAGATGAAACTTTATCCCGCAATGGTGTCTCCACCAACAGGCTGGTCCCAGCATATTTATCTCAAGTCTCCAAGATCATTGACTTTTTGTGTCTTAGCAGTTTGTAAGAAATTTCTTCTCCCTACATGAACAAAAAAATCTTTGTCTTCCTTCTTTTGGTGCAAATGGGGCTCACAAACAGTACTCTAACTATGAATAAACGTCCCCTTAATGTCTCTTCAGTTTTGGTCCAAACACCAAATATTTCTCTCACGATTACCTTGGGGCCAGAATTCAGGAACATTTCAGCTGGCGGCTCCTGCTGTAGTTCATCCCACGAAGTGGCAGTCAAGATAATGGTGTGTGCTGGCTCCCAGGAAAGACTGAGTGGGCCTGGAAGAGCTGCTTCCAAAGAGGCTTGTTTAAGTGATGTATTAGTTTACAGCAATTGTGATGGGGAGGCTCAGCCAATAAATACAGATAAATCTTGCCAGTGCGTTCTCCGCTTCCTCTTTGGTTTCCTGCGCTTCTGGCATTCGCAGGATCTTTGGTCGTGTAAGTTTTCCCTCAATTATTAAAATCTTTTAAATTGAGTGGGTCTGGTTATTTATCAATCGACCACGCCCCATCATAATTGTAACAAATTAGGCTGAACAGGATAGCATATACTTATTGTTTCACAGTTTGGGAAAGTTAAAAGTACAAGATGAAGGTACAAATTAAAGTTGCTCTCTCTGAAAAAAAAAGATTATGAAGATTATCTGTCTTCTATGTTCTGGTGGCTGGCTTTTGAACTTTTGTTTTTGTTGACTAATGATTGACTACAACTCTGGTGTGTGTACCAGAACTTCTTGTCCTTACCTGGACACTAATTGTATTGGGATATGGCTTACCTTAATGTTGCTTTCCTTGTCACCCAAGCATGAAAGCCTATCTTCAGGTAAGAGTGCATTTGGAGGTAATAGGAGTTAAGATTATAGCATATCTACATTTTGGTTTGCTAGTTTTACCGATAACACATGGTTATTGGCCCAGGACCTCTTGTTGGTGTAGATAGGGAGCCTTGATGCTTTTCCTGTATGTCTTTCTGCAGGGCTGTATGAATGTCTCCAGGGCACAAATGTCCTATTTTCCTTTAAAGAGGAGGCCTCAATATGGCAACTTTCAGCAGCTACATGTCCTCACTTCTGCTGCATTTTGTCCACTGGAAATGGGTTATTAAGTCCAGTCCACATGAATGGCAGTAAGATTCGGAAGCAGAGAATACATTTAGTTGATAACCATCATGGAAGGGAATAAGGGGTAGATGATAGCAGGCAAGAACATTGGGCAGAACAGTGGAATGAGGGTCAGGTATGGATCAAGTCACAGAGATTGTACTTGACATTAGTGGTAGATTCAGGCCTCAGAGCTCTCCAGGATTGAGTATGTATATAGCTAAAATGAGTTTCCAGTGAGATCAAAGAGAAAACAGAATAGGACTTCTCAGAAAGAAAGTTTCAGCAGCAAGCCTGTCTTTTAAATTTCATATAATATATTTTTGCTTCTGTACCTTCCTGTTCCTTTACAAAAGTCTCCATTTTCCCATTGGGACCATCCTCTCGTTCACTTGTTTTCCCGGTGTGTCGCAACAGTGTGTTTAAGTTAGGTATTTTAAAATCCTTGTGAGCTAATTTAAATGTCTGGCTCACCTAATCACAGTATTTACAGTCTTTGTTTATATCATGAAACTATGCCATATATTTTATGTTCCTTCATATTCTGAGCAATTTCAAGTTTATTGTAGCATTACAACCACAAATTTCTTTTAGTCCTTCAAAAAACACTAAGGGTTTTGTTTACCTTCAGTCTGTCTGTCTGTCTGTCTGCCTCTCTCATGGTGTGTGTGTGTGTGTGTGTGTGTGTGTGTGTGTGTGCATGCACATATCTGCCACAAAGTAGCTGGAGGTCAGAAGACAACTTGTCTACATTTGTTCTCTCTTCCACCATGTGTGTCCAGGGGACTGAACTCAGGTTTCTGGACTTGCTAGCAGATCTCGTTACCTGCTGAGCCACCTCACCAGCCCTGACAAAGATTTTATGTGGAGATAATAGGAGCATATTGAGCTAAGAAGGGTTGGTGATGTAAGAGCTGAACAGTAACAATGTGAATAAGTTTTGGTTACAAATAATAAAATGTCCTTCTAATCATTCAGTATCAACCCTGACACTGGCTTTGTCTAGCCAAAGAAGCAGACATCTTTTAAATTTTTGATAATCCATAAGGTAAGTCACTGTCCTTCTTCTCCCCCTTCCTACATAGTGTGTGTGAGAGAGATAGAGACAGAGGGAGAGAGAAGGAGAAAGAGTGAGAGAGGATGCACACGAGTGCCACAGTATGCATGTGGAGGTAAGAGGGCGACTCTTGGGAGTTAGTTCTCACCTTCTACCATATGTGTCCCAGAAATGGAATAATTCTGCTCATCAGGTTTGGTAGCAGGCATCTTTACTCTGAAAAATCATTTTTCCAGCCTAGTATAATTTAATAATAAGTGATAAAAATTATAAGTTAGAAATTTCATGGGGGTTTCTTTGCATATGAACTCCATATTGTTTCTCACATTATATACCACTATGTAAATACTGTCATCATCCCCTGATATAATGCTATAAGAATATAGATGTGTATTTTATTTACTCACTAAAGATTTGTCCCTATGAATAGGGTATCAGAACACTCATATTTAATTGAAGCCCAGTTTCCTTCTCATGTCTACATAGAAACCAGTCATGTATAGTTCTTTATTCCAAGACTTATTGAAATCCACTCAGTATTAAAACAAAACAAAACAACAATAACAACAACAAAATCCTCTCCTTAGCTGACTTTCAATTTTTTTTTCACCTGCTGGCCTTCCAATGAGCTGTTAGATTTCAGGGAAAGCTCTGGACCATGATGATGTTCCAGTCCAGAAAATACAAAATACAAGCATCATTCCAAGGTTCTTCAATTTCCTTAAAATGTAAGTACAAAGCATGGTACAGCAGCAGCTCAGGGAAAAAGTAAGCATGGCACTTGCAGTGACTACCTTTGAGCCAGCAACACATTGCAAACACCCTAACAGGACCATGGAGAAGAGCATCTCAGGACACATCCTGCTGCTGTTTCTCACAGTTCTACAAGAGACCAGAAAGTAGACTTTACTTACAAGAAAGAAAACAACAAAGTGTATAAAAACAACCTAGCCTCACTGACTTGTTCCTGCTCATATGCTATCATTTCTTTTGCTGTGACCCTTGATATAAAAGCTCTGCATAGTCCTAGTTCCACTGAGTTCTTCAGATGTTGCTTCCAGACTTTGGTGTGCAGAGCTGTGAGGCAGAAAATCTTCCCACCTGGGGAAAACCAGTACAATGATCTGCATCTGTGGTGGTACATGTTCTGTTCACCCAATGAGAGTGATTTTGTATTTCACTTCTGATAAATAACAGTGCGACAGCACTGACTGCTGATAGCCCAGCTCCAGTGTAATTTTGGTTTGGCTCCTCTGATGCTTTAAAACCAGCCAAATCTCACATGTATCCCAAGGCCCAAAGCAAGGGTTTTCATAAATGGGACAATGACAATGTTCATATTGCCTAACTTCAACCCCAAAGCATTACAAATTTCCTCAGAGCAGTGAAGCATCAGATTAATCACCAAGTTGACCAACCAAATGGCGGCACAAAGCTTCCACTGAGGAATTTCATCATCAATCTTGTATTTTTTCAAATGGTACAAAGTTTGAGCCAAACAATAATAGTGCCTCAGAAGAGAGGAAAAAGACAATCACTTGGTCTGCCTTATCACTATTCATGACATCAAGGATAGCAGAGAGCAAGTTTTAGATCACATGCAAATGGAGAATTCAGGGCTGAGAGATACCCTGCAGTTTGTCTCTAGAAATCAAATGAAACCCCAGTACTATTCATCTCAAAAGCCAAACCTCCTGCCACTAGTAATCCTCATGGGCAGATTCTTTTTGCACTCTCCACACCTCCCTTAAGACCTGAAGTTCTATTATCCTTCTCACAGTCCTCCATGGGAGGTTATGTATACCTGGCTATTTGTAGTTAAAAAGAATACTCCCTAGTTCCCCTACCTGGCAGATCTCTAGGAATGAAAGCTCTTTGAGGGCTGATAGTCAATGATGGGTAAGATCTTTTTGGCAGACCAACCTAAGACAGGCACAGTCCAGTTTCTGAGTCCTCCTGAGGCAGGGACAACAGGCCTGAGCAAAGAACTCTGGCTCCTGCTGAGCACCCTATGTAATACATAAAAAGGTGGATATATAGGAAGCTAAGGCCTTCCAGGTGAAAAGTAGCAAACATGGAGTCTGTCAAGTCCTGATTATGCCTAGCCAATGAATAATGACTAAGCAACAGGCACTATGAGAGCTCCTGACTGTGTCTAGCCAATGAGGGGCAACCACATGATGTTAACTGCCAATGGATTAGAATGCCTGGGAGCTAGGAGAGTATATAAATTTTTCCCCTTGTTAAATAAACAAGTCTGCTCTTCACCTTCTACCTGACTCCTGGCATCTGTGTTCATTGATGTTCACACCCTTCCTTTGAGGAAGACATTAGGGTCTAGCAACACTTAACCTTCTTGACAGTTTTGGAAAGTAACAGTAGAGTGGCAGAAAGGAGGAGAGAAGAAACATGGCCATGGGTATCCCTAAAGATGAACATCTCTTCCCAGCCACCAGCAAGCATTTGTGATCAAAAATCTAGATTGAAGGAGAACAAAAGGAAATGGTGCCTTGGGGCTTCACATAGACTGAGGCGTGGTGACACCATTTTCCTTGCTTGTCTTACCGCCTTTGAATCCTTGCTGCTCCCCATTTCCAGAAGTGAACACTGCAGCTCAATGGGGCATGGCCAGAACACATGTGTAAAAGCTTATGCAATTTGTAATTTGCAATATGTAATCTATAAAACCGCATGTTAATGCTTACCTTGAAGGACTGGCTTGGCTAATACAAGGAGGTGTTAGTGGTGAATGAAGACATTGTATTGTGAGTAGAAAGAACATCAGGCCATGAGTGAGAGCTTCATTTTTAATACATTGTATAAACTTAATCTTTTATCCTCATAGGAGCAGAGTTACAACTGGTGGTTGAATTTTCCATATTTTATTTCTGTGAAAATGGATACTCTCAATTGAAACTTAAATATAAAGCATAGCTCTGAGGGGATGGTAATGGCTCAGTGGGTTAAAAGGTCTTGCTGCCAAGCCTGCCAGTCTGAGCTCCATCCTAGGATGTACATGGTGGAGCGACAAAACAAATTCCCACAAGTTGACTTCTGACTTCCACCTGGGTGCCAAGCATATCTCCCATCCCACATCTACAAAATAAATACATAAATGCAATAAAAAAATAGAAGACTTGAATGGGTTTGTTTTAGTATAACTACATGGAAACCTAATGCTATAGAAGTTTCCAAGTGTGCATGTGTGCGTGTGTAATATAGATGGAGCCCGCTATACTGTGGAAGACAATGCCCAAACTAGACCTTATATGCCATGAAATAAAACCTATAATATTAGTAATGGGTTCCATCTTGTTGAGTTCCTAACCCCCAAACATCACAGGCTATTATTGTCAAGGCTATTGACAATACCCTGCACATCCTGCTGGTATGGCCCCAAACTGAAGACAAGACTTTCTCACATCATCAAAAATGGGGTAGCCAAGCTGGTGACCAACAAGAATCTTCACTCCTACTGAATAGCATTTTGATGCTAGAAAGTATCCTGCCTACTATAGGAAGAGAAAATTAATCTTCAATATCATCTAGTTACAAACACAGCAACCTACAACAGATATATTGATCAACATATCTTGATATAGTGATCAATATATCAAGATATACCGATGCAGCAGTGTCACCAACGTTATGGACATAAGCAATCACTTCTGATTGGATTTAAGGTTCTTTCCATGACATGTCACCCATACATGATGGCTAAAGTAGACAGTGAATAACCTGAGACTAGTTAGGTCATGGGCTAGAGGAAAACCTACTGCTATTTTGCTAAAGGAACAACATATCAATAAAATGACTGTTAATGACACTCTGTTGTACCCTTAGACGAGTACCTTGCTCAATCCTTCTGCAAAAATAGCAAAGCCCATGTCATTAGAGATCACATTTTTTTCTTGCTAATAGTTGAACATTGGGTTGAATATGGAGAAAGATGTCCTTTGAAAGCATGAAGCAGTGTATTCCTACCATTGAATTCTGAAGGCATGCAGAGTCTGACCCAGACTAAATGCCTATGCTAGGATGTTAGAAATAGCGGGCTTCTACATGACACTAAAGTTCAAAATATCCTAGAACAGAGCTGAAGGAACAGAGGGAGTAGAGCTCAGGAAAACATGCTGGGCAGAGCCAAACAGTGCGACTCTCAGGAGTAATGGGTGTTGAGAGGAAGTGTAGGAGAAATGAGATGGGGGCAGTGTGTGGAATGAGTCCAGCCTCACATTAAATGTTTTAGAATACCTGAATTTAGTAGAAGTGATAGAATTAGCTGAGAGAGAGAGAGAGAGAGAGAGAGAGAGAGAGAGAGAGAGAGAGAGAAGAGAGAAGGAGGAGGAGGAGGAGATGAAGAAGAAGAAGAAGAAGAAGAAGAAGAAGAAGAAGAAGAAGAAGAAGAAGAAGAAGAAGAAGAAGAAGAAGAAGAAGAAGGCTAGCAAATGAAATGGAGGCACTGGTAGTAAGATGGAAGGAGATTAGTGTAAGTGATAGGACAGATAAAAAAGAGAAAGAACATAGATAAGGGAAGATCAGTCTAGATGTGAAGTTTATATAGTGTTCAACCCAGATACAATAGAGAAACTCGAATCTAGAGATGTAAAGTTACTGCTAAACTTGACCTAGATGTCTGATGCTTTCATGGAGGGCCTGGTCCAGAAGGAGAATTACAGTGGGCTGAACATGAGTGGAAATGAGGTCTGTTTGCAAAGCTTAAAGGAAAGGCAGGTGGTCAGGGAAGATAGCCTTAGATAGAGGTCAGAATGCTTTGTGTTGTGACAGGCACTCCTAGGCAGTCCTCACCTCTCACTTAGCTCCACACCTCTCACTTGGTACCTGGGCTGTTTCCATGAAAAAAGATAAAAGAGTCCCTATAGTGTACTGGGATTGTTTCATTGTGAAGGTGTATTGTTTTAGTCTGTTTTCTATTGCTGTAACAGAAAATCTGAGACTTTACATTGTAAAAGAGGTTTCTACTTGATAGCAGGTCTCTTTTGATGAAGTACTCTCCTTTCTGTCTCTCCAGCTTCTGAAGTCACCTCATGTCATCATCAACTCTTTCAGATCTTTATGCTTCTCTTCCAAACCTTGGCTTTACTGAAGTCTGGCTGCCTACAACAGACGAGCTTCCTTTCTGGTTTCTCGTCTTTCCTACCCTGCCCCACATTACCGTACTATTGGAATGTGAGGCTGGGCTCATTCCGCACACTACCCTCATCTCATTTCTCCTACGCTTCCTCTCAACACCCGTTACTCCTGAGATCCATGCTGTTTGGCTCTGCCCAGCATGTTTTCCTGAGCTCTACTCCCCCGTTCCTTCAGCTCTATTCTAGGATATTTTGAACTTTAGTGCCATGTAGAAGCCCGCTATTTCTAACATCCTAGCATAAACATTTAGTTTCTGCTCACAGTTTCCATCCCTCCAGCTCTCTCACTTTTAACTCTTAACCACATGGGTTCTCCAACTTCCAGGCACATCTAGGCCATGGGACCCTATACTTCATCTACCAGATGCTGCATTTAACCAGTTTTCTCATTCTCAGGTGCAGTATCAGCTCTTCTTTCTAATACTCTCACTTCTCTTGGTTCTTAGATGTCTCATTGCATTCATATGGGGAAATCGAATTATGGGTAGATGATTTTTATTTTGTACCCCTAAGTGAAATGTTGGCACTAATCCCATCATAAGGACCATGCTTTCTACTGCTGTTCTTGAGAGTCAATTTTGTAGATGACCGTATCATATCAAAGTGTCACAAGGTTGACTACACTTGAGTCTATCATGGGGGAAGACTCATGGCAGCAAGAGCATAAGATGACTGGTCAATTCGCATCCAAAGTCAGCTTGTCTTTTTATTTTTAGCTAATCTTGTACTCAGGACATTGGATGATGTCACCTCTATCCATGGTGGATCTTCAGTGACCAGTGGATCTTCAATGCTTAGTTAAACCTTTCTGAAAGCATCATCATAGAAACACTCCAAGCTACATTTTCTCGGGGATACTAAATCAGCCAAGTTGATAAATAAGATAAGCTATGATAAGGTCTTTTTTGTTACTTATAATTTTTATTTTTTGCCTTTGTGTTATTATTATGAATAGTTTACAAACATTTTTATTATTTCTTAATTTCTTTTCTCCCCCTAGCTCCACTCATGCCCCCATCCCAGTTCTCTCCCAAACTTATGGCCTCTTTTTCTTTAATTGTATATTTTTAAGTCTAGCAATAATAATATGAGAGATCTGATTCACTTTTTAATTGGCTTTTTACTTGTATTGATATGGGAAGGAATTATGTATTTGTTCAGCTACTATTATTAGTCCAATCCATCAATGTTGGAAAATTTATTTATTTATTTATTAAAGATTTCTGCCTTCTCCCCGCCACCACCTTCCATTTCCCTCCCCCTCCCCCAATCAAGTCCCCCTCCCTCGTCAGCTCGAAGAGCAATCAGGGTTCCCTGCCCTGTGGGAAGTTCAAGGACTACCCACCTCCATCCAGGTCTAGTAAGGTGAAAATCCAAACTGCCTAGGCTCCCACAAAGCCAGTACGTGCAGTAGGATCAAAAACCCATTGCAATTGTTCTTGAGTTCTCAATAGTCCTCATTGTCCGCTATGTTCAGCGAGTCCGGTTTTATCCCAGGCTTTTTCAGACCCAGGCCAGCTGGCCTTGGTGAGTTCCCAGTAGAACATCCCCATTGTCTCAGTGTGTGGGTGCACCCCTCACGGTCCTGAGTTCCTTGCTCGTGCTCTCTCTCCTTCTGCTCCTGATTTGGACCTTGAGATTTCAGTCTGGTGCTTCAATGTGGGTCTCTGTCTCTGTTTCCTTTCATCGTCTGATGAAGGTTAATATTCAGGAGGATGCCTATATGTTTTTCTTTGGGTTCACCTTCTTATTTAGCTTCTCTAGGATCACGAATTATAGGCTCAATGTCCTTTATTTATGGCTAGAAAACAAATATGAGTGAGTACATCCCATGTTCTTCTTTTTGGGTCTGGCTTACCTCACTCAGGATAGTGTTTTCTATTTCCATTCATTTGCATGCAAAATTCAAGAAGTCATTGTTTTTTACTGCTGAGTAGTACTCTAATATGTATATATTCCATACTTTCTTTATCCATTTTTCCATTGAAGGGCATCTAGGTTGTTTCCAGGTTCTGGCTATTACAAACAATGCTGCTATGACCATAGTTGAGCATATACTTTTGTTGTATGATAGGACATCTCTTGGGTATATTCCCAAGAGTGGTATTGCTGGGTCCAGGGGTAGGTTGATCCCGAATTTCCTGAGAAACCGCCACGCTGCTTTCCAAAGTGGTTGCACAAGTTTGCATTCCCACCAGCAATGGATGAGGGTACCCCTTTCTCCACAACCTCTCCAGCAAAGGCTATCATTGGTGTTTTTGATTTTAGCCATTCTGACAGGTGTAAGATGATATCTCAAAGTTGTTTTGATTTGCATTTCCCTGATCGCTAAGGAGGTTGAGCATGACCTTAAGTGTCTTTTGGCCATTTGAACTTCCTCTGCTGAGAATTCTCTGTTCAGTTCAGTGCCCCATTTTTAATTGGGTTAATTAGCATTTTAAAGTCTAGTTTCCTGAGTTCTCTATATATTTTGGAGATCAGACCTTTGTCTGTTGTGGGGTTGGTGAAGATCTTCTCCCAGTCAGTAGGTTGCCTTTTTGTCTTGGTGACAGTGTCCTTTGCTTTACAGAAGCTTCTCAGTTTTAGTAGGTCCCATTTATTCAATGTTGCCCTTAATGCCTGAGCTGTTGGGGTTACACATAGGAAGCGATCTCCTGTGCCCATCTGATGTAGGGTACTTCCCACTTTCTCTTCTATCAGTGTGTTCAGATTCAGATTGATATTGTTGTGGTCTTTAATCCATTTGGACTTGAGTTTTGTGCATGGCGATAGATATGGGTCTATTTTCATTCTTCTACAGATTGACATCTAGTTTGGCAGCACCATTTGTTGAAGATGCTCTCTTTTTTCCATTGTATACTTTTAGCTTCTTTATCAAAAATCAGGTGTCCATAAGTTTGTGGGTTAAAGTCAGGGTCTTCTATTCGATTCCATTGGTCGATTTATCTGTTTTTATGCCAATACCAAGCTGTTTTCAATACTGTAGCTCTGTAATAGAGTTTGAAGTCAGGGATGGTAATGCCTCCAGACGATCCTTTATTGTGTAAGATTGTTTTGGCTATCCTGGGTTTTTGTTTTTCCATATAAAGTTGATTATTGTCTTTTCCGGATCTGTGAAGAATTTTGATGGGATTTTGATGGGGATTGCATCAACACCCATTACTCCTGAGAGTCGCACTGTTTGGCTCTGCCCAGCATGTTTTCCTGAGCTCTACTCCCCCTGTTCTTTCAGCTCTGTTCTAGGATGTTTTGAACTTTAGTGTCATGTGGAAGTCCGAAAAGTGAAATAGCTTGACACAGGCCATAGATCTAATAAACCATAGAGTTTAAACATCCAATTGGATGGATGTGGGAGCCTAAAGAGTTTCATGCTCGGTCCACTCCAGAGTTAGGTCCGGCCAAAAGCAGACTCTTGATTTGAAAACTGGACGGCAACTTTCTTGGTGCAAGGCTATGTTAGCCTTCACCTAGCATAAAAGAAAGGAAAGTGGAGATGATCTCTATCAGTGACATGAAGTGCTATGTAAATATTCATAGCAGATAACACACAGTGAGGGACCCTGAGGACTCAGTCATCGGTATTGAACATGAGAAGTTCAGTGCTGTTGCAGATGATCTCAGACTTGAAAGGGTCACACTTTTATTATACGTGAACATGGACCACTATGCCATAGGCTTTTGCCTTTGTGCTAAAGGAACCGTGCATACTGCTTTAGTCTCTAAGAACACTGTGTCTCTCTTACTTGGGATGTATCCTCTATTTCCTGGACATGACAACATTCCTTCCTGAAGGGAGGACAAAAGGTCTTAGGACTCTGGAAAATAAAGATAAATACAAGGACCAGGAAGGTCTGAAAATAGAAGACTCAGAGTTATTATTCAGGAGGTAAGCAATGGTTGAGAACAGGAAGCTGTCTTATGGGGCTGTCTATGGATGGTTTCCAAGGATACAGCTTTTGTGATTCATTATTTCTGCTCGGATGAACCATTTGGTGATGCAGCTGCCCTCGAGCCACCCATGCTTCTGAGAATAACATTCACCTGATTTCCTGCAAGCAATCCCCATAAGCCCATTGGTTCTTCAAGCTAGACTTGGATGGAATGGTTTCTTTAACCTGTCTGATGTTAACAGAGGTGTTTTTCACATCTCCTCTGGAAAAGTCCCACAGTAGGATAGAAATTCATGTCTTTCGACTCCTAAGAATCACCACGTAGAGGGTGACACATCCATATGAGAGAATAGGACTGACTAAATGCAAGCTACCATGTATTATGGCCTCTGTCCAAAGGCTTGGAACACGTCCACACACTGACACTCTCTTGATGACTTGGCTGCTACCCTTGTTGACAAATTGGCACATCATTTCTGACTACGGAGTTGGGGAAATGGCTCAGGTGCAAGGCCTGCGGTGTCAGGAAAGATATGAGCATCAGATTAAAACAACAAGAAGAAAACAAACAAACAAAAAAACCCAAACCAACCAAACAAATAAAACCTGGAATGGGCCATAAACTGTTTTGCTGTTTATGACATTAACATTGCTATCATTAGCAATGCTTGTATCAATACCCTATCATTGCTCGTAATATTAAATAATGTGTTATAAAGAGAAAAAGCAAAACAAAGAAGAATGAAGTGTGTCTCAAACCATTTTTTAATAGATAGCATCAATTCCTGCCTGTCACCTGTGCCTGCACTATGCATTGGTGTTGCGTGTAACAACAGCTCTCACTGGGCCTTCTCAGAGGCTAAAGTCTAGTTAGATGCTGGCTTCACCACCACCCCTCTATCCTTTGTAAAGAGAAGAGAATTCCATCACGAAACTGGCATAAGTGCTAAGCAACACCAGGGGTTGGCGTGGGCCTTTACCCTGCAGAGACTATACAACTGGCCCAAATAAGGAAATGGCAGAAGCTGTCTGGGTCTTACCACTCCTTGGATAACCTTTATCTGCATATGCCCTTTTGAACCTTCTCACAGTTGTTGAAACAGTGCAGTAATTGTAACAGAAGTACATTCTGACAGACAGTAGATGGAGAGATCTTTGCTCTATCAGGTGAGATTCTGGGGGGAAGAAGATGAAGCATTCAAATAGCAGCAATATCCATAAAAGCCTGGCTTGAGAGCACAGGAATTACTAAGAAGGCTCAGTACTCCAGACTGCACCCCAGTAGGTCTACTGAAATGGGAAGGGTGTGTGTGTGTGTGTGTGTGTGTGTGTGTGTGTGTGTCAAGAACTGCTTGGCAGGGGCTGTGACCTAGAATTGGAGCTGCCAGCAGAGAGGAAATGCAAGGACCACACACTGAATCTCATACTCCTTGTCCTTCATTTTTTCCTGGGGCAAATTATTGACTATGTCCACTTGGAAGTCACAGCGCAAGAGAGGCTGTTAAGGCCAAGTGATGACGATCATGACCTTGGACGGAATGGGAAAACAAGAAAGAATGGATCTCTATAGCAAATGGAAAACCCCCAGGTCATGTCTGGATTCCTCTCCTATTTCTGTCACCTAAAATGAAAAGTAGGGAATCCCACTGAAGTGGAGCATCATTGGGGGTTTTTACTTTCATTCAGACACATCTCTACCAGGAACAGAAAGGGGACCCATAGGAAGTACATAGAGGATCACGAACAAGCAATTCTGTTGAATGATAAGAGCCAGGTAGCTCCAGGAACAAAACTATTCCAGAATCTTAAGTAGGCATTGACCCTGGACCATTTCACTCTAACTGACTTTGCTCTTGGATCATTATAATTAACCCACAAAGCTTCAGAATTGCACTGAACTCAAACAACTTTGACCACAAAGTATGATTCACACCGGTGTTAATCTGCTTTTTGTTACCCTAATAAACACTTGAGACAATAGCCTTATAGACAAGGTTTATTTCAGGTCACTGTGGGTTTTAGTCCATGATAGAGTCATCCTCTGCTTTCTGTAATGCTGACACTATGGCAGGAGTGTGGAGCTGAGAAAAGCCACTCACCTCAATCCAGAGAGAAGAACAGAGAGAATGGGGTTAGGGCTCAGCTACCCACTTCAGGTTCTGACTCCAAAGACTTAATGACATCTGATGAAGTTATACCTCTTGAAGGCCTTGCTACCTCCCAATAGCACCAACTTGGTTCTGATACATGGAGTTCTGGGGACAGGTGTCGTCTGAACTATATTAACATGCAATTAACATGCATTGCCTCCAAGGGAGGAGATGTTCTACCTAATGATTTAGTTTAATTAGGGGATCAACCAATGTCTGGTTAACACAAATGGAGCCCAAAGTGGGCCCCTCCCCCAAATCTGCCTTCACAGAGAGATACTGATGGGGTGAGTTCTGTCTCAGACTAAGAAAAGAAATAAAGACTTGTAACAGAGAATCACGAGAGAGAACTATTTCCTTGTGGTTTTCAGCATCAGTGACATTTTCCCCCTGTGTTCAGTGCTTCTGAAAAGTAGATCGCTCCCAAAGAAGTTTTAAGAAGTTAGGGTGGTGCTAGGGGTATAGCCTAGTTTAGGTTTTAGCATTTACCTTGTATAGGTAGTGCTGGGGGTAGAATTCTGTGATAGAGCACCCACACAGCATAGCTAGAACTAGGGGTGTAGCTCAGTGACAGGGTGCTTACCTAGCATAAGCTGAACTAGGGGTGTACTTCAGAGACAGAGCACTCACGTAGCATAAGCACGCTGGGGCTACAGTTCAATGATAGAGCATCAATTTATAATACATGACTTGAAGCTCTGGGTTCAATCTGCAGAATCACCCCCAAGTCATGAGAGCAATTGGTTGAAGTGGTTTCATGATATTACCAATAAATTTAAAAACAAAGATCAAAATGGAACCCTTCACCGTCCCCATTACTAATTTCTCACTACCCTGACCAAACTATCCCAGGTGTGGGTAAAATAAAGAAGTTTAATTTGGCTCATAATGCATGGTCTACACTGGTAATGGAGGTGGGAGGTCAGTGGGCTACACAGACAATGGCCTTGTTATAAAGCCTCAGGTAGTGAGGTTAGGTTTTGGACAGACTTCAGCAACCAGACATGCATGAACTGGTTTTCACCATAGGGAACGCTGACTCTTATCACACGCAGACATGGCAGACTGGCAGTCCATGGTGGAAAGGTTGCGGTCCATCCTGCATTCGAATGGTACACACGGTGCATATTTTTATGTTTTATGTGTTCTGAAGCTTCTCAATTTACTACTCATTTCTTTCAACAAGTCTCATGCTTTCTTTATTTATCGCACTACTCTCTGTCTGGTGGATTCTGTGGCTCTATTTTTACATTATTCATTTCGTATTCAATCATTTCTAATTGTTCACTCCATTTTTCGTGAGCTAAAAATTCTGGAGACAGCTTTATTTTTATTTCTGGAGACTTACTGGGTCTTTTCCATATTCATGACTCTTTCACATCTGTGCTGTATTATTTGACTTTATAAAGTAGATACTTGCAGCTGGAGAGATGGCTCAGAGGCTAAGAGCTCTTGTTTCTATTGTAGAGGACCTGGGTTCATTTCCTAGAATCCACGTGGTAGCTCCCAGCCACCCGTAACTCCTATTCCAGGGGATCCAACACCCTCTCCTGACCTCTGTGGGCACCAGGCATGCAAGTGGCGCACAAACAAACCTGCAAGTGAAATGCTCCTATGCATAAAATAAAAGTTTAAAAGTAAATATTTCTTCACAGTTCTTTGATATTTTAAATAGAATCTTCTAAAAGTCCTTCTCTTGTTGCTTTATAATTTCTATTTTCCTTAGTGTGCACCGCAGTGGAATTTCTTTACCTCCTACTCCATGGCGGTTGATTTCCCTGTGTCTTTGACATTTTAGATGGGGAGCTTTGGGTCTTTTCTCCTGTCACTCTTCCTTCCTTTCTGACTTCCTAGGGACACATAAGAGATGCTGTCAAGTGTCTGTAAGCCTTTTCTCCCAGCATGCAACAGGTGCTTTCTACTGCCAGTGCCCAGCCTGCACTGTGATGCAGTCCGCTTAATTCTTTGTATTTTATTTTTGAGATTATTATATGTACAATAATTGTTTTTTTCCTTTTTCCCCTCCAAAACCTCCCATACATGTCTCTCTATGCTCCTTCAAATCCAATTCATGACCCTCTTTATCATCAATTGCTATAGCATGCATATATACGTATGCATATATATTCCTAACTGTAACATTCTCAGTAGTATAATGCTATTTCTATGGATGGCCCTTATAGGTTCATGTATTTGAGTGCTTGGTTATTAGAGAGAGGTTCTGTTTGACAAGGATTAGAAGGTGTGACCTTGTTAGAGTAGGTGTGTCCTTGTAGAGTGTGTCAGCGAAGCAGGGCCGGGGTTTCAAATGCTCAGGACAAGCCCAGTGTCTCTCTCTTCCTGCTGACTGCAGATCTGGATGGAGAACTCTCACGCTACGTCTTCAGCACTGTGCATGCCTGCCTGCAGGCCACAGTACTTCTGCTATGATGACAATGGACTAAACCTCTGAAGGTGTAAGTTAACCACAATTGATTACTTTCCTTTGTAAGAGTTGCCATGGTCAATGGTGTCTCTTCCAAGCAATAAAACACTGACTAAGACAGTATTAGATAACCAATTGGTGTGCTCTTCTCTGGAGAAGAGCACCTATTCTGCTCCTAGCTTTCCACAGTTGCCCAATGATCTTTTGTGTAGGGTTGAGGCCCCACATGCTTTTCCAGGCCATTTAGGCATGTCTATTGACATTATCCTTGTTTAGCTTATATTTAGTTAGTCCTGTTGGCGAGACTTTGTGGGTGTAGCTTCTGACACTTCCAGAAGACACAGCTCACAGCAGACTCCTCGGTCTTCTGACTCTTACAATCTTTCTGCAATGTTCCCTGAACCTTAGGTGCAGGAGTTGTTTTGCAGATGCATCTGTTGAGACTGGGTTTATTTTTTACCCAGTTTTGGCAAGAGGCCTCTATCCTGGGGAGGTGGTCCTAGCCACTTATCAAAACCTTTCTTCACAGGAAAAGAATCTCAGTTGCAGACTTCTAGTCCTTTTCCATGGTCATTTCGAGTCTTGGCTTCTTCCTATGTCTTACAGGAGTTGAAATGACAGAGGTTGCTGCTTAGAACCACAGGTATGTTTTCATGCCTTGTAGATTCCGGTTCCATAAATTCCAAAATTATTATTTTTTTGAACTCAGCTTTGCCTTTTTTTATATCTTATAAATATTTAGTCTTGTTCTTGAAATGAAGATGGAAGAAATAATGGGTAAGTTTTTTGCATGAAATTAATTCTATAATCTAGAAAGAAGCTTTTAGTACCCATATATATGCATGAATATATAATGATTTGTGGGTAATTTTGTACATATGATGATAATTTCCCAAATATAGAAATGAATTGCATACTCCTTTAAAAAAAGTATGATGTATCCTGCGACAATTTTATCTATTAATGCCTGTGCACCCCTCCTACAGTCCTTCTGATTAGCCTTACCTCACCCTCACTTATTTCCGTCCCATTCCTGTCACTCAGCTCTCTCTCCTTACAGATCTCACTCTGCTTTCCTGTAATTTTGTTGTTTTGTGACCCATTGAATTTAGTGAAGACCACATGTGTGTGGAGCTATCTCCTGGAGCATGGGACACTAACCAGAGGCTACATCCCTGAAACCAGTGACTCCCCTCCACCCAGCATCCACCAGCAGCTAAATTTCCTCAGAGAAAGGTAGAGTCTTAGTGAGCTCTTCACCTGTTTGTAACTAAATGTTGACATGCTCAGTCTTGTGCAATCCCAGTGGACAGAGCTACGCATTTGTGATTTCTCAGAAGATAGAATTTTACTTTACTCCCCCTCATCTGACTTTTATGTTCTTTTCATTCACTCTTCTATACTTTCCTGAGCCTTGAAGGGGAGATATAGATGTCCTGCTTAGAGCTGAATGCTTATCCTCTGCACCTTGAGCAACCAAGTCTGCATTCACTTTTCAGTATTATTCACAGCAAAAATAAGCTGATGACTGTGGCAAGCAACACTTGTTTGGCAGGCTCTCGTTGTGAGTCTACCAAGGAGTAACTTTTTTTTTTTCAATTTTTTTTTTATTGATAAAAGAATAAAGAAAAAAAAAACAAATTTCCACCTCCTCCCAGCCTCTCCTTTCCCTCCCCCTCCTCCCACTCTTCTCCCCCTCCTCCCACTCTTCTCCCCCTCCTCCCACCCCTCTCCCCTTCCCCCCACTCCTCTCCCCCTCTCTCTCCAGTCAAAAGAGCAGTCAGGGTTCCCTGCCCTGTGGTAAGTCCTAGGTCCTCCCCCCTCCGTCCATATCTAGGAAGGTGAACATCCAAACTGGCTAGGCTCCCACCAAGCCAGCAGATTGCGTAGGATCAAAACTGCATGCCATTGTCCTTGGCGTCTCATCAGCCCTCATTGTTCGTCATGATCAGAGAGTTCAGTTTTATCCCATGCTTTTTTTGGTAATAGTCCAGCTGGCCTTGGTGAGCTCCCAGTAGATCAGCTCCACTGTCTCAGTGGGAGGGTGCACCCCTCGTGGTCCCGACTTCTTTGCTCATGTTCTCCCTCCTTCTGCTCCTCATTGGGACCTTGGGAGCTCAGTCCAGTGCTCCAGTGTGGGTCTCTGTCTCTATCTCCATCCATCGCAAGATGAAAGTTCTAGGATGATATGCAAGATATTCGTCAGTATTGCTATAGGATAGGGTCATTTCAGGTTCCCTATCCTCAGCTGCCCAAGGAACTAACTGGGGACCTCAGCTTGGGCACCTGGGAGCCCCTCTTGGGTCAATTCTCCTGCCCACCCTAAAGTGGGTCCCTTAACTAAGAATTGTGGTTCCGTGCTCCCCTATCCAACCTTCCTTTATCCCGATCCTCCTATTTCCCCAAGTCCCCCCTCCTTCCCTTCTACCTTTTCTCTCCCCATCTCCCCTTACCCCCTTCCCACCCCACCCCCAAGATCCCACGTTTCTCCCCGGCAATTTTGTCTACTTCCCTTATCCAAGAGGATAACGATATGTTTTTCCTTGTGTTCACCTTCTTACTTAGGTTCTTTAGGTTCGCCAATTGTAGATTCTGTGACCCCTATTTATGGCTAGAAACCAATTATGAGTGAGTACATCCCATGTTCTTCTTTTTGGGTCTGGGAAACCTCACTCAGGATAGTGTTTTCTATTTCCATCCATTTGCATGCAAAATTCGAGAAGTCATTGTTTTTTACCGCAGCGTAGTACTCTAGTGTGTATATAGTCCATACTTTCTTCATCCATTCTTCCATTGAAGGGCATCTAGGTTGTTTCCAGGTTCTGGCTATTACAAATAATACTGCTATGAACATAGTTGAACAAATGCTTTTGACATGTGATAGAGCATCTCTTGGGTAAATTCCCAAGAGTGGTATTGCTGGGTCCAGGGGTAGGTTGATCCCGAATTTCCTGAGAAACCGAAACACTGACTTCCACAGTGGTTGCACAAGATTGCATTCCCACCAGCAATGGATGAGGGTACCCCTTCCTCCACAGCCTCTCCAGCAAAGGCTATCCTTGGTGTTTTGACTTTAGCCATTCTGACAGGTGTAAGATGGTATCTCAAAGTTGTTTTGATTTGCATTTCCCTGATTGCTAAGGAAATTGAGCACGACCTTAAGTATCTTTTGGCCATTTGAAGTTCTTCTGTTGAGAATTCTCTGTTCAGCTCAGTGCCCCATTTTTTAATTGGGTTAATTAGCTTTTTAAAGTCTAGTTTCTTGAGTTCTCTATATATTTTGGAGATCAGACCTTTGTCTGTTGCGGGGTTGGTGAAGATCTTCTCCCAGTCAGTAGGTTGCCTTTGTGTCTTAGTGACAGTGTCCTTTGCTTTACAGAAGCTTCTCAGTTTTAGTAGGTCCCATTTATTCAATGTTGCCCTTAATGTCTGTGCTTCTGGGGTTATACCTAAGAAGCGATCACCTGTGCCCATCTGTTGTAGGGTATTTCCCACTTTCTCTTCTATCAGGTTCAGTGTTTTCGGGCTGATAATGAGGTCTTTAATCCATTTGGACTTGAGTTTTGTGCACGGTGATAGATATGGGTCTATTTTCATTCTTCTACAGGTTGACATCCAGTTGTGCCAGCACCATTTGTTGAAGATGCTTTCTTTCTTCCATTGTATACTTTTAGCTCCTTTATCGAAAATGAGGTGTTCATAGGTTTGTGGGGTAAAATCCGGGTCTTCTATTCGATTCCATTGGTCGACTTCTCTGTTTTTATGCCAGTACCACCCTGTTTTCATTACTGTAGCTCTGTAATAGAGTTTGAAGTCAGGGATGGTAATGCCTCCAGAAGATCCTTTATTGTATAGGATTGTTTTGGCTATCCTGAGTTTTTTGTTTTTCCATATAAAGTTGATTATTGTCCTCTCCAGATCTGTGAAGAATTTTGATGGGATCTTGATGGGGATTGCATTGAATCTATAAATTGCCTTTGGTAGAATTGCCATTTTTACTATGTTGATCCTCCCAATCCAAGAGCAAGGGATGTCCATCCATTTTTTGGTATCCTCATCAATTTCTTTCTTCAATGCCTTAAAGTTCTTGTCAAATAGATCTTTCACTTCCTTGGTTAGATTTACTCCAAGATATTTTATGCTGTTTGTGGCTATCGTGAATGGAGAAGCTTCTCTGATTTCCCTCTCTGCTTCCATATCTTTTGTGTATAAGAGGGCGACTGATTTTTTGGAGTTGATCTTGTATCCTGCCACATTACTAAAGCTGTTTATCAGCTGTAAAAGTTCTTTGGTGGAGTTTTGGGGGTCGCTTATGTACACTATCATATCATCTGCGAATAACGAAAGTTTAACTTCTTCCTTTCCAATTCGAATCCCCTTGATCCCATTATGCTGTCTTATTGCTATTGCTAGAACTTCCAGCACTATATTGAAGAGGTATGGCGAAAGTGGACAGCCTTGTCGTGTTCCTGAGTTAAGCAGGATGGCTTTGAGTTTCTCTCCGTTTAATTTGATGTTAGCTGTCGGCTTGCTGTATATAGCTTTTATTATATTTAGGTATGACCCTTGTATCCCTAATCTCTCCAAGACTTTTAACATAAATGGGTGTTGAATTTTGTCGAATGCTTTTTCAGCATCTAATGAAATGATCATATGGTTTTTTTCTTTCAGTTTATTTATATGCTGGATTACATTGATAGATTTTCGTATGTTGAACCAGCCCTGCATCTCAGGAATGAAGCCTACTTGATCATAGTGGATAATTTTTCGGATGTGTTCTTGGATTCGGTTTGCCAGTATTTTGTTGAGGATTTTTGCATCGATATTCATGAGTGAGATTGGCCTGTAATTCTCTTTCCTGGTTGAGTCTTTGTGTGGTTTTGGTATCAGAGTAACTGTAGCTTCATAAAAGGAATTTGGTAATGACCCTTCTGTTTCTATATTGTGAAATACATTAAGGAGTATAGGTATTAGGTCTTCTTGGAAGTTCTGGTAGAATTCCGCATTGAAACCATCTGGTCCTGGGCTTTTTTTGGTAGGGAGGTTTTTGATAACCTCTTCTAATTCTTCGCGACTAACAGGTCTATTTAGATTGTTCACCTGGTCCTGATTTAGCTTTGGTAAATGATATTTATCTAAGAAAGTATCCATTTCCTTTACATTTTCCAGTTTTGTGGCATATAGGCTTTCGTAGTAAGATCTAATGATTCTCTGAATTTCCTCTGTGTCTGTGGTTATGTCCCCTTTTTCATTTCTGATCTTATTAATTTGCAAATTCTCTCTCTGCCGTTTGATTAGTTTGGATAGGGGTTTGTCAATCTTGTTGATTTTCTCCAGGAACCAGCTTTTTGTTTCATTGATTCTTTGGATTGTTCTCTGTGTTTCTATTTTATTGATTTCAGCCCTCAGTTTGATTATTTCCAGTCTCCTACTCCTCCTAGGTGAGTCTGCTTCTTTTTTTTCTAGAGCTTTCAGGTGGGCTGTTAAGTCTCCAATGTGAGCTTTCTCTGTTTTCTTTAAGTGGGCACTTAGTGCTATGAACTTTCCTCTCAGGACTGCTTTCATAGTGTCCCATAAGTTTGAGTATGTTGTTTCTTTATTTTCATTGAATTCCAGGAAGACTTTAATTTCTTTCTTTATTTCTTCCTTAATCCAGGTATGGTTCAGTAGTTGGCTGTTCAGTTTCCATGACTTTGTGGGCTTTCCGGGGGTAGCCTTGTTGTTGAATTCTAACTTTAATCCATGGTGATCTGATAAGACACAGGTGGTTAGTAATACTTTTTTGTAACTGTGGATGTTTGCTTTGTTACCGACTATGTGGTCGATTTTCGAGAAGGTTCCATGAGCTGCAGAGAAGAAGGTGTATTCTTTCCTATTTGGGTGGAATGTTCTATAGATGTCTGTTAAGTCCATTTGTTTCATTACCTCCATTAATTGTCTTATTTCTCTGTTAGGTTTCTGTCTGATTGACCTGTCCATTGGTGAGAGAGGAGTGTTGAAGTCTCCTACTATTAGTGTGTGCGGTTTGATGGCTGCCTTGAATTTTAGCAATGTTTCTTTTATGTACGTGGGTGCTTTTATATTAGGGGCATAGATGTTCAGGATTGAGACTTCATCCTGATGAACTGTTCCTGTTATGAATATAAAATGCCCCTCTCCATCTCTTCTGATTGATTTAAGTTTGAAGTCAACTTTGTTAGAGATTAGTATGGCCACACCTGCTTGTTTCTTAGGTCCATTTGCTTGATAGGCCTTTTCCCAACCCTTTACTCTGAGTAGGTTCCTTTCTTTGTGTTTGAGGTGTGTTTCTTGTAAACAGCAGAATGTTGGATCCTGTTTTCTTATCCAATCTCTTAGCCTGTGCCTTTTTATAGGTGAGTTGAGACCATTGACATTAAGTGATATTAATGACCAGTGGTTGTTAACTCCGGTCATTTTTTTTTAGTCGTAGAGTTTGTGTGTATCCCTTCTTTGGTTTATGTTGATGAAGGGTCTCTAGATGCCTGAGTTATTGTGGTCATTATTGGACTCCTTGGTTAGTGATTTTCCTTCTATTACTTTCTGTAAGGCTGGATTTGTGGCTGCATATTGTTTGAATTTGTTTTTATCCTGGAAAATCTTATTTTCTCCATTTATAGTGAACGAAAGCTTGGCTGGGTATAGTAATCTGGGCTTGCATCCATGGTCTCTCAGTTTCTGCAGTACATCTATCCAGGACCTTCTGGCTTTCATGGTTTCCATGGAAAAGTCAGGTGTAAGTCTGATAGGTTTACCTTTGTAAGTAATTTGGCCTTTTTCCTTTGCCGCTCTTAATATTTTTTCCTTATTCTGAATGCTTTGTGTTTTGATTATTATATGGCGACGGGATGTTTTTTTTTGATCCAGCCTATTCGTTGTTCTGTATGCTTCTTGCACCTTCATAGGTATATCTTTCTTTAGGTTGGGAAAGTTTCCTTCTATAATTTTATTAAATATATTTTCTGGACCATTGAGCTGCACTTCTTCTCCTTCTTCTACTCCTATTATTCTTAGGTTTGGTCTTTTTATTGTGTCCCATATTTCCTGAATGTTTTGTGATGAGAGTTTGTTGGACTTGCTGTTTTCTTTGATCATAGTGTTTATTTTCTCTATGGTATCTTCAGAATCTGAGAGTCTTTCTTCTATCTCTTGTATTCTGCTGGTTATGCTTGTTTCTGTAGTCTCTATTCGTTTACCTAGATTTTCCATGTCCAGCCGGCCCTCTGTTTGTGTTTTCTTCTTTGCCTCTATTTCAGTTTTCAAGTCTTGAACTGTTTCCATTATCTGTTTGATTGTTTTTCCTTGGTTTTCTGGGGTATCATTCACTGATTTATTCAATTCTTCAAACTTTCTGTTATATTTCTCATCCATTTCTATAAGGGCGTTTTTTACATGCTGTTTAAGGGCGTCAATCACTTTCATGAAGTCAATCTTTTCTCCTTCTTGATTAAGGTGTTCATGTCCTTCCGTTGTGAGGTCGCTGGTTTCTGGTGGCTTCATGTTGCTTTTCAGTTTGTTGGGCGAATTCTTGCCTTGGCGTCTGCCCATCTCTTCTTCCAAATACTCCCTTATGGATCTTCTTTTACCAGATCAGGTCTCCTTGCCTACCCAACGCGGCCTCCCCAATGTTGGCTCTCCTGGCACCAAGGGATCAGGTCTCCGTGCCCAACCCTGGCTCGTCCCAACGCTGGTTCTCCCCAATGCTGGTTCTCCTGGGGCCGAGAGATCAGGCCTCCGTGCTGGTTGGGCAGCTCGCCAACAAAGCGCCTACCCTGCTGGGTGCAGGCAGGCCACAGAAACAAAGGAACTGCAGCCCGCCTGGATGCAAAAGAGGGGGGGGGCGAAGTGGGGGGGGGCTCTGGACGGAAGCTGGGTGGGCCAGGAAGAAAGAGGCAGTAACCAGGGAATAGAGGTCCTGCAGAGAGCCCAAGAAAGACAGGAGGCCAAGGGACCCCCGAGATCCCCGTCCCTGGCTGGCGCTGCAGGCCAGATACTCACCCCAATGCTGGTTCTCCTGGGGCCGAGAGATCAGGCCTCCGTGCTGGTTGGGCAGCTCGCAAACAAAGCGCCTACCCTCCTTGGTGCAGGCAGGCCACAGGAACAAAGGAAGTGCAGCCCACCCGGGCGCCCCGAGGACTGGGACCCCAAGGAGTAACTTTTGAATAAAGATAGCTCATTACAAAGCCAGCCTAACTGGACCAGATGGAAAACCTGCTGGTAGTAAGCAGAAGGATTAAAGATCTAAAAATATAAGTCACCTACTAAAGTATTACAGACCTTAATAGGGTTAATGTTAAACAACAATATGTTAAAAAGACAACAGACTACACAGCAATGCCTATATCAAATCTAGTGGAAAGACAGAAAGGGAAAACAGAAACAGAAGACTGTTATCTTCAAGTGAAGTAAGAGAGGCTCTACTGAGATTGTATTGAACACACAATTTTTTTTTTTGTTAAAAGATTTATTTATTATGTATACAACATTCTGCTTCCATGTATGCCCGCAAGCCAGAAGAGGGCGCCAGATCTTGTTACAGATGGTTGTGAGCCACCATATGGTTGCTGGGAATTGAACTCCGGACCTTTGGAAGAGCAGGCGGTGCTCTTAACCGCTGAGCCATCTCTCCAGCCCCCTGAACACACAATTTTTAAAGTCCCTTGTGTTTTTGAAATATCAGGTCATTTGCTACCCTTGACTTTCTACTAACAACTGTAATATATGTGTAGCCCTGAGCCTGATAGTTAGACCAGTGCACGTTCATAGAAAGAAAAAGAAGTAGGCCTGGATGAGTTACTGCTGTAGCCTGGTGTAAGGGAGCAAAGCCTGGTTTAAAGAACTCTGGAGTAGTATTGGTGCAGCATGGTCTTCAGACTAGAAGAGGGCTTTCTATTTAGATGTGGTCAACAACGACAGGGAAAATTACTGAAAACAATGATTATAGTCAACTGGAATAAGCCAAGAAGAGACTTCTATCCATAATGATAAACCAAACTACTCAGAAGGTATTTATATGTTAACTCAATTTAATTTTCTTTAGCAGAAGAAAACATAATGTACTGATTAGGAGAGTTTTACAATGCATTTGAAAGAATAAATTAAGGTGTCTTTATTTTTATAAAAGATCTGACCAAGTCTTGTGGACTGGCAGTATTTGACTGAGGATTTGAGCCTTCTCTGGGAAGACTGCTTGGTTGCATAAGACAAGAACTAAACACTGGAATACGTTATTAAAAAGAGAAGCTTTTAACATTGTAGGCAAAAGTATGTGCCTTGAATTATATTACTGAAAATTAATAAAAGAGTGCTTCGTGTTTTGTTCATGCCTCCTCAGTCAGTTTGTGTGGAGTCAAAAGTAGAAATGGTAATTGAGAATGAAACATTAATCTATGTGAATAGATTGAATCCAAATTGCAGTGCACCAGATTGAACCATCAGAAAATGTCTTAATCATATGGGACATTAGGAGCCTGACTCAACAGCGGTTGGGTGTGTGGTCAATGTCACAAAGAGCTTCACCAACATACTACGTTGGTTTCCAGGTTTGACTGGAAGGTTATGGGAGTTCTTTTATTTCCAAGAGTTTTATACTATGATCTTGTCTGTGCATATTTTGTTCATAAGTGCATATAATACCTGTGCCTGGGTGACCGGATCTGATGGTGGAGCGCTTGTCATTTATAGCTTGTGATGTCATCAGGAAAGTACGCCTTGAAGAATGGCTCTGTGTGGGGCTTCTCTGGAGATGGATGAGGCTTTCAGTTTGGGCTCAGCTGGATTCTGTGCTGTGGTATTGGGAAACCTATATAGTGTTACAGCATTTACAGATGCCAGCCACTCAATAGCATGGGGACAAGCCTGAAACCAGAGCTGGCAGGGAATGCTACTAAACCCTGCGGTAGAATGGAGGCAGTTTGTTACACATGAGTAGGTATGGTAGAAATGAGTAAGAGGAAGGCTTAGATGATTATATGAGGTGGAAAAGAAATATGTTTAGGGAAGCAACCCAGTGAAGTGACTTATTAGACAAAGGGAAAATTTATAGTAACTGATCCCAAAGTTCAATTACCTCACTTAGCTTGTTCAAGAATGTCTTTTCTGGTCTTAATCTACCATTTCCAATTTTTATCTTGTGTACAACTTTTCCCCTTTTCTTTAGAGAGAGGGTCTCATGTAATCTATTCTGGACTGGAAACTAACTATGCAACTGAGGATGATCTTGAAGTTTTATTCTTGTGCCTCTACCTCTCGAATCTTTGGATTCCAGGAGCACCACCTTGTCTGACTACTCTGGGCAGGTCTGCCACAGTGACTGACATCCTGATCTAAGGCCCGTTTCCTCTCATATCCTGAAATCTCATTGAGGGCAGCCACTTTTCATTCCTTTCCTGAACTCTTCTGCTTTGCTTAATTCTTGGAATACTTGATGTATTTTATAAACATTTTCCTTAGTAAATGAATCCTTTAGGTAGTTTGTACTGTGGCATTTGGGTTACTTAGTTTTCTCATTACAGAGAAAACCAGAAGCTTGCGAGAAAGTTGTCATAAGAGTCAGAACATCTTGGAAAGAAAAGTATTGACTTTTGTTGACTTATGTAGATCTGACTTCAAGACCTGGGATCCAAGGACCTGAGAGAATGGGCCAGATGACAATCTACTGTTGTAGACAACTTTATTTCAGTTTCAGTATATATATATGTTTCTTTTTTTTACACACATTTGACAAAGAAAGATCCCAGGAAAGTTGTTTAAGTTCAGAATAACATGATTAGAAGGACATGATCAGAAAACTATGTAAATAAACGTTAGTAAGCACACACTAAATATTAACAGAGAATTCCTTTTCCAGAACATTCTCAGGACTGACCAGTCTAAACACAATTTCCTGGCATGTACTACAGATTTTTTTGGGAAGATCATATCCAAATTCAGGGTACACTGGGGACTACACTCAGTATATCCTTTCACTAGAATGGATTCTATACCTACATTCTGACATTCAACAAGAATAAACATCTTATAATTGAATACAAATGTTTGTCATAGGAGGCAGGAAGTCCAGGAACAATCGAGGGAACAAAATGTACCTGAGGTAAAAGGCCCTCTGCTTTTATTCCTGGAAGCTCTCCTATAGTTCCCTAAACAATCGTTAACCGTGGGTCATTCCTTTGGGTGTGTTCTGAAATTGCTCCCTTTTAAATTGTTTAAAGCAAGAAAACAGTAGATAGACCTGAGCATTCTTGTGCATTTGTTCTTGTTTGGAGTCATCGACATCCTAAGAGAAGCATGAAAAGACATGATTTGTGTGATGCTAGATGCAAGAGCATCGTGTGTGAAACTTTGCCACCAGGAATGAGAAGCTATACCTTGTGAGGCTTCAGTGATCCTGTCTGTTATTTTTTGTCCTGAGAGTCTAGGCAACTAAGTAAAAATGTCTGAAAAATTTTGTCCTGTAAGGCAGTGACATTGAGAGATGACTTGCTTATGCATCTTGTGCATGATATTTGATCATGGTCCAATTGTAAAAGCAGAAGCTATGCAATATCTAGTAATGTTCCAATCACATCGAAGAGTTATTTTTGTGAATCTAATACCTGTAATTTAAAGTAGATAAGGCAATAACAAAACTATCTCAGGAGTATTTTCCTCTAGGGTGGAACAAATACATTCTATAACTGCTTGACCCTTTGTCATTCATAACAGAATTTCTTGAAAATTTTGCTGGTGATATCAGGACCATTATCTGTTTTTAGCTTCATAGGAATACCCATAGCAGTGAGTGTCTGCAGTAGGGCAGTGTTGGGGTGACATCGGTCATGGTCTAGCCTTAACATGGTTCACACGTTTCAGGGTAGGGGCATGAAGATTAGAAATATTAGGCAGGAGGAACAGAGATACAAAAGAAAAGCAATAAAGACACAGAATAGAACTGAGAAGGGCAACCCAATGCATAATGAATTCGTCTGCATTTATTTTCCATATGCTTATATACCCCAATCCAAAAGGGGGGCGGGAGGAAGCAAAAGAACAAACAGAGCAATTACCTGCATCAATGCCTGAAGCATCAAGCCACTATATCCCGACTTAAGCATTCTGTTGTTTAGGCAGGCCATGGAGAAACTACATCTTAAACCAAGCATCCTTTAGGCAGCTACTCCCTGGGTCAAACCTCCTGTCACATCCTTGAAGGAACAGGAATAGGCTTGAATTCACTGATCTTTGGTCAAGGTGGAATGGATCCACTTATGTGGGTTCCCACAGAGTGGGAGTAAGAGTTTTGAAGCCGAGCAACTTATCTAACTTTGAATGCCAAGTAGTTAATATTTTATCATGCAAGGCTTGAATATCAATACTTACTTAAATTGTTATGTGACCATCTTTGCTTGGGGAACAATATGATTCCCAGTGGGACCCAAGGTTTCAGAGTCATTGACATGAACAGGAATGGTATTCTCCATAATAGGCTTTCTTTTGGTCCACCAACCAGCTCCCAAGTTATGACATGGAGAGTTATTATTAGTTATGAATACTCAGCTTACTTTAGGCTTGTTTTTGCTAGCTCTTATAAATTAACCTGTTTCTCTTCATGTACATTTTTTACCTTTCTTTCCTTCTGTTTATCTTACCTTTGCTGCTTCTTGTGTCTGTCTGGTGGTCGCCTGACTTCTGACCCCTCCCTTTCTCCCTCATTCTCTCCTCCTTCTCTTCTTCTTCTTCTTCTTCTTCTTCTTCTTCTTCTTCTTCTTCTTCTTCTTCTTCTTCTTCTTCTTCTTCTTCTTCTTCTTCTTCTTCTTCTTCTTCTTCTTCTCTCAAGTCTAGATTTCTTGTCCCCACTTATTCCTTCTCCCCACCAGATCCGCCTATGGCTCTCCTGCCTAGCTATTGGCCATTCAGTATTTTTTTAGACCAATTAGATGCCTCAGGCAGGCAAGGTGAAACAAATGTAACACACCTTTACATAGTTAAACAAATGGAGCATAAACAAATGTAACACAGGTTTATACAGTTAAATAACATTCCGTAATAATTCTCTTCCTAGTTAACAGAGTAAAGCACATGAGGATCAGGTACACAAGCCTAATATGTCTCAGCTGTGGTAACAGATGCTGCCTCAACAGAAGAGACCACACCCTTCCTGTGAGACATCACCAACTCTTTTCCCTCAGAGTCATTGTTAGTAACCAAACCCTGTTTTTCCTGGCTTGATGACTGCATCACCCTGCTTTATTCCTTTTCTTCAGGTATAAAGTGCAGACACTCTGGAATCTCTTTGTCCATCTTCTATAGGGTGAGTCTTTTAGGTATTTGCATTGGCTTTTTAGCATTGTGGTGTCAGGGACAAAAACAGCCTCAGCTCCAGTGAATTTTGGGAGTTGGGATATTTAGTTGCTCAGACATACCGTTTTTTCAAAGAAGCTACCTTGAATTTTTTCAGAGAGGCCCTAAAATGCTTTGCAGTGGTGAGGCCCTCCTTGACCAAATTAAAAAAAAAAGTTTATAAAATAGACAATAAAATACTATTCTATATCCCATCTTTCTTTCTAAATAGCATTTAAGTTGTTCATTAGTTCCTTTGACAAAAGGGTTATATGCAACATCTATGATGTGAGTTATATCATAATGCTGGCAAAATTCCTAAAAAGGCTTGTCAGTGTATGCAGAAGCACTGTTACCTTTTAGGTATTTTACAGGATTGTAAAATAACAATAGCCAGTTTTAAGGCTCTAAAGTATTTAACAAAATTTTTATGTTTTATTTATGAGGAATACGAATTTAAAGTGTTAATGTAAATTTTATTTTTCTAAGCAAACTGTTTAACATTTTATTATTATTATTACTATTACTATTGTTATTTCAGAAAGCAGAATATTATTCATGTAGTATATAATAAAAGTAGGAACAGCTCTTTAGGTCTATTTAAAGCAGTAGCAAGCAATAATTTTTGAGATAAAAATGGGCTGTTTGTCATTATTATTTATTTACCTATTTTTTTTCTTGCTGAATGACCGCAAACAGATGAAGTACTGTCTGCCCTTGAAGTTAACTTTGAGTGTGGGAAGATCCAATATCACATTATAGAAGTGATAGCAATCATTAATATCTTCCTTTCTTTTGAAAGGGAAAGCCAGCGGTCAGGCATGCAGCATTGGCATTTTCATAAGGTAGTTATTTAACAATAAGTATTTCAGTCTCCCGTCAACTGCCAGGCGACTGACCCTGTAAAAGTTGAGAAATAAAATCTTGATATGACACATCTGGACCCTGTCTAATTTTTAGAGTTCTTTTTTTTTCCCAGAATCTTCTAACTTAGGCCATGCTGGCAATGCCTCTCAGGAAGCACAGCACATCATCTTCCCCTCCCCCAATCTGTTCCTACCATGGCTGTAGTTCTTAGGTGGAGGAGGATCTAATGTTTCAGGTAGGGGAGCAGGCGGTCAGGGGCTGGCCTTGAACCACACAGCTCTAAGGGTGTCACCACTCTTGGCTAACATGTCATCCTTTCAATTGCAGTGACAACCGTGATTTAGTAGAGGGCATTTCTATCCACCCCCTGGTTAAGGATGCAAGGGACCAATTTTCAAAGACCAGTGGGCCATCAGCACAGATTCTGGCATGCACTGCCACCAATCCAGATGTGGCCTTTAGCTTCAGCTCTGGCCTAGACATCGCCATGGCACTGGGCAACAGGGCAAGTCACTCTGATCTGAATGGTCTTCTGCTGCACCATGACTCTCAGACACCAGCATGGCCTCAGGTAGCAGCCCAGACTCCAGCATCTTGTTGGTGACAGAAGCCATGGACATCAACACAGACCTTGGCAGCGGCTGGGCCAGGGACCCAGACATGGCCCTCATCTGCATCCTTGACCCAGATGTCACCATAGTCCCAGGTGGCAGTACAGGCCACCTTAATCAGCATGGCCCAGAGGCAGCATGGGTCCCCCAACACGGCCTCAGGAGGCAGGCCAGCTCCAGGAACCCCCAAGGCTTTTGGTGGTAACAGGAACTGAGGACATCAGCTCAGACCCTGGATACAGGATCCTGTAGTCATCAAAGGTCATGCGGATGCCCAGGGTCTGGGCTCCCACCTGGGTCTGTGCTCCTGTCTGAGGACCATGCTGGCCCTGGGGAACAATATTTTTTAATTTCTTTTAATTTTTAAAATATTTTCTTTTTGGAAATGTAAGGATGAACGGCAGCTATGGAAGGACTGGGAAATGAACAGAATGGGGGTGCGTGATATGAAATTCCTAAAGAATGAATAAAGAAACTAGTTTAAAAAAAAGAAAGAAAGAAAGAAAAGAAAAAGACCACTCAATTTAGAGCTGAGTTGCCCCGGATGGAAAAGCTTATAGAGAATGAAAGCCGACCTTCCCGGCTCTAGTTCAGCATGTCTTCTCAGATTGCTGTGTATTTATCAAGTTTTTTCTCTTTTGAATCCTTTTTTTTTTTTTTTTTTTTTATCTCTAAAAACATCAGAGCGAGTAGGTTCCAGCCGCAGGTGCAGGCTGTAACTTCCATGATGGCCGGATCTGGGAGGGAAGATGCATTTACTCTCTTGAACCCTAGGTGGCGCTCCGGGACTGGTTTTTTTCAGCCGAAGTAGTTTGAATTGGTTTTATGTCCTGAGTAGACCTTGCCCTGGATTGATGGTTTTGAATATTCCAGGCTCTCACACATTCTCCTTTCGTATTTGTGCCACTTTCCTGGTAATCCTCGTTCTTTCCCTAAGCCGCATTCTCCTTCCTGGGATCTCTGCTTTATTAAGAACACACTCGTTGATTCTCCTTTTCCATCGCTTGGTAGACCCGCAGGGTTTCGCTTGGCTTCTCTGCGAAGCGTCTCGCAGTGTTCCCTGTCTCATTAATAATTCGATTCAAAAATACCTTGTATACAGTGTGACGAGTCACTGAGTTCTTTACAGAACAAAAGTTTGCAAGTTTCTGGTGAGTTGAGTGTGAAGAATAGGCTTGTGTTTTGATGTGAAAAACAAAACAAAACAAAAAACAAACGGAAATCCTCAAGGAAAATCCCTCCACTGCACTTAGACGAATTCTTGGAGTTAAAATAAAATTTCTCTAGTCTGTCTCCACCCACATAGACTTTTCTCCCCTAAAAAGTACGTGTTCTCTATCTAAAAAATAGTAACTGTGTCTCATGTTGCTAATGCTTTGGGGAGGGACACCATAGTTTCCAAAAGAAGGAGAAGTTATCACAAGGCTGAGAAGACTCAGGGAGACTTAAGTGGAGGGCTGGAAGGGAGAAGGATGGGTGGATTTGGCTGGGCAGGCCCGAATTCACACCTCTATCGGCAGATGGATAGAATTCACACCCCACGGCTCAGGGATGCCGTGGCCGAGCCAGCTATCCCAGGTAAGTTAAGTAGTCATTCCGGCTATCAATAGGGGACATTGATGCGCATCAATCTAAGTCTCAGCAGCTACCATCGAGTAGTGTGCTGACTGCATGTTAGTAGTGACATCGCTCTGGTTTCACTTGGAGCCGACTCAAGTTTTGGTTAAAACCCAGGCTTCTTTTTCTCGGCAGTGCTATTAGAAACAGTGAGCTTGAGTGACCCCGGACATCTAGTAGGATGAGCAGAGGCAGGAGATGCTTGGGCGGAGCACTGTGACCTTAGGAAAGGAAGAAATAAGTGCCGCAGCGTGACCGATGAAGCTGCGGAAGAGGCCTTCCTTACAAAGAAGAAGCCATGGATGAGACGGCTCTTCTCTCCTCCCTTCTTACTGTCCTTTCGTTTTGGAGCCAGGCAACCCAGGCTGGTCTGGAACTCAGGATCCTTCTGCCTCTGCTCTCCTAGGACTGAGACTGTAGGCAGCTGTTGCCATACTGATAGTCTGATTTCTACTTATAGGGAAGAACGAACATTGTGAGTTGACGTTGAAATCATAAATTAAATATATCAGGGAAAGTATTTTCCTACTTGAAACAGGAGATCCATTTGAGAATTTATAGGTCAAGTCAATCTTAAGATAGAGTTCAAATATATTTTGACAAAAGCAAAATATATGGAAAAAGTATGGAAAAGAGGGTTTATTCCTGTGTACAGTTCAAGGTATACTGCATCACGGTAGGGAGGTCAAGGCTGCAGAAGTTTGAAGAAGCTAGATATACTATATATTTATATATATAGTATAAAATATATAAATATACAGAATAATATGAATATTTCTATAAACAGAATACACACACACACACACACACACACACACACACACACACACACACACATATATGATCTATTCTGACCCAACAGTCAGGGGACAGAAAGGGGTAGGTTTTGCTGTTCAGCAGAACCATGTCATCATGGATGTAGCAGGTGTAACAGAAAGCAAACAAAACTGCCGTCCTTTGCAGCGGTTTTGTCTTGTTTTAGCCACAGCCACAGAAGCCAGATTAACACACTCTGCAATGAATCAGCTGTGTATTGCGGCTGCAGGACCTTCTGTGTGTTGTGGTATGCAGGGGAGCTGACACATCTCTTTCTGCCAGCAGATCAGCTCCCACCCAGGAATAGTTGGCCTTTTAGAGTATGGTTGCTGTTTAGTAATAATGAATGACTTCTTTTAGATACAAAGTTACAGGGATTTTTTTTTTGTTGTTGTTGAAGAAAATCAGAAAAAAAACAAGGTTGCTTCATGTGAAGTAAAAATTATTTGTACTCCATGGAGCAAGAGGAAGATCATTGCTATTTTGTTACATGGTCTATTTCCCAAACTTAGCCACTCCTCGTATCCATAAGATTTTTCGGGACTACCTTTTGTCTTCTATTACCACTTGATTATACATCACAAATTTTGATATATCTTTCGATTACCTCTTTGATACACTTTTATTTTTATTATATAAGTATATGCGCTAGTTACTTTTTGTCAGCTCTACACAAACTAGAGTCACCTGGGAAGAGGGGCTCTTAACTGAAGGATTGCCTCCATCAGGTTGGCCTGCTGGCACGTCTGTGGGGCATTTTCTTGATTAGTGGTCGATGTGGGAGGGCCCAGCTCACTGTAGGCAGTGCTACCCCCTGGCATGGGGGTCCTGGGTGAGGTAAGGAAGAAACCTGAGCACAAGCCATGATAAAACCCCAGTAACCAGTATTTCCCTGTGTTCTTTCCTTCAGTTTCTGCCTCTAGAGTTCTGCCCTGGCTTTCCTTAAAGATGGATTATAACCTGCAAGCCAGATAAACCCTTTTCTCCCTAAGTTGGTTTTGCTCGGTGTTTTATCACTGCAACAGAAACCAAACTAGAACAGTGTGCTGTGCTATTACTTTAAAATATCTAAGCAGTGTGGTGAGGGTGTAGACAGCAATTTGTTCAAAATCATTTCCTTGAGGAAAATTCGTAGAAGTATAAACTGGGTACGCAGAAAACCAGTGTTATTCTTTAATTAGGGCATAGACAATCTGGAGTGTGTTCAGAGGAATCGGAAATCCACAGATTAGAAAGAGTATTATTTAAGAAGCTAGTATTCTGCTAAAGGAACATAGCAATAAAATGACTCTTAATGCTATATTGATACACCCATAAATCAGAGCATCACTTAGCTATCATCAGAGAGGCTTCCTCTTGCAGTAGATAGGAACTAATGCAGACACCCACAACCAGAAAACATGCAGAGAACAGAGACTTCAAAGCATCTAGTCCATGAGCATCCTTGCAATGCCTTCATCAAAACCCTATTCTCAAGATACAGAGACCTATGCAGTAGAGGAGGCAGAAAGATTGTAAAGAGAAAGGATGGAGGATGACCCCAAAGAAACAGCATCCTCGGTACACAAGGGACACTGATACACATATGAACGCACAGAGACCATGACGACACAAAGTTCTACCTACAACTGAGCAGATATTTGCAATGGACATCTGCTGGGAAAGGACCTGATGGAGTGTCACGGGGTGTGTCAACCACACTCCTGGGCAGACCCCATGCCCAGGGGCATTTAGCCAACACAATTTGTATTTTTTTTGTCTTTTGGTTTATTATTTGTTTTTATTTCTATTTTTGTTTTGTTTTGAGAGAGACAAAGAGCATGTAGTTGGGCAGGTAGGGAGGGGGAATTGGAATGAGTTGGAAGAGGAGAACGAATATGATAAAAATACATTGTATGAAAAATAAAAAAATAGAGATAATGGGGATGGGACTATAGCTTAGTTGGTAAAGTGCTTGCCTAGCATTAACAAAGCCTTTGGTTCAATCCCCAACACTGCAGGCATAGTGAGGCATGCCTGGAATCTCAGCCTTAGATACCTCAAGAAATCCTGTGGAAGAGAGGGAGGAAGGATTTTGGGAGCCAGAGGGGCCAAGGACACCATAAGAAAATCCACGAATAAAGTAACTTGGGTCCATAGGGGCTCATAGAGACCAGGGAGCTTTCATGGGACTGACTTAGGCCCTCTGCATACATGTCACAGCTGTGTAGCTTGGTCTACTTGTGGGACTCCTACCAGTGGGAGCAGGGGCTGTCTCTGACTCCTTTATGTACTTTTGGAACCCTTATCTCCTATTAGGTTGCCTTGTCCAGCTGTAATAGAAGAGGAATTGCCTAGTCTTACTGCAACTTGATATACCATGCCCACCCTTTTCTGAAGAGAAAGGAGGAACAGTCAATGGCAGGGAAAGTTGGAGGGAGGAACTGGGAGGGGAGGAAAGAGAGAGGGGAAAACTCTGATCAAGCTGGAAAAATTACTTCATCAATTAATTAATAAAAAAGCTTTTTGGCTTCACCAGGTTCCATTTATTAGTTCTTGTTCTTTGTTCCTTTGTTATTGCTGTCCATTGCCAAAGGTATTTCCTGTACCAATGAATTCAAGACATTCCCCACTTTCTCTTCTATACGTTCCAGGGTATCTGGACTTCTATCAATCTCCTTGGTCTGCTTGGTACAGAGTTTTGTACTGGGTGTTAAATAGGGATCGATTTCCATTTTTCTACATGTAACCATCCAATGTGGCCAGTCCCTAATTTTTCATGATGCTGTCTTTTCCCCATTTCTATGTTTCTTCTTTAATATCTATACTTTTAGTCCTATGTTATAAAATACTATTTGTTTATATTCAATGAAAAGTGAAATTCTAAACAAAACAACACAAAGAATGCTGAGCATCTGCCACAGACTCATGGTGACCTGTGTATCTTTTGTGATTCAGTCCCTCTGTCACCTCTTGACTGGATGATCCGTCTTCAATATTTAATTTCTAGTTTGTTTACATAAAATTTCTGGTTAGATGAATAACTACAGATGCTCAAATAATTTTTTATTTTGATAAGCTCACCTCTATTTAGGGCGATTACCCTTGGGGAAGGAGCTGACATGAGCTTCCAGCGTCATTAAACTGTTAAATAGTTTTCCCTTTTCTTTGTTTACCCTTCATTTGTTCTTATTAGGAATCCTCAACAGAGGGCCCAAAGGTCAGAAAGTCTTTTGTTTTTCTTCATAGGTGTGAACCCTTCGTAGATATGAGTGCAGCTTTCTCAACAAAGGATCTTCTTGCAGGTAGGAGGAACTAAGAACAAGGCCTAATGGAGAGGTCGGACAGAAAGGAGGGCTGGACGAATGTATGATGATGTAATGCCTTTAGGAGACTGCGATATGCCTTTTTATGAAATAGGAGGCTATGTGCAATCAGTCTCAGGGTTTCAGATTGGTAAAATCAAGTAGCCTGAGGGCCCCACAATCAAAGCACCCTCATCTTTGGCTTCCTGGGTGGGGCAAGCTAATGATGGGCCACAGAAGGCTCAGCCGTGGATTTGCTTAGATCCCATTGGGTTATCCTTACTCTAAGGGTCATTTGGTTTTTATATGGGAATGATCTAATGATTGTTAGCTCTGCTAGCAAAAATCAGCTCCCAGCACCACCAGCCATACTATTGGCAGGTGTTTCAGCTCTGTGTGATCAGAGTGAAACAGTTGGATAAACAGATCACAGACGTAGAGGGTGGCCTGCTAGACAGAAATTTAGACTTGCTACGTTCTTAGGTAACTGAGGGATGGAATAGTCTCTAAAGGCAAGACCAGTAGTACTGAAGAAAACTGAAGCTTAAATTGTGACTCAGAAAAGTGACTTGTACAGCACTCACTCAGTATTACTGATTAAGTTTCTTTTGATGCTGCAAGTGATGTTCTAGCTATTAATTTATTGGGAAAAATAAAGATTTGACTATGCACCTATCCAGATTTGCTTAGTGCCCTAATTATCTACTTGTCCATGCATCAATAGAAATGACTGTACAAAACCCAGCCAACTCCCTGTTCATTCTGAATCCAGAGCTACCTTTAGCAGCATCTCAGTATAGCAGTTTACTATCCAGACGTGTTTTTTTGTTAATGACATTAGTGCTACTGGTGAGCAGATTACAATACTTATCTTTCAAACAGAATTTTCGTCTGTCTGTGAAAGCCCAAATTGCACGGAACAAGGATCAATAGACTATCCTACTAATACATTATAGTACAAATGAAATGAATCATAGGAAATGAAATGACTTCTGACAAACAGAGATGAATGCGGCTGCACAAACCTTCAGGTTGTCATGCGAAATTGATATTGTACAGTAGCTACTTGCAGCATGGGCTTTAATATCCAACTCTTCCGTGGTGCAGGTGTTCGTTAATTTTATTTCTAAAGATGCTGGGCGTAGTAAAATAGACTGGATTTCTTTACATTTCTCACTCAGTTACTGATCCAGATATGTTTTTCTTTTTCTTTTTTATTGTAACTCACACAAAGTGACGAAGGAAGACATTTATTCTAGAAGTCTCATTTTATCCTAGTGATTAACCAGAGTTAGAGAATTAATTTTTCCTCACTATTTTTCTTCTTATATAAAGATGATATGGTTTGAAAATCCAGGATAGAATTTGAAAACATCACTTGCAGAATGATATTGATTGAAGTCCTCATGGAAAAAAAAATTAGTGATGGGATCATGATAGGGTTGCAGTCTAAGAACCCACTGTAAACTGAAATTAATGAAAGTTAAAATGCACTTAATAGAGTTACATAGTGCAGTATAGAAGCATCGTTGGTTATCTTTGTTATATGACTGGCTGGGACTGCTTTCCACAGTATAGCACCACAGAGAAGTATTATATTGCTTATCTCTAGCATAGAAAAATGGAAATTCAAAATCTGCAGTATGGTTTTTACTGAAAGCATACTCCATTTGCAAGATCTTAACACTGAAAAAAATCTTACGTCAAAGCCCTGTAAGTCAGGGAAGCTCTATACGTCACTCTCCGTGTTATAGATCAGACAATAGTTTAACAGATGGCAGCGATTAGGTGAGCTGAACGTCCACCTGTATGTGTGTGTGCAGGGCTGTAATGTGCTCTAGTAGATAGCTGCCCTCGAGAAGGATAAAGACAAATGGAAACATCCTTGAATATCAGACTTCAATAAAGATTTTTATGAAATACGAGATTAAAACGCATATAGACACTCTAAAGAGCTTTATTGAAGAATAATTGGCTAATAAAAACTTCACACCATCTAAAGGTACTCAGTGATACACACACACACACATATATGTATGTATGTATATATATGGGCATGAAGTTGGACAGGTGATATTTTGGGGTTTAGGGAAAGTTGGAGAGAGCAGGGAATAGAAATTATCAAGACACAAGTTGTATAAAACTTTCAAAGAATAAATAAAAATAGTATTTCTAAACAGGAAAGACACAGTGTGACAGTGATGTAGACAAGGCTGTAACGTCACTACCACCCTCACCTCCTGGATATGCCTGTGTTCCCTGAGGTGTGAGAAGGCTTTGACCTTTATTAGTTAACACACACTGTCTCTCTTCTTGCTTTTCTCTCATGAATGTCTCGTTTATGGAAGTTCATTTTCTTCACGGAACTCTATAGACTGCATAGACTTTAAAACATTTCCTTTTTATTCTTCCCCACTTCATTCAATAGATATTTTCACAGATTACTTCTACTTTAAGAAGTCAAATGTTGCCGGGCAGTGGTGGTGCACGCCTTTAATCCCAGCACTCGGGAGGCAGAGTCAGGCGGATCTCTGTGAGTTCTACCGTGGACAGTCTACTGTGAAGATTAAAATTTAATCCAATGTGTTCCTCAGCTGTAGAAGTTTTGCCCAGTTTTATTTATTGATTGATTTACTGAGATAGTTTATCCGTGTGTAGCCTTGACTGGCTTGGAACTTGCTATGTAGACCAGGATGGCCTCCAATTCACAGAGACCTGCATGTCTTAGTCTTCGAGTACTGGTATTAGAAGTGCATACCATCACACTCTGAATCCCCAAGCTTTCTAAACAAATGTTTTGACTTCTATTTGAAGCAATTTGTAGTTTTCTATAACTTTGAGTTTCTTACTAGATCACGTTCTTTGGTGGTGTTATGTTTCTTAAGTTTGCATATCCCTTGTTGCCTTGTGTTGAATTTTGTGCATTTTCCGTGATTAATGATCTCTTCCAGAGTTTGTAGCAAGGCTTTGTAGAGAAGATGCTCCCTTTGGTATTGGTGAGAAAACCTCGGCATCTAAGCCACCTGGGCATCATAATGGCAGTGGGTGCTCTTGGGATTTTCAGTTGTCAGTACTGGAACGCATTAGGCCTTTTCTGCCTCCTTGCTCAGGAAGAACATCTGAGGAGACCCTTGACATTCAGACAGGTTTGTTGAGTGGTGGTGGTGGTGGTTCCAGTGAACCTGTTGGGAAATGGGAGCCATAAGCTGGGGAGATTGACAGCAGCCATGGATGCCAGCATTTAGAGTGTGAGCTTGCTCAGAGTCTAGCTTCAGGCTCTACTGTCCCTAACTCAAAGCGATGGTGCTTCCAGATTCTGAAGGGTGAGCAGGCATAGGGAAGCCAGGATGCTGAGGTCTGGAGTACTGGCAGGAGAGGAAGAGTAACAGCTCTTTAGGCTGGGGAGTGGGACAGTGCCCCAAAGCTATGGTTTATAGGTGTCAGAAGTATGCATGATCAATCATGATCAATAATAAATATCATAAATATATTTTTACATTTAAAATTTGTATTGTTGTGTGTGTGTTGGGAGTGCTGAGTACACAAGTGTGGAGGTTGGAGGATGGCTTCGTTGTGTCAGTTTTCTCTTTTCACATTTATGTAGGTTTCAGGAATCGAACTCAGGTCTTCAGACTTGTGTGACAAGTGTTTTTACATATTGAACAATCTCACTCGATATTTTTGGCCAATTCACTGGCTAAAATATCAAAATGGTAAGATTATGGATCAACAAAGTTAAAACGATACTCATATACATGTCTAATGATGCCACATGGTTTTTGGGGGTGTTAGCATAAGTGTGTTTCGGGGCTTGAAGGCTCCATAACATAGGAGGAACTGTTTCAACTATTGTGAGAAAATGTGAAAGTTTCAAGAACTCATTAAATAACGGATTTTCACGTCCATATTCTGCCCGAGTTGTTCTTTTGAGATGAAACCTTTAAGAAGGTTTTGGCTGAGTTCACATGTTCAAAGGTCGGGGAATCGCTGGGGAGGAAGACCTTTTCATTCACTTTAAATTCAAGGATAAATCCTGAATTTCAGACAATATTCAAATGTGCTGAGCATAGTGCTGAGGCTAGCATGCACATGGAGCCATTCCTCTGTGACAACCTCGCTGGTAACCGGCTAATCAGATGTGTCCATCCACCAGTTCTTGGCAATGTTTCATTAGTCATATCTATGAATATGAATGAGGGTAGAAGACAGGGAGTTTGGGCCAACAATATTTTCAACAATACAAAGTTTACCAGGTTTTGCCAGGTCAATGACCACCCACCCTAAGACTGTTTTTTTTTCTTTATCTTTTTCATTATTGGTACATGTCAAATTTTTTTTTTTTTGTCTCCAGGTATGAGGAAGAGACTTAGTCAGTCGCCCTCATCAGCTTAGACCATGAAACTCAGTTATAGACAAGTTCAAGAGAACCGCCATACATGGGCTGCCCATGCATGCTCCAGCATTGTCTGGGCATACATTTCATTTTTTCACCTAGAAGTAGTACCACTTCACCATGTATGTAATGTATGGATCACCTAGATATTTCATCACTTTGCTCAGAATTTCCTTTTGTAGTTCTTTAAAAGATCAGCATTTATCTGTCCACATCTTTTTGCACTTGCTAAGCAAATGTACTGAGGCTGCTGGACAAGGCCAGGGTATCCCTTGCTCCCTGAGCTCCTGACTGTAGGGTGCTATAGCGTTTGGCCTGAGCATCTGAGGAGCTGCCAGCTCTAACTGTTGGGAACATGTGCTCCCATCTCTCTCCAGCAGGGGCTTGAGCACCTGTGGAACCCTCTCTGCAGGAAAGCCTCACCACTCTCTAGTGAGTCCTTTCCTCTTTGAATACAGATTTTTTTTTATGTTCTTTAAATTCCTTAATAGACTTGATCTTTGAATGACCAGAAACAGACCACTTTCGTAGTAGAAATATTGGAAAATGTGTACAAATTAAGAGAAAAACCATCTGTGACTACTTAGATATAACCACTGCATACTTATTTTTTTATTGTTTGGCTAAGATTAACTATTGGTAATATTTTAATATGTTTCTTAATAACTTTTATCAATGGATAAACATTTTTCTAAGTTAATGTTGTGTTATGGATATTTTTATAATATAATCAACTAACCTTTGGAAAAAAAATGAATGCTTGCTAGCTATGTAATGCTTAAGCATATATATATATATATATATATGTATATATACCATAAACAGTTGGATGATTTTTACCATGACTAGGGAGGGATTTTAGTCATTACCAATACTTACTATTTTACATAGCTATTCAATGATTAGTTCTGCACAGATTTTGATATGCACCTATGATGAATTTTGAACATTATATCAAAGAAAACATCATGATTGAATCTGATAGAGAAAAACTGGTAAAATCAGTCCCCATCCATTCACTCCCAGATGCTACACTTTCAAATGCATGCTTTGTGTTGTTTTATTTCCATATTCTGCCTTAGTTCTTTTTCTTTTATATTTTTATTTTAAAATAATCTTTAAGTTTAAATATATTTTGATCATATGTTCCCCTCCTCCAAGTCCTTTCAGATCCTTTCCCTCTTCTTACACAATCTCATTTAAATTTTCTTAAAAAACAAGCCAAAATCCAATACAACAACAAAATTCCATAAAATCAAAAGAGCAAAATAAAACCACCCCACCCCTCTCTATTAAACTATGGCCAAATAAAATCATATAAAAGAACTGTGGAATCCATTGTGTCTTGGTCAACTATTCCTGAACGAGTCCTGTCCTGGAGTGGCTAACATATATACCCAGTGTCACTCCATAGGAGAGATGATATCTCCCCTCCCAGCAGATATATGTGATCGTCCAGCTGTTGACCTTTACCTTTGGCCAGATTTTTATTCATTCATTCACCCATTTAAAAATATTACAAAATAAAATATAATAAGATAAAAACGAAAACTGTCCTGTCAAAGTTGAACAAGATGAATCAACAGAAGGAAATTGCTCCAAAAAAGGCACAAGAATCAGAGATCCGCTGGTTTGCACACTCAGGAGTGCTGTAAAAACACTGAACTGGAAGTCATAATATATACACAGGGGACCTGGTGCAGACCCATGCAGGACCTGTGCCTGCTGCCTCAGTCTCTATGAGTTTAGATGAGCCTTGTTGTGCTAATTTAGAGGGTCTTTCTCCTTGGTCTCCTACACCCCCCTCTGGTGATGGAGGAAGGTCATTGGTTAATTAATAAAGAAACTGCTTGGCCTCATAGGTTAGAACATAGGTGGGTGGAGTAAACAGAACAGAATGCTGGGAGGAAGAGGAAGTGAGCTCAGACGCCATGCTCCCCTCTCCCGGGCAGACCCGATGAAGCAAGCTGCCAGGTCAGACATGCTGAATCTTTCCTGGTAAGACTGGGGCTACACAGATTACTAAAAATGGATTAGGCAAAATATGAGAATTAGCCTGTAAGAGGCTAGAGCTAGTGGGCCAAGCAGTGTTTAAATGAATACAGTTTGTGTGTTGTTATTTTGGGGCATAAGCTAGCCAGGCAGCTGGGAGCAGGGTGGCAGGAATGCAGCCCGTAGCTCTTACTACACTCTGGCTCTTACATTTTTTCTACCTCCTCTTCTACAGGGTTTCCTGAGCTTTAAGGCAAGATAGCTGATAGAGACATCCCATTTAGGGCTAAGTTTTTCTTTTCTTTTCTTTTCTTTTCTTTCTTTCTTATTTTTGTAAAAAAGAAAACAAACTATCATTTTTTTCATTTTACATACCAATTTCAGTTCCCACTCTCTTCACTCCTCCCATCCCCTTCACCTTCCACTCCTCAGAGAGTGTAAGGCAATTGCTTTGGGGAAGGACCAAGGCCCTTCCTTCTATATCTAGGCTGAGCAAGGTATCCCTCCAAAGAGATGGGTTCCCAAAAAGCCAGTACAAGCAAGAGGAATAAATCCTGATGCCACTGCCAGTGGCCCAGCAGGTTGCCCCAGTCATACAACTGTCACCCACATTCAGCGGGACTAGTTTGGTCCTGTGCTGATTCCTTCCCTGTCCAGCTGGAATTGGTGAGCTCCCATGAACTCAGGTAAACTATTTTAGTGGGTGTCCCCATCATGGTCTTGACGTCTTTGCTCATAGTCTCACTCCTTCTACTCTTTAACTGGACTTTGGGAGCTCAGCCTAGTGCTCTGCTGCAGATCTCTCTGCCTCTGTTTCCATCAGTTGCTGGATGAAGGTTCTATGGTGACATTTAAAATATTCATCATTACCTTCTTCTGTGTTAGGTAATGGAATATACCCAAGAGAGGCCTTATCATGCAACAAAAGTATATGCTCTACTATGTTCATAGCAGCATTGTTTGTAAAAGCCAGAACCTGGAAACAACCTAGATGCCCTTCAATGGAAGAATGGATGAAGAAAGTATGGAATGTATACATATTAGAGTACTACTCAGCAGTAAAAAACAATGACTTCTTGAATTTTGCATACAAATGGATGGAAAAAGAAAACACTATCCGGAGTGAGGTAAGCCAGACCCAAAAAGAGGAACATGGGATGTACTCACTCATATTTGGTTTCTAGCCATAAACAAAGGACATTGAGCCTACAATTCGTGATCCTAGAGAAGCTAAATAAGGAGAACCCAAAGAAAAACATATAGGCATCCTCCTGAATATTAACCTTCATCAGGCGATGAAAGGAGACAGAGACAGAGACCCACACTGGAGCACCGGACAGAAATCTCAAGGTCCAAATCAGGAGCAGAAGGAGAGAGAGTACGAGCAAGGAACTCAAGACCACGAAGGGTGTACCCACATACTGAGAACATGGGGATGTTCTATCGGGAACTCACCAAGGCCAGCTGGCCTGGGTCTGAAACAGCCTGGGATAAAACCGGACTCTCTGAACATAGCGGACAATGAGGACTACTGAGAACTCAAGAACAATGGCAATGGGTTTCTGATCCTACTGCATGTACTGGCTTTGTGGGAGCCTAAGCAGTTTGGATGCTCAACTTGCTAGACCTGGATGGAGGTGGGTGGTCCTTGGACTTCCCACAGGGCAGGGAACCCTGATTGCTCTATGGGCTAACAAGGGAGGGGAACTTGATTGGGGGAGGGGGAGGGAAATGGGAGGCGGTGGTGGGGAAGAGACAGATATCTTTAATAAATAAATAAATGGGAAAAATATTCATCAATCTGACTACTGGGTAAGGCCAGTTTTGGCACCCTTTCCACTATTGTTTAGGGTCTTAGCTTGTGGATTCCTGGGAATTCTCTAGTGCCCGGTTTCTTACGAAGGGCTGAGTCTGGTTATGTGTCTCTACGTTTGTTCCCATCTGCTGCAGGAGGAAGCTTCTCTGATGACTACTGTACAAGGCATTGATCTATGAATATTGCAGAATATTATAAAAAGCCATCTTATCACTATAATTTTTAGACCAGTGTGATTTGGTTTTGCCCCAGGTCTCTGGGCTATGTAGTCTCAGGTTCTTAGTCACCCAACAACTGTTGGGTATTGGTTCCACTGGTGCTATGATAAAACACCATGACTAAGAAAAATTACAAAAGAATCAATTGGGTTTTCTGTTTCAGAGGGTTCGAGCCCATGGTGACAGAGCAAAGGGATGGTAGAAGGAGCAGCTGAGAGCTCGCGTCTTTATTTGAATGCAGCAGGCAGAGGGGGCACATTTACAATGGCTTGTATCTTTTGAAACCTCAAACCACTGCCAGTGACACACCTCCTCCAATAATGCCACAGATCCTAATCTTTTCTACACACTTCCATAAACCAGATGTAAATGCTCAATCGCATGAGCCCACATAATCCCCATCTCACTTCTGAAGTTAACTTCTCACATATTTCTTGAAGGCGTAAGTCACAAACGATGCCACACCAGTTTGGAATTATGATTAATAGGGTGGTATTTATTTAAAGGGGAAAAAACTTACAGATCACCGTCCCAGACAACAGCCCTCTGCGCAATCAGGGAGAAGTCTAGTCGCCGGAACTGGAGCAGGAAGCAAAGAGAGCAAGTAGGGAAGTAGCCGCTTTTTTTTTTAAAGGGAGAGAGACCACGCCCCAATGGGCTGCTATCTCAGCGGCTATTGGCTGGAGGAGCGGAAGAACCTCCTGCAACAATTTCTCCCTTACCAGTATGTATTTTTAGAAACATGTTTAAAACCATAAGACTTTCCTTACCACACCCCAAACATTAGCACTTTAGCATGAATTTTTTTTAAAAAAAAGTTTATTTATTTAGTTTTAGAAAACAGATGAGAAAATGATATAATTTTAATTTCTTTTTTATCAGAAATAATTTTTCATGTTATATATTTTGATCAATCTCCATCTCTCCTGGGTCCTCTTCATGCCCCCACCTTTCCAAATCCATGACTTCTTTCTCTTTCTAGAAATCAAACTAGCAAATTAAAAAAAAACCAAACAAGAATAAAAAAATAAAAACAAAAAAATTTACACAAATATTATTTTTAAAATGATATTCATCTCTTACACAGCATGAATCTGGTTGAACAATTCTATAGAAGAGTTTTGAATTCGTATGGCCCTTCTGTAGCAGTGCAGAGGAATTCCTAATGCAGGGCGTTTTGCTTCTGACTGAACTGTCATGTTTTTAAATCGGGAACAGTTTGAAGGGCTAATAATGGGGACGCATGAGAGGGAGGTGGTTAAGCGCTCAGTCTGCAGAGCAGATCGTGGGGGCGTGGATGTGGGTTCTACCATTTGCTATTATTATATCTCGATTGCGCGGCCTCATCTTCAGCAATAGCAATTACCCTTAGGCCGACATGCATTTTGAAGGTGAAGCATTAACTTTGCCTTGGCTTTTTATTTTCCCTTTATTTCACAGGGTTTATATAGGTGTTGAGTTAGAGGTGCAATTGTTGCTGAGGAACAAAGAACACAGGTGCTTTAAGGTCATAAAACAGGTAATTCAATTAATCATTAAAGTTGCTTCCCGTTTTTTCTTTCCTTGAGCAATATTGCAATGGACACACCCATAAGCATGAGCAGAGCTTATCCTTTCCTTTGGCTCTTAGATGTTTTTCTGCACGCGGGATTACAGGGTCACAAGGCATGATATTTTTGGAACTGGGATAGGATCATTCCGTAGTTGTCTCTGATGTGTTTGCCAAAATGTGGATCAGTTTTCCCAGCTTTCGGCACATCCCGGTTCACCAACTCCACTTCACCTCCGGGAGTATAGATTCTCATTTGGAAAATAATTATACATTTTTTCTAAGTAGCCTTGTAATTGCACATCAAATTGATTATTAGCAGACTAGAGCATGCTCTCACGTTTGTTTCATCTTTCCTTTTGAAGATGAGTCAGTGAAAAGGCAAAGAAAATCTCAAACGAAACGTAGAGAAAAGGGATCAAAAGAAATCCTGAGAGTGCTGGATTTCACTATCAGTGAATGCAAAGATTATGGATTATCATGAATGCTGTATTAATTATAATATCTGTGACAGGAAACGTGATTCTCTCGGTGGGAGAATTCTCTCCACTCACAGGGTTTGAGAGGCTGGAACTGAGCATAGGGGAAATAGCTCTCAGAAGGCACAGGGATGGGGCGTTTCCCGCATCTCTGGGCTCCATCACTTCCATTGTTCCAGATGGCATTCTCAGTATCTTTTCTGGGCTCCTGAGGCAGAAGGCAATGTTTTCATTGTTATCGTGTTTCCGCAATCCGTTTTCTCTTAGCCACTAGGAAGTGCTATTAATTGTGCTAGACACTTCACATTAACTTCTAAAGCACTAATATGTATATTGTCTGATATGACTGCACAGTTAGGGTTTTAGAACCTTGTCAATCATATTTGATGAGGAGATTTGTGAGCCAACAAAAAACTTCTAAAATTTATGTGGAAACACATCTACACATTGATGGTTGGCTGTAAACCATCCTCTCCCTAGATTTATAGCTCACGTGAGATCTTAAGGTCAAGACCACATAGTTATTTCTTGGAATGGGAGTTTATTGCCTTGACAGATATTTTAACAACTGTTTTGTATCACAAATCTCTTGATAAGAAAGGTCCTGCATGTTTTACTACCTGAACATGGTTCAGAAATTACAGAGTATAAAAATATAGTATTTGTCAAGATTTCAATGTTCCATTTTCAGTCACCTAAGTATTTATTAATAACACATTCTGTGAAAATTGAAAAATTTGGAAAAATAAAATTAATCTTCATTGAGAGAAGATAGGTATGATAATGAAATGGAAAGTCATAATTTACAATTAGCACAAGTAATATAATAATAATTAACTTGTATATTTAAAAATGTGCTGTTTTACTATTTTGACTGCTGGATTTAAGTTTTAAAGCCACACTACGAGGTGCATAGTTAAAAGTGGCATGTCAGCTATAGATGCTAAGATGTAGAATTGAACTGTATTTGAGGGCTGTGAAGCAAATGGAAACAGCAATGTAAGTAGAACACAGTTAAGATGAGGGAACGCCATGAGACATCCCATGGCTAGATTCTAGGTGTTCATCAGTGGGAGAGCATTTGCAAATAATAATAAAGAGAATGCATGAATTTAAGTAGCTTGTTAATAACTATGTTGTTCAGACAACAAATCCTCAGATTTGGAAGAATGAAAATCAGATTCTTGGGATTTTCTACTCTTGACATTCAAGTCAGCAACTCCCTTCTGGAATTGCTTCTTCAAAGTAGGTCAGAAATTGTCTTGTGCAGTCTCTATTGGAACCAAGCTGGAGACTGTTGAAGTAAAGATCAGGAATTCTTGAGGAATATTATTTGAAAGTCTCCATATGTTTGGACTCAGTATTTATAGTTTGAACATAGATCTCAAGCTACGGAGATACAACAGGAGTCTTGCTACTTTATGTTCTTGCCTCTAACTCAACACCACGTGGTGGTGTATGGTTGACACCACACAGTACACAATACATGGTATATGGTTGGCATCACATGGTACACAACACATGGTATATGGTTGGTATCACATGGTAGACCACACATGGTGTATGGTTGGTACCACATGGTAGACCATACATAATGTGGTAGAATGTAGATGAGAAATATGACTCATGAATCTCCTAGATGAGTCATGACTGAGGAGAGAGATGAAATCAGTCATCACCAGGGAAAACTTATCACTCTGCAAAAAGAAGACTGCCTGGAACCTTTGTTGTAATTTATTTTAAAACGTCATGAAGAGAAGTCACACCATGCAACAAGGCTCACATAGGAGGTTTTATTGGAAGAGAAGAGAGAAGGTACAGGGAAAGAAGTTGGAGTTGGCAGAAACTGGTCCATAGGAAAAGAGTGGCAGAAGAGAAAGAGAGAGAGAGAGAGAGAGAGAGAGAGAGAGAGAGAGAGAGAGAGAGAGAGAGAAAGTAGGCAAGGCCCACCTTTTAAAAGGGAACAGCACTCGGGAGGCAGAGGCAGGCAGATCTCTGGGAGTTCGAGGCCAGCCTGGTCTATAAGAGCTAGTTCTGGGACAGGCACCAAAGCTACAGAGAAACCCTGTCTCGAAAAACCAAAAAAAAAAAAAAAAAAAAAAAAAAAAGGGAACAGCAGGTGCACTTAGTGGCTACAACTGAGGATGTATCCTGGAAGGACCCAAAGAGCAGGCCAGTACAGATGCCTGAATACTAACAACTCTGATATATTTTCTTGCTGTTATTTTTTTTTTAAAACTATGAGTATTCTATAATGGCCCATAAAGTTTTTCTTCTACCAACTTCTTCACATAATGCTCAGGGAACCTTGTGGAAGAGTAAGTGCAAAGATTGTTATGTAGATGGGGCTGACCTTGATCTCACAGAAACCCAGCTGCCTCTGTTTCCCAAGTGTTGGTGTTAAAGGCATGCACCACCAAATCTGCAAGTGGAAAGATTGTTAACAGCCAGAGGACCAGAAAATCTTCTGTTTCTCCTAGAAATGACAAGACTACTTCATTCATGATATTTCAATGATGACTGTCTTAAAAGACCGAAACAAAGACAACATCAATAGATACGCCAGTACAGAAAAGGGAAATCTCACAGCCCCTAGACAAAGAACTATAGGCAACTAAGGAACATTGAGAGTGGGAGAAATAGTCTTCCTCAGGACTGCTGAGATCATGTTGTAGGCTGTGACACATGAGTCTGAGCTGTGGCTGGAGCTTGGGCAGATTGTACCTGTACTCACTTGGGGACTGTCATCTTAGAGTTCTCAGTTTTATGCACCCTTGGTTACGGCTGGTCTGTTCCTCACATCTTTCTTCAGCAAGGACAGCATGCCTCCTGGTTCTTCCAAGGTTCTACACAGGGGTAGCCTCTTGCGTCTTAGGAGGAAGTAACCAACTAACAGGTATCTGTCTTTCTGAACCTTCTCAGGAGTCTGGGGATCAGCAGAAAGGTCCTGTAGGGAGTCTCCTTTCCTATAATGTAGGCTTTTGTCTCTACTATATTCCTTGAATTGCCTTACCAGGTAATGACAATCTGCATCCATCATTCAGAATGTTTTTTTCTAACCTCTTTTTAGGATTTTTGTTGCTCCATCCCCCCCCCCCCCCCCAAACGAAAGCCCATGCTCTTCATCTTGAAGTAGCATACCTTGTGAAGTTTAAGAATCAGGAATTCACTTTCACACAGTTTATATGCTTGAAGCTCAAGAATGGGGAGTTAATATGGTTAGTTTACAATGAGGGCTCTCTTCATTTCTTCCTGTGTCAATATCTGAGGAGGGGGAAAGCCCAAACATATTGGTACTGTTTCTTATACTAAAGCCACAATGCGAAAACACAGGGCTACCTTTTCATGACCTTTTCGGAGTCTAGTTGTCCTTGAAGGGCTTTATCTTATAACCACATAGCAGTCGTGGATACAATTTTCACTTCAGTGTGACATAAACATGTGGTTCACAGTGCTCTCATCTGTGGGAAGAAAGTGTGAAGGGGAACTGTCTTCATTGGATGCAAGATCAGTGTCATCTGCTCCTGTGGCTGAGGTGGAACAGGCCTGTGTTACTCGCTGGTCCCTGCTCTTGGCATTTGTTTTCTCTTCTTTGATTTTTTTTTTCTGTACTGAAAATCTGAAGGCAGACAGTTTGCCCTTTCTGCAGTTTCTGTCATCATGATGTGGTGACTCATAAAGGCGGGTCTTGTCTTGAACACACATTAGATGCTGTCCCCACAGTCTGGTAAGCATACATTTCCTTGGTTTCTCATCAGCACCTCTTGGCTGTCTCTTCCACCTTTCCCTGTTAATGGTCAGATTTCCTACTCTTGACTTCACCTGGGTTGTAGAGGGAAGAATATTAAACTGCTTAGTTTGGGGCTTCTCTGGGGCAGTGGTTCATCTTCTTAATGCTTCTTTATCCTTGGCATTTCTTCTACTATTTTCTACTTTGGTTTTCAGATAGTCACAGGAAGAACAGAGGGAGTGTCCGGCTCATTTTGGTCACATGGACTCATCAAAGCTCTGCTTGGTTGCATTCTTCCAAATTTAAGGAAAACAAGTCTTCCACTTTAGGTATAACAAGACCTGTAGTTGTTAATCTGAGTTTTCAGTATTTTTTCCTGTGTTTTAGTTCCCTAAGAGTGATTTCACAGTGAGAGTTCCAGGACAGCCAGAATTGTTTCACAGAGAAACCCTGTCTCAAGAAAACAAAAAACAGAAAAAAAAAAAGAAAGATTACACAAAATGCACTTCATTAAAAAAAAAAAAGCGCACACAAATTGCAAAAATACCAAAACAACACCCACCAAAATTGAAATTGAGCTTCATCAAAACACAAGACAACACATCTTAATACACATGCTTAAATAAAGTTGGTATTAATCCTAGGCTGTGGTATAGTGAGGATTTTCAGGATTTGTAAGATTGTAAGGTTAAGGGGAGAGAAATTCTAGTCTTTGCATCAAGGACCAGAGGAAATAAAATGCAATGCAAACTGATGAATTCCGCTACGACTGAAAAGGCTGTGAACCCAGACATCAGGCATGGCCAAGTGCGGGTCATCTTATTTCCTTGAGGATGCAGTTACATTAAGCATCTCTGATTCCCGAAGGTTCAAAATGAAATCGGTCAAGTCGCTGGAGTTCTGTTTCTTCGAGGGGCAATTAGGTGAGGCTGGGGAGCACAGCAGAGAAGATTTTGCATATTTTGAGGTAACAATGGCAAGGGCACCTCACTCAATTCGTATTAATCACAAACAGCTCAACAAACCGAAACCGGGACAGAACATGGGGTGTTTAATAGGATTTACACATTAGCCTGACAGCATCTCTAGTGTGAAGACATGAAGGAGGTCCCAGAAGCTCATACCTACCGCTTCTGCAGCCTGTTTTGCTTCCTGGCCTAGCACTTTTTAACCCTCATGTGAATAAAGCCACATTTTCCTATCCTTAACTGCCACTGTATCTAGCTAGGGCTTCTGTTCTGATGCTCTCCTGACTTTCTAATCTTTCTTTGGACTTGTCTGAGGCATAATTCAAAAATTCCCATCAAAGACAGCTCCAGCAAACTTCATATTTCACGGTCCTGTTCTGTGAAGCACACTAGATTATTTTCCACACTTTAACAGATTTGAAACATGATAAAGGGTTTGGAGAACAGCGCTGATCTATGAAGTCATGCGGATCCGTCAAGATGTCGAGAAGAAGCAGCCGCTTCCTGAGCTGAGAATGATGACAGGCACTGTATCCCCAGTACATGATCAGTGTCCAATGGCAACTTATCAAGAGGTTTAGCTTAGCATGTGGCTTTGTTTGTCTTCAGCCATCTTAAAAACTAGGCATTTATAGCAGAATTCAATAGCAACAGCTTTAACAAATGTGATAGTAACTGTTTACCCTGGCAGACTCATGGGCACTCCCAGAGTGATGTTGCAGACAACACCTTCAACACTGTATAGAGCTAGTTGCAGTCTAGGTAAGACTTGGAATTCTTACAAGAGCAACATGAGAACCCCAGAGGTTATAATTTCAGAATTATCAACAGGGTATATAATTATTTGTCAATTTATAGCATCATGCGCCCTAATTTCCTTTCTCCTTTTGCAGTCTTAGGAAAGAATTTTTGAATAAAAAGCATTTGTTTGTGGCTGACACCACATATTCCTATATGCATATAAACACAAAAATGTACTCCAGGGAAAGGTTGGGATTATTTTAGCAATGGTTTTGTAGTGAAGGAACACAAGACACATGAGGTTAAAGGTACCGTCTGGGAGAAACCCACACTGTTGATGAAGGCAGACACACTAGGAAATATGTGTAGAGAACATGCGAGAGACAGAAATAAATCTACCTAACTAAAGAAGAAAAGGAAGCTTTCACAGAGCAAGTGACATTGCTCCAGCTCTTGAAAAGACATATATGTGTGCCAGACCCACAGACTTCTCAGTATGTTACAGCATGCAAACCCCAATACTGAACTCTACTGGGAAAGTGTAATAAAGGGTGTGGCTTGGAGGGTGGAAGTAGCTTAAAACTTTCAAATTCCATTTCTTCTCTTCAGTTGTGTCTGATGATTATAAGATAGATAATAGCGATAGAAACCTCCCTTTAAATAGGAAGCCTACTAAATATGCTTTGGAGGAGACTTTAGTGACTTATTATTTGTCAAGAATGCATGTGGAAGGCTGGGATGGCAGCCGTGTGGGTAAAATGCTTGCCTTTCAAGTCTGAGTGCCCGACTTTGATGTCTTATGTTAAAAAAATAGGGAAGTGGAGACAGGAGACATGAGGAGGCACAAGAAGCACTATGGCTTGCTTACCCAGCTTACCTAGCAAGTCCCGAGCCCATGGGAGATCTATAGTGACTTCTCTGTGTTCCACTGGAAGGAAGAATGCGCATTTGTCACTTTAAATCAAAAGCTGGAAATGATGTAGCAAGGATGATAAACTAAAAGCTGAGGTAAGCTAAAGCCTAGGCTCTTGTAAAGAACCATCTGCACTGTGCAAGCACTCTCTCTCTCTCTCTCTCTCTCTCTCTCTCTCTGTCTCTTCTCTCTCGCCATCCCCTCCTCTCTCTCTTTCTTGCACACACACACACACACACACACACACACACACACACACACACACACACAGTGTTCTTCTAGGAACTGAGGCACAGGTGGTAGGGATATAAAACAGATTCATGGCTGAAATGAATAATTTAGTGGTCTTGATTGAAGACCAAACAAATTCAACATGACCTTAAGCCATATTTTTTCTTATTGAAAGTAGTTTTTTTTTCCATAAAGTATATCCTTCCCCCAGCTCCACTCAGATTCTCCAAGCCTCAACACCCACCAACATCAATATCCTTTCTTGATCTCATTAGATAGAAAACAAACAAGCAACTAAAAAACAAAACAAAAAAACCCCAAATGAACCATAATAGTAGAAAACATATAAACAAGTAAATAATTACAAAGAAAAGCACAAAAAGCACAGAGAGCCCTGGAGACACACTCACGTGCACGAGTGTGCCACAGCACGTGGAGACACACGTGCACGAGTGTGCCATAGCACGTGGAGACACACTCACGTGCATGAGTGTGCCATAGCACGTGGAGACACACTCACGTGCACGAGTGTGCCATAGCACGTGGAGACACACACACGTGCACGAGTGTGCCATAGCACGTGGAGACACACTCACGTGCACGAGTGTGCCACAGCACGTGGAGACACACTCACGTGCACGAGTGTGCCACAGCACGTGGAGACACACTCACGTGCACGAGTGTGCCATAGCACGTGGAGACACACTCACGTGCATGAGTGTGCCATAGCACGTGGAGACACACACACGTGCATGAGTGTGCCATAGCACGTGGAGACACACGTGCACGAGTGTGCCATAGCACGTGGAGACACACTCACGTGCACAAGTGTGCCATAGCACGTGGAGACACACTCACGTGCATGAGTGTGCCATAGCACGTGGAGACACACTCACGTGCACGAGTGTGCCACAGCACGTGGAGACACACGTGCATGAGTGTGCCATAGCACGTGGAGACACACGTGCACGAGTGTGCCATAGCACGTGGAGACACACGTGCACGAGTGTGCCATAGCACGTGGAGACACACTCACGTGCACGAGTGTGCCATAGCACGTGGAGACACACTCATGTGCACGAGTGTGCCATAGCACGTGGAGACACACTCACGTGCACGAGTGTGCCATAGCACGTGGAGACACACTCACGTGCACGAGTGTGCCATAGCACGTGGAGACACACGTGCATGAGTGTGCCATAGCACGTGGAGGTGAAAGGACGACTTGTGTGGTTGCTCTTCTCCTTCTCATTGCTTCCGCATTGCCTTGTGGCTCTCTATATGCCATGTATGCACAGCTATGAAGATATGAGGACAGCACGGTTACATGAAAATTCCCAGTGGAACATTGTTTCTTTACTATTTAGGTTTTTTTTTAATGTGAAATTTCTTTTCCTGAGGTCTCCTGTATAGACTTTACCTGGGTAGAATATCAGTTGTGAATACCAGTTGTGAGACACAAAGTCAGCTTCAAGTCAACAAAAAGCAATTGAAAACTTATGTAGAATCCAGAGATAGACCAATGACAGCAATCTACAGAAAGCATGGCTGTGCACACAACACGTGTTCACCATGAATTTACTTATACCTGATGATGTCATTATTAATTTAAGAGGTGGTGTGTGTGTGTGTGTGTGTCTGAGACAGAGAGACAAATGGAGAGACACACAGATACACACACACAGACATGGAGAGAGAGAGAGAGAGAGAGAGAGAGAGAGAGAGAGAGAGAGAGAGAGAGAGAGAGAGAGAGAAAGAGAGAGAGAGAGTTTGATAGTGTCTCCGGAAGAGTAATTGTTCTTAAACATATTTTAAGTCTCACAACATTAGAAGTGTCCTTGATATCTTAAAGTTTTCCCAAGTGATTTGCAAATAATGTTTATACATTAAGTTTTGACACATTGGACACTTGAGTAATTGACAATTTTCACGTAATAGTTATTTATTTTAAATTGTGTACGCATGTGCAAATGAGTGTGGGTGTCTGCAGAAGTCAGAAGAGGGTGTCACATCCCCCTTGCATGCATGGAGTTAAGAACTGCCTTACTCACTGTGGAGTGCTGGAAACCAAACTGGGACCTCTGCAAGAGCAGTGTGTACTCTTAACTGCTGAGCCATCTCTCCTGCCCCAGCAATTGATAATATTTAGACTCCTCATTCTGACAAGTATTCATTTGACAAACATTTATGTTAGGCAAGGTAAAAAGTCCTTTTGTGCTTTAGATACTTCATGAGGCTATACTTGACTAGCAAAAATTATAATTATGTACATTTTATATAGTATGTAATGTGGTTTTTATATATGTATATATTGTGAAACCAACTAACATAATTACCATGTTCATTGCTCCATATATATAACATTACACTTGGGGATTGAGTGAAGACATCTATAATCTGCTCTCTGACAACAGCCATGTTGAATCGGGCTGACAAATTTATACTTCTGTATGCCTGAAACTTTGTCTCCTTTGTTCCTAGTCGCCAAGCCCCACCCCACAGTACTCTTGGTACCGATCACTCTTATGCTCTTTTCCAAGAATCCAGCTTTTTAGACTCTACATAATAGTGAAATGATGTTTATTTTAATAAATATATTTTTTTCTTTTTTGCTTAGTTTCTTTTCCTTTTTAATTTTTATTGATTCTTTATGAATTTTACACCATGCACCTCAAACCTACACATCTCCCTCCATATCAGTCTTTGTCCCTTGATATCTTCCCCCAAGAAAGAAAACAAAAAATAAAGACATAAAGAACAAAAAAAGGGATGTCAAAGTGGAAGCTGGGGTGTGTCACCCTCTTTCTCCAGCCTACTCTTTTACCCAAACAGCTTCCCTTGCAAATGTTCATTGCAATCAGTCACTGGTCTGGTTCAGGACCCCTGGCTTCTGCTGTTCCAAGCAATACTAGATTCACACCGGATCTTCTCTGGAATATCCAGCTATTGCCCTGGGTCATGGAAATCCTTTACCATGATACTTTAGTTATACTGGTCTAGTCCCTTAAGGCGTGACAGCAGCTCATAGATGGGGTAGGTCAAAGCTCTGGATCTGGGCCTGCGTGGCAGCTGAGTTGGTCAGTCAACCCACTCTTCTTCACCAGGACCGCCAGGACCAGTTCTCCTGCTTTGCCCAGGAGAGGGGTGGAGTCCACTGTCATGCCTGTGGCAACTGGCAAGGGGCAGGACCTACTTCATTGGAGTCAGCTCTCCAGCACTGCTCAGGGGAGGGGAGCAGCCAGCTCACCTGCTCTCACTCCTTAGGTGCCTGCTCTCCCACACTGCCCAGTAAAGGGGCAGGATGAGCTCTCCCATGCTCATGCCCTCCTGGCTGGCTCACCCACAGGGCCTGCTTTCCTGAGTGCTGTAGCTGACACGGAGCAGTGCCATCTCACCCACTTTTAGGGCCAGCTCTCCTACCGGCCATAGGCAGCAAGGGGATGGCACCTTACCCACATCCATACCACTGTACGGTCAATGAGGCTGGGGCCAACTCTCATGCCCTCAGGGCTTGTTCACCGCGCCCCCCCACCCCACCAGGCCAGGACCAGCTTTACTATGCTGCCCAGGTGAGGAGAGCAGGCCTACTGTTCCCAGTGAAGGTCAGGACCAGCTCTGCACAGCCTTCGGACATGAGCATGGCCCCAGGCAGCAGTCCAGACCAGGGATGCCCACAAGGCCTTTGGTGGTAATATGGACCACAGACATAGCTCCGGATCCTGCCGGATCCCAGGACTCAGACATTGCCTTCAGTGGCAGTACAAGCCAGGATATCTCCATGGGGACAGGGGGCAGCCCAGGTTACTCACATTAGACTGTTCCTCACCACCCCTGCATCTCCAGCTCCTTCTTTCTTCACAGAGTACAAATTGTTCTGCTTCTCTTTCTCTCCCATCTCTCCGGCACAACCTTTCTCTTTGTAGTAGTGCTTGCTCTGCCCACACAACATCGCGGCAGGCAGATTCTCTCTGGTGTCTTTCATGCCCAGCCCCTGCCACATGGCTGTGGGCAGGGACCTCTCTGGTATCTTCTCTCTTAATTTCTTAAGCTTCCCCCTCCCCCTCTTTCTCTCTGTTTATGTATGTAGGCTGATCTCCAGATCACAATCGTCCTGTCTCCGTCTCCTGTGGGTCAGGTTTTGCAGGCATCAATCCATACTACAAACATAGTTTTACCAGCATACAGCCATGGCAGTTTGTCTGGACCATTTTCAAATCACACTGGTAATCGAGTGATTGTGACCACATTTTCTTCCAGAAAAACCCAAATAGTTACCGTCGGGATTTAGAAGAACAAATTTACTGAACCCTCTTGACTAGCACACCGAACGTCAGTCTACTGGGACTCATTGTAACCTGCAATCCCTCCATAGAGTATTTCAAGGTGAATGCCGCTTTAATAATACTGCCTTTAGAATCATATCTAAAAGCAGGTTAAGATCTTCTGGGTGAGAAGATTAAGAACAGGGCATTTGAGCCATTGATTTCCTTTCACCATGAATTTGCTTCCGTGCTCTGGCAGCCCTCCTTTCTCTGTTCTTTCTCTCTTCTCATTTGGCCTCAGTTTTCAACCAGCATCTTCACAGGATGTGTGCACAACAGCACACCATGGAAATTTAGTCCACCGGGTTTTATAAACATGCCTGACTGCTCCATTTCTTCTACCTCCATGCCTCAGTGTAAGCCTTAACATACCAGTCTTTCGTCACATTTCATTATGTGTTTGTTTGGCTAGTTACCTTCATATAACATTCTTACTACCATCATCAGATTCTCTGAGAAACTGCTGGGCAGTGGTGGTGCACGCCTTTAATTCCAGCACTCAGGAGGCAGAGGCAGGTGGATCTCTAAATGTTCTAGACTGGACTGGTCTACAGAGAGAGATCCAGGACAGGCTTCAAAACTACACAAAGAAATCCTGTCTTGAAAACCAAGAACCAAAAATCAAAACAAAAAGTCAAAACCAATCACCAAAAACAAAAACAAAACAAAACAAATCCTTTCAGAAACTAAAGGCATTGTCGTAGAAATGGTTGAGATATTCAATAAGGCTAAGCCTTGCCTCCTTGGCACTAGAATACTGACAATTCCCAGGGTACTGTGGAGTTACTGGGCTCTATCAACTCCTTTAGATGTCTGTAAATCCCACCAAAGTCCACGTATTAAATTCTTTGGTCAAATTAAGCAAGCTTTATTTTTTTGTCAGGCAAGGCTATTTCCTCAAAGCAGGGTTTGAGAAAATAGTGTTGAACATAGGAGAAGTGGGGTTTACATAGCCACCCAAAATGCAAGGCTAGGTAGTTTCCAAGGGTTGGGGCTTTTACAGAGGAATTACGATCATGTAGGAATTTGTCTGAACATTTCAAAATTATTTGGCAGACCATCTTATCAGGGTACATTCAAGGCATGAGCCAAACTCAATAGGGTGGGGAGCATGTCGAATTTCAGAAACAGGTTAAAACACGTTCAAGCTTGAATGTTGCACCAAACAGAATGAACTTGTACTGACCTTATGAAAGCATGGCTTCCGTCCTTAAGATGGGGTCAGGCTGGTCCAGCAGTTTTCATAGCTGGAATGAGAAGAAAATCAACGTTGACTGTATATATGCAGAAGATAATTTCTGGTGACTTTCTGGGAGAAACTTTCTTTTAAATACTCTGCTTGCTCAGGTCTTTCTATGTTTCCACTTCTTTTATATATATTTTAAATTGAAAATACATTTTTTTATACAACATGTTCTCTTCATGCTTTATGCTGTCTTCTCCTTATCTCCTCCCAGATCACCCCACCTCCCCAACTCCATACTTCCTTTCTCTCTTTCTTTAGAAAAGAAATTGACAAATTAAAATAAAAAACACAATGTAATAAAAAAGAAGAAATAAAAATTCTCCAAAGCACACATGGAAGCAGGCAGGCACACATGCACACACACACACACATGCACAACAAAACCCATAAAAATACAATGTCTGAAACATAATATACAAGCACGCATCACACACACACACACACACACACACACACACAAGCTGTTTCTTTGTAAGGCTGCTTGGAAGACCTTTTACAACCCTTTTACAAAGCTGGGTAAATTTGTTGTCTGTCAGTATTCTTATAATAAGAACAACATAGACAATTTCAGAATTGGTTTTAAGATAAGGCCAGGAGTTAATAAGCAATCTAGAGAAATGAACAGGTCCAACTTTTCGGGCTTAATTACAGCTTTGCAAGTGAGCATACACCTACATTACTTTAACGAATATTTTCATAAGGATTCCAGAAAGTAAATTTAACAGCAAGCAGATTGCTATCGCGAATAGGATCATCATTCCTCATTAGAAATGTAACATGGTTTGGTGGGACAGTAGGTTAATACGAGCAACTCGCAGCATTTACACACATCCTGCAGTCCTTGTTTAAAATGCTTTCTTTACGGTATCTTAGAAAAAAAGTAAAGAAGAGGAGATACTTGCTTAGCAGTGTCTCGGGTCTTCTCTAGATGGCAGTCACACTACAGGGATCAAGAAGTAAGATGCGTTCCTGCATGTCGCACTGAGCGAGCTCCAGTGTTTCCACGGTGGTTCTCTGCTTGCCACTGTCTTCAGATGATGGCGATGGGAATATCTAACTCAGGAACGTGACACAACCATGCTACAATGGATGGGGCACAGCAGACGATGCTCACTGTTTGACTGCACCTTTCAGCAAAAGGCAAAGGATGAGCAGAGCTTATTGAACGTGGCAGAAAATCAGGTTCATGGGCAAAAGTCTGATCCCAGTCTATGTTGACAGCTGTCACAGTTTTGTGTATTATGCCCAGACATAGAAACCTGGGCCAGCTGTTCTTATGTGAAGGGAATGACTATTTGGAAGAATGTGAACAAAGATCTGGTACCAGAAAAAATTTCAACACAGTGACTTTCTTTTCTACTTGTCTATAGTCAAAGAACCTGACTTATTCTGAAACACGACTTAAAGCAAAACCTCACTAACACCTCAGTTTCAGAAAACCTTAGTGCAGAGCGTTGATTGAGTCCAGATTACAGGAAGCCTAGGATTCCTGCTCCTTAATAAGAAAATGTTCACATTTTAGGGTAAGAATGCCTAAGTCTCAGATTTAAAATTAGTTTTTGTTTGTTAGTCTTGAGGAAAATTGATTATATATCATGCATTTAACAAGTATAAATATTTTTTTTTTTGAGATAGGGTCTCATTATGAAGCCCAGGTGAACCTTGAACTCTTGACTTCCCTGCCTCTGCTTATTGAGTGCTGTAAGGGCAGGTGTTCACTAGCAAACCTTAACTTTGGTTCAGTTTAAGTCAGGATCACACTGTGTAGATCAGGCTGGCCCGAGACTTGCTCTGTAGACTGGGCTGGCTTTGAATGTACACTGCCCTTCCTCCCTCTGCCTCCAGAATATGTGGATACACGCATCCAGCATCACAGAAACCAGCGCAGGGAATATCTCTTTCTTTTGGATCTGCTTTTGTTTTGTGTATTAATGTTTTGCTTCCATGTATGTTTGTGCACAACTATGGCCCACCCAAGCTCACAATCATAGAAAGAAAGATGCTGAAGGTCAGAATGTTTTTAATCCACTACATAGGACATAGTATTTATCTTTCAGCAAAAGGGTGAGGTTCCTATCTTATTAGATTAAAGAAGGATATATATATATTTTCAAATGCTGACCACTTGGAAAAGACAGTTATATCACATTGAGGAAGTTTTTATTTTATTGTTTGAAAAGGAGCAATAGGAAGCTTGAAGAAGAAATGAAATAACAATGGATGTTTTTCTTTGGGGAATGTTGCAGGCATGGGTAGGAAGTTCTCTGAAAAATGAAAGAGGGAAACAAGAAATTCCACCCTGCTTATGTAGATATCACGCTTGAGGGGATGAAAAGAAATCACCACCTCTGCTATGGAGGAGAAAAACACCAAGTAGCTACAAATGATTATAATATTTTTTTTATTTCTACTGTTTGAGAAACAAAGTTTCAGTAAGAAAGATGGACTAATGTTTTTGTTGCCGTCTCCCTCAGGAGCCATTAACAGGGAATAAAAAGACAGATGTTTGCCTCAGAATTTTCTCTGCACAGATAGTATTGCAATATTTGTTTAAGATGGTGATTCTGGGGAAGGTGAGATCAGCAGATACTTTTTTATTGTAATTCTATCTTAATGCCAAGGTAATTAAAACAGAGTGAAAATGGTTAGGCTTGGAAATATGAGGGCCTGGAAAGACCAATATGTGTGTGCACACGTGTGGATGATAGAGGCCGGAGGTCAACACGTGAAAGGTCTACCATGATATTTGGAACAGGGTCTCTTATTGGGAGCCAGGGCTCACAGATTACTCCAGGCTGGTTTGCCAAGGGGTCCCAGAGAAACTCCTGCTTCAGTATTTCCAACACTGGAATTACAAGCATAGGCCACCAAGGCCAGCTCTTTACATGGATGATGAGTATGAATCTCAGTTCCTCATGGTTTACAGGCATGGACTTGACCAACTGCGCCATTGTTCCAGCCCCTAAGGAGCCAGTTTGAAATGATATAGACTCTGTCAATTATGGGTGCTTCTTAATACACACGAGAAAATGTTGCTAGGTACCTTGGATAATAGTAGTTAAGAATGATTTGCAGGAAAAAATTTGGGAAGGGCAAACGGTGCTGAGACTGAAAAGAAGTATTGGGAATTAAGGTATATGAGGACATCTCTATCCGTGTTAGGATGGCTCTCAGGGTGCTATTCTCTAGTGAGGACTCCACATCAGAATGGCCTGGTGAAGAGAGATTACACTGTGGGAGAGGGTGCTGGTGCAGTCCTAAGCAAAAGCCCATTCTTAGTGTTCTATCTGTCTCTGCCTGGTGCTCAGGAGAGGAGAGTGCTCATCAGTCCATCCAAGAGCTTATCTAAGTAGGATACCTTGAGGAAGCTCTAGCCACAAATGGGAAATTAGGGCAAAAATAAATAGGACACTTTGGTTGATACAAGGAGTTAGATATAATTTTTAAAAGAAAAATTAAAGTAACTCATAAGATTGGTAATTACTTAAAGTTGATGCAAAGTTATAAAGCTGCTTGCTTCCTGGTCAGGCAAGTTGAAGGATGGAAGATTCTAGGAAATCATACCCCCTTTAATTAGATTGAAACTTCTGTAGTTAATGTCTTCCATAGCAAAGTCACAGCAAAGAAGGATAGGGTATGAAGTCATCAAGAAGTATAGACCTAAGTATAAATTTTAGAAATCAGTTTTTTCCCCATGTACTGACAAATTGCTCAGATTAATCTTGGGCCAAAACAAAATGAGAAATTATCTAAGAAGACACAAAATACCGAGGAGTTATTTAAGAAAGATGAGCCCGTTAAAGACTGAACTGTTTCACCAGTGCATGGACTAACTAATCTAACAAGAAAGCAAAGTCAATGAGAAATACCACTGAGCACCACCTTCAAAGAAGCTAAAGGATATGAAAGAAATTAGGCATGAAATAAGCTAAGAGTCATGCAAAGTATCCTTTGCTAAAAGACAAATTGAAAATGTAAGCTCCGACTTTCATGTTTATTTTTAGCTTTGGTAAGTTAGTTTCCTTTTATAGCAAAAAGTTATTTTATTAGTTAAAGATACCATGGGCAGAAATTATGTAGGAGTGTTTTATAAACATTTTTGACTTAGAATTATGTGTTAATCTATAATTTTACAAACTGCCCCAAAATTTTGAGTTATGTAAAACAGTTTAAACCCATTTAAAAGATTTTAGTGTATTTTGTTATCTATCACTGTAGAGCAAATTACTCTTGAATTTCATGATTTAACACATTATGTACTGTGACCGTGGTTTTGGTGACAAAGTTCTAAGATAAAAATTGGCAGCCTAGGCTTGGTCACGCCCCCAAAAAGACAGAAAAGTTGGTAATAAACTGAGAAAGGGAAATTTGATTTCAGAGTAGCCACACATGGGAAGGGAAAGTGTAACTGTTAATTTTGGGGTGTTTGAGTTTATGCAGGGGGAAAACAACAGAGGCAGAAGTCGAAGTGCTTCCTGGCACACAGGGTCTCTTGGGCACAGAAATGGCTGTGACGCTGGGCACAGGGAGTCACAAGATGACTGTTCATCAGGCCTGTGATCCTAAAACCACGGGGTGATCGCCATTAGCCTTGTAGGATGCAGATCATTTCTGAGATCTGTGTTCTGAGAATTTAATTGAAATGGAGGGAAAGAATTACTTAGAAAAACACAGCCCAGAGAGAGAGAGAGATTAACTCAGGGTCCTGCCCTCCCATTTCTGGTGACTTGTTGCTCCTGGCCTCTCTTACTATTCATGTGTCTCCAGGGACTCTCCCGTTTTGCCTGGGCATCTTATCTACTGTGGTCTTAGGAGAGTATTAGGATAGCTCAGGTATTCAGCGGGCCAAGGCACAAAGTTTTCTGTAGGACGAACCTGGAATTGAAGTTCATCATTCCTTATTATTCTTGTCAGTCAAAATGTCATGGCACAGGCTAGATTCAATAGAGAGGAAATAGATCCTATGACTCCATGTAAGGATAATCAGTGTTTGGGAGCTTTCTTTAGACATAGTCGTTTCTAACCTTTTTAGCACATAGGGAGTCTCCTGCGAATCTGATGGGAAAACTCACTCTTAATGAATTTTGTATGCAACTTTGATGAAAATAATTATCCTAAAAATATCTAAAATAGAGTTTTGACAAAGAGAATTCTAGAAATAGTAACATCATCTGTTGTAAGCATGCTATGCCAGAAACATAGACAAACATGTTTGTATCTTTTCACAATGCCACGATTCATTGAATGACAATAAATTCACAAACTACGTAACTTTCATTGACTGCCAAAAACCCCCCAACTTTTTCTTATAGCTTGCCATTGATAATTGTAAGTTCTTTTATTATCATTATAATTACTTTATTCATTCTCAGACCTCATACTTTCCATGTCCCCCATCCCGTGTGTGTGTTGTCTAGTTTGCTTTTCTGTGGCTGTGATTGACACCTCACTCAAAAGTAAGTTGTGTAATAAAAGGCTTAATTTAGCTCTTTTTGTGATATAGCATACTTATTTTTCTACTTTAATTCTTCTCTCATACATTACATTTTGATCTCAGTTTGACCTCCCTCAACTTCTCCCAGTCTCTTCCCCTACCTCCTCTCTCCTCCAGATCAACTTCCAATTAAAGGGGATGGGGGTAGGGATATCTGCCAAATATGGCCTAACAAGATATCCTAGGGATATTTACCAAACACAGCAAAACAAGTAAGATTATCCTGTGGGAGGAAACACCATGATCAGGAAGGTTCATTTTATCTTACAGGTTGCCGTCAAGGCAGGAACTCAAGACAGGAGCTTGACGCACAAACCACGGAAGAATGCTACTTACTGACCTGCTTCTAGGCTCTTATTCAGCTTATTTTCTTATGTATGACACGTCTACATGCCTAGGAATTATACTACTGTCCACAGTGGGCTGGGCTCTCCTACCTTTAACATCAATTAACAATCAAGAAAATTCTCCATAGGCATGCATATAAGCCAATCTGTGGGAGGCAATTGCTCCATTGAGGTTCCCTCTTCCAACATCTGTCAGTTGACAATCATAATCATCCAAATATATGTACACATACATATGAAATATTCCTTTACACTGTTTGGATATATGTCACTGTGATTGGGTTAATAAAGAAGATGACTGGCCTATAGCTAGGCAGGATAAGGTTAGGCAGAAGAACCAGACTGGATACTTGGAAGAAGAGGGGCGGAGTCTGAGAAGATAAAGTGAGCAGAGTGGGAAGTACATCCAAGAGGTAAACAGGCCTCCGAACAGCACATATTAATAGAAATGGGTTAATTCACGTTATAAGAGCTAGCTGAAATAAGCCTAAGCTATCAGCCAATCATTTATAATTAGTAAATAATAATAAATGTATACACACACACACACACACGAATGGCAAAAGATGGTCAATGTGACCATGGAACTTAAAATAGCTTTCCAAGAGGCAGAGACAAGAGAGATGTCACAGATGCAAAGAGTCACTTCAGGTGTGAAGATATTAAGTCAGTTGGAGAGCTACTAGATACTAGAAAGAGAACAGCCCTGCCACAGGTTTCAAGTTCCGGCCGAGCAACAGGGTGGATCCTAGCAATAGAGATGGTCGGACCCGTGAGGCACCAGAGGCAAGTGGATGGCAGTGTGAGCGGACCAAGTGACACAGTGAGGAACTTGCTGCGAAGAGTTTTCTTTCTGTCCCCTGGCGCACCTACTGGGTAATCAGATGATGGGTTGGTGCACAGGAGACCTTGCTCTTCCAATGTTAGGTGTCCTCTTTTTGGGGTTGAGGTGAGAGTGCTCATTGGCATGTTTTGTGTTTTGCATGTTCTAGGGCTTAACATGTTTTTTTCTTTTTCGGTATGGTTTTAATACACCCATGCGTCCTTGTGCTTGCAATCTGTCTTAATTATTCTATAGGCTGTAGCTTATTACTTGAAGGGATAAGTTATTTAACCAGTCTACGCCTCACAGGTGGAGCTGGACTGGCGATGGGATCTACATGCATTTGCAGTCAAACCTCAGCTACACATTGCTTTGTTAAAGGGGAGCCCCTGGGGCAAGGTGCAGCAGCCCCAAAGCCACTGTTTTATCCAGTTTAGAGCAGCGCAGGGCCTGATCTCCACGTCATTGTTACCTAGATGTCAGACCCACTGGTCTGTGCACTAAACCCCGTCTCCTTGCCCCCCCCTTTCCTCTTGATGCATTCTTAATTCCCCTTGCCCCCGTAACTTTCTCTTTCTTTCTCCTTGAGGTCTGTCTTTGAAAGGATCTTGGTTGTAGTTCAGCGGTTATAACTTCACAAGGTTCATTTCTCTCAGGGTAGTAATAAACCTAGAAGGTATGACTGGGTCAATATTTCTCCAAATGAGTTCTTTTGTCCATAATTTATACCCAGCAGCAGACATTCTGTGAGCAGAGAGAAAAGAAATAATCTCTTGGGAAGGTATTTTAATGGCCAGATGTCACTGCCACTGACCAACTCCTTAGGACAAAGATAACCTTGCCAACTGATTTCTGAGGCTCGCCCAAGCTGCCCACTTGGAGTGTGTGTGTGTGTGTGTGTGTTTTTTATCAGCTACTGGTAGTGCGTAGGTTGTTTCTCAGTTTGGTTCTGTAAACATATGATTGTCGCATCCTGCAGGAACTGGAATTAGGCATTCCGGCCTTGGGATTTTCTTTTTCGGCGGCAATAAAAGGCTTCTTTGGCTTTGTCTTTTTATGAGGATGCTCTGCATCCTGTTCACACGCCTGGTAATGTAATCTCAAGGCACAGCTGTTGTTTCAGAGAGTTCATCCATGTCAGCAGCAATTAAAAAGTCCTTTGTTCTCCAAACATGCTTCCCCAGCTTGCCTTGAAGCACTCTACAAACAACGATCCCTGCAGCTTGAGGAAAGGGATCTTCATTGTGTGTGACAGACAGCCTGTGCTGTGTTCATTTTCAGTCGTGGTCCATGGTGTACAGCAGACACACCTGGGCATCTCCTGGACAATGGAACGTTGTAATGGGACAATCTTCAGTCATCATTTGACACATGACCTTGTGGAGCAGTGAGTTGGGGCACACTTACTAGACTAGATTAAAATCAAACCAAATATTGTGATATGTTGGGTTTGTTTTCATCAAAATGTATCAAAATACTTGCATCTTTAGGACTTGAGCCCCAAATAATTGACCTTGCTTCTCTGGCGATGTGAGTTCTATTGGCCAGCATCCCATACTTTTATACATACTTCTTGCATCCAAAAGACAGGGTCTTTCCCTACTGGTGTCCTTACCCACTCTTGGGGATGAAAGATTTTATTCCTTCTGCAGTATTAGAGGAAATCAACATAGCATTACCATATCTGACTTTTTCACCTGTGGAGTGGCATCTCATGTGTATAACATAAGTGCCTGTTATGCATAGTTCAGATTATTCGTGTCATGAATCCATCTATATTTCATTCAGCATCCTCTCATATAGTTTCCCATTATAATGGTTTATATGCATATGTATGTGTGTATACATGCACAATATATGGATATATGTTTATTTATTTACAACTTTTTTTTGAGATGTATTTTACACTCTATTGAACCCGCGTATTTGAACTGTCCAGGTCAATGATTTTTAAGATGTAGTTAGAGGCCACAGAGATACACAATTTGGCAGCAGACCACTCTTTTTTTTGATATTTTTTTTTTATTGATAAAAGGAGAATAAAAAAAAATTTCCACCTCCTCCGAGCCTCCCATTTCCCTCCCCCTCCTCCCACCCTTCTCCCCCTCCTCCCACCCTTCTCCCCCTCCCCCCACTCCTCTCCCCCTCCCTCTCCAGTCCAAAGAGCAGTCAGGGTTCCCTGCCCAGTGGTAAGTCCTAGGTCCTCTCCCCTCCGCCCATATCAAGGAAGGTGAACATCCAAACTGGCTAGGCTCCCACCAAGCCAGCACAATAAGTAGGATCAAAACCGCGTGCCATTGTCCTTGGCGTCTCATCAGCCCTCATTGTTCGCCATGTTCAGAGAGTCCAGTTTTATCCCATGCTATTTCGGTAACAGTCCAGCTGACCTTGGTGAGCTCCCAGTAGATCAGCTCCACTGTCTCAGTGGGTGGGTGCACCCCTCGTGGTCCCGACTTCTTTGCTCATGTTCTCCAGACCACTCTTAACTCACTTTCAAAAGTGTCTCTTCTCTTGACCACAAATAAAATTTGGTGGAAGGTTTTTTCTGAGTGCCTGTAACCCTAGGAGTCTGGAAGTGGGTTAGTCAAGCTTGGGAGAGTGAAAGCCAAGTCCAGTCTAGAGAATCTTGAGGCCTGCTTCGGTACCCAGAAAGCTATGATTATCATGGAAACACCACGAATAGGGAGGAGGAAGTGTGAAAACCAAGTCCAGCCTAGAGAACCTCGAGGCCTGCTTTGGTACCCAGAAAGCTATGATTGTCATTGAAACACCATGAATGGGGAGGGGGAGGTGTTTAGGAAGAGGAAGTTGTCCTGCAGGATCCGTTGGTCAGGAAAGGGTCAAGTTTGTGATGTGTCTTTTTCTCTGAGCCTTTGCATCCTTTGTCATCATTGAGCTGGCCCAGAGTGTTCTTCCCTTCTTAGTGACCCATGAGAACAATATGTGCAAATGGCATCTTTCTGTGGAGTATCTGTGCTGGTCACTGGAGAATGTTCCATATCTGTTTTTATACCACAGACCATCTATATCGAGAGGAGGGGTCTCCTGTCAGCCACGTTGCATTTTTGAGCCTGATCTTCATGAAGATGTTCAGTAGAGACATCTTAGGTTGAGCACACTAAAAAGCATGTCTCAACTACCTTTTGTACATATATGTAGGCACTGCAGATAAACATCTGTCTTTGCTCTGCTTTGGGGATGATACCATATTCTGTCATTTCCTGTGTTCAGGAGGTGAAACTCCTTATTTTACAATTTGGGGATGCTTTTCGGACTTTCTACTCAATAATATAAGGTCTAATTGTGCTGCCTTGTATTGAAATATAGAGGGGCACCATTTTTATAACATGTCAAAGCAAGTCAACTCTAAAAAGCAAGCCGGTCTTCACTAGCCATTGCTTCCTGTCCACCCTCTCTGGCCTGTTTCTATTCTTAGTGGAGAACTGGTCTAGTTACTGATTTTAATAGATGTGCTCTTTCTGGACATGTAAAATGTGTGGCTTATGTAACTAAGTACTTTGGCTTGGGAAGTTTGAAGGTCCCTATGTACTGTTCCACGTATCAATATTTCATTTTTTTGGTATTACCCAACAGTATTCTATTCTATAGCAACACCAGTTTGTCCCTTTATATATCAGCTAATGGCTATTTAGGTCATTTTCACTATGGGGGTGTTTTGAATGACGTTCCTGTGAGCATTGTGTAACAAGTTTTTTTGTGTGTGCATGTGTGTATATGTATTTTAATTTTTCATGGCTATATATCTAGTAATGAAATTGTTGGGTCATATGCTAACTCTACATTTAATATTTTTTTAAATGAATTACTTCCTTCTGCCTTGCTTTTAAAATAAAATAAAAATGTTCTAAGTACTGCTATGAACCAGGGGAGCACGAAGCTTGCCTAATGCTATGATATTGCGCATATGCACAAGTCTATTAATTTGAAGCATAACCACTAAAGGCAAGAATCATGCTTTCCCCAATGAATAGCTTGCATGCTCTTATTTGAACATCACACATATAAAGCTTTAGATTGAAAGTGGTGTAAATTTGCCCAAGCTAATATATAGACACATTTATTCTATATTTCTAGACATATGTAGTAATAAGAGCGGCGGGGCTGCGTCCCCAACACCCCAGCTGCCTGCTCGGCTAGCTTATGCCCCGAAATAATTACACAGACACTGTATTCATTTAAACACTGCTTGGCTCATTTCTCCCTAGCCTCTTCTAGGCTAACTCTCGCACCTGGACTAGCCCATTTCTTATCATCTGTATAGCACCGGTCTTACCGGGAAGATTCTAGCCTAAGTCCATCCTGGGTCGGAGCTTCATAGCGTGCATCTTCCCTGGAGCAGGGAGCATGGCGTCTATCTGAGGCGTCTGCTCCAGAGAGGAGAGCTGTCGAGTCTGACCTCACTTCCTCTTCCTCCCGTCATTCTGTTCTGTTTACTCCACCTACCTATGTCCTAACCAATAACATGGGCCAAGGCAATTCCTTTATTAGCCAATGACCTTCCTCCATCAGACATAGACAATAAAAGCAGCATTTTGATGCTAAGATCAAGATATTAAACAAACAAACAAACAATAAACCAGCAAGAGAGAACAGGACCAGTGAAATAGAGGCCTCATCTTCCTGCTCCAGTCCTCTGAACACCGACTGAAGCAGGGGCTTGCCATCATTCTGTTTACATACTGGCCAAGCATCTGTTGCCAGCAGCACTTCACAGATCCACGTGTCAGCAAATCAGTGTGAAACTATTAGACTTTTCAGCTGTTTCTAGTAAAACATTCTGCCAGTTATATTTTCTATAATTTTACCATGTGAGAAGATTAGGAAGCCCAATTTTAGGTTTAAGATTGGGTCTTGCTCTCAGTGCCACACAGTCATGGGACATCACTTCGTGTCTTGGAACCACCCTTCCAGCCAAAGAAGGGTAATTCACCTCCTAGCACCTTCAAGGAGAAGCACCCATAGCTGAAGGGTAAGGTATTTCTATTTCTTTATTTTTAAAATTACTTATCATCATCATCATCATCATCATCATCATGCTTTGTGTGTGTCTTGTACGCGACTGTGTGAGTGTAGTTAGTTGTGCATGTGAAGGTCAAAGGGCAGCTTTGTGAGAATCAGTTCTTCCCTTTAACCTTTAACATTGTCTATTGGTCAAGCAGAGCTGTGCTCATTGTAAATACTCAAGAGGGTCTTGCAAATATGCTTATCAGTGATATTAATACTCACTTTTGCTTTGTGGGATGCTTATGCACACTGTGACTATGTGCCTTTGCCAAGGTGCCTTCAGGTTGGTTTAATAAAATGCTAAGGAGCCAGTAGCTAGACAGGAGAGAGTAGGTGGGACTTCCAGGCAGAGAGAGAGAGAGAGAGAGAGAGAGAGAAACTGGGAGGAGGAGTCTATGTGTGTGATTTTCCTGGCAAACTCAATGGAAATCAGATGTGCCGTACTAAAAAGAGGTAAACGAGTCACGTGGCAGAACAGAACACAAGTTAAAAAATATGAGTTAATTAAGTTATAAGAGCTAGTTGGGGAAAAGTCTAAGCTAAGGCCAAATTTTCATAATTAATAATAAGTCTCCAGGTCATTATTTCTGGGCTGGCATCCCAAAGATAGTTTGACAAGAAAGCTTGCTACACTTTTGTTTTTACATTTGCCTACTACTAACAGCACCCGGGGAAGCATTTATGAACATTCTTAATGGCTAATAACAACAAATAAAAACTTAAAAATTGGATGGAACTGACAAATTTCTCTAGTTATTATATCAAACACCCAAGGTATATCAACTTAAAAGCTTTCCTTGGCATACAATATAAAATACATGGAGCAGAGAAACTATCCAAAATCTGAATTTATGTTCACATCATTTCGTATTGCAGGTTTCTTAGTTCTTTCTTTTCTCATAAACATTAGAAGCCCATCATATACTTTTCTCTGCTTGGAATTATTTTAGAATCACAGCAGACAAAAGCAGAGGCAAAGACATTCAGACCAGGGAAACGGGCACTATTTTACAGAAAACTATGAATCATTTCTGTTTCTAGTGCCACTAATATCACAAAACACTGTTTGTTTTTCCTTTTAAATAGTTTCCAAAGACGGAGACATGGGCCAGCAGATACAGGTGCATCTTGCTCTTTTAGAAGATCTCATTTCAGATCCCAGCCCACACATTGGGCTGCATATAACTCTAACTCTGAGGTATCTGGAACCTTCTGCTGGCCTTGACTAGTGTCTGCACATATGTGGTACATGCATGTGTGCACACACATAAACACACACCTACAGAAAAACAAACAATGAATCTTTAAAATAATTTTTCTTCATATTTCATTTTATGTAAAAGGAAAAATGAGAAAAAAACAGTATCAGTTTGCATGTTAAGAAGGCCCCTGAAACACAGATCCACAGTGTTTCTGCTCCTTTACTTCTTGCCAGTTATCAATATAACTTCATTAAATGAATTTAATCAAAATAATTTATAAATATTTAATATACACATTTAACACTTAGTCAAGTCTAACCTCTTCCTTGATGAAACATTGCAGACAGAAGACGAGGTACAGCCTAGGAGATTTGACTAAGACTATACCAGTAGAAGACACAATTAGCATCAGGTTACAATCATTACATTTTGCTAAAGTTTAATCGTATAAAGGTAGCAGCTGCTCCACCACTTAATATCCAAGGATCAATTTAATACGACCCGGAGCCTGCCCCCTTACCCAACATAGAGAGACTCGGCCTTCCGCAGGTGTCATTCCAGAGAAAAACGACTTGCATTATATAGATCTTCAATTATTTATCTTGCTTCATGTAACTTCCCTTTTTCTCCAAGTTCTCGTTATTCAGAAATCATTTACCTCTAAATTATAGAAAAACAATTTCTTCTAAAACTGAAGTGGAATGAAGCTGGGCCCCAGTCAATAAATAATTATGAGGCTTTCAAATCATAAAAAAGATGCCTTGTATGACATACTGCCTGTGCTGGGCTCCGGGCCTTCTTAAGACATATGACCCATGTTGGTCTCCAGGCACAGAGCTCTGGTTTATGAGGAGACTGAGGGGGTAGTATTTTCTCTGCTCTGCAACTGATGGTCCCTGTCACGTCTACTCCAGGGAGAGTTTTTCTTTGAACCAAAGCTTAGCTGGTCTTTGACGAAATACTAGAGATATGCACACACATCTTTTCTCAAGAAAGGTCCAAAAACCTAATCAGATATAGCAAGTAGAGCCTGACCTCAGTGGCCATCAGGACTCCCTGGCTTGTCTGCTGTTTTCTTCTTGGTGGCATGAATCAGCTATTGTATGGCTGAGGTAGAAGAAAGCAGTGGGGCCAGGCATGTCGGTGTTAAATATGACTTGTGGCAAGGAGAGAGACCTTGGCCAGTTAATGTGGGGGGAAAAATGACTGAATTTTTTCAGACCTCAGTTTCTTCACTTACGAACTATTAATGTATGGACCATGCATTCTTAAAATTTAAGACTACTCATAAAATATTTAGTACGTGTTAGACAGATATTGTTGGGTTGCTTTACTCTTTCACAGAGTCTTGAGGTTGTTTGAGTGACACCGTTTACAAGCCCAGAAAGTGCTGACACTGACTGTTACAGGGCCACTAGGAAATTCATTTTCCACTGCTATGAATGTCCTAGGAACATGAGACCCTATTTCTATCAGCTCAGGAAGGCATTTGGAGTTCCTTCCTCAGAGATTGTCCATTCTAACATGGCTGTATTAGTCAGGGTTCTCTAGAGTCACAGAACTTATGGGATAAATTTCTCTCTCTCTCTCTCTCTCTCTCTCTCTCTCTCTCTCTCTCTCTCTCTCTCTCTCTCCATATATATATATATATATGAGTGTGTGTATGTATTCCAATCTATATGGGAATTTGTTGGAATATATATTCACACACACACACACACACACACACACACACACACACACACACACACGGGAATTTACTAGAATGACTTACAGCTCAATAATGACTAGCTATGACTGGAAAGTTTAAGAATCTAGCAGCTACTCAGTCCTAAGAGGCTGGCGTCTCAGCTGGAATGGATGTGCTGATGGGGCAAGGGCAAGCAGGTGAAGAACAACCCTTCCTTCTTCTGTTGTGCTTCCATAGGCTTCCAGGAGAAGGTGTGGCCCAGATTCAAGGTGTGCCTTTCAGCCTTAAGGTCTGGATTAAAGGCCTGTGTCTTCCAACCTCAAGATCTGGATCACACGTGTGCCTTCCACTTCTGAATTACATTTCTTTCCAGCTATTGTCAAGTTGACAACCAAGAGTAGCCATCACAACAGCTAAGCAGAGGGAGGAAGGGCTTTGGTGTTGGGTTTTGTTATATAGAGATGTGAGGCTTGTCATTGCATCTGTAGCTTAGCTATAGCAAATTCTGCTTGGAGGGTGTAAGTGCTGTGGTTAAGTGTAGGTCTTGACGTTCCAAGGCTGCCTTGTTCAGACATTGTTAGTAGCCATAACTATACTGAGCCATATTTCAATTATTTGCAATTGAGATGCTTTTATCCTTGTACCAGTTTCTTTGCTCATCACTGTGATAATATACCTGACAAAGCCACCTTAAAAGGAACTGAGTCTTGCTCAAACTTGAGGATGTGGTTCATCAAGGCAGGGAAGTCAGGGCAGCAGGGACTGGAAGGGCTGCTCAAATAGCAACCACATGTAGGAAGCAAAGAGTGGTGATGCTCTTCTCAAGGTTTCCCCTTTGGCATTGGAGGACCTGAGCCCTTAGATGATGCCCCACAGTCAATATGGGGCTCTCCACCTCAGTTCATTTAGATAATTCCTCACAGGTGTGTCCCGAGGCTATTCTTCCCAGTGATTCTAGATCCCATAAAATTGACAGTACAAGTGAACCATTATCGTTCCCAGAGGCAGAGTCTTAATAATACATATTAATTAGTCAGTATAGGGTGGAAGGGTTAGATTGACACTTAGTAAAACCTGCATTACCAAATTCATGGAAACCAATTCCCACAAAATTCTTTCTGCAGTACTATAACATTTTAAAAATAAATTGTATATTTCAGGGAATATCTAATAAGAAAATTTAGTTGATAGTAATCACTTATTGATGACAGAGCAGAGTAGCAAAGCAGAATGCCATTGAATTATACATTGGAAGAGAAATGAATAATTATTTTAGGACCTAGAATTTAATAATCTTCCCATCTCTAATTAAAAAAACAAGACCATTCTAAGAGATAAAAAGAATTTTTCATAATTTAAAAAAAAATCTACGGAGCAGCTTAGTTTCTAGAAAATTCTAAATTTGGTTTAGATGGTGCATTAAAAGTCAGGCTCAGTAATTATATATGTAGGTTGATAGATTCATTCTGGGTCATCATGGGGAAGGCCTGATCATTTTCATTCATAATTTACATAAAAGAGGTAATTAGATTCCTCCCTTTAAAACCTGGGGACCAGTCTCTAACAGTAGAATCCTCATTTCTATTGTATTTTTATTTCTTAAGGGCTTCGTTCTCTTCTCCCTCTCTGTTTATAGCTGACAGAACATAACACTGAAGGAAATTTAATATTGCCGGGCACGCCAATCCCAGTTCTCAGAAGTTTTTGTAGATTTTTATTAGCCCCTGTGGTGTCAACCAGAAATATCAGCATCCTTTCATTGGAACAGCTCCACACAGCAGCTCTGCAACACTTTGGGACTGGTTCAATAGAGAGCAAAAGTTGTCACACATTAAATGGAAAGATACAAATCTATGATATAAATAAAACCCTCTATGCATCATTTCAAAACTCTTGTTTCCACTTAACCTTGTTCATAACTACAAATGCTGGGAGGGGCTGAGCCCTCGGGGTCCAGAAGTACCTCACTGTTTCTCTGGCCACAGGCCTGCTATCTTACATTGCGCTGTGAAGAGCCCGTGGGTGAGAAACATACAGGAGAGTGATGGGCAGGTAAAAGTGGGGGTGCGTTTTATTCTAGCACCATGGTAGGTATGTGGGACTTGGGGATATAAAATGCTGTCAAGAGGGTGATAGATTGGGCCCGTTTGGCAGGCAACAGCTTATTTAATAGCTCCCTTGAAATGACCAATATTGTCAACATTTGCATTAATTCTTAATTTAATTAAGGCCTCTGACCAATAATACCACTTTGGACTAGATAATTTGATATAAAACTCAGACCTAAAATGTCAGTAATATAAACTAGATTCTCAAGGTTATTAAAAAGGAACCGTTATGAGCTAACTATACCTTTTTGCCTAAACCATGGAGAGGACTGTGTATTGAACTATATTCCAATATAATTGGTTTACACCGCAACATTTTTTTATTATGGAATCTTATGTTTTAGAAAGGCCCATTGCTGCTACATGTAATGAAGAAAAAGACGTGACAGTCCTTAGTCCTTTGGGTTTAGTGTGGGTCAGTTCTGTGATTTTCCCAGTCTATGGACATGAGTGTAGTGGCATTTCAATTGTATTTTTAATAAATTAAGTTTTCCAGAAAATCTGAGAGTAAAACAACCCCACTGGTCAGTCTTATAGACCAAGCAGTGGTAACACACACTTTTAATCCCAGTAGCCACACTTGTTTGCCATCGAAACTGGGCAGTGCATGCCTTTAATCACAATGGTACATGCCTTTAAATCCCAGCTGTAGAGAGGATTATAAAGTGGGAGGAAACAGCTCTCACACACAGCCTTATTCTGTAGTTTTCTGGAGGCAGGAGCATCATTTTCAGACTGAAGTCCAGTAAGAGCCAGTGGCTGGCTACTGTGCTTTTTGGATCTTTAGGTTGAACCGCAATATTTCTCTCCGAGTTTTTAATTAATCATGCTTCATTTGGTGCTCAACTTTTGGGGCACAAATTTACAAAATGTCATTTGTCTGAGACTTTTTAGCAACCAGCACAGGCCAGAGCTGGAACTGAATTCCAGCTCTAGGAACTGGGACCCAGACCTAGGTTCAGGAGAAAAACTAGTGCTCCCAGCTCCCATCCACTCCTGCTTAGCTTCCATGTAAAGATGGAAACTACACAGAGAATCTGGATACTGTATATTATTGTGTTGCCTTTGAATTGTTTGACTGCTGAGGAAGGAACAACAGCTGCTAAAAGACATTTGATTATAAATGCTGCTGGATTAATTCAACCAATATATTTGAAAATGCCTTGACTTCAAAATTTAAGTCAAAAGTTATGTTGTTTTGGAAAAGAGATTTTGCTTTTTTTTCCACAGGAAATGAGAAGCTATGGATTCATTCTAGGTTAAGAAAAATAAGGTTTGAACAAGGAAGACCCCCTGAAAAATTTCCAATGGGAATGGATGACCCAGATGATCCAACATTTCAGTGAACCTCTGTTGCAGTTTTCTCTGAGTTCTACATCCAGGACAGCTTCAAGACTGCTGGCTGAGATGATCCAGCTTCACAGAATACTCCAGGAAGGATTTGGCCATAATCCTAAATTTTCTTTGGGTCTCCTTAAGATTATCAGTGCCCCCCAATCAGCAGGAAGTAGCAGAGAATATGGCACCAACATTCCCAAGAGGTGGGCTGGGTAATTTTTGGTTGTTCAATGGATTATGGATATTTGTCATTGTTTAGGAGTGTTGGTTACAAATTATTATTGGTAATGATCAGGAAAAAAGCTAAACAAAAAAAATTAGATTCAAGGTTCTTGTTTTGAAAAGAAAAATGGGGGATATAGATATGATAGGATTAAAGGGTAGATTATTGAATCTACTCCAAAAAGAAAAAGGGAGGATATAGATATGATAAGATAAAAGGTAGATAATTGAATCTACTTTTTAAAAAGGAACTACTATTTTTAAATTGGGTTGGGCTCTTGTATACTGTATACAAATTTTGTATATTGATACAAATTCAAGATCAATTTTGTTAAACCATACTGTACATACATTTTTAATCTTGTTCAAGGTTTTGTACCTATATAGCTCATTTAACAATGTAATGAAAATTTCTAGTTCTTGAAAATTATTATTATCAACTGTTTAGGACAAAAAAATATATGTTAGTAGTTAATCACCTAGTATAATCAAACTTGTAGTCACATTAGGTATGTTTTCAAGGTCAAACAAATATATATTTTAGATAGACTGGTCATTTTCAAACATGTCAGAGATCTACAGAATATGGCATTTAAGATGTTTTAATAACCTAGGCTCTTCCGTTTTAAGACAAGGAGGCATGTCTGCTCTTGGCAGCACCAGTCTACTTCAGAGAAGATAATGGGCATCAAAGAAACTCCAAATGGAATTTACTTCCTTTGTGGCAAAGTAAGCCACTGGGCAAGAAAGTGCTCTTGCCTTGACTGTTGACAGTATACTGTTCTAATTAGACAAGCAGGATACAAAATACCCTGCTTCACAGAAAAGTCTGACAGATATGGTAGGCCTGTAGGCCAAAGATATATGCCCCAACGTTGCAGAGGAACTTTAGGTGACCAGGTAGCCAGCTGTTTTTGTCATTACCTACATTTTTTTTCAAAGTCGCTTACTTGTACTTCCTGCTTACTCAGTTATTATTTCCTTCTTGGGTTTCTGAGGAAATTGAAGATTAGATAGTTATAGTTTACCAGACACAGAGAGTAAGTTATTATAGAAAGTACATTAGGCACAAGACTTTGGACTCACTAAGACAGAATAGATATGAAGTATTTTTAAATTTGCCAAACGCAAATGGACTAGACATTGTTGATGTATTCTATATATGTTATATATAGTCATTTTACTTTTGTATATAGTTGTCTTATATTAGTTATAGCCTTTCCTTTTATTTTAGACAAAAAGGGAAAATGTAGTGGCATTTCAATTGTATTTTAATAAATAAAGTTTACCTGAAGATCTGAGAGTAAACAGTCCCACTGGTGTGCCTTACAGACCAGGTAATGGTGACACACACTTTTAATCCCAGTAGCAACACTAGTTTGCCATAGAAACCAGGTGGTGCATGCCTTTTATCACGGTGGGGAATGCTTTTAATCCCAACCCTAGGGAGAATTATAAAAAAGGAAGGAAACATCTTGCATATGTAGTCTCATTCTGAGATTCCTGTCATGATCACAATTTCAGACTGTGGATGAGGTTAGTGACTGGCTGCTTTGTTTTTCAGATCTTCAGGCTGAGCCCCAACTCTCTCTCTGAGTTTTCACTCATTTCACTTCACATGAGGAAGAGGCTAGACAGAGATTCTGGATGATCGTGTATGGATGATTCTGTGGAAACCCTTTTTAGTTTGTGGATGTTTGCAGTGTTGTTAACACAGCAATGAGAAAAGTGACCAAAATTAAAAATTTGGGCTGAAAAGTAGAACCATTTCTGTGATAAAGATGACTGTGTGGTTTGTAGACCATTGAAACTGGATTATGGGAAGGATTTGGAAGGTTTTGGGTTTGCGGCCCAAGGAAACCCTAGTGGGCTTGCATTCCTCTCTCTGCTTCTTGACTACAGACATGACACTATCAGCTTCCCCACACTCCGGCCACTGTGCCTCCTCACCATGAGAGGATGTCACCCTGCAAACCAGGTGCTAAACTAACCCTTCATTCCTGAAGCTGCTCTTGTCAGTAATGCCAATAAGCGAAGAACCGGCTACACTTATAAATGGGAAGTTAGGTTTCTTTTGGAAAAATACTTTATGTTGACTTATTATAATAACTTACTTTCCATAATATAATCATCAGTTACTAATATGCGCAAGCCATAGAAGAATACTCTTATGACTCATCTTAAAATAGAAAGACTTGAAATAGATCTAATTATTTAATAAGTATGGTGTAAAAGATTGTGGTATCTGAGGTTGCCTTTTATCACTAAAACTTAGAGCTATAAGTAAACTACTTGAAATGCCACACTTTCAAAAGTCACTTTTTATGAGGCTTAATGTACATTTAATCCAGAGCCTAACAAAATTAGCCTCCCTATACAGGGCTGTTCATTTATGTGACATTGTGCAGAGAGAGTTAAGTAAAACAGTATAGACAGCTCCACTCCAGTTCTTGGCCCTGAGCTACACTGATGATTAATGAGCTACGTTGGTAATTGGCTCTTGGTTATGGACACCGTAGACATTCAAGAGTGTGAGTATAATGAATGGAATATTTCAGTGGTTCAAATAGTGCTGACTCACCGGTGGATTAAGGTGACCTGACACCTTAAGATGAGCCTGGTTATATGAAATAACATAGGCTGTTTGCAACTTTCTCTTGCATGGAAGCAATTTCACCTGTCATTTTTTTTTTTTTTAATTTTAGAGTTAGGAAAGTCTGTGTCAAAATGAGAACATCAAGAAACAAGTGCGGCCAAAAGCAGCTGACATCAGTTTGCTGGTCCTGTAGTCCACTGTTTGTTAGTCCACAGAAGGAATTGTTTTCTGCTAGGTGTTGGTGGCACACGCCTTTAATCCCAAAAGTTGGCAGGTAGGTAGATCTCTGTGGGTTCAAGGCCATCCTGGTCAATAGAGTGAGTTTCAGGACAGCCAAGGCAACACAAGAAACCGTGTCTTAAAAAACCAAAACAAAAAATAAAACCAAACAACAACCAGAAAAAAAAAACAAAACTCAGAAAACAAAAGCAGGTGTTATTTTCTCACGATCACACATCATGAATGGGCTCTGAGTATTGCTGTGTTATTTCACTATAACATTGCAGAGGTTCACACTAACCAATAAATCATTAGGCATAAGGTATTATGTTCCCCAAAGAAGCATTAAGCCAAGAATTACAGTTTGTGGTCATTTTACAGACTTGGTATAGGGTGCATCTACTTTTCCTGATTAAATTTCATGAGCTTTGTACTTGGACCTACCCCTAAAGATTTCAAAGCCCCTGCACACTCACATATTAAGATTTTCCATTAATCAATCAATCAATCAATCAATCATCAACCAGTCTTTGAAACCACATCTCACTCACATACTAGGTCAGTGCTTTCTTTGAACTCTCAATTTTCATTTTCGACTTAATTTTCGACCCAATCTCAATGGCGTGATTGCATATATAACCAAAATCCTATTTGTAATTTTGTCCTTATCTTTGCCAGTATCTAACCACAATATGCCTGATTTGCCTCATTCTCTTGATTTTGCCTCAAAGACCAGTGTTTTATGACTCTCTCCCTGTCCTACTAGTATTTACTTACTTAGAGAATTCAGATTGGTGAAGTCTGACCCAAGTCTTGGTGTGAGGACTGATAAGTAAAATGCATGGAAACATAAATTATCTAACTTGTACATGGAAGAAATGAATGCAGTTCAGCCTGATTTGGGGTATGATAATATAGTTCAGTAGACTCCAAATGCTTCTTTGAATTCAATTGAAATGGAATAAGATGTTACTCATAGTTTAACCGTATCCCATATCACTGAGGGTTTGAACAAGGCAGTGAGAGGTTCATGTCTGAGGGAGATATCCCTTACACTACTAGTACCAGTGACTGTGGAGGAAGGAAGGGAACTGGTAAAGGCACTGACGGAGGTAAGATTAAGGTAAATTAGGTAAGGGGCAGTAAGATGGCGGAAACGGGGAATGAAATAACTATTTCTATGGTAGTGCTGTTCACAGAGGAGAAAGGAAGAGCTGGAAGTATACCAGTGTTGCGGTCTGTGGGACCATCAGTGACTATTCTATGAGCTCTCTTCTCGAGCAGTTTGGTTTAGATGGGGAAGAAACTGAGGTTTGAAGGACACCAGTGACATTGCTGTTAATTAACGTCTCCATAGCAGGCAGAATTCCAGAGTGAGGCCAGAATGAACAGCAGAATTATCATTGCTCTTCTTTACAGAAATTTTTTATTCTCAAAGTAAGAGGAAGCAGGTCCATGCTCGGTCCATTCTTGTGATCCCAGACACACAGTGACTGGTATAGATTAATGAATAAATAGGAACTGAGATGGATACTGCTTGAACCTATTATTTTGTATTTTTGCTAGCTTCTTTCCAATGACTTCTTTATTTGGGGGTGGAGGTGGGGTTGCTTTTGGGAATGAACCTGATGTCTTGTATGTGCTAGGAGCATGCCCTATCACTGAGCAACATTGTACCCCATATCCTCTACCAATTACTTCAAAGGAAAATATTAATGCTAAATAATTGTGACATTATTTTCTTATGAATTGAAACATAAGCTTATATGCCAGAGGAGTTACGTATATCTAGCACAATGACTGAGGATTCTGGGTATTCACACTTAACATCTCTAAAGTTCACATTGTTTACCGTATACTTCAATTAACCGTGTCTGCAAGGCTCAGGCTTTATCACATCTCCTTGTACTAAAATTAATCGACTGTTTTGTTGATTGCTGTTTCAACATAAGGAAAAAAGAGACATTCTGCTTTATGTTAGAAAAGTTTAAGACATCTTGGTTAAACTAATAATGATTATGAAATGGAGAGGTGGTTCCATGGTTTACAGCATTGGCTGCTCCTCTATAGAATCTGAGTTTGATTCCCAGCATCCACATGATGGCTCACAGCTGCCTGTCGCCCCAATTCCAGGGAATCTGCAGGCACCAGACACATGGGTAGTACACAGATACACATGAAGGGAAAACACACATATAGAGAAAAGAAGATTTAAAAAGGTTATTGTGAATTAAACCAGAGTTTTGAAATGTTATCTTTGAGTGTGTATATGTGTGTGTGTATGTGTGTGTTTATATGTGTGTGCGTTTACACCTCTGTGAAGAATGTGTATGTATGAGTAGAGGTGCACAGGGAATCTAGAAGACAGTGTCAGATTCCTTGAAGCTGGAGTTATAGGAAGCCATGAGCAGCTCAGTGTGGTTGCTTGGCTTTGAACATTGCTGAATCTTCTGCAGAGCAGAATCCTTAACTACTGAGACATCTCTTTAGCCATTGAAGTATATTTTTATCATCAAAATCACATTTTTGAAATGATGGTTGTTTCATTAACTATAATGATTTAGCAAAAATATTTGGCTTAATCAAAGCTTTTGGTTTTACCATTTTGGGGCTCCAACTAAAGGTCTGTGGTGGGAGAAAAGACAATGAAGCCTCCAGAACTTACAGTACTTCCTTCTTTGCAACTTAACACTATTTGCATGTTTATCTCTGTGATCTTAGAAATTATCTTTCTCTTTTGAAAAAGAGTTTCTATGTCTACAATTAGTCTTTAAGGAATCTAACCGATAAAACTGATGTGGGAGTGTTATATATCAATCTGTTGATTTCATTGGTTAAGCAATAAAGAAACTGCTTGGCCCTCATAGGTTAAAACATAGGTGGGAGGAGTAAACAGAACAGAATGCTGGGAGGAAGAGGAAGTGAGCTCAGACTTGACAGCTCTGCTTTCTGGAGCAGAGATGCCATGCTCCGCTCTCCCGGGTAGATGCGATAGCTCTGCTCTCTGAGACACACACGATGAAGCTTCGACCCAGGATGGACGTAGGCTAGAATCTTCCCGGTAAGCACACCTAGCTATGCTACACAGATGATTAGAAATGGACTGATCCAGGTACGAGAATTAGCCTAGAAGAGGCTAGATAGAAATGGTCCAAGCAGTGTTTAAAAGAATACAGTTTGTGTGTTGTTATTTCGGGGCATAAGCTAGCCAGGCGGCTGGGGTGCTGGGGACGCAGCCCCGCCGCTCTTATTACAACATAAAACAACACTGGAATACTATCTATCAGGAAATGGATAAATTATAAAAGTAATTTGCAGTAAAAAATCCCAAACCACTTGTGAGGTCTGGAGGAAAGGAACAGAGTATGCGCTGGTGAGTGCATGATGCAGAAAATGTTTACGTATTCCATGTCAGATGAGTGTGGATGAGAGAGTGAGTGGTCATTGATAGTGATTGCATAGGACATTTTATCAGAGACAAAAGCTCCGTTGTAAACATCATTACCCGATAATATAGTTCTTGGACCAGTGACTTTCAGCCTTGTTCCAAAGCAAGCCATTGTTAAAATTCATTTCCTGTCATTTTAACATGTGGCTAGCGTGCCGGTATATCCCGAGTACCAGACTAGAGCGAGAGAAGGCCTGTTGGCTGTTCTTTGTTACCTCTGGTGGAATATCAAATACTCAGGAAACTCACGATGACATTTCCCTTCGCATTTTCTTTTTCATTCCAAGCCAAATGTCACATAATGGAGCAGGGAAATCTAAGCATTGGCAGTCTCTTTCATTCACTAAAAGTCATATGCAGTTTTTTTTTTTCCTGGAACGATAGTCAAGGTTGTCACATTCCTTTCAGCCTTGGCCAACATCAGGAGAGAATCCCAGGACTATGCTGCTGGAGGCATGCTCAGAGACTGAGTCCGAAGCATTTCAGAGCACTAGATGCCAGAAGAATGTTGTCCCTTATTGGCCTTTATCATTTCTTACTTTTCATCCCTATGGCTGCCTTGCAAAAACGCATTAAACCTTCCAGACTGTGTCTAATTGTATAATCCCAGGTGGACAAAAACTGCTCCCTCTCTCCAACTAATGGTGATTTTACGATGTGAGGAAGGAGGATGGATAGTCCTGGATGTTTGCATCCTTACTGGTGCCAGCACAGATGCTGTTTCCATGCTGGGAGTTATCTGGAGAGGCCGCTCCCTCTGGCTCACTGGATTGCTTTCACAGTACCAATATGGGGATTTTCTTTTCCACATAGTTCTAAGGCTCTGCAAGGACACTGGCCAAGGACTTCTCTTTATTCTGAAGCAGAATATAGACTACTCTCTGGTCCAGCCTGGTAAATGAACCTGGTGAGGCCTTGTGGGTGGCTGTCTCCTTTCTCATCTAAGCCTTAGCTTCTAAGGTGATGGGGCCTCTGATCAAGACACTGCATCACCATCTCACTCTGAAGATGAAAAAGGATGTGGGAACTCATAATGTGAAAAGCCCTGTTAGATGTTCTCAGCCAGGGGTTTCTCCCTTGCAAAGAATATCTCTGGATTTAATAGCCTGGCTCTGGTCACACGGAGACCACACTGTGAGTCCAGTGTTTTTAGCCCCAGTGTGATGACTTAGAGAGGGGGGACCTTTGACAGGTGGTTAGGTCACAAGGATGAAGACAGGATTAATGCTTTTCTAGAAGGGGTCCCAAAGGCTGCCTTGCCCTTCTTCCCCTCTGAGCACCAGACAGATGGCCCCATATAAGAAAGAGAAAGCAGTTTCTCCCCAGTCACCAAACTACAGGCGCTTTGATGTTAGACTTCCCAAGTTTCAGAACTCTGAGACATCCAGCCTACCATTCTCTGTTTTGATGTAGCTGCCAAACAGACCAGGACAGACTTACCATGGGGGGCGGGGCAAGGGCAGAAAGCACTCCCAAGGTTATCAAGGCCTAAAGTGCTCAAAAGATGGTTGATTCAGCACTTTCTCCTACTTTTCCTCTGTCCTTAGAGACAGTCTGTCTCCTGCTGTGCTTTAATTAATCCCCATCCTACTCTCCCTCCTGGTGTAGCTTTCCTCCCTGCTTGTCTCCGGAGAGGCAGCTCCTCCAGCCTCCTAGGGGTCTGGATTATCTTGTCTTCAGCTGCTGACATCTTGGGCTTTTGGTTTCTGGATGAGTCCCTGTCACAGCATTTCCTGCAAGCAGCAGAGGGGTTCCACGACGTGCTGGCCTTTGCTCCTGGATTCCAGTCTCTGCTGTGATCCAGCTGCAAATCAGGAGGAAATTCAATAGCACTGGTTCTCCAAGGCTTTGCATTCCTCCACATGGCCCACTGTCATTTTCTTGCTTCTGGGTCCTCACTCTTAAGTAGCTCTTTTGTGTATCCCTTATGAGTTTTCAAATCTAATTCATTTTTCAAAGTTCTTGTCTCAGCTGAAGACTTAGAAATTCACTTAATAGTGTCTTATCCTTGTGCTAAGGAAGGCACTTTTGTGTCTCACGGTCCCCTTATTTATTTACTGTCCGGTGTTATCACACGCGCTGTTTTAATGTCTGTGCTGACTTACTCTTCCAAGTGGTTTTGCCTATAATCTGAATGTCCTGAGGGCCCAGCTGCTGTTGGAGGACCTGATTAAATGCAATCAAACATTGCTTTCCCAGCCAGCGACAGCCAACAACTCTCCTGCCGATTACAGGGTATCTGGAGTCACTTCCTTAGCCCCAAGATGAAGAAACTGCAGCTGCTGCCTCTCACTCTAGTCTAGAGCAGAGACTGTAAGTATAGCAATGGCCTACAGGCCAGTTCTGCCCTACTGACCGTGACGTACAGCCTGGAACTGCGGAGCAGATTTTATACTGCTAAACATTTGGAAAATGTTAAAAGAACAGCCGCACTTTGTGAATCATGAAAATTAAATGTAACTCCAATGCCAATGCCCCAAATTAAATCCTTCCCTTCCCTCCCCTTCCCTTCCCTTCCCTTCCCTTCCCTTCCCTTCCCTTCCCTTCCCTTCCCTTCCCTTCCCTTCCCTCCCCTTCCCTTCCCTCCTTCCCTTCCCTTCCCTTCCCTTCCCTTCCCTTCCCTTCCCTTCCCTTCCCTTCCCTTCCCTTCCCTTCCTTTTCTCCTTCCTTCCTCCCACTGTCCACCCCCCCCCTTTTTTTTTCTTAGAACAGGACTGGGAATGGCATTCCTTGGCAGGGTATTCACAAGGTCTAGAGCTGACTCTCAAGCATTGGTGCAGGTTTGGGGCCAAAACAAATGAAACAAAACAAGATATACTACCCCTCAATAACCCAAATGAAAAGAAACAAATCCCTAAACAGAGAAACAAAGGTAGGACACATTCTTACACTCATGTAGGACTTGTGGCTTGACACAAGGGTATGGTCGAAAAGTTGAGACAGGACAGTAAGAGCTACAAGGCAAAAAAACAAAAAACAAAAAATTCTATTTGGTTGTTTGCGAAGAGGGTTTCCTAATTTTTGTTCTCACTGTTCCCACCAGAGTTTAAGTCCCCCCTGCCCCCCACATCTTAATGATTTGAGACATGGTTTGTGGAGAGAGTACCCTGGATTCGCACCTTTTTTTTTCTTGGACACTCTTTGCTTCCCCCCACCTATTTGATGGTGTATCTAACACAGCCCAGTTGTACTTGAGAGTTTGCGCATGGTTTCTGGGCCCATGTCTCTCCAGGGAGGGAGTCTGGTGGGCACTGTCAATGTAATTTCAGTTCTGTCTACCGTACAAGTATTATGACATCAGTGGTGTCTCACTCCAGTCTTCAGCCTTATAGGAAGCATTGGGCCCACTCATAAGGTAAAATATATAACTGAGTGGCAAACGAAATGGCGTATTGGATAAGGGAGCCTCCTCCAAGTCTACCCTGGTTCAATCCATGGGTCCCAGATGGAAGGGGAGACAGTTCCACTAGCTGTCAACTGACCTCCACATGTATACTGTAGCATATGCACATAGTACACACAGAGGAAACATGTGTTAAGAAGTTAAAAGATAGTCTCCTAGGATGCAGAGTGGGCTGAAGGCTAGGCTACCAAATGAGACCACTCTAGGAGAAAGCTGATGCATTGAAGCTTCCGCAGTTGCTTAGCAGTATAGCTGTTCACCTGAGAGGAAGACTAGGGTTTCGAATTACTCAGACTCTAATTACACAGCATCAGCAACCCCGATGCAGGCGTCGCCTGTCCAACCATGGACCTATACTATCCCATCTGATCACCCTGTGGGTGATGCTTCCTGGAGAAGATACTCGGGATAGAGTTGTAACTGAGTTATACGAGATTACGCAGCACTCATGTGCAGATACTCACAGGCAGGCCGAGGGCTGCTTCTGGGCTTCTTTTGTTAAAAAAGAACAGCACCGAAGACAATTAGCTGTACTGAAGTGCAAAAGCAATAATTATTTTATCTCCTAGGATGCTCCACTTTCCCTATTTTCTCACCTCACTACTAATTTAAGATAACTTGATGGCATTTAAGTAGGAGAAAAGAATTTGTATGGAAATGAGAATGAGGACAGAAATTGGCTATTAAAGTCCACTGGATTTGAGAAAGCTTCACATTTGATTTAAAAACCACAATTCCACATAAGTGTTTAAAACTATCCGGAGAAGTTTTTTCTATTAAATAATTTTATTTTTGAGAATAATAATGTGATTTTTATTTTAAGGTGAAATGAATTCTGCAAAGCTTTGTAATAAGAAAGGAACAAGGTGAAAAGTATTTGAAAAGTTTTCCTGTATTATCCACAGCACTGCAGTCACGTACGTGGGGGAGCAGACAGAAATGCAAATTCATTCTGTCTGTAACATTTTGATACAATGAACTTGTATTGATGTGTATATACAGGGATGCAAGTTCAACATTTTTATTAGTGTAAAAGAGTAAAATCTATTCAACTGGAATATTTTAGAGCTTTAAAGCCATGAAAATGAGGTAGATGTTTGGAGTATGCCGACGATGCTTAAGTCTCTCTTTAGGTCGTGGCTGCTAATCTCCCAGAGGAGGAGGTATTTTACAGATTGAAACCCTGCAGAATCTGCCACTTGGGAAGAAACTACAGAGAGATCATCAGTTCAGTGCTGGGGACATCCAGGAGACCCGTTTCATGCTGTTAAAACAGGCAGCCTCATTTCTTTTCTTAGGGAAGGGAGAAGAATACATGTGTGGTAAGAAACTGAGAAGCGACTAAAGCCAACAAGCTAGGCATGCTTGTTCTGCAGCTGTGGGCTTTGTTTCAGGTTCCTCAACACCTAAGAGCATCATAGAAACACATCGGGAGCCCAAGACCCTCCATGTGGGAGAAGGGCCGTTCCACATGTTGTCTCCTGCAGCTTAGCTAATTGAGAACAACGAGAATAAAGCTAACTAGTTTCTCCTATCTAGTTTTTGTGATGCTCCTTTCAGCTGTTAGCATTGACTTTGATTCTAGGACAGATTCTTCAGTTTTCCTTCTGGGAAGAAAGATAAGCTTTTCAAGTTTGTTCTCTGAAGCTCTTAGGCTCAGATCTCAGAGGAATATAAGATGATTGTTTTTCTGATGCCACTTTGATTTCTTAAATACATTATACCAGTTTTGTATCAATTTGAGACTCTCCAGATTCTTTGTCTAGCAACTTTCCATTGAATTTTTTACTTATGCCACAGGTTTGATGGTTACAATTCAATCCTACTCCATAGAACATGACACAAAACACGAGAATTTCAGGAGCAGTTATTTGCTAAGTGAGATTATTTCAAGAAAATAAAAGGGCATGTCATATTATTTGAAGTTATGGAAGATGTTATTGATAACGTTCTAATACCAGGGTGGGTGATAGGCATTGAACAGGGTTCTTACCTAAGGCATGTGACCATGCATGTGTGCAGTAGACACAGACAGCCCTTTATAGATGGTCTGAGCTTTGCAACATGGGAATGTTACCTTACATGCAAAGGAAGCTTTGCGGATGCCTTTGTTATTATCCAGGTTGTCTAGCATGATTATAGATTCCCTTGTAATTGAAATAGAGAGGCTGGCAGGTGGAAGGAGAGAAAATGATGGAAGCAGAGAACAGATTGCTAAAAGGAGGCATGAGCCAGAAATGTCATTTTAGAAACTGGAAAGCACAAGGAGATACAGTCTGCCTTCAGTCTCTAGGAGGGTAGCTGTGCCTATACCTTGATTAGTCACGACACCCCTCCCAAACTCCTCATCTCCAAATCTGTAAGATAATGAATGTGTGTCAATCAGGCCACCAAGCTTATGGAAACTCATCCCAACACCGATCATAAACCCTTACAGACTTCCTTGGGTTGTCTGTTGGAACTCACAAATATCTTCCAAGGAAAACATTAAAATACATGAAAACCTGGATCCATGGCTGAAAAAGGTGTGCATTATATCAAAATACTTTTACCACAAGATTCAAATATCTGTAATGTAGCAACGTGCATACATTTGTATTAATAGATTAAATAGCATGATAATCCATTTTAGAACGTACTTAAAACCTACTGATCAAAACAACTTGAAAAACATTTATTTTTTATTTTGTCTATTTTGTAGCTTGTGCTTCAGGGTCACAAGTCATTGTGAGGGAAGCCAGGGTAGGAATTCAAGGCAGAAGCATGAAACGGAAACTGTGGCGCAATGCTCCCTCTTATCTCACTCTCTGGTTTCTTCGCTCTCAAGATCGTTTTTCTCTCATTTCTGTGCACCAGGACCACCTGTCTGAGAATGTTGTAGCCTGCAGCAAAGAGGGTTCTCCTATATCAATTAATAATCAAGGCAGTCCCTCATAGGTGTCCCCACAGAGCAACACCATCTAGACAGTTTCTCAGTTGAGACTTTTGGAAGACTCCACACTGTGCCAAGTTGACAATCAAGGTAATTCAGCAGAGAATATTTGTAACTTAAGTGAAACTTTGTCTTTAAAACATGTATTAGTGGGGGACCTGGGGAAATGGCTCAATGGGTAAAGTACTTATTGCCTAAGCATGAAGACCTAAGCTTGAATTTCCCACAGACCACGCAATGGGTACAGAGGCAGAATTCTACAGCTCAGTGCTGGGAGCCACCGACTCAGGCAGATTGGGGCATTTGCTGGCCTGTTAGACAGGACTAGACAGTGAGCTGCCAGTTTAAGATTCAAAATAAATAAAGTAACCTCAACTTTTGGCGTCTGGACACTCCTACATGGGCAAACATATACATGCTTGGCACAAACACACACATGCACACATATGCACCCATTTGCACACATGCATACACATACACACATATGCATACTCTCATGCTTATACACACACATACACACACTTGTCAGTGTTAAGGCTAACAACTTGTTTTGTGTGCCCTATATATAATTATTAATTAATAAATTATAAGTGATTAATCTTAGAGAGGATTAGGAATCAAAACTTGATTGCCTATGGTTGTAAAATTTTAGGGTTTGAGTTTTCATCTCCTTTCAAGTTGGTCACCAAATGGCTTCACAGGGAAAAACAGCAAAATAGAGTCATTGTCTGAGTGACCAGGAGGACAAGACATGATTTTATTGTTCAGCTGCCTAGCTATGAGCTGAGGCATTATCCACTAGTTGACAGGCTATGCTGCCCAAGCTTCTTTTTGCAGAAAAATAGCATGTAATTTATAAATAAGCTTAATAACTGCCATTACTTCCCAATAGAGATAAGCTTAAGCAATATTTTGAGATATCTATGACAGCCATAAGTGGTATGAAAATATCTGTGCTATTTGTGACAAAATGACAGATATCACTAATATCCTTTTTAAATTTACAGTTGAATGCAGTATTAAATTTTATGGGATATTAAAAATATTTTAGAATATTTATTTTTTGATCCTTGTTCACAGATCTTCCAAATCCTTTCCAAAGGTTAAGAGCTACTGAAACAGAAGCAGAACAATGTATAATTTTGTGGCGGTGTTATTCATCTTTCTCCTTTTCATTCTTATTTTAGGTGAAGGATATTTTATGACATTAGTCACACAGAGATACAAAAATTCCAGAATGAGTCTGTCTTGTCGGCTCGCAAATGGGAAGCTCTGAGTGAATATAATGACAGGATCAGAGTTTTCTCCTCCATTGACTTATTTTTTTCCTTTAATTTCTTCACCTCCATATGCCTTCTGTTTTTATTCCTTAAACTGTATCTTCAGCAGGCAGATAACAACAAAAAATGCCTTGATAAGGAGAAAAATCATTCTTTCTTATGTAAACAAATTAAAAAAGTCTTCTTTTTGCAGTAGAGAGGAAATTGTAGAAAGCAACAACTGCTCAACATACAGAGAAGAACTGACTGAGGGGAGCCCAGCCTAAGTGGACACTGCTTACAGCCCAACTCAACGCATAGGCTCAGGGGACATCGTGGAAGAAGGGGTGAGAAGGTCATGAGAGGCAGATGATCAGGCGCTCTTCTGGAGACTGTGTCTTCTGGATATGATAGAGAGGCCATTTCCATGACATCTCAACAATGTGGTTGCCTAAACAAGACCTGATTAATTTCAATACTAGTTGACATCCCAACTTGGATGAGAAACCTTCACTGGTCCCCACTCCTGTATGAGAAACTATAAGAAATTAATAATTGCTGAGAGGGTGGAGGATTAGTTTTCTCTAAGCATGAGTCCCTCTGATTGGTTATCCAATCCCAAGTGGTCAGCCCTTAAACGTATATACTCATAAGTGACCGTTAAAATGCTCAGCAGGCTATATTTATCAATTTATTTACTCATGTGTTTACGTGACAATAATAAAGAACTCAAGGCCACAAATTTGAGAGGGAGTGGTGGAACAATGAGAACTTGATAGCAGAGGGAGAAGGGGTAATAATTTAATCTTTCAACTAAAGAGATATAAATAGAACAGAGGATATGTAAATATTTATAGAGATCATTTTTGAGACGCTATTTTTAACATGCTGTATGGCCTGAATGTGTAACTGATGGGGTAAACCTTGTTAGCCAATTATCTTTAATCAGTGGAGCCCAGGTAAGACATGGTTTTCTGGCACTCCAGGTAAAACCTGTTCACCACCCAGGTGCTTTCTGTGTCACTCCCACAGGACGCGGCTGTGCTTTGCTTTCTTGTTTCCTGTTTTGTGAGTTTTCCCCTTATAATAAATAAAAATATAATTGTTGTATCTTTTACCTGATTATTTCAACATGTAACCATCCCCACTAATACACTGAAATCTTATCTTCAGTGTGATTTTATTAAGCAGTTGGGCATTTGGTTGGTGGTTAGACCAAGAAGATAGAGACCTTGGGAATAATGTCCTCCTTAAAGGAATCTTTGAAAGTTCCTTCATTCTTCCATTGTGGGAGGACACTTCAAGAAGATGTTCATCTATGAGACAGGATGTAGGCCCCTACCAGATTCTGAGTCTGCTGGTAGCTTGATATTGGAGTTTCTAGTTGCCATAAAAAAGAAAACAAGCACTTATTTTTTATATCCATCCAGCGTAAGTCATTTTTGTTATAAAGTCTAATTTTGGCTTGCAACACACATAATACAGAGAGCAAGAGGACGCAGTGTTACAGCATTCACCTCATCCTGTTCTCAAAGGAAGTTATACAAGCTGTCTGAACATAAGCATACTAATATTAGGAACAAATCAATATCTTTTAACTAAATCTTGGCATGTCAGGAAGTATTTTATGATGTCCAATAGCTGTTACACAAACTAAATTACATAACCTATTTTGGAGATGAGAATACCTAAATAGGTATCCATTAAAATAAAGAATAAAAGTGTCTAATATTTAAAATTCAGAGTAACAAAATGAACTAATGTCCCAGAATCCTTTGTAGATTTAAAACTACTCATTTCCTCTAAATGCTCCTCTTTGTGGTATAAAACTATTCTCTTCTTTAACTTGCTGTCATGAAGACAAATTAAGCCCGTGGACTTAGTGGTGAAATAGATCTCTGTTCAAATGGAGTCAGTAAAAAGTGTAGCTAAGTTGACATTTTTCAAGGGTTGCATTAAAGTGAGAGAAATGACAACTTTTTGAAGAGCAAACCAGGAAAGCAGACCTCCAAGCTCAAGAGAAAGCAGACGTCTGGAAATGTGGTCTGAACTCGCTTTAAAATGACAAGTGAAATTGTGCCTCTTTTTCCCTGTGACTGTGGATTTGTCTCTTTTACTTAGTTATGTGGGGTCAAGGTGCATCTCCTGAGGTTTCTAGCAAGAACCCAGGGTATATCAAGGTAAGGGAGAATATGCAATAAATCAATATTGAGATGCTGCTGGCTCTAATGGAAATTGTTGATCCGTAACAGAGACTTTGGATTAATTTTCAGTGTGTAAATATTCATCAGATATAGCTTGACTAAAACTTTCAGAAAATGGAGGTAAGGAATGTCTTACCTGATTAGGAGTAGAAGTAATCTTCATTATATTGAGTGTTTTCCACTCAAAGTAACCAATTCTAACATTTGTTGTCTTAGAATTCATATTTTGATATTTTTTTCACTCCATGATGACATTGTTGTGTGTACATATTCCTGTGTTTGTGCTATAGTGTGTGAAAAACTATGAATTTATTATACAAATTTAAACTAATGAGGACTGCACAAATTATTCATTCATAAGTGTGACTCATTTATAAGGTACCTATGAGTTTGTGATGGAGTCTCTAGAGATAACACAGAGCTATATACATACCCTGGGCCACATTATCATTTAAACATGCAGAACTCAAGATTCAGATTTCCTCAGTGATCCCAAACTCTACTGATGACCATTTAAATAGTGATTCAACAGCTACCGGGATTCCTCAGAACTCAGCCACTGTATTCAAGGGCCCTGGTTGCTACACATTTAGTGTTGCAAGATGTCTTATTATGTACTCGTCTTAGACACTAGGTAAGTAGATCCATGAATGATGAGTGTGGGGGTTTAAAAGAAAATGATCCCCAAAGACAGTGGCACTATTAGGAGGTATGTCCTTGTTGGAGTAGGTGTGCTCATATTGAAGGAAGTGTGTCACTGTGGGGTCAGACTTTGAGGTCTTTTTCTCAAGCTTCACTCAGTGTGACCATCAGTTGATTTCTTGTTGCCTGTGAGTCAAGAGCACTCTCAGCTCCAGCATCATGGCTACCTGTAGGATGCCATTCTCCCAGTCATGAAGATAATGAACTGAACCTGTGAAACTGTAAGATAGTCACCCCAATTGAAATTTTTTATTAGAATTGCCATGGTCATGGTATCTCTTCACAGCAGTAGTAACCCAAACTAAGTCAATGAGATAGGTATAAGAACTAAAATGTATAACTCATGGAAACTGAACAGTAAACTACTGAACCACACCTGGGTCAAGGAAGAAATAAAGAAAGAAATTAAAGTCTTCCTTGAATTCAATGAAAATAAAGAAACAACATAGTCAAACCTATGGGACAATATGAACACAGTCCTAGGAGGAAAGTTCATAGCACTAAGTGCCCACTTAAAGAAAACGGAGAAAGGGGCTGGAGAGATGGCTCAGAGGTTAAGAGCATTGCCTGCTCTTCCGAAGGTCCTGAGTTCAATTCCCAGCAACCATATGGTGGCTTACAACCATCTGTAATGGGGTCTGGTGCCCTCTTCTGGCCTGCAGGCATACACACAGACAGAATATTGTGTACATAATAAATAAATAAATAAATAAATAAATAAATAAATAAATAAATAAATAAATATTTAAAAAAAGAAAATGGAGAAAGCACACAATTAAGAGCCCACCTGAAAGCTCTAGAAAAAAAAGAAGCATACTCACCTAGGAGGAGTAGAAGACTGGAGATAATCAAAATGAGGGCTGAAATCAACAAAATAGAAACACAGAAAACAATCCAAAGAATCAATGAAACAAAACTCTGGTTCCTGAAGAAAATATAAAAGATTGATAAACCCCTATCCAAACTAATCAAATGGCAGAGAGAGATCATGCAAATTAATAAGATCAGAAATGAAAAGGAGGACATAACCAAAGACACAGAGGAAATTCAGAGAATCATTAGCTCTTACTACAAAAGCCTGTATGCCACAAAACTGGAAAATGTAAAAGAAATGGACACTTTTTTAGATAAATACCATATACCAAAGTTAAACCAGGACCAGGTGAACAATCTAAATAGACCTGTTACTCACGAAAAATTAGAAGCTGTTATCAAAAACCTCCCTACCAAAAAAAGCCCAGGACCAGATGGTTTCAGTGCAGAATTCTACCAGAACCTCCAAGAAGACCTAACACCTATACTCCTTAATGTATTTCACAATATAGAAACAGAAGAATCATTGCCAAATTCCTTTTATGAAGCTACAGTTACTCTGATACCAAAACCACACAAAGACTCAACCAAAAAAGAAAATTACAGGCCAATCTCACTCATGAACATTGATGCAAAAATCCTCAATAACATACTGGCAAACCGAATCCAAGAACACATTAGAAAAATTATCCATTATGATCAAGTAGGCTTCATCCCAGAGATGCAGGGCTGGTTCAACATACGAAAATCTATCAATATAATCCATCATATAAATAAACTGAAAGAAAAACAAACATATGATCGTTTCATTAGATGCTGAAAAAGCATTTAACAAAATTCAACATCCCTTTATGATAAAAGTCTTGGAGAGATTAGGGATACAAGGGTCATACCTAAATATAATAAAAGCTATTTACAGCAAGCCGACAGCTAACATCAAATTAAATGGAGAGAAACTAAAAGCCATCCCACCAAAATCAGGAACACGACAAGGCTGTCCACTCTCACCATACCTCTTCAATATAGTGCTTGAAGTTCTAGCAATAGCAATAAGACAACATAAGGGGATCATGGGGATTCATATTGGAAAGGAAGAAGTTAAGCTTTCGTTATATGTAGATGATATGATAGTGTACATAAGCGACCGCAGAAACTCCACTAAAGAACTCCTACAGCTGATAAACACCTTTATTAATGTGGCAGGATACAAGATCAACTCCAAAAAATCATTTGCCCTCCTATAAACAAAGGATAAGGAAGCAGAGAGGGAAATCAGAAAAGCATCACCTTTCATGATAGCCACAAACAGCGTAAAATATCTTGAGGTAACTCTAACCAAGGAAGTGAAAGATCTATTTGACAAGAACTTTAAGTGTTTGAAGAAAGAAATTAAAGAGGATACCAGAAAATGGAAGGATCTCCCTTGCTCTTGGTTTGGGAGGATCAACATAGTAAAAATGACAATTCTACCAAAGGCAATTTATAGATTCAATGCAATCTCCATCAAGGTCCCATCAAAATTCATCACAGATCTTGAGAGGACAATAATCAACTTTATATGGAAAAACAAAAAACCGAGGATAGCCAAAATAATTTTATACAATAAAGGAACTTCTGGAGGCATTACCATCCCTGACTTCAAACTCTATTACAGACCTACAGTAATGAAAACAGCTTGGTATTGGCATAAAAACAGAGAAGTCGACCAATGGAATCGAATAGAAGACCCGGATTTTAACCCACAAACCTATGAACACCTCATTTTTGATAAAGGAGCTAAAAGTATACAATGGAAGAAAGAGAGCATCTTCAACATATGGTGCTGGCACAACTGGATGTCAATCTGTAGAATAATGAAAATAGACCCATATCTATCACCGTGCGCAAAACTCAAGTCCAAATGGATCAAAGACCTCAATATCAATCTGAACACACTGAACCTGATGGAAGAGAAAGTGGGAAGTACCCTACAACATATGGGCACAGGAGATCGCTTCCTATGTATAACCGCAGCAGCACAGACATTAAGGGCAACATTGAATAAATGGGACCTCCTGAAACTGAGAAGCTTCTGTAAAGCAAAGGACACTGTCACTAAGACAAAAAGGCAACCCACTGACTGGGAGAAGATCTTCACCAACACTGCAACAGACAAAGGTCTGATCTCCAAAGTATATAAAGAACTCAAGGAACTAGACTTTAAAATGCTAATTAACCCAATTGAAAAATGGGGCACTGAACTGAACAGAGAATTTTCAACAGAAGAAGTTCAAATGGCCAAAAGACAATTAAGGTCATGCTCAATTCCTTAGTGATCAGGGAAATGCAAATCAAAACAACTTTGAGATATCATCTTACACCTGTCAGAATGGCTAAAATAAAAAACACCAATGATATCCTTTTCTGGAGAGGTTGTGGAGGAAGGGGTATCCTCATCTATTGCTGGTGGGAATACAAACTTGTGCAACCACTGTGGAAATCAGTGTGGCAGATTCTCAGGAAATTTGGGATCAACCTACCTCAGGACCCAGCAATACCACTCTTGGGAATATACCCAAGAGATGCCCTATCATATTACAAAAGCATTTGTTCAACTATTTTCATAGCAGCAGAACCTGGAAACAACCTAGATGTCCTTCAATGGAAGAATGGATGAAGAAAATGTGGAATATATACATATTAGAGTAATACTCAGCGGTAAAAACAATGACATCTTGAATTTTGCATGCAAATAGATGGAAATAGAAAACACTATCCTGAGTGAGGTAACCCAGACCCAAAAAGATGAACATGGGATGTACTCACTCATAACTGGTTTCTAGCCATAAATAAAGGACATTGCGCCTATAATTTGTGATCCTAAAGAAGGTAAATAAGAAGGTGATCCCAAAGGAAAACATATAGTTATCCTCCTGGATATTGGAAGTAGACGAGATTGCCGGGCAAAAAATTGGGATCTTGGGGGTGGGGTGGGATGGGGGTAAGGGGAGATGGGGAGAGAAAAGTGAGAAGAGGAGGATGGGAGGAACTTGGGGGAATGGGATGGTTGGGATAAAGGAAGTGTGGATATGGGAGCAGGGAAGTATATATCTTAACTAAGGGAGCCATCTTAGGGTTGGCAAGAGACTTGAACCTCGAGGGGCTCCCAGGTGCCCAGGGCGATGTCCTCAGTTAGTTCCTTGGGCAGCTGAGGATAGGGAACCTGAAATGGCCCTATCTTATAGCCATACTGATGAATATCTTGCATATCATCATAGAACCTTCATCTGGCGATAGATGGAGATAGAGACAGAGACCCACACTGGAGCACTGGACTGAGCTCCCAAGGTCCCAATGAGGAGCAGAAGGAGGGAGAACATGTGCAAGGAAGTCAGGACTGTGAGGAGTGCACCCACCCACTGAGACAGTGGGGCTGATCTATTGGGAGCTCACCAAGGCCAGCTGTACTGGGACTGAAAAAGCATGGGATAAAACCAGACTCTCATGGCGGACAATGAGGGCTGATGAGAAGCCAAGGACAATGGCACTGTATTTTGATCCTACTGCATGTACTGGCTTTGTGGGAGCCTAGCCAGTTTGGATGCTCACCTTCCTAGACCTGGATGGAGGGGGGAGGACCTTGGACTTCCCACAGGGCAGGGAACCCTGACTGCTCTTGGACTGGAGAGGGAGGGGGAGAGGAGTGGGGAAAGTGGGAGAGGAGTGGGAGGAGGGGGAGGGAAATGGGAGGCTGGGAGGAGGCGGAAATTTTTTTTCAACAAAAAAAAATCAAAAAAAAAAAAGAAAAAAAGAACTAAACTGTATGAGTGTGGATCAAGAAAAAGATCAAGAAATAGGTTTGGAATTCAGTGTGTATGTGTGTGTAACTTGACAAAAGACCAAGAACAATGTACTGATTTTTAGCATGATACAACTGTATGACTAAGTAGCATCAACAGAAAGGCAACCAATGTGACTTTGTCAAAGTCTCCAACTTGGTCCTTTCTGTTGCTTCTCAGTCATTATTTTGGATAAGGAATTGAATCTTTAATGAGGTCTTTAATTCTGTTGCTTAAAATTTAACAACCAGCAGATAAAAGGTAAAAATGCTTGCTCTTCTAAGGCACACAGAGAATTTGATGAATTCAACATTTTCTACCCCACGGAGTCTGTGAAATTGAGAATGCTTATAGACAGTTTTTTCTTGCTTAACAACATGTGACTGGTTGCAGGTCTTGATTTTTACGGAATGGAACTAATGTTTACTGAATTTTACCGTATTCAAGTGCAGGGACCTTTCCTTCATTGTATCATACTTAATCCTTCAAAGAATCCAATAATGAGACAGTTTCTACATTGTATCTCTAGTAGCCTCTTCTCTGAGTAGATTTTAGTCAGAATTAAGGTAGAATTTTACTCCATTTGCCTTCTAAGTGTGTCTTAGACAATCTATTCAGTGTCCTTGAATACCAGTCTCTCCTATAGATTAAATTAATCATTAGTTCTAGTATCCAATTTCAGTGTAAGAATTAAATAAAAATAACACCCAGGATAGAGGTGAAGGTCAGCAAATATTTCCTCCAGCTGCAGGGTAGAGACCCAAAGACCACTCAGCTTGACCAAAGTCCAGATTGAAAGTCTGTATGAAGCTGGTAAAGCAGCTCCAAATGTGTTTTACAGGGAGATTTTAAAGGCAAAGAACAAAGAAAAACTGCATTCTGGTTGGCAGTTGCAAGAAGTAAAGCAAGCAAGCCATTTGACAGAAGACAAAAGCGTGCAGTTAGCTGGGGCATTTTGACCCTGAGTTTGTAGAACAGTGTTGAGTACTTTCCCATGGGTCTTTTCATGGCAGGGGTAGGAAAATGTGTCATTTTAGGTTAAGCCAAAGATGGCTCCAGCTGAGACAAGATGGAAGAACATTTGCCCTGTCATGTTCCCCATTGGTCTTAGTGAATAACGCAAATTGTAGACTCATCATACTCTAAAGGAGTATCCTTGGTTCCGAAGACTATTAATTTTACTGAATTAATCTTTTACATAATTGGCTATACAGTTTAAGATTCAGGGTCCCACTGTTAATCCAATCAGAATGAGAATTGAAGATCTAGCTATTTTTGCTAGCAGAGTAGTTAGCCAAAGGGACTAAGAGAACAGACTGGTACCAATTATCTGATACATGTTTCTCTCTCTCTCTCTCTCTCTCTCTCTCTCTCTCTCTCTCTCTCTCTCTCTCTCTCTCTCTGGTTTTTCCCCAGCCATGGCAAGATTTTCTTTAATTACTCCTGATTGATTGATTAGCAAGGAAACATATGTTTCTTCTAATCTATAGTCTCCCCTGTTTCGTGGGATATAAGTCTAAGCCTCTCCAATTTTGTAGGAACACTTCCACAAAAGGATCTAACTGTTGTTATAATTCAGAAATAGAAACATTTAACACCTCTAGGTCCTGATGAACTTGTCTGCTTAGTTTCTTAAAATTCATTATGGGGATGATAAAGGCTGATGGGCCAAGAACAGGTGCAGCTCTTTTCTTTTTTTGTAGTCCAGGGTCCATATTAAAATATATCCTCCCTTCTTCTCAATTATGTAAAAATACCTGGGGCAAAATGTGTGCTAAGATGCATAAAAGGGGTTGCTCATTTAGTCAAATCATGAGTGCATGGTTACCAAGCAGTCTCAAGAACTCAGTAATATTGCTGTTGTTCAGATGAACTAACCCTTAAGGTAGAGTAGCAGGCATCAGAACAAGCAGACATATCTAGCTTAAGAGTTTTAGATATTAGACTTCTAGCTCACTCTAAGTACTATAACTAATTTGAGCTGTTGCCAGTCGCAGTGGATTTTGTCAGCCAATGGGCTGACAGTCGGGTTAGTTCCTATCCCTATGAAGTGTGGGGGCTTGGGGTCTAAGCATAACTGACCATCCTGGCTGGAAATCATTAAATAAGCAGTGGACATTCTCAAGAGTGAAAAATAGATATGGGGATCCCTCAGCTTTCTGGACAATGGAAGCAGGTTTCTGGCCTCAGGTATGTTAAGTGTTTTGGAAGGGAAGGATGGTCCAGGCCTTGCCATGGATAGGAGATCTTGGTAAGGAACAAAAGAGCTGAAGTTCTTCTGGATAGTAAATCTGTCCCCAGAGTCCCTTCCTGTGGCATGGAATCTGATTACCCAGGTTCACTTTGTTTCCCATAGGGCAGAATCTTTCTTAAGGAATTTCCAAACCTTTGATCTTACGGCCTTTGGATTATATTTTTCTATTGTGCATTCCTTAGGAAGGAGCTCTCTCCCCCTCCCTCACCTTCTCCCTCTCTCTCCCTCCCTCTCTCTTTCCCTCCCTTCCCCACCTCTCTCTATGCCATCTATCATCTGCCTCTCTCCCCCGTCTCTGTGTGTCTGTGTGGTCTCTCTGTGTGTCTGTATGTCTCTGTGTGTGTCTGTGTGTCTCCGTGTGTGTCTGTGTGTATCTTTTCAGGAAGCATTCATTTTTCACAATCCTACTCTTTACAATGGAAACTCCATTGTTCTTGGCAAGTAGGGCCTCAGCCATGGAACATGCATAGAACTGTTAACTCTGTATTCCTACCTCACAAGAAAAGCTTCCATATCTTCCATTTCTCCTGATTCAACCAGTCTCAAACTAGTCATCAGTGAGCAAAGGCCATGGTGGAATATGGGTTGTTGGTCTATAGATAATATCTTTCCTGCTGTCTTCCTCAGTTTCCAGGTCCATGCCTGAGGCAGGTGTGGTTTTGATCTTGACTCTATACTCATACACATAAGGCAAAATGAAAGACTCAGGAGGAGGTAGAGAGACAGGGAGTTTAAGAACCAGGTCTAACATAAACTTAATTTTAAGGGTCCATAATCCATGAGATAGTCCATTTGGTGGTGTTGTCCATGGCTTCCACTTTCTTGGCCAGGTTATGATGGATCCATGATATAATGGTTTCTTTCATGACTATAGGAGTGGAGAGAATCACCATGAAGGGTCCATTACAGGTTAGTTCCAGTGCCCATTTGGCTACCCACATGACCTAGATGTGGTCACTAGGCTAGAACAAGGAGAAACTGGTGGTGTAATCAGAGGTCAGCTGTGTCTCCTGGATCTTTCAATGAATAGTTTGGAAAACTGGAGGGTCTTAAAGGAATGGTTAGTGTTCTGCCAACTGTTTGTCACCAAGGCAGGGCATCAGCAGAGGAGGTTTTCCAAACATAATCTCCTAGGAGGTAAATCATTGCCTATATGGGAGTCTGTAGCAAAGCAAAGCGAAAGAGGTCTAGTCACTGATGTGGGATTCCCTTCTGTATGCTGTGAATATGTTTTATTACCATTGGTTAATAAAGAAGCTGCTTGGGGTCTATTGCAGCACAGAATAGAGCAAGGCAGGAATTCCAAACAGAGATAGAGAAGAAAAGAAGGCGGAGACAGGGAGATGCCATGTAGCTACCAAAGGAGAAAGACACCCACAGGAACCTTATTGGTAAACCACAAGCCTCATGGTAAAATATAAAAAAATAGAAATGGGTTAATTTAAGATGTAAGAGGTAGTTTATAAAAAAACCTGAGCTAATAAGTCAGGCAGTATTTTAATTAATATGGTTTCTGTGTGATTATTTGGGGTCTGGGCAGTGGGGAATGTGTAAGCAGACTCTGCCTACAAGTCACTGTTAACAGTAACGCTGCTTGCCCAGAGCTCTGAGGTTCATATGTACAAAGAAATGTCCAATCTATGATAAAGCTTTAGCTATTAATTGAAAGGTTTTGGTAATGAAAGCCAGGTGTTGTTGGACTCCATTACTAAGGGGAAGCCAAATTCAGGGACTAGTTCCTGGAGGAGCTTTTGAAGGAACTATTTGAGCAGTTTCAGTCTGGATGTGGAATGCTTCTACCTACCCAGAAGAGAGATCTATAAAAACTAGCAAGTACTTGTGTCTTCCCTTGGCTAGCTGAATCTTGGTCAGTTTCCTAGAGTTTGAAAGGATGTTGGCCTCTAATTTGGATTCATTCGTGGGTAAGGGCTCTCTGTTTTGGATTGACTTGAGCACAAACCCTGCATCTGATCAAGACATTGAACAGCAGGCTGCCCAGTCGAGGACTAACATGCCTGGGCCTGAGCAACTCAGAAGGTTTTGTGGACCTCAGGTGAGTAGCTTGCTGAACGAAGGTCAATTACCAGAGTCCTGTCAACTGTTTCTAGGAGAATGGTCTTTTCCTCTGAGGTCCCTTACCAACCAGTGGGTTTGAGTTGTCCATTTCTTCTTTGTGCATCCCTATTTTCTCTTGGTTGTATAGTGGAGTGTCAGGCAACACTAGGTTGGGGTATCTGACCAGATGACCATAGGCTCCAGTGGTCTTAGGTAAGCTTGTCTGACAGCCAAGTCAGTGACCCTGTTACCTCTTACCTTAGGGAAGTCATGTTTTTGATGTCTACAGCATTAAAGTATACAACTAATAGGGGAAAGTCAAATACCCTCTGGAATATTCAAGAATACCTTTGTTTTTAATGTTCCCCCCACCCCATTCACAGTGAGAAGTTCTCTTTGCCTATAGATCACACTGTGGACATGCGTGGTAGTGAAAGCATAGTGTTTGTCCACCTATATGGTGATGGCCTGTCCTTTTCCCATCTGAAAGCCTGGTCAGAGCAATCGGTTATACTATGCTAGGTCTGGGCAGGTACCCTGGACCAATGTGGTTACCTTGAGACATTCATGGATGAGAGCCTGCTGATGGTCATCAGGCAAGAAGGCAGACAGGTTGATGGTGACGGGTTTCTCAAATTGGACTTGAGAGTGGGCCAGGCATAGGGCTTGGAACACAAGGGTCACATGGGCATTAGACAGACAGTATCCTGGTGTTCCTCGGAGGAGGGCTTCAACCATGCAGTGTGCTGTGAATATAACATCCTGACCCAGAGTCAACTTGCCTGTTTCTTTCACTAGGATAGTGGTAACCACTATAGCTCTTAGACAAGTGGGCTAGTCTGGGTTTATCAGATCCAGTCATTTGGATAGGTATGCCATAGGTGTCTCCAAGGCCTCAAAATTTGAGTTAGAACCCCTTTTGCCATGCCGTTTGTTCTATGGACAAATAGACGAAGAGATTTTGAGACATCTGAAAGTTTCGATGCCTTCTGTTCAGTCTCAGTCTAGATTAGGGGCTCAGGGGCCCCCTTTGTGCTCGTGCCTTGCTATTTCCAAAATGCCTGGTTTCCCGAGGTAGCGCTACCCAGCTGCTCCTGGGAACTCTTGAACTCAACTCTTGGTCTTCGGGATGGGGATCTTAAGGATGGCAGCAATCCCACTCTGAGACGGCTCCATAGCCTCTTCCCCAGCTGATAGCGGAGACAGGCAGCTTTGAATGTACAGAGCTGGGCTTTCTTAGCGATTCTCTGTAGCTTGAGGTCTGTAACTCTAGCAGCAGTCCCTCTGTGACCTTTTTATAATCTATATCCATTTTAGGGGCTAGGAGGAGGTCATCTATATATATATTGTGAGAGTATGGTTAAGAGAACCTTCTGGTTGAATGGTAGGAGGTCAGCAATTATGCCTCATCACACATGGTTGGAAAGTTTTCCAATTCTTGGAACAACCTGGTCCAGATAAACTATACATTGTACCCTTCTTCTGGGTCTGTCCTTTCAAAAGCAAAGATAGATTGACTCACCTCTGCCAATGTGAGGCTAAGGAATATATCTTTCAGGTCCAAGAGCGGGTCTACCTGCTGCTCTGGAGGAATCAGAATGAGAGTGTGTGGTTTGGGACTCTGGGGGAGATGAACTTATATTTACTTTCCTTAGATCTTAAGTTGGTCTGAAATCAGAGATCTTAGGTTTTTTTTTTTTTTTTTTCATAGACAGGAGAGGCGTATTCCAGGATGACAGGCAGAGCCCCTGGAGGTTGGTCTCTCCAAGCCAGGCAATAATTGAGAGTAATTCCTTTTCTCACTTCCAGTAGCATTAGGTGTTGTTTAATCTGGATGGGAGTAGTTGAACCGGTTAGTTGAACGATCATAGAAATGTTGTGTTGGACTAGTCCTGTAGGGTTGGTGAAAATCGCAAGGGGCTCAAAAGGATCTTAGTGGGACCTCCAGATGTTGGGGGGGCAGAGACTCAAAAACCGCTCAGCAGGTCCAAAGGCCGAATTGAGAGTCTGTATTAAGCTGGCTGGTGGCTTGAGACTGCCTGGAGAGAAACACTTCTCACAGGTCAACCTTGAATGCATTGCAAGGAGCTTTTAAAGGCAAAAAAAAACCCCTATATCCTGGTTGGCAGCTGTAGAATAAAGTAAAGCAATCAAGAAGCCAATCAACAAAAGCCAAATGATGCAGCTATCTAGGGCATTAAGACCCTGACTTTCTAGAACAAGGTTGGGTATTTTCCCATGGGTCTTTTCAGTAGAAAATGGGGGAGGGGTCAGTTTCAGGTTGAACCAAAGATAGCTCCAGCTGAGACAAGATGCGTTTATTTTTATACTTTCCCACTTTACATAGAAACCAAGGCAATCACGGGTCCTTCACACACTGCTTCTCAGGGATACAGCTCTCATAGCATGTAGCATCGCCAACAATGGAAGGAATTCAGAGCAAATAAAACTCATGATCAATGTCTTCCTTTCCCCTGTCAGTGCTGACTCCAGGGACATTGGGCATGAAATGACTTAGCTGTGGTGTTCTCTCCCACTGTTGGCAGAGGGTGTTTAATGGTCTGAATGGGTTGTGTCATGGCTCTGTAACTGCATTCTTTAGAAAAAAAAAGTTAATCTCACTCCCTCTTTTTCTTCTTTTGACAGGAGAAAAATGCCTGTTTCCCTGAGGGTACAGAGAAGAATAAGAGCTGAGAAAGCAGTCATTCCCAATCATTCCAGACCCAAAGGAAAAAGAATGCCCCAGAATGTTCAGAGGTGGCTCCCCACTACCTTCAAACCAATCCTGGCCCTGGGGCAGGAAGAATCAGAGGCCACAGCAAGTGCAGAATGTATTTAAAGATCACATCATAGATGGAGTCCACTTAACATACTTTTGTTCACTACTTTTAGATTTTTGGGATGCTCGGTGTCTTTAAATAAAAGGTTAACCATTTCATTCCTTATTTCCGTAGCTACAAATGTCAACTTCTAAACTCCCTACATGGAAAATAAGTGAATGGGAAAATAGCTTTTTAATCCTCTTTTAAAAATTGTTGTACCACCCATATTAGAGGCATAGTTTCTCTCTTCTGTGGGTCCTCGGTGTTAAATATATTTAACATGTATTTACTGGAGACTTGACAGCAAAGGGTCTGGGTGAGGTGGGGTGAATAAAGGGAGGGTGGAGGGGGACGGTGGGAATATGCTCAGCTGCAGTGGACACTGTTGCGAGGATGGCAGCCTGTCACTCTGGGTAATAATAATAGGGAAAAGAACTGGGTTTGCCTTATTTGTTTTAAAAACAAGTCACTATATTAAAATTGTATTTAAAGCATATTATACATACATATATAAATAATGAATAATTTCTTTGACTTGGTGGAGCAAGACAATATCCTTATTTTCATCTTTTTTGATTTTATTATATTTTATTTTTCATCATATTTTAGTGTGCAAAGGATTGTGTTTCACTGTGACATTTTCATATGTACATCTTATAGTCATTGATTACAGTCATTGTTGGATCAGGAATGATGGGGATGTCATTATACTTTGTTCTTATTTTTCTTTCTAGTACCTATCCTGGTCCCCTTTCTTACTCTTCATAGTACCTTTCTTCTAGTTACATTCTACCCCTCCTTCTCTCGTTCCTCCTTCCTCCTCCATCTATGCCTCTTCTTTTCTTTCATGTTCCTCTTCCTTTTATGTCATATGTGTGTGTGTGTAATTTAAATTTCAGTTCTGCATAGGAGACAATTAGTGTATTTGTCTTTCTGAGTCTGACTTACTTTGCTTAGCATAATTATCGTTGGTTCCATCTATTTTCCTGAAAATGTCATTTTTCATTTCTTAAGGCCACATACAGTTCTGTTGCTTAGATGTACCACATTTTCTTTATTTGCTTATCTGTTGGTGGATCTGTAGGCTGCTTCCATATCATGGCCATCACGAATAGTGCAGTAATAGACATAGATATGCAAGTATCTCTATGTTATGCTCATATACACTTCAGACATACACTCAGGTGTGGTACAACTGGGTGGATTATGCTTACCTTGAGGAATCACCGTGATGCTCTCCACTGTTTGTATTCCCACAAGCAGTGTGTAAGTATTCTTTCCCCTACTCTTTGTTGTCTTGACAGTAGCCTTAATGACTAGAACACCATGGGTTCTCTGTATAACTTTGATAAGGATAAGGCTGTCGAATGTTTTAAAAAACATTTATTGTCCATTTTAATTTTTTTAGGACTAGACCTATTTTTTCAGTTATTTGCCAATTTATTCAAAGGATGATGTTTTGCTGTTTATTTTTGGAGTTGTTTACAGATTCCAGACAACAATTCCCTGTCAGATATAGTTGTCAAAATTTTTCCCACTTTCCTGTATACTGTGTCTTCCCTCTGCAAGTTCTTTGCCTGGAGGAAGCTTTCCCTTGTGCAATCCGTGCACCAGTCCTCTGGGTTACTCCTTTGCCTCTGGAGAGCTTTTCACACAATCCATGCCTGGGTCAACATCTTAATGTGCTCTGTCTCTGATTTTTTGCTAGCAGTTTCTGGTCTTATATCAAGTCTTTGATCTATTTTGAGTAGATTTTTTGTGTGTGTAAGGTGAGAAATTCAGCTGTAGTTTTTATTTTATTTTATTTTTATGTGTTGACATGAGAGTTTCTCAGTATATTTTTTTCTTGCCCCCACCAATGTGTTTTTCTGAAGATTAGACAGTGTAGCTGTCTGGGTTAATTTCTTTATTTACTACTCTATTCCATTGACCTACATGTCTGTCGTCACTTCAGTACTGTATTAGAGCTGTAAACATTACAATCAGGAATTTAGATGCCTCCACCACTGCTCTTGCTTAGGACTGCTTTGGTTATTCAGGGTCTTCTGTGTTTCCATGCAAATAAAATGTTAGGATTCACTTTTTAAGTATCTTGAAAAGTGCTACAGAATTATTATTAAGATTGCCTTGAATGTATAAATGGCTTCCTGCAATACATATTAATTGTCAATTCATGACTATGGAGGGTCTTTTTTTTTATCTTATAGCAGTGGTTCTCGGCCTTCTTAATGTTGTAATCTGGGTGTATCTGTGATGGTGTTTCCTGAGAAGTTTATCTGTAGTAGAAAGAATAATCTTGAATGTGGGTGGCACCATTTTACTGTGAGATCCTTGACTGAATAAAAAGGAGAAGGTGAACGGAACACGGGAATTTATTCCACTCTGGTTTCTGGATCTGGATGAAAAGGACCAGTTACTTATATGCCTACCCCCATGACCCTTGTCATGATGGATGGCACCATTGCTTTGATTAGTTGTCTTGTTTTGGAAAATGACTAAAAAACCTCCCCTTTCTATTTTTCTATTTTTGAATGGAAAAGAGAGGTTTACAGAGTTGTGTATGGCGGTGAACTCTTGTAATCCCATCACACAGAAGACTGAAGTAGGATTATCAACTTGACACAATCCTGAGCTCCATACCAACTCCCCATGGCCAGCACACACATACACACACACAGACACACACACACAGACACACACAAATACTCACACACACACATACACACACAGACACACACAAATACTCACACATACACACACACAGACACACACAGACACATACAGACACACACAAATAGTCACACATACAAACACACAGACCCACACAGACATAGATGCACACAAATACACACACATAGACACACATACAAACACACACAAATGCACACTATAAAGCCACAATCAAACAAATAAAGGAGACATGCTTTAGAAAACTAAGGCTAAGGTACAAATCATAGAATCCATCTGTTTGTTTGTACAGTTTGTACTGCTGCAGTAGAAAGTGTCTGGTAGAGTTCTCCCAGGAAAGCCAGAACCCCTGTGCGAGCTTCTGTATTGGTTTTGAGGAAGTCAAGACTCAGTAGGGGTCACTGGAGCATTGCAGAAAGAGCACTCGCCAGGTTTTCTGAAGCAGTGATATAGGTGGATTAGTCAGTTTCTAGAGAAATCAGAAGAGCCAAGTTCTAGGAGGTCCAGACGCTGTCCTTGTATGCCAAGACAAAGCAAAGAGCAGAGCAGATGAAATAGATGCCAGTGGTTGGAGAAAAACATCTGGGTGTTTTTGGGGATCCCAAATTTCCTAAATCTAGGTATCTTCTGTAGCTATGTTATATCCTGCCCAGGAGGACTCGGCCACAGGGCTGGAAGCACTCTCCTTTCTCTTCATATCTGGTGGGTTTTTAGACTTAGCTGAGAACCTACACAAGTCAGATTCAGCCTTGGTTCTTTGGTTCAGAAAAGATTGGTAGACATCAGTGAGAGCCAGAAGAAAGTACTGCAGATTGCCTTATCTGCCCTTTTCTTCCTTCCTCTGCTCCTTACCTTCAGGGGCCCCAATAAGAGTTAGAAAATCAGGTGGGAGAGGAGGCAGTGGGGCAGAGAAATAAGGAAATAGAATATAGTCCCATTGAAGCCTTGTGCACGTAAATAACCCAGGAGAGGCAAGAGGCTTTAACTTCGAATAAAATTCAGCACTGGGCTGGATGTATTTATTGCTGCACTTAATGGTTGAAAGTGAATGAAGATATTTTCATTATCCAATAACGACTGAGGAAACTATGTATTTTATCAGGTTTTATGTAAGAATGGGGAAGAACTAGACTTCCAAAGTGAGATTAAAGGACAAATAGGACAAAAGTAAAGCTTTTTTTTTTTTTCGATGTTGCTATCTATCTTCGTCTTGAATAGTTTGTTTGGCATTTGCTTGCCTTGTGTAAACAACCAAGCAATGCCTAGTATTTAGGCCAGTTTATCTGGACCTTAGCTAACTCTCCAATAAGAACATACAAGAAAGAATTGTCTGAACATGCAAGGATTTTGCTGAAGTAATTAAATGCAATTTAACATAGTTTTGAAAGTGTCAGAAAGTCCAAAATTAAGTCTTATTGCAGAAGAGAATCCTGATTATGGTTTTTGGGCTGCTCTGACAGCAGTTCTGATGTCTCTGTAGTGTTTAGACTGTGCCTTTTGCCTCCTAGGGTTCGGTTTAAGCAGTGGCTAAGCCTATGACATGAATCTTCCACAGCTGGGGGAGTTTCATAGAGTCTATTCGCGTGCAGGCTTCATCCTAACTCAGCCTATAAAATCCATGCAATTGAGTTAAGATGGCTGATTTCCGTTCAGGGATGTAGAAAATGAAATCACAAGGTAATGGTAATGTCATAACTGTAAATTATTTAAATCCCAATCTCCTTTGGCCTGAATTTATGAACTTCTATCCGCCTGTGAAAACTTTAATATAGAGGTGGAATTGATAAATCTTATTCAAAATGGGAGCTAAATCTTAGAGAAAAAATAGAATTAAGGATAAGTCATATGATCTTAATGTAACCTTTATTTGTATTCTACATAGGAGATTGATCTTAATTAATCTTCTAAGCCTCAATCTTTTGAATGATAGTAAAAGTTTGATTCTTAATTATGTTATTACAAATATTTTTTTTTGTTATACTCAGTGTCTTTGAGCAGAAAGAAACTTTGAAAAGAAAGCATTCCATTGAACTGAAATTACAGTGTAATGAGCACTGGTTGGTTTCTCTTTGAACATTATATATCACCTGTTAGTGAGTAAGCAAAAATTACCATCCAAGGAAAGTTTTGTCTTTTCTGCTGATCTGAATTTGGTCACTATTATCTGTAGGGAGCTGTGACCATTTTGAAGGTTAAAATGCTCTTTAAGTTTCCTTCACTATGTGGCATGTAGGTCTTCACTTAGGCCCAGTGAAGGCATTTACAAGGATACCATCCAGGAATAGGAGCTCAAATTACCCTATTCCAGACCATCTGAAAGGCACGTTTGAAAAAAGCAATGATTAGACAAGACCATCTAGAGGAATTCATTAGAGTCCCCTCCTCGGCATGCTTTCAGTCATCCTGGAGTCAGCTCCACGGTGGAAAAGCAATGCACTGGGCTATTACCATTGCCCTTTGAAGCTCCCCTCCCCGTGCAGCAGTGTCAAAGGATGCTCTAGGCTTTTACAGAGACCTCCACACAGACCGGGCATATGAAATCTGCATCTTCATTCATTCTGACACCACCTACTACATTATGTAATGTGCCCTATGTGAATTGGCACGTGACACCTGCTTGTAGAATTTGGTTCCTGAAATCAAAACTACTTATATCCATTATGATAAACTCATTGCTAAGTGTCTTTCGTTCTGGTTATAGGGCCTCGTTATGATTTTACTGACTTGTTTTGTTGCAACATGATCTCAATCTACCAGCCTGCATGCTATTACAAATTATTTGTGCAAAAGCATAGCTGCTAATCAGTTAAGCAAATAATCTGTAATTTCTCTTAAAGGCAGTCTGGCATATCTAGATTTTTAAGTTACTTAAGAAAACAAAATATTTTAAGATGCATTTAGCTTTTTTGTTACACTATTGTGGGGATCATAATGAATGGGATGGCGGCCCAGTTAACCATCATCGGGCTATTGTTGAATAGGATGGGGGCTCAGTTAACCATCATCGGACTGCTGTTGAAGCAGCATCTGAGTCAACTGCTGTCTTGTTGAAATAATTCCAGTAGCCATGTATTTGTGAAATATTAGAATGAAATTGCATAAACTAGTCTTTTATAAATGTAAAAATTTAAAATTTTATGAAATACATCATTTCTGTAAAAACATTATTAGTAAGAAAAGTCTATTTTTGTCAAGGAAACTTCTGTACCTCGTGGGCTTGGTAGTTAGTTGCCTCCCAGGTCTGCCTAGATTGATCTTTTAGTTCCTTTTTAAGCTGATAGTTTTCTGTGTTGAAATCCATAGCCTCTTCATGGACTTTATAGAAGCTTGGTTGTCACATGTCACAGATGAAGCTCAGTGCCCTCATTTCCCCTGCCGACGAGGCTTATGCTGTCAGTGACGTACTCGTGAGAACATTCAGGGGCCATACCAGCGACAAAGAATTGGTACAGCAATGAAAATTCTTCCTTCCTGCCTGGTTTTCAGCCTTTTTTCTCCCCTTCCCTATAAAGCGCCCCTTCCCTATAAAGCGCAAGTTTCTGGGTTCTTTTAAATCTCCATTTCCAATTAGAATACTGTTTAGCCTTTCACTTTCTTTTTACTTTTTAAAATTCTCATGGGATAGTGTGTGTCTGTGCTCATACAAGCAACACAAAATGAAGCAATTCATTTCTGCCAATTATTCATTAAGCTTTATCGATCCTTCCTTATCCCTCTACCATGGCCAAGTTCAAGTTTATATGCTGGATTCCTAAAATAATTAATAATCTAGAAGATTCTCTGTTTCTTTGTTGTTTACTTTTAAAGCACAAGCAGAAGCCAACTGTAATCAACTCTCTTGCAATTTAGACAAGGCGGAGAGTGGAGGCAAATGCACAGCATTGTACTTTATCAGAAAGCTCGGCTTTAGGGGTGGTTAAGGAGTGCACACTATGAGTTTTGCCAGAAGTGAGTTTTGGTTAAGAAATGCTGCTGGAATTCAGGGTGCAAATGTATTCATCAAACCAATCCTGATTTTTTTTCTAAGAAGGGTTACAGATTCTGTTCATTGCACCATTTTAATATAATGCAAGACACATTTAATTTATTTCACTTCTATCAGTTAGAGAGGTAGAAAGAGTTACCAAAGTAAATTTTCACATTTCTCTATGTGCAATGATGGTATTTCCACAGAAAGCACGTCTTTATATATAACTTAGGAAGAAATTTTGCTACATTGATATTATTCTATTATATAAAGAGAAAACCAGGTATAGGAAAGCCTTTCAAAACTGTTATTTAGGCTTTCTAGCGTGTCTTAAAAGGTGGCAACTGATGGAAGTGTAGCAACTGAGAAATCTTATTGAATTAATAGCATTTCCTAAAAAAATTTAACCCCAATACACTGTGACATTACATACTAATTAAGGTATGAGAGGGTTTTAGCATCCTAGACTTTGGCTTCCGTGCCCCTCCAAACCGTGCACATTTTAATTCATGCTTCCACAAGTCCCCTCTTTTACACTTGCTTCGTCATAAGTTTTCCTTGAAATGATCAAATTCAAGAAAGATCAAACATTTGCTTGTAACATTGCTATTGTTATGTTCTTTGTATAATAATTAGCACATGAAGAAAATCAATAAAATAAATTATAGAAAAAGAAAAAGTGTGGACTTATTTTGCTCTGGGGGTGGGGGATCAAACCTAGAGTCCTGCATCTGGTTGGCAGGTCCTGTGTCACTGAACTAATCTCCAGCCATGAATATGCTTAAATGTAGTTTAAAGAATTCACAAAACATATTTGCTGAGTGGTAAAGACTATGACCTGTCGAAGGAACGTGTGGAGTGGCCTGGATGAGCTACTGAAATATCCTGACATAAGAGAAGATGGAGCAAATGCAATAAAAACTGAGGCCAGTCAGGGAATACTCAGGCAGCAGTAAGGACATTCAAGTTTAGGGTAGTGTGATCATGGGCCCGGGGACCCCCACCTGGAGTGAGGGCTGTCCAAATGTCTGAAGCCTGAGAATCAGACATGGGTAGCTAGAAGACTGAGCTGTGGGTTGTGGGCCAGAATCCCCAGTGACACATCTTTCTACATCTTTATAAAGTGTTGTGTTCTCAATTTTCTTATTTTTCTTTTAAAAAGAACATATTTTGATTTTACGGTGAGACAAGCTCTCCCCCTGAAATTACAGTGGCCTGGAACTCATATCAATCCTCCTGCCTCAGCCTACCATGTTCTAGGATTTTGTTTACACACTACCACACCTGGTTTGGAATTTATTTTTGGTACTAAAATTGAAGGTTTACAAATTTAGAATAAAATTTATTGAAAAAATCTTGGTGGAAATTTCTTTTAAATTCCTTCCTTCCTTACCTCTTTTAAAGCAAAGCCTTGCTTAATATGCTTGTTTTAATTTATAAGTGTGTGTTTAGGGGACATGTCTGTTTCCTGAGTATGTCATGGTGAACAAAACCATCTTCCAATTGATAAAAGTCTTGGTGCACCTCTGGCTGCTTCTGCTTAATTTCCTCAAGCTAAAAATGTTTCATTGGTTTTAAGGAATAGTTGTGGCCATCCAGGCTGATAAGGCATCGCCTATGAATCTAAGGAAATGTTCAATATTTTATAGTCAGAAAAAATAGATTTTGCAGCTTGACCTTTAGTTAAGCTTTCCTTTGCCGAAGTATATTACCTTGCAAAGCACACAGGGAACCAGAGCCAGCTGGTGACCTTTTGTTAACATGTAGTTCTGAGAAACGGAGAAGAAGCCGCCGCATAGATGAGGAATTTTATTACCTGGAAGGACTTGGAGTCAGCTGTAAGTTACACTTTCATAGAAAGACAGCTAGCCATGTGACTTGGGGACAGATGGTCTCTTCTGCCTAATACGGTAGCTCCCACAATGCCGTCTGGAAGCGCTATGGGAAGCGAGAGACAAATAGTTCGCAGAGGGTAAAGATGAACAGGAGGTGGAGAAATATTTGACATGTTGCTACCAGGAACATCCCTGTTGCTTAAAAATGTTGCAGGCTCTAATTAGAGTTAATTGAAAATTACCATAATAAATTAAGAGTTGCTCTGTGATTAGATAGCAATGGGAAGTAGACGGGACAGTGTCCACCTACACAGTCATGAAACCATGATACCCAAATGGTTTGTATCTAAGGGCGTATTCTGTGGCTGTTACCTTCAAACACTCCCCAAATCTGATGCATCTTACAGAGTCCCTTTTCTTAACATCAGCAACTGATTGCTTTGTTATTGCAGAGCCCAGAAGTGGGTTTTCTACTATGATGTTTATTCTAATACTCCCTATTCTCTCTTTCTTTTAAGGTTTTAATTATTATTATTTTAAAAATGTGTGTGTCTGCTTGTGTGCACATGTATGGAGCCCAGAAGAAGGTTTTGGATCTCCTGGAGCTTTGGTTATAGGTGGTTGTGAGCTGCACCATGTGTAAAAACTTCTGGTCCTCAACTAGAACAGGAAAAACTCTTAACCCCTGAGTCATCTCTCCAGCCTGTGGGTACACTTCATGTCCAATCCATAATAGTCAGGAATCCTGTTTATTTCTGGTATGTGTTTATGTGTCTGTGTGAATATATATATATATGCTATGTGTGTGCGGTGCCTGTGATGGCTAGAAGAAGGTTCCAGATTGCCTGTTCTGACATTACAGACAGCCGTCTGACATGGATGTTGGAAACTGAACTCAGATCCTCTGCAAAAACAGAAATATTTTTAACTCATTCCTATCTCCTCCTTACTCTTTGCACAGCAATTAGAAGAGTTCGTGACTGCCAAGTGCAAAGGTATTTCTACGTTCAGAACCCTGCCATGGCTCCCATTCAACTGAAGAAAAGTCACAATGCCCAAAGTAGCCCTTTGAGGTTGGCATGAGGTAGCTCACAGATGCCATATCTACTATTTTCCCTGGTACACACCAGCCTCTGTGCTATTCTTTGATTATACTAACTTACTTAAGACCTTTGGTCTTGATTTCTTCCGGGATCAACCACTGTGTGATCAAATTTTCTCTTCACAGTCAGGTCTTTCCTAACTATATTAAAGAAAAGACCAGCCCGCGTGTCTCCCACCCACCTCGTTTGCCCCTCCCCTTACATTTTCTGGTTTTCTCTATAACAGGAATCACCATCTGATGCCCTAAATATTGACTTGCTTATTGGTACATTTTTAATTTTTCATTGACATTGTTCACGGATGTGTCCTCGGGACTTGACTTAAAAAGGGTGCTCAGTAAACATCCACGGAAATAAAGGAATTAGGAGACATGTATTTCTCAGAAATTATGAAGTTTAATTACACCTTGACTTATGTTAGGACAGCATGCCAAAAGGAACATAAGCCTAAAACAGTTTTCATACTCTAGCTTACTGCATGTCACGCTTAGCTGCCAAACACACAGTAGAAGTTTGTCTGTTTACAGGGATTGCGGGGCTGACCGTGAGGTAATGCTCCCTGCCCAAGTATTCCATGGCAAGTTGCTGGCTAGCGGGTGCTCTAAACTCAAAGATAAGACTATGGCTACTACACACTGATGAATATCTTGCATATCACCATAGAACCTTCATCTGGCAATGGATGGAGATAGAGACAGAGACCCACACTGGAGCACTGGACTGAGCTCCCAAGGTTCAAAAAAAAGAAAGAGGGAGAACCTGAGCAAGGAAGTCAGGACCGTGAGGGGTGCGTCCATCCACTGAGACGGTGGGACTGATCTAATGCGAGATCACTAAGGCCAGCTGGACTGGAACTGATGGAGCATGTGATCAAACTGGACTCTCTGAATGTGGCTGATGGTGGAGGCTGACTGAGAAGCCAAGGACAATGGCGCTGGGTTTTGATTCTATTGCATGGACGAGCTTTGTGGGAGCCTAGTCTGTTTGGATGCTCACCTTCCTGGACTCAGGGGGAGCGGGGAGGACCTTGGACATCCCATAGGGTAGGGAACCATGACTGCTCCTTGGACTGGAGAGTGAGGGGAGGGAAGTGGGAGGAAGGGAGGAGGTGGAAATTTTCAATTAAAAAAATAATAAAGAAAAAAAGAATATGGCTACTATAGGTGTAGATTTCTTTTGTTCCTTCTTAAAGCTGAAAAATTCTAACTCAGATAATCAGAGCTTGGGGCTACAGAATGCTGCAGAATTTCATAGATGAGCAAAGGTGGCCATGGCTCAAGCACAGTCACATGAACGCCTGTTTCTGACTATAGGCATGCTTGCTATGGTCTGCATTGAAGAAGATGAGGGTTTTCAAGAAATGTTCCACGCCCTCTGCCTTGCGAGACAAACTGTCTAAGCACCAGCTGAAAATTTGCCTACAAGCATTACTTGAAAATGATGATCTATTCTTATGCATTTTCCCCCTATCCTTTTGCCTGCCAGCTAACTTTTCAAACTTGTTTCATGCTAGCGATCAGAGACGGCAGTGATAAGCGAATCCGTGCGAGTTAGAAGAATTCTGTCTTAGACTTTTTGCTTTGGCAGAGACTTCCAACCTCCAGCCCCGTTAATGGGACATGGCTGCTCTTGTTCTGCCAGGCTGTTCACTGTGGAGATGCATCTGTAAAATGAGACGAGTACTCAAAGGCCTGAGAAACACTGGCAGACCTCACCCACGGTGACAACACTAAGGTTCTTGGGAAAGCCATATGCATGTGTAGGGCTGACTTCTCTCTAGAAATCAGTGTCGTTCTTGGTCTGGAAATGTTGCATGTTACACTGGGAGGCATGGTTTGCTTTGAAGACAATGTCTGCACCCAGCCATTTATTCCTCAGCTGACGATAAATGCAGGCTTTTAGGAAGCCGGGGCATCTGTGGGACTGTCCCCCCCGCCCCACTACCTTTTCTCAGAACTAGACTTGCCTGGAGCATGCTTTAATTCCCATCAGCCTGCATGACAACCATCCTTTACTCTATCACTTGTAGGGGACCAGAGCTGCAGCCACCTCTCTGAGCCGGTGGGCTTGTAGAGAGAGTCAGAGAAAGATCCAGGGGGACTAGAGAGTCTTGGGCCCCAACAAAGACCGAGACATTCTGTTCCAGAACCAAGCCCAGAAGCAAAACCAAACCACTGGTGCCAGCTGATGTTTTCTTGGCATCATTCCCTGCTCTCGTCCACTTCATTTTCTGAACTTTCAATCTGCTAATTGCTCTGCTTTCTGTCCAGTGAATTGCTGATTTCCTATTTCCTCTCTTCCTCTTATGCACCACTGACTTAAACTGAAGAGAACAGCTGGCTTTTAAAGCAGCCTTGAGGTAGCAGAGGGGAATAAGAGCAAAAATTACTGTAAGCAACGGCTGCAATTGCAACATTAGATATTAGAGTCTGGAGAAGACATTTCGTCTTGAGGATTCCTTGGGAACATCTTCTCTGTTCGCCAAGAACTCTCGGAGCCAGATTTCTTAGTCTATTTTCTCTGGAGTGGCATTTTGAAGTTCTTTGTGCTCTTCTGGAGTGCATCCAAGCAATAACAAAACTGTTTCCAGCATGATCAGAGAGAAAAGAAGCAAAAAGCTCAGAAAGGTACCCAATGTGTTACAACACTGAATGTGGCAGGGCCGGATGTTTACAAGTCAATAGTCTTTCCAGTTTTCCTGGGCTCTTCTGAGCTTTGTCCTGTTAACATCATCTGCCAGGACACATTCCATCACTCTGATTGCAGTTCATGCAGAAATGTCAGGAACTCACCTGGGCACGTTTCCCGTGCCAGTGGCTAGGTGCACAAATGCTGTACCACCATCATCCTTCGAAATGCCACTTTTAATACAATGTTCTTCCTTGCATACAGAACTCTTATCCTCATAAATCTGTTCCATCAAAGCTTTAGGGATGCTCACACTAAGAGGACCCCCTTCTCATCCTACACACAAACAACACCCACTCCTATCAAGAGCTGCAAGCCTGTGTTTGGATGTAGAAAGAGGCCATAGTAGAAGGCACAGGGGCTCTACTCTTCCGTCATTAGCTGCATTGAAATGCAAAGAGAGCAAGACCAGAAGCAGCAAGCCCTGTGCTGTGGAGTTGTCTAATCAATGTAACTGTTCAGCCCTGAATAAATTAACAGGAAGCTGTGACAGCTCCCTGAATCCCAGGAAATCACATCTTCTGGAAGAGTAATTAACTGACGAAAACCGGGACAGCCAGAGATGCTAGGATTTGTTTAGAAATGTTTCAAACCCTATCAGAGACCACACTAGAAACGAATGGTATACATGCTGACAGATACACCTCTGGAAAACGGGATGGAACCATCAGACAGATCCCGCCACTGTTTGTAAGTTGATCGCAGCAGTTTGTCAGAGGGAAAGACATTGAAAATCCTCCAGACGGTTTTCTTGGGAAACAAGAGCCCCAGAGTCCGTGTGTCTAAGCTCGTAGATTGTCTCTGAGCAGTCTGAGCTCTGAATTCTCTTCATCTGTTTGTTGGCTTTATAATTTTATCTGTGGCTGTCACTTGACCTTTATGAGGGCTGCTACAGTATTCTTTGTACCCGGAGTGGTTAATATACTGCTCTGCATATGGTAAGTGTGTAGAACATGCATGATAAAAAAGTGAAATTCATAAACTAGCCCCTGGTCAGAGAGCTAGAATCCACTGACAAGCACCCACCAACTGCTCAGGTGAACAGCCACACAGATAAAAACATACAGAATAAGGCCATCAGGATAATGGCACTGACTGTTTATGTTCACCTGTTGCTACTCATACATGCCCCCTCCTGTCACATTCCAAATGTACTGGTCGTCTTTGAAAGTATCTCCCTTACATCAGGGTTCCAGACACATGCTCCTTCTTCTCACTGGGACTCTCTTTATCTTGCTTTTCCATGTCATGGGTATGTATATATAAAATATATGTATATATATGTATATGTATATATTAATTACATTATCTAGCTAATGCAGCCTGAAACTCCCAAACAATATTATGGCACTCAATAGAATACAACAAGTTATTTACTTGTTCATTTCTTCTTTTTAACTTTTTGATTCAGATTCTTTGTTGATGGCATGAATGAGCCAACACAATACCAGAAGACAGGAGCGGCCACCCTTTCATGCCCTGCTTTAATTGTGCCACCTTAAATGTTTCTGACTGTAAACACGCCATCAGATCTCTTTGCTTTGTGTCAGTGCACTGGTACATAGTTCGTTGTATTTGTTTACTGTCTCTAGACATGAGAAGTGAGGAAGGAAAGGTTCCTTTTATCTCGTCTTTCTTATTGGAATGTAAGCTACATGACCTTGAAATTCTAGGCTCACATGATCCTTATGTCTAGCCTCTGGAGTTAATATGACTACGGTAAAAGAAAAATGTGTGTGTGCACACACACATGTATTGTTTGGTATGTATGTGTGTGTATGTGATGTGTGTGTATGTGCACACACATATATTGTTTGTTGTTTTGTGAAGGGTCTTACTATATATAGTTCAGGCTCTTCTTGAACTTACCATCCTCCTGCCTCAGCTTTCTGAATGTGAGGATTATATGTGTCAGCACCACGTTGTCTTTCATCTAGGGGTTCAGTGGTCAGCACCACGTTGTCAGCGCCATTGTGTCAGTGCCTGTGGGCCCCGACATAGAAAACTATTTTCTCTAACTGGACTGGTACGGAGGCACAAGGAATAATAAGACACAGCTTACATCACGGAAGGGCATCTCAGGCTTCTTTCTATCCTCTAGATCTACCCGCGTTTATTGTATCAAACATCTCTTAAACCCCCTGGTCAACCGAGGTGGATACCTCATTAATATTCTCTTTCCAAGGAACATGTGGTTAAGGCAGCACCTGCCACTAAGTCATCAGCTTTGGCAAACACCTCCCTGCAGGTGATCTACATTTTTAACAAAAGAGAAAGGAGTAGCACATCCTGGCTATTGTTGAGGCAGTGACATCCTTCAGGTCTATGTGACCACCTCAGGTGGGACCCATGGCTTCAGAGCCTGGCTGCCACACCATATAGAAATATGGGCCTATACACTATCAGCTCAAAAGCATTTTTAACAAGTGGTTTATGAAAAAATATTTTCATATACATATGTTCAGTTTTGAATCAACTAACCAGCTATAGAAAACTTGTTTGGAAAAAGATTATCTAATAATATCACAGATTTTCGTACGAATGGATCTGTGCACCACTGATGTAAACTGTATCTCGGCACACTGTCACTGTTTGTGTGACAACATGAATGCTTCAAGCCAGATGTCAGAACCACGGGATTGGGATACGATAGCAAACAGTTTATGACAGCACAGACCTCTGGTTTCTGGAGACTGGGTGCAGAGTGAGTACCTGCTTGGTCAATGATAAGATTCTGTTTGTCTCTTACTTCCACAGTGAATTTTGAGCAAGACACTGAACTTTGCTCTACTTATGAAATTCTCTAATCATAATCATATGCTTCATAGATTATTGGCTCAAAGGGAGGCAATAGAAAGTAGTTAGAAGAGGGATGGATACATAACAAGGACTTCATGTAAACTCATTATTCTCCACATGTTATTATTCTCATTATAATTTTGCTTCACGCAAGCAATCAGAAATGCAGAATATCTCCCATGAAAAACCAAAAGACAGAGTGTCCATCTGACTCCTATGGACATAGGCTATTTTTCAGGGTGATCAGTGAAATCAAGTTTTAATTGACACTTGCGTTTTGTAAAATTGTGCAATTAGTCATTTCAGCTTTCTAAATGAAGCCACTGCATTTTTCAATGATTTAAAATTCTGCACTGCTTAGACTGTATCACACATTGCATGAACTCGACTTCAGATAATGTCAAGATTTTCCCATGAATAATCACCTGTGCAGAAATCATCATAGTAAGAAGGAGACCCACAATTTTCTTATTAGATGAGGCATGACGGTGAGTAAGCCAACAATCTATTAGTTTCACTTTCCTATGACAACATACATGACCCAGACAACATGAAGAGAGCAAGGATTGATTTTGGCCCATAGTTTTAGAGAACGTTAGGTTTTTATAGTAAGGAGGCAGGGAAAAACAGTTAATTTCTGGAAGTGGGAGTCAAAGTTCAAGGTCTCTTCAAAGACCTGGCAATCTTTTAACTGTAATCCCTATAAAATCAAAGTAAAAAAGCAGACCACATACTTCCAACATATGATGGCATATCATATACATTACTGTTCCAAAGGGAAGTGAGGGCAGCATAATGAGGAAATAATGGACCAAAACATGACTGAAAACCAGATGGACAAACTCCACACACGACATCTCTGTGTCTGATGTCAAAGTATTCCTCAGGTCTTCAATTCCTTTCAGCTTTGTTGACTACAACACATTTCTTCCTCTTAAACTGGTTCCACACCCGTCTGGCAGCTTTCCTCTGTAGGTACCCATGGCTGTGGCATTTCCAACATCCCGGGGTCTCCAAGGCAATATGGGCTTCACCTTCCAAGCTTCACTCAATAGCTTTTCTAGGCTTCCAGGCAGGGACACCCCTAAAATGTGTCTGACCTCAACAGCTTTCCTTTTTCTTGGAAGAAGATTCCGTAACCCCTTTCTTTTATCCATGATTCTAAAGCCAGAAGATGTCATATTCTGCTGCTTGCTTGGCCTGGATCATGGCCCCTCATTCAAATATATTTTTTTATCAACTTTCTTTTGCTGATGTTTTCTGTTATTATCTAAGCTCGACTATTTTGACATTCACTCTGTAGACTGGGTTGGCCTTGAATTCAGAAATCCTCCTGCCACTGCCTCCCAAGTGTTGGTAATAAAAGTGTGCACCACCACACATGGCCCTAAACATTTTTTTTTAAAAAGAATTCCTTTTTACTTTTCCTTAATTTGTTTTCACAAGTTGAAAGCATAGCTGGGTGTGATCTTGTTCTGAAGTCACTACTCCCCTTATTTCATTTAGCATCAGGTTTTTCTTTAATCTGTTTACACTTCCTGGTATCCCTTTTCTCTACAAACTATATATTTTCTATTTTTCCTTACTCTTCAGATTATTCCTTTTTCTTTTAAAGTGTATATCTGTATGAGCATGTCCACTAATAACCAAGCAGTACAGTCACTATTAGGCTGTCTGGAAATCTCCTCTGCCGAAGCTGTTAATCCATAACTCTTTAAAGGGTCTCAAGCATATTTTTTGGACAAAGGCAGAAAGTAGCCACAGTCTTGTCAAAATACCACAAGAATGATTTCTAGACTACATATTAATATTCGTGCCTCTGAAATCTTTGGAACTAGACTATCACAGTTTGAGTACCCTTAGCACCACTGCCTTCCATGCTCTTAGGAGTAAGGCCCATTAAGTCCAGTTTAAAATATCCCCTTGACTTTCTAGTCCCAAGTCTCAAAGTGTTCCATATTCCTCCAAACAAAAACATTGTCAGGGCAATTGCAGGAACATTCCAGCCTCTTGTACCACCTTCTGTCTTAGTTAGGGTTTTGTTACTGTCAAGAGACATGATGGCCATGGCAGCTCTTATAAAGAAAAGCATTTAATTGGGGCTGGCTTACAGGTTCGAGGTTTAGTCCATTATTATCATTGTGGAAAACATGGTGGTGTGCAGGTAGACATGTTTCTGAAGAAGAAGCCCAGAGTTCTGCATCTGGATTGGCAGGCAGCAGAAGAAAGAGTGAGCAGCTGGGCCTGACTTGGGATTCTGAAAGTTCAAAGCCTACCCTAGTGACACACTTCCTCTAACAAGACCACACCTACTCCAACATGGCTGCACCCCCTAATCGTGGCACTCCCTCTGGGTCTAGCAGGGCATTTTCATCCAAACCACTACAATGGTATAGCATGCGATGTTCACATGGTGCTTGATAAGGAAGAAAAGTTTCTCTAGAACAAGGGCTAGACTATGACCTTCGAAGGCTCTACTCTTGTGACCTACTTGTGCCATTTTCTCAGTTTTACGGTCTCTCAAGCTGGTACCATTAGACCCAGATCATGCATTCAAAACTTGAGACTGTGAGGGACAAATTTGCAATTAAAGCATAAAAGATCACTTCTTTCATAGTCGGTCAGGTGAAAATGTTTTTCATACAATTGAGTTTGATTATATTTTTCTCCTCCCCTAACTCCTTGCAGGTCTTTCCCCTATCCCTACCTACTCAACTTCATATTCTTTCTTTCTCACACAAAATCCCAAGAAAAATATAAACAAGAAATAAATAACAAATGAAAATCAAAGCAAACTAAAGAAAAGAAAAGAAAACCAATAGGACAAACAGAACAAAACAAAACACAAAAACATACAGGCAAAAAACCATGGAACCTGTTTTGTGTTGGCTAACTTCTCTTGGGCATAGGAGCTACCCTGGATTATAGTTGATACAGTCAGTGACACTCTGTTGGAGAAAACAGACTTTCCAAACAGGTATCAATTGCAAATAGCTTCCTGAGTTCTGTTATTTTTAATAAGAAATGCAAGTGTTATATTGTAAAGTATTTTTCAAAGTCATGAAAACTGTGTCCTGGTTTCAAGAAGCTTTGAACACATGATGACCAGGACAAAGGAGGAAGATATAATAGTTCAGATTAGATTTTGGTCAATGGAAGATGAGAAGAAGGAAGTGAGGGGACATTCCTTTCTTTCCACCCACTATCCACACACAGATAGATACAGCACTTATGTGAACTGTTTGGAAGACATCTCAGAAAGCACAGTTGTAAGCTACATTTAATGCCTCAAAAATAAATGTGTAGTGGTGGTTTAGGGATAAAAACATTTTAATGATTAAGCAAGACCATGTGTGCCATATATACTATCATTAGGTAAATAATAGTTTGACTTAATTGTTAATATAGACAAATACAGTTCACCCAAGCCACACTTCATTCTTTTATAATAACAGGTTCATATATTTATTAAGTGACAGTCAAATACATTTTAGTACACGGACTTCATGTAATTTTTTGCAATCTTTGAGTTCTATTCTTGGCTCAGGGTGCTTTTTTATAGAATGACACGTTGTTTCTCTCTAGCAACCTTGAGCTGAGCTCTTTCTATATTCCTGTCTTTTTGCATCTCCCTCCTAAGGTTGCCAGATCAAGCAAATAAAAATGCAGGCTGTCTAGCTGACTTTGAGTTTCAGATAAAGAATATAGAGTTTTTAGTGTATTTTAGTATACATTTAGTATATACTTTAGTATATATTTAGTATGTTTAAGGATATTGCATTCAATAATTGAGACTCAAAGGTATATTTAAATAGTTCGAAAATGCTTAAAAAAATCTAGTAATACTTAAAAAACATTTTTTTGCAATTTAAATGAACTGTGTCTTTTGTATTTTATCTGTCAGTCACATCTCATCCATAACTTTAGATGAAAGGTCTTTTGTTTCGGTTTCTGACAAAGGGTCACACCATATGTCCACTGTTGGATGCAAATTCCTGATTCTCTGGCCTCTTGGCCTTCTGACTGCCAGTGTTATCACACTTGGGGTCATAGCCTCTGTCAACAAGTCAGTTTCAGCCACTTGTCTCAGATAAGACAATTAAACTGGCAAAAAGCAAAAAAGGGAGATTTATTTAGTGTGGTTGTATTAAGAAAAATTCACTTTTCAATTGAGAGAGAGAGAGAGAAAGAGAGAGAGAGAGGACCAATCCTTACCTTCCCTCCAGTTCCTCTTCAGGTTAAGAAGTGTGGTGGTTATGGTTTAAGTAGAAGCCAGAGTTATACAGCTCTCAGCAGTCCAAGTCAATCTTTGGTCCTGCCTGCCACTGACCAGTCATTGACTTTCCTGTAAAGTGGTCAAAGGACTTGTAAGCCTTTCTGGAAGAAAAGCTACCATTCTATCTGGGCCAGGTTTTCTCTTTGCTGAGCATAAGCTTTTTGGTGTTCTCAAGTCCTTTTATATCAAAACCTTTTAGCCAAAAGTGAGGAACACAACTGTCTCTTAGAATATCTTCATGCCTGCCAGGCCTGTTACCCTAGAGTTACAGGATGACACCACTGGCTTAGATGACAAAGGTTTTGAATGCAGCACAGTCTGTGTCCTGTGGTACACTTGATAGTCGTGGATTTTGAATAGGATGTATAGGTTGATGGAAAATGCCTCCCTTCAACTCACAAATTCCTAATGTAATTTCCATGGGACTGTCTGTAGTCTAGATTCTTAGCATTTTTGTTAATAAGCACTGCCTAAAAGTGTATGAAAAGCTGGCACCTTCCCGATAGTTCTCTAGAAATCCAATCTAGTAAGAGAATTCCATATAGCTATCACTGTGTATGCCTTTGCTCCAGGACCCCTGAGAGACACCTTACTATTTTACTCTGTAAGTCTTTGATTTCATCTAGGCAGTGATTCAAACTTAATATATCTTTGTCTTTTCTCTTCCATCCATTGTCACTTCTCTAATGGGGTTTGGATAAAGAAGAGTGACATCTCTCCATGATGACTTATGCGATCATTTGACAAATGAGGTGAGAGGCTCGGGAAACAGCAAGGGACACCTTCCCAGTCCCACATACACACAGCTGCAGCTGTGAAGTGAAAACCAGGTTTTCTTCAAAGTTCATGGCGAGCCCGCTGCTTTATTATAGATGTAGTCCAGCTTTGTTAATTCAGGGAACTTACATTTTTAAATTAAAATATGAATAAAAGGCAAAAAAAATCTTACCTGCTTTGATCAGAACGGTGTCCTTTGTCTTCTGTTCAGTGATTGTAGGTCAGTCTGGGGGAGCTCCATTTGTCTCAGATTCTGTGCCTGTAGTTGTGCTGAGATTTTATGTCATTGATATCTTCTTTTCTTTTTCCAGATGAAGCTAAATCATCTGGTTCTATTTCTAACTTTTGTAATTTCCCATCTTATCTCAGCATTACCAAGCAATTGCCTTCTTTAGAGAATTCAGTATTTTCATTGGAAATTTGAAAATGTCACCCCCATCTACTCCTACCCACCCTCCATGGCCATATTTCTGCTTCTCTCCTTACTTCTGCCTGGTTCTTTCACACATACAGGTCTTTGAAGTCAGTGCAAGTTCATCTTAAAGGGACATGTCCCGCGGTGTCCTGTGGATAGGGAAATTGTAAGAGGCCAGCCTTCAGCTTTTATTGTGTTTGTTTGTTACCTATCTGGAAAGATAACATAATGAACATTAAAGAATGTTAGGTAGGATTAAAATAAAGTTTAAGTCAAGTTGCATTTTTAAATAATTTTGTGTGAATTTCTCAATTAGCAAAGTGAGCATTTCTGCCAAGAAAACAATTCCTGGAATCTAGTAAGCCACGCGCCGCTCATTTTTCATGCTGTTAACCTATGACCACCAGAGGCTTCTAGGTCTAAAATCTTCATATGCAGCCAGCTATCTGAGCTGTGTCTTTTGGAATCCCAACGAAGGCAGAAAGATAATGAGTTCCAGGGGGGCCTGGGCTTCAAAGTGAGTTCAAGACCAGCCTGGGTTATACTGTGAGATTCTGTTTCAAAACCAACAAACAAATAATAAAAAATTTTATGGAAATAATCTTCAGCATGTGCAAATGATTCTTGTTATGCACTGAAAACCATTCAGAGACAACACTCAATGGAGAATGATTTGAGCTGGGATGACCTTTGGGTGGACCAATGAGTAAAGTCAGAGTATGAGCTTATTTGTAAAATACAAGTTTAGAAGCACTTTTATTTTGGAAGAAATCTCACCAAGATTCCCTTAGTGTGTTAAATGTCTTCCTTGTTTATTTAAAACTTCATTTTCATGGACATGACCTCTGATGTGGGTATGATTCTAACAATTAAGATGAAGCTCATACGTTCCTTTCTTTGGAGATTCAAAACTTTTCCAGCATTTGGAAGACCCTTTCTTAATCAGCCCTTCTTCTGAACACAAAAACCATAATTCTTAGATGATGCTTTAATTTCTAGTCTCAATACAAAGACAGATTGTCAAGGCAATAAATTAAAAGAAACTCAGTGCAGCTCTTTCGGTCAATGTTCTACCACAGGCCCATATTAATATTTTACTCCCTTTAATATTATTACATGAGGTGGACTTTATTTAAGTGAATTTGACGGCTTCTTGGTTGTCTTGACAACCAGAGGGAAAAATTAATGTTCCACCTTTAATTTCAGATCAAGGCGCTAAATTATTTTGGAGGTCAAAACCGTCAGGCATATCATGCTAAATTACTGAATGTAATAACTATTAACTAACTGTCTATGGGTTTTTTAAATTGTTTACTTCATGCATCTAATTTTTAGAGAAAGTCCTACTCCAAGCTTTCTTTTTCTTTCCTTTTGTGTCCCACTATTATCCCAGCCAGGTGATTGTTTTAACAGAACTATTAGAAGATGTCAGGTAACTTTTTCATCAATGGTGTCCAACTGGCTGCTGTTTCTAGATGGCTGAAAGCTCTTCCGTTCCTTCACTCTATCTTCATAAGATGTTCTGAGTGTGCGGAGAGAACGCTGACTCTGTAATAATGGAAACTATTATCTTATTTAAGATAAAATCATAGAATGTGTTCCACAGAAGAAATATCGATTGCAGAAAGAACATAGTTCCTGGGAGAACTACTGAACCTTATTCTAATTCTCTAAGGAATAATGAAAGAGGATTGACAAGGGGATCAAAGTATAAAATGATGTGGATTTTCATTTCTTTCTTTTTTGGGAAATAGTTTAGTGGGAAAAATACTAAATGAGTTATACAATATAAGAACAATGGCAATGGGTTTTTGATCCTACTGCACGTAATGGCTTTGGGGGAGCCTAGGCAGTTTGGATGCTCACCTTACTAGACCTGGATGGAGGTGGGTGGTCCTTGGACTTCCCACAGATCAGGGAACCCTGATTGCTCTTCGAGCTGATGAGAGAGGGGGACTTGATCAGGGGAGGGGGAGGGAAATGGGAGGCAGTGGCGGGGAGGAGGCAGAAATCTTTAATAAATAAATAAATTTAAAAAAATGTGCTTACTGTTTACAGTGGAAAGAAATCCCATACACTTGTTGTTGGGATAGTCTTAATAGGTGACCTCACAACGACAGAACTGTGCCATATTTAGGGACTATGGGAGTGTCGTTCTTAATTTCTGAGCATTTTTATGATGAGTTGCTAAGAACTGTATCTTGAGACTAACATCATTCATCTGTAGATATCTAAAAGGTGGCCAGAGGGAAGCTTGAAGACACCTGTTGCCTCCTCAGCGTCTTGCCTTCTCTGTATTTTATCTTAAGTAAAGCAAGGACTTTCTATAAATGGGACTTTCAGAGGTTAAGCAGTTTTAACTGCTTTACTTAAAGCAACATCAGTCACGGCCATGATTAAAAAGAAGAAAAAGAGCTTGGAATAAGAAGGTGATTTTTCTTCCTGGTAGTCAATGGCGTTGGGCCAAAAAGAGTCCAGTGCTTTCCAGCGCATGGTAGCAGCTTATCTGAGAGAGCGCTGAGCGCTTGACAAGGCTGGCTGTCCGTGTGCAAGCCAGACCGCACGGAGGGCTGAAACAGCACTCTTTATCTCATCGTTCTTTCTGCCATTCCCATCTTGTGTATAAATTACTTCATTCATCAAAATGAGAGCTTTTCGGAAGGCTTTAGGTTGGGAGAGGCAGGTCTGTCCAGTAAACTGGGACAGCCTCTTGGTGGCCTATTGTCACACAGAGGAGCATCCTGGAAAGAGTAAGGAGAGTTCGGCCTGTGTGCTTCTCAGAGGCAAGTCCAGCTCCTAAACCAGGAAGCACCCTCCACAAGGCTGGGGGTTGGAAGGCTGGTCTTTAGGACTCTGCCCCAGATGTCTAGCTGCCTGAAATAAACACCTGCGCTGCAATGATCTCTAAGTGGGAGAAGATAAACTCTTCTCCTTCCCTTCATCCAGTATCTCAATTAAAACAAAACCAAAGTGAAATGAAACAAAATGATTTGGATTAGTCATGCTAGGATGATGGGGTACAAGAATTTATGGTGCTGCTTAGTCTGTAACCCGCTTCTAAGGCTGAGTTTGGGAACTGAGCATGAAAGGACCAGGCGAAGTCCCAGGTATCTAATACAGATAGCAAACGGGATTTTACAGCCAAAAAATGGAAGTGACAGGAGGATCTATTAGCTCATTTCGGGGCATAGGAAGCAAGGCTTGGGGTGATGCATTTTTTGCTAGGAAGACTGAAAAGGCTGCAGACAGATCCACGATAACTTGAAATAGGTGGCCATTTAATTGTACATTATACTTTTGGGTCTATTGAGCTTCTGAGACCTAAATGTTTTCTTAGGAGACATCTTTTATTATGTTTATTTATTTACACAAGAATGCTATAGCATGTGTGTGCATTGCATAGGACCACTTCCATTAATCAAATCTTTTTTTCCACCATGTGGGTTCTGGCGATCTAGTCTTGGTGATGAGAGCCTTTACCTGGTAAGCTGTCCTTTTGGCTCCATTGATAATAGATTCAGATCTAATGTTCTTAGGTTTTTAAAGACTTTGGTAAAAATCAATAAAAGTATTCTTTTTCTTGTTCCTTGTTTTTCTCATTTAAAACAGAAACTATAAGTGGTAAATGTTTTCCTTTTTCTTTTTGGATTTTCCAGAACACAGTTATGAAGATCACGAATGAAATGTTAAAATGACAAGGAGGAATATGTTTGGGCATGCTCAGATGCATCAGAAAGCATGAATTAAAAGTAAAGAACAAATCACTTAAAGCATTTCAAAAAAACAAACACTAGGAGGAAAGGGATAAAACAGCCCCTTTGGATGTCAGTGTGGCAATTTCTCAGAAAATTAGGAAACAATTTTCCTCAAGACCCAGTAATACCACTTTTGGGTATATAGTTAAAGGATGCTCAATCGTACCACAAGGACATGTGCTCAACTATGCTCATAGCAGCATTGTTTGTCATAGCAAGAACGTGGAAACAACCTAAATGCCCCTAGACCGAAGAATGGATAAGGAAAATGTGGTACATTTACACAATAAAGTACTACTACACAGCAGAAAACAAAACAAAACTAACAAACAAACAAAATAAATATTGCGGTGTGCTCCCTGCCTGCCCTTCTGTTTTCCTGCTCTTCGTTGGAACCTTGGTTTTGTAAGTTATTCTCTTCTTCCCCTTAATAAAGCTGATATTAAAGTTAGCCTAATTAATCCTATTTGCTGGTCCATTACGCCACATCAAGATGCACACACACATACACTCACACACATATACACACACACATACACACATGAACAGACACACACACATATACAGACAGACACACACACATACACACACAGAAAGACAGACACACATGCACATACACACAGACACACACACAGAGAAGCACAGACACACAGAGATACACACATATGCATACACACTCACAGACACATACACACAGACAGACACCCACATGCACACACACACACACATACTTACAGACAGACAGACAGATAGACACACACATACACACACACACACACCCTGACCAAATGAAACTAAACTTGAAATCCTCGTATGCCTAGAGAGGCTTTTAGACTCGATTAGGTTAGTCCTCAAGGAAAAAAGAAGTAGAGACTTACTGTTAAGTGGTTCCCTCTCCCTACCCAATAGCAATTGCACCTTTTAGAGAAAGAATAATGTCATGGAAACTTAGAGGGGAATAAGTGTACAAGGAGAATGACATATCAAGTTATCAGACAAGGGATAATTCGAAAGGAATCATATAACTTAAAAACAAATCTTGTTTCTTTTTTTTCTGGCCCCAAATTGCTCTAAAAAATCAGCTCTCCATCCCTCTGTAATTAAGAAACATGTCATAGCAATCTTTGCCAGAGCTTTACAAAGACAAAAGAGCCTTATGAAAATAAAGATGAATAACACAAGACTACTGAATTTGGCAAGCTATGGCCCATGATACTGCTATTGCTGTGTGGGCTTTGGATGCTAGCAGATAAAGAAGTAAAAGGATAGATGCCAAGCACTCTATTATGCATTAGAAATTATGAATAGTTACACTACTAATTAATTTTTGAGTGACAGTCTTCAGTTAGAAAAAGAAAACAACCTCTGGGGCAGAAGAGTTTAAATTCTTGGAGCAGGTTCAAAGTAGAGATTAGTGTATTAAGTGATTGGTGTTCAAAAGAGACTGTAGATGCTAGCCAGTGTCACTGAAGAACAATGAAAGATGGCACATTAAATTGGAGAATGACAGTCACAATTAGATAAGCCTGGTTTGATAACAGTTGATATCAGGTTGAGGAAGATAGTCGGTGGTTCTCACAGATTGTCAATTTATGTTCTTTGCCTATTGGTACTGGACAACGAGGTTTGTTGGATACACTGAGTTTGGTAAAGTGCTGTTGAGAAACAGTCTGTTTGTAGGCCCTGACTGCTCTTGTGGGGAACCCATTGCTACCTTTAGGTGACACTTATATGGAACTTACAGCTGCTAACTCCCTTACAACTTTAAAAACTCCTAGTTCAGCCCAAATAAAACCCTAGATTTCGCATCTAGTTGAAAACTATTTTAATCCTTCTCTCTAACCTAAGGCAGGTAAGGACACTTTATTTTGGCACACCCCTGGGTTCAGTCTGCCTTCTGTCCCTTGTTTTTGGCTTTCTCAGGCTTGATTAGAAGACAGAAGATTCGAAGACGATGTGGCAACATGGTGCTTTGCTTGTTAATCAGGTGTTTGGCTCTATCTGCTGCCCCTGCCTCCACTTAATGTACCTGAAAGTTTAGGCATAAAAACTGCTAGGATTAAGATTTAATTTTGATTATTCAGAACAACGAAATGGTAGATTAAGATGTCCTGATCTTCAGCTACAGAGAAAACATCAATCTCAACCCTTAGTTGGGTAAGATGAAACAGGATTGGTGCTAAACTCAGTGGAAGCCAAGTCTCACAGGCATGGGCCTTTATGGGGTCCTGGCCTAATATGTTTCCTGCACAGATCTAATTTCACTGCCTTCCTTGTATAGCTCTATCTTGATTCTCAGAAGAACTTCGTCATGGCAAACCCTCTCTCATGGTCTGTAATATTGATCCTCACTTCAGAGGGCAAAGAAGGTTGTTACATTCTTCTTAGCATTCTCCCTGCATAAATGAAGGCAATGATTAAATAGCTCTGACAAGAAGATTAAACATATAATATGTTAAATCTTACATCTTCAAAATGAAAATAAAAATGGGATCTTGAGGAAGAGGTTATGCAAAGAATTTTAGCTATGACATGGTTTGTGGCTCTCCCAAATTTCAATGTCATATCTCTAACATTTAATCTCTCTTTTTTTAGCAAGAAATTAAAGAAAAATTAATATTAATTAATCAAACCTACTTTAAATTTATTTCTTTGTTGGGGGAAGGGGTCTGAAGAAAATAAATGCCAGGAAACATGCTTATAGAAATTTACTCTCTCATTAAATATTCTAACTCTGACTTATAAGATGATTTAGGGAACTGAGTTCCTTCCATCTTATTGCTCTATCATTCACTTGGGTATATTCCTGGTTTCCATGGCTGCAAGCTCCTATGACCATGTATGGTTTTCAGATGGAGAGAGGAAGAAAGAGATGAATCCAGGGCAAATGATTTTATTTTAGCAAGCGATGCAAAAGTGGAATTCATTACTCCCAATTACTAGGCATAATGGTTAACTTAGTCATGTGTTGGATTCTTTCAGTTTATATTATTTTTCAATAACTATAGAGGCTAGAGTTATGCATATCTGCCGTTGAATTAATCAAGCATCATCTCACTTCAAGCATTTATCAAGGTCTCACCATTTCTCTTTGTGGACCTTCTCTATTAGGAGCTTCTCTATAACGGCATGAATCCTGTTGGCTCACTCCTAGGTTTAGTCAAGGTGCAGCTGACACCTTATCGACTTTAGCTAAGACACAAGCCAGTCAATTACTAACCCAGAATATTCTTTTAGCCATCCAAGGAGCTATTCTGTCCTCCTCAGTTGTTCCTGAAGAGTGGATCACTGCTGTCAATGTTAGCAGCTCCATCAGAGGACAGTGAGTTCACCTTTCTGCCCCGTTTTCTTCTTTCTTTATCCCTGCTCTTTAGGATGAACCCCTAAATGAACTAACTGTATACAAATCTTCCATCTTCAGAGTAATTGAAATGTGGGAGCCATTTGTTATATTGAAGCATAATTAATAAAAGCTGACGAGAGAAATTGGGGTTCGACCTGAATATCCAAGAAGCAAAACAGTCACTGGCTCTTACCTCGACCTTAGTCTGAAATAGCCATTCTTCCTTCAAGAATCTCAGAATGATAATGTATTTGAGAGCTGTCTCCCTTCCCCCACTTCCCATTTTATATTCCTCTCTAGGGCTGGGATTAAAGATTAAAGGCGTGCGACACTGGGATTAAAGGCGTGTGCCATGGTGGCTACTGGGTTTTATGGTGTATCTTATTGTGGTGACTGGAATTAAAGGTGTGTGTTATTATAACCTGGTCTATAAGACTGACCAGTGGGACTGTTTTATTCTCAGATCTTCAGACAGTCTTTATTTATTAAAATACAATTGAAATGCCACTACATTATATGAGGTTGTACAGACAAAATTTTAGTGTTTTTAAAATATAGAAATATATATTATTGGGAGCTAGGCAGACATATTTATCAATCGTTTACTTTGTAAGTGCAAGGAACTGAATTCAATCCAGAAGCCATGTTAAAGCTTATAATCCCAGCTCAGAAGTGCCAGAGATACGACAATAACTGAGCTTTGTTGGCCAGTCAGCCTGGCCCTTGTAAAGACTTTCAAACCATGGAAAGATACTTTCCCAAAACGAAATAAATAATAAAAGACACCATCATCCCCTCAATAAAACACCCACCATTTTGAGTTGTAGTAGATGCTACAGCCTCACTCTGGACAAACAGATTTACATATTTAACTATTCCTCCCACGGTGGCGTATTTTCTTCAATTTACATAGTTTCATATTAAGGTAGTGCTTAACGATTTTTTATAAGATATTTTTGAGTGGACTAAGTACGAATCTCACGTGATTGCATTATTGGGGGAATACTTGACTAATTGGCTAGTGTGAAAAAATATCAGGCGGTCTTTCATGATAGCTTAGCTAGAGGAAGTGGACCTAGGACTAATTAACCAGGAATCGACATCCACATTTCAATACCTGCATGCTTTGAATTCAAAGACGCTTTGTCCTTTCACGGTTTTTGAAGTTGTATCCTTTGTTCTGATTACAGAAATTGTAATCAGAAATTTGAATATCTGTGATGAATATTTGAAGGGGAAAATTAAGAGGTTATTAAATGTGTATTGAGATGATCATGACTATGATAAGTTTGAGGTATGCAGGCTGTTGTACACAATTAGTGTCAGGTTTCATCCTTGGTGATTATTATTTTAGAGAAGCTAGTGGAAGCAAAACATGCTCATTGGAGAAGTGTGTTTTCTCTTTGCCTTTTTGTAATTAGAAATAATTGGCCCTTGACATGAAAGAGAAAACATAGACCCACGTCCCAAAGCACACGGGCCTCCTTTTTCCATCTCAACAATTTTTGTGGAGGGTCAAGTTGTATCGTGCAATTTACTAAAAATGCTATTATTATTGTGTTGTAGCAATATTTCTTCTGAAGTTGAAATGATGGCTGGCTTTACAGAAACTCTGATAAAGCCTTCATAAATCACTAGTGGGGGTTGAGGGAAAAAACTAGATTCTGATTACTTGTGATTTCTGCAGTTTCTCAGAGAATTGCCTGGGACTTTGTGTCTCTTTCTGTCACTATCTCCAGTGATTTAAATTTGTTGGATTTGAAAGAAGTTGGTAAGGACGCTTGAAGATTATTCAGAAAGTTTGTTTCTAATCCTCTTATAAGAAGTAAGTTCACAGTTGACCAGGATATAAACTTTCTCAGAATATCTTTTAAACAAGTGATGCTATCCGTTGAGCCAAACACACACACACACACACACACACACACACACACACACACACACATGCATGTGCACATACACATACACACACACACAGTCTAATTTCCACAACCATACAAAGAAAGTTTCTCTTTCTAGTGTTGCTTGTTTATAAACTAGTTAACATTTTGAGGTTTTCTTTCATTCTTTTTTCTAGTGCAAAGAGTGATGTGGACAATCACCAATTTACATTATTATCTTGCAGTTTGCGTATATTTGGGAATTCTTTGGGGGGCCTCCTAAAGAAACCTGAAGCATGTATATACTGTTAACCAAATAATTCCTCAAGCTAAATGCATACAAATCATATTTTGAAAGGGGGGAGAATTTTCTATTATAACACCCCTTTACTGCGGTGTGATCTAATAATAAAGTCAGAATATTTTGCTTACTATAAACAGAAGTCTGTATTCTTCACTGCAAATGCCCCTATGAAAAATTTCATAGTTTTGCATATTCTCAACATTCAGATCAACAGAATCACTGGTGCATAGCCTTTCCCCATTCTGTAATATTTTTAAGTTTTTCCAGTTATAGGACATATCAAACTCCATTCTTATTGTTTTGGTCTGTCATAGTCTCTTTAACTACTCATCTATGATGGGAATTCCAATAGTCTCCAGATGTTATCTGTAACTTAGAGATTCTATAAAAACTCATGCCGAATATTTTTACATGAAAACTTTCTTTTAATTCTTATTTGTAGATAGCTAGGCATGGAATCTCTGGGTCTGTGGTAGTCTGAATGCAAATGGTTCCCATATGCTCATGCCAAGTCATACTCCCGACTTTGTGGGAGTTGCTATGACCTTGTTGGAGGAAGTGTAACACTGTGGGGATGGGTTTTTAAGTCTCATATATGCTCAAGTCAAGCCTAGTTTCTCAGTTCAGTTCCTGTAGCCTTCTGGTTAAGATGTAAAATCCCCAGCTTCTTCTCCGGCACCATATCTGCCTGCATGCTACCATGTCCCACCATGATGATAATGGACTGACCCTCTGAGACTATAAGCTAATGCCTGTTAAATGTTTTCCTTTATAAGAGTTTCTGTGCTCATGCTGTCCCTCCACAGCAATTGAAATCCTAATCAGGATCTGATGACAATTTCATATTTAATTTATTGAGAAGCTATTAGATTATATTCTGTATTAACTCTATCATTTAATATCCTTTCCAGTATAAGATCCCATTCCATCAAAGTCCCTACCCTTGCCTTGGTTCAGGAATACCACTCCCATGGTTACACAAAGAATTATTGGAAGCAGGTTTCCATTTTAATCCAGAAGAAATTTTGCCATAGCCAATAATAGGAGCATTGCTAGTAAAATGCAATCATAATTCTTTTTAGGTCCTACCTCACATTTTTGAACTATTTTGTGTTTCAGTTGTACTCACCTTTGCAATTATCCACCTCACCTTAGCTGTTCCAAATATCTATGCTGGATATATAGAATATACAAACATACATATGTATGTTACTCACTGCTGTTTTTGGTTGTTTATGAAAGCATGTTCACATATTCTGTTGAATGTGTAAAGCTGTAAGTATGAGATACTTGATACCTCTATGTAATCTTAGATCAAACCAGATGAATATTGTTGGATAAATGCTTATTTTTTCCTGACTGGCATGGACTATACTCAGTTACACTGTCCATGAATTCTCAGAAGATTCCCAATTGGTTCTTTTAATTTGTTTGTTGACCTTTACAGACTCCAAGCAGATGCAGATGGCAATGATTGATATCAAATGTATCTCAATAGTATGCCCAATCCCTAATGTTGCACAGGCATAAAATCTTCAGAGTAACAAATCAACGCTGAAGAAACATTTCTCAGTGTTCATGATTTAGAGGACCAAATGTACTTTGTAAGACACAGGAAGGACATCCGCCTATTTCCATCGTTTTGTTCTACCAATTTGTTCACTTCATAATCCTCAGGGAGCTATATCATCTTAAAGTTCTATAAAATGTCCTGTGGTCACACTTTATTGATGATATGAAATAAATTGATTTGGTTAGCAAGAAATGAAACATACTGTGTGGATATTAGTATCAGCCATTCCTTCCTGTTTTCACTTTGTCTTATTGGAGTACTGTACATTTTGAGTGTGTTCCCAAACAAGAGATTTTTATACAAGTTCAGACTGTGCTGAACGCTACTCAGAAATTCAGGGGGTATAACTCAATGGAACTGATGTTGCTAGATGTAGTCAGAGTATATAATAAAAGCTGTGTGGTGAGTCATACCAGTCTCCAAAGGTTTGGGAACAAGACCACACTTTCTGCTGCAAGAGTGGCACTTGATATTTAAAAAGCACACTCTGCTAGACCCTAGAAGACTGACCTCCTGGTTATAGTGCATCAAATGAGTATGTGTTTAGAGTTGCTCATATCACATGGATAATTTCAAATCTGCTGTATCATCAGATTGAACAAATATATAATAGTCTTACTTTGTTCAGTACAATACCTCCTTCAAGAATTATTTAAAACAGTTACAGTGAGCGTTGGGAGTTACATTACAGGTATCATAGAGTCTATTTGTTGTATCAGTGCCTCTTCGATAATGGTCAGTGGGACTTATAAAAGATTCTTTATAATCAATTGATAAAAGTAGCAAATATCAGGTCTAATTGACATTTATTTGTACAGAAAGTTCCTGGTGTTGATTTGTGTTTAATATGTGAGTGACTGTCACAGATACTAGTTAAGATAAGTCCACTCAGGGAACTAGCTTTAAACAGATGACATAGATCTTTGTGTCACACAGTTTCCACTAGAGAATATTGATTATAGAGAAATGTTTTCCAAAATCAGATAGGATATGATAATAGACGGCCCATTTTCTGAGTGTCAGTTTTCCTTTCTTGTCTGTCATTCCATTATGTCAGACATAGTTCCACGAATGGAATGATGGCCATGATGGAAGCCATTATTTGTCCAAACCGTATTATTGCTCAGATGCAACCTGAACTCCTTTGCCTCGCATCTCTTTGGAGTTGACCATTTAGTCACTGGAGAAGTCCATATTTTTCCCTCACTATAACTTATGCTTGTTTATTAATATAAATCTGAGGTGTCTCTTCAAAGATCACCCAATGATGTAGAAATGTCTGATGATTGCTATGAAATTACATAACATTGGTTTAAACCTCTTGCATGCTAAAAGAGGTGCAACAATGGATAAATCATAAGATTCCATGACCCAATCATAGGGCGCCCTGCAGAAGCAGCTGCTTCACTAAAATGATATAATGGTCTATTAAATGATAAATTAATACACCTGATCAGAACTAACTCCATGTGCTGGAAACGCAGTCCTCCATTGTGTTACATTACTGACATTTGGTGGCCTCTCCATGCTCTAAAGAAGTGAAGTGGATTTTGATTTTTCTATCATCTTTTCTGGTGATGCACTTTATAAATTTATCTTTTGTATTCCTTTAATCTTAAACTCTTCTACACTAGCGATTCTGATAAGTGGTTGATGTCACACATTCACTGAACTTTCAGATGCAATTATATCTTAGGGTAGCAATTATCATTCTACTATGTCTGAATTTTTATTTAATTAAAAAAATATATATCAACCCCAGTTCCCACCCTCTGGAGTGGGATCTGGAGTTCCCATCCACCCTACATCCCCTCTTCCTGCCCCCACCCATTCGTCAAAGTCCAGAATACCAAGTTGAGGCAGGACCAAATCACTTCCCCCTGTATCAAGGCTGAGCAAGGCATCCCACAATAGGGAATGGGTTTCAAAAAGCTAGTTCATGTACCCAGAATAAGTCCTGGTGCCACTGCCAGTTCCCACCCCTCTCACCCAACAGATCAAATCAAATAACTGTCATCCACATTCAGAGGGCCTACTTTGGTTCCATGTAGGATCCCCAGCTGTCAGTTCAGAGTCCATGAGCTCCCACTAGTTCTGGTCAGCTGTCTCTGTGGTTTTCCCAAACATGATTTTGATCCCCCTTGCTCATATAATTACTCTTCCCTCTCCACAATTCAGCTCCAGGAGTTCAGCCCAGTGCTTGGCTGTGGATCACTGTATCTGCTTCAATCAGTTACTCTATGTAGGTTCTTTGAAGATAATTAGGGGAGTTGCTAATCTGATTATAGGGAAAGGCCAATTTTAGCACCCTCTCCACTATTGCTAGGAGTCTTAGTTGGGATCATCTTTGTGGATTCCTGAAAATTTCCCTAGAACCAGGTTTCTCCCTAACCCTATAATGGCTCCCTCTCTCAAGATATCTCTTTCATTGCTCTTCCCCTCTGTCCATCCCCCAACTTTGTCTTCTTGATTCCTCATATTCTCATCCCCCATCCCTTCTCTTCTACCCCTCCCTGTTTACCCAGAAGATATTAACTATTTCCCCTTCCTGGGGTCCTCCATATGTGTTCCTCTTAGAGTCCTCCTTATTACCTACCTTCTCTGGGATTGTGAATTGCAGACTGATTTTCCTTTGCTTTACATCTAATATCCACTTATGACTGAGTACATACCCTATTTATCTTTCTGTGTCCGGGTTACCTCACTCAGGCTGTTTTTCTTTCTTGTGCCATCCATTTGACTTCAAATTTCAAGATGTTATTGTTTTTTATTTCTGAGTAATACTCCATTGTTTAAATGTACCATATTTTCTCTATCCATTCTTTGGTTGATGGACATTTAGGTTGTTTCCAGGTTCTGGCTACTACAATTAATCCTGCTATGAACATAATTGATCAAATGTCCTTGTAGTCTTATTGTACACCCTTTAGGTATATGCTGAAGAGCGGTATTGCTGGGTCTGGAGGTAGATTGATTCCAAATTTTCTGAGAAAACCCCATACTTATTTCCAAAGTGGCTGTACAATACTGGTTCACTGAGTTTGCTTTTTAGAGCTAAAGACAACCAGACTACAAGACTATCTCAGATTGACTATTACACCTTGAGAATGAAATGATTTTCTTTAGTAAGGATAAGATTCATTGCAGTCTTTTTGTGTGTTTCCGTGAACTAGTGATAACTGTATAATGATAATAGAATCACCAAGGTGAAGATCAAAGCAGTTACAGTCTTTGCCTTCTTGCAAAATGATGGTTGTATTGTTGGATAACAGTGAAGATGTGTGGGGAGTGAAAACTAGTACTATGTTGAAGCAACAATGAATGAACCATTGAACATGATCAATTTTAAGATGTATTTTTATCTTCCTATCTTTGGTAGACACTATGAACATACTAATTTAAAGACTTTGTGTTAAAACTGTGCTAAATGCTAAATGTAGGGCATAGGTAGATTCTGATAGTGCAAAGCAAGAGGCCAATAATGTTGACTGCATTTTAAATGCTTGGCTTACCTGTTGTCTAATCAACTGTTTCCTCTTTTCATTGCCAAAGCAACTGGCTACATGTAGGGCCAGTGTACTAGTTCTTCAACTTCGTTATACTACCTTGCTTTTGCTTTCTACTTTAGGACTCTCTTGCTGTTTGGAATTCATTCAGAAGTAAAGTCATCTAGTGCTGACTCATGAGCAAACTTTGAGTGCAACTGGATTCCCAGAACTCTAGCTTACTAGTCTCCCAGAAGACACCCAGTGAGATGGAATCACAGGGGGACACTAGACATACTTTGATTCACTGCCACACTTTTGGTTTTATGTTTTACAGTTCCTCTACTTCTGTTCCCTGGAATTATTTCAAGAAATACTTTCCAAATCCTTGCTGTGTGAATTCATTTTCACAGATGATAAAAGGTCAGGTGTAGTTTACTTATTTTCAATCTTCTTCATTCATAAATCTTTGTTCACTGGCTAGAAGGTCTTCTTAAAACACAAAGCAGATCAGCTGACACCAATATTTATCACTTTGTATTGAGCAAAAATGATTTCATATCTATTTATGGCTCACATAACCCTCTCTGTTCACTGCTTAGAGAGTTTATGGAGAATGAGTGCACAAGACCTTTAAGCAACAAGAAAACCATCAGGGGGGTGGCCAGACCAGAGTCCAAATTGGGAAAACTATTTCAAGAAGAAGAAAAGGAGCTAGGTATGAAGATGAAGAGCGGTGATGTTTCTCTGTTTTTAAATGTTTTTCATGATGGAGATTGATTACATCAAAGAAACCCAAGCAGCTGCATCTAGTTCGCTTATTCATGTATTCAGCAAGCTTATACTGAGAACAAATTTACTACTCTTCGTATCTCATGACAGTCTATATTTAGGCAGCTTTTCTGTTGTCTAGAGAAGTTAGTTAATTTTAGCTCCTTCACACTGGACCTTATTAAACACCAGGTACTAGTGCTAGCAAGCAAATAGAAGACATACAGCCAAAAAAATATTTCTCTGGAAACTTCAAAAATATTAATGTATGTTCTTCATTATTTGATAGGTGCCATTGTAAGGTAAAAAAATGCAAAGAAGGTATCTTGGTTTTAGTTATTCTGTGATGCTCTTTGTAGTTACATAAACTTGGACAATTTTCTCAGGCTTATTCTACTGATGTGTATAATGAAGATGAAGAAATCCCTTTGCATAGTTAAGGGTTAAATAAGAAATTTTGGTTTAATTTTTTTGGCCTCTGAGAAGTTTATTTGTCTTTACAATATTATTAATTTTAAAATTCTATGATAAATAATAAAATTAATTTCTTTTTCCCTGAATTACCAAGTTGTTTTTCATTTGATGTAGCACATGGCTCTTGAATTTATTTATTTATTTATTTATTTATCTATCTATCTATCTATTTATTTATTTAAGATTTCTGTCTCTTCCCCGCCACTGCCTCCCATTTCCCTCCCCCTCCCCCGATCAAGTCCCCCTCCCTCGTCAGCCCAAAGAGCAATCAGGGTTCCCTGCCCTGTGGGAAGTCCAAGGACCACCCACCTTCATCCAGGTCTAGTAAGGTGAGCATCCAAACTGCCTAAGCTCCCCCAAAGCCAGTACGTGCAGTAGGATCAAAAACCCATTGCCATTGTTCTTGAGTTCTCAGTAGTCCTCATTGTCCACTATGTTCAGCGAGTCCGGTTTTATCCCAGGCCTTTTCAGACCCAGGCCAGCTGGCCTTGGTGAGTTCCAGATAGAACCTCCCCATTGTCTCAGTGTGTGGGTGCACCCCTTGCGGTCCTGAGTTCCTTGCTCGTGCTCTCTCTCCTTCTGCTCCTGATTTGGACCTTGAGATTTCAGTCCGGTGCTCTAATGTGGGTCTCTGTCTCTGTCTCCTTTCATCGCCTGATGAAGGTTAATATTCAGGAGGATGCCTATATGTTTTTCTTTGGGTTCTCCTTCTTATTTAGCTTCTCTAGGATCACGAATTATAGGCTCAATGTCCTTTATTTATGGCTAGAAACCAAATATGATTGAGTACATCCCATGTTCTTCTTTTTGGGTCTGGCTTACCTCACTGAGGATAGTGTTTTTTATTTCCATCCATTTGCATGCAAAATTCAAGAAGTCCTTGTTTTTTTTTCACTGCTGAGTAGTACTCTAATATGTATATATTCAGGGAAATGCAAATCAAGACTACTTTAAGATATCATCTTACACCTGTCAGAATGACTAAAATAAAAAACAGCAATGATAGCCTTTGCTGGAGAGGTTGTGGAGAAAGGAGTACACTCATCCACTGCTGGTGGGAATGCAAACTTGTGCAACCACTTTGGAAAGCAGTGTGGCGGTTTCTCAGGAAATTCTGGATCAACCTACCCCTGGACTCAGCAATACCACTCTTGCGAATTACCCAAGAGATGCCCTATCATACAACAAAAGTATATGCTCAACTATTTTCATAGCAGCATTGTTTGTAATAGCCAGAACCTGGAAACAACCTAGATGCCCTTCAACGGCTCTTGAATTTTTTAAGGGGAAATCTTGAAAAAAATTGGAGAGTGTAATATCAAGTTCACATTCCAACCTGCCAAGGGTGGGGTTCAGTAGATAGAGAAGACAAACATTAGAGAAAAGTGGGAGGCAAATGTGAGGAACTCACATATTGTTAGGTTTCTCAAGGAAAAATAATCTTAAAAATTGTTCATAAGGACAGAATTTGAGAACACAATGAAATGCAAAATGTGTTTTTATATGTGTATAATCTGTGCAGAGACTGGAACCTGCTTCTTTTTTCTGTTTTTGCCTGGCAATAGCAAGGCTTGAGAAAGTTCAAAGCCATGGAGTGAGGACATTGTTTAGCTTTCTGGAGAATGTTGTCAAGCTTTTCCTCTTCCCTATTCTCCATTGATTTTATTGGCTTTTAACTAGGAGAGGAATTTCTAATGCTGCAGAGTTTCCCTTAGAAATTAGCGTGAGAGAGCAGGAAGTAGGGTCCTTAGATCTTGAAGCAGAGCCCACATATTCAAGCAGAGAGAACAGCTCAAGTGAGCAGAGGAAAGGGGGCAAATCAGGAATTCTAACTTTCCATTGAAGGTATCTTCCTTCATAGGAGGAGCATTTTCTGACCTGCCATCTTTCATGATGCATGGAACTGGCTGAGCATGGATGAAAATACTGGGAACTGCAGCACAAGCAGCCAGACCAAGGCACAATGCTAGCGTTAACTAAAGTGTTATATTGTCACTAGCCAGACAAGTGAGTCAGGGAATGAAGGGATAAATGACAAGAAATATTTTTTTTCCTGGAGAAGAGAATTGTTGAATCAGCTGAATTTGTCACGGAAAGTGTATATGTCTCTGAGGTAAGTTACCGCTCTGAGAGTCATCAGTTGACAGTATGATTGATGAGTCTATACTCTTGTTTGGAACTAGTTAGTAAATGTGGCGAGAGGGTCTTGATTTTTTTTCTTTTTTTTTTAAGCTTAGAGCTGTCAAATAGTGTGGAGGTTTAGGGCAATGAAATCAGAAACAGGCATTCTTCAGCTTGAATTTGCAAGCATAGATCATATGTGATCAGCCTCTCTTATTTACCATTTTATCGCCCGATTAAATCAGAAATGGAGAATTCACAGAGGTAAGGATGATGTTAGTTTTCTGCAAATGAGAAGCCTTCTGAATATGCAACATCATCAGTGGATAGAAGATAGAAGTACCACTGGACAAAGGCAACAATTTGTTTTTCCGAGAGTCTTTTAAAAACTGAGTGACAGGCAAACCATGACTGTCAAGTCAGTGATTGTGAATATGATCTTAATGGTTTGGACAAGAAATTAGGCTAAAAACGGGCACAGGCTTTGAAATGCTGAGAGATGAGCCTGATGGGCCCGTTTCATATTCAGTAGCTGAACAATGATAAACTAAAAAGGACTCTTCAGTGAGACTGAAACAATGGCTTATAATGATGTCTACAGATTTCTTGAAAGGTATTCATTTTAATTTAAGGTTGTCTTTGAACTGAACTCTTGGTCCAACATTTCTATATTTATAAGGAACTGATTAAAATATTCATAGAATACATTTCGAATAATTTTTGGGCTTGACATGCCAGAAATTATGCTCAAAAAGGGACTCAAATTTATAATTTAGGACCAGGAGGAACATTTTTAGCTCATTTAAGCTTCTCTGTTTAAAGATGTAGAAATGTGGTATCCTGAGATTGTATAAACCCATATGGTTATTCAAATACCTGTTGTTTATCTAACCTTGGAACTTGTTTTTAACATTTAATAAACTAATAATCCGATTTAAAAATTGCTAAGGAAAAACTCATAAAGAAACAGTAAGTACTACTCTGTATCTTGTATTTTCTCTGAAATTCTGTGGTTGAAGAGACACTTCTTGACTTATCATTGGGTTAGTCCCAGTAAACTCATTGAAGATGGAAATCTTCAAATTTGAAAATGCATTTAACATGTTTAAAATCACCAAACATCCTTGAAAATGCTGTGGTGAAAATGTGATATACCCCTCATTCTTTAAGTATTGAAAGTCTGTTTCCCAATATAGTAGTGTGACAAACAGTATTAATAATAGAACTATTAATATATGGGACCTTGTAGGAGATGCTTAAGTTAACTGATAGTGTAACTTCAAAAGGGATTGGGGGACTTTCAGTTTCTATGACTCTTGCAAGATAGGATCTCTAGTTTGATATCAGGTGAGCACACAAGAAATATCACGAAGAGCCTAGTACCATATTTCTGAACCTCTTGAACTGTGAGCTAAATAAATTCCTTTGCTTTTTAAAGTTAGCCTGCTGCAGATACTTCAATTCAGTAATAGAAAAAAATTAACAAAGAAAACCAGGAAACTATAGTGTGTACCATTTATTTATACTCATGGTAATGTTACTGCCTGGGAACTGTGGCTTGATGTTACTTCCCAGAACTGCAGGAAAGTATACTAATACATAATGCTTGCTCAGGAAAAGTTAAATATAGTTTCTACTGAATCTGTATGCATTTTGCATGACTTTTTAAGCCAAAAATATTTTAAGTTGAACTATCATAATTTGGAGACTGTCTGTATTAAAGATGCTAGTACTGAGGCAAATGAGACTATGTCAAATCTCACCTGGATTCCTGCAACAGCCATGGACTAGATTTCATGCTTTGACTTTTGCACTATATGTTTGCAACAGGCCTAAAGACTTTCTTATAAAATGTAAATCAGAGCATATGACTTCCTGATATGGGAGTTGTTGTATGCTGTGAACGTCTTTTGGTTAATAAAGAAGCTGCTTTTGACCAATGGCTTAACAGAGTTAAGCCAGGCTGAAAGAGATATATAAACAGAGTAGGTAGAGTCAGAGAGAAGCCATGTAGCCGCTCTAGAGACAGATGCCTCTACTGGAGCACACCGAAACTTTGCTGGTAGGCCACAACCTCGTGGTGATGCACAGATTAATGGAGATGGGTTAGTTTAGGATATAAGATCTAGCTAGAATATGCTTAAGCTATTGGTCAAACAGTATTGTAAATAATATGGTATGGTTTCTGTGTAATTATTTTGGTCTGGGCAGCCAGGAATGAACAAGCAGCCTCTCCACAACAACTTCCTAATGCTTACACTCCTTAAAATGGCACACAAGCCAATAAATCACACTTCTCTAAACTGAATTTCATCTCTTCTTAAATTCATAGGTTATTGTTCTAGATCCTAATTTCTTAGAATATTACTGTATCTGGAGATGAGAATCTTCAAAAGGAAGTTAAGACAAAATGAGACAATTCAGGTGAGACATAACTCAACATGACTTCTATGAAGAAGAAATTAAAACATAGACCTTCATGACAGGAAAATGTGCAGTCAAGGAAATGTCAGCATCCTATCAATTAAGAAGACCTCAGAAGATGCAAATTTTCCTTTTAATCTTATATTTATAGCTTCTAGGACCAAAGATAGATAATAAATAAATGATAAATGACCAATATGAAGATGGTAGATAGAGAGATGACAGATAGATGGACAGATAGATGAATGGAAGTATGGATGGATTTCATTTGTTCAAGTCATTTGATTTTTGTTACTTTTTTATGGCAAATTTTGTTAATAGCAAATTAATACATATGCCTACACTTTAACTTTTCCTTATAATCCTTTCTTCCTTAACCATTGCTTTCTTTTTACACTGTATCTTTTGTTCTTATGCTTCATTTAGCAGAGTAAGCATAGACATATTGAACATAGTGGAAATAGGCAAATGGTTACTGCACTTGCATCCTCTGAATAGTGTCATGTAATTCATGATCCTTGATTGGCTGACTCGTTGTATTTTTTAATGGCACTTCAGTACAAATGTCCTTTCTTCCTAGAGGCCATCTCTGATTTCCATGTTTAATGTGGTCCTCAAGTTAACTTTAATGACTCTAATACTAGCTTATTCACTCTGCTGTCTTTTCAGTTGGGAACTTTGTGGCTGATGAATATATTGATTTGTGTGTGCTATATTTCTTTCTGTTGACTGTCGTGAACAAGAATGTTAACTCCAAGAATGTGAAGCCTTGACTGACCTCTAGCCTTGTTTCTATTTCTAGAATGAGGAATCACAGAAACAGTGGCAGTTGTATTGAAGGCAGAGGTACTGATAACACAGAGTGTGGGTGAAATGATTTGGGGGTAAATGTCATGTTTGGAAAATTTGAAATAAGTTTCAATAATACAAAATTATTATTTTTGTGGGCACATAATTATGAAGAAAGAGGAAAGATTAACAACATTACTGTAGAAGAGGGATTATGGTAAAGATTGTAGAGACAACTCCAAGGGAAGCTCGGTGACAAGGCACACCCTAAAAGGGAGACATGGATCACTGAGGAAAGGGGAATTAAATGAGATCTCCTGGGTAAAGTAGGGACAATGGGGAGTAGGAAAGGGGAGAGGATGGGAGATGAGAATATGAGGGAGTAGAATGGTTGAGGGAGGAGAGGGAAAGAGTGGGAGAGCAATGAAAGAGATATCTTGGTAAAGAGAGCCACTATGGGCTTAGGGAGAAAGCTGGTGCTAGAGACACTCCCAAGAAGCCTCAAGGATCAGCCCAATTAAGACTCCTAGAAATGGTGGAAAGGGAGCCCAAACTGACCTTCCCCTGTAATCAGATTGGCGAATACGCCAGCTATCATCACAGAGCCTTCATACAGCAATTGACAGAACCAGATGCAGAAACCCACAACCAAAGACCAGGCCAAGGTCTGGGATTACAATAGAAGAGAGGGAGGAGTGAATGTATGAGCAAGGGAGGCCAAGATCATGATAGAGGGAAATCTATAGAAACAGTTGAACTAAGCTTGTGGAAACTCATGAACTCCAGACTGAGAGCTATGGTGCTCCTTGGGACAGTGGTGAAGCTTGGCCTATCTGAAGGGATGTAGGGATAAGTCCTGCCCCTTAGGGGGCGTGTTCGCCTCGGGCTAATGTCTGCCTATAAATTTGGCAAGCATGCTCCGAGCTGTCTCTTCTACTTTCCTGGTCTCCTGGTCTCCGCAGGAATGGTGGTTCTGTAAGTCTATTTCTACATTAAAACTATATATATTTTTACAAACTGTCTGCATTCATTTACGCCGCTACATTTTGGCGCCCAACGTGGGGCTATTTTGCCCCCAACTCAAGCGGGTAGCCCGCTAGCTGACACAGCACCCTCCTGGGTACTGTTTTTCAGTTCGTGACTCCGGCCCCAGTGCCGAGTCCGAGACATACTCGGCCATACAGGCCCATTCTGCCTGCCTTGGCTAAGTTTTGCAGCGGAACCCCACTGCCTGAATTAGCAGAAGCTCAAGTACCTGCGGTTTTGCAACAAAAGCTGCCACAGTGGCAGATTTGGTCTGATACAAAGTTACTTGGCCAGGCAGTGGTGGCCCACGCTTTTGATACCAGCACTTGGGAGGCAAGGGCAGGCGGATCTCTGTGAGTTTGAGGCCGGCCAGGCAGTGGTAGCGCACGCCTTTAATCCCAGCACTTGGGAAGCAGAGGCAGGCAGTTCTCTGTGAGTTTGAGGCCTGCCAGGCCGTGGTAGTGCACGCCTTTAATCCCAGCACTTGGGAGGCAGAGACAGGCGGATCTCTGTGAGTTCGAGGCCAGCCTGGTCTACAAGAGCTAGTTCTAGGACAGGCTCCAAAAACACAGAGACCAACAACTGGCAGGAACCGATCATTGCAGGTAAAAAAATTTTTCTTCTATAAATAAAATGTCTGAACACATTACTGTTCAAGAATTTAACAGTATTTTTAATCATCTTTTTTTTTTTTCAAAATGATCCCTGAGCTTATAAAATTCCTCCCCCAACCTCCTAACCCCTAAATGATGTCCCTAAACCCAGGGGTAAACTTTACTGGGAGAGGGGACGTCGTCGGATCAGCCTAATTAAGACTCCTAGAAATAGTGGAAAGGGAACCCAAACTGGCCTTCCCCTGTAATCAGATTGGCGAATATGCCAACTATCATCACAGAGCCTTCATACAGCAATTGACAGAACCAGATGCAGAAACCCATAACCAAAGACCAGGCCAAGGTCTGGGATTACAATAGAAGAGAGGGAGGACTGAATGTATGAGCAAAGGACGCCAAGATCATGATAGATGGAAATCTATAGAAACAGTTGAACTAAGCTTGTGGAAACTCATGAACTCCAGACTGAGAGCTATGGTGCTCCTTGGGACAGTGGTGAAGCTTGGCCTATCTGAAGGGATGCTGGCAGTAGTACCAGGATCTATCCCTGGGGCATGAGCTAGTTTGTAGGAACCCATTCCCTATGGTCGGATATCATGCTCAGCCTTAATGCGGGGAAGGGGGGATTGGTCCTGCCCAACTTAATGTGCCAGACTTTGTTGACTCCTCATGGGAGCCCTTACCTATTGGGATGAGTGGATAGGGGTGGGCTGGGAGAGAGAGAGGTGGGAAGAAGAGTGGGAGAAAGAACTGTGGATGGAATATAAAATGAATTTTAAAAATAATGTAAAATAAAAAGAAACAAAAAGAATAAAAGGTTTTTAGAAATAAGACTAACCATTGAAGAAGACTGAGGAATAATGTATGTCTATGCATACTGAGTTTTTTTCAACTTTTAAGAATATATTTTTAGTTGAAATAACATTACATCACTTTATCCTCCCTTTTTCTTTCTTCTACAACCTTCCAGATTACTTTCCTCACCCTTCAACATTTCAAGTTGATGACTCTTTATCTATAATTATTACTATTATGCAGTTATGTTTAATGTTGTGGGATAATGCTCTTGTATGCTGTAAATATTTGTCACTCATATTAGTTTAATAATATGTTGATTGGCCAGTAGCCAGGCACAGAGTATAGGTAGGGCAACAAGACTAGGAGAATTTGGGGAAGAGAAAAGACAGAGATGCAGTCACCAGCCAGATGCAGAGGAAGCAAGATGAAAATGTTTTACTGATAAAAGTACCAAGCCATTGAATAAACATAGATGAGAATTCTGAGTGAATTTAAGTTGTAAGAGCTAGCTAGTAATAAGCTTGAGCAATAGCCAAACAGTTTATAATTAATATAATCCTCTGTATGTTTATTTGGGATTGAATGACTATGGTATTAGACAGGACAGAAACTTCTATCTACAAATAACACCCAATATGGAACAAGCATTTCCCCATAAAGTCCAAGAAAGTGTTAATAAAAAGGATTCTAGACCGAGAAGAACAGAGTCAATCACAGCTTCTTGGTAACCATCTTTTCTCCAGGAGTCTTTGTTTGCTTGAGGTGAGTAGAAGCATGGCTCCTTTAGGAGTGGCTTCCTGATTCAGCCTTAGTAGCAAAACCCTCACAGGTCTTTTAGGAGGCTCTGTCACCAAACACTTAAATGGTATTTATGAGCAGCTAGCATCAGGCTTCTTGGTGGTGCTTGGACCTAAAAATTTCACAGAGTTGCAGCAATAAATGTGGTTCTTGCCAGTACCTGCACCATGAAGCTAGACTCTCAAAAAGTTAAGGAATGGGGTGGAGTCAGCTGTCACTGCTGCAGCATTAATCCTACTCATATCATTTAGTAGATTAAAGATTCGTGTGTTCAGAAAAAGACAAATATATAGTAAAAACAGATTCAGATTATAAAAGCCTTCTAAGCAGTTTCCAGTGTGTTAAAAAAATATACATAGGCTTGGGAGAGAAAAGGAAAAGGACAGAGAAATGGTATGGGAGGTCCTTCTGTCTATGTGTTGCTTTTATTGGTTAATGAACAAAGAAACTTGCTTTGGCCTATAGCAAGGCAGATCTTTGCTAAATCTTAACTAATTTGAATGCTGGGAGAAAGAAGGAAAAGTCAGGGAGAAGCTACGTAGCCTCACCAGAGACAGTGCTGGAACTTTACCTGGTAAACCACAGCCTTGTGGCAATACAAAGGTTAATGGAGATGGGTAATTAAAGATATAAGTTAGCCAGAAATACACTTAAGCTATTGTCTAAATAATATTGCAAATAATATGGTCTCTGTGTGATTATTTTGGGACTGAGCAGCTAGGAACAAAGAAATGTTCTCCTACAACAGAGAAAGTTCTTAGAAAAAAAGAAATCGAGTAGCTTAGTGTGGTGGTACCATGTCTTTAATCCCAGTAATTAGAAGGCAGAGACAGGAGGATCTCTGTGAGTTTGAGACCAATCTCATATACAGAGAAATATCTAAAACAGTCAAAGGTACACAGAGAATCCCTATCTCATGAAACCAAAAATAAAAAATAAAAATAAAAGAAACAGAATAAGAAAAAAAAAACACATAAAGATGGTCAATACGCAGAAAGTCTGGATACTGTATGCCATTGTGTTGTCTTTGAATTGGTTAACTTCTGAAGAAGGAGCAGCATCTGCTAAAAAACATTTGATTATAAACACTGCTGGATTAATTCAACATATATATTTTGGAAACACCTTGATTTTAAAATTTAGGTCAACAGATACGTTACTTTGGAGAAGAGATTTTGCTTTTGTTTCCACAAGAAATGAGAGGCTGTGGACTCATAATGGGTTAAGAAAAATAAGGTTTGATCAAGGAAGACCTCTTTAAAAATCTCCAATGGGAATGGATGACCCAGATGATGTAATGTTTCAGAGATCTCTATTGCAGTTTTCTCTGAGTTCTACATCCAATCAGCAGGAAATAGCCTAGAAAACTATGCCCACATTCCCAAATTATTTATTATGGATGTTTGTCTTTGTTTATAATGTTGGTTACAAGTTGTTATGGATAATGGTTAGGAAGAAAAATCTCAACAAAGGAGTTTATATTTAGGGTTCTTGTTCAAAAAGAAAAAAAGGAGAAATGCTGTGAGATAATGTTCTTGTATACAGTAAAGATTTGTCACTTAAACTGGTTTAATAAAATGTGGATTGGCCAGTAGTCAGGTAGGAAGTCTTGGCAGGGTGACCAGACTAGGAGAATTCTGGAAAGAGGAAGGGCACAGAGTCAGTCACCAACCAGACACAGAGGAATCAAGATGAGAATGCCTTACTGAGAAAAGGTACCAAGTCATGTGGCTAATCGTAGATAAGAATTATGGGTGAATTTAAGTCATAAGAGATAGCTAATAATAAGCTGAATATTAGATCAAACAATTTATAATTAATATAAGCCTTTGTGTGTTTATTTAGGACTGAATGGCTGTGGGACTGAGTGGGAGAGAAACTTCTGTCTGCAATTTGTTTTGTTGTTTACAGGTGATTAGAAGTGGAAAATGGAAGACAGTGAGGGAGCTCCAACTGGAGAAAAAAAAGGGAGGTCAAGACAAGTGGAGAAGGAGAGACGAGAGACAGATGACACCAATACTGTTTAATAACACCTCAAGGACTCATATTATTTTATGTTTACCTAAAATTGTGCATAATAAGTATATATACACATATGTGTATACACATATTTAACACACACACTCACTTGCACATATTTCTTAAATAACTTCAAGCCACTTGGGATCTCAGTGCTCCTCACCAAGAGTCACAGATAAAAAAAGAAAGAAAACAACAAAACAACCAATACCAGGCAGAAGAAACCTCCTTTGGAATGTTTGGTCAATGTAGTTGAAATAACTCCCAAAACAAAATAGAATTTGTAGAATTTGGCTGCCCCTCAGGGTTGAGAGTGGGTCCCTATTTGTCACAAGCCCGCAAACCTATTCAGTAAATGTCCAGCTGACAGATTCTTAGTCAGACCCACAAGTGTGCAACTTATGAGTAACCCATTTTGCAAAGCTTTGGATAAGTCACTGTCAACACTGTAGAAACCTTGTGAAGCCATGACCCATTTCCCCTTCAAAAATGGGATTCACCTCAAAATATCTTAACAGTGTATGGATAATAAAAAACCTTCCCTCATTCCCCCACACCATGGGGCCTCGGTGTGATAACATTCATTCTTTGTTCTAATAGTCAAATCTACATAAGGTCAATCTCCCACAATTACCTTTGCTAATAGACCACTTTGGCATTTCAAAGAGATAGGAAGACAGCATGCCCACCCTTATGGACAAACAGATTTGGGTGACCCCAAAGCTAATTATCACAGTAGAGATTGGGGTAAGGGTAGTGGGTGAGTCCAGGGTTCAGGGGAGGCTAATGATCTTATCTAGTGGTTTGGAATGTCAGTTATTTCCCTTGAATGTTGACCCTTCCTGGGTATATGTGCTTTTCCTGAAGTGCCACTTTGTCAGGTTCTACCTGGATTTTGTTGTTGTTGTTGTTTTGATAATGAAATGCATGTTGATACTATTGTTTTTTCCTATGGAATTCTTTTAACTATGTTTGTACAAAGTAAAAACCGGGTGGAGATCATGCCTTTTCACTCTGCTTCTTTGTCCAAAGGGTGTGTGGGGCGGGGAGGACATGCAGAGACAATCTGCTTGAGGTGATTTATTTTATTTACCCTCAGATCTTAGGAGTCAGGTTTTGCTTTCTATAGACATCTTGCTCTGAGCCCTGAGGGGTTGCTGAGGCTGGTATTCAAGCCCTCCCCCCATACCTATTGTTGTAGACACCACCCACATAGGATATAATACTTGGCTCACTTGAGATAGTCTGACATGAAAGACTCTTCCCTGCATTCTTAACTTCCATGCTACTAGAAAATTCCATGCAAGTTGCCATGGGAAGGAAGTAATTAAACAGTCCCAACCAGCTGTAACATTTATGATCTACAATACTGGCAATAAGTTCCAATAAGTGGTATTCACATGTTAGTAATATAATTGGACTTAAGGCCCACTCAACAGGAGGGAAATCATGCCTGGTGCTAAAAATATAACCACCTTCCCAAGGTGAATGAGGCCATGGACATTTGAAAAGTATCTCTTACCACCACTTTGCTAGACAAGCATAATATTTTACTACATTCTAAACCTTATCCTTCACCCACAGAGAAGTGCAGATTCTACTGTATCAAAGAAGGCTCTCTGTACAGATAAAGGAGAATACCAGAGCAAACCACAATTGGACACAGACGTAGAGATCAATGGAAGAAGGGGAGTCAAACTCCAAGGATGCATCTATATCACAGTTCTCTATGATTCAAGGAATATCAATCAAGAGGGAGAGAAAGATTATTAAGAGTTAAAGTACCGGGAATTCTTCAATGAAACAGTCTGTTTTTAGAAATTATCAATGAAAAGATTAATGTGTAAGGGGAGAAAATATTTTTGGTCCCCCTCATTGCTCATCCAATGCAGGGTGGTCAGCAATGATACTATCTACCCACAGCAACAAAAGTATTTTGAGTGTTTAAAGCAATGACAATGTATAGGATAAGTGTTAGATGGGGAGAGCCTAGACTTGGCAAAACTTTGGAAAGTTAGTTATAATTTCTTAGGTATTAGAAGGAGGGAATTATCTTTTCTGCTACTGATAAGACTGATCAGTGGAGGATAGATCGATGAATTTGTAGAGAGGCAGAAATGATAAAACTTAGAAATTGACAAATGAGACTTTGGTGGTAAAATGGATGAGACATCTTATATAACCTTTTGCTATCTATCTTCTGAATTATTATAGTGATAGTTGCGTCAATATTGAGAGGAAAATCAGAAGGACCTTATCAGGGGAATATATCGAGTGTTAAATCCTGCTGGAACATCCAGTTATAGGTATTCAATATTGAGTTTGAAATATACATTGGACTTCAGAGGAAGGTTAGTCTGAGTAAAAATAGATTTTCATGTCAGATGTATAAGAATGTCTTTGAAAGTTAGGGAAGGAGAATGTAGATGAAATTTCCAGGGACAATATACATCAAGGAGCAGAAGAGAAGGGCTCCTTAACTTAGGGTACTGGAGGAAGAATGGAAACCTGAAAAGGAACTATAGAAGTTTAAGGAAAGATGGATGGAGAGAATTCATATTCTGCATAGTAACAAACATACCACATAATTTAAGAAGAGATAAATTCACCAAGAGCAGTGAGAGTTATTGAGATAACTGCATGTCTCATGGTTCCTTTGTTTATTCATAGCTGATGTCATCTTTGTTTATTGTGATTAACAGTAGTAGTAGCAACCTTTATCAGTTTCCATTTCCCAAAATAGAAGCAATAACAGTTCCCATTCCAGAAGTTTTCATATCAAGAGGGAGTTTACAATTACTCCTTTTGAATCTAGAGTGCTCCACATACTATTCTGTATGCTTGCTCCAAAGGAACTTTAAAGAAATCCGTTCATTCACTTTTCACATCTCATAGATGAGCCTCAATTTATGTTGGAATTATCATTTTATAAATATCATGTAATTTGTAAACATTATAAGCTGTGACAGGGTACTTAATATAGTTATCTAAGTAAACGTAGCTTAATACCACATATACTGTAAAATATGTGCAGCTCACTCTTGGGATTGATCATATGACTCATGAGAAATTGTAGATCATGGCGAATGCAAACATCACAAGAGACTGTTGGGAAAAGATTGTTATTCAAATTCAAAATGCAATTTCTACTAAATTTGTATCACTTTCATACCATCCTAAAATCCAGGCCAACCAAAGAGTAGATCATGCCATCATAAACTTGTGACTATATTTTAAATATTAGCTTCCAAGTCTATAGTTTCCTCTTTCTAAGGGCTAGACATGAATCCATAAGAACGGAAGAGAAGGACAAACTGAAAGATAATTACTATGCTGGCTCCTCATAATAGATCATTGTTTTACTAAACAAGTTTATTTTCTTTACCTACAACATTGAGGCAATAATATTTGCTTCTATAGGTTTTATGGGAATTAAATATGATAACATGCATTATTGTTGCTTATAAAAAGTCTCACAGATACAATTTCTCAACAACTACTAGCTGATATTTTTATTATTGTTGACCTTTACACCACAAAAACAAACTTTTGTAGAAATACACTTTTTTAAAAAAAAAAATGTGGCCTGACCACAGAGATCTGAGCATCCATCTGTATTTCTCTCTGTCTACAGTGATTTAAAGCTCTGCACTCAATTCCCATCTTCTCAGTATTCTTTATTGTTTCATTTGAAAATAATAATTGCAATAATTGAACAAAGGCTACTCCTCTATTCCTATGAGGGATACTTGTCATTATGCAGATCAGAAGGTAAAAATTAAAATTTCTAGACTATTTTATTATGCTAGAGCAAATATTCATCAAAAAGAGCCCCAAACTTTGCAAAATGTAGCAATGAACACAGTATTGGCAAGGAGACAGTCATTATAATGCAGGAAAATGCTCATGTTTCCCTAAATCCGCTGGGAACCAGCACTGGGTTAGACTTGTGGGAATCAATAGATCATGTTCTTCATCTTACAAGAACAGTGATACCAAATGATGCAGATTTATATACATCATAAATAGCAGTATTGGACTTTGGCTGATCCCCTCCACCCCCGCCCTTTCTCTTGTTTCCTCCTGGAGTTAAACTCCTTATGTCAGAATTTATGAGATAGTAAAAAGTTAGTGAAGGGGAATCAACTGAGGCCAACTGCTAGGTGGGGAAAAGAAATCAAGCTCTTGTGTTTAGACTTCCTATCCTCACATTGTTTAATAAATACTAGAGGGTTGATATTAGCAAGTGTTTACAGTGGCAATTCATTTTCATGGCTGTGGCTCATTGACCGAAGCAAAGAAATTAATAGCTTTATTTCATTTTATAGTATAAGCGGCGCATTGTGTATAACACCCGAGCTGCTTAGATGATGGATGTGTTCATGGCGTCTTATGGCTTCTGATAACAAGTGCATATATCACACAACAAGAAGGAAAACAGATCTGTCATATGCTGTGTTCATCTCACTCAATTTTCATTATGAAGTTTTTTATTCACACACACTGCACAAGATGTACATACTTGACTGCTTGCCTGCAATCTTCTATATTTCAAACTCCACATATTGCTGTTCTGAAAGTCTGCTGGGATAGGCTTTCTACTTCATCCCCTTTGAAATTGATCTGGTAGGAATAGCACAGTATTTCAAGTCCCCTCATTGCCAGCGAGGCATTAGAGGCATACTAAAAGGCCTCTTTATGTTGATGATATCTTAGTTATACAGAGTTACTGAATAGCGGGAGTACACTGGGCATGCTTCGGAGCTCTGCTGACCACATGTGTTTTTCCTGAATGCAGATGGAATTTTCCTTAAGTTCACGTGTATGATGAACTTCCGGTATGCTACCATCCCATGTGCCTCATTTATAACTTTCAAAGATTCTCCCATTTTCACAAAATTTCTGTTAAGATGACAAAAGCATTTTTTTTAAAGTCAAGATGCATGGGCAGGGGTCCTAAGTCCATTTCCATAGGAGGGCAGTATAGTATCAAGAAGAAAACACAAGAACTTGGACGTAGTTTTTGGTGCTCTAACCTTGCAATTAAACCACTTCCGGCAAGGGGAGTGTCGAACCACACTAATAGTCTATGGGTTAAGAACCTGTGAGTCAGAACAGTGTGTTCCATATTCACTGCCATTGAGCCATTTGTCTTTCTTTGCACAGAATATTGACCCCCCCCCCCAAGCATGTAAGACAGATAGCACTTTATAAAATCCCCTCTCCTTAAACTCCGCTTGCTAATATATTCCTGTTGCCACTCATCTCTTAGTAATTTCCTGATGGATAACTATTGCTTTTATAATTTAAAATAGTCTTGAAAAGTAGTCGCTACTTTCTGGCAAAACTCGTTATTACTGGTAATTGCCTGCATAATGAATTGCGAGCACTCGATGGTTCCAGCTGAGATCAAACGTGATCATTAACTCACCTATCAGCAAAACACGGATTTCTGGGGCTGCTGTCTTAGAGCGAGCTCTCATCTTTCCCACTTTTAAAAAGGCTCTGCTTTCTTCTGTCAGGTTCATGGGTACAAGCTTTCACACATTTAATGCTTCTCTTGTCTACGGGACATTTGAGGGCTTTGAAAACCCATCTTTATTAATTTAGAGAGTGAGGAGCAGAGGGAATTGTTTGTGTATCTGGCTTAAAAAATAAAGTAAAAAGGCAGTTGAGTGGCATATGGAACATTTTAGAGTGATGACTTCTCATTCACACTGATGGTAGGATAATTTCATATGCAGACACAGGATCTACTGATTTGATCTTCTGGTTTTTTTTCTCCCAAACAACTTTCTCCACACTTGGAAAATAAAGATTAGGAGTTAGTATTTTTAATGACCAATAAATTTCCCTTTGTTTATCCTGGTTTACTTTTTCCCCTTTACATAAAGAGATTTGTTGGGTTAGTAGTTAATGCTTCAGTTTGAGCGCTCAGGAGGCAGAGGCAGAAGGACCGCTACAAGTTCAAGGCCACCGTGAGCTGCACAGTGATCTCCAGTCCCTAGTTTGATGTCTCCTCTCAAAAACCCCAAATCTCCAAACAGTCAGGAAGGAGATTGGATTTGAAAAGTGAAGGGCTGAGATATGCCTTCTTGAGGAAGTGCCCCTTTATAGGATGGAGCTTTCGGGAAACATGGTACTGTGCAAAGTTGTTCAGAGAGAAGAGTGGAAAGGCAGAGGTTCTCTCCTTGACCAAACTGTAGTCAGGCTTTTTGGGACATTTTGCTTAACTATATAATGACTTGAGGCTTCTATGTGGATTTCTGCATTACCCATTTTTTTAGCAAGAATCCTCATGAGAAGTTTAGCCAGAATCCTCTACCCACAATATTTGATTGGCCTTTTTATTTGAGATGATATCTGATGTCTCTGGCCCATGGAGTGGGGAAGGATCTCCAGAGACCCTACTAACTGAGGATGTCTTGTGGGGAAGAGTGATTCAATTTTCGTCAAGGATATGGCCCCTGATAGGTGGATCATATTCTAGTGTATTGCCCCACACTGGCTAGCTTATAAGAAGCAAAATTTAGACTGGATAGGTTATAAAAACCCAGCAAAACAAAACAACAAAAACACAAATCTGGGAGGGGTTGGGAGTAGGTATGAGAGGGCTCAGGGGGAGAAGTGGAAATGGATGTGATAAAAATGCATTGTGTGGCTGTATAAAATTCTCAAAGAATTAATGCAAATTCTTATTTAAAAAAGAATTCTGCTAAGTTGGTTGAGTCAGACTCCTTCTTTAATCCTGATGATTCCTCTTTGTAATTTTGGAACCCATATATTAATTTCTGTGTGTAAACTCCCACTCTTCAATATGCATCTTCACCAAAAAGCTCTGTTATAGACAGCCCAACAACTGTTCTGTTAGGATGTCCTTTCTTGGGTGAAGTCTTCCTAACACTCATGAACAAATGAATGGCTATTTTTATCCTTCAAACACTGTGGTACTAAAAGTCTGATGGGGATATTATTTGACATCAGACTACCAGATTGCTCACTCATGATTTCAAGTGGCCACCTTGGAAGGCTTTCCCCACTCTTGGCTGACTAATGAGAGTTCAACAGTCAGACTCTTGGACCGTTGCTCTGGACAAATATGTGCTGGATAGGACAGGGCTTGATTCTGAGTTGTATTATAGTCAGAGGCTTCTTTTGAAAGGATTTTTCAATGGCCTTTACTAGGATATTTTCCAAAGGCTTTTAAACAGAGGAATCTGAATTATCACTATGAATGTATATATAGTTCTTTGCTTGTCACAGGGATCTATTAAAACTGCTTCTGGTTGTATGATTTTATACTGAATTATCTGGAATACCTTATCTAGATTAATAGTTTATCTCTTTTATCTGATACTCTTTCTAATTAAAAAGTTCTCCCCTTTTATATAGCTTCCATTGATTTATGAAAGCAAGAGACACACTTCAGTGTGAGTTTTAGGAAGTATCAGAACCAGTTTCAAACTACAATAACATCTCCATGCTGGTCATGTAGACCTGATCTACTTACCTGCCGTTTTACAGAAAGCAGTTTCATTTCTGTGTCTCAGCCATAATCTTATAGTTTCTTTCCTTAATCCCTTTCAATAGTAGGAACCTTGCTAAGAATGTTATTATTTGAATGCCATATGATTGCCTTGGTGATGAAAACCATAAAATGACAGTACAATTTATCTATGTGAGAAAATGTGCTTTGCTCATCTATGTTTTGTATGCATAATTTGGCATGTAAATATATTGAATGAGTTCTTGACTATTAAATATATTTAAGTCAAATCTAGGGATGATATCAAGTATAGAAATTCTCAGGTATTAATGACTAATTATACAACTTATCCTGGCAGTGGAAACATAAGAAAGATTTGATTTCTTAGTTCTTACTTAAGAACTAAGAGTACATGTTGCTTTTGCAGAGGAATCAGGTTCAGTTCCTAGAACCTACATGATGGCTGACAGCTGTCTGTAATTCCCATTCCAGAGGATCCAACACCCTCTTCTGGTTTTTGTTGACATCAGGTATGTATATGGTACATGGACATATACACAAAATTAACAGAATTTAAAATTAAGAAAGAAAAAACTAGTTTCATAATTCAATGGATTTCCCCACATCTTGAGCATGGTTTTCCCCTTTTCCTATGATAATCATAACCCAGGTTCTTTCTAGTGACCCTTAGCTTTCTAGTCTTTGCATAAAATTTTTGTTTGGTTTTCTTGATATTATAGAAAATATCAATGAAAATGCAAGGGGTATAATTGGAAATAAAAGCCAGCAAAAACTGATTTCCATAAGGGAATATGTAAAACACATTGTTCTGAGTACGTATTTAAATATCAGTGTAAACTTTAGACTGGTTTTGTTTGAAAATACAAGGAATGGGGAAATGTATTGTATATAGATCACTGGAATTCATAGGCTATATGTTATTGAAGAAGAAATATTTTTTTTTTCTCAAGTATTTGCTCTTTGTTAACAAAGTGCTTCCATAAAAGACACGGTAGTTTCATGACTGTAAGTATAAACTAGGGAATCTATATAAGAGGCTCTCATTGATTTATAGATGAGAAACAACATCCATAAATTATGTAGACATTTCCCCTCCTTTGTTTAGGATTGTTCTAAACAGAGTTAGACAGATAAATTCTATATAAACCCACAGAGAAAGGAAACTACAGTCTAATTGAGTGATTACTCCCAGTGGCTGGTGCTAGGCAAGTTAATGAGATGTGCTCATTTGGCCGAGAATTCCTTCTGTCTCCTTGTTTGTGTGCTGCCTGTGGAATGCTTTATTTTTGCCCTCCAGTTTCCTAGAGCTTGAACAGAAACAAAAGACTGCCTAGAAGAAGACTAACCAGGAGATGCCAGTTCCGAATAAAGCTTTGAGTCTTTTGCCGGGCATCTGAGCTTTCTGAGCCTCCTGCTCCCAACCTCTCAAGCATCAGTTGTGCTGTATCAGGGGTCACCAATAAAGGTACATCGCTGTTTCTGTCTTTGATAGTTGAGATAGTTTCTTCTAAAGGATTTTTGCCCTTGCTTTATTCTTGAGTCCAAAAAATAGGCCAAACTCATGATAGTTTGTTTTTTCTTCTAATGCTTGTTACACTCCCCTCAAAAGCCTGTGAAAATTGCAAACCTTACTTAGTCATGTGAAAATATGACATACCTTAGTTACTTTGCTTTTACTGTATAAAATCAATCAATTAATAATAAATGTGTATCTTCAGGCTGAAGATCTTTGATAAACTCTCTATTTATACATTTACATTCTCAATGTTTCCACTGAAGTCTTTATTTGGATGCCAGATAATTTTTTCAAAATTGCTGTGTAAAATTAGATTTATTATCTCCCCTCTATTCCAAAACTGACTTCATAAGCAGCCATTCTCTGTGTCAATTTACAGCAACTCTTTCCCCATAGGCACTGTCCTAAAGGTTAGAGCACCTTCTTGACCATTCTTTCTTTCTAATACTACTTGGAATCATTAGATAATCATATCATCAGACACTTCAAAACATATCTGGAGCCTGACCTTGTAATTCCTTGTAATACCACCAACAAACCTCTTGGAAAAAATTGTAGTAATTTTCATTTTATATTCTGTGAAAATTTCATACAATATATTTAGGTCTTATCTTTTCCCACTCTCCTCTCCAACTCCTCCAAGAAACCCTCCTCTTCCTCTCAACTCCATGTCTTCTGTTTCTTCTTTATATTTTAAAAACACACTCATGCAGTTAGTGCTGCCCATATATGCAAGGGTTATTGTCTATTCATCTGATTATGAGAAACTGATGAAAAAAAGCTGACGTTCCCTCCCTCAGCAGCCAGAGCTTTCATAAATCATCTCAGTGAGGGGTGGAGTTTCATGGCCCCTTCCCTATCCACATTAGAATTCTGACTGACTTAATCTTGTTCAGGAAACTTTAGTTTCCATGAATTCATGAAGGCAACAGTTTCGTCATGTGTGAAGAAACTAGTCTGTAGCAGTCCTACCTGAGCCTCAGCTCTTACAACATTTCTGGCCCCCTTTCCACTGTATTCTCTGATTCTTGGAAGGGGGTAGAGGTGGGGAATGTGAATCAGATGTCAGCTAAAATTGAGCCATATCCACTTACTCTGTGCACTTTGGCCTGTTGTTATATTAACCATCGGCTACATAATGACACTTCTCCAATAGAGAATGAGACATATGTAGTATTTAGAAGGCATTCAACATTACGTTTCTTTAACAAAATAAAAGTACTAGTTTCTTCCCTAAACCCTATGACCTCCCTAAACACAGGTTCTTGGCCAGGTCTATAGTACCTTTTTCATAACAGGTCTTAATTTCAATTAGAAAGCTGTTGGTTATCACCATACGTTCATGGCACTATTTCATAAATGGGCATATCTTACCAGGACAGTAGTTATTATAGCTTGCAGAATAAACAACTGGGTAAGACTGTTGATGACATTTTTTCCCAATACATCTTCAAAACACCTTCTGGTGCTTTGAAAGCTAACCAATATGGAAAAAGCTTTCTGGTCAGTACAAGTTTGGTATCAATATGTTCTGTGATCAAAATGTCATCAGTAACAGGGTATTATACTACCAAATTCTGGTCGACTCAGTCTTTTTTGCCTGGATCATTTTAACAAATGAAAAATGGCCTAATCAGATCATTAGCTTCAATTTTCTTTAATATATGACTATTCTGAACTCAGACGTTAGAAAATGCTCTTTCGTGATGCTAAAGATGTACCTCAATAGGTACGTTCCTTTCCTACTTACACAAAGCCCTGAGTTTGATTTTAAGTATGCATAATCAGGCATGGTGATACTCTCTGATAATTCTAGGATGCAGGAAATAGAGTCATGAGAATCAGATCATTTAGACCATCTGTGACTGTACAGTTAGCTACTTTTAGGGCAAGCCTAGGATACGTGAGACACTGTCTCAAAAATGTTTAACTCCTCACTGTATTCCTGGTATAAGCTGGTATCCTTACTATGCACTACAGGACTCGATATATTCTGGATATTTACCTCCTTTTGCCATGTTGTCTCATCTTCCTGAGACTATCTCCACATTCATACTTTCCAGCAAAATGTCCATGTTTCTGTTGTAGATTTCCTCGTCTTCAAGTTCTTCTCTCTGATTGGTTCTGTAGTCTCAAGTCATTGTTCACTCTCCTCTTCTACAGTATCCAATATCCAATTAGTTAACTTGCTCCCTTTTCAAATCTTTGTTTAAATCTCATCTTTCAGTGGGACTATCTTGACAGATGTTTATAAGGGTGATCTGTCTCATATATTAATCTTCTACTCCAAATCCCTCTTCTTCTGTTCACATTTCTTCTCAAAATATTAATCATGTCCAACTTATAGAATCTACTTCCTTACTATTTACTATAGTTTTCTTATTTTATTTCTACTGAAAAGCTAGACAAACATAGATTTTTTTTTTGTTAAGATAGTCCAAGTGCCTAGTATAGCATTTGGCATGTGACTGATTGAATAGCATTTTATATCTTATAAAGCTAGTTGTATTTTAAAAGGCAGCTTATTCAGCCCCAAGAATTAATCTTTAATAACAAAATTCTATGTAGTGTGGGAAGACTTCTGGGAGATATCTTAAAGCCTCACCATGCCTGACAATTTGCATTTCTGAAACTGTAGAGTTAAAACCTAAGTCAGTGTAGATATTCACAAAGCCATAAATGTCTTAGATGAATGTATATATTATATTATAATACAAAAACATATACAATGAGGAATTAGAACACAAGCTTATTAGTAAAAAAATTCCACAAACTCATTCTAATGTTTGGTTAAAAGCAGTAGTGGATCAGTAATGGTTGCATTCTAGTACATCTTAATCAAGTGATTGGGCCTTTATCTGCCTCTGTAACAACCCTATAGTTTTCCTACACCACTGCAATCAGTTTATTATAACTGTGAGGAAAAAGCACACTGTACCATGTACATATTATGTACAAAATAGTTTTGTCTAAATTCATGTGCTGAATTCTATAATGTGGGCATAAAAGTCCTTGCATTAGATGGTGAAATATACTATATATCGTTATGTATATTTAGAAATGAATACACAAATTAAGTAAGAAACATATATTATCACATTTTAAAAGTATAGTCAGAATATTTAAAACTGCTCTCAGGGATTTTTAAAATTGTAATCCATTTTAATTAGAGATAGTCTTGTACTGTAACAGGTATGTTTGTAATTATTATTTCTGTGTAACTGAATTTTTGCATCATTTTGTTCACATGTCTATAGTTACTCCAACCCATAGTCCTGGTAATTACTTTTCTACTCTCTGCAATTATGTGGTGTTGTCTTTCTGAGTTTGCTTATTTCAGTTACAGCATGATGTGTAGATGTTAGGATTGTTTCTGTGTAGTAATATGAGCGGTGGGGCTGCGTCCCCAACACCCCAGCCGCCTGCTCGGCTAGCTTATGCCCCAAAATAATTACACGGACACTGTATTCTTTTAAACACTGCTTTGGCCCATTCCTATCTAGCCTCTTCTAGGCTAATTCTCACATATTAATTTAGCCCATTTCTAATCATCTGTGTAGTGCCCCTAGGTGCGCTTACCGGGAAGATTCTAGCCTATGTCCATCCTGGGTCGGAGCTTCATTGCTTGCGTCTGCCTGGGAGCTGGGAGCATGGCATCTCTCTCTAAGGTGTCTGCTCCCGAGAGAAGAGCTGTCGAGTCTGACCTCACTTTCTCTTCCTCCCAGCGTTCTGTTCTGTTTACTCCACCTACCTATGTCCTAACCAATAATATGGGCCAAGGCAGTTCCTTTATTAGCCAATGACCTTCCTCCATCATTTCTGAAGACTGGATTCCATCAAGAATGTATACATTTACTTTGTTGATTCTTTGACTGATGGACCTAGGACAATGTTTGATCTTGTCTTTTATAAATGATGTTTTTATTTAAGAATGGGGTTGGAAGTGCCACCATCTGTTGTTTGTCTGAAGATTTTACTTTTAGAGATACAGACATAGTGATGGAATTTCTGTCTCTTAAAATTGTGATTAATCAAGTTTAAATATGATAGCACCTAGATTTCTAAGAAAGAAAATAATCCTTATACTGCTTGGGTCTGTGAATGGAGCCTAGAAAGTGTTGAGAATTTGGTGACTCAAATAGAACAAATGGGAGTCACACGAAGATGAAATTCTTTAGTCAGATATACCAGTGTATTGAAAAAAAATGCCTATGTAGGGTGTTTTTCTACCCACCCACCTTTCAATCTATGTACCACTCAATCATTCAATAATTAAAGCTGTAATTATTCGCCCTACAAAGAAGGAAGGAGATCCAGCAGGGTGGGCTCCTCCTGCACCTGTACTATAGCCATTGTTTCTTCATAACACAAACATTTGCTGTTGAAAAGTTACAACAAATGCATGGTGAAGGCAGGAAGAAAAACTTCAAGGAACCAAATTATATCCTTTTCAGAGTGAAGTAGCTCCGGTGAACTATGGCACCCCAACACCACAGGGTAGCCAATTAGCCCGCTCCATCAAAAGTTTCCATTGTGAAAGAATATGGAGTATATTCCACATATAAAAGCAATTTTGTCTTCTTTTTTCCAATTTCATATTTCTTTTTATGCTGCTTTGGTTTTTCAGTTTTTCTGTTTCCTCTCCCAAAAGAGTAAAAATAAATATGAAAAAAAATGAAGGAAGAAACCCAGGACAACATTTGAGGTTAAAAAAAGAATTTGTACAAAGGAAGTAAAGGATTCAGAGAGGCTCATGTATCATTCCGTCAAAGCATTGAACGCTCTATTTGGAATCCACCTTTTCATTAAAGCTTCCCTGGGCTTTAGTGAGTGGGCACTGGGAGATGGGAGGAGCCAAGGGAAAGGAGGATAAAATGGCAAATCCCTCTGCTGCTATTTGTGCTTGTGACTGAGAAGATGATCCTGGTGGCTTCTGAGTGGTTGCTTAGATTGACGTGGTTGTTATTTTGCTCACTTGCCATTACGTCTTATACTTCGTTAATTTCCATATAAATATTTTACACCTTTTACTTACAAAATATATTTTGCCCAAGTGCTTATATAAAGATAGATGTAAAAACAGCATAAACACACCTAAATGAATGAAATGAAAGAAAGGGTGAATTTTATCCTGCATTTTCCTTTAGTTAGCTCAAGAGAGCAACGAGAAGAAACATGAACTTCATTTTATGCGGCAACGTAAAATTACCTAGTCACATTTGTGGTAGAGGAGTGACTCGTCAATGTTCAAGGTTTTTGTTTTTGTTTTTGTTTTTTTTTTTTACAGAAAAGCAGGCCTGGACTGGAGATTTATTTAAAAGACATTATAATAAAGGCTAAAGCATGGCTGTTAGGAGAAAGAGAAGTGTTCAGGAGAAAAGGAAGACATGCTCAGATGTGGGTGTGGGCCCTTCAAGGGAGAGGCAAGGCTCATTGCTTTTTTTTTCTTTTTTTTTTATTGAGAAAAGGAAGAAAATAAAAACAAGTTTCCACCTCCTCCCAGCCTCCCATTTCCCTCCTCCTCCTCCCACCCTTCTCCCCCTCCTCCCACCCTTCTCCCCCTCCCCCCACTCCTCTCCCCCTCCCTCTCCAGTCCAAAGAGCAGTCAGGGTTCCCTGCCCTGTGGTAAGTCCTAGGTCCTCCCCCCTCCGTCCATATCTAGGAAGGTGAACATCCAAACTGGCTAGGCTCCCACAAAGCCAGAACATTGCGTAGGATCAAAACCCCGTGCCATTGTCCTAAGCTTCTCATCAGCCCTCATTGTTCGCCATGTTCAGAGAGTCCAGTTTTAACCCATGCATTTTCAGTCACAGTCCAGCTGGCCTTGGTGAGCTCCCAGTAGGTCAGCTCCACTGTCTCAGTGGGTGGGTGCACCCCTCGTGGTCCCGACTTCTTTGCTCATGTTCTCCCTCCTTCTGCTCCTCATTGGGACCTTGGGAGCTCAGTCCAGTGCTCCAGTGTGGGTCTCTGTCTCTATCTCCATCCATCACCAGATGAAGGTTCTATGATGATATGCAAGATATTCGTCAGTATTGCTATAGGCTAGGGTCATTTCAGGTTCCCTATCCTCAGCTGCCCAAGGAACTAACTGGGGACCTCGGCTTGGGCTCCTGGGAGCCACTCTAGGTTCAAGTCTCTTGCCAACCCTAAGGTGGCTCCCTTAACTAAGAATTGTGCTTTTTTGCTCCCCTATCCAACCTTCCTTTATCCCAATCCTCCCTTTTCCCCAAGTTCCCCCCATTCTCCCCTTCTCCGTTTTCTCTCCCCATCTCCCCTTACTCCCATCCCACCCCACCCCCAAGATCTCAATTTTCTCCCCGGCAATTTTGTCTACTTCCCATAGCCAAGAGGGTAACTATATGTTCTTCCTTTGGTTCACCTTCTTATTTAGCTTCTTTAGGATCACCAATTGTAGACTCCGTGACCCTTATTTATGGCTAGAAACCAATTATGAGTGAGTACATCCCATATTCATCTTTTTGGGTCTGGGTTACCTCACTCAGAATAGTGTTTTCTATTTCCATCTATTTGCATGCAAAATTCGAGAAGTCATTGTTTTTTACCGCAGCATAGTACTCTAATGTGTATATATTCCACACTTTCTTCATCCATTCTTCCATTGAGGGGCATCTAGGTTGTTTCCAGGTTCTGGCTATTACAAATAATACTGTTATGAACATGGTTGAACAAATGCTCTTGTCATATGATAGGGCATCTCTTGGGTATATTCCCAGGAGTGGTATTGCTGGGTCCAGGGGTAGGTTGATCCCGAATTTCCTGAGAAACCGAAACACTGACTTCCACAGTGGTTGCACAAGATTGCATTCCCACCATCAATGGATGAGGGTACCCCTTCCTCCGCAGCCTCTCCAGCAAAGGCTATCATTGGTGTTTTTGATTTTAGCCATTCTGACAGGTGTAAGATGATATCTCAAAGTTGTTTTGATTTGCATTTCCCTGATCGCTAAGGAGGTTGAGCATGACCTTAGATGTTTTTTGGCCATTTGAACTTCCTCTGCTGAGAATTCTCTGTTCAGTTCAGTGCCCCATTTTTTAATTGGGTTGATTAGCATTTTAAAGTCTAGTTTCCTGAGTTCTCTATATATTTTGGACAACACCTTTAGTAATGTGGCAGGATACAAGATCAACTCCAAAAAATCAGTCGCCCTCTTATACACAAAGGATATGGAAGCAGAGAGGGAAATCAGAGAAGCTTCACCTTTCACGATAGCCACAAACAGCATAAAATATTTTGGGGTAACTCTAACCAAGGAAGTGAAAGATCTATTTGATAAGAACTTTAAGGCATTGAAGAAAGAATTTGAGGAGTATACCAGAAAATGGAAGGACCTCCCTTGCTCTTGGATTGGGAGGATCAACATAGTAAAAATGGCAATTCTACCAAAGGCAATTTATATATTCAATGTTCAAGTTTTAAAGGTCCATTGTTCAAGTTTACATTTCCCTTATTCAGTACTTCATGAATGTCACTGTGTGGCATTAGCTGTCAAACCTCTATTAGAGCACAGTGCGGGAAGTAAAGATACTACAGTCCAGATGTATTTGTTTCTGTGGATTTATCATGATAAGTGATTTCCAGGATGAGAAGCAGCGAGCACATTCAATATTATCTAGTTTTAAAGATCAGGAATCTTAGAAGTGATTTGCCAAAGAAGCGAGTGCTCTGGCTGATTTCCTCCTTAGTGCCAACCTCTACTGTAAAGAGGAGCACGTGTCTGGAAGCTTCCTGTTGAACAGTCAGGGTTTTCCCTTTTGAAAAGCAAAAAGCACATGTAACAGGAACCAGCTTGCTATAAGTCTGGTTATATCTTCAGCAAGATAGATAACAGGTAAAATCATTACTTGGCCTGGCACACACCTTTATTTCCTTGTTTTCTGTTGTGTTGGGGTAAAAAGTTTATTATAGGCATACATACAAACATACATATATACATATGCATGCATGCATACATATAAACACACACATATACACAAACATATACTCACATACATTTATCTACACACATATATAATACATAAATAAATGCATCCATACATTCATATGCATGTATACACATATACATCCATACATCCTTACATCCATACATATATACTCCTTAATGTATGCATGAATACACGCATATATATGCATGCTTACATACATACATATGTAATACACATATACATACATACATACATACATAGCACAGTATGGTGGGGGTTCTGAAATCAAGTCTCTGGAAAAGCAGCTTTATGGGTGCTCATCTCCAGGAAATATTCCAGATTACCTGGTTAATTCCGACATTCCTTATATGCTTTTTATTTATAATATCTGTTCTTGCCACAATTTCAAACAAGCACACTACATATCCTGGTTCTTTGCCCTCACACCCTTTCCCATTTTTTCCCACCTCTACCAGCCCCTCCCTTCTCTTATTAACTAGTTTGGGTTTCATTTAGTGTGCCACGGAGTTTAGTTAAGTCTGCCTGTGTGATCCTGAGTTTCCCAGTAACCGTGAGAGCCTCGTGGACTCACTACTGGGTCTTGTGCTCCTCCAAGGTCGTCACTGATGAGTGGGAAAATGGGAGTGAAGCAGAGAACAGAGAGCTCCAGGCACAGTAAACTGAGTTGCTTAGCTAGAAAGCGAATGAACAAAGCAAGAGTTGAAATAAGCCGATTGGAGGTAATCCTGATGCATGAGTGGGCTGAAGGCAAGACTGAGAATAAGTCTCTTGACTATTATCTTCTTAATGTACCTTTCTCTGGTGTACGCTAGGTGGCTTTATGGCTCATGGTGTCTTTGGAACAAGATCAGCTACTCAGGTAGCAGCCTCCAGTGGCAATGCCTGGGTCCTGCTGAAATGCCAGATGTTAGCCTGTTGTTTTTTGTATGAGTTCTATGAAATTGCAGGGATTGCTAGGGAAATGGAAATTTGATTAGTCTTTTTTTTTCCCCTGTCAGGGGAGAATGTCACTTTAGCAGGAAAGAGAAATAATAAACTCCATTATATATTGCCATTTTCTTTTATGTACTGTTATGCATGCATAAAATAATAACAAAAATTTCTCATTTCTATCAGAAGTTATTTTAACTGTGATTGCATAGGTGGCTCATTTGTATTTAGATGAATCAGATTGGATGGGCTGTCTGTTCTCAGTTATCTTATGACCTGATTGTTCATTATTCCCTGATTTGAGGATTTACTTTGGAGTTGACCGGCTTTGTTCATCTGATTGTGAAAGAAAGCTCTGTTCTTAGGTGCCAAATACTTCCCAGTATTGCAAAAAAAATTAAAGTGTCCCAATTATTCAACAACTTGTATAAATTTTGAAGAAAATTTTATTAAGAATAATATGGACATAAAAGCATTTTGACTTTACTATGATATGTTAATTACTCAAATAATTTCTTATCTCTAAGTAAAAATAATAACAGAGCCCAAATTAATATTCTGAGGACTTTAATCAAGTAACAAAATATTTTATTCTCCGGCAGCATCTACTTTATAAAATGTACAACTATAAACTTTCTTTTCTATAGATGCAATTTTTTAAAGTCTCTTCCTAGTTCTCCTGTCAGATAATGCCTTTCTCACGCACTTGGGAGGCATATCTTTGAAATGAAGAAAGATGGCCTCCCACTTTCCAGGTTATAGGATGGGATAGGAGTCTAACTTCTAATCACAACTACAGGTGCCTACACCCTGGCCAGCCCCTTTCACCTGTCCAACTCATTCTGGAACTTAACAGATCTCCTCCCACTGATTTTGGCAGAATTAAGTTCAGGTTTTTTTTTTGCCTTATTGTTAAAATACTAACCACTAATGTATTAGTCCAGGAGAAAATTTCCCTTACTTGTTTCTTTGTTGATGTCATTCTTTGACATACGATGGGCTTGGAATCACACTAAAAGGAAGCCAAAGAAAGCTGCATCCATCTGCAGATTCACTATAAATAGTGAAGTGGGCCACAGTGTCATGTTTTCAGACTTAAGTTGAAAGTTAAGATGATGAACATATTCTCCCTTTGAGTTTGCAGACTGGACCTTTAGGAGAAATTTCACTGGGTTGAATCTAGGTCAAATAATCTTTTCAGAAGCTTAAAAAAAATGAGAGTTACTGGAGAAGAATGATTAGGTCTGCAAACTGACAGCAAATATGTGATTTTGGATGCTGGAGATAATTGTACCACTGTACATTCAAGGTTCTGGCATATTTATTTCTGGAGGTAAATGGAAAATAAAGTTATATATGTACCAAACTTCTTTGCTAAGATATTGAGCTTTCTTTGGACTTCTTTTCTGCCTTCCAAGCAGTAAAGATAATTTGATAAGTTATTTCAGCGATTCTTGTGTATCACCTTAGCTTACAAAACAAAGTAGGCTGAAAGTGCACATATAGCATTCTGTTTAATGCAAAGATGGGAAATAACACAGGCAATTATCTGACAAATGGCAGCTGTTTAAACGGCAGGATACTAAACTAGAATCTTAGCAGGGGTGTGATTATCTATAGGCCATTAAAAGTTTGTTTCTTTATTATTTCATTTTTATTGTCTTAGGTTTGAGAAAGGGAAAGATAAACTTGCCAACTGAAGAGTTTATTACTTTTACTACACAAGAGTCACTCCATTTTTAAAGGCATTTGGTTACTTGATTAAAGTTCTCAAAAGATTCATTTGAACTCTCTTCTTATTTGTACTTAGAGACCAAATATTAGAATGAGTAACAAATAATAGTGAAATTAGAAGAAAAACATTTAGGGCCACATGGTTGTTATTAAAATGAACTTCACAATTTATACAAGTTAATGGGTTATGGGAAATTTTAATAGTTGTTTAAAAATTGGATATTAGTACCTAAGAACAGAGCATCTGTCATGCATATTATATTGCTTTTCTTGTTGCTATGACAGAGCACAGGACAGAAACAACTTAACAGAGAGAAGGGTTTACTTTGGATCATGTTTTGAGAGGGTGTCATTGACTGGGAGGCACGAGGACAGAAAATAGGCAGGGGAAATGTGAGGTGGCTGTTTATGATGTGTCCACAGTCAGGATGCAGGTAGGTTAGACCGAAGGAGGGATGAAAGTACAAACATTAGACCTTTCCTGAAGTGACCCATTTTCTAGCTATGTCCCATCTGCAACGTTCCACAACTCCTCACCCAGCCTGGCAGCAACTATTCAAACACACAGTTTGTGGGCACAGTTTACACTCAACACAACACATAAGATCCCGTGCCTTCATCTGAAGTGGTTAGGAAGATGGGGCTAATTGCTATGGAATCAAATAGTAGATGAAGTTACTTTTATTGCTTCTATTTACTCATTTATTTCATTTCAAGTACCACCTCTCTATGTCTTTTCAGGTATTCAGTATCTCGCTAATTGTAATCCCATCTCCCCTGGAGAGAAAATGGCAATTATTTTCAGATTCATGAATATCAATTGATGCAATTGCCTCATTATTTTTTGACACACACCTACACTAATAGATCAGGGAAAAAAAACAGGTACACTTAGCATCTAACTTCATCAAGGTACTATTGCCGATTACCTCTTGTACATGTGTGGGTTAGACATAGAAATGTAAACGAGACTGAAATGCCCCTAGGTTGATTTATAATCAGATGTCTGTGTCCATAGACTCTGTATAAATGAGCTATTGTCAACAGAAGAAAATATCTTTCATTCACACAAGGATTGCTATGCCCTTGCTCATTTAATATGCCTTAAATTAATATATATTTATACATTACTTTATTTATATCATTATGATATTTGATAAATAAATATCAAATATATTTATTTATATAACTAACTTTTAAAAATGTGATACTCAGTTTAGAAGGAGAGTAAGCCTACTGTGTACAGCAACAGTAGAATCCATTGAAAACGTGCCCATCTGGGCCGTTCTGCCTAGCAACACTGCCTTTAACCAGGATGAAAGTAGGCACTTACATTTGTGATCTCCAGTCTATGAAGGTGGGAACAGGCATAGCACAGAGCCTGCAAGGAGGACCTGAGACTTTACTTGAAAATACAGTTCAGATAAATTGCCTGTCTGATGTAGTTGTCATATAGGCTAGGACAACTTTTGGTGGATTGAGAGAATTGTGGTTTGGAGAATAAGAGGATCATTGTCTCTTCTAGGTGCCAGACAATACTTGGCTGATAACTTTTAATCCTAAGCATTGCAGTTTAAGAGGAACATGGGTAAACTGAGGAGACATAAATGGAGAGATCAAGAAAAAGATGCCATGCCAAAAAAGACCATTAGAAAGGACTAAATTTGATGAAGTGTGTGTGTGCATGCCATTGTTCAGAGGAGTGATATGGAATGGTTTTGTTGAAAAAGTTGTATTTATAAGAAAGGCTGCCTGAAATTAATTCATTGAAGAAGCAGAATTAGAATCAGATGATCAGATGTTCATGCATGTTCCCATGCTGGAACTATCTGTGCATACCTACATTGTCTGCATTTCCAAGCGTAGTTGAGATTGCTTGATGCTATTCCCTGTGATTTGTGTGTGTGTGTGTGTGTGTGTGTGTGTGTGTGTGTGTGTGTGTGTGCTATATCCCTCTGCATTATTTACAGGAAGTCAACGGCAACAGCTTGTTTTAAAGAATTAATATTCTATTAATAGTGGTGTTGACAGTATGTTTTATATTAAACTAGATTAAGTTTCAGGGTTTTTGTTCATAGTTTTATGGTTGCAATTTCTGTTTGTCTTTGTTTAATGACTCTCTTTAACCCATGTGAATGTAGTAACTGTAGTTATTATTGTTAACATATCTTTAGTAAGGATAATTCCAGCTATATGAAGAAATTTCCAATAAATCAAGGAATTTAACAAGCCCCCAAAAGATCCGTGTGATGATGCTTTGCTGTTTTCATCTTGACATGTTTTTATCAGTAATGATTTTTCATGATTTTGTCTGGAATTGGGACAACTTCTCACATAGATAACAGCACTGAGATATAAAGAAAACCCCAATGTCTGTTCAGAGTTTTGCCATGAATAAAATAATCCTTCACTGAAATAATGATAAAGTAAGTGTGATCTCACATAAGTGGAGTCATGAGGTATTACTTCTGCTGTAACTGGCTTATTACACTAAGCTTAACATCTTCTAGATTCATACTTTACACTTACGAGAGGCACTGGAAACACCTGAGCTCACAGAAATAGAGACTATAGGGAGGGAGGCAAGATCTTGTTCAGTGGGTATGAGGCTTGTTCTTAACCTTCAGGACCTTTGAATTGAAAAAATGGTAGATTGCTGTACCAGGCTTTTTCTTTTGGGCCGCCAGCCTGCTCCCAAATCATGACATGGAGACATTATGAGTTATGAATGCTCAGCCTTATGCTTGTCCCACCAGCTCTTATAACTTAATGTGTTCTCTTTATCTACATTTTCCTTGGCATGTTTTACCTTCCCATTTGTATATTTTCATTCCACTGCTTCTCATGTCTGTCTTCTGGCCCTGGGCTTGACCATTTCTTTCTCCCTCATTCTCTCCTTCTTTCCTCCTACTTATTCTCTCTGCCTGCCAGTCCCGCCTATCCCTCTACTTCCTCATATTGGCCATTCAGCTTTTTACGCCTTAGGCAGGCAAGGTGAAGCAAATCTTTACACAGCTTTACATAACTAAACAAATGTAACACATTTTTACATCATTAACAAAGGCCGCAGAAGCAAAGGCAACACATCTTTGCCTAGTTAAAATATTATTCCACAACAGATTGGCAACACTCTTTGCTGTGTGTCTGTGAGGATATTTTCAAAGACAGCTAAAGAAGTGGGCAAAGCCATGAGTGTGGCTGCCAAGCTATAGGCTGGAGCCTGGGCAGACTAAATAAGGGGAAGAGGCATCTCTCTCTGCTTCTTGATGGCCATAAGGATACAAATTTGCTTACCCCATAGGTTCCTTTTCTTTTAAACTCTTCTTCTTTTAGATAGGGTCTCATGTATTCCTGACTGGCTTGGAGTTTGCTATGTGTATCCAAAATTACCTTGAACTTCTGATCTTCCCTTAGTCTCATGTTCCTTAGTTCTGGGACTACAGGAATTCATCACCATGTCCTGTTCATGTTGATGTAGGAGGGTCTTCTATCTATCTGTTGTTTCATTGGTTAATTAATAAAGAAACTGCTTGGCCTGATAGGTCAGAACATAGGTGGGTGGAGTAGACAGAACAGAATGCTGGGAAGAAGGGAAGTGAGTCAATTGCCATGATTTTCTGACCTGAGATGGATGTACGCTAGAATCCTTCCCAGTAAGCCATCACCTCGTGGTGTTACACAGATTATTAGAAATGGGTTAAGCAAGATATGAGAGTTAGCCAAGAAGAGGCTAGATATAATGGACCAGGCAGTATTTAAATGAATACAGTTTCCGTGTAATTATTTCTGGGCATAAGCTAGCCAGGCGTCAGGGAGCCGGGTGGCAGGAATGCAGCCTGCTGTTCCTTCTACATCATATGGACCTGGGAACAGAGCCCAGGACTTCATGCAGATCAAGGTAAAAAAGTACTTGACCGGGCCGCATGCTCACCCCTGCCTCACACACTTTAAGACTGATGTTCTGCCTCACCACAGGCCTCAGCAATGGAACTAGCTGATAACAGAATAAAATCGGTGAAAGTCTGAGACTTAATAATTTTTTAAGTTGTTTTCTATTTGTTGGAGAGAGACAAATAGCTGATTTGCACAATGGGTGTATAGTGTCAGTTTTGCGAGATGAAGCAAGGGTGATAATCTACTATGCAGCACAGTGCCTACAGTTAGCGATACAGTACTGTGAGAACATTTACCACAAAATCACCACAAAATGAAAAACCCAATGACATATAGAAATATGGACACAAGAAAAGTTTTGGAAGCAATGGACATGTTTAATGGCTAGGTCATGGGGATGATATCACATTTGGACAGGTTGTCTGTCTAATCTTTCCAAATTGCATACATTAAACATGTACCACTTTCTTATATGTTAATCATATCCCAATAAAGCTGTTAAAATAAGTTTAAAACAACATTAATAAAAATTGAAGGACAATAAAATGTAAGATTTAAAAAAATTGTAAACACCATTTGAAAATATTAGGAAAACATCTAATTCTGCCTATCATTTCTTACATGTGTACTTCATGATGCACCTTCTAGACTTGAGTGAGTAAAATTCACTCTGAAGCTGTCTTTGTTTTTTAGCTTCAGTGTTTTTACATCCGAAAGATAGTAGCTGCCTCCCATTTAAAACCAAGACTCGTTTGCTCAATTTTCTTAGCTGTTAGCTTAGAGAAGCACAGGGCTGTCAGGTTCCAGTGTTCCCCATTAGAAAGTGCCTCACCATTGGGCATTCCAACATTCGCTTACATTCCCACACTCAGGAGGCTGAGGAATCAGGGCTGGAAATTGGCTAGCTTACGTTCTGCAGTAAGACACCTCAAAGGAACGAATAAGTTTCTGCTGTGTTCCTGAGAAGGGAGCAGAGCAAGTGTATAGATCGTTCTGTGAGAATCCTCTTGTGGCTTTTATCAGCACAAGCCCTAGCTTACCTGCTGCTCTGTGCCCATGTTCTTTTGCTCCAGTGTGTTATTGCGAACTTGGAAATAAAGACACGGCTTCCTCATTAACCGCTCTGCTGGGTCTCTCTGCGATGGTCCTAAATGGTTTCCAGATCATTTACAAACATGCATCTGAGCATATTATTGCATCCATCTTAAAGCATATTTAAGCATAGCATCATTTATAGTCGAAAAACAGAGGTGTAAAACAATTTTGAATGAGGGACTCGCCGTTTTGCAGTGATGTAGAAGTAGGTCTGCTGATGATGTACTTTAAAAGGTCAGTTTATTAAAAACTCCCCGTTGTTTTCATTTGTGAAGGGGCACACTGAGCACTAATTTCTCGGGGAGTTCCACACCTGTGAAGTTTATAATCCAGTTAGAAAGGCAAGTGGTCATTTCAAAGATGCTGAAATAGTCACCATAGAGAATGACTTTCTGCTCTGCAGATGTACCTCGATTGGATTGACTGACGGGAATCTGGGCTCTCCATATTCTAGGGAGCATCTAGCGCATGATCAAGGCAGGTTGGGTGTTCACAACCAGTGGATCACCCATGAGCAAGTCTCCATGCTTCTTTCTGCTCTGGCAGTGCCATTTGTCTTCCAGAGGTGAGGTGTTTATCTCCAAACTTACCCATGGCATCTGCATATATTTTATTAATTGAATATTGTCAGGAAACATGATAAAAACAATGATATTGAATGGTTATAACACTGCTTTTTATTATTTTAAATATGTTTATATAAATATATCTATATCATTAAGCATCATATGCACACACAGTGCCTAAAAGGAAGAGTTCTATATACTCAAATTGAAGTTGGGAAGGTATTACAAAGCACAGTTCAAGTTAAACTGAATTCTGAGAAGAGAATGAGATAACAGTGACATTGTAGCCAGCATATCCTGCTTGTTTGTGTGTTCTTTGTCTGTCCATTAATACCTGCCCACATACCAAACAAACAGTGGTACCCACCAAACACATTAGTGTCAGAGATCTGAAATTGCTGATGCATGAATCTGAGACCATCCAGAAGGGAGGGGGACAATGTTGGCCATCCAGAAGGGAAGGGGACAATGTTGGAGCATGTGAAGGGGACCATCCTACAGATCCAAAATAGCAGGATCTCTATGACACAGGACAACAACAGTTTATCCAAGAGGAGCCCCAGGGAGAACCCATTATCAGTGATGTAGCAGAGACCAGAGGTCTCAAGCCAGACCAATGACTCATAGCAACGAACATGTGCAAGTAAAGACAAGTGGACTAAAGGGTAAACTGTGTTTCAATGGGCCACACTACACCTTCCATGCTGAGAGTCTTTTTCTTTTTGGGGGAGAGGGTTCTTTTAAATTTAATTTTGCTTTGAGATGGAAGCTTGCAAGAACAGAGGGTGGATGCATGATGACAGGGAGATGAGTAAGAGTGGAATGGATGATGTGAAATTCACACAGAATTAATAAAAATAAGAAAAAAACATATCCTACATTCAGAAAAAACCCTGTGTCATAGAACACTGCTTTTATGGAGATCAAATTGAAGGGTTCAAGAAGGAACGAAGACAAGGGATAAATCCTGTTGAATTATATGACATGTGGGCAAGATCACACAGAGGCTGGCATAACCTTAAACTTAAACTAGGTTTCATATTTATTTCCAGCTGTGGGAGCCAATGTTTTCACTGTATTTGAATAAGCATGGAGTATGTATTTCAATGCACAGTGACCTCAGTGGTTATTGAAGGAAAGGTGTTTTCAGACTTCAACAGGCATACACAAATTAAAAGCCTTTGTTTTATATAGTTGTACTGAAAAAGCATATTGTTTAGACAAAACAGAGAAATTAAAAACGTAATTCTTGTGGCTGAAGAGTAGATTCAGCATTCAAAAGCATATATTGTTTTCTTAGCAGTCCCAGGTTCCCGTCCCAGCACCCATGCTGAGTGACTCAAAACACTCTGTCTCCCCTCCTCCATCTATCTATCTATCTATCTATCTATCTATCTATCTATCTATCTATCTATCTATCTATCTATCTATCTATCTACTTACCTACCTATCTATCTATCTATCTATCTATCTATCTATCTATCTATCTATCTATCTACATATGTATATTTTCTCTCTATATGTAATTTTATATTTATTATATAATATTGTCTAATATTATATATATGGTTTCTCTCTATATAATATATTCTTTAAAATGAAAGGAATGTGGCATTTGAAGCAATGAGAATGAATGTGGAAGACATTATCCTTACCAGGATAAGCCATGCACATATGTGCAAGCACTACATGCTCTCGCCTATGTGTGCAGAATCTGTAGAAGTCACATGCATGGCTGCAGAGAACAATGGGTAGTTATCAGACACCAGGACTGGATGAGCATTGTGGAGATGTTCAAAGAGTATTTTCAGTGAGGTAGAAGACTAACATTTGGAGATACAATGCAGGGTGTGGTATCTAATAAGTAATAGTGTATTGCTTATTGTAAAATAGCTACAATGGTAGACTTAATTCTTCCATAGTAATTCAATAACTATGTGAAGTGATAAATATGTTAATTAGGCTGATTTAATTTTTCCCTATTGTAAACACATATCAAAATATTTTTCCTCATAAATTTATACAATAATTGTCCATTAAAACTAGTTTCAGCAAAAGAACAAGGAATTGTGCTTGCAATAAGTTACTGGTAAGTCTCTGTAGTTTTCATAATATTTTCATAACAATGATCTTGTGTGAAACAGAGGGACTTTAACAGCTTATAAAACACAAGTATCTTGGCTCCTTTCCAATCTAAAGTGGTGTCACTTTGGTGGTAAGCACTTCACCATAAATGTCAACTTGTTAGGAAATTTTAACTTCCCATTCATGTGCTAGTCATTCATCCACCTATCCATAATCCACCCATCATCCATCTATCTATCTATCTATCTATCTATCTATCTATCTATCTATCTATCTATCTATCCATCCTTCCTGCCCTTCACCCTCTTTCATTTTTTTTTACTTCTTCCCTATACAATACGCTGTGCCATAGGGCCCAGTGACTATGAACTGAATTCCCTGAAAATTAAAATGAAAAGTTTTTTTTTTAAGTAAATTTCTTTCAAGTATTGTGTTGCAGTGACAGGAAGCTAGCATACTGTTAAAATTTGTTAGTATAGGCAAATTCAGCAGAAATTCTAGTAAATCAAAGGCTATTTGTGAGACTTTCTTCATGAACAGGCTAGCTAAAAATGGTTCACACAGAGGAAGCTATTGTTCATTGCTTTAGCCTGAGAAAAATACTACATACTGGACCTGATGGAAAGCAGCAACTTCCGGTACCTGTTCAAGATTGCTGAAGAAAGGGAAGGTACATATTTTAGTAACGATGTTAAAAGGCTGCAATTCAAACAGCTGCAGTGTTTAGCATACCCACTTCACTGACAAAATCACCTGAAAAACAAATGTTCTGGCTTGTCTTGTTGACCCCCAAATTAGATTACTCCAAGGCACTTGTTTTCTTGGTATTTTAAGATACTGAACCTGTTTAATCTATATGAATATGGGCTTGTATAATATGACATTTTATCCTTTAGTGGACCATGGATGCTGTAGTGTGGCTTTTTCCTCTAACTTAAATCATTCCCTCTCAGAGATAATGGGATGGCTAAAGAAATCCACAAGAAACTTATAAAATTCATAAAATTCAACAGGAAGCTCCTCTGTAAGCAGGAAACGATGAAGCTCTGCTTTCCTGAACCCTCACCCGTGCTAGAGCGGAGCATTTTCGTGATGCAGTAACGAATGAAGTCACCATGGTCCCTCAGTGACCCAAATAAACTCAGACTCACTAGGATAAATGTTGGTAGAATAATTAATTTGTGGCTCTTGGTGCCCTATCTTGCTAAATAGATATTTGGTCAGGGTTTCTCAAGGAAAAGTCAGGCAACAAATGCTTTATCACCCAAAGCCATTAGGAGACAGAGACTGAGAGAATTTTCTTCCATTAGCTGTTTCCATCTATTGCAGGTTTAGCCTTCTAGTTGCTCTGCTCAGAGTTGGGTTCTCAGGCTGCCTTGAACGATAGGTAGAGGGAAAAGAAAGCCTTACTTCAGAGCACCTGTTCTGCTTCCATTTAGCCCTCTTTATAAGTTGCCCAGATATTTTACCTGGGATCTGAAGCCTGTTACCCCAAACCTTTTATGTTCTGGAGGCTTCCAGAACCACAAGAATCAATTGAACACGTCCATTTTTCTTCCATTCTTGAGTCACTTCTACAGATTGTTGTATTTGTCAGGTCTCTCTTTTGTGCCTGTATTCATTTGGGACTATGAGATTCATAGTCCTCATGTTGTGTGGTTCTACAGCCTTAATGGAGTTCTATCATTCAAGTCTGCTGCTAGAGTCTATAACAACCTTCACCTATGCTCAGGACCAGGAAGATCTTCCCTCCCCATGCAAGCCATTCCACTACTAACTGCATCCCTAGTTTCTTGGGCACTTCAGGCCAACTTGATAAAAAGACATGCTTTGGCAGCTGTCAGTTTTGGTATTTTTCTTATCAAGATTTCAGTGTGGAGGTCATAATGTTATAATAGTCTCATAATACACACTGGCCTTTGCCTGCACAATATAGAGAAAACATTCAGATTGCCTAGATCAATAAAATAACTGGATTTTATGTTAAAAATTCTTGATTATTTTTGTCACTGTTTTGTCTAGTGTAACTTACTCTTTATTACACTTCTCAGTTGAAATAACAAAAGTTGAAAATTAAAAGAAAAAAGGAATATTAAAAAGGAAATGATATTGCCCTGAAAGACAAAGTAAAATGCAATAAAAAACATTTTAATTAAACGGGGTTTAACAAATCTTATTTTAGTTATTTAAATTATATTGGACAGAGCCACCTTGTGTCCAATATCTTTTTGAAGTCAAATAATAGGTGAAGTGTGAAAAAAATTCATGTTTATAAAATAATTCACCTGTAGCTATATGAATAGCTAACCTAGAGCCCAAGCTGTTCTCCTGTGGTTTCTCCCCTCTTCCAAAAGAAAACAAATGTCCCAGCATCCATTCTTTCTGTGTTGTTTCTCGGCTTAGCACAGAAAAACGAGTTGCATTTTTTTTTTTAAAAAAAAAAACATAATGTGAAAAGCCAAGGACGTAAACTGAAAGCTTGCGCTGTTCAAATTCTCCTCAGCAGTAGAATTTCATTTCTCCGCAGCTTCTCTGTGCTTTCTTTATTTACAGCTTTGGGAGGTTCGAAGGATCCATAAAATAATAGACTCATGTTTTCTGTCATCTTCTTTCTTCTCTCTCTCTTTTTTTTTATTCTGGAAAGTTCCTTCACCTTCATGAGTTCTGTGTTGTCACTTTTGTCTGGATCTGATTGTAGCACTGGCTTCTGAGTACTTATTGTGAGGATATAATCATTTCCTGAGTCCTAAAAATGAGTTAAGATATTTTAAAATTTGTTACCATTGTTACTTCATTTTCCTGTGTTTCTTGTTTCATTTTAGGGTCCAATTATCTTCTTTCATTGGTTTCCTTGTGGTCAAGAAGGTTTTAAGTCCTGAACTTGGCAAAGGAGGAATGATGGTTGTAAAAGACAATGTAGTCATTAATCAGTCATTTTGCATGCCAATTAAAGAATTGCTGCATTTTAAGAAGTTGCCTCCAGCTTGATTAAAGGTCAGGCAAGTTGACCTCTCATCACTGTTTTCTTACAGTTTCTCTTGTATAGGTAATTCTGCACTAATTCTGCACCGCTTTGAGATGCCCATGATTATTCACCAATATTAGGACTCAGGAGTGTCTTTCTGGGCGCTATTCTTTGGAAATGTAAGTACGAAGAAGTATAGAATGTTGACAAGATTGCTCAGCTGGTAATGTGGTTACTGACAAGCCTGACAGTCATAGTTCAATACCCAGGAACCAAACCATGAAAGGAAAAAAGTGACTCCTGGTGCTGACTTCTGACCTCCACACGTGACTAGTAGCATGTGCACATGCACACATATACAGTAAATAAACAAAGGAAACAAAAATGTAACGAAAGATAAAAGCCTCATCCCTTAGTCCCTGTGATGACTGATAGTGTAACTTCAAATGGACTTCTTGCTCCAATTTATAAAGTACTTCGTATCCTTAAGATATGTCTGTCAGGATCATGCAGCTTCTAGCTGCCTCTCCGAGAAATCAGGCCACCCTGCCTGGGTGGAGGGGGGTGGTCCTCTCTTTTTCTAGATACAAAGTTGATTTTTAAAAAATGTGTGCTGTGCGTTGGCCTCGAAGCATCTCAAACTCTGTGATTTGGAACAAACTCAAGACAATTTTAAATTGCAAGTTCCCTTTTCTTTGGTGCCTTTCTGTTTTGTGACTCCTTATGTGAAGGATAGACTTCTCTCCCTGTGTCACGTGATGTGGAGCCTCCCTCCTGCTCAAAGACTGTCAGAATTGGAAGCTCTGCTTTCCTATAGTACTGACAGCCCCGTCTCTTCAAGACCCTATCATGCCTGCCGCCTGTCGTATAACTCAGTAACTACCTCACTGTTCTGCAGTGTGAAGGGTCTGTCTTCCCCCTCAAGAGTCGCAGTATGCTGTATGTGATGGCTGCCCCTTCTAATTGAAGCTCCTTCTGGGACCTGAAGGCTTGCTCTCCAACTCCAGGCCACAATGCTGTAACTACTAACAAGCTCTCATGGTTAATTTGTCTCTGCCTTCCTTTTCTCTGGTCACCCCCGGTTCTTTCTAATAAGTGCAGACAGTTTGCATTTGCTTTGGCTAAGGACTATTGACAAACACAGGTCGGGGAGGGTGTGTTTAGCCACTGTCCTGTGGCAGTACGTTTTCCCTGACAATGATGGGCTGCAATTTTGTGTTAACACTTGTTTCTGACCCACCTACTATCTATCTTTTGAGAACAACTTTAACTAACATGTGACTGTGTCTGTCTCTGCTGGTGGTTTTAGCAGCTTCTATCCAGGTCTCCTAAGGTGAGCATCCAAACTGCCTAGGCTCCCCCAAAGCCAGTACGTGCAGTAGGATCAAAAACCCACTGCGATTGTTCTTGAGTTCTCAGTATTCCTCATTGTCCGCTATGTTCAGCTAGTCCGGATTTATCCCATGCTTTTTCACTCATGAATATTAACCTTCATCAGGCGATGAAAGGAAACAGAGACAGAGACCCACATTGGAGCACCGGACAGAAATCTCAAGGTCCAAATCAGGAGCAGAAGGAGAAGGAGCACGAGCAAGGAACTCAGGACCGCGAGGAGTGTACCCACACACTGAGACAATGGGGATGTTCTATCGGGAACTCACCAAGGCCAGCTGGCCTGGGTCTGTGTAAGTTTATTTTGTCTTCATGTTTGTGCACCATTTGCATGCGGTGCACACTGCCTATGGTTGCCAGTAGAGGGCGACAGAGCTCCTGGAACTGGCATAAACAGATGTGTACTGAGAATTGAACCTGTGCCCTCCGGGAGACCAGCCTGTGCTTTTACCGTTGAGCCATCTCTCCAGTCCCTTTTCACGTGTATTTTGATGTGAGGTCTTCAGATAGTTTTTGGTATCTTTATTTTTGATTTTAAATGAGTAATATAAATTATTTATATTTATTGTATATAAATATGTTATTTTGAACCATGTGCGTATTGTGCAGTGGCTAAATCTGATTAATGAACATTTCTATTGCTTCATATACTTACTATTGTTTTGGAGAAAAGAATCCTTAAAATTTTTACTTGTAGGTCAGTGAAACATCTCAAAGGGTAAAAAAGCTTGCCGCCAAACATGACAAGCTGAGTTTGATCCCCAGAACCCATGTGGTAGAAGGAATCAATCCCTGCACCCAGTTTTTCTTTGATGTCTGTACATTTGTCATGGCACAAATGCACCTACCTCCTCAACACACACGTATGTAAAATAAATAAATAAAATATAATAAATTGCTTTTCAAACTTCGTCTTCCTTGTTCTTTCAGAAGGGACAGTTAGAAATAGTCAAGCTGACTGAGTTGGGTGGAGATTTGACTTATTGGCATAGTTCTCATGTAGAAAGTCCAAGACACTGAAAAGAAAACTGACAAGCATCCCCTTCCTTAAAGCAATCAATTCTCTTCCTCTTACTGTATCTCCTAGAAACAGTCCACCCATTGGATGTATCATTGTGGGCGATTTTATGTCTCCTTTACTGCCATTTTAACATTTTCCACAAAAGGCTATTACGTGTGCTCTCTGCTGCTTTGCTTAGCGTTTCTGAGAAATGAGAGCCCAGTCAGATGGCAGCACTTTAAGAGAGATGTCTCTGCTCAGCCATAGCATGAGCAAGCAGTTCTCTCGAGGCTGGACAAAATACTATGATATGTTCTGAAAAGGTGTCTCCTTGACGATAACTCAGGGAGATGAAGGTAGCACTGGTGTTGCTGTTCCTGCAAGGACATTTGTCTAGAAGAGAATGGGACCAGAACACCAGGGTCTCCCTAGAAGACAATAATCAGGGCTCTATGCATCTGAGAATCTGCTAGGAGAGTATCAGGAAGACTATATTCCTATTCTGATGGGAATAGAAAGAAAATATCCCCTCACCCATGTTTCTATCCCCACAGGTAGATGGAAATTAGTTTTGATAGGAGATATTTTTGATAGGAGATATTTTGAATTGTCTGGAAAAACCTAAAACCATAAATTGTTTCATCGATTCTATGATATACTTCCTGTTTTCACTTTTTAAAACATTGTCATATCACACAGGTATGAACACAGCTCACAACGTCTGAACAAAATACTGGAGTTTAAAATGTCTTAGCCAAAGCGAAAGCATCTCTTTTGGAATGCATATTTATCCTTGCTTCAGAGAATTCACACGGGAAAATTTTCCTGAAAAACGGGCTGCTCACCATTAGTCACCCATGACCCTTATAAGATTCAGGGCCCATCACATTTGACAGCTGCTAGTAATAGATCCTTTCAGCCCTGTATGAGAGATGGAACGGTATCTGCAGAAAAGACATTCATGACAGTGAACACTTTTGGAAATGTTTTTGGGGAACAGGAAATTAAAATTAATACAAAAACCAAGTCTTAACAGGTCTGAATATGAATCAAACGGACAAGCCTTATGTAATCTGAGTTCCTCAATTTGTATACGGGAGTGATTTTCATTTGTCCTTTAATGATGGCATTATGAGATTGTTATGTCTCTCACTTTTTTTTACCTTTTAAAATTCACACTGCAAGACAAGGGATGTGCAGTTTAGGAAGACAGTTCTTCTTTGCATTTCATTTATTTAGTTTTATACATTTTCTTGCATACTTTTTTAAATATTAGAACTATGGAGAACTGTCTTGTGGTATGTTGCTCAGGATTCCCTAGAAGCGTCATTTTATTTCAGTAAATGAAACATTCTAGACTAAGTATTTGACTATCCTTTACCTGTATTGAATGCTGGGCCCTGATTCCATAAGTCACAATTGTCTACTTTCTTTTAGAAGTACACAGACTTGAGAAGCCTTTTGAGTGATGTTGGTTAACACCATCGGTTAAAGCATAAAACTAAAGAGGCAGCTTAATGTGTCTTTCCCTGTGGGTGTCAATTTTCTTTATTTGAAATGCCAGTCCTAGAGGGCTCAAATTTTTGCACAAAACTGTGAGTTGGTAACATGCTAGCTAGTGGGCAGGCACAGTGGGGAGAATGATGGAGATCACCCATCAAATGGCTGGTGTGTTAGTGGCGGCATTTTGTGTTTGAACCACAGCGTTATAAAGAAATTGTTTTGATTTACTTTCTTTTCTGACTCCTTTATACATCTAAGTAGTACAAAGAATGAGAAAACCCTGAGAATTTTTTGTTGTCAAGGGCATTTTTACAAGCTATATTCTACAGAAAAATTCTTTTAGTTTTTGTTTCTGCAAAGGCAAAAATCTCCTTTTTTATATTTTTTAAGTTGATGGACATGGCTTGTGTTCATACTTACCCTTGTGATAAATATTCCAAAATCACAGTGTGAAGCAAACGTCTGCTTACAATTAAAAAAAAAATTGTCTTAGGCATTGATGGTTGAAAGTGACAATCTTTGATGGTTGCCAAATCTCCACGTCTCTTTATGACAGGAAATAAAAGCAAATTGTTTTCATCTTGATTTGACAATGTCACCTTGTCAAAGAATTCTTTCTTAGATAGCTGAAAAATTATATTACAAATGTTTCAGAATTTTAAAAAAAAACAAATCACAGGAACTTTTCAAAGATTCAGACTTCAAAGCTATGTCACCCACATGAAGGTATATGAAATGGCGGACAAATGAGCAAGAGTTAATGGAACTCTTGTCCGTCGGCATTGTACACTGCACATACTCCAGTGAAGCCACAAGTCAATCAAAGCTTTGCTGCAGGTGTGAGTATCTGTGGAGATGAACCCGGTAACTCAGAGTCCTTCAACAGTGGTCCTGTTAATGTTTTAGACCAGATGCCTTATTTGGGGGAGGTATCTCGGGCACTTTAGGATATTAAGAGTATCCCTTTTCTCCGCTGGTAGATTCAGCCTATTGCAGTAATCAGTTTTCTTGGCATCCAGATGTTCCTAGTGAAAGAGGAGACACGGTTGCTACTGGTTGAGAAATATTGCAACATTGCCATTGTAAATCTAGGCTGAAGCAAGGTTGGGGAGAGGGGCAAAGAGCCCTGGGAATTACTGTCTGTCTGTCCTTTAGTGGACCAAACTGAGACAAAAATGACATCTAAAACATCAAGCTTGTCCTGGGATATCTTTGGTGGTAATAAAATTTTGTTTCTTCTTTTGTTTTTCTGCACTCTGTGAAAAGAAAAGAAGGCTTTTTTTTTTTCCTTTTTTATTTGAATTTTTTTTTTCTATCAGAAAGCAAGATGAGAAAAACTGTTTTCTTCTGAGACTTGCGCCTTTTGTGAAGGACAGAGAAGACAAGAAAGGCCTATGCGAAGGGCTTGGATTCTGGAACTAGATGGGAAGTCTGCTGCTCAGCTCTCTAAGATCAATTAGGTGATCTTTTCAAAGATTTTAACCTTCCTCATGTCTGCATTTTCTACCAAAAACATTGGATAAGGATTAAGAAGTCCTAAGGTTAAAAGAGGTAATGTGTTGCAGGCTTAGGACAGCACTCAGCGACTAGAAATGATGAATTGATAGGAAAGGATGGAAAGAAAGCATTTATAAGTAAAATGGAGACCTAAGCTGATTAGAAATTTTATAACGTCCTTGGTGTAATTAAGCCACACATATTTAACAAGCACTTGACAGTGACCAGTTTGGTACTCCTGTTATGTCTTAGATACACCACAGATAAAGTTTGCCATACTGTGGGTGAAATCATGAACTCTTAACTGGAGAAACTTGCTACAGTTTCTGGATGTGAAGTACTTGGCCCATGGATAGACATTAGCTCCATCTTCCCTGTTAGAGACAAAATTGTTGGAATTGTGACTTCGCTCGCCATGGCCACCATGACCTGGATATTTTTCCTTCATCTCAGCCCAGATATGATAAAATTTTGAGTACCTTTCACTTAGTTCATTACAACGATGCGATCAGGATTTCCAAACTGTTGGAGCACAAGCAAGGCTTATCAGACCCCAGAAGGGCCATTTTCTGATTCTTGCCGGAGCATAGAGAGCAAGAACAAACACAAAGAAATAGCTGCCAGGAGCTCAAATCCTCCGAGCCTACTTAAGTTTTTTTATTCAGAGATAGAAACACATAGAGAAATTTAGCTATAACCCGAAGCACTGACTAACTGAAGCAATATAATATTTTTATAGTTTAAATTAGAAAGGAAATGGGTGGGAAGCATGCTTTTGTTATTTCCTATTATTGTGAGCCCAGGTACTTGGGATTTGGAGAAACTACTGCTAGGGCTGGATCCTTGTTGTACACATAAGTTCACGCCGAGTTCCACTTCTTGTTGTTAGAAGGAAGTTAGTGTTGGGCTGGGAGATGGCTCAGTGGTTAAGCGCACTGGCTGCTCCCCAAGAGGACCTGGATTAGAGTCCCAGCACCCACATGGTGTCTTAGAACTTTCTGTAACTCCAGTTTCAGAGCATCTGATGACACTTTTTGGTGTCATGTCACCATGCATGGAGATAGATGGAGGCAGAACACCCATACACATGAAATAAAATATTAAAGTTAAAAAATGAAAAATAAGTTAGTTATTAAAAATCCCAAATTATATCACATGTATAGCAAATCTCATCTGGCCATTATTATTTTTATAGCTATAGTCTCTATCTTCTGCTCTAAGACCTTAGTGCTGGCATGTGATTTAATTGCATAGAGCAAACACAAACTGTCTGAAATATCTCATGTTTTGAGAGGATGATGTGGGAGAAGTTGTGTGTAATACGACCTGGGCCAGGTTCATCACGATCTCTACAAGGACCATTTTGCATCCCTCTTCTAGGGATGCTGGTTCTATACAGGATTGGGCACACCTAGATGTTTTTCTTAGTCTGTTTTAAAGGTATCTATGGAGGAATGGCCTCTTGTCTATTCTAAGGCTCTTTGGTTGTGATTTCAGAACTTACACAGATAGCGTGGAAGGAGCAGTGTAGGACTGTTTCACTTGTACCAACAGATAGATATGAGGCATAGAACTAAAGTTCATCAGTCACACACACATGCTACAAATTATACTTCAGAAAATGTGCGCCTTCTTGCATACATGCACTTACGTTTAGGTTTCTCTAAACTAAAGTAAATCTCCAAGTTACCCTTTCTCCTTATTTTTGTGTTAGTGGGAAATGTGCTGACTCACTTTTAGCAGAGTTTTCTTACCTACACAAGTTGGATAAGAATATATACACTTCCTCAGAGGTTGTAGATTTCCTGAGAAGACTGACAATCTCTCCTCATTGTTTGCTCATCCTGGTTATGCTTATAGATCCTTGCAAGGTGGATAATTTCACTGCAGCTGTGCTAAGCAGACACAGGCTTTGCTGTGCCTGGGGCCCTGGTGCGTGGGTCTGGCCTCAAATCTGATGTTGCTTACTTTTCTGTGTCCTATTTTTCTGTATTAGAACATTTATCACAACAGAGAGGGTTTTGATTCTCTCTCTATTGCAATACCCTGCTGCTAATTTTTATAAAAGTCTTTCTCAACTGCACTTTATAGCTTTAATTCCCCAGGTTCCTAATTTATTACCAAAGGTTTATTTTCCTTCAGTGAAGGCTTGGAGAATGCCGTCCCTATCACCAGTTCACAGATAGGGCTTTGGATTTCTCTTTGAAATTTCTCCTGGCTTTGTGTCTCCTTGCCTTCGCCTGGCAGTAAGAAGTTGTTAGAGATAGCCCTGGCTTTTGGCAGGGAAAGAACAGCTTCCAGGCTAAGTGATACCTGAAAAAAAAATCTACCCACTGTGCTGAAGTCATTTCTTTCTGATGCTCCGAGTGCCAGGCCATCCAGAACCTTTGTGGCTATAGCAACCCTGGGTTTAATTGCTTCGTATGTTCTCCAAACAACATAAAAGGGAACAGGATGAAGTCGAATGGAGAAATCCAGGGTTTGATCTCCTATTTAGCAAGGAGACTTGAATGACAGTCTAGCTTTTCCCATTCTTTTTCTTTTGGCAGAAATTTTATTTTTGTCCCTATGTGCAATTTTTCTTTTCATTTTTTTTCCAGATTTTAAATCTCTTATATGTTTCCTGAGGGGGACAACCCAGTCTATTTCTTTTACATAAAAGAATGCAGAGAACGTGTGTGTTTGATCTCTCGAGTGACTGCAGTGTAGTGGTGCTGAAAGAGACTGCTTTTGATCTTAATTCACACCTCTTGCAGAGGACAGAGAGATACTTTACTGAAATAAACTTATGGAATTAGAGTAAATTAACGAACATCACACCAGCATGAAATGCATAAAAATAGGGCTCTTAGTTTGCAATGTGCTTGTCTTTATCATTGAGAAGCACTATTCAAAACCAAAGGGGTATGCTGATTGAGAAACCCTCACAAGTCAAAGAGGTCAATTTGATTTGTACTCTATTATTTCCCCCATCATTTTACACTGCACAGGGAATAACTTGATTTCATATTTTTATTGAGGGACATTGGGGATTTCTACTTTTAGAGTTAAAGACTAGGAAGACCCTGGTGATGCATGCCTGCGATCCCAGTTCTTGGGAAACTGAAGCAGAAGAATGAGGAGCACAAAGCCAGCCTCCGTGCTCCAAAGAAAGACACTGTCTCCAAAGTTAGACAATTAACAGACTGGCCAACCAACCGGTCAGCCAACCAACCAACTGAACAAACAAGCAAATGCAAAGTCAAAGGTGAAACCACTTTTAACTAGTCATGGTCTTCAGAATTGTGTAATTGGAAGATGATTTGTTGAACCGAACTTTTCTTTAGTAAAATGTTATTATCTTATTTATGCTTATTGAATTAATGTCTTCAGTGGTTAGGAGAAACAAACTTAAATATTCACTTTCTGTTTACTCTAGGTTTTGGCAATTTGTCATAAGGGGAACGAACTATCATTTTCTGAATATGTTTCTCAACAAAACATGTTCCCAAAGCCTGATAAAGTTTTCACTTGAACATTGAGAGGGAATCAAGCAATTCTCTATGAAGAGCAATGAAATGCTTTAATGTTTCAGGGGCTGGGATGTAAGCTCAGTTGACAAAGGGCTGATTTCCAACATTTTAGATGATGACATGGGTGTGCCTACTATAATCCGAGCTCTCCAGAGGTGGAGGTAAGAGGATCAAAAGTTCAAGAACATCCTTGAGCTTCATAGCGAGTGTGAGGTTAGCCTGGCATAAAGAGGCTCTGTGTTTTAAAAAACATCCAGAATTAGACTGGAAATACATTTTTATAGAAAGGATTAATTTGGACACATTTAGCACAATATTCTTTTAATGACAAATTGTGAACCTGATCATCTGTACCCATTTGACAGTTGTCTATAAAAGCATCTTAAGTGACATTCTGTCTTAAAAAGAGAACTAGATGACATTAGGCTACAAACCTACTCTCAACAACATCTGGTAAGCAACAACATCTGGTAAGCAAATGCCTTTGAGTGGCACTTTGAAGACCATTCAGTGATTTCTGATGAAAATTAAGTTAATATGTTGAATTCACAGTACACATTTCAATACACCTTGAAGTTCCCAAGTCTTGTTATTTCTTGAGTTCTCATGGTCGCCTGATATTTGTCATGATGATCTTGAAGCATTTGAAGACACTTTGAAGTTGTTCTCATTGTGTGATTTGAAATTTTAAATGTATCCATGGAGTGTTGTGGCCACCACCAGAATAAATTTTAAAATATTTTCATAATTCTGGAAAGCACTCTCAAACCAGCCAGCAGTCACTTCTTACTTACCTCTTCATCAGACTTCAGCAATTACTAATCAATTTTCTGTGTCCATGAACTCAATTCTGGGTATTTTGTATAAATACAGCTATATGTTTTATATATCTATTCTTGTATCAAGGCTCATCCATATTTTAGAATGGGTTAGAGCTTTCTTCCTGTGTGGCTGTCTAACAACCCCTAACAGCTAAGCCTATTCATTTCTTTTGTTCCTTCTATGATCCATAGAGATTTGACTGTTTCCATTCTTTGCAAGTTTTTGACTGAACATTTTCATTTCTCTTGAATATATGCTTGAGAGTGGGTTTCAGACTGTAGCAGCCCATTCCATATTTGAAGGGTTGCCAAACTATCTGCTAAAGTGGTTGGATTTAACTTGTTTCAAATTTTATTGTACCTCTACTTTCAAAGGGGATTCAGGTCAATTTCATCTAAGTGCTGGAGTTGGCATTGTGATTCCCTGTATTTTTAAGGTGATCACACTGCTTCGGCTCACAAAAGTGTGCGAACCATTACAATAATCGAAAGGCTTCTTTTCATAGAGTGACAATACAGTTGAGTAGTGCATGCATACATGCATGTTTGTGTTTGCGCACGTATGTGTGTGTGTTGTACCATGTGGTGTATAAGCACATAAGTGTCACTTTATGTCAAGACCAGAGTAAAACATCAGATATTTTCCTCTACTGCTATCTGTTTTTTGCCTCGAGTCTCTTTATCGGATACCCACTGTTTGAGCTAGTCAGACTGGATATTTACCTGTTTGCTACCCTCAATCTGGGGTTACGGCACAGTCAGCGTTTTTACATGGACGTTGGGGATTTGAACTCAGAGTTTTGCTACTTGTGCAGCAAGTGTTTTTACCCACTGATCCATCTCTTTAGACTCCTTCCCTATTATATGTCTTTTAGTGCAAGGTGAAAATATAAGTATTGGGAATCTCGCTAGAGCTTATTGCTCTATGTGCTCAACTACCCTCAAGTGGTGAAGGTTAGTCTTGTCTCATCAAGGATTTAAGACTGCAAACAGATCTTGATCCTTCTCTGTAAAAGAAACAGTTGAAGATGCTGTCCAGGGATGTTTATACAGTTTGCTTTGTCTATATGCCACGGTGCCTTATGAGAAGATAAAAGGAAGCCTGAGGATTATTGGCAAGTATATAAACTGCTTAGAAAGTTAGAGCCAGGGCTGGGGTGATTTGGAAAGGAACTTTTTCTGGGTTGAATATCATCTGTGGAGATAAAGGGAGCTAACAGAGACAAGGAACTGTACTGCACTCTGAGGTATTACAGTGACTAGTGGCTTTGAACAATCTAAACAACTTTGAAATACTTATTCTAGGTAGACCACTGTGGTGGTCCCTGTGGCTTCCTACAGAGGGCTTCAGGTACTGACTGTTAATGAAGGCATGGGAGACTTCCTGTTTTCCAGTCATGGAGGAGCAGTTCTCTGAACAGCATGAGGCTCCAGAGACCCCGGGACAGCTGTCTTAGACAGCTTGTAAGAGTCACCTGGGGCTATTGCTGACATGAGGATCCACTGATGAGAAGAGCCAGTGTCTAGGGAGGGCATTCTCCAAGAATAGTCTGCAATGTCATTGCCCTCAGCATCTTCTCCTGGGATAAAAATTTTAAGTAACAATTTGGAGAGGATTTAGTTTCTTGATGGTATTGTCCAGCCTCTGCCAACTAAGCAAGTCAAGGGGAAAAAAAGTTGCTATCTAGTCCTTGTAATTCCTAAGGCAACACTGGACTTTTATTTTTCAATCAGTTTTTTTTTCTGTATCAAAACCAAACAGATAATAAATTGTTTAGAAAACATGCATAGGTTATTCCCCCTCAAGCCTATAATAGAGAAAGCTGTGGTTGTTTAAATTTGGTGTGCCAGTGCTTATGAGCTGCCCTAGTAGAAGCTAGAGATGCTGCTGAAGCCTGACATGTTCAAGATCGCCCCTCCCTCCTCTCAGTAGACTCAGCCCGCCTCCATGTCAGCAGCACTGAAAGAATACAAGAAGCACTAACATGTAAGAAAGTGAAAACTTCCACAAAAGTTTAGTTATGACAGTATATTTGTCTACTTTGAAAGGAATCTGTTGATTCTGTTAAAGGTTGGAAAAACAAAACTAATTGAAACTGGACCAACCATGGAGGATCTTAGTTAGATCTATGCGTGATTTGGTTTTGGTCTCACCTCCAACACTTCTGGTCTACATGACTTGAGGAAGGTGACTCATTCTTTCTGAGTTTTGATTTTTTCATTATGGGATATAAGTACTACCTGCTTCTAGAGATTGAGAGCTTGGGCTTTTGTTAGGATTAGTGAACTGGTGAAACAAAACATCACATAGGATCAACTGACATTAGCTTTTTTTTCTTTCCATGATACAGTCTGAGAGATATGATACCACCTGGGGGTGCGGAAACAGGCTTCTCTCTGCCTATTAAAGAAATGAGGGGTAGAAAAGACATGATATTGTACAGGGAGTTCTGACGTAACCACCCTCCTATTCCAGAGAACTCAGGATCTCTCTTGAAGTATTTAGTCTCATTAATGAAAAATAAAATGGGCTCAAATGGAAATTCAAGCAGAATTTAATAGAGAAACCCCAGAACGAGCAAGATCTATGTTTCGCGACTGGCAACAGTAAAGGAAGAGGATAGAGAAGAAAAAGGAGGGGAGTGAGCTATGCTATTTAAATAAACAGGCATAAAGCTTAGCCACATGATGGAGAGGGAGACTGTAGTGAGAGAGACTGAGAAGCCCAAAGTACTAGGGAATTTAAAAGCATATGTAGGCTCTGGCCTACAACAACAACAACAATAACAACAAAAAGTAAAGCTACAGAAAGGGATAGGAGCAGAACTCAAGAGAATCTCGAGGTGGCTCCTGGGGACTGGACTAGGGGTTCTGGGAAAGAAAGGCACATTTTCTTCAAGCCAGTCACCCTTTCTAGGGGTGCTTCTTTAGCTGAGTCCTTGACATGTCCGAGGTGGATTAACTCTTAAGGGAGGAGACAAGAGTGAGTCTTCTCTAAGAGGAAGATTTGGTCGTTTATTGTAACGATTACAGTAGGAAGCTGAGACATCTCCAAATAATAAATTTCTTAGTCTATGAAGAAAATGAGATGGCAGCAGAGTCAACTGTGAAGATTTTGGATAGATCCTTTGATTTCAATTGTTTTATTTATTTGTGCACATGAGACGAAACAAGGACCAAGCATAGTCAGAAAAGAATATACCTCTTCTGATTGTCTTTAGGCCTCACTTCTGTTCCTGGAACCATTTCCTTTATGATCCAATCTATGTATTTTTGTGTGGGGAAGGGACAAGCACAGAGATGCCCTAGGTTTGTTGGTATTGGGTGTCTTCACGGGTCACTCTCCAACTATTCTCTTGAGTCAAAGTCTTTCCTTGAACCCGGTAGTCACTGATTGTCTGCACAGTCTAGCTAACAAGCCTGGGAATCTGTATTTCTTATCTTCTGCTCCAACCACTCAGTATTAAAATTACAAACATGCATGACCATGCCTGACTTTTTAAAATGGCTATTAGGGGTCCCAAACCCAGGTCCTCATGCTTGCACAGGAAGCACTGTATCAACTGAGCCTCAGGCCCTCTGATGTAGTATTTTAGATTCAAAAATAAATCTTGCATTTCTGACTGAAAATATTGATGTTAAGAACCCAAGGCAAGCTGAAGTAAATGATGGGAAGCTCAGTTTAATAGGCTGGATATCAGGGAACAAATCTAACAGCACCAGGATGACAGGACCAGGATGAAGACAATGCAGCAGAGGAAGGAGCTTTGCTAGAAAATAGAAGCATTTAGATTCAAGTCCCAGTGTGTGTGTGTGTGTGTGTGTGTGTGTGTTTTATACTAGAGACAAATACGCTCAGAAATCAGGAGAGGATTATCTGTGGTCTAGAATAGAGAATAATGTAATAGCTTAGCTGAAGATGGAGCATCGTAGATCAATAAGGAAAAGGCTCTCTTAGGGTCTGGGCTTGAATTAATATGAGATAGCATGAATGAGTGACGTCTTAGCTCCCTCTTTTACTGCTGTGACAGTATCTGGCCAGAGGAACTTAAAGAAGAAAGAGTTTAGTTTGGCGTCACAGTTAGACGGTGCAGGAGCTTGGGACAGACATTTATTCACTCGGCATGTGCAAGCAGGAGGCTGTAAATCATGAAGGGTCCTGCTCAGCTAGCCTTCCACTCTTTAGACAGTCCGGGACTCCAGACTGTGGAATGGTGCGGCCTTTATGTAAGATGGGTATTCCCACCTCACTCAATCTTCCTTAGGATATCCTTTATAGACTCGCCAGAGCTGTGTCTGCAAGGAGATTGTATACACTATGAAGTCAGCAATCAATATTAGACATTACAAGTGTTAAACAAAGCAAACAAGCAAGCAAACAAAGAAAAAAAATATCTCAAGATCTCCATATATTCCTGAACTAGCTCAGGAGTATTAGAAAATATTTGATATTTTCCTCAAATGTATAATAATGTATTCCACACTCCCTTTGGATAATACAAATATTGAATCTACTAAAACTAGGCAATCATTATTAGAAAATGACAGAAATGGAAAAATTTGGACCAAAAAAAGTGGGAAAGATATTTTACCCTTTTATGCCCATGGTTTACAAACTTGAGGACTCTTGACCTGATAGCATAGGAACAACCTATGGCAATTCAGGGGAGTGATTTGTTACTGTATTGCTAAATGGACGTTAGCACTTGAATGTGAAATGCTTCAGAGGAGGCTCATGTTATGGTTCACTTGGACCCCCAGCTAATAAAAGTATTGTTTTGGAAGGGTTTGGAACCTTTAAGAGAAAATCTATTGGAGGACATGGGTCACTGTGGGAGGGCACTGAGGGTTATAGTCTGGTTCCATTTCCTGTTTGCTTTCTGCTTCCTGGCTGTTTGTGAGCTTACTTTTTTGCCGTTTGTCTTTTCTGGCTTGATGCACTGTGCGCATCCCCTCAGCTTCGAGCAGAGTAAATGCTTCCTCTCTAAGGTGTTCCTTGTTGCACATTTTGTCACACCAAAAAGAAAGCAAATTAGTATAAAGTGTGGCAAAGGTTAGGTTAGTTCACACCTCCAAACCTTGGGTTTTATCCATATAATGTTGCCAGCCAGAAGTAATGGAATGGTTTGGCACCTTTCAGTTTCAAGCCACTCATGCTTAGTCATACACATAAAGTAACTTTCCAAGGCCGAGCTGAATCGCTGCCCACACCCCCACACTTCTGTAGGGACCGGAAGTGTGCCTCAGGAGAGCCTAGTTTGAATGAACCCAAGAGCTGCCCACGTTTACTCAGAAACATGACAACTGCCAAGGTGACTTTAATCAAGAGGGCAGATCCAACTGAGCCCAGAACAATATTTTTGAAATAAAGCATTTTTTTTAAAAAGTTGAATTTTTACTTTTATTTATTTTTGTCTCCAGATGACTTTGTCACTGGAATCTGGGTATTTTGGAGAAAGACAATCCAACCCAAAGACTGTGGAACTTTGAGGTGGTATGGTAGAGCAGACCAAAAGTGGGTTAATATCCTCCCAATAATCTGTAGTGTTTTAATCTGAAGGGATTCTAGCCAGCCCTAGCATGGCAAACATGGCTCTGGTGTGCCTTGCCCTTTTCTCCTATCCTCTCTGCCTTGTTAAGAACCTTTAGATTACATTCCTAAAACTAGCTCCCAAGGCCTAGTCCCTTACTTGGTCACAACCAAGGTCTAGTTATCAAAGTATTGAAGTCCAGCAATCAAAAATTCCCTTTGGCTCACCTAATTAACGTGCCCAAATAAAATTATCCATTTCATTCTACACGGGGTGTTTCCTATTTCTTGTGGACCACATCTATCTCCTCTCTATCCAGAGGCAATCCTTTCCCCTTTCCTTTCCTCTTTCTTGTCCCCTTCCACTTCTCCTTCTTCCTTTATTCTCTGTCTTTGTCCCTTATCCTTGGCTTCTATCCCTGCAAAGCAAATAAATCTCCTTTGTGCTGAGAACTTAGTCTTGGCATATCTTGAGCTGACTCCGAGGTTCTCTACAGAATCTGTCCTGTGTTACCTGGATGCTTTGTTTATGGTGACCTTCTAGCTGTCTGAAAAAGCTGGGAAAGGTGAGGTTACCTTTGAGGATGCTGAGCAAGATTTTGGATAGACTACAATTCACCAACATATTCTAGTTTACTTGGATTCAAAATTTGTGAAATTCCATTTTGGAAAAGAAAGAAAGAGATACTTTAAATTTGCAGAGTTCACTTTTTTTTTGTTAGAAGTACTCTTAGAACATGGGAAGCAGCCGTTGTCCAACGAGGCAATGCCTAGATAGACAGGAAGAGTCACAGTCATTTGGCTTCCAAGATACCATGGTTACCATCTACCCCTATGTCTTGACTACTTTTGTTGAAGAACTTCTGAATCCCATGTAGTTAGTTTCTCTTATTGCATTTATTTTTTTCCTTATCAACAAACAAGGAACTCATTAGAAAGAGCAAAACATTCTGTCTGGTGATGTGGGATTTCCCTCTGTATTCTATGATTACCATTAATGAATAAAGAAACTGCCATGGCCCGTTGATAGGGCAGAACTTAGGTAGGCAAGGAAAACAAAATGGCATGGTGGGAGAAAGGAGGTGGAGTAAAAAGAGAAGTCATGCAGCCCTGCCGAGACAGATGCCAGAACTTTAGCTGGTATGCTATAGCCACGTGGCGATACACAGATGAGTAGAAATGGGTTAAATTAATATGTAAGAGTTAGCCAATCATAAGCTAGAGCTAGTGGGCCCAGTAGTGATTTAATTAAAACAGTTTATATGTGATTATTTCAGGGCTAAGTGGCAGGGCACTAACCAGTGGCTTCCCCTCATTACAACAGTCTGGCAGCAGGAAAGATGTGGAGGTGATTAAGGAGTAGTTGGTTACGCCCTCGGAAGCTGACATCTTGTTTCAGTTAGTAGTTTTATATGTGCCAATGGGACATATGACCTGAGAAATCGAGCACATTGCTTCCCTTGAAGAAGGAACTCTGTCCTTCAACTTGACTGAGGTCCAAATACAATACACAGATACACGGCCTCAGGTGAGACAGCTAGGCCATTTCTATAGCTTGCTAAGTCAGCCTGCAGGTTTCCTTTGAGTTTTGTTGCAGAAGCTGTTGGAGTCATTGCTGTGTGCCTTGCAAAGACTCGAATCTTGTAAAGATCTCATAAGGAATCAAACACAGAATCGACGATCAATTGGCTGATTTGTGGGAGAGCACTTGTATAAACAATCAGTTTCAGAAAATGCTCCACCATGAAGGTTTCTTTGTACTGTACAGAGATTTGCTGCCACAGTTACTGGGAGTCGTCCTGGAGAAGGCCATAGACCTTAGAGTGAATGATTTTTGTGAGTGATAAATTCATGCATGAAGATAGCTCAGTCCACTCGCAGCAGAGATTTTTGCAAGAGGCTTTCAGAGGATTTTCACCAATCCCTTAGAAATTGTCAAGATTTGCTTGTAAGTGGCTGGAGAGATCACCACTGGCCCCAGGATCAGCTCTCTGTCTGTGGGATGAGATCTGGGATGTTTTTGGCATTTACACGGGTGCCAAAGCATGCTTTCTTTGGGACATTCTTTTCTTGGCCATCTACTTCACATGCTGTGACCATGTGAAGGCTTCGTTGGAAATGTAGATGGACAGCCTTCTCCTGATCCTGACCATGTTGGGGCTATAAATTGGGAATTGCAACATTTGAAGGGATTGAAAACAAGTTTGGAATTTATCTACCTCTCTTCAAGCCATGAGCATCTACCTCAAAAGTGACAAATGGGGGCCAGTAGGAGGATTGACCTGGGATGTGGCTATAAAATGGTTGAAGCTGCAATAAGTACAGTCTCTGATTGAAGCATGACTTCGTCGCTTCTGCATTAGTCTTATTTAAATTCAGGTCAAGACTTTTTCTTTTCCTTTCGTTTTTTTTTTTTCTTTTCTTCTTTGGAACAGGGTTTCTCGGTAACAGCTTTGGCTGTCCTGGAACTCACTCTGTATACCAGGCTGGCCTCAAACTCACAGAAATCTACCTGCCACTGCCTACCAAGTGCTAGGATTAAAGGCATGCATCACCACAACCTGGCACGTCAGGGCATTTTAAATATCAAATGCAATCAGTCATTTTCTGGATTTTTTTTATACATTGGATCTCGATCCACATTTTATGTTTGCATGTTTTCTTTACTGGGTTTGGTCAATGCTAACATGATCTGGAGTAAGTCTGAAGGGAAATGAGGGTGGTTTTCTACCTGGACTAGGATGATGGACTCGTTGAGGCCATTGAAAAGCAGCCATCTTTTCTTAAGCAAGGAAAGCAAAGAGTTCTGAGAATGAGTAAAGCAGTATAAAAGTAGGCATATATTAGTAAGAATGAAAAACACTATAATAAATGATGATGATGAAGAAGATGATGGTGATACCCCAATACCCAGCCTGGATTCAAATTTTAAATATGAAATATTTGGTCCCAATATGGAAGATATGTAGTAATCATATTTTCTTACTTGTACCAATCTACTAGGGAAAACTTTTGAATTTTAAGGAAGTGTTTTGGCATTTTCTTATAGAGACACTAAATTTTTATTTAGTTTTGGGTGCTTTGTATCATGGTCATGTATTTGTGTGTTTGTGAAGAGGTAAATAAACTGCTTTTAAAATTAAACCCTTGGCTCATAGAGACTGAACCGACAACCAGGGAATCTGCATGGGACTTCACTCTGCACATCTGTTACAGTTGTGCAAACTTGGCCCTCTTGTGGGACTCCTAACAGTGGGACCAGGAACTGTCTCCAACTCTTTTTTTCTTTTAATTTGTTATTTATTTATTTATTTAGTCTCCAACTCTTTTACGGGCTTTTGGGAACCTACTCCTCATACTGGGTCATCTTGCCCAGCCTTAATATATGGGGAGGAGCTTAGTCTTACTGCAACTTGACATACAATCTTTTGTTGATACTCATGGGAAGCCTGCCCTTTCCTAAACAGAAATGGAGGAGAAGTGGATTGGGGGTGGGTGGGAATAGAGGGGAGTGGGAGAGGGACTGGGAGGTGAGGGAGGGGAAACTATAGCCAGGCTGTAAAATAAATAAATAAATGGATTTATTAAAAAAATGCTAATCCCCTCACAAACTTTCAATATTAATTTGCCTAGAAAGCTCTCCTTCTCAAGACAGGGTAGATTCCATCTCATTACCCAGGCCTGAAATCAGCTGCTTTTCTCTTGTTTCTTTCATTGCCCACTCTAGCTAAACCTTTCTGCTTTACCTTTTTGTAACCATGTGTTTTTCTGCCAGTCCACTGTCTACAACAGTCCAGTTGTTCCTCAGTGTGTCTACAAGGACGATATCCTTGTTCCACGCAGTCCATGTGACTGTATCTGGATTGACATGGTCTTCCCTCACCTGCTGTATCTTACTCTTTCTTTCAGTCTTCACATCCCTGGGTAACCTGTCTGGTCAATCCAGGCACCATCACAGAGGTTAGGGCTGCTCCTCGCATCTCATTACCTTAGCAGGACTCTGGTGGTACTGCGGTAGGATTTGTTCATATATATTGTACTTTGTGGACATGCAGATGAGCTCCTATAGTTTCTACACAAAGCTGAGATGATTTATTTTTAAAATATTTTCATTAGTGTTTTGGTAAGTTGATAATTGCACAATGTAGTTTGACTATATTTACCCTCCATGCCTTCCACACACAAACTCACCCAGATTTATTGTGCAGGATGATAGACATGAGCCTATTTTCATTCTTCTACATGCTCCTATCTTGTCTGACCAGCACCATTCATGGAATATGCTGTTTTCTTCAGTATATATTCTTGACCTCTTTGTCGGAACTCAGGTATTAATAGGTGCATGGATTTAGGTCCATATCACCAACTTAATTGCATTGATCAAGGCGTCTGTTTTTATACCAGTACCAAACTATTTTTATTTCTATGGGTCTGCAGTAGAACTGAAAACCAGAAATGGTGCTACCTCCATCATTTCTGTTATCGTCGGTCGTTGCTTTTGTCATCCATGTTTCTTTGTGTTTGTAGATGAAGTTTAGGGTTACTTTTTTCAATTTATTTGAAGAAAAGCTTTGAAGTTTTGATGAGGTTTGAACTGAAGTTTAAATTACTTTTGGCAGGATGGGAATTTTAACACCGTCTATTTTACCAGTTCATAAATGAGGGGAGTTTTTCCATCTTCTGGTCTCATTTTCAATTTATTTCTTTAATGTTTTGAAGGTTTTAAAAAGACTACACAAGTCTTTACTTTCTTAGTTATGTTTATTCCAAGATATTTATGAGTCTATAGTGAAAGAAACTCTTTTGGTTTTTTGTTCTCAGTATGTTTGGCATTGATTTATAGAAAAGCTTCAGATTTTTGTGTGCCTATTTTGTATTTTGCTACTTTGCTGAAAGTGTTTATCAGTTGTAAGAGTTTTCTGGTAGAGTTTTTGGGGTCTCTTATGTATAGAATCATGTCATCTGCAAATAAATAGACTTCTTCCTTTCTTATTTGTATTCTCTTATCTCTTTCAGTTGTCTTACTGCCCTAGTGAAGATTTTAAGTACTGTGTTGAATAGGCACTGAGAGTGTGGCCATCCTTGTCTTGGTTATGATTTAAGTAGAAATTCTTTGAGTTTTTCTCCATTTGGTGTGATATTCGCTATGGGCTTGTTGTATGGCCTTTATTATGTTAAAATGTTTCTCTCATATCTGTAGATTTCCTAGGACTTTTATCTTCAATGGGTGTTGGATTTTGTCAAAGGCATTTTCTGCATCTAATGATATGACCATAGGGTTTTTGTCCCTGAGTATATTTATGTGGTGGATTACATTTATGGATGTTGAGATTATTCCTTTTTGACTAAAAATTTCTTCTATGTGTTTAAACATATTTTATTTATTCATTCCTCTGTTGTTGAAGACATAGGTTGCTTCCATAATTTACCTGTTGTGAGTAGTGCTCCAATAAATATTGATGTGCAAGTATTTCTGTGATTTGTTGACTTGGAGTTGTCTGGATGAATGAGCAAGAGTATGGGCAAACAGGAATGGGTAGCAGTGAGAAAGTGGATCAAAATAGTATAGGGAATATACACAGAATTCATTATATACTTGGATGAAAATGGTTTCATGTAATACTGTAAATTAAAAATAAAAGACCAGTTTCTATCACTGAGCTGTAAGTTCTTTGTTGGTTAAAAGTTTAATTAGTATTCTAAAATTCTGTAACACCAAACATGTGGAACTTTCATCGAGTTTCATGCTTTGTCATTGGTGAATCTTTCTCCTTACGAAGACTAGGGTCAAGGGTGAACAATGTCAGCCTTGTACTCCACGTGTCCTGTCCAGATCCTGGTGCTGTTTGCATCCTTTCTGACTTCATATTTTTCTCTGTCATAAGAAGAAAGACAAATAAAATATGTACTCACACATAAGTGACTTTTAGACATAAAGCAAAGAAAAACCAGCCTATAGTTCAGTTCTACAGAAAACCTAGACAACAAAGAAAATCAGCCAATAAATCACAATTCCAGAGAACCTACACAACAATGAGGACCCTAAGAGAGACATACATGGATCTAATCTACATGGGTAGTAGAAAATGAAAAAAATCTCCTGAGTAAATTGGGATCATGGAGACCTTGGAACCTTGGGAGAGGGCTGAAGAGGAGGGGAGAGTAGGGAGGGGAAAAGAGAAAAATGTAGAGTTAAATAAAAATCAATAAAAAATTATAAAAAATAAAAAAGAGGACACTAAGAGAGACATACATGGATCTACATAGGAAGGAGAAAAAGAAACAATCTCTTGAGTAAAATGGGAATGTGAGGGTCATGGGAGAAGGTAGATGGGGAGAGGGGAGGAAGGAAGGGGAGTGGAGAAAAATCTATAGTGCAATAACAACAATAAAAAAAATAAATAAAAATAAAACTGTAGGTTATGCACTAATAAAAGAATGTTGATACCTTTCACGTTTACTTCTGCATGGTTACATTTAACTAACTTGGAAAAAAGAATTCTAATTATTTTGTACATGAGTGCGATGAAACTTTTTAAAAGTGGTTGTATTATGTGGTAGCCTCATTCAAATTTTACTAATTTTTAATTTCCTTTTAATTTGCAGATGTTTATTATATTTTCTCACATTGTGAAGTAGCCTAATGTGCCATAAAACATTATTAACTGCCATAAAAATTAAACTGCCACTCAGTGTAATTTGTTTACAGTTCTCTGTTATTCAGAATAGAAGTTCAGAGAAGTTCGCTGTAGTAGCTCCCCATCCATGAAACAAATGATATAGGAAAAAATATATAAAGGAAAAACCAGTCATACGTGCCACAGAAAGGACTCAGTCTCAGGCAGTTTTTATCACTTAGCATAACATGAGACACAGCAGGCTGAACTGCGTCAGTACCAGAAACAAAATCATTATGATGTTTAGATGCATGTTTTTCATTAGGAGGCACGTGTTCGCATTCTATCGTTCTGACTTACATATTTCCAGACAAGCATCTGAGAAAAGGCTGATAAAGTCAAATAAAGAAAGAAAAAAGAAAACAAAAGAATAGGAATATAAGCATGCTTGAGTTTTTTTCATTAGACATTCATTAGATTAGCATGACTGGGCAAGACATGGGCAATGATTAGGTGAGTTGTTAGCATTAAGGTTTGCCCAGTTTGTGAAGCTGTCAAGTGCTGAAAGATTACAGAAACAAGTTAGAAGAGAGGATGGAAAAAAATCAAAAGAAATAAATCTTGGCCAATTCTTGTAGACATGTCCAACCTTTTGACATTGGGCATGACATTGTCATTTATAAAGCTCATATTTGAGAACTGCGCAGCTGAGTTAAGAAGAAAAAGCACACAAACAGTTCTTACACTATTTTAAGTAAGTTTCAATTTTGTATTGCACCATGATTGTAGCTGTTGTTGGTCAAATGAGGCCCCTGGGCCATAGGATGGTCATGACTGCATGATGAAGGCCACCATGAAATACAGTCTATTTAATCTGTTATTCCAATTTTTGATTGAAGCATAATAAAAGTGATTTATACTCAGAAGAAACATTGTGATTTGTATTAAATAAAAATATATTTTCATGGTTAAGTTGAAGAAACAACATATTTGAAGGAATTAAATATGTTTAATTGCCAGCCCTTTACAAATTGCATTTAAAGAAAAAGGAACAGAAGAATTAAAACAGTCAATGATAATCAAATAATAGACATATTTTATAGAACGTTATTTTTTTAAAAAAGTATAACATTAAAATTATCTGTGTGCATGGCAACCTTATTGATATTAAATTAAATATTTCCACAATGAAATATTTAATGTAATATTAAATGAAATGAAATTGTTACAGCAATTTTATTTCATATCACATGAGAGAGTGCCTTGATGTGGCTAGGCAATAGTCTTCATAAGTGTAATACATAAGAAAATATTCTGTAAATTGTAATATGTAATTCAACAGTAACCTCTAACTAATAGAGTTATAAATCTTCAGATAGTTTAGGGTCTGGGTGCTTGGAAGATTGCATTAAAAATGACGTTGGAAGATACTTTTATTGTCACTAAGCTGAAAAGTAGAATAGCACAAATTTTTAAAAATGTACTCTTACAACTTGACCTGTGTTTGAAACTTTAAATGATTTGAAGATTAAGAAAATGATCAAAAATGCTACTAGTTTAAAAGTTTCAAATTTGGTTAGTTTTAGAATTTTACCTTCATGTAATTTTCCTGTCTTTGGAGATTTAAAACATTTCTCTTGGAATTTTGATCATGCCTATAATGTCATTTTTTGGGATTCTGAAGAAAGGAAGAATATTTTTGACTTAATGTATCCTGCCATGACTGGACAGTGATTTGACAGAGACTTGCTAACACAGTTCAAGGGTTTCTCTGATGGCAAGATTACGGAAGCTCAAAAAGATACATAAACATTTGAACCACAAAGAATGTCCCCACACAGCACAACAGAAGTGTTTCACCTTTGTAGAGTTATGGGAACTTCAGCTACTTTTAAACACACTTACACATATTAAAGATTTCATTGGGTGCAAAAGAATCACATTTCTTATTGCTGTGAGTTCTGTTTTATCACACCCCTAGCCTCTTCGGAGAAGTTAATCTGAAAGACAATCTGTGGCAATGCTCCACATACTTGGATTATGCCTAGAATCTTCGAGACATTTAGAATTGTTTCCTATACCTGCTGTCATAAAGTATCCCGCACAGAGTGACTTACAAGCAAAACTTTATTATCTCACAAGGCTGGAGGGCAGTAGTCCAAGGTCAAGTTGTGGGCAGGGTTGATTCTTTCTGAGGCTCCAGGAGTAACTTGTTCTCTGTGTCTTTCTTGACCCCTGGTGGTTGGCAAGCAATTTGTGGCATTTCTTGGCAAGCATACTTGGACTCCTTGATACCTCCATATTGTATGTCATTCTTCATGTTTCTTGTTTGCCTCCAATATTCTTTTTACAGAAACATCACTCATATAGTGATTGGGCTCCATCCCATCACCTAATATAACCCCATTTTAACCAAGTCTATCTCCAATGAGAATATTCTCAAAAAAGATCATATTATAATATCCAGAATAGGATTTCAATGTTTTACCTAGTGGAGAAATAGAATTTAATTTGTAACAGACATCTATGAGAACAGTACTTCTGGAACATGATTGAGGGACAGCATGAAGAACTGAGAACAGTTCAATAGGACGTGCCAGAGATTATAGTTAATTCACGTGTTTCATCTTATAAGTGGTTGTGGTGCTGATGCCAGTGTGTGTGTGTGTGTGTGTATGTGTGTGTGTGTGTGCATGTACACACGCATTTATGCACGTTTGTATATCTGTGTGTATGTATGACATGTCTCATTCTGAGACTTCTGCTGGATTCTTGAAATTGTGGAAAATTCTGAACTTTACATAGACTGTTTCTTCCCCAAATATATACCAATGTCCAAGTTTATCTTACAAATTAGGCTCATGGTCCTGAAGAGATGGCTCAGTGGTTAAGAGCACTTATTGCTGTTACAGAGGACCTGGGTTCAGTTCCCAGCACCCACACAATGGATTGCAATCATCTGATGCCCTCTTCTGATCTCTGCAGGCACCAGACATCCACATAGAACTCATGCATACTTGCATGCAATGCATTTATATGCATAAGAAATTTGACTCAATCAGAGGTTAACAAAAATAAGTTATATTAAAATAGAACAATTGTAACAGTGCATAAGCTTATCAGTGCTCCTCATATATATTTGAAGCAGGGCTTATTTATTATATTTAACACCTCTCTTATCTGGTATCAACTAATTTCTTAGTTTACTGTTCATTCCATTGAAACTGGTCATCGAGTTTCTACACGCAGCAGGAATTATGAAATATGAAGCACAAACCTTACTTTCTGAAGAATCACTTTTAAAGTCCCTAAAACTCCTTAGAGGCATCACGCTTAAGACAGAACACACTTATTTATCACCTGATGATGCTAATGTGGCATATCTACATTTTTTAAGACTGATAATCAGTCTTGACCACATCATCACGAACTTTAAGCAGCTTCTGCAGTCTTTGTCTATACCATCAGCAGTTGGTGTTCTGTGGTTCAGGACTACCAAGCTTCATTTGAGACAGTAGTAAAAGCTTCCAAGTAGAAAATCCTGCACCCAAATCAAATATGGAGTAAGAGATGGGGCAATGTGGTAGATAGAGTAATTGATGGATACATTTCTTGAGAGGAGAGTCATGGCCAGCAACGAATAAATAATTTGTTGGTGTGAGAAGTCCTTCTGTATATGTGTTGCTTTCATTGGTTAATGAATAAAGAAATTGCTTGGAATGTGTTAGGGCAGAATATAGCAAGGCATGGAAAACTAAGCTGAATGCTGGGAGAAAGAGGCAGAGTAGTGGGAAGTCATGTACCCCCACTGGAGGCAGACGGGCTGGAAACTTGCTGGTAAACCACAGCCATGTGGTGATACACAGATTAATAGAAATAGGTTAACCAAAGATATAAGAGCTAACTAGCATTATGCTTAAGTGATTGGCCAACCAGTGATTTAAATAATATAGTTTCTGTGTTATTATTTCAGGGCTAAGCAGCCGGGAACAAATTGATAGCCTTCTGCCAACAACTTGTTATTATAAATTTGGGAGAAACAATATGATTAATTATAGCAAAAGACAGTAGATAGTCAAGTGACCCACAGAAAAAACTAGCTAATATGAGTCATGAGTTAGTTATTAATAAGTCCAAATTTGAATCCCCTGAAGACCACTACTCAACCATGCACTTTAAGAAGCCTCAATGCTGGTGAGACTTTATGGATATAGTTTCTGATGTTACAAGGTGACACAATTTCACAGAAAATACCCTATCCTCTGACCTATAAAATCTTCCCACCCCCTCTTCTGCAATATTGCTTGAGGCTTATGTGTAAGGGATGTTTTGTATAGTATCCATTGGGACTGGGAACCACAATTCTGCATTTTGATTAACATTATATGGACTCAACAGGTTATATTTAGGAATATATATGGAAGAGTGGAGTGGGGAAAGTAAGGGGAGAAACATAATTAAATTACAATCTAAAAATAAAGGAGGACACGCAGGTAGTTAGTACTCCAATATACCTTTATTGTCCCATATAAGTCATTGCATGCTATCTTTTTAATTGAATCTCACCAGGAACTTAATGATCAAATTTGGGCAAAGGCACAAGTTGCTTTAATTCCTCTTGTTGCAGCCTCCACCAGAAGAGCAATGTCTGTTGCTTGGCTTAGGCTGAGGCTCCAGAGCCTTCCTCTCATGCACTGTAGTCTACAACTTATTCTAGTTGGGAGCCCCTCATTTGCCCTGTCTGTTGATCTTACACCAATCCTTATTTATGAGGCTTCTACCTCAATCCAGACATTTATCACCCTGTTCTGAAGCCTGCTGTGGAGCAGCCCTGCATTCTGACCACATCATATGAGACTTAGTCTTCTGTTCAGGGCTGATGAGCCTGCTCCATTTCAATTCCTCAGCACATACTTTGTCAAAGCTGAATGACAGAAGTGTCTTTACTAGAAGGTGATAAAAATAGGCTATGTTTGAAATCAGTGCTTACTTCACTGTTAAGAGCATATTTTTATCTCTTTCCAGGGTCACAGTTCAAAGTCTGGCTGGTATAAGAATTTTACCTTTTTTTTCCCCAATAGTAGGATTAATAAAAAACATCAACAAACGATTGCTTGTTCTTTCCACACTGTCTTCCATATTGTCTTCTAAGTTGTCACATGATCTTTTACAAACTAATTTGTTTCATATTCTAATTTTTCCTATCCTAATGTGGCAGAGGTGGGAGGGATAGGACACAAATGGAATGCATTTCTTTATGTTTTAATTTATTTTCTTAGTGCTACCCGGAGTGATGACAGCAAGTGCTGGGGTATTTTTTGTATATAGAAGCATATACAATTATATATAGGCAGAAATAAAAGTTAGGATTTAAGAAGAAGCGAAAGAAAAGAAAAAGGGAACCCCACAAAATTAAAACCATTGAAGAGAGAAGTCAAGATCTAAAGGAACTAAGTGTTTTTCACTCAGTTCCTCAGGTTAAGAGCATTTGCTGTGTAAGCGTGAGGATGCGAGTTTAAATCCACAGAATCCACGTGAAAGTGGGCCTTGATTGTGTGCGTCTCTAGCAGTGTTGATTCAGGGGCTTCGCTGACTAGCCAACAAAAGTGTGAGAAAACTTGTCCTGTAGAATAAAGTGGGGGCTATAGAGGAAGACAACGGAGGTTAAAGAGAAAAGAGCTCTGATGCGCGTATTATCTTCATGGCACTTGAAGGAAAGATGGAGGGACTTTGGATAGAGAAGCTTGTTGCATGCAAATGTGAGAGTGTGTCAGTATTTTGACCTCTTCTGTCACTCAAATTCTGTCCATAATGGTAGGTGTCCTGTCTCTATTTGCTCTTCATGGGATTCATTGTAAAATATTGTCATATACTGGTAGGTCAGTTTATAAATTATCTGGATATTTAAAAATTAAATATAGCAGAAATAGAATTATGAAATACAGGTTAACAGTCTTTGTTAGACCATGTGATTTTACAAGTAAAGTAAATAGTATGTTAAAATATCACAATTATTATTAATACCAAATGTAAGTATAATGCTGTTGTTATGGTGTTTTTTTTCCTTTTTAAGGGAAAAAAAACTCATTTATTTTAAAATTCAATTTTAAACTCTGAGACAGTGCTGGATGCCAAGCTATCACTTGCTCAGTGTGAATATTCCTGTAGTCAAGTGAGATTTTAATGACCCTTCCAGATTTTGGAGAGGTTTACATGTATCCCGGGGCAACAAACAATGAAGTTACATGTATTTTTATTTTTAAGTATTTGTTATATGTCCTAAGCTGATATTTTGTTTTGAAAGCTCATGAGATAGCTGTCTTTCTAGCAATGTTCCAAGACTGCATCACACCCCTGACTGCTGTACTGGGGTTGCAGTGGCTCAGGACGAATCAGGGAAGATTTGGGAGAGCTTATTAAAGGATTTAAAGAATTTAGACATGTTCAAAAACCCTATGAAACTTCTATCATCGATATTGCTATTTGGGGATGACTGGGTAGTCAGTAGAGGTTGTGTCAAAGGATAGAACTGTGGTAGGTGGAATTTAGCCTGATCCTCTCACTACTAGAGATTTTCTGCATGGATGAAGACAGGGGCCTCACATTTATCCAGTTCATAATGGCTATTGGCCTTCTCCTGCTGGGGTTGGGCTGAATTGTCCCATCCTCTCTCACTTGGTCTTTCCTAAGAACTCAAATCTCCTGTCTTCTTTTCCTAGCTGGTTTCCCTTTTTCCTACCAGTACTGGCCCCTTCACAACAACACTGATTTTTCTTCTTATTGGAAAAGAAAACACTGCTTACTTACTTTCCCAAATGAACAATGTAAATCACTGCACTTTGGATGCAGGGGTAGGATGCCTCTGTGTGAGGAACAAGGGCATGAGTCTAAATGCACTGTTACAGACTGCGTGACTCTATGCATCATAGCCAGAGAACAGAGCTCCAAGCAGAGCCCTTGTGGCCTATGGAAATTTCCAAATACTCACTGAGGCCAAGGAGAGGGTGTGCGTGTTCATACTGACTTGGCCCGTGGTGCCTGACTCTCTCCTATGTATGCACTTCACAGGTTTATTAAGAAGTGCCTGGCATGGACATATGAATACAGCATTATAGCAGGAAAAGTGACCTTTGAAATTACCTAGCCAAGCAGAGATGGGCTTTTTAAGAAACTATAGCGTTGAGTATGCCAGAAGATTTGGGTTCTTAATGTCATACTCTTTGAAGCTCTGTTTGCTGTATTATACATGAAATGCTGTTATCTTTTTTTAATCTTGATTCATATTTGGGTCTTAGGATTTACAGAACCAGTAATGACAGCAGAGATAGCTCCTGGAGTGCACACATTTCTTCCTTTCTCCCTCCCACCCTCCCTTCTTCCTTTCTTCCTTCCTTCTCCCCTGTCCTTTCCAGCCCTTCACTTCTCCCTTCCCATTTTCTTCCCTCTAGTTTTCTTTCTATTGCTGTGGGAAATTATCAAGACCAAAAGCAACTTGTAGAAGAAAGAGCTTATTTCTTTCCTAGCTTACAGTTGTAATGAAATGAAGTTTGGAGCAGGAACTCAAGGCAGGAATCAGGAAGCAGAGAGCCTGGATGAACTCTGCTCACTGACTTGCTCTCCGTAGCTTCTAGAGTCTCCACTTAGGACAACATGTTTAGGGGTGGTAGTGCCCTCCACCATGGCCAGGCCCTTCCACATCAATTGTCAACCACCTATCAAAGAAATACCTTACAGATTTGCCTACAGCCTGATATAATAGAAGAGTTTTCTCAGTTGAGGTTCCTTCTTCCCAGTGGAAGCTAGCTTATGTCAAGCTGACAAAAACTGATCTACACACCTCTCTCACTCTCTTCTTTCTCCCCTTCAGTCCTTCATTCCTAAAAATATTCTCCTTTTCTACCTCCCCTCTCTCTCTTTTTCTAGAACATTGCATCAAAGTCTGATAATTTCAAGTTTTACAAACATAACATGTCATTTTCATCTAAAAAAAAACCTCTGGAGCAGTTTTTAAAGTTTTATATTTATTTCTACAAAAAAAATCTTTTTCAGTGACTGCAGGCTCTGATTTTGGCACAAAATTTTTGCTGTGCTTTTCAGTCCAAATCAAGCCACATTCTTGCTCCTGCTGTCTGTGCTTAAGATGCTGCCACTGGGGTTTGCCCCCTTGCTGACATAAGTGCTTGTCCCTCAGGGATGGCCCTGGAGGGAGCACACATATTTAGCAATCAGAAAGACTCTCTCAGAAAGACAAATAATAAAAATCCCAGCCACCTTTGGAACTACTAAAGGTACTATATCCCAAGCTTCCATGGCCTGGGGGAGGAAATAAAGGATGGAAGAGGAAGGTAGATGGTAAATGAATTTGGATTAAATTCTGAGGAAGGCAATGAGTATCTCAAGGTGAAATTTTTCTTTGACTTCCAGCTTAGAACAGATGAAAAAGAAGTCTGCAATGTTTATTGTTCCAGGAAAATTAGTTTTGTTCCCAATATAATAAAACACAATCTATGGGTTAGCTCCTTTTTGGGAGATGAACTTAACGTTTCAATTGAATTTTTCTGGTGAGAGGTTCTATATAAGATGAGATAATACTCTCTCGGTAGTGGTTGTATTCTGAAAGCACCAAAGGCGTCTCTTTTATCTTATGTCTATAGTGGAGGTTAATTTCCAGGCCCTCTCTGGGAATACTGACTCAGGGTGTCCTTGTCTCAACTACTCTTTTGTCATAGAATGCAAGATTCTGGACATGGCAAAGGCTTAGTAAGTGCTTGGGAATGCCTTAGTATCCTGGAAAGATCTAAGAAACAAAACATCCTACTGCCAGTGACCTTTCATTCAAGTGATGAGAGATCAAGAATGCATAGTTTTTTTCCCAGCCTGATATTCCACTTCAATGGTTCATCATCAGTCTGAAGAAGGGTTGTATCTCAGGGTATCATTCACTGTAAGCTATAGGGAGGCACTCACTATTAATAGTGGAAGGAGAGAGTTACACTTGAAGATTCTTTTTATCTTTACTGCAGGCACATTCTTGACTCATAAGAACTATTTACTCTTTCTTGGGTCTCCCCAAAAGTTTTAGGAAATGTCACCAAAGTCTTGACTAACTGCTAAGTGCCTTATGAGTGTGGGTTTATGGGATAGTAAATAACCTAATTCAACAAATAAATATATATTTTATTAGTAGTTTAAGTTAATAAATAGCCTCTTACCATAGTGATTTTATTGGCCTATGCACCAACCCTGATTAGTGTTCTTGCTAAATTCAAGCAAGAAACATGGATTTTCATGCTCTGTGCTCCTCATTCACAGAGTCACAGAGCGGCTTTGACCCCCAAAGCTTATTATTTTATTCTTCACAGGCAGCATAAAAAAGAAATATTAATGAGATTTACAGCATAACATATTTGTACTTACCATCACTTGTTTAAGTCATTTTGTAAGTATAGGCAGATGCTGTGCACATAGCTCCATGACCTCCACAGTTCATACTTACTGACGACTGACTTATTGACAGACAATAGTGACTGATGGTGTTGCTGGTAGTTTGGGATATTGGCCTTTCAAGTAAGATTAGATTATGTGTATGTGACTCCCTGCTATACTTAGCTGTGTGACCTTAGGTAGTTCACTTATCCTATTGTCTCGGATTTCTCCTTGGCCAAGTAGAGACTACAGTGGTGCTGAGTACCAAAGCCTTCAGAGGATTATGTGAGTTAATGGAAAAACTGCTGGAATGGTGCATGGCATAGGAAAGTCCCTGTTCATATATGTTAAATAAAGTCCTATTTTCACAAGGCCTAAAAGATATATGAATGAATTGAGTCCCACTGGGAATACCTGCCTGATATTTAAATTGTTTTTAAAGACAATTTTCTTTTCTATTAAATGCTGGAAAGATAATATTATTAACTATATGAAATAAATTATAATTTATATTTAAATATAAACAAATGATAAAAATAGGTCATGTTAAATTAAAAAATAATTTATAAATTAAAAAGATAAATAAAAACAATGATGACAATTATGTTTGGTACCTATTTTTGGCTGTTAATGGTAAGATTGTATTATAAATTGTTAGCCAACTGTTTTGAATTCCACCATCCTTTCTCTCTTTCTCTCTTACATGAGTTCTTTCTCAAACACACGCATACTTACAGAGAGTTACTAGAACTTGGCTGTTACTGTCACTGGGGTTACAATAAGCCCAACAGAAGTAGAAGAAGAAACACTGACCTTTCTACTTTCAAAGTTCAAAAATCTGGCTTTAAAAATATGCTGGATAAAGTACTGTTGAGATAAGAAGGAAGCAAGAGAGATTGCCAGAGTGTATGTTGCCAACAGGAGGCTTTAAAGGGCACTTTGTACTTGGGGACTGGATTGAGGCTCTTTAGAGTCATCTGATCTGTCAGCAGATGTCTGAGGCAGAAGGCGACTCTGTACCATTTATCTTGGAGGGGACTCTGCTATGTTGGCTGTGAACTGGAGAGGGCTAAGGCGGGCATTGGGGAAAGAAGATAATGAAATACCTTCACTGTAATCATATTTCTGGGATGATGAACTATGTCCTAGTTTTCTTTCTAGCTGTGATAAATACCATGACCAAACATATCTTGGAGAAGAAAGGATTTTTTTTTTCATGTTATAACTTATAGGCTGTCATGAAGGGTTGTCAAGGAAAGGACTCAAGACAGGAGAATGGAGCTAAGAACTCAAGCAGGGGCCACATAATAAGTCTGTTTATTGACTTGCTCTTCCCAGGCTCTCAATTAACTCCCTTCCTTATACCTCTGAGGACTACCCAGAGGTAGGACTGCCCACAGTGAACTGGGCACTCTTACATCAATCATAATCAAGAAAATGCTTTACCCCGACTTGCCTACAGTCCAGTCTTCTGGCGACATTTTCTCATTCGAGGTTCCCTCTTTCAAGATGGCCCTAGCTTGTGTCAAGTTGGCAAATATCAACTAGCATAATCCTCTATATTTCTTTAGGAAAAGTCATGGAAATTGGCTGAAAAAGAGTGGGAAAGGGAGAGGAAGAATGAATATAGACCTGAAGGATGTGGATATTTGAATGATTTGTGGCAGTTGCCTACAAGGAGTTGACTATGTGACTAAATGTCTGAGACAGAGGCTTCATCAGTAGATGACAGCTGGTCTATAGGCTTACCCGGTCCAGATGCCTCTCCTGATGGAAGGATTCTGATTCCCTAAGAGAAATATTCCTCAGTTAGAACAGTTAAGGAAAAAAATGTGCAAGGATACATGCTTAATTAGCTAAAACAATCTTAAATCAACTGAATGACTAACCCTTGGTTAGCAAAGCTTTCTACAACTGACCATAATGGCAGTTGGAGTTAGAAACTACATGTGGTTATTAAGCTAATCAAGATATCAGTCGTGTGTCTAAGCTTTTCAGATTGAGAACATCCCAACTCTCTTACTATATTGCAGCAAACAAAGGGAGAGGTGTTGTCATCTGCCAAGCAGGGTCTTTCTCTTAAAGGAGAAGAGCTCCTGCATTGGGACATACACCAGGGAGAGGAGAACAGAAGAAAAGGAAAGCATGGCCCAAAACTTGACCATCACTGTATTGAAGTATTCACAGTTTCAACTTAGTCAGGAAATATGAAAAGGCCTCCCTCTCTAGGTAACTTTGTTGGCACAGCCTATGCCATTACTTCAGTTTCTTACTGGCTGTCCAGAGCACAGCACAATTGACATTTCCATTTGGGCAACTACTTGTTGTAGGGGACTACTCTACATTGTAGGATATTAAATAGCATCCTTGGCTTCTAGCCAGTAGTATGCCTGACTTCATTTGTGACAACTACAATTACCCCAGACACTGACAAATGTCCCTTGTGGGGCACAATCACCACTGTTCAGCAGTGTAAATTCTTACTATACAAATGTGTCCTTGACTGTACTATAGAAAACTAAAACATCAGTGTTCTGCACATAGCACTGCTGGTCCACGAAAGGTAAGAAACAGGAGATGTACTAAAATATGAAGGAAACTTTGAAAATGATAAGTACATCAATTTTGTAGGGTTAGTTGCTAGAAATACGACACACACTTTCTTTAGAATCACACCTAAGTAAACGCCATTGAAATTCAAGACCTTGATCCCAAGAATGGTTATTGAATACATTCTGAGAGCCGCTTTCTATTTTATCTAAAGTATTGCCTTTCATCCCCGCTTCTACATTCTATTTCCCAGCGCTTAATCGCACGTGTGTCTCACCTTCCCACTGTCTCTGGAGTCTGGGCTTGCTGATAAAGGAAAGAAAAGGCTGATATCAGAGAAATTCCTGAGAGTGAGGGAGGGGACAGAGAGAGAGGAATGGAGACTGTAGAAGGGGAGGGGAGGCAGGGAAGGAGGGAGGGAGGGAGAGAGAGAGAGAGAGAGAGAAAGAGAGAGAGAGAGAGAGAGAGAGAGAGAGAGACTAATGAGTGCTACCAGGAACTGTGGTGCTGCCAGGAGGAAGAATAAAGTGTTGACTGGCTGAGGCACATCCTGTGTCTCCCACAGACTTTAATGAGATTCTGTGGCACAACGCTGTGCCTTAAAAGTTTGTAGATTAAGTAACAACCGAAAAATGCATAAAATTAATATGAACAAGTAGATACAAAGAGGAAAACAAAATCACTTTACTGTCGCTCTTATTTACTGGCCCAGTTTCCCCCAAAGCAGGGTTTTACTTACGTTTCAGAGGGAAGCTATTGTATGAATATTTCATTCTCAGGGAAACTGAGACTCACAAAAGATTTATTGTCTCCAGTTCCTGAAACTGGGTTCAGTAATTCTAAGACTTATTGGCAGTTTACTGTGGAGAGATTTATATTGTCACACCCACAGATCCTCTGGTGTTTGAATAATTTGTATGATTTATAGGTCTGGATATGAACAGCTCAATGTCTTCATCACGTTATCTGATTCCCAAGCTTATCTTTTCCGTTTGAGTGAGATTTTGTATGTATGATTAATTCAGCAACTTTAACTGGAAAATATTTGTCCCATAATGAGTTCCCAGGTGGCATGCAAACCCGACTTTCAAATAAGATGAAAATTGCTCTGTCTCCTTCCAGCAGGGAGCTAGTGAAGTAACAGGAGTCGGTCGGCAGTAACACGGGGATAACTGATCCGGTCTCCAAAGTGCATGCTAAGACGAGGCTGAATTCCCGCTGCTGACTCCTTCTTCTCAGAAAATGGGGAAGTGCTTTTGACCATTTTATTAGCCACCATGGGCTGTCACCCGTCTCGCCCAGAGCAGTTTTCTGGTCCGGGGACTCCACTTATTTAGCATTTCATACAACATGGCTTACTTATCTCCGAATCCAGTTCCTAAAACTTCTGTCACGCTGGGCAAACAAACAAGTATGAGGAGGGAATATGGCAGGACTTAAATATTAAACTGTTGCAGAGATGGAGCACGGGGGTCCACTTCTTCCTTTATTTCTGTTGAACTTTTAGCACGGGCTAGCTGAGACCATGTCCCTACCAGATGCGCCTCTAACCATTCATTTGAAGGCATTTCTAAGATTCTCAGACATTATTATTGATGTTTGCTGAGGAGGCTTAGAAGCGATGCTGGGATAGCATCTGGCTAAGTTATACATTCTGTTTCAAGGGGTGATTCTAAGGCTCATTAGCTCAGCATTCCCATCAGCCAATAATAAGTACTCTAGTGCAACCGCTCAAGGACTGAACATGGTACTTCCTGTCTGTTGTCTTTATGGAGAAATCTTTTTAAAAAATCAATCCGTGCAAGATGGTTTTAAAAGTATTGCTGTTGACTGGCTATTTCCGTCACCCGGGTTTTGGTATAAAAACTTTAAGTCCTGAGAAAAGAAAGTAGTTATGTTTCCCATATATGTTACCTAACAAAATACGTTAAGGAAATGCATCTCTATAAAACAGAGTGAGTCATTTCATTGAGGGATAGGCTGGCATTTTAGTGCCTCATCATAAATAGTGCCCTGGGACTAAGTAAACTGAGTTTAATGATGAGTTTTACAAGGTAGTTTGTTCCTTCTTCTGGGCTCAATGACCTTTTCCCGAGAGAGAGAGGAATTTATGTGAAATCTACATCTCGTTTTTATATTCTTCCAAACCTTTAGCTCACTAACGAGGAACAGAACAGATAAGGGGGAGGATAAAACACAAAACTGAAAGGATGTGGGGTGGAAAGGAGAAAGCTTTTATCCAGAGAAACAACCCAATAGCATGCAAGAGAGAGCTTTTTACTCTTAAGGGGAAATAGAGAATTTTAGGTTGCTGAGGGAATAATTAGAGAAGAAAGCATATTACAGTGCCATGGCTAATCGAGATTCACCTGGCATACTCTTGGCTCTTCAATAAATGGTACCACTGTTCGCACTTTACCTTGGCAAAAATACCCTGGTACTTATCTTGGTTACCTCTTATGCTGGCCATTTCCTTTTTGTTGATTTCTAAAGTACATCCACATCTCCATCTTAGTGGAATGCTATGGTCCTAATTGTAACTGGATGTTTCTCTCCCACCCAACAGTTCCTGAATAACCACTCAGAGGCTGAATAGTAGTTATAAAGGTTTGGCTGGTGGCTCAGTCTTATTACTAGTTCTTACATTTAAATTAACTCATTTCTATTCATCTGTGTGTCATCACATGGCTTGTGACTTACCGGTGGTGCTCTGAAATGTTGTTCCTTGGGTGGCTGGATGGCATCTCTCTGAATGGGTGGTGCCCTTCTTCTTCCTATATCTCTACTTGAATTTCCTGCCTGGCTCTACTCTGCCTGGCTATTGTCCAAATCAGCTTCATTATTAACCAATGGTAATAAAACATGTTCACAGAATACAGAGAGACACCCCATATCATCTATTCACTATCATCTTTTACTGTGGATGCCCAGATGTGCTTTCTTGCTGGCCTCACTGACTCCACCCTTGCTACTGGAAAGCACATCCACTACAGTGGAGCTACAAGATCTCTGTAAGCCAAATTCTTATGAAGCTATTCCCCAGTATAGAGAAATGTAATGATTTATACATCTAGATTGAATACCTGGGAACCTTTAAACATTAGAAATCATTATGTCACTTTTGCAGGATATATGATATGCTATTTTATGTATAGGCATATATATATACATACATACATACATGTGTATAGGCATATATATATATGCACACACACAAAGAAAGTTCATGATTGGAGATATCAGGTTTTATAATATTTTCAGTGGAACATTGAATCATCCAGGTTTCTTTATTTTCTAGAAGTGAGATTCTATCAAAATGCCTTGCAATGATAGTGTGTAGAAATCCCAACACATTTCTTGTAGTATAAGTTGCATGTTTCTTAAGTAGTTTAGATTTCTGTGGTTAGTTGTTGATTAATTTGATATTTTGAGTATTCCTTTGAATTTGGAGAGGCCTGGCTATATGCTAGGCATTATTCTAGAAGCTGCAACAGAAATCAGTAATTCTGAAACACTGGCTTAGCTTCCAGTGTGAACTTAGCTGAAACAGCTAATTCTTAGCGTTATATTCAGCTTTAGCTTGGATGCTTGTCATTATATGGCAATGATGGTGGTAGAGGTATGGATAGCTATTAGTGGAACAGTTAACAATTACATGGATATTTTCATTATCGTAATTTTATTAAGACATTCACATGTGTCCTCTTATTGTATGTTCACAGTCACCAGCAAGATAGGAGTTAATATTATACCCATTTTACAGAGGAGAAAGTTGATTTTGAGATGTAACTTGGGCAAGGGAGTAATCTAGAAGATCCTGGAGAAGTTCTTTCCAAGTTTTGTTATTTTTTTTTCCATTTCCTTTGCTCTCTTTCCTTTTTTTACTTCCTTTATTTCATTATTTTCTTAAACACAGGGACAATTTTACTATATCTGGGGAGGAAAACAACAGAACAAGCTAAACAACTAAATCTTGGTAGTTGCCAGGAAAAGGGAGATGGAGAAGAGGGAGATGGAAAACCATACCTTTTAGAATTAGAGTCGAAGACAGTAGGAAGGTCAGCCATGGAGTTGGCAAGCAGCTTCCTGGCTGATGATGCAATAGTGTTGGGACAGGAGTAGTTTCATAAAATGACGAGAAAACTTGGTGTCAGCAAATGCAAGCATAGGTTTCTTGCTGGATACAACATGAAAGAGATGGAAAGAAGAAAGAGGAAAAGTTGCTTTGACTCCACACCATTGTAAGAGAGAAAGAGGAAGACAGGGAAAATGTTCTAAGGCTTTGCTTCTACTTTCCTCATAAAGCTGCAGTAAATTTGCTTGTTATGAATGACACTCAAAATGGCTCATTTATTCTCAAAAAATAAAAGACTGAAAGTGAAATGGTATTATTATTTCAAGGAAAATTTCCTTGAGATAGGTAGATCATTTTCTTCATGCACATAAGAAAATTTACACTGGATATCATAAGCAAGACATGTGGTACCTGCTGAGTGCAGATCATGTTCAGTTTGCTAGCAAGGAGGGAAGGAAAGGACTGTGGTGTGAATTCATGGGTCTCCTCAGAATTCATGCTGAAGCTGAACGATATTAAGATCTGCAAGTGGAGAGTTTAGGCAAAGTCTTCCAAAGAGGGTTAGGTGGCAAGTCCAACTTTCCCTCTTTCTTGTTCCTTCAGCTCTTCTGCCCAGTAAGGGCACAGTGTTCATAGCAAGTGGTCAACTTCTCTAAAGAAGCCTTGTCATACTCGGAGTCAGGTGCTGAGAAGTCAACATGATAGGAGAACCCTTCCCCTGTGCTGAGTCAGACGCTGAGAAGTCAACATGATAGAAGAACCCCCCCCCCATATGCTCAGTCACATGCTTTCTTGATTTTAGACTCCCCAGATTCCGTGACTGTGAGAAATTAATTTTTATTGTTTATAAATTCCCAAGTCAGTGGTACATATAACAGGAGCAGGAATTAATCAAGGAAGAAATCTATGTATTTTTTTCTTATTGTATGCTTTCATGGATATCTCTTTAGTGAACCACCAATTAAGTAACCAAACGTGAACCTACTCTAAGCCTTTTATGAAGGGAATGCATATTGAATTTAAGGTGAATTATTTTTATGCAAAACTGGACCAGAAAATCTCCACCTTTTTTATTAGTACACTGATGAACAAACAACCTCCCAGGGGATGGAAGAGTTCACTGTGCTGCTCACCTCCATCCATGGAGAAAGTCCAAGAGGATCTTTGTAAACATTGACCTTTTGGGTTAGGTTGCCTTTGTTTTAGGGCATCATTAACCTGGACCAGTAGAGTGTCCCTTCATGCTTATCCCAGACCAGCTCTGACAGTCGAGAATATCTTCAGACATAGAAATTTATCTGTTTACTTTGATTTGTGGACCCAAAGGGATCCCCAGGGCTTTTCATTGCTCTGAATTATGTAGAGGATGCGCAGGATCAAAGTGCTCATAAGCAATTTCATTGCAATAGTGAGGAAATGGCATAGTACAGAACTGAGACTGTTCTTATGGAATTAACAAAATAAACAAGATAAATGGATACAGATGTATGATGAATTGATTCTTTTGCCAGAGATTTGCCCTCAAATGTTTAGAATTTAAGCACAGATTTCTTTCAATGACACAGATCTATCTAAAGGAAATGACATTGTTATCTATTTTAAAAGAATTTACATGACAATTCTTTGCAACTGTATTACTCTGATATTATTATGTTCAAGATAATAAGTAAGTCAAAGCAATCTGTTTTCCATATGACCAGATGCTAACTTGTGCTCTTGTAAGATGAGTGAAAAGGGGCTGGGGAGATGACTTGTCTAGCAAAGAGCTTGCCCTACCATCATGAGGACCTAAGCTAGATCTGTACTACCCTCTTGAAAAAGCCCAGTCCAGCCGTATGTATATACAATACCAATGCTGGAGACACAGAGACAGAAGGAGTGCTAATGTGTACCGGCACAAAATAAAGGCAATGCAGATATCAAAGAATATTTACCAGTTTATTGTTAAACTTACTGAACCAAAGTTCCAGCATAGCACAGGTAGCGAGGAACAAAAGGGACGAGCCACCTCTCCGCGCACCCTTTTATTGGCATGGATTCGCCTGAGGCAAACCCCGCCCTCTAAAGGGAGCTGATTTAACCCCTTTATCTCCCCCTTTTGTCTAAATAAGACACAACTAAACCAAATATAACTATAACAATAATAACAAATGATAAATATAACAAACAATATTGAGAGCAAAAGTTTTGCTAAAGAGTAACTACAATTAAATAATCTTCAACTCCATCAAAGATCTGAGAAGGGAGTAAATATTACTTAACAAAAAAGAGATATCCAAAATGTGCAACAAATGACAGAGACAACTGACTGCCTGGGCAATCACCCAAAATCTCGTTTGCAATGTTGAGTCAACCAACTTTGGCTAAGGCCTAACATAACTGACATACCATTCTCAAATGCAAGGAACTTTCTTAGGATTATCCTACCCTGTCTTGGCAAGATAAGACAATCCTGTTTATATCTTAGTCAGTAGTTGAGGTATGGGTTTTTCTTAACCCAAAGGCCAGTTCTGCCAGGAAGACAAGCTCCCAGTGGAGTGTCTTTGGTGCTCAACGTTCTCTTGGGAGTAGAGTGGTGTTGCCAGGAGTAAATTGTGTCTCAATGGCACATAATTCTAGGTTAGATTAAAGGCCATTTTCTACAGCTCTTCAAAGAGGCTGAAGATTATACTATCTATACTGAAAATAATCTCTATGTATCTAAAAGACCTGATTAACCTAAAAATAATATGACAAACATGTAATTCTCAATACCTATCTAATTTGAAAACTAAGGGAATAAACAATTGTGCAATGTATGAAGACAATGATCTTCACTTGTAAACAATGTCATTACTTATCAAATGTAAACAATGTTATTACATAAATAGGACCAGAGGTAGAAATGTACATTGTGATATGATAGATGTATCCATACAATATAAGCATACTCTTATACCAAAATAGAGGTAGGAACACTCACATTCAATATTCAATATATCAATATACAAGAAACAGTACCAACATAATTTTCTAAAAACAGTAAGTCACAAATACCAATCATCCCATCAACCCAGTTAATCCCCCTCTTTTTTTTTTTATATATATATCCCTAATTCCATACAATATCTCCCCATCCCCTCACCCCTAAACCAACCACTAAAAGATGTCCCTAACCCTGTGGGCAAACTCTGTTGGGAGAGGGGACGTCGTCCTCTTAGATTGCTTCTAGCTGACATGGGGGCGACGTTCTTCTTAGGGGCCCCTGTGAAAGCAAACGATGGTAAAATTCCCAAATTAACCTTTGACTTAAGAAGACTATAACTAGTCTCTGTGTGTTTCGAGAAGGTCCGGCCAGAGCGTTGTCAAAAATGTGCATCATATGAAATTGTCTCTTGCAATTGGTACCAAAAAACAGATCCAAAATTAGTGCTTAAAAAAAAAAAATTCATGACGTCATAAAAACCAGATTGAGTTGATGTTGTGGGGCCCCATCTTCATCCTGGAAACTTCAAAAATTACTGTAGGAAAATATGTTGCTTGTTATGGGAAATTGAAACATTAACAACAAGGACTTATACTGACATATAAAGAAAGACACAGATGTGAGGGAAGGCAAAGAAAGTTTATCAAGTATAAAATTATTCTTATTCTGTCCCATTTCATGGCTCCTGACCTGAGACAGAAACTTTGAAATATCTCTTATCAACAGGCTTGGAATTGAAGAAGGACTGAGCCATAGTCCAACTCCAAAACCAGCTCTACACATTTATAAAGAAGTGTTCAATAAAACATATAAATATACATAAATATATATAAAACCAATACTTACGATACGTATAGAATTTTATTGTTGATGTTTAATGGGTCGTATCTATTTTCCATCCATCAGTAATTAAATATTCAGGGTTCCTCAAATTCTTTGGAGATGAATATTTTCCTGTGGAGATAAGAAAAGAACCCTGCCCCCATCCTATTAGTAATCCTTACCATCTGTATGTCGGTCATCCTTGTGAATGAATTGTTATTTATCTTTTCCAAGTGACTTCTCTTCCTCAAACCGAACCTTTATTAATTTTGACGGTATCCATAATTTTTCCTCACCTGTGGAGATAAGAGCAAAACCCCTTCCCCAACGCAGCACATCTCCTGGCTTCCATTGTGAGGTTAGTACATCCTTGAAATAAACTGGTTGATTTAGTTCAGCAGACTTTTCCATTATCCAATGTCTTTCTGCAGCCGTCGTTCCCTTCTCGTTAGCGTTGAGAAAATTCAAGGTTAACAAAGCATTATGTAACCTATTTCTAGGGGTGTTTTCCACCCCTTTCTGTTTGTTCAACATATCCTTTATAGTTCGATTTGATCTTTCTATGACTGCTTGACCTGTAGGATTGTATGGTATACCTGTAACATGCTTGATATTGTAATGATCAAAAAACCGTTTCATCTTCCTAGAGACATAAGCAGGACCATTATCTGTCTTTATTTGTGTAGGTATACCCATGATAGCCATGACTTCTAATAAATGAGTGATTACTGAATCAGCTTTTTCTGAACTTAAAGCAGTTGCCCACTGAAAGCCTGAATAAGTGTCGATGGTGTGATGAACATACTTCAATTTGCCAAATTCTGGAAAGTGGAACACATCCATCTGCCAGATTTCATTTCTATGAGTGCCCTTTGGATTAACTCCTGCTGGCAGTGGCGTTTGGTTATAGAAAGAGCAGGTAGGGCATTTCTTCACAATCTCCTTAGCTTGTTGCCATGTAATAGAAAACTCTTTCTTCAAACCTTTGCTATTAACATGATGTTTTTTATGAAATTCAGAGGCTTGAAGCACACTACCAATCAATAATTGATCAATTTCTGCATTACCTTGTGCTAGAGGACCTGGCAGACCCGTATGGGATCGGATGTGTGTTATGTACATAGGGCAAAGCCTGTTCCTGATCAAATCTTGAACCTGGATAAACAATGAGGTTAGTTCTGTATCATCAGGTATAAATTCAGCAGTTTCAATATGTAAAATAACTCTTTCTGCATATTGTGAATCAGTAACTATATTAATAGGTTCTTTAAAATCTCTTAGTACCATAAGAATGGCATATAATTCTGCCTTCTGGACAGAATCATAAGGACTTTGTTCCACCTTACCCAAGTCTTCTGATTTGTAACCTGCCTTCCCTGATTTATTGGCATCAGTATAGAATGTACGGGCTCCAGTTATTGGAGCATCACGGACTATTCGAGGAAGGATCCAAGAAGTTCTCTTTATGAAGTTGAGCCGCTTGCTTTTTGGATAGTTGTTATTAATGTCTCCCAAAAAATTAGCACAAGCTCTTTGCCATGGTTCATTATCTTCCCATAATTTCTTTAGTTCATCAGCAGTGAAAGGCACTATAATTTCTGCTGGGTCTATGCCTGCTAGTTGACAAAGTCTCAGCTTGCCTTTTATAATTAACTCAGAGACTTTTTCCACATAAGTTTTCAGTTTCTTACTTGGTTTATGTGGTAAAAAGATCCATTCCAAGATAATATCATCTCTCTGCATTAAAATTCCTGTAGGAGAAATTTTCGATGGTAATATGACGAGAATACAATCGAGCTCTGGATTCACTCTGTCCACATGTGCCTGTTGTAATTTCTCCTCAATCATTGTCAGTTCCTTTTCTGCTTCAGCTGTTAATTCTCTGGGACTGTTTAAATCTTTATCACCATCCAAGGTCTTGTTCAAATGAATTATTAGATCAGGTGTTATCCCAATAGTTGGTCGTAAACTGGAAATGTCTCCTAACAGTCTTTGAAAGTCATTAAGAGTCCGTAAGCGATCTCTCCGAATTTGTGCCTTCTGTGTCTTAATTTTTTGCAAACCTATTCTATAACCTAAATAATTAACAGAATCTCCCTTCTGAATCTTTTCAGGAGCAATTTGCAATCCCCATTTAGGTAACAGTATCTGTATTTCTTCAAACAGCCTGTTCAAGGTATCTATGTTTGAATCAGATAACAATATGTCGTCCATGTAATGGTATACAATAGATTTGGGAAATATCTTGCGTATTATTTGCAATGGTTGGTTCACAAAATATTGGCACAGGGAGGGGCTATTTAACATACCCTGGGGGAGGACGGTCCAGTGGTACCTCCTCGAAGGTTGAGAATTGTTATAAGTAGGCACTGTGAAGGCAAATTTTTCTCTATCTTCTTTTTGCAAAGGTATAGTGAAAAAACAATCCTTCAAATCAATAACTATGAGAGGCCATCCTTTTGGTAATAAAGAGGGCAACGGAATTCCAGATTGCAGAGGGCCCATAGGTTGAATAACCTTGTTGATGGCCCTGAGATCTGTCACCATTCTCCATTTACCTGATTTTTTCTTAACCACAAATACAGGAGAATTCCAAGGGCTGGTAGATTCTTCTATATGTCCAGCTTCTAGTTGCTCTTGTACCAGCTGTTCTAAAGCCTGTAGCTTTTCCTCAGCTAAAGGCCATTGCTTTGTCCATATTGGTTTCTCAGTCAACCATTTTAGAGGCAAGGCTGTTGGTATTTCTGAAGGGACATCAATTGCTTGTTCCTGCACAGCCCTAATGGCCGGTTTTGTCCTTTTGTAATAACTTTTAATATTCCTTTCAGAAATATGGGCTCTAGAAGTAGCAGGAATGTTAATTTGAGTATTCCATTGTTGTAATAGGTCACGACCCCATAAATTCATTGCAATATTGGCTACATAAGGCCTTAATTTTCCTATTTGTCCCTCAGGCCCTATACATTCAACCCATCTCGTGCTCTGCCTTACTCGAGATAGGGTTCCAATTCCCAGGAGCTGAACATTTACATTCTGAAGAGGCCAATATGGATGCCAAGATTCTGGGGTAATGATACTTACATCAGCACCTGTGTCCAGTAGGCCAGTAATAAAAATGCCATTTACACACACTCTCAGCTTAGGTCTTTGATCATTTATAGAAGTTTGCCAAAACACACGTAACTCATCTTTCTGATTACTATTGCTTGTAACAGTAGGCATGTGGCTTTCTAATTGTCCTGACGAGGCATGTTCTCTGCAGAAACTGGGAATGTCTGAACCATGTTTGCCATGGGGGCCTGAGAGGCCCCCCCTCTCACGTTTCCCGTCTGTATCAGGTTGCCTTGTCTATCTCTTGTAGACCTGCATTCATTCGTCCAATGTCTGCCCTTCCCACATCTTCTACATAAACCTGAAGGCTGATTCCTTCTATTCCTGTTATTTCTAGAAGACGCATTATTATTATTTCTGAAAACCCGTTGTTTACAATTCCTTTTCATATGACCCATTTTGCCACAATTAAAACATTTGGTATTCTGGTGTCTCCTTTTACCATTGGAAATTGCTTCTTCTACCCATGCTTCAGTGCCATAGTCAAATGTGTCAACATCTAGTGTATGCAAGACCCATTCTTCCAAGGACGCTGATCTGAACATTAAAGGCCTCAAGATCCTTTTGCATTCCACATTAGCATTTTCATAGGCCAAAGACTCAATTATTATATGTCTTGCTTCTGGGTCAGGTATCCCCATTTGTACAGCTTTAGTTAATCTTTGTAAAAAGTCACTAAAGGGTTCTCTCTGACCCTGTTTAACTGTGACAAATGATTCCATTCTCTGTCCTGGGTCTTGTACTCTGTCCCAAGCCCTTAAGGCTGCTGTAGTACACATAGAAAGTATGTTTTCATCCAAATTAGCTTGTTCCTGAGGGTCTGAAAAGAGCCCTTCACCTAGAATTTTATCTAGGGAAACGTCAATTCCCTTCGCCTTTTCCTGCTGTTCTAAAAGTCTAGCCTCTTGCCTGAATAAGCATTTCCATTTTAAGTGCGGTCCACTCTCAAGGACCGCGGAGCTCAGCTGGAGCCAGTCCAAGGGGGTTGCTTTGCTTGTTGTGGCCCAAGATTTTAGCATCTCTTTAACAAAAGGGGAGTGCATCCCAAAAGACATGATGGCCTGTTTAATTTCTTTGAGATCATTCATACGGACAGGCTCCCATGTATCTTCCTTGATGACCCTAGGGTTTCTGGAACCAACCACCTTTTCTGTTGTTATTACAGGAAAGGCATGTAGAGCTGTAGGTAGAGCCTTGTGAAAATTGTCCCGGAGGGATTTATCCACGGATGTAGTTAAAATTTGCCTTTCTACCCTTTGCTCTTCTTCTTCAGAATTTAGAAATTCCTCAATCTTTTCAATTCTATTCACCATTGCTTTTTGTAATGTCTGAATCTCCTGCCCAGAATTATGTTCTAAAGCCTTCATTGAGGATTCTAGAGTATGAAATTTGTCCAGTAGAGATAACTTGTCATCTTTGGACATAATTTTTATGGCATAAACCGTGCCTTCTTGTATTGACAATCTTTCCGCCAATCTGTCATATGCTTTAGACAAAATTCGATTGTCACATTCAGCAGTTTTGATTCTCTCAGTTAACGTTTCAGTTCCTACAGAAAGGGACTGCTGAAACTTACGATCTAATTCAGCTGTTCCTTCTTCCATAGTAATGAATTTCTCCTTAACATCAGAAAGGGACTGCTGAAACTTACGATCTAATTCAGCTGTTCCTTCTTCCATAGTAATGAATTTCTCCTTAACATCAACCTGTACTTTTTTTAGATTTTGCTCAGTTAACCGAGTCATGTTAAACAAAGATTTGTTTTCTTCCTGGAGAACTTCAAACTGATTCTTGAGAAGATTGTTTTCACTCTCAATAGTTTTCAAACGTTCAACCTCTGCCTTAAGAGATTTGATCATTTTCCTATTATCAAACCAAATAGTGCTAAGGAAAATTAAGAATCCCAGGAATATCCATATATGTGGTGTGGTAGACACCTCTTGTAAGATCTCCCAAATGGTGCATTCAAAAGAACTATTGAAATAGGCTGCGGTCACGTTGTCAGACATTATTTAGAAAAGAAAAAGTTCTTTTACCTGTAATAACTGGTTCCTGCCAGTGGTGGCGAAAGAGCCCAGTTGAATCCACGTGTCCTAAATCTGAAATAAAAGGACTCAAAAACAAAATTGAAACAGACACCAAGCTGATAAGTATTTTTTGCCGGGGCTCTCAGGCCGCGGTCACGTGACCTGAGCGCTGGCGGCGGTGGGGGTGGGAGGGGGAGCAGACACAGGCAGCGCGCACGCCGGCGGGCGGTTGCGCACGGGAAATCTGGCCGGGGCGGCTCGGAACAGAGGCTTAGGCGCTGTTAAAAAGGCTCTGTCGATTCAAACTCACTGCTTGATACTCTAACAAGCAGCAGGGAAAATCGAGTCGCTGAGAATCTCAGCTGTTTCAGCGCGCGCCCAGAGAGACCGCTGCAGCGGCTCGGGGTGCAAGAGACTCCAATTCGGGGCCGGTTCTCGGCAAAGCCCCACGGGGGAGGCGCCAGATGTACCGGCACAAAATAAAGGCAATGCAGATATCAAAGAATATTTACCAGTTTATTGTTAAACTTACTGAACCAAAGTTCCAGGGTAGCACAGGTAGCGAGGAACAAAAGGGACGAGCCGCCTCTCCGCGCACCCTTTTATTGGCATGGATTCGCCTGAGGCAAACCCCGCCCTCTAAAGGGAGCTGATTTAACCCCTTTACTAATGCTCCTTGCCCAGACAGATAGCAGAATCAGTGAGTTCCATGTTCACTCAGAGACCTTATCTCATAAAATAAAGGAGCAATTAAGGAAGGAACCTAATGCCAATCTCTGGGATCTGCACACATGCATATAGTGTACTGCATATCTGTACACAACCATGCATGCATTTGTGCTCGCACACATACCAAGATCACGAAAAAATATTAACTGGAAAATTTGTTTTCTCTTGGTTTGAAAAAGTTCATGTATCAGTTTTTATGGGTTTTAACATATTTGTCACGATTTTATATTTGTTTATTTTGGACTCTTAATGTGGTAGTCACTTCAGATCCCACAGAGTTCTAACATTTGATGAGCATTTGAAATGTCTTGTTCGCTAATTTGCCTCCTGAGAAGCCATTTCATTTTCTGATGACTTTGGCGAGAGGGCGGGGAAGTAGGGAGTCTACTCCCCAGCAACACTGGAAAGCCTTTTCACAGCAGGGAAAGAAGGTAACATTGGTTATTTATAACACAGTTCTTTAGCCCTTCTAAGAGTTCCTGTGGGGAGAAAATGAATTTTAGTTCTTTCATTGCAGAGAGCAGAGGCAGCAGTTTGAATAGCTTACATAGCTCATCCTGGCTTCTTATCACTAAAATCTCAAAAGCCCTGCCTTGGCTAGTCTGCTCTATATGTTACTCTGCCATAGATGAGGATGGAAACAGCAGTCTGTATTTAAGGGCTTACAATATTGAGCTCATAAATCTACTGCTTTCAGACAATACTAACTTTGTTAATAAAGTGATAGTCAACGAAACAATTTAGATATGATCCATATTTTGGTTCTGTAGCCTCACACTGCATAACAAAATCCACCCTTTATAATGTTTAAATTCAGGTTCTAGAGAGATTACTCTACAGTTAAGAGCACCGGCTGCTCTTCTAGAAGACCCAGGTTCAATCTCCAGCACTCACGTGGCAGCTCACTGTTGCCTATTACTCCTGTTCCCGGGGATCCAACCATTCTTGCCTCCACAGGCACTCATGTGGTGCACAAACATACATGCAGACAAAACACCCACATGCATAAATAAAGTAAGTGAAAAATATTTTTAAAGTTGTCTAAATTAAATGTGTATGTTAGTAACTTGAATCTTTAAATATATATTTTCAATACAATTGCTAAATTTTAATGCAAGAAAAAGGTAAATTTCAGGTTCTCCAGCAGTTTATTATTTGGCTTTTTAAAAATAATATCTCATAGACTTAGTGTTATTTGCTATAACTAACGTCTACAGGCATAAAATAGTGATAATTGACAGTTAAAATATTTATTAATTGTTTTCTAGTCTTGAAAAATAATGGATACTATTTCACAAACTTATTAAAAAATCTCATTAAAAATTGCACTTGGTATTAATTTAAAATTGAAAGTGGGCCGGGCGGTGATGGCGCACGCCTTTAATCCCAGCACTTGGGAGGCAGAGGCAGGCGGATCTCTGTGAGTCCGAGACCAGCCTGGTCTACAAGAGCTAGTTCCAGGACAGGACCCAAAGCCACAGAGAAACCCTGTCTCAAAACAAAACAAAACAAAACAAAACAAAACAAAATAAAATTGAAAGTGTTGTCACTTTAATATATGTGATCCTTCTTTTAAATATATGTGATTTTATAAATATTGTTAAATCCATTGCAAGAATTCTAGGAATTTCACTTGCTGATGTTTGAAGAATTTAATGAAGTTGTGATTTGTTATGCATTATAGCTGCCTTTTTACTGCTAATAGGTTGAGAATATTTTTTAATTGATACTTCAGTCTTTATAATCCAATTCAGTATTTTCTTTTCTTCCAAAGGAAACAGAGCTACTTAGATACCCTGGAAAGCTCTTCTCTATGAAGCACAGAGTTTGAAGTTTTCATTCTTACTTACATATATCCAGTCTTGCTGAGTACCATCAATATGCACATTCAAGCAATTCTTAAATAATTGCAAGAAACATCTTAACATTCTTCCAACAGGCATTGTTCTGTTACAAGTACTGTCTCGGCTATTAGTTTATGTCTTGTAGTCTTTCTCAAATGACGCTGTTGCTATGTATCTCTGAATGCCTACGTTTGTGTAATTTCTCCGGCCCACTCACCATTGCATTCATTATTAAACCTAACCCCTGCCACCTAACACTTAAACCTGCTTTCCAACTGTCGTTCAGAATCTTTTCCTAAACATTTTTCAAATTATTGAATGGAATAATATCTCTATTTCTGCTAAGGTTTGTGTATATCTTCCCAAATACATGGTAAAATTTAACTGGTACTGCAGCAGTAGCTAGAGTTCGGGCCTCCACAAGGTGGTTGGGTGTTCTCAAGAAGGTACCATGTTGATTTTAGGGGAGTGGTTGGTTATAGAGACAGTTCTTAATTCAAGGGATGACTTAATTTGGGCTTCCTTGCTTTCTAATGTCAGCTTACTTCCAGCTTGCTATGACACAGCATGAAGGTCTTTATCACATCTGGCACCATGCTCTTGGAATTGCTAGCCTTCAGAAGCGCTCATCAAACTTATTTATAAATTACTTATTCTGTTGCATTTTATTATAATGGGAGAAAAACTCAAGCAAAGTAAGGCAATTTCTCCAGGTGAAAATTTTTTTTCTAGGGGGGGGGATTAAATATATTTTCTTCTATTTCCATGTACTTACACTTCATTGGGGGAACAACGGTTTTGTTGCATTTGTGAGAGCTGTATTTGTCATGACATACTCTTGCAGACAGCTCCTGCTGCCTTGTCCCTTTCTTCCTTGGCTGAATTGATGATACTGTTGGTTAACCTTACATAGTATTTCCAGAAACTATTCCAGTTGATTTGACTTTGGTGGATAATTTTGCATCACCTTGTGGAATAACTGTAGAAAACAGAGAAACTCTCCGATATGATTATAAACACATTTGGAGAACTGAGTGCACAGCTTAACAGACATGAGTGTAAAAGTTGGCAAAGAATAAAGTTTGAGATGCAGTACCAAGACCTTGCTCAAGAAAAGAATGTTTCAGATTTGCTTTTCTTGACTAGCTTCTGAGAACATTTCACATTTTAAATTTCACATATAAATATGTACTTTGTAGAAATAATCCTTTGGTGGAAGCCAAATATATATATATACAAATATGTACATACTAAATATGTACAGTATACATGCTGCTCATTGCATTCCTCTCATCCCTGTCACCCATGGCTGAGCCTATATATACAGCAAATATTGATGTCTTTTAAGGCCCCTACTCAGCTGTCTTTTGGAGAAAATGTCCTGCTCTTATCTTTTAGCCATAGCCTTGAACGGCTGAGCCATCTCTCTCTCCTGCACAGATGCCATGCTCTTAATAAATAGAATATCTCAGTAGATTTGGTGAATTATTAAGGACTCTGACCTCAGAGCTATTTCCTCATCATTGCCAAACTACCGGAGATCTTCTCACTTCAGGTTCCATGGCACAAGTATTACCTTGGAAAACTCCAGCACTGATTCTCTTGGTGCTATGTCCAAATGGCTTCCTTTGTCTCTTTGTGAAAGTAAAGGCCATTTTTTGACTGGTGGTTAGGAAAAAATAATATTCCTTTTTGCTTCTAGTTTAAGGTCTTGTTTCTGTAAGTGGATTAGAAGCTTTTATAAGACAGAGAATATGGCATCTCTTGTGTCCTTCTTAGAAACAGTTTCTCTAGCGACTTACTGATCTGCTTCTTTGTTTTTCTAGCATGACATTACTCCAGATTAGCAACTTGAAACAAGAAAGTTAATTTGTGCTTTGGTTTTAGAGGTTTGAGTTTGCTCTCACTTGAGTCTATGGTGGCATAATACATCATGGGGTACATGTATTGCAGGGGTATGTGTGTCTCATGGCAGTCTGGAAGCAAATGAAAAGAGAGAGAGAGAAAGAGAGAGAGAGAGATAAGGGGTTGGGCATGGACAGAACCCAGTATACTCTTCTCTGTAACTCAGCTTTTTTTCCCTTAGGCTCCTGAAGTTTCCATCACCCTCTGCTTGCATGGTAGCCTGATGGCTAGGACTTTGAACCTGTGGGTCTAGCCAGAGTGTGGGCTGTGGATTTTTGCTTTAACTTATGTAAGGACATGGAAAACTTTAAGAAACGTGGCTTGATCAGGAACTGGTTAAGGCACTGGGTTCAAGTAACTTTGCAGCATCAAGAGTTAGCTGGAAACAGGAACCTTTGCAAAAGTGCAGACCAACTGTCCCTACAGCAGCTAGCCCCCTGTCAACACCCAACTTTGTGGTCTAGACAGGAGCAGAAATAACTGCCTGGGGGGAGGCAGGGGGCATACACAGAAGCAGAAGTATTCCATACCCTGAACTCAGCAAAACCAACCAACCCCCTGACCCAAATGAGGAATGGGAGCTCTCCCTATTTAGCTGTGACCGCATGTAATGGAGAACTTCCAGCTAGCTGGCAAGAGAAATAAACCTTGCTTTTGCATTTTGGACTTGACTGGATTCTGGTGGGTCTCTTTGGGGGTCTCAACTTGGGTGCAACACTTATAGCAACTTTTATTGTAATTATGGTTTTTCAAGTGAATACAGAATCAAGTGCAAAATCATTTCTGTCTTTTAAGGTCTGTAGCAGTTGAAAGTATAAGTATATAGTTTATATTTCTGCATCACATACATATTTTTAAAGATAGAGTCTTATTTGTTTGCTTGCTTTTTTTTGCACTTGGAAGACAAGCAGTTTCTTTTGTGGGTGTAAATATGTTTGTATCTTACAAATGATGTTGAAAACTTGGGGAAAATTACATTGAATGAACTTGTGCAATTTGGGAAAGGGGATGCTTTTTTACCAAATAGCACAGGTCAATTAGAAATTGCTACTTCTCACAGACGAGACATTAGAGCAGGCTTGCTGCCTATGGGGGGTGGGCGGGCAGATGGGGTATAGGAGGGGGCTGGGTCAGCTGTAGGGGCAACATGGCCGAGATGAGAGTGGCTACTCAGGTATGGCTGCTATTACACTTGGGTTTTCAAGTCCTCTGTTGCCTGATGCAACTTTTCAGAAGATGGAGACTGGAATTCTTATTGGAAATGTCCAGTATGTTTTGGAGTTTCACAAACTACCGGAGTTGAATTCATCCTGCAGGCTGCTGGTTTATAGCCTGGACCGTGATGATGTAGTTACAAAATCATTCATTCACCTAAGGAAATAATTTGTAGCAGTGGGTCAGGAAGTTTGAAAGTCAGTTAGAGTTTCAAACTATAAATAAACAATTGGCCTGTATTGTGAATATCTTAGAATAATGCTTGGTTCAGTATCTGCCAACAATTTGATGTTAACTTAGACATATGAATTAAGTTAATTTATTCATCTTTATTGCTGTGGCCAGGACTTTGGCCTGGTCTATGTTCACTGTTTGAATTTTATGATTAGTTCTTTGTATATAAGTGATAGCTACTGTTCTCCATTCTAATCTCTCTTTACTGAAAGTATAGGGAGAAAGCTTGCATATAAGCAGAGTGAAAAAAATCCTAAATTTCCAATACTTTTTGCTCATAAATGGCTTTATTATTCTTAAATGAAACGACATTATTTTTAGCTACTTGTCTTTAATCAAAGCATTTAACAAAAAACATTTACATTAATTTTCTTGGAAACAATTATCTTCATACTATTTGATCAGCTTATGTAATATTTAATTAATCTAGATAATTACAGTGTAAAATAGAGCTAGCAAAACAAGTTTGGGAAAAAATAAGACCAACCCTTGGCAACCATTCAATCCAACAGATGGAGAACAAGTATACAGGAATACAAAGATTAGCTTCTCAGCCACAGAATGCGATGGGATGTGGTCAGTGATCCGTGGCTTTCAAGGGAAGACTCTGGATCACAGATTGACACATTCAAATGGTTAAAGTTAGGGCAGTTAGCAACAAGGATTGATGCTTTGTCTCATAGTGCTCTCTATATTTCTTGTTATGACTTATTCTGATCTACAGTATTGGCTTCTTTATATGACGGCCTTAGAATCAACTCTTTTGGTGACTCACAGAGTTTCTCTGGAGCTGGATAACTCTACACCGGATAAAGAGACATTGCTGACATGCAGTATCTTATGTATATGGGGTGATGCTCTGAGTCCAACATCACCACACAAGGCGGGGGGCTACAAAGTTTTAGTAAAATGTTTGCTTTGTATAAGTCTACAGAGTCACACATTGGAAGGAGATGTTTTTTATGTATGAGAACGAGAAGAGAATATTCCAAAGTTCAAGCTACTTCCCATGGGAAAAGCAACCTTAATCTTTTCATCCACAATTTCCATTCCATTTTTATTCAGTTCTTCCATAGAGCAATTATTTATCTTCACAAATAATGGTTTGTGCTTAGATTAAAAGTCAGATTTGTCTTTGTAAATGGCTCATGTTCTTTTTAAGGAATCTAAAAATAATCCATGCAGCTTTATTCCACCAGGATCATTATTTTTAATGTATTGTTGGTAATTGTTTAGCTTCATCCACTGAGCTGACTACATTAAATCTTAGGAGTATTGCTTAGTCACACAGATATCTATATTTAATTTTAAAATGGCAGATATATTTCAATAGCAGAATTATAAAAAGCGTGATATTTAGCTATCCAGCCAGTTGCTTTTAAAATACTCAGAACAAATGACTTTTCATATTACTTAATAATTGACAATGGCAATAATAAGCAGTTAAAGTGGGCATTCCAATACTCATCAGGACATACTTTTGGAATGGCCACTTATTGGTCTAAGGACATTTTTCAAAATGATCTTTAAATCTGTGGAGGTTTTTCTTAACAGTTTCTTGGACTCTGCCCCCACATATATGGAGCTGAATCCTTAAATGCAGTACCTGAGTTGACAGAATTATTAAGCCCCGATGGTGGTTTTTATAGAGAGTGGCACTTGCATTCCATGGAGAAATCAAAAAGTACCTCTTCGTACAGTGGACCAAACATTGTTAAAACCTGGTGGAAGACAAGGAATAATTTCCCAGGGCAAGAATTCACCCTGAATATCTTGACCGTTTACCTGTGTGAACTCAGGACGTTTGTTCTATCATGCTATGAAATGACGAATCATTAAAGTGCTGGGTCTGGGTGCCTGAAGAGATGGTTTAGAGGTTAAGGACACCAGCTGCTCTTCCAGAAAAACCTGGTTCAATTCCCAGCACTCACAACCTCCTGTAACTCCAGGTCCAGGGGATCAGACACCCAGTTCTGACTTACCCGGGTACCAGGCATGCGCCGGTACACACTCATATGTGCAGGCAAAACACCCTCCCATATAAAATAAAGGAATTTTGATGTGCTAGACCTGGAGTAGAGGTAGGCTGGCTGTATTGACAATGTTTCCAAAGGGAAATGTTTCACCCATGGTTGGGGGAAACAAACAGGATAGTCAACGTAGGTACATGAAAATAATAGTGGAAAGGATCTGACTCTGATTACCTTGATGAAGCAAGGGGATCTAGACTCAGGCATTTCTTTCAGCCAATCGTGGATCAGAAACCTGCAATCAAACTCTGGTTCTGACTGACCAGTATTCCAGGCCCCAGGATTACAACAGGACACGGTCATTTATTTTTGAGTCTATAGTTGAGCATATGTTCCCATGCTAGGGACATATAGAAGTGGCGATTTATTGATAGTATAGTTCATTGTAAATCACATTAAGGAATCTATTTTAGTTTTCTTTGAAAAGAGACCCATTCTCTTTTTCACATGTTAGTGCTGTTCTCAAATTGATTAAAAATCTATTAAAACATTTCAGGCTCCATGTAATGAAGCACTCAAGCAATCTATTTATTTTCTGGATACATAGATATGGACATGTTGTTTATTTATTTTTTATTTATTTTTCATACTAACTAGTTTCCCCTCTGCCCTCCCGTCTGTTAGTTCCCTCCTCCTGCCTCCCAACTATTCCACTCTCCACCCCTTCCCCTTCCTGTCTCCATCCAGAAAGGGGCAGGCCTCCTATGGGTTGGAACAAAGCATGGTGCATCAAGTTGCATCAGGACCTAGCTTCTCCCTCTGCATCCAGGCTGGGCAAAGTGATCCAGCATGGGGATCAATTTCCCTAAAGGCAGCTAAGAGTGAGGAACAGGTTCCAATCTCACTGCTAGGAGCCTTACAAACAGATCAAACTATGCAACATGCAGAGGGCCTAGCTGGTCCCATGCAGGCTCCCTAGCTGATATTTCCTTTGCATGTAATAGAGTGATTGAATAGACAATATTGAGGTTTATATCCATATCACTTTGAAAGATACATATAATTCTCTTGTTATTAAAGCACATTTTCCTCTGTCTGAAATCACGTTTTTGCCTTCTGAAAATACCATGTGCAATATTCTAAAGTTAAAGACCGCATGGCCTCACAGTCTAATATAGAGGTGAATATTTGGAATATGTGCTAGCTACTGAGAAAGTTATGTAGAGTCATATGTGGAAGACCTCAAGGGTAGGGTGGAATTATTTTGTAGAAATTCTCAGGGACAGAAGAACACACAATAGACAAGATTTTTACGGTTTAAGTGGGCTTGACTTCACATTTGAGTAGCTGTGTCCTCACTGGAAAACTGCTGCTCAGTTCTTTGCCCAAATTGTGTGGAACTCCCGAACATACTTCCATGTCTTTTGTGCCTCCTTGTGTAAATATATAACCGTATCGAATGCTGCATTTTGAGAACTGACATCCCAGCTTTTTAATACAGTTTGCATCATTAGCCCATGTTTTCCATATGCTTTTAAATCTCCAGGATCATTAACCTTTTAGATAATGGCAAAGCTTTTTTGAAATTTGTTCGGGAAACAATTTAGCCATGTTCTAAAAGTACTATTCTTTATCGCCACATATGTTACATAATATGTATGCAAAAGTGCCCAAGAGATATCATTTAAGATATACTCTCACAATAATGTTTATTTAAAACGTTGACATTGCATAACTTATTCAGTCTGGCATGGAATACAAAAAAAAAAATCCAGTGTGTGGGTGCACCCCTTGCTGTCCTGAGTTCCTTGCTCGTGCTCTTTCTCCATCTGCTCCTGATTTGGACCTTGAGATTTCAGTCCGGTGCTCCAATGTGGGTCTCTGTCTCTGTCTCCTTTCATCGCCTGATGAAGGTTAATATTCAGGAGGATGCCTATATGTTTTTCTTTGGGTTCACCTTCTTATTTAGCTTCTCTAGGATCACGAATTATAGGCTCAATGTCTTTTATTTATGGCTAGAAACCAAATATGAGTGAGTACATCTCATGTTCCTCTTTTTGGTTCTGGCTTACCTTACTCAAGATAGTGAGGTGCACCCACACACTGAGACAATGGGGATGTTCTATCGGAAACTCACCAAGGCCAGCTGGCCCGGGTCTGAAAAAGCATGGAATAAAACTGGACTTGCTGAACATAGTGGACAATGAGGACTACTGAAAACTCAAGAACAATGGCACTGGGTTTTGATCCTACTGCACGTACTGGCTTTGTGGGAGCCTAGGCAGTTTGGATGCTCACCTTACTAGACCTGGATGGAGGTGGGTGATCCTTGGACTTCCCACAGGGCAGGGAACCCTGATTGCTCTTTGGGCTGACGAGGGAGGGGGACTTGATTGGGGGAGGGGGAGGGAAATGGGAGGCGGTGGCGGGGAGGAGGCACAAATCTTTAATAAATAAATAAATTAATTAATTAAATAAAAAGAAAAGAAAAGAAGAAAAATCCATGACTCATTTAGAATTGATTGCCCTGTATAGTAAGAGATAGAGGTCTGGTTTCACTCTTGTTACTATGAATGTTCAGTACTGCTTGCCACAGTTTCAGACTGTTCTTTGGATATATATATATATATATATATATATATATATATATATATATATATATATATGAAGCATTTTGATTTTTTTCTTTTTTTTTTAAAATTTATTTATTTATTAAAGATTTCTGTCTCTTCCCCGCCACCGCCTCCCATTTCCCACCCCCCCCAATCAAGTCCCCCTCCCTCGTCAGCCCAAAGAGCAATCAGGGTTCCCTGCCCTGTGGGAGGTCCAAGGACCACCCACCTCCATCCAGGTCTAGTAAGGTGAGCATCCAAACTGCCTAGGCTCCTACAAAGCCAGTACGTGCACCCACACACTGAGACAATGGGGATGTTCTATCAGGAACTCACCAAGGCCAACTGGCCTGGGTCTGAAAAAGCCTAGGATAAAACTGAACTCGCTGAACATAGCAGACAATGAGGACTACTGAGAACTCAAGAACAATGGCAATGGATTTATATTTTTCAGGATGTTAGTCTCTGTGTGTTTTTTTCCTCATCCCACACTCCTCTGTTCATTGTTTACTTTGCAGAAGCTTCTGATGAAACCATTCTACATTTCTAGTTTCTCTTTTATTGCTTGTGAAACAGTTGGATGGTGGGAACTCACTAGAGAAAGGAGATAAATCAGGGTGGTCTTTGGGGGATAACCATCTCTGAACTCATTTTGTTTCACTCTTTGCTTCCTGTCCACTGTGATGTGAGCTGTTGTCCAGCACAGGATCCAGTAACCATGTTTTTTTTTCTAAGTCTATGGGGCCCAGTGACCAAGCAGTGAGCCCTTTGGAACTGTCATCCAAAATAAATCCTTTCTCCTTTTATTGTTCACTCCCCTATTTGGCTACAGTAACAATAAAGGTAACTAACTATATAATACGAAGAGGTCACTCTAATGTAAATGTAATCATATCAGGATTGGCCTTTTGTCTGTAACAGATGCATTGGATCTATTTAAGAGTTTTAAAATAGAATCCTGGGGAACATAGACTGGACTGAGCGAGATTTGGCCCAAAATTTTCTATAAACCTAAAACTCCTATTAAATTATTAAAAAAGTACATCATATGATTTCTTCAGCTTCAATATTTTTCAACATTGTGTGGGTGATTTCTCCCTTCCAGCTATGCTGAAGAAAAGGTAGGAGGATCTTGTCAGGGCTAGGGTAATTTAGTGGAAAACTACTAGAAGTTGGAGGAGCATTTGATCAAAGAATGGGATGAGGTTAACACATTATTATTTCTGACATTGCAAATGTCTTGCTTTGTGATTAGACCATCTGTGTTTGTTAATTGGTGCTCATAGAAGGCAGACTCTACTCCCACAGTACCTGGGAGACTGGGGAGCTATCTTTCTAGATGATTCAGTTTTACAGGAATAGTCCCCAGCTTTTGAGAAAGACACTGCTCACTTATACATCTGGCAAGAGGCCTTAAAAAAGATTTATACTTCACAAAGATAAAGAATTCACAATTACAATTTCCCTTCAAGTAGATGGTGACAGTAAGCGGAGGTCAGAGTTTAAGGTGAGGTAGAAGCCCATGTAAGGTTTAGTTAAGCCAAGGGACTTTTCTGTTTGCTAAGGTTCTGACCCTAATTCACAGATGTTCCTCTGTGTAGAGGAGGTTTAAACTTCAAGAGAAGAACTACCGAGTGGTAAAAGTGCTGGGACTCTATTAAGCCTAAGAGAGTTCTCTTTATTAGCATTTTTATCTGTTTTCTGTGACTTTCATACATGTATACAATGTTTTTGTTCATATCTACCTACCCCCAACTTCACCTGCCTCGGAATCCCCTCTTCTATTACATCTCCCTTTCAACTTCATATCTTCTCTTTCACTTATAAAAGAACTGATTTGATTCAGTGCTGCTCATATGCTCTTAGTTGTGAGTCACCCTATCAATGGTCGTAACCAAAGAAAGATGACTATCCTTCTTATGCTATTAATGCCTTAGCTAGGGATATGGCTTTCTAAGCTCTTCTCCCATCCATACTGGAAATTGTTAGCCCTGTAGAGTTTTTATCGACCACTAAAAATATTATGTTTCCTGAGAACCCTACTGTGTAACTAAACCTAAAAACTAAACTATAAAATTATTAAAAAATTGAGCTATGTTATGCATTTTTATATAACTAACTTTAATAATACTTTACCTTAAAATTCATTTTCAGGCTATACATTTAAAGTATGCAACATACATCAGAGTGAAATGTTAACTATAGTTAAATAAATAGCATATTCCATCTTTCAGAATTATCTTTGCTTTAGTAGTAATTGTAACTTAAATATGTTCTCATAACAAATCTTCATTATATAATACAGTAGAACTAACAATTGTCCTCATGAGCATTAGGTATCCAGATTCACTATTTCAAACCAAAATGCTTTACACCATTTCTTCTCACCCTGCAACTCCTCGTTCCTGCCTCATCCCCTGGGGATCTTTACTGTATGTTTCTAAATATACATCTTTTTAAAAATTAGATTCTACATATGGCCATTTTCTTTGTATCAGGCTTACTTTACTTGAAGTGGTGTGTTCTGGATTCATGCATGTTCTTGCACATGGCAGCAGTTCCCTGTCAGTAAGGCTGAGTGTACCTCTTTTATGTATTTGTCTTATCAATGTGTACTTAGGTCATTTCTGGATTTGAGGTTGGTGAATAAAGCTGTGGTGAACACAGTACAGATATCTCTATAAAGCACTAATTTTATTTACTTTTTTTATTTATCCATCCACGAGAATTCTGCATCACATTGTCATTCTACTTTTAATTTTTGGTGAGCATCTGCCATTTGTACTAGTTTATATATTGACCAATATTGTTCAAAGGTTTCCAGTTGCTTGTGTTTCTAGTAATACCCATTCTAACAGGACTGAGGTGATCACTCATCACAGTTTAGAGACTATTTCCCTATCAATATCATAGGGATATGTGTGTATATATATATATATATATATATATATATATATATATATATATATATGGAACATACACACATATAGATATAGATATATTTCAAGTTCAGCATTAACACACAAAATTGATATTGATTGCTGGAGTGAGGTGGCTTTGCTTCCTATTTGGGTAATCTTCATTGAAGAACATTATTTTTCTTATTTCCATAACAGGGTCATTCCTTTTATATTTGCCTTTCATCTCTTGATCAGAAATAGTGTGCTGATTTTCTTCCTGATGCAAAACTCAACAAATGATGAATGAATGCATTTCCACTCTACTTTCTTGACTCTTATTGGGTTGTGCACGAAAAAAGCATTATCATTCATATGTTCTTCTAATCATGAGTCTCATAGCATTACCAGCAATCAGAACAGATTTGTAATTTGTGAGCCATGTGTGAGGAGAAGATATCCTGCTTCACTGAGAAAATAGACAATTTCGTGAAGTATTGGCCATTTATCTGTCATAGTGGGCTATTATACATTGAACCACAGCAAGAAGCTATCATCTACTTTCAATTCCTTTCATTTATTCTTTAATGAAGGGTATTTTTTTGTTTCTTGTATAAAGCTGATCCAAATTCTATATTTGAAATCACCTTTGACAAAAATAGATAAGTGAAAATATTAATCAGAACATAATTTGAATGATAAAATTAGAATTACTAGGTTGACTGCAATTATAAAATTTTAAAATATCATTCATTGAGAAGCAATGAGGGCACAGAGAATAGTACGGAGCATCTTTTATCCTCTACAGGCTCATCTCACCACTGCGGGTTGTTTTCTAATGTGCCAGACATGAATACTGTTCTATTGTGTGCATGTAGAGGCTATTATCTTTGTAGAACTAAAGAGTTTTTTATTTATACATAAATAAGTATAGAACTGTTCATTAGAAGACTTGATTTTTTACTTCTTTTCTATAATTCACAATGTATAAATGTTGTAGCCTTAGATGAGCCATTAAATTTTTCTGAGATGAGACTGCTTCATCTGAAAAATGTAAATAATAAAAGGGGTTCTTGTTTTGTCTGTTACAAAGTTGTAATAAGCAGCAAATAACTTGATGCATGCAAGTGTATCTTGTCACCAAAAAAGACTATAGAGGATTATTATTTATGCTCCAATGCATGCATTGGGCATGTTCTGTATAATCTCTATTTTCAGAAACTTACACTCCATCATGTTGACATTTGCTAATTTTAAATCATGCTGCAATGAATGACTCAGATTGGAACACCTGCTATCATAATTTCTTAAGAAAATGAGTATCATTTGATTTACTAGAACATTTTATCTTAATAAGATCAGTTCAGCATTTATTAGCATGTATTAGCCCTGTAATTCCCTTAACAGGCTATCACACTTGATTCTTCTCTCAGATATCAGAGCAGTAGTTGTGTTACTCTCCAACAAAATGCTCAGCAGGCACCACTGAACTTCATAGTTCTTAATGCTTTGCCAGAAATACTCTAAAATGTATAGCATTTGAAAATACATGTAACGTGATAGTTTGTCCAACAAGAATGATATATTTTATATTTTCTGTATTGCTAAAAATGATAACTATAAATTTAAACAAATGGTCTTATATTAATCTTCATTTGCCATTACATTTTAACAGATTTAATTCATCCACCATTTGGTGTTTTCCAGAAGAAGTTGCCATTACATTTTTAAAATGACTACAAAGAGAAATACCACAGGAGGCCATCTTAAAATAAATGTGGCTACTAGAACATAAAGACAAAATAATTTTTATTTGTAAGAAATTCGTATATATTCCACACTTTCTTCATCCATTCTTCCATTGAAGGGCATCTAAGTTGTTTCTAGGTTCTACCTATTACGAATAATGCTGCTATGAACATAGTTTAACAAATGCTTTTGATATATGATAGGGCATCTCTTAGGTATATTCCCAAGAGTGGTATTACTGGGTCCAGGGGAAGGTTGATCCCGAATTTTCTGAGAAACCTCCACGGTACTTTCCAAAGTGGTTGCACAAGTTTGCATTCCCACCAGCAATGGATGAGTGTCTCCCTTTCTCCAAAACCTCTCCAGCTAAGGCTATCATTGGTGTTTTTGATTTTAGCCATTCTGACAGGTGTAAGATGGTATCTCAACGTTGTTTTAATTTGCATTTCCCTGATTGCTAAGGAGGTTGAGAATGACCTTAAGTGTCTTTTGGCCATTTGAATTTCTTCTGTTGAGAATTCTCTGTTCAGTTCAATGCCCCATTTTTTAATTGGGTTAATTAGCATTTGAAAGTCTAGTTTCTTGAGTTCTCCCAGTCAGTGGGTTGCCTTTTTGTCTTAGCGACAGTGTCCTTTGCTTTACAGAAGCTTCTTAGTTTCAGGAGGTCCCATTTATTCAATGTTGCCCTTAATGTCTGTGCTGCTGGGGTTATACGTAGGAAGTGATCTCCTGTGCCCATAAGTTGTAGAGTACTTCCCACATTTTCTCTTCTATCAGGTTCATATCACCATAGAACCTTCATCTGGCGATGGATGGAGATAGAGACAGAGACCCACACTGGAGCACCGGACTAAGCTCCCAAGGTCCAAATGAGGAACAGAAGGAGGGAGAACATGAGCAAGAAAGTCAGGACCGCGAGGGGTGCACCCACCCACTATGACAGTGGGGCTGAGTTATTGGGAGCTCACCAAGGCCAGCTGGACTGGGACTGAAAAAGCATGGGATAAAACTGGACTCTCTGAACATGGCAGACAATGAGGGCTGATGAGAAGCCAAGGACAATGGCACTAGGTTCAGATCCTACTGCATGAACTGGCTTTGTGGAAGCCTAGTCTGTTTGGATGCTCACTTTCCTGGACCTGGATGGAGGGGGGAGGACCTTGGACTTCCCACAGGGCAGGCAATCTGGACTGCTCTTCAGAGGGAGGAGGAATGGAGTCGGGGGAGGGGGAGAGGAGTGGGGAGAGAGGGAGGGAAATGGGAGGCGGGGAGGAGGCAGAAATCTTTTCAACAAAAAAATAAAAATAAATAAAATAAAAAAAGAAAGAAATTTGTAGCTCTCTGTTCCCCCGCATCCAACCCTCAGTTACATCCCTGGTAGTACAACAGATCACCAGCTGCAGCCTTTCTTCCCACACTCCCATTTTCTATGAATCCCCCAAACTATCTCTTCCTAAACTCTCAAACAAATGTGTTGCTTTGTTCCAGACCCCAATCCCAGCAGCTACCACCTGCTAATCCAAGAGCAGCTCCTCCCAGGGCAACAAGTAGATCTGCATGAATGCAGATCTATACCTCTCTTACTGCTCCCGAGATACAATTTCCCAGGGTTTCAAAATAGAAAGGGAGAAATCCAACATACTTATTTGTAGATGATATGATAGTATACGTAAGTGGCCACAAAGATTCCACCAGGGAAGTCCTATAGTTGAAAAACACTTTTAGGCATACAAGATAAACTCAGAAAAATTCAGTATCTCTTCTATATACAAATGCCAAATGACTGAGAAAGGCATCAGGGAAAGAACACTTTTCACAATAACCTCAAATAATATAAAACATCCTGCCATAACTCTGTCCAAGGAAGTAAAAAACTCTTATGATAAAAACTTCATATCCTAGAAAAAAAGAAATTGAAGAAGATATAAGAAGATGGGAAGATCTCCCGTGTTCATGGATTAGCAGAATTAGCACAGCAAAAATGGCCATCCTGCTAAAAGCAATCTAAAGATTGGATGCAACCCCAATTAAAATTCCAACACAATTCTTACAGATCTTTACAGGTATATTCTCAGCTGCATATGAAAAAACCAAAAACTCAGAATTGCTCAAATAATCCTGAAAAATAAAAGAACTGATGTATGTCTTATCATTCCTGATTTCAAGTTATACTACATAGTTATAGTAATTAAAATCCAATGGTATTAGCACAAAAACAGAATAGCTGATGAGTGGAATTGAATGAAAAAGACCCAGACATAAATCCACCCACCTATGGATGTCTTATTTTTTATAAAGCTAGAAATACCCACTGGAAAAAAGAAAGCATATCTTCAGCAAATGGTGCTGGTCCAACTGTATGTCTTCATGTAGAAGAATGGAAATAGATCCAAATTTATCCTTCTGCACAATTCAGGTAGAAGTGGATCAAAGACCTCAACATAAAACCAGATGTGCTGTACATAATAGAAGAGAAAGTGGGGAATTGCCTTGAATGCATTGGTAGAAGAAAAGACTTTCTCATAGAACAAAGGTAGTGCAAACACTAAGATCAACAATGAGACCTCACGAAATGGAAAAGCTTCTGTAAGGCAGAGGAAGCTGTCAATCAGACAAAGAGGCAGTCTATAGAATTGTAAATGTTGGGGACTGTGGACTCCCATAGCCTGAATTTCCTGTGAACCCCTGCCTGCTGGAGTAAACAACTTGTTTTCCTATGCTTGCAGCTGCTCTGAGTAAACAACTTATTCTGCAGCTGCTCAGAGCACAAGACCCTCATGAGTTCCTGATGGCAGGGGAGTGGTTTCTGATGGGCTTGCAGCTGAGAGTTAGGGCATGGCCACTGGTCAAGAAGAGCCTATATAAGCTGCCCCAGAACACAATAAAGTGGGCATTCTTGGCACCCGTGTCTCTGAGTATGTGTGTGTTTCAATCTCCAGGCCCCTGCCTGACTTGTGAACCATATTGTAGCGTGTAGAGCAGGCAGGCATTGCACTACAAGTGGAGATCCCCAGTGATATTGGAACTAGAGATCCCTGAAAGATCACCCTTGGGAATGGTCAGGGTGGATTGAAGATGGGGATGTATCTTTGTGGTTTTTTCATCCCCAGACTCTTGCCTGATAGCCGTTCCAGGTGGTACAGGTGACATAAGAGGCATTGCTGAAATCAGGAACTAGAGACTCTCTGGGGGGACACCCTCTGGAAAACTGGCCGGCAGGCAAGTAACAAAGACGAGGTGGGAGGGTGAATTGAACTCCTCAAAAAGATGGAATGTGCACAGAGAATATGGATTTCAGAGAGACATTTGATTCTGGGGATTTTAAGAAATTCATCTTGATTTTACAATATGGGTCTTAAGAATTTGTTACTTTGGAAAAGAGGTTCTGTTTTTGTTTCCACAGAAGATGAGAACCTGTGGAATCATTCCAGACTAATGTGTTTTGATGGACCAAGATCCCCCTGAAGGTTGCTGTGAATACCCCCCAAAACTGCTTCATTTAACTAACAGCACAAGGCATGTATGAGCTCACAAAGAGTAAAGCTGCAAGCACAGGGACTACCTGTATCTATACCAGGTTTTCTCTGTGTAGTGGCATTTCACTTGTATTTTAATAAATAAAGCTTGCCTGGGGATTGGGAGAGTAAAACAGCCACACTGGCCAGTCCTAGAGATCAGTGACCAATGACATACACCTTTAATTTCAGTATCCACAAAGACACACACCTTTAACCCCAGTAGCCACACTAGTTGCCATAAAAACCAGGTGGTGCATGCTTTTCATTCCAGCCCTAGGGAGGATTTTAAGATGGGAGGAGACAACTCTCAGACACAGTCTCATTCTGAGATTCCTGGAATCAGGATTGCCATTTCGAATTGATATCAAGGTAAGAACCAGTGCACTGGCTGTTTTACTTTTTGGATCCTCAGGTTGAATCCTAATTTCTCTCTCTGAGTTTTTATGAATCATGCTTTATTTGGCAACCAACTTTTTGGGGAACAAGTTTACAAAAATGTCATTTGTCTGAAGCATTTTAGCAACCAGCCAGGCCAGGGCTGAGACTGGAATTCCAATTCTAGGAATTCAAACCCAAACCTAGCCCCCTGGGTTTGAGAGAAGCACTAGTTAGTGTTCCTAGCTTTCACCTGACTAGACTTAGCTTCCTCTCCTGCTGCACCTGTTCTTGTTGTCACCCCATGGGGCAGCCACATGGCTTCCTGTGGCCCCCAACAGCTTCCTGTGGCTTCTGTGGTCCTGCATTCAGCTTGCCCCCAGCCCCACGTGCATGTAACTCCCATGTATCTACATATTACTTCATATTATATTATATTATATATTACATATAATATATATTATATTATATATTACATATAATATATACTATATTATATATTATAGCATATATATATATATATTTTTTTTTTACAGGACTCCTGATTGTAAGACTATAACATGTGGGCTTGCTTGTTGGTGTTTCTGTCCTGCCCAGTTTCCACAGATGTTTAGCCCCAAAGAAAATCACACAGATGTCTACATAAATTATAAACTGATTGGACCATTAGCTCAGGCTTCTTATTAACCCTTATAACTTATATTAACCCATTATTCTTATCTGTGTCAGCCACATGGCTCAGTACCTTTTTCAGTGGGGCAGGTCACATTCTGTTTCTTTGGTGCTCTGGGCAGGACTGGAGAGGAATGGGCTTTCTCCTTCCCAGCATTCTCCTGTTCTCATTGCCCTGCCTTTACTTCCTGTCTGGGCATCCAACGTGGTAAACGAACTTCATATAAAACCTGAGAGGACTTAAAAAGGAATTTTAGACATAAATATAGAGTTTAGCACCGCTGGTGGCTTGCCATAGCTCTTTTAAGAGAGAATTTCCTGACTCAGAAGTGGTAACAAAAAGCCTCATGGTTTTAAAACACAGCTTCCTGGGCCCTGCCTCCTGTGCAAACTCCAGCAATGGAGCATTTGTGAGCCTGGGTGTTTGTGTGCCTGCTTGCGATCTGGAGGAAAGTAACTGAGACCATGCCTGTGGCTCAATTCTTCCTTCCTGGGCAGACAGCTGAATCAGGCTTGGGCAGGCGGGAGAGGATTGTGGATTTCTGCCACCATACACAGAGATGTTTCCAGGCTCTGTGTGGCAGATTTATCTATAACTCACAAAGAAAGAGTTTATGTCCTGCAGGCTCATTCTCGGAGTTAAAGTGTCGAGTGTGGCTCCTGCCTGGCAGCCTCAGAGCTAGGAGAAATGATATGTCCACCATTTTGAAATTGGAGAAGGGTAGAGCCAACATCCAGAGCAGCTGCAACCAAGCTGCTTAGCATTTTAAAAACTCTTCAAGAGAGTAGAAATTAAAGACAGTGCAATAGGACAGATTCAGACATTAGTACCCTCTAAATGGGTCACAATGTTGGATAAATGCACATAGGCTTAGGAGAGAAAATAAAAACAGTATATAAAGTCATAAAATAAAGTTAATGCTTTTAAAAAAGGTAAAGTCTTTAAAGAGACAGAATACAGATAGTCATAAATTTAAAAAATAAGCCACGTAAAAGTGAAAAATTCACAGAGAGTCTGGATTATGTGTTTGATTGTGTTTTCTTTGAAGTTTTGGACTGTGAAGGAGCTAAATACAGAGAGACATTTCATTGTGTGGTCTGCTAAAGCTAAACCAGTATGTATATTATAAAGGTGTCTTGACTTCAGAATTTGGGTCTAAGGATATGATGCTTTGGAAAAGAGGTTCTTCTTTTGTTTTCACAGAAGATGAGACCCTGTTAGCACATAAGATACACCATGAAAGACCTGATTAACAGCGCCCCTATTCAGCATGAAGCAGTTTAGAGAGAAATAACTGTGCCCATATTCCAAAACATTGTTTATAAATATTCTTTTACATTTAAAGGGAGATATGATATAGATATGAATAATTTTTATCGGTATAAATCTTGATTTATTAATACAAGTTTAGGGTCAATTTTGTTATATGTATATATATTTTTGATCTTGATTAAGGTATTGTGATTGTGTAATTCATTTAAATATGTAATGTATAATTAGGAAATATAGGTGGTTAATGGATAATCATTTATAATAGTCAAGCTTGTAGTCATGTTAGTTAGATTTTCTAGATATATTTTAGTTAGATAGGCATTCTTCATATCTTTCAAAGACTACGAAATATGGCATTTAAAATGTTTTAATAACTTAGGGCTTTTCATGATGGTGAGACACGGCTGCTCCTGGCAGCACCAATCTACTTCAAGAGGAAGATGGGCATCAAAAAGGCTCCTTAAGGAGTTGGTTAGCCATTTGGGCAAGAAACTGCTCTTGTCTGGACTGCTTCACTGGACATGCAGTACCCACAGAGAGAGGTCCTTCTGTATTTGTGTTGCTTTCATTGGTTATTAAAGAAATTGCCTTGGCCTAGTTGATAGGGCAGAACTCAGGTAGGTGGGGAAGACAGAACAGAATTCTGGGAGGAAGAAAGCAGAGACAGGCAGATGCCATGGTTCTCCTACCCTAGATGGACACTGGTTAAACTCTTTTTCGGTAAGTCATGACCTCCTGGTGTTACACAGATTGGTAGAAATGGGTTAGATCAGGATTTGAGAGTTGGCCAAGAAGAACCTAGATATAATGGGATAGGAAGTAATTTAATTAATACAATTTCTGTGTGATTATTTCAGGTTTAAGCTAGCTGGTCAGCATGACACAGCCCGCCACTCCTATTACAACTTGAGAGTGAGTGGGTCTCCGATCCATGTGCCTGCTCTTGGGACTCTTTTCCTCTTGTTGGGTGCATGTCCAAGTTTGATATTAAAGTTCCTGCTTCATCTTGTTATATTTTATACTGTCATGTTTCATTGTTATCTCTTAAAAGTTCTTTTCTGATAAGAGACAGAAAGGGGATGGAAGGTGTAAACTAACTGGGAGGAGTAGAGGGAGGCAAAACTATAGTCAGAATATATTGTATGAGAAAAGAATATATATTCAATAAAAGAAAAAAGTGGAAAGTAAAAAAATAATGTACCCACAGAGCTATTCAACTATGCCCAGATAATCAGTCAAATATTATTATGGATATTTCTCTGTATACATATTTTGATTTACATAGAAGCTGGTGGACTTTGAATAAAGAATTTTCACCTTCAAAAAAGGAAACAATAAAACCTAGTTAAACTTCTCTTTATGTAAGTTGTTCCTTGTTATTATGTTTCATCTCAGCAAAAGAAATGAATTAATTAAACAGCATTATTACTCTGTATGTTATAGTAATTTCTCATGTCTACAGGCAGCCTACTGTGATGGTTTCTTTCAGATCATTCTCAGATCATGGTAATTTCTATTGTTCTAAGGTAAGGCAGATCCTAAAAATATCTTATATCTGGATTCCTATCATCAATACATCTCCGTCTATATAACTGAATGTCATTTCTCATTAAAAATAAAAGGAAAGAAAGTTGTATACACCAAATTAAGCATTGGGGTAAAAAGGTGTGCAATTCCTGCAATGTGAGCAGTTGTGAGAGGTAGCAATAGATTTTAAGATGGAGAAAATGAAAGGAATACTTGATTATAACCCTTACAAAGTCATTGTATGGCAAGGAATAGACATGAAAGCTCATACGTGAGCCCATGATTCTCAGATAAACTGAGTTTTTAATTCTTTATTATTCCAGAATGTATCACTGTGTTTGAAGACACGTGAAAAGCATGGAGGCTTAACTGAAGATATGCACGATTTGATGGAGAATGTCTGAGTTAATGAAGAAACAAATATGACATCAGAAATTTTTAAATAATCTCTGAATTTTTCCAACCTTTAACAGTTTTATTGCTGAGACTGGAGGGATATCTCAGTGGATAAAATGCTTGTCAACTAAGTATGATGACCACTTTGAATGACCAGAATCCGCATAAAGCCAAAAATTGTAGCACACATCTACAATCTTAAAGCATCTATACTGAGATGGGGAACAGGGATGGGAGAATCCTCACAAGCTCGTATTTCAGCTGGCCTGCCATACATAACCGTAATCTGGAGACCCTGCCTCAAATGAGGTGAGGTGAGGATGAACACCCACGGTTGTCCTCTGACCTGCACATGAGTACTGTGGTGCACACATGAACATGAAAACATACATATCATATACAAACATGCAAACATATTTTAAAAATTATTATGCTCCCTGAAAACTACCTAGATTTTCTAATTAATGTCTTTGAAAATTGGGCTGCACTACATGGAGAAAACTTAAGGAGGGCCTGGGAAAATGCATGATCACTGTAGCCTTTAAGAGAATGGGACCCAAAAAATCAGTACAAGCAGTAGGGATAAATCCTGATGCCACTACCAGTGGCCCTACAGTCTGCCCCAGCCAAACAACTGTCACCCACATTCAGAGGGCCTATTTTGGTCCTATGTTGGTTCCTTCCCTGTTTATCTGGAGTTGGTGAGCTCCCATTAGCTCAGGTAAACTGTTTCAAGTGAGTGTCCCCATCATGGTGTTGACTTCTTTGCTTATATTCTCACTCCTCCCACTCTTCAACTGAACTTCCGGAGCTCAGCCCAGTGCTATACTACAGGTCTCTGCCTGTTTCCCTCAGTTGTTGTATGAAGGTTCTATGGTGACATTTAAGATAGTCATCAATCTTACTACAGGGCAAGGCCAGTTAGGGCACCCTCTCCTCTATTGCTTGTGGTCATCCTGTGGATTCCTGGGAATTTCTCTAGTGCCAGGTTTTTTCCTAGCCCCAAAATGGCTCCCTCAATCACAATATCTCTTTCCTTGCTCTTCATCTCTGTCCTTCCCCCATCTCAACTACCCCATTCCCTCACATTCTCCGTCCCCTCCCTTTCTCTACTTTAAAAAATATTTATTATTTCATTTTATTTCTATGAGTTCTTTGTTTACCTGCCCACACATGTGCTATGTACATACAGTACTAGCAGAGGTGAGGAGAGGAGGCTGAATCTCCTGGAACTGAAGTTACTAAGAACTGAGTCATTATGTAGGTGCTAGAAACCAAACCCAAGTCCTCTGTGAGAGCAGCAAGTGTTCTTAACTGCTGAGCACCTTCCTAACCCTTACACTGTCTTTTTTTTTTAAATTTTTGAGATTACAAAATAATTACACCATTTGTCTCTTCCCTTTCCTACTTCCAACACCCCTCCATCAAGTTCCCCTCTTTGCTTTTTTTCAAATTCATGGTTTCTCTTTTCACTAATGTATGTATTATTCCCTGGATACATACATACACCTCTCTGTCTCTGTCTCTCTTTCTCTTTCTCTCACACATAATCTTTTAAAGCCTATCCTTTATTGTAGATCACAGGGCTCACAGCTACCTAGCTCATAGCTATCCTATTTGCCCCTCACAGCCTGTGGCCTACATAGCAACAGCACTTTCTCATACTGTGGAAGCTAGCCAGTAGGGAGAAAACTTCCTGTTCAGTACCAACTTGACTCTTACATGTCCTGTCTTCAAAGTGTGTGGTGTGTGCAGTAATAGTGTCTTTCCAACAGTACTAATGGGCAACCAAAAGCAATGATAATTACCTACATTGTTTGGTTTATGTGTTGACCACTCACAAATGACAACTGGAGGGGAGGTATAAAGCAACTAGCACACTTTTTTTTTTTTTTTTTTTTTTTTTTTTGCAAATTATGGCTTGTGGGAAGAGACTTTTCCAGTGCAGGGTGACTCTAACTTAACTCTGTGTGTGAGTGTGTGTGTGTGTGTGTGTGTGTGCATTGTGTTGTGCATGTATGTGTCTTATAAAATTGTAGGATTACAAATAGCTTTTCAAATATCTTTAGTGTTGGTAGTCTCTGACTGCCCCCACCTCCACCCTACCCTTCAGCCCTCTCCCCACTTAAACTTCCCTTTCTAGTATCCCCTTTTCTTACTTCATATCACCCATGACCTGTGCATTTCTCCCTCCCTTAAGATCATTCTTCCCCCTACCAACCAATGACTCTTTTCTAGTTTCCTGGATTCTACATCGATTTTAACAATAAGCAAACAAATCTAAAGATTTGATGCTAGGATTCACATGTAAATGAAGACATAGAACATTTTTTTCTTTCTAGGTCTGGGTTCATTCAATATATTTGTTTTAGTTTCATCCATTTACATTCAAATTTCATTGTTTCATTTTTTCTATGTAGTTATTAAAGTCCCATTTTATAAAGGTTCAAACTTTTCATTATCCAGGATCAGTTGTTGAATGTCTAGGCTGTTCCTCTGCCCTGGTTACAGTGATTACAGAAACTATGAACATGGATTCTCTGTAATTACTTTGGTAGTTACTAACAAGTGGGAAAACTGGGTCCCACGGTAGATCTATTTCTACTTTTCTAAGGAACCACTATGCTGATTTCCACAGTGGCTGCACTCATTTGTCCTCACAAGTTTCCTAAATTCTCTACATTCTCACCAACATCAGCTGGCTTTTAGTTTCCCTTTTAATTTATGTTTTTGAAAATTTTATACATAATTATTTTATACATAATCTCATCATTTCTACTACTTTCTTTCCCTTTCCATGGGACATGGAATTTCAAAATTAAAATTTATGCCCTAACAATGCTGAAGCATGATTGGGCAGCCAATATTTGGTGGTTCTGTTGAATTTGTCCATATTAGGTTTCATGGTTTAAGTTGATGAGGATGACTGACCAGGTCTCTTCCTCAAGAGGAAACCAGATCTCATTATAGATGGTTGTGAGCCACCATGTGGTTGCTGGGAATTGAACTCAGGACCTTTGGAAGAGCAGGCAGTGCTCTTAGCTGCTGCACCATCTCTCCATACTCATGCATATCTCAGTAACATCATTGCATTAATTGTTGCATGCATGTATGTTTAAGGTTAGCCTTTTAGATTGGATGAATTATTAGAAGTCAGATTGGATGGACAATCAGGAAGCTTGTCTCTGGAGTATTAATTGCTGTAGTTTTTTATCTTTGGGTGGGGCCTTATGAGATTTCCTCCATTCATGTTTGATTGTCAACATGTGCTGTCCTTATGTGAGTCTTATTTAGATAACCATATTGTTGAGAATTCATGGGTACAGCTTCTCTGTCATATATAGAAGACACTAATAACAGACATTCTAGTTTTCTTTCCCTTACAATATTTATTTTTCTTCTTCTACAATGTTTTGGATCTTAGTCATAGGGGTGGCATAGTAGATGTATCTCGACCTCGACCTCAATCTGAAAATGACGATCCTGTCTCCAAGAATCACAGAAAGTGCCTGAGAGCTGTCTCCTCCTATCTTATAATCCTCTCTAGTTCTGGGTTTAAAGACATGCACCACTGTGATTAAAATCATGCCCCACCCAGTTTCTATGGCAACTAGTGTGGTTACTGAAATTAAAGTTGTGTGTTAACACTGCCTGATAATAAGTCTGGCCAGTGTGGCTGCTTTCCTTTTCTCATTCCCAGGCAAGCTTTATTTATTAAAATACATTTGAGATGCCACTACAACCCCTATCTTAATAGCTTCCAGGGTAGGGGCAGTTTATGTTTAAATGTTGGATCCTAGAAAGTTGACCAAGTTCTTGCATTTTGAAAAGCAAGAATCTCCATGTGGTTACTATGAATCTATCCAGAGTTAGCCACACATTCTTTAAACAAGATAAAGGTAGAAAGTATAGTAATTATGTGTGTTACTTATGTCAGTTCTTCACCATATATTAAAATTTGATGAGTGGTCTAGACACAGAGAAGTCATCTTTAAAAATCATGTGTCTCCTTCAAACTTTTAAGATCATCCTGAAATATACTACTTGGGGATACATGTAGTTCAAGGGTAAACAGAGGTGTAATTTGCCATTTGTACCAAATTAAATCAGACTTTCGGTTCAATCAAAACAGCTTGCAGCTGGATGTAATAATCTGCTTTCCTGACACTCAGAGAAAAATTGAAGCCCTCCAAAAGGCCCCTGCTGATCTTCAACATGAAATACAGTTTGCTGGCAATTTCACTCAACCTATGAATGCCCTCATACTTAATAGGCTAAAAAATGCAAATAAAGTGTAAGGTTAGCTGGAGATGGCTCTCAGGTAACATTTTATTACAGCTAGATGAAACACAGAGCACAATGCTTCTAAAGGATCATGTTCTTGTTCTGTCTCAAAGCAGCTATTTTGTTAAATATGCCATCAGATGAATCTCTGTATTAGTGTCCTGGGAGTACTGTTTTGACACTGAATGTGTTTTACAAACATAATAACAGGCTTCAAAAAAGAAATTGTGAAATTTCAAATGAATAACTTGCTATTTTCTTGGGAAGGTGATGAGACAGCCTCATGTGAATCCTCAAGCATCCATTAACTGCCTATTTTTCAAGATGGGGATATAAACTTACAGCAACATTGAATTCCAGCAAATTAACTCAATTTATTACAATTGGTAATTTTTAGTAGTCTTGTGTACACATGAATAAGTGAAGGGTGTTCTGTATGATAAATGGATTTTCCAGAATGGAAGATTTCTTGTATTGGGAATCTGAGGCTCCCAGAGGAGATCCTAACAGAAAATAGGTAGCACTCATTCAGGATAAGTGAAGCAAAAGTTATAAAATGAAAAACTCATGGATAAAGCTAAGGGTGCTGTCTTGTCCAGTGGTCTATTGCTGTGAAGAGACAATATGACTGTGGAAATGCTTATAAAGAAAGGTATTTAGTGGGGCTGGCTTACAGGTTCAGAGTTTTAGTCCATTGTCATCATGATGGGAATCATGATGGCGTGTAGACAGACATAGTGATGGAGACTTAAACAAAAGTTCTCCATCTGGATAAGTAGACAGCAGGAAGAGAGAAACACTGGGTTTGGCTTGAGCATCTGAAATAATAAAGCCCACCCCCAGTGACACATTTCCTTCAACAAAGTCATATCTACTCTGATAAGGTCACACCTCCTAAACTGTGACCAAGTAGTGTCGCTTCCTAATGACCAAACATTCAAATATTTGAGTCTATGGGGGCCATTATTATTCAAACCACCACCAATGCCAATAAGGAATATTGAAGTATCCTGGCTATCATAACAGTACAGTCATGTCCATCCCTTAATCAATGGGAAAAGAGGAATAAATGGATGTTTAGAACCCCATGAGTGATGCATCTTGGGAGTATTAACTTGGGAGGACCTGTGGTCTCCAGCAGAGGGAAAATAATGCAATCCACATCTCAGTAAAGAGAAGTTCAAGGCAACTGAGTATCCCTAGCTAACTCAGATTTTTATGTAGCTTCTAGGTATTTAAACTACAGTCCTCATGCTTTTGTGCAAGTGTTTTTAATGTGTTAAGCCCCACCCCTGCTAACCCTCAGGGAGCCTTTAAGGATAGAGATTAACGTTTGCCATGATTTTTCTTATATATGCCTGTCTGGGGCAATTGTTCTGTTATTTATCATTCCTGCGTGGTGGTGTCACATGCCTTTAATCCCAGCACCTGGGGGGCAGAGGTAGGTGGATCTCTGTGAGCTCAAGGTCAACCTGGTCTACCAGAGCTAGTTCCAGGACAGGCTCCAAAGCTACAGAGAAACCTTGTCTCGAAAAACCAAAACCAAACCAAAACAAAACAAAATAATCATTCGCAGTAGTTCTGTTCAGTTGTTTAGTTGGTTGAACTCTTTTGCAACTGTAAGTCTTATTTTGTGTGATGTAGAGTCTGACTGTAGTCACCTGTTAACTTTAATCCTCTTACTCTTTGGGTTAATTGCCCCTCAAGCTTTGAAAATCTGCCCTCATTCTGACTCTGAGTCCCAACCTTGCACCATAGTCATTATTAGTCTTAATGGAGCCCCATTCAAAGCTGCCTTTCCACAGGGGAAATGGAACATGAAACTCATTCTCCTTAGATAGAAGGCACTGAACCATTTTGTTATGTGACAGCTTGCCAAGAGTAGTTGACCCATTCTTGTGGCAGTAGTGTCAGTGCAATGATAAATGAAGACAGATGGAGCCCTATGTGCCCAAGGGAAATGAAATGCAAGTAGATTCTCTGAGTAGGTCTTTGACTGCAGTATAAGGACAGTACAAGTGGGAAAGTGATGGGCCGGGGAAGCAAATGCAAGAATGTTCATCTAACTTCCTCATCTGGCTCTGTATCAGCTGTCCACCAGAGAAAGAACTTCACCAAAGCTAAGCGACTGCCAACTAATCTCCCCAAATATTATTGTCTCAAGTGGCAAGGGTTATCTGCTGTTCTGATGCCATTTGAAGGCAGGGAATTGGTTTTCAGTTACCTGACTTAAGGTTGATGATGATACACTGTCCCTCACTGGTCCTGCTTCAGATCTTAAATTGTAACGGTGATGGGGACTTCAGATACCAGAAAATAGTGCCTTAGGATTCCAGATAGTGGGACAGAGTTCTACACTCAGAAAGGGGACAGAATTCTACACTCGGAAAGGTTATCTCCAACCTTTTATTATGAAATGGCTCTATAGAATATCCAGACATATGAAAAGCAAATAATACTCGTTTTTCTAGAGAGTAAAAGAAAAAATAGGTTAGAAGCCATGGGTCTTTATTGTCAGACTTCAGTTTCCTGATTTAATGCTTTATTCAGTTGGGTACTCATGAAAGACCACCTAGGAAGGATGGGACATGAAAAGGAGCCTGAGAGAGGAAGGAGATGTAATCATTGTTGACATAATTCTCACACCATTTCACCTGCTGATTCCAATGTATTATGGCTTTACCATTTCTTTGGCCTTAAATATATTTCAACCCTTTTGAGTCTGAACTTCTAAGTTTTCCTTTCCATCAGTTTTGGCCTCTGATCTTACATGCACCCTCTCTTTGGTTGGCCGCTGTCTTTCTCAGCTCTACAGATACCTAGGAAGCAATTTGTGTTTATTTGCCAGTACACTGGCAAATTAAACCTAAATGCTTCTCTGGGCCACTTTTACTCACTTATAGTATTGTACTCTTTGTGTAAAATTATAATGTATGACTTTCTCGAATAAAGGTATTTCCCTCACTTTGACTACAGTATCCATGATAGTGACTCTTATATAACTAACCTTCTAACTAGGCTCTGCAGAGCCAGCATCTTAGGGTTTACTATGGTCAGTTGGGTATCTGTTTCACTTTGTATTCCTGCTTCAGTAGCTATTATTGTAGAAGTAGACCACAGAACACAATTAATTTACCAGTGCAAAGAAATATTAAAGCCTGGCCATATAAAAATTTATATTAATCATGTTTATAGGAGAACATGAATATCTGTATTTAAAAAATACCTGCCCTTTAATGTAGATTTAAAAATATGTATAAGAGGACTGTGCATTTGTTTGTTTGTTTAAGACAGGCTGCTCTGTGTAGTCATAGCTGTCCTGGAACTCACTTTGTAGATCAGGCTGGCTTCAAACTCACAGAGATCCACCTGTCTCTGTCTTCTGAGTGCTGGGATTCAAGGCGGACTCCACCACTTCCCAGCTCTCTTCCTCCATTCTAGGTAACATATATTAAACTCTCTGATGGCTCTCTTCAAGGCCATTTTCTGGTCAAATCTTTGATTTTCTATTTCTAAGGAAACAGGAAGAGTGCATTTCCCAACTTTTCCTGAAACTAACTTAAACCACACTCAAGTGAGTATTAAAGATAGACCTTATTCTTTAATTCAAAGACACCAATTTTGCCTTGTATCCAAAGAGGACTAGAAAAGTTTACAACATAATTTAGACACATTTTCTTTAACATTTTTGATCAAGATACTTTTGCTATTCCCACACCCTGGGGCGTTTAGGTTGTTAGTCACTGAAACTACAGATTTAGATAATTTAGCTCAGTAAATTATTTACTCTACAATCTATACCTGCAAACTCTTACTTATGTTCAGTCAGCACAAGTTTACTTTTATTTTTCAATTCAAATATTCTTGACAAATAAAACTTCATGAGATTTAAAAGGTTTTGTATAGCAAAGGGGTCAAATGAAAAGATTAGTGGATATGAAGAAAAAAACTTAGCTAGCTATACAACAGAGACATGATTAATGCATCTACTATATAAAGAAATAAAATATCTACACAAGAAATCAAACAGCTCAATTAATAAGTTGGCTAGCAAAATGAACAATTTTCAAAAGGTGAAATATAAACAACCAAAATATATGAAAACATTTCAACCTCAAAATGGGGGGAGAATGAGAGAAGTTGGGGGAGTGGGAAGACAGGAGAGAGTGAGAACCGAGATAGGTATGTGAAATGAGAAAAGATCATCTAAAAAATTAAAAAGGAAAAAAATTACACTGAGATTATATCTTTGTGCAATTAGGATATCATTTATTATAAAAATAACAGTAAGTACTGGTAAGGGTCTAGACCAAGGAAACATTTACACATTGTTGGTCTGACTATAAATAAGTCCAGTCACTATGCAGACCCAAGTAGAGATTTTTCAAAATACTAGAGACAGAGGTATCATGTGACCTAGTTGTTCTACTCCTGGGTATGTACACAAAGGACCCGAGTCAACACATGGCAGGCACATCATTGTCTACTATTGCCACAATTAACACAGATGAGTTCTGGTATAAAGAATGGATAAAGAAAATGTGCTGTTCATAGACATTGTTACATTTTCAGTAACAATGAAAGAAGTTATTTCATCAGCAGAAAAATGGGCTAAATTGGAGATAATCCTACCCATCAAAGTAAGCCAGTCTCAGAAAATTTGTCAAAAACAAATGCAAAACCCCACAAAATAACAAATGCTTTGAAGGCATAATTTTCATTTTTCATGTGAGTACTTTTATGCGTCTTTCTGCAGGAACTCTCAGTCTCTGCACTTCACTATTTCCTAGCGTGGGGTGTGTGACTTCTCTCACGCTGCAAGCACTGCTCCCCCAGAAGCAGTGACTCCTTGCTGAGGTGAGCTTATTAAATGAAAACCGCCATTCCATACACTGCTCCTTAATGTATCTAAATTAAAAATATCACTGCATGAATAAAAGTGTCAAGTTTCTAAGAATAGGCCTCTATTCTTAATACACACACACATACACACACCACATACACATTCCACAATACACACTCACACAATACCACACACACACTCACACATCACACACATATACAACGTACACCACACAGACCCCACCACATACACACACACACACTACCACACACATACTTACATATAACACACATCCACATCACACACATCCACACATACCTTACACACTCACATGTCACAATCATACACCCACATACATACACACACAGTGCAAAAATATACCAAGCTTAGTTTTTATCTATTTTCTCCTATGCCTCTGAATTTTCTTTTCTTTTTTCTTTTTTTCTTTTTTTTTTTTTGGTTTTTCGAGACAGGGTTTCTCTGTAGCTTTGGAGCCTGTCCTGGAACTCCCTTTGTAGACCAGGCTGGCCTCGAACTCACAGAGATCTGCCTGCCTCTGCCTCCTGAGTGCTGGGATTAAAGGCGTGTGTGCGCCACCACCGTCCAGCTAGCCTCTGAATTTTCTACAATATTGAAAATGAAAGCATATCACAATTATTCTGATGAATTCAGAAAGTATAGAGTGCAACTTTTAACAACACAAATCTCATTTGCAAAGCAAAATGAGAGAAAGAAAGGGGTTATGTAGTTTCATAGCTGCCATTGTTCCAAAGAAAGAATTCTCAGTTGGAAGAATTCAATACTTGTAAATTCCTGGGCTTCTAGCTGGGTGACACTGAAGTTACCTGACAATTGTAGAAGGCTGTTTTTAAAAGTGGACTTCTGATTAAAATGAAAACTCACTTGTGTGTTTGTATTTATGATTGACATATGTCAGTAGTACCTGTCAGGTAATGAGGAAGCACCTGGCAATTTAGAGAATCTTGAGAGTTATCAACATTATCCTCTAAAAAAATTCTAGAAAACAGAGCTCTTATAACATAATGGAGTTGAAAATTAGCATCATGCAGCAAATTTGGGACTATGCTGGGCCAAACACGAGGATGGGACCTATTTCAGTGACTTAGCATTATATACGCTTTATATAAATGGCAGTGATATTTGTTAATTGTAACTTGGCTAAAACAGAAAATCAGAAAAGGGACTAGACAAAAGAAGAAAATATAGGAAACAAAATGTTAAGAAAGTGTGCATATTTCAGGTACAGGCTTACATTTTTACAAATATAATCTCAACTATTTCCCACATAAATACTAGGAAGGAGTTATTAAAACCATGCAAATGAAGAAATGAAGACTTTGGAAAATTTCAATTTTTTTTTCCAGAACCATGTTTCAGTTTCTAGGGCAAAAGTTTCAAAAGGAAAATGGCTTAAAAATCAACCAGATATTTCATGATGTCATTGTTTTTTACAGCTGAGTAATACTTCAGTCGAGGTGGAAGTCACAAAATAATCCCCTACCAGTTCAGAATTATGAATAATAATGGGTTATTTATTTAAGGGAAACTTATGGATCACTGTCCTAGATACCAGTTTGCTGTGCGAACAGGAACAGAGTCTAGCAGCCAGAAGTGAGAGCTGGAAGCAAGAGAGTGAGCACATGCTTTACATCTGCATTTACAGTAGAAAAGACCATGCCCAAGTGGGTTGATCTCTTAAATGCTATTGGCTGAAGGAGCAAAATGTGCTTTCACCGCACTTCATTGTATAAATGTATACATTTTCTTTATCCATTCTTTCATTGAGGGTCATCTAGGTTGTTTCTAGTGTTACAAAAAACCACTGCTGTCATCATAACAGAGCCACTGTTTTTGTGGCATAGTTGAGCATCCTTTGGGTATGTGCCCAAGATTAGTATGGCTGGGTCTTGAGGTAGATTGATTCCCAATTTTCTGAGAAATTGCCATATCAATTTCCAAATTGGTTATACAAGTTTGCACTCCCATAAACAGTGGAGGAGTGTTCCCCTTACTTCATATTTTCTTCAATATATGGTAGCATCAGTGTTTTTGATCTTAACTATTAAGACATGTGTAATATAATACTTCAGAGTAATTTGATTTGCATTTCCCTGATAGCTAAGGATGTTGAACAATTCTTTAAGTGTTTTTCAGCCATTTGAGATTCTTCTATTGAGAATTCTCTGTTTAGATCTGTTCTCCATTTTTAAATAGGGTTTTTTTTGTATTTTGATGTCTAATTTTTTTGATATCTTTATATATTTTGGATATGTGGGGTGCAATGATTTTTTCCCATTTTTCAGGCTGGCATTTTGTCTTATTGACGAATTCCTTTGCCTTACAAAAGCTTCTCAGTTCCATTTATTAATTTTCAATCTCAGTGTCTGTGCTATTGGTGGTCTATTCAGGAAGTTTTCTCCTGTGCCAATGCATTCAAGGATACTATGTAAAGTATTTCTATGAATGTAATGTAAACTATGGTGATCTAAACATCAAAACTATAAAAGAAATGCAAATATGTCTGCTTTGTCCCTGTAAAGAAAATCAGTCATATAGAAATTAACAGAGGCAAACTTCAAATCCAGGTGGCTCTTGGCCCATGCTCATGAGTTGGCAAACGATACTGTTTTTAACTGGGAATTCACATCTGACTTGGGTTGAAGATTATTGATAAGGGAAGAACGAAGCTTCTCTGACAGGGATACACTACTAAACAGGTAGACGAGCGTGCTGAATGACCTACAAGTTCTCAAACATCGTTGTTTATATTCTGCTGAATAGGAATGGTTGGTAGATACAAAAGTCAAGCAGAAAATAATTTTATAAAGAGAAAAAAGGAAAAAGTTGTTTCCAACCAGAAAAATATTTAAATCAGCAGGAGATGACACTAAAAATGTATACAGAAATCTTAGAAATAATAAAATTGCTAATCAGACTTTAGTAAACTCCGCAGGCAAGACCATCCAAATAACAGCAAATGAATTATTAAAGTGAAACATGGCCTTGGATTAAGATAAAAAGAAGCTAGAAGATGACATCTTCTAGAGGACAGGAAACAAATGTGACAATCAACAACTTTAAAATATTGTGAGGATGTTAAGGGGGTGCTATCTGCTTCATGCATTTCGATGTCAATTATGCATCTTAAAGTAAACTTAAAGAGATTTCTAATTAAGCTCCCTGTGCAGCTGTTGGAGGCCTTTTTCCTTATTTAGTAACAAGCATAAAGTCTGTGATAAAATATCCATGATTGCAAATACCAAGTGAAAGAGCAAATGAATTAAAGATGTGACCATCATTCTAAACACAATCCAGGTAGTTTCGCAGTCGAGCTTTCTCCATGATTTCAAACTGCTTAATTTGGAATTTTCCACTGTCTTCTTTCTCCTTTATTTCTATAGAGACACGTCTCTGTAGATCGAATTTAATTGCAGGTAAGTCAATAACATGGAATTATTTAACAACAAGGAAGGCTTACCTCATAGAGGCAGAAAAGTGGGGCTTAGAGTTGAGAGTCTAAGTGCTTCTCTATCCCTCTAAATCTCCCTGCTTCATCAAAGAAGCTGCATCTTGAGAGCTTAAATGTAAGGAAATGATAAGGTATCTCAACTATGGTTTCTCACCAATAGGTCAAGTGCTATAAGGCTTGTGTTAGACTGTATGGTTTTACTTTACAATCTAGGCTTGTGGGAGTTAAAGCGCGGGAATTCAAATGAGCCTTTCTTCAAGAGGATAGATGAAGATAAGCAAGGACAGGATGCAAAGGGACCAATGGGGGCAAGAAGCTCTTTGGAAACACTTTGCTAAGTTTGCTTGTGTGTGGAGAAGGAATCCGAGAACATCTAGATGGTGCTCTGCCCAATCATTCAACTGGAACTTATGTCACCAGGCAGATATTGAAGGGGGACATGGGGCAGAGATATATGAATGTTGCTATGGCACTGCCATTGGAGGGAGGGCGATATTCAGTAAATCTAAGAAATTCCCTGTGAACCAAACTCTTCAGAGTCCTGGTGAACTAGTAGAAACCTAGTCAGTAGTAGGAGAAGTGTTACATGTGATTGTCATTGTGGTTGATGAAAGCTTCCTGTGTGCGGGAGATGACCTGAGTAGACTCGTTTGCCAGAAGCAGTTTGCCAGAGATCAGTGGAAGGGATTGTGTATAGTGAAGCTAGAAAAAGGCACAGAGGCAAGCCCTTAGAATGGGGACCCTTTATCACTGCTGTGAAGATAGTTGCCTTCCTTCAAGGCAAAAAATACTGTATTAGGGAGTTAGGACTAGGGAACACCTTGCGAAGACCCAGTAAGTCTCAGAAAGTCTTAGGCACATTTGTTACTGGCAGGATCTAATGGCCTCTTGATGACGCTCCACCAGAACAAAGTGGAGTTCCACCAGACGAGCTCAGAAGCATAGAGCACACAGCACAAAGAAGCATGGTTTCTTTTGGTTCCACTAAGAATGAAACACTTTATCTGTCACAGAGAAGCCCAAAGGTATATAAGCATGAAGAATCTTGCTTCTAGCTCAATTTTCCATCATTTTTAAAAAAGGATTTAAAATTTTCCTCTTGGGTCAAATTGGTGGCATTTGTTTTCAAAGAAAGCTTCAGAGAAAGGGGGAAAATAAGAAGAAAGAAAAGGATATTTGCTAGATTTTTTTTTTTTTGGAAAGCTCTTTGAAACCTCCTGTGGTCCATCCACTTACGCTCCACTAGCTAGACATTAACTTCACAGCCTAAACGATCTTCAAAGGACACGGAGATGTGTTGACTTTATTGCAGGCCATTGTGATGAGCTGAACCTTTAACTTCAAAATAAAGAATAAAGAAATTAGGAACTCTGCATGGTGTCCGGGATGTAAGGCAACATAAAGCAAAGGGGTGATAGCAGACTTTCAGGCTGTACCGTGATCATTAGAATTTTAAATTTAAATGGCTTTTGTTGTTATAGGCATGTCAAAGAAAAATTAGGAAAAACACTGTCCAGGTATAGGAATACATAATACTTTTGAAAGTCTGCCTTTGAGGTTTTTAATTCTTAATAAATTAAACAAAAATATTGGATCTTTGAAGTATTTGGATATTTATATAGTTGTTGTTGGGAAGGGTCTCACTGACTTGGCACTCAGAGATCAGCGTGTTTCTGCCTCCTGAGTACTGGGATTAAAGACCTGAACCACCAAGTCCAACCTCTGCCTTTATGGTCACTCTTCAGCCTTCCTCTAACATTCTTAACTTTAAATTAAAGCGCAAATATATTTTCACCACTCTGTTCTTGACTAAACTACTAATTTTGCTTTCCTTTTAGTTTAATTGTGTATGTGTATACATATGCATGTGTATGTGTGTGTATGTATGTATATGTACCTGTGTGGATGTATGTACATATATGTGCATGTGGAACCCAAAAGTTAACATGGAGTATTTGCTCAGTCACTCACAAGAATGGTCTTTGTCTTTATTCATTTAAGTTGATTTCTGTCTTCATTCTGGAGACAATGCTATCTTACAAAATTATTGAGGCATGCCTTCATAACCTTTAAATACTTTTATTGAGACAAAATAATTTATAACGTTTTGGTGATAAAGAAAAGACACGATCCATTTCAAGTAGAGTCAATGATCTTTTGAGTATAGCGATCAAGTTCTACAACCAGTACCATCAATCATTCATAGAATATTCCCCTTATGCTTGTAAGATCTCCGTACCATTTATTGATAATTCATACTTGCCTTTCCTCTTCAATGCAGGCAGATTTTGACTCTGTAGATTTTTCAAAATAAGTTTCTTAAACTCATACATCATTTTCCTCTTTCCTTTCCCTCTATCCAAGCCCTCCAGGTGCCTACACTTTGTCTGTCTTTCATAACAATGACTTCTTTTTCTTAAATACATGTGAATACACACATATACACACCTATACACAGATACACACACACTTAAAACCTGCTGAGTCCCATTTTTGTTGCTGTGTGCCTATGATTTGATTTCAAGGTCGATTACTTTGTATCAGTTAATCAACTGGGCTCTAATTCTTGGAGAGGTTAATTTTAAAATAAAATATAAACTAAAATTGTTAAACTAAAATATATTACTATAAAGTAATAATTTTTCTTATTTACCATGTAGAAGGCCCTGTCTTTAAATGCAGTCACTACTTAATGTAGGGTAAATAGGGTCACAAATGATTTTTTTCTTTGTAAAAATATGTTTTCTCTTCTTTCATATACAAATCCTTACCAAAACTTTCTCTCTCTTCATTTCTCTCATCTCTCCCCCTTCCTTCCTTCTTCCCCAGATCCATACCCTCTTGCCTCCCCCTAAAAAAGATAAGCCTCCCAGGGACATTAACCAAATGTATCATAACAAGATACAATAAGACCATGTACAAATCCTCACATCAAGGCTAGATGAGACAACCCACTAGAAGAAAAAGAGCCCAAGAGTTAGCAAAAGAATCAGAGACACCCCTACTCCCACTATCAGATTTCCCGCAGACACATCAAGCCAACAACCATAACATATGTACAGAGGACCTTGCATAGAACCCTTCGGGCTCCATGTTTGCCCCTTAATTCTCTGTGAACTCCCATGAGTCCTGCTTAATTGATTCAACACCCATGCTCTCCTGGTGTCCTCGATCCCTCTGACTCCCACAATTTCTCTTCTCCCTCTTCAGCAGGGGTGGTTGTGTATGTTCTCGAACTCCAAGGGAAACCTCCAACCTTGGCTCGCTCTGTCTCTGCCTAATGGTTGGCTGTGGGTCTCTGCATCTGCTCCCATGAGCTTCTGGAAGCAGCACCCTCTTTGATAATGACTGGGATAGATTATAGCAGAACATCATTAGGGACCAGACCACTGGTTTGTTTTGCTAGTATAGTTTCCTTCTACCATAGGTCTCTGGCTTATCCATCCCCAGATTCCTGACCATCCTGACTGTGTCAGATATGGACTCCCTTTGTGGCTTGTGGCATGGGCCTCAAATTGGTTGGCCATATCCACAAGTTCTGTGCCACCCAGAGAGATATCTAGTACATATTTCAGGCAGGACAGATTGCATGTAGACATTTTTGTGTCTGGGTTGGTGTCCTAGTTCACTGAGAGCCTTGCCTGGTTAGAGAAGATGGCCAGTTCAGGCTCTGCATCATCTATTACTGGGAATCCTCACTAGAGTCACCCTCATAGATTCCAGGGAGTTTCTACTGCACTAGGGTTCCACATCAGTCTCGCCCTCATACCCTCCAATTCCAGTTGCTTCTCCCCTTATTTTCTTCCTCCATCTCCCACCCTACTCAATTCCTCTTATTCCCTTTCCCACTCACCCCCAGTCCACCCACAAATCTATTTCTCCTTCCCAGGGAGATTCATGTGTCTCCTTAGAGTCCTCCTTTTTATTTAGGCTCTCTGGGTCTGTGGATTATAACATGATTATAATTTACTTAACAGCTAACATCCGTTTATAAGTGAGTACATAGAAAGTGAATGAGTTTTAAATCGCTTTCTCATTCTTTGTATTGGTTTTGGTAAGAAAACAGGAAGGCAATGAAGCGGAAATTCTCTAGATATACTTGTGATTCTTAGATTCCTGAGAACCTACTCACATGTTAAACATTTGGATCATAAGCCACACAGCGTTTTCTATTAATTCAAAGTACATTTGTACCTTTTGAATCATATATATATATATATATATATATATATATATATATATATATATATGTGTGTGTGTGTGTGTGTGTGTCTATTATATATATGATTTATAGATTATATGCAATATATTTTTTGCCTAAATCATGGTTAAAAATATATTTTTATGTATTTTTCTGTGAATTCATAATTTTACCTCTACAAAATAGTTATATTTATTTAAAGGAAATTTACCTTTAGTTTATGCATAATAATATAAACTGTATATAGTTACATGGGCCCATCATATGTCTTAATAATTTTATATTTTCTACAATCCTCAACTCATGTTAAATATACTTTTATTATCAAATGTATTATTGTTTGTGAGTGGAAGATTTAATGTTCTTGCTTATAACTTCTGTAATGTTCAGTATATAACTATTGTCTAAGGTCCCCGTGCTGTGCAAGAGTGTGCTGCACCCCCTCTCTTATACCTGACTTTTCCCCTTTTACCATCCAGGTCTTTATTCTCATCAAGTCACAGTTGTGAGGCAACGTTCAAGTTCATGTTTGAACACATACATCATCTAGTTCTTCAAGAATAATTTTCTTGAAAGTCTTCATTTTGTGTGTGGCCAACTGAGTTAATTAAACTGAGTTATTTGTACTTTTTAGCATTTTGTACTTATGTATTTAGGGACATATATATGTAACATATATATGTGTATATGCACATATGTGTATATAACAATTAATGAAATAAGAGGTCATCAATTTGAAAAAGAGAAAGGGGGCAAAGTGGAAGAGCTTAAAGGGAGGAAGGGGAAGTCGGAAATGATGTAATCATATTGTAATATTGAAAACAGAGAAGTATTTATAAAATAAAATCACAAGTAAATACAAAATGTACATATTATTCTTGTGGGTTTGGTGGTGCTTGTGTGTGCACTTCAGCACATGGACAGAGGGAAGGGGACAACTTTGTTTGTTCTCATCTGTCTTTACTTGGTTCCAGGGATTGAGCTCAGATCACCAGGCTTGCATGGGAAACACCTTCACTCTCCAAGCATCTTGTTAGCCTTTATTTTGCTCTTTAAGCAACACTGAATTTTGCTTATTTGTATTAGCCATATATGGACATTTCTAAGCAAAAATTTGTTTATATGAAATTTCCTATTTACTTATATTGAATAAAGAGATTTTGCCTTTTGCCCTTTATAGTCACCTATGGTACTTCATAATTTTTGTTTTCTAACACTTTGTTATTAAAACATTAATTCCCTCCTTTCAGGATTAGTGGGCTGTTCTTTACTGCTCATCAATGTAAGCAGTACCCTTGGTTCATTGGAATGGAGCCTCCTCTTCTCTCCCTCTTCTTGCACCTTTGTTTACCTTTTCTCTTCTTTCGTCCCTCCTTTCTGTTTCCTTTCTTTCTTCCAAGAGCCAGGGTTGGTTTTTGAACTTTGGCCACTTAATTCTAGAAAAAATGATGACTTAATGCTACAAAATTTTATTAATTAATGGTTTCAATAAGTTATTTAGAGTTGTGTATATATTCTGAGTATAATTATTTCGTATGAGTATATGAGTTATGATTCTTTTAAAATAGTAATATGTGATTCAAATACAAAATCTGTGCAAATTTCAAAGTTGGGATAAGATTCCACCAGCTCCTTCCTTCCTCCCTCCCTGACTCCTCCTTCCTCTTTTGTTGTTTCCTTCCTTCCTTCCTTCCTTCCTTCCTTCCTTCCTTCCTTCCTTCCTTCCTTCCTTCCTTCCTTTTCTTTCTTTCCATTTAATAAAAATATATTGTTTTCTGATATAATATATTCTGATTATAGATTCTCCTATTTCAACTTCTCCTACCTCCCTTGTCCTCTGGATCCACACCCTTTCTCTCTCTCTTTAGAAAAGAACAGGCTTCTAAGAGATAATAACAAAATACAACATAATAAGATGAGACAAAATCTGTTATATAAAGTTGAATAGCAACACAACAAGAAGAAAAGAATCCCAAGAACAGGTACAAGAGGCAGAGACCTGCTCATTCTCAGTCAGGAGTTCCATACAAATACTAAGCTAAACGCTATAACATATACACAGATGAAGTGGGGCAGGCCCATGTAGGCCCTGTTCCTCCTATTTCAGTCTCTGTGGGCCCATATTCACCTTGCGTAGATGATTCAGATGACTGTACTCTCCGGTGTCTTCCATTTCCTCTGGTTCTTACAATCTCCACAAGATTCCCTGAGTTTTTAGAGGATGGATTTGATGGAGACATCACATTTAAACTCTCTGACTGCATAATGTCCCAGTGTGGTTCTCTGTGAGTAAAGTAACTAGACTTCTCCTTGTCTGCATACACATGTATATGTATATATGTATTCATCCATCTGTGCAACCTTCAATCCTTCTATCCACATATCTTTCCAGAACAAAGTGTGTGAAGTGTGGCAATGAGTAGAGTATATAAATAAATTTATGTTATCATATTAGATATCGCTTATGAACTGAGATAAAGCAAAAATAAACCCAGGACTTATATAATTACATAGTTTCTACATATCAATGTTTTAAAAAATAAAATAAAATGAAAGCATAGCCACTTACAGTTAAACAAATGTTTGTATTTCACCCCAATCAATTTTAATGTGATATGGAATGCCATTCTGTACATGTGTTTCTCTTATTGGTTAATGAATAACACTACTTTGATCTATGGCCAGGAAAAATATAGTCAGGTTAAAAGAGAAATAGAGAGAGTAGACAGAGTCAAGGAGATGCCATATAGCTGTCAAAGGGGAAGGACATGCTGGATGGAAAATTATTGGTAGACCATAGCCTCATGGCAATACACAGATTTAAAAAAAATGGGTTAACTTAAGATATAAGAGCTAGCTAGAAATATGCCTGAAATATTGGCCAAGCAGTTCTGTAATTAATATAGTTTCTGTGTGATTATTGATATCTGAGTAGCCAGGAATGAACAAGTAGTCTCCATTTACAAAATAATGTCTGCCTTCTGGAGCATGAATCCACATAACAACAACAACAAAAAGAAGGTTTCTAGATTCACAAAATTAGGATCAAGCGCAGCTTCTAAATAGCTATATATTTTTTTTTCCAGACAGGCTCTGTTTGCTGGTGGCAAGCAGAGGTGCCACTCCTTTAAGAGAAGGCTTCCTGACTTAACATTAGCAGCAAAAACTGCATGGCTTCTTTAAGAGCTAGCTTTCTGGTCTGTGTGGGCAGCATGAATAGCTCTGGCTATTTCAGAGGGTCCTGCACTTAAATGGGGTTTGTGAGCAGCGTGTTACAGATTGCTTAATCACAACATAGACCCACTGTGTTCCTGGAGCTGGGGCAGTCAGCCTGGCCAGGAGAAGTGGTGAGCATACCTCTGACATGTTGGGTGGGGTGGGACCAACATGCAGGGTCTTGGAGTTGTCCTAGCCATACCCACTTAGTATTTAAAAAAAAGGTGCTCCTGGCCAGAAAATGATTACATATACACAATAAAGACAGATTAAGACAAAAATAAACTTCTGAACAAGTCACAGCATGTTTTTTATAAAAAAAAATGTATGTAGCCTTAAGAAAAAAGAAAATGGGTATAGGCATTTTTAGAAAGGAATAGTTTTTAAAAATAAAGTCTTTAAAGAGATAGTAAAAGTAATATAAAAGAACACAGACAGACATAGATTAAAGGAGTAAAAAAAACAAGCCATATAAAGATGAAAAATACACAGAGCATCTGGATTATGTATACTATCGTGTTTTCTTTGAAAAATTTGACTGCAGATAGATATTTGATTCTGTGGTTGCAAAGTAAACCAACATATGTATTTTAAAAGTGTTTTGACTTCCAAATTTGGGTGTAAGAATATTTTGCTTTGGAAAAGAGGTTCTACTTTTTTTTTTTTTTCACAGAAGATGAGAACCAGTGGATTCCTTCCAGGCTAATGTGGTTTGATGGAACAAGACCCTGGAAGGTGTCTATGAACCCTAAATATACTTTGCCCAACAAAAAGAAGGAAGCAGTTTGAGAGAAAACAATGTCCAAATTATCAAAATAATTGTTCATAAATGTTTGTTTTTATTTTAAGAGGGTTGATTATAAATGGTTAAATAGTCATAGTCAATCTCTTTTATAAAAAAGGGGGGAGAGATATGATATAAAGATGAATACTTTGCATTGGCATGAATCTTGATCTACTGACACAAATTTAAGGTTGATTTGTTACACTGTGTATATGTATTTCTGCTCTTGTTTAAGGTACTCTATTTGTGCAGCTCATTTAAAAATGTAATGTATAATTTAAAATTACAGATTAGTAGATAGTCATTTATCATAGTCAAACTTATAGTCATGTTAGTTAGGTTTTCTAGATATAAAGAGATATATTTCAGTTAGTTAATCTTCAACACTTCAAAGACCTACAGAATATGGCATTTAAAATTATATAAGAACTTAGACTTTTCTCAATGGTGCGGCATGTCTGCTCTTGGAAGCATCAATTACTTCAAAAGGAAGATTGGCATTGAAGAGTCCCATTATGGAGTTTGCTAGCTATTTGGACAAGAAACTACTCTTGCCTAGACTTCTTAATGGTATGTTGTATGAAGTGGTCTTGGAGGATCTACGGAAATGACTTCCAAACTTGACTAGAGATTAAATTGTCCTTCAGGGTTCCTGCTTCGTAGAAGAAACTGCCAGACATTCTGCAGGACACAGGAGAAAGGTACTGATGAACTTTGCTATTACAAAGCAGAACAGATCTTCATTTTCCTGCTTCATGGAAAAGTCTGAAAGATACTGTGGGCCTGTAGGCTGAAGATGGATGCCCTAACATTACAGAAGAACTTTGATTGACTATCTAGTCAGCAAGATGTCTCTGTCAGTTTGAGAACTTTGGAAGTTGCTTACAATACACTTCCTGTTTACTTAGGTGGTATTTTATCCTTCTGGGGTCTGTGAAGAGTTGAAGACAGATAGATATAGTTTTCCTTAGGTATTATAAAAGATAAATTATGTATGAAACTTTAACTCACAAAGAAATATTGTAACTGTAATTCTCACTTGATACCTGTTTTACTATATATAATTTTATAATGTTATTGTTTAAAACCTTACTTCTTTTTTTAGACAGAAAGGGGAAATATGTGGAATGTTCTTTCATATACATGTTACTCTTAATGGTTAATGAATAAAGATGCTTTGGTCTATGGAAAGACAGTATGTAGAGAAGCTGGAAGAGATAAATAGAGAGAGTAGGTAGAGTCAAGGAGATAGTACGTAGCTGCTAGAGAAGAAGAAAATGCCAGAACCTTACTGGTATGCCACAACCTAGTGGTGATACACAGATTAATAGAAATAGGTTAATTTAAGATGTAAGAGCTAGTTAGAAATGTGCCTGAGACATTAGCCAAGCAGTAATTAATAAAGTTTCTCATGATTATTTGTGTCTGGGAGGCTGGGAAACAAACGAGTAGTCTCCAACTACATTAAAGAATTGTGGTTACCTCAAAATTCACTTTGTTTATATATTTTTATGTGTTTAAACAGATTTATACATATCTGTGTGGATAACTGCCTTATTAAAAAATAGAGATTTGCAGCCCAAACCAATGACCTGAGTTCAATCTGAAGCATCCATATGGTGGAATCCTTCAGGCTGTCCTCTTACCTCCACATACAAGCTGTGGTGAATATGCATACATGTGCACTCACATATTCAAACACAAGCAGTTAAAATAAAATTAGATATGTTGAACATACACATAACATAAAACTTTCTCTTGAAGCCTGGTGACATAGCTAGGCTAGTTGCAGACTGTTTCACTAGCAAGTACAAGAAGTAACTTCCCAGCAATGCAAAATATGTCACCCTTTCTCTTATCATTACTACCTCATTTTCAGATCTGAGCAATCACTGATCTATTTTCTCTAGTGTAGATAGGGTTCTCAGGTTGTATAGTTTTCCATAAATATAATAATACAGTGTATACACTATTCTGCACTCAGTGCAAATTTTGATAGTACTTTAGAGATGACATAGTTGTTTTTCTTACCTTATCCCACACGCTAGAATCTTCAGAGAGTTGCCAAAGTGGTAAAAAATGCCCTTTGCCTTGTTTGAAACATTCATAGTAAATAATGGCTTCCTTAGCCAGTATGTGTGGTATGTCATTTAAGGTGTCAATAGCTTCTCGTTTTCAAGTAAAGGAAGTTCCACTCATTTTCTGTTTGCTCAGAAAGAAAAAGTTAATGTGTGTTTTAATGCTGTTAAATCACATTTATACCACCTATTGGGGTAATAATTTTCAGTTCAGTTGGTTAACATGATGTTAGATTGACTCAGATTCCTGGATTATACACAGTGTTCTATCAACATTTGCATTACAGGATTTTGAAAAATAACTTCAGCCACGTTGGTTTGTGCACACACACATGCACGTGTACACAAGCATGTAGGTATCGATGCGTATAATGTGTTTATATAGCAAAAACACACTGTGGTTTTACTTTCTTACTAATTTGTTTAAAAATATTCAGAATATTAAAAAGACTGTATTTCTTCATCTCCCTTTATGAGTTGCCTGTTGAATCTAATATTTTTAAAAATTGGATTGTCTTTATTGAACTTATAGGAGTTAATTATATATTCTGGACAGATGTCTTATTTGATGCATGGATTGGAACGCTCACTCCCAGTTCATGGATTTAGTTGTAATTTTGATAATGATGCTTTTGAATGAATATATACCTTTAAATTTAATAAAGCATAATCTATCAATTGCTTTGTCAACTATCATGAGTAATTATGTATGTTTATTAAGAAGATTTTTGATTTGTCAAAATTATAGTTTTACTTATACATTTCTTTCTAAATGCTTTAAAATTTTAGCCTTTTTGTTTTGGTCAATGAGCTGTTTCAAATAAATCTCTTGTGTAGCATAGTTGTTGTGTATCATATGGTTGAGGTCCATTTACTACAACTTAGATATCCAGTTATTATGATAACATTTGAAAAGAATTTTTCCCTCAATTGTTTCAATTTGTTGGTCAGATTTTTTGACTTAACAGTTGTAGTATTATGTGGTAATCTCTGTTGCTCATCTAGTCTTTCATCAACAATACTTTTTTTGACTATTGGAGTATTGCAGCATGTCTTAAGGCAATAAAATAGTTCTTAGATTTTGTACTTTTTAAAATTTTTGCTCCATTTTAAATTTTTTAATATCCATACACATTTTAAGTAATCTGAAAAGACTTTCAAATTTCTACTTGGGTTATGTTCAGTTTTCAAATTTAGAGAATTCATGTATTTGTACTGTGGAATTTTCTAACCTCTTTGCATTTTTAATGTGTATATTTAACTGAATGTTTACTTTATCATTTTAGATAGAAATCATATATCCTTTTATAAATATCATCATCTCCACCACCATTATAATCAGTCCAACATACAATTTTGAGTACTTTTTATGTAGGTACTTTACAAATAGTTTGAATTTAGTTCTCAGAACAATCTTAATATATAGGTGATAATATTTTCTGCTTATGTATTAGGAAATAGTGACTTAAGGAAGATAAATAACTTATCTTCAAAAAACCCAGATACCACCTTAGGGTAAAAGGATGGAAAACTATGCCAAGCAAATAGTTTTAAGAATTAAGCCTGTGTAGCCATTTTCATACTTAACAAAATAGATTGGAAAAAAGCTACAGAAAAACCCTGTGTCAAAAAACCAATAAAAAAACTAGCAGAAGAGATTGCTAAGGTCAGGACATGCTCATCAAAGGAAAAATCCACCAAGAGGATATTACAATTTGTAGCATCTATCCCCTGAACATAAGGACACCCAAGTTTGTAAAAGAAACACTACTGCAGTTTACGTCACATATTGACACAGAGATGGTGGTGACTTCAAAAGATGCTTTCCAGTAGGTGGGTCATCCAGACAAAAACTAAAGAAAGAAATGCTGGAGAAATGCCTGTCACAAACCAAATGGACCTAACAGATATTTACAGAGCATTGCACCAAAACACAAAAGAATATACATTCTTTTCATCAGCTCATGGAATTTTCTCCAAAACTGACCCTATATTCAGACAAGTCACAAGCAAGTCTCAACAGATACAAAAAAAATTGAAATAATCTTCTGCATCATACTGACCACCAGAAATTATAGCTGGATACTGACAACAAAAACAACAGAAAAGATTACAAACTCACAGAAACTGAACAACTCAGTATTGAATAAAAAACAGGTTCACCTTCTGCTTTTAGTCTGAGCCTCTCCCTTTCCATTTCTATCTCAAAGAGGGAGCTGCTGCTGTGGCTCCTCTCCTTTCACCCCCTTTCTTCCTTTCCCCCGGTGTGTGTTTCTTTCCCCATCTTACTTCTCCCTCCTTCTCCTCTTCCCTTCCATAACCCACTAAATAAATATCCAACCTCAATCTGCATAGTGTGCCTATCCATGTCTCTGTCTCTCACCCACAAAGAGTCAGCTCCCTGCCTGGGACCGGCTGCCTTTGTGGCCAGCTGTGGTCTTGGGCCTGCTGCTTGCTGCTGCCACGTGGGGAACAGTGCCATTTTTACCTAAACCCTTAAACAGACAGAAATTAAGAAAGAAATCAAACTTTCTAGAACTGAATGAAAATGAAAACATAATGTACTCAAACTTATGACACAAAAAGAAGAAACCCTACCCAAAAGGAATAGATGACAAGAAATAATCAAACTCAGGGCTGAAATCAATAAAATAGAAAGAAACAAAAAACAATTCAAAGAACTGATAAAACAAAGAGTTGGCTCTTAGAGAAAAATCAAGAAAATTGATAAACTCTTATTCAAATTAACTAAAAGACAAAAGGAAAAGATTCAAATTAATGGAATTAGAGGTGAAAAGAGGGTATAACAACACACATGAGACCTCCTTATATATTTATCTTGGGCTTTGTTTTTCAAACTCTGTAACTTCAGCTTCTTGGTTCATGATGATTTGTTATGGAAACACTTGCAAACATATTCAACTTTAAAATTCTTAAGAATTTCTTTGCTTTAACAAATTAATACATCTTAATTAATTTTCCCATAATAAATAAGCTCTTGGCTTTAGACTAGGCCTGTAACAATCTGGACATAAATACACACAATAAATTTATTAGGCTGTTAAGTTTGTAATTTTTTGAGATAAGGTCTTACTGTGCAGCTCAGTTAGGCTCAAAATTGAGGTATCTCTGTGTAGGATTCCTTAGTGCTATGTGATTGGCAGGTATCAGATTCCTGGCTAGCTTATGGATTTGCCTACTGGTAAGCTGCATATTCGTGTGTTTAAACAAAACATTAAGAGTAAATAACAACAGCACTGATGTTGTATAGTCAAAGTGAAAAAATAGTCAATAAAGTTTTACTCTCCATGTTCTCTTACTTTTCTTTGGGTTTAACAATTTTTTTGTGGGATATTATTCATTCTCTATATTCTCTGTAGGGAATGTTGAAAAATTAGGAAGGCATAAAAAAGAAACCTCTTCTAGATAAAAGGTGATCTTTACTGACTTACCTTCTGTATGAGCATCAGTACATAGACTGTTTCAAGTAACAAACATTAATGTGCTTTTATCTTCCCATATATTAAAGGAAACCTTTACTAGCTGTAGAATTCTAGGCTAACAACTATTTTCTTCCAGCATTGTAATGAAATTAAATTATTTTCATCTGGAAAAGGTTATAAACAGCCATTTCTGGTACTGGAACAAGTACTTTGGTTTTATTTCAATCGCAAACATTATACAAACACGTTTCCATTATGCCAACATGGATTTGTGATTAGGTAAATATTTCTGGGAAAACTTAGCTCTTCAGACTTAGGAATGTTTAATAGGTAAGATGTAGGCACTTTAAAGATGCTAAACTGGTAGGAACTAGTAATTAGCTTGAGTCAATAGAAATTAAACAGCTCCCCCCACTAATTGCCCATAAAATGAAAAATATCGACAAGCACAGACAGACAAATGAGAACCAGAAAGAAAGCAGTGTTCCTGTGGTCTTTGCATCAGGTTTCCTTTGGGTTCCATCTTGAGTTCTTGCCTTGGCTTCGCTAGATGTTAGCCGGTAATCTGTAAGCTAAGTAAATGCTTTCCTCCTCTGGGTTGCTTTTGGACACTGTTTTATCTTAGCAATGGAAACCTAACAAGAACAGTGTTGAATTGCGGTAGCATCATATAGTGATAAGAAAGCTGTTTTTGCAAGATGTAAGGAAGAACTTTACTAAGGCGTATGATAAAAGTATGAGCTTAACACTAGGTAGCTTAAATGCAGAAAGAGAAAGATGAACTCTACAGGTTTAAATAACAGACTGTGAATTTGAAAGCAGGGTTTCCTCCCCGCTAAAGTTTCTATTATATTTTTAAAAACTATGAGAAAGCTGCCTGAAGTTATATCTGAAAGTAAATGTTGAAGTTTTTTTTTTTTTAAATCAAATGCCAACAGAGTTTCCCTCTTTTGCAACTTTGGAAGGAGTGTTTATTTTATATAATTTGTTATCATACTTTATCCAGGCATGTCGAAAGGTAGCTTGATTACATCGAGTTTCTTAAAGTCTTAGAAATGCCAACAAGTTCTAGTGTCTGTGTAAGCTTGTTAGGATTAGCTCATTCACAATTCAGCAAGTGGTCATAACTTCAAAAGGAAAGTTAAGTTGGATTATTTATCATAGAGCTATTGGGAGATAATCTTTTAAGACTATGAAATAGGAATATCTTATTTTACTAGAAGGTGCTGCAAATGCATTTTGTCTTTGATATGGAGAAAGAGTATTAAAAAAGAAGCTTTGGAAAAAGAGAACATTGAATTTTCATAATAAAATATCAACATTTTCTTCTACTGTTGCATCATGAATACTGCACTTACCCCCAAACTATCACTCATAACTTTCAATTTGTGTGAGTGGGAGCCCGCTCCTACAAAGTCAACCAGGGTTCCTGGATAGGGGATCCTCAAGGTCAAAAAAAAGTGAGATGAAAGAAACAGAAGACTGTAGAGAATTGGGAGGTCTGTCTGGTCATGCCAAAGCAGCCAAACAGACCAGAGTTTATTTCAGAACTTGCTTATATACAAAAACAGAACAAAGCACAGCACAGCTGGTGAGTTGGTATCTAACCACAAAGACCTTTCCTGTTCTTGAGTGAGCAGCCTTCTCTCTAACATGTTCTTGCAGTTCGGAAGCAGACTTACTTTCTATCTTGGTGTCCTGAGGTTTGTGGTCAGCAGTATACTTTCTACTAGACACAGTGTTCTTTTCTTATGGGATAAATCAGAAGTCTTTCACAGCCCTCAAGATTATTGGAAAAAGCAGAGCAGACAAGCTTGAGCTCAAATGACTTATTTAAGTCAGAAATGACTTCAGATGGAAACTGAGTCACACGTGGGCTCCCAAATGTAACTTTTCTATAATCAGAGGACACTGAGAAGTTGTGTCAGAAAGTTCCCTCACACATGAAGGAAACTGAAGGGAACGTGCATGTGGCATTGGATTGGTGATGCTAAGGGGAGGGGAGATGGGTCTTGATTATGATCTGTTAAGTAAAACATTCAACTCAAGCTTCTATTCTTACACGCTGATTTATCTCATGGAAGGCTCATACAAACCTTAGAGAGCTTTTATTCTTTTTGCCTATGTATGATAAGTGCAGGGAGGCAGATCTTAATGTGCAAACTGACTCTTAGGACTGACTAGATATAGCAGATGCTATAAGGAAATTTTTTCAGTAGATATACACGCTCAGTACAGTATGACATTGTTTATGTTGCACGTGGAATAATTTATTTATTTATTTTAGATCAATATCTGATTGCATCTTCCTCATTACTATTTCCATTTCTGGAAGTAACCTAACAACAGACTGGTTCCTATGTCTCCTGTGGATGAATCTGTAATAGTTTGGCACATGAAGAGGAGGGTGGTTGAGTTGAGAGTTTCTGGGGGCATGGTTATGTGCATGTGTTTGCTCATGTTTGTGCGTTTACTTTGTGTGTGTAGGTCAGAGAATAATATTGGCTGTTCTTGATGTGGCCCACCTTGATTTTAAGACAGGGACTCTCTGTGTCCTAGTGTCCTGGTGTTAACTGAGTAGCCAAGGCCGATTGGTCAGCTTGATTCAGCCTTTTCAACAGGGAGACTAATGCTCAGCCTATTTTTTTTCTTAATGTTTGTTCTGAAGCACTGAATGATCCATCTGGCTTGATCTATTTTCTTTAGAGATCTAAATTTCTGTTCACCATGCCTAACCCTTGGGCATAGTTCATCTCAGTAATTAATGGTTTTGAAGTACAATTCAGATGCTGTATTACCTGAGGATTTCCTTCCGGCAGAGTTTCCATGCGTTGCCCTCACAGTTCTCTTTGCTCAAGCTCTGAAGGGAGGAAAGGAGTCATCGTTCTTTCCATGGTCATGCTTCCTTCTCCCTTCCTCTAGACTCCCAGCATCGAGTTCCCTGTGTCCTGTGCCTCATTTTGACATCTAACTTCCAACTCCAGTTATTCTCCATTTTTCACATGTTGGCTATCTGTACTGTTGTCATCCTTGTAGTTTTTACTCTGGGTGCTTTGGCACACACATTGAAGGTTTTCCCAGCCACCTCACCTCCCAGTGCTGCCTCTCCATTTATTTTTGTTTTGTTTTCTTTTTCAACCATGCATCCCTATGGCCATACCATGGGCTTTGTCATTACCAATAAGAACAATCTTAGTAGATCCTGTAGTTTTTCACTATTACCCTCGTTTTCTAAAATTTTGTCTTTGACAATTTCTGTTCATTTTATTGTGTGTGTGTGTGTGTGGTGTATACTATGTGTGAATGGGTTCCTGTGGAGGACAGTAGAGAGCATCAGATACTCTGAATCTGGAATTGCACTTAGTTTTTAGTTTCCTGACAATCACAATGTAGTTCACTATTTGTTTATTTGCTTTCGTAGATTAATATTTCATATCATTTGTTCTCTTCATAAACCCTTGAAGTTCTTTCCTTATATTTCTCTCATCTGATTACTTTGCTTACTCTTTTCACTAAAAGAATTAAAAAGTAGAAACATAATCTCCATAGACAGGATAAAGTCATCCCCAAATTATGTCTCTGCCCCTCCTGTGCATCCCTTCGCTGCATTCCTATGCTGTATCCCTACGCTGCATCCGTGTGTGCACCACATCCACACCACTGACTGAAATGAAAGTTCTTGTTCTTCTTCAAGGTAAAAATTCCCAGTTGTGTTTTTTCTCTTTCACTCACTTTCTATTGTGCAAATATCATATCTGAAACACACCCATTACGATGCCTTTTTTTCACATTTATTGTTATTAGCATACATGGGATTAAGCTTTATTGTACCATTTCCAGACATAATTTGTTTTTGTTGTTTCTCTCTTTTCTCTGTTATCCCCATTGCTCCCTTCCCATCTTCAGTAGCCTCCTCTCCTCGTTCTCATTAAATCCATCTTCCCCCATCTGTTCTCCATAACGTTTGATCCTCTCTCATAATCTCATATCTAGTTTCATAGCTTTATCACACCAGCTGATTTCTGATGTCCATCGACAAAAGAGTGGATAAGGAAGGCATTGTCTATGCAATTTTAAAACAAAATGCAGTTGTACTCAGCTAGACATTATAGTTTTTTTTAAAGTAATACTCTGCTCCCACATGCTGACAGCTGGTCTTCTTGGTGTATTTACCTGGTATATGTTTTTTTCCAAGCCCTAAAACACTTTATTCCTCACTTTTTTTGATTGCAATTAGTTGCAATTCAATGACATTCTCCTGGGAAATATGTCCATTGAAGGCTGGGGGCTTTATATCCTCTTCACTGTTGCATCACAAATGTGCCAAATGGTGCCTATATCAAGCAGGAAATAAATGCTTCCATTAAGTCTATAAATAATTCTTCAATTTATGCAGGTCAGCCAAAGAACTTCTTTTCTTTGATATATAAAAACAAAAATCCTACTAAACTGATTTTTGAAAAAGGAAAATCCTTCATCTAGTTTGGAAAGCCTTAAAAATTAAAATTCCCAATATTCAGTTTATAAATAAAAATTCCACACTGTGAACACAAAAATTATTTAATCGAAAAACATTCTCTGCAATGTCCTTCTAGGATCCCTCAATAATTATCCAGACTTTGTGGCACTGATATCTTTTCTTCTATACTCTGACTTGTTATACTCTTTGTACTCTGAGAACAGAGTTACTATTGAAGAAGACCTATGTACTCTTACAGAAAAAGGTTAGACTCTAAAAGTATATTTATTTTTATTACTTAGGGTTTAAATTAATACTATATTTGCTTCATTCCTACTTCTACCTCTTCCTTCTGTAACCTCTTATGAACTCCGTTCCTCCTCAAGTTAATGACTGTTTTTTCTACAGTTAAAATTGTTACGCACACACATCTATTCTACGAAGCACATTGAGTGTTGCTTTCATATACATGTGTTTAGTGCTAACCATTTGTGGCTAATGTCACCGTGATAAAGGTCTTCCCATGAATGACATAGACATTATGATGGGCGGTGAAGGAACAGGAATAAGGAACATGCATGAGTCACTGTATCATATAAAAGCCTTCTAACCAGGGAAGTGGCCTGTCTATGAAAGATAAAATTCAAGTACTCCCATATATGGCACATACACAAATATTTACATTTTGTTCATCTGTATTTTAGGTATTGTGTGTGTAACTACACCACAAGCAGGCAGTGCCCATAGAGGCCAGAAGAGGGCATCAGATCTTCTAAGACTGGAGCTACAGATGGTTTTTACCTGCCATGCGGGTAATAGGAATCAAACTCAGGGCCTCTGAAAGATCATGTGGTATTCTTAACTGTTGGGCTATCTCTTTACTCTTCCACCTTGTATATTTTTCGGTTCATTCACAATTAGGTAATTCATACCGGTTAATTTTGCAAAAATCCTTAAGTCCATTTTGGAGTATGGATATTTCCTTCATGTAAAGTTCTTTCTTTCTTTCAAGCTTTCATTAAACTAGCAGACTTATAGAGTTTCATACATTGATTTTAATTGTATCTGTAACCATATACTTTTCCCCACCTAATAAAAAAAATCCAATCAATATAACTGTAGAGGCTTTTTTGTTTGTTTGTTTTTGCTGTCTTATCTTGGTCATTTCACACGGTTCATTAATCCATTTGTTGAAAGCCCAGAAAACCCCATAGCTAAACTATTATAAGTAGTAAATGAAAAACTAAAACATTCTTCAGATTAGCAATGTTTTACAGAATGTACTCTTTAAAGATTATTTTATTTTATTATGTATATGAGTGTTTTACCCACACATGAGTATGTGTACCTTATATGTGCCTAGTGTCTGTGCATGCCAGATGAGTGGACCCTGGAACTGGAATTCATACGTGGTTGTAAGCTAACATACAGTACTGGAACTGAATTTGGGTCCTCTATAAGAGCAACAGATGCTTTAACTCCTGAACCATCTCTCTAGGCTCCATAATGTATTCTTAAAAAGAGTATAATTCCTTGTTGTTTAAGCAAATGTTTACTGTCATGCTCTAATATCAGGTATGGCAAAAAATCTGGTCCACTTTTCAATTGAATTGTAAGTCTGAAGGAGCCATGTTGTTGTGGCATTATGTTTGCATGTTCCTCCTATTCCTCGTTTATTCCTCCTAGACTGGTAAAAAGTTTTATAAATGGTTAGTTTAAAAAAGTGCCTGGATAATATTTGATATATAAAATTGATGTACATATTTGATATATATAAGATATAAAGTCTCTTATAGTAATGCCAAAAGGTTATCAACTCTTCAAAATAAAATTCTTCAGTCTATCACTTCATTAACTAATGTCAGTTCAACATACTTAGGCCCCCTCCTGATTACATTTACGCGGTAATATCTTAAAACTACTAATGATTTCTGATTATGCAACGCAATTCCAGCACGTCCCTGAATCCCGTAACTTGCCTTAACTGATTTGCGTGTGAAGCAAATGAAATGCTGACGACACACATTCCTCGCAGCTCCATTAGTTCCCACTGTCTTACACGGAATGTGTGGGAGACTGCAGTGCTGCTCAAGACGCCTGGCATTTGCAGGCAGCACACGTCCACGGGTTTCTTCATCACTCGCAAGGTCACAACCCCAGGAGAAGGACCAAAGCTCTCTGTGCTGAGGCGGCCTCCCCGCCCTCCTTCCTCCTCAGCGTTTTTTCCTCTCTTCTGGTCACAGAGTGAAACCGTCATCCTGACTGCTTTCTCCATTTTTCTGAACTGATCTGAGCCCCGTTTCCACTTTGTTCCACAGATAGCTTTTCTGCAGTCTTCCACCTCGGCTTCCTCCCTGCTCACTGTCTCCCCAGAAAGAATAGAAGTGACGGGATGAGAGCATGGTAATAGAATATTCTTTTCTTTCTTTATCAAAGGCAAGTAGTAGATTCACAAGGTCAGAGTTCTGAATGCTTCTTCCTAAGAACTTCAATTCAAAGGTTCCTTGAGGTGTCTTCAGCGAAATAAGTACCAGCTGAAAGCTTTGCTGCTTTTGAAACCTAACTTTTTCCTCCTGTAGCGGCTTCATTAAACCAAACTTGCTCTTTGCCTGAGAAGTGATGCTTTACGGAGGAGTGAGAAGGGATTAAATCAGATCTAATTAAATTGTGAAGTTGCTACCTAGTCCATTAATGAAAAGCCTTCCTCTTGATAAAAAGAGGGTTTGAAATAAGTATGATCAGCAATGTTTGGCTGCTCTTCCCTGTGTGGCTGGTTGCCATGTCTGGTTCTGAATGCCACAGCTTTGGGGTAGGAATGGGGAGATGCATATAGGCTAGTCCATGGCCTGTGCTGGTATAATTTGAAAGGTGCCCTTTCTTCATTTATAAATCTCTCTTTGTTTCTTAGATTCACCTTATTTCTGGATTTGCATAATTGAAGCAGTGCTTTTAGCTCTTAATAGGATGATAGTATTTGGTCACTTAAAATACATATTATCAGTAATATTTGTTAAATGTGTTGATGAGAATAGTCATCCATGGGAGAAACAAGACAAAGAGTATTAATTTTATGAGGTTGGATGAAGGGTAGTGTGAGAAAATATTAGTTTTGAAGGGAGTTTGGAGAAAGGTCAGTGTAGGAACAAACAAACATTAAAGTGGCCACCAATGCCTTTGATAGGAACTTGGTCGGAAGGCATGGAAGTGCCTGTTCCCTTTCCTATATTCCAAGGGATGGTTATCTAATGAGCTGCTTTAATGAGCAAATTATTGTTGTTGTTTCTATGATTTTATGTTATCAGTAATAAATTTGCATGGCATTGATCCAAAATCTGTCAAGTTACCTAGTAGTCTGTACGATTTGGTAGTCAGAAACAACCCAAGTAAACAGACAAAGAATATGACATCGAGTGCATTCTGGGAAGAGACAGAAAAGAAGTGAGGAGAAAGGGAAAGCAGAAAGAATGAAATTTCAAGCCTAAGGGACTGTTACTGATGAAAAATTGTAAAGCAGGTTAGTCTAGACTGTTAAGAAAAAGATCATATGCACACTAATAAAGAGGCAATGAGACTTCCCTCTCCACCAAATGAATCCTGATGGTACACAGCTGGGAGAGAATGGGGCCAATCTGATGGGGTGGGGAGATTGTGTGCACCTGGAACCCTGGACCCTGCTTACATAATCCCCTCATCTACCCATAGACCACTCAAAAAAGTAAGAACTTTGTGAGAGTCAGCTCGATGTCACCGGATCAGAAGAAGCTTTCTCTCTAGGAATGTTTGAGGCTCATAGCACTCACCTTTAGGGTTAGGTAAATACCTGTTTCTGTTGCCAACAATGTTATAGCCCAAGTTCACAAACATGATTCTACATTATTTTTATAAGTCAGAATCATATAAAAGAGACTAATGTTACATAATTATTATTATTTTATAGACAGTGGCCAGCTCATATTTAAACGACTGAACTCCAGTGGGTTTTATATGTCTAACAGCTAAGCAAATTTTCCTTCATTTAGCATTTCCATAATTGGCACTTTGCTCATAAATGGGAATTTAGTTACTGACAGAGCTACAGGAAAATATGTAGTGATGTCTGGAAATAGAATTTTAATAGTTGTTGTTTCTTTAGAATGATGAACTGTTTTATTTCCCCTTGGGCATCAAATGTTCATGGTGACCACTAATTTGTTTTCTAGAGACAGGAGGATTCCCAAGGGCAAGAGATGGAGTGTCAGGGGCTGTGCCGCCAATGAGAAAACTTGCTCCATTTCTTTAGAGAGGATTGACTTCAGCTACATAGAGAAGCTGAGAGTAAATCTGATGATGGTTCCTCAGAGTAGAGACACATTGTCCCTTCAGGTCTTCTAAGCAGGAGTAGGACTAGGGAGGGAATTGATGGTGTCCCAAGGAACAAGGAAATTTTGTTAGCAAAGGTGAGAAAGGAGTTTTGAACTGAATGATAGACGTAGGAGAGCATTTACTTTGGGTTGCTTCATTCCCACGTATATCTTCTGAGTAACATTTGGCTAATTGCATCTTTTCTTGAGATCTTGAATCTAGGCACAGTCCTGCCTGCCTGGGAGTGCTCTTTCTCAAACATTTGTATTATCTGACAAGAGCATATGATCAATCTATTCATTCTGGAATATTTTAAAACCCCAGATAGTTACGGTCTTGGAATGCTTCTTGGGATACAGAATCTGCATATTTCCCTAGTTTAATTTTTGGAATTATGATCTATGAGCTATCCCTCCATAGGCGTAAAAAATTCTCTATTAACTAATATTTTCTAACTCCACACCCTAAAGGAGTTTGATATGGGATCAAATACAGATTCTTTCAAGGTTGAACATCCACAAAACTAATTGATTATCTGTGTGAAGAGGATTTACCTGTAATTATTTTGTAAAAAATAGCAGAGCATGGGAAAACATCCATTTGCATAATAAATGACTTTAGATAAAAGAAACCGCTTTGTAATCTCATTTTTTCTTTCCTAGAGCGCATGAATTCTGATCGTTATCTTTCTGCTTTCTGTGGTTATCCTCAAGAGTGTAGACAGTGTGTTTGATGCCACTGTTTCTGTGTCAATCATTTAAAAAAGCTCTCTCATGCCTTAGTGCCCTCTTACTCTGAAAGAGAACTCAGCTCACCCGTTCTTACCTAACTCCTTCTCTGTGTTCCTCACAGGGGTATTATTTGTATTAGTATATTAATTAGTTTTGGTTCTCTTTTTATTTGTATTCAGTTGTACATCCTGTGCACAGAATCTTACCTACTGAAATAGTTTTCAGTGAGTTTCTGATTTTAGTGAGTCTTCCAAGTTTCTCATTCACCTGTTTGGCATCTACAGTTTTAATTTAATTTTACCTTGTCAGGGACATTAACACTTATATAAGACTTCATGTTATGCTAAGGGGTTGACTATGAATAAAAAAATCCATAAGGAATTTTGTATAATTTGATAATAATGTACCTCTTTGCATATCTTCGTCTTTTCCTTTTCTAAATTTTATAGAGGTCAGTAAAGTTCATTGACCAGGTCGCTTGTTTTTCTTTTTTTTTTTTTAACTTCTTAGTGCTTACTTACTATTCTCTGCCTACTCATTGCATTTGGATTTTTTTGTGAATCAAACACCTTACATCTCTTGGGCATAGTGATTAAACTGTATTTAACCATTTTCATAAATGACCTTCACTTCTCTGTACTCTTTCTTTTTAACTAATTGCTTACTTAGTTACTTCTCCTTCATAGTTTTTGTTCTAAATATGGTTACCCTTAGCTGTTCCCACATAGTTACAGAATGAAAGCTAATGTACTTGGCACATTCTTACTTTAAAGCCCACTGCAGCATCTCCCTGAGTAGAGTTCTCCATTACCTAGGTCACGTAGACTGTCAGAACTCTTGACTGCAGGCTTTTGAAATGCAATGGAGCATGAGTTTGCTCTGTTTCAACAAGCTGCTTAAGCTGTCTCTGCTAACAATATCCATTCATCTGAGGAATTTCCATATGACCCCAACTAAATACAAACAAATAAATGTGTACTGATAACAATCCAAAGCATTCTTTATTTTTAATTAAGTCTTTATATATAATATTTAATACAATATTTCAATTTGTTATATTAGCGATGACAGCAAATTTGTATAATAATAAGATTGGACGTGCTTATTTTTACACAAAGCATTAAATCTTGACTGAATATTTGTTAATATAGAAAATAAAGCATCCTCAACATTTCTTACACGTTCTCTAATATTTTGATTTTATTATTCTCATGGCTAAAAATGGTGCTTCTTGCAAATACAGAGTATTCAGATGGCAGAAGTATATTTAGGGTCCTTTCAGAAGTGGTAGGCAATTACGTGCTAAGGCCAAGCCAAAACTTGTTTACTGATTTCTGTTTTCTAACACTCAATTCAATAACTCTAAAAAATCAAATAGAATTTTAAAAACTCAAACCTTCTAGCCAAATTCAACCCAAGGCCATACTATTTTCATACTTAGTTGCTGAAGAACGATATGTCTTTTTTCCCTGTAAGTAGACTGTTAGGACTGTAGAAGAGCAGAAAATTTTGTATGTATAATAAAAATGTCATAAAATACAATTGTCTCAAATATGAGTCAAGGCATTCAAGATGGTGGTTGTTTGTGTTATGTATTATAGTGGTAAATACAGTGCAAGGAATGTATGCTCCATGTTCAAAACCAGGACAGCAACAAAGTCTTGTGTGCAGCATATGCAAGGTTGTCCTAATACCTGTGATTAACAATTTGTTCAATTTTTGGTTGTTTCATAAGGGAACATTGATGCTGCCAGATAGTGTGTGTATGTGTATTCCATATGAGATTTTGATTTATTGTTTGAGGAGCTGGTGGACAGACTGGAGAGATGGCTTATCAGTTAAGAATGAATACTGCCCTACAGAAGACCGTTGTCCAGTTCTCAGCATCCACACCTGTACTCTGTTAATCATGTTATAAATAAATGCTGATTGGCCAGTCAGGAAATATAGGTGGGAAAACCAGAAAGGAAATAGAAATGATGTAATGAGAACAGGAGAATTCTGGGAAGGAGGAAGTTGATTCCTCCCACTCCGGCCCTGACCACCAAAGCAGCAGGGTATGATCTGCTCCACTGAAAAAGGTACTGAGCCACATGGCAAACACAGATCAGAAAAATGGGTTAATCAAGATGTGAGAGTTAGCCAGTGAGAGGCTAGAGCTAATGGGCCAATCAGCTTTATAACTTATAGAGATCTATGTGTGATTTTTCTCTGGGACTAAACAGATGGGGGACTGGTTGAGGCAGAAAACCCAAACTAACAGGTCCCTTCATGTTACACCTGGTAGCTCACAACTGCTTGTGATCCCAAGTACATGGAATCTGATGCTTTTGTCCTCTATGGCATGGGTACTTACAGTCACATAACCACATATAAAATGGCACACATACAAGCAATTAAAACAAGAGGAAAGAGGGGCAGCATGAGGAGGAGAAGCTGGGTGTTGACGGTCACCATTCTCACAAGATATCCGTAGTCTTCCCAGTTCACAGATCTTGCATCTTAGACATGGTTTGGCTTGTACCTAACCCCAGTTGCTCAGCTTTTTACTAAGTCAGGACTGATGAATTTGTATATAGTTTAATTGTTAATTACCCGATTTTAAACTTTGCTTTTTATGCCATTTTAGAGTTTCTGCTCTAGTTCTGGGTACACTGCAATGAACTGGCCAGCAGCCTTTTCCTCATGTCTGTTTCCACTTGTGTTGAGTCTCTCACCTTCTGGCTAGCTCTCAAAAATTTTTGAAATAACCTTAACACCAATAATTCTATAGGGGAATACCTTTGCACGCTGTTGAATATGTTTTGTAATCAATTGTTAATAAAGAAGCTGCTTTGGTCAATGGCAGGGCAGAATAGAGCTAGGCAGAAAAACTAAACTGAATGCTGGGAGAAAGAAGGCAGAGTCAGAGAGACACCATGTAGCTGCTGAAGGAGACAGATGCCCAGGAACCTTACCAGTAAACCACAAGCCTCATGGTAAAATATAAAATAATAGAAATTCATTAATATAATATGGAAGAGCTAGCTAGAAATATGACTAAGCTATTGGCCACACAAAATTGCAATTGATAGGGTTTCTTTGTGATTATTTCAGGTCTGGGAAGGTGGGAACAAACAAGCAGTCTCCACCTTTACCTTTAACTTTCTTCACCCTTTTGTTCTTACTCCAAATTTTCTTTCATTATCAGATTTCAAAGAAATCTGGGGAGGACCAGAAAAGAGAAAACATGGACCCATTCTGCTGCCTTGAACTAAAAATTAACTTCAAATGTTATATAAAATTTAAGCATAGGAATATTTTAATGCATTTGTAAAAGTTTTCTTTTTTGTTATTTATTTATTTATTAAAGATTTCTGCCTCCTCCCCGCCATCGCTTCCCATTTCCCTTCCCCTCCCCCATTCAAGTCCCCATCCCTTGTCAGCCCAAAGAGCAATCAGGGTTCCCTGACCTGTGGGAAGTCCAAGGACCACCCACCTCCATCCAGGTCTAGTAAAGTGAGCATCCAAACTGCCTAGGCTGCCACAAAGCCAGTACGAGCAGTAGGATCAAAAACCCATTGCCATTGTTCTTGAGTTCTCAGTAGTCCTCATTGTCTGCTATGTTCAGCGAGTCCGGTTTTATCCCATTATTTTTCAGACCCAGGCCAGCTGGCCTTGGTGAATTCCCAATAGAACATCCCCATTGTCTCAGTGTGTGGGTGCACCCCTCGAGGTCCTGAGTTTCTTGATTTGGACCTTGAGATTTCAGTCCGGTGCTCCAATGTGGGTCTCTGTCTCTGTCTCCTTTCATTGCCTGATAAAAAGCACCAATGATAGCCTTTGCTGGAGAGGTTGTGGAGAAAGGGGTACACTCATCCATTGCTGATGGGAATGCAAACTTGTGCAACCACTTTGGAAAGCAGTATGGCGGTTTCTCAGGAAATTTGGCATCAACCTACCCCTGGACCCAGCAATACCACTCTTGCGAATATACCCAAGAGATGCCCTACCATACAACAAAAGTATATGCTCAACTATGTTCATAGCAGCATTGTTTGTAATAGCCAGAACGTGGAAACAACCTAGATGCCTTTCAACGGAAGAATGGATGAAGAAAGTGTGGAATATATACATATTAGAGTACTACTCAGCAGTAAAAAAACAATGACTTTTTGAATTTTGCATGCAAATGGATGGAAATAGAAAACACTATCCTGAGTGAGGTAAGCCAGACCCAAAAAGAGGAACATGGGATGTACTCACTCATATTTGGTTTCAAGCCATAAATAAAGGTCATTGAGCCTATAAATAGTGATCCTAGAGAAGCTAAATAAGAAGGAGAACCCAAAGAAAAACATATAGGCATCCTTCTGAATATTAACCTTCATCAGACGATGTAAAAGTTTTCTAACTTTATAATTAGTATATCCAAATGTGTTGGTTCATCATAAGGATGATGGAAGTTATTTATGACTTATTTTATTGACAACATGTGTGTATCTGTGTGTATATGTGTGTGCATGTGTGTATGTGTGTTTTTGGGTGTGTATATGGGTCTCTATGTGTGTGTATGTGCGTGTGTATGTTTGTGTAAATCAAGAGATTTACTGCAAATTATGATTTACTCTTAGACTCCATATAGAGCTGAGGGCATAGCTCACTGGTAAAGCATTTGATTTTCATACATGATTTCCTCAGTTCAGTGCCCAGAAACACACACACACACACACCAATACAAAGAGCACAGACTCTACAATGACCTTTGTTTTCTAATTTTTATTTTTGTTAGGTGTCTTTATTTTATGTATATGGGTATGTATTATACAGGTGTACCTTGTGTGTTCAAGGCTCACAGAGGTCAGAAGAAAAGAGTGAATCCCCTGGGAAGATGGTTGGGAGCCTTCTGGGAGCTGAACCCAAGTCTTGTGTTAGAGCAACAGGTGCTCTTAATGACTAAACCATCTTTCCAGCTCCAACATTTGTGATTTTTAAAACTTGGAATTAGTAATGAATTTCTGTCAGAGATGTGGCTAGCTGTTGATGCCCGAAATATCAAGTAGGTCATGCCTTTATCTATTTGAAAGACACTTGTCTGAAAAAGCAATGCTTAAGAGAAAGTCTAAACGCTGTTTTTGTGTGAAGTTTAAACTTCTGTGAGGTTGATCTCTGCACATCTTCTTTGTATACACTGGCCTGCTGAAAGAGAACACCTCCCTACTGAAGCAGCAGCATACTTCTGTCAAATGTTACAATATATGCTCTGATATTAATTCACAGTTCATCCACTACCTCAGTCTCCCAAACATATGCAAATTGACTTAAAAATTATTACTCACACATGACTCCAACCCTGCCCTCCGCATCCAATTTTGTAAGACCCAGGTATAAATGAAATTTTACAAAATCAACAAGTAGTTCAGGTCTTGTGAATGACTCCAGGAAATATCGAATATTCTCTCATATTAACTTATCTCTCCATGGGACAGGTTTCTAGAGGCCATCACCCAAAGGACACTAAACCTGATAAGTAAAAATAATCAGGAAAACTTTTCCTTGCATGTAATTAATAGATAAACCAGTGCTCCCCACTCTTAGTGGAGAAGGTAATTGGTCAATTATTTCATTAAAAGAGAACATCTGCATTATTCTATCAAACCTCTTAAAATAATGGAATAGATTATCTGGGTGGTTGAGCAGGTGCTACTCTGGATTCTCTAAAAATAAATCATGTCGCACTAATCTGAATTTTTTGATGAGGTAACTCAGGTAATTTATGAAAAGGCATAATTTATCTTGATTTTAGCAGTGCTTTTGATCAAGCTTCCCTCAAAGGCTTATGAATAAGTCACAACATACTTGCATTTGCATAGGAGTGCTAAAATAAATGGATCACTGGCAAACTAGGGGAAGTAATAATTAGTGGACGATAATTCTTCAGGGCAGAGTTGACAAACAGTGTTCCCATGGGTTCCAAATTCAGGAAAACTTTAAATGAGATTTATTCTGCTGACTTAGCAATAGATCCGGAGCTTGCCAGGCATGCAATCTCTGGGTGACTTGGAGTTAGTAGTTTGCTCCAGGGCTGAGGAAATGTGTAAGTCCTTAAAGAAAGGAGGAAATTGGAATTGGGAATTTCAGGTTGAAAGAGCAGCTCAGAGAGGAATGGTGGGAGGTAGAAAGAGGCATGGGCATGCAGTGGAATTTACACAGTGACGGCTGCCACAAGTGCCTTGCAACTGAGAAGACGGAAGCTGAAGTGCTTCGGGGGTTTCCTACTCTTAGCTCAAAAATTTCTTACTTCATGCAAACCTTTGTGGTTATCCTATCAGGAACTTACTGAAAATTCTGACCCACTCATAAAATCCTGGAAGAACAAACCACTAGTTTTCCCTCTACTGAGGCTCATAGAGGTTGATGACCTCTTTCACTCTTGAGGGTAGTACACAGCAGGAACCAGTCGATATAAGAGAGAAGCTATTTCCCTCACACAATGCCTGTTCCTTCCTTGGGACAGGAGTCCTTGGTGGCTTCTCACAGTGGAACACAAGCAGCTTCTTCTCCCAGTTCTATCCTTGCCCGTGACTGGAGGATTGATTCTCATGTGGAGAAACCTGGATCTCTTTTTCAGTGCTGCTCCCATCTTCACTCAGCAATTCCCTCGGGTCTCAAGTTCCCCTCACAACCCAGATCTCCCGACTGTGAGATGCTCAACATCAAAATGTCCCTTCATTTACTTCAAAGAGCAACTTCCAGTAATATTGGAAATGCACCCTCTAGCTCTATAGAGATTTCTGTTTTTAAGATTGAGTTATCTATGTCTTTATTACTACTGCTTATAATTATTTTTCATAAATATTCTTCTGGTTAATTTACAGAGTTCAGGAAAAGTATATTTTACAGTTTTTGCCAGTATTTAACTTTTATAGAGGATCTGATTTTCCTAACCTCTCTGCTGTTACAGAAATGCTTTCTGGGACAGATTTTATAGCGTCTAGAAGATTTTGTTTTTCAAATACGTTTTGAACTGTGAAATTGTGGCTTGACTCAGAAAGTAAATCATGGCATCACTTGCCTTTAGCTAATTTATTTTTCACTGAACACATGATTTGAATAAAGATCATACAAATTCATCCACTGAAAATATAACTTCCTCAGCATACAGTAGAGGTATTGACTAAGGAGAGATTATTAAACAGAATCCTCATGTTTTTGTGTTAATATTAGGAAACATGTTTGCTACAATGCTACTTTCACAAGACAGAAAACATCAGTGGTTTTATATATATATATATATATATATATATATATATATATATTTACTTTATAGTTAGAAACACTTGCTAGTATTTATAACAAACTAAAATCTAAATGCTTTGGTTTCTGTTGGCAGAGAGTAAAGGCAACATAAGATTCTAATAACGGTTGTAATTCTCCTATAAATTTACTAGTTCCACTGACAATTAAACAACTAGTTACTCTGGGCATTTTCTGCCCTTTAGAAAGAATGTGATTTTAAAAATTGGTACAATTGGTTTAAGTTGAAAAATCTATTGAAAAGCTATCAATATTTAACTGGTAAGTTATTGTCTCAAGCAGTCATAGTTTGCTCACAGAACTTTAGATAGTTAGGAAGATACCAGAGTCAGGCTTGCTAATACACGTTGAGGGGGCAGGGCGGGAAATGACTTCCCTCTGTCCTTCTAGGTCTTTTCAAAAGATGCCTGTTTTGCTTTTTGTGGGTTTGTGTGTATGGGAAAGGCATCTGGACTAGAAATAAAATGAACGTGAGACAGACTGATAAAAGTGTTAAATTGTGTATATGCACATGTAACTAAGTCTCTATAGTGCAGTTTTTAATTTTCTCTTTTAAGAGGTCTGGACCATTCTTCCTCCCAAATAAAATTTCAACATCAAAGAGCATATTCTTTGTTTGGAAACTCAGAGGAAAACTGGAAAAGTCTAGCTTCACTTACTTTTTTTTTTTTATTGATAAAAGGAGAATAAAGAAAAAAAAACAAATTTCCACCTCCTCCCAGCCTCCCATTTCCCTCCCCCTCCTCCCACTCTTCTCCCCCTCCTCCCACTCTTCTCCCCCTCCTCCCACCCCTCTCCCCTTCCCCCCACTCCTCTCCCCCTCCCTCTCCAGTCCAAAGAGCAGTCAGGGTTCCCTGCCCTGTGGTAAGTCCTAGGTCCTCCCCCCTCCGTCCATATCTAGGAAGGTGAACATCCAAACTGGCTAGGCTCCCACCAAGCCAGCACATTGCGTAGGATCAAAACTGCGTGCCATTGTCCTTGGCGTCTCATCAGCCCTCATTGTTCGCCATGTTCAGAGAGTCCAGTTTTATCCCATGCTTTTTTGGTAACAGTCCAGCTGGCCTTGGTGAGCTCCCAGTAGATCAGCTCCACTGTCTCAGTGGGTGGGTGCACCCCTCGTGGTCCCGACTTCTTTGCTCATGTTCTCCCTCCACTTACTTTTTTTTTATTTTAATTATTCATTAAAGATTTCTGCCTCCTCCCCGCCACCGCCTCCTATTTCCCTTTCCCTCCCCCGGTCAAGTCCCCCTCCCTTGTCAGCCCAAAGAGCAATCAGGGTTCCCTGACCTGTGGGAAGTCCAAGGACCACCCACCTCCATTTGTGTCTAGTAAGGTTAGCATCCAAACTGCCTAGGCTGCCACAAAGCCAGTACGAGCAGTAGGATCAAAAACCCATTGCCATTGTTCTTGAGTTCTCAGTAGTCCTCATTGTTCACCATGTTCAGCGAGTCAGGTTTTATCCCATTATTTTTCAGACCCAGGCCAGGTGGCCTTGGTGAGTTCCCGATAGAACATCCCCATATAGGCATCCTCCTGAATATTAACCTTCATCAGGCGATGAAAGGAGACTGAGGCAGAGACCCACATTGGAGCACTGGACTGAAATCTCAAGGTCCAAATCAGGAGCAGATGGAGAGAGAGCACGAGCAAGGAACTCAGGACCGCGAGGGGTGCACCCACACACTGAGACAATGGGGATGCTCTATAGAGATTTCATAGCTTTTGAAAGCATCAAAATTGTTCATTGGTCATTAGCACTTATTAGTTATTATGGTTTTCATACCACAGTCTTGAAACTTGCTGCAACTTAGAATCGTTATTACTTTTTTGGACTCTCACTGAGGTTACAATATCCTGAAAAGCTACCACGATGAAACACTAGTATACAAGGCCACAGTGATCCATTCAATCTCTTCCACTCGTGTGACTAAATGCACAAAGACATTTTTGCTGGTTGCTTTGTGTCTTAGTGATTTGGAGGGGTAAAACTTAAAACAAAAATCAAGTTATGTATTAGTGAACTTTGTTATGAATCTAGAAAAATCACACAGGTTTTACAAACCTCTGTAAGTAGTGCTATATTTGGCTCTAAACCACCGAAATTAATAACAGAGCTTCATATTGGTAAATGATGTTAAAAATTACTGTGAAGTTTATTAAAAAATCAGAATAACTATTGTTAGGAATATTTGCTAACGTAGAGCTCCCTGCCGATGCAAAATTCCCAATCAACCCAAATCAAAACAAACCAATTTAAGAAATATCCAGCTTTAATGGGAGTTCTGCACTCTCCGGTGGCCCTGAGGGTGAACCGGCCTAAGCAGCGCAAATGCGACCACCAAAGGAAAAGGGACCATATGTTCTTCTTTTGGTAACTTATTTAAATACCCTGGGGAGTGGGACCTGGCCTCCTGGGATTTAGAGTCCAGACCAGGCCTGGGGGCTGGGATAGATGCAAGGGGCTGAGGCCTACGCTCCCAATGTGGCAACTATTGTAAGGAAAAAATTAAAGATACTTATGACTGAAAATACATTTTATAATTGGCTGAGAAAATATGATCACTTCTGATAATTATAGAATGACAGTAAATAAAGACAAAGTAGAAAAGGGAAACATAAAATGGCTGTCTGAGGATCCGATCTGAAGATAGTGCTGAATTTAAGGTTTGGGTGATTAATACAGGGTGAACTGTGGTGCCAGATCCAAAATGGAAGCCTATTAACTGGAAAAATAATCTTTCAAGAGTAATCTGTGTTCAGTTGAAATTACTAAAGAATGTCAGAAGTAGTAGTGCATGCTGGTGATCCTAACTATTCTGGTGTCTAAGGCAGAGGGTCAGTTTGATTCCAGCCTGGGTTACATTTGTAGTGAGACTCATATCCTTACATGTGATGATTACATCATTGGGTAATTCCACTTTGTGTAACTTTTCTCTCTACCTACCTATATATTTCTTTACTTAAATTCTCCGCCCTCCCTCTCTTCCTTTATTACTCCCTCTCTCCCACCCTTGGTCTCTCTTTCTCTTTTTCTTTCTTTTCTTTTTTCTCTCCCTTTCTCCTTTTTCTCTCTTTATCCTTTCTTTCTTTCTTTCTTTCTTTCTTTCTTTCTTTCTTTCTTTCTTTCTTTCTCTTTTTGTTCCTTCCTTCCTTCCTTCCTTCCTTCCTTCCTTCCTTCCTTCCTTCCTTCCTTCCTTCCATTTTTAGCAATCCCACCATGTTAATCTTTAAGTACCCTTTAATAATAAATCCTTCATCTTCAGTACATACCAGAACCCTTTTCTTTTTTTTCTTTTCTTTTCTTTTCTTTTCTTTTCTCTGTCTATCCTATATCTGGAGACAGTATTGCCCGGCTAACGTCATGCAAAAGAGAAGTTAGAAACGACCCCCTCTGCCTTTATTACTAACTTGTTGCCACAGAGATGAAATGGTTGATATTCAGGAACTGGGTATCCAAACAAAACTCACAAGCTAAATTTGTATGGAGATGGTTAACTTTTAGCTGTTTTGACTTTTTTGTGCTATGAAAACTCACTGAAATATCATCTTTGTGTATCCATCACCTCTTTTTTTCCTTACCAAGCAGAGTTCATTTCTTTTTTTTTTCATATTACCCAATACACTCATAATTAGAATATACATGATACAGCTATTCACAATCCCATATAGACAGTTGTAAAAGATTAGCTACAGAAAATAACTACTGAGAATTTTTATGTTTTAACTGTACAAATTTATTAGTATTCAGAATCAAATATTAGGTGGTTGTACACTTTTTAAAAATTAAAATACTATTCTACATTTTCCCTTTATCTCCTTTTTTTCTCTCCAATTTTTTCCATGCCCCCTTCCCAAGCTCCCTCTCAAAGTCTTGGCCTTCACTTCTTTATTATTATTATTTTATACACTTTTTATACACTTGCACACACACACACATTCACACACACACACACACACACACACACACACACACGTTGCTTGCATGTACCTGATTTCAGGGCTGACCATTGCTAGTAGTTGATCTATTGAGGAGCTCCTCCCTGGAGGAAAACCAGTTCTCCCACTTTCAGCATCCCTCTGTAGTCCTTTATCTAGGGTGGGGACCCTTGGAGATTTTTCAGCTCCATATTAGCATCTCTGTTGATGTTGCCGTTGTTCAGGTTTTGTTTAGGAAGCCATATTGTTCAGGTATTGTGGGTGAAGATTCACTGCTGTCTCCAGCAGATACAATCTCACAGAAGATTTCCTGGTCTTCTGGCCCTCACCAACTTTCTACTCCTTATTCACTGATATTATCTGACACACTGGTAGAGTTGTGGGGCTGAGATCAGTTTTTTCTGTATTTTAACCGGGTACAGCTTTCTGCAACGGTATCTGTCTGCTTTATAGAGGACCTTCTTTGGTGTTGGTTGGGAACTACAGTTAGCTGTGGGTATAAAGAGAAGTATTTAGAATGGAGTTAGGGATTATGCTGGTTCATTAAAATTCCAATAGTAGGCTCTCCTCTAAGATCCATATGTGAGATTTGGATGTAGGGTAAGGTATGAAAGAATAAAATTTTTCCTCACATTTTAAATAATACAATAACAATGCAAATAAATAATACAAGTTGGATGATCTAACATGGGAAGGAGATGCCTGGGTCAGCTAGGCAGCCACCAGCCAGCAGACACAGAGCAGGACATATAGGAAGGAAGACCCAAAGCCCTGAGACAAAACACAGATGAAGAGAAAAAGGTAAATTTAAGCTAAAGAAAAAAGGAGTTATCTAGATATGAGCATAAGCTAAGGCCAAGTATTCATAACTAATAACAAGTCTCTGTGTTATGATTTGGGAGCTGGCTTGTGGACCTAAGGACAAAGCCTGCTACACTAGGTAGAAATGAATTATTGTTTATGAAACCACACCAAAATTCCTAGGACCATATTTGCTGTCACTTTTGTAAAAATTGGCCAAAGCTAAATACAAATGTGGAAGTTTTAGAAGTTCCATGAAATAAATAAGCCATAAAATATGAAATTATTTTATTTTTAATAATATTTTTGCACCCTCCTAATATTACCCTGCTCCTCTCATTCACAAGGGAGTCCTTGTGGTGATACTTAAACTAGCCTTGAACATATTATTCCCCTGCCTCAGTTACCCCACTGCTGGGATTATGTATCCACACATACCTGGCTCTCATTTTTTTAAAACTAAAGTTAATACAATTTGGATAGTTTATTGTTATTTGCATTGTTCCTAATATATAGTAATAGGAATTATAGTTTCTTCCATTGCCTGATCAGATCTGAAGTTTTGTAACTTCTGGTAGAATTATGCTTTTATTTAAATAATTAATCTTGTTTCTCTTTTGGGGTGCTGTGGAGATACCAAACTGAAGCCCTGTTTCGGTGTATGTCTGAGAGTATCAATCATATTAGTGGAAGTAGAGAAGTAGCTTCTTAATTTTGTGGCTATGTGTCATTTGATCATCTAATTTGCAGATCAAAACATCCAAGAAGAAAGATTTGCTCCTTCCCCACTCCTCCTTGCCCAGATGCTAGAGCTGCGGTATCTCATGTCATTTCCCACCCCAGGAATAGGATTTCCATCACCAGTCTCATTGGTTCTCAGGGTGTTGAACATGGACTGAATCGTACCACTGGTCACCTTGGGTCCCAAGAAGCCAGGTTAGAGGGCTTTCAAAACTCTGATACCAGAATGGGCTCGCTCTCTTTCCCTCCTTTCCCTCCCTCCCTCCCTCCCTCCCTCCCTCCCTCCCTCCCTCCCTCCCTCCCATTCTCTTTCTTCCCTCCCTTCCTATGTCTCTCTCATTCCCCCTTACTCCCATATATATCCTTCAATTGCTTTTGTTTCTCTTGGAAAATTTCATTAATAGGTCTGTCTTACACTGTTTTTGTACTTTTTTTTAAACAACTTTTTATTTATTCAATGTGTCTTTCACATTGGGCTTCTCGATCCCATTAATTTCCACATCCTTTCACGTTTGCCCTCAGCTCCTGCAACTCTCACCACTGTGATCCCGGAGAACTCACCCTGATGGTGAGGACAAGGGAGAACTGGCAGGCTGACCAAACTGAAGCTGTCCAGACCCAGAACCAGGGTTAGGACTTAAGTGGCCGCAACATCCACCTTATCTACAATCTGCTGGAGCACGTGAAGGGGTCTGACCCGCAGAACCAAAGTTGCAGGATCTCTATGACACAGGACAACCACAGATTATCCTAGTGAGGGCCGAGCAGCAATAGTGTGGTAGAAACCAGAGGCTCGGACCAGACCAATGACTCTTTTCAAGGAACAGTTGCAAGTAAAGATATATGGGCAAAGGAGTTTGCTGTGTGACTCACTGTGTCATACTGCAGCTTCCAAAATGAGATTTTTAATTTTTTTCCTTTTTTCTCTTAAATTTTGTTTTTGTGCTCCTAAAACCCTATGGAAAGGAAAAGAAAAGAAATTACACCCAATGTTGAGAACAATAAATGCTCAGGTGGGGTAACATAGCATGTAGGATAGTGTACAGTCAGTAGAATCTTAGAGCATGGTGTGCTTTTGTCTTCTCTTTTCTTTCTCTGCCTTCTTGCTAATAATGTGAGTAGCAGAACTGGAGCAGAGGATGTGGCAAGGAAGCGCCAATGACGGACATTTGCAGAGGCGAATTTCTACAATATTTTCCTTGTTAATTAGTCTGAGGAACAGTCATGGGTTTTATTACGGGACTGCAGTAGAGTGTATACATAACTAGAATAGTTTCTCATTAGGAATCAACTGTGTATGTTTGTTCACAGCGAACAGATCTCAGCCTCAAGGTGATGAGATCATAGCCTCTCCTCTTTATCCCTTTTTATTTATATGTAGTCTCCTGACAGTTCATATAGGATACCAAATTCTGTACCCCTTTAACATGGTTTATAGGTTAATAGCATAACGTTTGTCCATAATGTGTCTAGTGAGTTCTGCTTGGGGCACACCAGCTAACTTAGTCTCTCCGTTTGAAATATCCCATGAGAATCACTAATGTTTACTATCAATTTCTACTATTTTTATGAGTTTATGACTTTTCTTATACAACATCTGTAGAAAAATGCACTCTCTAGAGAGAGACAGACAGAGACAGACAGAGGTAAAGAGATAGACATAGAGAAAGGGAATATGAATTGGGTGGTTATGATGTGGGTAACATCTGTGAGCAGGGGAAAATATAATCCAAATATATTGCATGAAAATTTTAAGTAAGAAATTTGAACACTGGGATGATACCATGTTCTCAGGACACAGGACTTGGAAGGATCCGACTTGAAAGCCTAGTCCACAAGGAGTAGCTTTCATACTACCAGATGCTACACAAGCGCCAAAGGGGGGACCATTCATAATCATACCCAATTGTGATGCTTTTGAAACACAGTGATGACCAGCCTGGTAAGATTTCTGGAAAGGTCCAATAGTAACATTCATATCTTGATGATAACTAACAGCTTTCTGATTAGATTTATGGTCTGATCAACTGAAGAGAATTTTTTCCTGGTACTGGAAACCTACCCAAGTACCTAACTAGTGGAGTCACTGATCTCAGAAAGGAGCACATTGCCATCACTTTCATAGCTCAATGTAATTCCTGACTGCATTCTGAAGACTTATGCTTTCAGATAAATGCTGCTCTCACTCCTCATCAAGAAGTTTCTATTTGTAACAGATGGACTTACAGACCATACTCATCAAAACACAGAGAAAACTTTTGTGGGATTTCCAAAGAATAAACATACAACACAACCCCTGCTCATAAGACTCAGGAAGCGTTAAGGGAGAAAAGACAGAAAGGCAGGAAGTCTGCTTGGGATTGTTTCCCAGAAATGGCAGGTAAGTCTGTGGCTGTCTATGCAAGGCCCAAACAATGACAACAATGCTAATAGACAAGCTAACATGGGAGCAAGGAATCTAAAGAACTACAGGGAACTAATGACTACTTAGAGAGGGAGGATTAGTGTTCCCCAGGGTTGATCTTCTTCCTGATTATCCAGTACTTAGTGATCACCCTGAAATCACATACATAGAAATAACACTAAGAGTACTCAGCAAGTTGTGTGTGTGTTTGTGTGTGTGTGCGTATGTGTGTGTAATGATAATAAAGGGAAGAAGCTATGAATTTGAGAGGGAATAAGGAAAGAAGGTATGGGAAGAGTTTGAGTGAGAAAACATGGCACTTGGAGGGAAGAAAGAAAAGGTGTGAATGATATGATTATATTTTAATTAATTAAAAAGAATAAGAAAATATAGAGCAGTGAAACCATAAAATTTGTATGTGGAATACAAAATACATTTTATACATGATCTTCAATTAATCTGGAAACATTTAATACATGGCAGTATTAAAATTGCCATGGTATTAATATTACTGTTATAAACATAATTTTAATATTGAAATAAATAAAATCACCAAAGGAATTAGTATTAATGATACACATGCTGCATGCTGGTTTTCAAAATCCATCGGTGGCTGTCTTTTTTTTTTCTTTCTATTATATTGGTATTTGTGTTTTTAAAATCTGTGGCTCTTCACTGCAACAAAATAAGAAAATAACAGAAAACCGAAGAAATCTCAAAAAATACCCCCCCCATATGTCAGTTGAGGGAACATTTTGGCATCCAGTTGTTTCTTCATGCTGCTGCTAGCATGCATCTGTGACAGGCATTCCCTGCTAGCAAGCTGCCTTCTCCCTGCCTTGCTGCTCTAGTATAAACATTTAATGTAGAAAAAAAAATCTCATCTTCAAGTTTTAAATGTACCACAGATGCTTTGGCCTTCCACTTGTGTGCAGTACAGTCAGTGTTGGTGAGTTAATATTTAGGGTCAGACTTCATCAGTTTTAATTGCAGCTTGTCATCTCACTGACTGACATTACTTAAGTACCCCCCCATCTCAGTTTCTTCCTATTTACCACTACCTGTCTCAGAACACAGCCTAAAGAACAGAAGAGTTTCTTTAAAAGGTAATTATGAGGGGAAAATTAAGTAGCATCTTGATTACCTCCACAGAGATGCATTTAATTTTAGAGGTCTCTGTAAAGTACCTTGGTGAAATGAAGGGGCTTAGGGAGTCCATTTTGGGATTCTGTTGGCCCCTTTATCTAATTTCGCATGCATTGTAGATAAGGTAAGAAGTGAGGCTTTTCTTCTTGATCACTGAAAAACTAGTAGAAGATTTACACTTTAGGCTCCCTCATCACTTCATACTTTTCCATGTCTTAATATAACTTTGTAAAATGAGAACAGAGGAGGATTTAAGGTGTCCATTTTTCCAGATTCATTGAAGACCCTTTCTGATTATTACAAACTTTTACTTTACCTTAATTTTGCACACTTGATGTTAAAGTGTCCTTGTGAGGATTCATTTAAATAATATTCCCGTCTTCTCTAATCGGTGTAATTATATCCTGCTTAACGGTTTATATTACATTTTCCTAAGTATCATTTTATGTTGCTATTAAAATTTTATTGTTATAGTATATCATTGTATTTTTCATTTTGTTCTTATTCTATCAGGTTTCATAAGGGGGTGCTTTTAAACTCTGAGAGTTTACTTACACTTTATTACTAAAAGTAAATTCATTGACTTACTAATCACAATAAAAACCTAAGCGCCTTTTTATGTAAATAGCTCAAACCTTGTGTTGTATTTCGTTTATTTAGTAAGGGGAGACCCACCTGTGTATTGTTATTAATTCTATCACATTTGGTTCCTGATAAAGAATTAATATAGTTTAATTATCTATAGCTTTCCAACCCTTTGTTTCTTAGACTTTTAATATGAGAACTAAGATTACAAATATTTAAAAACATTAACAATATTTCAACTTAGATTTGTGCAGATCTTCTGTACAGGGCTAGTTTTGTAAGTTACAGTAGACTTTAGTGGTGAATTGGCTCCTCCTTTGTCACAAACGTACTTGGTGAAAGTTACTGTTTCCTCATGGGCTGAACTAAATGTTTTGGTGTTTTTTTAGGATGATATCTTTTATTCTTCCAGCATAGAAAACTCTCTCTTCTGCTCCTATCCCTTCCCCTCACCTTTCCCTTACCCCCAACCCACTTCTGTTTCTGTGTAGAAAGGGGCAGGTCTCCCATGAATGTCAACAAAAGATGGCATATCAAGTTGAAGTAAGATTAAGGTCCTCCAATTGTATTAAGGCTGGTTATGGCAGTCCAGTATAAAGAATAGGTTCCCAAGAGCCAGTCAAAGCATTAGGACAGGCCCTACAATCACCACTAGGGGTGTCACAAGTAGATCAAGGTACAAAACTGTCACATATATGGAGAGGGCTTAGGTCAGTCCCATGCAGGTTCCCTTGGCTTTCTTGTTTGAACAAATTATTTGCCCCTCCCCTCTCTCTGTATGTGTGTGTGTGTGTTTGTGTGTGTTAGAGAGAGAGAGAGAGAGGTGCTGGTGGGAGACATTCATTACACAGATTTGGAGATCACAACTGGAAAGAGTCAACTCTCTCATTCCACCAAGTGAGTCAGTCTCAGGCCTCAAACTCAAACACATGTTATCAAGTTTGATGGCAAAGGCATTTACCAGCTGAGCCATCTCACCAGCTCCTCGTTTGTTGACTGAGATTTCTGTCCTGCCCGGTCCCACAGCGTTCAATCCCAAAGAAACACACAGAGGACTACATTTATTATAAACTGGTTGGCCTAGTAGTTAGCTCAGGCTTTCCTATTGACTAATTCTTACATCTTAAATTAGCCCATAATTCTTGTCTGTTTAGCCATATGGCTTGGTACCTTTTATCAGAGAGGTATTCTCATTTTGCTTCCTCTGTGTCTGGGTTACAACTGCAAACTGAGCCTTTCCTCTGCCCAGAATTCTGTTCTGGTCACTCTGCCTGAACTTCCAGTCTTGCTACTGGTCAAACAGCATTTTATTAAACAAATACAAGACCATTGTCCCACAACACTCCTTAGCCTTTCAAGTGTTTGATAATTATAGGGAAAGAAACTCACCCAAACAGTGCCACCAAACAGGGACCAATATGACCAAGTATTTAAACATCTGTGTCTAGGGGACCATTCTCATTCAAAACAACATAGTATTCTTAGTCTTAATTGGGTCTTATATTTTCTTGAATCCTGTTTTTTTTTTTTTGTTGTTGTTCTTTATATATTCTTTACAACATCATTTGGTAGCAGGGGGATAGGTAACTTCAAATCCTATGAATTTTTACTAAAACAGTTAAAGGCTGAATAATCACTGCAAAGGGAATTGTGGAGAATGGTCAAGAAAGAACAGAAGCTGAAGGTGGCAGCTGAGGACCTCAATGATAAATGCTGAGGAACAACTGCTGTACTGGATAGCAAGGAATGCAGCTCAGGTACTTAATGTAAATAGTAAACAATGCCAAGGGCCATTTGAGGACTGAATAAAAATCAGCAAAACCCAGCACATCAGAGCAAAATTAGAAAAATTTTAAAAGGAAACACATGACATTGTCCAAGGCAGTGGTTCTCAAGCTTCCTGATGCTGCGAACCTTAATACAGTCCTCATATTTTGGTGACCTCCAACCATAAAATTATTTTGTTGCTCTTTATAAATGTATTTTTGCCACTGTTAATAATCTAATTTAAATACCTGATATGTGACCTCAAAAGGGGTTACAACCCACAGATTGAGAAACAATGGTCTAAGGCATATCTTTTTAATGACACGAGATCCACGCAGAAACATTCTGAAATTCTGAGTCTGTGCTTCAAAGATCACTATCCAGGATTTGAATTTCAATTGGCAAAGTAGAAAACATTTGTCAATTATTGACTTGTATCTAGAACATGTGAAAAATTCCCATAAACTAAGACTATAGAGCACATATTCTAATTTCCAATAGTAAAAACTTTTGGGCATGATATTTATTTAAAGGCAATGGACTAGCAGTTACACTAGGGAGATGTAGATTACAACTATAATGAGATTATCACTTCATATTACCAGGCCAGCTATCACACTATCTATAATATAGTTCCATCCAGGACTATTTCCTTTGACTGATTTTGGAACTACTAGTGTTTCTTGTTTACAGTTACTCCTAATAGTACCCGTTGCTGAATGAATGATTTTACTCTGTCTTCCATCCACCTGTAAATTTTTCAATGATTGCAATCGAATGCAAATTGGACAGTGTTAATCATTATGTATCTCTAATTAAGAGAGGATAGTACAAATAATGCTAACAAATACTGGTAGAAGGAAATGCAGTAGATCAGAGCATATTTCTCCATAGAGTCTTATGACTTATTCCTGACTATCTCTGATCTGTACCAGGTGAAGCTGTCTGGCTTGTATTTGTGGCAGGAAAGAAGTCGTTAGAAGGAATTTAGAAGTAATAGATAAGGTCACTGCTTTTCAGAAAAAGAGGCAGAGTATTTCTGTGGCTCATGAATTGTCTTCAATTTCACAAATTAAGAACATCGAAAAAAGAAATTCAATTAGTTCAGAATTGGATTGGTGTAATGAAATGCAGGTCAAAAGAACAGCTGAGGTCTTTTTAAGAACTTGATTCTTATAATTAAATCAAGATAGGATAGACTGAAATTTTAATGGTTATTTCCTGGAATCAAAGCTCGAAATGTCACAAATTTTTTAGATAGATTTGGCGCTCTAGGCATGTAATAAACCCTAAATATCGTTCTTACTTAGGTAGATTTTTTTCTGTTACTTTGAAGGTGGCCTGGCGTTACAAAATCATCAACTTGGATATTTTCTATAGACTTAATATAAAGAATAGCATTTATCAACAAGAGAATAGGTTATTTGGGGTTATTTATCCATATAAATGAGTGCTTTATTAGTGATGTGACTGATATATGTCTCTGCTGCCAGGTAATGATTTAAAACTAAGGATATAATTTCCTAAAGTTTGACATTTGGTTTGTTCTTGGCAGAAGGATGCATCTACTAAGGCCATGTGCAGCATTTTGTGTAGGACTCTGAGCTTTTGAGGGTGGGAAGTTAATGGTTTATACATGATCTGCTTCCTCTGAAAACCACTAGAGATTCCTTGCAACCAGGACACAGCAGAGCACCTACTCTTTTTCCTTGTTATGCTGTTGCTTCATAGTAGCAATATGTAGCTCTTATGGTAAGCTACTTTCCTTGTCTGTTGGTTTTGGTCTTTTCATTTTACTTTTTAATATTATACTGTAATTATATAGTGTCCCCATATTTCCTCCTTTCAAATCGCCCTATATACCCATCGTTTTTCTCTTTCAGATTCTTGGCATGTTTTTTTCATTAATTGTTGATGTATAATTTGCTCTGTCTGTATGACATTACTTATATGTATCTATTTTCAGAGCTATTTGTTATTGGATAATCAATTGATGTGCCCATCCCGGGGGAAGACAATTTCATCAGCTCTCAGTATTTTCTAGTTTTCTTAGGTTTTATATAAGGTTGAAGTATCTTGAGCTTTGCCTATCTACATTAGCATGCCTATTGTCCTTGGTCAGCTCATGTTTAGGCAGTAATGTTGGTGAGACTTTATGGATGTAGCTTCTGGCATTACTAGGAGATACAATTTCACATGAAACTCCCTGATCTTCTGGCTCTTAAAGTCTTTCTGTCATCTCTTATGCAATGATCCTCAGCCTTATGATCAGGAATTGTGCTGTAGATATATTGGTTGAGACAAGGCTCTACATTCCTGCCTTTTGATTGGTTGCGGTTTTCTGTAATGGTCTCCATCTTTTGCAAAGAGAAGTTTCCTTGATGAGAGATGAAGATTACACTTACCTGTGGATAGGAAGACAGATGTTTAGACTGTAGGGAGGGATAATATGGATTCAGTAAATTTAACATTTGCCTTGGATGATAACTGGTAGACAACAGTACATTCAGGGATGGGAGATAGCTCAGTGGGTAACAGTGCTTACTGTATGATCCAGGAGAACCCAAGGTTGATCCCCCAGAACGTGGATAAAAGTCAGGAGTGGCTGTATTCACCTTTAACCAAAGTGCTGGAGAGATAGGGATGTATTGCTGGGGCTTGCTGGCCAGTCACCTAGTCAAAATCAAACACAAAATAACAACAAACAAATTAGTAAGATAAAATACCTTATCTCAAGGGGATTAAACAAGGCAAAGAAGGGAGGGGAGGAGGAAGAAGTGGAAAAAAGGAGGACAGTGTGATGGAGGAAGGTCATTGGCTAATAAAGGAACTGCCGTGGCCCTTTTTTATTGGTTAGGACATAGGTAGGTGGAGTAAACAGAACAGAATGCCAGGAGGAAAAGGAAGTGAGCTCAGACTCAACAGCTCTCCTCTCGGGAGCAGATGCCTCAGAGAGAGATGCCATGCCCCACTCCCGGGCAGACACACGCTATGAAGCTCCGACCCAGGATGGACAGAGGCTGGAATCTTCCCGGTAAGCGCACCTAGGGGCGCTACACAGATGATTAGAAATGGGCTAAATTAATATGTGAGAATTAGCCTAGAAGAGGCCAGGTAGAAATGAGCCAAGCAGTGATTAAATGAATACAGTGTCTGTGTAATTATTTCGGGGCATAAGCTAGCCGAGCAGGCGGCTGGGGTGTTGGGGACGCAGCCCCGCCGCCGCTTCATATTACTACAACAGCGTGGAGGAGGAAGTGGAGAAAGAGGAAGAGAAGAAAGAGGAGGAAGAGGAGGAGGAGAAAGATGACACTCATAGAAGAGGCAGCGTTGTTGCTCCCTCTTTCTCAGTCATGCCCATCTTCCCACTGTGTGTCTCACTCTACCTCCTATGCATTATTCCCTTCTTTCTAGTATTTTAATTATGAGCAGCCCTTATCCACCTGTGGGTGCAGAAGAACTCAGTATGCAGAGGGCTAAGCTTATGAATCACTGTACCAGGCCTCCCTGTTTCTAGTTCCTGGTATAACTCCAATTTATCACCTTCCTGTGGTCAAAGGATCTGATCTCTGGAAGTTTCTGCATCGTGATTTACTATTTGAGGGAATACTGAGAATGGATATTCAAGGGCTTTTCCAATCCTTTTTTCCTCCTGGGAATTTAGGGTACTGAATGCTGTTTAAGTAGAACCATACTTGAGATTTTGAAAATCATACTTGAGATTATGTTACCCATAGAATTTCTGCAAAAAGATTAGATTTTCTCTGCTCTTTTAAAATTATTTATTTGTTTAATTACTTATTTGTGTGGGAATAATGTATAAATATGATGAAGAAGACAAAGCCCAACCCTGGTTTGCTGCTCAAGATTCACACATCTCTTTTTTACAGAGTCTCTTTGGCCTGACACTCATGGGGTAGGTTAGCCTAACTGATCAGCAAATCCTAGGACTCTGTCTTTCCTGCACCCAACTCTACATTTAAGGCTTGCAGCACTGTGTGTGCTTTTTTTTATCTGGGTGCTGGGGATCTGAGGTTTGACAAGCACCATAAGAACTAAACTAATTTCAGAGACCCTTTCATTTGTTTAATTGCTAGGCACTTGTGTAAGTCAACTGGGAATATTTAAGCCCATAGGATAACAATTTTCAAATTTATTAGCCAGTTATCTGGACTATATATATTTGGCCAGTTCTCTGTTTAACCTTTCACTTTCACTGTAACAATGGTGGTATACCATCCGAAGATTTGAGAGTCTGGAAAAGGCTAGATACTTATAAAAGTGAAAATACCCCTGAGGTCTCTGTTTTAGAGACTCTGGGGATCCATGTGATTTCCTTTGTTGCTTTATTTTTAGTTCCTAACTACTTATCTCATAGCTTGAATTGGGAGAGCCCCTTGAGTGACCAAATAAGATTGATCCTACAGGAAGCCTCAGGAAATAGGTATGGTAGTGTAATAGAATTTTATGCCTCCTTTAGTATATTTCCACAGACTTGCCAAAAGTACTTTCACAACTTTGTGTTATTTTAGTGATTCAGTTTAATGAAACTACTTGCTTGACATTCATTAATTATTATGTTGTCATGACAAATATAGTTTTATCTCAATTTGGTTAAACAAATCAGAAAGTGTGTGTGTGTGTGTGTGTGTTTTCCAATCTGTATAGTGTATTTAGAAAAATAATATTGAATACTAAAAAACTATGTATTTTAGAAAATTTGGATAAACTATATGGATAGAATTAACTCAGGAATGTCAATATATATACTAAAATAGTCTGCAGTATTTTATGCTGTGCAATAATCCTCTTGTATACTATTAAGTTTTGTCACTCAGATTGGTTTAATAAAAAGCTGATTGGCCAGCAACCAGGCAAGAATTAAGGCATAGGAGGAAAACCAAGATAGGAAAATGATGGAAAGAAGAAGGACAGAGTAAGAAGAGATGCCAGCCAGCTGTGGAGGAAGCAGTATGTGTAGAAAATGAGGTAATAAGTCATTTGGGAAAGCATAGATAAGAAATATGGGTTAATTTAAGTGCAAGAGTTAGATAGTAACAAGCCTGAGCATTTATAATTTATACTAGGTCTACAAGTCAGTTATTTGGGAAGCAGCTGTGGGTTTTTTGCGAGAAGGAGGTCAGAACAGGAAAACTGCACCTACAATTTTACATTACTCTTCTTAATCTTTGAAAGTCAGGAATTGTTATACACCATAGCCTTGGTTTGGTAAATCATTTGAGAATTTGAAATCAACAATACTTAGTAATGTAGATAAGGGAAAAATATGATATCTGCCCAAGAGACTGTACACTAAAACACGGGAAAACAATTCCAGAATTTAAAGTCGCAGGGGTTTTTCTCAGAAAGAATATCAATAAATAGAAATCCTAATGTCAAACATATGGGAGAGCGTGCCTGAATCATCGACTGATGGTCCAGATGCTAATGAAGTGGGATTTAATGTTCTTATTTTGTAGACTGTGCATGAGTTGATACTGGTGCTGCGTTTTGCTCTAATGAAACACTGACCCTTGGAATATGTTTATTACTCACAGTTGAATCATTCTATTAACAGGGAAACATAATACGAGGGAACTGATAGCTATTTGCTTCCTTATAAATAACTCCTGAAAATGCCCAGGCAGCAGGATGTCAGATCTAATTTGTTTCTACTTCTTTCATTTAAAATTGGTATCTCGTCACACTTCTGTATTAGCTTGCGAGTGCTGCAGATTTGAGGCCAGAAGGGTAGTTCCCGAATGCAGTCCAATGATTGTATTTGTGCATCTATGAATTCTGTGGGAGTTAGAGCAGCTAGCTGTGGATTTGTGACTGACCTGCAACCGCAGCAGTAGTGGAACATGCAGGCCATTACTAAACAAATTGCTTCTGGTTTGCAAGAGGTCGTGGGGGAAACAGAATTCTCAGAAAGTAGTTAATTTTTTTCACTTTTTGTTAAGCACAAAGAAAACATCTATTATTGACAAGAACCCTTTTTTTCTTGGTAAAATATTTTATTTTTTTAAAGAATTGCATACATGAATATAATGTATTTACATTTTCCGCTCTTTTGCTAAGCCTCCAACTTCCTTCTCTCCCCAAATTCCTCTTAGACTTCAATATTTATTATTGTCACACACAAACACATGTACATATATACCTAAAAACATTGCTAGGTCCATTTAGTGTTCCTTTTATGCACATGTATTTAGGGTTGACCAATTGAAGTTACATAACCTATCAGGCATCTTGTCCCAAAAGATGAAAAATTATCCTTCCTCCTTCAGCAGCCATTGATTGCCTGCAGTTCTTCATCTTGTTGGGGGGCCTTGGCAAATTTCCCCTGTCACTCATCCTCTGGCTCTTATATTTTCTGTCCTTTCTTATTTAATATTTCTTGACCTTTTGGTGATGATGCTGGGGTCCATAAACCTCATCGTCTTTTATTCTCTACATTATAAGCATTTTTGATTTTTGTAGTACATTCCATATGCTGCCAAATGAAGCTTCTTTGATGAAGGGTCAATGTTACATTTATCTGTAGGTATAAGGATAAGTGTTTAGGATAGTTAGAAGATAAATTGAACATAGTAGTAGCAGATTTTCCTCTAGACTCTATAATATTTACAACCACAAAGACTGTATGTTCTAGAGTATTGAGTGGGTTTTAAATCCAGTTAGACAGCTGCTGATGACCACAGGTATAAGTACTGATATTGCATTATTGGGATTACTGTGCAGGAATAGTCTTTGGGATGGATGATAAAAAAGAAGGGAAGATAGGAATTAACTAGGAAAGTTAAATAGGAGGAGATAAAGAAGATATATATATATACACACACACATATACATATATATATATATGTCAAGATGCTTGAACAAACATCAGAGAAACATTTTTATAAGATTGAATATAGAATACATATATGTATTTATGTATAAAAGTACACACATATACACAAACATATGTTGGTATGTATGTATCTCTCTCTCTCTATCTATCTATCATCTATCTATCTATCTATCTATCTATCTATCTATCTATCTATCTATCTATCTATCTATCATCTACCTGATATAAATGAAAAGAAGATAAACATAATAGAGGCTTACCAAGACTTGGAAATAGACATTTCTTAGAATCCATCTCTTTTATTACAGTGTCTCTTTCCGAAGGAAATGAAGACAGCATCCAGTAAAAAATACATTCATGCTAATTCCGACATTACTGTTGTTAAGATGTGGAATCAGCACAAACATAAGCATATGTTCTAATTGTCTATTTTGTTGACTTTACACAAGATGGGTCATCTGGAAAGAGGGAACCTAAAGTCAGAAATGCCTACATAAGATTGGCCTGTAAGCAAGTCTTGTGGTATATTTTCTTGGTTAATGATAGATGTAGGAAGGCCTAACACATTGTGGTTGAACAGATGTCATGAAACTATGCTGAGCAAGCCAGTAAGTAGCATCCCTCCATGGTTTCTGCTTCAGTTCCTTTCTCCAGGTTCCTGCCTTGGGTTCTTGCTCTGACTTCCCTCAGTGACAGAATGTGACCCAAATGCTAAAAGATAAAAAAAAAAAAAGCAAAAAAAAATGAAGAAGCCAAAGAAACCCTGTTTTCTCCAAATTGCTTTTGATGATGGTATTTATCATAACAATTAAAAACAAACAAGGACAAGATTTAAACAAAGTTGAGATAAAAATAAATGGCATAGTTGGTATTGAAATGAAGTTCAAGAACATTTGGGGATAAAAGGGAACTCCAAATTGCCGATAATATATATAGAGTCTAACATGTTGAATTTCAGTATAAAGTGAGATCTAAAACTTTTTAATAAAATGCTATGCTTTAGGTGAAAGAATAAGAAAGCGTTTTTAAAAAAGAAGGAAACTGAGTTCTAAATAATTTTAATGATACATCTATATAGTATATATACTATATATTTATATAACATACTCAATATATATATATATATATATATATATATATATATATATATTACATCCATGTATTATATGTAGTACTAGGCAAATATAAACAATGATTTCCTATGTCTTTGCAAAACATTCCCTATGTCAATGTTCTTTATTTCTTCTTCCTCCCCTCTCCTTTTGTATTGCCCTCCCTTCTTTCTAGCTAAAGCACCCTCCCATTTTTCCCTTCATAGCGCTTAGGTTCTACTATTCCTATTCGTCAGCTCCTCAACCCTGGGCATATTTTCACTTATCTGATTTCTGTTGTTATTCCTAAAATTCTCACAATATTTTTACTTAAACAGAGGCACTATCTAGGGATCAAGAATTCAAACACAAAAGTGCACAGGGGACATTTCACATTCAATTAACAACAATAAGTTAGTGGACAATTGGTTTTAGCAGTATCCAGAAGTAATGGAGTCAGGTTAGAAGGAGTATTTTTTTTTATTCTCTCAGCCCAACTGCACTTTTCCCTCCCTCCCACCCTTACTCCTAGTTTCTCCCCACCTTCTCCCCCAAATCACACCCCTCTACCTCCCCTCAGAAAAGAGCATGTCTCTCAGGGATATCAACCAAACATAGCATAGCAAGCTCCAGTAGACCAGATCCATAACATCACATCAAGGCTGGATGAGCCAACAAAGTAGGAGGAAAAGGGTTCCATAAGTAGGCAAAAGAGTAAGAGATACCCTCACTCCCACTTTTGGGACTCTCAAAAGAACTCCAGGCTACCTACTCAGCCTTAAAATATGCAGAGGACCTGGGTCAAACCCCAACAGGCAACCTCTATGCCCTGATCTCTGCAAGCATCTAGGAGTCCTGGTCAGTTGATTCTGTAGGTCGTGTTCTGGTGGTCTCCCTGACCCTTCTGGTTCCTCTGATCCATCCTCCCCCTTCCTCTGCAGGGCTCCCAGACCTCTGCCTAATACGTGGCTGTGTGACTGCGTCTCGGTTCTCATTGGTTTCCGGAGGAACTCTCTGTTCTCTTTGATGAAGACTCTGCTAGGTTCCAGTAGTAGAAAACTCTACAGGCAGGACAGACTGTTTTGTGGCTGGGTTGTGTACCAATGCTTCTACTTGAGGCCTTGCCTGCTAACAGAATATGGCTGGTTCTAGTTCCGTATCCCCCATTACTAGAAGTCTATGCTAGGGTTAGTCTTGTAGACTCCACAGAATGTTCAATGCATTAAGTTTCTACCTCACCCTCAAAATGCCCCATATTCCAGTCATTTCCCCCAGTATTTTTTCCTTTCCTCTTTCCCTCTCTCCTTTCCATGCCTGATCTCTCCTGTTCCCAACCCCACCTGTCACTGCCAGTCCAGTAGAGGAATCTAATCTATTTTTTCTATTTTCTCTTCTCAGGGTAATCCCTTAAATTCTCCTTGTTATTTAATCTTTTTTCCCCCCTCAATTGTGTGGGATTATGGCTGTGGGAGTTTTGAGCAGATGAATGATGTGTTCTACTTTACATTTGCAAAGAATCAATTTGCATTGAGAAATTGAGGCAAAAAAAGACATTATGAGAAATGTGTGTAATTTCTGAAAAGAAATGAATGGGTTTGACCCGACTGATAGCTGGAACAAAAATGGATTTTGGATGTTGAATCTCTACTGAGGTGTTATTGAGTACGGATACAAAAATGCCCTTTAATAATCTCCTGATTTAAAGAACCTTGCCTCAGAGACAAAGTTAGAACATTAGGAAGTGAAATTAAGCCTTTATCTGACTGAAAACTATTAGAAAAAGCAGACAACTTTGGAGGTTTGCAGGGTGAAGCATGGGGAAACCAAGGACAATGAGTGGGACTTGAAGTATCTTTAACAATGACTGCTTATTTGTTGAGTGTCTTTCTCTTTGAAAAAAAAGTGTTAATTTGAAGAGATCAAATGTTTCCAAGGACAAATACATCAAGCATATTGATTTCAGAAGCACTTAAGGAAAAAAAAAAGGAAAAGAAGAAAAGTGAATTTGTTGCTTTCCCCAAACCGATTTGTAAATAAATGTTAGTTTCAGCCATGGATTTCTACCAGACAACTTGCCAGAATATTGGTGACTTTCTGAACACGCTCTTTTAAAAATTTATATTGTAGAATAAATAAACACTAGTGATGGATTGGGGAAAAAAAAACATTAAACTCATGAATTACTTGCTTACCTGTGCACAGAATAATCTATCTATAGTACATGGCAGACTTTTTTATGCAGAAGCAATGATCCATATTTGTTTTATGTTTGTAAAAGTAAATACTCTCATGTGTGCATCAATTAGTGAATCTGGTAAAGACAATTCAGTGACAACATCAAGCTTAACAGTCTTGTGATTTCTAAGACAAGCTGTATTTTAATGTCTTATTGATTAAATTGCTCTCAGCTTTTTGACAAAGAATGTAAATATGCACTGTAAGGAGTTCTTTTCCCCTGACAAGTTCCTGGGGGAATGACTTTATATTAATAGGTAGACATACAGTCCCAGAGTCCCCTAACTAATTTGATTCATAATAATCTGATAAGTAATTATAAAATAATGATTTCTTCATGATTTAGAATCAGATTTTGTTTTAGGGTTCTCAGATTCACTCTATGGAAGAGAGGCAAAACTACTAGGTCTTGTTTATTTATTTCATCTTTCAGACTTTTAAAGTTTTCCATGCTTATTATTTTTTAAAGATATAAAAAATTTCATTTTGCCACATTTGCCTAGGTAATGTCATGACTATTTGTTCATAAACAAGGGCAATTCTAGATGGAAACTTTGGTAAAGGTTTTATAGAATTAGGAAAGCTACAACAATGATGATAAGAGTTCTTATTATTGAGCCATAAGGTAAAATCTAAAGATTTAAAGACACTAAAAAAATGCATGCTTTATGTTGAGTAAAAATAGCAGGCAAATTATTAAATGGTAAAGATTTAGCAAGAAGGAAGTAGAATCCTCCTAGTATAGTAACATTGTAGCTTTTAATAATTCAAATGTGAAAAAGAAGAGATTTTTAGTGGTTATTGCCTTTTTAGCATATGATTAAAACCAAAAACATTTCTTCTTTATAAAATGACTCTAAAATAATGAAAAATATCATGGTGAACTTGTAAAACATTGCCTTGGTTAATTAACATATAGCATACTGTACAGAGAAAATATATTTTAAAATCACCAATGGTAAAAAGCATGCTTTTCAGTTGGAAAATAAATCTGGGAAAATGCAAAAATATTCTTTCTTGCAAAATCAGATTCAGGAGGGTCATTATGACACAGAAAAGCAACTTCAATTTCTAACACATCTAGAGTTTCAGATTAGGTTCGATTTACTCTTTGAAATCTAAGGAAATAAGACACACAAGTACATTTGCAACCCTAGTGACGGTCAGATTAGAGTATTCTTAATTTAAAGAAATTCAGATACTCTATGACTTTAGCCACACAGGCTATGTTTTCTACTGATCACAGTTGGCCCGGAGCTGAATTGGCAATCCCTTTTCCTTCAAGTGACGATTATTTTCTTACAAGTGTTTCCCTAGTTCTGTGCTATTCCTTCTGCTTCTCACACAAAGTTGAGGAGATGCCCAGTTTCTACACCACAGCTATGCTGTGAACTGGTCCCATTTTCCCCCACTCCCTCCTCATTCTTTGGTACCCATCCTTTTCCTGCCAATCCCCTTTCTAAGTCTTCCTAGGTCTCCTCTTATATTCACACACTGCTGCAAGCTAAAGACCTAGATATATAACCTGATGTAAGTCTTCTGTGCTCCTGGCAGTAAACTTATGTAATATTCTAGTGTTGCACAACACCTAAATACAGAGCAGACAAGTAAACACATCAAATAAACATTAACACTGTCGTTTCTGATACATGAACTTGGCAACAGGGATTATTTTAGATGCTTCTATAAACAATTACCCAAAGTGGTTAAAACAGAAGCTATTGTCATTGAGTCTTCAATTACTTCTGAAAATATTGATTTTTATTATTTCTGAAGTTTGTGTTTACATCGGGGAGCACAGAGGTGCAGGTTCTCCCTGAGTCCAGGAATGGGCAGAGGATCCCTCGCAGCTAGGGTTAAAGTCACTCAGTGTGAGTGGTGTTAACAATTCTTGTCCTTTGCAAAAGCTGTAGGAGTTTTAAACTTCTGAGCCATTTCTCCAGCTGCAATACTGTAATTCTTGAAAGATATGCTTACAGATACTGGAATATGTAGGAGTTGAAATGTGAAAGTTAATTTTATATTTTCAGAGAACAGAAAAAGAGTGAGTTTTCAGTAACTGTAGTGGTTTGAATAAGAATGACTCTTATAGGTTAATGTGTTTGAACTCTTGGGTCCTAGTGGGTACAACTGTTTAGGAAGGATTGGGAGCTGTGATCTTCCTGGAGGAGATATGTCACTAGGGATGGGTTTTGAGGTTTCCAAAAAGTGGTTCCATCCCTTATGTGCCTCTGTGCCTCGTGTTCACATGAAGGTGTGGGCTTGCCAGTTGTTCCTCCCACCATGCCTTTGCTCTGCCATCATGGCTCTAACTCAGTGAGACTGTAAGCCCAGATGAACGCTTTCTTTTGTAAGTTGCCTTGTTCATGGTGTTTTGTCATAGTAATGGAAAGTAACTGAGACATAAGCAAATCTGGTCTCGGTGTTGATTTATGATTCTGGACTTCGAAAGAGGAAAAAGTGGAGGAAATTATAGTATACCAAAGAGTTTGTTGGTAAAAATGCACTCAGCAAAACTAATGGGGAAAGGCAGCTCTGTGAGAGAAACGAGTCCATCTCCTCGTAGCATGCCAGGGTGTTGTATGGCTCCTCCCTCTTCACTGTTGAACACCAGGCACAGCGGACAAGAACCTGAATGGCTGTTTGGACTGAGAATCTTCTGATTAGATTTCCTGGGAGTGACCGAGTTGATACTGAGATTAATATACTGAAAATTAACCCAGAAAATTCCTAAAGGAATGAAGGCTCGAAAGCATGTGTGCAACCGACGCAATTGCAATTATCATTCAAGTCTCAGGCATGCAAACTTTGGGACCGTTTTAGGAGAGGAAAGTATTTTATTTATTTGTTTCTCACGGGATGCTGTGACAGTGCTTTCCCTCCTTCTGTCTCCTTATCCTGATGTGTGTGTGTGTATGTGTGTGTGTGTGTGTGTGTGTGTGTGTGTGTGTGTGTGTGAATGTGTGCACGTTCACTCGTTAAAGGGCAAATCAGGCCCCAGAATTAACTTCTGGGAGGAACCCATAGATTATTAAATGAAAAACTCAAACAGAGAAAAAAATGATTGAATAAAAATTTAGAGCATTTTTAGTGGTGTTCAACCTTGGTTTATATTTCAGCCACAGTCTGCCACCAGTCAGACTGCCTCCCGTCAGTCCCCTTTCTTTCTGTCATAGCAGCCATTCATTCCCTGTATTCTAGTCCTCTGTTTCCTTTTTAAGTGATGTTTGGTATTTTCAGTTTAACGTCTCCAGATGCCTTTCCTCTAGGCAGAAAATCATGTTGAAGGAGAATTCAATCTACGTCCAATAAGAGTCACTGTAGGTGTGAAAGTTTCCAGGAGTGACATTTTCTAGATTCCATCAGCGGAAGTTTTAACTACATTTGATATTAAGGTGTTGAAAATCACATTTCCCCCAAATTCTCTGACTTCTCACAGCAAACAGATTTGTTCCTGCCTAATAGCAGGCAGCTTGAAGTAGTTATAAATAAACACGATAGACAAGGGAAAGTAGAGGGAGAAGCAAATGAAAAGAATAACAGTCCTCGTTCATTTAGCAGACATCCTATTAGTGTTTCCTGAGAGACTGTCACTCTTTGAAGTTTGGGAACAGAATGCTGATATCGGGCTTCTGAGCCCAATTGCGAGAAACACTACGGATGAGATATTATTTAAAACGTCATTTTTTGTATGTGTTATTATAACCCGTGGCAGTTGTAGGACAGAAAGTTCCTACCCGAGTAGGAAAGTCAAGGGAGTTTTGTGAAATGAATTGTTTTTAGGTTATAGTGGTCGAAAGATGAAACTGATACTTTCTGAGCTCTTCATAAATTCCTGACACTGGAGTAAGAGTTTTGTGTGTATTTACAATTATATCAAACACTTGGACTGTTAGGGAGAATAAGGCTTTTGTTCTTTCGGTGAGAAAATTGAACATTGCTGAATTATGTTGCTTGAAATCCAAGAGCTCAGTAAGGATGCACTTGAGTTTCAAGTTCAAGTTGACCTCACATAAGTGCCTGTAAGTCACACTTTGAAGAAGTTACATTGAATAAATCTCAAAAATACAGTCCAGACATTTTCCCCTCATAACAATTCTGATGAATATATTAATATAAATAGTCACATATATAGATATCTAAAGCTCATATTCACAATATAAATGAAATACTTTAAAACACAAGATGAGTCTGATCTAGCAAGATAAATACTTCTCTAACTTCTTTTTAGAAGACAAACTCAGATGGAAGGAGTTGAGTAGGGGTATACTTGGGTAACCACTATGCTTTATGGTATTATTAGGCTTCCATATTCTGCTTCTAGGTGGAAAAACTTCTTTTGTTTGTCCTCATTCTGTATGTTGAGGGGTATGCCATCAATGTGCATAGTTTTCTCATTTTGATATTCTTGTTGCAGTTATACCTGATTTATGAGTTGATGCTCTTTCAGTTACCTGGGGACTGTATTAATAGTGAAAACATAGGTACTTAGGTTGAGAAACCATTTTTCCCTTAATTATTAAATAAAAACTGACCTGAGAGATTTAAATTAAATATTATTTAGTGTGAACAGTTAGCCTTCTCCCCCCACCCTGTGAATGCTATTATATTGTTCTCTACTATAGAACCTACAAAATCAAATTAAAATGATTATAAATACTGTCCTTGTTTACCTTTTGGTTTAAATTTTATTAGCAAAACAAATACAAATGAAAACAACCAAACAATCACCATCAACAACAACAACAAAAAAAACCTCCCATACATCTAATTCCAAGAACCTAACCTGAAGAAACCATATAAATAAGTTAAGTATTCAGAAAGCAATAGAATTTGTATGGAGAGTACAGGTTATCTATGAATAGTAAGAAATTATATTGTTTTAAATAAGTAGCTGTGACTGAAATTTGCAAAATTGATTTTAAAGGAGATTTTAAAAGATGGAAATTCTTTTAATGGTCACAAATGAAAACAATTACTAAGGATTTTCATGTGAGAATTTGTGTGCTAGGATGAGATGAGGTCAAGAAAGAACCTGAGGAGATGAGTCCTAGAGGAAAATAGTTACTATATATATTACATATACCATATATATTACAAACTTTTCTTAAATTATTGTGACTACCTTTTGCCTCTGGGCTTTTTCATTTTCTTACCTATGTAAACCTTACTATCACTCTTCCTCTGTGGCATACCGGGTAGCTGGGTGGATGGCTCCTGACATCCTCCTCTCCTTGTTCTCTTGTTCTGTCTTTTTCTCCCAAGTTTCTGCTCATATTTATCCTCTCTGACTGCCAACCCTGCCTGTTTCCTTCTCCTGCCTTGTTATTAGACAGCTGTTTTAGACAGGCACAGTAACACAACTTCACAGAGTTAAACAAATGCAACACAAACAAAAGTAACACAAAATAATATTCCCTAACACTTCCTGCTTTTTTCTAAACAAAAGTGAAAAGTTTTAACTTTAACCTAGTAAGACCATGTACAACAAGAACAATTATCAAGTAAAAATTACATTCACAGTGTACTGAGTTCCAATTCATTCATGTCTGGAAAATTTAAAGAAAATACCTCATAATCTGTTATATTTTAGTAAATCCAAATTTTTTATATAACTTACTTTCTATCATATAAGGACTACTGCAATTATGACTATCTAGTTTTCAACTCCATCAAAGGCACCAGAAGGATATGTTATATAAGTAAACAAAAATTCACTGCAAATGACTCCAACAATCTCTAGAAATGACAGAGACATTTGACTATCTTGACAGTAGCCCAAAGTTTGTTTGCAACATTGGGGCATCCATATTCAGTCTACAGGCCTATAGCATCTGGCAGACTTCAATGAAGCAGGAATTTGAAAGACTGTCCTGCCCATATTGGCAGTTAGTCAGTCACTTTCCTCTGTGTCCTACAGAATGTCTGACAGTTTTTACTGTGAAGCAAGGACCCTAAAGGACCATCACACCTTGTTTTGGCAAAGTTCAGTGGTCACTTTCCTGTGGGTCCTGCATGTCCAGTTTATACAACATACTGCCTAACAGTCCAGGCAAGAGCAGTTTCTTGCCCAAATGGCTAGCATTGGCACACTGAAAGCAAATTCCATGAGGAGTTTCTTTGTTGTCCATCATCTCTGTAGTAAATTGGTGCTTACAAAAGCAGATGTGCCTCATTGTCATGAAGAACTTTAAATTAGTAAAACATTTTAAATGCTGTATTCTGTAGTCTTTGAAAGGTTTGAAGACCATTTATCTATCTAAAATATATCTCCATACCATCTGGAATGAATGCCTAGCATAGCTACAAATTTGATTGTTATAGATGACTAATGACTGACCTTTGTTTCTTGATTTTTCTAAGCAGTTGATAACAATAACTTTCAAAAACTAGAATTTAACTTTACATTTTAAAATGAACGGTCTAGGTACAATGCCCTAAACAAGAGCAGAAACATATATACAATATGCTGTAACAAAATTGATACCAACCTATACAAAAATTATTTAAATAAGAGTGGAAACATACATACAGCATTGTAACAAAAATTACCTTAAATTTGTATCAATGTACAAAATTTTTTTAAACAAGAGTAAAAACATATATACAGTGTAACAAAATTGACTTTGAGTTTTTAATCAATATACCAAAATCCAGGACAATGGGACGTATCTGAGATTAATAATTGCTTTTTATCCTATATTCCTCTATTCCCCTAAATTATAACAAACATACATAACCCACCAAATAACCAAAAGCCTCCCACAACCCACTTCTTGGGAGAGTGGATGCCTTGTTCTCTAGAGTGCTTCCTGCTAAATGTGGATGAAGGCATCTTTAGTGTTCCTGAAAAAAATTTTGATATAATGGCCAAGTTGTGGAAAGACCAGCTATAGCTTTCGTTGATATCTCCTGCCAAGTTTCAGGAGGTCTACCTTGCAAACGATCCATATTAACCTGGAGCAAATCCATAGCCTCTTGTTCCTTGTAGAAGCATAAACAAAACCGCTTTTCTAAAACATTTTTGATTTCCATTTAACAAATACATTTTCTGACTTTTTTAAAGTTAAGGTATACCTAAAATATATAGGGTGGTTTATTTCAATAGTCCCTCTTTCAATTCCAGATCTCTCAGGAGCTGTCCTTTGCTTTTCAGCAATCAAAAAATTCAAAATCAATATAATAGCATAAAGGATCCAGACTCCCTATGTATTTCCCATCTTTACATGGCTTCTTTCTTTTACATTACTTTTACTGTCTCTTTAAAGACTTTATTTTTTAAAAGATTTTAGTTCTTTCTACAATTGCCTATACCCAATTTTTTTCTTTCTTAAGTCTGTGGATCCTGTTTAGAGGTTCTGTCTGGACCTTGTTTACTGCATATCTCTGAGTCTTTATTGTCCACACGAGCAAACTTTAGACTGTTAAGCTACACCTGGATCCTTTGCTCAGCTATCTTGGGTTCTGCTCACTTCATGAGAGCCAAGCCTAAGGCTTGCATACTGGTCAGAAGTTTGTCTTCACCAGAAGCTGCATTCAACCTTCCTAGAGCTAGCAGCTAGCAGCTAGCAGTTTGTGTTGTTTTTTTTTTTTTTTTTTTTTTGTGTGTGTGTGTGTGTGTGTGTATGTGTGTTTTTGTTTGTTTGTTTGTTTGTTTCTGTATTCACTCAAGGGCTAAGGAGCTGTAATCCTCTTTTTTTTTTCCCAAAGCTTTCTCAGGCCCTACATGGAAATTTGGTATGCCAAAATATTGTTGGCCATTTTTATTCTTTTTTGGGGGGTGGCCTGACACCCAGCTCCCAAATAAATACACACAGAGACCTATTTGTACTTAAATGTCCTACCTTAGCTTGTCTTTTTTTTTTCTCAGTTTTTCTTAAGTTATTCCAACTGCCTTTTTCCTCTGGGCTTTTTCCTTTTCTTACTTATGTATATTTTACTTTTATTCTTACTACATTCCTTCTTCTTTTGTTCCCTCTTTTTATCCCAGATTTCTGTGCATATTTATCTTCTCTGCCTGCCTATTTCTCTCTCCTGCCTTGCTATTGGCCATTCAGTTCTTTATTAGACCATCAGGAGTTTCAGACAGGCACAGTAACAGAGCTTCACAGAGTTAAACAAATGCAACATAAACATAAGTGTCACACCTTAAAAAATATTCCCCGACACAGCTTATAAAAGAAGTTCAGAAACAGAGCAGAGCAATCGTAAGCACATCCAGGAAGGAGAAGGGCAGACACACTGGGCTGTGACAGCCCTGTAATTTTACTCACCATGTGCATATCCTAGATAAAGTTCTTGCTTATTTACTACCATGATACAATGTCTGCTCAGGCTTTTGGCTGGAGTTTTGATAACGTGAAGCAAAAGCGAACTTCTTCCTCCCAACCTTTTAAAGGAAGCCCACACAAACCCTGAGGTAGCTAGAATTATACCTCTTTAAAGATGAGAGAGCTGACATTAAGATAAATTACGGAACTCATTCAAAACAATCTGCTGAAAACTTTCAGAGACTAGAATTGAATTCTGCCTTCCCAGGGCTTCCCTCGTGTATTGTGTTGGTGGCATGAACTACTTGAATCACAACAATGATCGTTTGGTCCCAGAAGCAAGGACTGTGGATTCATGACAGCACACATTTCTGATGTTCCAGCCTACCGTTAATGAGACTGTTTCTTGTTTGATAAATGAAATAAAAACAAAAGAAAGACTGATTCTCAATGCTGTCTACAGTAATACTGCCTTGATAACAATGTGGAATGGACTATATTGGAATAAAGATTTTTTTTATTTTGTTGGCTTCAAAGATCTCAATACACAAATATCTAATATATAAGTGGACCTGGCTTCTTTGTTTCAGGCTTTTTTTATGCCTGTAAACTTAGAGAAGCTATGGGAAAAGGGAGTTTGGATTTTTGATTTTTCAGACTCCAATAGGGATTCTAGCCTCCTGCTTGAATGTGGGCATCTCCATGACTGCATCTGAGGTCCTTCACTTGATCCCCTTGTGCATGTTTTGCATAGGGTGTGCTTCTTTTCCTAGTTTCAGGGGTATTAAACATGCTCCTCTCTCCGAATCTCTTTTCCAAGAGCAGGAATAATTTTATCGCTACACCATCCTCCCCAGGCTGTGACACCATTGTGACCTTCTCCCTGAGCAGTTGGCATCAAATCTATCGCTGCCACTGGGCTACAGTAATGTGAGAAGCTTTTGAGAATTTTAGTGAAGTTGCCAGCAGCAATAATTATCTCCTGAATTTTCAGATTTAATGGAAATCTTTTACCATTAGCACTATTGTTAATCTTGAATAGTGATGGGGGGGGGGGATAAGAGTTTGGTGCATATACAGAATTTGGTATATATCTAGAAAATATTTTATAGTAATTTAAAATATTGAGAAAGTCCAGAACTTGATGATATTGTTCCAAGACTAAGAGAATAAGTATAACCTGTGGGTCAAGTACATGCATATGTACTATCCATGGATTAAAAATTACAATGTTGAAAACATTTCATTTCACTCTATGAAAGTTTCATTTCACAATAATCATTTGATTTTTCATTCTTAGCAAACATTTTCCTTCTTCTGCCTTTCCCAGAAGCTAATTCTTGCATACCACACGTTTCTGGAAAAGTTTTGCCAGCCACCACCTCAGAAAATAAATAGCTGGCAATTATTTTTATGTTTTTGAGACTTGTGTTTTATAATGCCTGGTCTAATGACAATTTACAGTAAAATGTTTGTTTTATTTATTAAAATTAAGAGGAAGTATAGGCTTCAGTGTCTCTACCTGGGCTTGAGTGAGATCCTGTATGTTAAAATATTAGTAAAGGATTTTTCAGTCTGAGGGCATGAGAAATGTAAAATGTGTATATAACAGTTTAGATATTGAAGAAAGCTCTGACTTAGATGTTTTGACAGTATGTTGAAGGAATAGAGTTACATATCAGTGTAGAAAGCCCATTGCCTTCATCATGAAATATGGGTCTTGGAAAGTTTTTAGAGAGCTTAAACATCAAGTCAAAGGAATATTATATATAACATTACATAAGCCGTCAGCATATTACCTTAGAAATTACCCTTGGAATGTCTTACTTCTCTGGATGTTGCTTGATAGTTTTGGTTTTTAACACAGTTCTACTCCGAAGGCTGGAACTCATTATGCATCCCAGGCTAACCTTGAACTTTGGATTTTCTTGCCTCAGTCTCTCAAGTAGAGACTTACAGGCATGAGATAGGTACCACATCAGCTTACATCGAAGTATTTTAAACACAACATGTGAGTCACAAATCTATTCTGTCAAGTTCTTTTCCTACAGGGACATGGTAAAATTAGAACTCACTCAATTCACAATTTACTTCCACGGTTCTCAGTGTATGTAGTTGTTTTAAATTTGTGCACACAACGAAACATTCTCCATATGCCGTTAACATGAAGTTCTAGATCCTACTCTGTGATTCTTGTGACAAGGTTCTGAAATAGGCTGGTCCACCTGTGAAGAATCTTCCTAAGTCATTAACTTTCATGTCTATAGGTTGCTTCATTTATGATTATTTCTTTGTTGAACTGGTTACATATTTTCTTTAGATCATTAATTTTTTGTTTATCACCACTTCGGTAACTTACTATAGTCTAATTCTATTTCAAAGCTGAAATCAATAAATCTCTACATAACAAAATATTCAAATGAGTTTATCTGAATTTTCTCTGTTCATTTGCAATTCTTTCTTCTCTGTCTTTCAAACAAACATTTTGTCCTACTATAATGACTATATGGCCCTTTTAAAAGAAGATATTATTTTAATATTTATCAGTTAATATTAATAGTATAATGTGTTTTGGGTCACATTTCACACACATATTTGAGATTCTTTGATCATCTTCTCTGTCACCATAGCCCCACATTTCCTTTGAGCTCTGTTGCCGTATAAAGGGTGTATCAAATATCTTGCATCTTTGCTTTTCACGTATTAAAATCTGAAAGACTTTGAATCACTTTCCGAGTTCTGCATGACCTCAAAAGAGTATTCCGAAGGTTTTGAAAGCTTAGCCTTTTTCATTTCCTAACAGCTCTTCTCCAGGCAGGCACACATAATCAAACTTAATCTGTAAGAGCTCTGCAGGGGGTGTTTCTTCCTGAAGAGAACTGTTATATCTTTTGGGCACCAAAACTGCAATGCCATTTATAACAGAGGGAGCAAAAACCCTTTTGATGAGGAAACCATTTGGAAATTATTAACACTATCCTAAATATCATACATTTCATGGTGATACATTTTGATAAGTGGAATCATGCTGCATTTATTATAATCATGTTTATTGTAATTGTAGCAGCTATTTAATGTGTGAGTTTTATTTTCTTTCTGTTTAATTACCAGTATAGCGTTTTCAAGACATTCTTATCTTGAGTGTTTCCAGAATTCCTAAATGTGTTTTAAATGATCTTTCTATTTATTAACTCATAGTATAACAATAACTGCAAACAATGAAGGAAATGTGGAGAGAAAGCTTGAAGTTTAAAGTGACAGGACAGAGATGGCCCACTGTAGAATACTGAGAATCAAAAGGCTCCTTATTTCCTGTCTTTTCTTTGCATTTTAAAGGGCAATTGACAAGTGGTTTTATATCAATTAATTGAGAGATGCCTTCTCTGGATGCAAAAGAGCATGAAATTCTCATTATCCTCAAATTTTTCTTTGTCAGATTCTTGAGGACAAGAAGTCACTCTATGGTTTTTGGACGGGCTCATCTTGTCATTATAGACAATTTATCCACACATTATTGTAATTCTAATTTCAGATTGGATTGTCTAATGAAAAAAGCTATTTGAATTTCCAATTTACCAGTAGACTTATCTTCATATAATATTTTATCTGTACAATTAGAATCATAAATCCTATTTATAGACACAGTGTTTACTAAACTCTAATTTAATTTGTATTCTGTTGTCCATCATAAGTGTTATGAGTTTGCAAAGTCTCAGTCTTAAATACATTTTTCACTTCATCTGGGAGTCTTCCTCCATTGGGGTGGGATTTAAAAATGCCTTTACTTTGTTCAGATTGTTCAAAATTGAAAAAGTCCTGACACATATTCATAGAAAGGCATGTGGTAACCTCATATTGTTCTGATACCATATTCTGTTACTCAAACTGATATCACATTGAACTAATTTCCTAAACATGTCTCTGTCGATTGATCCCTCTATAGAGGATAGAAGCTCAACATGTTGTATAGCTATAATAAGATTTAGAGGGATCATAACTAAAAGTTTGGACTTTCTGCACAGAATGACACTCTGGTTTGCTTGCATCATGTCCCGCAAGCACTGAGATTGCAAATATTTTGCATCTGTCTCCTCTCAGATGGCTGGGCTTCTTTATCCTACATATGTGGAGACTGTAACTAAGTAAGAAACTCCTGAAATGATGGTCTCTAGCAAGCAGAGGGGGTAGGCAATGGAGCAGTGGTCAGTCATATCATTATGTAACGTTATCGCTCCCATGCAGACATACGGTTTGAGAGAAAGTAGCAAGCAGAGTGTCTCCCAGGGAACTCTCTGAGTGGGCCTGAACAATCTGTGTATATGGTTATGGAAGAGATATTTTGACCCACATTTGTTGGGAAAATCTGAAATGATGCATCAAGGCTTGACAATTCTATAAATTCTGATGCAAGCTTTTCCAAATAGCTATGGATAGAGGTATGCTTTCAGGAGCTGGGCACTGAGATGTGGTGTTCTGCACAGCTGTCTCAAGGTCTCTGTGCGGGGTTCAGAATGGCTGATGTTGGCGTAAGGGTAACCTGCTGGGCTAGGGGACTAGCACTCAATTTACTCAAAGAAGTGCCCAGAGTAAGAGAAACTTCAACAGCTGCTAACTAGGAAGCAACCCTCTTCCATGCCCATTGTCTTGGGTTGTGTACAGTATAATGAACACCACGAAGAGTGCTTACAAATACATATTGGAAGAACATATTATTGATAACAACAGTGATATCAATCTAGTTTAACAGAGCTTTGCAATCATCCAGAACCCAGGGGGAAGTGAGTTTCTGATCGGTCTCATGAGTATATGTATTTGTGCATGCCATGAATGTACAAATGGAAATGTTTGCATAGAGAATGAGGATAAAATATTCACATCAGTGATTGTCCCATAAAACTATGAGGAACTATTCGTGTATGACACTCAAATCTCTTATATTGTAGTGAAGGCAGATTGAGAGTGGATTCTAAGAAGGAGTCATGAAAAGTAATTTTTTTTAAAGTGCTGTGATTATCTCTACTGTGGGGAAAGACTGGAGCTATGGACCTTTTCTTTAAGTTGAACGAGGAGTGTTAGTGGCAGGTGTTGTAAAGCTGCATGTGATCTGGAACTGAAAAGGTGCAGTTGGCGTATGTGGGATTCTTTCCTGAGAATATGAGTATAAGGAAAAAACCTAACTAGCATCCATATAAAATGAGTATGTGGTGATAGTTAATCAGGATCATCTGTATTTTCAGTTTATCAGAACAAAGGGTACAGGGATATTCCCAGTAATTGTGAGGGGTGCCTTACTTGAGGTACATTTCGAAAGGTCCAGTTAATTGCATCATGAAAGTGCAGTGGACCATGAGATATTCCATGTTTGTTGCCAAACGCAAGCATGCACTTGTTCTGTAGAGTCAAGCATTAAGTAATAATAAGTAATACACAAATAAATGAAATATCCAGTAATGTGTCAGCGTTTTAATAATTCCATGGAAAATTCCATAAAAAGCCACCTAAAATTCGGGGGCCATGATTCAAATTATATCTATTTTAGTTTGGTAAAAACTTTCTTGTGATTAGTCAACTTTTTCTACTCTATTCAATTCACAAAGAGATCCATTGAGAAAGTTAGTGATAGAGTCAATTAAATGCGTGTGTAGTAAATACATTGGATAAATTGGGGAAAATGTTTTCAAAAAAGAAGGACTTTCATCTGATTCAACACTTTAATAATTAACCCAAACTACACAATAATTACATACAAGTCTTGACTTAGTGTTGGAAAAATAAACAGAAACACGAATTTTCTGAAAGTTTTTAAAATGATCAGTGTATTAATATAGGTGCAAAAAGAATACTAACTGGATCTCCCACAACCTCAGAGGAACTCTGAAACACAGGCTGCGACTACACAGAGAGGACCAAGAGAGAAACTCTGAAGGACAGGCTGCCAAAGGAGACCTCAGCAGCTCCCTGAGCCAAAGACAGTGGCAGCATAGAGCAGACCAAGAACAGTTCCCAAAGACACAGACAGCAACTGCAATGATTGAACCAAGAGGGAAAAACACTGCCAGCACCAACTGGAGGAAGAGATGGGTAGGTGCCGAGGCAAGAATTCATTCAACAACCTAAAAAGTAACATGGTAACATCAGAACCCAGTGGTCATATAAGAGGAAGACTTGTTTGTTCTAACCCAGAAGAAGCAGAAGAAAGTGATTTTAAAAGTAACTTTATGAGGATTATGGAGACCTTTACAGAGGAAATGAAAAATCTATTGGGAGCTCACCAAGGCCAGCGGGACTGGGACTGAATAAGCGTGGGATGAAACCGGACTTTCTGAACATGGCGGACAATGAAGGCTGATGAGAAGCCAAGGACAATGGCACTAGGTTTCCATCCTAATACATGAACTGGCTTTGTGGGAGCCTAGACTGCTTGGATGCTCACCTTCCTGGTCCTGGATAGAAGTGGGAAGACCTTGGACTTCCCGCAGGGCAGGGAATATGGACTGCTCTTCATTCTCCAGAGAAGGAGGGGGAATGGAGTGGGAGAGAGTGGGAGAGGGGGAGGGGCGGGGGAGAGGGGGAGAGGGGGAGGGGGCCATGTGTGCGAGGAGGGGTTGGGAAATGGGAAATTTTTTTGCAACAACTAAAATAAAATAAAAGAAAAGAAAAGAAATGGAAGAAAAGACAAACAAAAAGTTGGAAGAAATTATTAAATCTCTTAAAGAAAACCAAAAAAAACGTGAAGCAAACAGTTCAAACTGTTCAAGACGTGAAGGCTGAAATAGAGGCAATAAAGAAAACACAAACCAAGGGAATTCTAGAAATGGAAAATCTGGGTAAACATACAGAAACTATAGAGGCAAACATAAACAATGGAATGCAAGAGATAGAAGAGAGAATTGCAGACATTGAAGATTTTATAAAGAAATAGATTCATTGGCCAAATAAAACATTAAATGCAACAAATTCTTAATACAAAACCTCAAATAAACTGGAATACCATGAAAAGATCAAACCTAAGAATAGTAGGGACAGAAAAAGGAAAAGAACACCAGCTCAAAGGCACAGACAATATATTCAACGAAATCATAGAAGAAAATTTTCCCATCCTAAAGAGGACATCCCCTTGAAGGAACAAGAAGCTTACAGAACACCAAAGAGACTGGAACAACAAAGTCCCCTCAACACGTAATAATCAAAACTCAAAACACACAGAATAAAGAAATAACATTAAGAACTGCAAAGGAAAATTGTCAAGCTGAAGAGTGAGGGGAGTGAGAATATGAGCAAAGAGGTCAAGACCATAATGAGGACACCCACTTATAGAGCTTACCTGAGCTAATGGGAACTCACCAACTTTGGTCAGACAAGGTAGGAACCAGCATAGGCCAAAGCTAGACCCTCTGAATGTGGGTGATAGTTGTATGGCTGGCAGTGGCACCAGGTTTGGTCCCTGTGCTTTTATTGGCTTTCTGGAATTCACTGATTTTGGATGAATACCTTGCTCAACCTGGATATGGTGGGGTGGCCTTTGGTCTTCTCTAGGAACAATGTGCCTTTCCCTCTGTGGGGAGTGGGGATAGAAAGGGAGAAGGTAGATGGAATGGGAGGAGGGGATGGAGTGAGAATTGGGATTTGTATGTAAAATAAAAAAAGATAATTTGTTTTATTTTTTAAATATAAGAATAAACTTAAAGAAGAAAAAATACTATCTAGAAGTGATAAATCTGAAGTAAGTTCTGGAGAAATATTAAGTTGTTGTCATGTAATTCTATGAGGCACAGTGCAATTTGTTTGTGTTTGAACATAATTTTATAAAGGTCTGAAAATAAACTAAGAATTTTGATATGATTTTCACCTAGATCCCCATTACACCCTTCCTTCCTCTTCCTCTCCTTTATCCCCTCTCTGTTCTCTCTATTTCTATATCTGTTCTCTCTCTCTCTCTCTCTCTCTCTCTCTCTCTCTCTCTCTCTCTCTCTCCACACACACACACACACACAAAACTTATGAATTATTGATAACAGGTTGAAGATATCATGCTTTTTCTTTCCCAGTCTAGACCATTCCCCTGGCCTCCTGCATACAGCTGACACTATACCTACTTGGATATATCCCAAGGCTGAAATTACATTTCTACCTTCTCTATATATTGTCTAATGTAAAGATCTCATCTAATTAAAATCAGTAAACTCAAGAAAGTAAGAGATTGACATTGTTAGTAAGATATATCTGAATTTTGTTTTCTATTTATATGTTTCCAATTTTTCCAGTCCCCTTCATAGAAGAAGTATCCTACGTCAGTTAGTGATTTTTATCATGTGAGTTTTACTATGGGGAATCTGCTTATAATTTAATATATTTTATTTCAAAGAGGGGGCAATTATTTCACAGAACTCAATCAAGTTTGATTTTCTGCTATTACGTCATTATCATAAATTTATTTGTTTGTTTATTTTAATTGTTTGTTTGTTTATTTTAATTATTTATTTTTATTTTATGTACGTTGGTGTTTTGCCTGCATGTATGTCTGTGTAGGAGATTATCATAAATTTAGATGACAGGTTTTGACCAAGAATTTCACTAATGCTATGTTCATTATCAGTACATAATTACCAAGAAACATGATGTCTTCGTACCAAGTTTGCTATTTTTTTCTTGTGTGATTAAGTATGATTTTCCAAGTTTCTTCATTATAGCTTTACATTTTCCCTTTGATAATTAACATTATGTCTCAGAAAATTATTTTGAAATCATGACTCTATCTTACTACTCATTAATGCTTTAGCCATTAATTTTAATATCCATAGATGTTTTTTTTCTGAATCACTTTTTGTAATTATTAATTCTGATTGTTTTTATTATAAATAATTACTTCTCCAGTCTTCCATTAACAAATTTATATGTTTAACTCATTATTTTAACCATTAGTTTGTTCCTATTCTTGTTTTGTGCCTATGTATGAAGATACATATATTTTATTATTTTAAATTATTTTCTTACATGAAACAAGATGTATGATAAATGGTTTTTTGTATTTAGCTTTTCCACTTAACTATTTATCACAGATATTATTCCTTAGGAATTCTTAAGAATTTCATCATTCTTTATGTGCCTGAATGACACACACACACATATATATGTGTGTATGTGTAAATATGGATGTACACACACATATATATTTGCATGTGTATATGTGTGTGCCTTAGTTGATTTAGCTATTTATTTGGGCATACACACACACACGCACACACACACACACACACACACACATATACATGTATCTATAATGATCCCCAATGATATATATAATTATATATATGCATATGTATACACACACACACACACACATATATAGATCCCCAATCAGATTCACTTCCACATCCTCCCATGTCCAGCCTCCCACTGTTGTACTGCCCCTAAAGAAATTAAATAAAAAAGAAAAATACCATGTTCAATTTGTTTTGCACATGTACTTGCTAGAGCATGGTTAAATTCCAAATAGCCAGCCCTATAAAAAAAAAATTGAGTCCTTCCCATCCTCACTCCCACCAGAAGTCAACTGTGAAGAGCTAGAATTCAGCATCTTTATCACAATTTTTAAGGGTTCTCATCAATGACTTTCTGTCTAGACTACTTCTTTTATTAGGAGTGACACTGTGGGAAAGATGTTATCACAGAAGTGTTCTGGCTCACTGTGATGCTGAAGCCATTGTTATTACTGGGAATAAAAACTTTTCATTGCTCTTTATAGTCAGCAGCAGCATGAACCACTTGAGCATGGCCTCCAGTAGCAGGATAGATCATGGACATCAACACGATTCTGGGTTGTAGCACAGACCACAGATACCATCATGGTCCTCAATTGTGTCACAGGCCAAGGATACAAATATGGCCTTTGGCAGCAGCAAGGACCATGGAAATCAACACGGTCTTCAGAAGTAGAATGTTCCAAGGTCATCAATATGGCTTCAGGTGGCACCCCTGGCCTTGTCTTCTGGTGGTAAAATGGACCACAAGCATCAATATGATCTCAGTTCACAGCACAGACACCAGCATGGCCTCTAGTAGCATGAATCACAGGCATCACCTTGACTCATTGGACCACAGATATCAACATTGCCTTATGTGGGAGCATGTACCACAAACAGCAACACCAACATGGACCCTTGTGGCAGCATGGACTATGGACATCAACATGGCTTCTGATGGTAGCATAGCTATCCACATGGACCAACAGAATCAACATGGCCTAGGGCAGCAGCACAGACCATGAATGTCTCTTGAGGAGACTCAGTCTAGAAAATGAGCTGTTCTCCATCTCAGACATTTTGTTCCTCAAAGCCAGGGCAATTGTACAGCTAAGAAGTGTGTTTGGGGCTGAGCCTGTGTGTGCTATTAAAAATAACTTGTGTATAGTTTCCTGTGACTGAATGTGAAAACTCTAAGAATTTTCATCTAGGTTTCCAGGCAAAAACTGGGAACTTGGGGGTGGGGGTGGGGTAAGGGGAGATGGGGATGCTCTTGGATTGGGAGGATCAACATAGTAAAAATGGCAATTCTACCAAAAGCAATCTATAGATTCAATCCAATCCCCATCAAAATCCCAATAAAATTCTTCACAGATTTTGAGAGAACAATAATCAACTTTATATGGAAAAACAAACAAACAAAAAAACCAGGATAGCCAAAACAATCTTATACAATAAAGGAACTTCTGGAGGCATTACCATCCCTGACTTCAAACTCTATTACAGAGCTACAGTAATGAAAACAGCTTGGTACTGACATAAAAACAGAGAAGTCAACCAATGGACTTGTTTCATCTGAAGGAGCTGTACTTCAATCCAATCAGAAAGTGGTTGATTCCTTTTATTACAATAATGGACATATTAAGAGTCATTACTGCAACTTGCAAAATTTATAGCTAGGTAAGATTATTCCCCTCCCACAGTAGTGTGCATAGCATCTTGTAGCAGTCTGAGAGATTGCTAGTCAGAATGAGACTTACAAGTCAGTTCCAGCTTGAACTCTCCATGTTCTAAGACTTAAGTGTATCGTGTTTAGCGACTCAGTCTTAACATAAAGAGCGAGAGCTTAAACAAGTGCACTGCTAACAGAATGACTGTTTGAAAGATTTGTGGGACCTGGAGCTGACAGCTCCGAAATAAGTAACCCAATCTTGGCACTGAAATTTCTACCTCTTGAACTATAGTTTCTCGTAGGGGCTTTGTTGCCTTGTTTTTAAGTTTTTATTTATTTATGTGTGTGCATTCACACACACACACACACACACACACACAAAACACACACACCATTCATGTAATTTCAATGAATTTATGGGATGTGAAGGTGACACTAATATCTTTATTTGATTTTTTTATATTTAACAATATTTAAAACATGGCTATAAAAATTAAATACTACTTTCTTCCTGACTATTTTTATATTTATTTAACATCTCAACTGTAGTTTATCCTTCTCCTTCTTCTCCTAGTCTCTCCCCCATTCCCTGTACTTCCCTCCCTCAGTCCTTCATTTCTGTTCGGGCCTCCCATGTGTATCAACAAAACATGGCATTTCAACTTGCAGTAAGACTAAGCACTTCCCCATGTGTTAAGGCTAAACAACGTGACTCAGTAAGAGGGATGGGGTCCAAAAAGCTGGTAAAAGTGTCTGAGACAGCGCCTGTTGCCATTATTAGACTAAGCTATACAATGTATAATTGGTTACAGAGTGCCTAGGTCAAGTCCATGTAGGCTCCCTGATTTCACTACAGTCTTTGTGAGCTGCTATGAACCCAGGTTAGTTGATTCTGTGAGTTTTCTTGTGGCATTCTTGATCCCTCTGTCTCTTCCAATCATCTCTCCTTCATTTCTGCAGAAATCCCTGAATTCTGCCTAATATTTGGCTGTGGGTCTGTATCTGTTTTTATCAGTTGCTCGACTCTCTGATGACAACTGGGCAAGGCAGCAATATATGGGTATAGCAAAATATCATTAGGTATCATTATTTTGACATTTTCCCCTTTAGTTGTGTTTGGTTCTATCATAGGTCTCTGGGTCACCCAGCCCGTGGACCCTGATGCTCTAGGCAGTTGCCAGTGGTGGGCTTAGTCTTCTGGTATGGATTTTAAGACTGCTTTTTAAATATCAATTTGGTTAATACTAATGCTGGATTAAATAGAAGACATTTATAATGACAATTAGGTTTTCTAGTGCCTCCCACTTAGCATGAAATTTTGCAACAATAAATTTCCTACCCAGAATCACTGCCTTACAAATATAACATCATATTTGGTATATATACATACATATATATGTGTGTGTGTGTATATATATATATATATATATATATATATATATATATCTTTCAATTGGTTCTGAATTCTGAACTATTTTACTCTTAAATAGTTAGAATATCCAGAAAAAATATGAAGAAGATTACACTTTTATTTAAAGACATTAACTTGTTACTCAAATTTATGATACTTTGAAACATAGAGGTCCTATATATGTGTTTTAATGAATTACTTATTGCATATGCAAGCATCATGTTATCAATATTGCTAATCCAACTTTATGTAAAATGTTATAGATCATGTGAAAAATTGGTATACAGTATATCTATCCAAGTATAAATTAAATAAAAACTGTCTACCTTTGGAAATACCATCAACATTCTTGCTTTTCTACTAGTTTTATTTTTTTAATATGTGAAAATTTAAATGTCACACACACATTCACTCACACACAAATACACACACACACACACACACACACACACACACACACACACACACACTTACTCAGACTCTGTTAGCCCAGGAAACTGGAAAGGTTGTAGTTACCTGGTGAATTGAATATTTTTACTTGGTTACAGGCTATTTATCACTTAAATATTTTGAAATCAAAAGAGCCATTTTTGATATCATTCTTTAGCCATATATTCTCTTTAGTCAATATTCTGCACATTGTATTTGTTTAAGAAACAAGCACATTAAGGAATATGTTTTTGAAGTAGTGAAATGGGCTTTTATACTGTTTGGTTACATAGATCAAGAAGAATTTCTTAAATCTCTAAATAATTTTTCCTAAGATTCTTTGACTAGAGTGATTGGTTTTCCTATCTTCTTTTTAAATTCCCCATTAGGAAGTAAGTCTTGTAAAACCCTGTAATAATTTGATTTAATTTTATTTGGAGGCTAGAGTTGCAAAGTAACTGGGTTAATTAAGAAATCTCTAATTTAATTCTATGATTTAAAAGACTTACAATGGACTTTTAAGACATGCATTTATATTTTGTAGTATGTACATTTTGTTCATGGTAAACAAGAATATATTGGCAAGTAATCAAGGGTAACATCTGGCCAAGAGGGCGGTGTGCAGGATTTAAATACCTTGATTCCTTATTCACCATTTTTTTATGAGAGAAATTTGACATCTTTGTTCTCAGAGGTTTAATAGAATCCCTTGAACAGCTGCACAGACACACAAAGCAGAGTTTTAAGCAGTTTATATAAAGAATAAAAAATATATAAAAGTCTTTCATCACAAAGAAAAGGTGAGTGACATGCACAAAGAGAGAACACAGAATACAGAGGTTTTTGCTAGATCACTTGGAAAAGACTTCAAAATTTTCTTTATACCTCTTGGCTTCACTTGTTGCAGGTTATCTATATCCCACTGGGTGTGGAAATTGATGGCTTGTATTTACCAAGGTGACCATTGGTAAATATTTTGGACTATATGAAGACTACTTACACTTTTGCTATGTATTCTTGATATCTTGGCACATTTTAGGAATTCTTTGCAATCAGTAAAGGTCTCTATCCATTATTTCCCAGAATGGAGGTAATCCCTAATGGCTGAGAAAGAGAAAACATGAAACTTGATTTAAGAAAATGAGTTGGCTGGTCAAGAGTAAAAACAATCTTTTAAACTTAGCAGTTTATTACATAGGTCTGCAATCTTTCTAAACTGAGTAATACTATGAACCTACACTCATTTTCCTATGAGGTGCATGCCGTATAAGATAAAGAATGAGGCACACAAAATAATATGATGCCACCTTATTGAGGTTCAGGTTTCTGTCTCAAATGATATTTATGTGAACACTGTTGTAATATGGTTTAGAGCAATATGCTCTTTGGTTAAAACCAGAAATGAGTGACAGGAAAACAAAATATAAAAGGCTTCTCTAAATAATTTAGATATAATGGAGTGATCAAAATTCAACAGAATATTAGAGATGTTATTTGTTGCAAGAATTAAAGTCTTGGATGTCAGACTATATATTATTTTTGGCTGAATACAAACATATTACCAAGTTGAGGATTAGTTTGGGGAAGCAAAGTTATAAATATAGTAAGATTCATGTACTGTTGCTGTGACAAAACACCATGACCAAAAAGCAAGTTGGGGAGAAAACAGTCTGTTAGGCTTACATTTCAGCATTGCTGCTCGTTTCTGAAGGAAATCAGGATACAGGGTCCTTAATATGTATAGAGATCATGGAGGGGAGCTGCTTACTGGCTTGCTCTTCATGGCTTGTTCAGATAACTTTCTTGTAGAACTCAGGACCAACCACCAGGGATGGGACCACTCAGCATGGGCTGGGTTTTACCTATTGATCACTAAATGAGAAAATTCCTTACAACTGTATTTCATTGAGGCATTTCCTCAACTGAGAACCCCTCCTCTTATGAATACAGCTTGTGTGAAGTTGACATGCAAAACCAGCCAGTATGATTGACCCCTTGTCAACTTGACACACAAGTACATCACTATTAAGCCACAACCTTTTCTTTTTCATCCCGAAGATCTCACATAAAGAATATAAATATCCACTCTTCCTCAATCTCAAACATTCCATTCTCCCAAGCTCTCCCCAATCCTCCCCTTCTCTCTTCTCTCTCCCCCTCTTCCCTTCCCCCATCACACCCCCACCCCCGTGCTCCCCACTTTTGTCTGGTAATCTTGTCTACTTCCAATATCCAGGAGTATAAATATATGTTTTTCTTTGGGTTCACCTTCTTATTCAGCTTCTCTAGGATCACAAATTATAGGCTCAGTGTCCTTTTTTTATGGCTAGAATCCACTTATGAGTGAGTACATACCATATTCATCTTTTTGGGTCTGGGTTATCTCACTCAATAAAGTGTTTTCTATTTCATCTATTTGCATGCAAAATTCAAGATGTCATTGCTTTTTACTACTGAGTAGAACTCTAATGTGTATATGTGCCATATCTTCTTTATCCATTCTTCTATTGAGGGGCACCTAGGTTGTTTCCAGGTTCTGGCTAGTACAAATAGTGCTGTTATGAACATAGTTGAACAAATGCTTTTGTAGTGTGATTGGGCATCTCTTGGGTATATTCCCAAGAGTGGAATTGCTGGATTCTGAGGTAGGTTGACTCCTAGTTTCCTGAGAAACCACCACACTGATTTCCAAAGTGGTTGCACAAGTTTGTATTCCCACCAACAATGGATGAGTGTTCCCCTTACTCCACATCCTCTCCAGCATAAGGTATCATTGGTGTTTTTGATTTTAGCCATTCTGGCAGGTGTAAGATGATATCTCAAAGTGGTTTTGATTTGCATTTCCCTGATCTCTAATGAGGTTGAACATGACCTTAAGTGTCTTTTGGCCATTTGAACTTCTTCTGTTGAGAATTCTCTGTTCAGTTCAGTTCATTTCAGAGTGGATATGGGAGCAGGGAAGAAGATATCTTAATTAAGGGAGCCATTTTAGGGTTGACAAGAGACTTGGCTCTAGAGTGGTTCCCAGGTGTCCAAGGAGATGTCCCCAGCTAGGTCCTTGGGTAGCAGAGGAGAGGGTGCCTGAACTGGCCTTATCACATAGCCACATTGATGAATATCTTGCATATCACCATAGAACCATCATCCAGTGATGGATGGAGATAGAGACAGAGACCCACATTGGAGCACTGGACTGAGCTCCCAAGGTCCAGATGAAGAGCAGAAGGAGTGAGAACCTGAGAAAGAAAGTCAGGACTGTGAGGGGTACGTCCACCCACTGAGACGGTGCAACTGATCTAATGGGAGCTCACCAAGGCTGGACAGGGACTGAATGAGCATGCGATCAGACCAGACTCTCTGAATGTGGCTGACAATAAGGGCTGACTGAGAATCCAATGATAATGGCACTGGGTTTTGATTCTACTGCATGTACTTGCTTTTTGGGAGCCTAGTCTGTTTGGATGCACACCTTCCTAGACCTGGAGGGAGGGGGAGGGTCTTGAACTTCCCACAGGGCAGGCCATGCTGACTTCTCTTAGGACAGAAGAGGGAGGGGGAGAAGGAGAGTGAATGGGAAATGGAAGGAGGGGAGGAGGTGGAAAATTTTAATAAATAAATAAATTTAAAAAAATTTAAAAAAGAATATAAATATCTTAGAAGTTCAACTCTTTCCAAATTCAAACACACTAAAGTTTTAGTAACCAACCTCTTAAATCCAGTCTTTCAAAATTCAAAGTCCCTCAGCTATGAGTTCATTAAAATATGTCTTACTTCAAGTGAGAAAAAATTCAAAGCACAGTCACAATCAAAGCAAAACAATTCTAACAATCCAGTCTACTCACTATCTTCTGGGATCCTCCAAAGGGCTTTGGTCACTTTTCCAGCTCTGCCTTCTCCATCTAGCTCTGCCCTCTACAGTATGTACAATTTTTCTTCTAGGCTCCAGCTAGCTCCACTCCATTGTTGCTACTGTTCTTGGTGGTCCTCCCATGATACTGGCATCTCCAAAATGCTGGGGTCCCTTACTGCACTTTCACCAATAACCACTCATGGGCTTTCTTCATGGTGCCAAGCCTCAACTTCTTTGTATGATCATTTTAGTTCTGGGCCTTTGACTGCCCCTGAGGCTGCACCTTTACCAGTGGCCTTACCTGGACTCTCACAGTGCTAGGCCTCAACTGTTCTCCACAACCCCTTCTTGCCTTCAAAAGCAGTACCACTTGGGTGAAGCTTACACATTACCAAGTCTGGTCACCAGCGCAAGGTAAAAGCTTGGCTTCTTCTGGAATACAATTTCTCTATGTTTTCAGGAAATACTTCCCAGATTTCACCTCAGTGATGCTGATCTCTTCTTTTTTTTTTCAAGATTTTAAAATACAATTAATCGTTGCTAATATCTTAGGTCCAGTGGGCCGGCATCAAGTCTCCCAGCAAAGCAGTTTTTATTTTGTAGACCTTCCTCATCAGTAGTTCTGATATTTTCTTAATCACAGCTGTTTGTTTAGCCCCAGCTAACCAGAACTACAGGATTTTTAACTACAGGATGTTATTAAAAATAACAAATGGGCCTGATAAAATATTTAAACTTCCCTCTGAACTTTCAAAAGCGAGGCCTCCATTTTCTGCATTGCTCTTAAGATTCTTATCTTTCAAGTTCCCATAGAATACCCCACTGGGGTCTCAACAGTCAATGGCTTTTCTAGCCCAAAGTTCCAAATTTCTTCCACTATCCTCATGAAAATGTGGTCAGGTCTGTCACAGCAATATCCCAATAAACTGGTCCCAATTGCCTTAGTTAGGGCTTCACTTGCTGTGATGAAACACCATGACCAAAAGCAATCTGGGGAAGAAAGGGTTAATTAGGCTGACACTTGAACATTTGCTGTTCTTCACCAAAGAAAATAAGGACAGGAATTTAAACAGAGGAGGATCCTGGATGTAGGTGCTGATGCAGAGGCCACTGAGGCGAGCTGCTTAGTGGCTTGCTTCTCAAGGCTTGCTCAGCCTACCTTCTTATAGAACCCAGGACAATCAAGCCCAGGAATGGCATCACCCACCGTGGGTCACTGAATGAGGAAATCGATCTCTAATGGTTAGCCCGAGAGAGCAGCTCTTCAAGGCTACCTCCAGGGTATGAGGAAGAAATTCACAGTGAAGGGCAACTGAGATTTTGTTTTCTGTCTAAGGATCTGAGGGCCATGCTCTTTGTTGTGCGGTTGCTCTAATTCTACCTCTATAGCTTCTAGTTCTCTATTGTTTCAATTCTGTTTCAGTTCTTTTCTGCTTCTCTGTTCATCTGACTTAAACACACTTTTACAGGAGGCTTAAGACAAAAAGAAAAGAAGCTACAATAGTTACATCGTATTGATCATAGCATATTGTTTGGGTAAACCATAAGAAGTCCAGCTTTATGGCAATGCAAGGTTTCAAGGTTCCAGGTGTCAGATGGTGACCAGAGAGTGGGATCAAAGTTCCTGGTTGACACACACTGCTGAGAGACCTTCACAGGGAGTTAGGTCTTGGCAAGCAAGGAATTGGCCTCAGTTTTCGGTTGCTTTATGTTAGTAAAACTAGTTAGGCATAGGCATCTCTGACTTTGTGCATATCTATAAAGTTTTTAACTTATGATCCATGTATAGAAATGTTCAGTTTAGTTTGCACTTGCTTTGAGGTAAAAATGAGCTAATTGTGTGTAGTTTGAGTAAAAGAAACAAGTAGGCATTTAAGTGTCTTACAGTCCTCGTGGGACAATAGATCTAGTTGTGAAGTGTATCCTAGTGTATTTTCTACATATCAAAATTATGCAGCTTAATGAAAAGTCATCTTACTAACCATCCATGAGTAGTTGTGCCTATAAGATTGAGATGCAATCATGAGATTACATATACATATCACATGAGATTAAATGCTACAGTGCAGGTATTGGGGCAAAACCATAGCTGCTTTTGCGCCTGTGAAATCACAGATAGGAGCATCAGTTTCCAGAGTTGATGGTCCCACAGGCCTTTCCTGAACAGGATAATCCTCCATCAGAGAATCAGCTGTTAACTGTTGCAACTCCCACAGCCTCGGCTAGATCTTACTGCGGCATTTCCTCAGCTGAGGCTCCTTCCACTGATGACTCTAGCTTGTATTAAGTTGACACACAAAACCAGCTAGTACCTGTACTAATAAAATAATAAGTAGCAGAATCTATTTGAAGAAAAATTAAACCGAGGCAGGAAAAGATATTAATTATGCATAAGTAAAATATTAAAATTATAAGTGGCAGTAAAAAAGAATACACATGAGTTATGGCCATGCTTTCCCTTACTGTCCTCCACTATCAGCAAAAAGAACTTGAATTAGATAAAAAAAATAAGAAACTGCTAAAGAGGTTTTGCAAGAAGCGGGATGCATTTATTGCACTTATGTTCAATTTCAGGGACAATTTGCTGGAAGTGCAGTAAATATGGCAAGAACACAGAAAAGAGAAATGAAAAGAAGTAATGGAGCCTGAACTCATAGGGTAAGAGACTCTTACCTGGAAAAACATAAACAGAAGGAAATGGCTCTATACAGTCATAGAGCATTGTCCTCGTTACTGCTCCTCTTGGCATCGAAGACAGTCCAGTGTTATTTTGAAGGAAAAGGAATGTCCTTGGGACTCTGTATAGAATATGTAGTCTCCTGGATCTCTAGTCATCAGGATTTTCCAGCACAATGCTTGCCAACTTGGTAATTCTTATCACCTTCCAAAAAGTGTCTACACCAGGACAGAAAATGAAATTACGTCATGTTATAGATGGAGGACTCTAACTAGAAAATAAGCCATTAAGATGTTCCAAATGATTAGGTTGGTTGTTTTGCTCTGCTTGGATAGAAATAATAAGTAAGATAAGAATACGTCTACTGATGCTCCTGGTCCTGCATTTTTGAGCTCTGAAGGCTTAGGACTGCACTGGCTGAACTAAGTGACTTCTACATTTAAACTCTAAGAATCAGAAACTTAAGACGCAGACTTTAGAAGGCTGTCTCAGCCACTGTTATATTCCTGTGAAGAGCCATCATGACCACAGCAATTCTTATGAACGAAAACATTTAATTGGGCATGAGAAGCATGGCATCCAGGCAGACGGACAAGGGGCTTGAGAAGTAGCTGAGAGTTCTACATCCAGATCTGTAGGCAACATCAAAAAGAGTCTGGGCTTGAAATATGCTTTTTGGAATAGTAAAATTCACCCCTAAGGATCCATTTTCTCAAATAAAGCCACACTTCCTAATCCTTTCTTATGGTGCCACTTCCAGGTGATCAAGCATTCACCTGTGATAGGCCTATAGGGACATTCTCATTCAAACCACCACAAAGCCACGTTGATTGCTCTGAGGCCATGATTGCTAGTGGCCTAACGTTCAATGGTGAATGCAGTGTACAGTCTAAGAAGCAACTTGATACAGCAAACCTTCTACCTATCCAACTAGTGAGACTACTATTGAGACTGACAACTACTTAGTCAGAACTTCAGCCTTTATAGCATCAGGGTGCTTGACCATTGTACTTCAAGACTTCCCTGTTTCCAGGAACTCTTCCAGGGAAAGAGATCTTGCAGTCTCTCCTTGCTTCCTCCAGTCTTGGCTTCCCTTCTACTCTCACCTCTGTGTTATCTGACTGTCATTACTTCAGATGCTGATTCTTTCAACTTCTCTCTGGTACTCTTTAGCTGCTCCCTCACTGCTGCCGAGTCAGCTGCTGACACACCATTGACATTCTTCCCTAGCTATATAGCCAAGATGAGGTGTTTTGATTGTAGATTGTGCAAATAAAGAAGTATATTTGAATCAATCTACACAATCAGCACACATTTCGGCTCCACCAATCACTCGCTTCTTGTTGGGTCACTGCAGAGACTCTCAGCCTCCCATCTTTGGTGAGAATAGCTACAGAGTTTTCTAAAGTTCACAGATTCTTAGGTTGCCTGGGATTTTGACTCCATAGACCAGGTTGATTATCTGGAGCCAAGTACATTGTCTGAAGTGGTTGTGACTGTAGGAGACATCCGGAAACAGGGGCATTGGCTTCCGGTTACCTGAGTCAGTTGCGACAGAGACAGCTATAGTTCTATTTCGCACTACAAGCAGCTAGATACAAGAGGAATTTTCACCCATTGCCTTGCAATGATCAGATAACCTGTAACCAGTGATTCTACTCACTCACAAAAAATATAAAATTACAGAGTAATATATTAGTTACTTCTCTTATTGCTGTAATGAAATATATGACAAGAAACTCATAAGGAAGGAAGGATTGATTTAGGCATGGTTTAAAAGGATCATTGTGGCGCTGAAGACATGGTTTGGGGGCTTCATGAGCAGGAGGATGCATGGTTACACAGAGTAAACAGGAAGAAGGCCAGACTAGGAGGAAGGCCCTGCTTCCAGTGTGGCTTCACCTCTTAAAGCTCCTCAAAATTCCCAAATTGCACTACCAGCTGTAGACCAAGTTCTCAAACGTTAGCCCATGAGACACATGCCCCATTTAGAGCACATAGGGTGACTACGAGAAACACTTAAGGGAAGCTGATCACAGAGGCACCATTCAGAATCTCATTTACCAGGGCTTCACTGTGTCTGCGCCCAGTGCCCCAGGAGACTTTCAGTCCTCGTGTCTGTCTCAATATCTGTCTCTAGGGACACAGAGACATCTATTCTCATTCTCTCCTATTTTTCCTGACTCTCGCTTGATATGCCTTCTCCATTCTTTGCCAGGGTCTACAAACTTCCCCAGGTTCTTCTTCCCACAGAAATGTGTCCGTGAGGATTGGCACCTTTTTAGTTTCTCCTCATGTATCCTGGTGCTTCTCACTTTGGACTCTACACCATAGCATTCTCCAGAAGCATAAAACATGAGAACAGAGAACCTACTGTTCTCTGTTTACGGTTCAAATTTTCTTGTGTTGAATCAATGTCATGGTTTTAACCAGTGGTTGCCAGAGGAAGAAGGTAGAGGTGAATGTCTGTGTCTGCAATTTGGATTTAATTTTAGTCAGCAATTCTGGTTAAAAGACAAAAGAGAAATCTATAAACACAGAGCAGTGAATTCTTGCAGCAGTGAGAGTGTCTTTATTTATTAAAAACTGATATTGAATTCAGATCATTTGCAGGCATTGAATGGAGCATGGGGAATAGAGTGGTAAGTGAGAAAGACATCATCCTTCTGTAACGGAGCTGGATCACTCAGGAATTGTTTCTCAGGCAAAACTCTTCCTTTGGGGCTAGCATTAATGTTCTAGAATAGTTCTTAAGAAATTTTGAGAGACTCAGACATTTTGTGAATCATTTTACCATAATAATGTCTCAATTACAAAGCATGTTATTGAATTTTCTTTCTCTTGATATCTTTACTTTAATGGGTTGTGCTCAGCGTGCTTAAAGGAAAAGAATATTCCCCTGCAGTTTTGGATGGACGGTTAAGCCAAGATGAGTGCAGTAAGATTCTTGAGAAATAGGATGGGTTTGTAGCTATATTTGCTTTAATAGATAAATTACACGTTGGAAAAAATGAATAAATTATAAACTTTTGCATATTAAATATACCAAATAGTACTGCACCAAATAACAGAAAATTAAATTAACAGTTTTTTCTAAGATGCATGGGCTTGGAGAAGTTTTAATTTCTAGAAATATATTTGTAAAACAATATAATAACATTAATAACAACAATGACATAATGACATTTATTGAACTTTTAGTGCATGCTAAAGGCTGTTCTTATCACAAAAATTCCATGAAGTGTAGATGTGCATTCACTTAAAAACTAGCAATGGAAGAAAAAATTTTGAGAAAATTATCAATGCTTCTACAACTATTACCTTATCACCCAAGCCTTCAGTTCAGCAGACTAACTATAAATCCACTAAGAGCCTTTTAGTCTCTCACAGAATTGCAAAAGCATGTTTTTGAAACTAGCAAGTGACTTTCAGTTCAACAATGTAATTAAGACTTTAAAAGTCCTTTGCATCATCCCTTCCCAGGAAACCCTGTCAGAGAGGAAGCAGATAGGTGTAGGAGACAGGTGGGATGGAGGACTTCTGAATGAGCAAAGTTCATATGAACTCACAGAGATTGAAGCAACATGCAAAGGGCCTGCCCGAATTATTACCAGGTCCTCTGTATATTATGGTTCCAGTTTAGTGTTTTTAAGGGATTCCTGAGTGTGTTAACTAGTAGGCCTCCAATTCTTGTGCTTACAGTTGAAATGATTTACTGTAGAAGTTTTTATAGGAATGTCTTTAAAATAGTCTATAATTATGTTAAATTGGTACCAGGTTAGATACTATTTTTTAATAATGGATTTATCCTTCTTATTTTGAATTTTAAGTAGGCCTTGTGTCTACTTGTAGGTATATGCGTGTGAATGTGGGTTCCAATGGAGACTAGACACTTTGGAGATGGAGTTATAGAAGGTTATGAGCCATGTCACATGGATTTGGGAATTACACTTGCGCCCTCTGGAAGAGCAATAAGCTCTTTTAACCTCAGAACCACCTTTCTTCACTTCTTTACCAATGCTCTGTAACTTGCAAGTTCATTACAGGAATGGCTTGAATAAAAATATATGCTTGATTTTCAAAAGACAATAATAAATTCAACCTTTCGATAAACTGTGTGATTATTTTTGGAGTCTCTGTGGGTTCTTAAAAATTTCCTTACTAAAGTAAAATTAGAACAATCATAACACTTATTAATCAATACTTTATAGTACTAATAAATACAATACTAGCTAACATTAAAGAAAATCTTAACTGTCCTTTTTTATGGATAAACCTTTATTATTAGAAATTACTAAATAAATTGAGTTATAAAATTATTAGTAACTTAGTTACTCACATCCTAACAGATGTTGGTGGTGAAAACCTTGAAAACCATTTATAATTTCCTTATCTTTCACACTTGTGAGAATTTTAGGTATGAAACCTAGGTTCTACTGATAAGACAACACTTTGGATTTGGAGTGGAGAAATAAAGATTGAAGAGCTGGATGAGAGAGAAGCAACCTTCTCAATATCGTGGCACACGAATATGATTTGGTCAGGAAGGACAGGGTGCAGATTCGTGCAGTTGGGCCTGACTGCTGTTGGCACTGAGTGTAGGAGGAAGAGGCTGGCTCAGACCCGCAGCTCTGTGGAGTGAAATGCATTACTCCTGCTTCAGAGCACTCACTCCTGGCTGTTGGGTGCCAGGAACCCCGTGGTTTCATTCAGTGAGTTATTCTTTTGTGGCAGCTGGAGACTGGATTTTACAGTGCTAAATCCCAAATGATGTGATGGAATCTCCTTGTTTATTCACTTTTGGGACAAGTGTCACACATGCATAGGCTATGCTGGATTTTACCTCTCCTCATTTTCTCAGTATCATTAAATATTTAAAATTAATTCAGAGAGGGAACAATTTAAATATCCCACATGACACTTGTAAAACAAATTTCTGCTTTTGTAAATGATTTCATGAGCAGAATTTGGGAGTTTACAAGGAACCATCAAGGCCACAGCACTTTGAGTTTCTCAACTGGCCATAGTTGGACTTAATAAACATCTGTAGGCAAGAAAAAAATAACCCCAAAACAAACAAACAAACAAAAAACTGAAAAACCAGGCTTTGATGTTCAAAGGCTTTTCAGAATGAGAAACCAGGAAATAGCAAAATAAATTGAGATCAACTCTTCCTAAGTTCATAACCTTTTATTTTACAAGTAAAAGAAAATTAAGCCCTATAACTGACATTATTCGGTAGTTAACAACCATCAGAGCTGAATTCAAGGGCTTCCGCAGCTCTTGGTGTACATACTGTCTGTTTTAGTATAGTTTATTTTGCAGGTCAGTCTTTGAGACTTCCTTTCTCTGTAGTACTGCTGCTGCATCCTTGATGATAAAATCTGGACAAGTCTGGATCAGCCTTCTGGTGGTTCTTCTTGCTTCTGCTACACATCTTCTAAGTCCTAGTATGAGCGAAAGAACCTTACATCTTCCATAATGTATCTATAGACTCTTTGTATCATAAATTCTACCTCAGATGCTTATTAATTTCATTCAACACTTTCATCTCTCATAATTTCACTTCGCCCGTTTATTTATATCAATCTAAATTGCTTCTCTTGAGTGGGAGTGGGAGACCCCTGTTCTCTGTTTTTATTATTTTTGCCTTTTGATAATCTTCAGTCCATCATCTGATTATCGAGAAATCAGAGTTCTCCTTGACTTTTGAGTTCTTCATCCATTTGCCTTTCTGTGTTTGTGCAGTCACTCAACAAATACTTTCTAAGATGTCTCAGATCCTGACAGGGTTTTAGATTTCTGATATGAATCCATAAATAAACTACATCAAATTTCTCTTCTGAGGCATTCACATGGTATTAGGGAATACAAACAACACACCTATTATGTATGTTCATGTATAGTAAATTACAAGGGGATGAGCTTGGGGAAATCATCCAGCAAGACAGTGGGGGCAGTTTCCTCAGAACTTAACATTTAAGCAAGGATTGAAGAAGAGTAAAGGTGGAGGGAGGTGCTGAAGACATTCATTGAGAGGAGGTTGCAGAATTCTTGTGTGCATGGGGTGAAGAGCAACATGCCTTAGGGAATGCACTAAGATGTGTTATATGGTGCCCCCCCTTTGCACTCATTTAAGATTGGTAGTCATGGATACAAACTCATGCAAGTCATGTGTTCGCAATGTGTTTCTGTCTCTCTCCAGCTACAGGAAGATGGCAAACTGGATTTAACAAGAATGAGCTAATGCAGCAAGAGCCAGTCCAAAATTTTGAGAGTCTTGGATGTAATGGTTTTCTGTGGGATTTCTGTTGGGTACTGAAGGAAGGAAGAAAGAATATTTTAGGAATGAGGACAATTAGGTAGGAAAAACAGCTCATTGTCCCTCCTGGTGGGACTTGCCTAAGTAATATTTCTATCCATTCTAACATTTGTTGAACTCTTAGTATACTCTGGTATGTATTGTGAAGTAATTTAAATGGATTATCCATTTTAATCTTCACTGAGCTATATGAAATAGATATATTATAATCCTTACTTTGCAAAAGTGGATATTGAAAGAACATTTCATGTGGTTATCATAATGTTGACCCTGTCTATAGTGGATGAATTCTTTTTAGATCAAATATGTTTTATATGTTTGAAATTTATAATCTTTTAGAGCTATGCAGATATCACTACTTACTACTCAGTAGACAGGAGATTTGAATATCCATATTATGAAACTTAATTAAATGGCTAAAGATAACAATGGTAAGAATTTTCATTATCTCCAAACAGGCTGATAGTAGCTTGTGTGTTTAGGGATATGCTTTATATTCTTTTCTCACTCTTGTTACCCTCACAACCATGAAAGGAGGCATGTGTGCACAAAGAAAATTTAATCTGCCGAAGTAGGATGTTTAAGTTTCTAATGCCTTAGTTTTTCTTCAAAAGATATTTCATTTCCATTTTTTATTTTTTGGACTTTCAAACACAAGCTGGCTTTTAACTAAAATTTCACTGTACTTATGTGTGCAAATTCAGAAATAAGCAAGCACAATCTATTTCCATATAAGTTTCAAATAGTAGAGTATGTACTTATCAGTAAGCGCAGAAAGATGAATACAATTATCAAAGGCAAGTATGAATTAAACATTTTCCCTAGATAAGCCCCTCAAAGAGTCAGTAAAAATGTAACGATTGACTTATAAAATTGAGTTATAAGTTGACAAAGAGCTGCAACCACCTCGGCAGTCATTTCTTGATATTCTTTAAAATCTGTTCAGTTTAAGAAAAACAACTCCTAGGAGGACTGAGAAGATCTCAGCCAGTAAGAAGATTGTCTTGAAAATGTGAGGCCTTTAGTTTGATTCTCAGAAATTTAAGCAAAATAAAAGGGTCCATATTGGGAGAAGGGGTAGTCATGATAACTGTCCTAGATAATTTTATGTCAACTCGACACAAGCTAGAGTCATCAAGAATGAAGGAACCTCAATTGTGAAAATTTCTCCATGAAGCCAAGCTGGAAGGCATTTTCTTAATTAGTGATTGATGGGGAAGGCCAAGCCCATTTTGGGTGGGGACACTACAGGGCTGGTGGCCCTAGTTTCTATAGGAAAGCAGGTTAGCTAGTCATGATGAGAAAGTCAGTAACCAGCACTCCTCCATGGCCTCTATTTCAGTTCCTGCCTCCAGGCTCCTGGGCCATTTGGGTTACTGTCCTGGATTTCTTCAGTGATGGATTACAATGTGGAAGTTAAGACCAAGAAGCCCTTTCCTCCCAAAGTGGTTTTTTGGCCACGATATTTCATCCCAGCAATAGTAGTCCTAACTAACACAGCAATGAACACTTGCAATCCCAACACTGGGAAATCAGGGACAGGGACTCCTAGACAGACTAGCCTACATGATGAGTTCCAAGTCAGTTAAAGATCCTGTCTCAGATCTCAGAAAGCAAGGTGAAAGGCACCTGTGGAGAAATCTGAGGTTGTCCTTCAGCCACCACGTCCATGAACACATGAGTGTGTATATGCATATCTATAAGGGTGTACATCTTCATATGCAAACATGCACACACACACACACACACACACACACATAATAAAAAATTTTTCAATACCCCAAGTGCAATGAGAATTGCCTAGAAACTATAATGAGGAAAGGAGTTCTTTCATGTCCACTCTGGAATTTGAAGACCAGGGGCCTGAGCCCATTTGTCATTGTAGAGGGAGGAGCAAGGACAGCTGGAATTCTTAGATAGTTGCTATCATTCTCTACCCTACTTGGAACATGTAGTTATGCTTGGTCACTGGTTTGGACAACTCCTGTAAATAACCTATGTAATTGGTAGCGTTAAAGGGGCATTTGGAAATAACTAAATACAGAAATCCAGTTAACCTCTATTCATGAGTGTTTAAAATATGACAGTAGAAAGAGAGAAGAGTTTTATTCTGTGATCATGCTTGCCACATTAAATCAGGGCCAAAAAGTCAGAACGCATCATCAGAGGCATGTAATCCATTCCCGCAGCTACAAAGCACCATCCGTTATCCTTTATTTCTTCACACTTCTCCTGGTAGAGGCTGTCACTTTTAATTGGTGTAAGTGATGGAGGTTTCCTGAACTCTGCTAGGGAGTTAGTTCTAGGATAATGCTTCTTCTAAATCTCATTTCATCCCATTTGTGCTTAAGAAAGACTGCAACAACTTAAGCTTTATTTACCTGTCTTGTTTTTTCAGCTAATCTCCAGACTCTCGATGGGATACCATAGCAGGCAATTCCCATTGTAGAGAGAGAGCAATACCAGAATATGGGATATTATTACCACTGATGAATAATGGACATGTCAGCTTCAGAGATACCCCAACTTTATTTTGCTCTTATATTTTGTCATTTTGTTTTGTCACAAAGCTACTTTGAAAATCTGTTAAATAACAAAGAGAAACATCATAGGAAAAGTGAGGTGATGAAACAGACGTTTTCAGAAGATGAACTGAAAACAATCATTAGTAATCAAAGAAGTAGATGAAAGTGGCCTATTAGACAGTATAGATGATGTCATGTGCTTGTATAGAATTTTCATCCACTCTTTATAAGAAGGGAGAATTCTCCACCAACTTTGAAGAGTAACTTGAAAGCATTTAACAAATTATCTAGTATTCATTTCAGGAAATAGGTTTCCTCTAAGATGTGTACCAAATATTTTTTGTTGTTGTTGCATAAAATAATTTACAAGAGGATAATTATGGAGCTCTGCCCACTCGACCTATTCTACCACTATTGACACATGTCCCACTCAGCTATTTCTTTGTGAATGGAACCTGAATTTTGTTAATGATTTTTCTTTTCTATTAAAGATCTCAACGTTTAGAAATGATTTTATTTTTGCCACATTTCCACGCTAATTCCCTGAGTTTTACCTGGTATATCATTAGCTAAGTGTAAATGCCTTTTTATGGAAGAAAGGGAGAAACTGACTTATCTATACCCAAATATTTTATTCTATATTATGGGAGGAGTCACCCTTGAGCAAAGCAGATAAAGTATAGGGATCATCACAGAAATATTTAGGGTCATGGTCAGTCTTGGGAACCTTTCTTTCCCACTATATTTGGGATCTTTCTAACACGATGCTGGCCCCAGTCACATTTTGGGTATAGAGGACTCTGATCAGAAGCCCAACTCATAGCTCCCTCACTGCCTACGCCTTATTCATTGCTTCCATCTCATCTTCTTCAGCCTTTGCTTCTTCAGTCCTACCTTAATGTTTGCCTGCTCTTTCTTACCTCTGGAGGCCTAAAAATGTGAGCCTATTGCCACCTTGTCTGATAGAGAGTTTGGAATTTGCTCAAAATAGTTGACAAGTATAGCTGCACGTCCCAACTCGGGATATGATTACTTGGTTGTTTTGACAATAAGATAGCTTATACAAGAATATCCATTCCATCCTGACAGATGGTCCAGATATGAAAACATACTTCTGCTGCTTCTTTTATAATATGAAGTTCCCTGGAGAGTGGCTGCCTTCAGGATACTTGGTCAAGTGTGGCTTTACTGCCTAAACATCAGAATGCTAATGATAGGATGTCTCAAAGTGTTAAGTGATTAACTGAGTTGTCCTTTGTATCATGCTAATAATAATGTTATATTCTCCCCCCTTTCGTATTGAGTATGAAAGTGTACAGAAAAATAAATGTGGGTGATTTTCAGTATTCATTGGAATGCCCTCCCAGTACTATTTTATGGTTTCTGTTTTTATCATTTTTCACTCATCTCTGTATTCTTTACTTATAATTCTAAGTTCCCACACCCCTACCCTGGTAATAGGTATTTTTGCTGAGCTTGGTTGCCAACACTTACCATACCCTATTTCTTGTGGTGTAGTGACAATCATTTTTCTCAAATATAATGATAACAAATCTTTACTTTGATTTCAGTATTATCAAACTATATGAGATATTTATACATTTTAATTTTATGACCAGTTCATCAATTCTAGTAAATAATATATATATAATATCCATATATACATACTCATGTATATTCCTCATCTATATTGTTAGGTATACAGTTTTTGGTATTGATTTTTTAATGTACACTTTGTTGATAACTGGTCTACCCTGGTGATTGTGGATATTCATCTGAAGTCTCAGTATTTTTTAAACTAATCCTCTTCAATCTGGGTTACAATCCTAATCCAGAGATCCTTTGATATTCTGACTGTGCTTCAAGTACTCAGGTATTTGCTCAATATCATTCTATATCTTTCTATGGGGATATTCTTTAGTTTTAAAATAGTGTCTCACTCAAAGTTTCATGTTCTAGAAGCCTGATCCCCAGTGTATTTAAAGGTAGTAGAATGTGTACAAGTTGGATTTCAGTAGAGGTTATTACATCATCAAAAGCACTGTTTTGAGGAGGGTGTAATACATCTTTCATAGGTAAGTCTTTTGTCCCTGTCACTGGATTGCTTGCTTTAAGAGTGGATTAGGCAAACGTGGCCATTTCCCCTTGTTTCTTGCTTCTTATCTAGCTACACCATTCAATCTCTGTTCTGGTTTTATTTTCCCTTTACACTATAATGTCATGTTAAAGCATTTGCTATTTTCTGGCATAGCTGAGGTGATATGCAATGTCCTCCTGTATACATGTTGCTTTTAAAGCTTGATGAAACTGTAAAACTATGATAAAGCTGTTTCAACTACTGGCTTATCAGAGTAAAGCCAGGCAAGGAAACTGAAAATATATATATATGGAGAGAGAGAGTAGCCTGAGTCAAAGAGATACCATATAGGTACCAAGAAAAGCAGATGCCATGCAACCACCCAAGAAGCAAGAGGTAAAAAGCCACAAGCCTCACAGTAAAATGTAAAATAATAGAAATGGGTTAATTTAAGATCTAAGAGTTAGTTAATAAGAAGCCAGAACTAATAGGCTAAATGGTGTTGTAATTAATATAGTTACGATGTAAATATTTGAGTCTGGGTGGCTGGGAAATAAATGTGCAGTCTGCTTTTATGAATGCTACCCAATAAGCATAACCAACAAATACAGGAGATGGAAGAGAGCATGTCAGATGTTGAAAATACTGCAGAGGAAACAGATTCATTGGTCAAAGAAAACATTAAACCCAGCAATTTCTTAACACAAAATTTCCAGGAAATCTGGGACACCATGAAAAGACCAAACCTAAGAATAATAGGAGTAGAAGGAGAGGAACTCCAGCAAAAAGGCACAGAAAATACCTCAGCATATAATAATCAAAACAAAACATACAGAATAAAGAAAGACTATTAAGAGCTGCAAAGGAAAAACGTCAAGTAACATATAAAGGCTGATCTATCACAATTATACCTAACTTCCCAATGAAAACCATGAAAGCCAGAAAGTGCTGGACAAATTTGATGCAGGCACTAAGAGACCATAGATGCATGTCCAGAATACAATACCCAGCAAAGCTTTCAATCACCATCAATGGAGAAAACAAGATATTCCATGATAAAATCAGATTTAGATAAGACCTATCCACAATCTGGCCCTACAAAAAGTACTAGAAGGAAAACTCCAACCAAAGGAAGCTAACTGCACCCACTAAAACACAGTCAACATATAACCTTACTCCAACAAACCCCCCAAAAGGGAAATACACAAACATTACCACCGAAAAAATAACAGGAATTAGCAATCATTGGTCACTAATATCCCTTAATATTAATATACTCAATTCATCTACAAAAATACACAGGCTAAGAGAATGGACTCGAAGTCAGGATCTGTCCTTCTGGTGAATACAAGAAACATACCTCAACATTAAAAATAGGCATTATCTCCGAGTAAAGAATTGGGAAATATTTTCCAATCAAATGGACCTAAAATGCATGTAGTGTATCTATCCTAATATCTAATAAAACAAACTTCAAAGTAAAATCAATAAAAAGAGATGGAGAAAGACACTTTATGCTCATCACAGGAAAACCCATCAAGATGAATTGAACATTAATCATGAACATCTAGGTTCTAAATACAAGACCAACAAGTTATGTAAAAAAAATTACTAAAGCTTAAATTGTACATCAAACACCACATAGTAATAATAGCAGACTTCAAAACCCCACTCTCTACAAAGGACAGGTCATTCTGTTAGAAACTTAAGAGAACTAACAAATGAACTGACTCAAATGGACTTAACAGACATCTACAGAATATTACACCCAAACCCAAAAGAATACACTTTCTTCTCAGCACCTCATGGAACCTTCTCTAAAATTGACCACATACTCAGTAACAAAGCAAACCTCAACAGATATAAAAAAATTGGAGTAACCCCCTGTATTTTATTGGATCACCATGGTTTAAAGATAGAATTTAACAATGCCACTAATTGCAGAAAGCCTACACACTCATGGAAATTTATGAGTGCTCAACTGAAACATCCCTGGGTCAAGTAAGAAATAAAGAAATTAAAGACTTCCTAGAATTCAACAAATATGAAGGTACAATGTACCCAAACCTATGGTACACTAGGAAAGCAGCGCTAAGAGGTCAGTTCATACCACTAAGTGCCTATGTAAAGAAAATGGAAAAAATCTCACACTCGTTCCTTAACAGAACACTTAAATGGTCTAAAACATAAAGAAGGAGACTCACTGAGGAGGACTAGAGGACAGGAAATAATCAAATTGAGGGCTGAAATCAATAAAATAGAAACAAAGAAATCAATACATAGAATCGAAGAAACAAAGAGCTGGTTCTTTCAGGAAATGAACAAGACAGACAAATTCTTATCCAAATTACTGAAAAGGCAGAGACACAACATCAAAATTAACAAAATCAGAAATGAAAAGAGGGACATAACAACAGATACTGAGTAAATTCAGAGAATCATTTGATCATACTACAAAAATCTGTACTCAACAAAATTGGAAAATATAAAAGAAATGGACAATTTTCTGGATAGGCACCATATACCAAAATTAAATCAAGATAAGGTGAACAATTTAAATAGTCCTATAGCCTGCAAGAAGCAGTCATCAAAAGACTCCAAACCAAAAAAGGCCAAGGGTCAGATGGTTTCAGTGCAGAATTCTACCAGAACTTTAAAGAAGAGCTAATACCTATGTTCCTCAAAGTGTTTCACATAATAGAAACAGAAGGAACAATGCCAAACTCTTTTTATGAGGCTACAGTTATCATAATACTGAAACCACACAAAGATTCAACCAAGAAAGAAAATTACAGACCAATCTCACTCATGAACATCGATGCAAAAATACTCAATAAATTACTGGCAAACTGAATCCAAGAACACACAAAAATTTCATCCACCATGAATAAGTCAGCTTCATAGCAGAGATGCAGGGCTGGTTCAACATACAAATATCTATCAATGTAATCCATCATATACATAAAGTGAAAAAAATCCATATGATCATCTCATTAGCAAGTGATGGAAACAGAGGCAGAAACCTGTAGTGGAGCACTGAGCTGAATTCCCAAAATCCACTTAAAGAGTGGGAGGAGAGAGAATAAATGCAAAGAGGTCAAGATCATGATGGGGATACCTACTGAAACAGTTTATCTGAGATAAAGGAAGGTCAGCAACTCCAGCCATGCAGGGAAGGAACCAGTACAGGACCAAGGTAGACCCTCTGAATATGAATATGGGTGACAGTTGTATGGCTGGGTCAGACTATGGGGCCATCAGCAGTGGCACCAGGATTTATCCCTTCTGCTTATACTGACTTTTTGGGAACCCATTCTCTTTGGATGGATACTTTGCTCAGCCTAGATATAGTAAGGAGGTCCTCGGGACCTTCCCCAAAGCAATGTACCTTTCCCTCTCTGAGGAGTGGATTGGGGGCAGGATGGAGAAAGTTGGAGAGAATAGGAGGAGGGGATGGAGTAGGAACTGGGGACTGGTATGTAAAATGAAAAAAGTAGTTTGTTTTCTTTTTAAAAATAAAGTAAAAACATTATAGTGCCCAATGTGGGGCAACTACATCCATATAAAACCTGAGAGATCTTGGGAAAGAATTCTAGACACACACACACACACACACACACACACACACACACACACACACACACAAACAGAGTTAAGCACAGCTTCTTAGTAGTATTTTTTCAGGTAGGCTCTGTTTGCTAGAGTCAAGCAGAGGGATAATTCTTTTAAGAGAAGGCTTCCTGACTCTATGTTAGTAGCAAAACTACCTGGTTCCTATGTTAGTAGCAAAAACTGCCTGGTTTCTTTAATAGTCAGCTTCCTGGTTCATGTTGGTTCTGTTATAGAGCATGTAAATGGAGTCTGTGAGTCACACACTAAAAATTGCTAAATGTAACCTGTACCCACTGTGTCCCTGAAACTGGGCAGCGTGCATGGCTCAAAGGGGCAGTAAACATGACCCTGTCATGTTGTACTTGGCCAAGCAAACAGACAATGCCATGGAGTTGGTCATAGCCACACCTACATAGCATTTAAAAAGGCACTCTAGATTAGAAAACAATTACAGAATTACAGATATGCAATAAAGACAGACTCAGATGAAAAAGACCACTGAATAGGGCACAGTATTTTACAAATATATATGGGCTTAAGAAGGAGAGAGAAGAAAATACACAGTCATAGATTAAAGAAGTAAGGACAACAACAAATATTAAAGAGTAATAGAATAAAAATATAAGCCACTAATAAGGAGAGATGCACAGAGAATCTGGATTATGTATATTATTATGTTTTCTTTGAATTTTTTGATTGTTAATGAGATAACTACAGAGAGATATTTGATTTTATGGCCTACTAAGTTAAACCAACATAACAATATCTTCACTTCAAAATTTGGGTTTAAGGATTTGTTGCTTTGGAAAAGAGGTTCTGCTTTTGTTTCCACAGAAAATGAAAACCTGTGGATTCCTTCCAGGCTAAAGTGGTTTGATGGAAGAAGATTCCCCTTACAAAACGTCTCCTTGAATCTGAAAAATATGTTACCCAACAAACAGCAGGAAACAATTTGTAGAAAACTATACACAAATTCCCAAACTGATTGTTTGTAAATATTTATTTTCATTTAAAGGTGGATATGATATAGAGATGAATAATTAAAAATTATAAATTAATAGTCATCTATAATACTCAAACTTGTGGTCATGTTAGTTAGGTTTTCTAGATATACAGAGAAATATTTCAGATGGATAGGTATTCTTTAAACCTTTCTAAGACCTACAGAATATGGCATTTAAAATATTTTAAGAACTTAGACTTTTCTCCACAGCAAGACATGTCTGCTTTTGGCAGCACCAATTTCTTCAAAGAGGTTGATGGGCGTCTTTATGGAATTTGTCTTCAATATGATAAGGCTAACCATTTGGGCAAGAAACTGCTCTTGACTGGACTGTTATATTATATTTTATAGCTTTCATTAGTTTTAATAAAAGATAAATTAGATACAAAACATTAGACTAACGAAGATAAGATAGATGGTAGAATTTTTTTCTTTTATTTTTGCCTAATGCAAATAGAATAAATATTGCAACTGTAATTCTTGCTTGATAACTCTTTTGTTATATGTAATTTTCTTTCAAAGTTCAAACCTACCTTTATAAAGAGAAAGAAAAGGGGAGATAATATGGGATGTCCTTCTGTATATGTGTTACTTTTATTGGTTGATGAATATAGCTGTTCTTGCCAACAATACCTTAGCAGAGTAAATCTAGGCTGAGAATCTGAACAGAGATATACATATAGAGAGAGTGTAGGTGAAGTCAACGATATGCCATGTAGCTCCCAGAGAAGGCAGATGCCATCATCCTAGAATCAACAAGTAACCAACCACAAACCTTGTGGTAAAATGTAAAATAATAGATATGGGTTCATTTAAGATGCAAGGGTTAGATAATAAAAAGCCTGAGCTAACAGGCCAAAATAGTGTTGTAATTAATATAGTTTCTGTGTGATTATTTGGGTCTGGGTGATTAGGAAATGAAAGAGCAGTCTCCTTTTACACCGAGGTCCTCAACAATATCTAGTCATAGTATCTTGCTGTTACTATAATCATATATATGTATTTGTGCCAAGTTCTATCTCTCTCAATATACATACATATGTATATGTGCATGTATACATATATCGACACATATATACAAACATACGTATATACATACATACATTGTTTGTCTTATTTCTATGCCTAAAACTGAAAATCTGGAAAGCTCCAGGATATCCTCACTCTACTCCTGACCTTTCATAATAGGAACTACTTTTCTCTGCCATGGCTTCTCTGCAACAACTAATGACATCTCTAAGATCATTCTGGTTGCTACTGTTTGCTGTATTTCAATATTGGTGGCTTAGCTCATCCACTATTTGGCCTTCTTCAGTTGAGTGAAGACAACTCTTCCAAGACAACTTTCGGACTTAATTTTCTACAAATTAATTTACATTTTTACATGCAACCCCTGACTGTGACTGTTGCTCCACAGTGTTCTGTTTTGCTGGTCTGGTTTATAGGGCTTTAGTTTTAACTCTGAAAAGACACGTGTAATTGCTTTTCCTTTCTTCCTCCACACTAATGGAAGATCATAGATGACTTTTGTCTGTTGATTACTATACTGCCTTACTTCTGTGGATTTGGAGTTATCTGCTAGGTCACAGGCTACCTCCATGCCATGCACACCTTTGCTCTTGGGGTCATGGAGTCTATTGAGATAGTGGGCATAGTTAACATGATTTTACCATATATAGTTCACTCTTGTACTTCAGCAATGAAGGAATCAATGAGAGAAAGGCAATTTCTCCCAAAGTGTAATAGATCACACTTTGCTTTTCCTGGAATTCATACAAGATTTTGACAGGTAATTCAGCAATGCCACATTGCTATAGCCAGTCTGTTCATAATGGCAATGCCTTATTACCTGTTTCATGTAACACTGTGTAGAATCTATCTATGTAGGAATGATCTTCTCTGGTCTGAAACATGGTAGTCAGGTTTGCTGCTTGCAATTCTAGAGAACCTGGCTTCCTATAAAGACAAATGTGTAATATGTTGACACTTTATGTAGCCTGCAAGGATGTAACAAAACAGATTGCCCAATATTCGTCCATCTCTACTCACACCAAGCCTCTGTCGGTTCCTGCCTAGAAGAGAGTTTTGTCTCCTGTGAGTTATAAGTGGAACCTAGTACAGGCTTTTGAGATGTAGAGGAGTCACTTTTCCAAGAGAAGAGTCATGTCCTGTTTCTGAAAAGTGAAAATAATGTTCTGGAGGAAGCCCAGAAGAGAATTCTGAACAAAGCATGTAGGGAAATAGAATGATGTTGCTTCTACACTGACAGTTGCTTGCTGCTACTTGCTGCACAGAGACTTTAGAAGCATCAGACCTTGTAGCACTTCTTCACCTTAACTGTTGGGTTGTTCCTAAGACTAGTGTGACTAGAAGAGATGTTTCCTAACTGTCCCTTGATATACAGAGAGTCCAGCTTGACTGCATTGCATTTGTAACAAAACAACTAAATACATGGCCTTGATATTATCTGGACAAGTTGAGAGATGGTGGCATATTCCTTTAATCACAGCACTTGGGAGGCAGAGACAGGCAGATTTCTGTGAGTTTGAGGCCAGCCTGGTCTACCGAGAGAGTTCCAACATAGGCTCCAAAGCTACACAGAGAAACCCTGTCTTGAAAACCAACCAAACAAACAAAAATTAGCATCTGGACAAGTGACAAATTTAATTATTCATTGTAATACTTTCTACATGACATTGCTTATTCCTTTTTGAAACACTGGACATTTTATCTCCAGGAATGATGGCTTTTGCTATGGACTAGGCTTCTTAAGAATGGGGCTAAACAAGAAGACATGAGTAGGTCTTTCTGCAAGTGGTTTTAATCTGTTAGAAGTAACATGAGTCACAAACCATACTGTACTTGAAATCATGCACACTTAGGCTACTGCTGCTGGGAAGAATTGTGCCTGCTGAGGAGAGGAGAAGGCATGGCAGCTTCTTAACCCACCTCATGAGATACTGCTGTGAAATATTTTCAGTAACAGGCATTCAGAGTGTTCTGAACATCAGAATTGCAGACCTCTGGGCTTCAGGTACTCCTGGTTTAATGCGTGGGGCAGAAGGGTAAGCCTAAGACCTCATAATGGAGGGATCCGTCATTGCCTTCAAATCAAAAATGGTGCTAGACACAATCCAAAGCTGAATTTACACTATTTTGGTATTCTTGAATTATGTTACCTTGTATGTCTCTTCTGTATTTCCTGGCCCCTCTTGTCACTAGAATTGCATGAGCAGGAAACCTTGATAACAGTTTTACTTCGTCAATAAATTAAACCCAACAATGTTAAAGTCTATAGTTTGTCCATGGAGAAAATGTGGGCATTGAGAGATGGGAGAATATGTTTCAAAAGGCATTACTGACAAGATGTGATTGAGGTTTTTCAAATCTTTCTTCCTTGGCTCTCCTTATTCTCCTCATTCTATTCTGTGAGAGAGATACAGAATCCACACACTATAGGGGTGACCAGGTCCCAGACCTTCTTGGTTCTTCATACATTTCATGTAAAAGATTTGAAACAACCACTGCGTACATAGATTCAAAACTTGGTACCTTTTTACACTGTTTTTCTCTTTATCCTTGAGAAGTTGCTTTATGGGAGTTTGTTTGCGATTTAGCATTTTCTGAACTTGTTGGTAAACCTGAATGTAGTTAGTTTAATTGACAGTTTCTGGAATGTTAACTATTCAATGAAAAGGGCCGTAGGCTATACGTATGTAGAGATAATTTATTTCACTAAATCCTCAAAAGCCTGACCTTGGAAAGCTTTTAGCAAATTTCTGTGATTTAAAAAAAAAAGTGTCTTAGTTTGTTGATGGCACAGCTGCATGTGTTGATTTTAAAGGAGCAATAATGATAATAATAAAAACAAGTTTTGAAAAGAAGCTAGCCCTATTTATTGCTTTGAAATTTTTATAATAAAATGTTTGTAGACTCTACAGTGCTTGCAGTATTTTATTAATAATTTCAGTGTTTAGTGTTTACAACTGTGACAGAGGTTTTCATAAGAAACATTTTATCTTTTTGGAAAGCAATTAATCAACATCTCCTCAATTTCAATTTGTCTTCATGGAACATAGAACACTTGTGAGTCCAAATATTATTTCAAGGTATGCAGTTCTTTTCTGTCCTTAGAGTATTAAATTGTTAGATTTAGTGTGGCTAGTCATTTTCTTTTGTGTTGAAGTTGATGCTGTGTATTTCTACCAAGATACAGTCATTGCTATGCTTTTTGTTCCTGTTTTGTGAGACTAACTTGGCATTTTCAGGCAGTTTCCTTGTCCTTGGGTGTTGAATATTCTGTATTTAGTTTTCATTTGCAGTGCATTAGATTTAAACCCTGCCGTGAATAATCTGGCATTTATCATTGACTCCCGCTTGCAAAGTTTATCTATTCTGTTTTCAGGTCAGCTAATTAAACAGCTATTGACCAGGTTTCACTTTTTGCTTCCTAGATTTAATCCATGTTCATAAAGGTGTATGCCAATACTGTTCAAAAGAGATAAAAGCTCCTTTCGTACCGAGACTTCCACTTTTCAAGAGCCGTGTCGGTGACTCATATATATGACACCCTTTCACCTTTGAAAGTAAAAATAACTCAAAAGCCATCTTAACCTCTCTCTGTCAGCATAAACCCACACCAAGAACTACACTTGCTCTGTGAAGCTCTTATTCTTCTCAATTTCTACGGCCTTCGGTGGGAGGAGGGACAGCCGCACTCCGTTCTGTTGCCCAGAACCCACTCTTGGGCATATTCTGGCAAGTCTTCTGCTTTCGAAGTTTGCCCTTTCAACCCCTTCGTGCATTGGAAAGGCATGACAAAGGAAAGCCATTCAACACTTTTGCTACCTAACCTTAAGACTTCCCTTTTCAAAGGCTCCCAGTTCTTATCAGATCTGAAAGACTGAGTATCTCACCAAGCAGCCCCCACACTTGCCAATTAAATCTGAGCTCCCTTCTGTAATGGTTGTGGACTCCTTTCAGAGTGGGATCTCTTTAGTCTCAGATCTGTTAAACTGTACTCTATATGTTGCCATTTATGCCGCAAGAGGTTTGTGACCTCTGCATGAATTTTGTGAGATGAATTTTCACAGCATCTATGACTTTGACTTTGAATTTGTCAGGCTTTTTTTTTCCTGTACAAGAAAGAGGGCAGAAAAGCACTCCTCTTTTCTGAAATGCAACTTGAAATACAACGCGAGGCTGACAACAGAACTTAATGGAAAAATATAAAAAAGCTCTTGCCATAGTTTGTCTCATTTAACAATATGGTCTTAGCATAAGGAAAATAAGATGCAAAATGAGCCCCTGATGACTAAAATTCACAGGACGTGTTCTGGATGGCTAGATCACAGACCGTGCTATGAATTTGTGTTTAGCATATTGCATACAGGCACTCACTTTCTGTAGGATGTGGTGGCAATAAGGATTCTCATTTTGAAATCCTGTAACAATATAAAAAGTGGACTGGAATAGCACTTTGGTACTTCTTGGGCAAGATAACTAATATTAAAGCAAACTTCTCAGAGTGGGAGTAAATTGTACACTGGAGGAAAGATTAAATGAGTTTTTCTGCAATTCAACCACGATAGGCTTTTATAAATTTCCAGGGTGGGCAAACATGCAAGACCCAGTTGCCTAGTCTTTGTTTATTGTATATTTTATTCAGGATTAAGCCGGACTCCGGCTAATGGGCATTAGGACAGCAAAGCAGAAGCAGCCTGGGCTAAAATCAATTTCTGTGTTCTCTGTCCCTTCCTCATGAGTTCTTAGGGGAGGAAACACTGCAGGAAGAAAAGAAAAGCTGTCAGAAGAGGAAGTAATATGACTGCAGGGCGTGTGGGAAAGAGGGTGCCAGCTGTGGAAGAGCCCGCAGCTGTCGTTTGTTCCCGAGGAGACAGCAGGAAGCAGCCATAGCCACAACCCTTGAAAACTGAGCCCTCCTGCTAAAAAACAGAACATGGAAATTTGCCTCCTCCCTCCCCAATTTTTTTAACTCCGTGCCCCCCTCTTGCAAACTCTTTCCAGTTCTTTCAAGAACTCATCATCCATCTGATTTTAAATAGGAAGCAAATAATAAATACATTGACAGACAATGAAGAGATGTCCGCTGCTTCTGTAAAGATGGAGGAGATGTAAACACTGGCGTCTTCCTGGTAGATATCATATTCCTGAGTGACAACTGCACTCCAACAGAAGTTAAGAGGCGAGAATCAGAAACTATCTAGGGAAGTGTTCTCAACCTTCCTGATGATGTGAACCTTTAATATGGTTCCTCATAGTATGGTAACCCGCCAATCATAAAATTACTTTTGTTGCTACTTCATAGTTATAATTTTGCTAGTGTGAAGAATTGTATTGTAAATATCTGTGTTTTCTGATGGTCTTAGGAAACCTCTGTGAAAGAGTCATTTGACCCCCATCCCCTGAAGGATCATAACCCACAGGTTGAGAATCACTGATCTGGAAACCTCAGTACCTTGGGCTGATTGGTTCCCTGGGTCTTTTTTTTTTTCATCCTGCATTTCCTAGACTTGGAGATGGGAAACCAGAAATGGCTACAGCATAACCTACCCCCTCTAGCCATAACTGGGAGAAGGATGTCCTTGTAGGGGAAAAAAAATAACAGCAATTGCAGGACTTAGGTCAAGTAGCTCAGAAACAAAGCAAAACAAGCAATGATCTTATAATTTCTACTAAAGCCATGGCAGTTAGGAACCCAAGTGTCTCTTCCCTGCTCCGTGATGAAGCATCTAGTTCAGCATTGAGAGATAAGACTCAACAGAGAATAGGGGTTTTCTTCCCTTCTGGAGAGGAGAAGCAGTGTGCATAGACACCATTGGTAGTGGTGGTAGGGGCTGAGCCTCCCCACCTCAGCCAATAATGAGGAGTCCTTTACCCTTCTCCCCTGAGGCTGTGTTTTATGAAAAGAAAGTCAGGTCTTTATCACTACTTACTAGTGAGAAGTGACTTCCTCCTTTCTTCTGCTGTCATTGGAGACAATGTGGGAAAGATAGTGAGGTATCCATAACCTGTTAGCCAGAGAATTGTCATTAAAAAACAACATTATTATTATTATTAAAAATATCCATTTTAATTTCAAAAATCACTCATCATTCCAAGAATTAGAAATATCTGAAAATAGGCAAAAATCATTATTCATTTGTCACCAAGACACTGATGTTAGTGTCATCTGACAAAGTTTAGAACAATTATCATCAAAAAGGTTCAAAGGCAACTCTGCAAGAACCAAATTAAAAGGTATAGATTCCTAGAAAATAAATTAGGTGTCTTCTTCAAAGGTATATTTTAAACCTAAAGTGAATACATTTAAAAGAAGTTAAACTTAATAGGTGGAGTGCAATGCAGAATGAAATGGTCAGGAGAATTTATGGAACTAGAAGACAGAATAAGAGAAAAAAAATGCAATCTGATCAGTAAAGACTGAAAAAAAAAAGAAAGTTTAGAAGTATAGTAAAATTAATGACACCCTGCACAATTCATCTTGGATAAGTAGCTTTACTTCTGATTACTTTTGCTTTTAAAAAACAAAGCAGTTATTGGGTGATCATCCAGGAATTTTATAGTGGACTGTATTGCACTGAGGAAACATTGATATGGTCTAAACTACCCATAGATGATCTTTTTAAAACCAAAATGATGTTGCTATTGCAACTTAAAGCAATAAGGAAAGTAGAAACCATCTTTTTTTTTTAAAAAAAAATAACATTAAGAGTAACAACTTTCTGCAAAATTCAAGAGCTAGAAAATATTATTTTAAGTGAGGTAACCCAGACACAAAAAGATGATTATCACATGTACTCACTCATTAGTGATTTTAAAACATAAAGCACAGAAAATCAGCCTACAAACCACATCCTAGAGAACTTAGACAACAATGAGGATACTAAGAGAGACTTACATAGATCTAATCTAAATGGGAAGTAGAAAAAGATCTCCTGAGTAAATTAGGAGCATGGGGACCTTGGGTGATGATTGAAGGGGGAGGGGGAGGCAGGGAGGAAAGCAGAGAAAAATGTAGACCTCAATAAAAATAAAAAAGAGTAATAATTTCTTGGTTGAGAACCCTTTCAATTCATCTATTTGAGGGTAAAGTGTCTCCAAACCTATATAAGGTTTTCATTATATAAGATTTTCCTTATTAATTCTCCTACTAGAGGATAGTAGATTTTATCTTTATAATAATGAGCTACTTCGAGTGAAGTCAAAATATCTAAAGCTTAAAATCTTACATTCACATAGAAAGAAAACCTACTATGTCAGTCTTTTGGGGATACGACACTCAACATTACTGCTTCTATCTCCATCCATTCATCTTACAATTTCAGTTTTAACAACTTAATAATATTTTTTTGTATAAATATACATTTTTATTAGCGATCCATTTCTGGATGTCTAGGCTGTTTCTAATTTCTGGCTATTGCCAATAGAACCACAATGCATATGATGAGATGATATCTCTGTAGTAGATTATAGAGTCTTTTAGGTATGTGCTCAAGAGTGCCCCAGCTAGACCATGTGGTAGATGATCTTTACTTTCTGGAGAACAATATTCTAAGAATAATCTAGAAATCTTCATTACTGATATTTTTAAAATGTTACACTTTCTCTTTTATATACATGACAAAGACTGAAATTTTTGTCGAATAAAAAGGAAATCATTAGGTGTATTTCACTATTTGTATTGCTTTGTATTCCTTTTGGGATACATTTTCAAAAGTATTCATTGTTACTTTAATTCTTACAGAGTGTTAAACTAATTGTGTCCATTTGGGGTCATGCTTATCAAAAGACATAATGACATTTTTAGCTGAATTTCTTTAGTTGCTTTTGGTATGTATAAAATGAGCTCCAGATTTAAATTCTGATGTCTGATGAGCCACCGACTATATTCATTCTCTAAATAATTTCCTCTATATCCCTAATTTATATGCAAAATCATATATTTATATTTTATCATGTATGAACACATAAAATACATATAGATTGTCTAATAGCTCATAGGATATTAGAATATTTTAATTATATATATTTAAATTTTATATACTGATGATAATATGCTTGACGTAAGCAGTAGCATTTCCATAGCAGGAAATCTCTGAAGAGGCATTGTGAATAGCATTATTTCCTCATTTAGATTAATGTGTTTCCATAAAGCGCAGCACCGGGGGAAAATGGTAATCAAACACAAACTTTTGAAGTTGCCAATGATTAAATTTAACACAGTTTTCTTGGCATTTGCATATACAGATTATATTATTTATAATTAATGTCCCTAGTCATGTGTCGGTAGCTTTCTGAATCCGTCGGTATCATTCTGATTTGTTGAGAAGTCCTGTCACATTTGACAAGACCAGTCTGGCATACAAGTGTGACAGGTGCAGACAGTGCACTGTTTTCTAAGTAACAGAAAGACACACGCCGAGACCTGATATCTGTTGCCTGTCCACGCTTTCCTCATTTAGGAAGAAGTTCCATGGCTGGAGAGTGGTTTTTACCTTGAGAGAAAATGTGTTCTTCCAATTCATTTTCTTGTAAAAAACAAATTTTTTTAAAAAATGACCTATTTTATATACATGTCTATTTTTTCTTAAAAAGGGGAATGGTGAGTTTATCATTGTTTTGATTTTGACTCCACATTTGCTTTAAGTTTTTTATGGATCATGTCTAAGTGTTTTTTTTTTTTATTAGATGCTGTCTGCGTTTTTCGTGGTTCTCCATTTAATTATGAATCACAAACTTCATTTTAAAAAAGTTTAAAATGCAAACACAGGCAGCCTCTCATTCACCATAACTGCATAGAGCTCCAAACTACCCCTGAAACTTACCTCTGCCTGCATAGAGCTCCAAACTACCCCTGAAACTTCCCTCTGCCTGCATAGAGCTCCAAACTACCTCTGAAACTTCCCTCTGCCTGCATAGAGCTCCAAACTACCCCTGAAACTTCCCTCTGCCTGCATAGAGCTCCAAACTACCCCTGAAACTTCCCTCTGCCTGCATAGAGCTCCAAACTACCCCTGAAACAGACGGAATGTCATCTGCTTAGCTTCCTCGCTGTAATGATCAGGAAGCGTGCTCACTAGCAGCACTGGCTAGTTTTTGTCAACTTGACACAAATTAGATTCACCTGAGAATACAGACACTCAGCTGAGGCATTGCTTCAGCCAGCCTGGTCGGTGGACACTTTTCTAAGGGCATAGGGCATATTCTTGATTGCCAAATAATGTATGAGTGCCAGTCCACTGTGGAAGGTGGCCATGGGTTATTTATATGTGGACCCCATATATGTGTGTATATATGTGTGTGTGTGTGTGTGTCACACTAGGGTGCTTGGTCCTAGGCTACATATGAAGGCAAACTGAAGAAACCAGGGAAGACAAGCCACCAGTAAGCATTCCTTCTAGCGCTCTGAGTCTCTGCTTCTGGGACCTGACTTTCCTTTCCTAGATGATGGACAGGCCCTTGGAAGTGTAAAATAAAGAAAATGCTTCCTCCCCAAGGATTTTATCACAGTGACAGAGATGCTAAACCGGGCTGTCTTTTCTCCTGACTCCTTTCTGTGTGTCCCCGTGACTGCTGTTCTTTTCATTCTGCAGTTGAAGAGCCGTGTGTCAGCAGTAAGTTCCATCTGTGTATTGTTCTTAAATGGTATAAGGAGGTAGGAGATTTTCATATTCCCAGCTTGCTTCAGGATGAGGTATCTTCATGTCATCAGCTACTCAGCCGTGAATCCAGATCAAGTTGAAAATTTGTCTAGCACATTCAGAAGCAGCTGTGCTAACTGCATTCTGTTCAAATCTGCTTGAGGAGAATGGACCCACAGACTGGAGAGATCCCAGTTCTCCAACTGTTTCAATATCTATTAGTCCACAGCGGGAAAGAAAATAAGAGTAATTCAGGGACTTAAACCAAAATTTGGTACCAAACGAGTTCAAGCAAATTTCAATCTCAGAGAATGGGCCCTGGGAACCCACAGGCCATGGATTTCCAGTTGTCTCTAACTTGACTTGGAAGTTTCACAATTCGATAAATAGATAATCACAAGGAAAAAAAAAGACTGTATTAGTAAGGGACATTGTTCTTGGCATTACATATGGTATTATTTAAGAACATAATGCCACATTTTCCCCAGGTCTCTCCTTCCTAGTTTAACATTATCTCTCACACAAGAAAAATGCCACAGACACAGGGAAAATGGGATGATTAGTAGTTCTGTAGTGAGATAATTCACTTCAATTAAAAGACCTGTCTTTTAATTGTGATAGATGTAAACAATTTTACAATAAGAATATTACATATATAAAGATTTAAGCATAAAATCTTTCAAAGAATATTTTTACTATTAAAAACTATTTTATAAGTGTTTTCCTTACATATACTCATAGGCACCACTTGCATATCTGGTACTTAAAGAGGCCAGAAGAAGGTGTTATATTTCCTGGAACTAGATTTAATTGTCAGCCGTCTTGTGGGTGCAGGGTATTGTCCATGGGTCCACTGGAAGAACAGCCAGTACTCCCAAAGATGTCATTGCTTTACCCCTCAAATAATCAATTTTATTTATTATGTATACAGTGTTCTGTCTGCATGTTTGCTTGTGTACCAGAATGGGGTATTGGATCTCATCGTAGATGGTTGTGAGCCACCATGTGATTCCTAGGAATTGAACTCAGGGTCTCTGAAAGAGCAATCAACGCTCTTAACTTCTGAGCCATTTCTCCACTGCCTCAAGTAATCATTTTTAAGGAGTAATATTTAAATTAAAGCTTTGAGATATTAAAAGCTAAATTTGTACTAAACATATTTTTTAAAAATTATTTCTTTTAGCTTTTGAGAATGTAATATACTTGCAACATTTCTCTCTTCCCTTTTCTCTCTCCACTCCTTCCCATGGCCTCTTATTACATTTGTGATACGCACATACATGCACACACAAACTCATGAACACACACATATATATACACAAGTACACTCACACAGACACATACACACACAGACTCACACACACACATATACACAAGCACGCACACACACACACACACTCTCACACACACAAACATATAATATTTTCATCTTATAAAGTATTACTTATTGTTCAGGTGGAAGCTTCATCCTAGATCCTGGTATCCATATACCCACAGAGTCTGAAATGTTTGGGTGGAAGCTTCACCCAAGCCTCTTCCCCCATCTCTCTCCAAACCCTGCTGCATCTCAGAAACCATGCCAAATGGTGACTCCTCCCCCAGAGATGCTCAAGATTACTCCTACAGGGTATTTAAACTGCCCCCCCCCTCCCCGAGAACAGACACGTGGTTTTCTGGTCTCCTTTTTGTGGGGCTGGAGATTCATCCAGGAACTTTGTATCCATTAATCCTGGGTTTTTTCTAATTTGGTTTGATTTGGTCTGATTTGTATTGTTTCGTTGATGGAGAGTCTTATCGAGGTGTAAAAACATTTTATCTGTAGGTTCCACTCTGGAATTGTTTTTGTCCCCCACAAGCCTATGGTGGGAAAACATCCTTCTCCCCTACACCTGCTCTCTGCCAGGCTAAGATTGGCTTCCGACTGGGCAAGTTGACCTTTCTAAGTCATTACCTTAGAGGCCCAGGGCTCCTGTGATTTTCTAGATGTTTTACCAACTCGGCCGTGGAGAGGCTTATTGGGTTGCAGAGCCTTATATGTGTATATTTTCAGAACTGACCATTTGTATTAGAAAACAGTTGCTTTGTTCTTCTCTAGGGCAGACGATTTCCGTCTACAGCATTCCTCGGTTGCTTGTAGCTCTCTGTGTAGTGCTGAGGCCTGCTGCACTCCCCTGAGTCCACCCCACCTCCTGTCCATTTTAGCATGTTTACTGCTGTCCTCATTCAACTCGTGTTTAGGCAGTCATGTTGATGAGACTTTATTTTTTATTTACATATTTATTTTTATTTTAATTTTTAAAACAATATTTTCTTATTTTACATACCAATCCCAGTTCCCTCTCCCTCCTCTCCTGCTGCTTCCCCCAAATTTCCCCCTACCCCACCATGCACATCTGAAGCCACAAAACAATCCCACACCAGTTAAGAATTATGGATAATAAAAATGTTATTTATTGGAGGGGAAAACACTTACAGATCACCATCCCAAACAACAGTTATCTCATTCCAAACAGAAAACAGAGTCTAGCAGCCGGAACAGGAGCCGGAAGCAAGCGGTAGAGAGTGCACGGTTCCAGATGCTTTTTAAAGTATAAGAGACCATGCCCTAGTGGGCTAATATCTTAAAGGCTGTTGGCTGAAGGAGCAGAAAGTGTTCTCAACATACATCCACTCCTCAGAGAGGGTGAGGCCTCCCATGTAGTCAACAAAATCTGTCACATCTCTTGAGGCAGGACAAAGGCCCTCCTCCCTGTAACTAGGCTGAGTAAGGTAGCCCTCCATATCCCTCCATATCCTTCAAAAAGTCAGTTCATGAGCTAGGGATAAATACTGATCCCATGGCCAGTGGTCCCACAAACTGCCCAAGCCCCACAACTGTCACCCACATTCGGAGGGCCTAGTTCAGACCTATGCAGGTTTTCTACCTGTCAGTACAGAGTCAGTGAGCTCCCACTATTGACGAGACTTTATAGTTGTACATTCTGATATTCCTAGGAGACTTTTGAAAAATATTTTATGTAGTAATATAATAAACACTAGTGAGGCTTGATTGTGTATCCAGCTTGATCCCGTTAGTCCCCGACTAGATTCTTCTCACTATTATAGCATTGGACTCTTTTCTCCTTGATCTTTCGTATCATTTGCACCTCCTGTTTCCTCGGCTAGGATGTTCTTATCACTTTCTCTTAATTCATGGGTAATTGTCCTTCTTGTCTCAGTTTAACCATTATTTACATGGTCCCCAAGTCCAAGTAAGGATTTTGATTCTTTTCCTGAAACTCTATCCCATTATTTATTAGTATTCACCTCGGCCAAGTTTTGTGTATTCATCAGCGTGACTATTTTGTTTGTGTCTTTTTCACTATAAACCCCACAAACTCAAGGTCATGTCTGGTTTTCTTCACTTCTGAGTACCCACAGCTGACTCTAAAGCCTGGCTCTTATCACTTGAATAACACCTTTGTTAAAGGTCTGTATTAAATGCTGGCATTGAAGTCATAACAGATTAATGACTGATAAATAATGAGAGACATTTCATCGTAGCGTCTAATTTTAGATAAGATTATCCTTATTAGACAGATACAATTTGCTTTCAAACCTCATGGTTTTTCTTTTTCACAACCCAAATCGACACTACTTCACTGACATTTATGAGTCATAAATGAAGTGATTCTTTTCCCTTTACTTAACAAAATTTCCATAAGTAGGAAGGCAAAAATGGAAACAGTTTTAGTACACTCAGAAAGCAAGTAGTGGGTTAGTAGTATGAGTGCTTATATGTACTGTAATGGCTTACTCATTGGAGAGTGGTTAGTGATGAAAGAAAGCTTTATTTTTAATTAAATTTTCTTACTCATTTTATATCCCAGCCACAATTTCCCCTCCCTCCTCCACTCACCCCATTCTCACTTCTCCTTTTTCCTGTTCATAAAGGGAAGGCCTCCCAAGGGTGTTAACAATGCATGGTATATCAAGTATAGTAGAACTGAGCTCCTCCCCTTGTATTAAGGCTAGGCAAAGCAACCCAGTATGAGGAATAGGTTTCCAAAAGAATTAGAGACACTCACTGAAAATGGTGCTAAGGTCATCTCCCAGGCTGGTTCTCAGTCATCTCAGATCCGCCCTGAGTCTGAAGGAACAGCTTCAATGTCATGAGGAAACAGGGGATGTTTGGCCTTTTATGTGTACAGAACTGAAGAATCCGACTAGGTTCAAAGTCTGCTTATACTTTGTTTAGACTGGGAACTTTAGCAAATAATAATTGGATTTTCTCTCTTTAACAAATGTGAGGCCCCGAGGCAGGGTATTAATAAAATCAGAAAGAGAGATTGGGGAGCTGCCTGAACTGCCTGTTCAACTTTTCCTTGAATGTTACCTGTCTAAAACATTAGAGTTTGCTAATAGATAAATCAAGTGGCTTCAAAAGATTAAGGAAATATGTGTTACTAATTTGTTGATGGTTGCTAATTTTACTGCAGAAAAAGTAACAGTATATTACATAAAAACTGAAAATTTTATTAACACTAAACTTTAAATGCTAACTCAGTTTTGAAATAAAAATTGATCAAATAATGCAGAACTTGGTGTAACCATTTAAATTCTACATGGTGTAATTCCACTCAGTATACACATAAACGACTAAAATAGGAAGATACTTAAGTGACAGCCCCATCCCTGAAAATAAATGGAATTTGATGATGTTTGTAATGACTGCTCCAGATGGAAATTAATAGCTTCCCATGGAATACCATTTCAGAGTAAAATTACACTGTAAATCAAAAGTTATTTGGTGCTTATCTAAACTCCCTCCAGGGGCCGTTTAAACCCTTATAATTTTATAGGTCTCTTGTGGAGCTAGAACACGACTGCCCAATGTTCTCTTTATTGGTAGTTCTCTGTAGATTTGAAAGGTGATTTTGCAGCTTTTGGTTTTAAGTTATGTGGAGCAGGTAGAGCAAAGTGCCTGTTTTTGGTCACAAAAGAGCTTCCATTCTCTTGAATAGTTTCGGTAACCTTTATTTTTTTTTTAACAACTCTATTTAATCTCACAGCTCCTTTGTCTACTGTTTTTTTTTTTTTTTTGGAGGTGGAGTTGAATATAGGGTTTTATGTGTAGAAAACAAACCCCTTTGTTTAGCATTTACACTGAGCTAAGTCCCAGCATAACCTGTTTGAATATTAATGAGCAACTTAATCCTCACCAACCTATATTGACCATAGAAATTTAAGTTAATAGACACAAAGATATTTGTGTTATTACTCTGGAATATTATATTGTTGAAGGCAAAGTATAATGGCTAAGAGTGAGTAGGAAGAGAGGAGAGGAGAGGAGAGGAGTGGAGAGGAGGAGAGGAGAGAACAGAAGACCTAAATAACCTACCTGGCTTTTGAAATTTTGGATACAAGAAATACCTATTTCACTCCCTATAGCTTTATGCTTCTATGTTACTAGTAAAAGTGATTTTTTTGAAGTTAAGTTTTCCTCCAGAGCAGCATGACGTTCAAATTCTCCTGGTCTTATCACTTAAAATTTGCAACTATTTATTAGGTATTGCCAGGACCCAAAGAGGGCAGTTTGTTGCAGAACAACTGTTTCTAGCCATCTCTTAATAAAATACTTGGAAAGAGTGTCTCTAGTTCAACATTATCTACCAATGCTAAATAAGGGCTGCCCTTTCCTACAACGTGATTCTCTAGTTTGACTTAAGCGAGTCATATCCATCGTAAAATTTTGCCTTTGCTGACAAAATGTGAGCTCAAATCATAGCTGTGGTTCAATCCCTATTTGTTTATTAATGTCTTGCAGCATCTTTTGATTTCATTCCTATTTACTGTGAGTTTTCTCACATCTCCCATGTGGGCCTCCAGCTCACAAAAAATGAAACGGAGACTTATTATTAATTATGAAAGCTAGGCCTATAGCTTAGGCTTATTCCACTAGCTCTTATAATTTTTTTTCCTTTTTTTTCTTTTTCTTTTTTTATTTTTTTAATCTTTTTTTATTGAGAAAATGAGAAAAAAAAAACAAGTTTCCACCTCCTCCCAGCCTCCCATTTCCCTCCCCCTCCTCCCACCCTTCTCCCCTTCCTCCTACCCTTCTCCCCCTCCCCCCACTCCTTTCCCCCTCCCTCTCCAGTCCAAAGGGCAGTCAGGGTTTTCTGCCCTGTGGTAAGTCCTAGGTCCTCCCCCCTCCGTCCATATCTAGGAAGGTGAACATCCAAACTTGTAGTAATAGGACGGCGGCGGGGCTGCGTCCCCAACACCCCAGCCGCCTGCCCGGCTAGCTTTACCCGAAATAATTACACAGACACTGTGTTCTTTTAATCACTGCTTGGCTCATTTCTACCTGGCCTCTTCTAGGCTAACTCTCGCACCTGGACTAGCCCATTTCTTATCATCTGTGTAGCACCGGTCTTACCGGGAAGATTCTAGCCTAAGTCCATCCTGGGTCGGAGCTTCATAGCGTGTGTCTGCCCGGGAGCGAGGCATGGTGTCTCTCTGAAGGCGTCTGCTCCCGAGAGGAGAGCTGTCGAGTCTGACCTCACTTCCTCTTCCTCCCAGCGTTCTGTTCTGTTTACTCCTCCCACCTATCTTCTAACCAATGAAATGGGCCAAGGCAGTTCCTTTATTAGCCAATGACCTTCCTCCATCACAAACTGGCTAGGCTCCCACAAAGCCAGCACATTATGTAGGATCAAAACCCTGTGCCATTGTCCTTGGTGTCTCATCAGCCCTCATTGTTCGCCATGTTCAGAGAGTCCAGTTTTATCCCATGCTTTTTCAGTAACAGTCCAGCTGTCCTTGGTGAGCTCCCAATAGATCAGCTCCACTGTCTCAGTGGGTGGGTGCACCCCTCGTGGTCCCGACTTCTTTGCTCAAGTTCTCCCTCCTTCTGCTCCTCATTGGGACCTTGGGAGCTCAGTCCAGTGCTCCAGTGTAAGGGGAGATGGGGAGAGAAAAGGGAGAAGTGGAGTAAGGGGGGGAACTTGAGGAAAAAGGAGGATTGGGATAAAGGAAGTTTGGATAGGGGAGCACGGAAGCACAATTCTTAGTTAAGGGAGCCACCTTTGGGTTGGCAAGAGACTTGAACCTAGAGTAGCTCTTATAATTTAAGTTAACCCATTTATGTTAATCTACATTTTACCTCATTACGTTTTACCTCTCTTCCATCCTGTACCTCCTGTTTCCTCTCCTTGTCTTCTGACGTCCCTGCCAAGCCTAGATTAATCTCCTCTCTTTCTCTCTCTTCTTGGAAGTCCTGCTTTACTTCTTCCTGCCTACTTATTGGCCATCTAGCTCTTTATTAAACCAATCAGGACAGGCAGTGATGGCATATGACTTTAATCCCAGCACTCTGGAGGCAGAGGCAGATGAATCTCTGTTAGTTTGTGGCCAGCATGGTCTACACAGCGAGTTCTAGGGCAGCTGGGACTGTTACACAGAGAAACCCTACCTCGAAAAACCAATAAATAAATAAACAAACAAATAAATAAAAATAAATAAAGACATAAATACAACATACAGATAAAATAAAACAAAACAAACAAACAACAACCTCAAAACTATCAGAAGGCTCCCCCTCAAAGATACATCTTCTCAGTGTACAAGAAAGTATTCCACAACACTCCCAGGTCAGTCTGAACATGCATGACACATTTGTGGATTAGTTAGTGTCCTCCTTCTAGCATCAGGACTGGGATCAATGACCCCAATCTCTAGCTACATAATTCTTAGTTCAGAGTTCTGTCATGGTGGAGTTTCATGAAGTGGTTGTTTTCACATACTTATTGCATGTGCTGCTCTTACTGCTGAATTATGATTTCCTTGAGGGAAGCATATCTTTTCTCATTTGTATCTCTAATTCCAGTGTACAGAGCATGATACATGATAATAGGCATATAATAAATGTTATAGCTGGAAGTGAAATGTTTTTTACCACAGGGCAAAATAAAAATGGTTTCTCTTTTTCTAAAATAAGAGAAATAGGCGATATTTTATTCTCTCTCTCTCTCTCTCTCTCTCTCTCCCCCCCCCTCTATGTACGTGTATATGTGTGTGTGTGTGGTGTATGGTACACTCCCCTATGTGTCCATGCAGAGGTTGGAGAGAAATGTAGAGATGTTGTTTGTATCTGTCTACCTCTTTGTCTTATTTCCTCCAAGGAGGTTTCTCACTGAAGTCCAATCTGGATATTTAAGCTAGGCTGGCTAACCAATGGAGTCCCAGGATTTTATTGCCTCCAATGATGAGTTACATGCAGGCACTTGATGCCTGATTTTTCCTGTAGGGGCTGGGGATTGAAATCCATGTAACCCCAGATAAATCAAGCCCTAACTCTGCTGTTTAAATCCCCAGCTCCTTCCTACCTGACACGAGCTCCCCTCTTTCCAAATTAGAAAATAGTTTTGGATTCTAGGAGGTACTGCCATACTAGTGATTTTCCTGACCATCTCGTTTTCTGTGCATTGGTCTAACACCTGTTTGCACATCTGAGGACTGGGCAGCAAATGTTTGTCAGGACGAAACACATACGGGGAGGAGGAGGCAGAAAACATTTGGTCCAATTCTTTCTTCAACTCCCTTGGTTTTCTCATGAGTCTCCTTTTCTATATCTCTAACACACTGCATATTTACTCTTTACCATTTCATCATACCAACACAAGCAAAAGCAGTCTCGTCACTCAGTCTTCCACTGTCTTTCCCAGTTCCAAATACTCTATTTTTCTCCAAAATCTAGATTTCCACCCTCAATCTTTTTTAATATCTCATGGTTTGATTTATATACAAATGGCTGTATCGCAAGGTTAAGGTCAAAATCAAAACCAGTCATGTTTTAACCAAGATTATTTTCTTTCTGTTATTGTTTTTGTCTACTTCTGTTAAAGTCTCTCAATTTTTCTTTGTCAGTGACTTAAATATACTGATGTGATATGTTTTGCTTCTCCTTCTTTCCCTGAACATTTTCAATATGCCAAATAATTTATATAATTCTGATCCTATTACTGAAAAAATACATTCACTCAGTTTTAGTTTCTCCTTCATATAAATCACAGTGTTGGCATGTTGTTGTCTCTCATTTTAAGTCAGATTAAAGAAAGCCATTCTCCTGATTAGAAGCTTGAATTTTCTCCTCAACTTTCTGAACTCAGTTACCATGCCCATAGACATGGCCATACTGGTCACAGGGAAATTCAGACCTCAATGTGGTTATACTTGCTGTTTTTTGTTTGTTTGTTTTAGGTTTTTTTGGGGGGGTTGTTGTTGTTTACAATTCCTAAGCTCAGTTCATTGACCACATTGGACATCAATGTGGATCCTGACCTTGTCCTAAAAATTTCCCATTTGCTGCGTTCTCTCGGTGTTTTTAGCTGGAAAACATCCACTCTTTTCATCCCAACAAAATGAAAATTCACTGATTATTTTTATTTAAGTAAAATACCTTTTCTGCTTTTCATTCATGAGGAAGCAATACATTCTAAAGTAAGTTGTTTCTCCTTTATTACGATGACCATTTGTATTATGCATAGCATAATTTTTATCTTGCTACTGTTTATCTTCCATTACAATAATTACTTTCAAATAGAACTTATACTTTCTTAGTTCATTCTTGAATGATAGACAGATTGTTGCGAATATAGTGTATGAACATCATATTTCATTGGACTTGGAAAATAGCTGTGACATTGTAAAGTGACTGTGTGAAACCTATCTAAAGGACAGATCTATGAGAAGAATTTTTCTCAATTGCAAACCATGATATTGTGCTATGAGAACATTTTCAGTTTTTTTTATCATCATATAGTGGTTTATTTAGAGATGTGGTTTGGTTTTGTGCAATCATGTGTTTATGCATGTGTGTGGTTTGTGTGTGTGTGTGTGTGTACATGCATGTGAGTGGATTTATGGGCATATGTGAGTGCATGTGTATATGTGTGCCTTATAGATTCATTCTTCCAAAAATTTTCACCTATCTTGAAGAGTTTAGACAATTTTCACTGATTTCTAAATACTACTGTGACTGTGTGATTAGCACTTCCATTTTATTAGGCATTATAAGTCACTTATGAATCACTTAAAGGATTTGAGAACATATGCTTAAGTTATATGTAAATACCATACTATGTTATGTGAGAAACTTGAATATTCTCCAATTCAAAAGTTGATTCAATTAATTTCTTCTGCTATCAAAGGGGAGAAAGACTTTCCATTGCTTCCACATATTTTATCTTGCTTTGATGGGAAAACATATAATATTCTAAAATGATTTTATATTTTGAGGTGGAAGTGAATAACAATATTAAAAAATATGTGTTGATATTTACCACATTGCTAGCAAGTATGATAAAAAAAAACTTTGTACACACGCTAGAATTCTTCACAGCAATCTCGAGTATTAGTACTAGAATCATTGTTTATAACAAGAAAATAGTTCATGTGAATTTTGGTACTTCGATGCCATTTAAGTAATCCATGGCTATTCTGCTTATATTATTTAAAACTAAATTTTCCTATTCATCATAAAATATCTATATTTTCTCTACTTGTTGCTAATAATATTATCTTTTCTATACCTTCTCTTAGACACAATTTTAATTTTTCTAAGCTTTTACATGTGAAAGAATAACATAAAATGTAATGTGCTATTCAGAAATCTGTTATTGATTAAAATTTGGATATTTATTGACTGGAGTCAGCATTTGATCTCCAACAGCATTTATTGATATGTGAATTATGACTCACTGGTGGTCCTCAGTGAGAGCAGGTTTGGAATGTAAGGGCTTGTCTGACATTATAGATTATGTCAGGTGCTATCAAACAAAGGTAGAAATCACTGCTACTTCTTGCTGTCCATTTAAACACAAAGTGACCAACCTGGAAAATCCACGAACTTTTCCTAACATGATAACAACATGACTTCCTGCGTCATAATTTAACACTTTTGTCAGTGGCATGCAAGAAATTAAAACTATAATTCAAAGTTATTCTCCTTGAAGTAAAGCCAGTACATTTTCACATTTAGTATTTATTTCATGTCCAATTTTTTGAAGGCGATGGGAATATAGATGGAAATGTAATCCTGTTTTCACAAGCCATATTTTTAATTGGAAAAATAAGTAAAATTCAGACCAAAATTAATATTATATACAGATACACACTTTTAAGAGAACACAGAAGCTTAGTATGTTAGGATAAATGCTAAGCAGTGATGTTAAGATACTTGTGCCTGTTGTATTCAACCCGTGTCACTTCTGATGGATGCTTATGTTTAATGGCCATTTAACTCTTGTTAATATCCACTCTAGATGTGAAGGTAAGTGGCTAAAGTATGATCATAGAAATTGAGAAGCTAGGACAAATGTAATCAGCAGGAAACAATCATGTGGAAAATCTGTTATGTGCACTTAGAGGGAAAGATGTAAAATTCTTATGGCACAAGAGGATAAATTCTAGAGCTGACTCAGAAGACTCATATGGTCAGAAGGAAGTGTAGTCCAAATACAATGTTGTGTAGTCCAAAGACAGGTAATCCCAATATATTAGTAGAATAAATTGTGAAAGAGTGGTTTTCTGGGCTTAGGTTCAAGTTGTCTGACATTGCATGGGATGTCCTGATATACATCTCTTCACTGAGTATACAGGTATGTGGGCAATACTGTAAAGTGTGATTGGATATAGGTGTCACTATAAAAAAACAGGTTTAAAAATGCAAATGCACATATACATTGCAATGCATAATAAATGTTTTTTTCAGACAATAATTGTCAATATTCCCATTCTTGATATAACATTCATGTAAGTAGTAACCTTGGAAGTAATGTGACTATTTAAGGTTGAACTTTCAGATTGTAAAGATATAAGCTAGGGATGAATATAAGAGTCATTTTTTCCTTGTGAATTGCCTGAGTTGTCAGGGGAATATTGCTTACTGGAGCTTTTCAAATGAGGGATAAGATCATTTTTATTAAAAACTCACAGAAGCAATAAAGATAAAATTCTATTGCGTTGATGTGGGGGGCCTTTTGCTTTGTGACATATTTCAAGAATATGCTTTGATTTCAGTTACCTTCACTTTGCCACATATCTCAAGATACATTTAGATACTCAAAGAGGATTCCCTAAGTCACTAGAGGTACACACCCCTCAATTGTCAACAATGTAACCTTTGCAGCTCTCAAATCTCATCTTCACTTGTCAGATAAATAATAACATGTTATTTGATAGACTAAAATTTAACTACTATAACATAAAAAATATGCCAATAAGTAAATACCAACTATTCTTTCATGCAGAAATCCCAATGTTTTGCATCTGCTTTGCCAATACAATATCAACACATAAGATATGATGATGAAAATGGATCTGTTTGATAATTTGTGGCATCATGTTTGATTGACAGATCCAGAACATTGTGTCAGAAGAAAAAAAACACTTAAACTCATTATAATCACTTATATTTGTTTATTTAACAACCTAGACAAGATTTCCTGGATGGACTGGGATAGGTGAAGATAGAGAAACTTGAGGGATCAGGTTGGAGAGTGGATGGAAGGGGAGAGAACTGAAAGAGATAACTAGAAAGGGGATGCATTTCAGGGTCAGGTAGAAATCTGATGCAAGGGAAACCTCCACAAATCTACAAGCATGACCCCAGCTAAGACTCCTAGCAAAAATGGATGTATAGCTTCAACTAGCCATCTCCTGTGATCAGATTGGTGGCTACCCCAGTTGTCTTCAGAAAACCTTCATCCAGCAACTGATGGAAACAGATACAGAACCCCACAGACAATCAGTCTGAGTCTGGGCAATTCTGCTGAAGAGAGGGAGAAAGGAGTGGAGGAGTCAGAGGGGTCAAAACACCACAAGCAAACCCATAGACGCAACTAACCTGGATTCATAGGAACTTACAGAGTCTGGACCAGCAACCAGGGAGCCTGCATAGGACTGACATGGGTCTCTCTCTATATGTGACAGTTGTGTATTTTGGTCTACTTGGAGGACTCCTAACAATGGGGGCAGGGGTTGCTGCTAATACTTTGCTTGGCTCTTAGGAACGTATTTCTCATATTGGATATCTTTCTCAGCCTTTTACAAGGGGCGGTGCTTAGTCTTACAACAACTTGATGCCATACTTTGTTGTTATCTCCATACCCACTGGAGAGCTGCCACTTTCTGAAGAGAAACAAAGCAGGAGTGCATGGGGATATAGAGGAGGTAAGAGTTGAATGGGATAGGAGGGAGAAGAAACTGCATTTGAGATGTAAAATAAATAAATCAGAAAAGAGAACAAAAATAAAAAATATTCTAGTATGCTAGTAATAGAGTCATTGGAGTAATCATTTGGGCAGGCGGAATGATCACAATTGTTGATATTGACTAGTAGGACTAATGTAAATAACTTGAAGAAAAAGTTAAAATAATATTCACCTCAAAGTACTTTTATTAGTAATTAAGTATATGTTTATTAACTTGTGGTTTAAAAGCATATATTTGTCCTGACTCTGAGTTTATTTAGTGACATCCATGTCTACACACTAAAGACATACTAAGTACTTACAGACTCTGCTCTGAAAAACAAAAGATTTGTTCTGCAAATGAGACTTTTCTGTATACACAGAGGATTGATTTAAGATTTAGAAATGATGGTTAATTGGAAAAGAGTTCATTAGTATAAAATAATGAGTTAAAAGTCCATTAATTCTTAAATCTTTCTGTAATTAGATTTAGATATATGGTAATGTAAGTATTATTACATCAACTAATAGTTTGGAGCATCTAATTATGAACTGAATGAGTGTCTCAGAAGTAACCCTTTATTCTTCGAGGATGTTAATTGAGCTTCCACATGTTGGTGTTGCTACACTCAAGTAGAGGCCTTGGTACACAAAGCACTATTGTATCAAGATTGGAAGGCAAGTTTGTGTTCTCCACAAATGAAAAAAAAAAACATCCATGAAAAAAGTTACCAACACTCCAAGGAAGCAATCAGCTAAACCAGAGTATGCGGCACTTTGTGATGATCAGATCGATGCCATTTACAAGAGGTAGACAATGCCTAGAAAAAAGAGGATACTCAAGTGATTCAAACAGACTGTAGATCTTAGATCTTGATGGAGAGTGGGCATCCCCTCCAAACCTCATATTGAAATTTGTCACTGAGCAATTTTAAGAGAAGAAAACTGAAGAGGCAATTGAGTGTGTAGGCTCATGTATGAGTTATCATAGGTGATGATTCCTGATAAAGAGGATAATCTGAGCTTAATTTTCTCCTTCTGTCTTATTTATCAAGTGTGATGCAGCATCACATAACTAGACTTTATAGTCTCTAGAGGCTTTGGAAACTGGCTTTATTGATGATACTTTTTCCAGTCTGTGACAGTCAGTTATTGGAGTAAAAAAGAGACTAAGATCCCAATTTTAACAAAACAACCATAATAAACAAGTGCTGGAAAAAAACCCAGGACAATTGAACATGTATTTACAATGTTAGAATTACTTAAATGGTTATAGATGCTAGTCAAATTGTGTTTTAAACTCTACACTAAAAGGATTGAAGAGAGTGGGTAGAAGTGATCATGGTAAATGTTAAAGTTAGGTGAGTGAAACAGAAGCTTTTATTGATGTGGTGTCCTAACTTAGCTGGGGAGCAGTAGTAAAACACTATAGACTGAAGAGCAACTTGATTTTTTGCAGTTCTGAAGACTGAGAAGTGTAAATTGAGACACTGGCAGACTTGTCAGCTGCTGGGGGTTTGCTCTCTCATTCTTGCATGACTATTTTTTGGCTTTGAGATGATGTGATGGAAGGAAAGTGGTCTCTCTTGAGTCAGTGATCTCTCTTTTTACCAGTTGCATTCACTAGAATTCCTCTGTGAGCTGATCACCACCCACATGGCTGCCAAACTTGTGACATCACCTCAGATGCTGAGATGTTATCAATGTCATTTTGGGTGGCCAATTTGGGTCATTTGGGCGGCTACCTTGCTTTGCAGTGTAGCTGTTCTTGATTCAACTTAATGGACGAGTTTTCTGTGCATCTCAACTTGAACAAAGCCCGACTCTAGGTTCCATCTCCCTTATCCTCTGTGTTCTCTTCATCTAAGTGAGGTACAACATTCTCAAGAAACAAAGGTTTCACAGGAAAGGAAATTTTGTGCCTTTTCGCTTGACACTCCCTGCCTGGGGATTTCTTACGACCTTGAGGCTTCTAAAAGGATGCTTTTATGTTTTATCCAGGAATTTCAATTTAGTCTCAGAGTTATTCCTGATTTCTATAACTTCCATATGTAAAATGGCTTTTACAAGACTTTCTAAGATAAGTTCTCTTTTTAATTATTTTTTTCTGAAACACAAGACTATGAAAAAAAAATCCCATCTAGGCAGTTTGCTTTAGTGGGAGCCTGACACACACAAGAATCACTCAAAGTGCTTACTTTGTGTTTTGAGATTAACATCTAAACCAAGTGCAGATTTAGTTTGCAGTAAAGCATTCTGACTTTGTTAAAAAATGCTCTCTCTGTGGATCTTGAAAGCTCTCTCGCCTCACTCATATATCATAAGTTTGAGAGTGAAACAGCAATCGCCCGAGACCTAAATTTAATCTTTGACGCTTCATTCATGTTCTTATTATGAAAAATATTCATATTGGCAGAAAGTTGATGGGCTCCATCGTTCTGAGGTAGAATGTTGCTATAAAGGAGCGAATTTATGACTTGCTGCACGAAAATAATGTATTTATGCAAAATAATTCTGTAAAGCAAAAACATCTGCTTCTGCATTTAAGGACATAATCACATGAGAGTATAGACAGAATAATAACAATATAATTTAAAACCCCAAGCCTCTTCACTGGGATCTTTAAAAAGATAATTTGAAGATATTGTCTTTGCATGGGCAAATATTGAAAATTCATAGTGACAGAGATCTGCAAAGGGCCTGATGCTACTTAGAGCATTTGATAATATCTAGAGGAGAACATGTGCAGTCTAGTGAAGAGACCTCATATACCCCATGGAATTTTGTATTAAAATGAACTGTCTATGTGTTTGCAAATGCTTGCCACATCTTTGAGTACACTATTTTTATACTGGATCCTGGATCTTTAGTATCAGTCATCTTGGAAGAAGACATGGAGATTGCTTCCAAGAGGAATTAAAAATGTTATCTCAGAAGATGCATCAGAATATTGTGATTCATAATCAAGTCATAGTTTATTTCTTAAGTGTAAATGAAAGCAGATAAAATCAAGTAGTTCTATTAGTCATAAACATAAAGGTAAATATGATTAAAATAACTGCTCTTGTCAGCACTGTGCTTGTGGCAGTGTCTGCAAAATAATTCTGTAAGTGAGCTTGCCCATCAACTTGGAAATTATGATACGATGTCTACCACATTTGTCTTTCTCACTATTTTCTATTTATTTAATTGTTATAGTTATTTATTTTATGCTTGTCTGTGCGCCACATGCATGCCTGGTAGTGAAATAAGTAAGAAAAGAGCTTTATAGCCCCTGGACCCGGAGTTACTGATGGTTGTAAGCCACAGCGTAGGTGCTGAGATTCAAATCTTGGTCGAAATGCAGGAGCATCAAGTGCTCTTATCATTTGAGCCATCCTTCAAACCCGCTTCAGTAGTTTTTGATACTGCAATGAACAGATGTCCATGTAAAGAGTTTTAAAGGCAGAACAGGACCTTGAAATTCTATTAAATTCCAATAGATTAGGTCTTTGAAAAAATTGTATTTTTCAAAGCTTCAAAATATTTATGATCAACTCCAAATGCACCTGATAATTCCTCATATTTAACAATATTTTCAGGACTTCATCTTGGCATTGGCCACTTTAAGATAGCTAAGTGGGCTGGGCGGTGGTGGTGCATGCCTTTAATCCCAGCACTCGGGAGGCAGAGGCAGACGGATCTCTGTGAGTTCGAGACCAGCCTGGTCTACAGAGCTAGTTCCAGGACAGGCTCCAAAGCCACAAAGAAACCCTGTCTCGAAAAAAACAAACCAACAAACAAAAAGATAGCTAAGTGGTCAGCCCTTAAAATCCATATATATGAGTAATAGTAAACAAACTTATCAGGTTGTAGTTATATATTTGACAATGTATATCTATCAATCTAAATATCTCTGTGTATCTTCCTATATTCATCTATCATCTATCTATCTATCTATCTATCTATCTATCTATCTATCTATCTATCTATCTATCCATCTATCTTGATAACAAAAAATGAAACCATTATTTAAAGAGAGAGCAAGGGGTTGTGTGGGAGGGTTTGGAGGGAAGAAATTGAAGGGGAAATGATGCAATTATGTTTTAATTAAAAATAATAATGAAAAGATGACTTTGTTTTTTGGGTGATTTCCTCAGAGTGCACTGCTTTTCTTCAATTCTTATATTTCAGTGCAAATGTGGTTAAGGAGGAGGCAGGATGAAGCTGCCCCCATTTTTCTGTTTAATCTGAATCCCTGGACTGTTTTAATGGTTATTTCTTTGTCACATTCTGCCTGCCTGACTACTCACTTTCCTCTTGTTTTACAAATCATGTATTCAACACCTATTATGTGTTGCAAATGTACAAGACACCGCGCACTACACACACGTGATAAACATGATACTAATAACAGAACTATGATGATTTGTATAGCCTCTGTATTCAGATCTTGAAAGACCTTTTACAGTGATTACTGGTAATAAGGATATTTTTGAGTTAAACTCTCTCCTATTGTTTATAAATCTATACCGTTCTTTGGGAGGCTGGAGTGAGAATGGCTTTGTAGACTTTAGACTAATACTCTGGATAAGCCTGAGGTATTTGTCAATGAGTTCTATAAACAATTAATTAGCTATATTAAACCAATGCAGTCCTTACTATAAATCTAAGTTGTATAGGACAATCAGATCAGAGTTTTACTTCATGATATATGAAAGCCTGTTATTAACCATTCGATGAAAGGTAGATTTTTAAATGACATTATAAATGACTGAAGTCCTACTCTTTGGGGTTATGGGTATGATCAACCCAATGCGTTTGGGCTTTTCCAATTTCTGGCCACAACTTATGTACAAGAAATACAATTATCTGCCAGTATAATCCTAGTAAATGGCCTGAAAATAAAACATATTTAAAATATTACACAAGTGGTCTGATTAAATTAAACCAATAACTTCTGTACATATCAGTAATAACCTCTTAGGAAATGCTCCAAAACCAGACCCTGGTAATAAACAGAGAGGAACTCAAGAAATTATAAATAATATCAACACAAATATATAGACCCATATAAAGAAAACTCTACAAACACTGAAAGACATAAAAACAGAATTTACTGAGAAGAAATATTTCTTCCTAGCATGAAAACTGAATGTAATAAAGATTTTATTTCCTCTACAATTAAGTATAAATAAAATGGGAAAGAAATCACAATAAATTTCAGCTAAAGTACTCCAAGATGAACTGTTAAATACAACCCATACAAATAGCTGAGAGACTTTTCAAAACACAAGGCATAGGACTAGTGCTGAAACATACATTTATTTCCATCTCTGCTCTACATAGCAAGTTCTACATCAGCCAGAGCTGTGAGGTGATATCCTTTCTCAAAACAAAATAAAACAAAGAGATGCTTTGACATTTCCTTTAGTAGTTATTAAGCATAGCAGTCACATATAGTCAATCTAATATGGGTAAATCAAATATGTATAAAGAGCGGTGTTATAACTACAGATTTTAATGTACACTATTAGGACAATTCGGTATGTGTAAGGAAATAAGAAAATTTATTTTGAAAGCAAAAATAAATATATGCTATTTTATTTTTTGAAATTATAACTATGTCATTTTGTCCTTGCCTTTTCTTTAACTGTTGTTACAAAGACACAATCACATCACACACACACACTTTTTAAATACAGAAATATTACCTTTTCAGCCTGCATAATTTTTCCTGGATGCATATTATCTCAGGGGTAACTATTTGGTGTTGGATAATCAGTTGGTGTCCTCTTTTGGGGGGAAGACTGTTTCTCCTGCTCTCAGCATTTTAAAGTTGTCCTTAGATCTTTGTCTATTGTTGAGGGCATGTGAGCTTCTATGCTAGTGTGTCCATTGACATCAATGTTTTTCAGGTCATGTTTACACAGCTATGTTGATGAGACTTGGAAATATATAACTTACATATTTTCATGTCTTACAACGCTGAAAAGTAATGTCTCATGTTTATTGGTGGTATTTATTTCTCCGATTTAACTATCTTCATCCTTGGAATTTGTTTTATTTGTTTTATCACTTATTGTAAATATTTGAAAATTTAATGTTTAGAATTTTATTTACACAGAAAAACAAAAGAGAACATCCTTTTCTGAAAATACGGAAAGACTAGTTTTGGAAGACTTTTTTCCCCATAATTAAATAATTAGAGTTTAGTTTAGAATTATACCCAGGTAAAAGTTAGCAGTGTACCTTGAATTCTAGGCAAAGATAATTCCATTTTAGTCTCTGAGCAATAGAAAATAATTAGAAATTTCTACTATTGATGATTTAAGTACTATCACTTATTTTATAAAAATAAATGTCTGGCCTATATTGCAGAATATTCTGCTGCAAGTGAAGATACTGAATTGAAAAACAGTGTCAAAACCAGGAAAAACCAACAAAGTGGCAGGGAGAAGTGTTGGAATTATTTAAAATAAGATGGATCAAATCATGTCTACAATAAAATCTGAAGAGTAATTAAACAAGGCATTTGTAATCATAGAGTCTTTGAACTTTTCAAATTTGTATGATTTCTCTGTCATTACATAGATCTAATCTACATGGGAAGTAGAAAAAGACAAGGTCTCCTGAGTAAATTGGGAGCATGGGGACCTTGACAGAGGGTTGTAGGGGAGGGGAGAGGATGGGAGGAGAGCAGAGAAAAATGTAGAGCTCAATAAAAATAAAAAATAAATAAATAAAAGAATTTTATTTTTTAAATCAAAATACTCAGAAGTCATTTTAAACAGTCTTTGTCTATGATCTCAGCTTTTCATTTTTGACCCAGGAATCAGTAAGATCTTCAACGGCGCCAACCTGTGCCACCCGCAGCATCCAAGCTAGAGCTGTGCAGTCATTCAGCCTGTAGCACCAACAGGGATCCACCCGCAAACTCTTACAGGAGAGGGCCTTGTATGGAACTACTCATTTTGTCTGTCCTCACATCATAGGTTCCTGCACATATTCCTGAGATTCCAACTGCTTCTGGGGAGATGTTTTCTAGTTTTCAATAACACAACAGATGCTTGAATTGTACCAACCCAAGGCAAAGAACGATGTTGGGAGAGAACAGCAAAATAAATTATTCCATTATTGTCTGGGAAGGATGTGATGAAAATGATGTACTCTGGAGGAAGAATTGTTAAAAATAGGAACATATAACATCTGCACAGAGAAGTGTTAAGGAAATTTTTCTCTTACTTAGGAGAAGAGATCTCACATGGGATGGTGTTTTGAAGGACTCTCTTGGGTTTGGTAAATGTGTTTATGACTTTATTCTTATTCTAGGAAACGAATAACAGAAGGACCACATCTTACTTTAACTTTTATGTTCGTTCCATGAGTAAGCACAGAAAAGGTGTTCTCAGCTGCTAGTGCCTGATCAGGGACAACCAGAAATGCCTTGAGGATAAGAAATCGTGGCAATTCCCTATTGCTTTTTTTTTTTTTCTGAGAACTTAATCTGTCTGAGATACAATTTGTGCTGACATCATTCAGACATGTGATGCCACATAACACAGTCTCCAAAGTTTACACAATTATGCAATATTTTGTTGAATCAAAGGGATGGTTAAGCAGTGAATGAATTTTAAGGGTAAAGACAAAAACCAAAATGTTCAACCAAATTAATATGATTCCCAACAGAAAGTACATTAGAACACACTTGTATTGATCAGTGAATGCTACTGTGTCACGAGAGAAACTCTGCCATACAATGTCTTATTTACTTCTGCTAATAGTTCTAGTACCAAAAGACCAGTATTTTCAGCTTATACACAAGGACCCCTAAGACGGTGGAGGTGGCGAGGCATGTAGGTTGCACCGTGCATTTCATATCAACCTAGTTCTTCTTACAGTGACCCAGGGGCTTATTTGTTTTAGAAGAAACATAGATGTATTATTGGAATTGATGAAGTAGCTCACCGTTTCATCTTGAAATTGGATTTTGATAGTGCCAGAAGTGTGTCTTTTAATGTCAGGCCATAGCTGAAAGGTCAGCTCAGTGTTTATCTATCTACCTTTGGGTTTGTAGCATTTTAAAAAGTATTTTAATTTTATATTATAAAAAGGCACACACACAGTCTTCAACTGTATGGCAGGGGTGCAGCCATGTTGAGGTCTTCGTCACAATTTTGAGCTGTGAATTTTATGCAATTGCTAGCTAACATGATAACTTTCCATATTTCCAGTGGTACTCATTTTCTTTATGACAACTCTCAAGGTCAGATGTGCTTAATATTATTTCACATAAGAAATAATGGAACACATAACAGCTAAATGGCTTGGCTCTTGTTGCTAGTGACATAGTTCAAGATAAAAGATGACTTTGTCATAAATGAGGTGTTATTACTCTCCTGGATGTCCTAGGCTCGTCCTTGCTTCTGAGGCTGCACTTGGCTTCAGTAACTGAACAGGGTGGCTTGAAATCCTCTGTGATTTGGGAAGCCTACAGTGTTCTCAGCAATACAGGGCTATGTTTTGATTTTGTGTTTCCATGGTTACATCTTGCTTTATTTCCCACTGACTCCAAATTTTCATCCCAATTTCCAGCTCCTTCCTAGAACAGATCGTGTGTTATGTGAACTATCTCCGTAAATTTTTCTGCCTGTCATTATTGTGGAGAGTGTATCATGGGTGTCTTCTTTCTCAGGAATATGACTCAGTTTCCCACTTCTGGAACTTTCTCGTTTATCTTTTTCTTTTGTTCCTAAACCTGTCTTCTCCAAACAAGCAAACTAAATATGTAATAATTCCTTTTATACTTTATATAAGTGGAGTCATTGATTTCAGCTCCTCTCTGTAACACATATATAGAAATATCCTTTAAAAAATGCACTCCACCCCCAAACAAGTCTATTTTATTTTTCTCTAACTTTAAAAGAAATTGTCTTTATGAAAAAAAATCTTTCTATTGTCTGTTCCAAATAAAAGCTAGATCTTCAAAGTACAGATTTAATCTTTGGGTGTTTCACATTTGGGAACTAGAGAATAATAATCTGCGTTGGTTACACTTACATTGCTTATGGCTTATGCTTTGTAGTTTCTACCCTAATATTCATTTTCCTTTACCTCATTAACCAAAGAATTATGTTGATTATTTATCACTGGGAGTGGGGCTGAGGAGGCAGAGGTGTGCTCTGGTGAAATGCTGGGCTTGTCTTATGGTAAGTCTGTAGATTACTAATGCTCTCATCTAAGCATAGGGATCTTTGCATGGGACTCCATGCTTAAGAATATTATAGAGAAGGCCAAAATATTTAAATAAGTAATCCATTAAAAAGTAAAAGTTTCTGTGTTTCTCAAGATCTGTGACTGAGAATAAATCTAACTCAATCTTCTGTTTTCAGGGCAGACACACCCCAGAACCTAGGGCCTGGAAATACTTCACAGCTCTCGCTGCCTGTACACAGAACAAAACCAACTGTATATCTAAATGCTGCATGGGGAAGTTTCTGGGTTATGCTCTGCTGCCTTTAGAGATGAACTTTTCTCAGGACCTTTGAAAAAAATTGAGCAACAAGAATACTTGACTGGAAAATAACAAACACTAGCCAATTTGTCAAACCATCTTCTGTATCATGAATAAACATGAGTCTTCCATAAATATTATTTTGGAACAGGGTTGAGCTTCAATATTTTTGTGTTTTCATTTGTGATTTCAGTGGGACTCATTTCTTAGCTGAGGCGATGGAAGCTGTACATTTACATTTCACTATACTAAATAATGGATTTTATTTTACTTTGAATGTTGTAGATTTAACTATAAGATGTGCCACATAATAGTATTTTTAATTTATGTTTTTATTTTTTTTACTATAAGCATGGATTCAATTATGTATTTGGGAGGGTGCAGGTGTCTGTGAAAGCACAAAGAGGATACTGGATCTCCTGGAGTTGGAGTTGTGGATGGTTGTGTGCTGACAATCAAACTTGGATCCTCTGCAAGAGTAGCAAATGTTACCACTCAGCCATTTCTACAGACTTTAATATTGGTATCAAATTAGAAACTAGCAACTTATTTTTGTTTTTCTAAGTATATTTATTTTGTTTTAAATTGATTTTAAAATTAAGCTTTTCAGAGTAACCCAAATAATTCTTTTAAGATAATTATTTTAAAATGTGATCTTTACTATTTAAATAGTTATATTTTGCTTTTATAGTATCAAAGCTAATTTCGAATGATTTAGAATTGGAGTCGTGTGAATAACACAGCTGAAGACTCCTTAATTCAAGCCAGACAAAGGTAAGATCAGTGTTTCTGAATCTCTACTATGTAGCTTATATATATTTAATTTCTTCACATATTTCACAGTCTCAGATTTTTTTATAATGATGGAAAAAAGACTATCAGCTTTGAAAGCTGTTGAATAGCCACCTAATATCTTGCTGTCATAAGTCCTCCAATCTTCTTTCGTTCTTTCCTCTCCATTGCTCTAGCCTGTTTGAAATTTCTTAAAAACTTACAAGTCCAGAACTTTCCTACTGAACACCTTTTTGTTACTTTACTTTCACTCATAGAACCTCTTTTTGTCTGTACTCTTGAGGCCTCTGCCTGAGGATTACCAATGAATAAATATATTCAATAGCCATGTGGAAGAATGCTATACCAAACCCAGGTGCCCCATATATGTTGTTTCATATTTGTCATAGCACTAAAGATATTTTCATTCATTAGACTTTTCTATATTTATCAAAAAATGTGATAAATGGAAGTAAATTTTGGTGGGATAACACCATAAAAATTAAATATAAACTTAAAATGTGAGAAATCCAAATATCTGTCTCCTTTAGCCTCATTACTTTTGTTTATGTATGTGTTTATGAGCCTCTATGTGAAGATATAGGACCTCTTGCTGGATCTGGCTTTGCCTTCCAAAGTGGAAGCTCTGGGATCAATTCATGTCTTTGTGTTTTGGCAACAAGTACCCTCACTTGATGAACCACCTACTGAGTCTGGTGGTTAGCTTTATGAGAATGATATCCCCCAGATGTCATCTTTTCTTTGTTATCTAGACTTATGATTTATGATTGACCTTTTGTCCTGTGTCTTGTGGCAGTCTGACTAAAAGCAAAAAAATATACATCTTAGAAGTTATAAATAGCAAAATTCAAATGAGAGTCTTGCATATTTAATTCCATTTATATTATAATCTATACAAAACTAACAAAAATGTTCTTTTGATTACTGATTGTCAATGCAACATTGTCTTGCAAAGGCTATTTGCTTTTTAAATCTTAGCATTAAATATAAGATATACTTTAATATTGCTTGCTTGCAATTTCCATGTATCTTATATTTAATGCTAAGATTTGAACATAGAGACATGTAGTTCTGCTATAGCCCTAGCAAACCCCCAAATGGATATTTGCATAGGTAACCACACAAATTTTGTTGTAAATAATTACTTGCAAATTATTTAAGTTGGAAATTTGGACAACTAAAGTTAGATTATTTTTTTAAATGACTTTATTTTTAATTTTAAATATGTATGAGGGTTTGCCTCCAGAATATGCACCACATACATACCTAGAGACCTTGAAATCCTATGAGTTAGAAACTGACCTGGTGTTCCTAAGAATGGAGCCATCTCTCCAGCTGCAACTTGCATTACTTTAACAATAACCAGTTAAACTTTATCTAACATTACTGCTTTAATTCCATGGTCATCTTTTACAAGTAGGTCTGGTATATGTTTAAGCCAAGAACCCAACTGTATCCACAAAACATGGCTTTTGAAAGATCCAGTTGTTCATGTACTGCAATGCCCTGCATATTGCAGCCTCTGAAAGAAGTGTCTATTATTTTCAAGTTCATTTACTCTCTAATGGTAGTTCACTCTCTGAAACAGAGCCATCTTCCCACATCCGCATATCCACTGGGGGTAAGATGAAGATCGATTAAACCATCAGTTAAAACATTAGTTAGGAAACAGTATCCCATTTATAATGTATTTAGTACTTTATTTTTACAACATTTTTTTTATGGATAGGGTGATCTTATGCCTGAACATTTGATAAAGCTCATTATATGGCCATTTATTGTTGTCTTGACAGCTTTGTACAATGCCAGGAAAATCTGTTGCTTTCTTATTGTAGACAGGTTCTGCTTAACAGCCCCCTACAGCAAAGGCTAAACTACTCAATTATTCTTAGACCTCTTTTTTTGTAGCCCACAGGGAAAAGGCTTAGCATTTAGTCAACACTGAGACATATTTGTTGAAGTTGAAAATATTCTCTTTGTTCCCTAGCAGGTTGTCTGCCCAGTAGACTCACAGTTGAAATATGGTAGCTTGGATCAAATGTTTGTGGAGAAGGGACGTTTTACTCCTTTCTTCTTTCTGAAATGCCCAGTGAAGACTATTCAATATATTGTGATTTTCTCCAGACAGATACTAAAAGCATCCCCAATACCATTACATTTGCAATTACTTTAGTGGTATCTACTTTCTCTCATATGTGAATTGTGCTTACACTTACACTTACATACACACTTAACAGGTGATGGAGGAAGGTCATTGGTAATAAACAAACTGCCTTGGCCCATTTTGATAGGCCATCCCTTAGGTGGGTGGAGTAGGCAGAACAGAATGCTGGGAGGAAGAGGAAGTGAGCTCAGACTCGATAGCTCTGCTCTCTGGAGCAGACACGATGAAGCTCCAACCCAGGATGGACATAGGCTAGAATCTTCCTGGTAAGCACACCTTGGGGTGCTACACAGATTATTAGAAATGGGCTAGTCCAGGTGAGAGAGTTAGCTGAGAAGAGGGTAGATATAATGGGCCAAGCAGTGTTTAAATGAATACAGTTTGTGTGTTGTTATTTTGGGGTATAAGCTAGCCAGGCAGCCAGAAGCCGGGCTGTGGGAAGAGGCCCGCAGCTCCTACAACAAACAGGCGTTTATGAAAATGCATACTGCAGTTGAAGATGAGCAGTAAAATAAGCATCTATGCACAACCACTGAGTTCAAGAAACAGAGCTTTGCCCCGTCCAAATGGCCCCATATGGTTATTTCACAATAGGCCAGATATCAATGTGTCTTGAACTATTGAAACACATACTACATTAGGCATTCTTTAACCGAGTGGTGTGTTACTTACTTCGGCATGATTTTAGACATCATAAGAAAACAGGGGGACATAACAACAGATTCCAAGGAAATTCGAAGACTCAGTAGGTTATACTTCAAAAACCTGTATTCTACAAAATTGAAAAATAATCTAAAATAAATGACCAAATTTCTGGAGAGACACCATTTACTAAAGTTAAATCAGGATCAGAGAAACAATTTAAATAGGCCTATAAACCCTGAGGAAATAGAAGTAATCATTAAAAGTCTCCCAAACTAAAAAGCTCAGGCTCGGGTGTTTTTAATGCAAAATTCTACAATACTTTCATAGGAACTAATACCAATACTCCTCAAACTATTCCACAAAATAGAAACAGAAGGAACTTTGTTAAATTATTTGTTTGAAACCACAGTCACTGTGATACCAAACCACACAAAGTCTCAACAAAGAAAGAGAATTTTAAACCAATTTCACTAATGAACATTGATGCAAAAATAATCAATAAAATACTGGCAAACCAAATCCAAGGACACATTTTAAAAAGAAAACACAGAGCCGGGCGGTGGTGGCGAACACCTTTAATTCTAGCACTCAGGAGGCAGAGGCAGGCGGATCTCTGTGAGTTTGAGGCCAGCCTGGTCTACAAGAGCTAGTTCCAGGACAGGAACCAAAAAGCTACGGAGAAACCCTGTCTCGAAAAATTAAAAAAAAAAAACCCACAAAAATTGAAAACAATATAAAACAAAAACCATCCAACATTTTCAAGTAGGCTTCATCCCAGAGATGCGGAGATGGTTCAAAGTATCAAAGTCTGTCAATGTAATCCACCATATAAACAAACTGAAAGAAAGAGCAAAAACTCATGATCACTAGATGTTTAAAAACACTTTGACAAAATTTTAGCATCTCTTCATGATAAAAGTATTGGTGAGATTGGGCATACAAGAAACATACCTGAATATAAAAAAATGCAATCTACAGAAAGCTGAAAGCCAACATCAAATAAAATGGACAGAAACTGAAAGTAATTCCACTAAAATCAGAAGTAAGCCAACGCTGTCCACTCTCTCTATATCTAGTCAGTTTGGCACGCAAAGTTCTAGCTACAACAATAAGACAGCAAAAAAAAGATCAAGGAAATGCAAATTGGAAAGGAAGAGCTCCTATTTGCAGAAGACATGATAGTATATATACATGCCCCAGAAAATTCTACTAGGGAATTGCTACAGATGAGAAGCACACTTAGAAAAATAGATGGATGCAAGATTAACAAACAAAAAAAAGTAGCTCTCTTATACATTAAAATGATAAAAAGGCTGAGAACAAAATCAGAGGGAAAAACAACATTCACAATAGCTACAAATAATATAAAAATATTCTGGTATAACTCTAACAAAGCAAATGAAAGACCTGTATGACAAGAGCTTCAAGTCTTTGAAGAAAGAAACTGGAAAGGATATCAGAAGACTGAAATATCTCCCATCCTCATAGATTGCTAGAATTAACATAGTAAAAATGGCATCTTATCAAAAGCAATCTACAGATTCAATGCACTCCCCCATTAAAATCCCAGTAAAAATTTTTATAAAGCTTTAAAGAACAACGCTCAAGCTTCATATGGAAAAACAAACAAACAAACAAAAACCCAGCGTAGACAAAACAATCCTGTACAACAAAAGAAATTCTGACTGTATCACCATCCCTGATGTCAAAATCTACAGAGCTACAGAAAAAAAATTTTTCATAATATTGGCATAGAAACTGACAGGTGGATCAATGCAATCAAAACTAAGACATATATGTAAATTGATATACTTATAGACACCTGATTTTAGACAAAGAAGCCAAAATATTACAATGGAAAAGAGAAAAAAACTTCAACAAATGTTACTGGTCTAAATGGACACTGGCATGTGAAAGAATGCAAATAGATTCATACCTATCATCTTATACCCTGCATAAAACTCAATTCCAAGTTGACCACAGACTTCCACACGAATCCAGATACTCTGAACCTGATGGAAGAAAAAGTAGGAATTAGCCTTGAATGTATTGGCACTAGAGAGAACTTCATGAACAGGATACCAACACTGTAGGCACCAGACTGGCAGTTGACAAAGTGGACAAAGGTACCGCAGGAAACTGAAAAGCAAAGCACAATGTCAGTAAGATAAAATAGCAGCCTACAGAATGGGAAAAGATTTTCACCAGTCCCACATCTGACAGAGGACTAATTTCCAAAATATATAAAGAACTCAAGAAAATAGACATAAGAAAAAACAAGACAAAACAAACAAACAAAAAAAACCCTAATAATTGAATTAAAACATGGGATACAGATCTAAACAAAGAATTCTCAACAGAGGAATTGCAAATGACCTTGAAATTCTTAAATATATTGTCACTATCCTGAGCCATAAGGGAAATATAAATCAAAACAACTCTGAGATTCTATCTTACATCTGTCAAAATGTCTAAGATCGGAAACATTAGAGACAGCTCATGCTGGAAAGGATGTGGAGCAAGGCAAACTCTTCATTGCCAGTGAGAGAGCAAACCTGTCCAATCACTTTGGTAACTAATATGATGTTTTCTTAGAAGAGTGGGAATAGTCTACTATAAGATCCAGGTATACCACTATTGGTCATACATGCAGCGGATATTCAATCATCCACACTTGCACACCATGCTCATAGCAGCTTTATTTTTAATAGCTGAACCTGGAAACAACACAGATGCCCCTCAACTGAAGAATGGATAAAGTGTGGTAAATTTACACAATGGAGTATAACTCAGCTGTAAAAAACAATGACATCATAAAATTTGCATGAAATGTATTGGCCTAGTAAAAATCATCCTGAGTGAGGTAACTCAGACCCAGAAGACAAATATAGCATGTACTCACTCATAAGTGGATATTAGCTATAAAATAAAGGATAAATATGCTATAATCTACAGACCCAGAGAGACTAAGTAGCCACGAGGGTTCAACGGGAGACACCTCGATTTCCCTGAGAAGTAGAAATAGAAGAGATTTTAATTTTGATGTTCATTTCATGAATGGGAACATGAGTGATCAGTTTGGAGGGAGATGGAGGGGTAAGGAGGAGAGAGTGGTGATAGAAACTACTGGAAATGGAGGGGTGAGTATTGCAATGTCAGATAAAAACCTGATGCAAGTGAATCTCCCAGGTATCTATAAGTAGGACCCAAGCTAAGACTCCTGGCAGTGCTGCTATTGGTATGTAGCCTGAACTGGCCATTTCCTGTGACCAGGCAAAACTTCAAGTGAAGAAATTAGGACATCAACCCAACAACATAACCTTTCACCTGCAGTCTGTTCTGCTTGTGGAATTTGCTAGGGTACGTGTGGCCTAGAAATTGAGGAAGTGGCAAACCAATGACTGGTCTAGCCTAAAACTTATCTCAGGAGAGTCAGCCCAGCCCTGACATTGTCTGGAAAACCAGGACCCACTGGCTGGATGACCTAGAGACATAAGATAATAGCAAACATGACTGGAGAAAAGGAAAAGATCAAAGTAATGACACCAATGACATTTTGCTATACTTGTAGATTAATGTTTAGCCCAATTGTCATCAAAGAGGCTTCATCCAGCAACTGATGGAAACAGATAAACACTAGGGAAAGCGTGGGGAATCCTGCTGAAGAGAGGGAAAAATGATTGTAGGAGATGGAGCAGTCAAGGATGCCACAAGAAAATAGACAGAATTGGGCTGGCAAGATGGCTCAGAGGGTAAGAGTGCTGAGTACTCTTCCAGAGGTCCTGAGTTCAACTCCCAGCAACCACATGGTGGCTCCCAACCATCTGTAGTGAGAGCTCGTGCCCTCTTCTGCTCTACAGGCAACGGAACACTGTATATATAATAAATAATTAAAAACAAACAAATAAAAGAAAATAGAATCAACTAACTTGAACTCATAGGGGCTTACAGAGGCTGAACCAACAACTAGGGAACCTGCACCGAACTGGCATAGGTGTCTGTTACAATGTGTAGCTTGATCTTATTGGTGACTGCTAGCAGTGGGAGCAGGGGCTGTCTCCAACTCTTCACCAGCTTTTGGCACCCTAGTCCTCATACTGGGTTGTCTTGCCCAGTCTTAATACATGGTGAGGTGCTTAGTTTTATGAGACTTGATATGCCATGTTTGTTGATATCCATGGGAGGCCTGCACTTTCCTGAAAAGAAATGGAGGTGCAGTGGTTTGGGTTGCCTGGGAGAGGGACTGGGAGGAGAGGAGGAAGGAGTAAATATGTAAAATAAATTAAAAGTAATAGAAAGTAAATATTAAAATAAATAAAAAGAAAGACATCTACTTATATACACACAATATAACAATTTTTACCAATAGTCCTTTAGGTTTTCTAAGTCAATATTTATGATTGTCATTATATTTACCAGCAGCTCTGTAATAGTCAGTTCAACGCATAAAATAAATTGACATTTCTATTGTTTCCAGTGTGGATCACACTGAGTGGTGCTTTTACAAATTTCTGTAAACTCCCTTGGGATCTTGTACAATGTTTTCTACAGGAAGTTCTCTTGGGATTTGAACTATTGGATATGCACAGTCCATTGCACTATGCAGCACACATTTTTAAAAGTGGTCTCACTTCTCCATATACTGAGTAAAAAAAATAACAGATTTTAACTGCTTTATATTATATTATTTAAAAACTTTTAATCAGTGCAAGATTAGCTTAATTTTATTGTATTATTTCTATTCAAAAACACATTAAGAGAAAATTTTTGTTCAGTTAAAATTTTAATACTTTATACAATCTTGTGTAGTCTTTATAACTCTTTGTGTTGTTAAATTGAGGTATGTCAACATTCTTCCTAAGGACTTTGGGTATGTTTCTGCCAAGGAATTTCCCTTTTCTCTATCGAGATTTTCTAATACACACAAATTTGGTGTCATGTTGATTCTTGCTGACTACTTAGTATGCAGAAATCTCAAATGCTTCCAATTATTTTTTTATAAGACTTACTACTCTTTCTCTTAATAATGTTACCCTCACCATTCTCAATGCTAGGTGTTAACTTAGCACATTTGCCTTCAGATTCATATCTGTGCACAAATAAATAAAACTTTTACATTAAATTTTTACCAGTACTGTTTCCAGTAAACTTATGTTTTTACTTTTTTCCAACAGAATCTTTTTAAACATTAAATTCACTTATTTTTATTAACTAATGTTCTGACTTCCTACTGTTTAGTTAATTTACACTTTGGTTACATCCCTATTTGGCATGATTATTTTTTTCTCATTTTTCTTTATTTTTGAAATTGATGGATTATTTTGTTTTTCTTCCACGTTGAATATTGTCTGAACTTTGCCTTCCCCAAATTCCATAGACACATTTTTGCTAGAGATTGAATTTTTGATTGATAGTTACTCTTTTTCTCTGTACAGTCAAGAGAAATCAACTGTTAAAACTTTTGGAAGGCAGCTGCCAGTACATTGTCATTTTTTTGAAGGTAATATTTTCTATCTGACTGCTTTTAAGTTATTTTATCATTCAAAACTTTTCTACAATATCATTCTGAAATATCTAGAGGAAAAATTTATTTTCATCTGCTTTTGACTCCTTGGCCAATTATGAAATGCTCTCAGCTGTTTCACTTAAAATTATTGCACATGCCACAGTTTGCACTGCTATTTCTGAGCTTTTCCTTTTCTTTTTGAGACAGGTCTTTCTGTGAAGCTGAGGCTAGCTTAAAACTCCGCATATCGTTCAGGTCCATCTCAAACTTCTAATTTAGTGGCTTAAGTCTCCTGAGTCTTGAGATTACATATAGAGACCATCATATCTGGCACATTCTGGGAAGTTCTTTACTTTTTTAAAATTTTGGGTGTACATGAATTGTAAATATATGTTTCTTGGTTTACACATACGTTTGAATCTCTCTCTCTCTCTCTCTCTCTCTCTCTCTCTCTCTCTCTCTCTCTGTGTGTGTGTGTGTGTGTGTGTGTGTGTGTGTGTGTGTGTGTGCATACATTGTGTGCAAAGGGACATTCTGGCCAGCTCAAGTGTAGTGAGCATGGCTCTGGCAGGCCTTGCCCTTCTTCCTGATTCCTTCTGCTGTGCTAAAAATCTGTTACATTACATTGCGAAAGCCAGGTCTATTCCCTTATTTGGCCACTCCCTCCCCCCAAGTCTGACTACCAAGGTACAGCTATCAAAATATTGAAGTCCAGCAATAAAAGGTCACTTTGGCTCACCTAATCAACACGCCCAATTAAAATTAAACAATTCATCCTAATACGGGTTTTTACACTGCACTTTATAAACTGTCATTTTCCTTTTGGCCACATCTGTATCCTCTCCATTCACAGGCAGTCCTTTATCCTCTGCGGCAAATTTCTTTGTCTCCTCTCCCTAGTACCTTTTCCCTTTCCCTATTTCTACCTTCCTATTTCTCTATCCTATTCTCTTATCACTATCTCCTGTCTTTGTCTCTTCTTCCATGCCCCCTGAACTGATACATTTTCTTTCAGTGTGCGTATGCAGGCCAAAGGTCAACACCAGATGTTTTCTTAGTCAATCCCCACCTTGCTTTTAGAGGCAGGGTCTCCCACTGAAGCTGGAGCTTTCCAGAGACTGGGATACAAGAAAGCGATCAATGACTGAAGGCAGGAGAAGATAGGCAAGTTAGATCAAGAAGAAAAAAAGAGCAATAACTATGCCTGTCACGTGGTTGTGTCTAGAGCAGTTCTCAACTCACTGGATGCTGCCTACCTATACTTTAATCTACCAATCAATTTTGAATCTTCTCCATCAAAACCATCACAAGCTGTGCTCAGAAATGCTACTTTATCAGCTATAGGACATTTTCAACCCAATCAAGACAACACACATAAATAATCATCGTACTAAACCATAAGTTTGGTATGAGTAAGGGGCTATGCTTGCTTTTACTGGACTTGTATCTGCTATATTAAAAAGCTGGTGCTCAAGTGCCCTAGTGATTAGGGAATGTTCATGGTTTTAAGGACAATATCAGAGCATCGGAGTTCCTTATTTTTTCCATTTTCTGTCCTAAGTGGTTCTTTTGCTGGATTGCCTCCTTGATCATTAGGTCATGTTCCTTCTTGTATATTTATACTCACAATTTGTGAAATCATAGAGCATTAAAATATAATATTAGAGAAATTAAAATCCAATGATTAAGCTAAATATGACACATCTTTATTTTGCACTTCTATACCTTTTTTTTCTGTTTTAAACAGGTCCATTGTTATTACTTCTTATTCTTGGTGTGTGTTACATAAAGACCCTTTCTGTTTCTATTTTGGGAGCATACAGAGTACCTTCTCACATCAAACATGATAAAATATAGAGGTGAAGGCTCTATGTAGTTACTCGACTTCTCCATGTTCAGCAAGTTGTGTAGATGTTGCAGCAACCTACAATCTTGGTAACTGCTTGGGTTGTTTAAGGACTCCAATGTGACACCTGTGGCCAATAGCTCAAGTAAATGTAACCCAACCAGCACTGGAAGCTTCATTTGGTGAGAAAAAAATAGCAAGATGGGACTCTGTATCCCCCATTATTTGGCAATTTTATTTAGATCACCTTCCTATATGCACATTTTTAGTAAGCATCTACTGAATTAGTTTTACATACTATCCCTCCAAAGGACCTTAATTTTAGCTGTCTCTCCCTGTATTTGCTATGTCATCACTGTCTTGATCTACAATGGTGTCCTGCCTGCAAGATATGCTATTGCAATGGTGACACAAAGCTTGTGAGAGTAACCAACCAATATCTGCTTTGACTTAAGGCCTACTGCACAAAATGGAACACATACCTGTGGTGTGATCCAGCTGCCCTCACTCCCCCTGACTGACAGTGGAACTTCCTTGTGGTCTGTAATTGACAAGGATGTTTGTGTTCTTTCTGGCTGGTGGGTCTCTACAGAAGGAGTAGAGGTATAAAAGGTTGCTGGGAAAAATAAAGATTGCTGTTCTCCACCTGAAAAAAAGCCTCCGTCTCAATCCCGGCACCCCCTGCCAGTCTTGGCCATCCAGGCTGCACTGGCTGCAGCATACCTGGAGTTACTGGGGTGATCAAAAACCTGAAACTAGATAGTCTAGGGACTTAGGGTAAAACCAAATAATTCTGTTCTAAAAAAAGTAGCAATAAAATGACTTTTAATAACATTCTGCTATACTCATAGATGAGTGACTTGCTCAGCCATCATCAGAGAAGCTTCCAACTACAGCAGATGAGAACAAATACAGAGACTGACAGTAACACTTTAAAATTAAGAACACTCAGCCCTAAAAGGGGTATCTCCATCAAACCTGCCTGTCAGGGTTCAGTGCTCAACATGGAAGAGGAAGCAGAAAGAGAGGATGGAAGGCATTAAGAAAACAAGCTCCCCCCCCCCCATATCAATGTGAACAGAGCTCATATGAACTCACAGGGACTGAAGCAACAAGCACAATGCCTACACAGGTCTATAACAGGTCCTTATGCAGTTTAGGAGGTAAACAAAGGATGCTTTATTTTAAGGTTTCAGCCCTGAAGATTTTGTAGGATTTTAAGCATGTTTAATTGAGTGCCCCTGCATCTCTCATCATCAGATGTTCTCTGGAACCAGTCAGAAACATGCTTTTCATTCTTTAAGATGTTATTGTTCAAGTGCATGTACTAGATTCTTTAATAAAAACTTAGTTTAAGACTCACAGAATGAAAAGCTTAAATTATTTTGGATTCTTCATAAAGATACAGACCAGAATTCTTATTTGGAAATCCAATATACTGAGTGATTTTTCTCAAAGAATGCAAGATTCCAAAAAAATACCCAATGACTTTTAAAATTATTTTACATGGACAGCCAATATATGGTTATTTTTATTCTGCAAGTCTTAAGAGTTCAGGATAGAGATGCTACTTTTCTGAGTAAGTATAGAAAATAAATATTTTGAATCTGAGGACATAATTGGAGGCTATATGGTGCCAGGGCAGGTTGTTCACAGGTTAATGGGTTTGTTCTTTTATGGCTTTCCTTTGCTTTTGATGCCTTTGTTGTTGCATGATTTTCTCCAGTGAAATGAATTGATACCCTATGTTTTATCTTTTGTATATTCACTGTACATTCCTGCTCCATGGTGACCAAAAAGATTACATCATAAGGCATCTTCTAATGGAAGAAGATGGATGAAGCTGGTAACCTTGATTGCATAAAACGTTTCTGAATTTCAACTCATGCCACCCACATTTTACTTCTGATTATGTAATTTAAACCTTTCTACATTGTCTATTCCTTTAACAAATTCTTATGACTATTAATATTCTCAGTACTTATCTTCTAACCTTCATATTCTACATATGATTTACATACCCACATAAAGTGTCAGAGAAGTCTGTTTGAATGTATGCCTGATTTTCCCAGTGAGTTTATATTTTTATCCATTTTTAATGTTCTTTCGTTTTATCATAAAGCATGCTCTCTAGCACCCCTGTAGGCCTTTGCAGATGGACACCCCAGATTTTGCTCAAGAAACACTTTGTCATTTCTTCATCTCCAAGGGACATTTTTTAGAACACAATCTTTGGAACTTTGAATGCTCTCACAGGCTGCATAGTTTCTGCTGTCATGACTGTGACTGGCTTAGGTGTCACTCTTTTATACATGATTTCCTGTCTAGTTTTCTTGTGTTTGAGGTCTTTCTATTAGACTCTGATTTATGGCAATTTGACTATAATATGTCTTGATGTTGTCTTGTTGGGTTGACTCTGTCCAGAATTATTGGGCAATTATTGTGGGCATAAACTTGCTTCATAGTGTGGGTATGAAGGTGCTCACTGTAGGGGTAACTGTGCACTAAGTTTTGCATCAGGTGGAGTGTTATCCCTTCATCTCGGTACAGAACCATTATCTGAACTTGGTGTTGGCCAAGACTAGAGAGTCTCAATGGCTGGTGCTATATGGCTGCCAACAATGACAATGAAGGAGATAACTGCTAAGGTTTTCCCAATCTGCTTTTCTATCATCGTGGAACTTGTAAATTAAAGAGTCTATCATTAGCTATGAATTGTTGGCTTGATTAGTGGTATATGATGGATGGTACCTGTGTAGGGGCCCTGAAAATGAAGTGCACAACTTAGGAAGATGTGAAAGGACCATTATCCCAGATTCTGAATGGTTATTGGCACTGGTTCCAAGGGTACAGATGACCATCTGCTATATTAGTCGCTCTTTTAGTGGTTGAGATGTGTTTAAAGCACCCAGCAAGGAAAGAATGGGAGAGCACTCGGAGCAAAATAAGAACAGTTCGAGGACAAGTGCATCAAATTCTCTGACAGCTGGCTGGCATCTAGAGTGGAGATACACAGTGAGAACGTGGCTCAGAGGTGGAAATGACTATGACGTCTGAGGCATGAGTGGGCTCAGTGTCTCCACAGAGCTTAGGATCTGGGTCTGAACACATGTGAAGCAGGTGTATTCTCTTTTCCAAAGTGGTTCAGTCACAACTATTTATTAATTATTTATTTTGTTATTTATTTATTTAATGTGTGTATGTGTGTGTATGTGTGTATGAAGTGTATAGAGTTGCATTTTTCCATACCAAAGGCTCTCAGGAAAGTGTGACTTGGTTATCTCAATTGCAAGAGATTTTGGTGGTCTCCGTAGAATAAAATAATGGGACCACTGTATCCCATCTCATAACTGATATAAACTGTTTCCACCTTTTCCCCCCTTATTTGCCTTTTGGTATTTCAAGTATGTTTATCTCACCATTAACCCTGTCTATATGTATATTCAGGTATTTTTCTTCCATGTGTTACTACTTGTTTTCAATAGGTCCTGGATTCCTCTTTGGATTAATGTGTTTTGTGCATATCTTAGGTTCAGGTACAGGCACAGGTGTACACACAAACAAAGACACACACACACACACACACATCTTTGCTTACTCTGTCAATGTGTTCTCATTATCTGCTTCTAAATTTATTCGTTGATTTATTTTTATTTATTTTTCCATCTTATAATGGCTAAGGTATAAATTTATTGATATAACCTTGATTATAATATAATTAGTTATTTCAGACTGGCAGTGGTTTAACATTTTGAAATACGGATAGTATTTTCTGAGTTTTATATTACATAGTTCTTGTGGTATCATTGCGTGTAAATATGAAACTTGAAATTAAAAGTGACTCACTTTGGAGGAATTTCTTTTTAAAGTTCTTCAAATTATTTGCCAGAGTCAAATCATACTTTTTCTAAAGAATCGTATTTCTAAACTATAACCTGGAAGTATGAGCTGAGGTAAACCTACATATAGATGTGTGTGTGTGTATGTGTGTGTGTTAGTGTATGAGTGCGGTGTGAGACAGAGTGTGATTATGTGTTTATGATTGTGTGTGAGAGAATGTTTGTATGTGTGTATGAGTGTGTGTATATGCATATGTTTGTATGTAGGTGTGTGTGTGGGAGAGAGAGTATGTACATGTGTGTGAGTGTGTGTGATTGTGTGTGAGAGAATGTGTATGTGTGTGTATGTGCGAGTGTATATGTATATGTGTATGTATGTGTGAGGGAGAGTGTGTATGAGTTTGTGCTTGTGTGTTTGTGTATATGTGTGTGTGAGTATGTATATATATGCATGTGTGTGCAGAGATTCTCAATTTGAGTGCATGAAGATATGAGAGGAGCTGGAGGGAAATTAGCTAGGAGGGGTTGGAAGGTTGAAATGGAGGAGGAAGAAATTGAATTTTATTTAAATTTGGAGTATTTTTACATTGAATAAATGAAAATATAAATAAAAGAAAGGAAAAGCCATTTTTTATTAAAATAGAAAATTTATTCTAAATAATAACATTTTACTAGTAGTGAATTATCCCCAAAATATTTCCTACTGAGATTTAAAATTATTAAGAAAAATATATTGTTAATCTAAGTATACTGCTCTGCCTCTTAGTGTTTCAGTAAGAGCCATTTCCTTTGTCCTTCTTTAATTCTTTAACTGTCATATTCAAGTGAATGACTTTGATATTTGCCTGTGTCTATTTACATACTTATATCATCATCTCTCATAATAGTGTATTATAAGCGGAGTTGAATAAGAGAATCAAATTGACATTTTATTTCAAAGATTTTAAACAATACTATGTTAAGACTATACTTTTTTTCTGAAAATGAAGATCTTAGAAATAAAGAATATTTATTTTTCGGGAATGTGTACCATGTCACAGATAGACCATGCTAACACTCCATTCATTTTATCTTCCTATACATGCCTATTTACCTGCGTTTAGTATAAAGGAAAACTTTATTTTACTTATCACTTGTAATCTCATGAGCTTTTAGTAGTTTTGCTTTAAAAGGTCCAAATGTTTAGATTTTTATGGTTTAGAGAATATTTAAGTTCACAGTGAATATCTTCATTGTATGACAAAATTGTTGAAGTAAGAAACAGAAAAATTACATGTTCTTCTTTACTACTACTGTCTTCCTCAGCTCTGAAGCTTCTGTCCTGGGTCAGATTAAATGTGATATATGCTAATAAAAAGCAGTAAAATAATAAAGACAAAATTGATAAAGATGAATATAACTTGTACATGGTAGAGATTAACTGAATCATATTGATTAAATTTAATTTTAGACTTTAATAGTTAGTTTGATTACTCAAAGTTCAGATTCACCAGAGAGTCTACTTAACACTGTATAATTGGTCAAGATAGATTAGAAGGTTGGGATCTGAGTATCCTACACTTAAAAGTAATTATCATGGTAGATTTTTCTAACATATTGATAGAAAAAAAAATCAAGTGAAAAAAAATCCAAGCACAGTGTTTTTCTCTTTGATTACTAAATTGTTACGAAATGACAAGAAATATGTGTTAAGCAAAATGATTGGTTTGACCAGGTAAATGGGAGTATCATGTGACATAAAATATTCTAAAAGTACCTCAAAGAGAATATTTTCAGCATGAGTTTTCCTTCTGGATGAATTGAAAATCTCTGACTTTGGTAAGTTGGTTATCTTTTCTTAATGAAATGAATCCTAGTCCAGTAACATAGTTTGATATTTTTAATTGTCAATTTGACCCAATGTATAAACACCTTGGAAGAGAGTCACAGTGAGGCACTGTCTAAACCAGATGTCAGTGGGGATTATCTTGAGTGTGTTAATTAACGTATGAAGACCCACCCACTATGGGATGTACCATTACCAAGGTATAGGATCCTAATCCTAAACTGTATAAGAATAGAAAGAATGAGCTGACTGCAAGCTTGGGGGCATTACTTCATTTTTCTCTGCTTTCTGACTATGGATGTAATTCGACCAGCTTTCCTTAGCTTTCTGCCACTTTAACTATTCTGGCATGATGACCTAGAAACTAAAGAAACTCTTTCTCCTGTAAGTTACCATTATCAGTTTTGGTGCTGTTTATCCTAGCAACAGAAATGAACCTAAGACACTGAATAATGAACAGAACAAGTGGACCATGATTCTACGAGACGAACACTGTCAAGTATGGATATTCTGTGAACACTGGACTAGTTTTCATTACCAGAGCCAAACCTGTCGGATGAACATTTTAAACATTAGAGTGCTCAATGTTTAATTTTACCTAATTTAAATGGGGTCCTGAAATCAAAATTTAATTTTTAGTAACAAATGGTTTGATGCTGATGCTCACATGAGACTCTTGATTGCGTTATTGGATAATGAAGCATGATGAGTTGCAGGGCTTGGAAGCCAGTCACTCATCTCATCAGCACTGGTGATACCTGAGGCATTTTAAGAAGGAAAACCCATGCAATTCACACTCAGACTCCAGTATCACAAATGTGCCGGGAAGAGACCAAGGATTTGAACGTGCTAACAACATTCCAGTGTAAATCATGTTAAACATCACTCAGAACTCTTTTCTGATGTCTACTTTTCAGTAAATCTACCATGGCTACCAATAGCCCGTGGTAAATCTCCATTGGTTTAAGTTTTCTGTCCGTGCTTACTTAACTTTATTTATGCCAAAATATACATATTTTATTCATTTTTTGTAGTTTCTGATTATTACAAAAAAAACATGTAGGGGCCAGGACTATATCAATTTTCTTTCTCCTTCCTTTACCTGTGAATTGTATATACTGAACTTACATAATGGTGTAGAAGGCATGCTGTTGTGTTTTTCTTATGTTTTACTATTCCAAGCTTGGGATAAAATAGTTAAAAATATTGTTTTGTTGCATCCATTATATGGTATTAAAGGTTGGTTATTGAGTTTATTCAAGCATTTTCCATTTTAATGAACTTGGAATATAGAATGTATTATAGTCCTTTACAGCCAGGAAAATTCCATTTAGAGCATTTAAAATCTATTTAAGGTTCCTTTAACTCCTGCTCCGTTTTAGCTTGTGGGGTAGCTTCCATTTTGCTCATTGTTTTCTGCAGATGGGTTCACTATTGTTTAGCAAGACAATAAGCACCTGATCAAAAATTCTCTAAAAAGAGAGGGAAAAATAATCACAAATACATTTTAAAATTTACCAAAAGAAATTTAAATTTGGATTTGTAGATAATTAATAATAATTTATAGAGAAGATAGTTTATGGAACAGGAAAATGAATCAGGATAAAGAAAATCTCATAAAATTCCTCTTTTTTGAGGCCTGAATTGAAAGAATGGAAACTTCCAGAAAGAAACTCTTCTGTGGGTATTGGAGTTAATTTAAATGCAGCTCATAAATCCGTCTCCGGCACTTGCAGTTTAACTCCATATTTAACTGATTAAACCTACGCATGATTTGTAGATGCCTACTGTGCAGAATACTGCTTGTCTCATGCTCAATGCTGGGCCCACAGCGCGATAAGAGCACTGTTTCAGGCATTTGAGAACTTTAGTGATTTGTCCAACTGTGCATAATGCATAATCTGCCACGTGGAAAAGGGGCGAAACTCAGACTTTTCTGGTCCCTGTTTTGAAATACTGAATCACTGAAGTTATTACTATTATATTCAGTAAAAACAGTGTATGTGTGCACAGCACAAATGTCATTGAAAGAGCCCATTTTGTTTATATACTTTAAAAGAATTAGTTAATCAAGAGTTGTTTGCATTTGACTGTAGAGATGATGGGATTTTGAAAGTGGGCTTGGACTAATATATTGAACATACAATTGATTATTCATTATTTTGAAGATATTTAACTATTTAACATTTTTGAAACGATATTTGAAATGATAAGCTGATATTGAGCATCTGAAGCTGACCTTCCTTCCTTCCTTCCTTTCTTCCTTTCTTTCTTTCTTTCTTTCTTTCTTTCTTTCTTTCTTTCTTTCTTTCTTTCTTTCTTTTTTAAACACAGGCTCCTGCTTATTTTTTATACAATTTTTTATACTTATTTATGTATTTATTTACTATGTATACAATACTCTGTCTGTGTGTATGCCTGCAGGCCAGAAGAGGACATCAGATACCATTATAGATGGTTGTGAGCCACCATGTGGTTGCTGGGAATTGAACTCAGGACCTTTGGAAGAGCAGGCAATGCTCTTAACCTCTGAGCCATCTCTCCAGCCCTCTTTCTTTCTTTTTGAAACACATTATTGTATTCTTTTTTGTTAAATTTTCTCATTTATTTTACATATGAACCATAGTTTTCCCTCTGTCCTCTCCTTTTTTGTCTCTCTTCACCTCCCATCGACTCCCCTCGCACCTCATTTGCTCCTGCTCTTTCTCCATTCAGAAAGGTGCAGGGCTCCCATGGGCATCAACAAAGCCTGGCATATCAAGTTGAGGCAGGACCAATCTCCTCTCCTTGCAACAAGGTTGAGTCAGGCAACCCAGTATGAGGACTAGGTTCCCCAAATCCAGCTCAAATGTCAGGGACAGGTCCTGATTCCACTGCTAGGAACTCCACGGACAGAACAAACTGCACAACTGCCACACACATGCGGAGGGTCTAGGTCAGTCCCATGTGAGCCTCTAGCTGTTGGTCCATAGTCTGTGTGCTCCTCTAAGCTCACGTCAGTTGTTTCTAGGTTCTCCCTTCATAAGCTCTTCTTTTGTATGAACCTCCTTGGTTCAAACAATTCCTCCTCCGTTTCTTTGGAAGGGCTCCCTGAACTTGGCCCAGTGCTTGCCTGTGAATCTCTGCATCTGTTCCCATCAGTTACTGGATGCAGTCTCTCTGATGATTGATGGTCACCAATCTGACTACAGCAGAAGGCAGGTTCAGGTACTCTCTCCACTGTTGCTAGGAGTCTTAGCTAGGGTCATCCTTATGGATTTCTGCGAGTTTCCTTAGTTTCTCTCTAACCAAAAATTCCCCCACCCCAGCAAGACATCTTTTTCTTTGCTCTCATGCTCCATCCTGCCCCCAACCTGCCCAGCCAGATCCCTCCTATTCCATCCTCCATCCCGCTTGCCCCAAGTTTACCCAGGATATTTCTTTTACCCCTTCCCAGGGAAATCCATGTATCCTTCTTTGGGTCCTCCTTGTTACCTAGCCTCTCTGGGACTGTGGATTATAGCTAATATCTGCTTATGACTGAGTACATACCATGTTTGTCTTTCTGGATCTGGGTTGCCTCACTCACGATTTTTTTCTAGTTCCATCCATTTTCCTGCAAATTTCATGATGTCATTTATTTTTATTTATTTATTTATTTATTTATTTATTTATTTATTTATTTATTTATTTATTTATTTTTACCACTGAGTGATACTCCATTGTGTAAATTTATCACATTTTCTATATCCATTCTTTGATTGAGGTACATCTAGGTTGTGTTAAGGTTCTGGCTATTAGTTAAGCAAATGTCCTTGTTGTATGAATGAGTATCATTTGGGTCTATGCCCAAAATAAGTATAGCTTGGTTTTGAGGTAGATTGATTCCTAATTTTCTGAGAAACCACCACACTGATTTCCAAAGTGGCTATACGGGTTTTCATTCACATCATTAATGTTTTTCATCTTAGCCATTCAGAAAGGTGTAAGATGGTATCTCTTAGTTGTTTTAATTTGCATTTCCCTGATACCTAAATATGTAGAACATTTCTTTAAGTATATATCAGCTATTTGAGATTCTTCTGTTGATAAATCTGTTTAGATATGAACCCTATTTTTTAATTTAATTATTTGGTATTTTGATGTCTAGCTTCTTGAGTTCTTTATAGATTTTGGAGATCAGCCCTCTGTTAGATGTGGTGTTGATGAAGATCTTTTCTCATTCTGTAGGCTGCCCAATTTTGTCTTATTCACTGTGTTCTATGACTTACAGTAGTTTTTCAATTTCAGGAGATCCCATTTATTAATTTGTAGTAGGATGCCACTTGTTTGTTCCCAGCTGCCCAGACGTGAAATAACCATACAGAAGCTAGATTATTTGCAATACTGTTTAGTCAATAGCTTAAGCATATTATGGCTAGCTCTTATATTTTAAATGAATCTATTTCTATTAATCTGTGTATTGCTATGTGGCTGTGGCTTACTGGGCAAAGTTCCATCTGGCTTCTGTTTCAAAAACATGACTGAATGTTTGCAATTAAAGAGAAGGCCCTGCTTAGATTTGTTTCATTATGTGGTTATGGGTAGTGGGCAATAACACTCTTCATTGTGAGAAATCCAGACATATGCACACACTCTTTTGTTATGATTTTTTTTAAATGCTGCAAGATCCCTGGTGGCAGTAGGCAGCAGAAATGCTGTAGGTCCCCAGATGGTGGTAGTGGGCCATGTGGTGGCAGGCAGCGGGCCATGTGGCCCTGGGAGCAGCCAGTCTCAGGCAGAGATGGTTGCTGGTCCTTGAGTGTGTGGATGGTCCCAGGCAGGGAGACACATGGCGGGAAGGCTGGTCCCAGGGAGCCTGGCGGTGTGAGCAGGTGACGGGTAGGAGGCACAGTCACATTGTACAAAATAGAATTGGATATTTATTAGTTGAGTTATGGAATGGGAAGGAAAAGGGGAGGGGGAGGAGGAGGAGGAGGAGGAGGAGGAGAGAGAGAGAGAGAGAGAGAGAGAGAGAGAGAGAGAGAAGAGAGAAGGGGACAGAGCAAGAGAGAAAGGAGGAGGGAGCAGAGAAGTGCAGAGAGAGGCAGAAACGAAGCTGCCTCTGTGAGAGGAAGGCAGAAAAGAGAGCGAGCTCAGTCCAGAAGCTGAAGATCAGCCTGCCTCAGCAGATGGGGGAGTTAACACTCCTAAGTGTGAGAAATCCAGGCATATGCACACACTCTTACTCAGACGCTTCACTAGTAAAATTACCCAGAACAAAATAGTTCACCTTGATAACAATTCTGGTTAGTGTTTTCATCTTTATATGGTTATTCACGGTTGGCGTCCTTCAATTATGTCAGCCTAACACAATTTCCTTCTAGAACCTTCTGAATATTCCTTCATATATCCCGTCAATGGACTACCATGAAAAAACATGACAACAACTCCTTTAGGTCAAAAGATTATGCAAATCTCCACAGAGCAAAGACACTTCTTTCTCTCCCTCATAAAATGAACAACCTGTAAATTCGGAGTTCTTCCTCAGCTCTACTGAGCTGTGTCGAAGTCTAGATGACCCACTTCCCTCCTTATTCTAAATTTCCTCATTAAAGTTAATAGCTATTTGAAAATTTCCCTGCAGAACAATAGGAGGCTTACTTCACATTGATAAAGTATCCTTTTAGATAGTTATTACAAACAGTGAAACAGAAAGTCCAACAGGGGGTATTTAAGTCTTTACATCAGAGATTTGAAGAGCTATAAGCCTGAAAATGTCATCTTTGCCCAGATTCTTCCAGCACTAAGGAAAACTACAAAAGTATCTAAAGTTTCAACCAGGGAACACATGGCAGATATAATCATTAAATCTAACATCTCTAAAGTACCAAATAGCCTGACTGTTTTTCATCTGTAAGTCTGCAAAATGTATCCTCCTAAGGTAAACTACCTGTTCATATCTTCTATACTGCACTGCTTTCTAAAGCTTCTGGGAATATAGCAATTTTTAGGAGAGGTTCAAACCAATTACAACACTAATACATTTATTCCATTTCTTAATCAGCTATTTACACTCAACAACTTTAGGTATTAAGAAAACCCCATTCTTATTTATCTTAATATATCCTCACAGACCTCAGCTGAGTCTTTCAGAAGCACACGAAGCCTCCTGTCAAATTACAGGGCAGAACTTTATCTTTTCTTGTTGAACAAGCTCTATTCCTTCAACGATTTGTCATACAATATAATGTGGAGACTTTTAAGGAGCAAGAACTTAGCAGTTTCTCATTATTTTTTTTCAATATTTTTTTATTTTTTTATTAAATATTTCTGCCTCCTCCCCGCCACCGCCTCCGATTCCCTCCCCCTCCCCTAATCAAGTCCCCCTCCCTTGTCAGCCCCAAGAGCAATCAGGGTTCCCTGCCCTGTGGGAAGTCCAAGGACCACCCACCTCCATCCAGGTCTAGTAAGGTGAGCATCCAAACTGCCTAGGCTCCCACAAAGCCAGGACGTGCAGTAGGATCAAAAACCCATTGCCATTGTTCTTGAGTTCTCAGTAGTCCTCGCTGTTCACTATGTTCAGCAAGTCAGGTTTTATCCCATGCTTTTTCAGACCCAGGCCAGCTGGCCTTGGTGAGTTCCCGATAGAACATCCCCATTGTCTCAATGTGTGGGTGCACCCCTCGCGGTCCTGAGTTCCCTGCTCGTGCTCTCTCTCCTTCTGCTCCTGATTTGGACCTTGAGATTTCAGTCCGGTGCTCCATTGTAGGTCTCTGTCTCTGTCTGCTTTCATCACCTGATGAAGGTTAATATTCAGGAGGATGCCTATATGTTTTTCTTTGGGTTCTCCTTCTTAATTAGCTTCTCTAGGATCACAAATTATAGGCTCAATGTCCTTTATTTATGGCTAGAAACCAAATACGAGTGAGTACATCCCATGTTCCTCTTTTTGGGTCTGGCTTACCTCACTCAGGATAGTGTTTTCTATTTCCATCCATTTGCATGCAAAATTCAAGAAGTCATTGTTTTTTACCACTGAGTAGTACTCTAATATGTATATATTCCATACTTTCTTCATCCATTCTTCCAGAAGGGCATCTAGGTTGTTTCCAGGTTCTGGCTATTACAAACAATGCTGCTATGAACATAGCTGAGCAAATACTTTCGTTGTATGATAGGGCATCTCTTGGGTATATTCCCAAGAGTGGTATTGCTGGGTCCAGGGGTAGGTTGATCCCGAATTTCCAGAGAAACTGGTTTCCAAAGTGGTTGCACAAGTTTGCATTTCCACCAGCAATGGATGAGTGTACCCCTTTCCCACAACACAAAGGCTATCATTGGATACAGCTAAACCTAATTTTTTTTACCTTTAACACCTAGTTATGGAGAGATTAGCACCCATTTCATTAGACTGTCATGCAATTTACTTGAGAGTAGGCACTTAAATCATAGCATGTGACTTGGTATGTATTGGGCATGATTATTTGGGGCCCTTCTTTGGATTATGTTCAGTTTGTGTTCTTTCTTGAAACAGTGCTCAAATTCGCACAAGTCACATTACAAAAATAACCTGACAGGCACCACACTCTTATCACAACTGAAAAGCAAATTCATCAATAATCACAGATTATATTCAACTAAACACTACCTTTGTTTTTTAAAAAAACTGTCCTGCAAGATTCTTCCCTAATATAATATTATAATATTGTTCCGTACTTAGCAGGGACTAACAAGTCAGTGTGAAAGGAGGCAAGCGTCAACAGTGAGATGATGGGGCCTCGGTCTCTCCTGCCCAGAGTGCATCAGGGAAGGAGTCCAGCTACACAAGCCAACAGATTTCACTAACCATTGTGTGTGGTGTGTACAATACAAGAGCTGGAAAACAAACACACAACAAAGGTGCTAGGGAATCAGACAAGAATGCCTAATGGGTTTACTCTAGAAGATTGAAGGGAAGTGTTACTGAAAAGAAACTTGAAAGTGTTGCTGATACATCCATTCTCTTGTTTTTTTTATCATTCATTCCTTTATCCAGTATGACTTCTTTCAGTGATTTCTATATTCCTGGCACTAAGTTTTATCATATTCTGCATATAAAACACTGAAAGATACTTAGCTTTAGTCCCCAAAAGCAAAATATCAAGTAGAAGAAATAGATAAGAAAGCATTTCAGTTATTGCAATGTGTACCTTTAATATCAAGAAGTGAGGTGATTACATTGTGTTCTGCAATGAGGCTCAGCTGTAATCTGAGACAAGGTGCTGCATTTAGATAATATTAATACAAGAAGTCAGATGAATTTAAGGCAATCAATTACTAAGTATGTTTTCATACTTTAATAGATGTTTGTTATGTATCTGAAATTCAAATTAGAGTGGGTGATCTTTTATTTTGGGGTGATTTTTTACTTAATCCAGCCTTAAATCAAAGGGCTGGATTAAATAGAAATTGTCTTATTCTTAAAAATTGGGAGTGAAGAAGAGAGGCTATTTGAGATGAGAAAGCAGGAAGAATGGAATGGCAACAATAGGCAAGCCCAAATAGAGGTGGATCCAGAAAGGGGGAAAATATTGTGAACTACATTTTTAAAAATTAAATTTATCATTTAAGTATTTTTGTACTGAATGGCACAATCAGTTTGCATTTTCCAAGATCATCTTGGTTGCACCCTGAGAAACGAGGTCAAGGAAACAACACTGGAAGCAGAAAGGACAAGTCAACCTAGAACAGAAGAAATATAGGGCAAACACTTCTTAAGGAGAGAAGTTGTACAAAACTTTGAAGCAGAGATGTAAAGAACTTTGTACATTCAGAGAATAGCCTGGGGGCAAGGGACAGAGTAGGAGCAGGTTAAACTAGAAAGTGAGGCTGAAGTCGGATTTTTTTTTTCCTTCGGGAGCTTATAGAGTAAAGCTTTGACTTAATCCCTAGAAAGTGGGTGAAAGATTTTGAAGTGATAATCATTATTATCCAATTTCTCACTTTGAGAAAATGGCCAGGTTAGCCTGATTCCTCAAAAAAAATTAGGTGTAATAAACTTAGTGATGATTGTGTGTTAAAATGAAGACAAAATGAAATCATATGAGAAAAAGAAGTACTCATTTTTTTGTCAAATGATTCAAAATTTTGTATGTTAAAATTGACCATCTATTCAGGCTCTAGAAATTTAATGCTTAGAGTGTCACAGTGATCATTCTGAGCACAGAACAGTCCTGGGACAAAGAATAAAGACCCTGCCCCGCTAAAATGTGAACGCATTTTCTTCTTCAACCATACGTACCCAGATTTGTCACCGTCGTTAACACCACTAACAATTATGTAGTGCGCCTATTTTCCAGTCAGAAATACCCAGAGAATCCTGTAGAGGAAGAAATTGCTCTTCATAACCATTTTTAGGAATACTGACTCAGAACCACAGCAGTCTGAAAACTGAACATAACTACCATTGGCGTGATTGATGACAGCGCTATATTGTCACATTGAAATTTATTAATTAATTCATATTCCTTCTTCCTCCACCTCTATCCATCCCTCCCTTTCTCTCTCTCTGTTTTTTGAAACATGATCTAAGTATGTAGCCCTGGCTGGTCTGGCACTTGCTACATGGACAATGCTGACTTTGAACTTGTGATGAGGCTTTGGTTACTAATTCCCACATTCTAGGACTACAGGCATATGCCTGCACAACTTGCCTTCAAATAAACTGAACAATAAGTAGAACTTCCCAACAACAGAGCAGGAGAAAGCCCAAATATCGGATGGACACTGGAGAAAAGCAAATAATATGAGCAACAAATGAATAATGGGTACCGCATCCTATGCCTCTTCGCACCAGCAATTCAAGATGATTGTCTAATTTTAGATTATTCAGGGCAACATGACAACCCACCCAAGATTTCTATGACAAACCAAGACCAATTTCATTTCCTACGTGTGCCATCTATCTATTGTGTAAATAGCTTATTACTAATTCAAGCAGAAAAGGAAGGAAAAAATATCACGCTGTAAGTCACTCACGAGAGGATCTGCACTGAGAGGCAATCCCATACTCACCCAAACAAAAAGTCAAGCTCAGATCTCAGCCCAGTCCACGGAGAGGCTGGAGGCTCCTTTCCTAATGGCACTACCCATTGCCAAATCTCTTAATCAAACTCATAAATTCTGAAGTTTAATCACAATTGTCAACGCGATTTAACTAAAAAGACCTGGGAGATTGCTAAAGCACACCCCTGGGCATGTTTGTGAGAGCATTTTCAGAGAGTTAAATGAGAAGCAAAATTACCCTGAATGTGAGCCGTGCCATCTTGGAAGACTAGGACAATATATAACAAATGGGGAAATGGACACTCCTCTTTGTCTCCTGACTGTCTGATGTGAGTTTCTGTAATCCACCATGCCTGGTTATGATGCATGAGCCTTTGAAACCATGAGCCACAAAGGAATATACCTTTTTTTTTTTAAAAAAAATGCTTTTTAAAATTCAGAGATACAGCACTCTGAAGACTTGATCTTAAAGTCTCTTCCCTGACTAGCTTTCAGAACAATAGAAGAACACTTAAGCAAGCTCTCAAGGGAAGAAAATGGTACAATGACAATGAACCACAATGGCCATCACAGTAAGGCATCCCTGAATGCGCAGCAGGGGCTGCCATACCTTGACAAAACAGCCAGTTGTCTAACTGGACTTAAGGGCTACTCTACAGGAGGGAGCTAATGTATAGTATTGGAGACTGCCTGGAGCCAGTGTGGTCATATAGCTTAGAGGAGAACCACGGCCATAGCTTTATTAGACCTGCATAATTCCTAACTGAATTCTACATCGTTATTCTTACAATCACAACTAAGTGAAGGTCTCACACATTATCAAAGACGTTTTTCTTCATAGCAGAGTACAGAAAACCTCAACTGGTCAAACGAAGTGATAGTAGGGAACTTAGTCCCAATGGCTCCATCTACAACACAGTTTCTGCACAGAGGGGTCAGGGAACATTAGGGATGAGGAATGGAGAAGCCTGATGTGAGATTGTTTCCTAGGAATGACAGGGAAGCCACACTCGAGGTATGGTAACTGTACAGCTGCCTACACAGGACCCAAACAATGACAACACTAATTGACACAATAACATGGAGTAAGGAAATCTTATGGGCTTCTACTCCCTGGATAAATAACTACAGGCAATCATGATAGCTTAGATAGACAAAATTAGTCTTTGCTAGGAGCAAGACCAATAGATTATCCAATACAAAGTTGTCAGCTTTTAAGTAATATACATACAAGCAACATTAAAGAAACTCAACAGGTTATATTTATATTTTATGTATGTATATGTGTGTATATATTTACATATTTTTTATGCATTTATATAAATCCTTAATAAACAGAGAAAAAGAGTTAATGATTATTAAAGAAATTAGGTGATATAGGAGGATTAGAGGTAGGAAGGGGCAGGGAAAGAAATGTTGTGATTTTATTTTAAATAAAAATAAAAGGAAAAATTGTCTCTAGTTACTTTTTCGTGAGACAGGTTTTCTTGTGTAGCCTGAAACTCACTCTATAGACTAGGCTGGGCTCAAACTCAGAGATCCACTTACCTCTGCCTCCTGAGCACTTGAATTAAAGTCAATAGCAACCACATGCATGCACACCTATGCAATATATATATATATATATATTTACATTTATACATTTAAATATCTAGCTTTGGCTATCAATTTGTTGATAATTACAAAGAATGTCTTCTGAATAAATTCACCCTCACTTTTACCCTTATTCCTCTTCCACTTGTGTTATACCCCCCCCCCCGCATCTACTCCCTATCTTGTGCTCTATCTTCTTTCTTATATCTGCAGACCTTGTGCTGGTGGCCATATCCGTAGCCCTCATAACAGCCCTGCAATGTCCAGAGGCAGTATCACAGAGCTCCTCTCGACCCTCCCTGCATAGTTTATGTGATGGTCTTGAAGGGGAAGATGGAGACATCTAGTTTAAGGCTAAGCACTGAACAGCCATTTATTCTCAGCCTTCTCACCAGTTATGAATCTTTATATCAACTACCATCCTCTGCAAAAAGAAGCTTCTTTGATAAAGACTGAGAGTATAAACATACACATACACATACACACACTTGAATGTGCATACTCATTTAGCAGGCAGTTTAGCTACACATCCATTTAACAAAACATCAGTACTGCAATCTCCTCTTGAGCTTGTGAGCTCGTGGGCCATTGACTTTTTTCCAGGTTTACAATAATGTGCCTGTTTCCAGTACCATGGGTCTCAATTCTAAGCAAAGAAACAATTTTTCATTCCATAAAAATCATGCCATCACTGTACCAGTGGGAGCATTTAGCCCGACCCTTAAGAATTATAGTATACAAAAGCCCATAACTGGGAAAGTCGTTGATGAATGCTCTCCAGTAGCATTGGGAACACTAGCCAGCTAGGAGTAAATGTACAGTTGCTTGTTTCCAGCTTTATTTCTCTGTTCATATCCAAGTATGTGGTATCTTCAGCAATGAAGGATTCCTAGTGGCTAACCAAGAGTAATGCAACTATATTATTTGGGAAGCCTCTGGGGTCTCTCTGGCCAACAATCTATAAGGAAGTATCCCTTAAATACTACCAGCAAACAAACTAAATCTTCTTTTACCTATCTCATTTATATATCATGAGTTTCATCACAGCAGGAAGAATGAATTTATACATGGCATTGAAGAACATCATTGAAAATGTATCAGAAATTGCTGTGAAAGAAGTAAACTAAGAATTGTGATGATTTGTTTTTAGTCAACCTGATACAAGCTAGGGTCATCTGAGAAACAGGAACCTCAATAGGAGGAAAGCTTCCACTAGATTGGCCTGCAATTTAGGTCATGTCACTCCTGGGCAGATAACCATGGATTGTATAAGAAAGAACAAGCAAAGAAGATTAAGACACGAAGCAGCCTTCCTAATTCTGCCTCAGTTCTTGCCTCAAAGTTCCTGTCTTAATTTCCTGCCTTTGCTTTCCTTCATGGTTATAAACTATAAACAGAAATAGACCTTTAATTTGCCATGTTGCTTTTCATCATGGTGTTTTTTTGAAGGAGAAGAACACAAACTAGGCAAGATTTAAACAAATTTGGAGTGCAAATAAGTGTCAAAATTGAATTTGACTTTGAAGTTCCAGAGAATTGTGGAGATAGTGAACATGCAGATCACTGTGTTGATTTTCAATATAAAAGATCTCAAATGTTATGCTTATGGTGGAAGAATAAAATAGAATTTAAAAAATAATTAAACTTACTTAAATAATCTTTAATGAAAACAAATGCTAGAATACTGTAACAGACATGATGATTTTAATACATTCACCAGGTAATGGAGAAGACAAATGAAAGAATAAATGAGCTTGAAGATTTGTCAACCAAAGCATCCTAAATTGAGATGCTGAGAAAATTGATAAATGGAACATCAAAGAACTGAGAGACAATTTCATTATTTTATAAATGTTCAACTGAAATACTAGAGGACAAAAAGAAAGAAATAATTGTAAAGGATTAGAAGGAACAATTCAAAAACTTTTATAAGGTTAATAACAAACTATAGTCTGTGTACATTGAAAGCTAAGAAAACACCAATCAAGGAATATGACAAAAATAATATAAGAAAATCTTCATAGAAAACAAAAGTTATCAGAAATTCATATATACATAGAAAAATGAGAGTGTCAAAGAAGAACAAGGTAATTTTTTGTTTTCTATTATTTATTGATTTAAACATAACCATTCAGAATAATACTAATAACAGCATAAGGAAATATTTATGAATATGTAAAATAAAAAATAATTACCACACAGAATGAAAGGGAAATAAAGTTGAAAATAATTTTTCTAGAAGATGCTTTCACTTCTGTGAAATGATATAGTATCCTTTGCCTACAGAGTTATATTAGAACTCCATATGGCAAACTCCAGGGCAATCATTAAAACGTTCTAAAAGTTAACTCTAGCACAAATGACAAGCAAGCAAAAACAGTTCTCCAGAACAAATAAGTCAGAACAAAAGAGGACTTATAAAAAGTGGGAAAGTACACACACAAGGAAAAGATATAAATCTTCTAAATTTGCTACATATTGATCCAATGACATGGATAACCATTTTAAAAGTGATTCTCAGAGTCCATTGAATATGAAACACTAATATTTGTCAACAGGAAAGACATCCTAAGCACAAAGAATCAGACTGAAGGCAAAGAAATAGAAAATCCACAAGATCTGATAAATAATATTCCAAGTATGGAATAAACAGAGAAATGTCCCCTATTCACAACTAAGAAGAATCAACACTTGCCAGCTGTAAACTCTTCCTGAATTTACCTGTAGATTCAATGCAATTCAGTTTATAAAGTATAGGAATTTACTTTTTTAGGTAGTAAAAAAACTGATGAGGAATTTAATGTTAACAAACTGAAAAACAATGTAATAGTAAAAGGATTGACACTAATACATTTTAAAAAGACACAATAATCAAGTTGACATGATATTGGCAAAAGATAGACATGTCAATATAAAAGACTATAATAGTCCCACATAAATGCAGTCACCTGATAAAAGACAAAGATGTAGTGATATTTCATTTATACTTTAATAAATAAAACTCGCATGAAGATCAAAACTTAAAACCACCACACTACTCAGCCATACAGACCAGGCACTGATGGCACACACCTCCTATCCCAGTAGCCAGACTAGTTCATCACTGAAGCCAGGCAGTAGTGATGCCTGCCTTTAATCCTAGCACTAGAGAAGAATATAATCCGGGAAAAGATGGGAACTCACTCTCTTTCAGTCGGAGGATTTCTTAGATGAAAGTTCTCTAGCGGCTCGGATGCTTTGCTTTTCAATAAAGAAAAGATTCTTTCTAACATTTGGTGATTAAGAAGCTGTGACTTTCTATGCAAATTATGCATCCAGATGCACACTTTAGATCTTCACCAGCACAGTCCTAAGTAGCCCACAAGACAACACACCACACACACTACAAATAAAATGTGTAGCAGTTGCCAGAAAATATCCTCAATGGTCTGACTCACAGTGATGGAACTTTTAGGTAAGTCATAAAATAATAATAACAGATAATGCAGATTGTATAACTATGATCTGTGAAAATCATTACTGACAAAGTAAAAGGCTAAGCAAAAAATTGGTAGAAAACATTGGTCTAATACTTTTCTGAAGAATAATTGCTATCTAAAATATACAAAAAGCTTTCAAAATTTGGCAATACAAAAACAATCAAACCAAATAAGCATAGACCAGAGATCTCACCTGATCGTTAGTAAATGCACGAAAAGACATTTTCCATAGTATGCCACTGGAATTCCAATTGAAACAACAAAATAACAGACACACCAAACTCCTGCACTGAGGTGCCATTGCCAGGATGGGTAAAATGCAGAAGTAAAGCAGACAAGAAGATTGGACATCAAAATGCTTCCATTGCTTGTGGAAATGAAAAGCACACACTTGGAAGATTACCAGAATATTTTGGCTTTTTATAGTTATTTTGGTAGTATGTGATCATATGCACTCAGAAGTCCATACACATCATAGTGTATGTGTGGGAGTCAGAGGACATCTTGTAGGAGTTGGTTCTTTCCTTCCACCATGTGAGTTCCAGGGTGCAAACTCAAATTGTAACATTTGGCAGCAAGCTGCTTCACCTGCAAATCCATTGTGAAACCTAGTTGGTATAAAAGCTAATCATACCTTTGTCAAATAACTCAAATAATTCAAAACCACGTCAGCACAAAAGCTGTACATGTGTATTCATAGCAGCTTCATCATAATTGCCAAATTTGGAAACAGCCAAGATACCTTTCAAGATGAAAAGGTACAGACAATATACTAAATCCTGATTTTTTTTTTAATTTTTGAGACAGGGTTTCTCCATAGCTCTTTTGGTTCGTGTCCTGGAACTAGCTCTTGTAGACCAGGCTGGCCTCGAACTCACAGAGATCTGCCTGCCTCTGCCTCCCAAGTGCTGGGATTAAAGGCGTGCACCACCACTGCCGGGCCTAAATCCTGTATTTTTTTAATGTATGAAAGATACAAAGAGTATTAATAGTAAATTGTGTAGCCATGATATTAAGCTGAAAGGGCAGCATACTAGGTGATACTCACTCTTCTAGCATCATCTGTTTTATTGGGGTAAATATCAAAAGAAACTCAGTGGGTGATGGGTTTATTTCAGTTTGATGGTCACAGTCCATCATGGAGAGATGATAGCTTAGGAAACTGGCCAGATCATGAAGCAGAAACCGCAGAGGAACTCTGCTTTCTGACTTGCATAAGCTTTCTTCTACAGTTCCCAGAGAATGGTGTTTCCACACTGGACTGGACCCTCAATTGACAGTCAAGACACAGCCCACAGACCAATGCGACTTGGGAAATCCATCCATTGAGATCTTTGTCAGATGACTCCAAGCTATTTTAACTTGCCAGTTAGAGTCAACCACGACATACACCATAGAACATTCTGGAAAAATCATGATTATAAATCCAGTAAAAAGGACAATAATCTCTACCAAGAACAAGGGGAAGGAAAGAATTAATGCTGTCATAGGCATGTTAGCCAAGTGAACTTCACTGTGCAATACTGTGATGATGGAGAAGAGATCTGTCATAACGGAATTGTCAAAAGTCTATGGGATATAAGACAACAGCCTTGAACCCTAGCATACTATTGACTTTGGGTCAGAATGATGCTTCATCATTGGTATTGAGGGTACCACTGTGGTACAGAATTTTGCTAGTTGGAAAGCTTGGGCAGCCCCATCATTTGTAACAAATCAATCAGGCATTCAGGATTGTGCTGAAATGTGGAGATGATAGGTAGGAACTCAGTGTTTCCTGTTCAATTTTACTATAAACCTGACTATTTCATTTGAGAAGGAATGTTGCATTGTAGTTCAGGCTTTCACAGAACTTACATCTTTTTTCCCAGATAGCCTCCAGCATTTCAGAGTTACCCTCTCTCAGCTTTCTGAGTACTGGGGCTTCAACTAGCACTGCAGTTTAAATATTTGAAATAGAAGTTGAGGGGAAGGAAGAAGTAAGATGCTAATACTGAAACAAGAAAGAAAGCTGGCAGCAGTCTCTTAACTGCAAACAGCACTTTTCAACATAAGAAAAATACCCAAGATAAAGAGGGGCATTATATAATGGTGATATTATATAATGATAATAGTGACATATCTCTAGAAAGGCATAAGGATCTTTAATAGAACACACCAAAAAGCAGCATCAGGATAGTTGAATCTAAAAGCATTTTCCCATGGCACTCGAACTCCCTTCTTAAACAAGTCTGTTAAAAACCACCACACAAACTAGGGATAAGTCAAATTTCTGTTCCCCATTTATCCCTACCAAACTGCTTTGTGGAGCTAGGTCTCCTTCCTTTTGCTCTGTCATATTAAAATGACCCAAAGAGATCATGATTAATATGTCTTGTCCCAAAACATAATAAAAAGCTATGATATTTAGAACTGTCTTTCCTCGCCAACCCTCCATGTAGTGTGTGGGAAGGCCACAGGAGGGAAAGTATGCCAGGTTTCTCATTTTTTTTTTTTTTTTTTTTTTTTTTTTTTTTTTTTTTTTTTAGCATTTGTGTGACCGAAGTATTTCAAAGGATAAAACAGGACAAAAATCTCTCTTGACTGGGTATTTTACATCTTGCTGGTTGTTGCCTGAGCATTGTGTTGTGATAAAAATCTCAGAAGAATTGAGAATATCAGCATGTTAGACCCAAGCCTTGCCTTGCATGTCATTGATTTTGGACACTAGAACTAGATAATCATTATTCATCTTTCTCAAGCTTTCATCTCCCAGACTAAAAAGACCAAAAATTAAATTATCTGGACTGTTCTCCATGGGAATGCCAGCCTTCTCGGAGTGAGAGGGACTGTGTTGTAACTTGTGTTACACGAACTCTACATTAGCCTCCTCTCTGCATGCTCAATGCCTCTACCAGCTGCTATAGCCTACAGGTGGATGGTCCGCTAAGGACGGCAAAAGCAGTTGCTAAAGAAACCCATTGCTGTCCTTCCTCAGGGGGCCTACTCCTGGGAGGATTTGATACTTATAGTCTTGAGGCTTCAGCATAAACATAAACATAAAATTATCATTCTAATACTCCATTTACATAATGCAATTATGATCAAGTTGGCCCCCTGTGTCGGATCTTTTAATAGCATTTCATTGGTGTTAATGTACATCTCCTTTTAAAGAGTGACATATTGAGTTCTTTGTCACCTGATACACTCATCTCAATTTTGTCTCCCTTGTTCTCACACCATGGCTCCCAGGTCTAATTTGCATTAGTCTTTCTTTTTTTTTTTAATCAGTTATTTTTATTTTATGTGCATTGGTGTTTTTTTTAAAATTTATTTATTTATTAAGGATTTCTGCCTCCTCCCCGCAACCGCCTCCCATTTCCCTCCCCCTCCCCCGATCAAGTCACCCTCCCTCATCTGCTGGAAGAGCAATCAGGGTTCCCTGACCTGTGGGAAGCCCAAGGACCGCCCACCTCTATCCAGGTCTCCTAAGGTGAGCATCCAAACTGCCTAGGCTCCCCCAAAGCTAGTACGTGCAGTAGCTGGAGAGATGGCTCAGTGGTTAAGAGCATTGCCTGCTCTTCCAAAGGTTCTGAGTTCAATTCCCAGCAACCACATGGTGGCTCATAACCATCTGTAATGAGGTCTGGTGCCCTCTTCTGGTCTGCATACATACACACAGACAGAATATTACATAATAAATAAATATTTTTAAAAAAACCTACTAAGCCTGCATTAGTCTTTCTTGTCTTCCTCAGATTTCAAAGATGTCATTGTAATTCCTTTTCTTACAATGAGCCACAGTTTATGTAGTATTTCTACCCGACAGCTTCCTCTGCAGCTCTCCCACTAAACATTAGTTACGCTGTTTCTGTTAGGCACTCAGTCTTCTTCACCCGTGTTTTGCCGTCCTGTTTATTTGTCACTTCATGCACAGATTATAGGCAGATTTCTTATGTATGTAAACCAAGGTTATGGCTACATGTTAAATCAAGTAGATACCTGGCTTCTGTTCACACTGGGGAAAGGTATTAGTCATATGAAATTCTCTACCCAGAAAAGGGAATACTAAGAACAATAAACAGGATTTGAGTTATCGTCAAGTTTTGTATTTGTTGTATTTGGGCTGAGAGACGAATGTAAGGCTGGAGGGGACAGGAGAACGAGGTGTTCAACTGAGGATTAGTAGAGACAGGATCACCTTTTCGGTCTGAGGATTCAGTAGAGGTAAGAACTACTGGGTGACTTCTTTGATCTTTTAGCATTTACCCCTCTTTGACTCTGGGTTTTCATTAAGACCGATTAGAATTGGAACTTTATTTTTTCCAATGTCCTTTGGGTTTCAAAGAAAAATTAAAAACATAAAAGGTTGGGAAAGAGATACTGGTGTTCAAATGTTGTGAAACTAGAATAATTGAACTAACTATATTACAAGATTCTGAAATCCAGTAAATAAAGAAGCAAAAATTCTGTTTAATGCTTTCTGGCTTTATGTATCTCAGAACATCATTGCTAGACAGAAACCACCACTCTTTATAACCATCCTCAGTATGTATTGTGAATTAAATGAGGGTGTCTATTTATAGTCTAGATTAGAAACTTAGACTCTTCAGTTATATAAGTTAAATAGTCATTGACAGACAATTCACTATAACATGTTGACTTAAAATCATGGGTTTTCTCTTTAATAGTATAATTCTTAAGTGAAAATATCTTTAACTGTTTTCCTTATTTTGTTTGTCCTGTGATAAAATTATATTAGGCTGCTTTTTACTAAATCCTGATGGAACATTGGCTAGATATAAAAGTTTGATATTTAACATCATGATGTTTGCATGTCTCTTAAATGATGGGGGCTTAACTGTCACTCCTGAGGGTCTGAGAATGACATTGTTTGTAAACTAGTTCCCTGCCATGACCCAAATGACAGAGCAGTGCAGGCATATCACCATCCTTGGGATAACTCACACGCTTCCTCCGTTTTCAGCATCCAGTCTATAATGTCTGCTCCACTGGTTTCACTTCTAGCGGAATATAAAATTCAAGCCATTCACTCCCCATCTCCCTAAGAGTACTCATTTTATATAGTGCACAAAAAGATTTTGACCTTGTCATGTCAATGCTTTTAGGTATGTACATATTATTATTTTTTGATCTAATGAAACACTTATACTACTTGCAGAAACAAATCTATCATATCCATAAAACAAAGAGAAAATATAACTGATATTAGATGATAAAGCAAGTTACACAAAACCTTACACATCTAAAGTAAGAAAATTTCTGTAAATAATATCAAACTCCCAAGTTATTTTTCATTGCCAAATACTTTTGTTGTCATGTAAAACTTTTAAATTTAAAAAGAAAGAATGATTACCTAATTTGATTCTTATCTTGTGTCTATAATTTACAATATCATGAATGAAGGCAAAATTGGAATGAAATTATACCAAGTAAATCGTTAAAACTGTTTTCATCCTACCACTTGGAAAACAACAGTTCACAGAAAGCAGTCACACTTTCAAACTGGAACTTTCTGCCAAGCTGATTGCCTCATTAGAATTTCAATGATAATGGAGAATTTAATATCCTCGTGTCCAGAGTTTAGGTTTATAATTAGTTACAATCTGTTTTGGGCTAATGCTAGACCCCAATATAGCCGACCCTAACCCATCTTTAAGTCAGACCTGATATCCTATGACTAAGAATAAAAAGCTTTTGTAATATAACAACTTCATAACAACTGGTGGTTCCTACCAGTCAGAAGGCTCACATCCTCGGTCAGCATCCAAACCCAATAACTCCCATGTCTCTGCTTCAGTGTAAATACCTAGTTAGTATTTCCACCAATGAATTGGAAGTTCCCTTTACTTATGACTTTTCTTTGTTTCCTAAATAGAAAAATTTCATGTCAAATATAAAAATATTCCTGTCAGAATATGAGACTTGGGGTAGCCTATATCTATTTTTCCATGCCATGGTCACTTATGTTTATGTAACATGACCTTAATAAAGAAGCCCAAGACCTTAATAGCCCCCAGATCTTATCAAAACTCACTCCATGATGGAAGTACCATTTGGGCCATAAAACTCAGTAGGTAGAACATACCAACTTTCAAAACAGAAACAAAAATCTAATTGATTGAAGTTCATACTTCTGGGAAAGTCTCTAAATATATTTTCCTCGTTTTTTAGCATCTGTTCTGCTTCTGGCTAACTATTCTTGGTAATTAAAGTATGTCAACACAGAACATGTATTGTTTGTTTGTGTGTGTGTGTGTGTGCTTAAAAGGCTCACCCTGAGCTACAAAGCTTGGTGCTACAAGGGATTCGAAACACCCAGTGTAGCTTCAGTCAGCTAATTAAAGCTTTTTTTTTTAAATTTATATATTTATTAAGGATTTCTGCCTCCTCCCCGCAATTGCCTCCCATTTCCCTCCCCCTCCCCCTGCCAAATCCCCTTCCCTCATGTGCTGGAAGAGCAATCAGGGTTCCCTGACCTGTGGGAAGCCCAAGGACCGCCCACCTCCTTCCAGGTCTAGTAAGGTGAGCATCCAAACTGCCTAGGCTCCCACAAAGCCAGTACGTGCAGTAGGACCAAAAACCCACTGCGATTGTTCTTGAGTTCTCAGTATTCCTCATTGTCTGCTATGTTCAGCGAGTCTGGTTTTATCCCATGCTTTTTCAGACCCAGGCCAGCTGGTCTTGGTGAGTTCCCGATAGAACATCCCCATTGTCTCAGTGTGTGGGTGCACCCCTTGCGGTCCTGAGTTCCTTGCTCATACTCTCTCTCCTTCTGCTCCTGATTTGGACCTTGATAATTAAAGCTTTTTATTGGTTTAAACCCATGTCCGAGCAGTCTTCTCTGATGAATACTCTGCAACATTTGGCTCAAAAATAAACTACTGCTCCTTGTGAGGTAAGAGTTATGCATTTAGCTACACAACTTAAAATAAGATCACAGATCCAAACTGGTAGGGCAAATCCTTTGTGACTGTCTAAAATGCACTTTCCTACCACTGGCATTTCATGATGAAAATCAGGAGGCTTCCGATTTAATAAGTTAAATCACTGAAAGATCACTCTGAAAAGCTAATTCATTAAAATGAGCATTTTTAATCATTTGAATACTTTTTCATGTCTCTGTTTATAGAAACAAAAAAAGGAAAAGTTATGATTGTCTTTTTGACATTAGACTGAAGTCCGCAGAGGAAAGCCAATCCCGGGAGCACTGCACGTGAGAGGAGATTTCCAAAGTTGAATATCACCACATCTTTATTCAGTGCTGCGTGGGGGGTGCTAATATACTATTTCACTCTGTTTGTGATGACAGGTAGTAATGGAAATTGTTTTGCAGCTTTCTTCAGTTCATGTGTTGAAAGACTAACCATTAAAATGATGGGACAGAGATGTGGGGTTAGGGAAGGAGGTAACAGGAGCGAAGCCTTAATAGATTAAGAAAGGACACTGTATGAAATTCTCAAGGAAGAAAAACAACCCATTTTTTAAAAGCTCCAAAGTGCTCATTCAATCTTGTTGGGTGCATAGCACAGCTTTCCAGAGAGCCTTCACCAGAATATTCTCTGGCTGGAACTTGATCCCAAGACATGAGAAAGAAAATCCTATCATTGATGAAATATCCAACCTAAAGTCATTGTCATACAGGAGGAACTGAGTTACATATTTAATATTTACCATTTATTTGAGATTGATATTTCATTAGCATACCTAGAATGTTTTATAAACTTTATGTATTTTATACCCTGTTTTACTGATTTTCCTGATTTTTATATAAAATCTAGATATCTCAGTATAATACAGTAGTATCATTAAAGCTGTTGTCAAACATGTCATAAGAATACTATATACAATACCTTGCTTTCCTGTTTGAACTAACCCTCCTGTGGATTTGGCAAACTCACCTATACCTGATTATTTATGCCACATGACGATACACAGATTAGTAGAAATGGGTTAATTCAAAATATAAGTGTTATTCAGAAATACACTTAAGCTATTTTCCAAACAGTATTGCAAATAATATAGTCTCTATGTGGTTATTTTAGAAGTAATCCGTGCATCTTTGGACTCTTTATTTTCTTTATAGAAGACTAAGTGTCCCTACATTTCTCCTGAGCTTGATTCCAAGTCTCTGGACATACGCACCCTACTGAATTTAGAACATGTCATCCTCATGCATTTCTATCTCCTCCATGTCCTCACTTCTTATTTTGGTATACAGCTGAGGATAATTTTGTTTAGGTTATCCTAACACGTTGTCTTTTGTTTTTCTCATTATCTGATCTTTCAAATAAAATTGTGTGTGTGTGTGTGTGTGTGTGTGTGTGTGTGTGTGTGAAAACTTATAGGTACTAATACACACATGGAGGTCAGAGGAAAATTTGTAGGAGTTAGTTCAGTCACATTTCTTCTTCTAGCATATGAGTCTTTTCTTATTCTTAATATTATTTTTATCGGGAATGGTGGCACACACCTTTAATCCCAGCATTTGGGAGGCAGAGGCAGGTATCTTTTAGTTCAAAGCCAGCTGGAACTCCAGAGTGAGTTTCAGGACTACACCAAGCATCCCTGTCTCAAAAAAAATATCATTATTATTGATAGCTTATTTTTCATGTCACATACACTGTGAAATCTTACTGTCGTCTTCAGATCTCCGGAGGATGATTTGCTATGTGGGTTGGTACTTACTGAAGATGATGTGTCACTGGAAGCTGAGACTGGGAGCATCTTTTTCTAACATTTTGTTCAATCTATGTTATCACCAAGACTTAATCATAGTTCTTAATGCATTTCTTGGGTTGAGCTGTGTACCTCATGTTTATTTGTCTCTTTGTTGTTGAGGTCAAGTCAAGCCATCTTTCAGAAAGCCTGTTACCCACACAGTCAAATGGAATAAAAGCTTAGTAGCAATCTGATGAATTTATATTGCTGGCATTTAAGCACAATCCAGAATTACTGACTCTCATTTATTTTCTTGCCAAGGAACAAGTTATTTGATGGTTGTGCTCTGGAGGAGGCAATGACAGATCATCTTTCAGTAATTAAAGCTGATCAGGCTCAGCTCTGGAGTTCTCTTCAACAGAAGAGATTTTTATCATTGATCTTTCTAAACTGAGTGATTACGTGTAAGAGAAGATGAATTCATGATATTCTTCTTTGCCATTTAGCAAATCTGCTGATTAAAGATGCAAACAAGATTCCAAGCTTAATCTGCATGGGTGTGGACCTCAGTTGGAGAAATCACAAAAACCTGATATTTAATCACTCAAATTATTAAATAAAATGGTCCAGGAGAAAGGACTTCTTTGTGACTTTCTAAATTCTAGTTGTGCAACTCATCACTAGAGAATTTTTTAAAAAGATCTAACTTGTAGTCCTTTGGTCTGTGCAAAGAAATTAGAGGCTCTGACATTTATATATACCATGATATTTTCTCTTTTTGCTTTCAGACTACATACTTCAGAATTAACCCCACATAATCCCCATTTGAATCATAGAGAATAAGGGTTTCATTCAGGGTAATATTCCACCAAAGAGAGAAAATAGATTCCCTTCTATCCCCACTTACCTCTAAAATATTAAATGTTACAGTTGATTAATGAATTATTTAATTAAAAATTGACTAATTAATGGGAAGTCCTTCTGTATATGTGTTGCTTTTATTCGTTAATGAATAAAAAAGCTGCATTTGGCCAATGGCTTAACAGAGTGTAGCCAGGCTGGAAAGAATAGATAAAGAGAGTAGTCAAAGTCAGGGAGAAGCTATGTAGCCCCAGAGACAGTGTTCCAAGAAAAGAGTGCTGTGGGACGGTGGGTACTTTTAGAAATGTCCAGTAGGTGTACAAGGAAAGATCACACTGAAGGGCTGTATACAACCATAGAATGCAAACATAAAGGCATGTATTAGTAAAGACAAAACTGTTAGATTCTACCATATCTGTTGACTCAACTAGGAAAAATTGGAAGACTGTTTAAGAGTATAGAACACTACTACAAAGAGTGTATTTCAACATAGGTCTGACATTATCAGTCCAGCACTGCCCATATGGCCTTGAATCGAATGAATGACAACATTTTGATTTTCCCAGGTTGTTCCTAGCCATTGTGAAGGCACAAATGATGGATGAGTGCTGGTAGAACTTCCTTATGGTTCTAACTCTAACTAAGGGATGATTTCAGCTTGAGGATGCTACAGTAGATTGTCTCTAAGTCTTTTAAAACTTAACTTCAGTATGAGTATAAAAGCTTTCTTCTCCTTCTTCTTTTATACTCCTTAGACTAGAACCAAACCCTAAGGTCCTATCTACTTTTGATTCTTTTCTTTTAGCATTCCAGGGTGTTAATTTTTCATTAGATCTTGAAAGAGCAAATTACCCCAGGGCTACATGTTTAATAAATATGGTAAACATTGAAGATAATAACTGTAATGTTGGAGTTAACATACATTTGAACTAACTGAGCTAGAGACTTTCAGTAATAGATACAACTGTGTGTGGTGTATCAGGTAGAAAATTCACTTCAAGTTATTTTAGTAAAGTAGTAGAAAAAGGTTGAAACTGATGTCATTGGTGTTACCAAAGAACAGGGCATTACAGCAGCAAAAATAAATACTGAGATGGGTGAGGAAAACCCATAGATATTAGAAGGCTGAGGGAAAGAGTGATATTAAAGAATGTATAGATGCAGAGATGGTGAGAACAAAGAGGTAAAAAAAACTTCAAAGTGTGTTGTGGTTCAGGGATAGAGTGCAGCAAAGATCAAGGAGATGAAAAGGAAGAAAAAAATCCAGGGCATGGATAAAAAAAGAGAGATTCTAAAAAAAAAATAAAATTAGAACTAGAAAAAGCATTGTGATTGGGGTATATATAGTATAAACAGGCATGGAATATTTCATCAGCAAAGTTGCCTGTGAAAAATAAGACAGAGAAACTAAAGAATTCTGTGATATAATCACTTTTAGACAGGACAAAGTGGGTCAGACCACAACGGGTCAGGATGAAGACCAATATACAGAAAAAGAGTGAGCTATTGTTTGCAATCCACAACTCATCCTACCCCAGCTGTCTTGGTGGGTCCAGGCTGCGTCTTTTCCTATTAATAGATGGCAACATGAGTGTTAAAGACTTACCACTTACTCAGGTGCTCGCTTATGTTAGATGGGCACATTATGAAACAATTCACTTAAGTTGTTAGATACTTGGTGGCTTCAAGCAAAAGGAAACTCCTAGATAAATAATGGCAACAATAACATGGTTTTTGTATAAATTAATGATAGCTCATGGAAGTAATAATGTTTGATTAGAGCTTCCTCTGATGGTAGTTTTGTATATATCTCTATAACCTTCTAGACATTTTCCTCCATTGCCACTTCCACATCAAAAGGTTTGGTAGTCAGAACTGAGTAGTCAGAGAATCTCAGAGAACAAGAAAAATATGATGAAAACATAGTCTTTTGAGTATAAATTTCCCCCACCCAAAATCAAATTTGCTTTATTGTAATTTTTAAAAAGCATGAGTAATGTCTAATTGTACTTGAATGGATAGAATTTTAAAATTTCTATTTAGTAATTTCAAACTATTAACAAAAGAAATCTCTTACTCATGCCGCATATCTGCTTCCTGGGGAGTTCTCCATTGCTTTCAAATACCAGTGAGGCCAGATGCTTTCTGTGACCAGTATTTGCTTCCTCTGCAGTTAAATGAAACACTGTGAGTGCCTCATTTAGTGGTGACTTATTAGGGTGCAGCTATGAGTTTATAGGGAGTAAGATACTGTGGGTGTCACCAATAAGCATTAGCTGAAGAAGAAAAGGAGCAAGATTGATGTCAGGGGCAAACCATAAAGGGTGTACAGTATACAAAAGCTTAGAGATCAGAAACCTAAATCAATATCACGAATGTAGGATAAAAGCACACATTATCAAATAAATCAAAAGGAGACCTTCCAGAAGAGCGCATGACTCGTGCAGAAGGATGGGCAGTTTCATAAATGTATGTGAAGTGAGAAGGCAAGAGAGGAAGTTTATCTGTCCTGTGAGAGAGATTGAAGTGAAGTCCATGACAGAAGAGGCAAATGCAATGAGAAAAACAAATGACTTATTTGTTCCAAGGCTCACTGGGGAGCTCTTGATGTGCTAGTAAGTGAGGAATGGATAACTTCTAAAACCCAAGAACTGGAAAATCATTTATACGGGTACCATCTTATTAAAATGAAACTGAGATCACTTCTAACTTGCTGTATGGAGAGACATTTTTATTTAAACAATTTAAGCTCTAATTGCTACTATTAATGGAAACATCTAGTATCAGCAATGCTGTAATCTGACAACATAGGTCTGATCTTATTTGCATGACTGGATTTGATTTGTATGACTCCCATTTGCAAGGTGGAGATTGCCCCTGGTGTTATTACCTGCACACTCAGGTCTCCCTCCCTTCTTGGCCAAGCTGGACTGTCCTCCTTGACATTGAACAGATTACATCATAGCACACTGTATGCACTGTAAAAAAAACCCTTACAGAGAAAGTACTTTCCCCACATGGGAATCTCTGAAAAATTGTTCTCTACATTGTACTTCATAGGTGGGTGGGCTGATAACCAATTGCACAGCAGGCACAGCTTAGTAGTTTTCTCTTTTGTTACTAAAGATGAACTTCATGGGGACTTATTCTAGAGCTATCGGAGAGGTAGAGGTCTTGGACTATTTAAATGGGCAAGCAAGGTCTTAATTCAAGTCCTCTAGCGGCAAAACCTAGAGGAGAGATTTAAGATGCTAAGTAAGTGGACTGAAAAGAAGAGAGGTGGCAAAGCCCAGGTTCAGTACAAGAAATAAATAAGGAGATGGTCTCTTAAGTGGGGATTAATTTAATCTGTTCTCAAGGAGAGCGCGGGGAGGAGAGAGTGACTTCTCTGCAATCATGTGTGGAGTTTGTAACCATCAGAGAATTAAAGCTACTCCTTGGTCCAGGACAATCCTAAAATGAAGATAAATAGATGTATCTAGCATCCATGAGCCACGGGATAGATCACCAGCCGAATGAAATAGACCGAGGCAGGACCCAGCAAAGTGTTAATCTATTTTTATAGGTAATTATAGGCTGGGTAAGTTTTGAAGGAATAAAATTCATATTGGCTCACTCTTCTCAAAGTGTGAGGTTGAAGCCTCGGGTTACAGTCTTTTGGTTGGCACAGTTTCAAGGAAGAATAGGGCAGAAGATGGCTAAAGACATCAACAATGTGTACATTTGTGTCTATGTTCTTCTTCAGTATCATACCAACAGTTTTCAATCATGGTGACTCCTCTATAACCTTAACTACAAAGTCCCACTGCTGAACACTATAGTTAGGTTAAGAAATATCCTTCTGAACACCTTGTAGTGAGAGTCAGTTTCAAGACAGGAATATAAGAGGAACAGATTCAAGCCATACCCAAGCTATGACAAACAGCATCCAACACAGGCTTTTTCCCCCGGTTATTTTCATGTCATTCATTCTTTCTTCTTCCATTCTTGCCTCTTTATCTCTTCTTTTTCTTCACTTAAGTTATCATCACATTTTTCCTAAGTGTCTAAATATCAGTGTCAATGTCAATAGCTTCTCTTTCTGAGGCACTGAAGTTTTGTAGAAAGTAGTTTAGTCTTCTGGTGGAGGCATACATATATAACATTTGTTCTCAAAGATCAAAAGGGAGAAGTGGTTTGATTGATTATAATTTTTCACATAAGTTTGCCACTATGTTTGTTTTACCTTTCCTAGAATGTTAGATGTGACCCTGAGTCTAGTCCTTTGTCATGACAGTCAACAGCTTTTTAAAGAGACTTTAGACAAGTGATGCTGCTTTTATTCTCTCCCTAACTTATGACCCTGCCCTCAGGAGTAACTGGTTTTCCTCATACTGGGCTGACCCATAGCTCTCCAACAATTCTGATTTCTCCCCCTTTCCTGACTGTTGGATTGGTGTCTAGCTCACTTTTTCCTGTTAGGGAGTTGCAATGAGTCATTCAGCTTTCCAGCTATCAATCATCTCTGGAAACTAGATGTGTTGTCATGTCTTTCCCGTTCTCAACTTTCTTTGACCAAGGTTGATTTTAGAAAAACACTGAAGTCATCTCCCCATCTCAAAATAAAGGCACTGCTATTTCAAATGAAAATACATTTAATGTGCTTTTTTAAAATTATTTGACAGTAATTTCAAAGCAAATTATAATTATATTTTTAGTTATATCCTGAGAATCCTAAAGTTGTCTGTGCAAAGCAAAATTAAATAAAAATGATATACCTTCGTCCTTAGGAAAAATCTACGAGCAGGAATACACACTGGAGTTGGTGGCAGAGACAACTATCACTTGCAATTTCAGAAAGTATCTGTGTGAACTAGGGCAGTAATCCTGTCAGAAATCTTGGTTGATGCTGAATCTCAGAAGAAGGATTCTTCGCTGAACTTCAGTGTATTCAAACTTTGGGGGTTTGTAACGTGCAAGTCAAAGTGCACTTACTTAAAAGTCAGTTTTCAATCTTTTGTTCTCAGAATAAAATTTTCCAGACTGTTTCAATATATGTCCATAATAAAAAGCAAGTACTTCCTCTCGGGAGACTAACTCAGGCACGGAAATTCCATTTTTATGAGAAAGCCGAGCTTCCCTTGAGAGAGTCGATCGGGTTGGAATCTAAAAACAGCTCGTGACAGAATAGTGACAAGCGCCTCTCTCACCATGGCCCTGTAATAATCTGATACAGAAATCAATAAAAACTGTTAATAACATGTGCAAGACATAATGTGATAGTTTTAAGGTAATTTACATTTGTTACAACATTCTCTTACAAGTGGCAAACGTTATTGTTTCTGAGATACTGAGAAGAATAAAATGGACTGTTTTTCATACAAGACAAAGGAAGCTGCTGTTGAGTGAGCTCTTAAATTTACTACAGAATGCAAGCAGCAGACCAAAGCCTAGACTTTAGTTCCTTTGAGCTGATCCCTACACTTTTACCACGGACCTCATATTCTTTTATGTGCCCTGCACTAACTGAAGTCATCTCGCTTTCTTTGTTCTGAGATTGATTTATGTTGTTAAAAATACTTCCTTTGTTTTAGAACCAATGCAAATATCCTTCCAAGTAATAAGATTATTGTCCTGAGAGTCTGGGTCAGCTGTGTCACTCACTGAATCTGTTCTCTCTTCTACCAGTAATGCTTAGATTAGGAGGTAAGCAGTTTCCTACTTAAGTCTCTGTAAAATGTGTACTTTATCTTTCTTCTCAATTTTAAGGTGCTTGCAATTGTTTGCTACTTAAATGGTGTCTGCTAATTAATACTAATCTCTCTCATGAGTCTCTTTGGGTTGAGAAAATATAAATGCTGGAATGAGCAAAACACATTGTACAAATTTTCAAAAACTAATAAAAACATATTAATTAAAAAATAAATGCCTGTATTCACAAGGTCATGATCTTGTTTGTAGTTGGAGGGATAGTTTAAACAAAATTAGAATTTTATCAGCTAAGACATTCTGGGTATTACCGTGGGACTAATAATGCCTACCACAATATGATCTGGAAGAGCAGTAAGGAATCATAAAATTAGATTCAAAACTGTAACTAAATGGGTTTGGAGATTGCTTATCATCAGAAATAGGTTTATTAGAAAATGTAGTACCAAAAGTAAGCTTTTAAAAATTCTCTATTTATTTGTGTATATATGTGTGTTTTTGTGTGTGTTTTCAGGCAACACAATGGTATTATCTTACCTTGAATTCTCCTCCTGTGGTGCTGGGTAATAGCAGGGTTTCAGCACGAAAACAGTTGAATCCTTAGTGAATGCAGACTGCTGAAGGTAATGTTCAGAGCATCAGGGTTCCACTGTTGTTCACCATTGGAGTGAATATTTCTGAGTGTAATTGCTAATTATTGAGGTGCTCATCCTAACTATATTTGACTCCTGCCTTGCCATCTAACCATCTTCCAAAGTCTTAGTTAAATAGGAAACATTCATCATGGACAAGTCATAAGCTATACCTTTGAGCAGTGGTCTCAGAACAATGTGGACAGCTGGTCTCTCAGTAGTATCAGTCTTCCAGGCCCTGCTCATAAGAGAGGCCAAAGATTATGTTACCAAAGTAATTAGTGCATGTTGAAAGACTTATTATTTTTCATTTATTTACAACAATTTTTATATTTAAAAACATTATGATCATATTTTTCTCCTCCCCAAGTCCTACCAGCTCCCCGCCCTTCCCTACCCACCCAACTTAATGTTTGGTCTCACAAAACAAACTAAAGCCCAAAATAACAACTCTCCCCCACTAAATATATATTTGGGATTCCTGAGTGAACAAGAATGGGTCTCTGATTCTTGTGCCTTTTCTCAGACTCCTTCCCTTCTGTTGGTTTGTCTTATTCAACTCCAAAAGACTGATTCTTAGTTCATGAACTGAGTTGACTTCTTGGTGCATTATTTCCTGTAGTTTTGCTGGGGAAGATGTAAGGAATATCTGCAGGGATTCATTCATGAATTCAGATATAAAGACTGTTCTCATTAGTAGGTCAAAGGTTCCACCTCCTGATATACTGGAGACCAGGATTGCAATACATATTTTTAGTAAGGCATTGATATAGGCTATTGGGGATGGGACTAAATGAACCCTAAGCACTTAATACAAAATTGGATATATTATTATTTTATATTATAGATATTTAACATTAATGTTGAAGTGTATGCTTGTTATGAATTGAAACAAATTGTAGTATAACCTTTTAAGTGAAGGTTTTTTTTCTTAAATTTTATGATTTTTCCCTTATGCCAAGTATTCCAGATATTTAATAAATACTTGCTCTTATTAAAGAATTAAGAGATTCTTTCCATGAGGCATGACATTTTAATGAGTCAATTTTGAAAGAAAATATGTATGTAACTATATATCCATTATATTGTTTTCATTGGTTTATCCTTTTCATCTACAGCAAACCTTAGGCAATTGTGGACATTGGCCATTAACTTCCATTGTTTTGGGGATGGATAATCCGTTTTATAAGAAAGCATTTTGCTGTGCTTCTTAGTTTCCTTGAGTGCAATAAAATAGAAGATGGCGACAGTATTGTTAAATCATTTATCTGTTTCTGTTCTGTATCATTTGTCTTTTTCCCTTCTGTGTACCTTGAGTTCAACTACTCCTAATGTATAGGCAATTCAATTCTTTCATTTCATAAATATTCCCTTCTCTCCGAGCTGGATTGCTTTGTATTTCTTTCTTCCTTTGTGCATTAGCTATTTATGAGGTGAGGCTGTGATATGCACATGTAATTCTAATGATGACTTCTTTTGTTCTGAAATGCACTTATTTCTGACATGACTACCCACTTCCACTTTTTCTGTTTCTTTGCAGTTTAGTGTGTAGTCTCTCATGATTAGGTTGAAATAAATTTGTTTATCTGTCAGTGGTTTATTTGGTCTCAAAGCACACATTTCATTTTTTCAATTTACTTCCTTCCCCTTATTCCATTTTTACAATTTACTTCCTCAACACAAAGATTCTCCAATGAAACTGTTTGTATTTTCCATAGGTTTTAAGGGAGATTATGCCTAAAGGACCCCTAATGTAACCCACTAAGTACTGCAAAATTATGTGCATCTGTTTTCAGGAAATGTAAAAGTTTATTTACCCAAGTGATGTGATCCTTTTCTTTCTGATTCTTTCATTTTTGTGTTTGCACTTCCAACATACTGAAAAAAAAAAACCTCCTCTTTGCCACAGCAATTCTGTGTCTTATGCTTTGCCATCTGTTGAGTTCTCAAGAAAGAGGTCTTGGTGGAATTGAGAAATGCTAGTGTTTGCTTATTTGTGTCTTGAATTCTGCCCTTTTATACCTTGCTTATCCCAGATGCTTGTTAGGGTGAATTCATGTGTAAGTTTCCTCTGTGAACAAAGCCCAAAAATATGTTTTCATAGAGTAAAAGAAAACAGAAGTAATTTAAAAGGTGATAATTGAGAAAATAGGCAATAATTTTGCTAGAATATTTTATAACAAGAATATATAACATTAGATTCATGTAGGTCATATTATAATACTTAGAATTAATACAATGTGAAATAGAATTAATTAAAGAAGGATGATAACATTAGTAAGGACTTTTTAGTGTTTTTTTTAGGGTTGGAGGAGGTCTATTCTCATAGACAACATCTTTCCGTTTGGTGTGATAACAGGGTGTAGTCTTAGTTCATCTTGCATTCCTTATTTCTTTCTTGAATATTCTTATGGTTTAATTATCATTTTGCTCGATTTTTCCTTGCAGATTTTTGAGGAATAGTAGCAGATATGTAAGTATGTCCATGTGGACGTAAAGATTCAGTGTTAAAGCATCTCTGTGCCATATTTATTCAAGCAGGGTCTCTCACTAGACCCAGATGTGTTATTCTTCTATATGGTTAACTGCCTTTCTCTATAGATATCTTGTGTTTATCTCCAGCATACTGGGATAATAAATGAGCTGACACAGTTTCTCTGCTTTTATAGAATCTGAAGGATCTCAAAACAGGTCATCACACCTATACAGCAGCACTTTGAACACTGAGTCATTTTCTTAGCCCAATTATATACATTGTGTGATCACAGGAATGGACAGTACTTCATATCTGTTAGAAAAACTATTTAGAAAGGGCTCTAATATTTATTTATAATATATATTCTTACATTTACTTATAAATAAAGAAGAAAATAACTTCATGGAAATGAAGTGGGGAAAGTTAAAGATTTCCAAGAACTGTATCATATTTCAGTTTTCCTCTCTCTCACACTCTCTTCTTTTTTTTGCTTTTCTCTATTCTTTTCATCTCTCTCTCTCTCTCTCTCTCTCTCTCTCTCTCTCTCTCTCTCTCATCTAAGTCTTTTCTTTTCTTCCCATCTATAGTCTATCTGAACTACTACAGTAAGAAGTATTTTTCTCACACCAAGGCTAGAAGAGAACCTTCCAGAACCCAGTCTTCTCTCTAGACAAAGCTCTGAGTCTCTCAGGATCTGGGAGTCTTAGAAGAATGGACTTTAGATGTTTAACCAAATTCAAAGTCAGGGCTTTCCAGGATAACCACCATTCTACTGAGAATGTTTCATTCAGTAAATGTGGACATGCCTGCATATTAGTATTGGTTTGGAATGGAAGTTTGCAGGAAGTAGTTGAACCTTTAATATGTGAATGCATTGGTCTTGCTTTATGTTCCAAGATATATATATATATATATATATATATATATATATATATATATATATATGGTGAGGGAACAGGCTATGAGCCAGAAACACCGTGTCTCCACTTTCTTATTTGAAATTTTGAGGGTTCTGAGATGTCTGTACTCAAATCTATCAGCATAATTATTTGTCAACGTGAGCAGCTAGAACATATTTTAAGTAGGGTGTTGATTTAATGCTATAGTTCAGAATATGTAGATTCATGACTTGTAGGATTCTGTCTTTTGTCATCCACTGGACTGAGCAGATACTAACGGGAGGTCATGATGATGAGGATGTCTACAATAATTATTTGATAACCAAGTGACCTCATCCTTTTATCATATTTCAAAATTTTATGTGATAAACACTTCTTAAAATTTATCAAAGTGTTCTTTCTTAAGTGCTACACTGTCAAACTGAATAGTTTAAAAGTAAATATGTTACATTATTCCCTAAGGTTCTACTTGTAAGTTCCCTAACATTCTACCTTTAAGTTTCATTTATTGAACATATTTTCCTTTTTTCATCTGTTTCTATTACTTTATAAATAATACCAATCAAAATTCCCACTTCCTCCCACTTCCCTCCCACTGCCCTGTGGGAAGTCCAAGGCCCTCCCTCCTACATTCAGGCTTAGGAAGGTGTGCATCCAAAGAGAATAGAATCCCAAAAAGCCAGTACATGCAGTAAAGAAAAATCCCAGTGCCATTATCATTGGCCCCCCAGTCTGCCCTAATTGTCAACCACATCCAGAGGGTCCAGTTTGATCCCATGCTCATTCATTCCTAGTTCAGCTGGAGTTGGTGAGCTCCCATTAGCTCAGGCACATGGTCTCAGTGGGTGAACCAACCCCTCATGGTCTTTACTTTCTTGCTCATACTCTCCCTCCTTCTGCTTTTCAACTAGACCTTGGGAGCTCAGGCCAATAATCCAATGTGGGTCGCTGTCTCTGTCTCCATCTTTTGCCTGGCGAAGTTTCTATAGTGTATTCAAGGTAGTCATCAGTCTGAGTATAGGGCAAGGCCAGTTTAGTCACCTTCTCCTCGACAGGGTCCTAGCTGGGGTCATCCCCGTGGACACCTAAGAACCCCTCCAGAGCCAAGCTTCTTGCTAATACCAAAATGACTCCCTCAATTAAGATATCTCCTTCCCTACTTCCATATCCGTCCTTCCTCCATCTCAACCATCCCACTCTCCCAAGCTCTCCTCAACCCTCTCCTTCTCCCATTTCTCTCCTCCTCTCCCCTTCCCTCTACCCACCCCCATGCTCCCAAATTTTGACTGGCGAGCACATTTTCTTAAGAATTATTGGAACAAGATACTTTGTTGATTTCTGGGGTTAAAATATTGAACAAATCTATTCATAGCTCTTTTTCAGATGAAGCCTGAGAGGTTCCAGGTATGCATTACAAAAACCACCATTTGCTTTCTCATCCACTTCTAATTTTTAAAATTATATACTTTTGCAAATCTTTTTCTTGTCTATAATTAGTTATTAATTCTTATAGTTTTTAGTTCCTAACATTTTAAAAATTAATTTTACTCATCTGTGTTGCCACAATATTAATTCTGTGTTGATCTGCTTTCTTGCAGAACTATTTCATCTCATTTTTATATCTTCATTATTAAAAATCATATTTTTAAAACACAAGACCATAGACATACTTCACTTTTATTGTCGACCAGACAAACCCTAAGTCACTTCAGAAGGGAATTGTAGTGATATTTTACATTTGTATTTTAATAAATAAAGCTTTCCTGTAGATCAAAGTAAAACAGCCCCACTGCTCAACCTTACAGTTCAGGCAAGGGTGACACACATCTTTAATGCCAGTAGCCTCACTAGTTTTCCATAGAACCTGGGTGACAATGGTGCACACTTCTAATCTCAGACCTAGTGAGGAATCTAAAACAAGAAGAAACAGCTCTCAGACACAGTCTTATTCTGATGATTTATGGAGCCAGAATAGCCATTTCATATTGAGGTAGAGGTAAGAGCAAGTGGCTGATAGTAACAGACTGCAAATTAATATACCAATTATTACTTATTTATTAATTATAATCTATGAATATTTTATGTTCTACTGTCTATTTCCTTATTGCATTCACTCATCCATTCTTTCCCAACACAAGTACATAGTCTTTAACAAACAGAGGTTTAGAAAAAGAAATAAAGCTTAATTCACTGTGGGCAAAACAGTTCTCACAATGTTTCTTAAACTTCCTAATGCTGCAAAAAGTTTAATGCTGTTCCTCAGGTTATGGTGACCCCATCCATAAAAGTATTTTTATTTCTATTTTGCTATTGTTATATAACATAATATAATTTTTTTTGGAGATAGAGGTTTGCCAAAGGGGTGACCACCCACAGGTTGAGAGTGACTCTTAGAGTCTATGAACATCTGACATTTAATCCTGTTCTTCATTCTCTGAGTTATGTTTTCTTACAGTTTTATTGTATTTCTTTTTGATTTCTGTTATTTTCTCTACTTCCCATCTCTTTCTCACCAAGATTAAGCATCTTCTAATTTCACCAACCTCACATTTTGTTTATTTGTTTTGTTTTGTTTTGTTTATTAAGACAGGGTTTCTCTGTATCTTTGGAGCCTGTCCTGGAACTAGATCTTGTAGACCAGGCTGGCCTTGAATTCACAAAGTTCTGCCTGCCTCTGTCTCCTGAGTGTTGGGATTAAGGATATGTGCCACCAACGCCCGGCTACCAACCTCAAATTCTTAACACATGTAAGGCTACTGTTTTCAATACATTTTACTGGAAGTACTTACACACATGAGTTTGCAGCATTTAAAATAGTACCTCGACACACAATAAACAGCATGTATACATATGCCTGTGTATAATGCTTATACAATATCTGGGTACAAATATATACATTTCTCAAGATTTTCACTATCCAAGGATGAGCAGAACTTTTATGATAAATTTTGTCATTAAATCTTTAAAGAAATTATTGTTAATTTGTGGCTGCTAGAGTTGAGCAATTTTTAATTGCATTTTAAGATTGACTTTGTTGCTTTTGTTCAGTTTATCATTCTTATAATAATTTCTCAAGATAAAATACATCTGTTTAAGATAAATCGAGACATAGTTTAGGAAAGAAAAAAAAAACTTTACAAACAAGTTAAGAGATTTTCACCCAGATTTGAGGAATCTACTGAATGGGTGGATGCTGCTCATTTATGACAAGGGAAGGTGAGGGAAGGAGTCTCCATATTCACATACCTTCAGCTCAAAAAGCAGGGAATTTTGTTTTAACCTTCTCAAACTGATGCATTACAAACAAACTCTTATGATCACAGAGCATAAGGATTCACCACGTGCAATATCTGCATTTGGGGACCTTTTCCAGGAGTTTATTGAGGTATATGTCAATTTCTAGAAACCCAAGTACTTTGGTCAGGTGAATGAATAAGTCATCTTATTCAAATATCTGTTATCTAGATGGCATGTTTCATTCATTTGAATTCTATAAAGTATAATATGATTTGTCTATCCAATTTGAACATTTAATTCTAAGTACATAAATCACAAGTTTTGCTGTGAAGAATTTATTCCTTATAGTGCAAAATTCATTCAAATTTTCTTTCCTTTTTAATCAAAGAGTTGCTTAAAGAGTTAGTTTTCAAATACTCTGGCCTATTCTATATATATTTTTAAAAGCCTGAAATTGAGATTTATTTAATTGCCTACTCTTTTTTTTTGATACTTTTTTTTTTTATTGAGAAAAGGAAAAAAAAGTTTCCGGCTCCTCCCAGCCCTCTCCCCCTCCCTCTCCAGTCCAAAGAGCAGTCAGGGTTCCCTGCCCTGTGGAAAGTCCAAGGTCCTCCCCCTCCGTCCATGTCCAGGAAGGTGAACATCCAAACTGGCCAGGCTCCCACAAAGCCAGAACATGTAGAAGGATCAAAACCGTGTGCCATTGTCCTTGGCTTCTCATCAGCCCTCATTGTTCGCCATGTTCAGAGAGTCCGGTTTTATCCCATGCTTTTTCAGTCACAGTCCTGCTGGCCTTGGTGAGCTCCCAATAGATCAGCCCCACTGTCTCAGTTGGTGGGTGCACCCCTCGTGGTCTTGACTTCTTTGCTCATGTTCTCCCTCCTTCCACTCCTCATTGGGACCTTGGGAGCTCAGTCCAGTGCTCCAGTGTGGGTCTCTGTCTCTATCTCCATCCATCACCAGATGAAGGTTCTATGGTGATATGCAAGATATTCGTCAGTATTGCTATAGTATAGGGTCATTTCAGGTTGCCTATCTTCAGCTGCTCAAGGAACTAACTGAGGACATCGCTTTGGGCTCCTGGGAGCCACTCTAGGTTCAAGTCTCCTGCCAACCCTAAGGTGGCTCCCTTAACTAAGAATTGTGCTTCCGTGCTCTCCTATCCAACCTTCCTTTATCCCAATCAACCTGTTTCCCTAAGTTTCCCCCATCCTCCCCTTCTCGCTTTTCTCTCCCCATCTCCCCTTACCCCCATCGCACCCCACCCCCAAGATCCCAATTTTCTGCCCGGCAATTTTGTCTACTTCCCATAGGCAAGAGGATAACTATATGTTTTTTCCTTGGGTTCACCTTCTTATTTAGCTTCTTTAGGTTCACCAATTGGAGACTCCGTGACCCTTATTTATGGCTAGAAACCAATTATGAGTGAGTACATCCCATGTTCATCTTTTTGGGTCTGAGATACCTCACTCAGGATAGTGTTTTCTATTTCCATCCATTTGCATGCAAAATTCGAGAAGTCATTGTTTTTTTTTACCACAGTATAGTACTCTAATGTGTATATATTCCACACTTTCTTCATCCATTCTTCCATTGAAGGGAATCTAGGTTCTGGCTATTACAAATAATACTGCTATGAACAAAGTTGAACAAATGCTTTTGTCATATGATAGGGCATCTCTTGGGTATATTCCCAAAAGTGGTATTGCTGGGTCCAGGGGTAGGTTGATCCCGAATTTTCTGAGAAACCGAAACACTGATTTCCAAAGTGGTTGCACATGATTGCATTCCCACCAGCAATGGATGAGGGTACCCCATCCTCCACAACCTCTCCAGAAAAGGCTATCATTGATGTTTTTTATTTTAGCCATTCTGACAGGTGTAAGATGATATCTCAAAGTTGTTTTGATTTGCATTTCCCTGATTGCTAAGGAGGTTGAATATGACCTTAAGTGTCTTTTGGCCATTTGAACTTCTTCTTTTGAGAATTTTCTGTTCAGTTCAGTGCCCCATTTTTTAATTGGGTTAATTAGCATTTTAAAGTCTAGTTTCTTGAGTTCTCTATATATTTTGGAGATCAGACCTTTGTCAGTTGCGGTGTTGGTGAAGATCTCCCTGTCAGTAGGTTGCCTTTTTGTCTTAGTGGCAGTGTCCTTTGCTTTACAGAAGCACACACATGTTATGTGTTGGGACTATAACAGTAAATGACTTAAAAACTATTGGCAAGTCATACGTATTTCCCAATACTTGTTTCCAAATCATAAAGCAGGAGTGTGTGTGTGTGTGTGTGTGTGTGTGTGTGTGTGTGTGTGAAATGTTGGAACCCACTCTATCAGAAATCAGCAGAGAGTACCTGGCTGGAGGGGGGGGGGGTATGAGGTTAAGGAAATAGCAGATTGAGAGAAATGGACAATGCAGACAGAAACACAGGACAGATGGGAGGACTGGTGGCAAACACCAACAAGCTCTGAGTTTATTTCTCAGTCCGCATATGTTCTAATTACAGGCAAAAGGCAGAACAAAAGGCAGTACAGTCAGCTAACCGCCTCCCTGTACTGTCCTTGGGAGGAAGAGTAAGCAGGTGCATAATCTCTCTCAAGAATTCAGCTGGCAGCAAGCAGCCTCTAATCTCTAGTGAGGAGTGCCCCCAGCTGGCATTCACTAGTCCAGATCTTAATAGAATAATGTGTTCTTTCATCTGGACAAAAATGCTCTTTCTTATGGGCTAACACAGAAGTTACTTACAACTCTCATGCTAACTAGAAAAAGCAGAGCAGGCAAGCTTGAACTCAAATGACTTCTTTAAATCAGAATTGACTCAAGATGAAAATTGAGTCACACGTGGCTTCCATACATACCACAACACCCCCCCACACACACATTATGGATGGATTACATGGACTATCATATGGGTTAGCTAGGGAGGAAAACATATTGTGATTTAGTGATAATTCTCATTTTGTTGTTATTTACTACAAGGTTTGTTTGTTTTTTGTTAGAAACTTGGTTATTAGCATGGTTTCTTTCTAATTACGTGTAAAGAAAAAATTGGAAATAATAAAGTGATGTCATAGGATCAGAGGAATTTAAAGAGCTTGACAATAAAATTGATTTCATCAATCAAATGCTTTCATCAAATCTGGGGCAATTGAATAAAAACATTATCATCAACAGTTTTAAAGCTTCATCTTAATTTAAAGTTCATGTAGATGAAATCCTTAATTACATCAGATTGTCTTGTAGCATTATACCACATCTCCCTGGGCGAAGAGGCTCCTTACTGAATACTAGTAATCACAACCTAAACATTTACAACCAACGAAAGCCTTTATTTTATGGAAGTTTCCCATTCCTTCTTGACGTACACACCAATTCACAATAGCAGATGCCAATGTGTAATTGGTACCTCCCTAACCAGGACTGCACAGGCAAAGAATAGTGTGGTCTCTAGATAAAAGCATTATTATTCTGTTTTATTGAGCACTTATCTCCTAGGAACTAAAATGATTTACCAGAATTGCATTATTAGCTCTCACAATAATCCTATGAGGCAATGAGATTACAGCTGATGCTGTTGCTGGTTTTGAACAGAATTCTCTTAGGTATCGCCTGGAAAAATTTGATTACATAGATGACACCACATTCTAATCTAAGGGATGCTTTCTATCAAATGTGGAAAGCATCATCAATGCTCAAAACAGTTTTATGAGTACTAATGTCATCAGAGAATAACCAGCTAAAGGAGATCGCTGCTTCACTGATGCTTTTTGTCAAAGTACCTTATTATGAGCTGCAATATTTTAATGGATTCTCTATTAAATCCAATGAATGTAATACAGAAATCGGTCATAAGAGCTTGGTTTTATTTCAAAGGTATTGCAATGTTATTTGTAAATTAAAATTTACAAAAAGTATTATTTAAGACTCCTTCATGCAAATATATATAATTTTCCATTTACATTTGACAACTAGGCATGTATGTTTATAAAATATTAAAAAACATACCCAAACAAATGCGGTAATGATAGGGAGCACATTCTCCCTTGATTATGTAGACTTCTATAAGCAGATCATTTGAAAGAAAGGTTAAGGTAGTTTTTAGTCTTTACAAGGGCATAACCCCACTAATCGTTTAATTATGCTAGTGCATTCTTTCTCTGGAACATCAAAAGTAGTATATAGACAAAGATGTGGTTCTAAAAATGAATAAAGGACTCAGGAGTGCTAGCTACTATTATAAGAGCAGGCAAGGCTGTCGTTTATTGTGTTCAGTTTATTGCTGTCTATGGAATTCAATGAAGATTCTGTTCCTGTGATCAAACCATACAGAGCCAGTGTTAGTTATTGTGTTGTAAGTTCCAGTGTGCCACTGCCTTTTGTGTTGATATCATTCACATATATACACACACATACATATATATATTTATATATATATGTGTGTGTGTATGTAATCCATACATGTAGTCACATAAATATGTGGCATATGTAAGTGAATATATATATTATAATTACAAAAGGCAGCGTTACATGTATACATTTGTATCCATATATATTCAAAAAATATATTTTCTCTTAAGTAAATATATTATTGATGCTACCTATGCTTTATGTTTGGGGAGAACATGGTAAATTGCAGCAATATCTCTAAAAACTGATAGAACTAATGAGCCTATTAAAATGCATTCTGTTTGTCCTTGATAATTTTAATTAAGCAAACAAAAACTGTTGTTTGGTATGATACATTCCATAGATTTTAATGGCTATTCTATAATATTAGTTATTTATGTTTCTTTTCCAAATGAAAATAATAGACTCTGATGCTAGATATAATATGAAAGAATGTGGAGGGGTACATCCATAAAGGGAAGATCTGTTTCAGATAGAAGAATATCTCTTCTTCTGCCACATAGAAGAAGGGAGACAGTTAAATGAGAGAAAAGACTCACATGGCGGGTCAAGTCTGTACAGGGAAATTTGAGATGTGAGCTGGATATCTAATGGTGGTTGATTATATTTCTGACTGCTGTTTGGGTTTCATTAGGAAGAAGTTGTTTAGAAAAACACACATAAAGTAACTATTTAGCTTTCTCTATAGACATTGGTACATATGATGCCGCTATAAAACTTTTAAAGAATGTTAAAGCTAGTGAAGTTTTAGGCAGATATGATTTAGGTAAGTCATATGAAGATCTCATGTGATCATATATGTCATCACTCTGCCTCAGCGTCTATAGGCAGGAGGGCAGGATGTCGGCCTCACTTAAGTGACAAATTTGATGTGAAAACAAGTAAAAAGATACTTGTAAATACAAACGTCTAAGGATGACATTTTCAGTATAGAAAGTCAATGCATAGGTGTTGTAAATTCTCTGTAAGTTTGTAATTTTTTCCTTTTCTCTATCTTTACACCCACTTCTCTTTGTCTATACATAGTGAGAGAGTTAGTAGTGGCCCAAGGACTATCCTATGTTTTTCTTGATTATTCCCATATCTATATCAATCAGTGGACAGAATTTATATGCTCCATGAAAAGAAATTATGGAATTATTTGAAATAAAATGTATTTACTCAAAATTTTTGAAGAAAATGTTAACTTTGTGCACCGTATTTGCTCTTAAACACATCTTGAAATGATATTTTAGAAAATCATCATAGTTTTGCTCATTTAATAAAGATATTTAAAGAACTTTTGTCTGTGACTATACAATAGATAGTCCTGAATCACCTGCTAACTTCCAGGGTCACCTTCCTCAGAGTCTTTAAAAAAATATAGTATTATACAAGAGTGATTGGCTCAGTATTTAAGAATACTTGTTACTTTTGCAGAGAACCCAAGTCCTTAATTATCTCTCTCCTAAATGTGTTGTTCCATTTTTTTAAATTCAGTTGACTAATGGTACAGTAGTGTGTTCCCAGAGAACATGCATCATTCACTAACAACATCTTCCTGCTTTCCTAAATCTGATTCAACTGAAATGATAAGAATAAATTAAACAACTATAGAACTGCATACACATCTCAATGTATCTTGGGGCCAATATAATATATCTGAATGTTTAGAGGACATTTGTGTGCTTATTTCAAAGAAATTTAGTTTTGACACATGCTAAGCAAATGCCCCTCTAAGCACTAGTCAATTTTCCTTTAAGCATTAGTCAAAATAATTGGTACCTGGCTATACTCCAAGGAAGCCAAATAAACAAGTAAATAAGTGAACACCTGTAGTGCCTGCCTATGATGTATTTGCCCCCAAGACCTATTTTATCCTACCAATATAAAATTACTTACCACTTTTTAAAATTATTTTTTTCTAATTTTATGGGTGTATATCATTTTATTCAATTAAATATGTTTTTATTCATTTAAAAGACTGAACCTCCTTTATGAAAAGTAATATATTCTTATTCTTACACCTCCCTGTTATTTTATGGGCTGTCATCTGCACCTTCAATTCTATGAATGTATACTATACACAGCATAGTGTATAGTAACCATCTTCAACACAACCCTTTCAGCCTCCCATTCACTGGAATCTGTTTTAAAGGACACAAAAGTCTACATTTGAGGGACAAGACAAGTTCCTTTGGTGCTGTCTTTGACGATGTTGATACTAAATGACTGCAGGTGTATAATGGCAAAAACAGGTCGGTCTGACCAAATTCATTACTTTTTCTTTGCTATAGATACCACTTTTCAAGCAAGTATTAACTATAAACAGTTTTTTTAAACTTCCTCATTTATTTCCATATAAAAATCTTGTCTATAGAGTGAAAAACTAGAACTTGCTCTTAAGTTACCCAATTGGTATATCTTTTAAATCTTGTATGGAATTTGTATAAGGAAAAGAAAAAGGAAAACCTTTCAAAAGTTCTTACCAGATTGCTTTTGCCCAGCTAGAATAACCATTGTCACATTTTTTTCTCTACCTAGAAAAATCTTTATATTCAACCATTTCACCCTTGGAGGATCAGTTACTTTGATGATCCTTCATGCTCGCCGTGCCTTTGAGAACACTCGAAAACTCATTCTTAAATCAACTGTAGCAATTTGAGATGGAGGGCTGATTATCTTCCTCAAGCAGCGATGGGGCCAGTTTTTCACTTACTCTTCTTAATCTTCAAATGCGAATGTTATGGCAGTTGTGAAGCTGACTGAAAGCATATTACGAAATGTGTAGATATGATATCTGAGTGTTCAGATGCAGTCAACATTAGTGTAGCTTATTTCTAATGCAATCAGATAGGGAATTGCCTACTTCTTACTTTATCACTAATCCACTATAATTCTGCTTAAAATTGCTTACTTTGGCTATAGACAGCAGGTTTTCTCATAGTTTTACAAAAACATTTTCATTTTCCTTCTCTGTATAATCCCAGCGAAGCACACTTTGTATTCTCATATGATAAGTACCTACAAAAGAACAAATTATGTTTAGTGTACTCAGTTCTGGTGCTCCAATGTTTATATGAAAAGGATGATTCAATGCTGTTTTATGGAGCTGCACCAGTTCCTTTGGCTCAGTTCCACTTGCATAGGTGTTTCAGTTTGTCAGCTTTCCCCTTTAAAACTTGGCCCAACATCCAAAACATAATATTCTACTGAAGGGTTGAAGACCGAACTTCTGGTTCATTGTTTTTGTTGAGCATACATTTGTATCCTAGCGTTGTAAGTCACAGCAACCTTCACAATGACTACATGGCACATCTGACTTGCCAAGCTTAGACAGGACAAAACCCATTTCTTTCAGATACATAAATTCGGGTTTCTCTTATGCTCTAATGCTCTAACTTTTCTTTCAGACCAAATTTATCAATCTACCCATCCCAAATGTGTTTCAGCATATGCAATATTATTATGGATTATTTTAATATGAATGTTGGGAATGGGAAGAACAAAAATGTCAACTCTTGGTTAAAATAGCAGATGATGTAAACTAATTTCTCCCATCACAACTATAGCATTTACTTTCAATTGCTGTTAAGGTTTTTATTTGATCAAGAAAAGAGAGAAACCCTTTTCAGAAAAGCATGACTGTACCTTTTGGTTCCTTTCTGGGTTGGAAGACAATCTCTGAACTCATCTTTGCTATTACATTACCCACTGTGGTTTCTTTCCATTGACTTTAATTATGAGAACATGCTTAAATTTTCTGAAATTAAATTTAAAAGAATTATGTTTGTGTGAACAGTGGCAGCTGTTGTGCAGAACTTCCTGTGTGAACTCCTCAGTGACTTCACCACTTAGCCTTCACAGTCTAGTCAGAATCTTTTTTTTTTTTTAATATTCGGTGTAATTTCCCAGCCTCCATTTTTTTAGGGTTTTTCTGGGGTTCTTCTTTTTTCCTCTTTATTGTTTTTAATTGAAAATTTCCACCTCCTCCCCTCCTCCCACTTCCCTCCCTTCCCCCCTTCCCCTCCCTCTCCAGTACAAGGAGCAGTCAGGGTTCCCTACACAATGGGAAGTCCAAGGTCCTCCCCGCTCCCCCCGAGTCCAGGAAGGTGAGCATCCAAACAGACTAGGCTCCCACAAAGCTCGTCCATGCAGTAGAATCAAAACCCAGCGTCATTGTCCTTGGCTTCTCAGTCAGCCTCCACCATCAGCCACATTCAGAGAATCCAGTTTGATCACATGCTCCATCAGTTCCAGTCCAGCTGGCCTTGGTGACCTTCCATTAGATCAGTCCCACCGTCTCAGTGGGTGGACATACCCCTCCCTGTCCTGACTTCCTTGCTCATGTTCTCCCTCCTTCTGCTCCTCATTTGGACCTTGGGAGCTCGGTCCAGTGCTCCAATGTGGGTCTCTGTCTCTATCTCCATCCATCGCCAGACATTTATCAGTGTCCAGCCTCCATTTTTAAATCAATGAAAGATGAGTTGGTTTCAGTGATAAATATCATCATTCTGAACCCTAACTTCTTGGATAAATTCAAAATAATCTGTGTTGTTAGAAATTTAGAATGTAACATAAGGGCTTTGTCATAGTTAGGGTTGCTATTGCTGTAAAAGAACACTATGACCAAAAGCAAGTTGGAGAAGAAAGATTGTATTAGATTTACACTTCAGCATTGCTGTTCATTGTTGAAGGGAGTCATGGCAGGAACTCAAACATGGTTGAGCCCCCAAAACAGGAGCTTATGCAGAGGCCATGGAGAGGGGCTGTTTACTGGGTTGTTTCCCAACTTCTTTTTGAGCTAAGGGCTAACAGCCTAGGGATGGTGCCACCCACCATGGACTGGGCTCTTGTCCATTGATCACTAACTGAGAAAATGCCTAACAGCTGGATATCAAGGAGGCATTTCCTCTGTGAGGCGCCTTTCTCTGATGACTCTATAGCTAGTGTCAAGTTGACACGCAAAACAATCCAGTACAGGTTTTAAAAACACTCACACTCCTTGGCCAGCAAAATATCTTAATGACTGTCACAAAGCCTAGCAACTGTGCTTCAGTATCTGTATCCCACATTTTATTGGATAACAACTACCTTGAATTTATGTGTGACTGCCCCACACATAAAATAAAATAAAAGCCATCTCTGTGCCTTCCTTCTATAAGCACTTAAACACTAAGGGCAACATTGGCTCTCATCTAAGACATTTAAAGTCCGCTAATGTTATGTAATCATATCAAACTGGAATTATTTCTGAAATTAAAGTATATAAATGAAACTTAATGTGTTTCATTAAATATTGTGTTATTTTTAATGAAAACCTCAAGATAAATGAAATCCCAAGTTTATTTAAACTTCCAATTAGCCTGAGAGTCAGATAATTATTTTACAGTAAATTTTTTAGAAACCCTGGACAAAATTCTCCTCTCTAGAATCTTTGACCCTTCAGAAGTTAATTAATAAATATACAGAAAATACAGTATTACATCTTATAATTAAAAATCAAATTTAATTGTGTATATTTTCAAATGTAGTTGATAACTATTGTGTTTTCTCAAAGTTCTACATCATTTTTCTGTCATGTTTTAGGGTCTGATTTTATTTCTACAGGATTTTTGGGAAAGTCTTCATATCTGAATAGTCTCCAGGCTACTCGAGATTGGATCAGTGGCATTATTCTTCTCTTGTTTTTTAGTCTTTTTAGTTCATTTGCTGGGCAACTCAGGAATGACCACATGAAAGCTCATGTTTATTGACAACTTTCTATGTCTCAGATGATTCAATTCTGTGTGCTTCTTTATACTGCCTGTTTTTCATATACTTCCATTTTATGTGAACATAAGAGTCTTGCCTCCTTTCTTTGCCAGTCTGTAACTTCAAGGACTCTCAAGAGTCTGACTATTTACTATGGCTTCCCTATTCTTAAGAGTGAAACAACATCTTGTTGTTTATCTGGATGTAGCTTGCACAGTTTGGAAGAAGACAGGCATATTCTAGTCCAGGCTCTCCACATTCCTGCTCTTGTCCTCTTGGGCTATCTCACATTTTGTCCCCTTTGTTTCCTTTGAAATATCCTGCAGAAGGAAGACTCCAATTGCTCAGTGGTATAGGTTGTGTGCTCCTGTCTTTGCTCGGTTTTGACTCTCTGCTGTTCTGTCTTGCCATGGTAAGAAAACTTGGTCTTTTTCTGAATGTTAGAAGTTTTGAGTAGGAAATAGTTTTTCTTGTCCTAATGCAAATCTGTCTTTCATTACCTATGATATTTCTACCCTTTTTGTTCTAGGCCTTTGGATTTCAGAAGTGAAGAACTCATTCTTCTATTTTTATCTTCTTTCTGATGTGTCAACACTTTCATGAGTGAACAACAAAAAGAATGCCATAGGGACTGCTCAAAAAGAAAATGCACACATTGGTGGATCTACAAAAATATTTTTTCCTGCATCAGATACGTTTGGCATATGCATGTATAGTGTGTGGATATACTATTAAAATACCCAGATGCAGCATACAAATTCTAGTGAAATCACGTAATGACTTGTACTTATCATTGGTTGGAGTTCTTAATATTGTATATAAAGATGATGATGATAAGATCATAGCTGAGTTTCTTCACAAACATATATATCTTGATACTGTGATCAAAATACATTCCTTTGCTTAATTGTGTGTATGTGTTGATGTGATTGTTTACGTGTAAGGTGTGCATGTATGTGTATGTATGAATGGCATTAAAATGTATTTGAAGACCAGAGCTTAATATTAAAGGCTCTCTTCAGTCATTTGTTGTACAATTGTTTAAAGATTGTTTATCACTCTAAGTAAAGTCTTAGTCTTAGAGCTATATAGGTATTAAGAATTGTAGTTCAATAGTCATCCATGTTTGTCATACCTATAGTTAGACTAATCAGGTTCTTTAGATATGTAGAGATTGTATTTTGCATAGATAGATAATTTTCAATCATTTCAAAGAGCTGTAGAATATTGCATTTGAATAAAGAAGAAAACAAGCTCCAAGTGGAGTGTCTTCAGTGCTCAACATTTTCTTGGGAATAGATGGGTGCTGCTAGGAGCAATCATGTTTCACTTCAACAGAACCTTAAGTTACTTAAATATCATATTCTATACCTCTCTGAAGTGGTTGAAAATTACCTAACTATGCAGAATATAATCTCTATGTATCTAAAGAACCTGATTAGTCTAACTATAAGTATGACAAATATAGGTGACTATTGATCGATAATTCTTAATATCTATATAACTTAAAGATTAAGATGTCATATTAAAATTTTATACAATAAACAACTGTGCAACAAATGAGGACAATGATTTCAGAATGTAAACAATGTATAAGCATATTGATCAGAGGTAGAAATGTACATTGCAATATGATAAATATATATCAATTTATAAAACTGTTTTAAGCAGAGATAGAAACATACATGAATAAAATATTTAATATAATTTAACCTTGTATCAATATACAAGAATATATACCAATGTAATTGCCTATAAACAATAACTCACAAGTATTCACTCTATTACTCATTATTATTATTATTAGTGTGAGCTTACTCAAGCCAAGCGGGCAGAGTTAGGAGACTGTTTGGGCTGTAGATCACTTGAAATGACCAAATGTGAAAAGACACTTAAAAAAAAATCCCACACTAGCACAGAATTGAGAAATAGATGGTTATTTATTTAAAGGTAAACTCACAAATCAGAATCTTCTGCTTGAACCGAGAACAGAAACCAAATCCAGCAACCAGAAAGAGCAGCCAGAAGCTTTACATAAGCATATATAGTATAAGAGGCCACCCCCGAGTGGGCGGGAAACCACTGGCTGTAAGACTTCCTACAAGAAGAACCTGTTCTTCTATATTCTTTACCCAAGTTGGTTGTGGAAGCAGTGAAAATATACATGCATTATTGAACTACTTCTGCTTACTGCTGGTCACTGTCTTCATTCATGCAAAGAATGGTGAGTTGACTGTGTCATTGAATATGAATTCATGGTCACTTGATTATGCCTCTGCCTTACAACTAAAACTTCCAAAGAATGTCCCTTCTTAGTAGCTGTTAAAGTGCAGAAAACAAGACTTAGTATTAGTCACCAAAGGACTTACCATCTATCCCAATGGGGCCATATTCAAGAGAAAGAGAAAGGGTTGTTTTTGTCAAGTTTTAGAGAATTTTAAAGCACATGTTACTTGCTTCCATTCATTAATATCTTATTATTTTCCCATGACACATATTTAATACCAAAAAGATAAAATTATAATGGATATGTCAGATCCTATGCTTCTCCATCTGAAACGTCAAAAATTATACCTTTTCCTTTTTTAAATCTTAGGGTTTAACACACTTTCTTTCTGTAAGATTGGGAAGCTTCTAAAGTGATTACTATTTCTATGTGTGCTATAAGCAAGAAAATCACCTTCTTAAAATTGTATTTGAAGTTGTTGATAAAGGCAGAGCTATTGAATTGATAGAAATTAGACATTCTGACTATCTATTAATTAGTTCCTATGAGTAAGGCATCAGATAAATAAACACATTCTAAAAACAAAACTAGGAGCAAGCAACTGAGATAAGTTTGGCTACACTTTCCTCTATCTCCAGCATCTGAGAGATAGAGGCAGAACTATTAGGAGCTCAAGGTTGTTTGTAAGGATATAGTGAATTTGAAACCAGCCGTGGCTATATGAAAATCTTTCTCAAAAGTCAAAACAAGGCAAAAATCTTTTAAATAAGGAAATGTGAAAAATTATCATTAAAAATTAAGTGTATTTTAATGTGTTATGAACATGGGGTTATACAGTGCTCAAAGAGATTGGTTGTCACGTAGAATATACACCCAAAATAATTGATGGATGGGTTTTATCAGAATCAGGTACAAGAAGGATGACAGCCATTGGTGCTGATGGGAGCATCATGACTGTGGATAGGGTTGATGGTATAACTTCATTTTAATGCTATGTGTGTTTCCTGACCTCTACTTTTCTCTTCAGATATGAGCTTTCAAGTTAATCAGCTGTTTCATGTCTGATGCAGTCCTATGATAAATGATCTGCATTTGCTCTTAATTTCCTGAGCAATCTTTTGCAAACCTCAGAAATGATATAATATTACTACTCCTTTGTTATGCCAATCTGTGTCTTCTTGGTCAGTATCTTATTATGTGAGTGTACAATGCTAACTAAACTGCTTTATATTCTACTTATTTTTACGGTGAAAACTGTAATTCTGAGGGAAAATCTCTTGGCTCCACACATGCAGGCAAACAACCTACAACCAAGCTACAGTCTCAGCTTCAGGAAAACATTTGTAATCTAAGGAATTTTACTTACATTCTATAGGTAGAGTGAAATGGTTTATTCAACTAAGATTTAGGAATTTTATTTAGATAAAACCTATGTTGATCTTTAGTTAAAATTCTATATATAACAGGTCAGTAGGAGAGCTTTAGTAGGAAACAACAGCATTTCCTACATTAGCACGTCCTATTTAATTTAAAGCACCGTGTAGAAGGAACTCAGGTCCCTTAATTTTCAAAATTTGCTCTCAATTGTTATAAGGATAATATCACAGACAAAAGCTTTATAAGATGCTGTGAGTTGTTTTGAAATTGTTGAATATTTTCTCATAACTCTATAGTAGTAAAAACTGGGCCTTGGTTTATTGTTCTTTAACAGGTGACATTCAATGGTACAATGTTGTGTAATATTATTATGCAAATAAAATGAAAATCTCAATAAATTTTAGGTCCCAATTATTAAAGCTCATTATAAGATACATTAAAGTATGCACTTTAGTCGCTTATATCATAAGCTTATAATGCATTAATGACATTTAATTCCAGCTTTTATTGTACTTAAAGTCTGCATTCTATCACTTTATAGAGTATTATATATAGCAAATGAGTGCCATTAATGGATTTATGCTATCAATAAAATAGTGAGTGACTATTAAATACAATCAATTCAGCATTATGTGGTGTGTGTACAGGTTTGTGCATGTGCGTTTGTGCAAGGAGGATGGGCATGACATCAGCCGCTCTGCTCTATCATTTCCTCACTTTGTTCACTTGAGACAAGGCTTCTTACTGATGTCATGGTATCATGGTTAAGTTAGTCTGGCTGGACAGCAAACTCCAATCATCCTCTTGTATCTGCCCCCAGAGATATGGCTACATTACATGTAGTCAACCTTGGTTTTTATGTGGGCATCTGGCATTCTAACTTAGGTCCTAATATTTGTACAAGGGAATTTTTCTTTTACTACCAATCATACCCTTAGCTCCCACTCAGCAGTTTTTTATCATTTATAAATAGTCCAAGAAAAAGAAGGAAAACTAATAGCTTTATAATTGATGTCAAGCACTGTTTCCCACAGAAAATACCACTTGTTTATCTGAATTCAAAGCACAATTGTATACCAAGGGACTGATTAGAAAAAAGACATGGTGCTCTTGTTTGAATGCTTGATCCCAGCCAAAGACAGAATGATCAGTTCAGCAATCATTCAATGTAATCTTATCAATATGACCTTCCATATGATAATCTTCAGTCTGAATAATGATTAAATCAATGCTAAACCAAGTTAATACTTCTACTAATTTTCTGAGAAGTATTACTAGTCCCTATTATCAATTGAAACATTGAAATACTTTTATATTTTATAATATCCATAACACAAAGTATAAATAACTACATTGGATCACATTGAACATTTACTAATTAGTAGCTATGTAGTTGAAGGGGTGAAGATAGTTGAAGGAGGATTTCAATTCTTAGCCTGACACCATCTCTTTCTCTGACTCTGTATCTGATGCCTTAACGCCTCCTTTTAAGTCAACTTTCTTTCCTAGACATTTTGGATTACAGGAACAAGACTGACTGAATCACATATTCGTGACAGCAGATGTGCTTACCCCTAAGAAATGCCTAGAGGGTGCACTACACTAAAACAGGGGCAATTATCCATGATGGTGAAGACACACGCCAGAACATGAATATTCACATCTGAGAAGCAGATTACATCTCTTCAGAAATGACAGTAAGAATCATTTCGTTGGGACTACCTTATAGACTAGAATGAAGAGAATGATCAACCAAATCAAACTTGAGCAGTACCACTTAATTATGCCTCTTTCTTGTCATGGCTCCCAAATTCACTTTGGAAATCAAGCCTAAAGCTCATGCCAGGGCAATGAAGATGAACTTGGGGTCAATAGGCCCTTTTATTTATTGTTCTCAACGCATTGGTTAAATTTACTTTTTCTTTTTCACCACTCTTTGTCTCTTCTGATTGGTATTACTAGAACAAGAGGCCATACAAACCTTGTTAGAACTGATGCAGCCATGGTTTTCCTAAAGCTGCACAGCATGCATCTTCATGAAACCTGGAAGGAATGTGATGATTGATTGTATGCTCCTACTTATGAAAAAAAATTCTAATGTATATTAACTTGTGTGTGTGTATGATAGAAACAAAGAAAGACACAGAGAGAGAGAGACAGAGAAACAGAGAGACAGAGAGACCGAGAGGAGTGGAGTGTGTGATTTGTGATTACATACATGTGCAGGTATGTATACCCATGGGCATGAGTGACCAGAGAGAAAAGGACATCAGATGTTCCTCTCTCTCTCTCTCTCTCTCTCTCTCTCTCTCTCTCTCTCTCTCTCTCTCTCTCTCATTTCCTTGCGACAAGATCCCTTACTGTATATAGAGGTAGACTGGTGGCCAGCAAGATACATCAATTCTCTTGTCTCCATTCCCCACCCGGCAGAGATTATAGGTGCAAGCACAACCACACTTCACTTCCCCCCTGGTGCTGATGACTTGAATTCAGTTCCTCTTGCTTCCACAGCTCTTACCACTGAGCCTTCTCTCCAGCTCTCCTTCTTATATCGTTAATCAAGTTTTCACAGAAGGCACAGTATTGGGGTAATTCAAAATATATGCAGGCACGGGTTGTGAATGACAGGTCATGTTCTGGGGAATGTTAAGATGAAGTGATTGCGTCGTTACAAAGACTGAAGCTAACAGAGTAATACTGCAAGTGAGAAGTATAATGATGACATCTAGGGCATGTGCTACATGTGTTCTTCCACTGAAATCAGCGTTATTATTCCATACATGTTTGCATATTTGTTTATAAGTTTAAATCAGAGCAATATAGACATACATATGAGTTTTAATTGTGCACCAACTAAAAATGCACACATACATTATAGTGGAAAAGAGAACACAGTCTGCAAAGTTGGCTGATCTCACTTATTATCAAAACTATTTAGAATTTAAGATGTTTTTATAATGGCAACAAACTATATTTTTATATTGAAAATTTTTTACCTATTATTAAATAAGGAGTAAAAAGTATAATTTGTATTCCTTTGTTTGCATTAGACATTCCCTGATTAGACTGATGTCATGGAAAATTCCTGTGAGAGGAATCATGATGGTATGCGACTTCCTTTTAACTTGCATTCTTTCCAAAAATATGATTTTAAATAATTTTACAAATTAACAGAGGCCTTCACATAATTTAGCATGAGAAAATTACCTTCAAGGCAGGTTACTTGTGAAGAGTGGCATGCATTTATCCAAACTGTAGCGAACCGCTGCTGGCAGGCATTGTTAGTTGTCATTCTCACCTCTTCCTCTTGAACATCTAGACTGTAAAATTTGATTCCGGCCTTTCAACCATTACACTGAAGTAATTATTTCTCAAATAGCAAAGGTGAAGTATGACACTCATTTTCTATCACCAGCCTTTCCAGGCTTCATAAAACTTTTAGCTTTCTTTCTTTCTTTCTTTCTTTCTTTCTTTCTTTCTTTCTTTCTTTCTTTCTTTCTTTCTTTCTTTCTTTCTTTCCTCACCAGTCAGAAGAAACAAGTCAAAGTGCCCCTACACATTATCTGGACACTTGGAGCTTCACCTGTGTCCCCAAATACTTGGGAGCCCCTGTAGTTCCAGTTGGCTGTGAGACAAAAAGGAAAAGAAGAGAAGGGAAGGGAAGGGAAGGGAAGGGAAGGGAAGGGAAGGGAAGGGAAGGGAAGGGAAGGGAAGGGAAGGGAAGGGAAGGGAAGGGAAGGGAAGGGAAAGAGGAGGCAAGAGTGTAGGTGAGACAGAGTCTCCTTGTATGCTATTGTGTTTTTTACACAAAACTCTTTCCAAATGGACTTTACAATAAGCAAAACTAAAACACAACTTACGGTTTTCTGGGTTTGTTAGGAATAATTATGATATATTTTTGCTCTCAAAAGCACCACTGGTTTTGGTATGTTTTGAATAATAATTGCAACCAAGATACAAAAGTCTTCATTGTTTGATTAATATAACATTTATTAAAGAATAATTTATTAAAAGTCAGAAAAGATCACACTCCATAGTACAGTGGCCTTAATTTTCATTTAAACACGGCAGACATGTTTTATTTTGTTAAAGGAGAACAGAACAGAATTTTATTCCTAAAAATTCTGTTCCTAAAATAATTTAGTATGGCAAAACTTTATAACTTCCTTTATAACACATGCTTTCTATCATAAGGTCAATATTTCTCAAAGTGTGGAGTTGGCAAGACAATCACACGAACATCGGTTAAATGTTAAAATGGAGTTTCTTAAGTCAAATATTCAAAAAGCGAAACTGTGAACTCACAGGGAATTCAGCATTTGCATTCTTGATGAGATTTATGCCTCTGCCTCTTGCTGTGCTACTAATGCACACTAAAGTTTGGAAACTATTGATTATGCACAACTTGGAAGTAGCTTTAATAGCTTTAAGGAAAACAAGCACACTGGATCAATTTGCATTCCTGTTAATACGGTAAGGTTTGTAAATGGAATAAAAATGGCTTCACATTTTACCTATATGCATTTAAAGGTTGTACCAAGTTGAGAGTGCAGAGTTTCAGGGGAGGGGTTTGAGGGAGTTTAATTTGGAAGGTCTGGAAAGAGAAAGGGGAAGGATAAAAATGGTGTAATTCTGTTTCAATTAAAACATACCTTATATTTATAGACTGTATGTTGGGATTATAAAAATGGATTTCTGTGATCTGAGCATTGTGACTCACTCTCCCCACTTCACATGCTGAGCTCCTTATTCCTGAGGGCATAGGTTAGCATTAGGGAAGAGAGACCTTGGTTAACACTAGTGCCCTGGTAAAGAAACTCCAGAGAGCTTCTGTGGCCCTGTCACTGTGTTAATTCACTACAAAGAGCAGAAAGAGAGATGCTATTTATAAATCCGAGAACACACTCTCACCAGAAACTACTTCTCCTACACTCTAGAAACATGAGAAGTAAATTTCTGTGCTGCCATGTTACCCTGCTTTGTAACAGCACTAAAAATAAATATAAAAAAAATGAATCTGACAGGTAGGAATCTGGATCATGGCTTTAATCATGGAAATCAATGAATGAGGAAAAAACTCTAAGTGTTCATCAGTGACTACTAGATAATCAGAATGTACATAAACACTGTGAATATTATTTAACCCTAGAAGAAACTAAAATCATATAATTCATGACAATGTGGATGCAACTATAGATTATTGTATTAAGTGAAATGAATAAAGAGTAGAGCGGAAGATGTCATACTATCTCAGTCATATGTGGATATAAAAGTCTTGTTCTTATAGAGCCTGAGAGTACAATGTCTTTTCTGGGACTGGGGAGTCTGACTGGGAGAAAGGAATAGGGAAATTTATTTATTGTCTCCAAGTGAAATTAATAGAGAAAGAAACGTTCTGATGTGCTGCTATAAAACAGACTGATCATATACAACAAATAGTCACTGTATATTTCAGTAAGCTATAATAAACAAATCTGAATTCTTTATCATAACTAATTGGAAATACTTGGGGAGGCCCACATGTTTAGTGTAGTGTGAACATCATTTAATGTGTGCTGGTATCAAAGCATGAAGTTTGTCATATTATTAGCAATAGTAGAAAGCATAAGGAGATCAAAAGGATTTGAATTGGAAAGGAAGAAGTCAAACTTTCGTTATTTACAGCAGAATTTCTATAACATTATTTCTTATCATTTGTTCTGACAAAATTACTGGGCATTATGCTCAAGAGTTTGTATAAAGTCATCAATTATTTCTAATATGAATAGGCACCTCTCTTTCATAATTGTAACCTTCACGGTTCAGATTCTTAACTTACAAAAATGACTAGGTGGCTGGAGCCAAAGTGGATATTCAAAGAGAAGTGTGATTTTCCCACAGCATGTGTGCTTAAAAATTATTTAATCATGTATATTGGGTGTCACAATATAGCAAGGAATGGATTTCTCTGAAAACAATATTCCCTGTTTGTTGGGTATCAATTCCATTTCTTCCTTATTCATCTGGCAATCACTCTTATTAATTCATTTGTTTATTTATTTAGCTTATGCTTTAATAAATGGAGGGACAGTAGAACACACATATCTGTAGTTCTCAAGAGTGTATATTAGAAGAAAATGCCAAGATAAGGAAATTAAGGAATAAACAATGCAGAACCATGAGAGAAAATTGTTCTAAGTGAAGAGAACAGTAAGTTCAAGCACTCCCAGGGTGAGTGTGATTCTTAAGTGTTCCAGAAACAACAGGAGCTGCTTTTGTCTGGAATGGTAAAATAGAGGGCAGTAAACTAGCAGAAAAATAAGACAAAGACTTAAGATCTAGTAGAGACTTCAGAGTTTTTTTTTTCTATATGGGACTTGAAGTCATAAGCACATTTTAAACAAATAACTATAGTGACATTTCAATTATGTTTTAATAAATAAAGACTGCCTGAAAATCTGAGAGTAAAACAGTCCCATTGGTTAGCCTTACAGACCAAATTATGGTAACATACAACTTTAATCTCAGTAGTCATAATGACACAAACCTTCAATCCGAATAGCCAGGGCTAGTTGCCATAGAAACTAGGTGATGCATGCTATTAATGATGGTGGTGCACACCTTTAATCCCAGACCTAGAGAGGATTATAAAAGTGGAGGAAACAGCTCTCAGACAGTCTACTTTGGGATTCCAGGAGGCAGGATAGCCATTTCAGACTGAGGTGGAGGTAAGAGCCAGTGGCTGGCTGTTTTGCTCTTCAGATCTTCAGGTTGAACCCCAGTTTCCAACCCTGAGTATTTTTTTTAATGAATCATGCTTCGAACAGCAAAAGGACAATCTTATTTCTACTCTGAGAAGACTGCTTTATGTTTTGTAGAAATGAAGTAACTGAAGATTAGAAGTAGAGACAGCCAAGAGGAAATGGTTACTTGACTAAAATGGAATGACCATTTTTTTTTAAAAGGTATATCTTTGAATAGATTTTGATCCAGCTTGAGAAATTAGGCTTATGACACAAAAGAAAAAGAAAAAACAAATTAAGAACAGTTGAAGAAAACCATAACAACTATAGTCTTGTGAGAGTCAAATGATTTTCTTTTTCTTTTGGAAACGTGGGAGAATCAATAGACCTGCCTTAGACATGTTATGGTTAATGTTTTCATCATCTGTATCAGAACCATCTAGCTTCTGACCCTTAATATTATCTATCTTTGTACATTCTGAATTCTAAGAATGTTTTTCACCATTCTTAAATTGTTAAAAAATAAACAGTGATTTGCAGCATGTAAAAATTGCAGGCTATTATAGATTCAATTTCAGTAAAATTAGATTAAGTCAAACTTAATGTGTTCAGGTCTTCTTCATGAGAACCTTTGTGTTTCAAGAGCCAAGTGAAGAACCTGCAATCATGTTTACACCGTTTACTAAATTGAAAATATGGCTTGTTCCTTTGGTGGAAAAATTTGGAAAGTGTATGTTTTGATGCTCCGTGACAACATATGTAGCTTGAATGTTAGGAAAGTGGTAAGGCTTCATTGATTAAAAAATAACCACAGTGTGTGTTCATTTCTTAAGATCTTGTTTGGAGATTCTAGCAGGATGCACCGCTATTCACATACCTTTGAGGAAGACGGATTCCTTCTCTGTCTTAGAAGGTGCTCCACTTCAGCCTAGTGCTCAGTTTTGGAAGGAATACACATGGAAGAGTGAAAAAAGAGGGGAACACCTGCCTAGCCAACCAGACCAACATAATCAACACCGGAGATCAATGGGATGACCTGTTACAGTCCAGATTGCCCTCACATTCTGTTCATTTCTTACAAAACATGATTATAAAGATCTACGTGCAAGCTTTCATTGTACACCACTCTTCAACCAGAAGTAGATTGGTTGTTGGGAGAATACAGTTGTGTCAGGCAAGGAAAGAGATGTGGTTTCATAAAAAGGATCTTTGTTAATCCCAAATTGCATTGTGTAGGGTCTGGCTTATTTCACACAAGGATGAGCTGTCTACTTAGGCGTGACCATTAGCACACACTGCCTGGCATGCCAGCTTCCTGAGACTACATGATTCGTGGGAAGAGTATTAAAGGAGGACTGTGCTGCCATGGGCTTAACACGAAGGAGAAATTTATTATTTTATTTTATTTTTTCTTTCTTTTTATTATTATTTTTTATTGAAAAAAAAATTCCACCTCCTCCCTGCCTCCCATTTCCCTCTCCCTTCCTCCACTCGTCTCCCCCTCCCCCTGAGTCCTTTCCCCTTCCCTCTCCAGTCCAAAGAGCAGTCAGGGTTCCCTGCCCTGTGGGAAGTCCAAGGTCCTCTCTGTCCATCCAGGTCTAGGAAGGTGAGCATCCAAACAGGCTAGGCTCCCACAATGCCAGTTCATGCAGTAGGATCAAAACCCAGTGCCATTGTCCTTGGCTTCTCAGCAGCCCTCATTGTCTGCCATGTTCAGAGAGTCTGGTTTGATCCCATGCTTTTTCAGTCCCAGCCCTGGCCTTGATGAGCTCCCAATAGATCAGCCCCACTGTCTCAGTGGGTGAGTGCACCCCTTGAGGTCCTGACTTCCTTGCTCATATTCTCCCTCCTTCTGCTCCTCATTTGGACCTTGGGAGCTCAGTCCCGTGCTCCAATATGGGTCTCTGTCTCTTTTATAGAGCTTTTATATTCTCTCTCTGTGGCGCTCAATAATAACATAAGAATTGCGCTTATTTGATTTTAAGAAAGTGCAAAAATATTGATATTGCATATTAAAACTTCAACCTTCTGTTGTTCCAAACTAAATAAGGTTGATAATTTGGAATACTGCAAAATGATCTTCCTTGTATGAAAATTGTTTGGTGTTTTTCTAGAAATGCTAGTATTCAAGGTCAGACAAACAAACTGCAATCTCCTCTTACCTCTGAATCAATTTTAAGCATTATTTTAGGCACCAGTCAGCTCCACTATTTAGAATTGCTTTATAGACTCACACATGCAAACCTTTGAAATATGTTCAATATGTGAATAGATATTTTCTTTAAGAGCTTTTGCATCCAGTGAAACTTTTCTCCCTTTGCTATAAAAAGATACATATGGTAGGAGAAATGATCAAATCCCCAGCAAGAAGTTAATACCTACTGAGCCCTTCTGACAGCCCCAAGACTCCTGTAAAGCTGCATAAGTGTCTGAGATCCAGCCTTTGTAAAAATGAGTCAGGGCTTACTTGGTGACAGGTATAATCCTCAATTTCTTTAGTTATTTTTAACTTTTGAACATATTTTTGTGAATTTTATTCAATTGAACCTTCTTACTGCATGATCATATGAGCAGTTTTTATAAGAATATAATATACAATTTGCCTTTTGAATGTTTGACAGAGTGAAGCAAAGCAGGAAAAATATACACTCATGTATCACTGCCATTTATTTATTCATTTATTTTTCATTTATATTTTCATTTTTTCTTGTAAGCATTACAAATGTGTGGGTAACAGTAAATGTATATATTCATATAAAGATCATGAGCTTTGAACCACACTTGATTTTTCCATGAATCAGAATGTAGTCAGAATTTATTGTTTATTGATGCTCATTATGAATATTGGTAGATTCATTAGAAGACTTACTACTACTACTCATAAGTGGACTGTTGTAATATGAGCGGCAAGGCTGCGTCCCCGGCACCCAGCCGCCCGCATGGCTGACTTATGCCCCGAAATAATTACATGGAAACTGTATTCTTTTAAACACTGCTTGGCCCATTAGTTCCAGCCTCTTATTGGCTAGCTCTTACATATTAACCTAACCGATTTCTAATAATCTGTGTAGCCCACGAGGTGGCTTACCAGGGAAGATCTTAACCTGCGTCTGTCTGGAGTGGGAGAATCATGGTGACTCACTGATTCAGCTTCTTTCTCCCAGCATTCTGTTCTGTTTACTCCTCCCACCTATGTTTTAACCTTTGAGGGCCAAGCAGTTTCTTTATTGCTTAACCAATGAAATCAACAGATTGATATATGACACTCCCACATCACTTCCCCTTTTTCTGTTAAAACAAAAAAGGAAGGCTTTAACTTTAACATAGCAAAATTACATATAACAAAACAGTTATCAAGCAAGAATTACAGTTACAGTATTTATATCTATTTTATCTTTTATCATAACAATGGAAAACTATAACTATCTATCCATTCTTCAACTCCATCAAAGACTCCAAAAGGATATAATATTATGTAAGCAAACAAGAAATCAAAACTCTAGAAATGACAGAGACTTCTCGCTGCCTGGACAGTCACCCAAAGTTCCTCTGTCCTGTTGGGGCATCCATCTTTGGCCTTCAGGCTCATAGTATCCAGCAGACATTTCCATGAAGCAGGAAATTTCAAAGACAGTTCAATCACTATCTGCTGTGTCCTGTAGAATGTCTCGCAGACTCCTTCATGAATCAGGAACCCTGAAAGACCATCTCACCTTTAGGCAAGTTCAGCAGTCCTCTATCTGCAGGTTCTCTGTGTCCAGTTCATGCATCAGTCCAGGCAAGAGCAGTTTCTTGCCCAAATGGCTATCAAACTCCATAAGGATCCTCTTCGATGCCCATCTTCTTCTTGAAGTAGCTGGTGCTGCCAGGAGCAGACATGTCTCCTTGTCATGAAAAGCCCTAAGTTATTAAAATATTTTAAATGCCATATTCTGCAGTCTTTGAGAGATATGAAGAATGTCTATCTAACTGAAATATAGCTCTATATATCTGGAAAATCTAACTAACATGACTACAAGCTTTACTATTATCGATGATTATCCATTAGCAACCTATATTTCCTATTATACATTACATTTTAAATGAACTACACAATCACAATACCTTAATCAATATCAGAAATACATATACATATAACAAAATTGACCTTAAAATCCATACCAATGTAAATTATTCATATCTATATCATATCCCCATTTAAATGTAAAAGAACATTTATAAACAATATTTTGGGAACATGGGCGCAGTTTTTTCTCTCCAAACTGCTTCCTGCTGAATGGGGGCATCGTTAATTAGGTCTTTCATGGTATAACCTGTGTGCCAGGGTCATCTCAGTTGGCAGTTGAGTGAAGTAATTTTTTGAGGGTGTTTACAGCAACCTTTCAGGAGGGCGTGGTCTATCATACCAAACTGGGATAGAAGAAATCCATAGAGTCTCATCCTCTGTGAAAACAAAAGAAGACTCTCTCCAAAGCATCATATCCTTAGACCCAAATTCTGAAGTCATACCCTCATGATATCCATTCTGGTTACACTTGGCAGTCCATATAATGAAATGTCTCCCTGTACTTAGCTCCTTCACAGTCAAAAATTTTAAAGAAAACACAATGTACATAATCCAGACTCTCTGTGAATTTTTCATTTTTATGTGGCTTATTTTTCTTTATTTCTTTTAATCTCTTAACTATCTGTACTCTGTCTCTTTAAAGACTTTACCTTTTTTTTAAAACCATTAACTTTATCTCTCTATATATTTTTTCTCTCTCTCAAGCCTACGTACATTCATCCAACAGTGTGGTCTTTTATGTCTGAATCTGTTTTATTGTGAATCAGTAACATTTTTTTACTATCCAGGAGCATTTCTTAAAATGTTAAGCAGTTCTTAAAAACTTAAGTTGCACCATGTACAGGTAATATGGTACCATCTGTGTCCTGCCTAGTCGAAACCTTAACTGCGCTGTTGTTACAGTAATTACGGTAGTTCCTGCTGACCAGCACAGTTCAGCTTGGAGCAGCCGCTCCTGCCTCAGAACCATTTGGTGCCCCTGAGCTGCGCACAGTTCCAGGCATACAGCAAGTCCACATTGGAGCCACACTCAGCAGTTTAATTTTGAGACTGAGTGTGCAGCACAGAAACTCTTTTTATCCAAGTTACAGCCAAATCTGACACGCAGAGCACTGCACAGTATGGCATCAGGAATCCGCCATGCTCTTCTGCCTGCCTAAGACTGATTCTGCTGTCTGCCCAGGTGCAGGCGGGGAGTGCTGAGCCATCTGCATGGTCTCAGAGCACTCTCCTTCCGATCCCAAGCGGGAACAGAAACATCCAGTCCCATAAAATCCATTGAAATGCTTTAAAGCCAGAGTTCATGCTGGCAGCACAGCCCCAAGAAGCTGTGCTTTAAAATGATGGAGCGTTTTTTTTCTGCTGCTGATGCCAAATCAGGAAATATCTCTACAGCACGCCAACAACAAACAGCAAAAATCTGTGTTAAACTCTCTCTCCCTTATTTTTAAGCCTTCTCAGGTTTTTAAGTGGATTTAGTCCATCATGTCTGAGCGTCACATAATTCCAAACTCTTGTGGCATTGATTGTGACTTACACCTTCAATTGGCACCCAATGTTCGGTTTTAGGACCTCTCCTTCCCCAGGTCGGCTGCCGGCCATGAGTTAGGCTTCGCGCGCCCCTCCCTTCCTCAGCAGCGGCCTGTGCCTTGCGGCAGCGGCCTTGTAGCCTGTGTCTTGTGTGTGGAGCCAGAAGCTTAATATAAATCATCTGGCTTTTCTTGCTGCAGTTCTTTATATTTTCCCTTTAGACACCTCAGATTGACTTCAAGTCCCCACGCACCCTATCGTCTGCCTCCCCACGTGGATTTAAACTCCACAGGCCCGCATAGTCTCCACCCGCGTGGTTTGCTCTTTTCTGAGTCGTTATTAAATCTCCCTTGCAAGCACAGCTCTTAAGTGGCGCAAACCAGAGCATGCGGTTGCGGGTTTCCGAAAGCTGCAACCCCTCAGGGTGACTCTGTCAAGTGGAGGCATAAGCGGCTTCCAGGTTGTTCTTCTCTACCCCTGGATTCTGGGTTTCTGGTTCCATCTATGGAATTGATTTAATTACATTTACTTTGTTGAGAAACTCGCATTTTCCAGTTTTTAACATCTACTAAGGCACTGAAACAGGACTCCGTTTTCATTGCGACTCGGCAACAGCGCCACCTGTTGGATAATAGGTAATATGGCAATTTTCGTTTCTAACACAAATTTTACTGCTTTGTTTTCTCTAATACAATGGATTAGTAAATTTATATTTACTAATACAATGGATTACATCATACAAGGTTTATATGATTATGGAGATACCTTAATTTGCTTGTTACTAGGTTTCAGTTTTCTTTTCCATATTCTATCATTAAGGAAGAATATGGCACTCCTAAGAACGATAGAATCTTTACGAACTAATAATGAACAACTAATTGACAGGATTAAAATTATTGAAAATCAGAGGTTATCTGAACAAGTGGATACTATGACAGACAAAATTGACTCCATATCCAAGGGTACTAGAAAGTTACCTGAAAGGGTTCAGGCTGTTGAATTTGACCTTCAGACTTTATCACAAAGTTTTGATAAGGTAACAGACAGAATGTACCTCCAAGATGGGAATCTACATGATATACAAGAAAAGTTTAAGGAGGACATGTTATCTTTGAAGGAAAAAATTAAAGCTTTGGAATCACAGGTGCAGAATGGGAGCCAAAAAATTGATAACTCAGTGAAATCACTGGAAATATATACAGGTCGAGATTCAGGATTTAAGAGAGACAATGATAAAAAGATTTGAAAAGATTGGAGAAATTATTAGAGCTGGTGAACAGAGTAAGGAGGCACAAGGACAGGATACAATGCCTCCACCAGCTATTAGGACTGGCTTACCCAGGGTTCTAGCGACATACCCTATACTTAATTCTGACAAAGCATCAACTTCTAAAGGCTCAAAGGGAGTCAAAGAAGCGAAATGGATGCCAATAGCAATGAGTGACCTGAAAGAAATTAAGCAAGCTGTTGTTAATTTTGGCTTGCACAATGCATATGTAAAGGAAATGGTAAGGACTTGGGCTTCTAATGCTAGAGCTATCCCCCATGATTTCCATCAGTTAGTGTCTGCAGTTTTAGATAATGGACCTTCCTTGATGTTTGGAATTTATTTCAGAGAAGAATCCAAACATATGGAACACAAGGAAGAGCAAAAGTTGTTGAGGTTTCCCAAGATCAAATTCTTGGTGCAGGAGAATATGCTGATCCACAGGTCCAAGCTCTTTATGACGATGAAGTACTGTGTCTATATCACCGAGCAGCTTTAAATGCTTGGAATAGGACACAAGATCCAGCAAAAAGGGTTGAATCATATACCAGAATTAGGCAGGGACAGAGAGAACCCTTTATTGACTTTTTGCAAAGATTAATTAAGTCTCTGGACATAGGGGTAACAGACCCAGAAGCTAGACGAATATTTCTTGAATCTCTAGCTTTTGAGAATGCAAACATAGAATGCAAAAAGATAATTGGGCCTTTAAAGTCTAGATCAGCACCTATGGATGAATGGATTCAGCATACGATGAACGTTGAGACGTTTAGCTATAATGATGAATCTTGGGTAGGAGAAGCGATTTCCAAAGCAATGAGGAGACATCAAACTGCCAGGTGTTTTAATTGTGGTAAATTAGGACATTTGCAAAGGGATTGCAGGCACAGAATTTCTAGGAATATTATCTCCTCTGGGAATGACAAAAATAGGAGACCTAGGCCTTCAGGTATATGTAGGAGATGCGGTAAAGGCCGACATTGGTCCAATGAATGCAGGTCAACAACAGACAAACAAGGCAACCCGATACCATCGGGAAACTCCTTGAGGGGCCTCTCGCAGGCCCCCAAGCCAACAGTGGCCCAGTCATTCCCAGTCACAGTGGATAACGTGCCTCACCAAGAAAATTAAAAGCTCCAATTTCTGCTGTAATAAGTAATACTGGTCTAAATGATGAAATACATGTGGAGGATGAGTCAAAAAACCCAGCAGGACAGAGTAAACGTATATTTTGGCAGACTTCTATTAATGATCAAAGACCAAAGCTAAGAGTCTGTATAAATGGCACTTTTATTGAAGGCTTATTAGACACACGTGTGGATGTAAGTATCATTACCCCAGAATCTTGGCATCTGAATTGGCCTCTTCAAGAGGTAGATGCTCAGTTCCTGGGAATTGGAACTCTATCTCGTGTAAAACAAAGCACAAGATGGGTTGAATGCATAGGGCCCGAAAGGCAAATAGGAAGACTAAGGCCATATATAGCCAATATTACCATAAATTTATGGGGCCATACCTGCTACAGCAATGGAACACCCAGATTAACATTCCTATATTTCCAGGAACTCATAATTCTGGGAAGGATATGATGAGGTATTATGGAAAAAGGTCACCAGCCATTCAGGCTGTACAAGAACATACAGCAAATACCAAACCTTTAGAGGTTCCAACAGTCCTACCTTTAAAATGGCTAACTGAGAAGCCAATATGGATCAAACAGTGGTCTCTAGCTGAAGATAAATTACAGGCATTGGAACAGCTGGTGCAAGAGCAACTAGATGCTCACCATATTGAAGAATCAACCAGCCCTTGGAATTCTCCTGTGTTTGTTGTAAAAAAGAAATCTGGTAAATGGAGAATGGTAACAGATTTAAGAGCTGTCAACAAGGTAATTCAACCTATGGGCCCACTACAATCTGGAATTCCTTTGCCTCCTCTGTTACCAAAAGGATGGCCTCTTATAGTTATTGATTTGAAAGATTGTTTTTTCACTATACTGTTACAAGAAAAGGATAGAGAAAAATTTGCCTTCACAGTGCCTACTTATAATAATGCTCAGCCTAATAGGAGACGTCAATGGACTATCCTCCCACAGGGTATGCTCAATAGTCCTACATTGTGCCAATATTTTGTAAGTAAGCCATTGGAAATAATTTGTAAACAATTCCCCAAGTCCATAATTTATCATTACATGGATGACATCTTGTTATCTGATTCAAATAAAGATACTTTAGAAAGGATGTTTGAAGAAGTAAAGAAAGTCTTGCCTAGGTGGGGATTACAAATTGCCCCTGAAAAGATTCAAAGAGGAAATTCTATTAATTACCTAGGTTACAGAATAGGGTTAGAGAAAATTAAAACGCAAAAGGCAAAAATTAGGAGAGACCGGTTAAAGACTCTTAATGACTTCCAAAGATTGTTAGGAGACATTTCCAGTCTACAACCAGCTGTTGGGATAACACCTGATCTAATAGTTCATTTAAACAAAACCTTAGATGGCGATAAAGATTTGAATAGTCCAAGAAAACTGACAGCTGAAGCAGAAAAGAAACTGACAATGATTGAGGAAAAATTACAGGAGGCACATGTGGATAGGGTGAACCCAAATCTTAGCTGCATCCTAGTCATATTGCCTTCCAGAATTTCTCCTACAGGGATTCTAATGCAGAGGGAAGATATTATTTTAGAGTGGATATTTATACCTAATAAACCAAGTAAAAAATTAAAAACTTATGTGGAAAAAGTCTCTGAATTAATTATAAAAGGTAAGCTGAGACTTCTTCAACTAGTAGATTTAGACCCAGCAGAAATTATAGTGCCTTTTACTACTGGGCGCGCGTGGAAGAAGTTGAGATTCTGAGCAGTCTCTCTGGGCGCGCACTGAAGCAGCCGAGATTCTGAGCGACTCGATTTTCCCTGCTGCTTGCTAGAATATCAAGCAGCGGGTTTGAAATTGACAGAGCCTTTTTAACAGCGCCTAAGTCTCTGTTCCGAGCTGCCCCGGCCAGAGCCACCTTTTTCCCGTGCCATCTCATGCCGGCGTGCACGCTGCCTGACCAGGCTGTTTGTTCCCCTCCCACCTCTGCCAGCACTCGGGTCACGTGACAGCGGCCTGAGAGCCCCGGCACAAAAACGCCCGCATCCCTTTGATTTGTTTACTTTGCTGGCTTTTCTTTACTTATCAGCCTGGTGTCTGTTTCAATTTTGTTTTTGAGTCATTTAATTTCAGATTTAGGACACGTGGATTCAACTGGACTCTTTCGCCACCTCTGGCAGGAACCAGTTATTACAGGTAAGAGAATTTTTTCTTTTATAAATAATGTCTGAGAACGTGACGACATCAGATTTCAACAGTTTTTTTTGAGTGGACCATTTGGGAGATCTTAAAGAGGTGTCTACCACACCACATATATGGATATTCCTGGGATTCTTAATTTTCCTTAGCACTATTTGGTTTGATAATAGGAAAATGATCAAATCTCTTAAGGCAGAGGTTGAACATTTGAAAACTATTGAGAGCGACAACAATCTTCTCAAGAATCAGTTTGAAGTTCTCCAGGAAGAAAACAAATCTTTGTTTAACATGACTCGGTTAACTAAGCAAAATCTAGAAAAGGTACATGCTGATGTTAAGGAGAAATTCATTACTATGGAAGAAGGAACAGCTGAATTAGATCGTAAGTTCCAGCAGTCCCTTTCTGTAGGAACTGAAACATTAACTGAGAGAATCAAAACTGCTGAATGTGACAATCGAATTTTGTCTAAAGCTTATGACAGATTGGCGGAAAGATTGTCAATACAAGAAGGCACGGTTTATGCCATAAAAATTATGTCCAAAGATGACAAGTTATCTCTACTGGACAAATTTCATACTTTAGAATCCTCAATGAAGGCTTTAGAACATAATTCTGGGCAGGAGATTCAGACATTACAAAAACCAATGGTGAATAGAATTGAAAAGGTTGAGGAATTTCTAAATTCTGATGAAGAAGAGCAAAGGGTAGAAAGGCAAATTTTAACTACATCTGTGGATAAATCCCTCCGGGACAATTTCCACAAAGCTCTACCTACAGCCCTACATGCCTTTCCTGTAATAACAACAGAAAAGGTGATTGGTTCCAGAAACCCTAGGGTCATCAAGGAAGATACATGGGAGCCTGTCCGTATGAATGATCTCAAAGAAATTAAACAGGCCGTCATGTCTTTTGGGATGCACTCCTCTTTTGTTAAAGAGATGCTAAAATCTTGGGCCACAACAAGCAGAGCAACCCCCATGGACTGGCTCCAGCTGAGCTCCGCGGTCCTTGAGAGTGGACCGCAATTAAAATGGAAATGCTTATTCAGGCAAGAGGCTAGACTTTTAGAACAGCAGGAAAAGGCGAAGGGAATTGACGTTTCCCTAGATAAAATTCTAGGTGAAGGGCTCTTTTCTGACCCTCAGGAACAAGCTAATTTGGATGAAAACATACTCTCCGTGTGTACTACAGCAGCCTTAAGGGCTTGGGACAGAGTACAAGACCCAGGACAGAGAATGGAATCATTTGTCACAGTTAAACAGGATCAGAGAGAACCCTTTAGTGACTTTTTACAAAGATTAACTAAGGCTGTACAAATAGGGATACCTGAGCCAGAAGCAAGACGTATAATAATTGAGTCTTTGACTTACAAAAATGCTAATGTGGATGCAAAAGGATCTTGAGGCCTTTAATGTTCAGATCAGCGTCCTTGGAAGAATGGGTCTTGCATACACTAGATGTTGACACATTTGACTATGGCACTGAAGCATGGGTAGAAGAAGCAATTTCCAATGGTAAAAGGAGACACCGGAATACCAAATGTTTTAATTGTGGCAAAATGGGTCATATGAAAAGGAATTGTAAACAACGGGTTTTCAGAAATAATAATAATGCGTCTTCTAGAAATAACAGAAATAGAAGGACTCAGCCTTCAGGTTTATGTAGAAGATGTGGGAAGGGCAGACATTGGACGAATGAATGCAGGCCTACAAGAGATAGACAAGGCAACCTGATACAGACGGGAAACGTGAGAGGGGGGGCCTCTCAGGCCCCCATGGCAAACATGGTTCAGTCATTTCCAGTTTCTGCAGAGAACATGCCTCGTCAGGACAATTAGAAAGCCACATGCCTACTGTTACAAGCAATAGTAATCAGAAAGATGAGTTACGTGTTTTTTGGCAAACTTCTATAAATGATCAAAGACCTAAGCTGAGAGTGTGTGTAAATGGCATTTTTATTACTGGCCTACTGGACACAGGTGCTGATGTAAGTATCATTACCCCAGAATCTTGGCATCCATATTGGCCTCTTCAGAATGTAAATGTTCAGCTCCTGGGAATTGGAACCCTATCTCGAGTAAGGCAGAGCACGAGATGGGTTGAATGTATAGGGCCTGAGGGACAAATAGGAAAATTAAGGCCTTATGTAGCCAATATTGCAATGAATTTATGGGGTCGTGACCTATTACAACAATGGAATACTCAAATTAACATTCCTGCTACTTCTAGAGCCCATATTTCTGAAAATAATATTAAAAGTTATTACAAACGGACAAAACCGGCCATTAGGGCTGTGCAAGAACAAGCAATTGATGTCCCTTCAGAGATACCAACAGCTTTGCCTCTAAAGTGGTTGACTGAGAAACCAATATGGACAAAGCAATGGCCTTTAGCTGAGGAAAAGTTACAGGCTTTAGAACAGCTGGTACAAGAACAACTAGATGCTGGACATATAGAAGAATCTACCAGCCCTTGGAATTCTCCTGTATTTGTGGTTAAGAAAAAATCAGGTAAATGGAGAATGGTGACAGATCTCAGGGCCATCAACAAGGTTATTCAACCTATGGGCCCTCTGCAATCTGGAATTCCGTTGCCCTCTTTATTACCAAAAGGATGGCCTCTCATAGTTATTGATTTAAAGGATTGTTTTTTCACTATACCTTTGCAAAAAGAAGATAGAGAAAAATTTGCCTTCACAGTGCCTACTTATAACAATTCTCAACCTTCGAGGAGGTACCACAGGACCGTCCTCCCCCAGGGTATGTTAAATAGCCCCTTCCTGTGCCAATATTTTGTGAACCAACCATTGCAAATAATACGCAAGAAATTTCCCAAATCTATAGTATACCATTACATGGACGACATATTGTTATCTGATTCAAACATAGATACCTTGAACAGACTGTTTGAAGAAATACAGATACTGTTACCTAAATGGGGATTACAAATTGCTCCTGAAAAGATTCAGAAGGGAGATTCTGTTAATTATTTAGGTTATAGAATAGGTTTGCAAAAATTAAGACACAGAAGGCACAAATTCGGAGAGATCACCTACGGACTCTTAATGACTTTCAAAGACTGTTAGGAGACATTTCCAGTTTACGACCAACTATTGGGATAACACCTGATCTAATAATTCATTTGAACAAGACTTTGGATGGTGATAAAGATTTAAACAGTCCCAGAGAATTAACAGCTGAAGCAGAAAAGGAACTGACAATGATTGAGGAGAAATTACAACAGGCACATGTGGACAGAGTGAATCCAGAGCTCGATTGTATTCTCGTCATATTACCATCAAAAATTTCTCCTACAGGAATTTTAATGCAGAGAGATGATATTATCTTGGAATGGATCTTTTTACCACATAAACCAAGTAAGAAACTGAAAACTTATGTGGAAAAAGTCTCTGAGTTAATTATAAAAGGCAAGCTGAGACTTCGTCAACTAGCAGGCATAGACCCAGCAGAAATTATAGTGCCTTTCACTGCTGATGAACTAAAGAAATTATGGGAAGATAATGAACCATGGCAAAGAGCTTGTGCTAATTTTTTGGGAGACATTAAGAACAACTATCCAAAAAGCAAGCGGCTCAACTTCATAAAGAGAACTTCTTGGATCCTTCCTCGAATCGTCCGTGATGCTCCAATAACTGGAGCCCTTAAATTCTATACTGATGCCAATAAATCAGGGAAGGCAGGTTACAAATCAGAAGACGGGTAAGGTGGAACAAAGTCCTTATGATTCTGTCCAGAAGGCAGAATTATATGCCATTCTTATGGTACTAAGAGATTTTAAAGAACCTATTAATATAGTTACTGATTCACAATATGCAGAAAGAGTTATTTTACATATTGAAACTGCTGAATTTATACCTGATGATACAGAACTAACCTCATTGTTTATCCAGGTTCAAGATTTGATCAGGAACAGGCTTTGCCCTATGTACATAACACACATCTGATGCCATACGGGTCTGCCAGGTCCTCTAGCACAAGGTAATGCAGAAATTGATCAATTATTGATTGGTAGTGTGCTACAAGCCTCTGAATTTCATAAAAAACATCATGTTAATAGCAAAGGTTTGAAGAAAGAGTTTTCTATTATATGGCAACAAGCTAAGGAGATTGTGAAGAAATGCCCTACCTTCTCTTTCTATAACCTAACGCCACTGCCAGTAGGAGCTAATCCAAAGGGCACCCATAGAAATGAAATCTGGCAGATGGATGTGTTCCACTTTGCAGAATTTGGCAAATTGAAGTATGTTCATCACACCATCGACACTTATTCAGGCTTTCAGTGGGCAACTGTTTTGAGTTCAGAAAAAGCTGATTCAGTAATCACTCATTTATTAGAAGTCATGGCTATCATGGGTATACCTACACAAATAAAGACAGATAATGGTCCTGCTTATGTCTCTAGGAAAATGAAACGGTTTTTTGATCATTACAATATCAAGCATGTTACAGGTATACCATACAATCCTACAGGTCAAGCAGTCATAGAAAGATCAAATCGAACTATAAAGGATGTGTTGAACAAACAGAAAGGGGTGGAAAACACCCCCAGAAATAGGTTACATAATGCTTTGTTAACCTTGAATTTTCTCAACGCTAATGAGAAGGGAACGACGGCTGCAGAAAGACATTGGATAATGGAAAAGTCTGCTGAACTAAATCAACCAGTTTATTTCAAGGATGTACTGACCTCACAATGGAAGCCAGGAGATGTGCTGCGTTGGGGAAGGGGTTTTGCTCTTATCTCCACAGGTGAGGAAAAATTATGGATACCGTCAAAATTAATAAAGGTTCGGTTTGAGGAAGAGAAGTCACTTGGAAAAGATAAATAACAATTCATTCACAAGGATGACCGACATTCAGATGGTAAGGATTACTGATAGGATGGGGCCAGGGTTCTTTTCTTATCTCCACAGGAAAATATTCATCTCCAAAGAATTTGAGGGACCCTGAATATTTAATTACTGATGGATGGAAAATAGTTACGACCCACTAAACATCAACAATAAAATTCTATACATATTGTAAGTATTGACTATATATATATATATATATATATATATATATATATGTTTTATTGAACACTTGTTTATAAATGTGTAGAGCTGGTTTTGGAGTTGGACTATGGCTCAGTCCTTCTTCAATTCCAAGCCCGTTGATAAGAGATATTTCAAAGTTTCTGTCTCAGGTCAGGAGCCATGAAATGGGACAGAATAAGAATAATTTTATACTTGATAAATTTTCTTTGCCTTCCCTCACATCTGTGTCTTTCTTTATATGTCAGTACATGTCCTTGTTGTTAATGTTTAAATTTCCCATAACGAGCAACATATTTTCCTACAGTATTCTTTGAAGTTTCCAGGATGAAGATGGGGCCCCACAACATCAACTCAATCTGGTTTTTATGACGTCATGAAATTTTTTTTTAAGCACTAATTTTAGACCTGTTTTTTGGTACCAACTGCAAGAGACAATTTCATATGATGCATATTTTTGACAACGCTCTGGCCGGACCTTCACAAAACACACAGAGACTAGTTATACTTTTCTTAAGTCAAAGGTTAATTTGGGAATTTTACCATCGTTTACTTTCACAGGGGCCCCTAAGAAGAACGTCGCCCCCATGTCAGCTAGAAGCAATCTAAGAGGACGACATCGCCTCTCCCAACAGAGTTTGCCCACAGGGTTAGGGACATCTTTTAGTGGTTGGTTTAGGGTTGAGGGGATGGGGAGATATTGTATGGATTTAGGGGTATATTCTTAAAAAAAAAAAAAAGAAAAAGAAAAAGAAAAAAGAAAAAAAGAACAAGAGGGGGATTAACTGGTTTGATGGGATGATTGGTATTTGTGACTTACTGTTTTTAGAAAATTATGTTGGTACTGTTTCCTGTATACTGATATATTGAATATTGAATGTGAGTGTTCCTACCTCTATTTTGGTATAAGAGTATGCTTATATTGTATGGATACATCTATCATATCACAATGTACATTTCTACCTCTGGTACTATTTATGTAATAACATTGTTTACATTTGATAAGTAATGACATTGTTTACAGGTGAAGATCATTGTCTTCATATATTGCACAATTGTTTATTCTCTTAGTTTTCAAATTAGATAGGTATTGATAGATATGTTTGTCATATTATTTTTAGGTTAATCAGGTCTTTTAGATACATAGAGATTATTTTTAGTATAGATAGTATAATCTTCAGCCTCTTTGAAGAGCTGTAGAAAATGGCCTTTAATCTAACTTAGAATTCTGTGCCATCGAGACATAATTTACTCCTGGCAACACCACTCTACTCCTGAGAGAACGTTGAGCACCAAAGACACTCCACTGGGAGCTTGTCTTCTTGGCAGAACTGGCCTTTGGGTTAAGAAAAACCCGTACCTCAACTACTGACTAAGATATAAAACAGGATTGTCTTATCTTGCTAAGACAGGGTAGGATAATCCTAAGAAAGTTCCTTGCATTTGAGAATGGTATGTCAGTTATTTTAGGCCTTAGCCAAAGTTGGTTGACTCAACATTGCAAACGAGATTTTGGGTGATTGCCCAGGCAGTCAGTTGTCTCTGTCATTTGTTGCACATTTTGGATATCTCTCATTTGTTAAGTAATTTTATTCCCTTCTCAGATCTTTGATGGAGTTGAAGATTATTTAATTGTAGTTACTCTCTAGCAAAACTTTTGTTTTCAATATTGTTTGTTATATTTATCATTTGTTATTATTGTTTATAGCTATATTTGGTTTAGTTGTGTCTTATTTAGACAAAAGGGGGAGATGTAGGGTTAAGACAGCCCCCTTTAGAGGGCGGGGTTTGCCTCGGGCGAATGCCTGCCAATAAATGGGTGCACGGAGAGGCAGCTCGCTCTCTTTTCCTCCCTACCTGTACTATGCTGGAACTTTGGTTCTGTAAGTTTATCATTAAAGTGGTAAATATTCTTTGATATCTGCATTGCATTTATTTTGCGCGGGTACACCCTGTAGTCATACTGATGATTATCTTAATTTTCACCATAGAACCTTTGACAAACAACAGATGGAAACAGAGGCAGAGACCCACATCAGAGCACTGTACTGAGCTCTCAAGGTCCAGTTGAAGAGTGGAAGAAATGAGAGTATGAGCAAAGAGGTCAAGATGGGTTCATCCACTGAAACAGCTTATCTGAGCTAATGGGAGCTCACTAACTCCAGCTGGACTGGGAAGGAACAAACATAGGACCAAACTAGTCCCTATGAATTTGGTTGACAGTTGTATGGCTGGGGCAGACTGAGGGGCCACTGGCAATGGCACTCAATTTATCTCTACTCCATGTACTGGCTTCTGGAATCCTATGCTCTTTTGATGTGTACCTTGCTCAGTATAGATGTGGTATAGAGGACCTTGGAACTTCCACAAAGCAATGTGCCTTACCCTCTCTTAGGATTAGATGGGGGTGGGGTGGCAGCGTATGGGAGGAGAGGAGGGAGTGGAAATTTGGATTGGTATTTTTTATAAATATAATACATTTTAAAAAAGGTTATAAAAATTTTGTTATATGTATATTTCTGCTCTTGATTAAGGTATTGTGTTTGCACAGCTCATTTAAAAATGCAACGTATAATTAAGAAATATAAGTTAATAGATAATCATTTAGTCAAGCTTCTAGTCATGTTAATTAGGTTTTCTTGATATATTTCAGTTAGATAGGTATTCTTCCAATATTTCAGCGACCTTTAGAACATGGCATTTAAAATGTTTTAAGAACTTAGAACTTTTCATGACCATGAGACACATCTGCTCCTAGCAGAACCAATTACTTCAAAAGGATGATGGGCATTGAAGAGGCTTCTTATGGAGTTGGTTGGCCATTTGGGCTATAAACTGCTCTACCCTGAACTGTTTGACAGGACTTGCAGGATCCACCTAAACAAGGTGAGACAATCCTTCAGGGTTCCCACTTTATGAAAGAGTCTGCCAAACATTCTGCAGGACACAGAAAAAAGTGACTGACAAACTGCCATTATAGGAGGAACTGACTTTGAAATTTCCTGCTTCATGGAAAAGTATGCTGAATACTATGGGCCTGTAGGCTAAAGGTGGATCTCAAAATAATACAACAGAACTGTGGGTGACTGTCTAGACAACAAGGGGTCTCTGTCAATTCTAGAGCTTTGAAAGTTGCTTATAATGCACTTCCTGTTTACTTAGGTAATATTATATCCTTCTGGAGTCTTTGATGTAGCTGAAGAATAAATAGTTATAATTACAGTTTTTCTTAGTTATGATAAAATATACAGTAGATATAAATATTGTAACTGTAATTGTTTCTTGATACCTGTTTTTATATGTAATTTTACTATGTGAAAGTTAAAACCTTCCTTTTTATTTAAACAGAAAAGGGGAAATGTTATGGAAAGCCTTCTGTGTATGTGTTGCTTTTATTGGTTAATGAACAAAGAAGCTGTTTTCAGCCAATGGCTTAACAGAGTATAGGTATGCTGTTTTATGTATATATATATACATACATACATAGGTAGATAATTCTCTCGTTCTCTCTCTCTATATATATTTTTTCTCTTTATTTGTCAAAAGGGTGCATTCTCATTTGCTACCACTATTTTACCTCCCTGTGCAGCTATATCCTAGATCACTCGAGAGCTCAACCTGACCATTTTTCAGTGATGTTCCCTGGGTCCTTATTATTTCTGGTCTGTGTTGTTATTATTATTTTATGTCGCTTCATGAAAGTGGTAGTTGTGCATATTTCCCTTAGGTTGCTAGTACTCAAACCCATTTCTAGAATTTCTAAATCTACTGAATTTCCTTTGCTTTTTTATATTGTGTATGTAGGTATGTATGTATACGTATATATATATATATATATATATATATATATATATATATATATATATATATATATATATATGCAAGAAAGTTCTCATTGATTCGTTTCAACTGCATTTCATCCTCTAACCTCTTTACTTGCTATTGTTTTCATTTTTGTACATCATCAGTACGCCATTGTCTTGTTGATACCCATTGTCTGGGTCTCAAATCCTCAAAACGTATTGACTATTTGCTTAGATGTCATGTATATTTCCTTGCTTATATATACTTTGGATATAAATGAAAACAAAAGTTAGTTGATTCTAGTTCCTTTTTATGTAAAAATATAAAAAGTTCTTTTTAAAGAGCCCAGTTATAAGATATTCACAAGTAGAAAAATTCACCTGAGCAAAGCATCAAGAAATCTATGAGAAACCCAGCTTCAGAGAAAACCTACATTGCTTCACGTTCTGCTTCTGATGTCTAGTAAGGGATTAATTCAGTCTTTCTATAGAGAACTCAGAAAAATTTTATATAAGTTATTGAGATATAATATCATGATTACAACTGTGAAAGTTTAGGGTCAAATATGAACATAATTTATTGTCTGATTTTTAATATCTGAAAAATTCTCCAAAGAAGCTGCAAAGCGAGATGAGATGAATGGGATTTCTGTTCCACTTCACCTATAACGACAAGGTATGGTTTCCTACGGTTTTCTTTATAACATACTAAATGACTTTCCCTACATTTTTTCACAGTGCTCTTTACTTTCACCTGGTAAGCAGATATTCCAAACACAGTATATCCTTTCAGGAAGAGAACACACATGCAGGTCAACACACTTTGTGACAAATCTAACTATATATGTGAACACGTGCACAGAAGCATGTAATAGGCAAATTTCAATTGCCGATCCAGTTACATGAAGAAGGTTCCTATTTAACTACCATGTAATTATGTAAGTTTGAAATAAATATATGATGGTTTTTTTCTAAATGACAAAAATGATACTAGCCTAATTTATCTCTCTTTTAAACAATGTAACACCGAGAAAATGTCTGGTCAACCATTCAACAAAAGTTTTGTTTAGACATGATAAAATGAAAAATTTCAAAATGTGGCATTTTCAAGCAGAGCCAAAATTTTGGAACTCCTTATATCTTTCGTTGAGGTAGAAAATTAATCATCTGAGAGAGTATTAAGTGAAATAAAGCCCTTCCTTTTATTGCTGGGGAAGATCCACTGCTTTAATTTCCTCAGATGTTAGACTTCTCTGAAGTCTTATGTGCGAAAGCATATTTTTTGAATTATCCAAAAGGGTCCTCTTATTTTCCTCATTTTAGTTATTAGTCTGAAAATTGCCACCATTTTGAGATCTCTATGACATTTCTGTATTATAGCCAAACCCAAGAGCCAGTTTACTTATTAGTGGCAAGCGGGGGAAGAGCAAAGAGGCCATAAAGTTGGATAATTTTACATTAGGGTTGGGATTGGTGCCCAGAATTATCACTTACATGCAAGACCTGCATTCTCTATCTTGTAGCTGCTATTACCTCCAAAAAGTCAGCGAAACACCACTTTTACTTACATTATTACAGTACATTTTCCTTCTGTAAAAAAAAAATAAACATGTATGTTAACTTGATAAATATTTAGCATTTTTCCTCTGTGGAATGAACTGAAAAAAAATTTCCTTATTGAGGCAATTTTGCCCTGTATATAGTTCCTGTACTCATGAAACTATGTCAGATTAAAAAAAATCACTGGTATTTCCTCTCTTCCTCTAATACTATAGATTAACGTCAGTTTACTTACAATGGAAGATAAGCCTTATATTTGTAGGAAACCAGTCCCTCTCACGTAGATATTTGAAAAAGACACTTGGTGGCTATAGTTAGGTTGCTGAAGGTGTATTAGGAGATCCTGTGCTCCACCCTCATTTTGCTATTCAGTGATCTCTGGAGAACTTCATGGTCCAGGTCTGTAATGAACCACAGTGTGTTTTATAGTTTTAAGGGATCCACAATTTTTTGGGAGATATGACTTGTTACTACACTTCTTCATATGCTCCTTGTTTTACTAGCATGAGGATTACTTAAGTAAGTGAGGACATAAAATTTACACTGGGAATTAATTGTGGATTGCTGCAGTTAATTGTGAAGCAGATTTTGAGATACTCATTTTAAAGAAATATTTATGAAAATATAGCATGTTACTTGAGAAAGCTATTAAGTTGTCTCCAAACTAGTTGAATTTCAAGAACCCTAAGAACCATGTGGCAGATATAAGGTGAATCCAAAGACAAACACATAGGCATCCTCATGAATATTAACCTTCATCAGACGATGAAAGGAGACAGAGACAGAGGAGCACGGGACATAAATCTCAAGGTCCAAATCAGGAGCAGAAGGAGACAGAGCACAACCAAGGAACTCAGGACCGCGAGGGGTGCACCCACACACTGAGACAATGGGGATGTTCTATCGGGAACTCACCAAGGCCAGCTGGCCTGGGTCTGAAAAAGCATGGGATAAATCCGGACTAGCTGAACATAGAGGACAATGAGGAATACTGAGAACTCAAGAACAATCGCAATGGGTTTTTGATCCTACTGCATGTACTGGCTTTGGGGGAGCCTAGGCAGTTTGAATGCTCACCTTAGGAGACCTGGATAGAGGTGGGCGGTCCTTGGGCTTCCCACAGGTCAGGGAACCCTGATTGCTCTTCCAGCACATGAGGGAAGGGGATTTGGCAGGGGGAGGGGGAGGGAAATGGGAGGCGGTTGCGGGGAGGAGGCAGAAATCCTTAATAAATAAATAAATTAAAAAAAAAAGAAAAAGAAAAAAAAAAAGAACCATGTGGCAGCTCATGACCATCTGTAACTGTAGTCCAAGAGATCTGAGTCTCTCTTCCTGGCTTCTACATGCATTTTTGTATACAGATATACAGACATACATATAGCAAAATATTATACACACACATACACATATACATATGTTTTCCCCAGATGTCAGTGTTTTGTGTTGTTAAGGCATTTGTTCAGGAAAAGGCAACTTTGATAAACACAATTAATAACAAGAGTTGACCATTAAAAAGTCCCCAAATTAGAATTAAGTGATTAAACATATCTGTACATATAATATAAAAGTATGATCCTAAGTTCATCTTAATTCCATGAAAACATTATTTTAATGTATTTGGACCCCATACTCTAGACATGTCATCTACTCTGGAATTCTGTTACTACATGTGACTTGTTAATTTAAATGATTCCTGAAAATTGATATGGAATGTCTATAAAGCCTGTGGTTTGGGTCATTTCCTGGATAGTAATGAAAGAGAGGACATAATGGCCCTTGATATTTCTATTCTTTAAGGTTATTTATTCAAGGTAAGTGGCCAGAGGTGAAGTCCTTATTGCTTAATTAGTGTACTTTAAAAAAAAATTCTGCTGATGACTGGAGAATAGTTTGGTATTTGGAATCATGAGTTTTTAAAATTTTATCCAACACTTGTGGACTTGATGTTTAAAGAAACATTATATTCTTAGTGGGATCTAAGTTTTATTTTGTTTTCCATGTGCTACTCATGAAGAAGTGATGGGTTCCTTTGTATTGCATACTGGAACCACTTAGCCATTTTGTTCTGTTCATCTATGTGTGTCACCATATGTAAATGTTTAATTTGATGTAGTAATCTGTTTTTAAAACCTAACATTTAGTTAGTATTGAACTTAATTTATTTATTTCTTATAATTTATCACTCATTTATTTCTTATCATTTAATATCCTCCTGGAAAAGTATAAGTAAATAGGTTGATGTTGAAAGGTGAACCTGGTTTTAAAATACCTTATTATACTGAACATATTAATTTATATTTAATTTTATTAATAGCATAATTTTAATCCATGAGCTACAAATGACATCGGGTTTTACAAATAATACTTACATTTTCTTCCTTTACTTGCAAAATAAATTGAAAATTTTAGTCACAATTAAAAACTGCTGGAATGATGCCTGCTTTCATATTTGCTTACCCTACATTATGAATGTCATAAAACAACACACTTTATTGCAATTTCAACACTACTGACCAAGTGTCAATACAAACTTTATAAGAGTTCACAGTACCAAGCAAGACTAACATTTCCTTAGATGTGATCCCTAAACTTAGAAGCCCTCCAGTCATTGGCACTTACGGTTTTAAACCAGGGAGTATCCATAATTCCCTCATGTTTGAACCAAAGAACTCAGGGAAACACTGTGCTAATGAGGATAGTTTTATTCTGCAGTATTCAGAGATATCAGAGCAAGTGCAGAGAAGACACCACATGAAAGGTTAAGAGGCTCACCAAACAGAGGTCTACTTTCCTGTCTGTACTAGGTTTAATATAAATCATACTCCCAATGCTTCTCACACAGTGAACACCTCATTAACACGGATGCACCAGTATATAGATGTTTAATTATGTGTGTATGTTACTGAGCCTTAATTATGTGTGCATGATTGGTTGTGATATTGGTCATACTACTGGGACCATCTTCTATCTTCCCTTCTTTGTCTTCAAGAAGTCACTTGAATGATGTCACCTAGCTCTAAATTTAAAATCTCTACTATCCTGGATTGTGTTTTAAGGTGATCTGCTTCTGACTTGAGTCACATCTTTAACATGGACCACTCGTGGTTGAAAAACCCAGCCTGCATAAAAGATATCAAAACCAACGATATAGGATCAATCTAAAACTAAGTAAAGACAAAGAGTAATAACATCCCTTACTATATAACATATATTCTACAAATATTATTTAATCATTATATTGTAACAACTCTCGGGGTGGGTATTTTATTGGAAATTGTGTAGCTTAGAAATGGAGGCCATAGCAATGTGCTTGTTACAAGATCACATCTCAGCCAGATGGTGGATAAACACCTTTAATCCCAGTACTCAAGAGGCAGAGGCAGGTGAGCTCTGTGAGCTCGAGGCCAGCCTATTCTACCAGAGCTAGATCCAGGACAGGCTCCAAAGGTAAAGAGAAACCTGTCTTGAAGAAAAATAAAACAATAAACCAACAAACAAAACTCAAAATCTGCCCTATTTATGTGTGCATCTATATAGGACTTTAGATTTGTTCTGCCTTATTTGATGTCATATTTTGCCAGCCTACTTAGAGTTCAAGTACAGTGCAGGCTTAAAGAGGATGAAATTCTTATGTGCCAGAAGAAGAAATTTTCCTGCTAAAAGGGAATTTTGGCTTTAGATATTTAAAATCCTTGTCTTTCTATTTCTTAGAAAAATATATAATCATATAATGCTAGAAAACCAAGACACAAAATAAAGGCAATTGTCATTGATGCAAATGACAACAAACACTTGCTATAATGTGGGAACAAAGACTGGGCTCCTATTTGTAGTAGATTAAACTAGTGCAGCTAGCTATGCAAATCAGTGCATAGGCTTCTCAAACAAAATCTAAGTAGCAAGTACCATATGATCCAATTTATGGCATTATTGAACACAGCAAAGGATCCTACCTCCTGCAGTAAAGATAGCTGCCCATCCACATTCACTGCTTCTCCAGTGACAACAGTCATTAAGTGGAATCAGCATGAATGACACAAGAATTGGTAATGATAATGTGAAACACATACATAAATAGGATTGTACTAATATAAAGAATGATAATATGAACATTTTGGGGAATAGTTCACAAAGACAACTCTTCCATGTTCTCTTTCATACCTTCTCATCATAAACATCAATATTTTCATGGTAATAAGTGTGAAACGAGAAAGAGACCAAGTGGACTAGAAAAAAAAATACTTTAAGGCAAGGTGATAAGAAACACAAAAAGAATAAAGCAGATGGGGAAATGGGTTGAAATACCACAGCATGGAAAAGGGGACCTGAAAGATGAGAGCAGCAGAAAGTGGGTGACAACCAACCTGAAATACATTTGAAAGAGTCACATAGAATCTATTATTGCCAAGATGATTTTGTGTCTTTTATTTCCTTTTTTTTCTCATTGGCTTTCGTTCTGTACCTACAGATGAGAAGATTGCTCTAACTTGCCTCCCAAATACGGCATAAAGGCATTGCCTCTCATTCTCTGAACCACTCTCTTTAAACTGATGTGCTGCCTAAGCTGTCGCTCAGCAAAGCTGAGAAATTAATAGCCAAATTAAGAGTAGAGTTCAGGACATTATAGGCTGAATGAGTTACTTAATCTGAGTTCTCCAATCTTGTTCTGATTAAATGTGCTTTCCCGTGTGGTGCACTGTGTGGCTTTCCTTCTGGCAATGCAGCTCTTTGTTCCCCCTTTTCTTATGATTTGTTTCGAATAGATGGAGAAACTGTTACAGTTCATTCACTGATGTCATACAAAACAGACAGACAGCTGGGCGGTGGTGGTGCATGCCTTTAATCCCAGCACTTGGGAGGCAGAGGCAGGCAAATCTCTGTGAGTTCGAGACCAGCCTGGTCTACAAGAGCTAGTTCCAGGACAGGCTCCAAAACCACAAAGAAACCCTGTCTCGAAAAAACAAAAACCAAAACCAAAACAAAAACAAAAAAAACAACAACAACAAAAACCAGAGACAGACAGATAGGCAGACAGTCAGACACACACCACACCACATTCTAGAGGAAGGCCATGCATCCAAGAGTATAAAATCAGCACAAATTTGTGCTTATTTCTTTTTTTAAAGGACACGGGGTTGGGTGATGGTCTGGTCGAGGTTGGGGTATGCAAATATAATCAAAATAATCTATAAAAATATCTCAAAGAACTAATAAAACATGAGAAAATACACATGAATTATACATATGGTGTGTGATAAGAACATGTCCCCAATTATGATGTACTAATTGGTGTGGGATTCACTTTTCTAAGTGATTGTGCTTGGTGTGTCAACTCCCAGCATAGCTTCACAGAAACCCCTGGGGCTGAATGTCTTTTATGAAAATTCTGAAAATGAAAATTTATCATAACAGGTGGCCTAAAATTCTCAAGTGGAGAGATTTTCACTAAATCAATAGGAATCTCTCTCTTATAAAAATAAGCAGGATCATCAACTGTTAGCAATGATTTATTTAGAAGATACAGCGTGGAATTTGTCACCAATATACCAGTCTCATGTCACTGAGGTTAATTGCTGTAGGATTGCTGTAAGACAGCAAGGAAAACAAGTGTTTCCCAGGGTCTAAAAAAAGTTCCCCACTGCGAAATGTACAAAAGAAAGGAAGGAATGCATGGAAAAGTATTGCTGAAAAAACAAGGTAAGTAATAAGGCTATGTTTAGTTACCATTTTCCCCCATGGTTTTTTCACCTTCAAGTCAGATTTTGAAACCGCTCTATACTCACAAGAGATGAAAGAACAACCCTGTCACTTGCTGTTCTTGCTGGGAGTTAACACCAGCCATTGTTTTCTGTCGTTTTACACAAAGACTCTCAGTTCACTTTAATGAATAAAATATTTGCAGTAATATAAATGCAGCTATAATAACAAACTAGTACAGATTGTAGAATACTTTGTATTCTCTTGTTTGTGATTCAATGTATTTAGTACATGTGCTTAGTTGTTTGGGAAAAGCAAAGGAATGCAAAACAGAATGTGAGAGTATTTGTTAGCCCACTGATGTGAATTGGGGAAATATCGTAATATATTTTCACCCTTGATTTGCCCTAAGGGAGAGAACAATCTTGTCTGAATCTATAGGAAAAGGATACAAAATATTATAGGATATGCATACCTGTGTTCACTTTCAGCTGACATGTGATCTACACAGGTTACTTAGAGTATATCAACCTCATGATTTTGTTTTGCTAATTATTTGTTCTTTAAGGTCCTAGACCGTTATCTCCACCAACAGACATATAAAAATCTTGAAATATTGTGATATACTGGTTAGGAGTATTTTTCTAATAAAACATTTTGTCACCCTGAAGGGTGTCATTTGCGCTCATGTTTTGGGCTGCTTGTATGAATCAATGGAAAGTGGTAGCTTAGGAAAAAGTTAATTCCAACTGTTAGGCAGCTTTGTTTTTCTTAAAAGAGCAGGGACGTAACAGTAATGATGTAATGGCGTCTTAGGCTTGTGTGTGTGTGTGTGTGTGTGTGTGTCTTTGTATGCTGAGGTTTGAATAGGTGCCAGACAGGTGCTCTCCTGCCAAGCCATAGCCATGTCTTTAATCAAGATATTGGTGTTAAAGGTTGTTACTTGAGGAAAGGAATCTAGACTTTAGGAGACACAGGTGGTTTCATCTTTGGGGTAAGCACAGTCCAAGACAAGGATATAATGTCTGTTAGACTAGGAACAATAATTGTAATTCTACAGCCAAACAAACAACAAAAAAGAAGTGATGGAAGTGTATTGCACCATGGCGATGCATGAAACAGCCAGCTTTTAAAGGATATTGCAATCAAACACGGAAAATTTCCCATCCTAAGTAGTAATTCTAAAAAGTAGCTAACTGTATAACTTTCTGAGTGAAGCATTTCACAGATTTGCATTGATATAAGTAATGATGTTGTTGTACTAAAACCCATAGAACAAAATGAATCTTAATTATTCAGTTTGGGGAAAGTGAACAACTGAAGAATTACATTCTATTTTGGTCATATTAAGTACTAAAAAAATAAGATAAAATGTTGAATCTCATTTGTACATTTTAGATTTTAAACACCTCTCCATGCATTAATCTATTAAAAATTATGCACCATCACTTTGTCTATTTTTAATAAATTCAAATTAAAGATATGAAATAATAATGATGGATGACCTAAAAAGCCAGAATGAAATTATTTCTAAATATGTTTTGAATATTCCTTGTAATTAATAAAGTTATAAACTTTTCATCAGCATATATAACTTGGTATCATCTACAAATATATCCTATATTTTTATTTATTAGTGAGCAGTAGGGAAATAAAAAAATCATGAAGCAATTATTTTATAACAGCAGCAAATGAAACTCTCTTTCAAAGACTTTTCAGCTATCCCTGAAATAAAAGACAATTGTTTAATTGAAGACATGTTGGTCTATTCATTAACAACATATTAACTTGCAGTCTGATAACTGAGTGAATACTCAAATGTTTAATATGTGAATAACTGGAATTATTTTAAATATTATACATGCCATTTTATCCCAGTCCCCAACTTCAGCAGACATTCTCAGGGAACCCTCTAGCCTAGACTTCCAGACAACTAAGGAGGTGGGCAAATCAGGAAGGTGAGCTTGAGTCATATCATCTCCTCCCTCCTCTCCTCCATATCCAGTCTCCAGTTTCATCCTCAGCTCTGCAGCAGACTGTTGACCTATTGTGGTCTCTCCTCACTCTGCCCCATTTCCAGCAAACTTAGTAGAATGCCCTGCATTTTTTCCTTTCTGTGAATCTCTTCAGCCCCCTGTTTAGTCCATCCTATTCCTAAATGTAAGTTCCCAACACCTAGAAACTTTTTTTTCCAGGAATCCCCAGTGACCCTATCAGGATCTCGCAAGAATTTTGTACCAGGCAAACACAGTTACCACACATTCCTAGGAATTAACAAAAATAGAAATGAGAAGAGAGACAGGACAACAGACACGGAGGAAATCCAGAGAACCATAAGGCATACTTTAAAATTGAGTAATGCACAAAAATGGAAAATCTAAAACAAGTTTATAATTTTCTAGATATTTACCATTTGAAGCACAGGTAAAATCAAGGAACCTTTGAGTGGTAGTCTAAAAACCTAACACAGTAGAAACCTCCTAAAATATATACAATTATGAATACAGTGTAAATGAAATTGCCAAATAATGGGAAATACTGAAACCTAAATGTCCATCTCTTGTAACCAAATGAAGCTCCCATTAACAGTGTTAGGTTACCACTCTTGGACATATACCCAAAGAATGCACACTCATACCACAGGACATTTGCTCAACTGTATTCATAGAAGCATTATTTGCAATAGCTAGTACCTGGAAACTACCTAGATGTCTCTCAAACTAAGAATGGATAAAGAAAATGTGGCACATGTACACAATGAAGTACTACTCAGAGGTTAAAATAATGGACATCTTGAAATTTTCATGCAGATGGATGGAACTGGGAAAAAACATCCTGAGTGAGGTAACCCAGACACAGATACACAAACATGGTGTGTATTCACTCATAAGTCGATGTTAGGCATAAAGCAAAATATAACCAGCCTATAGTCCATGATCCCAGAGAACCTAGGTAACAAGGGTTACATCTGATTGGGACTTTTGCCCAAAGAACCCAAACTGTTGACAAGATTATCAGTTGTTCTTCATAGACTGATTAAAGTTCCCACAGTTGAAGACAACATCTACACAACTCATCAAATATCAAGACTTTTCCTTTTCAAAAATATTTTATAACACACTCACACACACACACACATTTTTGCTGTACAGGTCCTTGTTGCTTCTGTTATGGCTTTTAGTTATGTGTTTTTTATGGAATTCCTGAGTGTGTGAATGGAATTCTCATCTAGAGAGCCATGACCTCTTTGGGGGTTGAATAGCCGTTTCACAGTGATTTCCTAGACCACCATAAAACACAGATATTTATGTTATGATTCATAATAGTAGCAAAGTTGCAGTTATAAAGTAGCAACGAAAATAATTTTATGATTGGGGTCACCACAACTAAAGAAACTGGAGTGAAAGGTTGTAGCATTAGGAAGGCTGAGAAGCACTGGTAGATGCCATTTTTTGTGCCTTCTCTTGGGCTCTTTTTCTGCTGCTTCTGTTTTGTTTTGTACTATTCTGTTGTGTTAGTTTTTGGGTTTTTTATAAAATGAAATTATATATTGCATTATATTTTATTATCATCGCTTAGAATTCTGTTTGCTTTCTAATGAGAGACAAAGAAGAGGTGGTTCAGAGTGAGAGGAGTTGTCAGGAGGAAGAGGGGTTAATAGAGGGAGGGAGACTTTAATCAGGATACAATATGTGAGAGGAAAAAAAGGCCCTTTCAGTAAGGGGGAAAGAGAAAAAAATTACAATTTTCATTATCTTGTAGATCACCCATCACAATTCTTTTTTCTAAATAAGTTATTTTGTACAAAACTAATAAATATGTTTCTGAGTTCTATGTTCGCTTTTCTAGTCCACTCTCCAGTACTATATTACATTAAAGTTGTACAAAGTTTTCTTTCTTTCTTTCTTTCTTTCTTTCTTTCTTTCTTTCTTTCTTTCTTTCTTTTTGTTTTTTTTTTTTTTTTGAGACAGGTTTCCTGGTGTAAGAGTTCTAGCTGTCCTGGAACTAGCTATTGTAGATGGCCTCGAACTCACAGGGATTCATCTGCCTCATTCTCCTGAGTGCTGGGATTAAAGGCGTGTGCCACCACCACCCAGCATACAAAGTTTTCTTATCAGAGAGTAAGTACTGTTCTATTTACAATTCCTCAAAATTTTTTCTGACATACATGTTTGATCCATGATTTTCTTGTTTGCTATATTTTGTCACTATAATGCGCCTATTGTCTATTATACTTTATATCTAACCATTATTATTATTAAAACACTACTAATTCTTATTGGATGATTTATATTCAGTATACAAAGGGGAAATTGAATAGAAATCACGTGTGAAGAGAGGATGGATGCAGATAGAGATAGGCATGGGAACAGAACGAGTAGGTGTGGGGAGGGTAGAGGGAGAGAGTACTGGGAAAAACTGTCATCAGGGGCATCACTATGATGAGCTCACAGAAATTTATGATGCTAGCTCTAGCTAACACTCCTAGCAATGGAAGATATGAAGCCTGAACCAGTCATCTCCTATAACCAGGCAAGACTTCCAGTGAAGGGATTGGGAACCCATAGCAGAGAAATTATGCAAGTGGCCAGTCAACAACTGGTCCAGCTTGAGATCCATACCATGAGAGGAGGGAGCTTACCCCTGACACTGCTTAGAAGGCCAGGACCCAGAGGTTATACAGCCTGGAGACCTAGAATAGAATTCAACATGATGGACAAAACAAAACAAGTCAATGAACTGATTACTAATGATATTCTACTCTTGTCATAGATTGTTGCCTAGTTCAGTTGTCATCAGAGAAGTTTCATCCAGCAACAGATGGAAGCAGATGCAGACACCCATAGCCAAAACTTAGGCAGAACTTGGGGAATTCTGTTGAAGAGGAGAAGGAAGGACTGTGGGGGAATCCAGAGGGGCCAAGGATACAAGAAAGCCCACAGAATCTACTAACCTCAGCTTATAAGGACTCAGAGAGACTAAACCTCTAACCAGAGAGCTTGAATTGGACTGACCTAGGCCCTCTGCACGTATGTACGTTACAGTTGTGTAGCTTGGTCTTTTTGTGGGACTCCTAACAGTGGGAGCACGGGATGTCTCTGACTGTGTTGTCTGCTTTTGGGGCCTCCTTTTTCCTACTGGGTTGCCTTGTTCAACCTTAGTACGAAAGGAGGCGATACAACTTGATATTCCACAATTGGCTGATGTACATGGAAAGCCTGCCCTTTTCTGAAGAGAAAGAAGAAGTGGATGGGGTAGGGAAGGTTGGGAGGGACTGCTTGGTGAGAATGGAGGGAAGGGTATCTGTGATTGGAATGGCAAAAAAATAATTAATTAATAAAAAGTGATCCATTTTGATTTTTTAATTAAATCTAAAGCTAAACTTAACCAAAAATAAATAAATATTATTTTCTTGTAGTTTATTTATATTTGCCTTTATTATGAGTTTCACACAGTTATGTTTTCTTTTTGTAGTGTTTTAAATATAGTTATAATTTTATAGCATATATTCTTCCCAACATTTTCAGAATTTTACCTGGAGTGTTTATTTCCACAGAAATAAGTGCATAGTCATTCTTCACCAACAATTACAAATTTTCAAATTAAATTCAAAATAGTGCTTCTCTGGAACACAGAAGAAGGTAAATATTATCCTGTGCTAGTTATCCAACAGATTTAGAAACTTCTTCTATAGCTCAAAACAATAGCTAAATAAATATTTATCTGAGAAAAATGCTAATATATGTCCACCTAACTCAATTCTATAAACAACTTCATTCTGCTATTTTATCAGTATTCCTTTAGGGTTTAGTTTCTCTAAAATATTCCCTTATTGACTGTAGAGAAGACTCAGCAGCAGAGTTCACATTGTTTTTGCAAAGGACCCAAGTTTGAATGCCAGCATTCATATCAGGCTGTTCAGAACCATCTGGAACTCTGGCTCCGGGGGTATCTGACACCTTTGACATCTAAAGGCACCTGCACTCTTGTGTATAAATGCCCACCCATACAGTCTACCCCCAAACACAGAAAAACATTTTTCAAAACTCTTAAATAGTAATCCCTCAAATAATTAATACAGAAGATGTCCTCTTTGCTGAACATGCAGTCATTGAGTCTTTGATTCTCAATTTTTTAAACCTCTTTTTCCTGTAAGAGGAACATGTGGAAGGATGCTTAAACATGTTTGTATTATTACTAAGGCAGAATTGAGTCATAAAAGAATGTGTTCTATTATTATCTTTTTATTACATAGCAAAATATATGCTAAATTGTTGACATGTGGTTTGACCTCCAATAAATGAAACTTCATATAATTTGTACCTCAAAGGCAGAGGAGAACTGAGAAGCTGATGTGCATTTTTGGGGAAAGGTAAAAAGGAAGGAATTAGTCTATAATCACAATTTTTTGACTCAAGCCTACTTGGACAGAATTCATTTGTAATCTTCATCTCAAATAAAATTGCATGAGCTAGGATGAATTTTTAAGCTGTTTAAAAACAGCATCCTTTTGAAGCAACATTAAGTGACTGGAAATAAATAAAGGCTGGGGAAATGGCTCAGGTGAAAAATGCTTGCTTAGCATCTGTGAGGACCTGATTTGGATTGGCAGGACTCATAAAACCTTATGAAATAGCTTAAGTCTGTGCCTAAGGTTCCTACAGCATGAAGGGAGGCAGGGGGAGGAGAAGAGAGTCTTTTTAAAGTCATGGGGAAACTAGCCTGATGAATGAGAAGACCCCTTGTAACAACAAAAATGGATGGTAAGGACTAATACTGAAAATATGTGCAGTTAAGTATATACATGCATTTAAAAGAGACATTCCTAAACCACACATATTAAATGTCTATTACTGTTAGTCATACAGATCCTGACCCTACTATTAGCTATACAGTGGTGGGAAAAGCAAGGGGAACAAGGGTTTTCACATCACTTAAATTTGTTCTCATTGTGGCAGTGAACTGACGCAGCATATAAAGATGCCTGTTGTTTAACCCGTCAGCCTAAACTTAATCTGCGTCCGGTATGGTAGAATGAGATAACCTACTTCTGCAAGTTGTACTCTGACTTCCATATGTACTTACCCGCTCCAACACCCTCGTACCCTCTTACCTATCCACCCTATATAACTGAGTGTGGACATAAAATATCAAAAATGTAATGTTTATCAAGTTTATTTATACTAAGATTTTATGATAGACCCCAGCTCAAAACAATTATATATCTGAGATAAGCATGCTTCTTATGCAGTTTTTTTGTGCATTCCAGAACAGGATTTTAAATTTTAGAACTGTTGAAAACTTATAAAATTAAAATAAAATATTAGTCAAAGTTAACATATTCTGGCAGATGTGTGATTAAAAATATTTTTAATTCAGCTTTGTGACATATAAAGTGTAGACATGCTCAGCACTCAGCACAATACTAATCCTGGGAAAAAGATGTGTTTCTAACCAGGAACTCAAGCCACACACTATAGTTTCAAAATAATGGCAAGATAAACAAATAGAGAAATCTAATAATGCACTTAGCAATCTCTTTGTTAAAACTGACCTAATAAAAAATGTCAGCCAAACAAGAAACTTAATCATTCTCAAAATAAAATCAAAATGTTTCTATCCAAAAATCTTGCTTATATATCAATTTAACACTTCACACATTTTTGATTCTTTTAAAAATAAGGAATAAGAAATTTCTGTCACATTTTACAAATTCAACAAAATTTAAAGTGGTTTTTAGTATATTCTAGTGTTAGTAAAGAAGTAGCTTTTAAGAGTTGGATAACTGTCAAAAATCTAAACTTGCAGGCAGAATGCTTGAAAATATTATAAGTAAAAATAATGGATAAAAGTTTTATTATTGAGCACAAGCCTGCTGTAGTAAGAATTTTCATTTCCTTTTTAGAAATCTATATATTTGAGGTGCTGGAGAGACTGTTCAGCAGTGATGAAGGCTTATGGGATGGTCTTCTGTTTTGTGTTGATTTCATTGGTTAATAAAGAAACTGTGTTGGCCATTTAATAGGCCAGCCCTTAGGTGGGTGGAGTAGACAGAGCAGAATGCTGGGAGGAAGAGGGAAGTGAGGCAATCGTCATGCCTCTTCTCTCTGGGTCAGATGCCATGGATCCAGCCACCAGGTCAGACATGCTGAATCTTTCCCAGTAAGCCATCACCTCATGGTGCTACACACATTAATAGAAATGGGTTAATAAAGGTGTGAGAATTAGCTGTTAAGAGGCTGGAAGTAATGGGCCAGGCAGTGTTTAAAAGAATACAATTTGTGTGTTGTTATTTAGGGGCATAAGCTAGTCAGGTGGCTGGGAGCCAGGCGGCAGGAACGCAGCCCGGTGTTCCTTCTACAGCTGCTCTTCTAGAGAACTGAGAGGTGGTTCCCAGCACCCATACTGGGTTGCATACAAACTGTTATTAACTCTAGCACCAGGTAGCCCAGAACCCTCTTCTGGCCTTTATGATACTATACTCACATTGACAAATACACACACTAATAAATTAATGATAATAGGAAAACCCTACAGAGGAGATCTCACTACTGTGGTTTAGTGATGACATGGAACGAAACTGCAATGTAAATATTTATCTTTGTGCCATAGAAAAATGCTGTTCTTGTTCTTAGGGAAGGTTGCTAATGATCAGCACTAAGTGCAGAGACCAATGACTGTTGGAGACAGTTTACATGTTTATAGTGGGGACATAGTGCTCAGCCTAAAAAGGGCATTGGTAACACTCACTCCAAGGTAAAGGAAAAATTGCAGAAGAATTAGCACAAAGAATGTAAGAGCGAACAAATAGACAAAGTGATGGGAAATTTGATCTACAGGGCATGGTGCAGTCATAGCCAACAATCCCATAGTGACTGACGATGGCTACCATGCAGAGCCTGCCAGAATCTAGAAAAGTCAACACAAAATCATGGATAGTGAGAGGTTCATGTGGCCCTATAATTCCTTGCCGAATTAATAGCAGTTGATTGATAGATTCTGAGGTAAGGGTACATAACTGAACAATTTCAATTATGTAGCAAAGGATGAGTCAACAATCTTCAAATGAGAGTTCAAACTTATGACCACACAGGGAACCTTTGACTAGAATCAAAGGATCACAACAGAAAAGAGAAAGGTATTAGTGTGAGAAAGGCGCTAGGGGGAAGGATGCAGGGATAACAGAGATGCAGGAGGTGAGAAAGAGGTAGTAAGGATAAGCAGACTGTATTATACACATAGAGACTTGTGAAAGAATACATTCAATCAACTAAATATGAAGTTTTGATTGATGGAATTCTTACTATTTCTTGAAACACATATCATATTTGTTCTTGGTGTGGAGAGAGTGTGGACACAATTGTATTCAGGCCAGGGAGCATATTTCTTAGAAAAATTCTTGGATGAAAATGAAAGCAAAACACCTGCCACAGAATGAAAGGGTCCAGGTGAAGTGCTGAAGATTGACATTTCCAGAGCGCGAAATCTGAGCGAATTTCTCAGCTGTCTGTCATGTTAAGGAATCAGGAAATGAGATTCAATGTAATGTTGCTGATCTAAAAGGGGGGAGTTGAGTTTCCTATCTTATGGACACAGACCTAGCTTTAATATCTGAAGATTCCACCTTGCACAGCATAGAAAATTCATCCACGTATTTGACAAAGCTTTATGATATAAAGGTACTTTTGTTCTCCATAGGTGAGAAACTGAGAATATTGTTAGTATTATAAAGTTCACATGTTATTAATTTATAGATGTAAAATTCTAAAAGTAAGGGAAACTACATACTTATTTTTTGCCTCATAATGTAAACAATTACAATTAAATGTTCTAGACTGGGTCAACTGTAAGATTTATTCTAAATAAGAATCAGTAATATGGTCATTTGAAACAAGGCATGGTTTGTGATTTTTCTAGATTAACATGTTACTCTCTTTTGTGATACCCCAAGAAATATATAATTATTTCTGGCTCAGAGAGATTTCACAAAATTTACAATTTCATTTACTATGATAAATTCAAGAAATACAGGGAAAACCAGCAAAAAGAGAGGTCCGTGGCTGAACATGAATGTTGACAATACAATCAGTGGTGAGCCAGGTTTTATAGTCTATATTTGCCTTGTCAGATTGATTCATCAAAGCCTAATTTCCACATACTTTAGGACGGCTAGACATACTTTGCTTGCCTGATTTTATTCACAGAGCAAATCACACACTTGAGATTATGGGGTACTAATCCGCGCAATACATATTGAATGAGTTACATTGTAGCAGACCAGATATGGGTAATATTATCAAGACAATGTTAGCAGGCTTACTAACATTACTTATTTCACAAATCATGTAATAAATGTCTCCCTTCCCAAAAGAGAACATCAAGGTTTTTTACACTTAAGAAGCATGTGGTTTGCACGTTGACATACCGTTCTATTTTAACCCCTCTATGATAGGATTTGTTGATAGTAATTTTTTTTCAATGAAAACACAGTCAGAGGTAAGTTGTATAAATGGAATGCTATAGTTAGTATTTAACCCTAGGTGTTTCTGTGATATAGAATCTATTTATGTTACCTTAACTTTAAGAAATATTACAAGATACAGGTTATAAAATATGAGACAGAAAATAAATAGACGAGAGGAAGGGAGATAAGATAGATAGATAGATAGATAGATAGATAGATAGATAGATAGATAGATAGATAGATAGACAGACAGACAGATAGATAGATGATAAAGAATATTGAACAGTGACTCCACCAAACTCATGTTTACCTAGAACCTCAGCCTGTGAACTGACATAGAAATGCCGGCTTTAAACATATACTTCCGAGGGAATCTCAAGATTGCGTCTTTCTATATCTACTGTGGCTATACTCATCCCAGGTCCTGATTCAAATCCTGTTTTGTTTGCTAGGCTAAGGGGTAAGTTGGAAATTTATCCTTAGAATTGAAAAGAATGGTATACAACACAGGTCATTGATGATCGGAACAATAGTGTTGTTAGCTACATAATGAGAGAGCCATTGGACATGGCAAGAAGCTGGCTAGACTCTTCCTATCGTGTGTAGAGGGTGACCCTACTAATAAATTTGCCTCAGACGTCTGACCCTTATAATAAAAAGAGACTGAATATTTATTTATTTATTTATTTATTTATTTATTTTTGTAAAACACTCAGTTTGGGATAACTTATTATGGTAGCCCTAGGAACTAGGGAACTAATGCATCATAGAAATCATTTTACTCGACACTGTTTAGAGATTGTTGTGAATACAGTCAGTGAAAAAGAATATGGGGCTCCAGTTTAAAATGAGACAAATGTGTTGTTTGTACAAAGTTATGAGTAGATTATGCATTTGGATAATGCTTGTCCACATCCATGTATACCCATAAAATTCATCATCCAAAGGACCCCATCCCATAGATATAAAATGAGCATGGCCAAATGAGTTATGAAATCATAACACTGACTTAGTGATATGCAAAAATTGCTAAGTTATTTCCTAGGATCAATACTACTTTAAGAGCTGCTTGGCTAGGTAGATAGACAGGTAGGTTAAATATAATCAGAAAAGCGATTGCAGAGACAGCTCTGTGGTTAAGAGCACTTGCTGTGCTTGCAGAAGACCCAGGTTTGGTTTCCAACATCTAAATCACAAATGACTGAACTCCAGTCCCAGGGCTTCCTATGCTCTCTTTGGACTTTCATAAGCACTATACACATGGTGCACATACATATAGGTAAAAACACACATATACGCATACACACAAACCACACATACACACCACACAAACACATACAAAGATACACCACTCACATAAATACACACATACACACCTACATATATACCCAAACACACACCACACATACAGAGACACACATACACACAACACACACACACAACACACACAAACATACACACACCACACATACAAACCATACTCACACAACACAAGCACAAACCACATACATACATATCATATACACATATATGCACATAAACACACACCATACACACATCACACCATACACAAACACACATACCACAATACACATACCACATACATACACACAAAAGATAAATATAAACGATTAAAAAAGACATGATAAAACTAAAATAATAATTTTGCTTATCTGCTCTATTTTCTTTTCATGTGCATATGTTTTATATATATGCATATATATATAATATGTTATCTAGGAATATATTTCTGTAGGTTAACTTTTAATTAGTAGTAACTTGATTGGAGTTTAGACTTTATTTTAAGGTAAAGTATGGTGACACCCAAAAACACACAGAGGACTAAAAGATTTTAAAAGCTTAGCTTATCCCTGTGAAATATTTCTCATCTTATTAATTTTTACTCTCTGATAACTTCCACAAAGTCCAGGTAATGAAATAATTACAGTGGGCTATTAACATATCTCAGTGGCTAGAGATTCTTGAAGCCAGATCTGACAACCTGATCTCTATCCCCAAAATACACATCAATATAGGAGAAGTGACTCCTGTGTGTGTCATGTGACCCTCACATGTTCTCTGTGCCACACCTGTGTCTTGGGGATTTGTTGCTAGGAAAAGACACTATTACTACAACAATTCATTTTTTCTTTTCTTTCTTTTTGTATTAATAAACAAAATAGTTAAAAACAAAATACAACAACCTTAAGTGCAGAACAGCAGCTAAATCAAACTGCTGCTGTAAATAAAGGATGTTCCTAAGGTGCAAGCTGCCTCAGAGTGAGGCACGCGACAGTGAGTGTGTGTGCATGTGAGTGTGTGTCCGTATGTGTAAGTGTGTGGGTGTGTGTGCATGTTAGTGTAAGCGTGTGTGTGCATATGTGTGAGTGTACGTGTGCGTGAGTGTGAGTGTGTGTTTGAGTGTGTGACTGTGTGTGTGCAAGAACCAAGACAAGTTAGAGACATGGAAACTACTATGGGGCAGAAAGCTTTTCACTGCGCAATCCCCAACACTCTGTACTTTTTCTCGTCTTTGTATTCTCTGTCAGTTTTTTTCCAGTTGAACTTGTCACAACCCCAAAGCTCTCCTTCCTTTTTTTCAGCTTCTCATCATTCTCAGACTTTCTAGAAATGGAAGAACCATGAAAACCAAATATCTGTTCTGTTTCCGTTAGTTTATCCTTGTTAACCGTAGGCTTGGAGTCAGATGACAGACCTTTAGATGGAACTGAAGAAATTCTAAACCTAGCTTCCAGAATTGCCTTCTTAAAAGCTTAAAGGTACATTGAGGCCTTTACCTCTCTTCTGCATTCTTTCGGTCTGAGATAGTCTAGATGTAATTTTTCCTACATTCTTTTTTGATGGCACGTCAACAACCTTTTCAAGAGGGTCTACTTCTTTAACAGGCAGTTCTATGGGCTTTGGTTCTTCTTGCTCTGTTTCTTCTCCCAGAACATCAGCTTTATTTGCTTCCTCTTCGGCATGTTCTTCAAAATATGCCTGGAGTCGACTGATAAGATCTTGTTTTATTCCCTTGGTCTCTAAACCACGAGCAAGACATTTGGTTCCTTAAGCCTTAACTTGTGAAGCCCCGCCGTCTCTTTGTGCCTTCAGAGCAGCTCTTACACAGGAAAACATTTAATTGGTGTAGGCTCACAGTTTCAGAGGCTTAGTCCGTTATCATTGTTGTCATGGTGAGGAGCATGGCAGCATGCCCACAGACAGTGTTGGAGAAGTTGCTGGGAGTTCTACATCTTGATCGACAGGCAGCTGGAGGTTGTGTGCCACAAACGCACGCTTGAGCGACTCACTTCCTCCAAGGCCACAAGGCCAAATCTCCTAATAAAAGAGCTCCTTATGGGCCACACATTAAAACAGATGAGTCTATGAGAGCCATTCCTATTCAAACAACTGCATTATGTGACCACAAGAACACACATACAAACACATTAATTAATTGTTTCATTAAACATTCAAAAAATAGACATTTCTCTTCTTTCAGCTAGTCTTGAAATTTTCTCCAATGTTTTCAATAGTATTTCATTTTAATATTCAAAAGTAGTTCCAAATATATTTTATAGTTCCTTATTAAGCTAATATGTGTTATTTTTTATTTGTTTGCCTGTTTTCATGTATCCCAGGTTATCCTCTATCTTCATGTGTAGCTGAAAATGACCTTGAATTTCTGTCCTTCCAGTGATTGTAGAAATGAGTCACTCCTGGTGGTTTATGCTCTCTTACGGATCAAACCCTAGGAATCACCCGTGCTATGCAAACATTCTACTGTCTCAACTGTAGTCAAGGCTTTTTATTAATGCTTTAATTCAGCACAAAAGCCTTTTTATTATTTCATTTTCCCTCTGTTAACTGACTAATTATCTTTTCATTTGCATTGTTTGCTATAGAGATGATACTAATTTTCTTGAGCTATCTTGGTACAGTTATATTAGTTTTACTTCTTATCTTATTATTACAGATTCTTGAATATTGAAATTTGGTAACCTGCTTGTACTATGCATTATTGTTTTAATTAATGTAGTCCAAGAAATATTAAAAATTTTCTTATGTTAATTTATTATGTTGCTCTAGGAAACTAACACATCACTGCAAAATTTTATTCCATACAATTATACTATTATCACTGTTTTATTCAGTGAGCATGCATTTGTATTTATATGTCTTCTAACTCTTTTCATTTTATCTTGTAATTTTATGATATTTTCTTGAATAATTCTCATTCTTTTTGTCACTTTTAAGTGGTTTCAGTTAATAATGTTTCTATACTGTCCTTTCTGAGAAAATTTTATAAACCGCATACTTATTTTACATTATTATTTGAAAGATATAGTCACTGGGTACAAAACTCCAAGCTGAAAATATTTTCTTTAATTAGTTGACATATGTAATGCAGTCATAAACATCTTAGTAATTACTGAGAAATCACTTTAAATTCATGAACATTTTTAAAACATTTGAAAAGCTTTAATTTTTCTAGTCTCTACAAAAATGCTTGTGTAGTATTGAATATTTGGAAATTTCATTAAGTTAGTTTGATTTCTCAACAATTTTATTATGCTTTGCTTAAGTGTACATCAAGTCCAACTGAAAAACAGTAATTCCGGGTACAAGACAAAAAAAAAAAAACTGTTTGTGCTAATTCTATTTAGAAAGGTATAATAAAAAGTTATAATTTAAATAAGATAAAGAAGGATATAAAATGAATCTTACAGTAATACACAAGTAATTTTTACGACAGGATAAAATTTTTAGGATGCTTTTTAAGAAGAAAGGTTATTAAATAACCTTAACCTTTAGATATATAGATAGATGTTATAATTTTTGACTTTGAAAGAAGCCAAGGATGTCAATGTATTAAAGTAATCAACACAGTTAATGCTGCTATAAATAAGATGAGGTTACTTCTGAAGGATTTTCATATAGAAAATTGGCTGAAGGAAATGGAGATACTGATAGTAGCATCTATGGTATAACATGAAAGTATAACACTACTCGAAATGGGACAAAGGACCAAAGATTTAGAAGTCAGTGGGACACACAGGGTAATTATATGTAACTGGAAGCTCACAAAGAGTAGCTAAGTTTATTTATGAGAAAAATTGTTAATGATTTCCCATATAAGGTTGAATAATATAAAAGAGTTTGGAACAGAGAAAGAATGGAGAGAGGGTGTTAGAGCTGAGCATCATGAACATGTGTAATGATGTTTTGCACAGAAGAATTCAGGGATTTTAAAGCAGCACTAAACTCCAAGAATCCTGACCCTATGTATGATATGAAGTGTATGTTAATAGAAAAAGAGATTAAAAATAATTAAAAGTATTGTTTAAAATTTTTACACATGTATGTAATGCATTCTGATTCTCCCACCGTCTACTCATTTGTCCATCTCCCACTTCTGTTAACCTGCCTCAGTGTAAAGAACCCTCACCCACGTCTATGCCTTTTGCTTTGTTTTGTGATCCATTGCAGTTTACCAAAGCTTTTTTTTTTTTTTTGGTTTTGAACACAGTTTTTATTATACAGAAAAAGTGAAATTAGACGTTTATATACTAAACAACATAGATTCATATTTGAAGGCATCAGAAACTAGATTATGCCTTCAAATACCAAAGCTTTTTGTGTGGCCGTGGACACAGAGTTATCTAGTGGAGATGGGTAGGCACTTAAGATACTGACTGACTCACTCTTCTCTAGAATCTTTTATTTCCAATAGCTCAGTAAATACAAGTAGAGTCCCAATAATCCCTCCTTATCTAGGTCTGTATGTTGATAAATTCAGTATTATATAAGCCTAATGTAATATTTGTGAGTTCATAATTGTGGTTGCTGTGTTATACCCAGAAGATAGCATTCTCCTGTCCTGTTCCTTGCTTTATAGTTTTTATATTCTTTCTGTATTTTCTTTCATGATATTACCTGAGTCTTATAAAGGGTGCTATAATTTTTCTGTTTAGAGCTGAATTCTCAATAATCCACTTTCTTTACACATTATGTAGCCAAGACTCCCCGGATTACCATTGTCCATTATAGACAAGCTTCACTTATTAAAGCTTAGAGTAGTTTATGTCTACAGACTTAAAATATGTTTCTAAAAGAAAGTTTGACACTGTGTCAATTTAGTTAAATGAATATATTAGGCTCCCATGTAGGGCTTATAACCTTCTTAGTCTTGAATTCTTGACTAGGTTGCAATATCAGTTTTAAAATTCCAACTGAAGAGTTGACCTGGAAAACAATCAGAGGTTGGCTGTTCATTAACAGTGTGCCACTATTACTACAGTGGTCATACCTTGCATGGTAGGCTTGTATATAGTTTCTGTGTTCATATCTAAGTTAGACTGCCATTGCCTTCTTTCTCTAGGCAGCCTACACAGTACCTTCAGACACTGTGGAAGTGGACATCTGAGAGGAAGTTTCCAGCACAGTTTCAGCTTTCTTTTGTGCAACCAGGGTTATGGTATCTTCAGTAATAAGTGATTTCATCTAGTTCTGTTGGGCAACTAACAGAGATGTAGTTTCTACTCTTTTGGGTGTCTAGGGGACTTCCTTAACCAACAGCATGTGGAGAAGTATTACATATCTGGCTTTGATATTTTTGTACTACAAGTTTGTGCAGATTAAAGAATTAGTACCTTTCAATTATTTAGCCGCAATCACCATGGCTTTTCATAGTAAATAGAACAGCTTTCATCAAAATGACTAATTTGTTTGTCACAGAAATTTGGAAATGATGACCAATTATAGAAAAATGAATTTAAGACATGACTTCATAATTTGTTAATGATTGAAAGTCAGAAATATTGTTAAGTCATTGAAAAATTTAGTTATTTTTCTGAATATTTTAGAAGAGAGAAAATTCTTCAATCTCATACTCAGAGTGTAAAATAATTGATAGAGCTCATAATTTTAGAATACTATTAAAATGTTTCAAAGCACCATTAACTTGGGAAATGTTGCAGTTGAAACAGAATAGTATAGAAGAACCCATTTTTACACTTTCGCATCTTTATTTGGGTCCTTTTTCTTGCTTTTCTTTTTGAGACTAACCTAGCAGAAATTGAAACTAATTTTGAAAGAACTATTCTGACTTTGGTATTATTCTTCTAAATCCACTAGGGAACATCTGAGGAACCTTTGTAAAGCTTTGCTCTGAGAGTGAAATGCATGTCACATATGAATGATGCTCTGTGATGGTAATGCAACTCCAGAGTCTGGTATTTGGCAATAATAAAGTCTCCAGGGAAGAAAAAGTCTCTCCCTGATATTTTGAGAACTAGAATATCTCAAGGCCATAATATTGCTTGGCTAGTTAACCAATGATGTAAACTTATTCTAAAATACCCCTCTTAAGAGGAATGTAAGTTTTAACTCAAGTTATCCTTTAAATAAGAACATCAGCATATTTCATATAATACAGATGGCAATATTTATAGAACAAATAATTTCAAATTAGATGCAAAATTGTTATTCAGTGATAAAGTTAATTTCTAAAACTTGCTCATGATTAAAGTTTATATAATTTACATACATACATTATAATTACTGATCTTACATACTCATATTTATGGTATGTATTTAATCATCATGAATACAGCTTCATTACCCCATGCAGACATGCAAAAAGGAACAAACTCCATGAGATCATTGCTATACTTTTTAGTTTTAAAACTATACACAAACTAGTGAATCAATGTGCATTTAATAAAAATTTTTATAGCTCTAAGAGAATCTTCCATAAAAATAAAGTGAATTTTGGTATTAAATATTAATTGGAGGTAATCCTAACTGATTCTACAGCTATTAAAAGATTAAAAGTTGCGCACTAAAAATATCTGTCGATAACTTGTAGAAGTCAAGTAAAGAAATACCTTGAGTGATAAAAATTATTATGTTGCATTCAAGAAGAAACAGATACTCTGAGTGGCCACACAGCTATCAAATATCTAAGTTTGTGTTACAAATATTTATTAAAATACAGGCAAATCCACATGATTTTGTTGCTAAATATCATTTATTTATCTTGATATTGGGGTGTTCCTTTTGAGCCCAGGCTGATCTTCAGCTTGAAATATTACAGCATCAGCCTCCCAGATGTTGGGCTATAGATATGTGACACAGTGTTCTATACAGTTTGTTTTTAAAAGAAATCTAAAAAATATGCTTCACAAACAGAAAAGCAATAAGGGATTCTAAATTAAAATATGAGCTTAACACTTTCTTAATTCCAAAGTCAGACTTTGCAAGTATGATGAAGTCTGTAACTTCTTAGCATAAACACAAAAATTCTCAACACATTAGCAAATCAAATGAGCATCTACAGGGAGTAACCACATATAGGTTGAAATAAAAGTGAAATAATTCCTACTAAAACTATCTTTTGGTTCTAGAGGGTCCTTTAAATTTTTCTCCAAAATTAAATAGGGGCATTAAAATATGCCAGTAGATACTTCTACAAAGAGAGATCATTAATTTAATTAGAGATCTTTTAATAAAAGCTTGATTAAAGGCACCATTTAATTTAGTTAATATTTATTTTGACACAAGGATTTGCTGTGTAAATAAAGTGGCCCTGAAACCACCATCTTCCTGCCTCAGTCTTTCCAGCACTGTGATTCTGTGATGTATGACCATGCTAAGTTTCAACCTAAAATTTAGATTATCCTTTGGGGAGTGAGTTGGTAAAGGCACCTCCTACAATCTGGGTGCTAGTTCCCACAAGAAATGAATGAAACATCAATGAATGAAGAAAAAGGCGATTGCTTTGATGAGAGCAGCTAGGACTGTGTAGGAGGAATTGAAGAGAGAAAATTGAAGGGAAAATGATGATATTATATTATCATCTCAAAGAAATAAATAATTAAAAACCACAAAATTATACCTGTCTTATGAATGTTCTATTGTTGTGAAGACACACCATGCTCATGAAAACATATAAAAGAAAACATTTAATTGGGGATTGCTTACAGTTTCAGAGGTATACTCTCTTATCCTCATATTGGGGAGCATGACAGCATGTAGGCAAACTTGCTGGCTTGTTCTTATTCAGAACCACAGGCAACAGGAAGAGAAAGAGAGAACACTGGACCTTGCTTGTGCTTTTGGAACCTCAAAGTCCATCCTGAAGTGAAACACTTCCTCCATCAAGGCCACAACTACTCTAACAAGGCCTCAGTTACTCCAGCAAGGCCACAACTACACCAACAGGCCACACCTCCAACAAGGCTGCACCTTCTCCAACAAAGCCACACCTATACCAACATTGCCATGCCTATTCCAACAAGACCACATCTTCTCCAGCAAGGCCACAACTACACCAACAGGCCACACCTTCTCCAACAAGGCTATACCTCCTAACCCTTTCAAATAGTGTCACTCCCTGGTGAGTCTTTGCTGGGCATTTTTATTCAAAGCACAACACCAAACTTTTAGAAAACAAATGAAAACCTTGAATCAAAAGGAAGTGAAATCTATTCAGATCCAGGCTATCCGACATGATTGGCAGTTGCTGAGAACAAAAGGCAAAGGAATATCTAGGATGTATCTACAGAAATCACAATGCATTGAATGTATGTTTTCTACATATCAAGTAATTTAATACACAAGAATAGAAAATAAAGACAATCTTGGATCTTAGGATTTTTATTTCAATGAAAATGAAGATGAGTTTTTCTAATATGCATTTAATTTCATTTAATTAACAAATAACTTCATTCTACTTCATTCATATAGGCTTTAGTAAAAAAGTTTATTTCTTTATTATTTCAAGACATTTCTCTCAAATCTCCCTGAGACTATTGATTCAGTTTCTAAGTTTTAGGGCAAAGGACAACTAAGAGGCCAGCCTTGCAGAGTATGACATGGTTTATAGCTGGTGCACGAGACATACTTTTTCCTATTGATGACACTGCTGGTTGCCAGTGCCATCTTTTAGAGAAAGAACTTGGAAATTAACTTTCTTTCTGCACAAAGGTAACAAGGCGCTTACTTTTGCAGCCTTCTTAGCTATGATGCTGCCTTATCTTTTTTTTGCTGGATGGATACAGTTCTGAAAGATGGCTATGTGGTTTTTGGACTCTGGTTTTATAGAGATAAATTTTAAAACATTTTCCCCAGAAGGCACTATTTTGTACTTTCTCAGACAGAAATAAAATGACTTAGCAGAACGCTCATGGTGTATTGTTATAAAACTGCAAAAGCATCTATTCTTTATTGCACTATTGGATAAAGATTCTTAATATTCGATATACTGGAGCCCTGGCCCAAAAAATTCCAAGTACAGTTTTTAAAACCAGTTTCCAAAGCACAACTGTCACATTTCCATTTACTTTAGGAGCTACCAGCACAGGATAATCGTACTGTGTGTTCTTAGTGAGGTTTCATTATTTTGCTTTATATCCATTTTAGTTGCAGCCTATGGAATAGTAACAGTTACAGCAATTGTTGCTTTACTTGGATGCATAGGTAGTGATGTTGAAAATATTAGTTCTTATACATAAAAATGATAGCACTTATATAAACAAAATTACATCTAAGTGTCAATTAGGTTTTTTTTTTAAGTGGCGCTTGGAAAACTAAAGAAAAATCACTGGTGTTTTTGCAAAGAGTTTTAAGAAAGTGACTTGAAAAAATAACTTTTCGATTCTTTGATCCTTGACCCATAGGAAGTATATATGGTCAGAGTAGTGTATGGAGATGGTGATTTCTGTGTTTCATATATATACGAAAGAAAAAACAATAATAGGGACATTTTATTATATTCCTTTCTACATCCTAGCCCACTGTAGGTTTACTAATGTTAAAGTTTAATAAGAAGAGAATTAAACTGACTTCCCATATAAGAAATTGGAGTGTAACTTAGCATTAAGTAAACTCCAACTGATTTTGAGATGATAATCCTGACAACAAATAGAAAATGTCAGAAATCATGCCCTCAAGCTTCAGCCAAAGACAAGCAGCAACTACTTAGAGCATGCCCAAATAAGGCAGTTGCCTAATTATGGCATATCAGGTTTCTTTCGTGTTTGTCCTATAAAACCCTCTGTTCATACTGCCTGGATGGGTTTTCTGGTTTCTGGGCTTTCACTAATTCCTGAGTCACACTCTTGGCTCAGGTTCTACTAAATCCCATTTGTTCAGGGTTTTTTCTTTTAACATCAGAGTGTACGTAGAGTTAGTAACTGAAAATCTGCAGCTGTATAAAAATGAGATGAATTCCACGAAGAGCAGTAAGATATTTTCCAAGATTGCTGCACCAAAAAAGACATTTAAATGGTTAATCTCTAAGAGAAGGTGAAGCTTTTCAGAAAGCAGACAAGATTATAGTATTTTAAAATTAGTATAGCATTGAATGTGAGTGTGTGCGTGCATGTGTGTGTGTGTGTATATGTGTATGTGTGTGTGTGTGAAGCATTAGCATGTGAATGGTCAGCAAACAAACTAATTCTTTCCTCCCACCACATAGTTATAATTATTGTAACTCAAGACATTAGGCTTAGCACCAAGAGCCTTTCCCTAATGAGTTTTTTTCATTCAAGATCATAACTTCTGTCATAGACATATACACATGACCTGACCTGGTATTTCATCTTATACATAAGCTTACCACATGTACCATTTTACATTTCTACTGTAGGCACGAATCACTAAAATTTTTACACCTCCCAGTAGCAGCGGGCAGGGAGCTCCAGAGTTGTCTGAAACACATATCCCAATAATCCTTGATGAGCAAATGATGCCTGCCAGCATATATAATTTAATTTGGAAATTTAGAAATACATCTGTTTATTTCACTTAATTTTTGAGATAAATTAGAGCAGTCTATATTCTGAATCTATGAAAATCAATATGTGGTTAGAGAAATGAAAGCAGATGATGATGAACAGAAAGTTTAACTGTGATAAAAGCCCCTGAAGTGGTACTATGAGGTTAACTAATAACAACACCACATGACTCAGTTATCTGAAAACATTGGTCTTAATTTCCTTTAAAAGAATGAAAGTGAGAGACCTACATGGGACCAGGCACAAGCAGGCAACCTCTTCTGAAGCAGGCTGTAGTCAGCAACCTCGACAAAAGCATGCCCAAGACAGTGACCTTCTCCAGAACAAGCCCAAGCCAGCAACTTATTTGGGAGCAGGCTGGAGCCAGCGACTTCCACTAGAATAAAACCAAGCAAGCAACTTCTATGGGAACAGAACCAAGCCAGCAACCTCTGTGTAACCAGGCCCATGCCAGCAACCTCCATGGGAGCAGGCTTGAGCCAGGGACTTCTGTGGGTATAAGACAAAGCCAGTGACCTCCACTGGAACAGGCCTGAGTCAGCGACCTCCATTGGAGCATATCTGATCCAGCCACCTCTGTTGGAGCAGACCCAGGACAGGGACCTCCGTGGGAGCAGGTATGAGATAGGGACTTCGTTGGGAGCAGGTCCATGCCAGTGACCTCTGCCAGATCAGTCTCGAACTAAAGACCTCTGCAGGATCAGGCATGAGGGAGCAACCTCCTAGATTGCAAGCCTGAGCCAGAGACCTCTGTGGGACTGGGCTTGAGCCAGCAACCTCTGTTGGAGCAGGCCTCAGTGATTGACCTCTGTGGGAACAGGCCTATACCAATCACCTCTGCTGGACCAGGCCCAAGCCCAGATCAACAACCTTCAAGGGAACAGGCCCAAGCCAGGGATATCTTTGGGAGCAGGCCCAAGCCTGTGACCACTGCCAGAGAAGGCCTGAACTAGCTACTTCCACATGAGCAGGCCCTAGCCAACCACCTCCACAGGACTAGGCCTGAGCCAATGACCTCTAAGGGAGCAGGCCTGAGCCAGCAACCTCTGTGGGAGCAGGCCTGAATGACCTCTTGGATTGCAGAGTGACTCCCAGTGTGACTGGAACTGTGGCCCCTGATTACACCACAAGGAGCAACCACCTGAGATTGGACCCACTAGCACCTGGAAGAGTGATCAACAGAGACACGGCACCAACTACATCAATCAGAGGAAAAGATTGGTAGACAAGGTAAAAACACATAACACCACAAAGAAGAACGTGACACCAACAAAAACTAGTGACTCTAAACAGCAAAACTTGAACATCCCAATACAAATGAAACAGAAGAAAATGATGTAAAAATAACTTTAGGAGAATGCTTGAGGCCCTTAAAGACAAATGAAAAATTCTCTCAAAGAAAAACTAATACTAATATTCCTCAAATTGTTACTAACAACAGAAAAAAGAAGAAACATTGGCAAATTCTTTTTATGATGCTACAATTACTCTGATAAACAAACCACATGAAGACATAACTAAGAAAGAAAATTACAGACCAATCTTGCTCATGAACATTGATGCCAAAATACTCAGTAATGACTCATTGACAAATTGAATTCAAGCACAAATCCAAAAAATCATCCATGATGACCAAACCAAGTAGGCTTCATCCCAAAGATACATGGATGGCTCGACATATGAAAACCTGTCAAAGTAATCCACCTTACCAACAAACTGAAAAAAACCAACCAACCAAACAAACAAAAAACCCACATGATCATCTCATAGATGCTGAAAAAGCCTTTGACAAAATACAACATCCCTTCATAATAAAGATGTTGGAGAGAGCAGGGATGCAAGGAAGAGACATATATGACAATTACTTTAAGACTGTGAAGATAGAGTATTAAGAATACAGCATAAAATGGAAAGATCTCCTGTAATATTTAGATAGAATTGACATAGTAAAATCGGCAATCTTACAATAAAGATCTACAGATTTAGTGCAATGCCAATAAAATATCAGCAATATTTTTAATAGACCTTTAAAAAACAATACTCAAATTCATATGGAAAATTAAAGCCCAGGATAGCCATAACAATCTTATTCAATAAAGGAACTTCTGGAAGTATTACAATCCCCTACTTCAAATTCAACTAGAAAACTACAGTACTGAAAACAGCCTGGTATTGACATAAAAACAGACAGGAAGACCAATGGAACAGAATTGAAGATGAAGATATCAATTCACACACCTACAAACATCTGATTTTTGACAAAGAAACAAAAAATATAAAATGAAAAAAGTATCTTCAGCAAATGGTGCTGGTATAACTGGATATCAATATGTAGAAAAATGAAAATAGGTCCATATCTATTGCTATTCACAAAACTCAAATCCAGTGGATCAAAGACCTCAACATAAAGTCAGCCACACTGAACCCCATAGAAGAAAAAGTGGACAGTATACCTGAACACATTGGCACAGGAGACCACTTTTTAAATATAACCCCAAGAGCATATACACTGAACAAAACAATTATTAAATGGGACCTCCTGAAACTGAGGAGCTTCTATAAAGCAAAGGACACAATCAAGAAGACAAAATGTCAGCCTACAGAATAAAAAAAAAAAGATCTTCACCATTGCCACATTGGACAGATGGCTGATCTCCAAAATACACAAAAAACACAAGAAATTGATCATCAAAAGAATAAATAGTCCAATAAAAATGTGGCACAGACCTAAACAGAGAACTCTCAACCGATGAAAACTAAAGTGGCTGAAAGACACTTAAGGAAATGCTCAACATCCTTAGTCATCAGAGAAATGCAAAGCAAAATAAGTCTGAGATGCCATCTCACACCTGTAAGAATGGCCAAGATCAAAAACACTGATGACAGCTTATGCTAGAAAAAATGTTGCATAAAGTTAACCATAAATAGAGGCAATATAGATCAAGTTATATTATAATTTTCAAATAATCTTTATTGAATTAGGCATATGAATAATGTTTAAAGGTTGTATGATTACTTTTTTTTTTGAGACAGGGTCTCTCTGTAGCTTTGGAACCTGTCCTAGAACTAACTCTTGTAGACTAGACTGGCCTCGAACTCAGAAATCAGCCTGCCTTTGCCTCCCAAGTGCTGGGATTAAAGGTGTGTACCACCACTGCCTTGCAACTTTCTAACAGAGAGATATATTATATTTTTATAGTTAAAATTATCTCCTGGTAAATTTTAAATCATGCTTTTCTTACTTTATACTATGAATTTACCTGGAATATTTAGGTGAACGATTAAAACTAACTGTGAATTGTTTCTGCAATACTTGACTAGTAGCATCTGAAAGCTCCTTCTCTGTTTCTCTGTTACTTCCGAGGGGCAGTTCATTTTATGTTTGTCTACCTAGGTGCTGTTATGAGGCTAACTGATTTCCACTTGGTAATTTTCTAAAAAATGATGGTGGAAAGATTCAAAACACCATACAAAATAATCAAACATGTTGAAATCAAACTGCTTGAGAAAACCATGTCTGGTTACCTGATATAAACTGAAATGTTTTTCCATGTTGCATAGAAACCAAAAGCTTCTCTCTCATTCCCTTGCAGTGACAGGCAAACTAAATATCAGCAATTTCTTTGACCATGATCCTTTTGAAAACATGAAAGGAAAGTAATTTTATTCTTACAGCTGCATGAAGCTGCCTAACTTTAAACTATTCTAAAAAGTCACAACAGAACTTAAAAAAAAAAAAAACATGAAATGTATCTTAAAAGTCAAGTGAGCTTTTTTTTTCTAGGAGAAAGTTTAATCCAACATAAAATTAAAATTTAAAGCAAATAGGCAGAGAGAATTAATAAAATGTATCAAAGCCATGACAAGAAGTGAATAGTTAAACAAATGTGGCTGAGATCACAGAGATCAGAAAAAAACTACACAAGCAGATGGGAGCCTCTCTTTCTAGTGACTGACAGCTGATGGCCACAACAAGCTGGTTCCTTTAATCAACAGAAAAGGTATTCATTGCTGAGAGCTGGTTAGCAGTGACAGCGTCTGTCAAGTACAGATGAAAATGGGGCTGGCAGGAAGGGAAAATAAGATTGCACCTCAGGAGGCACTCCTCAAAGGAAATTAAAGGATGCTTTCCAGATAGCAGGAAATTATTTCAGAGGAAAGAATATGGTGCAATAACAAATCCAAGATAAACGGGGATGAAATATGAAGCGTGTGTCTGTGTAGGTGTGCAGTAACATGACGATTATTGATCAACACCACTCATTCTTTCTCTCCCAACAGAGATGAGAACATGGCAAGCATGAAGGGAAACTAAAGTATATTAAATAAATTATATCATGAAGAAAACGTCTTTCAGTAGCATACTTTTTAACTTTTGAACTATTTGCCAATGTTTGTTTCATGAGCATAAAAACTTTGTAAAACAAAGTGGATAGAAAATATAAAACTGATTAAGCACAAAGATTATTATCATCATTGAGAATAATTAATGGAGCTCAGTCCTAGAATTTTATTAGCGAGTCTGCTAAAGTGTTTATAGTCATTTTATTGCTTCAGATTAGTTTAGGTTGAGGCCCATGAAAATGTGCTATAAATGAACAAGGTTAAGTAATCAACATGAACGACTTTAGGATCTTCACTGTTGGTCCAGTAAATCAGAGCACTTGATGAAGGTGGGCCAAATGGCTTCGTCTGAGAGCCTGTCAATAAATGACAGCTGTGATGCATTTTGAAATAAAAATAAAAATTTTCTAATAACTGAACATGGAGAATCAAGTTGTAGATTTATACTAGACAATGATTAGTTTTACTTCAGCATAATTAGATTAAAAAACAAATATCTACTTGCAAAATTAACCATTTCTTGTAAGTACTCATGTTTTCAAATGATAGGAAGGAGGCTACACTCTTCCCTTGGATTTTATCAAGGGGACATTTTGTTGCTTAAGAATGTTTATAAATGATCATTTCTCTGAAATCAGAACTCTTAGTCTTCTAGTATGAATTTATTTGATTGACAGGCATTTTATAATGTGTTTAGAAACAGTTTCAGTACTATTCTCCACTTAATCATCACTGAAGAAATTTACTAATATCACATCATTACCACTTATGAACTTGTCCACAGAAGAGGAAATACTGGCTTACATTTGCAACTTTTATTTTATAATTCATTAAGAATAGAGAATTCATGAAAATATCATTTCTAAAATGTTCATTTTCTGCAGTTTATGAATGTATTAAGGGAGTCATGTTTTTGCTCCTTGGTACCTTTCAAAAGAATTTTAAAACTGGGTTTAAAACTTTAATCTGAGCCTGAAATTAAAATTATAACTGCAGGAAAAATATATCATTATCAGAAATGATTTTGATTTAGTGGAAAAATAATTTTAAAATACAAAATAAAAGGGCATTTGAGAGAATATAGTTCATGGAGGAAGAAACAGGAGTTGTAAGTAAAATTAAAACACAGAGAGAATTCAGGGAATAGTTCAACTTCATCAGGGATGACTGTGGGAACAGTGGGGAAATCGGGGTCTTAGGTAAAGTATTAACCCAGAAAAGGCTATATGGCAAAGCAATATGGAAGCTTACTCTGTTATAACCCAAACATTTGGGAAGGATGATAGAATATATGCAATATGAAAAAAGAAGTAAGAGTTTCTAGGGGTTAAAGATTATTTTGGGATGGAGGTGGGCATGTGGGAGAGTATAGGATGGGTAATAAGTTAACAAAAGAAAAGATTATGAAAGAACATTGTGGAAACCTGCTAGTTAGGAGGATAATTTTCAATAATCTTTCTAAATGTATGGATGGATGACACAGAACATTAAACAAAAATTGCATTTTCAGATGTTGGATACCTCCCAACAAGTTAATGGTCAGGGAGGCCCAATGGGTCTACAAGAGAACACAACCTATTTCCCTTGCTCTTGGTTAGCCAGAATAACTTACCTGGTGATTAACTGTAACTGAAGGTGTTACATACTTTGGCCATAGGGCATACAAAAATCACTGTCAAGACAGGTAAGAAACATCCTTTTTGCTATATCAAGTTGCAGTGAGACTAGGCACCTCATCTCCTATTAGGGCTGGGCAAGGCAACCCAGTAGGAGAAAAATGTCTCAAAACAGGCAACAGAGTCAGAGACAGTTCCTGCTTTCACTGTTAGGAGTCTCATATGAAGAACAAGTTACAAAAACATAACATATATGCTGAGGGCTTAGGTTAGCCCCATGAAGGCTTCCTAGTTGTAGGTTTAGTCTCTGTGAACCCGTATGAGTCCAAGATTATTCAATTCTGCAGTTTTCCTTATGGATTCCTTGACCTCTCTTTGAACTGTCACCCTTCCTTCCCTATTTCCCTGAAGTCAGTCTAATGTTTGGCTGTGGGTCTTTGCAAATGTTTCCATCTCTTGCTAGGTGAAGCCTCCTTGATGACAGGTTGGTCCAGGCACCATTCTATGAATATCATTAGGAAACAGTTCATTGCTTTCCCCCCCCAAGTCATGTTTCTTTCTATCCTATGTCTCTTGACTATCCTGCCTCAGAGTCCTGGCCCTCAAGTCTCCTTGCAACTTAATGTACTATGGCTGGATGATATACATGGGAGGCATGACCATTTTGGAAGAAAAACTGAAGCAGGAAAGAGTGATGAGTGGGGCAGTGGGGTGGAATGAGTGAGTGTAGTGGGGGAGGAAAAGGACTAGGAGGAGAGAATGAAGGGTAAACTGCAGTCAGGATGTAAATCCAAACAAAAAATAAATAAATAAAATAAAATCTTAATCAACATGATGCTTTGATGACCATAGAGAAAAAAAGAAGAAAGGAAGAAAGAAAGGAAGGAAGGGAAGGAGGGAGGAAGGAAGGAACCATCCTTCTTGCAGGCTAGATTACATAGTGCTGAAAGGTATTATGTTGATGTCCTGGAGATAAAAGCAATTGGTAAGTGGTGTGGGAAGTCCATCTGTATGGGTGTTGCTTTTATTGGTTAATAAATAAAGCTGCTTTCAGCCAATGGCTTAACAGAGTAAAGTTTAAATCCAAACAACAGTAGAGGGAGAAAGAGTAGGCAGTGTCAGGAAGAAGCCATGTAGCCACCTACAGGAGGCAGATGCACTGGAAACTTGCCAGTTAGTCACAGCCATGTGGTGATCACAGATGAATAGAAATGGGTTAATTTAAGATATACAAGTTAGCCAGAAATATGCTTAACCTATTAGTCAAACAGTAAGTATTACAAATAATATAGTTTCTGGGGGATTGTTTTGTGGTCTCTGCAGCTGGGAGCTAACAAGCAGCCTCTCCCAACAAATTGGCACCAATGTGGTCAGCTAAATCCCAGTAAAAACCTGAGAGAGCTTGAAAAAGTATTTTAGACAAACAAATGCACATGCACACGCACACACACAGTTTAACATAGCTTATCACTCTGTTTGCTGACTAGCTGCAGCTCCTTTAAGACAGGTCTTCCTCACTCATCTTTGGCAAGAAAGGCTCTGCAGCTTCCTTAGGAGCTGGCTTCCTGGTTTGTCAGCACAAAAAACTCTGACTCTTTTGTGAAGTCTGGCTACAGAGCATTTAAATGGGGTTGGTGAGCAGCATGTTGCAAAATACTTAATGGCCCAACATGGACTGGATGCATACCTAGAACTGGGGAGCCGTGCATGGCTCACAGAGGTGTGCCACATTCAACTGGGAAGAGCCAAAAAGCAAATCCTAGTCATACTGCTTAACATTTGCAAAGCAGTTCTGGTCAGAAAAGAATTACAGATACACAATAAAGACAAATACAGATGAAAAAAAAACTCCAAATGAGTCACAGTGTGGTTAAAAAAACATATGTAGGCTTGGAAGATAGAAGAAAAAGAGTATAGAGAGTTAAAAGGAAGTAATGGTTTTAAAAACAAAACAAAGTCCTTAAGTACACAAAGTACAGACAGTCATAGATTAACAGAGTAAAGGAAAATAAGCCACACAAAGATGGAAAATATTCAGAGAGTCTGGATTATGTAAATTATTGCATTTTCTTTAATTTTTTTTTTGACTGTGAATGAGCTAAATACAGAGAGGCATTTTATTGTACGAGTTCCTAAGCAAGACCAGCATATATATTTCAAAGATATCTTGATTTTTATCTTCAAAATTTGGGTCTAAGGATTTATTGCTCTGGAAAAGAGGTTCTTCTTTTGTTTCCACAGAGGATGAGAACCTGTGGATTCCTTCCAGAATAATATGGCTTGATGGATCAAGATTCCCCCTGAAAGGTCACCATGAACACCCCGCAAAATTACTTCACCCAACAAAAAGCAGGAAGCGGTTTACCCAATTTCTCAAACATAGTTTAAAAGTGTTTGTTTATATTTAAAAGGGGATGTGCTATAGAGATTTGCATTGGTATAGATCTTGCATTATTGATAGAAATTTAAGATCAATTTTGTTATATATAAATATTTCTGCTCTTGATTAAGATATTATATTTGTGCAGCTCATTTAAAAATATAATGTATAATTAAGAAATATAGGTTAATAGAGAATTATCTATTACAGTCAAGCTTGTAGTAACATTAATTATGTTTTCTAGCTATATAAAGCTGTATTTTAATTAGATAGATTACCTTCAAACCTTTCAAAGATGTACAGAATATGGCATTTAACATGTTTTAAAAACTGAGGATTTTTCATGGTAGTGAAACTTATCTGCTCCTGGCAGATGGGCATAGAAGAAGCTCCTTATGGAGTTTGTTAGCCATTTTGGCAAGAAACTGCTCTTGTGAACTGGACATGCAGGACCCACAGAAGAATGACTATTGAAGTTTAGTAAAGAAGGTGAGACATTCCTTCAGGGTTCCTGTTTCATGAAAGTGTCTGCGAGACATTCTGTAGGGCACACAAAAAAGTGATGGACAAACTATCAATATAGCTAGAACTGTCTTAGAAATTTCCTGTTTCCTGGGAAAATCTGCCAGATACTATGGGCCAGTAGGCTGAAGATGAGTGCCTGCAACATTACAGAAGAACTCTGGGTGACTGTCCAGATAGCTAGATGTCTCTGTCAATTCTAGAATTTTGGAAGTTGCTAACAATGGACTTCATGTATTTACTTTGGTAATATTATATCCTTCTGGAGTCTTTCATTGAGTTGAAGAGTAGATAATCATAATTATGGTTTTCCTTAGTTGTAATAAAAGATAAAGTAGATATAAATATTGTAACTATAATTCTTACTTGATATATGTTTTCTTATATGTAATTTGACTATGTTAAAGTTAAAACCTTCCTTTTTATTTATTTTTTGTACTCTTTTTTCAAATTAATTTATTTATTAAGGATTTCTGCCTCCCCCTGCAACCGCCTCCCATTTCCCTCCCCCTCCCCCAATCAAGTCACCCTCCCTCATCTGCTCGAAGAGCAATCAGGGTTCCCTGACCTGTGGGAAGCCCAAGGACCGCCCACCTCTATCCAAGTCTCCTAAGGTGAGCATCCAAACTGCCTAGGCTCCCACAAAGCCAGTACGTTTTATTTAAACAGAAAAGGGGAAATGATGTGGGAAATGCTCCTGTATATGTGTTGCTTTTATTGATTAATAAAAAAGCTATTTTTGATCAATGGCTTAACAGAGTAAAGCCAGGCTGGAAATTCATACAGAGATGTAGAGAGAGAGGAGTCAGGAAGAAGGCATGTATCCACTCATAGGAGACAGATGCACTGGAATATTGCCAGTAAGCCACAGCCATATGACAATACACAGATTAATAGAAATATGTTAATTTAAGATATAAGAGTTAGTCAGAAATATGCTTAAGCTATTGGTAAAACAGTATTGCAGGTAATATAGTTTCTCAATGATTATTTTTTGGTCTATGCAGCTTGGAGTGCACAAGTAGCCTCCCCCAACAGGTGAGCTTACCCAAAGCTGGATCTTTGATACTCTTATGGGGTATCTGAAGAGAAACTCTCCCAAGAGACCTGAATAAGTCCAATGGAATCTTTACTCAAAGTTGATGGGACAGCCATAGTAGAATAGTGGAATTAGACTCAATCTCCAATTTGTTCACAATTTTAAAGACAACATCCCCCAAATTGTGATCAATATGGAAAGGTAGCTCAGAATATCTGTAGCAAGCAAGCATTGTTTACAGAAGGGGAGAGATAGCAGTTAAATGACCAAGCAGTTAACCTTTAGCTCTGGGTTGCATTGTATAGAAATTTATGGCTGGTCCAGAAACTAGTTTATCATAGGAATTTAAAGCTGGTCTAAGTGACCAGAGACAATTTTTAACCCACAATAGTTTTAGCACTTAACATTTTCCTAAGAACACTTTCATGAGATGGCATAACTATAGGTCAGCATCCCATGATACTACCACAATACTGATTTACCAAACAGGCTGAAACATGAAACAAAGCATGACTGCTACGTGATAATCAATGGTTCTCTGATTGAATATGAGACCTGTTCCACAGGAAAGAATTCATACTTCCTACTGTAAACCTTGTCAAAAGCCCACATATAGCTCAGGAAGGTCATAGTCCCTAGTGTGGAAGCTATTATTCTTCTGGTTTAACAGCCTTCAAAGTATTTATATTTTAACTCTCAACCTGGGCTATTCTTAATCTTGGTCATAGGAGCTTCTTTGTACACTGGGCATTCTGTTGCAGAAACTCATATTTGGACAAAGTGATGAAAATATGTATTTTTGTGGATGCTAATTTATCTTTGTTTTTGCATAAGTGAGACATCTTCATCAATTCTGACTTCAATGTTCAGAGAAAAAAAATAAAATGCATGATGACCAGATGATAGGAGGGTATGCTATTGATGTTGGCTTCTGGGTATTGGAGCTGGTTAATGCACTCATGAAGTTACTATAACTGCTGTTACCTGCATACGATTGGCATAATATCTAAACTGCTAAACTTATTTGAGGAATTGGGGAGAAATGCATGATGCCCCAATTTAATTGAGTAAGTTTCTCTAGTTGTTAGCTGCCAGGGAGTCATATTAGTTTGGTGGTATGGGCATTCTTCAAAGGATGCCCACTTACCCATGTACATGTGAGCAGCATTAATTAGACACAGCAGACTGGTAAAATATTAAAAGATGACACAAAGCTTAAAGAGGATGGGACACATTGATGGTGATTAGGGGGAGTTAGAGTAAGAAAAACGAGGGGCATTTGTGATCATATTACATTGCATGCATATATGAAATTGTCAAAAAAATAAATTTAAAATGTAAGGTGAGATGAATATTACGTCAACCTTTTTTTAGGTTTAGTGAGTATTTATATTAATAATGAACTGATGCATGAAATGCCAAATGAAATAATAATTTGTGCTGGACTTAAAGATGGTGAATTGAAAGAACAGTAGGCAGCCTGCTCTAATAATTCAACAGAGGCGTCTTCAAAGAATAAAATGAGAAAGTACACAGAACGTGAGGATGACAATGAGAGTAATGGTCAGGAAAATAAAAAAGTTCTTTGAAAGCTAAAGTTTCTGAAGGCCTTCAAAAGAACAAAAGTAGCAACAATTTCAAGAGGGAAAAGAAGTAGATGAAATGGATAATCATATTCTTAAAAACTGGAAAAGGGAAAATTGAAATGTCACTAATGAATTGAGGGATGTAAAAAAGGATATATTATTGATTTAATTTGCATGAGATGAAAACAATACTTGATTTTGTCAGTGAGACTAGACAGTTGACATTAGATTCCTTCACTCAAGGCTTTTGAATGAAAGGGATACTGTTACATAAACATAGGAACAAATTAATGCTTAATCATCTATTGCTCTATCCATAGATAAGTGCACTATTTATCTCACATCAGAGAAGATTCTCTGAAAGTACAGAGCTACCACTGAGACTCATACCTGGACAAAGCCAGTGAGTAAGAGACTTTGCAGCACTCAGTCATAAATGGAGTATCTTCATCAAACCTACCTCCACAATGTTCAGATGAATATGAATATATTTACATATATAATATATGTATGTAAGTATATTCACACATATATGTATAAGTACACACATATGTAAAAGAGGAGGCAGAAATTGTAAGAGCCACAGGTGATGAATGCTTCCAAGGAAACACAGTCTTTCAGACACAGAGACTGTGAGAGTATTCACAGAACATGCACTCCTCGCTTCATGCAAAATCCCAGTGTGAAGGAGGAGAAGTGGCCACAAATTTCTACTCCTCAACAAGAAGATATTCACAATTGCTGTGAAAGGGAAAATAACAGTTCGTCAATGGAATGATGCTAAGTATTTCAACCATAGCTGAGAGCAGGTCTCATGAGTAACTGGTCAACTCAAATTGGACTTAATGCTTTTATAGTGTTATTATTTTCTCTCTCTTTTTCTTTTTTATTTTTCTTTTATTTATTTTGGCTTTTCTTTTTTATTATTAATTATGTATTAAAGATTTCTGCCTCCTCCCCGCCACCGCCTCCCATTTCCCTCCCCCTCCCCCAATCAAGTCACCCTCCCTCATCTGCTCGAAGAGCAATCAGGGTTCCCTGACCTGTGGGAAGCCCAAGGACCGCCCACCTCTATCCAGGTCTCCTAAGGTGAGCATCCAAACTGCCTAGGCTCCCACAAAGCCAGTACGTGCAGTAGGATCAAAAACCCATTGCCATTGTTCTTGAGTTCTCAGTAGTCCTCATTGTCCGCTATGTTCAGCGAGTTCAGTTTTATCCCAGGCTTTTTCAGACCCAGTCCAGCTGGCCTTGGTGAGTTCCCAATAGAACATCCCCACTGTCTCAGTGTGTGGGTGCACCCCTCCCGGTCCTGAGTTCCTTGCTTGTGCTCCCTCTCCTTCTGCTCCTGATTTGGACCTTGAGATTTTAGTCCGGTGCTCCAATGTGGATCTCTGTCTCTGTCTACTTTCATCACCTGATGAAGGTTAATATTCAGGAGGATGCTTATATGTTTTTCTTTGGGTTCACCTTCTTATTTAGCTTCTCTAGGATCACAAATTATAGGCTCAATGGCCTTTATTTATGGCTAGAAACCAAATATGAGTGAGAACATCCCATGTTCCTCTTTTGAGGTCTGGCTTACCTCACTCAGGATAGTATTTTCTATTTCTGTTCATTTGCATGCAAAATTCAAGAAGTCATTGTTTTTTTACCGCTGAGTAGTACTCTAATATATATATATATATATATATATATATATATATATATATATATTAGAGTATATATATATATATATATTCCATACTATCTTTATCCATTCTTCCATTGAAGGGCATCTAGGTTGTTTCCAGGATCTGGCTATTACAAACAATGCTGCTATGAACATAGTTGAGCATATACTTTTGTTGTATGATAGGGCATCTTTTGGGTATATTCCCAAGAGTGGTACTGCTGGGTCCAGTGGTAGGTTGATCCCGAATTTCCTGAGAAATCGCCACACTGCTTTCCAAAGTGGTTGCACAAGTTTGCATTCCCACCAGCAATGGATGAGTGTATCCCTTTCTCCACAACCTCAACCAGCAAAGGCTATCATTGGTGTTTTTGATTTTAGCCATTCTGGCAGGTGTAAGATGGTATCTTAAAGTTGTCTTGATTTGCATTTCACTGACCGCTAAGGAAGTTGAGCAAGACCTTAAGTGTCTTTTGGCCATTTGAACTTCTGTTGAGAATTTTCTGTTCATCTCAGTGCCCCATTTTATGATTGGATTGATTAGCCTTTTATGGTCTAGTTTCTTGGGTTCTTTATATATTTTGAAGATCAGACCTTTGTCAGTTGCGGGGTTGGTGAAGATCTTCTCCCAGTCAGTGGGTTGCCTTTTTGTCTTAGTGACAGTGTCTTTTGCTTTACAGAAGATTCTCAGTCTCAGGAGGTCCCATTTATTCAATAATGCCCTTAGTGTCTGTGCTGCTGGGGTTATACTTAGGAAGTGATCTCCTGTGCCCATGTGCTGTAGAGTACTTCCCACTTTTTCTTCTAGCAAGTTCAGTGTGTTCGAACTGATATTGAGGTCTTTAATCCATTTGGACTTGAGTTTTGTGCATGGTGATAGATATGGATCTATTTTCATTCTTCTACAGATTGACATCCAGTTGTGCCAGCACAATTTGTTGAAGATGCTCTCTTTTTTCCATTGTATACTTTTTGCTCCTTCATCAAAAATCAGGTGTTCATAGGTTTGTGGGTTAAAGTCAGGGTCTTCTATTTGATTCTATTGGTCGACTTCTCTGTTCTTATGCCAATACCAAGCTGTTCTCAATACTGTAGCTCTGTAATATAGATTCAATGCAATCCCCATCAAAATTCTTCACAGATCTGGAGAAGACAATAATCAACTTTATATGGAAAAACAAAAAACTCAGGATAGCCAAAACAACCTTATACAATAAAGGAACTTCTGGAGGCATTACCATCCCTCTCTCTCTTTTTCTTAAGAGAGAGAAAGATCATGAAGTTTGATAGGCGGATGACAAACTTGGGGGAATAGGGAATGAGAGTTCTCTGTTTAGGTCTGTACTCCATTTTTATTGGGTTATTATTTTAATGAACAATTTCTTGAGTATTTTATATATTTTGGAGATCAGACCTGTGTCTGATGTGGGGTTGAGGAAGATCTTTTTCCATTCTGTAGGATGCTGTTTTGTCTTGTTGACCATGTCTTTTGCTTTACAGAATCTTTTCAGTTTCAGGAGGTCCCATTTATTAATTGTTTCTTTCAGTGTCTGTGCTACTGGTGCTATATGTAAGAAGTGGTCTCCTATGCCTATGTATTCAAGTGGTGCTTTCCACTTTGTCTTCTATGAGGTTAAGTGTGGCTGGCTTTATGTTGAGGTCTTTGATCCATTTGGACTTGAGTTTTGTGCATGATGATAGATATGGATTTATTTTCATTCTTCTACATGTTGATATCCAGTTATACCAGCACTATTTACTGAAAATACTTTCTTTTTTCCATTTTGTATTTTTTATTTCTTTGTCAAAAATCAGGTTCTCATAGGTGTGTGGATTAATATCCGGGTCTTTGATTTAGTTCCATTGGTCCAGGCTGTTTACAGTACTGTAGTTTGTAGTAGAGTTTGAAGTCAGGGATTGTGATGCCTTCAAATGTTCTTTTATTGTATGGGACTATTTTTCTATCTTCGTTTTTTTGCTTTTCAATATCAACTCTCAACAGAGGAATCTAAAATGGCTGAAAGACATTTAAAGAAATCCTCAACATCCTTAGTCATCAGAGAAATGCAAATCAAAACAACTCTGTGATTGTGTCTGATGACAACTTGTGTTGGAGAAGTTGTGGAATAAAGGGAATACTCTTGCATTGCTGGTGGGAATGCAAGCTGGTACAGTCCCTTTGGATATCTGTATCATGATTTCTCAGAAAATTAGGAAACAACCATCCTCAAGACCCAGCAATACCGCCTTTGGGTATATATCCAAAGAATGCTCAACTGTACCACAAGGACATGTACTCAACTTTGTTCATAGCAACATTGTTTGTCATAGCCAGAAATTGGAAACAACGTAACTCCCCCTCAATCAAAGAATGGATAAGGAAAATGTGGTACATTTACACAGTGGAGTACTACACAGCAGAAAGAAAAATGATATCTTGAAATTTGCAGGCAAATGGATGGAGCAAGAAAACATCATATTAAGTGAGTTAACCCAGAACCAGAAAGACAATTATCATATTTACTCCCCCATAAGTGGTTTTAGAAACATAAAGAAAAAAACCAGCCTATAAATCACAATCCCAGAGAACCTAGACAACAATGAGGACCCTAAGAAAGACATACATGTATCTAATATTCATGGGAAGTAGTAAAAGATAAGATCTTCTGAGTAAATTGGGAACATGCAGAGTATGGAAAAGGGTTGAAGGGGAGGGAAAAGGAAGGGAGGAGCAGAGAAAATGTATAGCTCAATAAAATCAATAAGAAAAGAAAAAAGAATATGATAAAAATATACTGTGAAATTCCTTTTTTTTTTATTGGAAAGAAAAATAAATCCGCCTCCTCCCAGCCTCCCATTTTCCTCCCCCTCCTCCTGCCCCTCTCCCCCTCCCCCCACTTTTCTCCTCCTCCCTCTCCAGTCCGAAGAGCAGTCAGGGTTCGCTGCCCCGTGGAAAATCCAAGGTCCTCCCCACTCCCTCCAGGTCTAGGAAGGTGAACATCCAAACTGGTTAGGCTCCTACAAAGCCAGAACATGAAGTAGCATCAAAACCCCGTGCCCTTGTCCTTGGCTTCTCATCAGCCCTAGTTGTCCGCCATGTTCAGAGAGTCCGGTTTTATCCCATGCTTTTTCAGTCACAGACCAGCTGGCCTTGGTGAGCTCCCAATGGATCAGCCCCACTGTCTCAGTGGGTGGGTGCACCCCTCGTGGTCCTGAATTCTTTGCTCATGTTCTCCCTCCTTCTGCTCCTCATTGGGACCTTGGGAGCTCAGTCTGGTGCTCCAGTGTGGGTCTCTGTCTCTATTTCCATCCATCGCCAGATGAAGGTTCTATGGTGATATGCAAGATATTCATCAGTATGGCTATAGGGCAAAAAACTGGGATATTGGGGGTGGGGCGGGATGGGGGTAAGGGGAGAGGGGGAGAGAAAAGTGAGAAGGGGAGGATGGGGGAAACTTGGGGAAATGGGATGATTGGGATATAGGGGGGTTGGATAGGGGAGCAGGGAAGCACATATCTTAGTTAAGGGAGCCACCTTAGGGTTGGGAAGAGACTCGGACCTAGAGGGGCTTCCAGGTGCCCAAGCCGAGGTCCCCAGTTAGTTCCCTGGGCAGCTGAGGATAGGGAACCTGAAATGACCCTATCCTATAGCCATACTGTGAAATTCTTAATAATTTTAAAAAAAGACAAAAAATGTTTGAGTAAACAATAAGGCTCAATGTTTAAATTTTCTTGCCACCAAGCATGACTATATAAATTCCACCCCAGGATCCACAAAGTGGAAGGAAAGAACCAGTTCTTTTAATAGTTCTCTGCCCATAGTGAATACCAACACATAGGTGGCACAGATACACACACTCTGAGAGAGAAGTAGAGAGAAAGCGTAAGAGCAAGACTAAATAACTAATATAACTCACACTAACTAACATAAGTGTGAGGCTGTAATCAAACATTGAAGACAGTGCCAGTGGATTCAGAGAGCAAATGTTCTGGGAAACACAGGCAGGTTGTTCTATGTAGAGAATGGAGATAGGATAACAAAATTGTTGTATAAAAAATAAGAATTATTACATTTTCCCCAAGCAGATCTGTCAGTATTGAACTAGAAATTAATGTCAGTTAATAGGTTAATTTTGGAGCTCAATTATATTCATGAGAAATGACCTTCTCTACAAGCTCAGACAACATGTAAAGAAACTCACTTTGTAATTGTTCTTGCTTTCTAATGTTTCCCATACACGAATCTTCCATTGTCCAAATAACATAGAAAAAATTTCATGCTACCTAGATGGCATATTATTGGGATTATTTTGCTATTATTTTCTGTCAAAACATAATATGTTCTTTTCCTGAAAACTATTTATATAAATCGCCACAATCTTGATGTTAAATGTTACTTTAACACTTAAAACGTGGACTCCAGCATAGAATTATATTACTTACTTTATTAGCTCATTTACCACCTACTATGCTCTATAACTAGGTAATCCCTGGAAAATGAGATATTTGAGGTTATTTCTCATGGTAACTTGAACACCCTTTTGTCTTACAATCAGTGTCCCTGTAAAGGGTATATATTTGTGTGTCCTTTAAATTAAGTCATAAACTGTTGCTACATGCGTATATGTATATATATATATATATATATATATATATGTTTAAATATAATCTGTTCAGTCTCGAAAGTGTTGTTTGTTTGTAGTATTCCAGACTGATTGATAACCTGTTGGTGTGGCGTTACCCTAGAAACACCATTTCTCCCACCCTCAGCGTTCCTTAGTTGCCTGTAGGTCTTTGTGTGGGGTTGAAGCCTTGTAGTATTTCCCCTGCCCACAGTAGTATATCTACTGAGAACAAAGTAGGGTGTATGGGAAGGTTACAGGAAAGAAAAAGAGGGTGGAAATGCTATAATAGTAATTTCAAAAATAAAATAAATATAAGAGAAATTTTAAAATTATGAAAACATAAAAAAATGAAAACAAATTAATCATTTCTGATGAAAATATCTCTCAACCCATAATCAGAAGTATATTTAGAATAAGTATACTCAGAGTATATTTAAAATAAGATCTTATATAAAAAGACAAAAACAAGAGTAGTCATTTTCTAAGCATTGTTTATTTTAATTTTTGTTTTATTTAGCAATATATTTTTTCTGCTCCTCTCCCTTTTCCTCCCCTCCTTGTCTAACCTCTTCCATGATCACTATGATTCCAATTTACTCAGGAGATTTTGTATTTTTCTACTTCTCATGTAGATTAGATCTATGTATGTTTCTCTTAGGGTCCTCTTTGTTGTCTATGTTCTCTGGGACTGAGAATTTAGGCTGGTTTTTCTTTTCTTTATGTCTAAAAGCCACTTATGAGTGAGTACATATGATATTTGTTATTCTGGATCTGGGTTACCTCACTCAATATGATGTTTTCTAGATGCATCCATTTGCCCAGAAATTTCAAGATGTCATTATTTTTTCTGATGAGTAGTACTACATTGTGTAAATGTATCACAATTTTCTTCTTCTATCAAGGGGCAGTTAGTTGTTTCCAGGTTCTGGCTATGACAAATAAGTAAGCATTGATCTTATATTTCTTCAACTATGCAATGGAAAGCACACAATTTCTCATGTATTCAAAGAACAATAAAATTAGGATGCTAAAACATCAGATTCTGATGTGATATGTGAAAGAACTCTAATATTTCTTATCAAATTGACACCATAAAACTACCTGTATTTTGGATTTGAACCTGATTCTTTTTAGATTACTGTAGAGACATTGCTGAAAGCAAAACAAAATAAAGAAGATTTTATTTTACCAGGCAGCATATTAATATTCTACAGTTTTGTTTATTTAAGAATCTGAAGGTACAGGTTAGATGCATAAAAAGTAATTTAGTTAAATTATTATCAAATTATGGTTTCAGTTTCTGACTATTGTAGGAGGAGCAGGCCACATTCCCAGTGCTGGGCTACCTTAGTCCCCGAGGGGTGGGGCCCTTTGTTCCATCCCACCCGGCTAGCCTATCCCTGAAATAACCATACAGAAATTGTATTAATTAAATTACTGCTTGGACCATTAGCTCTAGCCTCTTATTGGCTAACTCTCATATCTTGATCTAATCCATTTCTAATAATCTGTGTAGCACCACGAGGTTCTGGCTCACCAAGAAAGATTCTAACCTACGTCTGTCTTGGGCTGGAGCTTCGTGGTATCTGCCACACTTCCCTTCTTCTCAGCATTCTGTTCTGTCTACTATGCCCACAAAAGGGCTGCCCTATCAAAAGGCCAAGGCAGTCTCTTTATTCCACCAATGAAAGCAACACACAAACAGAAGACCCTCCTACACCACCTGACTAGTTTTTGATCGGAGAAGTGGGTGTTTTATTCTAGCTATTATAGCAGTAGTTGTGCATTTCGATTAGTTGGAATGTTGCGTTTGACAACTGTAATCATATGATGTGCCGACTGGCATGCAGAAGAGAAGCTTTAAAGCTTTGAAACACTTTTCCTTTCATTATCTGACAGTCATACTTGCAAATTTTTCCATGAGTATATCCTTAGCCTTATGAAAAGATATAAACAAAGATTTTAGACAAAAACACTGTGCTCTCATTCCTCTTTAAGTAGTTTATTACCTAAATGACAGTGTTTATGTTATGTCAACATTAGTAACCTATTAATGTTGTAATAAAATGATAACCATGTTACTTAATTTTGATAAGACTGTTCCTTTAACTTTTCAAATACATATTGTTATAGTAGCTTAAAAGCTAAAACACTAGGGGAGTCTAATATTTCTATTGGATACCCAGTCAAGATGAATTTTAACTACTTTCATTATACTTTTATATTTCCTAAACTCTGAAAAATTGTTTTTATGTGAAAGGAACTATTTCCCTTCCATGTTTCTCTGACAAGTTCTCCGTGCTGGTGAGGCTCTTCTATTGAGAGATGAGACTTTTTCCACACTCATTAAATATCTGAACCATTGGCTGAATACACTGTTAGCCATAGCAACCACCTGATAATTTTTCCTTAAAAATAAGTTAAAGTTGATGTTTTATTATCTAAGAGGTTGAGATATGTGGAAAACGTGCCATTTAAAACTTCTTCTGAAACAATTAAATGCTGTACACTGAAAATTAGACTCAAAAGATAAAATAAAATAAAACAAAATATAAATTTCCTCTTACATTTAAATAATTTCATAGTATCATTAATGTGTGAACACCTTACCTTGATAATTTAGATCCAAATATTTAATTAGTCTATACAATTTATGTTATAATAATATATTGGTTAACACATGTGGAATTATATTCTACACATAAAAGATAGGCAGTAATATTCAACTACAATCTATCATAAATTCAGCTCATGGCATAGAGGTTTAAATTTAAAGCAAGAAATAAAGACACTGACTTTCCTGACACCTGCCATTGTCCATAATTGACCTCGTACAGACTGGTTCAGTTGCCTAATATTATTTTAACATTATGAAATGAATAATCAGTGATCTACAAATTACAGCATTTGCACACAGTGTCACCATTATCTGTTTTGTAAAGGCAATTTCTTTTGAATGTGGCAATTGTTCTGAAAGTTGTTGTTATTGTTATTTTATCTTGACACTAATTATAATTCTTGGGGAAGTGTGGAATTCCAATTGAGAAAATGTCTCCAGTTTCTCAGAAGGGCATTTTCCTTGATTAATGATTGATGTTGGGTCTCCTGGATCATAGGGCCTGGTGCTATTGCTAGGCAAAGAGCTGGCTGGGCAAGCCATGCGATAAACCCAGCAATACAGTGTCTATGCTTCACTTTCTGCCTCCAGGTTCCTGCTTTTCAGTTTCTTCCCTAATTTCCTCTCATGATGGACCATGATCAGGTCATGCAAGCTGAAAGAAACACCTGTCTTTCCCCATTTTTTTTTTCATCATGGTGTTCTTTCATAGAAATAGAAAACCTAAGCCTTTTTTTCCCAGGCATTCTCCATTGACAATAGCTGCATTCCAAAAAGGAGGTCGGTGCTATGACTGTGACAGAGACTTTGTGTCAGCAAAGTTCAAAAATTAAGCACAGAAATGATCCCTAATAGACTGGCATTTCAGAAGAGTCTCAGAAGAGCCAACTATTCAAATTATATCATCACGAAGAGTCATAATTATCTGCATTTCTAAGATATTAAGCATCAGTGCTGTTTCTTTTGTAATACCAAACAAGAGAGACTTCTCAAGTAAACAGCAATGTTAGGTAGAGAAGGTCCCACAACTCTCTGCAGTGTAATTGCTCATAGAACGTAAAGGAGTCTTTATATAAAAAACATTGAGATAATGGTATAGGAGTATTTTAATGGTAATGAATTGCATCAGGATTTTGAATAGTTGTATGTTTCATAGTTTGCTATTATATTCTAAAATATAGACATCATTGTAACTTTTTCTATCTTTTGACTATATTTTCACTATTATTTTTTTAATTTCAGATGTGACAAAAATCATGCCATAAGATTGACATTAAATTGGTAATTATTGGAACATGCAGTAATACACAATATATTTATCATTTTTTCTGTATTTTGAATGATTTTAAAAGAAAAGTTGCATATTGAGAGTGTAAAATATTTATATCACAGTTTTGAATTAATTTTTAGTTTTTTTTACATGCTGTAATATTTAATATGTGATATACAATCTGAAAATAATGATAATAATCCTATAAAAATGCTTAAGTGGCATAACAAAATTTCAAAATTAAATTCTCATATTGAAAGCAAGTTGATAAATGGTGTGGGAGAATTGTCTGTACTCTGTCAATCATGTTTTAAATAAGTGCTGATTGGCCAGGCAGGAAGTATACATGGGTTAACCAGACAGGAAGTAGAGGCGGGGCAATGAGAATGGAAGAATTCTAGGAAGGAGGAAGACCATTGCTCTCCAGTCCTGCCCAGACCACCAAAGAAGCAGGATGTGATCTGCCCCATTGAAAAAGGTACTGAGCCATGTGGCTAACACAGATAAGAATAATGGGTTGATATAAAGTATAAGAGTTAGCAAGAGGCCTGAGCTAATGGGCCAATCAGTTTATCATTAATACAGACTCTCTGTGTAATTTTTTTGGGACTTACCAGCTATAGGAACTGGGCAAGACAGAAACACCAACAAGCAGACCCTCATGCTACAGATAATTTATCAACTCTCTATGTCTTAAATAAATCAACAAAAAAGTGCTATATCACTGCCACTGAGCCAAGGAACCAACCAGACTGTGATATAACCATGTGAGGTCTTGGTTAAGTTTACAAAACGGTTTCACTAATTTAGAGAGTAGGTCGACAGAAACCCCTGCAGAATTCTAATTGACTATCCAAAACTACACTTCTGAGATTTGTTTTCACATTTTGTTTAAGTTTTTATAAAAATAATTCATATATCCACATACCCTATTAATATCTATGCATTTTCAATATGTTAACAATACCCTCCCTGAATATCCATTACAAATGTAACAAAAAAAAGTTATTGGGAGGCCCTGATGATCATAGGTCGCAATCTTCCATGGGCTGGCAGCTTTCTCCAAACTCAGCAACATGAAGGACTCCCTCCTGAGTGAGGTTTCCTTCTCTCTACCTGCCTTTGTCTGAAGGGTGTCTCTAGATATAGATGCCTGACTACCATAGACCCTTGACATAATTCCCTGTAAACCCTCTTCACCTGCTGACCACAGCATTAGTGAACATGCTCTAGCTATTTTCAGAGCTGCTGCTGCCCCGGTTATATGATAGGAGGGTGCTATTTAATGCAAATTCCCCAGCTACTATATATTCCACATACTCCAGGAAAAAGTGGAAGTAATTCACTGAAGTCATATTAGGAAGGCTTTTCTCCATTGCAGCCACAGCTGTGCCAAAACCTGTGAACTGGTGGCCAATAATGTTGAGGAAGAAGGAGACCCACAATAGTAATTCCACCAAATAATGTGCCCCATAGATTTCCCCACCCTGTGGAAATAACCAAGTTACTTAATCTGTTTTAGTACATTTGAGACAAGATGTAAACCTGTGAGAAAATGAAGCCTCTGTGTCTTTGAGCAAAGTAGTTCAAGTCCAGAAACAAGCAGTGTAAAGGCATTGAGGAAGTGGACTGCACCAGACCATGGAAGGTTGACGTTATTAAAAATTACCATGGGGGCTTGATAGGTGGCTCAGAGGTTAAGGGCAGTGGCTGCTCTTCTGGAAGTCCTAAGTTCAGTTCCAAGCAACCACATTCTAGACCACAACCATCTAGAATGGAATCTGGTACTCTCTTCTGGCACTCAGTCATAAATGCAGGCAGAACACCTTATAAATAATAAATAAACAAATCTTTAACAAACATTTACCTTGATAATTATCCTGAAGAATTGATTGTCTGGAAGACTGAAAAGAAGAAAATTAATTTAAAACATATAGTATTTCAGTTGTAATGTTTTAAAGTGCCTTAGTTTGAGCCATCACTCTTCAGTTTTATTCTTGGTCATAGCCGATAATATAGCCGATATCATCATTGAGAGACATGCTTTACAGCAGGTAGATTTATTCTTTTACACAGGTATCTCTATTTTCCTAAATTTCTGTGAGATTTGACAGAGATGTTCAAATTAATAGAGCCAACGTCTTCCTTGGCCACTATGTGTGCTGACTACATGGTAGAAGGAAAGGTTGAAAGTCAGAGAGGGGACCATTTGTTCTCTCTGGACAACAGGATGCTTAGCCCCTCTCTGAGCTGATGGAAACATACTGGACTGATCATATGCACAGGACACAATTTAAGACATATTTAACCTTGGCAGGTCAATGAGAAGTCAGCAGTGCTTAGACAAGAAAATCTCCTATTGTGTTTCCCGTTTTAACTATTTACTCTGGTCCTAAATTACATTAACTTCTACCAGTAAGTTTGCAAGTTCATCAAAACCCAGAACATGAGTGATTCAGAGTCTCTTCACTTTTCTAGGTGATTACCTCTAACATTCTCCTTCAACTTGAGAAAAACAAAATCATCTGATTTTCATAGAAGGGTAGGTATAGGAAAGATTAATATATTTTATATTTTTTCTCTTACAGGTAATTTATTTTGATTATTTAAAATGACTATGAGCATCATAACTAAAATTTTCTAACCAGAAATTTAGTTTTTCTTGGATATTTATTATTTTAGGTGTCAACCATTTGATATTTTTAAAAGTCAAATAAATTTTTGTCATTATTTGACATTTAATGACATTAAAATTTAAAATATAAACACATTTTAATCATTTGAGAATTTCATACAATGTGTTTTAATTATATTCATTCTAACTACTCCCTTTAATTAATCTCAGATCCACTTTAACTTCCTTTTACCCCCAAGGTCATATTCCAATTTTAAAATTTAACTTAATACCCCATCAACTCCAATTTCTGCAGTCTGTATTTGTCTGAGTGTTTGAAGAACTTACATATACCTCTCTGCCTGCCACAGTGAAAATGGGGAGAGAAGGTCACACATGGAACTGCAGGATAAATAACCACCTACTCTTCGTGGGCAGGACTGAAAGCTATCAGGCTGCAGAGCATTGGGAGCTGGGAGGAAATCTGAACAGGCTCTAGGTGAGGTGCTATGATGCTGACAAGTAAATGTGAAACAGAGAGAGGTCTGGAAGTGTATATATAAACCCTAGATGATAGATCATACGGGGAAAAACTGTTAAGTAACTTTGTGCATAGGAAGTTGTATTAAAAGGTCATCCGTACTCAGGGAAATACATGTGTGAGAGAGATAGCTTTAAATTAATTGCCCAAATATTTTCACCTCCATAAACAGAATAATTTATGGAAATAAGAATATGATTTTAAGTCAGGGATAGTGACACGTGCCACAATAGAGGGAGGAGGATCTCTGTGAGTTCAAGGTCAGCCTGGTTTACAAAAGGAGTCCAGGACAGCCATGGCTACACAGAAAAATCCTGTGAAAAAAGTAGTTTAATCATTAAACGAACTATTTATGTTATGTTACAGAGATTATTTAAATTCAGAAAATTATTTATATTACATGAACCTGATCAAACTAAAGGTTTTTGTTTGTTTGTTTTTTTAAGAAGCCGAAGAAAAAGTTTTTATTGTACACCTCTCCCCCGCCCCACACTCAGTCACAAGAAAGGAGCCGAGAGGTTTTGTGACAGCGACAAGACACCGAGCGCATTAATCACACTGCATTAAGACAATAAGAAGCAAAGGTTGAAACCTTAAACGTTCGGAGATGAGTCACATTGTAATGGTGCTATTTGTCTTCACATTTCCCCACAAAGTAAAAGCGCAGTCCTCCCGTAGTCACAATTATATTAACACATTTGAAAGATTTTGCAATTAAGAGATTAGGAGTCAATTCAGGTCAAGAGGAAAAGTCAGCTTTTTTTTTTTAAGTTCAAGCTCTTTAATGTAATGGGAAAAAGTTTTGAAGAAGAGCTTTGTGTCTCTCATTTCTGTTTTGCCTGCATCTAAAGAGCTGGGTCATCACTGGCAAGGGCCTCAGCCTGTAGTCCTCACTTCCTGGCTCCCGTTTTCCTTATTCTCAGACGAGACTCGGGACTAATTGGGGTCATTGAGCTGACTTTGGTACTCAACACTCAAGTTCAGTCCAGAATTCTTCTTTCCATCTAAAGGTTATGCTTAGTTCTCATACATGTTTTCTTAACAAAGTCTTGCAGTCCTTATTACACACATGGCTTAACTTTTACCGTAGAGAAACACGTCTCAGAGATCCCGCCTTGTATGTTACGTTGAGAGGGTTGGTGATCTAGCATGTTCATAGGTCAATCATGGTGAAGGAATGACAATTGAATGCGAGAGGCTGCTTGTCCATGTCTCATTATGGGAACCTGAATAATGGGAAGGTGGCAGATGTAGAGCTGAATGTCATGGTCTGCTCAGTAACAGAAGCTTTGTGACTTTACACCCTGTTCCTGTATTTCGGATGCTACTTTCTTCTCTTGTGCATTCATTTTTAATTTAATTTATTTATTTATTAAAGATTTCTGACCCTCCCCTCAACCGCCTCCCATATCCTCCCCTCCCCCAATCAAGACCCTCTCCCTCATCAGCCCGAAGAGCAGTCTAGGTTCCCTGCCTTGTGGGAAGTCCAAGGACCTCCCACCTCCTTCCAGGTCTAGTAAGGTGAGCACCCAAACTGCCTAGGCTCCTACAAAGCTAGTATGTGCAGTAGGATCAAAACCCAGTGTCATTGTTCTTGACTTCTCAGCAGTCCTCATTGTCCGCTGTGTTCAGCGAGTCCGGTTTTATCCCATGATTTTCAGACCCAGGCCAGCTGGCCTTGGTGAGTTCCCAATAGATCATCCCCAATGTCTAAGTATGTGGGTGTACCCCTCCCGGTCCTGAGTTCCTTTCTCGTGCTCTCTCTCCTTCTGCTCCTGATTCGGACCTTGGGATTTCAGTCCAGTGTTCCAATTTGGGTCTCTGTCTCTGTCTGCTTTCATCGCCCAATGAAAGTTAATCTCCAGGAGGACGACTATATGTCTTTCTTTGGGTTTACCTTCTTATTTAGCTTCTCTAGGATCACGAATTATAGGCTCAATGACCTTTATTTATGGCTAGAAACCAAATATGAGTGAGTACATCCCTTGTTCCTCTTTTGAGGTCTGGCTTACCTCACTCAGGATAGTGTTTTCTATTTCCGTCCATTTGCATGCAAAATTCAAGAAGTCATTGTTTTTTACTGCTGAGCAGTACTCTAATATGTATATATTCCATACTTTCTTCATCCATTCTTCCATTGAAGGGCATCTAGGTTGTTTCCAGGTTCTGGGTATTACAAACAATGCTGCTATGAACATAGTTGAGAATATACTTTTGTTGTATGATAGGGCATCTCTTGGGTATATTCCCAAGAGTGGTATTGCTGGGTACAGGGGTAGGTTGATCCCGAATTTCCTGAGAAACCGCCACACTGCTTTCCAAAGTGGTTGCACAAGTTTGCATTCCCACCAGCAATGGATGAGTGTACCCCTTTCTCCACAACCTCTCCAGCAAAGGCTATCATTGGTGTTTTTGATTTTAGCCATTCTGGCAGATGTAAGATGGTTTCTTAAAGTTGTCTTGATTTGCATTTCACTGACCACTAAGGAAGTTGAGCATGACCTTAAGTGTCTTTTGGCCATTTGAACTTCTGTTGAGAATTTTCTGTTCATCTCAGTGCCCCATTTTATGATTGGGTTGATTAGTTTTTTATACAAACTAAAGATTATACTTAACATTTTACTCTCCAGCAGAGTATACTTAAGCTGTTTGCCGCATTGAGTTCTTTTTAATTCAACAAAGTTCTGCTTCTAGGAACTGATGGTGACCTGCTGCCAGTCAGCAAGGACTCAGGATCTCATTGCTACAGAAACAAAGACCAAACCATAATTCAGCCCTGGGAGCAGGAAGAAAACCCTGCATTCTAGCTGACAACCCAAACTGGCTCAAACATTGATTTGTGACTTACAAGCAGAGAAATAAACCAAGCAATGCCTAGCATTCTAATAAAAGATTTAGAAGATAAAAAATTGATACTTTAAAATTACTCAATGAATGTTAATATTACTGTTTACTTTTTGCAGGTCTATTAAGCAAAGATTCAACAAAAGAAAATGAATTCCCATGTTAAATCACTGAAAACCATATGAAAAGAAACTGGAATGCATTCCTTTAATGAAATCAGAACCTATATCTTATCATTTTATGGAGATAGCAGTTTTAGTAGATTTATGCTCATTGAGTTTATAAATTCTTGAACAGTTGATATGCATCTGTTTTTTATTTAAATGAAGATAGTTCCAAACTAAAACTTTCTCTTCTTTAACTTTCACCCATGTGCCATAGAGATCTTTTTTTGTCTACAGGACACATTTACATTGTATGTTTTAATGAAACACATCATCCATCTTCCGGGTTCCTGTTCATTCCAATTTACGAAGAATTTTATCAATATAAAACATTAATAATAAAGCAAGAAATTTAGGATGCATGTAAGAACATTTACTTAGGATGGAACTAAAGAGGTAAGATTGTTCAATCAAAGACTATGACCCTAAATTTATAAGGGATACTATCTAATTAACTTCTCTCAATGGATGGAATTGTCTCCTCACACACTCAAATATTTTAATTTAATAGCCTTAATTTTGATAGACAAATTGGTAAAAAAAAGTCACTTTTTAAAAACTAGAATCTTTTTTATATTTAGGAGGTGAATACTCTTTGAATTGTTTGTATTCACTTTTAAGTTTTTAAAAATTTCCTTCTCATGCTGGGGAGCATGTTTTTTTTTAATAATTATTTATTTATTTGTTTATTTATTATGTATACAATGTTCTGTCTGTGTGTATGCCTGCAGGCCAGAAGAGGGCACCAGACCCCATTACAGATGGTTGTGAGCCACCATGTGGTTGCTGGGAATTGAACTCAGGACCTTTGGAAGAGCAGGCAATGCTCTTAACCTCTGAGCCATCTCTCCAGCCCCAGAGCATGTGTTTTTTATAAGATTCATTATTTTAGGAAGAAAAGAACTTATGCTATTTCAATTGATGGCTTCTGTTGTTTATTTTTATGTTTGTTTTTCTTATTCTTGAATGCTATTTGCTGTGACAAGAGGGAAAATATATGAAATGAAAATAATTTTACTTTATTGGAAACCAGTAGAAAGCCTCTTTCCAAAATGAGATGTATTTTTCAAACTTGAGTTTTAATTATAGTAAAAAATACATAAAATTAACAATATTGTAGAATGTAGTTCAGTAGTTTTATCTGTATTCACATTTCTGTGGAATCAGTTTCCAGAATGTCTTCATTTTCCAAAACTTAAACTGTATTAAACAGTAAATCCCCATTTCTTTCCCATCTACTTCCTATTTTTGTGATTTAACTATTGCAGATATTTCATATGAGAACTTCAATAATTACGGGCACACATGTTTATCTTTTGAAAGTGGCTAAAATGCAAACTCAAACTGGGCTGCTCTTCACTAACCATCGAAATGACAGAGATGTGTCGATTCAATGAACTGATCCACAGGAGTCTACAGCTTACAGCATAATAATATCTGGCTTCCGTTTCGAATAATAGCTCTGCCATTCTCATTGAATCAATTTTTTTGTTTGAAATTTTAAATTTAAGATAGCTAAAACTTTTCCATATTATATTTATTTTTTACATTTAGTCTGCCACTTATGGCCTTAAGAAAAATTGTGTCTTGATATTTTAGTTACATGTAATTATTTTTTTTAAAAAATCAGTGAACATTGTAATTATAATTTCATCACACAACAAGCTCAACAAATTGAGATTTTGATCACTTGAAGTGATATAAAAATTGTCTCTAAATGCAGCTAGATACATAAGCGTCCTTCCTTGAAAATCTTCCTTATTACTCTCTTTCAACTCTTGGCTTAGGTTTCTGAATATTCTATATCTGGTTTTTGCATACATATCCTTTATGACTTGCTTTACTTTGTCCCTGTCTATTCCAAATGCCTGTAAGTTAATAAAACATGAAATTGGGCAAAAAATATAAAAATGCTATTGAAATTTTCTCCCCTTTTCTAGACTATCTATGCATATCCTTGCTGTCAAACATCCTTTGAACTCCTCAGTTTTAATATGCAATTTCCTTTCCTGTCACATCTTCCATTCTGGACTGACACCTTGCTTTAGTCCAGCATGCTATATTTTTCACAGTCTCTATAATGAATGCCAGGAGATGTTTTGATCACCTTTGAAAAATTAAAAGTCAAAATGTTTGACTCCATAGTTAGTTTTCTTTCTTTTTTCCTTGGGATACCATAACAAACCTTATTTAAATATCAAATACTTTGTTCTACAAATATGACAAAGATAAAAATATAGATGCCATAGAAACAAATATTATGTATAGAAAAGTAGATAAAAGAAAGATTGGAGAAAATCAGATTTGGTAGATATTTGTGACTTCATTGTTGTGATCTTATCAGGCATATATATGCACTTTCTATGATAGTTATCAAACATGTACATAGACAATACAAGGATACATGCAACATTAACATTTATCTTTAGAATATGCTCAAATTGAAACTGTTTGCAAAATATTTTGTTGATTTAAGAAGCAGAATATTGTCTGTCATATAAACTACCACATTTAATCAGCAGGTGTTCACTTTGGGTAGTCATAACTTCTTCTGAAGAGCTTTTTGATGTCAGCATCTGCTAAATAGACTGTGTAAGAATCTGGTTCCTGGAGAGAATTTATGGAAATTTTTCTATCCTGTTGTGTTGATGGGAATCATACCATGCTTCTTCTCTCCTGTGGAAAGAAAACAGTAGGGCTGTGTTTAGGATGGTACATTTCAGAAGTTCAACAGTTTAAATAAAGTAAAGTTTACTTTGTGACATTAAAAAAAGACAACATTGACTCTTCAAAGGATGATGATACAAGAATCAAAATCTCTTTCCAGAATTTGTTTTTAATGCTTTGTCCCTGTAATGTTTTTGATTGAAATCAAATTTCATCATAACTCCACATATTCACCAGAAAATATATGGTAAAGAAAAATCATTTTTGGCAATTCAACATCTTCCAACATGAAGAAAATCACTTCCAATTTGCATGTAGCAAATATGAAAATGTTCTAAATCATATATATGGCTATTCAAACTCATCGTAGAAACAGCATTTGGAGCATCACACTTTAATTTTTACTTAGTAGTAGTACACTGAAAAACACTCTAATTTTAAATATGAAATCATGAGAGTCTATTTTCAGAGCACTTAGAAAATGTGTATTTTGTGTATGCTATTTTGAAATAACTTCATTTCATTTTTTATTAATATATCTCTCCTTAAACACCAAAGAAATATATTTCCATTTTACTTTGTGAATTTGACTGCTTAACTTATTCTTATGCACAGTATTTTACTAAAGTTGTTTCAGTGAAGGTCAGAATATGGAGGTTCAAATTGGACAAAAAAAAAAAGTCGTCCCTAATCAAGAAGCTGTTAGCCAGTCGTGTGATACATTCAGAAAAGGGAAAATTAGTTTTCTGCAATGTCACAGTCAACCACAGTCTTGGGCAAGCCCAATGTCCAGGAATAAGTGGGAATGCTTGTTTTTGCTTTGTTTTGGTATTTTGAACCATTTTTGCTTGTTTTATTTTTTCTTTTACTTTTTGACGAAGAATATGAAGCTGAATGCATAATGAGAATGAAAAAGATCTAGGAAGGGTTGGGAGAGGGAAAAGAATGTGGTGTAAATATAGTGTATGAAAAAATATTTAATGAGTTATTTTAAAAATTTAGAAATTCAAAACTATGTACCTTCAAAATAAACAGAACGAATATATTGTTTCATTTTAATGTTATTGGAGATGATTTTAAAAATTAAGAAAAAAAGAACAAATGTGTTGTTGAAGGTCTGGTTAAGGAATAACTAAAATTGTTCATGTAAGGACCATACACGATACTGGAATAGCTTGCATTTGTTTCTTTTTGTATTTTTCTTTTTATACTCTTTTCTGGTTTCATTCTGTTGTGGTGATAAAACAGCATAATTAGAAGAGGAGCATATTTATTTAGTTTATATGTTCAGGTCACAGTCTATCACTGAGAACAGTAAGGACAGAAAGTCAAAGAGGACATCAAAAACAGGTTTCTTTGCTATTAATTCATAGTTAAAGAAGTACAGCAGAAATTATAAAAGAATGTTACTTTTTCATAGGGCCATGCTTAGCTAGCTTTCCTATAAAGCCCAGGACCACCTGCCTAGGGATGGTTGTGACCCCAGTGGTCTGGACCCTTCTAAATAAACTAACAACCAAGACAGTTGCCCATAGATAAACTCATAGCTCATTATTACCAGAGTAATCCCTTCACTGAGACTCCCTTGGGTGTGGGAGGCCCTTCTGTCTATGTGTTGTCTTTATTGGTTAATGAATAAAGAAACTGGCTTGGCCTATAGCATGGGATGAGTAAGGCATGGAGCCACCAGAGACAGATGGTGGGAACTTTACCCGGTAAGCCACAGTTATGTGGCAATATATGGATCAATAGAAATGTGTTAAATTAACATAAGAGTTAGACAATAAAAAGCTAGATCTAATGAACCAAGCAGTGATTTAATATTTTGAGAATCTTTTGGATTCTACTGACCAACAACTTGAAGGATGTGTTCTCATGCTTGGTAGTAAGGTTTTGATTAGTTTATGGTCTTGGGCAGAGTATTATCACCCCATGTGGTACCACCTAGCATTTTTAAAGATTTTTAAAGTAGAGCCTCCACACTCAAATTTTACACAAACTTGTCTATCACGGTTCCCATTCCAAACACCATTCTCTTGGGGACTAACTCAATCAGTTCATTTGCAAATACAGTTATTAAATCAAAGATCACATGTCTAGTTTGACAAGGCACATAGCTAACAAGGATTTTAAACTTTACCTTCCCTATTTTAAATAAAAACAGCACCTCAAATTTTGTGTGCATTGCAGTTAACATGCAATTTATTGAAAGCAATTTTAAGCCAAGAGAATAAATAATGTTTATATAAAAAGCATCCATCACTCAAATAATAATTTATGACTCTTCTGAGATCACACATAATCTCAAAATTGCAAATTCCACATAGCACAGAATTAATTTAAATATTGCTTTAAGTTTATTTAGCATACTCTGTTTGAGTTACAAGAGAAATGAGACTTTAGGAAGCAGTTGTCAAAATTCTCATTTATTACTATTATTTTAAACTGAGGCAGCTGGAGAATGCTGTCAATTATTCAAAGTTAAGCTGTTAACTTTGCAAAAAACAACCCTACTGGGTAAGAAAATGAGAACCACATGCAAATTAACCGAATAGCTCACTGACTGGACAATTGCTCATTTATCACTGTTTGTAGGGGTGATTGAAGAAGTTATTATTATTATTTGGATAGAAAAACTTTACTTCTTCACTTCAGATATCACCTGATTTAGATATCAAGCATCGGCTTGCATTCCAGTGCATAGAGAACAATGTAATTTTAGTCTTGGTGTTCCAATAGTTAGTTTTCTTCTCCCTTAATGCTACTAAGAATGTCCCCTGACGAGTAGGCTGCTTACTATAATACTCATAAAATCTTAAGAGATATTCAGTGCAGCAGATACAATAATCATAATACAGAAACACAAAAAGCAAGACAGCAGAAGTTCACTAAGAAATCATAACTCCTTAATTTCAAAATTCAAAGATACTGAGATTGTTGTAAAGTCAGACCAAGAATCAAAAAATTCACTTCAAAAATATTAGGTGATTTCAAAGATGAAACATATACAAAACTGAATAAAGAAAAAAAATCAATTCAAAATGTCCACAGTAAAGTTAGTAGTACTACAAAGAGAAAGACACTAATACGGATGAGAAATTCAGCAATGAAACTGAGATCTTGAAAACAAAAACCCCAAACAGATGCTAGTGCTAAAAAGCCCAATCAAATAAAATATACAGTTGAAAATATCACCAACAGATTAGAGCTATTGAAAGAGAATATCAGGGACAGAAAATAAGAGCAGCGTAAATTCCACATTTAGTTATCACTAAAAGCAGAAAGCAAACAGGCAACCAAACACCAGAAAACAAAAAGCAAGTAGGTATGACCACAGCCTCCAAGACATCTGAAAGATGCAGAAGAGAACAAACACAGTATCCCATGGAATAGATGAAGGAGCTAAGATGCAGAAAATCTATTAAACGATAGAAGAAAATTTATCAAACAAAGGAAAAGAAATTGACATACAAGTACAAGGAATTTAGAACCGCTTTTAGGCACAACTGTAGGTTAAAAGAGATAGCTGAAGCAGGAAACCAACTAATCACTGAGCAGCACCTAGACTCAAAACCCCGAGTCAGAGAAAGAAACACACCCTGTATTTGAGACCTGAGCCAAGGAGATAAACATCTTTATCCCTGAAACCAGGACTAAAGGACTTTGGCTCTGAAACTAGTGTCAAAGAAACACACTTTGTCCCAAGAATCAGAGCCAGCGAAAGAAATATGCTCTGGTCCTGATATTATAGTCAAAAAGTTAAAAAGGATCAATGAAAGTTTGACCATGAATTCAGAGCCACCTCTGCCTCTGACCAGTTAAACTGACTAATCAGGGAAAAACTAACCAATCTCCCTTCTCCCTCGGAAAACTCCACCCCTAAGAAGCCCTGCTGTATAAACCTCTCTACCTCCTCAGTTAAAGGATGCCATATGAAGCTGCCTTTAATCCCTCCCTGGAAGAGGCAGCCACTCTCCTGGACTCCTCCTTCTCAGATAAATCTTTTGCTCAAAAGAGTTTTGGATGACCTTCATCCACAGTGCAGACCAAAAGAACCTGGCTGGGATGTCCCTTAGGAAACAGAGCTGAAAAACTTTGCTGAGATGCTCCCTAGGGGACCTCAGCAAGGCGGAGCAGAACTGAAGAACCTTGCTAGGACATTCTTTTAGGGGGCTGAGCAAAGTCAGGAAGGAAAAAGTAACAAGAGATTGCTACACTTCTGCGGGGGGGAGGATGAAGAGACATCTTGGGCCAGAAGAAAAGCAGATAGCTCTGCTATGTCGTTCCCTTAAGGGAGAACAGAACAGAACGCAGCTGTAGCGGGTCTCCAGGAGAAGAGCAGGATGTCTATCCCCTACTGCACACCAGCTTCAGGTAGCCTGACTTCCCGATAGTCAGGACACATTTCCCCCACATCTGAGCTGTCCTACTGTGGCTCTACCCCTCCAGAGCTGTTCTATTGTGGCTCCAGCTTCCAGACCTCTTCTGTTGCGGCTCTCTCCTCCAGGGATGAGCTGTTCTATTGCCCTTCTAGCCTCCAGAGCTGTCCTATGGCAGCTCGAAGTATATCCTGGCTTCTTGATAAGTCAGGATATCCCTGCAGCACTACAACTAACACATTCCCTTATAAAAACCGCAGGAGAACTTCTCTGTGAAACTTCATAGTCAAAAACTCAAACTACAAAACAAAGAAATGAGGTTTAAAAGATGGCAAGAGAAAAATGTAAACCCACAAATATGTACACACTGGAGGATTACTGGGACTTTCAACAGAAATCTTCAAAACAAGAAAAATACAGAATAGTACATTTCAGGCCCTGAAATTAAATAACTCTCAGCCAAGATGACTACATATTTAAACAAACTGAACTGATGGGTAGATTAGACCTACATGAGCAAACATAATTTATGACCAAACCTACTTAAGTGCTTAAGATGCTTAAAAGAATCGTATACACAGAAGCCACTTTTGAGAGCCCCCTGAGAGCATACAAAAGAAATAAAATGTCTTAGAATGTAAAGGAAAGGATTAATCATATCCATATCAAAAAATCAACAAGTCCCTAATATGACCAAAAGAGAAAGGAAAGAATAAAAAATAATTGAACTAGCTAGGAAATAACAGAATTGCAGGGATTAGAAAATTCCACTCAATAATAATTATACTTATATATTTAATTTTCTTTTATTGAAAATACTTTTTATCATATAATATATTCTGATTATGGTTTTCCACATCTACTCCCATTTCTACCCACCTGGATCTGCTATGCTCTCATTAGAAAGCAAGCAGGTTCCTAAGTGATAACCATAATAAGACAAAAATTGCAATATGGCAAAAACAACAAAGCCAGAAAAGGAGCTAAAAAACCCATCTAGACTCAATTATACACAAGTCCCATAGAAACTATTATGATTTTTGCTGCGAGTCCCACAAACCAAGGTGGCTGGCCCCAGCCATGTGGCAGTGGGTGGGTCCCACAGACAGTGAGTCCCCAGAAAGTGCAAATTCCCTGTGAAGGTGCAAGTTCCTAGCGGTGAGTGGCATGTGGGTAGGCAAGTGGGTGGGAGACACATTGTACAGAATAGAATTGGATATTTATTAGTTGAGTTATGGAATGGAAAGGAAAGAACGGAGAAGGGGGAAAGAAAGGAGAGAAAGAGAGAAAGGGAAGAGAAAGAAGAGGACAGAGGGGATTGGAAAAGGGAACAGAGAGTCAAAATGATGTGAGGAGGGGAGGGGCTGCACAGAGTGGGCATGGCTTGTCTCTTAAAGTGACAAACAATCATAATAGACACCTCAAAGCAGAAGCTATAATGTATATACAAAAAAACTCTGTATGGTGGGAAAATAAAACAAAAAACAAAGACACAAGTAATCAAAAAACTCTGATGTAATTTATGAGACAAAGAACCTCCAAACAGATAATTTGTTTTGTGTTGGCCATTTATGGCTGGCCATAAGAAGCATCTACCCTTCCCCCAGGGAAACTCCCTTGAAATTAACCAATTTTTTTTATTTGGACGTGGCTATCCAGTGGAAATAGCTTTTGGGCTAGAGATGGGTGTGTGTCCACTTCTTTTTTCAGTCCTTGGATCCCTTGTAGTGCAGAGCTTGTGCAGGCTGTCTCGGTTTCTGGGAGTTCATATGTGTACCAGTCCTGTACTATCTACAAGACCCTGATTCTTTGATGTCCCCCATCTCCACTGCCCCTTAAGCCCCATTTACTTCCACTTCCAATAGTGTTCCATGTTTCCTAGTAGAAGGAACTTGATAGATATAATCCATTTTCAGGCTGAGTCTTCAAGGATCTCTCATTCTCTGTCTATTGTATGGCCGTGAATCTCTGTATTTGTTCCCATCTACTGCAGGAGGAAGCATCTCTGATGATGAATGAGCAAGCCACAGATCTATGAGTATAGCAGAATGATGTTAAGAGTCATTTATTATCTTCTTGCACAACAACAGTATTTAGTTTTCCTCTTTCCAACAGTTCCTAATTTCATACCTTCTTTTCATGTCTGATCCTTTGCTCTTAATTAGAGGTATTTAAAAGGCGGTTACACCATGTAAGGAACAACTAATGTCTCCTAATCCAGCAGCTATTACATGCCAAGAGTCCCCACAGCCTTGACTGGGTCTCAATCCCTTTCCATGAAGAAATGCTGCTATGTCCAGGTTGTGTAGATCTTGTACAGGTAAGCACAGCTGCAGTGGTTTCATGAGGAGAAGGGCTGTGTTGTATCCAGAAGACATATTTTTGCTGCACATTGCCCCATCGTTTGGCTTTTGTATTCATGCAGCCTCCTCCTCTGCAACAAACAGATGATCCTTTTAGGGCCCGGTATTCCATCACCTCTTATTCTCAGCATTTTTGCCAGTTATGTGTTCCTTTATCAACTATTTTCTGCTGCAATAAGAATCCTCTCTGAAGAAGGCTGACTGGAAATGACTGTTACTTCCCCAAAACAAATTTACAATCTTTTAAAAATATATATTAAATTAAAAGTTTATTATTTTTCATTTCACATAACACAGTTACCCTTCCCTTCCCTCCTTCCACTCCCCCTACTAAACCCCTCCCATCCATTCTTCGGGAAGGGTAAATCCTTCCATGGTGTAGTCTACAAAGTCTGACATACCAAGTTGAGGGAGAACCTAGCCTTTCTCCTCTGTATCGAGACTAAACAAGGTATTCCTCATAGCGAATGGGCTCCAAAAATCCAGTTCATTCGCTGGGGATAAATTCTGGTTCCGCTACCAGTGGCACCACAGACTGCCCAAACCACACAACTGTCATGCACATTCAGAGGGCCTAGTTTGGTCCTAGACAAGTTCCTCACTATCAGTCCAACGTCAGTGAGCTCCCACTAGCTCGGGTCAGCAGTCTCTGTGGGTTTCCCCATCATGATCTTGACCCCTTTGCTCATATAATCTCCCTTCCTTCTCTTCTGCTGACAGACTTAATATTCTTTAATTTAGAGTGGAAATTATTCCTTAAAGTCCTGGAGAAACTTAATTTACTCTTTGGTCCCTTTCTTAAAATGAGAAAACCTAAACAGATAAGTATGTAGAGGCAGAGTGACAATATGACTATTATATATAATATAGAGTAGGGCAGCACCTACTCTATAGCCAAGGCTGAGCTGGAACTCGCTATGACCTCTAACGCATGATCATTCTCTCCTTTCACTGCCTGAATTGTAGACATATAAGAGAGACCTGTAACACAGGCTTTCTTTTTTTATACAGACTAGCAAAATCAGTAAAACAGATTGTATTTGCAAACACTGAGAAATAGCAAAGATTTATAGTTAATTAAACTTGCTAATGAAAAGAATGAGAAAAACAATAAGAAATATAAGCTTTTGTTATTGTTAGAATTCTCATTAATTTGATAAAGATTAAAATTAATGCATATGATTATTAAGGCAAACAAAATATTCTGAATGAGAATGTGTGTGTGTGTGTGTGTGTGTGTATATCCTTGAGTTCCAGAGGCTGGGAACCTGTGTGCTCTTTAAAGATGCTAGGTCATAACAACATAGTGGGAGGGGTGGCGAATGCTCATAAGACTGATGTTGCATTATAATGGAGGCAAGGAGTTCTACTATATCACGATGTTGCTCTTGAGACTGCTCTCCATCATATCACAGTATGCAATTAATGAACTGCAATTAAACATCTGCAAGGCAAAATGTTCATACTGGGTAAATATTTAAACACAGACTATAATTAAATGCTATTTACATATTATTTATTTGGAAATGATGTGGAAATAAACATGGCATTAAGAGTTTGATGGACATTACTGTTACTCCTGAGAAGAAAAAACTGGGTTTTGTACTCTAGAGTAGGGGATTTTATCTTGAGGTGGCTGCAGAGTCGCTTCTCTTCCTGGTTTCTCCCTGAAATGAAGCAGGTACAGACATGCATCTGGTTTTGTGAATGGAATGTAGGTATTTTAAACCTTAACTGAAAGAACTCATGGTTTATTTTCTTAGTTCGTTCTTTTAAAATGAGAGTTTGTTTTTTTCTCTTAGTCTTTTTCTGTCAATAGATGGAGAGAATTACAAGGATATAGGGGAATGGCAGCCACAGCTAGAAGATGAAAAGTCTGTCTTCTGAATCACAGAGTAACCAACAGCCACCTTTGCCCAAAGAATCTAGATGTAGCACTAGATGAAGGCAGAATTAGATTACATTTCATCAAACCACTGACATCTGGGTGGCTTACTAATTAAAAAAAATCATAATTATCCTCATTAAAACATGTCAGATTTCAGCCAACTGATGAAATATATTTGAATATATATGAATATATATATATATGTATGTATGTATACTTACAAATAGAATGAATTAATTTGTGCTGCAATTTTATAAAATACTTTTAAACTTTTTAAGTTTTTAATGCATTTATTGTACTTCGGAGGTTGTTATTAAGTGGCATAGTATTAATTATATTATTTTATAAAGAAGTCAAATTTACTCTAATACATTTCTGAAATCTATCAGATTGAAGTGCACTCATTTTAAATGCAAGTGTGGCTTTTATACAAAAAGGGACTCAGTCATATACACTGAAGTAATAGAAACATGAAAAGCTTTGTATCCCTTGAAGTGTGTAATGCCAAGTGCATACTGCCATAGAGTAGTTACTGAAACAAAATCGAGACTTATTGGCCATACTACACTGAAAGTCATTCATCTTAGTGAGTGAGGAAAATGCTGGGTTAAATGCCTTCATTCTGTTATTAACATGCATAAAACTACATAAGACTTCTGTCCTCATAAACTCAAACTGGTTAATTTATATGTGATCTTCTTCAAGAAGTTTCATTGGTACTTTATTTTATGAACTATTTCCGATTATTTTCTCCTCATGCCTTGAAAAAAAAGATAAAATTCAAATTAAGAATACAGCCTTTTACTCTCTGAATGGAGCACTTTTAACCTTGTTCATCCTAGACGGCTTTCTATTGTAAATGCATAACACTTGGGTAGAATAGATCCCCTAGACAGTGGTAATCTTTGGAGTACTTTATCACCAATGTGTACATGTACAATAGAGTTAAACTAAGAAGCTGTACCCTCTTATATTTCATTTTTCTACTCTAATAAACATTCACCTTCTTTCCAAGGTGATTCTGTTCATTTCTTACTCAACAATCCATAATTACAGCAGAGATTTCAGCCTTTATAATTCTGGGGCTTATTTGGATGCCATGAATTATATTGGGGTAGGAATTGAGGAGATGAAGAGATAAGATAAGGAGAGAATAAAAACCCATGATATTAGACATTAAAAAGGGCTGTATAACTTTAATATAGTGAGACATTTTGTAACTCTCCTGAAAGATTTTTGTTTTATGAACCATCTTCAAAGGGAAATTATTAAAAGCCTTTGAACAATGTTAGCATGACTCAAAATACACTTTAGGGAAAAAGTTTCCTTTAGCCGTAAAAGATTTAGGGCATTAAAAATGGATTATGTTATTTCAATTATATTTTGCTTTCAATACTAACTAAAATGAACAATATTAACCCAGGCTCAAGAAACTTGGAGTTTTGAATTTTCATGTTTCTAGTTTTTATAATTGAATAAGTTTCTAATAGAGACACAAAACAATAACCAAACATGTTAACTAATAATTTAAGCATGTCAATAGAGGAAGATGAGAGACTATTTAGTAGTCACACATTGCCAAACTTGAAGGCCAGTGAATGTGGACACTGCTGTGAAGAGACAGGGCAATCATAAGTGTCTCTGTAGCATTTAATATTAAGAAGCATAGCTGGGGGGGGGCGGTGGGGTGGGGATAGAGACAGAGGATGCTTAAATAGTCTGCCTAGCTTCATTTGGGGGAATTATGAGGCTAAGATTTTATAGTCTGTTTAATAATGCTCAATATTTAGAGTTAGTGCGGCCAGAAAATAATTCATTCTGTCTTAATTTCAGATGCCTTGGGTAATGATAAAAGAAAGCATGGTTCTAAGTGAAAGGCAACAAGCTAGTAATAGTTTTGTAGGGATTGCAAGATGTCATCAATAGTTAATTATAACAACTGAGATGAACAAAAGGATCATAACTAACTGAAGGAGAATACATATATATGCTGCTATCTCTGTTTCTTATACTAAGTGAATATTTGATTAGGAGAATAATGTTAAATTTGGAAAAGCACATATACTTTAAAACATGTTAAAGCAGAAACATATTAGCATATCAATGGGTGATGATGAAATCAGTCTGAGAGACGAAAAATGAACAATATAGTAAAGGAGGGCTGTAATTGTAGTACTAAGTTTTTGATAACAGAGAGGAAATTTCTGAGACCTGACATCGACTATTTGAGAGGAGATACTACTGAAGACCTGCAAAAGATCAAAGAGTAAGTCCACAAATTAGGTAAAGCCTTTTTTTTTTTTACTGTATTTATACAATATAATATAAAGAGATAATTGAGTTATTTTCAGATCTAATGGATTCTACTTTATTTTGCCATGGAGGTAGGTGCTTCTCTGTATTTTAAAGTAAAATTAGCATTAACTGCAGTTCAACATTTTGTGCTAATAAATGAGGCAGAAAGATGTTGTATTGAAGGGAAAAAAACAGAGAAAGTAGATTTTTTTGAAGGAAATGAAATCTTGCTTGCATGTGTCTCTTTGAAAGTGCTGGAAAGTGAATAATTCAGGGCAGAGAGCAAGCTGTCTTCCAACCATCACCCTCTCAGTGTTCCAGAAAGGGTACTGTGAGCACGGCTGTGAAATTTTAAGTCCAGGAAAGAGGAAGCCTGGAAATTTCCAGGAAGAACTTACATTCCTGAACTAAGAGAACAGAGAAATACAGAGACACATAATGACCTTTAAAAAGTCTTGAGGATGTAGAAATAAAGCTGTTCTTTCCAAGACTGAGTATAAATTATAATTTAAATTATGGTTGAATGTTACTTACATGCTATAACATATTAAATTATGATTGACAGACTCTCTAAAGGAGTAAGTAACATTTCCATAATTTGTTTAATTACTTAGTCTTCAAAGCTTATTGATAAACAATAACTTTGACAGGAGTTATTTAATTCATGTGGCTTTGATGTAAATTATTTTTCTACCAGTAAAATGTTTTTAAATCTTAAGATGAAGCTTTTGTTTTAGACACAAAAGGAACTCCAGAAAAACAACAAAATAATGCATCTTCAAAAAAAAAAACCCAGATATATTAACACAGACATTATACCAATATATGAATGGTTAAGTACAGAAATACAGATTAAAATCATTAGATGCCAGTATACCATCCACACTAATGGCTATGGTCATCATCAATAAAAGAAATTAAGAGTGTGTTTGAAAGTGTAGGATGTTAAGGCCTACAAGGCCTAAAGAAGCAAACCTGGAAGTCTGCCTGGCTCTGTCCGAAGTCCTGATAATACCCAGCCAATGAATGACTAATATGCAGTGTTTACTGATTGCCTAGCAACAGGCGCTGTCCGAGGTTCTGATCGTGTCCTACCAGTGAGGGGCTCTCACACTATGTCAACTGTCAACGGATCCGAATGCCCTAGTGCTGAGAGGATTTAAAAGTTTTTCCCTGTTGTTAAGTAATCGAGTCTACTGGGTGGGTGGTCCAAGCAGTGTGACCTTGGGCCTGGATGGCAGACAGAGGCTGTAGCTGGCTGCTCCAGTGTGTCCTCACAGCTCCTGGTCCCCTTTGACTCTTGGCAGCTGGTGGATGCAGCAGTGGCCACAACTTCATGTTGCTGCTGCAGGTAGGTGTATGCTCTCGGTTACCTGGGGCTGATCTTCAGTTTGATGCTGCTGGCACTTGGGTTTCTTGCCTGGTGCTGCTGGAGCCATGGCGTCAAGGTCAGCCGCCTGTGCCACGTGTTGGTCCTGTTGGAGGAGAAGGAGCAAGCCATGTGCCTGGATTTTTGTGCCTGAAATCTACTCACATTTTCCAGACTCCAAAAGAGGAAAATGGCTAAATTAGACGGTAAAGCACACGTGGCTCTTTATTTTTCAGATTATAGAGAAACTCTTTTGAGAAACCTTAGAACCAGCTGTGTGGGGAGCAAATGGCCACCTCAGCACCTTCTGCTTCACAGACGTGATCATGGGTCAGCAATGCCTGAGGGTCAATGGTGTTAAGGATTATATTGAAAAAGCAGATAAAAGACAAGTTATTCTTGACTTTCAGATTAGTTTTGTAGGAAATTGTGATTGATTTGGAGATGAAATAATATTTTTGTTGAGTTGGTGTGACTAGTATTTGGATTCCTGGGACAAGGTGGGTAATCCTGGAGCCCTCGATTGGTGACATACCTTTAGTTGGATCATTGTCCATTCCTTCCTTAGGAAACCACTTCTAGAGGCTGACTGGACAGGACTTATTAATCTCCTGGACATCCCTGAACTATCATTTTGGATATAATATCAAACTGACAACCACTTGCCAAAAACCAAAATCTTAGCAGGACTCTATATTTCCAATCAAGATACAGCCACATACAGTCCCATCCTCCATTCCAATCCCTCATGTCACCCTTGTTTTTTCAGATTCCAATAAAAACTCAGAGGGCTGATCCCTATTACCTGTCAGATATTAGATATCGCTCCCTAAACAGCTATATGTCTTTACTTCTCAGAAAAGTTGTAGTCCCAACTCAATTGACAATCAAAGCTGGCTTTGAAGTTAGAATATGGCTCTCTCCTTCTTTAAAACCAAACAAGGAGTTAGAAGAAAAATCCAGAGTTTCTGTCTCATCTAAGAAGAGCCACCTGGTGTGGAACAGAAGAAACCCAAAATTCTAGGAACCATTATTATCAAAGCTCTGTTACTTCCCCAAAATTCTATTTCTCCCCTTACTATTTTAAAATATGTTTTGCTGTAAAAAGACTTTGGATACACAATAAAGAGAAATTCAGATGGAAAAGACCTCTAAATAGGTCACAGTGTTGGATAAATGTACTTAGGCTTGAGATAGAGAAGAAAGGCAATATAGACAGTTATAAAAAGAAGTAAATGTTTTTAAAAATAAAACAAAGTCTTTAAAGAGACAGAGTACAAACATACATAGATTAAAAATGTAAAGAAAAATAAGCCATATAAAGATGGAATATACACAGAGAATCTAAATTATGTATACTATTGTGGTTTTTTCTTTTTGAAATTTTTGACTGTGATTGAGCTATGTACAGAGAAATATTTCATTGTATGGGCTGCTAATTTAAAATAACACATATATTTTAAAGGTATCTTGATTTCAAAATTTGGGTCTATGTAAATGTTGTGTTGAAAAAAATGTTCCGCCTTTGTTTCCACAGAAGATGAGAACCTGTAGATTCTTTCCAGGCTAATGTGGTTTGATTGACTAAAGTTCTCTGAAAAGCCTCTGAAAACCCCTAAAAAATTACATCACCCAACAAAAATCAGAAAGCAGTTTGGAGAGAACTATGCTCAAAATTCCAAATATTCTATGAACTGGACATGCAAGACTCAGAAATTGATTGCTGAACTTGCATAATGGTGAGACAGTCCTTCTCAGTTCCTACTTCATGAAAGAGTCTGTAGACATTCTACAGGAATTTCAGAAGAAAGTGACTGACAAACTGCCAATATATGTTAAACTATCTTTAAAAATTTCTGCTTCTTAGAAAAGTCTGCTGGTTACTATGGGCCTGTAGGGTGAAGATGGATGTATTACAGAAGAAATTTGGGTTATTGTCCAGGCAGTGAGACGTCTCTGTCAATTCTAGAGTTTTTGAAGTTGCTTACAATGCACTTCATATTTACCTAAGTAATAGTATATTCTTCTGGAGACTTTGATGGAGTTAAAAATTAGATAGCTATAACTATAGTTTTTCTTAGTTATGACAAAAGTTAAAGCAGATATAATTACTATAATTCTTGCTTGATACCTATTTTGTTATATGTAATTTTAGTACATTAAAGTTAAAACCTTCCTTTTTATTTAGAAAGAAAAGGGGAGGTAATATGGGATTTCTCTCTGTATGCTGTGAATACTGTTGTATATTAAAGAAGCTGCTTTGGGCCTATTGCAGCTTAGAATGAGGCAAAACAGGAATTTCAAGCAGATAGAGGAGGAGATAGTAGGTGCAGTCAGGGAGACACCATACAGACACCAGACGAGACACCCATCCTGGAACTTTCTGTTAAACCATGAGCCTCGTGGTGAAATACAAAATAATTTAATATGTAAAAACTATATTGAAATATGCTTAAGCTATTGGACAAGCAGTATTAAAATTAATACAGTTTGGACAATTATTTTGGGTCTGGGTGGCTGGGAACCAACAAGCAGTCTCTGCCTACACTACGATAAAAGTGCAGGCTTCAATTCTATGTTGCATTTTTAAAGATATAATCTGAAAGAGAAATAAAAAGTAAGTAAATAAAAATATATCATACAAGTATTTATTAAATTAAATCAAAAACATTCAATTAATTCAAATAAGATAAACCAATTCATGTAGAACATATCCTAGTCCATGTTTATACGTTAACAAAGATGTGTATACAAGGAAAGCTCATAAGACTGAAAAGAAATACACATTTTCACTTCTAATCACTAACCTTATAGACATCAGTCTGAGTTACATTTTTTTATTGACGTGATAAAACACCATGACCAAGCCAACTCATACAAGAAAGTACTCAATTTGGGCCTTATGGTTCCATGTTAGAGCCCAAGATTATCACCACAGGGAGCTTGGTAGCAGGCAGGCAGGCATTAAACAGAAACAGTGTTTGAGAGTTCACATCTTAAAATGTTAAGAGGATGCAGAGGAAGACAGGGATTGGTGTGAGTCTTTTGAAACCTCCAAGCTCACACCCAGTGACACACTTTCTCCAATAAGACAACACCTTTTAATCCTCCACCAAACAGTTTTGCCATCTGGGGGTAAGCATTACAACATAAGGTTAAGGAATGTCTTTCTCATTCACCTTCTTTGGTGATTTATAGAACTGCTTTGTAGAAAATGAACAAAAGTCTCAAATGGTACAAAGGATCTTGCTTATTGATAAATTCATTGTCAAATAGCTTTATTTACCTTTATCTACCATGTATCAAAAATATGAACTACAAAATTCCTGAACTGAATAATAACAGGTTATAATCACGTAAATCCAGTAAAGTAATGAACATTTATTTGCCTTCTCCATCTCACCTGTAGTATGAAATAGTTTTGTCAAGCATATTCAACTGGATATACTATCTGTTATGGGTCAGTTAATGTGTGTGTTGTACATCAAATAAATTCTTAAGAAATCATAATCCTTATGTTCAAGCTATCCTATTTCACTTTAATAACATTGTACTGTTATTATCATTTTTAGTATCTTATTTGTATCCTATATTAATTAAAGCGTGTCATTGATAGATTATCTACAAGGAAAAATACAGTATTTAAGTTATAAGGTTTGATATTAACTGTAGTTTCGGGCATCGTTTGAGAGCCTTGTCAATTCATTTCCCAGAGAAAAGGACGAATTACTCCATAATATAGACTACTCCACTGAGAAAAATAGAATACATCTTTATGTGTGCAAATGGAATATTTACCAATAGGAAATTCCCTGGTATTTTCATCTCAACAAATCTAAAATAGTTGACACACTGAAACATATGAACTCTGACTATAGTGAATTCAGTCTATACCAGAATAACAGCAGGCATATTTCATTTAGAAATACAGTAACATTTTATAAATAAATCATGCTTGTAAATAATTCATAAATTAAACATTGAAGCTGAAAAACTGCAGAAACTAAAATTAGGAAATGCCAAAGATCAAGAAAGGTGTAACTTTGCTCAGCTGGAGCTCTATCCACTTATGAGGCTGATGCAAGAGGGTTACCTAATCTAATCAGAGTCAGACCCGTCTGTCCAAAGTATGAGCTCCTATTGAAAGAAACACCTAATAAAAATATCTACTCTGAGAAACCTTTGATGAAAAAAATCTAGCAATTTTCTAGAAAAAAATCAGCAATAATTTCACACAGAACGTATTAAAATAATCTTTTAAAAATATATATGGATATTTAGCCTGCATGTAATGTCTCTGTACTATGTGTATGCAGTTCCCACAGAGGCCAGAGAGGGTGATGTATCCTAATAACTGGTACTGCCGACAGTGTGAGTCTCCATGTGCTGGGAAATGAACCCAGGCCCTTTGTGCAAGTGCACTTAACAGTTGAGGAGTACCACCTGTCCAACTCTTCTATATATGTGTGTGTGTGTCTATGCACACACACACACACACACACACACACACACACACACACACACACACACACATATATATCTTACTTCGTAAGTATAGTAGGAGGAGCGGCAGGCTGTGTCCCAATGCCTTGCTAGCTTAGCCCCAAAATAATTACACAAAAACTGTATTCATTTAAACAATGCGTGGCCCATTACCTCTAGCCTCTTATTGGCTAACTATCACATATTAATTTAACCCATCACCATTAATGCATATCGCCACTTGACGGTGGCTTACTGGCATGAGTCTAACCAGTGTCCATCTTGGACAGGAGAACCATGGTGTCTTCCACACTTCCCTTCTTCTCAGCATTCTGTTCTGTCTACCCTGCCCACCTAAGGGCCGCCCTATCAAAAGACCAAGGAAGTTTCCTTTTTTTTTGAAATTTATTCATTTTTTATTGAAAATTTCCACCTCCTCCCCTTCTCCCACTTCCCTTCCCTCCTAGAAGAATGGTTAAAGAAGGTGTGGCACATATACACTTTAGAGTTCTACTCAGCGGTAGAAAAACAATGACATCTTGAATTTTGCATGCAAATGGATGGAAATAGAAAACACTATCCTGAGTGAGGTAACCCAGACCCAAAAAGATGAATATGGTATTTACTCATAAGTGGATTCTAGCCATAAATAAAGGACATTGAGCCTATAATTCGTGATTCTAGAGAAGCTAAAGAAGAAGGTGAACCCAAAGAATAACATATTGTTATCCTCCTGGATATTGGTATTGGACAAGATTGCGGGACAGGGGTTGGGAGCACAGGGGTGGGGGTGGGGTGAGGATAAGGGGATATAGGGAGAGAGAAGGGAGAAGGGGAGGATGAGGAGAGTTAGTTAATAGTCTTTTGTTAATGTTAAAAAATCATTATTTTGAAAAATAATGTAATACATATATTATATAGAAATCTTAGGTAATCTGTTAAATGAGACAATATAATTCATAGATGTACCAGATATGCCTATAATCCTAGAAATCAGGAGGCAGAAGTAGCAGGATCCTGAGTTCAAGTCTAATTTGGGCCATGGTAGAAAACATGTTCAAAGTGGAAATGCAAATCCCAAACCAAAGTTAGTTAGTCCCTTGGGCAGCTAAGGATAGGCAACCTGAAATGACCCTATCCTATAGCAATACTGACAAATATCTTGCATATCATCATAGAACCTTCATCTGGTGATGGATGGAGATAGAGACAGAGACCCACACTGGAGCACTGGACTGAGCTCCCAAGGTCCCAATGATGAACAGAAGGAGGGAGAACAAGAGCAAAGAAGTCGGGACCAAGAGGGGTGCACCCACCCACTGTGACAGTGGAGATGATCTACTGGGAGCTCACCAAGGCCAGCTGGACTGTGACTGAAAAAGCATGGGATAAAAACGGACTCTCTGAACATGGCGAGCAATGAGGGCTGATGAGAAGCCAAGGGCATTGGCACGGGGTTTTGACCCTACTTCATGTTCTGGCTTTGTGGGAGCCTAGGCAGTTTGGATGTTCACCTTCCTAGACATGGATGGAGGGGAGCAGACCTTGGACTTTCATCGGGGTAGGGAACCCTGACTGCTCTATGGACTGGAGAGGGAGGGGGAGAGGAGTTTGGGGGAAGGGGAGAAGGGTGGGAGGAAAGGGAGGGAAATGGGAGGCTGAAAGAAAGCGGATACTTTTTTTTTCCTTTTCTCAATAAAAAAATGAATAAAAAAAAGAAAAATGAGAAAAAAAGAGCTATAAAATAGAAGACTAGGAAGACAATTATAATTTCATTAAAAATATAAGACACTTAAATATGCATTTAATAGAACTTGTTAACTTGCATACTAAAAACTATAAATTTTTGTTTGAAAATTTATAAAAGACAAAATAAATTTATTTGCTTGGGTTTATAAGAGACCTCTCCAGGACAATTATCTTCCATTTAAAATGTGTCATGTTCATTTAAAATCTTACTCCTTTCCATAACCTACATGAAAGTTTGCAATTTTTCTCTTTGGTACTATCAACTTTTTGCTAACACGTTGTTGATATTTTCTGACTGTACACCAATTAAAAGCCTAATGGTCTGTCTGTCTTTGTCTACTGGAGGCGGATTGCTATGGTCCAAAATTCTTTACCTTGGTTCTTCATCTCCATGTACAGTACATCAATTACATCTATCTTATAGTTTTACAACTAAAGCTCTCTCCATGGCCTTTGCTGTTCTGGAGATTTGTGTGCCACTCTGAAACTAAAGAGCCTAATTTCTTGGCAGCCTTTCTTAATAAATAACATAGCCAATAAAAATGACTGTCCCAGAATTCCAGAATTTACTGTAATTCTAAAAGATTAATGCAAAGTTCAGCAAACTTTCTAAGAAAAAAACCCAGCAACAAATAGTTTATGGTTTACAGTCAAATATTTTTCTTTGCTACTATTTACAATCCTTTAATAATTAAAAGTCATTCTTGGTCGACAGATCTACAAGGCCAGTCCTCTAGCCCCATTTAATCCCAGTCATAACTTGCTGAAGTCCACTTTAATGAGGGAAGTATGAATCAGGTAAAGAGAAGGATAATATTTTGTTTACATTGGTATTTCTTATTAACTCATATTAAATGATTGTCTTAAACAGTGTGATGCTACGTTCTGCTGGACATTATCATTATGGAACAGCACCAAGATTGGGGTATTGGTTACCTTTGGTTACAAAAATGAGTATTCATTCTGGAATAACATTCTATGTGTTACATCTAGTATGTAGTTAGATATAATTAAGCTGAATTCTCAAAGAAGATTAATAAACAAAACAAAAAAACTTAAAAGTAGATTGAAAACTCTGGAATTTTCCAAGAAAGGAAGATGAGAGACAGAGAAAGCAGAGTCAATTTAGAAGATGAATTTATTATGCATCAGTTACAATTTAGATATGATCATAAGAACATAGGGGCATAAAATGTAACTATGATTTAGCACTCTGGCTTGGAGCAGGATTGGATAGATTCTCTGTGGATTGTAATTATCTTGGTTTAAGAATATCTCAAATCTTCAGTTATTTAAAGCTACTTTGAAGAAGAGGTTGGGAATAATTGACTTGCCAGTGTGTGGAGAGGTATAAATGAATATCCACAGAGCTGTCTTGTCCACTGCGACTGGTTAAGGCAATTCGTGCAATCAACAGGATCAGATGTCTACCAAGAGGTTAAAGATTTATAGCCTCTTAGCTCAGTCCCAGTAATGACAGCCTGATTCCTTACTGTATTTAGTAAATAAAATCAGACATGTTTATACTGATTTTTATTCTTTATGACTTTTTGGATGTCATTTTTGTGCCTGCTAATGACTTGCATTTATTCATAACATTGTAGTGATACATTTTCAGATTTATCTTTAAATTCTAAAATATGTACATATCTTTCATAATGGAAGAAAATATAATTCCTTTGATGCGTATTTTATGACATCATTTCATGCAAGAATACTAGACATCAATAACTAAAAAGCCTGGGAGATTCTAAGAAGGGTAATAAGTGGACAAAGAACTTCCAAAAGGTTAATGAGATTCAAGGAAAAGTTTCTTAACAGAGAAAGTAGATAAAAGACTGCATTTATCCTGTACTTTATAGATGATAGGAAAAAGCTGGGTGAAATGAGCAATATTGACATATTTGTAAGACTTTGAAAGGCCATTTTACCACGCAAGGATTCAACGGGTTTTATATTGCTCATAAAGGGCAAATCTACATGAGCTCTTTGGGGGCAGGAGAAGGAGGGAACACTGTAAGTGATAGTTATGCCTTCAGAGTTTATTTTAAAGACTGCATTCAATTTTAAAAGAATTATTACTTGGATCTTTTGTGTAAGCTCATATATAACTGAAAAAATTTTCAAGAAATGTTCTCAGTGCTATATTTAAAATACACATTTTTTACCGATAAAAATAGCTATTTTTCCAACCAGTCGTCTTTGCCCATTTAATTATGAGTTTTTGTGTCATGCTATACAAAGTGAACATATGATCATTATTTATGATATAGCAGAAACAGGCTTATAATATTGGTCACATAATTTATAATCTAATAGTTCTTCCCTTTATATAAATCTACAAATGTAAAGTAATAGTGACAATAATTCAAACCTTGTCAGCTACTCTATAAATCATATATAGTAAAAATTAATCCTTATTAAAGAAAATATTTTTGTTTTATCTCTTTGTTTTTATGTCAATATTGAGAGAGTTTAGCTTATGAAAAGCACCTTAAAAGATATAATCAGATTTGACTTTTGCAGGTTTCAACAGCAGAACCAAAATCTTGTTTGATGTGGGAGTGTCATATATCAATCTGTTGATTTCATTGGCTAAGCAATAAAGGAACTGCCTCGGCCCATTTCATTGGTTAGAAGATAGGTGGGAGGAGTAGACAGAACAGAATGCCAGGAGGAAGAGGAAGTGAAGTCAGACTCCGCAGCTCTCCTCTCCGGAGCAGACACCTCAGAGAGACGCCATGCCCAGCTCCCAGGCAGACGCAAGCAATGAAGCTCCGACCCAGGATGGACATAGGCTAGAATCTTCCCGGTAAGCGCACCTAGGGGCGCTACACAGATGATTAGAAATGGGCTAAATTAATATGTGAGAATTAGTCTAGAAGAGGCTAGATAGAAATGGGCCATAGCAGTGTTTAAATGAATACAGTGTCTGTGTAATTATTTCGGGTAAAGCTAGCCGGGCAGGCGGCTGGGGTATTGGGGAATGCAGCCCCGCCGTCGCTTCATATTACTACACTTGTTGATTTAAGCAATTGTGGATATAAAATCATGGAGTTGGGAAAATATACATGGAATTCCTATGTGTTTTCTCAGGCCCACACAGAAACCAGTGCAGCTTTGGAACATAAATATCTCAACAAGAGTCAAGTAGTAGTGTGCATTGAGGGCTTTGTGTCTAATACACAGATCTTGGTCTGCTTTAGACTGCTCATAAAATGAAGCTTTGGAAGAATGGAGAAGTGACCTGAAGATCTGTAGGGCAATAGCTCTGTGATTCAATAGATCACAAATCAAAAGATCCTGAGGTCTCTTATACCACGTGTCATACTGAACTTTTGTAAACTCCCCTATTGAATCATCTTCAAATTATTTAAAAGACCCAGCATAATATAAATATTATGCATGTAGTTCCTGTACTGTATTCTTTATGATGAACAATGACTAGGAAATGATTATATATATATACATATATCTGTATATATATATATCTGTATATATATATATATCTGTATATATATATATATATATATATATATATATATATATATATATATTCAGTGCAGATGATTTTTTCCCTATTTGTGGTTGGAGTATTTTCCAACTAAAATTACCTGACTATGTATAGACAGACTCTCTTACAGAGAGAAGACTGAAACTTAGTTCTTGGAATCTAGTTGGGAATCAACCATCAGCTGTGATTGGCTCTTGTTTATGAAGCAGAGAATGACACCAAGGTTTATTAAGATCATCCATGATAGTGTACATGTTTTAGTCAAGAGCAGAAGTGGATTAACAAAGGTGTTATGCAGACTAAATTTATAGAAAACAAATTCCTAGCCAATGACTATCTGACCAAAATACAATAAAATCATTAAGATTAATTAGATCTAATGAGCATACATTTACTTTTTAAAAAATTATAAAGATTTGACCATTAATAGGAAAGAATTAGAATTAACATAGCTAAGGCTATATTTGATGACTGTAATGTATGTGTGATTAGTATTAAATCTTTCAAAATAAAAATGGTCCTATCAATGTTTATATTTTAGACATTTGAGGGGACTTTTAGTGGCTAAATTGGAATGAATCTTAATTAGCACCTTTCTTGTCTTAAATGACTTCTTTTAAATACTAAATTGCATACCTAAGTGAAGTAATAACATGATTAATTAAAGTACCATTTTTAGAGTTCAATTACCAAAAACTCTCAGATCATGTTGGGATTTGTTTTTAGAAGTGTGGAAAAAAATAGAAAGGCCACAACTCGCACCTTTTTTTAAACAAGAAAGTTAGCTATCATCACTTATATCTGGTGACGAATCAAAGCCTGAGCAAGCAGTGAAAGGTTGTGGTGAGAAGAAGAGGAAATTCTCAGACTTTATAAAATTAACATATGTATATAGAGACAAGCTGAATAATATTATACCTAAGTTCTGGGATCTTATCTCAGACAAGCAGCATTAGAGACTGTAGTCCCTAAGAAAACAGTATCAAGTATGGACAAATGGGTACCAGGAAAAATAACATTCATCCAGTTGTTCTTAACACCAGATCAGAGCAATGGTTCCCATGAGACTGATTTCATAGTTGAACTCCTATTATACATTTTGATAGTAAATAATTAGGTGTTATTTCATGAAGAGTCTTGAACTCAAAGTATAGGTTTGTAGCTTTTAATGAATGATCACACTATTATAAATATATTTTGACTTTAAATTAAATGTTCTCAAACTCAGATCAGTTAGACTATTGCTACATTTAATCTAAAAAAATCTTCTATTTAATATACATTTTATCTAAAGTTTTCTCTGCATATTATCAGAGCTTAACCTGAATGTGATGAGTAAACTACTACTCTTTCCCTGAGTCAATCACACGTGGCCACCTGACCAAACTGCATTCCACCGAGAGAGCTGTGAGCCACACTAGTCAGGCTGTCTTTACCTCATTTCTATTTTCTGAAAACAGAGACTGCACTTTCATTCCCAGCCACCCAGACACAAATAATTACATAGAAACTATATTAACAACACTGGTTGACCTATTAGCTCAGGCTTTTTATTAGCTAACTCTTACATCTTAAATTAACCCATTTCTATTAATTTATCATTTATCACGAGGCTCGTGGTATTTTTTATTTTGCTTCTTGGATGGATTCATGGCATCTGTCTGACTCAACCTTCTTTCTCCCTGCATTCAGTTTAGATTTTCTCTAGCTCTGTTCTACCTGCCTTAGGCCAAAGCAGCTTCTTTAAGTAACTAATGGCAATAAAATGTATTCATAGAATATAGAGAGAAATCCTACATCAATTTTCTGCATATGCTATCATGTTTGCTGGCTACAAATATTATTAACTCATCATGTAAACCTTCACATTTGAACATTTGTCTATAGTTGGTGGCATTTCGGAGGAGTGGCTATTGCTTGGTATAGGTAAATCACTAAGGCAGGTCATTTAATGTTATGAGCTGGTTCTGTTCTCAGTCTGGCACTTTGTTTCCTGGTCTGAACAGCATGCGAGGAGCCTGAGCACAGGACCACATTGCCATAGCCAGAAGGAACTTTCTCAAGCCTTACCAATCATGTTTACCAAATGCTCTGATACCATGGGGCAAAAATATACGATGCTTCCTTAGGTTGTTTCTGTGAAATATTTTGTCACAGCAAGAAAAGTGACAAATACATAAAGGAAGACTTTATTAAGAGTTGTATTTTTTTCTAATGTTAATATAAGGATATACCTTTAAAAATTATTGGTGGTAAGGGAAGTAGAGTTTTAATAAGTAATGGCTTACAGAGTTATATTTAATGGTCCCATAAATGTGTGCCTTGATCACTTGATACTTTTCACTATCCAGTTAAAATGTATACAAATAAAGCAGACTATTTTATCCTCTAGTGAGTGAATGTATAATTTAAACATAGAAGAACTTCTTTAATCCACTTGAAAACTGAAGACAAAGCCTAAAATGATTTCTGAACATTTTTTTTCAGATTTTTATTTTGTTTTATCTTCTGAAGATAGCCTATCATTATAAGTTTTAAGAGTTATATTTTTAGTAGATAACCAAAATCCAAAATTAGTTCTGGCATATCTTTAAGATTTTTCTGACCAAATTCAGATTTAGATAGTGACCACATTTTTCTACATCATCCTTAGTAATTTCATGGGCAAATTTAGCTAATATCCATTTCCTCTGCAATCAAGCGCCAAGCCATTACATTACACCAGAAATTTGATTGCCAGTTCTGGGATTAGAAGCATGAAATGAAGACATTCACAGAAAACGTGTTTCTGAGATACACGAGGGATGGGTATGTTCCAGATCCCTGTGCTTGGCTTGCACTGTCTTCTACTTTTGACACGTTGTTATTCATAAGTACATGCATGTCTGTCGAAAATTTCTATTCTTGTATGAACATTGTGTTGCGTTAACATCCACCTATTTATATCAGTTTGATTTCATTATCTACATACACACCCTGTCTCTAGTTATAACTATATGCTGAGGCAATGGTGATTAGGGACACTTCAAGCTACTAATTTGTGGTGATTGCAAAATTCAACTAATCACAGCCACCTCATGTAAGTTTGTGGAGATCCTAAGCATTTGTAACCAGATGTTTGCCTATTTTTTGTTCACAAAATCAGGTACTAAATGCTTATAGTTTGCAATGGCCATTTTGAATTATCCTAGACTTTAATTTTGATCAGATCATGACCTTAACTAATATTTTCTATTTACTTCATGTCCGAGTTTTCTTTCCATTGCCGTAATAAACATAATGATTAAAAGTAAACTTTTAAAAGAGAGGGTTTATTTCATCTATCAGTTTATAGCTAATCTCTGGAGAGAGGTCAGGACTAGAACTTAAAAAGAAACCAATGAGGAAACCTATTTACTTGTTCTGACTCTGGGGCAACCAGATTTCTTATACAACTCAGGACTAGAAAGCTCCTAGGGATGGCACGCCCCCAGTTGGCTGGGATATCCTATCTAACTAGCAATAAAGAGAGGCCATACAGTCATACACAAAGGCCACACTCAACTAGGCAATGGCTCACTTAAGACCTCTTCTGATAACTCTGTGTCAAGTTGATAGCTGAAGCTAACTAGGAAAGTAAATGATTGTGGAAACTATTAGCTTAGCATACCACTAGATTATACCAATCCAAAAGGAAAGAATAATATCAGATAGCATCTTGGGCCTATAGATATGTTTCTACCATCTTGCTGAAGCTGCTTCTCAAATGTACCCACCAACATATTTTAAACACATCTTGATTTATGGTTTTCTTTGTGTTCTAAAGTGATAAAAATTCATAAAACTGTTTCTACATTAGAACATGGACTTTGGGGTAACTACATATTGTCCTTAGCTATGGTCACACAAAATGGCTCCAGAACAAATTATCTTTTAATCATTCAAGGATAAGAGCTGTGGTTTTGCAGATACAGTACTACAGTAAAATACTGTTAATGATTTTGCTGATGTTCATGGGCTTCATAAGCAAACCGATTTCCTCATCTGTGTTGCATGAGTTTGTGCACACTGAGTTTTGTTTGTGTTTAATGCAGGGAAAAAGTGTTACAATTTCTAGTGGAATATATTACCATGCCTTTTGAAATGAGTCCATCAATGAACCTCTGTATTCTTTTATGGTTTGGCCTTGATATTGGGAAAACTGAGTGAAGCTTTGGTATGATTGCTCTCAATTTTAGTAAATTGAAGCTAATAACTAATATTTTTTCTATTTTTAGATTTTAAAAATTTTTATCATTTTATGTATATGAATGTTTTGTTAATACATATATACATACATATACATATATTAGTGTGTACCATGTGGTCATGGTATATATGTGTATATATGTATGAGTATATATGCATGTGTATATTGTGTGTGTGTGTACACATTTTTATTTGGTCCCCTTGGAGATCACATTCCCTGGCCCTGGAGTTACATATGGTTGTGAGTTGCCATGTGGGTGATAGAATTAAACCCAGGTCCTCTGCAAAAGCAATAAATATCCCCTACACTAATAATTCATGTGAGAAACAAATATCCACTTTTGAATTTGTTTTGCTTCTTTGGTGTAACAAAAGATGAAATTAATTAGTATAGGAGAACTTTACATATGCTTTGGGTCTATAGGTCAGTAAATTGAGAGTTCAATGAGCTAAGTTCAAGTTAAGAAATTAATAGGCTTGCATTGCACAGTGTCTTAAACTTTTAGAGGCTATGAATATTCTTTGATAAACGTTGTCTTCTATCTCCAAAACATTCTAGCTGCATCTCTCTGGTCATTGCTCTATTGTCTAATTTCTTCTGTTTTGTAAAACTCTTGTAAATTTCTTTCTTTCTTTGGTCTTTTGAGATAGGGTTTTTCTGTGTAACAGCTCTAGCTGTCCTGGAACTAGTTCTTGTAGACCAGGTTGGCCTCAAACTCAAGAGATCCACTTCCCTCTGCCTCCCACTGCCATGCCTTGTAAATTTTTTAAGCTCACCAAAAGAACTCAGTTTCCACTCTGTAGTTAAAGGTCAGATGAGAGAACATTGAATTTCTTTTGTAATTTAAATTATACTTTGTTTTGTAACCAAGCATTGAAAAAGTCACTATGGCTGAAAATGCAGAACCATTTCACAAGGGCATTACTATGTTTCTCAAATACTACTAAAATAATATCCTAGAATTGAAGGAACGCTTTCTGACCACAGGTTTAATGTAAGAAAACAAAACTAAAGAAAAACAAAACCTGTGTTTTCCATGAATAATTGTACATTGTTTTGCATAATCCTACCCAGGAAGTGGGGACATACACAGTAATCAGGGTGTAACTAATGTAAAAAGTATAGTGCCTTTTCTTCTGTTGTATTATTGAAAGAAGTCCATACAAAGGTGATTTGTTTTGTTTGTTTGTTTTACAAGAAACAGAACTTTTGGAACCATTTCTCTTATATTTTAGGGTTTATTTGATCCTCAAGTCTATTATATGATCCTATATGTCACTCAGCTTCTAGGAGTCAGCATCTAGAGTTCTGGCCAGTGATTTTTCAAGTCATTGTTTTGTTAGTCTGTGGACTTTGAGTCATAGGTTCAATGGCATATTCTGAAAAAACATTTACTTGATGCCTTTGTTATAACTGTGATTATGTTTTATGGTGAACTTGTTTTAATCATAGCAATGTGCAACAGAGAAGCACACAAAAAATGAAGGTGAAAAGAGTCTGTCCCACACTGATCCACAGAGGATATGCAATAAATGGAAAGAAGCAAAAAAAATCTAGGAATGAAATTAAGAACTGTTGCTAAGGAACTCAGTAAAAAAAAATAATGCAGAGTTCAGACTTTTTGCTGGTTTTCAGTTTGTAATCGACTTCCTAAGCCAGAAACAGTGAGGCACAGCATCTTCTGTGGGTACTTCCCTCCTCAAAAGCTGGGATTTCTGCAACTTATGCATGGAAATTCTTTTGGTGGATTTCCCAGGGGAGAAAAATCTGTGAACAAACATGAAGATCATCCAGTAAAGTAAACACAAAGCCTATTTACAGTAGAACATAGTAACTCCTGCTTATGCTCTTGACCTTTGGAAGATGGAGACAGGAGTCCCAGATGCCAGGCCAGCCTGGGTTGCCTAGTGAGTATGAAGTTTCCCCGCTGCCACATGGCTGATTTACATACTCAAACAAACAAACATGCACACAAACAGACCAAACAGCAGCTACACAAAGAATATTTATAGTTGGATAAAACAAGGGAGTTGGCCACCATCTCAAAAACTATAATCAGGACAGAGAGGGAAAATGTTATTTACAGAGGAAAAGGAAGCCATTTGATGAGTTTTGGTTTCAGGTGGTTCTTACCTTGAACTGAACAGGAGCATGACATTTGTTTGCTGTAGGAAACATATCTGATTTTCTTAGAGTCTCTCTAGCTGGAATTGGGTGCAGAAAGTAAAGAGTCATCTGGAAAACATTTAACATCTTTATTGTTTTAGAAATGAAGCTGCAATTTGTTGTAACCTAATAATTAAAACTCTACAAATTTATGGCCCCATACATGACTCACTTACCTTTTTGGCAAGCAGGAATGTTTAATGGGGCTATAACACAAATCACTGTCCATTCACCTTTCACATCTTTAATGATGGCACTTCCTCTTGTAATTGTTGTAGAAATGAATAATTGGGTTAGGTTTACTATCTTGCTGGAGGCAGAGCAATTGTGGGGGCTCAATTTGGCCCTTTTCACCTGCTCTCCATCATTCTGATATCATTTATTTCCTCTGAAATTGGAAAGCTTGGTTGTATTAATGAATTATCTCCTGACACTTCAATCTCACAGACTTCCCCCAAAGATCCCAAAGTGCTCCCTTCTGTCACATTATTAAAAACCTGAGAAATTTTTGAAAATATACATAGTAGTTGCATGAGCAGACATAAACTAACACACCCAGTTCAGTGTTTCATCCCTGTCAGACTTCATATCTTACTCTATAAAACACATGAGAAGATTCGTTATTTTAACAATATTTAATATACTCATCATTAAATTTAGGATATAATTAGCCAAATTAGTAGATTTTAACACCACTCCTAAAAGTTTGTGTGCCACAGAGAAAATTATGTATCCTAGGAGAATGCACCATTACCTGTGAACTTGTTTTCTGTCTTAAATTTCACTCCTATACACATTACTTCATGTGCAACTGAATAGTGACAATTATACGCTCAAAATTCCAAGTTATAGGCAATAACCTCTTGGAGAAGATCTTGATACCATCAAACTATTTGTATCTAAATTGAAATATTAAAATAAGGAAAAAAACAGCTATGAGAGTTCCAGGAATAAGTTATGACTAAAAAATTATAATAATGATGAATCAATAATGCTATGGGAGTGGCATGGTTGTCTCTGCTAACCAAAGCATTTAACTAAAATTTTAGGGGTCAAAGTCTGCTTAAATACTTTTATTTATTGTTTGATAATGTTATTGATAAATATAATGTATTTTGTTCAAATTGCACCCTTTCTTCCCTCCAAATTCCCCCATAAACCACTACCACATCTTTTTCTTCCTAACTTCATGTGAGTTTAAATTTCACTGAGCTAACTTAGCGCTACTGGTTTGGTCAATCCATAATTTTATCCATTGATTATTGATTCTATGGCAACAAAATTCTTAATTTAGAATAATTGGCATTTTTAATCAAGTATCTTAAAGAATTTATTTTTCTTTGAAATATCATGTTCTAGGAATTGTCCTATTCCCTAATCAAAATGTTGCTTCAAAGATTTTATTGCATATTTGGGTTATAGTCTTATTCTGAGTTATAATTAATTATGCCATTGAATATGAAGTTATATAAATGGCTTTATATTTTTTTATAGACCACCTCTGGTAAGAGATAACATAAGAACACATTCTTATCAACTCTTTTACTCAACTAACAACTGCAATATCCTAACTCTCTGCTAAAATTTTTGACAACTTCAGGAAATATCATTAAACTCAATATATAGATTTACTTATCCTCTCAGCAAATAGGTTATCTTTGTGTTCTGCCAAAGTATGACAAACACTCCTTTATAATATTTCCTTAGATTTCTGGTAACTGTCTTATGCTGGATTTCAGTAAGAAAGTCTCAACGGGTGATACTCCTCACCAAGATTTTAGAAAATGTAATTTAGCAATCATGGAGAAAAAGCTCAGGTTAAACACAAAATAAACATAATAATCCATAGGCATAAAAGAAGAGTTGTGACAATATGTTGGCTTATAGCTGAAAAGAAGAGAAGGTACCTTTCTTGCAATGTAGAAGGGTGCAGTAGGCACTTACGTTTCAGTGTTATGACATTCATTCAAAAGGTTCATTTAAGCAGAAGCAATGATAGAGAGAGAAAGTTAGAGGGGCAAAATGTCACAGTCCATATTTATTCTGTTTTAGACTTCTACCATTCTGTTGAAGGGAAATAGAAGGAATAAAAAAATAGTTGGGGCTTTGAAATTCAGTGAGTGTGGTTGTTTGGATAAACACCACATTCCCACCAAGTTTTATATGCTTGAATACTTGGTCTCCAGTTGGTGGACCTCTTTGGGAAGGATTAGAAAGTGTGGCCTTGTTAAAACAGGTGTATCACTGGGATAGTCTTTAAGGTTTCAAAAGTCCAAGCCATTTCCAGTTAGGTCTAAGAGGCAATTTCTCAGACAACTACTCTAGCTACAAGCCTGCCTGCCTGCCTGCTAACATGATCTTACCATTATGATCATGGACTTCACATTTTGAAACTGTAATCTCCCAAGTTAGATTTCTCTTTTTATAAATTGTCTTGGTCATGGTATTTTATCATGCCAATAGAAGAGTATTAAGATAGTGAAATAGTGCAAGCAAAGGTGAATGAGAGGTTTTCGTGTATATAGGTATGAAATAACTTGAATCAGTTAGCATGGGACTGGGGATGTTTTAGAAATGCATTGTGTCATTCAGTGTTGACACACAAAAGGCAATGTGATCAATCCTGGATGTGCAGCAAAGAAAATATATTAACCTTCTTACTGATAAAGGAAGGGAATGTAATCCAGAGATAAAAAAATATGCTCAGACAAACCTTAAGTTCAGTTGCAACTTGAGCTATTTCCCTAAGTGTCCTTTTAAAAGATTTATTTGATTTTTATTAATGTGCATGTTCCAGTATGCTTAAGTAAATGTGGGTGCCAGGAAAGGCTGAAAGAAGGTGGCAGAGCTTCAGTAACAGGGGTTTTGGAGGGTTGTGAGTTGCCCAATGCAGGTTCTGGAAAACAAACCTAGGCTCTTTTCTACAGCAGCCTGTAACTCATAACCGCTGAAAAATTTCTCCAGTCCTGAGTGAGTGCTTTTTATAAGGTTACACAAATAGGTACATAAATTGGTGAATATGTAGGTATAGATACTAATTCATGTCGGTAAATATACATAGAAATAATAGATTAATGAAAAAAGTAAATAAAGAAAGAAAAATTTCACTCTGGGGGAAAATATTCATTAGTATATTTGAATGAAACTAGAAATGCCCCTGTTTGGTAGCTGTTATGGGAACAATAAACTCGTCAAGTCCATACACCATCCAGAGCTTTCATTCCATGACAGAAATTATCTCCCATGTACTTCTGACTGATGACAAATGGAAGTATGGTGGAGATTCAGAAGGCTGCTGCTGATTTCTCCACCATCACCTTTGTGTACTGTGAAAAAAAGTGTATAACCTACACGTAATTGTCAGGAAACATCCAAGACATAGAGATAGAGAGTACAATATACAACAAATGATTTGCACTTTTCAAGTAAACACATGGTTATACATAAAAATAAGTCTTAATACTTACCCATGGTTAAAAGGAGTATAATTAGGAATAACACCCAAATGTATCAAATGAACTGCAAAAGGCACAAAAGGAAAAATACATTTTACAGAAATCATTGAGACACGTTTTCCAGTAACTTGACATATTTCAGTTTTCTGCAGATATTTAAGAATCATGAAATGCCAGCTATTTATATGAATCCATTCATACACATTTATTTATATACATATATAGTATAAAGTCAAAGCGATAGAGAAAAAAGAGAGGAAGAAAATTATAACACTAAACGAGAAAAAGAAAATATCTAGTAAAATGGGAGCATTCTTGGAAACTTGATGCTATATGAAAATTCTTTTCGTGAATTAGGAAATTTTAGTTATTTCACAATTAACACTTAGGGAACTAATAACTTTCTTTGTTGAGAAATGGAAGGTGAGCAACAATATCTATCACCATTATAAATCAATGATATATGTTACAATGCATGCCTTGGTAAACATTCTATTTTATTAATTTACTTTTTACTTATTTTGAATTAAAACCCATATCTCCCTCCCATGCCTCCTCCTGCCTCGGCTCTGCCTGCCTTTCCTCCAGCTCTCCCTCCATCAACCCTTCCCAAACGGTAAGGCCTCCCAAAGAAAGTCAACAAATCCTGGCACATTAAGTTGAGACAGGACAAAACCCCTCTCCCCTGCATTAAGGCTGAGCAAGGCATCCCACCAAAGAGAATGGGGTCCAAAAGGCCAACTCATGCAACAGAGGTAGATCCTGATCCCACTGCCAAGAGCCCCTTAAATAGACCAGGCTACACAATTGTCTACCACATGCAAGAGTCCTAGTTCAGTCCCATGCAGGATCCACAGTTGCTGGTCTAGAGTTCCTGAGTTATAAAAATCTTGATTTAGCTCTCTCTGTAGATTTCTCCATCATGATCTTGACCCACCTTTCTCATACACCCCATCTTCCCTCTCTGACTGGATTCCCAGGGCATGGCATGGTGCTTGGTTGCAGATCTGTGCATTTGCTGTTATTGGATGAAAGTTCTGTGATGACATGGTATTCACCAAACTGATTACAGGGGAAAGCCAATTCAGGCATCAACAATATTTTTTCTGTCTTATTTTTTTTATCTAAAATGTCATATAATAACTTATCAAGACTATACAAAAGTTTTGGGTATTATGGAAGAGGGATAGTAGCATTGAATGACTGGACTTTTATCACTTTTTCTTTTACCTTCTAATCAGATGGGAGAATGAAGGCAGATTTAGTAGTATTTGGTCTGTTCACGGAGGAGCACCGCCATCCTTGATAGTGACAGTTACCTCAAAACAAAACAGCAAAACAAACAAAAAGCAAAACAAAACAAAAAAGCATGTATGCACACAGAAAAAAGGGAATGCACAAATATATCAAAATAACTATTAAAAATAGTTAATAGTTAATATAAAATGATTAATGCTTGATTTAAATCAGCTGTGTTATGTCCTTATCAATCAAAACAGTGAGGAAATAACAATAAAAATGTCTTACTTTTAGTACTTTAGTTGGAGAAATTATGATTTTCTCGTTTCTCTATCGTATGGCAAGGGACTGGATTTTGATCTTGTTGGCAGCTGAATAATAGTCCATTGTCTACATGTGCCACATTTTCTTTCTCCATCATCAGCTGATGGACACTTCAGCTATTTCCATTTCTTCATAGTTGTGAAGAGGGCTGTAAGAAAGCTTAATAGTGTAAATGTCTCTTTGGAGTCCTAGCTTGATTTCTTTAGAATATATATCCAGTAGTAGAATTGATGAAATATATGGTAGATTTATTTTGAAATTTTAAAGTCTTTTTACAAAGATTCGGAGATTTTAAAAATCATTTCTGAAAGATCTGGGATGATGCCAGGCAAACAGTGAACTCAATGCTAATGCCCCCCAAAAAAGATAGGATAAGATCAGCTTATTTCATCCATCTCTTGTCAGTGGCAGATGACAGTTCTAAGTACTTTCTCAAAGTTTCTTGTCTGCCTAGAGTTTTATCAGATAGGAAAGTCGTCTGCCCAATAACTGCCATTTATGCTTACCTTGGCTCTTGGCTGTCTGGTCCTATAGCAATGAGGTTACAATCCTGTTTTGAAATAAGTTTTGGATAGTCAATTGAGTTTTATTATGCAGGAAAACTTGATCTTTATCACTCCTTCCAGTCCTTCCAGTGGTTTATTTATTTCTCTTATTTTTATTTTCTAATGAGCTTCAAAAAAAATAATAGTTTTAGGTTAGTTGGCTCAGGAGCACATCCATCTTCAAACCTCAGGGGAGCAACGTTATATTCAATTTCGGCTTTAGAAATTCCCAGAAAGGCAGTCCACATATTCCTTTCTAGAGAGGAATTACTCATGGGTTTCAATTTCTATCGCAATTTTTGATGTAGTTCAAATCATAGGAAGGATAGGTATCAACCTGAAAGATGGGGTTTGCCCAGTGTTGTCTGACACTCATTCAACGCCAAATTGACAGTAATAGATTGTGACGAGGGCATGTAGAGTTCACTGCAAAGAATTATGATTCTTTCCTGTCCTTGCTGTGAAGTATGCTGCCTTTCAGTGTTCACTAGTTATCATATCATATTTTAAAAGTATCTTACTGTTATCTTACCTGTGGCTCTCGTGAGCTTTTCTGAATTTTAAGATAAGCAAAAATAGAAAAAGTAAATGACTAAAATTTATTCAGGCCATTTAAATATATGGTAAATAAAAAAAAACTTGTAAATAAGGTAGTGGTTCCATTGTGTTATACAAAGTAAGCACGTTCAAACTTGATCTTATTTGGGCATTTTAGTACAAGATTTATAATCTGTTTCTAGTTTTCATATATTTTATGCACAATAAAGATCAATTTTTTCCATAGATTTTATAGATGAGGAACACACAAGTGGGATTGGATGTGAAACACTTATTATGAAATTATCTAAATTTCCCCAAATCTAGCTTTCTGTAGTCACTTCATTTGAACTGTTGTAATTCATGTCATGAACAGACTAATAACCTGATTTATTTTGATATGCACTTGCATATTTGAAGTACCCAAATAAATTACAAAGTACATATATTAATATGTACATTGTTGTTTTTCAGAATTATGAATGTGGATGCTAATTTACATAGCTGAATTATAGGAAAATAGATTACATTATGATATAATCAGTTTTATAACTGCCTTTAGTAGTAAGAACAATTAAATTAGAGAAAATTAAGATTCCTGAAATTTATAACATTTTATGTCCATAGAAACATCAATTTAGTAAAAACTTAAATAGCAAAAGTTTGTTTTGTAATACTTCCTTAATTTCAATCTACATTTTATCATATTTTAATTTGTAAATATTGGTCAATTATGTTATCATTGATGTATAAATTTCTCTATATTAGAATCTCACAAATTCATATATATCAATTTGTAACTGTGTCTTGAAAAGGATAATTTATAATAATACATACAACAGTATGTGTAGTTGAACATTTTTCTTTTGATATCTTTCAAGAACACACTATAGTTTTATCTATTACACATTCTACATGCTTTTATATATATACTGACATATTTAAACATCTACATATGTTTGTTTATATAGAATATTAAGATATATATATTATATATATCTTAATATATATATTCTATATATCTTATATATATATAAGATATATAGAATATTAATAATGATTACTCCAGAATCATTAATAAGTATAAAGAATTGTAATTTTCTAAAAAATATTGGATAGCATCAAAAATATCTTTGTTGTTTTTTGAATATGTAAAGAAAGTATATTGTCATATATATGAAACTTACTTTAAACATATAATTTTAGCTTTATTGGAAACTGGAGAACACAGTCACTCATAATGAACTTATACTGCAATAGATAGGAAAAAAGGCAGACACCAGAATATAAATTTTGAAGAAAACAAGCTGTATTTGCATCATATGTCAACAGCTCTTATTGTTTAGAAAGAATTGCACATTCTGAAGTGTCAAGGTCAAGGAGGAAAAATAGAATAAGAAGAGAACATCACTGGCCTGTGAGAGTTAGGTTAAGTATGAATAAAGAACAAAGCATACACATCAGAAAAGGGATCAAGGCCCAGACATTTGAGAGGTTATGTCAAAGTTGCGACCCTGGCAGTTTCAAAAGAGAGAGATTCAAAAGCTATATACCTAGAAATGTCTCAGGTGGCCTCTGAGGGCAGTGAAGGGGAAAGGTCAGTGATAGAGTTCCTATAATGAAGTCCTGAGAGATGCAGAACTTGAAACAGAAATGGAGAAAACCCTACAAGAAACAGAAATTACTTCTACAGTTGTATTTAGAATTTTCTACTGAACAAACAAACAAAAAACATTTCTACTAAAAACACTTTCAAATATAATCAGACCTGAAATTATAGATAATTTTTTATGACTGAGTCCATTACAGATGAGTACAAATATAATTAAATAGAATTACTTCTAGTGCCTTAAAGAAATGTTCCTTACCTTTTATTTGAAGTTGATTTTTTTTCAGAAAATGTAAATTAAAACAGATATTAATTTTCAAAAAAGTTATGATATTCTTACAGTCACAATATTGTTTCTATTATACTTAGAATTTTAAGCTTGTGGATCTTTTAGAGTCTTCTTAGAGGAAATATGGTCTAGACACCAGGTTTGGACACTGTCACCTCCTTGATACTATCTGTCCTGTGCTCACCATTCTCTAGTCTCTCTGCTTTTATTAAAAAATTCCCAGTTCTTGGCTGTCTGTATAATTTTCTCTTAGCCAAAAATTCCTTTTAGAAAAGAAAAAAATGTTTCTAATATTTTTATTTTTTATATTTTCCACATAATTTATTTTGAAAATTCTAATAATCAAACTATTACCTTAATACAGTGATTTACTTCATAATGTGCCTGACAAATATTTGCTTGTGCTTTCTATGCAAGTAATGGGAAGGGATTGCTTGCTGTATCTTGTAAGTAATGCGTATCAGTTCCTGTAATTCCTAATTGTTGGAACTGGATCCTTTTGTTTTGTTTGGTATTTGTCTTCATCTTTCTCTTAAGTTCCCACAATTCCTGAAGACCATAAGAGACACAAGTGATAGTTTTGCATATTGGGACCAAACTACCTTTGATCAATTCAAAGAAAGGAATAAATTATGTTGATAATTCTTTCTGAGATTTTGGGTGAATCTACTAGCAAAGAACATTGCAATCTACACCTTGTAGACCAAGAACCAGCCTCAAACAAACAAACAAACAAACAAACACACAAACAAACAGGAAGGGGTTAAGGAAAGACAGGCCCTAAGAAGTATGCATCTGATAACTTGCTATTCCTGACACCTGTCAATAATTCCATCATTGATCAAGGTATGGGTCCATTCATTAATGAGGTCAAATTCTTCATGATCTAATCTTCTTTGGAAAGCAACACCCTCAAAGAAATGTCCACAGGTATAATTACCAGACACTATTCTTTATTCAAAAAACTTTAGCTATTACACAAAGTATAGTAAGATAAAGTATGTAAACAAATAAAATGTAGTTACTGCCTTAATAGAGATTAAAGTTAAAAAGAAGAATACAAAATTAAATACACAGGAAAATAACTGCATTCTGAATGTTGTCAGTGGTCTACTTGACCCCTTAGGTGCACTTGACTTGAATCGCATTCTATGCCTCATGGTGATGTCCAGAATTTTCTCCTAGACTGTTGAACAATTGCTAGAGCCTCGGTGCTATAGGTTATCCTCTAATGAAGCTCCTGTTGTATCCTACTGTATGCTTGGCTCCTTAAAAAAAGGAAAAGGAAAGACTGAAGGAAGGAAGGAAGAAAGAATGGAAAGGAAAAAGTGAGAGGAAGAAAGAAAAAAATAAAGAAAGGAAGGAAGAAAAGAAACAAACAAGCACACACAATGGGACAGATATTACCTTCCAGTAAATCACTGAAGGATTAAAAAATAAAAAGAAACTAGGTTTAACGAATCTGAAGAATGTCAACACTAGCTTCTCTGTACATATGAGAGACTACTTACCTTTAACTCACTTTTGCAGACTTCTCCTTTCTCAAATTCTCTAACCTTCATCTTGTTCCCTTGATTTTTTTGTCACCTTAACCACAGTTAAAAAAATAATTTTAAAAACATCTTTATATTAATGATCAATTTATATTAATGTATTCTGTGAGAGGTCACTCACACTATAGGATTCAGAAATTTGTAATGGACTCGTTTCACCATTTATCATCTTCACGTCACTGTGGCTGCCCTCACTGGTCTTTCTCAATGGCTCCATACACCGCCTGTCCCTGGCCACCAGGATTGCATTTGTAGCCTTCTCTTGCTCTCTGTCCTTTTTCATCATATACTCCTCTGATTATTTTCTTAGTTTTAACTGCCAACACATCTTAGGGTTATCTTTTAAAAAAAAGAGTATCAATTGCCAGGAAGTGATGGTGCATGCCTTTAATCTCAGCACGTGGGAGGCAGAAGCAGGTGGATGCCTGTGAGTCTGAAGCTAGGTTGGTCTACAGAGCATGATCCAGGACAGGGTCTGAAGCTACACAGAGAAACCCGGTCTCTGAAAAACAAAAACAAACAAACAAACAAACAAAACAACAACAAAAAGAGTATTGATTAAGTATTTTTTTTATCAAGTTGGGTCTGTAGGCATTTCTGTGAGAGATTGTCTTGATTGTTAATTGATATAGGAAGACCCAGGCCACTGTGGGTGGGACCAATACATGGGTCTGTGTTCCTGAACTATGTAAGGATATTATGTATCCTTAATGTAACCTGGAGTCTGTGTGAGACAACAAGCAGAATTCCTCCATGTGTTCTGCTTCAAGCTCACATGAATTTGTTTCCTGGCTTTGCTTAGTGATGGACTGTGCCCTAAACTGTAAGCTAAGAATGTCCTTAGCTTTTGGTCCTTATGTTTATCGCTGCAAGAGATAGAGAACTAAAACAGCTGTGAAAGGAAATTTCTCTCCTTGGCTAATAAAGAATAGTGTATTGTTATCTTTGAGTATTTTTTCCAGCCACATCCTATAGTAGCTTAGATCTAAAATTAAGTTTGTTATAAGCCATCCAAGTGCATTGCATTTTGCAATAGCAGGTAATGCAGTGTGCCTACATGGTTTCCACGGTTTCCATGCATGATGCACCTATTCTATTAATAATCATGATTACCTTACCATGATTTGTTTTGTGAAATCCTTACAGACCTCTAATGATCTCTTTTCAACTGCTAAGTTTTCTCATGACAGAGTATTTGCAATATTATTGGATGCTGCGGTCTGCAGGTTTATGCAGTGAGATATCAGCTGACAAATCAGAAGTTCAACACACAAAAAAATAAGCATTCTAATGTAGAGACAAGCCCAGACACAGAATTCTGTGAATATTGCCTTTTGAATTGTCACTGTTCTTGCTGTAAATCCCTTGTGTGGCCAAAGCACTTTCCTTCTCAAGAAGGACTAGTTCCAATAGATTCCACAGTATAGTATCAACACCCACTGACTCTAACTCTAAAAGGTTATTAGTACCCTGAGCCTATTCTCAACTCAGTTTATTGACACAGAATTTTAGTTTAGGAATTTAACTGTGTCTTAACCCTGAGAAATAACAGGAAACAGTAATTATCATTTAACTAGCTCTGGAGAAAGGTAATCCTTTTCACATGGGGAGCATGGAAATAAAAGGCATTGTTTATCAAGGGCATCAGGACATTGTCAGGTCCTGCCAAAATTTTTACTATATAATCATAAATTCTTCTTGTTCTAAATAAACACTTAGGGTGATGGATGTAATTCTTAGATCTGAGAGGTCTTCCTGAAAATGCTAATGTAGACTGGGCTCTGCATGTCTTCCTCCACAGTTTATGATGGTCTCTATGACTACCCTGAAGCATTCCCAGGCACGACAGCTCCCTTGGCCAAGAGTGCCAATCATCTAGACTAACTAATCACATTTAGGCATGTAGCACATGAACCCTCTTGATTCCCTTCTGAGATTTTAAAGCTCTCTGAACGTTTTTGTCTTGTAGTGTTGGCTGGGCATTTTTCAAGCCACGCCTCCCTAAAGCCATAAGCATAGCTAACAGTGTCACTTTATGAGCCTCTCATCTGTTTTACGGCACTAAGAAATTCAAGCCTTGTAACCTTACTATTGCCAGAGAATTGCTGATTCTGTGTGTATATAAACTGTATATAAACTGGAAACACAGCAGAACATAAAGAAACTGAATCAGAAAAGCACAAAATGAGACATTTAATCACCATCAGGCAACCCAAATCCTTTGCTGGCTGCTGCTTCCTCTCTGAACCTTGAAAGGGCCTTGAGGCTGGTCCCCAAAGGTTCTCGATAGCTGCACAAATGACAATTTCAGATTTATCTAATATTCAAAAGTTTACATCTGAAATATCTAATTCATTTTAACTTTTTTTCATTTATTAAATATCCACAGATTATTTTCTCATTCAATATATTCTGAATTACAGTTTTCCCTTTCTTTTCTCCTCCTAGTTACTCCCCACCTCCCTCCCCTCCAGATTTATATGTGCTTTCTGTCTCTCATCAGAAAAGAACAGGCTTCTTTTTCTAAAAAAAGATTTATTGATTTTTATTGAGCTCTATATTTTTCTCTGCTCCCCTCTCTACCTCTCCCCTCCCCATCAACCCTCTCCTAAGGTCCCCATGCTTCCAATTTACTAAGGAGATCTTGTCTTTTTCTACTTCCCACATAGATTAGATCTATATATGTCTCTCTTAGGGTTCTCATTGTTGTGTAGGTTCTCTGGGATTGTGATTTGTAGGCTTGTTTGCTTTATGTTTAGAAACACTTATGAGAGAGTACATGTGATAATTGTCTTTCAGGGTCTGGGTTATCTCACTCAAAATGATGTTTTCTAGCTCCATCCATTTGCCTGCAAAATTCAAGATGTTGTTATTTTTTTTTCTGATGTGTAGCACTCCATTGTCCTTATCGATTCTTTGGAAAAGGGCCGTTTAGGTTGTTTCCAGGTTCTGGCTATGACAAACAATGCTGCTATGAACATAGTTGAGCACATGTCCTTGTGTCATGATTGAGTATCTTTTGAACATATACCCAAAAGTGGTATTGCTGGGTTTTGAGAAAGGTTGTTTCCTAATTTTCTGAGAAATCGCCACACTGACTGTACCAGCTTGTACTACCACCAGCAATGCAGGAGTGTTTCATTTACCCCATAACCTCTCCAGTGTAAGTTGTTATCAGTGTTTTTGATATTGGCCTTTCTTAGAGATGTAAGATGGAATCTCAGAGCTGTTTTGATTTGCATTGAATCTTTAGATTGGTTTTGGTAAGATTGCCATTTTTACTGTGTTAATTCTACCTACCCAAGAATTTGGGAAATCTTTCCACTTTCTGGTGTCTTCTTCAATTGCTTTCTTCAGAGATTTAAAGTTCTTGTCATACAAGTCTTCCACTTGTTAGAGTTACTCTGAGATATTTTATGCTATTTGTGACTATCGTGACAGGTGATGTTTCTCTGATTTCTTTCCCAGTCCTTTTATCATCTGTGTACAGGAAGGCTACTGATTTTTTGAGTTAATCGTGTATCCTGCTACATTACTAAAAGTGTTTATGAGTTGTAGAAATTCCTTAGTAGAATTTTTGGGGACGCTTATGTAAACTATCATATCATCAGCAAACAGTGAGAGTTTGACTTTTTCTTTTCCAATTTGTATCCCCTTGATCTCCTTTTGGTTTCTTATTGCTCTAGCTAGAACCTCAAGAACTATATTGAATAGCTATGGAGAGAGTGGACAACCTTGTCTTGTTCTTGATTTTAGTGAGATTATGTTTTCTTTATTGTCTCTATTTCAGGTTTTAAGTCTTGAATAGTTTTTTTTTCGTATGTTTGATTGTTTTTTCTTCATTTTTTAAAAGGGATTTGCTGATGTCTTCCAAGTTTTTATTTGTATTTTTCTCCATTTCTTTGAGGAAATTTCTCATTGCCACTTTAAGAGTTTCAAACGTTCTTAAGTTTTTTTTTTTCAGGTCATTTTCTTCTACTTCATCCATATTTGGTGTTCAAGTCTTGCTGTTATAGGGTCTCTAGATTTTACTCATGTTGTGTTGCTTTTTGTAGTGTTGTGTGTATTCTTACTTTTCCTACTCATCTTTTCCTCTAATTGGTGTGATTTGGGCTATCTGTGATTCTGGTGATTAATATTCTAGGTACCAGAGAATCCGAGGCTCAATGTTTGTTCCTAGTGGTACAGTCAATGCCATGGCTCTAGTTATCTTGTTGTTCAATCCATGTTCCTGCAGGTCACTCAGTGCTCCTTGGCTTTATTCCACTCCCGTGGAGTTTCCTGTCTCAGGCCTGCTCCAGCCTAGGTAGCTGGCTCAGTCCTGCTTCCCTGGAGCTGGCTGCCTCAGGATTGCTCTGTCCTAGGTCTCTGGCCCAGTCTTACTTCTGCAAAAATCAGTAACAGGCTTCTAAGAAATAACAACAAAACTTAACAAACTAAAATATAAGAAGATAAAAAACCAAGAAAAGATAGCAAAATAAAATGTAATAGGATAAAACAAAACCTAACATATCTAAGTTGGACAGCACAAGCCAGCAGAAAAATAAAAGAACCCATAAAGAAGGAGCAACATAAGAATCAGAGGCCCAGCCATTTACACATTCAGGAGACTCATAAAGGTACTCACCTAAAAGTTATTGTATGTATGTATAAGATCTGGTACAGACACATGTAGTCCCTTGATTGTTGCTTCAGTTTCTATGAGTTTATAGGAGCTTCCCTCAGTTATTTTAGAGGGCCCTGTTCTCCTACTGTTCTCTCTATATCTCTTTCTCCTTCTGCCTCAACTTACACAGCATTCCCTGAGCTCTGAGGGGAGGGATTTGATAGAGACACCTCATTTAGAGCTTTGCATTCTAGGTCTCTCACCTGGTATATGTCAAGTTGTGAGTCTCTGTACTTTTTCTCAGCTGCTGCAGGAGGAAGCTTCTGTGATGCTGGTTGACTAAGGCACTGATCTCTAAGAATAGCAGAATATCATTGAGTCTTTTTTTTTTATCATCATCCCATGTGAGGTAATCCAGACCCAGAAAGACAAGCATGGTATGTGCCCACTCATAAGTGGATACTAGGGGGAAAATACAGGATAGCCAGCACATAATCCACAGCCCCAGAGAGGCTACATAACAAAGGGCCCAAAGAGAGACACATGGATTTCCCTTGAAGGGGAAATAGAAGAAATCTCCTGGGTAAACCGGGGGCAGGATGAGGGAGGTGATGGGAACTTGAAGGAGCAAGTTAGGCAGGCTGGGCACAGGAGTTGGGTTAGGAATGGGATAAAGAAGGAGATAACAAAAGTGATGTCTTGACAAGTGGGAGTCACTTTGGTGTTAGGGAGAAACTTATCCTATTATGGAAACTCCCAGGATTCCACAAGAATAACCCCAACTAAGATTCCTAGCTATAGTGAAGTGGGTGTCTGAATGGGCCATCTACGTTAAACAGATTTCTGACAACACTAACTGTCATCAGAGAGTCTTTGTCCAATAACTCATGGAAGCAGATGCAGAAATCCACAACTGAGTACTGGGTAGAACTCCCAGAGTCCTCCAGAAGAAAGAGAGATGGGATTGGAGGAGCCAGAGGCATCAGGGTCATGACGGGAAAACCCACAGCGACAATTAACCAGAGCTTGAGGGAGCACATGGACTATGGATCAACAGAGAGCCTGCATGGGATTGATCTTTGTGTGTGTGTGTGTGTGTGTGTGTGTGTGTGTGACAGTTGTGCAGCTTTGTCTTTGAAAGGCTCCTAGCAGTGAGATCAGGAACTGTCCCTGGAACTTAGCTGGCTTTTGGCAACCTGTTTCCCATGCTGGATTACCTTGCCCAGCCTTTATGCAGGGGCAGGAGTTTGGTCCTGACTCAATTTGATGCACCATGCTTTGCTCAAGCCCATGGGAAACCTGCCCATTTCTGAATGGAGACTGAGGAGAAGTGGATGGCGGGTGGGGGAAGATGGGAGTTAGGGGAGGAAACAGGAGGAGAGGAAAGAGGGAAAACTGTGGTTAGTATATGAAATAAATAAAATATGCTAACAAAACAAAATTAAAAACCAACTAAACAAATATACAACATGAAAAAATCTTTTTATTGTAACTTACCTTTTCAACCACTAACATTTGATTTTACCCTGGATATCTGAGCTATCTAGTCTCTTGTTTACCCAAGCAGTGTCAGGTATTGGCTCCATCTCACGGAGGGAGTCTTAAGTGAAATCAGACAATGATTGGTTACTATCACAAGATTTGTTCTATCATACCCCTAGCATACTTTGCAGGCAGGACAGATTGTTGATCAAAGGTTTTGTGGCTCAGTTGGTATTTATTTTTCTCTTTTGGTAATTTGCAGAGTACCTTCCAGTGTCATAAACTTTTTATATTTTAAAGAAAATTAATAAAAAACATTAGATTCAGCAAATAATACTTGATGTCCTTATTTAGAATAATTTTATGAGATTTTGGAATTTTGTTATTAATGTTTCCACAGAATAGAGATAAAAATAATTGGAGAATCAATAATGTGATGATTTTCAAATCAAATTTTTACCATTTCTAAGACAAGAACAAGATCATCTGTAGAATAAATATAATGACAGTATAAGCAAGTGTACCAGTTGTATAGGTAGAATGGAGATTTATCAATACATTTCAACACTATAAAGCTTTTGAAGATGAGGTCAACAAATAAATTTATCCCTTTCCTTTTCTGTCCTGAAATGCTTTGCTTTCAAATCTGTGACTGGTCAGAAAAAGATTGATTTCAGCTTTTCATAGTGCAGTGAATCATGAATTTTCCACATGAACACATTTATTTAGATTTCATGCATGGCTCTTTATTAGCTTTTGATTCCATCACTTGTGTACAAAAGCTACAGTGCTTAGGCTGTGTTTCTTCATTTTTTAGAAATATAGTAAATTTAGGTCAGTTCTTTTTGTTGCTTTGTGAACAAGTCATTTTCTTGTTAGATTGTGAATAAAATGGTTTACAAACAAAACTTCTACATAAATAAAATTTAAATCTTATGATTCATCACTCAGATTACTTAGAGTATGCTTGTAAGTGGCCGAAAAAATTAGTAAAAAATTATTCATGGACTTGTAATTGTTACTTGATACCATTTTCTATAAATGATGGAAGGAGCAATAACTAGAAATGCTTGATCTACTGAACTAATAAAAACAACACTTTATTAAGACCAAAGTATGTTGGACTATGTATTGATTTGTTTTATAGAGAATTTATACTATTACAACAAAACAATATAAATCGACCAGAAAAGTAACTTCGCTTAATTTATAATGTTATTAAATCATCATCATCATTAGCTGTAGTGTGTCTCTTTGCTTGTGTGTGTGTGTGTGTGTGTGTGTGTGTGTGTGTGTGTGTGTGAGAGAGAGAGAGAGAGAGAGAGAGAGAGAGAGAGAGAGAGAGAGAGAGAGAGAAAACAGGGATGGATGAGGGGGAGGAGAAAGGTAGAGAAGCAAGCATCTTACAACAAAGCCCTGTATGGATTGGAATTCACTATGTCAAACAGGCTAGTCTTGAAGTTAATAGATTATCTACCTACTGCATATTGTAACTGTAGGCATGTACCGTCATGACCAGCACTAAATTATCAATTTTTGTTTAATGTATTTTCCTCAAGATTAAGTTAGTATATCAAATATGATAAGTTCTTGGTAGGAACTAAAATAATTAGTAATTTAAACAATGTCTTTTCATTGTGACTATTGGAAGTGGTAACAATGGCTTGAATGTTATGACATGGCAGCATCAAAAAATTACTAACGCTTATAATAAGCATAGGTGTAATTTAATTAATTTTTAATAATCATGACCTATTTTAATACAGTTTTGGTTATTGTCTAAAATTACAAAATGAATAATATTGAATTTTGATATATCTTTGTGGTGTGATAATGTGGAAATCAAAACATTGAAGATGTTGAAAATACAAAGTTTAAATATTCATTAAATGAAATGAGTGTTTTTTCAAGGAAGAAATAATAAATTTACAAAGAATTACAGAGAGTGCTTTGTTTTTTGACACTAAATACTCTGTAATTGCTTCTAAGTTTATAGTGGCATTTTTTAATGTTTAAGCATTTTACCTTGAAAATAAGCAAACAGTCTCCTGGGCTCCGTGTCTCAGCAAGGGTAAGGTAAGATCATTTGGATTTTGGAAGGAAATCTCACCACAGTTTTTGTCTGGCTCTTCAATTCTATTGATCCGTGTGTCTCTTTTTATTATGTCATTGAATTTTTATTGCTATAATTCTGTGGTACAAATTGAAATTAGGGATGAAGATTTTTTTCAACAATTCTTTGATTGTTCATTATTGTTTTAACTATTCTGTTTGTTTGTTTTGGGTTGCTCATTTATACTATCAAATCATCTGAAAATAATGATACGTTGATTTCTTCCTTTCTAATATTGATCAAAGTAGTAAAATATTAGTATAAAACTAAAGTTAAGAGCAATTATAATGCTTAAAATTAGATTAGATGATAAATTTTTTTCTTCCTTCTCTGTGAATGTTTAATTGTTCACTATATAATCCTACTCCCATAATCACACACATGCTTATACATTCTCACCTATTGCTTAACTATTTTATAAGCATACAACACCAAAATTTTATATTTTCAGTATTAACATTCCTTGCTGATGCTCAATGAGCTAAAATAACAAAATGTAAACCTTGTAGTTATTTTACAATATAAGCTAAGACAATGTAATTGCTGCAAGAATTGGAATTCAAACCTAATAATTCATGATGGTGATTCATAAATCACTTGGAGGAGAACTTCAGAGGTCACATAGCTATATAACACATTGGTCATGTGTCTGCTTCTGTTTCTTTATTCTTTGAAAATAGTATACAGTATATTTTATCATATTCTTTCCCATTCTTAACTCTTTCAAGATTTTCCTGAGTCCTTACTCATGCAGCTCCATGTTCTTTCTGTTTATTAAAACAAATACAAAAAAAATCTAAAACACACTAAAAAAACTTGGGGTCTGATCTGTGTTGGCCAACTTTTAATCATGGGACCTCACCTAGGGTGAGGTTAATACTCCCAGCCAGGGTTACTTCATTGAAGAAAGGTGATTTTCCCTCTTCTAGCAACTATCAACTTAGGAGAGATCCTGGTTAATGGTGGGACTTTGTGCATGCTTGATTGGTGTTGTGCTGGGTTTTTGTTTGGTTTGAGGTTCTGCAGTTTTTACACATGCTGTTAGTGTCTGAAAACATACATCTTTTCAGGTTAATGAAAAGAAGAATGAATTTTATGTTTACTTAAAGGCTTACATGAACAACATCACTTTAGTCATACAAGGTGCTTAGCCTTTCATACTCCAAACAAAATGTTTTCTTAAGCTCCAGTGTTATCAGTGAATGGAAAAATATCCCAAATCCATTGTTCTTGATGAGATCCAACTTCTCTCCAGTGTATGACAACTAACCATTTCTGCTATCTTAGAGATGTTGTTATGCTGAAGAGTGTAATGATTTCTGAGATTCCACCTCATTCAGGATTCTGTGTCTAATAAAACTATTATTGACATTTTACCCTCCTGATCCCCACTAAAGATTTTACCCCAGGACTTGTCCATTCATCCCAAAGGCATAAAAACTTAAACTATTTCAGTCTTCTCCACCTTTATTTACTCTAGATTCCTTGTGAGAAATTAATTTTTAAAAGTCTCTTATCAATAAAATAAATATAAAATGAAATTGTGTGTTAGAATGAGAGTGCAGGTGGACAAGTTAGAATGCAGGTGTCAGATATTGATGGTGCAGTGTCTTGACATCTGACGAAGGCTCTGTGGAAGCTGTCAGTTTCGCTTCCAGTAGGAATCATAGCAGACTGTTTAATTACCAAGATACATTCAGTAAGTGACAGACATGTTCCTGTGCATATGAAACATTCAAGCAGAACTTTTCAGGCTTTCTGTTCATATTGTCTAAATGGAAAGTACTAACAAAACATAGAACTCATGTGTTTTTCCTTTTAAAGATTTTTTTGCTATATTGAACAAAATTTAATTGCATCTTTACATGATAAATGGACATGTATCTTAACAGTCATGACTTTTACATTCTCTTAAAGCCCTACTGCATTTTGATGATAGATACTATAATGAATTAGTCTTTCACACAGTACCCCATTAGTATATTATGATCAATACCTATATGAACACACAGCATGTTTGCATGTCTGTATGATGTAAAAAATGTGTGAGCTCATGTCTGTGTGTTGTGGCATGTAGAGGTAAGCAGTTAATGTCATCTGTTTAGAAGATTTTTCTCAACCGTAGGTGACATATAACAACAAGATCTTTCATTTGAAACCAGAGAACCCTGATTTAACAGGTGGCCAGCTTGCTCCAGGAATCCCACATCTCTACCTCTCAACACCTGATTGTATAGGTGTTCAAGAATGCTTCTACAGCATGTAGATGAGGAATGGGTATTGAAACTGTCCGGCAATCTTCCATAGGAAATAATTTTGAACCATCCTTGTTATTTTTACTCTTTTGCCCTTCTACTTCTTCTTTTAAAAGATTGCCTTAGTTACTGTTCTGTTACTGTGATGAAACACCATGACCAAGGCTACTTCTAAAATAAAGCATCCACTTGAGGGCTTGTTTACTCTTTTAAAAAATTAGACCATAAATATCATAGCAGTGGACATGGTAAGCAGGCACACATAATAGTGGAGAGTAGCTAAGGTCTTAACCTGAAAATTGCAGGAAGAGAGCTAATTGCCTCCTAATTGGCCTGGCCTAATTTTAATTTTTCATACATCAAAGTCCATCCATGTTGGGCACACTCTCTTCAATAAGGCCACATCCATTCAAAAAAGTCCGAATCTCCTAATCCTTCCCAAATAGTTCCACTGAGAACCAAGAATTCAATATATGAGCCTCTTGGAGCCCTCTTATTCAAACCATCACAAAGATAATTCAATCTAAATGGTATTATAAGGAATATAGTAACAGTGGTACCAGTTGTAGTAGGCAAGAGATACTGTCTTAGTTGCTTTCCAATGAAGGTATAAAACACTGTATTGTACTGAAGTCTTGTAAAAGGCATGAAATTAGTTAATGATTGCCCCAGTCCTGCTGCAGTAGGGTCCAATTCCTGCTAAAAGGAAGGGGTTGCTTTCTTTAAGGGGCCCATTAATTGTTATTACCATTGATCCTGTTATCACTGAATCAGAAAAGTTAGGAGAGTTTGGGATGACAGCTGGTATTTCCAGATAAGAAACCTGAGAAACATCAGTTCCCAGATTTTACGGGAATATATTGGAGAAAAAATTGGGTTTCCAGGAATGATCACATCTGGCCTATGTGGGACTGACAAAATAAAACTGTAAACCTCCAAGAGATTCATCAACATCATGAGAGAAGAGAACATGCAGGCTGCATGGTCCCAGCAGTATTTTGCTGTCCAATGGTCCAGTGGTTTTTGCCAAATAAAAGACAAGTTCTACTGGCTTTGCCTCATGAAGACCTATTGAACAAGTGTTCATATGCTGATCTGAAACTAGTCCACACAGCTCCCAACAAATTATTTAAATCCTTATAAAAATCTTTATCTCTTTTATGCAGATAAAAATAGTGTTCACTTTACAGTTGTAAGTAAAGACAAGTAAACACAGAGATCCTAAGTCTCAATAATAAATTACCTGTTGTAAATATTGCTTCCAGATATCAGTGACTTAGAGATGAGCAAACAATACATATACTTGAGTTATTTATATAAGATTTACACAAAGTCTCTTTAAATTCAAAAAAGTATACTGAGTTATAACTCAATGTTATATAAGACTGACCAAAAAATCAATTAAAGGCCTCTATCTGACGAATTTAAATTTCTTAAAAATTTTAATTTTACTCAAGAAAATAGTTGGATGTATCAATGAATTGATATAACATCTTTTGTGGGAGAGGGTTAACAGCAAGATGTCCCTAAAATTATCAAAATTGAGAAAAGACAGATATAAGAGATGAAAGATACATATTGAAAAACAGAAAAATGTACCTGTAAATGATAAATTGGGAGTAGAATGTGTGATACTAATAATAACAACAATAACAAGACAGCATCATGAGGTCAAGTTCGAGCAGTGCTATAAAATAAGATCTCATATCCAAAACAATACAATAGCTAGTAAAACGTGCAGTATTGTTCACAGACATAGACCCAGGCAAAATACCCATGAGTATAAAACAATAAGTAAGAAACAAAATGTTTCAAAAGGCAAGTCCTAATTCCTAAGAGAAATAAATGTCCTTAAGCAATTCTTTAAAATAACTTCATGGGCTTTACAGTAGGGTTTCTGTTTTAGTGGTTTTCTTACTGTATAAGCATTCAGCAAAATTAATAAACTAGTTTAATAGGTTGTGAGGCAGTGTATCAATCTTCATTGATTACAATGACTCAGTGAATACAATGTATCTTCCACAGATCTTCTTATTGATCACACTCAATTATACACAAATGCAGTCATCTCTCTTGTACTTACTGCTCATGGGCCGGGTCTCAGTTATGTTCAAAAGAGATGGAAAGCATGACTATGTGTCTATAACAGATGAAATTCAGCCTAGAACCTCTGTGAAGCTGCACTAATGAACAAGAATTTACATGGATGATTACAAATCATTCTAGTCATGTTTGTGTATCAGAACTAAAGCCAAGGACATGTACTTAGAAAAAGATCATAATATTATTAAATATTCTTTATTATTCAGTTTCTCAATATTTTCAAAAGTAATAATTCTCTACTTCACTTTTTTTAAATTGTCAAAAATAAATGTATAGAAAGTAGGGAGAAAAAGAAAAATTATTTCCATCATCAAGTTTTGCTTAATAAATTCAAATAACAATCAAAATAACTACTTAATAGTTAATCAAGTTAACCATTGAGAATCAAGTTACTATTGAGAATCACAACCATTACAAACTTCTCAAATGTTCTGAAGCTTTTAAAAGATAGATTTTTATCTTTGATTTCCAGTTTTGAGACTTACTAAGAAGCCACCATTGCCAAGCTTAACTCTACCTCTTGATAAGTGATGATGTAGGTGAGTCAGCCACTAAGTCAACTGGGACACCCGAATAGGGGCATGAGGACTAAATAAAAACAAAAGAGATAGAACAGGATCGGGAGGTCTGTCAATCAATATCGAAGCTTTGAGTTTATTTCTCAGCCTGCTTATATACATACTAAAAGGCAGAAGTAGAACAATACTGACATAGTATGGGCAAATAACATCAAGAAAAATCACATCCCTATTCTGTCCTTGAACTAAGGAACAAAGAGTTTCATAACCTCTCACAATGTACCTCCTGGAAGTGTCAGCAGCCCGGAGTTGCACATTTGACTAGATAATACATTCTTTCCTATAAGCTTTATCAGAGCAATCTCAGGGCTCCTAACACTGAAGGAGCAGACAAACATGAACTCCCTTGACCTGTATAAGTTAAGATGGATTCCAGATTCAGAATGGAGTCACTGTGGGCTCCGAGAATAAAAATTATTGAAAGATATGGTAGGAGCGTCAATAAAAGCATTTTTAAATTTTTGCTCCTTAATCTATTGACATTAAAACTCAGTAAGTGCACAATAGAGATATCACAGATTTTTTTCCTTCCTTGTTAAGTATAATGAATATAAAGATTGAAAACTGACTTCTAAGAACCCGAAGACTCATTGAGGAAGCAATACACATTAATGGAATCACTTGGGAGTCTGTTTCACAGTGAGTACAATGGGTCCAGACACATGAAGTGTTCATTCATTTTTGAATCCAAGAATGCACAGTCCAAATGGACATGATGACAACTCTGTACATGCTCACACCCATTTTTGAAATTTGGAGTAATGACAATATAGTAGGAAACATCGGGTGAAAACTATTTCCCTATGGTACTATATAAAGTATGTTACCTAATTTCAAATGTAGTAACTTAAAATTGTATAACTGGCTACTACTGAACATCATGAACATCTAGGCAATTGTCATGTAATATGAGCAGGGAAGAATATCTGAAATCCATAGGATTCATTGATATGTGTCTCCAGTTGCTCCTAAGCCCAGTTTGTTTGGACTATCCAACTCAGCTTCCAGTTTCTTAAGGGAAGGCTTACTTTATGGTTTGATAGGTATTATGAGGTTCAATAACTCCTCTCTCTCTCTCTCTCTCTCTCTCTCTCTCTCTCTCTCTCTCTCTCTCTCTCTCTCTGTCTCTCCCTGCCTTTCTCCTCTCCCCTCCCCTCCCCTCCCTTCCCCTCCCCTCTCTCCTCTCCTCTCCTCTCCTCTCCTCTCCTCTCCTCTCCTCTCCCCTCCCCTCGTCTCTGTCTCTGTCTCCCTCTCTCTCTGTATGAGTGTCTCTCTCTCTCTCTCTCTCTCTCTCTCTCTCTCTCTCTCTCTCTGTGTGTGTGTGTGTGTGTGTGTGTGTGTGTGTGTGGCCATGTCTACACTTGTTGGGGCCAGATGCTGATGTTGGATGTCTCCATTATTGTCCACACTTTAATTGTTATCTCCTATTTTTGAGTCAGGGTTGCAAATTGAACCTAGAATTTATTGATAGGCTGGCATAGGTTAACAGCGAATTTCTGGGACCTTCATGTGTCCACCTCTCTGTCTTTCAGCTGTGGAGTTACTGATCCCTGCCAACGTGTTCAGCATTTGATATGAATGCTTGGGATTCAAACATAGCCTCACAGATATGTATGCAAACATATGTATGCATGGCCGAGAAGGGGGAGGGAGAGGGAAGCACACACATGAGAGAGAGAGAGACAGAGACAGAGAGACAGAGAGAGGGAGAGAGACAGAAAGAGAGAGGGAGAGGGAGAGGGGAGAAGAGAGAGAGAACAAATTCTGGGAGAAACATTTATAAAATGGGATACAGCAAAAAAAAAAAAAAAGACAATTGAATTACAGGCTGTGCACTTAACATTGAACTCAGCTCCTTTATTTGCCTAAAATACAAAACCTTATGGGTGAACCAAAGGTATCGATCTGTCTTTGTAGGAAAAATGTATGTATAACTAAAATAGCATATGTAATGGATTGGGTAGGAGAACGGCTTGAGTAATTTGATACACTTTAGAATTACAGTAGAAATGGGAGGATAGGATAGGCATGAAAAGCAAGAGACTGACTATCAGTGAGCAACAAACAGAGAGGGAATATGAGATACCATCAATAGGTTGGCTTTTATTCCAAGAGCACTGGAAAGCCATTAAAGAAATTTCAGTCGATGAAGACAAAACTTGCTTGGCATTTTATAAATTTATTGCATTGTGGAGATTAAAATAGAGATGGAAACTCAAATACAGAGCTTAACCTCTGCTTTCTCTTTAACTACGCCTTGGATTCATAGGACTGTGGATATAGTCAACATTTACAGGAATCTATAAAGTCTCTGATAAAATCTCCTGAAACAATAAGAAGAAAAATCTGACCTAAATATCAGTAACAATATTTATTTCATGCTCAATTTAAAAATGAAAAGAACCAAGGAAGAAAGTAAGGAGCAGAAACCAAAGAGAAAACAAAGGTCTGTATTGACTATTAGACTGAAAATACTTAGCACCACTCACATAAGCTGGTATTTAAATAGCTAACAAAAAATAATAAGTATAAATCAAGTTTTTTTTTAAGTCACAGTGTCATTAATAAAATTCAACCATGAAGCTGTTGTTGGTGCATGGGCACGCAAGGATAGTTTACACAAAATACATATGTAATTGTCATGCTTCAGTTGTGAGGTTAATAAATCCTTATTCTTTCCGATGGAGAAAAATAATTAGCATAAGCATTTCATTACAATGTGGTATCTCATTACAATGTAGTGAATTTTGTTTGAGAAATGAACTAAGCTAACCAAATTATTTTACAAAAAGCATGAAACAGCTGTCAAATAAAAGTGACTTTGGATAAAAGTCAGTAGGGGTTTAAGTGAATAATAATATAGGGATTGTGTGTACATAATTGATTCTTCTGAGTCTCCTGGTGTCCTAACAGTTTTTATGATGTTTCAGGCAGGACAGAACTCTGGATCATCATTAAAACTGTTGCATATATCATTTGAGCAAGGCTATAAACCAAGAACCTAAGAGGATGAGGCAAGAGGACATGAGATTTGAGATGCTCCAGTGGAAGGCCACACATCTAAAAGTATTTGAAGAAAAAGGGACATAAAGTTGGGTAGGAAGAGAAAAGGCTATATCTGGTCAGAGTTGTGTGTGTGGGGTGAATATTTCCAAAATATGTTTTCTGTAATATTCAGAGAATTTCATTCTATATACTATGGGTATAAACAATAGTACTCTCTTCTCTCAGCAGCTAATATTGAAAATGGGTCTTTATCTAGGAGTAGAACTTCTGCAGATTTAGTCTTGTCTGGACTTTGCCGTGTGACTCAAATCAGCCTCAAATTTGGTATCCTCCTGCCTCAGTCTTCCCAGTTCTGGGTTAAATAAGCTGAAGTAGGATGCCAGAACTATAGCATTAATATCCAATAATCTGTTTGTACATGTTGACAATAATTATTTTCACTGGCATATGATAGATATTCATATATTATTATAAATATAAAATCTTCATATTATATCCATCCTGAAAAAGTGAATGAGTAAGCACATTAGAAATATTAAGTGAAAAATAAAAAAAAAATATATGTGACCCTAAAGTGAGTAACATTGTAGATAAAAGAAGATTTTTATATTTTTCTTTCATACATTAACATTTATTTTATAAAGGCAACAGATATATACTTTCCCTCTTTAATCATCTTCTGTTTGTGCTCTTGGACTCCTTATTCATATATATATATATATATATATATATATATATATATATATGAATAATATATATATTATATAGGAATAGTAAATATTCCTATACATTATTGCTACTGCAATTATTATTTATTATTAACATAATGACAAAACTTCAATTATTTATCTCATATATTATTCTATCTGGTCCCAAATGAATCCATTAAAATCCATTAACAATACAATTTCATTTTCCACTGAAGTGATAGTATGAAATAATCAGACTTCTCCAAGCTCACGTGGCTTAAAAATACGAGGTTGAAACTCAACTCCAAATTAATTCCAGATTGTCTCTTTACTCCACTGCCATTGTATAACAAGAGTTTTCAAAGGGCCAAAATTAACAAATGAAAAAAGAAAATGAATGAGTTTTTAACTTAGATACTAAAGAATTATATATACACACATTACTAGTTCTTTAACATATTTCTACATTGTATTCAATTTATCTTATGGTTTCCACTTTTGCTCTCGCTTCTAAATCCATTCCAGTTTCATCCTTCCCAATTACATCTATTTTTTATTTATTTATTTATTTATTCATCCATTCATTCATTTAACCCACTGAGTGCAATATACATTCTCATATGCACATGGATGGAGAATCATTCAGTGGGGTATGACCAAATTCCTCAGTGACCAATCCTTAAAGGAAACTTGATGTGAGATTTCCCTCTGTGTGTTGAGAATACCGTTGGTTAATAAAGGACTGTCTTGGGCCTGCACAGGGAAGAATAGAGGTAGGCAGGGAAAACTAAACTGAATGCTGGGTGAAAGAAGGCAGAATGGCGAGATGCCATGGAGCCCCCAAAGGAAAAAGACACAAGCCACAGACTGAAACCTGGGAGCCTTGCGGTAAAATATAAAATAATAAAACTGGATTAATTTAATATATAAGAGCTTGCTAGAAATGTGCTAGAGTCATTGGCCAAGCAGCGCTTTAATTAATATAGTGTATAGTTATTTTGAATCTAGGCAGCCAGGAACAAACAAGCAGCCTCCTACAACAGTCATTAACTGCCTTACTAGAGGAGGGTTTCTGTGTGGAGCCCAAGAAATGTGGACCAATTTCCTCCTTGAGTTTGGAAGTTACTCAAATGATTGACAAGTGATGAGTATAGCTGCACTTCTCAATTCAGGAAGTGATTACTTGGTTCTTTTAACATTAAAATAGCTTATTCTAGGAAGGTGGTCAGGATATGCAAATGTACGGCTGCTCCTTCTTTTATAACTATGAGGTCACCAGTGGAAGGGCAGTCTTCAGAATAAGTGACCTAGAGCAGATTTGCTATATAAACAACCAAATGCTAATGAGTTGATGTCTCAGAATGATAAAGTGACTGACTGTGTGATTTATCCTTTGTACCATGTTAATAAATTCTTTTGTTACCTTATCCCCTCCTCCCCCTGAAGCCTCCCCCCCCTTTATGTCTGGTATAAAAGCTATAGAAAAATAAACGGGTATAATTTCAGGATTTCAGTCACTGGAATGTTCTCCCAACACTTTCTCTGGTTTCTGTCCTGTTATTTTTTTTAATGTGTCTTCATATTCTTTACTTATATTTCTGAAATTCCCATGCCCATACCGTGGTAAGAGGTGATTTTGTGGAGGCCAGTCCTCAACATTTCTGGAGCCCCACCTCTCCATGATGGAATTTGAGAGCAAGTCTGTGGGGGATTTTCTTGATTTTTAATTGATGTTGGAGGTCCCAGTTCAATGTTGGCAGTGCCACCCCTTGGCAGGCGGCCCTGAGTCATATACAGAAGTTGTCTGAAAACGAGCAAGAAGGGAAAAGCCAAGAAAATAATCAGTAAGCACCACTCCTCGAGCTCTGCTTCAATTTCTTCCTCCAGATTCACCCCTTGAGTTTCTTCCTAGACTTCCCTGAGTTATATACTGCTACGTGCAAGTGTAGGTGTAATACATCCTTTCCTTCCCCTATTACTATTGATAGTGATATCACAGCAACAAAAGTGGCTAGAACTTTATTTCAGCAAATAAGAGAAATATTTTAGAGCAACAATATTGTCTACAGTGTTCTCATAGTTGGAAAAATGTTCTTATTACAAAGTGTAGCAGAGTTTGATAGGAAAATGGCCCCACACCCATGCCCATGTTGGTATCACTCACTGAACTTAAAAGGGTTGTGGTTTCTTGTTTGTTTTGTTTTGTTTTGGTGTTCCAGACAGGGTTTCTCTCTGTAGCTTTGACTGTCCTGAGTTTATTTCTAATTCCATCCAACAGGGTGTGACACTTCTTGTTTCCTTGTGTTCCAGTTTAGGGTATAGGAAACAAGGGCACAAAAATGGCTAATATTAATCACACCACAACATAGCAAAGCCAAACAATAGGGAGAGCAGTTGACTATTAACCATTAATTTTGCTTAGAGGAGAATTGACTAATTCAGGGACCACTTTACATGATGCCAAATCTAAGGTAGCACTCAAACTCTTTCATAATAGGATAACTACAAGGGCATGTTAATTTTTCTAGGGAGTTGGGCAATTTGTGGGTTTACATTGCTTCAGCAGATGCCCCCCCCCCACATGCACATGTGGGCAGTGCTGTCTGAACTTAAATGGGCTGTAGTTTCTTGTTTGATTTGTTTTGTTTTGATGTTCCAGACAGGATTTCTCTCTGTAGCTTTGACTGTCCTGAAATTCCTTCTGTAGATCATACTGGCCTTGGACTCACAAAGATTTGCTCGCCTCTGCCTCCTGAGTGCTAGGACAGAAGACATTTGCCACCATGCCTAGGGGTTATGCTTTTTAACGTGTATGAAGTTGGGATGTATTGGAAGAACCTGGAAGGAGGTAGACTAGAGAAACAAGTGAAAAAACATGAACATATTTCATTGTCTAGAGGTATGAAAATTTCAGAAATAAATTAAAATCATTAATTTTTGAAATAATAAAAGTAACAATTGTCTTTGCTAATGACCCCCTTCTGGAGGTGACTTGTAACCTACTGCTTTTGCAAAGCTACGTGCTTTTCTGAATTACTTCCTGTGTTCTACCTAAAAATTCTACTTTAAAACTTAATTGTGTTCTTAGATAAGACTCTTCTAGTTATATGTTAGATGCTCAAGATAAATCAATGTTGTGTCAAAAGGAAATTATGAACATCAATGAAATTGCTAAGATTCTTGCGTAAGGGGTACAAATTAAAGACCATGGATATGTTTAGGAGAGAAAACCAAGATCAAATTAGAAAAAAAAAATTCCTAATGCTCCATTAACATTTAACTTGTAAAATATAGAAATGTAAGTAATTCAGTAGTTCTGTCATTGTGTATTGGTTTTGATCAATCAAAATTCAAAAAATAATTACTACTACTACAGTAGTGAACACAAAATAAATTAGATTCTCTCCAACTGTAATAAATTTTTGACTCCTACTCCCCATTCTCCAAAATAATTATATGTTCTCATTAAAATAACAAATCAAATACAATCAAGAACCAAATTAATAAGTAAAATTAAAAAGCATAACCATTTGACTCATCTACATAAATGACAAAAATCATTTTTATTTCAACCATTTATTTTCAACCATAATATTCTTAAATAAGTGTACATTTAATTACGTAAATTAAATGCTAGCCATTTCAGGAATTATACCTGTACACACTCTAAATTCATTTTACATTTATCGCTTCCAAAGGAGAAGGGAAAAAATTTGCACCAAATGACATAAAACCAATCAAGCTGAGGATTTGTTTTCTATTTAAAGATTAAAGGCATCAATGTATATAGATAACCCAACTGACAAGTTTCTTGAAATCCAATATAAATTTCGTTAATTCATATACTATGTAACTTTAAAAATGCATTTTATTTGTAACATGTGTGTAAAGGCCAAAAGGTTTTTGTATTTATTTAGCCTGGCGAAAAATTAGATAGTATATGAGTTAATTTATATTTTGTATGAATGATAATTGTAATAGATCCCCATTGAAAAGGTTTTTATATTTAGACTGGAGAAAAATTAGATAGTATATGAATTAAATTACATTTGGCATTTATGATAATTGTAATAGATCCCCACTGAAACAGATTTAATAATGAAGAAATAAAAGTACTTGTTACTCTTATGACTACTGAAGTATGGACTGCTACAAGGAGTTAACTCAATACATATTTAACTAAACAAAAATAAATGTAATAAATGAAAAGATTATCCGGTATAAAAAGAATTCATCTCAGTTGACATTGACAACTTCACCAAGTTTTTGAATTCTCTCATTGTTTCATAAAGCTATGGTCAATGGTTGATTAATAAATAGATAAAAAGAAAACTGAAAATCAAAGTGTGAATTAAAACCTTTACTGCTCAGACAGCGTATCAATTAGTCTCTGTGATTTCTTCACATTTACAATTTCTTCTTCCTGAAAAAAAAAAAACAGAAAGTCAAGAAAAAGCAGATAACAGGAAATATTTGGCCTGATATCTGCCTCATCAGAATCGGTAGTGTAATCTCCCTTAAAATTATACACAGCAATCACTTTAGGAAAATGGCAGTAACACATTCTCAAATTTACACAAAACCCCACTCTGAGAGAAAAGTTTCAGAAAGTCAATGACTGTTGATATGGAAAAAACAGTTCTCTGCAGGCATGAACTACCTGGTAGGTTACCCAATCACAAGTGGGCAGCTCTAAATACATTGACACACAACAACTTTAAATGGAAAAGCTGTGTGTGTGTGTGTGTGTGTGTGTGTGTGTGTGCGTGTGCATGTGTGTGCTTGTGTGCGTGCGCGCATGTGTGTGTGTGTGTGAATGATAATTGAAGGAGCAATCATGGCTTTGAGATTGAAGAGTGGGAAACACAGGACTCGATTAGGAGGAAGGGAAAATATAAGTACTATATGCCTGAAATTCTCAAAAACTTAAAAAATCAAAAAGTAGATATGAAATTAATATACAACAGCTGTGGGAGAGTTTAGAAAGAAGAAAACAGTGAAGTACTAAAGTGAAAGGTTTTTTTTTCCCCCTTAGGGTCCTTCCTCTTTGTTGACAAGGTTCTCTGGGATTGTGGAATATAGGCTGGTTTTACTTTGCTTTATGCCTAAAAGTCACTTATGAGTGAGTACATGTGGTATTTGTCTTTCTGGGTCTTAGTTACCTCACTCAACATGATGTTTTCTAGATTTATACATTTGCCCACAAATTTCAAGATGTCATCATTTTTTTTCTGCTGTGTAATACTCCGTTGTGTAAATGTTCCACATCTTCTTTATCCATTCTTTGGTTGAGAGGCATTTAGGTTGTTTCCAAGTTCTGGCTATGACAAACAATGCTGCTATGAACATAGCTGAGCACATGTCCTTGTGGTATAAGTGAGCATCCTTTGGTTGTATATCTAAAAGTGGTGTTGCTGAGTCTTGAGGTAGTTTATTTGCAATTTCTGATAAATCGCCATACTGAAATTCAAAGTGGCTGTGTAAGTTTGCGCTCCCTTTACCCCACATGCTTTCTAGAATAAGTTGTCATCAGTGTTTTTTGATCTTGGCCATTCTTACAGGTGTAAGATGGAATCTCAGAGTTGTTTTGATTTGCATTCCTCTGATGACTAAGGATGTTGAGCATGTGCTTAAGTGTCTTTCAGTGGTTTTAGATTCATCTGTTGAGACTCTGTTTAAGTCTGTATCCCACTTTTTTAAATTTATTTTTTATTGAAAAAAAATTTCTGCCTCCTCCCAGCCTCCCATTTGCCTCCCACTCCTCCCACTCCTCTCCCCCTCCTCCCACTCCTCTCCCTCTCCCTCTCCAGTCCGCAGTGCCGTCAGGGTTCCCTGCCCCGTGGAAAGTCCAAGGTCCTCCCTCCTCCATCCAGGTCTAGGAAGGTGAGCATCCAAACTGGCTAGGTTCCCACAAAGCCACATTGGAGCACCGGAACAAGCTCCCAAGGTCCCAATGATGAGCAGAAGGAGGGAGAACATGAGCAAGGAAGTCAGGACCGTGAGGGGCACACCCACCCACTGAGACAGTGGGGCTGATCTATTGGGAGCTCACCAAGGCCAGCTGGACTGTGACTGAAAAAGCATGGGATAAAACCGGACGCTCTGAACATGGGGGACAATGAGGGCTGATGAGAAGCCAAGGACAATGACACTGGATTTTGATCCGACTTTTTTTTTAAATGGATGATTTCTTCTTTTGATGACCAATTTCTTGAGTTTTTTGTATATTTTGGAGATAAGCCCTCTGTCTGATGTGGAGTTGGTGAAGATCTTTTCCCATTCTATGGGCTGCCGTTTTTTCCTTGTTGACCATGTCCTTTGCTTTATATTAGTTTCTCAGTTTCAGGAGGTCCCATTTATTAATTGTTTTTCTTAGTGTCTGTGCTACTGGAGGTTATATTTAGAATGTGGTTTCCTGTTACAATGCCTTCGAGTTGACTTCCCGCTTTCTCTTCTATGACTTCAGTGTGGTTGGTGTTATGTTGAGGTATTTGATGCATTTAGACTTGTTTTGTACATGGCAATAGATATGAATATACTTTCATTCTCCCAAATGTTGATATTTAATTTACATGGAAAGTAGAAAAAGACAAGATCTTGAGTAAATTGGGAGCAAGGAGATCATGGGCGATGGACGAAGTTGAGTGGAAAGGAAGGGAGAGGAGTGGGGAAAATTCTATAGCTCAATAAAAACAATTGAGAAGATATTACAAAGAGGAAAAATAAATAATTATAAAAAGTTTTTGTTACATTAACATGAATAATAAATATAGCAGCATTTGTTTATGACAGTTAATTAACTAAGGTTTTAGGATTTGAGTAGAAGCTTCCAAAACTTGCATGACTATATCCCATCTTTAATAATTTTTACATCATAAAACCTAGAGGAAACAGACCTTGTCGTGAATGTTTTCTTATACACTAAGTGGTTTCTACTTTATTATGTTTATGTCTCACTAGTAAAATATTTTATAAGCAAACAGACTATAAGTGCCCTAAATCACAAGGAAATCTTAATTATATTTATATAACCAAGTATCAGATTTGAACCTTTTGAACTTAGATTTCATAATGACACATACACATTGGAAGAATCACTAGTATGTATGTGAGTCTCTAGAAACCCCACAGTTGTAATTACACATTTATGCTTGAATAAAATTTGACGGTGAAATATACCTTCTGTTATGATTTTCCTTAGTTTTCAGAATCTAACATTAAGGAAATATCAGCTAATGATCAATTGTTAAGGTGCTCAAACCATTATGAAAATAAGCCAAGTGTATAATACAAATATTATATTTGAACAACATAGATTTCACATATTAGAATTATCTGAACATAATACTAGCGTACATATCTGAATTATAAAACACACTTGTTATCATCAAAAACAATTAAGGAACTGATTTTTGACATGCCAAAAGCATTTTTAATAGCAAAATAACATTTTAGTCTGAGAAATTTCATAATGGATTCTTCTCAGTATAAAATGGAAAAATTATGATGTCTTTAGTGGATTAAAATTAATTTTGAAGACAATACTCAAGGGAAAAGGTACACAGAGGACATGAAAAATAGAAGACTTGAGATAGATAAAACGAAAGCATGAGTCTGTTTCTGATTTAATTTCTGCAAAGATGGATGAAAGAATATGTTGATGAAAAGTACATGCTAAGATAATTGTTTTGCTATCGATAACTGATGAAGGACAGGATCCCTAGGTACAATCAATTGAATATGCACTCATCAGGATTAAATAAAACTATCAAAATTATTGTGCATCAAAGTGAAATGCCAAATCATCTGGGTCAGAAAAAGTTTTGAAAGAAGGTAACAAAAATGACAATTGTAAAATCAATGATTGACAAAGCATTTCTCAAAGCAACACTAAATAAGGGTAAAAAACAATATTCAGCTAAGAAATAGGAATCTGGTAAATATGAACTTATAGGAACTAGGGTGACATATAAACACAGTTGAAGAAAAATAAAACAGAGTGGAAAACTAACCACCAACTTATTTTCACTAAACCTACTTTTAAAAAGAGATGAGCAGTGTGTAGCAAAAGGGTATCCTGAGATTGAAACAAATGAACAGTGAACACCCCCCCACACACACACACACCAGCAATTGACATGTCGATGAAGCTGAACTAACTTCAGTGTTACCAATTTATGTATAAAAATCTGAATACGGCATGCTCATAATTTATAAATTGGAAAGTTAAATGGGGTATCATGTTAGCTGACTTTTGCTGAGGAAAATGGATGTTATAAGACTTTACCACCATTATGCTTATTATTCTAAACTGAAAAATGATTGTTAAGAGTTTGGGAGAGAGCCTGCAGTATTCTGAGAAACAACTCGTGTCCATAATTGTAATGTTGTTGTGCAATACCTGAGCAAACAGTGAGAAATGGATAAACCATCATTGATAAGGGTGGAAATGATTAAGAAAACCAAGAATTTAACTGCTTTCTGTTAGTTATACTTCAGTTATTTAGAGGATAAGCCCTCTTTCTTTGGACATAAGCATGACAATTAATTAGTTTTAATCGTTGACTAAGAAAACCTTAACTCTAAGTACATATACCTCACAGTATTAATTAAAGACGGTGAGATTAATGAAACATTTTGATGTATGATATATAAGAGATAAATTATGAGTCCAGGAGATTAATAGTACTATAGAAGATTGACAATTCTATCATCATATTAGAGTTCTTTAGCAGCCCCTTACAGTAATGAATGTATTAAGAATCAATGAGCAAACCTCAAAACGATACAAAGATTTATTCAACATAATTGATTTGCTTTAATTAATATATATATATATATATATATATATATATATATTAAATGCAATAATAAAAGTTAAGAAAATCATTCAAATGTCATTTGTTAAAAAATAGTCCTGGAACACGTCTCAATGTAGTTTAATATTTGATCACAACTTTGTGAACTTAAACGAGTTAAAGATTAACTATGAACACTTAAGTTTCCTAGTCAAATATCTCATATTAAAATATAGTCCTGGAACAAGTCTCAATGTAGTTTAAAATTTGATCACAACTTTGTGAACTTAAATGAGTTAAAGATTAACTATGAACACTTAAGTTTCCTAGTCAAATATCTCATATTTAAAAATACAAGTCTATTTAGCTGGGTGGTGGTGGAGCATTCCTTTAATCCCAGCACTTGGGAGGCAGAGGGAGGCAGATCTCTGTGAGTTCAAGGCCAGTCTGGTCTACAAGAGCTAGTTCCAGGATAGGAACCATAGCCAAAGAGACATAGAGAAATCCTGTCTCAAAAAAAGGTGAATTTAGTTTTATAAAGGTTAAGATATTTATACAGCAAAATTTGTAGAACCATTCAATGTCTTGCGTGCTGACATTATTCAACTAGAATATTGTAAATAGAAAAAAACCCAAGAAGGAAATCATATGTATTTCTTAATGAATTAGTAAAGGAAGTGTGTTGTTGGCTTTTTTCCTTTTTTCCACTTTGGGGTCCTGCCACCCAGCTCCCAAATAAATACACAGAGACTTATTCTTACTTGTGAATGCCCGGCTTTAGTTTGGCTGTTTCTGGCCAGTTTTTCTTGACATAAATTATCCCATTTATCTTTTGCCTCTGGGCATTTACTTTTCTCCTTTCTATATACTTCTCTTTCTTATTCCATGGCCGGCTATGTGGCTGGTTGGCTGTTTCCTGGTTTCCTCCTCTCCTGCTCCTCTTGCTGCTCCTCCTTCTTCCCATTCTTCCCTCAAGCCTGAATTTTTCCTCCTATTTTTATTCTCTCTGCCTGGCAGCCCCACCTATCCCTCTCTCCTGCCTAACTATGGGCCATTCAACTCTTTATTAGACCAATCAAGTATTTTAGGCAGGCAAAGCAACACAGTTTTATTGAGTTGAACAAATGCAACATAAAAGAATACAACATATCTTTGCATCATTAAACAAATATTTCATGGCATAAATGAATGTAATACATCTTAAACTACTATTCCACAGCAGAAGAGTATAAATCCGAAATAGAACTAAGATCTAATAAAAATCAGGGCAGGGATTTCATACAATAGGAACAGAAATAAAATAAAAACAACTCTAAACCGCAAAGTTCTGGATAGACAGATGGAGAAAATGAGTTATCAAAATTTTACAATAGGGGTCCTCTGAGCTCCATAAGCATTGTCATTTCCACAGACCAAGTGTAAAAAAGTCTAATGGTGCTGAGACTGGGGAGCCAATGAAAGGAAGACAGTAAATAACAGCCAGGCACTCACTGCTTGAATAGCCCGAGTAAAGCAAGAGTAGTTCTACAGTGTATGTCTGTCCTGAGACACGGTGAGAGCTTGACACCAGTGAGAGCAAGGGGAAGGTAAAGCAAAGATGAAAGAGAAACTTAGAAAAAGAACAGAAGAAAGTTCAGAGTTCATTCCAAATGGCAAACGCTGAGTCTCTGTTTCCAGGGAAGGGAGTGTGCCTGCAGATGGTGGGACTATGGTGTACACGAAAAACTTTTTTGGAACTATCACTCCAGTATTGTATAAAATGGACCAAAAGCTAATAGAAAGAAAGAAAGAAAGAAAGAAAGAAAGAAAGAAAGAAAGAAAGAAAGAAAGAAAGAAGCATACTCACATTCCCAACACATTCTTATGTCTTTCTGTAGACACTAGATACCAAAATTCTGTGAAGGGATACCTTCACAAAAATTCAAAAATAACTTCAGGAAGATTTATAGCAGACAACTTGTCTGTTGTAACCTTATTAGATGATATGTATTTAATATAAAATCCATTTTACTAAATAAACAGATACAGCCACTAGAAGCAAACAAAATCAAGAACAGTGGAGTTAATCATTCTTAAATCCTGATATGTTAACTCATTTTTGTTATTCCCTTATTTAAATGTTCATGCTTCTAACAGAAAACTTGACAAGGCTATTCAGTAGGGTTTTATCTCTAGATTCAATTAATTTATTGGAAAGCATTATATTATGTCACTTTAAATATTTCTCAGAGAAATAAGCTGCTAACAAAGATGAACAGAGCGTGTCTGAATTCATTTCTCTTACTGGCATTATTGAAGTTTGGTTTCTGTACTAAAAATAGAGACTTAAGACTCCTGCTGTTTACAGGGTCAATTTACTAGAGGCCAGAATCAGCAGGAAAACAGCCTGTGGAATGGAAGACATAGAAAGATAACAAACACATCCTGTGAAAATTCTCTTAGAGCATCAGCAATTTTCATTACAGGAAAGGGAAGGCAAAGAAACTTTTATAACTTTTATATTAAGGGATGAACCTAATATTTACATAACTATATTAAGTTTTAAATGTTATAAAAGGGACCAACATAGAAACGATAACAATAGCAAAACATCATAAAAACAAGTCCAGTTTTGTCCCATTCACTAAAGGTGCTTCCTACCAAGTCTGAGGATTTGCATCCTAGCCATGGAATCCACATTGTGGAAGGCAGAAACCAACACTTGCAAGCTGTCCTCTGACTTCAAGAGGCAAAAACATCCCACCTTCATTGACATGACAAATACAAATGCATGAAAATTAAATTACAATACCAGAATACACACACACACACACACACACACACACACATTTCTTAAATCTTATACTTGTATATAGTGCTGCTTTGTTAGGTATAGAAAGCCTCTTTGTTAATAAGCCAATAAGCAAACAAGCATTTGACTCTGAAGATGAAACAAAACATAAACCATCACACATAAAACAGACATAAAGTAGAATCAAACATAAACCATAAAAACTTTTAAAGTCTGAAATAGCAGCAATGAGGAATTGACTCCTGATTGTCACTTAAACCCTTAAACTGAAGTTATGATCCAAGAGGGAAAATGAGAAGCTGCTCTATCTAAGAAAGGCCTTTTGGAGAGGCACTGAGAACAAACTATTTAAGAAAGCACAGCACAATATTAATGTCTCGTTGACCCAATTTCATCAACTGAGATTATATCAATGAATTTAATGATTTTCAATCCTCATTGATGAGAGTGATTACATAGTATTTATACCAAACTTACTTCTCATTTATCTCTCTTAGAAAGTAAACCAACTTGAAGAAATTTTTCTACAATGTTGCTCCTAAATTCATTTCTTTACACACCAATATTCCAGACTTGCTCTGCTTAATGGTCCACTAACATAAAATTTCTTTTTCGAACTTATTTAAAACATACAATATCTGCTCTTCTCTAAATCTTTATAATACTGGCTGCCAAAATGATCATGAGTCCTTAATTATTATGTCACTATTAAGTTGACTTCTAATATTTGAAGGCTTATTGCAAAATTGTTTGCTTGATTCTCATTTTGGAAAATGAATGAGAGATGAAAATTTTAATTAGAACATTACAAATGGAAGCTTCGTAAAGATAAGTACCATTTCTTAAAGACTAAGACTATTTCTTGACAGTAGCAGAAGTGAAATAATATGCCTGTCAATGTCTTTTCTATCCATTATCTAACTAGCATGTATTTGTCTTTAGGATAAGCCTTTTCTATTTCCCCTTATGCTTTAGTCAAACCTTAAACAAAGCCAAGAGGAGTCTGGGAAGATGTCTCAGTCAGTACAGCATTTCCTGTGTGAGCTGAGTCCCCGAGTTTCGTCTCCAAACCCTTATAAAAAGTGCCATACTCTAAAATGTTGCTTGTGTATCTAAAAAAAAAATCCATGAAGAGCAAAGATGGATATATGAGAGGGTTTGGAGGGAGGAGAGGGAAAACTATGTAATTATATTATAATCTTAAAAAATAATTTAAAAAATTCCAAGCAGTGACACTTATCCAGTGTCAGAGCTAAGTAATGGAGAGTGGAGGACCTTTCAAGTTAGTAGGTGAGGTAGTCCAGAGCAACAGATATTCTTAAGATCCAAGTTCAGGGAGAGACCATTTCTGGGAAAACAAAAACAAAAACAAAAGAAAATACAAATGTTGAAATAGGAGCGGTGGGCCGCTTCCCGCCACCTGGCTAGCTTTACCTGAAATAACAACACACAAATTGTATTCCTTTAAACACTGCTTGGCCCATTAGCTCTAGCCTCTTACTGGCTAACTCTCACATCTTGATTAATCCATGTCTAATGAATGTAGCACCACGAGCTGGTGTCTTACTAGGAATATTCTTAACCTGCATCCATCTCGGAGAGGAGAACTATGGCGACTGCTTCACTGCCTTCTTCCTCCCAGGATTCTGTTCTGTTTACTCCACCTACCTAATTTCCTGTCCTATGAAAGGCCAAGTAGTTTCTTTATTAATTAACCAATGAAAGCAACAGATAGACAGATGGCCTTCCTCCATCAGACGAAACTCAAAACTCAAACAAACCAAAACCATTTGAAACTGAATGAGAAAACATTGAATGTCAACCTTTGTCCCCACATGGATGTATACACACACACACACACACACACACACACACACACACACTAAATTCACCCGCACAGGCACACACACATATCCTTCATTTACTTTATAGATTGTTATAAACTCAACTCTAGCAATGATCTCAATATTCCAACAAAAAAAGATATGAGTGTGTCTACCAAATGATACATTAAAAATGGGAGAGAAAATGATTACTAAACTCCCAAATACATGTTTGGTATGTCACAGATACTGAAATAATAATCCATTAACAATAGTTATTCTCTATCACTTATATATTAATGTAGTTGACTTTATAACCATGTGCCTGTTATAAAAGGATTGATTTTGCATTACTTTTACCCCATTATTGAGGATTTGTATGAGACTATTGTATTTAAATCAGTTTTACCCTTTTGGGGCTTATTTTTGCTTTTCTTGCATCCTTTTCACCTTCTCTGAAATTCATGACTTCTTCTTTGGTTAAGTGTGAGTATGTGTGTGTGTGCGTGTGTGTACGTGTGCATGCATGTGTGTGTAACCTGCCTTGTGTGAGTTCTTTTATTATTGTTCCTATGTATAGGCGCTTAGTGCTGACCACTTAGAAGTGAATAAGTTATCAAGGTGCTCTTCTCTAGAGGAGATCAATTCTCCCTACTGTAAAAGCAATTAATTGCCTAGAGCTCTTCATCTAGGAGGGAGGTCATGTGAGATTCCTCATCTATGAGTGTCAGTTGGTGTTCTCATTGTGCAAGTTGTTCAGGTGACCTTTTCTTTTTTTTCTGTTTCTCCAGCAGGAGTTTTCTAAAACAGAGTTGCAAACAAATAGCCACCTGAGGGAAGCAGTAGAAACTCCCATGCCTCCTGAATGCTGTAAGTATAATTTCTATGACAGAGTGTGCCTCACCTTTGATCTAGCTGCAGAAAAGTATAGTTATCTCAGTTATTGAGAGGAGAAAGAAGTGTTTTATTGGCTTGTTCTGAAACTCATTTGTACTCTTTGAAACATTTTAAATTATATTTTAGAAAACCCAAGAAATTATCAGAAACTTGAGCCTTCGCCTTTGTTATTATGTTATTTTGACTTGGATAATAGCACATTTTCCATTGTTCTCTCTGTGGTTAGAATGTGACTTGGTTTATGGGAAAAAATAGTTTGATGTTATTGTATGAGAGCCAGAACATAACTTCTGAAATCTAGTCAGCGTTTCTGTAACTTGCATATGGTTTTGTGATTATGCTACTCATTCTATAAGTGTGAACCAAGTGTACAGTAGTGCAAGCTCCTCCAACCACCTGTCTCATTTCACGCTATATCCTTGCACGGTTTGAATGTGGTAAACATCACCCAGTTCTTCCCATGAATCATGGAAATTTGGAGATTTTGAAGTGAATAATGCATAGCCTATGCTGGCCTTGAAGTCATGATCCCCTGCCTCTGCCTTCTTTAGCAAATCCTACCCTGTGTGCCACCACAACCTAGGTACACTGCGTAGATGTGACAATTGTGTAGCTTGGTCTTCTTGTGGATCTGTTAATGAGAAGCAAGGCAATCTCTCACTCATTTGCTGACTTTTAGTATCCTACTCCTCATACTGGGTCGATTTGCCCAGCCTTAACACAAGGGGAGGTGCTTAGTTTTAATGCAAATTTATATGTTGTGTTTTGTAGATGTTCATGGGAGGTCTCCCCTTTTCTGAATAGGAATGGAAGAGAAGTGGATGTGAGGAGCATAGAGGGGCTGTGTGGGGAGGGACTGGGAAGAGAGGGAGGGAGAGGAAACTGTGGCCTGGATGTAAAATAAATAGTAAGTAAGTAAGTAAATAAATAAATAAATAAATAAATTTTAATATAAAAAAACTTATCCTCAAAGCATCTCTTTGCATTTAAAACAAAGTCTTGCTCTAACCAAGATTAATAATGACAGTATTGAAATTTTATTTTTTTTATTTTCTGATATGATATACTGAATATCATTTCTGTTCTTGCCAAATATATAAAATCAAAAGCTTTTCATAAGGCAATATCCAGACAAATACAAATTAAGAGACATCTATATAAACGAACCTGAGTTCTTTTTGTTAATATTACAGAAAGCAAAGTTTAATAATCATCTCAGATTAGAAGAAATAAATAAGATATGACAGCTAGAAGCAATATAGAATTCTGTCTTAATTTCCAAATCAGATAAAAGAAACCAGTACAGCAAAAATCTGAATTACTAATGTACATTTGACTTAATAGTCTTAGGAATTTTTTGTCCCATGATTAAATAGGTTATTAACTTTGGAGAGGTTAAATAAATGATTAGTGGAACCTCCTTTTACTATATTTGTAAATTTTTTTTGTGTGAAGCTATTTCACAATAAAATATATTTAAAATAATAAAAAGGAAAACCAGATAATGAGAGGTATAATTTCACTGTGATTCCAATTGCCAAGCCCTACTTTTTATTTTGATTTTGGTTCAGTTTATCTTCACTGAATTCAGAAAATTATAAACACAGGCCAAAGGAGCTTTTATAGATACTCTCATCATTGTGTGATTTTGTGATGTCTAATGTCCTAATAAGTATTCCATTCCACATCAACACAGCACTGCCTTCTGATTTCCATTCGAGAGGGACCTTTGTGGCTTCCCATAGCTGGCTGGGTCCAAACCCGTGGTGGATGACAGAATGAATATACCATGCAGAGAGAGTTTAAGTGTGGAGATTATTTGAGATAAAGAGAAGGGGAAAAGAAGAGACAGAGAGTGGGAGAGAGAGAAGGGAGAGAGAGAGAAAGAGTGGAGGAAGGCAGAGACATGCCTCTTAAGAAGAACAGCAGGGAAGAAGAGAGAGTTTGCACCTACTAGGACATTGGGCTGCCCAGGGTACAGCCTGGGTACATCCTGCCAGATGACAGGGCAGGCCAGCATAATGCCTGAATCCTAACACCCAATAGAACAAAAGCTTAGGGTCACTGATTGTGTAGATTCAGAATTGTGTTTCTGATTTGAAATAGTTACACATATATGCTATGGTGTCTTGGATATGGGGCCCAAGCCTTAACATGAAATTCATTATGTTCCATATATACACAGAGCATGAAGCTGGCTTTTGTTTCTTCCTTTTAACAATGCTATAAATTATTTTGGCTGTGATTCATCTTCACTTCAGATCAAATGCTGAATGTACTTTGTTGAAAATCAAAATGTCTTCGATTTTGGAGCAGTTCATATTTCAGAATTTATGTTAAGGCAATTTAACTGTACTTGCTAATATCTGTTCAGCTGAAACATGATGAGTTCAATCCACGTACATTATTCATGTATTTACCATCAAGATAAACTGGAAAATTTTATCTCTTACCCATTAAACATGATGGAGACTCTTTTCTAGGTAAATCATTCTATGCATGAGAAATCCAATTGTAGTATAAGTATGGTTATAGTCTGCTGTTGGTCCATGGAACCCACAGCATTCTAAAATATTAATTAGCTATTATATATATTCAATATATTTATAAATATAAAATATCAAATGTAGATGAAAATTTTTGTTCTTCCCTCCATTCCCAGAGCCATTCAGTCCCAAAGAAACACAGAAAAGCATATATATTAATTATAAACTGTTTGGCCTATTAGCACAGGCTTGTTTCTAACTAGCTCTTACAACTTAAATTCACCGATATTTCTTGTCTATGTTCAGTCATGTGTCTTGCTACCTTTTTGCAGGGTAGCGTTCTTATCTTGCTTCCTCTGCATCTGGTTGGAGACTGACTCTCTAACTTTCCTCTTTCTAGAATCAGCTTAGTCTGGTTGCCCTGCCCATGCCTTCTGCCTGGCTACTTACCAATTAGAGCTTTATTAAACTAATATGTGTGATAAATCTTTACAGTGTATAAGAGCATTGTGCCAGTACTATCAATATATTAATAATAAATATATTCATGTATACATATATATAATTTATAATATGTATATTAATATATGTATCTATTCATCCACCTAGTTTGAGACTTCTTTATTTGTATTACGCACCATAGTATAGCTTTTTCATATTAAATTATATAGTGACTCAAAATATTCATCTTGCCTAAATGTACTTTTGCAGCTATAATATATCTATTTTTCAGTGATTCTGGTCTTTGGAATGATTGAGAAACTTCTTCACTAGGCAGTTAATTCCATTTATGATCCAAGTGACCAATTTGTGTGTCCTATTACCCGCATAATATCCCCATTGTACATAATGTATTTTTGATTTAACAGCTATAATCTCGACAGAATGCACTTTCTCAGTCAAGTGTTTTCATGGACTTCAATATTTAGAGAGAATCTTCCTGGCACTCCAGCCAATAACCATTCAAGGGTACTCTACTGGCTATAAAGTATCCTCACCTCATGTCAATAGCATCTTCACATCGTCAATATTGTTGTATTTATGTGAATTTTTAGCTGAGCCATGTGGAATGTTAATGAGGGAATTTTCTGGTTACAGAATCCCTACTTCAAGCACAATGTAGTATTTCTAATAACTTAATTATTAATCCTTTTTAAAAATCAATGTCATGTGTATTTTTAACATTAGAGATGCAAGAATCATGCTGTAGATTTGACCTATTTTATCTCTTTAGTACTTTTGGTGTAATAAACTGAACTGTCCCCACTGACTGTCATAGTCAGCAGGTCAAAGTGATTGAAATGTTAGATATCTGTACCAAAAAGCATTTCTAGCACTAAAGGCTTTCAGTTCATGATTCTGCTGATAATAGTTTTGATTAATTTTTGGGTGTTCAATTTAACAGCAGTCTTATTTGCTTTTTAATAACTTGGTATAAACCAGATCAAGACTGTTAGGATAAATATTTATATATAAATTTCACATTTCTAGCAACCATACAAAATTACTCCCATGAGTCTCAATTTATGCTTTCCTGAAAGTAATGAGTGAATAATGAAGGATCCCCAGAACACAAGTAATTTAAGTGGCAATTTGGATTTTCAGTTAGCCTTAAATATTTTCTTAATTTCCCTTAGACAAAAAATGAAAGTCTTTAAAACTCTTGGGCATGTATGTGGTACATACTACTCTGTGAGCATTTTAAATTAATGTTTTGAAATCATGACATCATAAGATACAGTTTGGGGGCCCACACAACTGAGTGTGTTTCACCTTGACTGAAAGTCAGATATTTTAAGCCCATCTTGCTTTTGCAAGGTTATGGACAAGAGGTTGGACTTAAGGTGTGACTACAAACAAGACATCTTGACCTAGGATGTGGTTACTTGGTGTTTTGGGCATTAAAATGGCCCACAGAGGTGAATCTGTTCCACCCTCACCAAAGGTCAGAAAATTCAAGCCTATGCCTGTTCCTTCAAGGATATGACAGGAGGTATGGACCCAGGGTGTAGCAGCTTGCGGGATACTTATTCTAATGAATAGTTGCTGCATGTCCTGCCTAAACAACAGAATGTTTAACTCAGGATTTGGTGATTTGACGTTTCCAGTATTGAAGCAAGTAATTGCTTTGTTTTTTTCATTGTGCCATTTCAAACTAGTCTTTTGCCTTCTTCCCCCTTTTAGACTGGGGTATATCAGCATATGGAAAATAAACAAGGGCTCCCAGTCCTATACCATGTCTCTGTATTTCTTTTGCATCTCTGTTCCTCATTTCTAATATTTCTGATCCATACTTTCCTACTCTGGAATGTGTGATCCCATCAAGGTTGGACTCTAGTAGAAGTTGCAATAACACGGGACCCAAACAGATGGTTCCTCAATATGTGGTTCATGACAGATGGCACCACAATGTGGGGCTCATGACAGATGAACCTCGACAGTGTAGTATAGAGCTGTGGCTCACATTATGGGTTATAATGTCAAGAAATACTAAAGCAAGACTTGCAGAGTTACTAATTATGCCCTCACGTCTCCTTGTCCCTGTTTTTCCCTCTGAAAAGACTACATTTTTTTTAAATTAGTGGAAACAGATTCTTTACTACAATTTATCTTGACCACAGTTTTCTCTCCATTCACTGTTCCCAGCTTCCCTACACCTCCCTTCCCCTTACCCAGATCCACTCTCCCTCTGTTTTATTTTCAGAAAAGAGCAGGTCTCCAAGAGAGAACAGACAAACATGACAAAACAAAGTACAATACGTCCCAGCAAAAGCCTTCATATCGAGGCTGGACAAGGCAATCAAACAGGAGGAAGAGTTCAAAGAGCAGGCAAAAAATCAGAGAAATACCCACTCCCACAGTTAAGAATCCCACAAAAATACCAAGATAATAGCCATACCATATGCAGAGGACTTGGAGCAGTCCAAAATAGGCCCTGTGGTTGTGGCTTAAAAATCTCTGTGATCCCATGTGAGCTCTTTAGCTGATTTCATGGGCCGTGTTCTCCGTGACCATCTACTCCTAAAATTCCCCCCACACCTAGCATAAAATCATATTTTGATGGCATTACTATTTCCTTGTACCTTAATACGTGTCAGTAGGGAGCTTTGTCCTTGTACCTCATATAGTTTAAGTCTTTATCTTTTTCCTATCCCTTCCTACTTCTGCGAACTGCAGTGTGTATTGTCACCCTGGTATGTGATGAGAAGGACTAATACATATACTCTATGGTTTCATCTCTGTATCTCTACAGGAAAGAAGAATAGCACCATATACAGTATTATTATTTTAGCTTGAAGTTTACATAATACAGTTTCTACCCACTGCCTACTAGCACAGCTACTGTAAAATCAATAAGAACTATAAATGATCATGGAAGAGGAACAATGGGCAGTAAAACTATGCAAAGGATCTGGGTGTCGTTTTCTTTGGTGGTCTAATCTTGAAAGGGTTTATCATGTTCTAGTAAATAGCTTTGTGTACATGGTCATGCAAGTAGCCATAGTTAAACACACTAGGTAAAAGAAATGCAAAGACATCATTACAGTAGATATGGGTTTGTTGAGAAAAATAAATTTTTCAGTGAAAAAGGGGAATGAAAGTGCAAAGAGAATGGGCATGTCAAATGATCAAATTTCAATGTATTTGATATTAATATGTCTAAACCTGTGATTGCTAATTGTTAAATAAGTATCTAGCATGTGTACTGTAGCCTTAAGCTCAGTAAAAACAAGATTCAGGGATTTTAAGAAGAGAAATATTCAGCATTTAAGCTATTTGTAAAACAAAGTGGATTATTCTTGTGATAAAAAACTAAATAGGGTTAAAGTAGATTCAATTTAGATTTGGAATTCTCAAAAGGAATTTTAATGTTAATACTTTAACGTGGAAATACTAACATGGAAAACATAATATGCCATTATATGTTACAAGATCGGCATGGTTTTAAATGTATTTTTATCAATAAATTTAATCATATGCATTTACAAAAGTAAAATGACTTTGTCCTATATCGAGATCCCTAGCAAGATTAATATTTTTCATTATTTTGTCCTTTCCAGAGCATAATGGCATCCAGTTACCATTTTCTGAGACAAACATGGGAAAACTGAGTCAGTTCTCTCTCTTGGCTCCTGGTTTTTCTTTCATCAAACATGGTGACTTGACAAAGTTACGTGAAGAAGTGATCTCTCCAAAATAAAAATTTAAGGGAGGGGAAAATCCCTATTTTTTTTTTAATACTCTTCCTGAATATTTTTTAGTACCTGACCCTGAAGCAGAGAACAGCAAATACAAATGTATTCGGATTAATTTATTGAAATTTCTCATTATTCTGTCTATTATGCCCACTTTCAATTATTAATTTTTCACTTTGGTTTCTGTCATGCTGACATTTTCCTGATTCCTTGCTCTTTATAACTGCAGGCCCACAGTCCATCAAAAATTATCATTCTCTGCTACAGCAGTATAAATTCTCCTAAAGATACCGGGTAAGAAGATGGGACTTTTGACTTGTCACCGTTTCTGTCACAAAACGCTAGTATTATTTTGCCCAGTGTTTAAAGACACAATTCACTGCTTACACATCAAGACTGTTGCTGCCTAGAGGGGCTTCTTCAAATGTTAGCAGTGCCAGACTGAAAAATGTGACAAATCCCCAACCTTATGTTACATGATTTTTCCATTCCCCTCTCAGCGTTAAATTGAAATGTTAAAGAGAAAACCGGGCAACACATCACATAAGAGAATGTAATTGACACACATAGAGTACTTCATCAAAAAGAATCATTAAAATAGATAAAACTCTAGCAGGATGGAAAAGAAATGCAAGAAAAGACACATAAATCGATGATTTGGAAGCCAGAGGGAATGCCTTTGTAGATCCTGCAGCCAATTAAAAGCGCAAATAGGATGGCAAAATCTTGCAAGGTCTCACTTACAGATGGAAAGTTCAGACAAGTAATTGCTGCTATGAGAGAGACTCTCTGTGGATGAAAGCATTGGGTTTATCCAACCACAAGACGTCAGCTATAAACATCTATAATCAGTGTGTTCTATTAAATTTAATATTTTTAAATACATATTTATGTGTAATAATACTACTTAAGGAATAAGACTCCATGGATTTGAGGAGGAGCTGGGAGGGGGATCACAGAAGGATTTGGAGAGAAGTGAGGAAGAACGGTGAAAACCCAGTATTCATGTAAAAGAAATAGTGATTTGAAAGTACCAAAAAGACAGTAGAAAAAGTCATTTTCATAAACCTGTGTTCACCTTTTTGGGTTGTGTTTTGTTTATTTTTTTTCACTGGATAGCAAATTTCGTTCTGTAAACTTATGTAGATTCTCAAGTAGTTTTTTCTTTTTTCTTTTTGTTTGGGCATTATTACTCATTTTCCTGGATTTTGGGTAGAATATTTGATTTTACATTTCTCTGAAGATATAGAATTTGGGATTTATGTCAGTATTCACCTTCCCTTCACTTGTATTCAGTGACCCTTTAGTATCAAATTATTATTAGCTATAGTGACAGATATATTATCTGTGATAAATGCAAATAAATTACTGGCATCTCTACTAAAAGAAAAATCATTAAAAACTAGGGAAGCCTTAACTAAGTAAGTGGAAAAAAGTCCTGAAGATATTTGGCCTTTAGACAAATTTAATTTACTTTTAAAACTTCATGTCTAGATGTTTGCATTTGAAATTTTAGGAAACAGGATATTTTGCCACTCAAATGTGGTTAAAAGTTGTCTAAATTTGAGTGGTACAATAAAATATGTCCTTATCATTTTTTTCTTTTTTTTCTGAAAAATATGATGGATCATTGTTTGAACATTTCCTGAAATGACCTTTGTCATGAAATGGGCATTTTTTTTTTGAGTGAAATAAAACTGGGTATGTGATATCTATTTTGGAGAACATCTTTCTTTCTTTTCTTTCTTTCTTTCTTTCTTTCTTTCTTTCTTTCTTTCTTTCTTTCTTTCTTTCTTTCTTTCTTTCTTTCTTTCTTTCTTTAAGATTTCTGCCTCCTCCCCGCCACCACCTCCCATTTCCCTCCCCCTCCCCCAATCAACTCCCCCTCCCATATCAGCCCAAAGTGCAGTCAGGGTTCCCTGCCCTGTGAGAAGTCCAAGAACCTCCCACCTCCTTCCAGGTCTAGTAAGGTGAGCATCCAAACAGCCTAGACTCCCACAAAGCCAGTATGTGCAGTAGGATCAAAACCCAGTGCCATTGTTTTTGACTTCTCAGTAGTCCTCATTGTCTGCTGTGTTCAGCGAGTCCGGTTTTATCCCATGCTTTTTCAGACCCAGTTCAACTGGCCTTGGTGAGTTCCCGATAGAACATCCCCATTGTCTCAGTGTGTGGGTGCACCCCTCGCGGTCCTGGTTTCTAGCCATAAATAAAGGACATTGAGCCTATAATTCGTGATCCTAGAGAAGCTAAATAAGAAGGTGAACCCAAAGAAAAACATATAGTCATTCTCCTGGATATTAACCTTCATCAGGCGATGAAAGGAGACAGAGACAGAGACCCACATTGGAGCACCGGACTGAAATCCCAAGGTCCAAATCAGGAGCAGAAGGAGAGGGAGCACAAGCAAGGAACTCAGGACCGCTAGGGGTGCACCCACACACTGAGACAATGGGGATGTTCTATCGGGAATTCACCAAGGCCAGCTGGACTGGGTCTGAAAAAGAGAACATAGTTCTTAATGATGATAATGGTCACTTGTCCTGAGGAGATACCAGTCGAATCAGGACACACTGAGTAACAAATTGAGTCTAAAAATACCATGAACATTAGATTGTTGGAGTATGAGCCCTATGCCCTTCAATATTCTTTCTTTTCTAACATTTCCTGCTACCTATAATTAAATATGAGTCTGATAAAAAAATAGAAAATTAAAGTTAACATCAATATATGTTATGTGTGTGTGTATTTGAGATATAAGGAGAGAGAGAGAAAATATGTATTATCAAAGTAATATTGATTAGTCTGAGACTGGAAGAATTACAGTTGGAATATAAAGTAAGCAGTTAGATACTTTATCTGAGTTTTCAAATAAAGCTTGCTTTGCTATCACAATATAAATGACCATTAAAATACAACAGAGCCTAACATTACCAACAGAGATAACTTGAGTTTAACAAATATTGCAGTGGTTAATTGCTGGATGAATTCATTACTCATGGGTTGAGCCTAGTGGTTAGGACTATACATGATAATAATTAGGAATGGTAAAGCCAGGGTAGGAAGGCTGTGTATTTATTCTGATCACAAACTTATGTTTTTACTTTATTATAAACTACCCAGACTTTTGTAATATATAAAAATAACAAAACGAATCCCTGAACTTAGTCCCCTAAAATTACATAATTTTATTTCTATGATTCTGTGAAAAGGTTAAGAATTTTTTATTTGTATTCTAAATGATAGCTGGATGTAGAGAGACACACACACAAAAATTGTCGATGATCATTACTCACTCAGCTGACCATTAAATGTGGATTTTGTTTCTAAATTTATTTGAGATAGCAACCACTGACTGGACACTGTCCATGGAAACAGATTCCCCAAGAGTGAGAATTCCTTAGTACTGAGTAGAAACTTCTCATCATTTATAGTTTGAGTCTGACATAGTAGTAATTCAACCATAATCTGTAGATTCCAGCCTATACAGGTTGGTCCAACTCAAGAGTATAGAAATAAGCTCTAAGCCTTAAGAGGGTAATGGTAGAAGTACTGGATTCCTTAATTACTCTAATGCAGTTAAAATAATTAGTGTTTCAAAGTCAATGACTTGTATAAATGGAAATGAGAATTCAAGGAAAGAAAAATTAAAGTCTAATTGTGATTACTTCATGTTCTTAGATTTAGGGTCTTATTTTAAGTTATACCACTTTAAACTTTTATTTTAGATGTAGGTGTGTTTAATGTGTGTCTGTGTGTCACATACATGCCTGGTACTCACAAAGGACAGAAGAGGGCATAGAACCCCTGGAACAGGACTGCAGATGGTGTGATCTATTACATGGTTCTGGTAACCAAATCCAAGTCCTCTGGAATCGTAACCAGTTCTCTATCCTGCTTAACCATCTTTCCATTCCCTCATGCCTCATTTTGAAATGCATCAATTTTTTTGCTGAATCAACTTCATATTCCTTGTCTCATTCAAAACAAATAATACATAGAAAATTAATAGAGGAAAAACTAGTTAGTATCTTAGTGATACAATGGATTCCATTTTTGTAGTAGCCCACTGAAGTCCAACTAGAGTTGTCTCTAATGAACAACAATAGTTCAAATTAGCTTTCCCCCCCCTTTTTTTTTATATAAAGCTAAACTATTATCTGTGTTTAAAGGTGCAATTGCAAAGCAAAGTTAAGATTTTCTTGAGTGGGTGAAAGAAGTTTAGTTCTGAATTCACAGTGTGGTTTAAATAATACTACAAATGCACATCTTAATAGTGTTTTATAAAAAAATCAAAGCTTCAGAAAACATTGAAGACGTTTAAGATGAGATATTTTCTCTTCGATCAAGGATTTCATTCCCATAAAAAACAGGTCATTGTCAGTGAATGTAGCATTTTATTCACAGGCATGACTTCTCTTCAAAGTAGGTGTAATATCAAACAATGAAATTAAAAACAATTTTATGTGAAATATAAGTGAACAATTAGAGAAAATGACCTTGATTGATGGAGTTAATTCCATTATAAGAACTTTTATGGGAGCAGTTAATTTCTCCCCAAAAGGCAAAAAAACACTTAAAATTCCTAAAATAAAATTGTTAAAAAGGGTAACATTAGCAAAATTGTGATCTTAAAGTTGAAACCTTGCATATAATTTGTAGTTGTGCCTGAAAGACTGAGGTAGAAGCAGAATGACATGGTGACGATGAGGCCGAACTTCAATTACTTACCTATTCAAGTAAAAGAACTGTGAAAAACAATGCGACAAATTGCTACTCAAAATTTTAGACCATGAAGATAAATAATTTATTCTTAAACCTTTGAAATACATAAGAGGAAATCAATAAACAAGAATTGCTTGAGCTTGGATTATGGAAAATAAAGCTCTTATTTTATTTGGAATGACTACACGCTTTCTCATATCCAGATGCATTTATCTTTGTCTCACATGAGTGTGGATCACATTCATCAAAACCAGGCATGAATGTGGAGCAGAGCCATGGCATAGACACCAGGTGGTGACCGAGCTAAGCTCAGTGTTTCACACAATACTTGACTGGCATTTAAAAAAAAATCTGTGTGTGTTTATGTCTGTTTCTTTTTAAGTGTAGAATTTCAGAAGTGTTCTAGTCAGTCAAAATGTATGAGCAAGATACAAGCACCAATAGCCTTATAAACTGGTAAGCTTTTTAATTTTTTGTGTTTTATGTACATGCCAGTGATTTAATATAAATAAAAAGTACTCATAGTCCTGTAAAATACAATCTTTAATTCATTGTAAGTATAATATACACAGTATCTTCTAATTAAAACCATGGATACAAGCTTGAGAATTCAGCACTTACTAAAGATGTGAAAAAATGTGGATCTGTAACAGAAAGAAGTTTATTAAGAAAAATTTTAGAAAAATAAATGAATACATGGCTATAGACCTGGGAATGTAAACTACATTAAACACCAAAGTTATGCTGTATAAGTTCTGGGTATTGAGTTATTCATAAACAAAAAAACTTTGTCTTAATTTTGTAAAGCAAATATAATCAAAAAAATATATAATTTTGTGCATATAGTTTTATCAGGTGTCATTTGTACATGTACATGTGGGCTGCACTCCACACATGGGTACATAATTTATGATCCTGTGCTCTGTCTCTCTTTTCTCAGTTACCTATCCATTGGATTATTTTCGCCTGTAACATTTTGCATGTTCATAAAGTAATAATTAAATATCTCCTGTTTGCTTCTTGTTTTTCTTGATAACACGTGATATCTCACACATTTGAGATAGATTTATGTTGTAGTGCATGTCAATATTCACTGATGGACTTTTGGGCAGCATCTTGTTTTAAACAAGTAAGTCACCAAAAATAAAAAATAAGTACACAAATACTTTTACATTTCTAGGTATCAAAATGCAAATTAAATATCATAATGACATCATGTATATCTGTCAGAAGAGCTAAAATGAGATGACCATCCCAAATATTTTAAAGATTGCAGAAAATCAAGGTTCAAATATAGTTATAATAGGAATGTAGACTATTATGAGTTTGGAAAACAGGAGTTTACGTACGCATCAATGATGTGATCTAGCCATTTCTTTTGACATTTCTTTCTCATTTGAGGAATTAAAAGCAGATGTCATGCCAAATCTGTCACAGGAATTTTCTATATAAATTACTTTTTTATATTTTCAGATTATTATCTAATTACATTATTCCATCCTTCCATTTCATCCCTTCAAAATCTCCCATGTATCCCTCCTTGTTTTCCTATAAATTCTTGGCCTCTTTTTTTTTACTATTTGGTTTTTATTCATATATACAAATGTACATATATTAACTTTTAAACACCTTCCCAGGTGTCTAGTGTTAACTTTATGAATACGTGTTACGAACTAAACATGTAGTACTGGAAAACCAGCTCATGTGTTCTTCCCTGAGGAAGAGTATGCCTGCTGCTCCCAGTATTACTTAACCACTTGTAGTTCTTTGTGCAGAGTTAATGCCTTGTAGACCTGCTCCCATGCATTCCTTAAACTGAGATATACTATACAAATCTGTAAATTAGGTGGAATATTATGAAGCAATTTATAGTGATGTCAGTAACAAACCCATACTTATAAATGACTATCAAAATAACTGTAGTGACTGAAAGTTGTAAAATATATGCCGCATGATTTTATTCATATGATATTTTAGGAACTTCAATGTCATGTTTGCATTTAAAAGACAATAATAGGCACTGGAGTCTAAGAAGGAAGAAGAAAAAGACTAGTAGAGTATGAAAGATTATGATTTGTCAGGCATCTTCATTGGTGACAGTTTCATGGTATACATGTATTAAAATTGAGCAAATTTCTGAAATGTCTGTTCTTTATTCTACATTAAATTATTATAAATTAAAGTGTTTTATTTGTATGTATAAGGTGAATGAGTTTTGTGTACTCCATAGCTAATTGTTTGCTACTGTCAAATTCTAAATGTTAGTTTTTCTTATTACAATTGGATTTTAATTTTCCTGCTAAGTCCTGCTACTTAGGATGAATTATTCCATCTATTACACTTAATTATTATTTCTGATATGCCCATTTGTTAGTGATGTACATTAGTCACGTATCATCAGGAAAATGAACCATAAATGGAGTTTTGCTTCTTTTAGTAAGAAGGCCATACACTGTGAGAAATTGGGGGGGGGGCATCTATATGATTAAAGTTTGCAAGGAGAGGTAACCACAGGACTTAAAGCAATGCTATGCTCATGAAACACAGAGTAATCTAGGTTAGAGTATTAACTACTCCCCTGTCTTCTCTAACATAGGCAATCTCCTCTAGCTTTTTTGTGGCTGGAAAGGGAGACTATTTGCTGATTTATATGATTCATATATTCTTTGTTTGTTTGTACATAACTGTAAAGTATCTCGTTACTTCTCTGCCATTTCCACATAGTTGCCTCTTATGCTGTGGGTTTTATAAGAGATTGGCATTGTTTTGTAGGAGAATCTAGCATCTAAGTATGCCTAGATCATCAGTGTTAGGCAGCTTTCACCTTCCCAAACTACTTTCCTCTTAAATGACTGCCAAGTTTTAGGTTGAAGTGCTTGCCATTTCATTAACACGCAGGTGGGCTCACCAAGCTGTTCTGAGCACAAAATGTGCTTACCTGGGTGGACTAAGAGTGTGCCAGTGGCTTAGGATGCCTGGATAAGGTGAGGCAGACAGAGGTCACCTCTCTTAAAAGGTTTGGTCCTGGGCTAAGAGAGAGAAAGCTACAGATACTATTTCAAACTTCAGGACCTGTAATTTCTTCAAAAATTTTTATCCACTCCTACATCTGTGTCAATCTTTCTATCTGGAGACATATTTTTTTCACCTCTCAGCATTTGGACCAACTATCTTAACAAGGTTACTTTTGTATGCCAGACTTTCACCGAATGCCATAGCTTCCTTTTAGGTCCAGCCAGGGTGGTACATCCTGTGTTATTTCCAACCTAGTGAGTTCACCCTCTTATCCATAAGCCCACTGCACACACATCAATCCTCAAGGGAACACAGGTCTTACACCCAGTTTTCTGGCTCACTGTGAGCAGTACTACCAATACATATTCAACCTCCAGGTTTGAGATGTGTTGCATGCTGTACACAAATAAGCCTGCTATGTCCCATTGCACACACAATGAACAGAAGCAACAAAAATGTTCACATGTTTTTCAAGGACTCGTTAAAAACCACAAACAATATTAAAGGTCAAAACAGTATATCTTCTCCAAAACCCAGTGGTCTTATATAAACACTCTCCAATTATAATTGCCTAGTTGAACCTCAACACACTGATCTTAAAGGAATAATCATAACCATCATGATAAATATTCAGGGGGTTAAGGAAGACACAAACAGCTCAGTGAATTCAAAGAGAATTAATAACATAGTAATATCCAGAAAAACAATAATGTAGAGCTGAATGAAGTGGCAAAAGTAATAGAGGTTCTGAAAACATCATTTTGAAGAGAGAGAAACCCTGAAGACAAGCCAATATTTATATATAAATTGGCATGATATTGTGGAGTCAAATAAAATGCTTCCATTTGTAAGAACAAATAAAACTTTAGAATTAGTAAATGAAATAAATTAGATAAAGCAATGTGATTTCACTTACACAAGGAATGAGACAATAAGGTAAAAAATCAAAGCTGAGGGCAGAACGTTTGTTCCATGCTAGTGTGAACACAAAGTGGAAAGAGGGTGATCACTATTTATAAAATATCTGGTAATAAGATGAAATATTTCTGGGGGCATGATTTTCATAATGATGAGTGTGGTTAAGTGAACATACTTTACCTGAACAGGTTTTCAACACACATTAAACAATGATAACTATGTGAGGGGTTGAAAAGATTAATGACTTTAGAATCCCTTGAGAAGATATAAAAATATAAAACTCCACTGTGTACATGGAAAAATTAATTATTTGCCAATTATTATATCTTAAGATATACACATCACAGAATCAAAACATAAAAAGATTCAAAATATATAAAGGTAATGCATAATAAAATGATTAAAATTTAATTATGTGAGACAGATTACTCTTTAAAAGTTATTATATTATACAAAATAATTAATTTTGAAAATGTTAGTCATGATACAATCAAATATATACCACACAGATTTAGAATTACTTTGGATACAATATGTATGACTAAGAGTTATTTCAAAATGTCACATTTTTCATATAAAAGATAAATCATTATTATTTTCAAATTTCTTTCTATAATTCAACCTATAGAAACAAAATGTCTATGTTATCATTTACCACACTTTCCAATTTAAAAACCTTGGGAATATAAATCTGTAGGCAAAAGTTGACTTGTTAATTAAAACTTTATTGTTATATTTTATTAAAATTCTGGCAGAAAAAGAATCTTTTGAAAACACAAAACTTTCTGAATACTGGCAATAAAATAATAAAAGAGACTCCAGAAACAAGTACAAGTTAAATAGCTAAAAATAAAATCAAATAACATAGCAAGTCGAAGCTTTGAGACTATGAGGTTTATGTATAGCATGAGGATTTGTATTTTATTATTGGGTTTTACTGTGGAGGCAAAAGTTTAAATAACCTATGGCTTTCATTGCAAAACAAACTCCTCCTGTCTGCAAACAAATAATTTAAAAAGAATTTATTACAAATCAATGAAGCAACATCCCTCTGGTTTATTCCACTTGCTACTAGCCTTTTTTTATAAAAGTGCCAAAGAATGGACGAGAATTTATCACTGAACATTAAATCTTTAACAGACCATGTTAATTGGATGTCAACCTTTGTTTCTTTCTCACATGCTTACTGAGATTAAGGACCATTGATTTATGCACACTCTAAAGAATATGTGGAATATTTATAATATTTACTAGTTCCTGGATAAGGCACGAGTCTTCATTAAAGCACAGATATTCACAATGCAGTAAAGAGTCATTCATCTTTAAAGAATAATATAAAAATGCATTTCATTATTAAATTGAATGTTACAGCTTTCAACTGGCAAGGTCTACAAATATGTCAGTGAACAATTCTTTTTGGAAAGATATTGAAGAATGTTTCATAATAGTATGTGACAACACAAAGTTTCTTCATACTTGATTAAGAAAATATAAATGACAAATTGTAAGATACTCTACAACATTTAAACATACAAGTAGAAGAAAACAGTTCAATTGAGACACCTCAAACTCTGTCACCATCTGCTGCATTACATTAATTTTCTATTTTTTTATTCTATCCTGTTCTACAAGTATAACATAATTTTTGGACAACCGAGTTACATGTATATCAAAATCTTCTCCATATTTTCAATACCCATGCTTCCAAATTTAATGAGAAATTTGATCATCAGTAATCATTTCAATATGGTCATTTTTATGCCTTCTAGTTTGCAGCACAGGTTAAAACGTCAACAAGACCAATTGTCTTAAAATTGCTCTAAACTTGTGAAATAGGCAGAAAATAGAAAACAATGGGGAAAAAGAAGTGGTTGTCAACTGGAAAGTGAGCTTCTACTGAGTCATCAGTAAATGTACACTTGCTTTCAAAAACTACAGAATGCTGATAGAGGGAGAAAGTCTGCCCCGAGAAGAGGCAACCAATTAGCTACTCAATACCAAAGGATCAGTCCTGAAATCATATGAGAAACATAAATATAAAGCAGGTTGTACATTTATAATTATATATAAATGTGTGAGAGCAAGTATGCATGCATGTTATGTAGAAGAATTGAAGAAAAAGAGGCCAAGAATTTGATAGAGAGAGGGGAGAGGATTACAAGGTAGTTGAAGAAGCAAGTAAAGTAAAACAGATCATGATATATTTATACTATAATTTCACAAGTAAAAATATCATGTAAAGGGTTATTGATACATAAGCACAAAACTGAATTGTCACCACTCCTTTAATCCCAGCACTCGGGAGGCAGAGGCAGGTGGATCTCTGTGAGTTTGAGGCCAGCCTGGTCTCCAAGAGCTAGTTCCAGGACAGGCTCCAAAACCACAGAGAAACCCTGTCTCAAAAAACAAACAAACAAAAAAAAACCTGAATTGTCACAACAGTGTGGTTTGATAAACTGATCAGCTTTTCACAATCAGGATCAGAAACAGAAATGAGATAATACCAAAATCCCAGGATTTCTTCCGGTCACAAACCTTGCACATCCAAATATAATACTAATCTACATGTTATATTTAAAACTAATGACATTTTCTAAAATAATTACTTTATGTGTAGTTTTGGCCCTGGCTTATTTCATGATATATATATAGTTTCTAGACCATGTGAATACATAATTATATAATTATTTGCTCAATAAATATTTTGTGTATATGTGTTTACATGCATGTATAAATGTGGAGATGTTCATTCATGTGTGAGCACATATCTCTGTAGAACAAGTCCATTGGTGAAAATGCAATATTGAAGTCTCCTACTAGACGTATAGCATTGTTCATCTCCTGATTTCTGTCGAGGTGCATTCTTTTGTGAATTTATATAAACACAATCCTGATGCATATGTTTATTACTGAAATGTCCTCTCTTTAAAAAACAACTAAAATGCATATATGCATTTGTATTACTACATGCATGCCTGTTACCACAGAGACCAGATGAGAGCATTGGTTCTTCTTTGACTGGAGTTACCATGGGATGTGAGCTACCGTGTGTGTTCTGGGAATCAAACTTTGGTCCTCTGTAAGAGAAACCAGTGTTCTTAACCTTCGAGCAATCTCTCTAGCCCCTGTAATATCATCTTAATGGAATGCTCCTTTGACAAGAATAAAGTTATGTTTATCTCATCAATCAACTTTGGTCTTATGATCTTTCTGTCAGATGTCAAAATAGCAACTTCAGTTTGTTTCCTGCTTTAATTTGATGGCAACTCCCTTGCCACCATTTTACTCTATGTTTGTATATCTTTGAGAGTGAAGTATGTTTCTTAGAGCAAACAACAACAATAAAAATATGGATACTTTAAAAGAGATTCACCTGCTGATCTATCTTTTGATTTGAGAGTTGTGTCAATTGATGTTCAATGTTAATTTTGAAAAATGCAAACAGATTCTTGCCATTTTGTTAAATTTATGACTTTTGTTTCTCAGTTCTCTTTTGCTTAATAACTGACCTAACACTGTAATTTTTCACTATCAACTCTTGTGAACTTCTTCTTTCCTGCTGTAGCTTCTGTTACTGCTTCTCCTCCTCCTCTTCTTTCTCCTTTTTGTTCTTCTTCTCCTTTTTCTGAAATGTTTCTTCTAGTATCTTCCATAGGTGATGACTTGATGGAAAATAAACTCTATAACCTACTTTTATTATGTGGAATCTTGTGTTTATGAAATACAGTTTTGTTAAATACAGAAGTGTAAACTTGCATAAAACTTACTCTATATTAATCCAAGTTCTTCTGGCTTTTGAAATAAACAGTGGAAATTTAAAACATTACTAAAGGTGTTATTTTGATAGACTTGCTTGTATTTGTAACTTAATCTACATATATTTTATATAATATCTTATTTTCTCCTTCTATTTTAATTGAAAGCTTACCATGTATAGTGTAAATAAGAATAGAAAGAAAAAAACCCATATTAAATGCTCAGAAAATATTTTTAACACAAATAAAAAATCTATAAACTAAATCAAGGCACAAAAAGCATACAGTATACCTAATAGACAGACAGAAATGAAATTTACCTCTGAACATGAAAAAAAAGCAGTACACATACACAGCAAAGAGAGAATATTAAAGGGAATGATAATGTAACATATAAAGCAGATATATTAGAATAACACATGGCTTCTCACCAGAGACTCTAAAATCTAGACAGTCCCAAACAGATGTTCTATAGATTATGAGACCAAAGATTTCGACCAAAAACACTATACACAGTAAACTTTCAATTAAAATAGATGGAGAAAATAAGATATATAATAAAATCGATTTTAAGCAAAATTTATCTAAGAATCCAGCCCTCCAAAGGTAATAGAAAGAAAGCTCCAACTTAATGCAGAAAACCACACCCCCAAAAATACATGAAATAACCAATCTGAAACGAGCAAATCAAAAGAGGGGAAACACACACACACATACACACACACCATGATGGCAGTGACCACTATCACCACCACGAAAACAACAATAATAGCACAAAAGAGCAGAAATCATTTAACACTCCTCATTGATATCTTTCAATATTAATGGTATACAGTCCCCAATAAAAAGACACAGATTAAAAAAAAAGATGTCAAAGCAGGACTCATACCTTACCCTCAAAAATCGGCATTACCTGAGAGTAAAAGGACTCAGAAAGATATTCAGAGACAGTAGACCTAATAGGCAAGCCATTGCAATGATATCTGACAAAATAAATTACAAACCAAAGCTTACCTTGAGTGATATGGAAGGGTAGCACTAACTCATGAAAGAAAAATTCTTCCATGATGACATTTCAATTCTCAACATTTATGCACCAAACACAAGGGTACCCAAGTTCATAAAGAAAACACTACTATGATTTAAATAACATATTCCCTCTCGTGCTGATAGTGGAAGACTTCAATATACCACTGCTGCCAATAGAAATGTCTTCCAGACCAAAACTAAACAGAAATTCTGGAGCTACTGATGTTATAAATAAATGTACCTAACCAAGATTTACAGAAAATTCCCACTAAAATACAATTGAATACATCTTCTTCTCACCAGCTAATGGAACTTTCTCAAAAATTGACTACATACTTGGTCACAAAACAACTCTGGACAGATGTAAGAAGATTGTCATGGTATTCAATCTGACTTCATTGATCCAGGTGTCTGTTTTATGCCAATATCAAACTGTTTTTATGACTCTAGCTCTATAGTAGACCTTGAGGTCAGGGATGGTGATACACATGGAATTTCCTTTACTGTACAGGATTGTTTCATTTATTCTGGGTTTTTCATTTTTTCCATCTGAATTTGAGAAATGTTCTTTCAAGGTCTGTGAAAAATTGTGTTAATATTTTGACGGAGATTGTTTTGAATCTGTAAAATGCGTTTGGTAAGATTGCTATTTTTATTATATTGATCCTACCAATCTAAGAGCATAGGGGAATCTTTCCATTTTCTGATGTCTTCTTCAATTTCTTTCTTTAGAGACATAAAGTTCTTATCATACAGGTCTTTCACTTGTTTGGTTAGAGTTACTAGAAAATATTTTGTATTTGTGGCTATTGTAAAAGGTTATGCTTCTCTGATTTATTTCTTGGCCCATTTATCACTTTTGTATAAAAAGGATACTGATTTTCTTGAGTTAATCTTATATCCCATTACATTATTAGAGGTGTTTATCAGTTGTAGGAGTTCCTGGGTAGAGCTTTTGGGGTCACATATATTGTAGTAGTAGGAGTGGTGGGTCTGCATCCCCGGCACCCCGGCCGCCTGGCTATCTTATACCTCAAAATAATTACATGGACACTGTATTCTTTTAAATACTGCTTGGCCCATTATATCTAGCCTCTTCTCAGCTAACTCTCGCACCTGGACTAGCCCATTTGCAATCATGTGTGTAGCACCCCAAGGTGTGCTTACCGGGAAGATTCTAGCCTACGTCCATCCCGGGTTGGAGCTGAATCACATCTGCCTCAGAGAGCAGAGCTATTGCATCTGCCTGGGAGAGGGGAGCATGGCATCTCTGAGCTCACTTCCTCTTCCTCCCAGCATTCTGTTCTGTTTACTCCTCCCACCTATGTTTTAACCTATGAGGCCAAGCAGTTTCTTTATTACTTAACCAATGACGTTCCTCCATCAATATATACTATTATAATATCTACAAAATGTTATAGTTTGACTTCTTCCATTCCAATTTTTATTGCTTTTATCTCCTTTTGTTGTCTTATTGCTCTAGCTAGAACTTCAAGTACAATATTGAATAGATATGGAGATAGTGGACAGCCTTGTAACGTTCCTGATTTTAGTGGAATTGCTTTGAGTTTCTCTCCATTTAATTTGACATTGGCTGTAAGCTTGCTATAAACTGCTTTTAATATATTTAGATTTGTTTCTTGTGTCCCTGATCTCTATAAGACCTTTATAAATAGACATGTGGATCAATGGAATCAAACTGATTACCCTGACATGAATCCATGCACATATAAACACCTGATTTTTTCACAAAGAAGCCAAAAAGGTATAATTAGAAAAGGAAAACATCTTTAACCAATTGTTCTGGCATAACTGGAGGCTAACATGTAGAAGACTGTCAACAGATCCATATCTATTGCCTTAAAAGTTCTACTGTATCAAGGACCTCAACATAAATTTTGTTACATTGAACCTGGTAGAAGAGAAAGTGAGGGGTAGCCTGAGTGCATTGACAGAGGAGACTGCTTCCTAAATATAATATAATATAATATAATATAATATAATATAATATAATACAATATAATACCAGTAGCAAGACACTAAGAGCAACAATCAGTAAATGGTAGCTCTTGCAAAGAACATGGTAAACAAGACCAAATGACAATGGGAAAAGATCTTCACCAACACCATATCTGACAGAGGGCCAATTTCTAAAATATATAAAGAACTCAAGAAACTAAAAAACAAAATACCAAATAATCCAACTAAAAAATGGCGTGGAGAGCTAAACAGAGAATTCTCAACAGAAGAGATTCAAATGGCCAAAAGACATTTAGGAATTACTCAACATCCTTAACCATCAGGGAAATGTAAATCAAAAAAAGCTCTGAGATACCATCTTACACCTTTCATAATGGCTAAGATAAAAAATATTGAGGACAACATATGATCGAGAAGATGTAGAATTAGGGAAACACTCCTCCAGTGCTGGTGGGAGTGCAATCTTGTATAGCAATTCGAGAAATCAGTATGCAGTTTCTCAGAAAATTGGGAATCAATCTATCTTAACACCCAGCTATATCACTCTTGAGCATATACCCAAAGGATAATTATACCACAAGGACACTTGCTCAGCAATATTTATAATAGACAGAACCTGGACATAACCTAGATGATCCTCCACTGAAGAATGATTTTTAAAAAAGATGTGGTACATTTATACAGTGTAGTATTACTCAGTGGTAAATAAAATAAAAAACAACAACAACAACAAAAAACAACAACAAAAAAAACAATGACATCTTGAAATTTTCAGGCAAATGGATGCAACTAGAAAAAAAAAAACATCTTGAGTGAGGTAACCCAGACTCAGAAACACAAAGATGGTCTTTACTCACTCCTCACTCATAACTGGACAGTAGATATAAAGCAAAACAAAAGATAACTAGACTATAATCCATAGCTTCAGAAAATTGAAAGCATGAAGGGTAGGGGGTGGAGGTGGGAGGGAAAACAAAGTAAGGAAGGGAATTGGGAAAAATATAAAGCAAATAAAAACAAAAAATATAACTCCCTATATTCTATCTGACAGCCATAGATTGAAGCTGGATATAAACAAAAACAGAAACCTTACAAACTTATGAAATTGAACAAAGCACTATGGAATAAAAAAGTGGGTCAATATGGAAATTAGAGACTTTGTAGATTAGAGAGAAAATGAATATACACAACCCAAATCTTGTGGGATACAATGAAGGTGATTCTAAGAGAAAAGTTCATAGGACTCAGTGGTTATATAAAAAATTGGAGAAATAACATACCAGCAACTTCACAGACACCCGAGAGCTTTAGAACAACAGCAACAACCAAAAATAAAAGTACAAATTGCACCTAAATTAGTAGATGCCAAGAAATAGTCAATCACGGAATGGAAGCCAATAAAATAGAAACAAACAACCAAAAATAAAACCAAGAATCAATGAATCAAGGATTTGTTATGAAAATCAATGCTATGGACAAACTTTTGTACAAATTAACTAAGGGCAGAGAAAGAATAAAGAGGATACTATTTAAGAAATCAGAGATTAAAAGGGAAACAAACAGCAAATAAAAAGCTAATCATAAGGGCATATTGTAAAAACATGCATTGCGACAAATTGGAAAATCTAAAAGAAATGAATATTTTTTTCTGATACTGCACAAAGTTAAATCAAGACCAGATGAATAAGTGAAGCAGACCTATAATGCCTAGTTAAACAGAAACAGATATTAAATATCTCCCAACCTACAAAGAAACTCATGGCCAGAAAGTTTCAGCACAGAAATCTATCAGACTTTCAAAGAAGACTTAATGCCAATAGACACCAATGTATTCCACAAAATAAAATCAGAAGGGCCATCCCCCAGCTTATTTAATGAGGCCACAGTCACTCTGATGCTTACACCACAAAAATACTCAACAAAAAGAAATTACATACCAATTTTCTGTTGGAGGAGAGAACTGCTTTTTGGTTTCCAGCCACCCGGCTAGCATAGATCTGAAATAATCACACAGAAACTGTATTATTTAAATCACTACTTGTCTCATTAGCTCTAGCTTCTTATAGACTAACTCTTACATATTATTTTAACCCATCTCCATTAATCTGTGCATCACCATGAGATCGTGGCCTACCTGCAAAGATTTAGCACATCTGTCTCCAATGATGGCTCCATGGCTTCTCCCTGACTCTGCCCTTCTTTCTCCCAGCATTTAACCTAACTTTCCCTGCCTACCTAAGTTCTGCCTTGCTATAGGTCCAAAGCAGTTTTTTTTTAATTCATTAATGGTAATCACAGCACACAGAGGGGACTCCCATATCAAATTGCTTTATAAACATAGATGCAAAAATTCTCAGTAAAATATTTATTAAATGAATTCAAGAAAAAATCAAAAGGAGGATGCACCATAAACAAATACTGTTCACCCAGTGATGCAGAGACTGTTCAAGATACATAAATCAATAGATGTTGTTCATCACATAAACATACTAAAAGACAGAAACCAAATCATCTCATTAGATACCTAATGAGATCTTTAGACCCAATTCAATACCCCTTCATAATAAATGTCCTAGAAATTTTAGGGATAACAAGGAATATGTCAGCTTAATACAGGCAGTTTACAGAAAGCCCATAGCCAACATCAAACTTAAATGGAGAGAAACAAGACAAAGTTGTCCATTTTCTCTAAATCTATTCAATATAGTATCTGAAGTTTTAGCTAGAGCAAAAAGAGGAAAGGAGATCAAGGAGATACAAAAATAGAAAGGAAGAAATCAAAGCATCTTTATTTATAGATGATATGATAGTTTATGTAAGTGACCCAAAAAATTCCATTGGTAAACTCCTGCCATTGATAAATAATTCAGTAATTTAACCTCATACAAAACTAACTCACAAAATCAGTAGCCTTACAGCATATAAATGGCAAATGGACTGAGAAAGAAATCAGAGAAACACCTTTCACTATAGCCCCAAATAATATAAGGTATCATGGGATGGCTTTTATCAAACAGGTGAGAGATTTGTAGAATAAGATCCTTAAGACATTGAAGAAAGAAACCTAAGAAGGTATAAGAAGATGGAAAGCGATCCCATGCTCATGGATCAGTAGGATTAACAGAGTAAATATGAACATTCTGCTAAAGATTCAATATAACCTTTTTTTTCCTTCCTTCTTTCCTTCCTTCTTTCCTTCCTTCCTTCCTTCCTTCCTTCCTTCCTTCCTTCCTTCCTTCCTTCCTTCCTTCCTTTTTTCTTTTTTCAAGACAGGGTTTCTCTTTGTAGCTTTGGAGCATGTCCTGGAATTTACTCTGTAGTCCAGAGTAATCTCAAATTCACAGAGATCTTCCTATCTCTGTCTCTCGAGTGCTGGGATTAAAGGTGTGTGCCAGTTTGGCATTCAATGTATCTTAATCAAAATTTGAGCACAATTCTTCACCGATCTCAAAAGGACAGCTTTTAGCGTCACAGTGAAAGTTATAGTTATAACAATCCTAAATTTCTGTGGTCTGGGCCCCAACCTGGGGTCTTGTTGTGGCCCGCAGGCCACCCTACTGTCCAGTTGATACCAATATGAGTGGCCAGCCTGCCACCTAAACCCGTTGTGTCATTCAGGTGAGGCTACTTCCGAGGACCATGTCTGGGTCCGTGATTCCACAGCTTCTGGGGTCTGTGATAATGACTATGGCCTGTGTCACAAAAAAGGGCCATAAAGATGCCTCAGTTCTGGGTCTCCACGTGGGGGCAATTTTGGAGACTGAGGGACACGACACTATTGGCGCCATGATAATCTGGATGGCCTGCACTGCCACCAGTGACCATGGTGTCAAATGGGTCTGAGTTGCAAGAATTCATGTCTGGGTCCTTGGCCCTACTGCAGCCAGCGTCTACACTGATTCTATGACTCCTATTACCACTGAAGTTTAAGCAGATGTCTAGGATATGGGCCAACACCTGAGGTCATGGTGCCCAAGCGTCACACTACAAGATCCCACAGTCTCTGGACTAGCACCTGTAATTACGTTGCAGTATGAGGGATACATCGCTGCCCAGACCTAGCCAATCTCAGTGGCCTGCACTGCTCCCCTGTGGCCATGGTATCATCCAGCACAAACTACTGTTGAGGGCCATGTCTGGGTCTGTGATTCAACCAGAGCGAGGCTCTGCACTGATGTTCTATGCTCTGGTACCACTGAAGGCATTGTAGTCGCTTGGGGTCTGGGCTAACACCTGAGACCATTTTGAGTTATACTACAGATTGGGGTAGCCGGTACTGACATCAGGGCCACATGGGTAAAGCGCTGGAATATAGCAGTCTCAGCCACTTAGCTGAAGGCTCCCACCTCTGGAGTGTGGGGTTTTGTGTGCCCCCTTGGGTTAGTGTTGCCTGCCTACTCCCTTGACTTTTACTCCTCTAGTATCGCCAACATGTTTCTAGGCATGAAACACCCTACATTCATTATTATTGTTTTCATCATACCTCAGATACGTTTCTTTTCTTCATTTCTTGATTGAGAGAATAAAAAAGATCATTAAAATATTTAATGTTACATTGTTCATGAAATAGACTCATAAACAATAGGGATGTTATGCTTGGAATGAAGACGATTCAAAGGAGAGAAGTAGTGTTGACCGTTTTCATTCTGTCAAAAAACTCCTACCTGAATTTCTAGCGCTTTCTCGAAAGAAAACATCAGTAAGAATTTGTTTATAGGATATATGAGGTTTTATCCCTGTTACAAAGTTGGAAAGACTCTGAGATCTTATTGTAAGTATGAAGAATTCTGTGGAAAGATTAAAATTATTTTATTTGTGTTCAGTTAGCTATGATATATTTGAAAGAAATAAGAGGTATAGCAGCTTTTCTTTTCTTGTTAGTTACAATGAGTTCATTTTAATCATCCACAAATGAAAAAGAAGAGATGGACCATTATTTCCATTATTTATAATGCTTATAATATTAGGCAATGATACAAACGTGACTAATTTTTAAAATATATTTAGCTTTGATCCCATATAAACGTAGGACTAAATTATCCTCTTCATGATTTTAATTAAGCTGTAATTTCTAAGAGTAATATACTTTAAATTAAATAGAAAATAAGCCTATTTTTAAGTGTTATTTAGGTTTGTCTTAGAAACACTCTATTAAAGTCATTTTATTGAATAACTTTCATTTCATTTATTCAGGGAAAAAATATTTAATTCCCTTTGTCTTCTATCTTCACAGCAAGTAATGGAGAAATGCTCATTAGTAGATGTGTTCAGTCAGCTCTCTACCAATGTAATGGGATAATTGTGATAACTAACATATAAAGAGGAAAATGTGTTTGATTCACAACACTAGATGATAAAATCCATTATTGGCTGGCATCATGAGCTTGGGCCTCTGGGGAGGCATCACATCATGATAGGTGTACACACTGGGACAAAAGCACTCATATCATTGCAAGGAAGCAAAATTCCATAACTGAGAAGGCACCATATATTTTAAAGCCTACTACATCCTAAGGACATCGCACCTGGCTCTTCTTATCTAAGGTTCCCCTACATTCCCATTGTCTCACTCTGGAGCCAACCCTTTAACACATAAACTTCTGGAGTAGCTAAAGGTTTACATTTAGAAATATTTAAAATGAACATAGTACAGATATTGAAATTACTTGAAAACTCAATTTTAAAATAACCATTTTGCACAATTTTTAATGGAAAAAATCACTTAAACTCTGGAAGCATAACTAAGAAAATTAACAAATAAAAGAGAAAAAGAATGATGACCATAAACTATAGAACTGTAGTATATAATTACAGAACTCATAGGCTGTACTGAAAAGCAAAGCATATGTTAAAAAGAACTGTCGACTTATATATCACTAAATTATAAACAAGCAAGAAAAAGGTAAAGAGAAATGAAAAGAGATATAGATACAAGTGAGTAAAGAAACATGAAGCTCATTTTTGTATGTTTGAACAGAGAACAGTGGATATGAACAATATTTGAAGAAATAATATGTGAAAATTTCCATCTTGTATATGACATGTAAAACTACATTCAGAAAGCTTTGTGATTGTCAGAAAAAAATGACAGATATCTTAATACAATATTGTGAGTACTGTCAACTTACTAAAAATAAGTAGTATTTTATTTATTTTTTTATTGTTGGTTTTGTTTTCTTTTTATTTATTATAATCTCATCCAATACATCCTAACCACAGCCTGCCCGCCCTCCACTCCCCCAGTTCCCACTCTCCCTGTACCTGCCCTATTCCCTAGATCCACTGCACCTCCATTTTCGTTCTGAAAAGAGCAGAGCTCCCAGGGATATCAAGTGACTATAGCATAACAAGATGCAATAGTTTAGGCTCAAACTATCATATCAGGGAGGACGAGGCAAACCCGTAAGGGGAAAGAAGGCCTAAGATTAGGCAAAAGAATCAGAGACACTCCATATCCCACTGTTAAGAGTCCTACAAAAGCGCCTAAGCTACACAAATGACGTGTTGGGAATGTAGCTTTTTGATTGAGTGCTTGCCTGACATGCACAAGGCCCCAGAGCTCAATCATTAGCACTGCCTAAACAAGGTATGGTGATGCTTCCAGATTTAATTCTAGTACTTTTGAGAAATTGAGGCATGAGGATCCAAAGCTCAAAGTCATCCTCAGTGGAAAATTAGAAAATTAGAAGCCAGAGAATTGAAGGCTTCAGGACTACTGATAACTGAAACCCCTTAGTCAAAAAAACAAAAACACTAAATCTGACAATTGTTCATTTACCCTTAAGGAGATCAGAAACTTGTCTAAAAAGTCTATAAAATACCTTTATACATTCACCATATATTCAGTCATATTTAGCTGGAGACATCTTTTGTGCTTTCTTTCAGTTAGTAAAATACTACATGTAGTGCAATATAGTATTACCTAGAAAAAAAGAGAGGTTATGACCAAATAAACACATGCCTGAATATCAATGACAATAAACTAAATTAGAAAGTCAGTCTCTTAATATTTGAGTGAACCAATTATACAACTTTCCAAAGTGGAAAAAATAAATGATGGGAGGTAATTTTAATAAGGATAATTGAGGAATAGGAAGGCAGATGATGGGGTTATCATAATTGTAGTTATGTTCACTTAATATGGCATTTTCAAATATGAAGTTAATTTTATGATATAATGTTTTAGGTGTTAAGGAAAAATCTTATAGGAGTATAAATCAAATAAACCCTCATAAAAGTCAATGAAATATTTAATATATCTTATGTATAAACTTAGTTTATAGCACTGAAAGTACATAGGGATTTATTACCACTGTCAAGTGTTGTAAACTATGCAGTTTTGCATACCAGACTTTTAAATACTGACCATTTTAACAGGTCTTTTACATCAATGCACATGTAAATAGTGTTATATTATTTCACAACCTTAGGATGATCATGAAGTCACAAGATGAAAATTTTTAAATTTCAAATAATTATGCAACATTTAGTAACAGCCTTGAGCTCTATTTCATAGAGAGGAGAGTATCAGAGAATATTATAATGTTTTAGGAAATCTACAAACTCAATTCACTTTAAGATGAAGAATCTTTTGTTTTAAACCAGAAAGTAAACATGACTTTAACTAATGGTCATTAATAATAATGACAGCCATATTGCATTTCATATTATTTAGCATTCAGAATGGAAAAAATAATCTGATTATGAAAGATTAGTTAGTTGTTAATTGCCAAACTCATGGTATCAGTGGGAGTATTCTAGGACACGTTTTTACAATACACATAATCTACATATTGTTAACTACTTCAGATTTTCAATACCCAAATGTATACACTAGTAGATTTTTAAATATTAAATTAGTGTGATTATTATTCATCGAGGCAATGTCTGTAGTTATCCTTTGATAATCAAAAACAATTGCTAATCAAATATAAATAAGTAATGTGTTTTGACTAATTCTCATTCTTCATTTGTACTTTATTAGGCAAAGATCAGCTTTGTCTTTGAGTAACAGTCTAATATACGTATAATTAGTGACCTGAATCAGATGTCACAGCTAAACATTCTTCATAATAGGCAGGCTTTGATTCATGTGTAAGGTAAATAAAGCAATGTGATTGCTGTCAGTATCTTATAGGATTGCAGACATGGGTTTGGTAGATTTCTGTATCCTTTTTCTTCTTTTAATCTCCATTGGAAGCCTGCTCTAACAGACAATTTGAGCTGCTTTATTCTTTCTCTAAAGATATCTTCACTCCTATTGTTTCTTGTCCACGATGGGTCTGACTTTCATACTGGCTTAATTTAAATGCTACACTTTTGCTTAATTTTTTTTTATATATTTTTGGTTCTGCCCTCCATTCTCCTCCTTTGGCAAGCTGCTGATATTTGCATTTTGACTGCCCTTGGAGTTTTCCTTTAAGTTCTAATAAATTTATTTGCATGTTTCTACAATCATTAGTATTTTTTTCTCTTTTAATATTATATTGAAAATTCTAATTTGTAGATGGAAGTTTCTGTTCTGCCTGGTCCCATAGCCATTCAGTCTCAAAGAAACGCACAGAGGCTTATATTAATTATAAACTGTTTTTCCTATTAGCTCAGGCTTATTATTAATTAGCTGTTACAGTTTAATTAGCTCACAATTCTTATCTATGTTTAGCTCTGTGTGTTGGTGCCATTTCTCAGTGCAGCCTTTTTATCTTGCTTCCTCTGCATCTTGGTGGCAACAGTGACTCAGTCTTTCCTCTTCCAAGAATTTTCCTAGTCTGGTTGCCCTACCTAAACTTCTTGACTCAGTGTTTGCAGCAAAAACATCACAGCTCTTCTAAGAGTCCCTGCCACCAAACATTTAAATGGTGTTTATGACCAGCCAGACTTCTTGGTGGTGGTATGAACTTAGAAACTACACAGAGTTGTGGCAATAAAATGTGGCTCCTTCCAGTACCCCCACTCATGAAGCCAAGGAGCGAGGTGGATCCAGCCACCAAAGCTCAGGCTTTAACCCAAGCCAATTGCTTAGCAAATTAAAGACTCATGTGTTCAGAAAAAGAGAGATATACAGGAAAGACAGATTCAGATGACAAAAATACCTCTAAACGATTTATAGTGTGTTTAAAAATATATGTAATCTTGGGAGAGAAAAGAAAAAGGATAGAGAAAGTCCTTAAACAAAAAGAAAGAAAGAGAGTGGTGACAAACACCCTTAATCCCAGTAGTTATGCTAGTTTACCATAGAAACCAGGTGTTAGTGGTGCACACCTTAATCCCAGAACTAGAGAGGATTATACAATGGGAGGAGACAGCTCTCCCACAGTCTCATTCTAAGATTCTTGGAGATAGGATTGCCATTTCAGACTGAGGTGTAGGTAAGAGCCAGGGGCTGGCTGTTTTGCTTTTCTGATGTTCAGGTTGAACCCCAATTTCTCTCTCTGAGTTTTTATTAATCCTGCTTCATTAATTGGATCTGCTTTTTCTCTAGGTTAAATGTTAAAGGTCCTTATAGTCATCTCCTTTGTATTCTTATGTATACATGTATGTTAAATAAATCACAGCGAAAACAGAGAATAATGAGACTGGACCATTTTTATTAGAACCTCTCATTGTAACCTTTCCTTGTGACTCTCATCATCTTCCAGGCATAATGAAATTGTCCAGCACAATGGTACATTAGGAAACACAACAAATTGAGTGCAGAGGCAGGTGAGACAACCCACATAATTTCTACCAAGCCAGGTATTATAGATAAGAGAATTGAAGCCTCCAAAAGTCAGTTTGAAAATCAATAGTCTAAGGTGAGTGCGTTACTGTAAAGTTGATCCTCACCTTTAAAAATCTGGGATCAACTGCATATTGATAAACCCTTCTGTAAAAACATATTCTTATCAACTAGTAAACTATCCTTTAAATTAAACAGCTTTCATAATAGTTATTTTATGGAATAGATTTTGCTTCTATCTTTGATAAAATTCAGTTTACTATAGTTTAATCACTAATCTGATCTATGACAATCATATTTCAAATGATTTTTTTAGTTAACACTGTACTTTCATTGGTGGCATTTATTCATTATTGTCTAAAAACAAGTGATAGAGAATATGTAGATTTACCTAATCATGTTCTTTCCCATTAAACCTAAACATATATAAAACTTCATGGCTAAGTTCAAATTACATGTGTATTTCTTGTAATGATTTCCTTCTAAATACTTTTATATTTCCTATCTAGACAGTACATGGGTGTTGAGGATAAAGCAGTTGAATGCTTGAGATGTTTCCTTGCTTTTCTTCTTGCTGTACTTTAAATGAAATCTTTTTTTTTTTTTTACAGTTCAGAGATTTAATCTGTCATCATAATGGAGAGAACATGGCAGCATGCAGGCAGACATGTTGCTGGAGAAGTGGCTCAGAGTTCCATATCTAGAACCTCAGACAGCAGAAAGAGAGAGTGATACTGTGGGTTTCTTGAGCATCGGAAACCTCAAAACCCACCCCCCAGTGACAAACTTCCTCCAACTCAGGACCGCGAGGGGTGCACCCACACACTGAGACAATGGGGATGTTCTATCGGGAACTCACCAAGTCCAGCTGGCCCGGGCCTGAAAAAGCCTGGGATAAAACCGGACTCGCTGAACATAGCAGACAATGAGGACTACTGAGAACTCAAGAACAATGGCAATGGGTTTTTGATCCTACTGCTCGTACTGGATTTGTGGGAGCCTAGGTAGTTTGGATGCTCACCTTATAGACCTGGATGGAGGTGGGTGGTCCTTGGACTTCCCACAGGGCAGGGAACCCTGACTGCTCTTTGGGCTAATGAGGGAGGGGGACTTGATCGGTGGTGGGGGGGGATAAATGGGAGGCAGTGGCGGGGAAGTGACAGAAATCTTTAATAAATAAATAAATAAAATAAATGAAATCTTTAAATAACTCAAAGGTTATCGAAAACTAAAATGGAAGAATTATTGGACCCAAAATCTTCCCTAGTTTTTCTGTTGGTTACTCTGTGAGAAAGATGTAAAGCTGGGCTAAGTCAGGAAACATCTGTGAATGCAGGAAAGTTGGAGGAACCTCTGGGTGTAATGAAGGAACTTTCCCTTTGCGGAGCTGAGCTTTAAATTTCAATTTCTATTTTTAGCATTCGTATGGATTCTTCTTTATTTTAAAACTGCATGGTGTTCGAGTTGTCCCTTCTCTGTAAACATAGTGCAGTGTGTTGAATATCAAGATTTGTGAATTTAAAATAGGAAGAAGAGGTGGATGGTATGATGTTTTCTCGCACATGAAGCCTAACTTCACAATGAAAACAACAACATGCCCACACAGAAAGTTTATTTCTCACAGCTGGAGACAGAAATGCAGTACACAGCAGGCTGGTTTTCCCACAGTTCTTCAAAACAGCTCCCAGGAAAGTTTCATTTGAAATAACCAGCCAGAAAGAAAGGAGGAAAAATAACTTTCAACTATTTTGCTACTTTTCAGGAACATTTTCTTGGAACACAAAGGCAAGAAATTATATATTCTGAGAGCAATTATTCTTTGAGGATAATGTGATTTTATCAAATTTACTTGCAATGTTTAACTGACAAATGGGCAATGAATGTGAGTCAGCGGCAAGTAAAATCCATTATAATATACAGGTAAATTAAAAAAAATTGTTCTTGGTCACTGTCTTTAGGCTATAATTACTTTACATTAGACATCTAGTCCTGGTACTATTCCTGGCAATTGCAATGATTAGCAGCCATGCTTCTAGTAAATTCCAGCCAGGGACAGATAACGAAGAACACAGTACTGGTTTTCAATTCTGGAAAAACAGATATAAAACCAAGTAGTTATTCATTTTCTAGGTACTGATGTTTTTAAAGGCATAAAATTTTTTTCCTATTTTGAAATCTGTTTGGAGGCCCTAGAACACAGCAGGATTACTAGGTTACCCACATTAATTCAGTTTTTAAAGATCTAACAGAGGGGATTCTTAAATGTTCCTAGTATGAAGTCAGGCTCCATAGGCATACCACCTACCCTGGTCTGATCGTTATGCATTGGCTACATGGGTTAAAATTCCTTACTGCTCCCAGTATGCCCAACAACTGGGTCCTAGAGCAATAGATGCTAGGAAAATTTTTTATAGCAGGTGCCATGCTATAGAATGTAATGAATGCCAGAAAATTGAAAAGACGGTGCCATTCACATCACAGCTTCATCAAGAGCTATGATGATTTAAATACTATGTAATAGGATTATTGAGCCCTAAGTGTTTTAGTACCCATCAGCTACTGAGTGAGAGGAGTACTGAGATGGAAACTCAGATGTTAGCAGTGAACCTAAAAATAGAGGATTTCCTGGCTTTTTTTCTCTGGTCCAGCAGGAGGTTTCAAGGCTAGACTCCCCACCTGAATGATGAACAATACAGTTGAACAGACTCAATGGTATGGTATCTTGACACAGTGAGAGTTGTAATGAGGTCTTCACCTTATTGGCCTTCAGTTGACCAAGACAAAGCTGACCTCACATGTGTTTCTGAGTTAAAGGAATTGCTCACGAACTCTATGAACTGAAAGAGAACTGTGTTATGAAGTGGCAGAGTTTCCCAAACAGAGGATGTTACATTGAAGAGAAAGAGAGAATGCCGATGTGTGTCAGAAAGCTCTCAGCAGCAAATCATTGTCAGTAAACAGCCAGTAAAACCCAAAGGCAAGCCTGTCTGCCGGAGCTGCTTTAACCTGCCACAATATGACATTCTAAGCCTAGTTTTGAGACCACCCAGAAGAATGCAGCCAAATCAGAATGGTGGGAGGTCGGAATCAATCTTACAGTTTCAAATTGAAAAACATATACTTGTGATATAGGTTCAAAAGCAGAGCCAAATTGGGATTCTCCCTTAGTACTGATTAAATATAATCTATATGTGAAAGGAAACGAATAATGACAAGATGATCAATCACCAAGCAAGAAGTCAGTGAAGGGTGGCAAGATGAGGGAGGGGAAGAAAATAAGAACAGAACTGTGTAGAAGGGATTAATTGCTTTGTTTGTTTTGATGCATGGAGTTGAACTTTATGTATTGCATATATACACAGCAGGCAAGTAATCTACCCTCAAGCTGAATTCCAAATTCTATCTTTAGTGCCTGAGCATCTATTGTCTCCTTCTGGCTTCTGTGGGCATGACTTACAGATGGTGCACAGTGAGTTGCTTGTTGTCGATGCTGGGAAACAAACTCAGGTCCTCAGCAATAGTAGCAAGAGCAATTAGATGCTGGGTCATCTCTTTAGCCACAGTTCAACTCTAAATACTAAATATTTCCTTAATGGTTTATTAAAAAATTCTCGTATAGATACATACTCTTTGTTTTCTATAAGTAATTATCATTAAGTCCTTTATCCAGATGTGACTCTTCATGAAAAATACAACAAATAATATAGAAATACTCTTCAAAAAAGTTTGTATAATCAAGGTATTAATTTATTAATATTTGTATGAATTATCAGGCTAATACTTTAGATCATTGTAGTATTTTCCTCTAATAATGGAAATGCATTAAAAGTTACCTCAAATGTCACAGTGTAGTTTGTTTGTCTACTTCAAAATAGCTAACATATATTATAGTAATTAAAGGTATAGCATTATTATCAAATTAGTTTTATTCAGCTATCATTGTAAAATGCTTTGGGAAATTAGAATTTAACATAGCAAATTTTACTGTAAAAATTCATAATTACATCTAAATAAATTAAAACCTTCCATGCAAATTTTTGAAGGGATTAAAACCTTTTGAAGATTTTAATTTTATTGTCTTATCTAAGATTTGTAAAATGTGGGTGAGATTGTCTATAATAGAAATTCATAAATTATGGAACTTTAAAATTTCAAAACTATATTATTATTACACTTAATTTCTTAGGAGCCTTTATTATACCATTAGACCATAATTTTTTGCTTCTATGTTCCATTTTCTAATGAGACACACAGTAATATTTTTTGTGCTCTGTGAATAACTGAATATGGAAAATCCTCACTGACAGATTCAGTACTTGGTTGAATAATAAGATATCTGAAAAATTCTCTTGGAAGGAAAGATCACAGTGATGACCCAGATAGTGTGTCAGGTAGCCGTGGTACTCAGATTCCATAAAGAATTAAAGAAAGCAGACTCCTTGGAAATTGTTGCAGTTGCTGTGTAATGCTTATAATTTCAAAATTAATGTGAATGAGTAAGGCAAGAAAATATAAATCTACTTTTAAAAGATATGCAGTGAAAGATGGGAGAGAGAGAGACAGAGAACGGAGTCTTTGGTATAACAGGATAAATAGCTACATTCTCAGTGTTTTGGAAAGTTAAATAATACAATGCTAATCTGCAGTGATCAAGTATCTCATTTAACTGACAAACCTCCTACCAGGGCCCCATCAACCACAGCCTTCAAAATACTACTTCAATTAAACATAAAATCTTGAAAATTATAAATACTTCAGTTTCTTATTGAAGTTAAGAAAGTTCCCTTGCATATTTTAAATATGTAATCTATTTCAGCAACTTCAATTGATGACAATATTTCTATTTTATGCTCTCCTTCTCTAAATTCTAGCCTTCCAAAGATGCTTCATTTTCTTTTAGTGCAATTTGCTTAAGAGCCTTGAACTGCCTATTCACTCAAAATGCATTTTTTATGTGATAGATTTTTTGGCAAGCTTTTTATTTCATCTCTAGTGATAGATATGAACATATTGGCTAAAATTTCTATTTTAGATAACTGTACCAATAAATTCCAAGTTGCTTTTGAATCATTGAATTAGTCCCCATTTTCTGATTATTGTGGATGGCTGGAGCTGTCATCAGTGCCAGCTTCTACATTTTGGCTTCCTCTTCTGAATTTCATTATTTCTACTGTGTCCATTAGAGTTTGATCTCTAGGAAAATCTTTAGAATATCCCATTTTTTTTAAAAAAAGTTAAATAGCATTATATTGGGTAATTAAACTTGAATTTTAAAAATACATATATGAGGAAGTATTATTACATTTAATTAAGTCAGTCCTTAAACCCTCCCCAGAGCCTGCCATGACACATAGTTTTGAACACAAGTTAACAAGAATTTGCCTACAGTTCAGAAATCAAGGTGATAAGTTCAATGCTTTTGTCTTTCCACTCAAATTCAAGCAATTGTTGAGCCATAATGTAAGTGGAAATCATGGTTTTCTTTTTGTGGCATCTGGTATTTATACAAAGCGCTTGCTTCTATTGTAGAAACCAGATAGACTGTGTATAATTGAAACGTATATTGTGAAAAGACTTCCATCAGCTCTTTGAAGCCACCTCCATTTGCAATTTTTATCACAAACATTTCAATATTAGGAGCTTAAGAATCATGCCGTTTGTTGGGTTAAGGTTCACAAAGTGCTGTAGTCTTGCTAAATAATTTTCATTGCTACAATGCTGGCAGCAGAGTTTCTGGTAAAAAGATGTGCTACCTGTGGGCAGTGCATTCATCCAGATCTCTCTCAACCTCCAATGGGTCTTCATTGTGATATCCCTTCTCTCCCATTCATTCTCTATGTTCTGTAAAGGTTTCACATGCACACAAAATACCTCCTTAAACTCCAGCCCTTCTTTCTTCATTCTTTCAGCTGAAGATCCCACTTCTTATGTGAAGGACATTTCAATAACTCTTACTACCACATTTAGCTAATAAATCTGTGTTTAGTCCAGTGCTCCAGTGTGGGTCTCTGTCTCTATCTCCATCCATCACCAGATGAAGGTTCTATGATGATATGCAAGATATTCGTCAGTATTGCTATAGGATAGGGTCATTTCAGGTTCACTGGATTTAGCTCCCAAGGTTCCAATGAGGAGCAGAAGGAGGGAGAACATGAGCAAAGAAGATGGGACCACGAGGGGTGCACCCACCCACTGAGACAGTGGAGCTGATCTATTGGGAGCTCACCAAGGCCAGCTGGACTGTGACTGAAAAAGCATGGGATAAAACTGGACTCTCTGAACATGGCGAACAATGAGAGCTGATGAGACGCCAAGGACAATGGCAAGGGGTTTTGTCCTACTTAATGTGCTGGCTTTGTGGGAGCCTAGCCAGTTTGGATGTTCACCTTCCTAGATATGGACGGAGGGGGGAGGACCTAAAACTTACCACAGGGCAGGGAACCCTGACTGCTCTTTGGATTGGAGAGGGAGGGGGAAAGGAGTGGGGGGAGGGGGAGAAGGGTGGGAGGAGGGGGAGAAGGGTGGGAGGAGAGGGAGAAGGGTGGGAGGAGGGGGAGGGAAATGGGAGGCTGGGAGGAGGTGGAAACTTGTTTTTTTTCTCATTTTCTCAATAAAAAAAAGATTTAAAAAAAATCTGTGTTTAAACTTTGTTTTGAAATTTTTTAAAAGGCTGAATTTCCCAAATACTGTTTATTATCCACGAGTTCCCGTGCTCTCTTTATTCCAGCAGCTTCTTTTCCTTTCTCTTCAGTATCTTAAAATTTTCCAATCATAGAATAATATACATAATTCTCCTGCAGAAAAACAAGTGGTACGAATAGAATCATTTCTCAAACTTGTTTTCTTCTCTAGTCTGTTATTATTGCAGCTGTTAATATTGTGCTAGTGCAGCGGTCAGTTGTTTTGCCTGCATTTATGTCTTTTTAACGTGTGTGCAGTGTCTGTGGAGTCCTGAAAAGGGCAGTGAAATCATTGGATCTGGAGATGCAGACAGCTGTGAGTCACCATGAGGGTACTGGGAACTGAACCCAGGTCTTCTTGAAGGTCAGTCTGTGCTCTCAACTGCTGAGTCGTGGCTCCAGCCCTTGACTGTAGTCTCATTACAAAAGCACCTAATCCAGTTGTATGCTTGTTATCTCCAATTTTCTGCCTGTGCGTGTCACTTGAATTTCACTCTCATAAGATATTTCTTTCTCTTTTACACAAGAGCTAGTTGCCAAGGTTCGCTGTGATCTTTACAGTGCAATTAACGCTTAAACCTTTTGCTTTACTTTCCGCAAATAGCGTTTGACAGATATTACCACCAATTCTTTCTTGCAACAATTGCAAATATGGATTAGATACCTGATATTTTCTTGAATTCAACACTTAATATCTTCCCTATTTTATCCAGTTTTATGGTCATACCCTTTCAGAGTCCTTTCATGATAAGATTATTTACTCAATTGGCCTACTAACATGGAAATGCTCCATAGTCTTTGCTGCTACATGGAGGATCACAGCCCGTGTCTTTAAGCTCATAGCTCCAGAATTGTATATGCTACCAAAGCATCTCTTTTCTACTCAATTTCTGTTAAATACCCAGTCTACATTTCAATATATATCAATTTGCTAGCTAGAGCTACTGTTGCTAAGATGAAACACCATGACCAAAAGCAAGCTGGGGAGGAAAGGGTTTCTACTTCCTCATCATAGTCACTTAAGGAACTTGGGACAGGAACTCAAGCAGGGCTGGAACCTAGAAGCAGGAGCTGGTGCAGGTCATAGAGGAATGCTGCTTACCTGCTGTTTTCCCGAGGTGTGTTCAGCCTGCTCTATCTGTCTTTCCGTCTGTTTATCTGTCTGCTCCCATCTTTAGTGATAAGTTCTCTACTTAAAATTAAATCCTAATATATCTTGTCACTTCATTCTCTGCTAATTAATCTTTCCTTTGTTCTTCTATAGTTTTTCCTTATATGGAACAAGAAACATGTGCATTTAATCCTTCATTTCCTTTTCTTATCATGTAGGATTAATACAGAAATCTCTTTCATACTAAGAATTAGCTGAGATGGGTGTGTATAAAACCCTTAATACACAGTAAGCTGGCAAGAAGAACAGCATACTGAAAAAGAAAAAGAATGAACTTATGTCTGTTTACTTTTTTATTATATTTAAAAATGTGAGGTGAATACCACTTATACATTTTCAGGAGGAGTCGGAGAAGCACTTTATGGCGTCTAGCACACTTTCCTCTGCACTGCACAGCTTTGTGACTAATTCTATATGATGAATACTTTATATCCATATCAGTTATTTTTTTACATCTTCATTCCCTTACATTGCCTCATATACATAGACTATTATTGTACTTGTTCATATATAATTATAAAGAAATCCTGATACCTTTAACAATTATACTCCATAAACTGGCCAAAAAATTCTGTATTTATGAGAATATACAAAGGAAATACAGATTTCCCCAACTTCTTTAAGTGTTCTATAAGTCACAGTATAATATGAAACAGTAAAACAATATTCACAGCACATTCATTGTATCCATTTATAAGGACTGTAGTTCTTTTCTTTCTCTTTAGGCCAGAAGAAACATTAGAATCATATCCTGTAAGAAAATGTATCCTGGTAAATTAAAATAAATTTTTAGGAAGGCATATTTTTCATTTTAATTTATAGCTTCATGTTAAAATTGTCTTTCAAAAAAATTTTAAAAAATTAAAAAAAATAAAAATAAAATTGTCTTTCAGATTTAAATAAAAATATTCATTGTTAACACATAAAATTCAGTGATTCATTTCATTTTTTTCTTCTGTACATCTTTGTGATATGAGAAATTGCTCCTTTTGACTTTGAAAATCCCTGGGTGTGCCCTCTACATGTAAGCCTCCACAAATCATATCAACACTGGAAAACACCAAAGAATGGTGATGCAATTTTGGGCTTTCAAAAGCAAATTTAAAGAAACTATGCCATTAACTTCAAATTCCACCAAAATGTGCCCTTTAAAATTTGGCCACTGAAAGCTTTGCACAACAGACACTGTGTGGTGAGTTAGTCTGAATTCTGCCCCAGCTTGCACAGCAGTAATTTTCTGGAAGATGATAGCAGGAAGAATGCAGACAGGATACTTCCTTGAATAACTTTCCTGAATACTGCTGAAAAAGATACTATCTTTTGTACAGCTTTCTCCTTCTTCCCCACATCTGGTCTCTTCACCACTCCTACCAGAGGAGCTATTAGCTGTTGATAGCTGCTGACAGAGTGAGAGACACTATCTTTAGGGGGATGGCCACCATCAAAATGTCCACACCAGTGTGGATAACTCCAAATCCATGTGCATATGGCCAGGATTAATTCAATTCATATATTAGAGATATGAAGCTTCAAGGGAGATATATTGGAAACGGGGAGAGCTAATGAAAATTTTAGGAAAGGAGCACTACATATTATTAAAATGTGTTCTAAGCTTCCATCAGTTAAGAGCATGAACTAATTGCTCTGGCAAGGGTATACAAGTTGAGCTCCCAACAACCATGCAGGGCAGCTTTAAACCACTTCCAGAATATAGAATGCTCTATTTGAACTTCCACGGGCTTGTGTACTCATGTTTACTGACCTACTCATGACTCACATTCATATATAAAATTAAAATAATATAAATCTAAAAATATCCACTTAATACCTATACTTGTCAAAAATAATAAAAATAAAAATACAACATCCACTTCCCATCAATTGAATTTTTTAAACAAACCAGTCTCTGACTGAGGAAACTTAAGAGTTAAAGTCAATAACTGTATAAATCTTCAAATAGCTGTCAACCAGTCAGCCTTACAGCTAGACTGGAGCTGATGCCTCCTTCTGCCCCACAGGTTTTACTCACTGCCTACATGAAGTAAAATATGCTTTCTTTTCTCCCATGCTTCTTACAAATGCTTATTGTAAGGTTAGATTATTTTGTAACATTTAAAATTCTAAATTAATCTCTCCCTTCCTAATGATTCTTTTAGTTGTGTGTTCTGAGACTCTCCAGAGGTTCCCTTCTGGGCTTTATAGTTCTGAATATAAAATGCTATACAGATCTATAATTAGGATCTGATACAGTATAGTTTCACAACTCTTAAAACGTCCCATTGAATTTATCTTTTTAAAATCTCTCTGCTCTCTGAGCCCTTAATAAGCACTCATCATTGTTCTTGGTAATATTTTCATAGTACTTCAGAATGTCATTCCATTAACACACAGTGTGTGGTAGACCTTTCTAGACTGGTTTCTTTTCTTTTTTTTTAAAGACTGGTTTCTTTTAGTTTTAAATATAATTTTAAAGTTGGCCGATGGCTTCTTTTGTACTAATAGCTTACAGTTATCTCTCCGTACCCTTGAAGGACAAGTTCCCAAGTGTATTTTTCAGGCCACTGATAGTGCTAGAACCCCCTGCACATACACACACACACAGACACACACACACAGACACACACACACAGACACACACACACAGACACACACACACTGTTTAGTCCTGAATATGTGTAACTACAATTGTCTTATTTATGAATTACTTACATGTCATAAAGTTGTTAAAAATTATAGATTGGTTATTCCTAGAATTTTTAATTTAATACTTAATATAAAATTTAATGTAAAGGTAATGCATTTACTTATACTTACCTTTTCAAAAATTGAAATTGAGGCTTCTAAGCAATAGAAAATGCTTGTTTGCAAACCAGATACCTGAAGACATTATCTTTTCTCTCTGATCCCCCAGATCACACATGGCAGTTTTATCCCCCGCTCTCGAAAGTTTTTCCTGCCATATAGATCTCACAATTTTCCACTTTTAATCTTCCTTCTCCCACCCTTGCCTTTTTCCAGTCACTAATATTAGCCAGAACCACCTACTATCTCACAGGCTAGGGCCGCAAAAAAAGTCAGGTAGGCTACATGTAGACCTCATCTCTTTGAATTGTCCCATATCCAGTCCTCCATTCTCATCCACAGTTCTGCAGCTGAATACCTTTGGCAACCTTTCCATGGGGTCTCTATCATGTCCTGCTGAGCCCACAGATCTTTATCCCTTCTAACCTTCCCACTTATTGCTTTGCCTGAGACCCCAACTTTAGCAAGCACTTCCTACTAACCACAGCGCCACTCTCCCTAGGACAATGAGTAGGCTGAAGACAGACCCACATCTCTTCTTCTGCTCCTGAGATCCAACAGCCCCTCCCTCCCCAGTCAGTCCTATCTCCACCTCTGTGGCAGAAAACCTAATCTGGTCTCTCCATCCTCTCTGACCCCATTCTCAATAGAGCACAAGATCTCCTCCAATCATTCTTCCACCAACACATGCCAATACCTGAGCATCAAATAGCAGCAGGCATTTACTAAGTCCACACTAGCTAAGTGGAACAGATAAACAGGTAAGCCCAGTGAGAAGCCTTACCATTCCCTCCTCCCCTTCAAATCTCATCTCTTTGTTTTATCTGGCACTGAAGCAAAAAATGAGTTGTAGCCTTTCTTTCCCCTTGCTCATGTCTCCTGTGAATCCCACATACCATTCCCTCCCTAAGCATCCATCCCCCACTCACTCTCAGTATCTGAACAACCAACTTCAGCAGGCACTTCCCTGCTAAACTACAGGCTCCACAGGCCTGAAAACAAGGTAGGCTGCTTGGAGACCTTCTCTTATCTCTCTGTTCCCTCAGATCCAATCCCCCAGCTTCATCCCCTAATCTGTAGCAGAGCACGCAAGGCAGTCTCCCCTGCTCCCATGATCTCATCACAACTGTCTGAAAAACCAGCAAAGAAACAGAAATTAAGAAAAAAACAGCATCCCAGCAAAGAGAAATTAATAAACTCCTAGTGAAATAGATGCAGTCATTTAAGTTCTCCTAACCTCCCCCTACCCAAAAAGCCCACAGACAGACAGATTTAGTAAAGAATTCAATAAGACTTTTCAAAGAAGAGTTAATGTCAATATTCTATAAAATAGAAACAGAAGAGACATCGCCCCATTTATTTTATAATCCCAGAGTTAACTGACTATCCAAACCACATAAAGATTGAACAAAGAAAGTTGCAGACCAATTTCCCTTATGAATATTTGATGCGGGATTCCCCTCAGTCTGCTATGAATATGTTTCATTGCCATTGGTTAATAAAGCTGCTTTCTGCCAATGGCTTAACAGAATAAAGCTAGGTAAGAAAACTAAACTGAATGCTGGGAGAAAGAAGGCAGAGTCAGAGAGAGGTCATGTAGCTCCCACTGGGGACAGATACACCAGAACCTTGCCATTAAGCTACAACCATGTGGTAATACACAGATTAATATAAGTGTGTAATTTGAGATGTAAGAGCTAGCCAATAGGAAGCTAGAGCTATTGGCTAAACAGTATTGCAAATAATATAGTTTCTGTGTCATTATTTTGAGTCTGGAAAGTTGAGACATGAACTAGCAGCATCTGCCAACATTTGGCATGCCGGCATAGGGCAAAAATTTCTACCTAAAATCTAAGAATGCTTTAAAAAAAAGAGGCTTCTAGACCCACAAAAACAGGAGCCAAGCACAACTTCTTGGTAACAGCGTTTTATCAGATAGGTTCTGTTTGCAAGGGAAGTGCAGTAAAAACTGCAGCTTCTTTTAAAAAATGATGGCTTTCTAGTTTGCCAGCACAAATGGCTCTGACTCTTTTGGGAAATCTGGCTACAAAGCATTTAAATGGGGTTTGTGAGCAAAGTGCTACAACTTGCTTAGTGGCATCATAGACTTACTGTGTACCTGAAAATGGGGCTGTGAGCATGGCTTACAGAGGAGGTGATTGGACCTCCGACATGATGAACTGACAGAGCCAAAAGGCAAAGTGGCATTAGTTCTAGCCTTGCCGCTTAACATTTTAAGAAGGGGTCCTAATAAGAAAAGGATTACAGATACACAATAAAGACAAATTCATATGAGAAAGTTCTCTAAATGGATCACAGTGTGTTTAAAATAATCGATATAGTCATGGGAGAGAGAAGAAAAAGAATATAAAGAGTTATAAAAAGAAGTAAATGGTTGTTAAAAAAATAAAACAAAGTCTTTAAGAAACAAAGTAAACTTGTAGAAAAAGAAATAGAGTTAGAAAAATAAGTCATGCAAAGATGGAATATACATAGAGAGTCTGAATTATGCATGTTATGTGTTTTCTTTAAATTTTTTGAGTGTAAATGAGCTAAGTACAGACAGACATTTCATTATATGGACTGCAAAGCTATACCAACCATATATATATTAAAAGTTTCTTGACTTCAAAATTTGGGTCTAAGGATTTGTTGCTTTGGAAAAGAGGATTTTCTTTTGTTTCCAGAAAGGGTGAGAACCTGTGTACTCTTTCTAGACTAATGTTGTTTGATGGACCTAGACTCCTGAAAAGTCACTGTAAACTCCCCCCAAAATTATTTTGCCCAACAGAAGGAAGGAAGCAGTTTGGAGGGAACTATATCCAAATTCCCTAAATGATTGTTTTTACATGTTTGTTTACATTTAAAGGGGGATATGTTACAGAGATGGATACTTTGCATTGGTATGGATCTTTGTTTCTTGATACAAATTTAAGGTCAATTTTGTTATATATGTATATTTCTGCTCTTGATTAAGGTATCTGTGCATCTCATTTAAAAATGTAATGCATAATTCAGAAATATAGGTTAATTAATAATCATCTATAATAGACAATCTTCTAGTCATATTAATTAGGTTTTCTAGATGTACAGAGATACATTTCAGTTAGATAGATATTATTCAAACCTTTCAAAGACTTATGGAATATTACATTTAAAATGTTTAAAAACTTAGGACTTTTCATTACACTGTGACACATCTGCTCCTGTCAACACCAATTACTTCAAGAGGAGGATGAACATCAAAGATTCTCCTTAGGGAGTTTGCTAGCCATTTGTACAAGAAACTGTTCTTGCCTGGACTGCTTGATGGTATGCTGTATAAACTGGACATGCAGGACCCACATGAAAATAACTGTTGAAGTTGCCTAAAGAAGATGAGACAGTCCTTCAGGGCTCCTGCTTCATAAAAGAGACTGCCAGATGTTTTGGAGGATACAGAAGAAAGCTACTGATAAACTTTGCCATTACAAGGCTTGAGAGATCTTCAGATTTTCTGCTTCATGGAAAAGGCTGCCAAATAGTAAAGACCTGTAGGCTGAAGATGGTTGCCACAATGTTACAGAAGAACTTTAGGTGACTGTCCACGTTTCAAGATATCTCTGTCAATTCTAGAGTTTTGGAAGTTGCTGACAATGCACTTCCTGTTTACTTAGGCAATAGTATATATTATATCCATTTTGACTCTGACACAGTTAAAGAAAGATAGTTATAATTATAAAAGACAGATTAGATGTTGACAGAAGTTTTCTGTCTGGTCTGGTTCTGCAGCCATTAAGTCCCAAAGCATCACACAGAGGTCTACATTAGTTATAAACTGATTTGCCCAATAGCTCAGGCTTCTAATTAACAAATTCTTATAACTTATATTAGTCCCGAATTCTTGTCTGAGTTAGCCACATGGCTTGGTACCTTTCTCAGCAAGGCAGTCACATTTTGCTTTCTCTGATGCTGAGACATGACTGAAACTTCCCTCTTCCCAAAATTCTCATTGCCCCACCTGTACTTCCTGCCTGATTGCCCTGCCTATAATTAGATATAAAATTTAGACTCACAAAAATAAGATAGAAGATAGAGTAGTTTCCTTAATTTGACAGAAGTAAATAGTCTAAATATTGTAACTGTAATTCTTGCTTGATAACAGTTTTGTTGTATGTAATTTTATAATGTCAAAGTTAAAACCTTTCTTTTTATTTAGACAGAAAAGAGGAGGTGATGTGGGATTCCCCTCAGTATGGAATGAATATGTTTTACTGCCATTGGTTAATAAAGCTGCTTTCAGCCAATGACTTAACAGAGTAAAACTAGGCAGGAAAACTAAACTGAACACTGGGAGAAAGAAGGCAGAGTCAAAAAGAAGCCATTTAGCCTCCTATAGGAGACAGATGCACTAGAACTTGTCAGTAAGCCACAACCCCATGGTGATACACAGATTAATAGAAATGGGTTAATTTAAGATGTAAGAGCTATCCAATAAGAAGCTAGAGCTATTGGCCAAACAGTATTGCAAATATTATAGTTTCTGTGTGTTTATTGTATGACCAGGCGGGATAGAAACCTTTGCCAACAAACATAGATGCAAAAACATTAAGTAAAATGCCTACAGACCAAATCCAACAAAAAAATATCATCCATCATGATCAAGGAGGCTTCAACTTAGAAGTATAAGAATGGTTCAATACAAGGTCATTAATAAATAAAATCAACCATATAAACAAACTGAAAGGAAAAGAATCACATAATCATCTCATTAGGTTCTGAACAGGCCTTTGGCAAAGTTCAACACCCCTTCATAATATAAACTTCTAGAGAGATTAAGGATAGATGGAATATAACTCAAAATAATAAAGGTAATTTATATTAAGTATATAGCCAAACATAAATCAAATGGATAGAAAATAAAAATAATCCCACTGAAATAGGTAATAAGACAAATTTTGCACTCTTTTCTTATTGATTTAATGTAGTACTTGAAATTTTAGCTAGAGGAATATTACAACTGAAGGATATCAAGGGAATACAAATGGGAAAAAGGTGTCAAAGTACTACTATTTGCAACTGATACGATAGTATATATAAGTGGTCTTAAATTTCTATCAGGGAACTTATACGGCTGATAAACACTATCAGCAAAATTAAGTAGAAATTCAGTATCTCTCCTATATACAAATTGCAATCAGATTGAGAAAGAAATCAGAAAACAACACTGTTTAAAATGGCCTCAAAATATATAAAATATCTTGGTGTTACTCAAACCAATTAAGTGAAAGCCATGTTTGATAGAAACTTCAAGTCCTTGAAGAAGATATGAGAAAATGGATAGAACTTTCATACTCATAGTTTGATACAATTAACACAATAAAAATGGCAATCCTACCAAAAGCAATCTACTGATTCAGTGCAATCCCCATCAAAATTACAACACAATTCTTAGTTATTGGAAAACAATTACCAATTTCATATTGATAAAAACAGAATAGCTAAAGCAATCTTTAATAATTAAAGAACTGCTGGTAATCTCACCATTCCCAAATTCAAGTTGTACTACAGAGCCATGACACTCTTAAAAGCTGCATATTATTGGCATATAAACAGACACATTAATCAGTGGAATCGAACTGAAGTCCCAGACATAAATCGACACAATGATTTTTTTATAAAGAAGCCAGAAATGCAAAGTGAAAAGAAATCATTGTCAGCAAATAGTGTTCATCATGCTCGATGTTTGCATGAAGAAGAATGGAAATATATCCTTACTTATCACCCCCCACAAAACTTAATTTGAAAATAATCAGATACCATAACAAAAACCAGATACACCAATGAAGAGAAACTGGGGCATACTCTTGTCTGCACTGGCTTAGGAGGAGGCTTTATGAACAGCACACCTGAAGTGCCAGCACTAAGATCAACAATTTAAAAGTGAGACCTCAAGAAACTGAGAAACATCTGTAAGGCAAAGGACATCTTCAGTTAGAGAAAGTAGCAGCCTGCAGAAAGAGAAAAGGTTTTTACTAACTCTGCTTATGATAGAGGACTAATATCTAAAATATTGAAAGAAATCAGTAAATTAGATATCAAAAATTCAAATAATCCAGTTTAAAATGGGTTATAGATCTAAAAAAAATATCTCAATAGAGGAATTGAAAGCAATGAAGAAACACTTAAAGAAATGTTCAACATCCTGAGTCATCAAGGAATGCAATTAAAACTACTTTGAGATCCCATCTTACACCTGTCAGAATTACTAAGATCAATAACACAAGTGGCAGCTCATACGGGAGAGGATATGGATCAAGGGCAACACTCTTCCAATGCTGGTGGGAGTTTAACTTGCATAGGCACTATGGAAATCAATATGGCAGTTTCTCATAAAGTTGGGAATCGTTCTACCTCAAAACCCAGCTATATCATTTATGGGCGTATGTCCAAAGGAAGGTCCATCCTACTAAAAGGACATTTGCTCGACTCTGATCATGTTGGCTTTTTTTTATAATAGCCAGAAACTGGAAATAATATTAATGTCTCTTAACCAAAGAAAGGATAAAGAAAATGTAGTACATTTGCACAATGAGGCAATATTTGAGTGTTAAAAAATAACATCATGAAATCTGGAGACAAATGGATGGAAATAGAAACAAAATTCTCTTTAGTGAGATAAACCAAACCCACAAAGACAAATATGTTATCTATTCACTTCTAAGTGGGCATTCACCATTAAGTAAATGGTAACCAAGCTACAATCCTTAGATTGAGAAAAGTTGGGTAAAGAGGGTGGATCTGGGATGACACATGGATGCCTGGGAGAAAGAAGTGGAATAGATTTTATAGTTGCACTGGAGATGGGTGAGGACACGAACAGGTAAAGGGATGGTGTGTGGCATGGAGAAGCTGAGGTAGAGTGAGAGAGTTCAGGGATAAGTGGCTGGAATTAGGAGGCTTTTGGTGTATGTAAATACAGTGAAGTGGAAACTTTCTGGAATCTCTGATGGTAAGCATAATGAGGACTTCAAGTAATGGGGGATATATAGTCTCAACAGGCCATCTCTTGTCACCAAGGTTAAGCTTCCAGTGGCGGGACTGCATTGCATTATACTACTGAGTTTTAAGATAAGGTGACCCCATGGAAATCTCCAGACAAACAAGGCTGCTACTAAGACAAAGGGTTCCTCTCTGCAAACTGACACAACTCACTGAACATGGAGTAGTCAAGCTGGTATCTACATGGAGCCTTCACCACTGCATTCCAGACTCCTTGGTGAGGGAAGATACTGGGTAGACTACTGAAATAGAAAGATGGACACCTTCGAGGATTTCAACCTTTAACCTTTATTTTGTCCTGCCTGTAAAATACACTAGGGGAATGGTTGCATAATTTTAGGAGTAGCCAATGAAGGAACCCATACCTGAAACTGCTTGGTTAACCAAGAACCTAGACTAGATAGCCCAGAGATCAAGGGTAAAACCAAATACTACTGGTCTACAAAAAGGTAACAAAAGAGTGACTCCTAATAATATCCTCCTATACTCAGAGCCCAGTGCTATATCTACTCATTGGAGAGGCTTCCTCCACTAGCAGATGGGAACAGATGCAAAGATCCACAGACAGAATTTATGCAGAGAGAGAGATCTAAATCTGAGGTCTCCATAAAATCTCTCCCCTCAAAGGTCAGGAAATCCAACAGAAGAAGAAGCAGAAAGATTTTAAGAGCAAGAAAGGGTGGGGGACACCAGGAGAACAAGACCATTTGAATATACTAAGCTAGGCAAATATCAGCTCACAGCAATTGAAACAGCAAGCACAGGGACAACACAGTCTGCACCATGTCCTCTGCATATATTTCATAACTATTAACTAAATATTTTTATGAGACTCTTCACTCTCTGAACAAGTATGTCTATTTGGGGGGCTCTTTTTCTTCTATTGGGTTGTATAATCTAACTTTGATATAATAACTTTTGTTGCATCTTATTATATTTCAATTTTTCATGTTGGTCAAAAAACAAAAGAAGTAGAAACTGAGAAACTTATAAACTTAAATATTATAGTAATAAACCAACTTTATGCTGATACAAATAGTTGGCTTGGTAGGAATATTCAAATTAAAACACCAGATAAAATTTAGTACTCCTGTTAAGATTCTATAAAGAAATACACTGAACAACTGCTCCATAGTTTGACTTTATCCTGTCAAAGACATACAAGTGGTTTCAACTTTGTGTAGTTATTTTCAAAACTGATACAAACATTTCTGTCATGTGTTTATTGATATTCAGATTTCAAAGCTGTTCACAAAAAGTTTCTAAGGAATGTTGAACTCTTTTCTAAGGTGGCTAAATCATCATACATTCGATAAGCAATAAATAAGTTCTCCTCTGCTGTGTGGTAATCCTTATTCTTTAACTAAAAAATACAGATTTATAGTAAAAGCTAACTATTTCATAAAATAACATTTGCAAGAATTGCTGAAAATGAGTGCTTCATTCCATTGTATACAGATAGATGTTGGTATAACATATTTGAAATACTTCCTTTATTCCCAGAAATTTAGTGGTCAGCTCAAAATTCCCTTCTTGCACTGTAAAGAACATACATATTTTCATCAACTGGACAGGTTGTACTGGATTGTAATATTGTGTGTACTGTAAGTTCAAACATGCATATTAAAATTGACTAGCATTTAACGTTACCTGTCTCCAAGAAAATGTTACTTTTCTGATTTTCTGTATTCTTGAAGATTTTGTACTTAAACTCAGCTTCTCAAATAAATATTGCACTTTACTCTGGGATTTGAAATACCAGCTTTCTTGTCTTATATGATTTCTTTGCTAAGTATAAAACTTTAGTGATAAAATTTATGATAACCAAAATCCCAGGCAATAGAAATCTCTTTAACTCCAGCTTTACTGTCTGTTAAATTCCCTACTGCAACCATCATAAGGGATCACTTACAGATTTTTTTTATTAAAAGTATAATGTGTAATCATGGGAATTGAATCTTTTTATACTTTCTGTGCAGTGCTTTTTGAAACTTCATAATGACCGAATAATTCTCAAAACACCAAGAGGTGAATAACTGGGGTTACATTATAATGGCCTATATGATTCATTTTTATAAAACCACAAATGGATTTTTGTTTTCAGCTTTGATAGTGTTTGGGGCTAACTAAGACTGGGAATCTATGAATCCCGTTCACATATGGGATTTCTCTGAAATATCCTTTCTAGGTCACAGCACAGCCACATTGAAATCAATGTTTATAAGTTTGGGTAGTATTGCTGTTTTAAAAAAATGTAGTCTCTGATACTCAATAAAATTTAAAATTTTTATTTAGTACAAACCAATACCAACATCAGTCACAAACTAAAATATTGCTTTGAGCTTCATCAGTCAGTGAAATATATGTTAAAAAAATGTACACAAGTTATCTACAAAATCAGAACATTGAATGTAAAACAATGAGAAACAACCATTGATAGTGACAAGTTTAGTTTCGTAAAACATTCCTCTTTGCTGTTAGCTGTCCATCATGACACTGATTTACTCTAAAAAGCATGTGCTTACCTGTCTTATAACAACAGTTTCCTTTTTATGTTCTTAGAACTTAAAATTTCCTAAAAACAATATGAATGGAATCAGTCTCTTACTGTTCATTGTTTTAAGTACTTCCTTACCAAAATTGCATATGATACTACTATACATGTAATTATGTATACAAGTTCTCCATATCTTTGCGTCAGTAATTAAGTATATAAATGCACAGCATTTGCCTTATTTGTACATTTTTTTGTTATTTTTGGGAATTACAAATAGATAATTATTAATGCTTCTGATAAATGTTTTAAAATGTTTATATTAATTTAGTGATATATATAGTGTGGTTGCAGGCTCTTATGGTAATTGTATATTTACTTTTGAAGACCACAGAATAGTTTGTCTTTATGGCTATTTAATTTTCTATATAAAACAATATGAGTCTTCTCACTATTCAGAAGTTTCATGATGTCTTGGAATTCCTTTTCCTGTATACTTTTCTTTGCATGGTGAATAACACTAAGTCATTATGAATTTGATTTACACTTCCATAGTGGTGATGTTAATTATGTTTTTCTATTTTTATGTGAGATATCAATCATTTCCTTAAATTTACTGGGATGCCTTATTAAATTTGAGATGTGAAAGTTTGTTTTATTCAAATTATCACTTATCAGTTATGATTTTAAAAATACATTTTCCATTTGGTGTCTTGTCTATTTTCTTATGAGCATAAAAATTGCATTTTTAAAATTTTGATGACATCATTTATAAGCTACACTTTCAGTGATAAACATAAGATAGTTCAAAACAGATAATTCTTTATATTTCTTTTTCTTGTAACGTGTAGCTTAAATTTTGTCAGTATGATCATATTTGAACAAACTTTTCAGCAGGGTGCAAGGATAGATTGTCATTTATTCATTTATTTGTTTGTTAGTTTATGTGTGTTAGTATTACTGGGAAAGACCATTTGGTGTGTGTGATCTGTTTCCATCAATAGGGAAGCACTAGAGAGATCAAGGGACATCTGTAGCTCACTAGTTTCATTATCTCGACTGTTAAGACAGACTCATTAGCTATGAAAACTGACAATTGTTGAGGGAGCTGGGCTTGCTTTCTTCTCTGTTTATGTAATGTTTGGTTCATCCAGATCTATCATGCTTCATTCCTCCCTGATTACAGGATACTAAATGTTATGAGCAAGACTGTGTAGTCTTTCCTTAGGTAAGATAATGAGCAAATGGTAGTTTGATGAACTGATGTCAAGGTAACAATTTTCCACAAATCAATGAACAAACTAGAAAAATTCTTCCCCTTAAAAATTTAAAATGTAAGGAGGCGGTCAATAAATCATAAACACATCAATGAACATATTGGATATTTCACAAAAGAAGATAAGCTCTATAGACAGAAGAAATACTAAAGCATGATGTGGCTTGAAGATTTGAATTAGTTAATTAGAAGACCATCAAACACAAAATAAATATCATGGTTGTAAATACTTCTAAACTTTCTGTTCTATTATGGTACTATGTAAAAAAAGAATTACTCTATATTACTCCAATGAAACAATTTCATATCACCCACAATGAAAATCAATTCTAAATAATGAAATAGGAATAATTGCCTCATTATTTACCTTAATTGAGCCCCACATAATGATTATAGCTATGAATTCACAGATGGAATGATGACAGATTGAACGGTATATTATGTTTCATTAGTATGTGCCAATTCAATTTCTAAGAAACGTTGAGATCATTCAATTCTTCAAAATAATTTATTTTCTATTTCAAGAACACTACAATTCTAAATCAAAGAATAATGGTGAAGACATGGTAACAAAGAAGGGATTTAAAAATCATTAAATCCATACAGTAAACATGTCATCTCTTATACCTAATCTAGAAGAAAAAAATCTATCTAGAGACATGCTTAAATTATGTTTAATATTAAAGTAAAATGAATTCTATCTAATGCCTGTTTACTACTATATGAAGTAATAAGAATGGCAAAAGATGACAGTTTCCATATCTCCGAAGACAATTTCATAAAATCAGCTTCATTTTTAATGTATTTTATAGAATAACCAACTATATGAAACATCTTCGGAATAGATGTGGGAGGTTGAGATAATGTTTCACAACTGAAACATATTTTACATATAAATGAAGAGCATTTGCTAGCATCTAATTTGACAGTAAGGAATTTTGCTGCTACTTTAAATCAACAGTAATTTTGCTCATAAAGTCATATGAATATTAGAATGGAAATATATTAAGCAAAGGAGTTTTATGTAGTTAGAGTATTTTTGTGTAGAGCATTGCTTCAATTTAGTGAACATCTGATAGATTAAGATGATAGTGATTCCACTTTACTTATCCCAAAATCATTTTTTAAAATCCATATCAATGTGCTTGCTTGTGAAGTATAAGCTACAGATTGAAACACCAAGCATCAGACAATAATAATACTGTAAATGTAAAATAAAATTAATATAAATATAGTTAACTTAAATGAAATCAAAGTATTTTGTAATATGGAACCTTTCATCCAATAAAGCTTAGATTTTTCCATTTCCAGTGGCTTGCCTTAATTGCTTCCCATGTTTGCTATTCAAAAATACTTCTATCTATGCATGAGTATTCTGCTATAGTTCTCATGTCAAAGAGGAGTAAATATAGAAGAGTAGTGGCAATGTTTCTGAAAATAATTTAACAGTATCACATCACTAAGTAAAATGCACTTAATTACATTTATTAATCTCCTTAAAATGTTTTCTTTTAACACAGTAGTTTATTGTATAAATATACAGCAAAGTTATACTAAGTATATAATATAGTAAAACTAAGTTGGTTACTGTCTCTAAAGAAAACTCAAGAGCAAAAGTCTTGGCAATGAAACCATGTTTCAAATTACAATAGGAGAGAAAAGTTAATTTCAGATATATTACTTCAATATTAACCATGAAATATATGATCATTTCAGAATTTTATGAAGATGTCAAAGAAGGTATTAAAAATGTTGGATTAATTGATGACCATAATTCAGTATTATCTGCCATTGTGTGAATCCTTACAGACCCAGCTTTGTTCTCTTCCAGGGCCTTCTCTTGGAGGTGTACCTGACTTTATTTCCAGTTTTCATCAGAATCCATTGAGGAACAGGTGGGTTTTGCTTTTGTTTTTTGACCAGGAATGTGTGATGCTGAAAGTTTTTTGAGAAGACACAGTGAAAATCAAGTTAGGGGGTTGCTAGCTCTTAATAATGTTCCTGTACTACCACTGTTTATTGAGGATCATCATCCCAATATCAAAGTTCAGTTTTTTTCTCTCTCCAAATGTTGTGTAAATGCAAATGATGTAGGGGCATCAACATATCCCAATAAGATTATATTTATGATCTTATATATTATGCATCCAGTACATTGTAGAGGTTTAGGATAAAGTCATTAAGGATTAATTAAACATCATTGGTGAAGAAAACATTGGCAAAAAAAAAAGGATTTGTCAAAGATGATGAGTTTGCAAATGACGTCAACATAGCTCTGGTGAAGATGGCCTATTTGGACTCAGGGAGCTTCTAGAATTAATTTCAGCGGAATTGACTAATGTGGAATTTTATTGCAGCTGTAATAGAAAAAATGGTTGAAGAGGAGGTGAAGTAAAATGGAACTAAAATATATGAAAAAATTCCCAAAAAGGATTTGCAATGAAGGGTTTTTTAAAAGCATTTTCAGACACATTCTGGTTTCTAAAAATATGTTAAAGCATGATCAAGGAAAATTCTTTATTAGCCAAGAAGAATGTTCATACTGCATTATTTTGGAAAGCAAATCTATAACAATAATTTAAATAGAAATCTACTAACTAATCTCTGTTCTCATATTTATGAAGAGATTCCCATTTCAGAAATTTCCTCAAGCAGATCCCTCAGGAGGAACAGAACATGATAGCCCCATTGCCTGTTATTGCCTCTACAATATCACAGTAGAGAAGATAAAGGCTAAGAAGACTGATACTGCAAAGCTGGGCTAATGGTTTTGTCTCTTAATTTTATTCAAACATTAAAAAATATAAAAATCAATATTAAGAAAAAAAAATCTTATAATGTCAAGATATAGGAAAATGTTTTTTATAGCTGATAATATACTCCTGTTCAAGCTAAGTAGAATTACAGTGATTTACTGAAATTCTAAAATTTATAAATGAGAATGCTACAGTAAACGGAGGCTAATTCAATACTGCATAAAATAGTGTAACCAGCATAGTATAAATAGGCAGTGTTTATAAGCCAACATTAATGCACAATAATGGACACAACCCTTAAATTTTCATGCTACTTACTGACCTGGAAAAGAAAGGATCATTCATAGTAAATTGTAGTGGGAGGACACTTGATCGTTTTCAGCTGGCAAGACCCAAATTAAACACACAGAAACTATATTAATTGCAATACTGTTTGGCCAATAGCTTAAGCATATTTCTAGCTATCTCTAGCATCTTAAATTAACTCATTTCTACTAATTTCTGTTTTGCCACAAGGTTGTGGCCTACCAGCAAGATTCCATCAGTGTCCATGATCTATCTCCGACAGTGGCTTCATGGTTTCTCATTGACTCTGCCTCTTTCCTCTTCTATTTGCTTAGGATTCCTGCCCTGCTCTATTCTGCTAAGCCAATGGCCAAAATAGCTTTATTTGTTAAGCAATAAAAGGAACACACAGAGAAAGATTTCCCACACCATTTCCCCATTTCTGTCTAAATGAAAAGAACGGATTTAACTTTAACAAAATAAAATTACAATGAACAAAACAGGTATCAATCAAGAATTAGGAGTCTGCCTTGGGGGAAATCCCCCTTTTCTTGCCTGCCTGCATGCCTGCCTATAACCTGTATACTTATCACAAAGCTTAAGGGGCAGCTAATGTGTGTACAGGATAGTTCTGAGGCAGAATCAGCACATGCTTACTGTAGGGTCTTATTTATATCATTGTTCAATCCTGTGCATGCTATAAAATGATTTATTCCTTTGAGGCCAGGAAACTGCTAAGCCTGTATGCTCTAGGTTAGGATTACCCTAGCTTACTACACATATAAGGGTGTCAGGAGGGAGGAGTTTAAAATTAGTATATATTCATTCACAAACTGGTGGCTAGTAGATAACTTAGACAATTTTGATCCTTTACCATCTGTCTGCAAAGACTGGAGAATTTAATACACCCTGAATTAACAACCTCCGATGATATCCTGTTTTAAAAATTCTTTACAAATGACCAAAACTACTCTAGAAAAAATGTAGAAAATCATAAGATTGAAAATACTTCAGATTTTGGAAGCTTGTGTTGTCTTTCCCCAGTAATCATTGTTTGATCTTTACATGTTGACCTTGTATTATCAATGGACAGATCATTGGCTTTTCACACCTTATCATGCTATTATTATATCAGTATTTGGGAAATCCAAGCATTTATGTAGTGGTTATAAACAGAAGTATAAAAATAAAAAAATAAAAATAAAAGAATTAGAGTTACAATATTTACATCTACTTTATCTTTTATCATAACTAAGGAAAACTATAACTATCTATTCTTTAACTCCATCAAAGATTCCAGAAGGATATGATATTCCCTAAGTAAATAGGAAGTGCATTGTAAGCAACTTTTAAAACTCTAGAACTGACATAGACATCTTGCTGACTGGACAATTACTCAAATTTCTTCTTATTACTGGGGCATTCAATCTTTAGCGTACAGGCCCATAGTATCTGGCAGAATTTTTTTGTGAAGCAGAAAATTTTAAAAACAGTCCACCTATATTGGCAGTTTGTCAGGCACTTTCTTCTGTGTCCTGCAGAATATCTACCGTACTCTTTCATGAAGCAGAAATCCTGAAGAACTGTCTCGCCTTGTTTAGGCAACTTCATCAGTCATTTGTGTGTGGGTCCTGCATGTCCAATTCATACGATATAACATCAAGCATTCCAGGAAAGGGCAGTTTCTTTTCAAATGGCTAGCAAACTCCTTAAGGAACCTCTTTATTGCCCATAATCCTCTTGAAATTGATTGGTACTACCAGAAGCAGACATGCCTCATTGTCATGAAAAGTCCTAAGTTCTTAAAACATTTTATATGTCATATTTTGAAATGTTTGAAGATTATCTAACTGAAATTTATCTCTATATTTCTAGAAAACCTAACATGACTACAAGCTTAAGCATTATAGATGACTATACATTAGCCTACATTTTTCAATTATATATTACTTTTTTTTTTTTTTTTGGTTTTTCGAGACAGGGTTTCTCTGTGGTTTTGGAGCCTTTCCTGGAACTAGCTCTTGTAGACCAGGCAGGTCTCGAACTCACAGAGATCCGCCTGCCTCTGCCTCCCGAGTGCTGGGATTAAAGGAGTGTGCCACCACCGCCCAGCTTATATATTACATTTTTAAATGAACTTCATAAACACAATACCTTAATCAAGAGCAGATATATACATATAACAAAACTGACCTTAAATTTATATCAGTAGACCAAGATCCATATCAACTCAAAGTATTCATCTCTATAGCATATCCCCCTTTAAATATAAATACTTATTTATGAACAATATTTGGGAATTTGGGCATAGTTCTCTCCAAACTGCTTCCTGCTTTTTGTTAAATGAAGTATTTTAGGGGTTTTCATGGAGCCCTTTCAGCTTGTCTTAGTTCATCAAACCACATTAGTCTGGAAGGAATTTATAGGTTCTCATCTTCTGTGGAAACTGTTATTCTTTTTTAAAAAATGCTGCAAGACCCCGCTTGCAGTAAGCAGCAGAAATGCTGTAGGTCCCATTTGGTGGTAGGGGGCCATGTGGTGGCAGGCAGCAGGCCCTGGGAGCAGCCAGTCCCAGGCAGAAATGGCTGCCGGTCCCAGAGCAGTGGCCTGAGACGGCTGCTGGTCTCAGAGCAGTGGTGGCGGGCCATGTGGCAGCAGGCAGTGGGCCCCAGGCAGAGACGGCTGCTGGTCCCCAAGCAATGGCTGGTTCCAGGCAGGGAGACACATGGCAGGCCGGCAGAAGACAGAAACATGGATGGACACGACATGCAGGGTGAGGTTCAATGTTTATTCAGGGGGTTGTGGAGGAGGAAGGGTGAAGGGGGGGGACAGAGAGAGAGGAAGGGGGAGAGAGAGAGAGAGAGAGAGAGAGAGAGAAGAGGAGAAAGAGACAGAGAAGGGGGAAGCAGAGAAGTGGGGAGAGAGGCAGAAGTGAAGCTGCCTCTCTGAGAGAAAGATGGAAAAGAGAACGAGCTCAGGCCAGAAGCTGAAGATCAGCCTGCCTCAGTGGATGGGAGGGGAATGGGTGTGGCTTATCTCTTAAAGGGACCAAAACCATAACATTCCCAGGTCTTCCTTAAAATAAAAAGCAGGCACGTCAAGGAAGCAGAAAAGGAAGGGCCCAAGATGGCAGCGGGCAGGTCAGAGGTAATGGGAGTGGGCGTGGCTTGTCACTTAAAGCAACAGGAAAGCACAACAGAAACAAAAACAGAACCTCTTTCCCAAAGCAACATATCCTTAGACCCAAATTTTGAAATTTAAAATACCTTTATAACATATATGTTTGTTTACCTTAGCGGTGCATACAATCAAATATCTCTCTATACTTAGATCATTCACAGTAAAAAATTCAAAGATAACACAATAATATACATAATTAAGACTGTGTATTTTCCATCTTTATGTGGTTTATTTTTATTTTCTCCTTTAATCTATGACTGTCTGTAATCTGTCTCTTTAAAGACTTTATATTTTAAAAGAACATTACTTCCTTTTAAACTGTCTATATTCTCTTTCTTCTCTCTCCCAATACTACATACATTTATCCAACATTGTGACCCATTGAGAAGACTTAATTGCATATCTGGAATAACTTTTTGACCAGAACACTTTTATAATGGTAAGCAATTTGGTCACAGTGGTCCTGGATGTTGGCTCCACCTCTCTCAGGCTTTTAATACAGTGGAAGTTGTTTACTGCCAGCTCTGGGACTTCTGGGTAGGAGCTGTCCTCAACATATCAACTCTGGGTAGCACTAAATCTGACATGCCTGGAAATATCACCGTGAATGGCAATGGGAATCTGCCATGCTCTCTTGCCTGTGAACTCCTAGTGAACCTAGCAGACCCTATCTCCCAGCTGTGGTGATTGGGGCCTGGGCGGCAGGCATGGTCTCAGTTACTAACCCCAAGTGGGCATACAAGCACCTGGACCCACAAACACCATTCAAGTGTTCTGTAGCAGGACCTCCCGAAAAAGAGCCATTTTTGCTGGGGAACCAGGAAGCCATCAACTGCATGACTTTAGGCTGCTAATGCTGAACTTTCTTAAAGGACCCACAAGTGCTCCCTTTGCAACCAGAATACAGCCAGCAAACAGAGCCCATCCGAAAAAAAAATCATAGCGTAGAGCGAAGCAAGAATTCTAGACACAAAACGAACAAATGACCTCCGTTTTACATAGATGTAATTGACAACATTGGAACCAAATTGTTGGGAAAGGATAGTTGTTCATTTTCGGCTTCCCAGACCCAAAATAAACACACAAAAACTCTATTAATTGCCATACTGTTGGACTAATAGCTTAAGTGTATTTTTAGCTAATCTTACATCTTAAATTAATCCATTTCTGTTAATTTGTGTATGGTCACTTGGTAGTAACCTACCGGTAAGTTTCCATCTGATGTCAGGTGTCTGTCTCCTTCAGTGTCTACGTGGCTTCTCCGTGACTCCGCCTTCTTTCCTCTACCTCTTTGGAATTCCTGCCATGCTCTATTTTGTTAAGCCACTGGCCAAAGCACCTTAATAAATGAATACATTAACCAATAAAAGCTACACATGTACAGAAGGACTTTCCACACCATGAATCACTTTCGTCATTTCCTACCTTTACTCCAAAGTTTAGTGTAACTCCTCTAAGATCAAGCTAACACCGCCTATGGTATTTTGACTTGGTAGAGCAATGTGTCTATGCTACTATGTAGCCTAGGGCATCATATATCCTGGATGTGTAGTAAGCTATTGCTGTTGAGTTTGTCTCAGTTCTACATAGTGACAAAATCACTTAATGTTATAGTTTTTGAATACAAGCTTATGGATTAAAGTATGAATATGCACGTTTCAGACAAGCATTGTGAAAATACAGAAGAGTCCTTTTATGTATAGATTGTACTCAGAATACCTTTATCTTATTGTTTAACTCACATTTTTCTCAATTATCTCAACAAATTAAGTTCTCATTTTGGGGAGTTGTGTCATATTAACAGCATCATAAAATAGTTCTTTAAAAAATAAGCCATTGTGCAGCACTAATGCTAGTTAACTGAAATATAATGTAACTTTTAATTTAATATTTGTTTCAAGTATTCTTATTTTGAGTATTACCTCAATGAAAGTATCCTATAGCTAAAAGAAAACCACCTCACATCAACTGAAACGTTGTTGACTATGTGCATTTTGGATAAGAGACACATGGCCTGCATCTACGATTTAGGATAAGGGATACTAAGCCTAATTCCATGTTCTAGAAGCACAGACTCTGGTGCCCAGGGCTTAAGGAATTGCCCGTGTCATACAGCTTGTTACAGACCCTGTGTGCCAGCTCTTGTGTTGAATGCCATTCTAACATTTCCAGAGAAAATGGAGAGAAAAGTCAATCAACCCAAAAGGGGCACTGACAAGAGACAGAAGAAACTATTCTGTTCAAGCCTGGTTTAGTGAACTAGACAGTGGGCTGCAGTCACTTACAGGAGTATAGGTGACTTGCAGGGGAAACAAAAAGATTCTAGTGATAATAATAGTAAAGGCCCACAGGAAGTCAGTACTTGAATCCCAACAAGAATCTTCTTCAATATCAAAGAATCATCAGTGAAAAGCTGGTGTTCAATGGGATAAATGCAATGACAGAAAATAAAAACTAAGGATAGGAAAACTGTTTTCCAGATACAGACATAAAGACTATAGTGATAAGAAGGGAAAGAGTAAAGGAGCAGTATAGAGTTTGAGACATAGAAGTTTAGGTTTAAATCCAAAATGACTGATTAAAGGTAAACAGGATCTAATAATATCAAGGCAGAATTATTTTCATTAAAATCTGTTTGATGCAACTATCTTTAGCCACACACTGCCTTCCAATTACCTTAATTTGTGCATCACTTTGATGAGCATGAATCATGATTCTTCAATTAATTGTACTTAGCAGTTTCAAGGAAATTAAATAGTGTAAGAGAAAAATGAAAGGCTAAAATAATGAACAGGTTTTCTCAAATTTTTGTGCACCACCTTGGGTCACCTCTTGCTTCATTCATAGAAAAATTAGAATAAATCAAATTTATCTAAGTAAATTTAGGTTGTGGAGAAATAAGATTAGCCAGAAAAAATGGTTATTCTTATTTATTTATGTCTAATAAAGTCCATTGTACATCCATGAATTGTAGGAATACTTTAGTATTTCTTATTAAATCCCTCTACTATTATATATATATATATATATATATATATATATATGTATAAATTGTTCACAAAGTGACCAATTTTGTATGAAATTATAGAAAGTAGTGATATCCTTTGTTGATAAAGATATTAATGAGCCTTAGTGTTGATAAGAGTATTATAAAATGAGGGAATATGATAAAATTCGTACCTATATAAAAGAAAACATAAAGACATTGCATGAATTAAAATCTTCATCAGGCGATGAAAGGAGACAAAGACAGAGTCCCACATTGGAGCACCGGACTGAAATCTCAAGGTCCAAATCAGTAGCAGAAGGAGAGAGAGCACGAGCAAGGAACTCAGGACCGCAAGGGGTACACCCACACACTGAGACAATGGGGATGTTCTATCGGGAACTCACCAAGGCCAGCTGGCCTGGGTCTGAAAAAGCATGGGATAAAACCAGACTCGCTGAACATAGCGGACAATGAGGAATACTGAGAACTCAAGAACAATTGCAATGGGTTTTTGATCCTACTGCACGTATTGGCTTTGTGGGAGCCTAGGCAGTTTGGATGCTCACCTTACTAGACCTGGATGGAGGTGGGTGGTCCTTGGACTTCCCACAGGTCAGGGAACCCTGATTGCTCTTGGGGCTGATGAGGGAAGGGACTTGATTGGGGAAGGGGAGGGAAATGGGAGGTGGTAGCGGGGAGGAGGCAGAAATCTTTATTAAATAAATAAATTAAAAAAATAATAAAAAATTATTTAGAGTACCTATGTGCAATCATTATACATATGAATTATAGTAATCGAATTTTAGAGTGATTTAGTCAATAGGGCATAATGCAGTCCTTGTGTTTTTATGGACCTTCATATCATACCAGTTGGATAGAGGAGGTAAAAAGAACAAGGACTTTTCTTAACATACATAGAAATGTGTTAACACTCAGGTATTACATCATCGCTGATTTTCTTACAGATCTCTGGAAACCAACTTCTATTTTTGAAAGTCAAAGCTAATTATTGAAAGAAATGGAACCTACTGGCTAGAGTTAGACTTGTTTTTGAAGTAGAACTTTTTCCATTATTACGTCTACAATTTCTTACAGGATTAACTCAAGATGGGAGAGGCTTGTTTGTATCCACTATTGCACAGAAGTTTCAACTCCTTATGTTAGTGGTAACCAAAGCAGAGGAGTGAAGCACAGATTTCTCCTACTGGCACAGGTAGGAGGGAGAGAGTCCAGACTAGAACTAGAGAGTATCATTTTGAACACCATCCCACATTAACTCACCTCTAGTTACACATCACACGCTAAAGATACCCTAGCAGCCTTCAACATAGCACAAACTCTGAACCAATTGGCAAAGACCCGAGCCTACAGAGGATGCTTCAGAGTCACCCACACCATGTAGAGAACAAATTATATCATAAAGTAGAAATTAAGTCATGGTGGCATACTCAAACATTTGAAAAATCAAGAGCTTGTTACATCTCAGAGTAATTAGGTACATCTTTTTTTAAATTTATTTATTAAAGATTTCTGCCTCTTCCCCGCCACCGCCTCCCATTTCCCTCCCCCTCCCCTGATAAAGTCCCCCTCCCTCATCAGCTCGAAGAGCAATCAGGGTTCCCTGACCTGTGGGAAGTCCAAGGACCACCCACCTCCATCCAGGTCTAGTAAGGTGAGCATCCAAACTGCCTAGGCTCCCACAAAGCCAGTATGATGGAGGAAGGTCTTTGGTTAAAAAAATAAACTGCTTGGCTGGCCCTCATAGGTTAAAACATAGGTGGGAGGAGTAAACAGAACTGAATGCTGGGAGGAAGAGGAAGTGAGCTCAGATTCGACAACTCTCCTCTCAGGGGCAGACGCCTCGGAGAGACGCCATGTTCCCATCTCCAGGGTGGACATGAGAGCTCTGCTCTCTGAGGCATACGCGATGAAGCTCCGACCCAGGATGGATGTAGGCTACAATCTCCCTGGTAAGCCACCTCGTGGGCTACACTAGAAATGGGCTAGTCCAGGTGCGAGAGTTAGCTTAGAAGAGGCTAGATAGAAATGGGCCAAGCAGTGTTTAAAAGAATACAGTGTCCTTGTAATTATTTCAGGGCATAAGCTAGCCAGGTAGCCCCCCCCCCCCGTTCCTATTACTACACCAGTACGTGCAGTAGGATCAAAAACGCATTGCCATTGTTCTTGAGTTCTCAGTAGTCCTCATTGTCCGCTATGTTCAGCGAGTCCGGTTTTATCCCATGCTTTTTCAGACCCAGGCCAGCTGGTCTTAGTGGGTTCCCGATAGAACATCCCCATTGTCTCAGTGTGTGGGTGCACCCCTCGCAGTCCTGAGTTCCTTGCTCGTGCTCTCTCTTCTTCTGCTCCTGATTTGGACCTTGATTGATGTGAAGTTTCATTTTTTTCTTGAGCTGATTTGGCAGTGATATAGTGATAAATGTGTAGTAGTCACTTCGGTCTACTCTTTACTTCTATTCTATAGCTCTGATTTATACCATTTATTGATTGCCAGAGCAAAATAAACCTGTAATCACGGATTTTTAATTTTTGAAATGGCATTGTTAAATACAATTTCAATACGCAATCTGAGTTAGCTTTACCATAACATGCTACCACATAGTTTATTGATACATGTTTTAATGGCTTCCAAATCTTAGTTTTCAGTAAGCAGTGTTTGGTACTGGTCAAAAGTGAGCAGACCTATGACATTCATAATCATTAATACTAACATAGAACACCTCACCTCAAATGCTATGCAGAACATATTTACAAATATTTCATTAGAAGTATTATGGTTAAATAGTGATTAATGTCAAAATTTCTAATGATATTGTAATTTTAATTTGAATGGGGTGTGTTTTAAAGTAATACAAACATAAAGGTGAAATTAGACTTTAAAGTCTTATTGATATTTGATTTTATATTTATTTTGTGAACTCTAAAATTATATACATGATTATTACGACAAAACATTACTTAAAATTGACCTTTGTAACTTCAGAATTTCTGCTACCATATTCCCTGATCAGTTGATAATCCCCATTATAAACTGTGATATGAAAGACATTTCAGTGATTAGTAAGCCGAAAAATCCCAAAAGAGAAGTTAAAAGTATTATCAATGTGTTATATATATGTTATATTCTGTCAATGTACCTAACATGTCACTTCCCATGTTGCAATTTTCACAATATCTAAATAAATTGGTTTACTAAAAGAAAGCTTCAGTCCTATTGGAAAGGATAGGAATTAAACCAAGAACTATGTTTTAATATTCCAGGGACAATGTGGAAAAATGTAACTGTAAGGCTTTAGAATTAATACATTATCTCCATCCATTTTAATTAAAATTATAAATCTCACATTTCCATACATTCTAGGTGTCTACAAATAAGCTTATAAGCCAAGCTGTATATCTGGTTTCTGGACAGTTTACACTAGAGGTGTAATAATATTATCAAAACCTTTTAAAGGTACCTTAAATTTCATGAAGGACAAATTTGAAAATGATATCGCCAGGACACCATTAAGAGTACATAGTTAAGCTTATTATAATTAGGTTTGAGGGCTCTTGCTGATTTTGTAATCTCAATATAAATTGTGCTTTGCCCGCACAAGAAAAAATTAGAGCAAGAATACTAGCCATTGATTGTTTGGATACGTAGGATTCTTTTACTATTTTAAGATATATAGACTCTGCCTAAAACAAATCGAACCTCAATGGCCGTGTCTGAGATGCTATGTGCTCTGTTAGTCATACAAATGACATTAGTAGTGTTTCTGTGAAACAATTCATGAGATTATGAAAATTTAAAAAATGTCTGGCCTTGAATAACTCAATCTCAAGTATGTTCTTAGTCCATTTCATTACGTTTCAAAAATTTATTCTTTAATTCAATGTTCCATGCAGATCATAGGCAACAAAAAACAACTGTAACTATTTTCTGGGGGGAAAAGTGATTTACTTGGTTCAAGTTCTGAAGTGTGAATAGAGCAGGTGATTTAATATTTATGTATATTAATATATATATATATATATATATATACTTAATTAAATTACTTTAGTATATTATTTGTCCTTTTATTCTTAGAATAAAAAGTATGTGTGTGTGTAAAAATGTGTTCTTACATCTGTGTCTTGTGGATATATTTACTCATCAGTGTAGTGCTTGCAACAGTCAAAGGTGTCAGTTCCCCATGAGCTGGATTTACAGGCATTGCAGTTATGACATGTGACTTAAATATTGGGAACTGAACATGGGTCCTATGGAAGTTTATGCCTTTAACAGCTTCAGAAAAAAGGCTTACTTGACAGAAAATTGAACCCGTGTCTCATTGTTTTTATTTTTGTTTTTACTATTCACAGAATCAAAGTAACCATCAAAATTGTTTGATCTCTAATATACAGTTGAATGATTAGATGTTGTGAGCTTCCAAAGTAAAAACCTTGTCTATGGTGTTAGAGATGGAAAAACCCTATGAAGTCTGAAAACTGCTTCTGATCCTTTCTTGCTATTAGAGAATAAGGTTTACACTCAACCACTCTACCGTGCCTGTAAATAATCAAGGTTGCCTTCTCACTCAAGTGTGACACTCAGAGAGGAATCCATGCCTGACGCTCTAAGACGTGTAAAATATTACTAAGGGGTGCTACAAAAGCCAGAGGAGCAGAGTATCAAGACATCAAGGAAATGCACTACAATTTCAGAAAAATGCAATTAATTAAACAACATATGTGTTTTCTACTGAACTATTGTTTATTTAATATTATTTTGACCATCATGATTGATTTATGACTGCAATCAGTCACATAAATGTATGCTACTACTTGTGTGTCCAGATACGTAATCCAAATAAAATTACTATATTCAGGAAAGTAGCTCATTGAAAAAAACTTTAGCTCACAGTCATACTGATTTTTAGCTAGCCCATTTGTGAATAAGCTCATCTAGCATCTAAATTTCTTCACAACTTCAACTGACAATAGGATTTTTAGAAAAAAATTACAACGTTCAAAATTTTTGTTAAATTTCTTACGTTTGTTTCTCTTTTTTTTCCTTAATGCTTTTGTCTTGCATTCAGAAAGATTTTACAAAATCAGTTCTGAGCTGTTTGTGCTTAGTAGCCTATGGTTACCAGGAACAATGTCAATGAGCTCAGCATCTCTGTCTGTTTTGAAACTGTTAAGAGAATTTGAACCCCATCTGTGTTGCCGAATGTCTCCACAAAACAGAAAAAAAAAAGTGGCCATCAATAATATACTTGAAGTTGTACATTGTCTGAACAAAGTTTATGTTTATCCTTTGGCAAACAACATTTAGTTTTTAAAAGAAGAAATGTATTATTGTTTCTTCCTTGGCATACTGAACATGACAAGTAAAGACAAAAATATTTTTGCAACTGCACATTTATTCAACAGCAGTGGTAAATAGATTCAAAGATGTGGAGTCATTTTCCTGTTCTCCCATCTATTTTTTTTCACTAAACACAGAACAAATTTGTGTACTGGAGGATCTAGCCTTATTTTTTCCTTAAATCTGCTTGAGACAAATTTAATGCAACTCCATAATGATGACAGCATTTGTCTCATATTCTTTATTCTTGCTACCCCTATCAGCTAGTAAATCGTCTGTGATTTGTTGATTCACCAAACCCAAGAGACATGCTTTCATTAAAATTCATATCTGGAGTTATAATCTGCTGATTATCAAAATGAAGAAGCTGTCTCTGTTTGAGAGACACCCATGTCACTACAGCTGACCTTTCTTCTATCTTTCCAAGTGAATCTGAACTACTACTTTTATACTGTTTCTTGTTTGGAAATAAAAAGAACACTCTTTCCAGATCAATAAAAGCATGCCAAAAAATTAGAGTACATATTGATTTCTCTACTGATGATATTACATCAAGCACAGGGCAGCAATTGATTTCCCATGTGCTTAATTTTGGATTTAACCCAGAATATCACGTTTCTTTGGACTTATTGTTCCAGTACAGGTGAATATGGAGTTTCAGAGACTCTCTTCTGTGCCTTGCTTTCCTTTTGATCACAGTCTTTTGTATAATTTTTCATAAAAATATACCCCAGAGAATATACTGACAACATAACAGCAACAATAAACTTTTCTCAAGTCCATGAAACTATGAGTTGAGTGGGGTTACATTGCAGAGTTTGGGGGAAGAATCTCTAAGCAGAGCATGCATGGTTGAAAGGCAGGTATCAACACAAAGCCCATTCTGGCACAGTGCTGACTCACAGATGCTGCCTTTCTGAAGCTCTCTGCCCACTTGTAGGATGTTCCACTGGAGAATCTGATCTTTCTGGGAATTGTTTATTACAAGCTTATCTCTGGGGCCAGGCCTTCTGAATGCTTTAAGTTTCAGAGTATTCAGTACACTGAATCAGTCAATAGTAGCAAAAATAATTGCAGACAGGATTTATAATCTGTTACTACCATAGCTATAGTATATGATAGCTTGTTGTCAGGACAGGGACAATATCCTCCTGGTATAACGTAGGCATGAGTCTATCAAAAAGAGGTCACTGTCTACAGCACTCAAAGTGAATGTAGGCAGAGAAAAGAGTAGAAGAGGAACGTAGAAGGATTTGAAGCACAATGTACTGACAATATCTTTATAACCTGCCCTTCCCTTTTCTCATTTGTCCTCTTACTACTCATCTGCTTTACTGTCACAAACATATAAACCAATATTCCACACATGAGAGTAAGAACACAGTGTTTACACTTTCTCTCCTACTATCAACCCTGTTCCTCATTCCCTTCTGTCAAGACCCATTGCTTCCCTCACGTTGTCTAGTTCTGTTGTAAGCTGACTCTTCCCCTGAACCTTCAGATGGGAACCCAACCTGGTGGTTAGTTTGTTTTTGTGCTTATGATTCTAAGCAGCAAACAAACTGAGACATGCCAGGTTTCTGACCTCCAGTACTAGGAGTTAATTTGTGTTTAGTTCTCTATATATCTAGTAATTTGGTAACCCTAAAGTAGAAAAGTAATATAAATTGTAAAACATAATTTTATGTGTTTTGCAATCAGTGTCTCAGAATACATGTGAAATATATTAGTTAAACTGCATCTTGAATAACAGTTTTACTTAGTGCTAACTAAATTCATACCATCAATTAACAAAATCTTTAATATTAATAAGAAAACAAAAGTAAATTCCTTGATAGTATCTTGTTGATTATTTTGATAGTTGCTTTAGTGCAGAAAACAAAATACACTTCAACATGAAGTGTTTACATTCATGTGTGTGTGTGTGTGTGTGTGTGTGAGAGAGAGAGAGAGAGAGAGAGAGAGAGAGAGAGAGAGAGAGAGTACATGCATGTGGTAAGACTGAAAACATGTCAAACAATAAAGATATTAGAAGATATAAAAACCAGAAGCTGTGTTCTTTTCTTTTCTCTTCCATCATGTGGAATATATACATCTTACAGACTATGGTACTTGAATATGACCATGTGATTAATTAAGACTGGCCAAACAGCTTGGAATAGAAATGGAATTTCTCTTATCCATACTAAATAATTTATCATCACAAAACTACTGAACCCATTAGATGACATGACTTTAAATCTACAAACTTGTTTACCAAATAAATTTCTTTTCTAAAAAAATGTACCCAGAAACCTGGATCTAAAGAAATTCCTGGGAATTCACAAGGATGACCCTAGCTAAGACCCTAAGCAATAGAGGAGAGAGAACCCAATCTTGAATTGCCCTGTAGTCAGACTGATGATTATCTTAAATATCACCATAGACCCTTCATCCAACAATTGACGGAAACAGAAGAAAAGACCCACATCAGAGCACTGGACTAAGCTCCCAAAGTCTAGTTGCAGAGTGGAGGGAATAAGAATATGAGCAAAGAGGTCAAGTCCATGATGGGTTCACCCACTGAAACAGTTTACCTGAGTTAATGGGAGCTCACCAACTCCAGCCTGACTGGGAAGGAACAAGCATAGGACCAAATTAGTCCCTCTGCATATGGTTGAGAGTTGCATGGCTGGGGAAGACTGAGGGGCAGTGTCACCAGGATCTATCCCTACTGCATGTACTGGCTTTTTGGGAACCTATTCTCTTCGGAGATTACATTGCTCAGCCTAGATATGGTAGGGAGAGCCTTGGGCCTTCCCCAAAGCAGTGTGACTTACCCTCTCCAAGGATTGGATGGGGGTGGTGTGGGAGGGTATGTAGAAAGAATGAAATGAAGGGATGGAGTGGGAACTTGGATTGGTATGTATAATGAAAAAGGTAGTTTGTTTTCTTTAAAAAATAAACAAGAAAGGAAAAAAAAAGTACCGAGACTCATGTAATGCTCAGTTATACATTGACTTTGTTAGTTTGATAAAAAAAAATTTTGAAAATAAGTGTTCTTTCTTATGTTTGCACTTATGTGGGCTACAGTAGACTACGATCTAGAGTTGTCATATTTCTATTCAAACAGAATATAATTTTCATACTTACCTATATTTTACACATATGTGTAAGTAATAGACATTATTCATTATAATTGATCATTGCTATTTAATTTTAACTTTTAGGATAAAATTAATATTAGCAAACAATTCCAACCACGCAACGGAGTATGAGAGGTTTAGAAATCTCCACTACATAATCCTGCATGGAAACTAAAACTATCATATCATATCAACTTGTATATCAATTTTTGCTATACATTAGCTCTTTTAACTGCATGTACAGACAATCTTAGGATGGTTTGTAGAAAACATATTGGAAAATATTTAATTCTAGAAAAATAAATTTCTTTAAGTGTTAGGTATATTTTTATATCCCTAAATAAAAATTTGCATCACTGGAAATTCAAAATCTAAGTAAACAAGAATGCTAACTTTTTTTTTTCCGTTCAAGGGCATTGAGTTGTTGTACTTTCTCTTGCAAGCACTGGTATGATCAAATTGCGAAAGGATGTGCAGAAAGAACACAGTTCTTTTATTCAAGCATGTGGGATTTGAATGTCACATTAATTAGAGCATTTAGTATATATATAATATGGCTGGGGCAAAACTTTTAACCCATTTGTTTGCAATGCACCTCATTTATTCTTTGCAGATTTTATTTCCTTGTCTTTCATGTTTTAATCATGTTCTTAAAATAACTCCATTTGATCACCAGTATTTATATCTTATTAGTATGTCTATATTTAATCAATTAATCACTGTTCTAGTATTTGGAAGAGCCTGTTGTTTATTGTAATCTATTCTCTGAAGTCATACTCTGAAGTTATAGCAATTATTTACAATATATAATCTTAACACTTTATCTCTGTGGACAGTTTCTAATCTTTTGAGAAGATTCTACTATATATTTCATTGTCTTTCTAAGTTATGAAATACCCTATTATCGTTTTGTGGTGATAATTAATTGCAAAGTGCATATATCTGCATAAAATATTTTATAATATATCTCCAACATTGTCCAAACTGTATTTCTTTATTCTCTTATGTACATCCAGATGCAGGGTCAGCTTGAATTTTCTACTGATTAAAACATCCTTAATATTTTCTTTCTTGTCACAATGATTAATCCTGTCTTTCTTGTTCCAAAATTTATTTTTGAGTACCATATTTATGACATCTTTGCAATTATAAATTTTGTCAGTATTTGAAAAGTATAAATTCATGTTTATCTAATGTCTATTTACCATAATATTGTCCTATTGTGCTTTGTCCTTCTGCAAGTTTTTTCTTGTTTAGTGATGATGCTGTTATTAGATATTCTTTTATTTATGTATGATGCTTTCAGAGAATGATAAAGAGAAAGCTGGGACTCCCATGTTAGCAAAACAAGTCTTTTCAACAGTACGACTGGAGACATAGTAGGATCTTAAATTTCTACCTTTTCTCACAGTAAGGAGGTGCTCTACCCTCTCCTGAGAGAATATGAGTATATCTAGAAGAAGGCAAAGTATTCACTACAAACTCTTTACAAAGTCTCCAGGGGGAAGCAACCAGAAGTTCACATTCCACACACAGCTAGAATATAGAAATGGAGACCACGCTAATCTCAGATTTAGTCCAGGTGTAAGACAGTGTTTCCCAGGACACCACCTGGAAATGTTGGATACCATTCCAACTTGACAACAGAATATGGAATATTCCCTTTCTTCCCACTTGTAAGTATAATAGAAAGCTAGTTAAACTGAAATTTAATTTTTATAATAATTCACCCAAAATATCCAGGAATCAATGAAAAGTGCCCATTATATAAAGAATCGAACATTCTCAGCTTGAACAACAGCAAGAAAGTAGCTCTTACCAAGATGAAATAGGTAGTGAAACTTTTTTACTTATGAAACTTCACAGTACCACATGGGAAGGAGGAAATGAATGATTTAGAGCTACCTAATAAGCCAATCTTTGTTTATGGCTTCACTGAGTTTGCTTGTGAAGTACAACTTTGGATGTAAAGGCATTAAAGTTTTGAGAACAGCAAGGGTGAAATATTAAAGCAAATGTGGCACTATCTGAGACTCAAGGCATCAAATCTACATGAAATAAGCAAGGCACAGTGTTTCAGAGAGCTTCTGTATTCTCATGTGTCGTTTTCCAATAGCGAGATGCAAGTCATGAGCCATGACTATACTTCAGAGAAAGATTATGTGAATATGAAAGAAGTAAACATGAAGCATAATAACTAATGGCAAGAGAGGGTGACATCATTTCACTCGTGTTCGCTGGCCATTTGTACGTAGATACATCCAATAATTTATGTGCATATGGCACAAGCAGAAGCGAAGCTGTCTAGTGAACAAAAAAGGTCCTACTGGGACGGAAGGAAGGTGAGAAAGATGAGGACATGAGGAAGGGGGGTAATGTACTCAGTACAGACTGCTTGTATGGATGGGTCATCATGTAATACATTGCCCAATACAATCACTATATACAATGGAAATTAATAACAACAATAATAAAATCAATATCAGCTAAAACTCTGTGCAACATGCCTCTGAAGGAGACCCTGTACTAATTAGGTTATCACCACTACATAATCATGAAAACTCTGGAAATCCTTTCATTGAATCCCCCCTCTTAGCCTTTGCTATGATGGAATAAGTAATAAAATCAGAAGAATAACCGCCCACTTAACATCAAGGCAAGATGACTTACTGAAATGCCCTAATTAAATATATGTACTTAGAGCTTCTTTGAGTTTTGTATTTGGAGCATACTCACCTATTTTATGCCAAATGGAATTGTGACCTATTATGCCGATATTAACTTGTCATTTGGTTAACTTAGAATTCTGTAGGAGTTAAATAAAGGGATTCTTAGAAGTTATATTTATTTCTCTAATAACAATATTCAGATGCATATGTATTGTTCTATGTAATGGTGTTTTATTAAAAGTTGCTGTGAGCAGTTCCCATTGGTACTTTAAATATTTTAATTATTTTAAGACTCCATACATTTATGTAAAATACAATGATATATGACTTCATATTTATAACTTATTTTTAGTTATAATGAATTCAGACTTTGCCACCTAGTGAGGAGAGATTTCTTTACTTAAATGCTCTAAAGAAATAGGATTTTCTTCAATATATTTTTGATTTGTAATTAGTGGAATTCAGCATCTAAATACTTACAAAAACAATTCAAAATAAACTCATGTTTCTCTTTAGAGAAATTTTGAGTAGCTTTTAGTCTATCTTAATTTGTCTAATATTTTGCTCCAGATAAGAAAACTCATATTTTAAAGGTCATGATGAAATATTTTCAAAATAACAAAAACATCTTTGGATTGAAATTGTAAAAATTATCATGAAGATATAACAAAAAGAAGACAGAAAAATACAGAGTGATTAAATTCATATGGAATTGTTTTCTCTGGTCCCTCGTAGCAGAAAAGAAGTGTAAAACTAGCAAATTAACATCATTTGCTAAAATAACTTTCTCTCCAATTCTGTTTACCAGAATCTATGGTGGACATTTTGTGTCTCTGGTAAGTCACTTCAGATAGTTGTTGCTATCACCATGACCTTTAGCAGTACATGGACAACCTCTCCTGACAGCTTGTACTCATGCCATTCATTATTGTCAGCTTACCCAACAGAAAGTGGGTTTTAGCTCACGTGTGTAGCCAAAGATCTAAAACGATACACTCTAATCAGTAAACAGGCAGTGTTGTCGGCCACTATGATTCTCTCAATTTGTGTTTTTGCACAAGTTTAATATAAAGGGGGGTGTGTTATCTGGAAATATTCAAGAATGGTATTCTCCATTACATCTATATTAACAAGATGATGGTTCAAGATTTTCAAAACTATAGGGAAAGGATGCATGAGTCTTCTTTAAAAGATCAAGTTGGTTATTTATATGCAACATCCCATTTAATATATACAGGAAGAATTCAAGCCTCCTGCAGTCTAAGGTACTGAGTACAAGAATATTTATGAGCACAACACTGAAAATATGCTTGTCAAAGCAGGAAATTATGATGAGTGGATTTTATAAAAGAACTTAAAAAAAGAGGTATATGTTAAGAAATATGTCCATTTCTTTTAGATTTTCCAATTTTGTGAAGGACAGGATTTGAAATGACATAATGATCCTCTGGATTTCCTCAGTGTCTGTTATTATGCTCCCATTTTCATTTCTGATTTTGTTAACTTGAATATTCTTTCTCTGATTTTTGGTTATTTTGGATAAGATAAATCTTGCTGATTTTCTCAAAAAACCAACTCTTTGAGTCTTTGTATTCTTCTCTTTGTTTCTATTTTGTTGATTTCAGCATTCAATTTGATTATTTCCTGTCATTTATTCCTCTTTGTTGTGTTCACTTTTTTTTTTTTTTTTGATCTAGAGCTTTCAGGTGTGGTGTTAAGTCACTAGAGGAAGATTTCTCCAAATTCTTTAGGCAGACACTGAGTGTTATGAACTTTCCTCTTAGCAGTGCTTTCATTGTGTCCTATAAGTTTGGTATATTATGTATTCATTTTTATTGAATTATAGAAGGCCTTTGATTTCTTTATTTCTCCTTAGACTCATTGGTAACTTAGTTGAGATCTGTTCAGTTTCCATAAGTTTTAGCCTTTCTGTGGTTTATGTTGTTTAACAATAACTTTAACCCATGGCGGTCTGATAAGATACAGAAGGTTATTTCAGTTTTTGTACTTGGTTGAGATTTGCTTTGTGACCATGGATGTGATCAGTTTTAGAGAAAGTTTCATGAGGTGCTGAGGAGAAGTCATATTCTTTCTGTTTGGGTGGAATGTTTTGTAGATGTTTGTTAAGTTTATATGAGTAATAACATCTGTTAGTTCCCTTCTCTTTTTAGTTTTTATCTGAAAAATCTGTTCATTGATGAGAGTGGGGTGTTGAAGTTGCTCACTACTAATGTGTGGTGTTTGATGAGTGATTTAAGATTTAGTGATATTTCTTTTACAAACATGTGTTCCCCTGTATTTGGGGAATAGATGTTCAGAATTGAGACTTAATCTTGATATATTTTTCCTTTGATTAATATGAAATGTCCTTCTCCATCTAAATCAAAGATTGCACTCATATTCTCTCTCTCTCTCACTCACTCTCTCTCTCTTTCTGAAAATCAATGTGTATGAAATGATGTTGGGAAAGAAATATCTGTGTCTCTTTTAAGTGTGTGTCTTCAAGTAAATCATTAGGTTAAAAACAAAAGAACCCAGGAGAACAGTATATATTCAAATATATTCATTCATATATATATTCAAAAGGGAAGGCTGTCTATTCCAGAGTTTGTGTGTGTCATCTGTTGTAATAGGGGCAGTGGGCCGCTTCCTGCCACCCGGATAGCTTTACCCAAAATAATTACACGGAAACTGCATTCTTTTAAACACTGCCTGGCCCATTAGTTTCAGCCTCTTAACCCATTTCTAATAATCTATGTAGCACCACGAGGTGCACTTACCAGGAAAGATCTTAACTTGCGGCTGTGTTGGGAGTGAGAATCATGGCGACTCCTGACTCAGCTTCTTTCTCCCAGCATCCTGCTCTGTTTACTCCGCCTACCTAATTTTATGTCCTATTAAAGGGCCAAGGCAGTCTCTTTATTTAACCAATGAAATTAACACAAAACAGAAGACTCTTCCCCATCAGTCATCTCTTTAAATTGAGAACACACAAAATATCTCTAAAGTTTTCTCCCCAATGCATACTTCAATTTACTATGTTTAAAATATTTTTAATTTTAGTAAGATATAGATAGGTGATTTCCTCAGTGTAAAAATTCTGAAAATATCAACTAACACCTTCAGGTAAAAATGAATGAAGGAAGAAGGGCAAGAGAGAGGAAGAGAGGGAAGGAAGGAAGAACTCTAAGAGTTGAAGAAAAAGAAATGCATCATTTTCTCTCATAGTGAGAGAATATCAGGAAAATTATTATTAATAAGAATTGATTTCATTCAGTGATGGAGGAAGGTCATTGGTTAAATAAAAAGAAACTGCTTGGCCCTCATTGGTTAGAAGATAGGTGGGAGGAGTAAACAGAACAGAATGCTGGGAGAAAGAGGAAGTGAGCTCAGACTCCACAGCTCTCCTCTCGGGAGCAGACGCCTCAGAGAGATGCCATGCTTCCAGCTCCCAGGCAGACGCACGCGATGAAGCTCCGACCCAGGATGGACATAGGCTAGAATCTTCCCGGTAAGCGCACCTAGGGGCGCTACACAGATGATTAGAAATGGGCTAAATTAATATGTGAGAATTAGCCTAGAAGAGGCTAGATAGAAATGGGCCAAGCAGTGATTAAATGAATACAGTTTGTGTGTTGTTATTTCGGACATAAGCTAGCCAGGCAGCCGGGGTGCTGGGGACGCAGCCCCACCACCCATATTACTACAATTCAGACTATGTTCACTCATGCAATCTCAAGGAGCCCTAAGCTTCTGAAGACCTCACTACAAAAAAGAATTACTTTGAACAACATTAGATACATTTGGGCAGTGCACTGAGTATATATAATGAGAAAAAGCATGCCATCAATATAAAACTTCAACTCTGCTTAAGGGAACTGGTAAACTCTTGTAGGCGACATAGATTATTGTTATGTATTTGAAAGTGAGAAAAGCTTTACTAGTTAGAAAATTTTTATTTAGTGGATTTTGTTTGTTTAAAATGAAATTAAACTTCTGTTATATTGTTAAAAATTTTCTTACAGTGATAATTTGTGGGTTTTAAATCAAGATTTTAATTAAATTTTAATTTTTAATATGTTTATTTTTAATTTAATTAAAAATAAACATATTTATAAAAATAGAAAATACTTACATTGTTTTACTTAACATTTCCTCATAGTGAATATTTAATGCATATAAATTAATCATAGAATTAATATTAAATTTGCATTAAATATTTAAAAATACTGAGTTTCAAAGAAAATTCAGTGGAACTTGAAAGTCCTCAACTTTAGTAAAAACAAAATTAATTAGTCCTACTGGGGATTGATCTTAAATAATATAGGTCAGTCATTACTCAGATGAAATAATATTATCCTTTAAAAAGTGTGAAATTCAAGCACATCATCTAACCCCTGTACTCTCCTGCAACCCCGTGCATGTTGCACACCTGCTCAGAAGCATAGTACAATTAATTAGTATAAATTGAGTTAAATCATAGTCATTTCTTATGGAAAGAAAAGCAGAGCATGATAACCTATGAAAATATCCATTTAACAGATATGAAATATGATAGATAAATTTATTAAATAATAAAATGTTCATTTTATATGACAGTAAGTGAAACTTCTGTTTCATAAGGAAATAAGTGGTTTATAAGAATTTTAGAGAACAAGCCGGGTGATGGTGGCACACGCCTTTACATCTTTAATCCCAGCACTCGGGAGGCAGAGGCAGGCGGATCTTTGTGAGTTCGAGGCCAGCCTGGTCTACAAGAGTTAGTGCCAGGACAGGCTCCAAAGCTACAGAGAAACCCAGTCTTGAAAAAACCAAAAAAAAAAACAACAAAAAACAACAAAAAAAGAATTTTAGAGAATATAAGAACAGAAAATTATTATAAGGATATGTGTCCAACCATGATTATCGATGTTAACAAATTCATTACTATTTTTGAATAAATGCAGAATCAATTCATTTTTAAATATTCAATATTTTGAGAAACTCATATATGAATACTGTGTTTATATAGTTACCATTTCCCACTCTTCCCACTCCAACTGTTGTCAAACCCACGGCCCTACCACTCCCTTTGAAATACATGACTTCTTCTATAATTATTAATTCTACAAATACACATACACACACACACACACACACACACATTCTGCAGAGTCCATATGCATATGTGGGCTTCTGGGGCATTTCTTGACCTCATAAGACTCGTCCCTTACGAAGCCTGAATTTTGTCCTCAGAAGTCACTAATTGCCTGTAGCTCTTCATCTGGAGGGAGTCTTTGTAATGACAATGACAACGTTGTCATCAGAAAGCTTTATATAGGTGATCATCTCTGATAATTCAAGGGTTCAGCTTTCTTGTCATATATACAAGACACTAGATTGATGTATTACAATGTATAATAATGCTATGTTATAAAAATCACTATTATAATAAACTTATATACTAAATAGTTATTTTCAAAATGTATTATATGTACGTAGCATTTATGTGATTGAATGATAGATGATAGGTAGAAAAACAGACAGATAGGTAATACATAAAATGAGCTGAGATATCATGTATTTATTTCGTTGTTTTAGGAACAGGCCATCGTACATATCTGTGTCCAGACTCGCTAACTTCGTGTCTCCTCCATGTATCCTTGTCAGTTGAGTAGTCTCACTGATATGTCTAGTGGTTGGTAAACTGTCTGTGGAGACAATGGGAGATGGATTGACTTTCATCATCCGTGGATTACCATGGATTTTCTCTCAAGGATCCTGGGCAAGCATTGCAAAAAAATGTGGGGGAAGCTTAAGATATACATTACTTTCATTGAAACCAATCATCAGTGAAAAACAACAAAAAACAAACAAAAAAATCTCGTCATCTATATGCAGAAATGAGCAAGAAAATTTCATTTCTTGAAGAAAAAGTGTAATGACACATGAGAGAGAGTATCCTTTATTGGATAAACTTCCATTTTATGTTTTGTTGGATCTTTTTTAAAAAATTATTATTGTTTTTTAAGATAAGGTTACTTTTCTCCATGTAACAGCCTTGGCTGTAGTGGACCTTGCTTTGTTGACCAGGCTGATCTCAAACTCAAAGATCTGCCTGCCATTTCCTCCTGACTCTTTATTTTTTATTAACTGTATTTTTATTGCTTTAAGGATTTTAAAAAATACATGAAAGCAGAATATGAATTTTATTAAGTTCAGTAGTTTATCAAATGTAAAGAGTTTATAGCCTAAAAAATTGATGCACTCTGATACTCTGAATTTTCTACTGAAATTAAATTCAAAATATAAGTAAACGCAAATACTGACAAGTGTTTGGGAACAGTTACAAAATCATTGTCATGGAGGAAAGAAAGCTGGAAGAAAAAAAAACATTTGTCTGGAAATACCACCTTAGAAGAGAAAACTACACATTTGAAAAGTCTAATAATTTTAGAAATGATTAGGATACTTACAACTAGGAATTTGGAATTCAAAAAATCTCTAAGGACATAGAAATATATATAGCTACACAACATATTATTTTCTCAATTTAACTGAAAATATGTCTAGGAAGATGAAAAGGACATCTAGAAAAGTGTCTAGAAAAGACACTTCCTCCCTTAGAAGATGAAATATTTGGATTGTACTTTTTAAACTGTTGGGAATATGCTATTCATTTATGTATTCACTCTTTTGGGGAGTACTACAGTGTGAACTTGGGATGCTAAGGATGGCAAGCAAGCAGTCTATTACTGAGCTATTTCTCTAGTACAGACAGGCCTTATTGTGACATTCCTGTTTCCGCATCCAGAGTACCTGGGGTAACATTCTGATCCACTTAGGCCATATGATGCAATATATTTTTAAATACCTTTACTTTTTATTACATTTATCTCTTTATCTACGTGTGTTCATGTCCTTTTCATGTGTGTGTATACCTGTGATTGTGTATGTAAGAGAGTCGCATGTGTGTATTCATGCATTTGTGTATATGTGGGGGGTATTCATGTATTTGTGCAATGGCATACGTGTGATTATCCATGGGTTGTGTGTGTACATATGTATGGACCTGTGCATATATGTCACATAACACATGAGGAGGTCAGAGGTAGATACAGTTCTGTCCCTCTACCGTGTGTGTTCCTGGGATTAAACTTAGATCATCAGTTTGGGCACCAGGAGCCCTTCCAGGCTGAGTCGTGTTGTCAATGGCAGCTATGCACTAAGCCTGACTGGTATTTTCATAGTTGACCTTGAGGTATAACTTTGCAGAAATGATATTCATTTCTTCCAGGCATGACAACTTTTTTCTATATAGAGTTCAACAATCTCCCCTTAGATATGGTGTTATTGATGTTTTATGAATGAGTAAATCAAGCCATACAGAACTATACTCATTTGGGGAAAATCGTGTGGTTAATTAGTGGTAACATTAAGTTTCACAGTTTAGCAATCTCATCCTTAAAGCTGTGTTAGTTGCTCCTCATTATTGCCACTTTCTACTTGTTGTTTCGTTGGTTGCCTGTTTGAGAGAGGATATTATAGGGGCCAGGTTGGCTGACAACTTGCTATGTATTTTGGGCCTTGCTCAAATCTTCCTGCCTTCACATCTGACGTGTTAGGATTTCAACTATGAAGGAGCATCCATGAACCAGGAGGATGGCACTGATATGAGTGATGAATGATCTGATATTTTGTTTTTTAAGTCTGTATCCAAATTTGGCTAAATTGAGGAAAATAGCTTATAACAGTTGTAGGATTAATATCTATGTTGGTAATGGGAACACAAAAGATTCAGAGTAAATTGGCTTTCTATAGTATCATTTTATCTTTATTATCTTTTCCCTTTTAAATATTTAATAATTTATAATAATTTTAATTAAAATATTAATATTTTGTCTGTTATTTTAATCAAGATTCAGGTTTAGGCTTTGTGCTTTTATACAGCATATTTCATACATATTAGGTTCAATCCTTATTCACATGCATGTCTCTGTCTTTCCCTCGTGTCTGTTTTCTGATGATTCTTTATCATTTACTTCAGACTTATTGAATATCTAATGATCTTTGGCTCTGTACTGTCCATTTGTGCATCAGCAGTCTCTGCAGGAATAATTTTTGGCATCATGTAGATACGTCTTCCCAGAAGGAATTCATATCTGTCTCTATGGTATTCCTTGAGACAACATCAACACAAGGCTATGCTAAATGAAAATGCAACTTGGATACCTAAGTTCAGGACAGAGCTGGCTATTGTGTGTGCCTTTCTAATATAAGCATAAGCTGTTCCAAGATACAGCTTACTTTTGAGACATCAGGAAAAGACTGATTGCCCTATATAAGAAATGAGGGATTCTTTTGTTACACAGGCCATCTGAAAGAGGTTTTAGGGTTTTATTTTAAGAATTAGTAGATCCTTGTAGATCAAAATAAGCTTTAAGTGCTGGGCAAGTCTTGTACTTATTTCTACCAAGCAGTTGAACTTTGAGGAAGCACATGCAGGACTTTTAAGTGAAGAGCTAATTTTGGGACTCTTGTTTCTTTAAGGTGCATATGTACAGTTTAGTAGTGCCTACAATTTTTCTAAACCTGTATTTACCTCTGCCTTTGGCTCTTTAAATGCAATTATACCGCTGGTTCCTCGTGTGCTGAGTGATAATCTCTGCTTAGTGATGTGGAAATTCGTCAAGTGTCTCTTGATATAGTTTGTAGTAAAAGCTGATGCAGTTTGAAATGGGTTTGCTTACAGAAGTCTGTATCTGAAGACACTGCACTCTCTGTTACCTTGTATCTTGGGCAAATGAGAGACACATGGAGCCATGGGAGAGATTCCCATTATCTCAGCTGAGCTCAGCTTAGACCCGTTGATGATCTGCTCATTCCCACCTATGAGTGGTGGTTGTCTTCTCTCTCACCCTAGATGTACACATAGATGACATGCCACTGAGATTCTGTGACTATTTTGCAGCAATAATTACTTTAATAATCAGTTGCTAACTTATAAACCAAATACCACCTAATTCAGTGGCTTTGGCAGGAATGGGAAACAAATAATCTTATGAACAAAATTCACTCAGTGAATGTGAATAAGAAATATAGAGGAAGTTATTATAAAAATCTGGGAAGACTGCATATCACAAAACATTAGTTTTCAGAAGTGTCATTTGAACATGATGGATGCCAATGCAGAACATTTATACTGTTCTAACATTTAAATTTACTTGCATATGTAAAAATAAAGAAATTATTATCATCTGAGCCGATGAAAAACACTAAAAGATGCTTACACTCTTACCTTCTGGCCCAAGAGTTTATTTTTTAATATGCACCTTTCTAGAGTGCTTTGTCAAGGACACGTGGAGTTAATCTACAGTGCATTAATCTTAGAACATGGCTTTTACTATTATTTATGCAGAGCACATCATGCATTTAGAACTGATGTATAACAATCAAGTGTGATTTAGAAACTTAACAATGCCTGAGAGTGCTCTTGCTCAGTGTCTTCCAGTTGTCATTGTAAATCTTAAAATTATTCATTAGAGCTATTCGCTGGAGTGAAAACACACCCTTAGAATATGCTGGCTGACTTCACTGTCCTTATACATCAACAGCTACTTCTTCATCATCATTTGATAAAAGAATAAAATAAAGACCACCAGGTCACAAAATGTTCAGGAATCAATCTTCAAACCTAGGTCAATATAATGGTTGATCTCAAGAATGGAGAGAAGCCTACATGGCTTATGAGTCACCAACTTAGAAACCAAGGAATGTGTTCAGATCTGCCTGCCTCCTGAGTGCTGGGATTAAAGGCATGCACACAACAGCCCGGCCAGAGGATCTTTTTAATAAAAAAGAATTGTTTTTCTTATAACATGTTCTAATCATGATTGCACTTCCCCAACTTTTTCCAAATCCTTTTGTTTTTTTCCACCCATCCAACTCCATTCCCTTTCTTTCTAGTTCACTTTAGAAAACAGACAAACAAAACAAGAAAAACAATCAAGAAAAGTAAAACACAAGAAACACACACAAACAAACAAAACCTATAAAAACACAAAATCCGAAGCTATGATAGCCATGTGGTGGTGGCTCTTGCCTTTAATCCCAGTACTTGGGAGGAAGAGGCGGGTGGATCTCTGTGAGTTTGAGGCCAGCCTGGTCTACAAGGGCTAGTTGTTCCAGGACAGGCTTGAAAGCTGCAAAGAAACCCTGTCTCGAAAAAAAAAAAAGGAAGAAGAAGCTATGATATACAAGCAAAAGACAAAATACAAAAAACCCAAACAAAGCAATGTGAGAATGTGGGACAAAAATTCTACAAAAATATAATTGTGTTCATTTTGTATTGACTCCTGGGCATGAAGCTTGGTTTGGTTTATCAGCACAATGACACTCCATTGGAGAAAACTAAATTTTTCTTTTGCAAGTTGATTTCAGTTTTTGGTTAGGGGTGGGAACTCATGTCTTTTTCTTCCTGTGAGTGCTAGGACTCTGTCTGGTTTGAACCTATGCTTGCCCTGCTGCTGCGTCAATTCTCTTGCCTAAAGGTTTGAATTCTGAGCACTGGAAATAAAAGGAATTCACTTATTTTGTTAAGTAACTAATGTAGTAATTAATGATAGCAGCAGTAAAATACTAACATACCATGGGAAAGAAAGGCAGGACTAATGTCTTGAAGAAGAAGGTCAAGGATTAAATAATGGTGTAATTGTTTATGAGAATCAATGACATGACAGTACTATGAGAAAATTAAAACAAATATGAGAAAATTTTTTTCATTTTAATTAATTATTTATTCATTAAAGCTTTCTGTCTCCTCCTCGCCACCGCCTCCCATTTCCCTCCCCCTCCCCCAGTGAATTCCCCCTCCTTCATAGGCCCGAAGAGCAGTCAGGGTTCCCTGCCCTGTGGGGAGTCCAAGGACCTCCCACCTCCTTCCAGGTCTAGTAAGGTGAACATCCAAACAGCCTAGGCTCCCACAAAGCCAGTACACGCAGTAGGATCAAAACCCCGTGCCATTGTTCTTGACTTCTCAGCAGTCCTCATTGTCCGCTATGTTCAGCGAGTCCGGTTTTATCCCATGCTTTTTCAGACCCAGCATTCTAAAGCTTGTTTTAAATTCAGAACCATTGGTAGGGAACCTCTAGAGAGCAGCTTTATGTAGCAGTTTTGAAGATGCACAATGCAGAAATAAAAGCTGTTCTGAAAGGGACAGAAAGAATGAGCTTAAAAGACATGGCTCCAAATAAAAATACATTCACTATGTCATATTGTCAGATATGAATGTATGTGTATTTAAATCTTAGACAAAAAATTCAAAGAAACATAGTCATAAATACTAGACTTCATTTAATTACTTATTCAATCTATGTTTATAAAATTCAGAAACTCATAAAATATGCTTGTATGTACCTTAGCTATCTATTGTTAAGAACTAAATTCTCTAAAGGAATGTATTATTATGCTTCTTGTTTTGTTTGTTTATTTTAAGCATAGAAAGATTTTTCAAGCTTGTACACTATGTAATAGGAATGTCCAGATATGGAGGGAGTTCTTGTTCATCCAAAGGAGACCAATTACTGAATCTAGGTTTTGAAAGAGTCTCACACATCAGTCAAAAATCACTCCGTATAATGATGATATAATTGTAATGTAATATTTTCATATTGAATCAAGGAAATAACTTAGAACAGTGTATTTGTAATCTGTCACTAATATAAAATATGAATATATTCATAGCATTTATTTTAGAGATTTAAAATACCTGTTATCTTTGACATTAGCAAAATTAGTAGAGGCATGGCTGTCTGTCTAATATTATTTGATTTTTTATTAACGATACACTGTTACTATACCACATACTTGTATTATGACATTGTATTTCAAGCATACAGCTGCTAACATAATTTTCTATATTTTGTATATGAATGACAGTAGGGTTTTTTGAGAGCTCTCAATAGACTTTCAAATGAATTCCTGTTAATCCAAATACGTTGATCTCATTGAAGAAGTTGTGTTTCTAGAATTTTATGTGATTATTATTAGGCTTTACATTATACTAAATACATGTTTTGCTTTTGAAACTTCATTCATTATATTACAAAATAAGAAATTCAGTGTAATTAACTCAGAAGTGCAGCCTCCATGTACAGGATCTACTTTGCTGTATAAGAGTAAGAAACACTAATCACCGTTAAATGCAAGTCATCTAAAACCTGGTAAAGTGAGCCTTTAATAAGACAGATATTTTGGAGATCAGACCTTTGTATGTTGCTGGGTTGGTGAAGATCTTCTTCCAATCAGTAGGTTGCCTTTTTGTTTTAATGACAGTGTCCTTTGCTTTACAGAAGCTTCTCAGTTTTAGGAGGTCCCATTTACTCAATGTTTCCATTAATGTCTGTGCTACTGGGGTTATATGTAGGAAGTGGTGTCCTGTGCCCATATGTTTTAGAATACTTCCCACTTTCTCTTCTATCAGGTTCAGTGTGTTCAGATTGATATTGTGGTCTTTAATCCATTTGGACTTGAGTTTTGTGCATGGTGATAGATATGGATCTATTTTCATTCTTCTACAGGTTGACATCCAGTTCTGCCAGCACCATTTGTTGAAGATGCTTTCTTTCTTCCATTGTATACTTTTAGCTCCTTTGTTGAAAATCAGGTGTTTATAGGTGTGTGGGTTAATATCCGGTCTTCTATTCAATTCCATTGGTCGACTTCTCTACTTTTCTGCCAGTACCAAGCTGTTTTCATTACTGTAGCTCTGTAATAGAGTTTGAAGTCAGGGAAGCCTTCAGAAGTTCCTTTATTGTATAAGATTGTTTTGGCTATCCTGGGTTTTTTGTTTTTCCATATAAAGTTTATTATTGTTCTCTCAAGGTCTGTGAAGAATTTCGTTGGGATTTTAATGGGGATTGCATTGAATTTATAGATTGCCTTTGGTAGAATTGCCATTTTTCCTATGTTGATCCTACCCATCCAAGAGCAATGAGGACTATTGAAATGAAGGAAACGTCATTGAGCTCTTAAGCAATACTGCACGGTAGAGGATGCCTTCTAAATTCTTGACTCTAATTGTAAAGTCTACTCACTGGACAAGTACATGACAAAATGTTCTTTTTAAAATAAGCTCTTTTATCCTTCTTTCTGAGGAAAATCTGCTGTGGATTGACTTTCTTTTAGGTAAATACAAAAAGTAAGTTCATTTATTCATGGAAAGACTTGTGATTCTGGTGATTCTAGCTTCTTCAAAACCTATGAAAAGTCAACAAAGCCTTTTGCTCTTGACAAGCTTAGATTACTTTGAAATTTATTGAAAAAGTTGTTTAAACTATTTTAAGTTCATTCTTTGTCAATATTTACATTTTAAGATGAATGTGAACAAAATGAAAGTGCCCTATACAACACAGAAAATGATTAAAGGAAAAATGATTTATGAACAGTGATTGAATAAATTGATGTTAGTCCAGAACTAAGAATGCTGAGACAAAAGCAAAACTATTCAAATAGGCAATGAAGAGTTACATGAATACTGATCAGCTGATCTTATTAAAGTTAAGTTGGTCTCTTTGGAAATAAAATTGCTGTATATGGGGCTCACTTAGCTTTCATTTCACTCCTGAGTTTTATTTTTTATTTTGTAAAAAGAAACAGCTCTGATGGCCCTTTATATGACTAAGACCATGAGGGCACAGAGGATTTATTCCCAGCAATAGACTGAGGCTGTGTGTTACATCAAGTAACACAACTTTGGCTACTGCTGAAGTACTGCTTAGGCCACTGCCTAAGCAATGAGCCTTTTCTCTCATTAGTAGAGTTCAGCCTGTTGAAAAAGATGCTAAACTGAGTAATACAAACTTTCCCTTAGTTGCATAATCTCTTCTCTCTCTGTTTCATCTCCATGACACCTTAGTTTCTTTGAATTTCAGCAACAGAAGCAGCAACTGCTCCATTGCTAGGTCTCACAGAGTCTTCTGTAACTTGCTTGTAGAAGACAGTGGATGTTTTCTTGCTGCCTGTGATTCTTTTTAATTTTTAAATTTATTTTATATACCAACCCAAGTTTTCCCTCCTTTCTATCCTCAAGGTCCTTCCCCTACATTCTTTCTACCCACCCCGATATACTTCTCAGAAAGAGTACAGTCCCTTTCTGTCTAATAAAATCTGTGTTCATACTGGGTGCAGCTTGAGCATAGGAGACATCAAAGACTGTAATCCTCTAAAAGAAAAACCAAAACATTGATCACATACTTTCAACTTTTAATGGCAGCATGCAGGCAGACATGGTGCTGGAGAAGGACCCAAGAGTTCTAGAGATTGATCTACAGACAGAAGACAGATCTGTGTCCATACTGGGAGTAGCTTCAGCATATGAAACTTTACAGTCATATCCCATAATTGTAGGCAGAGTTTTCCTGTCCCAACATCTCAAATAAACAGAAGAGGTTTAATATTAATTGTAAATTCTCTGCTGATAGCTCAGGCTTGTTACTAGCTAACTCTTATAACTTAAATTAACTCATTTATATTGATCTATGTGGTGCCATGTGACTGGTGGCATTACCTCTCCTCCAGTGTATCTTTCTCTCTCTATGTCTCCTGGAGATTCCTATGACTCTTCTTCATACAAGCATACTTAGCTTGGTTGCCCTGCCTGTACTTCCTGCCTGGCTACTGGTCAATCAACTTTTTATTAACAATGAAAGCAACACAAGATTATTTCATAGATTTCCCCCTTTTTAGTCTAATAAAAAAGGAAAGTTTTAACTTTAACATATTAAAAGTACATAAAACAGTTAGCAAGTAGGAATCAGAAAAAGTAATCTATTATCTATCTTATTTTGTGAGTCTAAAGTTTTATACTTAGTTTATTTTTTATTATAACTAAAGAAAACTTTAATTATGACTATCTAGTCTACAATTCCATCAAAGACCCAAGAAGGATAAAAAGTTATCTTAATGACAGGGGCATTGGGCTGTTTGGGCAATCACCCTATGTTCTTCTGTAATGTTGGGGCATCCAACTTTGTCCTACAGACCTCCTATGTCTGAGAGACATTTTTTGAGAAGCAGAGAATTTTTGAAGGGCTGTTATATCTTGTCATAGCAAAGTTTGGCAGTTGTCTTTACTTTGAATTCTTCTGGTCCAATTTGGACACCATATTGTCAGCAACTGAGGAAAAGGCAGTTTATTTGCCTAGTGGGTAGCTTTTGACACAGAGAGAGCAAATTTGATACAGAGTTTACTCAACGCCCATAATCTTCTCTGAAGTAAATTAATACTGTTAGGAACAGATGTATCATTGTAATGAAAACCTTTATGTTATTAAAAGATTTTAAATGCTATATTCTGTAGGCCTTTAAAGTATTTGAAGGCCATCTATCTAAATATATTTGTATATGACCTTGAAAATATACCTAACATGACTGTAAATTTGATTATTATAGATAACTATTAATCTGTATTTATTAATCATACATTACTTTTTAAAATGATCTGTATAAACACAATACTCCAAATAAGAGTAGAAACATAGTATAACAAAGTTAACTTTAAATGTGTATTAATAAGCCAAAATCCATATCATTATAAAATATTTGGAGATTAATAGTTGTTTTGAGGTTAAAGTTTAGAGTTTTGATATTTTTTTGTCTGAATGTGTCTTTAATATGCATCTGCATTTTTTTCCTGACAGCATTAGCCTTTAAACTTTTATGCAAACTGGCTAGGACCAAAGCCTCTGGTTTATTGAATGTCCCCCATCCTGTTTTGTTCTCTGAGAGGGTAGTTTCATGTCAGAGGTACTGGGAAAGAGTCACATTTACTGCATCTACTCTGGGAAGTCTTTGGATTCATGCTTCCATCAAGTAATGCCCTACCCACCGCTCATAAGCCACATTTAAGTGTTCAGTAGAAGGATCTCTTAAAAAGAGTCATGTCCATTTTTTGTGACTAACATTGAGCCAGGAAGCCATCTCTTAAAGGAGTCATGTCTCTGTTTATCATGAGTAGATAGTCTGCCTGAAAAAATTTGGTTACCAAGAAGCAACCCTTGACCCTGTCCTTTTGTGTTTAGAATCGCTTTTGGTTTGTTTGTTTGATTTGTTTCGAGACAGTAGCCCTGATTGTCCTAGAATTAATTTTATAGACCAGGCTGGCTTCTAATAGAATCTTTTTTTAAAGCTCTCTCAGACGTAATATGGAAATTCTGACCACATGTTAGAATGGCATTTGTAGGTAGAGTTTTTCTGTACAGGCAGTAGTTTACCAAATAACCACAAGAAAGTGATAACATTAATTGCAAATTCTTGGTCAATAGCTCAGACTTATTACTAACTATCTCTTAAAACTTTAACCCATTTCTATTAATATATGTGCTGCCACAAGGCTCATAGTTTTACCCACCCTCCAGTATGTCATGCTCCCTCCTTGTCTCCTGAAACTCCTGTGACTCCAACCTTCTTCATCACAGCATCCTTAGTTTGATTGTTCTGCCTATACTTTCAGCCTGTCTACTGGCCCATCAGCTTTTTATTAACAATGAGAACATCACATTTTAGCAGTGTATCTGATCAGTCTACAGAGCACAGTGACACTCTTCCTCCAACAAAGCTACACTTACTCAAACAAGGCAACAGCTCATAATAGTGTTACTCAAATGAGCTTATGTAGGGCCAATTATATTCAAACTATGACAAAGTTTATATTCTGAGATAACAAAGTGGCTATACCAGCTTTTTTGTAGGTCCATTTGTTTTGAATATCTATTTCTATCCTTTTACCTTGAGTTGATATCAATTCGTGATTTTTGGGTGTGTTTGGAGGAGATAACAGGAGTAAGGATCCCTTTTAACATGAATCCTGCTACTCTGTGTCCTTTTATTTGGGAATAGAGACCAGTTATACTGAACAATATCAATGTGTTTGTTGATTCTTGTTATTTTGTTGTTGTTTGTTGGTGGAGATGATATTGATGGTGTGTGTGTGTGTGTGTGTGTTTGTGTGTGTGTGTGTGTGTATTTGTGTGTGTTCCCCCCCTCTTTGGATTTGAGGTCTGAAATAATTTATTCCTAGTGTTTTCTGTGTAGCTAACCTATTTTTGTTGGAGTTTTCCTCCTAGCTTTTCTGTAAGGCTAGATCTATAGATAGATATTGCTTAAATTTGTTTTTATTTTGGGATGTCTTATTTTATCCATTTATTGTGATGGAATGTTTTTCTGGTTATAGTAATCTGGTCTGGCATTTCTGGTCTCTTAGAATGTGTAAAATGCTCTACTTTTAGATTCTCTGTTGAGAAGTCAGGTGTTATTTTAACTCTTCTGCCTATATTGTTACTTGGCCTTTTTTCCCTTGGAGATTTAAATGGTCTTTCTTTGATCTGTATATTTATCGTCTTCTTTATTGTGTACCAAAGGGGCTTCCCTTTCTGATATTTTCTATTTGGTGAACTCTAAGTTTCTTGAACCTTGGTATGTATCTCCTTCTTTAGTCTTGGAAATTTTCTTCTGTTATTTTGTTGAAAATATTTTCTGCGACTTTGAAATTTGATTTGAACTTTGATATGTCCTCTATCCTACTTTTCAAAGATTTGATCACTTTTTTTAATGTCCCCCATTTCCTTGATGTTTTGTGCCTGTTTTTACTTTAGCTTTTTTATGATTCATCATTTTCTTTGTCTAAGGAATTCATTTTTCATTTTTTCTGTTATTTATTTAATGTCTGAAATTATTTCTCATGCCTTTTCTATTCTGTTGATGAAGCTTGCATCTGAGCCTCCTGTTTGAATTTCTAAATTTTTTTCATTTCCAATTTCTCCTCAGTTCGGGTTTTCTTTATTGGCTCTATTTCTATTTTTCAGGTCTTGAGTTGTTGTACTCCTTTAAAAAATATGGAACAATTCTCAAATTTGCTGTAATCCTTGGTGAGCTACACAGTTAATCTCTATATTGTTGTAATAGAAGCAGTGGGCTGCGTCCCCGGCACCTGGCTGCCCACAAGGCTGGCTTTACCTGAAATAATTACATGGAAACTGTATTCTTTTAAACACTGCCTGGCCCATTAGTTTCAGTTTCTTATTGGCTAGCTCTTACATATCGATCTAACCCATTTCTAATAACCTGTGTAGCTCCACGAGCTGGCTTACCAGGAAAGATCTTAACCTGCATCTGTCTGGAGTGGGAGAATCATGGAGACTCTCTGACTCAGCTTATTTCTCCCAGCATTCTGTTCTGTTTTCTCCGCCTACCTAATTTTCTGTCCTCTTAAAGGGTCAAGGCAGTCTCTTTATTTAACCAATGAAATTAATACAAAACAGAAGACTCTCCCCCATCACTATATAATTTCATTTTTAGTATATGTGGAACTGAGTCAAGCACCCATATATTTTTATATTAGCAAAAATTATTTTTATTTTTAATTTTCCACAACTTCCAGGGTTCATGTAACTATTTCTCTTCTGATAGTATGGAGATGCCAGTACCAAATTCAGCCCTGTCCTAGGAGCAGCTAGAGAAGTCATATTTATGGTACTTCTTCTCACACGAATCTTAGTTATTTGAAACTTTGCTGTGGGAGAAATGCAGAAGAGTTTGAAACTGCAGGATAAGGAAGGCAGGGTACTGTAAACTTGGCTTGGTAGTCAAGTTTCCTGAGTTTGAAGTCAGGATGCAGCTGGTACTGAGTTGATTAAGAAAAGTTGCTGAACACAAAGGAGAGAGAACTAGCTTGTAATGTTCTCTGCTTTAGTTCCAGATTCCTTCATTTTGATTGATTTCTTGCCCTGACTTTTTTCAGTGATAGACTGTGATGTGAAAGTGTAAGCCCAAATAGTCCCTTTCCTCTCTAAGTTTCATTGTTCAATGTTTTATCACTGCATCAAAGAATCAAACACATTATTAGAAATTTGGTACCAAGAGTGCAGAATGTGCATGATGGACATGAATGTGTCCTGTTCTGGGAAGTTTATGGAAGTATTTAGAACTTTGGGCTGTGTTGTGGCATGAATAAGGAATTGCCCCTATAGTCTTAGGCATTTAAACACTTAGCACTCAATAGGTGATGGTGTTTGGGAGATTTAGGTGGTTCAGTCTTATTGGCAGAAGTATGCCAATAGGCTGGAGAGATGACTCAGCCGTTAAGACTACTGCCTGCTCTTCCAAGGGTCCTGAGTTCAATTCCCAGCAACCACATGGTAGTTCACATCCATCTATAATGAGATCTAGAGGAAGAGACATTGTCAATTGTCCTCATCAACTTAGACGATGAAACACAATATAGACAAGTTCAACAAAACCTCCAAATACAGACTGCCTAAGCATGCTTCAGCATTGCCAGGGCATAAATTTCATTTTAAAATTTCCTGTCAATGGGCATGGGATCTAGAAGTTAAAGTGTGCACTCTCAGCTTTCTGCTCCTGTTGCCATGCCTGCTGTCATGTCATTATGGCTATTATGGCCTCCAACCCTCAACACTTTCATCTATACATGCCTCAGTCTAGTTGTGTTATCATAGCAAAAGAAAAATAATAATATAGGCTGAAAAGCTACAGCATGCTCAGAAATTCAAGACTGCTCTATGGTAGCTTAAAAGAGAAGTATCCTGAAAGGCATGCAAATATGGATGTCAGTGGAATTTCAGAGGGAAGATTGAGAGTCTTTCAAAGACTCTATTGGGGACTGTTCATGCAATATATTTGAATTAATGATCTGTAGAAATGAAACTTTCTATGCTTTATGGGAACAATTGATGCTGGTTAACCAGGCCTGAAAAAGTAGCTACGATAAATAATCATTGAGGAAAAAAACTGCATAGGAAATATTTCCTTAGCTCAACACAGAGAAGCTTCCATATGGATTGGCTAATACTGCATATCAAGCTGGTATCACACTTGAAAATATGTAGGAGGAGCCCAAGTGATATTGGTTTTGAAGGAATTTGAGAGGATTATGGAGATCAGCAGAGTGCTGGCACCATGAGTCAAGGTTGAAGTTCCTGAAGAGAGTCAGGGAGAGCCAACTGTTGAAAATGAAGTCACAAATGTAGTGAAACTTCAGGAAGGAAGTAGATATTGCAAGACAATCTGAGGCATGACTCCATGTTGCATGGTCAGCATCGCTGAAGGTCAGCTAGGAGAGGGAATTAATGAAGGCTTAGCATCAGTAGAAGTGGAGTTCTTGCATTGTTGTAATTGGTTGTTCTGGGATAAACACCAACACAGGGCAGACATGGAATTTAGGCACCCCAAGCTTCAAGACAAGCTGTATGTGTTGTGGGTCCCTACAAGAGCCGAAGCAGAGTTTATCAAGTCCTCAGAGCCCAGAAGATTGTGAATGAGGGCAGTAAGTCAGAGACTAGGTTTCTTATCCTATTGGGTTTTAGCTTTGCTTTGATCTTGTAATTCTACCTTTTTCTTTCCTCTTGCATAAAAAGGTATACTATTTGCAACTGGTATTCAGCAATGTGCAGTAAAGTCTCTGAACTTTTAAAATTGGAAAAATGTAAAGTCTTTGGTCAGTGTTTTATTATTGCAACAGAGAAGTAAATAGAAGAACCTTGAACAAACCTTAACAGCCTGAGCCAGAGGATAATTTTTCCCAATATTCTCTGTAGATAATGGCCTGGGTTCTATATGCATGCAATTGAAGTCTGGCACCTTTTCCACCTCTGGGTCTCCTAATATATAGGCAGGTACTTGTAGCGATATATGGTTTATGTTTTAACAAATAAAAACTTGCCTGGAGATCAGAGTGAAGAGCAAAACTATTAGAGGCTAGGAAGTGGTAGCACAAATATTTAATCCTGGGGTTTGGGAGACAGAGGTAGAGGAATATCTGAGTTCAAGGCCACCCTGGCCTACACTAGATTGAACTAGTCTTAAAGAGAAACAGAGTCAAGCTGTTTAGACTTACACCTTTAATAGCAGCACGTGAGATTCACACACCTTTAATCTTAGCCTTTAATCTTTAACCTTGAGGAGGTTGAGACCAGAAGGGATTTGGCTGGATGGAGAGAGAAATATAAGGCAAGAGGAGACAAGAGAACAGTGCAGTCTGAGTTCGGTGGGGCCAGTTGCAGTCTGAACACGGAGTCTGAGGTCAGGGTCATCCTTTTGTGAAGGCGTAAGTCACAAACAATGCCACACCAGTTTAGAATTATGATTAATAGGGTGGTATTTATTTAAAGGGGAGAAAACTTACAGATAACCGTCCCAGACAATAGCCCTCGGCGCAAATCAGGAAGAAGTCTAGTCGCTGGAACCAGAGCAGGAAGCAAAGAGAGCAAGAAGGGAAGTAGCCCTTTTTTAAAGGGAGAGAGACCACTCTCCAATGGGCTGGTATCTCAGCGGCTATTGGCTGGAAGAGCGGAAGGACCTCCGGCAACACTTTTGGTCTGAGGATTTGGTAGAGGTAGCACGTCTCTCTACCTTCTGGCCGCTTTTCCTATATGATCCTTCAGCTTTCACTCACTAATATCTAACTTCTGGTTTTTATTAAGAACAATTAGAATTCATGTTACAGGTACCTTTGTCTTGTTTTCCCATGGTGCAGAAAGAAGTTGGCATATTCTAGTATTTTCTTTTTCCTTAAAGCTTATGAAGTGATGGGAAAAGCATTAAAACAATTTGTGGGAAGGTTGGAACAATACCTCAGTGGTCAAGAATAGTTGTTAATCTAGAAATCGAACCAGGTTCAGTTCCTAGCATTCACACGGAGGCTCTGCTTACTGGAGACTCTGCTCACTGTAACTCCAGTTCTGTGAAATTCAGTAAAATTTTCTTGCCTCGCTGGGTACCAGGAACATATGTAATGTACAGACATAAATGCAGGCAAAATACCCATATGCTTAAAACAACAAGAATAATATTATGTGCTTATTGAATTAACTGATATTTATTTTGTGAATAATCTTCCTGATATGTGATTTGACAATATATTAATCATTAGTAACTACGTATTTTCTAAAAAAGAATAAACTCTTACCAAGTCTATGCTCACATTTCTCTGTCCATAAACTGCAGAAGAATTTCCATTGTTTTCTGGTTTCAGCCGTAGATAACTATAGAAAAAGCATCCACAATAAAGGGAGAGAGATATAGAATTAAAGCAACGTAATTAAAACATGGTTCTTTGATAGAGGGTTTCTTAGATGGGCTATGTCCTCCATTGGAAATCAATTCTGTTATAAGACTTTACAGTTATTATCCTTCTTTCATATTTAACTCTGTATTTCTGTCTTACATCATGTAATTGTTTTGGAATGTAGACATTTAAGTATCAAATAGTTCTTTATAAAACAGCTCATAAAATCACAAAAATTGAGACCACTACATTACTCATTCTGTGGAACTTACACTTACCTTCTTTCTATGTGAAAGGCATATTTTAATCATCTCTATATAACTTTTAATATCCACAATAAAATTTGTAGGAATTATGATTATCTTTAAAGAAACTTTGACATAGACAAGTTCAGCAGTTGTCCCAAGGTGAAAGCACTTGACCTCCATGTTAATTTTAACACTGTGTTGGAATAGCCTATGTTCTGTAACTAGTGTAATGTTAATGATGGGAGTGTTGTCCTTACCAATAGCATGTGTATGAGTATCATGAAACTGATATTTAATTGTTCTGAGATGTCTGAACTATAAATTGTCCCATAATATTATGAACAACACCCGTAAAATATGCAAGAAACAAATCTCATATTTTGCTAACACTATACTATAGTTTATCTATGTTGAAATTTATGTAATTTTTTGCATTCAGGTGACTCAGTATGTTGGAGAATTAAAAGAAACAAGTATTGTCATGACTGTGACCATCCTATGGGAAACAGAAATTGGAAGGCACGTGGGAAAGATTTTTCTTTGTAGGAAATTATTTTGTATACAGCTGGCTATACACTTTCCACTCTCAGCCTGATGGAATATCATATTTCTACCTAAGCAACATCTTTTATTTTAAGTGTATATACTTCCCTGAGGAATAGTTTTTATTGCTAGCTAGTGATTGGTTATTACAGTTGTTTTGACCTGCGAAGCCCTTTTTATTAAAGATGCTTTGAAATTGTTTCTTCCTATTATATTAAATTAGGATTTTCCTTCTTCAAATATCATGATGCCACGTGTACCTAGCAATAAAGATTCTATTTTCTGCTCAAAGGATTCATAACTTCAAACAAATCCTAAACCAAAACAACAGGAAATTTAGTGTCAAGGGCACAGCATAGAAGCCTAAGAGAAGAGAATTTATTAAAGTTCTTCTCTGCCTTTTCCTAGCCAACCTAAGAATCACTGAGCTCTCGTGGGACATGGTTGTTCAATTTGTTCATCCAATAATTTAATTTACTTTTTATGAAACAGAAATGGACAGAACTGAAAGGCTAAATGATAATGATTTCTTTTTAGATTCCAAAACAAACATCGAATTAAATAACTTACTTGTTCCAAATCATAAATTTAATAATGTCACTTTTGTCTTATAACATGTGGATAAGGTCCTTATATTCTCAAGATAAAAATCCTTCCAAAGCCAACAAACTCTATTTTTCATATTTACTTTTTACGTTTTTTTAGATATAATCAAATCATTATCCCTCCCCTTCTCCCTTTCTAAACTTTCCATACTCCCTTACCAATTTGCTTTTTTTTTAATTTATGGCTTCTATTTTTAATTTTGTGTGTGTGTTCTGTGTGTGTTTTTAATGCATTCTAAAGTTTTGCCCTTATGCCTACATATAAGCATAGTTCCTGCCCTTCATCACTGAAATTTCTGTTTGTAATAGACAGAAACCATTACAGAAACTACCAGCAATCAAACTGGAGTTTTGGAGCCCATCCTTAACTAATATATCTACAACACAGTTTCTGAACCTAAGGCTCAGGGATCCTTACAGAAGGAAGAGAAGGTGGAAAAGACTGTAAGAGCCAGGGGAACAACAAGTTTGCTGTGAGTTTATATCTCTTAGAAATGTCAGACGCTACACACATGAAGTTTCATCAGCATGGCTGCCTAAAAGGGATCTGAACAAGACAATACCAGTAGGCATGTTAATGAATAGGTTGAGGCTCAGGAAGCCTCAACCCTAGACAAAGAACTACAAACAATTAAGGTATTCTGCAAGCAGAAGGGTCTCCATATTCGTATTCTTTTATCAATGCTATATGATAATTCTTTTTCATTTCATTTTTTGTACATGCTGCTATTTCACAAGAATTATTTTAACAGTTTTTCAAGTAAACTTGATGTTGATCTATTTTCTAATTCAACTTTCATTTTTGACAGTATTTTAGGTTATAATGCTTTTTCGTTTGAAACTGTGTTTACATTTGGAAAATATCTTTTCAGAATGCTCACCTCAATTTGTTTTATACAGATTCATTGAAGTAATTGTTGGTCTACACTTAGCTTGCATAACTAGCATATAAACAATTTCAGAAGAGATACCATAACTTTTGATCTTTTCTTCATCTTTTGTTTCTGGATAGTACCCATATGTGACACATTTATGTGGCAAAGTCCATGTTGAAATGAGAATCATAGCTGATACATCATTATCAAATCAAATTTGTGTCTGAACTCTCAAAATCCATAAACACTATAACCAATCAGCAAAAAGAGGAGAACTATGAGAATATTCACAGAGTAAAATTGGTTTTTATATGTATCATATTTCTTCATGCTTACAAAGAGTAAAGAAATATTTTCACAATTTTATGGTGTCAATATGGTTTGTTGAATAAACACACAAAGTATAACTTAAAGAGCATGGTAGAATTATACAGAATGAACAGGTTACATTTAGAATATAAATATATAAACATATATGCATATAATAAAATTTAGTGGAAAAAAATTGGCTATGATTTGAAAGACTGAGGATGTATGGGAGAGTTTGGAGGGAGGAAAGAGAAGCAACAATGGTTTTAATTAATTTATAACCCTAAAACTTAAAAGAAAGAGCATGGTCCTATTTGTAAGCTGTTGGTTACTGTCTTGCTTTGAAAGCAAATGGCCCTTATAGGTCCATAGGGAGTGGCACTATTAAGAGCCATGGCCTTGTTGGAGTAGACGTGGCCTTGTTGGAGGAGGTGTTCACTGGGGGCCGACTTTGGCATCTCAGATGTTCAAGTCATGCCCAGTGTAGCATTTATTTCTGCTTCTTGTGGATCAAGATGTAAAATGCACAACTCCTTCTCCAGCACCATGTCTGCCTGCACGCTGCCATGCTTTTCACCTTGAAAATAATGAATTAAAACATTGAACTGTAAACCAGCCCCAATTAAATGTTTTCCTTTATAAGGGTTGCTGTTGTCATGATGTTTCTTCATAGAAATAAAAATTTAAGACAGAAATTGATAGTAGGGACTGGGGTATTGTTATGATAGTTAAAACTATGTTTTAATTTGGTGGAGTGTGGACTTTGGGGCTTTGGGTTAGCAAAATAGTGAAATGTTTTAATCATGGTTTAATAGGCTGTATTAAGAACATGGAAGATAGTGATGGTGAGGGATATTTGAACTGTGAGGGCTTGGATCAAGAGGTCTCAGAGGAGAAGAATTTTAGTAGGTAGTCTAGAGATTGTTCTTGTGACAATTTGGTGAAGAAAGTGACTGCTTTTTGCCCTTGACTGAAAAGTCTGCCTGAGGCTAGATTCAAAAGTTTAATATTAATTACTTCAGCACAGGAGATTTCAAAACAATCCAGTATTGACTCTATACGTGCTTATTAGTGTTTCAGCTTAGGAAGAGCTATAATAAAAAGGAGCAAGCCAAGCAAGGAAAAATGTATAGTTCAAGGGCAAAGGGAATACCGGGAAGTGGAATGAAACCAAATCACTGTTCATGAACATAAACAGATTAAAGAAAATCCTAAAGTTAGATGGAAAAAAGGTGTGTTGACCTCAGGGAAATACCCCACCCAGTGAAGTTTCCAACTTGTGAAAAGGAATGAAAATAAATTAGGTCTGGTTATTGTGGTGCATGCCTTTAATCCCAGTACTCTAGAGGCAAAGGCAGGTGAATCTTTAAATTTGAGAGCAGTCTAGTTTACAGATGAAGTTTCGGGTCAGCAAATCTTAAGGCAGTGAAGGAAACCAGTGAAAACAGGATTCTTGAAAAGTTGTGGTTGAATAAGGGTCCCATGTTCTAGTCCTCAGTAAGGAACAGAACTTGGCAGCTTTGGTCTTGTAGCTCTGGCCTTAGAGTCAAGGAGAGAAGAATAGGGTTTTGGCATCACCCTCCCAACAAAGGAAAGCGGTAAAAATAAGGCATATATCAAGGGTTTCCCTGTATGGAGGCAAAGAGAGGCCATTTTGTGAAGTTGTGAAGGTGAAGCCTATATTGCTGTGGAGACCTGAAAATGTTGGAGATGTTGGAACCATGGGCTACCTGCTGAGGAAAGCTGCTGATAGGGAGTGTGGAACAGGCCCAAGAAAAAGATGTGTGTTGCAGTCTACAAAGCAAAAGGGAATCGGAGATCTGAAGGGCACTTTGATATCAAGCATGGAGATGCAGAGTTTAGAGTTTTCCCAGCTAGTTTTCAGTCTTGCTTTAGTTCAGTAATTCCTTCTTAGGCGCCCTTTCATCCTTTTTGAAAGGGAAATGCATATCTTGTGTCGTTGTATGTTGGAAGTATGTGATTGTCATTTTGATTTTATAGGGGATTGCAGTCAAGAGATTGAATGAGTATCAGAAGGGACTGTGAAAGACTTTGAGGCAGTGCTGAGACTGTTAGGGACTTTAGGAACCTTTGAAGTAGACTGAAAGAATTTTTGCATTGCGCTGTGGTTACAAACCTATGGGGACCAAGGAATGGAATATGGCAGTTTGAAAGAAAATGGCCCCTGTAGACCTATAGAGATTGGTACTATTAGGAAGTGTGGCCTACTTGGAGTAGGTGTGGCCTTGGAGAAAGTGATCACTGAGGGTGGGCTTTGAGGTCCTCTATGCTATAGCTAGGCCCAGTATAGACCCAGCCTCTCTGCTACCTGTAGACCAAGATGTACAAACTCTCAGCTCCTCCTCCAGTACCATGTCTATGTGTGTTGTATTATGAGCGGCGGGCTAAGTTCCTGGCACCCGGCCACCCACATGGCTAGCTTATGCCCCGAAATAATTACACAGAAACTGTATTCTTTTAAACACTGTCTGGCCCATTAGTTTCAGTTTCTTATTGGCTAGCTCTTACATATCGATCTAACCCATTTCTAATAATCTGTGTAGCTCCACGAGCTGGCTTACCAGGAAAGATCTTAACCTGCGTCTGTCTGGAGTGGGAGAATCATGATGACTCCTGATTCAGCTTATTTCTCCCAGCATTCTGTTCTGTTTACTCCTCCTACCTAATTTTATGTCCTCTTAAAGGGCCAAGGCAGTCTCTTTATTTAACCAATGAAATTAACACAAGCCAGAAGACTCTCTCCCATCACATGTGCATACTACCACACTTCCCATCATTATGATAATCAACTATACCTCTGAAAAGGTAAGTCCTCCCCATTAGATGTTTTTCATGGTAAGAGTTGCCATGGTCAGGGTATCTCTTCTCAGTAATAGAATTCTAACTATCCTAACTAAGACAGTTACACGCACACAGTTGTTAAGACTTTTAGGTTTAATATAGAAGAATAATTCAATAACATTAATTTTTATTATAATTTATGTACCAAGTGCTGCATATATTATATATATGAGAACATGAAGTAATGAAAACCTCTATTTAGCTGTTTTCTTATTTGACTCAAAATTTCTAAAAGGAAAAAAGTTATTTTTTGTAATTAAACATTTAAAAAATCAATGTCTTATAAATAATAAGGTAACCAAAGTAAAATCACAAGTTAAAAATATTCACTCTATAAACTGCCAGTAAATCTTGTATTAGCAACAACTAAAGAGCTAATTGTATAGTATAGATCTTAAGTCTCTTTGGATAGCCCTTAGTATAAGGATGGATCTCAGTCAGGTTTCCATTCAATCACTAAGTAGCTTCCACAGGGGCCATCTGTCACTCAAAGGATGTTTAAGCATTGATTGTTGCATTCACTGATTGGCAAGAAAAGTATTGGCAATCATGTTTCAGAAGTAACCTAGCAGGACAAGGGAGATGGATCAGTCAGAAACAAGAAACATACTTGCTTCACAAGAAAGAGGACCTAGGTTTGTACCCACATAAAAAATAGGTGGGGCAAACAACATCTATAACTAAAGCACTTTTAAAATAGGGACAGACAGAACTCTGTAAACTCTCAGTCTAGCAACATCAAAAGTCAGTGAATACCAGATCCAATGATGAATGCTATCTCAAAAAGTGAAGTACAAGCAATGTGGATCTTTTTCTTCTCCACAAGCGCACACACCTCACACTTATGTATACTACATGTGCACACAAAAATACAGAGTCATCAATAAACATATCTAGTTTTACTTTTGTTAACTAATTGTATACAAATTCTGTTTCTTGTCTCCACAAATATAGACTGTCTATTTTTAAAATTCTTAGAAATCTGGTTAAAATATTAGGGAAAAGTACAAGATATCATAACTAATAAATTATGAAAATTTTATTATAGAATCAAATATAAAAGAAGATAAAGAAAGGAGAACAAGAGGGAGAGCCTCACACTTGAAGTCATTCGAAATTGCAGTCTTATTGTGGGGTCCAGAAAATGGAAAAATGGGCCCACTTATGAATTAAAAGGCAATTTAAAGTCCAAGGTTCACTGACACTTGGTGGGCATTGTTAGTCACCTCCTTCTCCTGTGGATTATGCATCCGAAGTGCTAGTTAACAAGACTAACAATAAATTGGGTATAGACTGACCTTTTCAAAGACTAATATTAACATAATCTAGGATTGTTAGTGAATATGCTAGCTAGTTATTAGCTTTTTGAGAATACAAAGTTGATCTTGTAAAATGAAAATATATTAGTCTAAATTATATCTATTACTTTCATCTGCATTATGAGAGTTGTGATAGAAAAGGCTTATAAAGAAATTAAAAAAAATAAAAATTACAACAAAAAACAAAAATAATTGAGAAAATGGAGTCCTTCGCATGCCAATGGATATATAAAAGACATATTGATAGTACTGTCTAGTAAGAGCTCAAATGAAGATAAACACAAGTCATGCCAGCATTCTAGAGTGATGTACTTAAGAAAATAGTAAGATGAATAGGAACAGGACAGAACAGAACAAAATATAAGACTAATAGGAAGGAGACAGAGCATAAACAGAAGTATATGTTAAAATATATATAAAATGTAAGCCAGTCAGTCCCAGCACTTGGGAGGTACAGGCAGGTGGGTCTATGTGAGTTTGAGGCCAACATATTCTACAAGAACTAGTTCCAGGATAGGCTCCAAAGTGAAACTCTGTCTTGAACCCATATAAATATAAATATAAAAATATAAATATATATTGGTTTCAAGGCAGGGTTTCTCTATATGTGTGTTATGTATGTATGCATGTATGTATATTTGCATATTATATACATATATAAAATACAAGAATTAACATGAACAATACATATGATATAAAGTCAACATGATGCATAATACAGTGACATCAGTATAAAGTAAAAGATTAAGAGTAATATCATATATGAAAATATTCTGACCATTTTCTATCATGTTGTGATAGATAATAAAGCACAAATTTTTAGAAATTCTAAAATATGAAATTGAAAAATTATGATTACCCAGAATAAACTATACATAGACATATTACGCTGAATAATATATTCACATGTGTGGATGTAAAAGGAATATTTAAAAGAGAAACAGTCAGCATGGCATTTCTTAGTTAAGACTGGCTAAGTTAGATAGAGGGACTTATTTTCTTTGCCTTTGAATACATAAACTCTAGATATACATGCTACCAGCAGCAAAAACAGTTCTTAGGTATTAAAATTGAGAAATATGAATCAGAAATACAAAAAGGAAAAGAAGTTGTTACCAGCAAGTCTCCCCTAAGAAGACATTGTATTGATCAAAATAAAACATATTGCACTTTTGAAAATATGAGAAAGTACAGGAAATGTTAAAACTCAAATAATAGGAGTGCTGAGTTAAAACCCTTTTCAACCTGCAATTCTAGTACAGGAATTGATTCTCCTTACCCTAAAAAACAATAAAGAAATAAAGTTGCAGCCAGATAAAAAAGTATGTTTGATCTCCGATTTTTTTTATTTTTTATTCTCTTAATGCAGCGATTAAATGACAAAAAAACAACATTTTAAACTTGTTTCAGAATTTATGAAAAAATGTAGACAGTATTTAAATGTGTCAGTCCTAGTATTTTGAGTGGATTTTCCAGTTTGAAGATTTTTGATCCATTTATAGTGTTGAAAAGAAAAAACTTAGAGTAGGTATTAGGGTTGGAATGGAGAGATGGATCAGCTGATAAGAGGGCTCAAGTTTGGTTCATAGCACTCATATTGGTTAGCTCATGGCCGCTTGTGACTCCAATTCTATGGAATCCAACACCCTTGTATGTCCTCCATTGGCAATTGCACACACACACACGCACACACACACAAATTTTGTGCATATAATTTTCAACAACAGCAAAAAGACTAAGTATTGAGGAAGTGTAGATTGCTCAGTAGTTAAAGTGCTTGTCGCGCAAGAAAAAGAATTGGAGTTCCAGTTCCAAAAATCCACAAGCTAGGCAGATGAGAACACTTGCAAAGAAAACACAGAGTGTCCCTAGAGTAAACTGTCTAGAATGTTAGCCCATGTGGTAATGGTCTTCCTGTCAGACTCAGTCCTCCGCTTATATACACACATGTGTAGCCGCATCCATGTGAGTAGTCACACGTACATGCATGCAAACTCACACATATACATGCGAAGAAAAATATTTTTGTAAAAAAACATTGGACTTAGTAAAAGGCCTTATGCAATTGGCATTGAAACAATAACGTGATTACTTTCTCCACATGCTAATTTGCTGAAACTTTCTTAGCATTTTTTGAAAGTTTAAATTACTGTTGCACTGTAGACTTAGACCCTTATTTGCTTTTGCTTTATCTGTTTGATACCATGTTGGATTTCTGGAATGTCATGGATCTTCTGAAGTATTAGAAATATTTTAAAAAATTATTTTCATTCATGCTCCCTAGTGGTACACTACATCCTAGATCTACACTCTTTTCTTATTAAAATTTCGTATGGTTTCAGTGTCAGAGTAATGTGAGCCCTGTAGGTGAGTTTGAAGGCCAAGTTTTACCTATAATTTCCTGGAATTTGATAGTATTTAATCTAGAATGTATTAAAAACTCTTCAGCAAAGCCAAATTCACTATGATGTTCTCTGCAGGAATGTTTTTAACAACCAAGCTACTAGGATGAGTCATATTTAGTTACATGTCTTTCAACTAATGTGCTCATTATATCTAAGCTACTAAACTTTTTACATGCAGTTTTCCATCGTATTTCTAATTTGCTATTTCTGGTTTTAATCTTGGTAATTGCTTAAAAATTAAAGATATATTTGTGGCACCCCATAGTATTTCAACGCATGGCATGGATCCCGAGAAAGCTAGGAAATTGTATTTCCATCACTTCATCGTTAGATTATGTTTCAAGGTTACGAGCTCTTCTCTTCTGGCTACTCATGGACATAACATGTAGTGTTTATGCTAAATGGCAGGTTCCTTCCCACTGAAACATTTGATATGGAGGGCAAGAAGTGTCGAAGACTCAGAACGTAAAGAAAATGTCACATGTCTGAGAGAACAAGAATTCACAGGATCCTCAATATCTCTTCCCCGCTTTATGAGAGAAGTGAACAACTGCTACAGAAGAGATTCTGACCATCTTTACTGTAGAGGAAAGTGATTCCTGGAGGTTTTAGAGTACCTGGCTTTGAAATGTAATATAAATACAGCAATATAAATCAATACAACATAGTATTTGAATAAATATGGGCACAGAGACCAATAAAAAGAGGTAACTTACTCACAGACCTCCATTCATTCTGTTCCCCTAGACCCAGTGCCTCAAGCTTCTCCATTGTGCTGCAACAGAACCCCAGTTGCAGCCCCCCTTTCCCATCTGCCCACATCCCCTGTGGATACCACAGACCTTCCCCTCCTAACCTCTTCCCCCCACTCGTCATTGTATCACAGTTCCCAGCTCAAGCAGATGCTTGATGCTCAATCACGGGTTAAGCTGGCAATAAAACTAGGTAGATTGCCAAGAGACCTCCTGAGCTCTCTTTGTTCCCCTATATACAATCCCTCAGTGACCTCTCAAACACTGCAACTGATCCAGAGAGGAAACAGAAACCAAAGAACAAAACAACTACCCAACAAAGACAAAACCAGAAGTCAGTACATCGAACTATAATCACCTTAAGCCCAGATGCCCAGATACTATCCTAAGAATACAATCACTAACAACTTGGTCAACGTGTCTCCACTAGAGCTCAGTTATTCTACCATAGCACGCCATGAATATTTCAATATAGCTAAAGCACAATAAAAGTACCTAAAAATACAACTATACAAAGATAACATAGGTTCTTAAAAAATAAATAAATTGAAGAAATCAAGGAAAATATGAACAATTGGAAGAAATGAATCCCTTAAAGAAGTGAAATTCTTTTAAAACTTCAGACAAAACAAACAATCGAAGGAAATTAATAAAATTGATTAGGACATGAACATTGAAGTAGAAACAAACAACAAAAACACAAAAAGGGAATTTGAAAAATGAAAAAATTGGAAATGTGAACAGGAGATACACAGGCAAGCTTAATCAAGGAATGAAGCAAGAATCTCAGGCATTGAAGACATGAGAGAAGAAATGGATACATCTGTCAGCAAAAGTGTTAAATCTAAACATTTCCTGACTCATACATACAGGCAATATAGGACACTATGAAAAGACCAGGTCTAAGAGTAACAGGAATAAAGGTAATAGAGGAATCCCAGCTCAAAGGGCCAGCAATATTTACAACAGAATCATAGAAAAATATTTTCCTATCCTAAAAAAAAAAGAGATGCCTATAAAGGTACAGAAAGCTTAGAGAACACCAATTTAACTGGACCAGAAAATAAAAATAAAGTCCTCTCTCCAAATAATAATCAAAACAGTAAACATATAAAAATAACAAAATAATATCAAAAGGTATAAGTGACAAAGACCAAGAAACATAGAACAACAGATTTATTAGAATTATACCTGACATTTCATGGAGATGCTAAGAGCCAGGATTGCTAAGACAAAAAGTGCTGCATACTCTAGGAGACCACAGATAACATGATAGATTACTATATACAGCAAAACATTCAATCACCGTAGGTGGAGAAAATAAATATTGCATGATAAAGCAAATTTAAAAAATATTCATCTTCAAATCTAGCCCTAAAGAGAATGTTAGAAAGAAAATTCCAGCCCCAGAAGGTAACCACATCCATGAAACACATGAAATAGTTTTACACCAACAAAACAAAAAGAAGAAAAACATACACACACACACATACACACACACACAAAATCACCACCACATCCACCATGAACAAATTAACAGGAATCAACATTATTGGTAATTGATTTCTCTCAATATCAATGGTCATAATTGCCCAATTTAAAAAAAAACACATAGACTAACAGACTATATGGAAAAGCAGGATCCATTCTAATCAATCCAAGAAACAAACCTCAACATCAAGGTAGACATTACCTTGGGGTAAAATGTTGGAAAACAATATTCTAAGCAAATAGACCTAAGAAACAATTTGGTGTAGCCATTTTAACTTGTAACAAAACAGACTTCAATGTAGCACAACTAACAAAAGCCCAGAGACAGATACTGTGTTCGACCTGAAGGTCAGAAATAAAAAATAGCCAGGCACTCGCTCTTAACTCTACCTCAGTCTGAAACAGCAATTCTGTCTTCAGGAATCCTCAGGATGAGACTGACTGAGAGCTGTCTCCTCCCATCTTATATTCCTTGCTAAGCCTGGGATAAAAGGTGTGAACCATTACTACCGCATCTGTAAAGCTGACCAGGGAAGCTGTTTTATTTCCTGATCTTCGGGAAAGCCTTATTATTAACATACAAATAAAATATCACTGCACTTCAACCCATAATTCATCAAATGAGATAAGGGAATACACTCATAGTCACAAAAGAAAAAAAAATTACTAAAATAACATTTCAATTCTTAACGTCTATATCCCAAGCATAAGGGTACCCAAGCTTATAAAAAACACAACTACAGCTTAGTTCATATATTGACCCAAACATACTGAGAGTGGGAGACCTCAATATCACATTCTCACCTAGGACAAGACATCCAGAAAAAAAATTAAACTGAAAAATACTGAAACTAACAACATTATAAAACAAATGGACCTAAAAGGTATTTACAGAACATTTCACCCCAAAAAAAAGGAATATAATTTCTTTTCTGTAGTTCATGGAACTTTCTCTGGAATTGACAGTGTACTCAGTCGCAAGGTAATCTTATCAGTTTAAAAAAAAACACTGAAATAACTGAAATAACTCCATGTATCCCTTTAAATCATATAGATTAAAGATAGAGATCAATGATAACATAAACAAATAAAAAATCCAAATTTATGGATATTGAACAACTTTGAAATGAATGAAAAATGGGGCATGACAGAAGAAAAAAAGAAATTAAAGACTTTATAGAATTCAGTGAAAATGAATACATAGCATGCCTAAGTGTGGGTCACAATGAAATGGTACTAAGAAGAAAGCTTATAGGACAAAGCTACTACATAAAAAAATTGTTACTGGGTGATGTTGGTGCATGCCTCTACTCACAGCACTTGGGAGGCAGAGGCAAGTGGATTTCTGGTTTGCATAGACAGTTCCAGGATAGCCAGAGCTGTTATACAGAGAAACCCTGCCTCAAGCAAGCAAAGCAAAACAAAACAAAAGAAAAAACCAAAAAAGCAAGCAAACAAGCAAAAACTGGCAATACCTCATACTAGCAACTTAACAGTACACTTGAAGGCTCTAAAACAAAGTAAGGACACCCAAGAAGTGACAAGTAATAAACTCAGGGGAAAAAAAGAGAACAATACAAGGAATCAATGAAAGGAAAAGTTTGTTCTTTGAGAAAATCAAGATAGACAAACCCTTATCCAAATTAACTAAAAGACACAAAGTGGATATCTGAATTAACAAACTCAGAACTGAAAAAGGAGGACATAACAACAAACAGTGAGGAAATCCAGAGTACTATAAGGACATACTTTATAGGGGTCACGGAGTCTACAATAGGTGAACCTAAAGAAGCTAAGTAAGAAGGTGAACCCAAGGAAAAACATATAGTTATCCTCGTGGCTAAGGGAAGTAGACAAAATTGCCGGGGAGAAAATTGGGATCTCGGGGGTCTGGTGGGATGGGGGTAAGGGGAGATGGGGAGAGAAAAGGTAGAAGGGAAGGAGGGGGGACTTGGGGAAACAGGAGGATTGGGATAAAGGAAGGTTGGATAGGGGAGCTCAGAACCACAATTCTTAGTTAAAGGAGCCACTTTAGGGTGGGCAAGAGACTTGACCCTAGAGGGGCTCCCAGGTGCCCAAGCTGAGGTCCCCAGTTAGGTCCTGGGCAGCTGAGGATAGGGAACCTGAAATGACCCTATCCTAGAACAATACTGACGAATATCTTGCATATCATCATAGAACCTTCATCTGGTGATGGATGGAGATAGAGACAGAGACCCACACTGGAGCACTGGACTGAGCTCCCAAGGTCCCAATGAGGAGCAGAAGGAGGGAGAACATGAGCAAGGAAGTCAGGACCAGGAGGGGTGCACCCACCCACTGAGACAGTGGAGCTGATCTACTGGGAGCTCACCAAGGCCAGCTGGACTGTTACCGAAAAAGCATGGGATAAAACTGGACTCTCTGAACATGGCGAACAATGAGGGCTGATGAGACGCCAAGGACAATGGCACGGGGTTTTGATCCTACGTAATGTGCTGGCTTTGTGGGAGCCTAGCCAGTTTGGATGTTCACCTTCCTAGATATGGACGGAGGGGGGAGGACCTAGGACTTACCACAGGGCAGGGAACCCTGACTGCTCTTTGGACTGGAGAGGGAGGGGGAGAGGAGTGGAGGGAGGGGGAGAAAGGTGGGAGGAGGGGGAGAAGAGTGGGAGGAGGGGGAGGGAAATGGGAGGCTGGGAGGAAGTGGAAATTTGTTTTTTTTTATTCTCCTTTTATCAATAAAAAAAAAGAAAAATAAACCTATACTCCATCAAACTGGAAAATCTAAAAGAAATGAATAATTTTATTGATAGGTACCACTTACCAAAATTAAATCAAGATTGGATAAATAATTTAAATAGGCATATAGCCCATAGTAAAATAGATGTAGTTATTAAAATCTCCCCTCAAAAAAATGTCCTTTGCCAGAAAGTTTTAGTAAAGAATTCTCTTAGACATTCAAGTGGTTAATACTATTCTTCCTCAAATTATTTCACAAAATGGAAACAATAGGATTACATAGTTTATTTTATGTGGTCACCATTTATTACACTGAGAGACAAATCACATAAATACTCAAGAAAAGAAGTAAATTACAGATCAATTTTCCTTAAGATTATAAAAGCAAAAATATACAATAAAATATTTGCAAACCAAATCCAAGAACACATCAAAAGGATTTTCCACCGTGTTGAAGCAGGGTTCATTCTAGAGATGTAGGGTTTACATACAGAAAAATCAGCCAATGTACTGTACCATATAAACAAGCTGAAAGAAAAAAATTACATGATCATCTCATTAGATGCAGAAAAGGCCTTTAGTAAAATCAAACATGCCTTCATGATACAAGTTCTGCAGAGATTAGGGATACAAGGGGCATAACTAAAGAAAATAAAAGCCTATTATGTCAAACTGAGAGCCAACATCAAATTAAATGGAGAGAAAATCCAAGCAATTCCACTAAACTCAGGAACAAGACAAGGCTTTTCACTCTGTATATCTATTCAATATAGTACTTGAAATTTTAAGTAGAGCACTAAGTCAACTGAAAGAGATCAATGGATGCAAATTGGAAAGGAAGACATCAAAATGTTCTTATTTGCAGATGATATAGTAGTATACATAAATGACCCAAAAAATTGTACCAGGGAACTCTTATAGCTATTAAATACTTCCAAAAAGTCTGTGGACATTCAATATCTCTCTTAAACAAAAAAGACAAGCAGACTGAGAAAGAAATCAGGAATACAAAACTTTTCAAAATAGCCTGAAATAATACAAAGTATCTTGGGAAACTCTAACTAAGCAAGAGAAAGATTTGTATCATAAAAAGTTCAAGTTCAAGTTTTTGAAGAAAGAAATTGAAGAATATTTTAGAATGTGGAAAAATCTCCCATGCTCATGGATCAGTAGGATTAACATTGTAAAAATGGTCATTCTTCTAAAAAACAATCTAAAAATTGCAAATAGATCTATATTTATCCCCATGTACAAAACTTAAGTTCACATAGATCAAAGACCTCAACATAGATCCAACCACACTGAACCACACTGAAGAGAAAGTGGGAAGTAGTCTTGAATGCATGTGCACAGGAGACAATTTCCTAAATATAGCACTAGTAGCACAGAGACTACAATGAATAAGTAGGATGTCCTGAAACTGATAAGCTTCTGTGAGGCAAAAGACACAATCAATAAGACAAAATGACACCCTACTGAACTGGAAAAGATCCCCACTAACCTCACATTGGACAGAGGACTGATCTCCAAAATATATAAGGATCTCAAGAAACTAGACATCAAATTACTAAATAACCTAATCAAAATATTGAATATAGAACTAAATTAAAAATTCTCAATAGAAGAATTCCAAATGGCTGTCAAGACACTTAAGGAATTGCTCAACATCCTTAGACATCAGGGAAATGCAAATCAAAATGACTCTGAGATAATATCTTATACCAATCATAATGGCTAAGATTAAAAACACCAATGATAACTTATGCTTCAGAGAGTGTGTAGTAATGACAACACTTCTCTGTTGCTGTTGGGAGTACAAATTTGTATAGCCACTTTGGAAATCAGTATGGCATTTTCTCAGAAAATTGGGAATCAATTTACCTCAGGACCCAGCAATACTACTCTTGAACATATACCCAAAGAATGCTCAATCTTACCACAAGGATATTGTGTTCATAGCAGTATTATTCATAATAGTCAATCTAGATGGATATTATGGAAATAATCTAGATGCCCCTCAACTAAAGAATGGATAAAGAAAATGTGATATAGTTATACAATGGAATACTACTCACAGGTAAAAAAAAATGACATCTTAAAATTTGCATGCAAATGGATGGAACTACAAAAAAAAAAAAAAAAAACCATCCTGAGTGATGTAACCCAGACCAAGATATACAAATATAGTATGTGCTCTCTCATTTATAAATGAATATTAGACATAAAACTGATTGTTGGTATGTTATGAGAACTGAGCATGCAGGACCCACAGAGAAATGACTGCTGAACTTGCCTAAAGGTGAGGCCATCCCTAATGGTTCCTACTTCATGAAAGAGTCTGCAGGATACAGAAGAAAGTGACTAACAAACTGTCAATATAAGTGGAACTGTGTTTGAAATTTCCTGCTTCATGGAAAAGTCTGCTGGGTACTATGGACCTGTAGGCTGAAGATGGTACAAAAGAACTTTGGGTGACTGTTCAGGCAGTGAGATGTCTCTGTCAATTCTAGAGTTTTGGAAGTTGCTTCCAAATGAACTGATTGTTTACTTAGGAAATATTATATCCTTCTGGAATCTTTAATAGAGTTGAAGAATTTATAATTATAGTTTTCCTTAGTTATGATAAAAGATAAAGCAGGTATAAATATTGTAACTAATTATTGCTTGATACCTGCTTTGTTATATGCAATTTTATTATGTTAAAGTAAAATTTATATATTTTATTTAAATAGAAAACGGGAGGTGATGTGGGATTTACCTCTGAATGCTGTGAATATCACTGATTATTAAAGAAACTGATTTAGCCTGAAAGGGTATATAGGTGGGGAAAACTATACTGAATGCTGGGATAAAGGAGCAGAGTCGAGTCGAGGAGAACCCATGGAGCCACCACTAGAGACAAACACACTGAAACTTTGCTGGTACACCACGACCTTGTGGGAATGCAAAGATTAATAGAGATGGGTTAAATTAATATGTAAGGTTGGCAAATAAGAAGCTAGAACTAATGAGCCAAGCAGTGTTTTAAATAATATAGTTTCTGTGTGATTATTTTGGGGCTGAGCAGTCAGAAACTAACTAGCAGCCTCCCTATTACAACAAAGCAAGAAGTATCCTTTCCTTTATAGCTAGTATCCACTTGTGAGTGAGTATATACCATTTTCACCTTTCTGGGTCTAGATTACCTCACTCAGGATGTTTTCTTCTAGTTCCATTCATTGGCATGCAAATTTCAAGATGTCATTTTCTTGTTGTTGTTGTTTTTGTTTTTAAACCACTGAGTAGTACTATAATGTGTAAATACCTAAAGTTCATGATTCTAGAGATGTTAAGTACAAGGTGAACCCTAAGAAAAACATATATAGATCCACCTGGAAAGGGGAAATAGACAAGATAACCTGACAAAATTTGGAACATGGGCATAAGGGAAGAAGGGAGGACAGAATGGGAAGAGGTAGGGATGGGGGGAGATGGGAAGAGAACCTGAGAGAATGGGATAGACTAGATGGAGAAAGGAAAGTGATGAGAGCAAAGAAGGAGATATTTTGATTGAAGAAGAATTTTGTGGCTAGCAAGAAACCTAGCACTAGAGAAATTCCCAAGATTCCACAAGGATGACCCCAGCTAAGACCCTAAGCAATAGAAGAGAGGGTGCCCAAACTTGCCTTGCCCTGTAGTCAGACTGATGAATATCTTAAATATCACCGTAGAACCTTTATTGAGCAAATGATGGAAACACAGGCAGAGACCAGCAGTGGAGCAATGGGCTGAGCTCCCAAAGTCCTGTTGAAGAGTGGGAAAAGTAAGAATATGTGCAAAGAGGTAAAGACTGTAATGGATTCACTCTCTGAAACAGTCTACCTGAGCTAATGGGACCTCACCAACTCCAGCTGGACAGGGAAGCAGACAGTATCCTCTGAATGTGAGTGACAGGTATATGGCTAGGGCAGACTGGGACCACTGGCAGTGGCACCAGGATTTATCCCTACTGCTTGTACTGGCTTTTTGGGAACCTATTATCTTTGGAACGATAACTTGCTTAGCCTAGATATAGTAGTAAGGGCCTTGGACCTTCCCCAAAGCAATGCATCTCACTATCATCTCTGAGGAGTGGATGAGGGGGTTAAATGGAGGGAATGGTAGGAGGGGAGGGAGTGGGAACTGGGATTGGTATGCAAAATGAAAAAAGAGATTTTTTTTTTAAATAAAACAAAATATTTTTTTACAAGGAAGCCAGAAGTACATAGTGGGGAAAAAAGACATCATCTTCAATAAATGGTTCTAAAAAAATTGGTTATATGCCTATAGAAGAATGCAAATAGATCCCTATTTATCACGCTGAACAGAAAGCAAGTCATTGGCATAGGAGATTACTTTCAGGCAGAACAGAGCATCCACAGTGCAGGTCCTAAGGTCAACAATTAATAAATGGAACCTCATGAAACTAAAAAGGCAACAGATACCATCAATTGAATAAAGTGGCAGCTTACAGAGTGGGAAAAGATTTTATCAACTCCACACCTGATAGAGAACTAATATCCAAAATATAAAAAGTACTTAAAAATTAGATATCAAAGAACCCCAAATAATCTAATTGAAAATTGTGATACAGATATAAACAGAGAATTTTCAGTACAGGAATCCCAAATTGCTGAAAAATAAAGTAAAATGCAACATTTTTTAGCCATCAGGGAACTGCAAATCAAAACTGCATTGAGATTCCATTTTAAATGTGTCAGAATACCTAAGACCAATAGTATAAGTGACAACTCATGTTGATGAGGATGTAGAACGAAGGTGACATTCCTCCATTGCTGGTGGGAGTGCAAATCACTATTGTAATCAATATGGCAGTTCCTCAAAAAAATGGAAATCAATATTCCTTATAATGCAGTTTTACCAACTTAGGCGTATACCCAAAGGATACTCCATCTTATGCCACGGACACTTGCTCAACTATGTTTATTGAGGCTTTATTCATAATAGCTGGAAATTGGAAACAATCTAACTGTCTGTCAACTGAAAAATGGATTAACAAAAGATGGTATATTTGCACAATGGAATATTGCTTAACTGTTAAAAAAATGAAATCATGAAATTTTCAGGTTAATGGATGGAACCAGAAAATAACCATCCTCAGTGAGGTTACCAAGACTCAGAAAGACAAATATGGTATGTATTCACTTATAAGTGTTTATTAGGTGTTAAACAAATGATAAGCAAGCCATACTCTGTAGACACAAAGAAGCTAGGTAAAGAGTAGGTGTTTAGGGGTACCTACATGGAAGAGGTAATAGAAGAGATTTTGTGGGTAGAATGTGGGGAGGGAGACAGGAGCAAGAGTGATGTGGTGTGTGGTGGGGGTGGGATGGAAGGAGAGAGTATAGGGGGAAATGGCTGGAGTTTGGTGTCGTTTGAAGGCGGTGTAGAAACCTAGTGCAATGGAAATTTTTTTGAATCTATGAGGGTGATTCTAGTTAGCCCTTCTATAAATAGGTGGAAAGGAGTCTCAAAAGCCATTACTTGTAGCCAGGCAATGATTTCTGTGGCAGGACTGTGTGGTATTCATTTGAGTTGCTGGCCGAGGGTATCCAATGGAATCTGTAAACAACCAAGGTTCATGCTAGGACAGGACGTTGCTCCCTACAAAGTGACAGTTTGACCCTATTCCCAAGAATAACATGCACACAGCTCGCTGAACACTGAGAGGTAGAGCTGGTGTTGCCTTGGAGCCTTCTCTCCTAAGTTCTAGTCTCTTTGATGCATAAAGATATTCTGCAGGCCACCAAAAGAGAAACGTGGGCACCAACACAGCCACAAAATCTTTGACCACCCATCTGTCCTGTCTGCCAGATATATGAGCACAATCATGGTGAATAACTTGTGGGAGTTGACAACCAATGCTTGAGTTAACTTGAGACCCATGCCATGAGAGGGAGTTCATGCCTGACAGTGTTTAGATGGCCAGGAGCCATAGACTGAAGAGTGCAAAAACCTAGAGTAGAAACAAACATGGCTGTCAAAAGGGGGAAAAAAAAGAATCAATGAAGTGATTCCTGGTAATAGTCTGCCATGCTCATAGACTGGTGCCTTATCCAGTCTTCATCAAAGAGGCTTCCTCTGGCAGCAAATAGGAGTTGATATAGAGACTCTCAGACAGACATTTTTGTGGAGAGAAAGTGGAAATTGCAAGTCTCCATTGTGACACTCCCCTTAGAGTTGGGACAATCCTTCTAAGAGGGCATGTGTGTGTGAGAGAGAGGGGAAGAAAGATTACAGAAGTCAGAGAAATTGATGATGTCAGGCAAATAAGGCAGAATCAATAAAGTCAGGCACATATGGGCTCAGAGAAGGAAGGGGTAGGCACAAGGTCTTCATGGGTTTGTACCAGGTCCTCTGTGGATATGTTGTGACTGTTAGTTATATTCCTAACTGTGGGAATGATTCTCTGACTATTTTGCCTGCTCTTTGAACACTTTTCCTATTGTTCAGTTGCCTCATACAGCTTCAGTGTGAGGGATTTTGCCTTGTTTTATTCTATTATCTTTTGTCTGTTTAGTTTTTCTCTCTTGGAGACCTGCTATTTTTTGGAAGGAGATGGAGGGGGAGACCATCTGTGGTATAGGGGTGTGGTGATGGGAGCTGATGGAAGGGGAGCTGGGAGGAGTGAAGGAAGGGGAAAATATGGTCAGGATGCTAATTCAGTTAAAAAAAAGGGAGTTCTCAGGGACAGTCACATGTTTTTTTCAATCAATTGATACTTGACAAACATTTCAAAAACATTTGAAAAGACAGTCTCTCCAATAAATAATGATTGGAAAACTTCAATTTTTTACACAGAGGATTACAACTCATTTCTCTCCATATATGAAAATAATCTCAAGCTGGATCACAGGTCAAAGGGTGGAGAGGGAAAGAAGAAAGTAAATTTGACAACTGTCTATATCAATTTCATCCACAGGTAGGGAAAGCTCAATGAAACCCAAGTAATAAATGTGGTGAAGATTACATGGAGGCACAGCAAAGGAATTGAAAAACTACAGTGAATCATAAACACAGTTATTAAAAAAACCCACAGTATGAGGCAGTGCAAAAATATCAACTTTTGACCTTTTGTCAGTGCCGAAGACAGAGGAGGAACACTCTAAAATAAAATCTAAAACTGCCAGCCTAAAATACTACACCAAATAAAAGTGTCTTTCAGTCATGAAGAAAAGTTCTTTAGTTCCTTTGTTGTTATTATCTGATGGCTGTCCCAGTAACTAATAACAAGTTTTCTGTTAAGGTAAGTGCTGAAAATAAAGAAACCAGACTGGTAATTCATAACAATAACTAAGAAGAGATAGAACCAAAATAATACACTAAGTTGATTAGGAAAAGTGGAGATTGGAACATATTCTGTTGTGGCAGAGAAGGCTCTAAGAGAAAGTGAAGGCAAAGAGTTTATTCAAGGAGTGAAAGGAAATCATAGACCATTTTTTGATATGGGAGACTGGGGTTTTACTTGAAGTGTGCTTCTTGTTAGGGGATAACACTTGGTTTTAGTTAAATGTGTCAAAGATCCATTAGAATTCCTAATGTTAGTTGAAACTTTCAAATTCAGGGTCCTCCATTAAGACATACTCACATGATTTTCATATCAAATACACTACATGACAAAGTAGGGGCTTAGGCTAGAGAGAGGGTGATCAAGTGGTGCAAAGCACTTTTCATTCTTAGAATTAACTTGAGTTTGGTGCAAATCACTTTTCATTCTTAGAATTAACTTCAGTTTGGTTCCTGGTGTACATGCAGGGCATTCTTAACTACCTGTACTTCCAGCTCCAGGGAATCCCCATCCTCTTCTGTTCCCATCACCACCCACACACACATGATACACACTCACACACACACACATACACACACACACACACACACACACACACACACACACACAGATACACACACATAAATAGGTACAGATATTTTCAGAAATAAACCTCAAAAAACTAAAAAAATAATCTTCAGGCTAGGAGGTTAACATCTAGATTATGTCTCAGTTTTCATTCGTGTACTGCAAGATACGTGCATGCTAAAAAGTTGTGAGCTTTTGGAATTCATTGAAATCTATGCAGCTCTTACTCCTTCATACAAAGAGGCTGTATCTTTTCTCAATAACCTGCTTTTTAATGTGTATTAGTGGTTTTTTTTAGACAGAGCTGGGAAGCATACATACATGCCTGAGTGTTAAAAGAACTAAATATAATCACGTCTATTTTTTACTTAATATAAACCACTTCTTAGATTAACAGGAAATGACTTCTGATTGCTTTAAGTTATATATTTATTAATGCTCTTTGAGTCATTAATACATCAATGTAATTTGAACAAAGAAAAACTGTTTACATTATTGAGTAGTTTACCATAAACTGTTTTTGCACAGGAAAACAATTTGCAGTTTGCATAGCAACAATTTCAGAGTGAACTGAATAAATATTTCAAAACTATGTCATCTCATGCTTCCTTTAATGAACTAAAATCACTTCCATATTACACATTTGTTTTACAACCAATTTTTTTCTAATTTTTTGAAAACATGCTATATACAGCAGCAGAGCAAATAGCTAATAATTTAATGAAAAATTTCCAATGCTCTAACATTTTGCTTATATATTTAATGTACTGTGTACATGCTATATTGATTATTATTATGTATTATATTTGTCATGTTATTTCATTGGTTATTCATGGTAATTTGTAATTTTAAAAGTAGAATGCTATAAAACACATGGAATTGAAACTTTATAGGAAAAAATCTTCAAAGGCAAATGTTGCTAAATCTTCCTTTGAAGGCTTTAATTTACTAAGGAAGACTCAACCTAAAAATTGGTGGCTCCCTTTCCTCGTTTGAGGTTCTTGACTCTCAAAGAGGAAAAGGCTAGCCAAAAGCATGCATTAATTTCTTTTTGCTTTTCATTGTGAGCAACTCACAAGTGCTGCTGTGATTTTCCCACTGTGGTGGATTATAATCTGTAAAGGTGAACTAAGAGAAATTCCTTTCCTCTATGTTGATTTTTTTCTCCAGGTAGTCTTATCATAAAGAGAAAATAAAATTAGAATAATATGGCATTGTTGAATGATGTCAATCATTTCAGAACATAAATTGAGCTATGGTAACTTTCTCTCTCATCTATCATCTATCTATCTATCTATCTATCTATCTATCTATCTATCTATCTTCTATCATCTTTTTATCATCTAAATATCTAATCTATTATCTACTCTGCCTTACATATTTATTATCTATCAACCAGATAACCTATCATGTATCTATCTCTAAATAATACATAGTGGAATATAGATATGATACTGATATGTACATTCATAGAATTGCATAAATATATTAATTTTATTTTGTACTAATCATTAGAAATGATTAATTTGAGAGAGTATAGAGCTTTTTTGGCTTTTTAGCCAATGTATAATATATACATCATACACATATACATATATATATATGAATACATAGCATATACATATAATATATACACAACACATACACATAATGTATACATACCATGTACATTATACATAATACTGATAAGTTTAAATGCTATAAATTGTGTATGTTCATATTATATATTTAAGCTATAAATTATACACATGTGTAAGTTTCTAAAAAGACAAGTTTGTAAGAGTTAAGAGAATGAAATGCTTAAAACTAATTAGTGATTATTTTTTAAAATTGTTCTTATTGAGCTATATATTTTTCCTGCTTCCCTCACTTCCTCTTTCCTCTTCTTCTACTCTCTCCTATGGTCCTCATGCTTTCAATTTACTCAGGAGATCTTGTCGTTTTCTACTTTGCATGTAGATTAGATCTATGTATGTCTCTTTATTGTCTACGTACTCTGGGATTGTGAATTGTAGGCTGGCTTTTCTTTACTATTTGTCTAAAAGCCACTCATGAGTGAGTACATACCATATTTGTCTTTCTGGTTCTGGCTTACCTCCCTCAATATGATGTTTTTTAGATCCATCCATTTGCCTGAAAATTTCAAGATGTCATTATCTTTTTCTGCTATGTATTACTCCATTGTGTAAATATACCACATTTTTCTTATCCAATCTTTGGTAGAGGTACATTTAGGTTGTTTCCAGGTCCTGGCTATGACAAATAATACTGCATGAACTGGGATGGTCAACATAAAAAATCTGTCAATGTAATCCACCATATAAACAAACTGAAAAATAAAAATAAAAAACCCACATGATCATCTCATTAGATGCTGAAAAAGCCTTCAATAAAATACAACATCCCTACATGATAAGATCTTGGACAGAGCAGGATACAAGGAACAAACCTAAACATAATAAAGGCAATATACAGCAAGCCAACAGCCAACATCAAACTAAATAGAGACAAACTCACAACAATTCCACTGAAATCAGGAAGAAAACAAGGTCATTCACTCTTTCCATATCTATTCACTATAGTACTTGAGTTTCTCGCTAGAGCAATAAGACAGCAAAAGGAGATCAAGGGGATACAAATCAGAAAATAATAAGTGATCATTTTTATTATTAAGACCAAATTAAAGAAAATAAAATTCAAATAAAAATATGAAAAAATTTAATTATCTTTTCTACTGAGTGAAATTGTCATGCTATATGTTCATTGAAGTGTTCAGCAATGTGAGTCTTTATTATTTTATTCTTTAAAAGAAAATAAACTATCTCTTTTTCATTTTACATAATGATCCCAGTTCATACTCCCTTCCCTACTCCCACTCTCTCCACCTTCCTTCCTGACTCCATCTCTATCCATTCCTTAGATAGGGTAAGTTTTCACATTTTAAAAGTAAACAAGAATTCTCAATGGCTTTGTGAAGGGTGGTTAAATATTTATCTATATCAGAATCTAGATCTATCTATATCTATATCATCTAATCATCAGCTTCTATGAAAATATGATGGACAATTCTTTTTTCCAGCATCAGATATTGAACTTAAGAAGGGAGACATCATGATATAAATATTAGATTATTGATGTTGCACTATTTTAGAAATTTAAGGTTTTGTGTGCAACGAAGAATAAATTTTTATGGTTTATGGGTCTAGAGCTATAACTCAGAGTTTAAGAGTTTGCTCTTATAGAGAATTCAGGTTCAGTTCCCACTGCTCATATAAGGCTGCTTACAGCTGCCTATACTTATTCCAGCAGATTGAGCACTCTTAATGGCCTCTATGGGCCATAAAAGTGAGACACACACATACATATAGGTACTCAGACATGTACATAAAATTGTAAATATCTTTAATATTTTATTTTATAAGCCCTTATAGATGGTCAATTTAATATCCTATGTCACAGAACTATTTCATCTCTATAAATAATATAATGTTGAATAATATCAGAGAAAAATTATAAATCCTGATTCTGGCATTTACATTATATCTGTTTGAAAAACAAAGGCATAATTTTATGTATATTGTATAACATATGTGGTTTTAAATATCTAAGCCAGAAACATTACCAAGCTGTCTGCAAACACATTTTTTAATTCTGAAGAAGAAATGTGTTAAAATTGTATTTTACCCATATGTACATACATAAAAAGAAAGTCATTTCTGGCATTTCCTTTTCCTTTCTTTCAGACTTTTACTTAAATAAATAGGATTGCCATCCAATTGTTCTGATATATTCTGGCCTCTTATCAGGACATCAGTTTTATGGCCCATCTGACATAATCTCACAAGTACACATACACAAATACACACATATAAATATATCATATCTCTACAAGAAGCTTTAATGGTCATCTCCCATTATATTCATTTTATTTACTTAAATTACTTATATTTTTACTTAAATTAAAGTCTTATGGAATATTTAACTATGCAAAGATGTTACATTTGTTTATGTTGCAGAACTATGTAAAGATGTAAAGGTGTGTTACATTTGATTTGTTGCATATCAATGTGTCAAAGCTAGCCATTTGAAGAAGAATCTATCCTTGCCTCAGCTGCTGACAGTATACTGTCCAAACTTGACAAACAGGAAACAGAGGAAAAAGGCTATCAACTTTGCCAAGATAGGGTATAACAGTCCTTCCAAATTCCTACTACATAAAAAGTCTGCCAATAATCTGCAAGACACAGAGGAAAGTGACTGCCAAAGTTTGTCAGTACAAGGCAAAAATGTCCTTATTTTTTTATCCTTTTTGATTAGATTAAATAAATACCAATCCAAATTCCCACTTCCTCCCTCATCCCATTCTATTCACACATCCTCTCATTACACACCTCTCTAATCCTAAGATAGGGTAAGGCAGTTTGTTTTGTGGGAAGTCAAGGCCTTCCCTATTACATTGAGACTGAACAAGGTGTACATCTGCTTCATACAAAATTCTGCCAGATTTTGTAGAGCTGTAGGCCAAAGACAAATGCCTACATGTTATAGAGGAGCCCTGGGTGACTGTTGAGGTAATCAAATGTCTATATAATTTTTATAGTTTTAGAAGTTGTTTGCTGTGTACTTTCTATAATTCTCCTTAGTTATGATCAAAGGTAAATTAGGTACAGAGCTTTGAACTCATCAATATAGGATGAATAATAGATCATTTCTCTGATTTTGCCAAATACAAAGGGACCAGATATTGTAAATGTAATTCTTACTTGACAGCTGTTCATATTGTATTGTATATAGTTTTAACACTTAAATATTCAAGCCCTTCTTTATTTATCAAATTGGAGAAATGTTGTGGAATATTACTTAATGTGTTACATTTGTTTATGTTGCAGAGTAATAGTTTAACAGTATAATAAGGTGTGTTACTCTTGTTTATGCCTCATTTGTTTAATGATGTAAGGATATATTGCATTTGTTTTTGCTGCATTTATTTAACAACTAAAAATATGTCGCTTTGCCTGCTTAAGGCACCTAATTCCTGAATGGCCAATACCTAGGCAGTAGAGAGATGGGAAGGTCTGAATTGTAGAGAGAATAAGTAGGAGAAGGAATGTAGATGAGAGAGTGAGAAAGAAAGTGAAAGGGAGAGAGGGGGGGGAAGGGGGATAAGAGATTGAGGAAGAAAACGAGATGCCCAGGACAGGCAGGCAGCTGCCAGTCAGTCAGACATGAATTAGGACATATAAAATGAGAGAAAGTTAAAAAAAAACCTGAGGAAATATGTAGGTGAAGAGAAATATGTTAATTTAAGTTATAAGAGCTAGTGGGGTAACCATCAGATAAGGTCAGGCATTCAAAGCTAATGATGAGTCTCCATGTCATGACGTGGGAGCTGGTCAGTAAGCCAAAAGAAAGTCTGTTACATTAAAATTGATTGGTCTAATCTGTATCAAGATTATATATATATATATATATATATATATATATATATATATATATATATATACTAAGATATTCTCAGGTTGTTAGTGTATGGGTTTCTCAATACCTCTATCAATAAGGTAGTAATAATTTTAAAAGATGACGTTTGCATGTTTCCACTTTTGCCTCTGAGGCACTATCTGCAAAGAAAATCACTATCTTGAGTACAAAGAATATTGATTATGGCCCAGCAGGAAGGCACCATGGGTAAAGGTACTGGACACAAATCCTGACAACTTGAGTGTGAGCCCAGAACCAATACTGTAGGCGAGAATTGACTGATGCAAATTATGAATTGTCACCTGACCTCCACACCAATGCAGCAGCACATGCATGCCACCATTAAATTCTAAAAAATATAAAAAAAAACCAAAAAACAGTTTTTTAAAACAATACAGGATATATATCTTGTTATTCAGCTTTATGTGGAGGATACAATTCAGCATATGCTTTTTGTTTGGCTTCTTAGTATAGCTTGACATCTGTGATATTTTTGTGTGTGTTATTATAATTATAAATTATTAGTTTTCATTGCAATATATTATTTAATTAAAAACTCCACACTTCAGCAGTTTTGCTTCTTGTGTTGTGAAGTACTAAAATAAAATGCATGAAGATTATTAATCTTTCTCCATAAATTGACTCCTTTTTCATTAAGATGCACAAATTGGTATCATAAACAATATTCTTTATCTAATGCCTGCTTTTTTCTAATACAATATAGTCATGATGATGTTTTACATGAAAATGACACCCATAGATTCATATATTTGAATGATTAGTCACTAGTTGACAGAACTGCTTGGGAAGAATTAGGGGGTGTGACCTTGTTGGAAAAGGTCTGTCACTAGGATGGTCTTTTGAGGTTCCAAAAGTCAACATCAGGCCTAGTTTTTTCCCTCTATACCACTGTTTGTGGATTGTGTGTAAACTAGTTTTTTCCCTCTCTACCTACTGTTTGTGGATTGTGTGTAAACTCTCAGCTGCTGTTCCAGCGCCATGCCTGCCACACCCAACTATGATAGTCATAGACTCACCTTCTGAACCTGTTAAAAAGCCCCTAATTAAATCATTTTCCTATAAGCTACCTTATTATTCTGTTTCTTTACAGCAATAGGAAAGTAATTAAGACAGGCACTTTACTACTAATTAGTTTTCTAATTTTTTTGTAGTTTTATCCCTTTACTGTTCTCCTCTGGCTTATTTTGGACTAAGATATATTTCTAGATTATTTTTATTCTTACTATTGAACTTTACATTCATGTTATTGTTGCTTACATGATTTAAATGGTTTTAAATATCACAGAAAACTTTGAATACAAATTTTCTTAGTTTCTCCTTGAAAAGTTTTGTATTTCAAGAGCTATATTTACTGTGCTGTAAGGTTTTGTTTGATTTTTATTTATTTATTTATTTATTGAGTCTTTATTTTAGTTCCTTGAAGATGTCTGTGGGCTCATTATTTTCAGCATTCCCATAACTGATGAGTTTATAGCATCATACTTGAGGTTTTCCTCCTTCACGGGTTGTCATTATAGCTGATCTCTTTGCCTATTTTTTCTGCTCCATTACACTGATTTTTTTACCAGCCTGTCTCTGCTCTAGTTTGGTGTAGTTTTCAGGCTTGAATTCTGTTGGCAGTTATATTTTCTGGGCATACATACTCATAATTTGTTTCAGGATATGAACATTTTTTCCAGATCATTTTGTTTGCTCTCCTCTTGAAATTATCATTGCATTTGTTAGATCAGTTGGCGTCAATCCACACATTATCAGTTGCTATTCTTTTCTCCATGATTTTCTCTCTACTTATCTCTCTTGCTGCTTCAATTGGAGATTTTCTATGGATTTCTAGGTCTTTGTGTTCATTTACATTTTCCTTGATATATTTAAATTTTCAATGGTCCATTTCCATCATTGGCTTCCCTTAGTACATCTCACTATAGATGTTCAAATTTTATTCTCCTTATACAGACGTTTCTTCTAATCTCAAATATTTTAAGTAACTATTTGAATAGTCATTTCCTACACCTGCTACATATTTTATCTTCTTTATAATTATATCAATGAATTGATTTTCTAATTATGATTTATATAATCTGGCTCTTTTAAGCCTCAAAGAAATGTAAAATTATTTTCTGATGAACAATATGTTATTTATATTAATGAATGAATATGATACATTTCAAGTTTTTTTCCATATAAATTTATAATTTGTTCATGAAATTTATTACCATGTGTGATCTAACCTCCATGGAATTATCAATGTCAACACTTGGTTATAAATAATATAATCACATATGGGAGAATTCATTTCTGACCTTTATACCTTTAATTACAATAATGCAATAATTTTCTAATCTTTCTTTTGACATCTTTAGGACAGATATGCAATTTCGGTATACATGTATATTGGTAATAAGATTTTCTAAAATATGTTGATATTTCCTTTTTTATATACATTTGTATTTTATACCTTCACATTTTTATCCATAACATAGTTTTCTGGAGTTCTATAAACCCCTTATTTTCCTACTTCGTCTATCTTTTACCTCATAATTGCTGTGGTTACTCTGGTTTTTTAGACAAATTTCCTTTTGAGTATTTTTGTGTTTGTTTTTTGGATTCATGTTATGGAATGTGAGCTTCTGGGTTAATGCTACTGAAATAATCTGGAATCCAAGAAGAGAATCTAGTTAAGAAGTCCTTAATTTACTAGGTTTCATGTACCAAGAACCCCATGAGCCTTTCCCCTACCAGTTAAAGACCAAACATTCAATGACTTAGTTTTGAGTAGGCTATTATGACACAGTCATGATATGCCTACAATACAGCATTTCACAGCCTTCTTCACTATGATTTGGCTTTCTATTCTTCTGGAATATTACCTGAACCTTTCACAGTGTGATATGAGTTTCCCGTTCAATGCTGAGAACTTCAAAGTCATTTGCTGTCAGCACTTTACCAGCTGTCAATCTGGATTAACCTCTATGTAGTGCAAAGAGAATCTTCTTTCACCAAGGAAACAGGCAGAACTGGTTGATAAATAAAAACACAATTTTTAAGAGGCAGCTTGACGATACTATCATTTAGCAATGCAAAACCAGTGAGTTCACACAGGGTACCTATTATGTCTCCAGTCATTGTCCTTTGACCAGCTCTAATGCACCATGCACAATTTTCCTATTATGGAATAAAAAAGTAGTTATATCCTTTTATAACAGCTTTGCCACTACTGTGCCAGTAAGCTCCCTTTGGTCTGGGGGTGTTGGTGTGGTTTGCAAGTTCTAAGCTGGGGATATAATTGCTGACCTTTTCTTCCCCATCTACTTGCATAGAAACACTCCATACTATTCACCAGAAAAAAAGAATTTAGTTCATTTTTAACTAAATTTATCTGTATCTATAATCAAATGTCTTAGTTACTGTTCTATTGCCGTGAAGAACCACCATGGCTATGGAAATTCTTATGAAAGAAAGTATTTAATTGTGAACTTGCTAGCTGTTTTACTAATTTCAATATCGTAATGTTTCAAAATAAAGAGAACTTAAGCATCTGATTTAGTAATACTAAGTACTCCGGTGACATTTTTATATGCAATGTAGGGGAAACACACTCGCTGTCTCAAATGAGACTTGTTATGATCTATAGCATTGGATATTATAACTGAAATTGATCAAAAGACAATTTTACCTCAGTTTCTTTCCCTAGAAACTATAGAATGCCCAATGAAGATTTTTGCTGTTTTATTTCTGAGATAGGTTCTTAGTACATAGTCCAGTTTGCAGTGGCATTTCACTTGTATTTTAATAAATAGAACTTTCCTGAGCATCAGAGAGTAAAACAATTCCACCAGTAGCCAGACTAGTTGCCATAGAAACCAGATGGTGCATGCCTTTAATCCTAGTGGTGCACGCCATTAATCTCAGTCCTAGGAAGGATTATAAAATGGGAGGAAGCAGCTCATGTCAATGCCATTCACAGTCTCATTCTGAGATTCCTGGAGGCAGGGTCATCATTTTCAGACAGACTGATGGAACAGGTAGTGGCTGGCTGTTTTAATTTTCTGTCCTTTAGGTTGAACCCCAATATCTGATTCTGAATTTATATTAATCATCCTATATCAGTTCACCATCTTTCCATCTTCAGCAGTAGAACGTTGAGAATATAGGAGTATGTTACAACAACCATCTTTGAGTTTTCAGGCTTACCCTGCTTTGTCCCCTAATATTCTGAAACAGGAATGAAGTAACATATTACCAACAGTCAAATAGTTAAGCAAAGAAAATCAATAAAATTTAAAATGGTTAGGTAGATAGCTCAGTGTCAACAATTTGCCATGCGAGGTCCTGAACAGAAGTAAATCTGGGTACCATACATCTGTAAACCCAGTGCTGCTATTATGAGTTGGGAGGATGAGGAAGGAATGTCCCTGAAAGTCAACTGTCTACCATATTGAATTGAATGTGGTGTCAACAACAATAAAAGGCCCTGTGTCGAACAAGTCACAGTCAGAATTCATACCCAAGGTTGTGCTGTAATTTCTATACACCTGTTCTATGTGTGCAAATAAGAACACACACATACACACACACACACAAACAGAAAGAGAGAGGGGGAGAGAGAGAGAGAGAGAGAGAGAGAGAGAGAGAGAGAGAGAGAGAGAGAGAATGTAAATCAAAACGACAAAAGACTAATGAATGTTTAAAGGGACAAGGTGGCAATATGGTATTTCCCTAAAGAAGAAAATTGATTGTAGTAAGAAACACTAGATGATTTGAAAAAAAAAAATTGAGAGGTCATTAGCCAGAACAAATTAGTTCAGCATCTCAGAAGTTGGATTTATGTGTGTGAACAGCCTGAGGAGAGTAGAGAAGAAAGCATGGTAATTTTAATTACATGGGCTTTGAAAACATGACTCAGACCGAGATTTATTTTACATTATATAAAATTTCTTTCATCTTATTATTAAGAGTAGAAGAGCAAATAATTATCTTTATTATGTTAGAAATTACAATTCAACTATCCTTACCAGCGATTTTATACTTCAACTGTATAATACCAGATATTATTCTCCTAAGACTCCTCTCTTCCAAGTGAGAAAAGCTAATTTCCATTATGGGCAATACATAAACTTTATAGCTGAAATTTCAAGCCTGTTATCTTTAATTATCCCTTAGAAACCCAAAATGTTTATTCCCATACTAAATGGCATAGGGACCTTCTCAGGTCATCTGTCCAGTATCTTCTACTCTGTGTACAAAAGCAAGAGGTCAGTGTTATGTAAGGCCAGAAGTTGGCCACTAAGGTTTTAGTCATCCACAAAACATTTCAGGATTAATTATATATCATTCCTTTACATTTTATAGCAACAATTACAATAACTAGCACTTATCACTAAGGATTGTTCTGAGTGTTTTCTATTTATTGTTTTTACCCAATACAGTGACTAATGACATTATTTTACAGCCATTTTCCCACCTATTTAAAAAATAGTACCACAGTGGTATTGCTGGATCCAGGGGTAGGTTGATCCCGAATTTCCTGAGAAACCGAAACACTGCTTTCCAGAGTGGTTGCACAAGTTTGCATTCCCACCAGCAATGGATGAGGGTACCCCTTTCTCCACAACCTCTCCAGCAAAGGCTATCATTGGTGATTTTATTTTAGCCATTCTGACAGGTGTAAGATGGTATCTTAAAGTTGTCTTGATTTGCATTTCCCTGATCGCTAGGGAAGTTGAGCATGACCTTAAGTGTCTTTTGGCCATTTGAAGTTCTTCTGTTGAGAATTCTCTGTTCAGCTCAGTGCCCCATTTTATAATTGGATTGATTAGCCTTTTACGGTCTAGTTTCTTGATTTCTTTATATATTTTGGAGATCAGACCTTTGTCAGTTGCGGGGTTGGTGAAAATCTTCTCCCAGTAAGTGGGTTGCCTTTTTGTCTTAGTGACAGTGTCTTTTGCTTTACAGAAGCTTCTCAGTTTAAGTAGGTCCCATTTATTCAATGATGCCCTTAGTGTCTGTGAACCCAAAGACAAACACATAGGCATCCTCATGAATATTAACCTTCATCAGGCAATGAAAGGAGATAGAGACAGAGGAGCACGGGACAGAAATCTCAAGGTCCAAATCAGGAGCAGAAGGAGACAGAGCACGAGCAAGGAACTCAGAACCGCGAGGGGCGCACCCACACACTGAGACAATGGGGATGTTCTATCGGGAACTCACCAAGGCCAGCTGGCCTGGGTCTGAAAAAGCATGGGATAAATCCAGACTGGCTGAACATAGAGGACAATGAAGAATACTGAGAACTCAAGAACAATCGCAGAGGGTTTTTGATCCTACTGCACGTACTGGCTTTGGGGGAGCCTAGGCAGTTTGGATGCTCACCTTAGGAGACCTGGATAGAGGTGGGCGGTCCTTGGGCTTCCCACAGGTCAGGGAACCCTGAGTGCTCTTCGAGCAGATGAGGGAGGGTGACTTGATCGGGGGAGGGGGAGGGAAATGGGAGGCGGTTGCGGGGAGGAGGCAGAAATCCTTAATAAATAAATAAATTAAAAAAATAAAAAAAGAAAAAAAAATAGTACCAGAGAGCTGGATAAGGTTAGATGAGTCAAAATATGGATAACATATTTTGTTCATGCCTTTCTACTTATTTTCCCATCAGTATATTTTCTATAGGTTTGGTACTATAAAAGTCTTATGAATCATCCAAACTTGCATCCATCATCTTCATTAGGTCAATTGTTAGTGTCTCCACATCTGGCGGTGCACACATTTTATCACAGCACTGGAGTAACAGATACCAGCAGACCTCTCTGATTTAGAGGCAAGCATGGTCTACAGAGAAAATTCTTGGTCAGTCATGGCTAAGATCACACAATAAATCTTTATAATTTATTTCTCTTTCATGGAATTTCTTTCTTTTATTTATGACAAGTGTCATAAATAAGTGACAAACATGTATCAAAAATGTCCCTTAACATTTTCTTCTTTGATAAATTTTGAAATCATACTTCTAAATATAGCAAGCACTTCAAAGTTATTAGATCATCCTCTAACCATGTAGAGAATACAGCAATGTATCAAGGTATCTTTCTCTAGTACTGAATATGGGTCTGATTCTTGAAACATATGGCTTCATTTTTGTCTTGCTAACTATAATTACAATTGTGTGAATATATATGCATAATATCTATGATTTATGCATTTAGGTTGCCACTTTTGATTTGGTTACTAAAGAGAGGGTTTGGAGCTTGGTGAACTCCTGTCTTGAGGATGGAAAACATGCTGCCTTTTGCTAAATAAATTCACCTTCCCTCACTCACTGCAAATGCAACTGCTTCTAAGTCTCATTTTGAAAACCATCCACTCAAAGAGAACTTTCTTGTGCCTTCTATCCCTGCATTGCTCATCTCTATATGCGGATCTTTAGTACTCATCTCTTACATACAAATCATATGTAAATATATTGGAGCCTCATTTTACCTATTCTAACTTTATCTTTCTGCATAATGCAATTTTCATGAAGTTAGAAGCCTCATCCAGCTTGTCAATTTTCATGCTTTCAGCACACAGCATAATCTGCAGATACAATGTGTGATTAAGGCAATAATTGAATGAAACAATGAGAATGATGGGTGGGAAAATCTATATCAAGACATAGTAATTTGTTTCTTTTCAACTCTCCCAGAAGAAAATGAATACCACACTGTGATTGCATGCAGTCAGAAATTTCAGTTATTCATTTCACTTACAAGTAGGGTGACTGCAAGTTCAAAGTAATAGAATAGAACTGTGTTAAATGGAGGAAAAGAAAGAATCCCTAAAGTTTGATCCTCACTTGTATTTCTATCTATCCTTAGATACTTAATAAACAGCACAATTAAATACAAAAAAAAACTGAAAATAAGTCTGAGAACATGGTAAGTCAATGCATCCTTCAGATGGAAGGAACAATCATTTATTTGTTGGTGACTGATGTTTTAACAGTAGATTCTTCATTATAAGTGATATACATGGGCATGAGAGCTAAATCAATAGTGATCTGATAGAAAACAGATATTAATATATATGATTCTGCCAGAATCATCCCCTTTCCTTCACTGAATCGATGGTAACAGACTGCAGTTCCTACTTCTGCCACTTCTCCCTAAGTTTTCCCCTGAAGGGTTGCTATCAATAATTTTGAGAGGAGATAGAACCATCTAGAAAGGAACCCTGGCTAATAATAACTAATCCTTGGTTCTTGCTCAAATTTATCCTTGTGAAATCTATCCAATTTGGTACAAAATCTGTGAATTATTTATAAATTCTAATTTAAATCAAATACAGAATGAGTTGTTTAAAAGAGTTTTATGTCTTCTTTTATAAAGACAGCTTGTTGAGGTACTAGCTATATTAGGTACCTATATTGCATTATCTGAAGAGCATACTGATACACAGTGATAGAAATCAAGGTGAGGGTTACTTGGTGCAGGTACAATTGATAGTAGATAACTTTCTGAGTGTTCCAAAAATTATATTTTTAGATAAGACTATTTGAATTTTTCAGAATTGATTATATTTAAAGTGAAAATAATGATGAAACAAGAAATAATCAGTAAAAATATCAAATACTGCTAGTGTTGAATCTTTAGTTTCTTTTTTTTTTATGGTTTTTCAAGACAGGGTTTCTCTGTGGTTTTGGACCCTGTCCTGGAACTAGCTCTTGTAGACCAGGCTGGTCTCAAACTCACAGAGATCCACCTGCCTCTGACTCCCAAGTGCTGGGTTTAAAGGCATGCACCACCACCACCCGGCGAATCTTTAGTTTCTACAGGCCTTGGTTCAGTAATCAGCATGGAATGGAGGTTTATGGAGAAAGACTTTGATCTATACCAGTTCTACCTTAACTGGATCTATGTACATCTTTTCAACAAAGTTGATCCCATGGATGAATGAGCTCCACATGAGTTAGTTAATTTCATCTCTATAGTGCCCCAGTTTGGAAGATAAATAATATAGGCATATTAGAATTAATTGTCACCAAGTGTAATATGAATCCTAGTTGACATGACAGAATTACTTAACTTGACGAGATCCTCAGTATACTTCACACAATTTACATAATCATTCTGTCTCCCTCTACTGATACCTCATCCCTAATATTCTTTATTAGAATACACATCAGAGAAGTTCGATCTTGTGCACTTCTCCAGACAGCTGTCTATTTTCATTTTCCGATGTATACTTTCCAATCTCTTTAGTTGAAATAAATGCCACTGAATGTATGAGATCGATACTCAAACATAGGAGGGCAATCATCAAACTATTGAAATCTAGTCATTTACAAACACCATTCAGCATCTTCTTCCTGGAGTCAGCTTTTCTCATAGCATGTAAACTTGTAAGTAGGTAACCATATATGACTGCAGCTTAAACATGGACAAAAATATAATCATTTGACAAGTACAGAAGTGTATTGCGTGTTTCTTTTTTCATTCCTCAGCTCTTCTTACTGTTGAGGAAGGAGAATAGTTCTGTTTTCCTCTGCATGCTTCCTGGCCTTAGTTTGAGTGTCATTGCTAATATGTAACATCCAAGGCCATTTTGAGTATTGATATACCAGAAATAAGTCATGTTGGGATGAAGAAGTGACAATAGACATTGTGACCTAGGTGTGTGCTGGGTGTTTAATGCATCTGCTCAGTTTCCATAACTTGGGGCTCAATCATATAATCAGGAAATTCTAAAGGAAAACGGTTATATATTATAGATATGTGACAGGGAGGACATAAAACATATAATTTGATAAGCAGATAGCAGACTCTAAAACATATGATAATAGCTCTTTATTGGCCTTCACAACTCTCCCCTTTCTAAGATATGATATATTATCAGACAGTAGAGAGTTTTAATAAACATATCTCTTATTAGATTTCTACTTAAATCTTCTTTGGCTCTCAGTTAGAGATATTACATACTTCAGGTTCTTATTGGCTGACTCTTCTATAACAGTCTTGATAACAATTTCGCACCATGTACTCCAATGTTGTTTGAGTAAGTTCCAGTGTCGTAATAAGTTTCTGTACAGGATAGCACATTAATTTTCCCCATAAAAATATTATTATAACCATGTTGACAGTCAACAATAACTATATCACAACAGTTAAAGTGTGTGCGGGGAGGAACAGTGTTAATCTCATACATGATGTTCCTATGGCTTCACCTTATCTTACAAGATTCAAGATCATTAAATGATTGGAATTTTTGTGTCTTTAGTTGTCATGAAAAGAGTCATCTTGTCTACATTTGGACATCCTATTAATAAAAGACAAGGAGGAAGAAAGAGTTCTCAAAGAATTGTTCATTTGGGAATAATATATATATATATATGTGTGTGTGTGTGTGTGTGTGTGTGTGTGTGCGCGCGCGTGTGTGCGTGTGTGTGTGTAATATATATAATATTTATATATAATATTTTCCTAGTTTATAAAATTCCCATACTCCTTCATTACATCATTTAGAATAATGCCACATTAACACTTTCACATGCAAGTTATGTTTGGCTTTTTAACTTTTACCCCAGTGAAAGTAGGGACAAGAAACATGATTTATCATTTCTCAGTCAGTAACTCACATTCCCTTCTCATTCTCAGATAACTATAATCACATTTTCTGCCGGTGGTGTGGATTTTAGATTAAATGTCACCTATTTGCAGAGGTTTCTGTACTGATTGTTTTCTGTGTCTCGTGCTACATCATTCTTTACCTTACCATGTCCCTAAGAGACTGACCTCTGCATAGGACCACAATTGGATTCCAGACCTCTGATTGTTGGTCAATGAGATATTTGGGAAAATGTCAAAAGGTCATTTATCTCCCATTTCACTCCCTACCTATCCAAAGACTGTCTCTCTCCTATATATCATGCATTTGTACATGTCACATTTTTTCAGGATATCTATTTTTCCAGTGTATTTTCAGGCATAGAGATGGTAATGTTTCTATAGCTGTTACTCCCAAGAATTTTGGCCAATTCTGTTTTTCTCTTAATATCTTTATCCATATCATTCTTTCTAACTATTCATTATAGGACTTATTTTCAATTTTTTCAGTTGAAAAGGTCATTATTTCTTTCCAGATTCTTGACTGACATGCATTTGAATTACCAAAACTAAATTAACAAGTAGATAGCAGCCCCATTATAAAATATATGTAATGATAATAATAATTAACTATAATAAAAATAGTGAAAGGAAAAGATTATCAATCTTGAGTGTTTTAGTATGTAAGGGGTTATAGGAAGGATTGCTATGAGTGGCTGGATGAAGAAAAGGAAGGTGAAGTGTGATTTAATTCTATTTCAATTAAAAACATATTTTTAAACATACTTAAAAGAACTTAAAACTTTGGAGGGTTGCAAGAGTTCCTCAATGGTAAATCATGAACTAAACTCCGCATTTGGTCCCCAAAAATGGAGAAGAAGAAAGAAAGGGACTACTCTCTAGACATAATAAAATAGATAATATAATTATTTCACTTCAAAAACCAATAAAATGTGTCTCCAAATATCTCAGTACTAGAAAAGACTCAGAGTTTCAGACTAAAAGGTTTTTTTGATAATCTAATAATTATAATTGTGATTATAAAGAATACTACAGAACAAAGTCTTAAAGTGTGGTTGATATAGAAACAGACAAAGAATAACCTTTACCCATGTCCAGGGGTCTGAGAACATTGTGATAGAGAAGGCTGAGAGAAGGCTGAGAGTAAAGAAGTGTCAGAGGGTGGGGGAGTACAGTGAAATGCTGTTTACTTGGTGGAGTATAGCTGTTGTTTTAAAAGCTTATGTGAAGGATGTAGAGGTGGCTCAACAGCTACGATTATCTGCAAATAAACTTAAGTTCAAGCCAGTTAAAAAACAAACAAACAAACAAAAAAAGCAGAAAAAAAAAACCTCTGAACCTTGAATACAAGATGAGAGGCTATTGGCAGTTGGCGGCTGCTGAAGAAGGAGAGTCACTTTTCGTGGAGAATATTGCTGTTAGCAAGTTACCCTTGCTCCAAAGGTAACATGCTCACATGCTGAGCAGTAATTGAACTCACGAAGGTTGTAATAGAATACAAACAAAGAACATGAAGTTAGGAAGGAGACAGGCAATAGAGTCCTGTCATGAATAGAAGAGCCTACTTGCTCGTAATAGATAATTTTTTAAATGTGTTCTTGGATTCTGTTTGCCAGAATTTTATTGAGAATTACTGCATCAATGTTCATGAGTGAGATTGGTCTATTATTTTATTTTTAATTGTGTGTGTATGTGTGTGCACGTGTGTATGCATACACCCGTGGGTCCAATTATGTGTAGAGTGCAGAGAAATGACCTGGATCCACTGGAGGTAGATACCTGTTCTTGTTAGGGAGTTACTTTTCACAGCTGCACTACTTCCCTGAGGAGTGCCTTCCAGAAGTTTGTGCAGACTTGGGAAGCTTCCAGTCAGATAGCTGAGAAGACTCTCCTTCCTTGGACTCTCCTTTACTGGCATCCCTGCATGTCCAACATGCACTGGAGAATCCGTCACAGTGTCTCCACTGGTGTAACTCAGAGAATGATATGGATGAATGCCCTACAAAATAAACACATGATTTTTGGCATATGTAAAAAAAATAGAACAGAAGAGAGTAGTGTGGAGTAGATAGGATCAATATTGATTGTGAGCATGCATTATATTTCATTATTTAAAAGGATATACTTGGATAGCAGCAGGCATTGATCCTGCATGTCCTGAAAGTAGACTGTACCTACAGTACAATGGATAATGACATTTTTCTCTTTAGTGTTCACATTTTAAATTTACTATCACAGAACTAGAAAGATAATAAATGTTTTTGTCTGGTTTAGTGGTTAAATAGTTCATTTTAATATTTTGTCTACTCTCAGTTAAATATAAATAGAGGCATGAGTTTTATATCTACAAAATTATATTTTTAATTGGGATGGTGGTTTGTTGACATAATTCACATCTGACAAACCCTATTTGATAAGCTGAAGAATTAAACACATCTGTGGAACCAGCCACAATTGAAACCTCGATTCAATTGTGAAAATGGAATCTTTTTCTTATTGGGTTTCTCTTTCTTGGTAAGCAGGCTTGCTGACAAGTGGAGAACTTTATTAACTTCATCAGTGTGTATTGCTTGTACTGTGTAAAGCCAGTAATAAAATGCTCATTTGAAGAACCAACTTATTCATATGCAGCGCTGGCTGTCAAACATAAAACTTATTAAATTGAAAACAGCGCATAAAAGTATTGTAGAATGATTTACAATTACTCAAAAATTAATATGGGATAATACCTTCATATTTAGAAACATTTATAGGAAGATGATGACTGTGGGGAGGAAGTTTATATTTCAGTAATGTCTGAGAATACTTCTTATATATCAGTTCTATACTATTTCCTCCATTTGAAAGGATAGGTTGGAAGATGGTATGTAGTAAATCCAGTACATTTTCTAAGAGCAATGATATCTAGATATGTTTAAAGATCAGAATGCCATTAGAAATATCAACTGTAGAGAAAGTGAAGGATTGTAGTTGAAACATAACAATACATTTTATTAAGTAGATGCAGTTCAAAAATGTTTAAAAGATTCAGAAAATAAAATATGTCTTTATTAATGAAATATGAAGGTATTTTTAGCAGTATAAACATTTATGTGTGAAAAACTATCTCTAAAAGCTATGTGTGTTTATCTTGCTTTCTATGATAGTCTGCTGAGACAGACATGGCAATTATTGACTTTTAAAATTTCTATATGAATATAATTGCTCTTTATTCATCATGGTCTTGGTGTTCATTTAGTAAAACTAAACTTACACTTGACTCATGAGCACACTCTTTAGTAAACTACAGCTGTGTTCATTTTATGCAATGTGATCATCTCTACACCCAGCCTGTAGGGAATAGACATCATCATGTCTACTGACACCTGTGTACCTACTCCATTTGACTTTCTCTAGAATCCGGTCCTCAGGGGGTAGACTTGTTACTTACTGAACCCTGCACACCTACATGCTGCAGATGCCGAAGGTAAAAAACACAGAGAGACTGAAGTAAACCTGCCTCCTTGTCCCTTGTTTTTGTTTCATTTGATTTTTGATGTGAAAAGAAACATTTAACTTGAGAACAATTCTCAACATCATTGTTACATCATTCATTGCTGAAATGTATTTGCTTAAATATACCACACATGATTCATGCATCAGTTTATTCTGAAGGCAACATGGCAAGTTTTCTATATAAGTACTGCCACCATCTTTTTCAAATACTTCTTAATTAAAATAATCCATTTCACTTTAAAGCATATGTGATTCTTTTTATAGAAGTCCTATTTTCATAAAAAACAACTGTCATCTTAAGCAACTATTCCAAGTTAGTATTCTCCCTAAAGCAAAACAAATCTCAAGACTGGATTTTATGTTCATGTGTTCTGTGGTAAGCCTGAAGATGAGACTAGGATTATAGCAGCATTTCTGAATCTAGTCTTATTTCATTAAACTCTAGCCTCATTCTCATGGGAACTGACCAGTTTTGTTGCTCCTTATCTCTTAATGAACATTCTAGCTATTTTCATCCCTTCCGCATTTCCACTTTTTCTTGTGAATGGTGTGTGTGTGTGTGTGTGTGTGTGTGTGTGTATTCCTGTTTGCATGTGTTAAGGTAAAGACATATGTGTGGGTATACCTACATGTGTGTGAACATGAATGCAGAGCCCCAAGGTTGGTAATGAATCTTCCTTGACTGTACTTCCTCTATATTTTGAGACAGGGTCTCTCAAATCAAACCTAGATGTTATCAGTACAACGAGTATCACTCACTAATTGCTTGTTTTATGGATCTTTTTTAAGCTCTCGAAGAGGTCTTCACAAGGAAGAGACAACAATTACATAATTGGTTTAGCACTATAAACAAGTACCCAAATATGAACAAAAATTCACAAGAAACAGAAAGAAAAAGAAAAGGCCATGACTCATTCAAATGGAAGGGGAAAAAAATCAACAGAACTTTTTTTTGGAATAACCTGATAGTAGATTTACTTGACAATGAATTTTAAAATGTCTTAAAGAAACAAAAACTCTAAAGGAAAACCTGAAGAAAGTTCATATAACAATGTAAAACCCCAATGACAGTGCTAACAAAAATATAGAACCCTATAAATAAACAAATAAAGAACTTTGATAGCAGAATAATTCATGACTTAAGTAGTCACTTGAAAACTCAAAGGCAGACATCAGCAATCGGCAAAATAGATCATCAGATTTGAAGATATGATGTTGGCAAATGAATCTAAAGAACAGATGAATAGGTCTAAGAGGAAAACCAAATGGACAGGTCTGTGAAACACTCATTATGACATCGTGGACATCCTGGGAGTTTCAGAATGGCAAAGGAGAAAAGAAAAAAGGGAGGGAACACTATGTGAAGAAATAATGGTCAAAAACTTCCAAGATTGATGAGATACAAGACTATAGACATCCAAGAAATCCAGTAACTTAGAGAAATAAAGTTATAGAGGCTCACAGAAGAAATATTATTCTAGTGTTCAATGGGCGCTATCACTATTATTTTGATAAAAGGGCATAATATCAGACATAATATCATTTTTTCTTCACAATAATTATCTTTGTACATACAGACTAGTCCAATTCTCACTTTATAGCCAAGAAACGTCTTGATTCAGAGCTTGGTAGTTAATAGAAAACTTCACAACTGGCTCAAGTTTAGAGAACAAAAAACTTTGGAGTGCTCAGCCCTAAATGAGGTTTCTGTAGCACAATCTCTCTCTCTCTCTCTCTCTCTCTCTCTCTCTCTCTCTCTCTCTATCTCTCTGTCTCTCTCTCTCTCACACACACACACACTCACACTCACACACACACACACACACACACACACACGAGAGAGAGAGAGAGAGAGAGAGAGAGAGAGAGAGAGAGAGAGAGAGAGAGAGAGAGCTCAAAGAATACTGAGAAAGAAGAAAAATGGCTGCAAAACCCAGAAGTCAGGGAAAGCTTCTGTGAAATAATGTCATTTGGGTGTGACAGGCTCCTACACTCAGGAGCTCACAGCAACGGTGGTTACCAGCACAAAACCAATTCAGTAAACACTGTGTTAGGGAATGGGAAGGAACTCCTGATATTTAATTCTAAAGAAATTTTTGTGAAAACATTTCATCACTGTTCTGGGAATCCACCAAAGGGATTTTTATTTTTATGGATTCCCAAATCACTGTTGAAAAGAACAGCTAGGAGAACAGAGAACAGATGAATTAGAATAATTTGCCCCTAAGTGGTGCTCAGTGTTTTCTGCTACTCTGTTTTAGTCGATGTTTGAAAGACTTGCAGAATGTGTTCTGGGGAGGGGAAGGGTGAAAATAAATGGTTAATTCTTTTCATGTCATGAGTTCTGTCTTAGTTAGCGTTACTATTGCTGTGACTACACACCATCAACAAAAGCAACTCGGGGCGAGAGAAGGTCTGTTTCACTCAAAGTTTAATATTACAGTCCATCATCAAAAGCAGTGTGGTCAAGAATTCAAGCAGGGCAGGGAGTTGGAGGCAGAAGATGATGTAGAAGTCATGGAGGAGTATTATGTATTGTATATTCTCCATGACTTGCTCAGCCTGCTTTTCTGATGTCTAGCACCACCGAGCCAGGAATGGCACCACCCACCATGGGCTAGACCCTTCCTCATCAATTACTAATTAATAAAATGTTTTTCAGCCATACTTTATGGAAACATTTTTTTCAATTGTGTTTCCCTTCTTTTAGATAACCCTACTCTGTGTCAAACTGACTTAAAACTAGTCAACACAATTGCAACCATGTTAAATTGACACATAAGCATATCACTGTTAAGCCATAAACTTTATTTTCTTGTTAATTGCCAAGATCAAATATGAATATCAACACTACAATGTAAACATTTCAAATTTTAAATGCACCATAGTCTTTAAAATTTCAAATATTTAAAAATCCAATCTCTTTAAAATATCTTGTCTCTTTTAAAATCCAAAGTTGGAACCTCAAAGTAGTTTTGATTTGCATGTCCCAGATGACTAAGGAAGTTGAAGTTGTTTTAAAGTGTTTTTCAGCCATGTGATATCCTCTGTTGAGAATTCCCAGTTCAGATCTCTAACCCATTTTTGTATTGGAGTATTAGGCTTGCTGATGTCTAGTTTTTTGAGTTCTTAATATATTTTGAATATTAGCCCTCTGTCACATGTGGAGTTGCTGAAAATCTTTTCTCATTCTGTAGGCTGTTGTTTTGTCCTATTGACAGTTTCCTTTGCTTTGCAGAAGCTTTTCAGTTTCACGAGGTCCCACATATTGATTGTTGATCTTAATGCCTGTGCTTTTCATGTTTTATTCAAGAAGATATCTTCTGTGGCAAAGTGTTCAAGGTTATTTCCTACTTTCTCTTCTTTTAGGCTCAGGTGATATGGTTTTATGTTGAGGTCTTTGATTCACTTAGAGTGTTTTTGCAGGATGGTAGATGTGAGTGTGTTTGCACTGTCCTGCTTGTTGACATCCAGGTAAATCATTACTGTTTGTTGAAGATGCTTTCATTTTTTTTGATTGTATATTTCTGGCTTCTTTGTCAAAGATCAGGTGTCCATAGGTGTGTAGATTTATGTTTGATGGGGTCTTTTATTTGATTCCTTTGATCTGCTTCAATCTATACCATGTTTGGGCACATATCCACAGGACTCTCTATCCTATCAAAAGAACACTTGCTCATTTATGTTCATAGCAACATTATACATAATATACAGAAACTGGACCAACCTAGATGCACCTCAACTGAAAGACAGATAAAGAACATATATTACATTTACACAATGGGATATTACTCAATTGTTAAAAGCAATGACATCATGAAATTTGCAAGCAAATGGATATAACTGGATAAAAGATCATTGTGAGTGAGGTAATGCAAACCCAGAAAGACAAACATGGTAGGTTCTCAGTTATAAGAGAACATAGCTGTTAAATAAAGGATAACCATATTATAATCCATAGACCCAGAGAGGCTAAGTAACAAGAAGGGCTCAGAGTGCATACCTGGATCTCCCTGGGAAAGGAAAATAAAATAATTTTTTTACATGGAATGGAGGTATGAGGGCAAGGAAACGGAAGTGATCAGGTCTTGTGGGAGAGGGATGGATGGAGAGAATACTTGGAGAGACAACTGGAACTGGTGGAAGGCAATGGGGAAAGCTGATATAATCGAAACTCCATAGAATCTATGAGGCTGACTCTAGTGAAGACTCTAAGTAATAGGAGATCTAGAACTTGATCCTGTCATCCTCTATAACCATGCAAGGCTTCCAGCATGAGACTGAGACACCAACCCAATCACAAGACCTTTGACCTACAATTTGGCCTGCCTATAAGATGTGCTGTAGTAATGGTGGCACAGAAGTTGTGAGACTAGCCAACCAATGTAAGGTACACTTCATGAGAGGGGGCACATGGACACTGCCTGGGTGGCCAGGAACTAGAGGCTAGAAAGCTCAGAGGCATAGGATAAAAACAAACACAACTGAAAAAAATCCATGAAATGATTACTAATGGTATTTTTGCCCTACTTATTGGTGTTTAGCCAATAGTCATCAGAGAGCCATCATACAGAAACTGATGGGAGACCCTCAGCAAAACACTGGGTGGAGAAAGGGAAACTTTGCAAAAATGGGAAAGGATGATTGTAGGAGCCAAAGGGTTCAAGGACACCATGATAACCCAGGCCACAAAATCAACTAAGCAGCAATTATAGGGGAACACAAAGATGAAAGTGACAGACATAAACCCTATATGGGTCTGTGTTAGATCCTTTGCTTATACATTATGGTTGTATAGTTGGGTATTCTTGTGGGACTCTTAACATTAGGGATGTGAGTGACTCTGTTCTTTTCACCTGCTCTTAAGACCCTCTTCCTCCTACTGGGATGCCACATCCAGGCTTGATATGAGCGTTTGTGCCTAATCATTTGCAACTACTTATGCCATGTTTGGTTGATAACCCTGGGAGGTCTGAGCTTCTTTAAAGGGGAAGGAGGAAGAGTCAATCTGAGGGACAGGGTAAGTCAGGTGGGAGCTGGGTGGTGTGGAGGGAGGGGAAACTGGTCAGGATGAATATATTCAAGAAGAATTTTAAAAACAAGCAAACAAACAAATATATAAAATATAACCCACATTCTAGAAAATTCTAAAATCTCTTCAAAAGTTCAAAAATGCCTCCAGAAGTTCCTTTATTGTTTAAGATTGTTTTGGCTATCCTGGGTTTTTTGTTTTTCCATATAAAGTTGATTATTTTCCTCTCAAGATCTGTGAAGAATTTTGATGGGACCTTGATGGGGATTGCATTGAATCTATAAATTGCCTTTGGTAGAATTGCCATTTTTACTATGTTGATCCTCCCAATCCAACAGCAAGGGAGATCCTTCCATTTTCTGGTATCCTCTTCAATTTCTTTCTTCAATGCCTTAAAGTTCTTGTTCAATGCATTAAACTTCTTAAGTTCTTGTCAAATACATCTTTCACTTCCTTGGTTATAGTTACCCCAAGATATTTTATGCTGTTTGTGGCTATCGTGAAAGGTGATGCTTCTCTGATTTCCCTCTCTGCTTCCATATCCTTTGTGTATAGGAAGGCGACTGATTTTTGGGACTTGATCTTGTATCCTGCCACATTACTAAAGGTGTTTATCAGCTGTAAGAGTTCTTTGGTGGAGTTTTTGGGGTCGCTTATGTACACTATCATATCCTCTGCAAATAACGAAAGTTTAACTTCTTCCTTTCCAGTCAGGACCGTGAGGGGTGCACCCGCCCACTGAGACAGTGGGGCTAATCTATTGGGAGCTGACCAAGGCCAGCTGGACTGTGACTGAAAAAGCATGGGATTAAACTGGACTCTCTGAACATGGCGGACAATGAGAGCTGATGAGAAGCCAAGGACAATGGCACTGGGTTTTGATCCTACTTCATGTTCTGGCTTTGTGGGAGCCTAGCCAGTTTGCATGCTCACCTTCCTAGACATGGAAGGAGAGGGGAGGACCTTGGACTTTCCACAGGGCAGGGAACCCTGACTGCTCTTCGGACTGGAGAGGGAGGGGGAGAGATGTGGGGGGATGGGGAGAGGAATGGGAGGAGGGGGAGGGAAATGGGAGTCTGGGAAGAGGTGGAATTTTTTTTTTCAATAAAAAATAAATTAAAAAAATAAAAATAAAGCTCCAAATGCAAAAAAAAAAGTTTAAAAATGGCCTCCTGTAAATTCCAAAAAAAAGTTAAATATTTTCTTACTTCAAAAAGGAATAATGAGGACACAATTGTAATCTGAACTAAACAAAACTCAAAACTCCAAAGCCAAGCTCCAAAAATGTACACAACTAAATGTCCAAATACCTGAGTTTCACTCACAGTCTCTGGGTTCCTCCAAGAGACTTGCATCATTTTTTTCTGGTTCTGCCCTCTGCAGCACCCACAGCTTGTCTTCTAAGTTGGGACAGGCTTCACTCCACTGCTGCTGCTGTTCTTAGTAGTCATCCCATGGTTCCGGATTATACAAAATACTGGAATCTTCTGCTGCAACTGGGCTACACTTTCACCAATAGTCTCTCCTAGGCTTCTTCATGGTGCCCAGTCTCAACTAATCTCCATGACCCCTTCAGTTTTGGGGCTTCAACTGCTACTGAAGCTGTACCTTCTCCAATAGCGTATTCTGGCCTCTCATAGCACCAAATCTCAACTTCTTATGATCCATCCATGTATGCAAAGCCAGTACTACTTGGGTGACTACCATTACCACCTGGGTGACTCTTAAACTACCAAGTTTGGCTGTCAGAACAAGCTACAATCTTGGCCACCTCATGAGTACAGCTACTGTGTTCAGACTCTGAAAAAAAAACTTCTTAGAAGATTTCACCTTAATGAGGCTGGTCTCTTCTTAATGACTGCTAATTTCTTAGCCTCAACTGACCAGCATCTATTGCCCCATTAAGGCAGGGTTTAATCTTAATGGTTCCAGTCTCTTGTTCATCACAGCCCCAGCTAAGCAGAGCCACAGAGTCTGGATTCAAATGCCCTAGTAGAGTCTTTGTCTCTCTCAGAAACTCACAAACTAGACCTGCATTATCTGTATTACTCTCAACAGTATAACATTGCAAGTTTCTCCAGAATAGCTCACTTTTTTTTCTTAATACTCAAGAGCTTTTAGAGTCCAAAGTTCTAAAGTCTTTCCATAATCCTCTCTAAACAACATAATCAGATCTGTCATAGATATATCCTACTCAAACTACCAACTTGTCTTAATTTGGCTTACTACTGTTGTGATGAAACACAAAACCTGAATTAGTCTGGGTTCTCTAGAGTAATAGATCTTATAGAATGAATCTATATGCATGCATACGTACATGCATACAAGCATACACACACACACACACACACAGAGAGAGAGAGAGAGAAGATTCATGAATTACTTACTGGCTGTGACCTAGCTAATCCTATATTTGCTCTATGTGTACAGAAGATCTAAGAATTCAGTAGTTATTCAGTCCATGATTTGGATGTCTCAATAAACTCTGAAATCCTGAAGAGTAAGTTCTAATGCCAGGTAAGGAATAGATTTGCTAGACAGAGTGAGAGAAAGCAGGAAAAGAGAATCCTTCAAACAAACAGGAATGAATACCCATCACGGTGTTTATTACATCTTGTCTAGGTGAATCCAGTGTGATCACAAGGAGAAAAGTAGGTCAATATAGAAGGGGCAGGATGAAGCTAGCAAAGGATGGGCTAAGGAAACACAAATGCTATTGCCATGCTGAAAAAGGGTAATTGAATGATTTTGTGGGTCTCCAGCAGGAACCAGCCCTGATAACATGTTGATCCATACTTGATCCAATCCAGGCTTTTGATTCTTTAGGAACACAGAAAGTTTTTGTTGTTTTGTTTTATTTTTTTGAGATGGGGTTTCTCTGTGTTGCTTTGGAGCCAGTCCTTGAACTAGCTCTTGTAGACCAGGCTGGCATCGAACTCACAGACATCTACCTGCTTCTGCCTCCTAAGTGCTGGGATTAAAGTCATGTACCACCATTGCCCACCTAATTTTTTTTGTTATTTTAGGATAATAAATGTGCAGTGAGTTGTTATTTGCACATTGCTATGTGTAATATCATAGTTAAATCTCTTTAGAGTTTTATTTAAATATCAGAATGATATAATGACTGTGGAAAGCAATTTTTGTATAAAAAATGGCTTTATAAAAAAGTCATGCATTCCAATAGTGTCTCTGCTATCATGTTTCTAACTTTCAAATCATTTTATAAGATAGGAAGTTCTTCTGGTAAAAATATATCAGAAACAGTGAAGGGCATGATCAAGATACATGAATTTTTTTAGAGTAAAATTCTTAGCATTTTCAATAAACAGTGCTTGTTAAAGTATGCGATTTACTTTTGTGTATGAACTATTAGAGCAAATGGTGAAAACTGAAGGAAATCATGTAACAAGGCATTATTGGTTGTCTATTGAATTCCAAAGGAAGATGTGCAGAAAGTTGTTTATCAATATGTGTACAAATACTTTGCTCTGTTTATTCATGAGATGTCCCTGGAATCCAAAACCCAGATTATATCAAATCGATTGTGAAGTTTTCCAAATGTTGATGTGCGAAGGGGAGTGGGAAGAGAGTATGTGTTAGAATCACCGGGATCTTGTTGAAAATGCCTGTAACTGATCATAAATTAAAATGTTGAAAATGACAATCACACACACAGAGGCCCCCACATACACAGAGCCAGCGGTTGTCCTCTAAGCTGCAAGGCTGATTCCACGAAAGGCCCTGAAACCTGTTTTCATAGTTAACACACATCCGATACCATTGCAAGGAATTCTGAGACCATCCAATACAAAGAAAGAAGAAGACAAATCTAATAAGAAATTATTTTTTTACCAGCAATTTGAACCTACCCTAGAGGTAACAAAAGGGTTAACTAATCAATTTCACCTCTCTAAATTAATTTGTTATATTACCTTCTATTGATCTTTTCTAATGCAAATGCATTGCCGGTAAAAATACATTGGAGATTTGTCTGACCTCTTTATTGTTGTAGGATGTGGCAATTAATTTTTTTATTGAAAATCCAATTAGCTTTCTGCTCTTACAATGTTTTACCTAAATCCTCCTTTTCAATTCTCTGAAGGTTACCAGCAAAAGATCAACTAAGCATGACTGTGTTAAAAGGTAGAAATAAAGAAAGCATTGCTTATGTTGTGTACAAAATTGAGGTTAAGGTAGGTTAACTGAATCAGATTCCTTGAAGAGATAAAGATGTTCTAAATCATGAAGAATTAATCAGAAAACTCTAATTGAAACACAGGACCACAATAGTCTATTATGAAAGGGTAGAAAGTGTCAAATTAACACAACAAAGCTGAGACATCTAAAATAGATTTTACAGGCTTTTGCCATTATGACCCTTGTAAAAGTGTTGTTCACGAGGGAGAAAAACAAAGGGAAAAAGGCCCAAGGGTAGGACTTCATGATTAGGACCACCCAAAGAGAGGCACTAACAAAAGAAAATTGAGTTTCCTAATTGGAGGTGGTCTGCATGTAAAAAACTCAGATGTCCTGCAGACACCAAGGGCAGAGGATGGAGCCAGAGTAATTACTGCAGGAAAAGTGAGAGGAAGGTTAAGGGAGGATGTCCCAGACTCCAGGTCAGTGGCGGAGGCAAAGGCTTTCAAGTACATCTCTGTAATAATCCAGGCAAGTACCCCCCATTCAGGTTGAAAAATTTTAAATTACATTAAAAAGCCATTCCATTTCTATTCATAATCTACCTGGCTGTTTCTGACCTTGCATCAAAGAAGGATGGCACAGTGGCGGGTTAAAAACCTAGGACAATTCTGAAATGTCCCTGGTGTGAACAAATGAGACTCTACTATAGTCACAGTGAAAATGAACACGGGGGCAGACTCAGAGAAACATTTTCTCTGGATGTGAGAAGGTTCTACTTTCAAGATTCTAATTCATTTGCTGTAAGATTGAAGAGTGGATACCCAGGAAGCATGAGACCTGCTTAGGGATGCTGGTGTCTATTAACCATCTCTCCCGAGGCCCCCACCATAAATAAAGATGAAACTGAAATCTCAGGACATTTCCCTAAATTGCTAACTTTCAAATTCTCAACTAGTAGGCAAGTGTTGCTTTTAGCAGGAAGCATTAATAGTTTATTATCAAAGTATTTAATGCTGAAAACTAAAATATAAATAATTAAGTTTTTTCTGCTGTCCCCATACTTTGGATTATACCTTAACATCCTTGTTGGTGCAGGCACATAGAAGCAATGGTAACGTAAGAGCTGTGGACTTTGGATCAGTGGACATGCTTTTCCTGAGCAAGAAGGTAAATACACGTATTTTAGAAAAGTTTTATTTTATTATGCTGAGGGTTATCACATTCCTAACTACAGTCCTCACTCTATCTTCCCACAGCTGCTCAGGTGAGGCACATATCTTAGCAGAAGGTCAGGCCCACCATCTAACAGAGGTCTCTGATTCCAGGGCCAGGATTCTCAAGGAGACTCTCCAGCCACACGACAGATGCAGATGTCATCTACTCAGATGTGCAGAGTAGAACATTGCTCTTGTATCTGCTTAAATACTGTTTAATGATCTTCATGGGGTCTAGGATCATGTCTGGCTACCATGAGTGAGTGACATCACTAAGTTCTGACTATCAGCCATTGGTGTAGTGCGAATCCTGACTAAGCTATTGTGCAGGTCTTAAAAGCATTTTTTAAAAACTATGTTAATCACAGGTATGATTTAAACCTCAAAATGATTCCTCCAAAATTGTCAATGATTTCCCAGTAGTTAGAAACTTGCCATTATCACTGTGGCATGAGGAATGGCTTGAGTACTTGACATTAGTACATAAAGATGTTTTAAGTATATTTTTAATTTCTAGCACTTTAAAAATTTAATTAAATATGTTCACGAACTATATCCCATATGTCCTCTGATCCTCCCATTTCTAACACAAGAATTGATTTTTAGAACATTTAAAATCTAATTTATAAATTAATTTAGTGGTTATTTTTCTGTTTGGATTCATAGAGTTTTGTGCTTTTTACATTCTAGTAAATTCATACATGTGCAGGTGGATATCAATAAGTGAAATTTGGATATTTTTATATGTTGATTGTTCTTTTGGTTAATGGTTTTAGATTCTGTTTGTGGAAACTTGAATTATTATTTTTCATGTGATACCATTGAATCTGGGAGAGTTGGTTTGTTTCTCCATCAAAATAAAATAATTATTTTTTTATTTATTTTTGTTTTATGTACTTATTATGATTTTTTGTCTCAATCTGTTTCCAGTTTAAATTGAAATTAAATTGAGTAATCTAAATTGAAATTATTTTCAAATCATATTTTTGTTGTAGAAAAAGCCAACCATAAAAATGTAGAGACACTTGTATAATTTTCCCTGTTCTACCATTAATATTTAATAGTTCTTAATTCATGTCCTATGATTTTTGTTTGCTCAGTAATCAAACCAACTGAGACTAATTGTAAGAAAAGACATTATTGAAGATCAGCCCGAAACTGTGTGAATCTGTAGCTCCATTAGTGATCCTTTAATGTGTACGCTTCCTTTAGTGGTCAGAGAAGTGTCTTGAAATTTGTAATTGTTTCTATGCAGAAGCCCTGCAGCCAGTTTTAATTCCTGTTGTCTCTGATCTGAGATCCCTTGACACTTTAGAGTATGCAAGTGACCTTACAATTAGATTTAGCCTTTTATCATAGAAGAATTAGAATTATCTTAACACGATATTAAAAACGAATTATGATTTCCATTATCATTGCCCAGACTCATTTTCATTTGTGCTCAGTAAGGAGCTACAATATTAAATATACTTGTATATTTAAGGGGAGAATTGTATCATTCAAACTATATTGAATTCAGGTCAGAAGGCTGTAACTGACATTGTGTCTTTAGCTCTGGATCTCACCAAATGACTTCTTTCTTGGTCTATACCCTCTAATGAGAAATAGATACTTTCTCTCAGGCAAAATTACTAAATAACATATAAAATGGTTTTGAATCCTGCTTTATATGAAATAGATGTGTGATTAAGCTCATGTGCTTTTCTTATTTTATTTTGTTACTATTGTTATTACTTTGTAAAAGAACAATGTTGCTAAAAATTGAAGGCACTTACAAATGGAAAAGTAATATCTGTGTGATGGAGAATTAGTGTTCAGCGTTTGCCTGGCCCTTTCTTCTCCTACCACTCTCTAACTACACATTGAATTGAGAAGCGAGAAAATAAAGGACATGAATCATGAGCTCTATAAAATAGATGTATGGATGTGAACACAAATAATATTTGGCTATGAGAAACAACACAACTTTATTAACTTATAAAGTAGATCACATCATTTCAAAGCTTAAATTCCTTGGGAGGCAACAACTCTAAAAACAAACAAGCACGAACTAAGGGAAGCTTGAGATCTCAAGCACCATGTGATAGGAAGAAATTTCTAAGGACGTTTTTCTGTATCCACGGCCCATGCTCAAACTCAGTCTACTGTGAAGACATATTCAAAACTGCCACTATGTCATCATTATATTACTGCTAAGTTATACGCTGGAAACAGTATTATAACTGTTTATTTAAAGAATATAATTTTCACTTTAAGTCAGCTGTTTTTAAAGATAGCATAATTATATTTGAACTTGATAATAAAATTCTATGGCTCAGCTCTATATATTATATACATGTATGCCATTTTTCTGTATAATCATGATGCATGATTACTTATAAATCAAGAACGAATATGAACATAGCCTCTCCAGCTACTCCTTGTTGAAGGAAATGGGACTATTTTGTGGCTGGTAGTAAAGGAAACTCAGAAGGCCAGAGACAGATAACACCTAAAACAGGTATTTTAAATGTGACTTCAAATGACTCTAAGGCATCACTTCTGTTGAGTGTTACCTACCCTGCATAACGTACTGGTTATTTCATGATAGACTATAGGAATGTGATAAAGGTGAGAAACACAGGGGACAGAGAAAGGATCTGTATGGCCAGGTGTTCTGTAAATAATTGATAGAAAACTGGGAACTAAGCTTTGTATGACATTCACTGAAGAGTAGTTTTGAAAGAAAGTTCTATTGACTTTGGGTTTTAGAGTCTACATGTCCTTTAGAACTAATCCTGATATGAGGACGTGCTTAGCTAATAATAATGCAATTTTGGGTCTTGAGGAAGGTTGTTTCCTAATTTTCCGAGAAATCGACATACTGACATCCAAAGAGGCTATACCAGCTTGCATCCCCACCAGCAATGCAGGTATGTTCCCTTTATCCTCTCCAGCATAAGTTGTCATCAGTGTTTTGATCTTGGACATTCTTACAGCTGTAAGATGAAATTGCAGAGCTGTTTTGATTTGCATTTTTCTGATGGCTAAGATTGTTGAGCATCTCCTTATGTGTCTTTCTGTCATTTTAGATTCTTTTGTTGAGAGTTCTCTGTTTAGGTCTGTACTCTTTTTTAAATTGGATTTTTCTTTTGATGACAAATTTATTGAGTTCCTTTTATATTTTGGAGATGAACCCTCTGTCTGATGTGGGGTTGGTGAAAATCTTTTTCCATTCTGTAGGCTGCCGTTTTGCGATTGTTGTTTTACATGATCTAAAGATACTAAATTATATTGTGGTATTTTTCCTTATTTTTATTAAAAAAATTACTTTTCATTTTACATGCCAACCGAAGTTCACCCTCTCTCCCTTTCTCCTACTCTCCCACCTCTCTTTTTCCCATCACCTATCCACTCCCTCAAAGGGATAAGGCCTTCCTTGGGGGTTCACCAAGGTCTGGGATACCAACTTGAGGCAGGACCAAGCCCCTCCCATGAATGCAATCGTTAATTAAAATGTAACAGGCTATAGCCAAATCAAGTAGCACAGGGTTGGTGCCTGAAAGATTGCCAGCCCTGAATTGTTCAGAACATGGACTCCATGGGTTGCTTTGCATTGCCTTCTTGACCTTGGAAACTCATAACTAAAGAGTATGCAAACGTTGTAGGCATTAGCAAAGAGCAGGTTTAGTTAAGGTAGAGTCACAAGACATTATCACTTTATAGGCACTCTGACATAAAAAATTCAGAGAAATTTACTACAGATTTAGTTTAAGAATTCTATTGTGGGGAAAAAAATAAATCAATCCAAAATCATCATTACTAAATAAAGTGTAGTGGTTGTTTGAATAAGAATGAACCCCTCCCAGGGCCCTGCACATATATTTTCATATTTAGTCACCACTTGGTAAACTATTTGGGAAGGATTGGACAGTATGGCCTTGTTGGAAGCAGTGTGCCACTAGGGGTGGAATTTGTGGTTTCTAAAGCCCAAGCCAGCCAGACTTAATCTCTCTCTCTCTCTTTCTCTCTCTCTCTTTCTCTCTCTCTCTTTCTCTCTCTCTCTCTCTCTATTCTTTGTCTCTCTCTCTGTTTCTGTCTCTGTCTGTTTCTCTCCTCCATGTGTGTATGTGTGTGAGCATGTATGTACACGTGTGTGCATGTATGTACACAACTGTGTGTTTGAATGTGCAGGTGTGTGTGCATGCATTTGTATGTGTGTATGTGTGTGTGTGCACTTTTGAGACAAATGAGAGTGTAAAGCTGTACAGTTCTCAGCTACTGCTCCAGTGCCTTGCACCTCTGCTTTATGATGAGACGATCATGGTCTAACCCTCTAAAACTGTAAGCAAGTTCACAATGACATGCTTTCTTCTTATATATTGACTTAGTCATGGCAATATTGTACTACATTACAATGATAAATATAACAGACAGTTACCCAGAAAGACTTTGGAATTCACTTTTATTTTGCTTAATATGCTGGTAAATTCTTGCTCTAAGAGAAGAGATGTTGGAACCTAAATGCAAAATTCCCACCATGTTCCTCAATAACACAATGAATTTACTTATTGACTTTCCTTCTTGTGTCTTGATGTTTGGGCAGGATTTGGGCTACATATTGATCAAAAAAGGAAGAGGGACATTAAAAAATTGTACTTAGTATGCAGATAATCAAAGGGACAGGTTACATGAAAAATTATGGTGAGTTACTTTTTCATTGATCAATGTAAAGTAGAAAAAACAGGAATAGAATGATGACAGACTGCTATTTGAAATGTCATAAGACAGCTGAATAGCCAAGATCTTCTCTATATTATCCTATTGTTACATAAACTCAGACTCTTTTAACTCACAAAACATGTCCATTTGTGCAACCTAAGGCTTTTTCTCGCCTTTATCCTACAATTCTGCAGGGCTCGGGAATAGTCACAGCAATGTATACTGTCCATTATGATGAGGTAAACACTAGAGTTTCAGTGACTTCTTCCTGTTGCTGTGGAAAACTATCCTGACAAAGTAAATTTAAGAAAGTCATTTTGACTCACAGCTCAAGGTTTTCCCGTCATCCATCAGTGGCAAGACCATGAGGCAGCTGTTCATTCTGCACATACTCTCAAAAGGCAGAGAGCACAGGATGTTTTTGCTCAGGTTGTAAAATGACAGCCCTCATACTTAGCTGCCTTGGATTGAGAGCTGACAATTCCCACACTTTATCCCCAGTTAGATTAGCATCACGGGATCACAGCTCCTTCAGGAAACTAGACTCCAGCTGCAGCTATCATCCTGCTGAGAAAGAAATTTCTACTTTAGGTAGTTTTACTCCAGTCATGGTCTCTATGGGCATCTCTTACCTGTTTTAGAAAACTTCCTTCCAGGCAAGAGAAGCATCAGGGAACTCTAGATAACCAAGCTCACCCCACAGCTATTTTAATCTCAATTATGAAGGGTAGCTCATTCAGTAACTCAGTAAAATAGTCCGTGACAGCTATAATGCAAATATTGTGACTGGTCCCATTCCAGGCCTCTAGTTGTTGGAACTGACAATCATGCAATGTAAGACTTGACACATGAAATTATAATTCCAGGAAAAATGTGGCCTGTTCTTCTGGCTATATAAGTTCTCTATTTGCCACTCTTTTTGTGGTCAGTCCAGAAAGCTTTTCTCCTATATACTGTTGCTCTGTTGCTTTAGACTCCAAACAAGACATCATCTAAACGTTTTGTGGTTTGTTTTTTTTTTTTTGTCTCTTTGTGGTCTTTACTACAGGGAAAGTGTTTTGAACTAGATGAATGAAGAGCAGACAACAATTTTAGTGCTGTAGAAATAAAGTCAAAGGAAGTCAAGGCAATATTTCTTGCATCACCAGTGGAGTTAGGTACACTGCATACTGGACTATTTGGCTATTGCCAAAAGAATAAAATTTAATGGAGCAATATTATTCACTTAGAAGGTAAAGACTTTTAACACTACAGGGATCATTTAACAAGAGGGCACTCTAGCAGATTAATCTGGTGGATAGGAATGAAGCTGGAGGAAAACTAAAAATGTCTACTAAACATAGAGGGTTATAGTAATGATGGCTTTACTTTATAGTCATAAATAATTTTAATATTCTTGAAGTAAATTGGCACTTATCAAGATCATAAGTGACTTTTGTACTGAAAATTAATGGCTATGGCTCATTCCTATTATTCAACTTAACAGGCAAATGTTATTAAGTTGATTATATCTTTCTAAAATCATTTTCATCTACTGGCTTCTGTTTTGACACTTTGTCCTTTTCCCTCATACATACTTAGGGTTCACAACTTAGCCCAAATTCTTTAGGAAACAAAGCTTGACACAAAGTTTTTTTGTGCCAATATGATATTACAAGATGCAGTTCAAGAAAGCAAGAAGAAATAAAATTGGAGAGGGGACAAGAAAGCCAAAGGAATAAAGTCAAATGGATAAGAGACAGTTTCTGGAGAAACACAAATGGCTGAATGAAGTTTCTCAATAAATACAACTTGACATGTTCATTTGTCTGGGTATTTTTTTTCCCCATAAGGTAGAGTATCACAAGAAAAATAGTTTAAGCTTGGTGCATTGTCATGAAAGTAAAGAGATGATGGGATCCAATATCCTGTTTCTCTCTTTTACAAGTTTTCCTCAGGGAAAATGACCTCTTTTGAATTTGAGGGGATATGAGCTAGTACCTAGAGGCAGCTGTCAGAAGAGATAAGCCTTCTATGCTCAAGTCTGGTAAGGAGATGGAGTCTATCTGATTATAAACTTTTTAAGGACAAAGGAGACCATTCTGAATCCCCAATGCGATCATAAAAAGCAATGCAATAGCCTGAGTTGTTGGTGATTCCCATGGGGCCCTTTTGGGCAAAAACTCTATTAAATGTAACCCATTTCTGGTATAAAAGCTTCATTTGGTGATGAGAGATGTTTAGTTAGGTCTCAGTATCCTCCATTATTTGGTGACTTAATTTAGACTCCCTTTGTATATGTATATAATTATCAAGTTTCTACTGCATTTGGTTTCCACACAACCATTCAAATGGCACTTAATTTTAGCTGTACCTGACACTGTCCCTCCACTATTCCCCTCCACTCATGATTTTTCAATTCCAATCCCCTAACCTAATCTGTCCATAACTATCTGTTCTATTTCCCTTTCCTGGAGAGATCTGTTTCCTTAATCCCTTACTCTATGCCTACCCTCTGTGGTTCTACTGATAGTAGCTTGATTATCACTGACTTAACAGCTAACACATCCACATAAGCAAAATCATACCATATTTTTTCTTTCTGGATGTGAGTTACTTCACTCAGAATGATATTTCTAATTCCACCCATTTGCCTAAATTTTTCACAGGCTAAAGAATACCCTATTATGCAAATGTACCACATCTTATTATACTTTCTTCTGTTGAGGTATATCTAGGTTGTTTGCAATTTCTGGCAATTATGAATAAACTAGCAGTAAACATGGCTGAACAAGTGTCTCTGTGGTAGGATAAAGTATAATTTGGATATATGCCCAAGAGTGGTATAGCTGGATCTTGAGAAGATGGACTTCTATCTTCTCGAGGAACCCCTGCGCTGATTTCCATAGTGGCTGTATAATTTTACACTTCCAACAGAAATGGACATGGATGACTGCTCCTCTTACTTCACATCTTTGCCAGCATGAGCTGTCTCTCGTGTTTTGACCTCAGTCATTCTAATGGGTGTGAGATGGAATCTCAGAGTCATTTTGAATTGTATTTCCTTGATAACTAAGTATGTTGAACATTTCTTTAAGTGCCTCTCAGCCATTTGAGTTTCTTACTTCAGAAATTTTCTATATGTATTTGTACCCCATTTTAAAAATTGGGTTATTTGTTTTCTTGACCCTAGTTTTTAAAAATTCTTTATACATTTTTGATGTTACCTCTCTATCAGATGTGTAGTTTATAAAAAATCTTTCCTAATTCTATAGCCTGGTATTTAATCTGAATGACCATATAGTTTACTGTGCAAAGCATTTCAGTTTTATGAGGTTCCATTTATTAAATTTTTATTTTAATACATGTGCTTGCAGTGTTCTGTTCAGGAAATTGTCTTCTGTGTCAATGCATTCAAGGCTATTTCCCACTTTCTCTTATATCAGGTCCACCGTACCTGGATTAATGTAGAGTCTTTGATCCATTTGGAGTTGAATTTTGTACAGGATGATAAGTACGGAACTATTTCAAATCCTCTACATGCAGTCATCCAGTTTGAGCTTCCCCGTTTTGTGAAGATGCTACCTTTTCTTTTCAGTGTATATTCTTTTGCTATTTTACAAAAATAAAGGGTTCATAGGTATTTAGATATATGTCTTGACACTTTATTTGATTCCATTGATCAGTATCTCTGTTTCTGTGTCAATGATATTCTGTTTTTATTATTATAGCTCTGCTGTACAATGATATCGGAGATGATTATACCTACAGCAACAGCAATTATTTTAGTATTCAGGATTGTTTGAGCCATCCTAGACATTTTATGGTCCATATGAAGCTGATAATATTTCACAAACTCATGACAATGCCCCATTGCTGAGCCAGGAGAAGTCATGCTGGTGCCTACATAGACCCTTCACTACTACATATTATCACATTTAGTACCGGATGTGGTCTGTTCTCTAGGAAGGCACAGCAAACAGCAACCCAATCACAAACACTTTGACATACATTGGTACCTTGCCTTATAGGCTAGTACAATGGTGACACAAAGCTTGTGGAAGCACCCATCCACCAATTGATTTGAATTGAGGCCTACTATGCTTTGACACTGCTTCGATGAACAAGAACTAAAATACTAGATACTAAGATACTAGATAACTCAGGGCCCTATGATAAAACCAAATACTACTATTCAAAAAAGCAATAAACTATTTCTCAATGACATTCTGCTAATCTCTTAGACAGTCCCATGCTCAGCCATCATTAGAGAACTTCCTCTTGCATCAGATGGGTAAAACACAGGGGACCACAGCCAGATATTAGGCAGAGAATGCAAGACCTTGGAATACTCAAACCTAAGCTGGATTTCTTCATCAAACTCCTCCCTTCATGAGTCAAAGAACAATGAGGAAGCAGAGGAAGAAAGAGTGTAAGAGCCAGAGAAGATGGAAGACGCCACCAAAACAATGACATCTAAATCCCTAGAACTAATGACAAATGAATGCATGGAAACTGGGGTAGCATGTCCAGAGCCGGTTTGTGTCTGCACCAGATGGGGGTCTAGATCTGAAAGGAGAAGTAGAGCTGTGCCCCATTCCTACCAGAGAAGCTATCTCCAATTAATAACAACTTGAAATGAAACTTTAGTTTACTCCAAGTAAACTTCTCTGGAGAAACAAACTTCTCTTAAGGGTAGACTGCATGCTCAAAAGTAGAGGCCCAACATAGAAAAAAAAAAAACACTCAGCATTATCATTGGGGTTCCTTGTGTCATTATGTCATGTAGGTTTTCTTAAAAAATTATCTTATTTTTAATTTTAAATTCATTTTATTTATATCTAGATTTTCCCTCTTTTTGAACCCTACAAGTCCTTTGAATATATATGTTGGCTTCCAATTTACTGTTTTTATTAGATTACCGACTGTGCAAATTAGTAGATCTTTGTTTCTTCTGCCCTTTGGCGGGGAGGGAGGGGCTCTTTTCCTTCTGTTTTTGTGTTTTTTTATATTGCAATGTATTATTTCTGTTATTTTATTTTATACCCCAAAATGCCTGTTTATTTTATAATGAGAGTCAGAAAAGTGTGGATTCAGATGAGGGGAGGGAGTGGATGGATGTAAAACCATAATCAGAATATATTATATGAGAAAAATGACTATTTTCAATAGGAGGGACACAAAAGCAAAACAAAGTAGTGCTATGATAACAATGGACTAATATTCTTATCATGACATTCAAAAATACAGAGGCATGTTGAGAATATGTAGGTGCTACTTAAATAGTTCTGATAATTCCATTACCGGCTGATCATTGTCATAACATCAAAATGACCGACTGGAGGCTCTTTCCTCTTTACAGATATAGATATTAAAGGAGTAGCTTTCTCATTTTGCAAGGCCTTAACTCTCAGATTTCATAGCCTGCCTTTAAAACTAGGGGACTTTGTACCTCTACACTCTGATAATTGAAGAATTTGAAGCTATGTTTTGTTGTCCATTTAAATAATCATTTTATTATATTTAATGTGTTTGAGTGTTCTGAAAACATGTGTGTCTGTGCCCCACTTGAGTGCCTGAAACTCATAAAAGCCAGAACAGGTCATCAGATACTCTGGAACTGTAGTTAACAGACAGTTGTGAGCTGCTGTTTAGGCACTAGGAATCCAACTCAGGTCCTCTATTAAAACACCAAGTACTTCTAATCACTGGGCTATCTTTCCAGCCACATTGACTCCATGATCTAAAGACAGAAGCTTAAAACTCTGGTTTCTTCAGTCAACTTCTTATTGCACAGGTCTCAGAGTACCAACATTTAGCAGTCAAAGCCAAAGAGTATGACCTTTTTGTGTTCAGACTTCCGTTCTTAATCCCCTGTTCTCTCAAACCCTAGCAGCTAGTAATTGCGGCCTGCCTAGTCTTAGCTCCTGTCTGATTTCTTCACAGTCTCTGTCCTGGCTTAATCTCAGGTTCGCAACACATCAAAGTCCTTCTCACCTTCTTACAGAATCTGCTCTAAGTCACTTTCCAGCATTCTCTACTTAACATCAAGTGCTATAACTAAGGTCTTCATTCATGTGCTAGGTTTGTTATTATTTGAATCTGAAATGCCCATTCTTCATAAATCTGTGTTGGGAACTCGTATTTACCATATGACAGTACTATATGGAGAGGCTTTGAAATCCTTTAAAGATAAGACATAGCTAGTAGAAATAGGCCATTAGAAGTGGGTCTTTGATAATTATACACATCTGGTTTCTCCTATGCTGGCTGAAAGTAAGTTTGACTTACGAAATATGTGAATTAAAGCACTTTATTTTTCTTCTTAAATTACAACTTTCACTATCTTCCTCCAAAAGTTGGAACCTTATATTTAAATTTAGTGTTGGTGTCTATAGTGAAGATCTGGGGCATGACCAATGACCCTGCCTTCCTGTGCACTTGTTACCTTTGACCTAGCTTTGTAGTATTTCTGCATTTCCAATACATCTTCTCAGTAGTCTTTCCATTCTTATTTTTAATTGAGGCATGGTATTTCTTTTTTTTTTTGTCTCTGCTGTGTACTCCAGGTTGTCTGGCCAGTGAGAATCCAGGAGATAGCTTTATTTGTCTTGTAATAATTTTGTTAAAAACACAGAAAAGCCTTTAGTAAATACCAACATTAAGCTCTATTTAATTGCTGTTGATCATATAACTATAACAAAATAACATTTTCAGCTTTATAAATGTGCTTAACCATATTTTGCATGATATACCTGCTTAGTGTATGCACTATGCTGTTATATATAAAAGTTGTATGGAAATCAAAAACTTCTAAGTGGTACTAATGATCTTATTTGTTAAACCAGTTAACTAAAAAAGCCTAGAGCCCAATTATTAGCACCAGAAAACATAAAAAAACAAACAATGAATCAAAAAAAATTTTGTTTGTTTATTTTAAAAACGTTTATGGTGTTTTTATATCTGTATTCCAAGAGTAAGAATATACTCTGATATATACTGGTGCTTAATAAATATTTGCTCATATTTTAATTATTTAATTATTTGGTAAATTGTTTCCTTAAATAACCAAGGTATTTATAATGAGTATTTGAAATAACTTCTGTTTGTAAAGCTGCTTTTACGTTTTCCTATTTACTTACCAAATATTCTTCCCATGCAACTTTCAACTTCAGTCAAATTATGGCTCTTCAAGACTTCAAAGGGAACTCCGGTGATGACTGACTCTTTCAACTTAGCAATAATTTCTTTTAAGATACAGAGGATGGATCCAGGCAAGTGGTTCAAACTTTCTAATGTTGTGACCCTTTAATGCAGTTCCTCACAGTGTGATGAACCCCAACTATAAAATTATTTTGTTGCTACATCATAACTGTAATTTTACTACTATTGTGAATCATAATGCAAGTATCTGATATTCAAGTATGTGGTATGTGAACTCTACGTGTCGTGAAACACATGTTGAGAACCACTATTCTAGGGGATGGCAGGGTAAGAAAAGAAACACAGATGTCATCAGTAGTTAGAAACTTATTATTAAGCAGCCTGTAACATATATTGATGCTAGTAAAAGTCATTTGTGCTTTTGCTATTACTGGAGTCTACATTCCATAGTCTTGATCGTTTGTTTCTATCCAAAGAATTAAGTTAAAAACCAAGCCATATACTAACATTATTAGAAAACAGTAAATTATGCGAAATTACAAATTTCCTCCATAAAGATTGAGAATTAGCTTCATATATTTGCAGTACTAAAACTAATTAATTTCACTTAATAAAATATGTTCTACAATTTAGAGTAACTTCATATTCTAGATGAAGGAAACATAATTATCGAATTACAACTATTGCATTAGGACTCCTAATTTATTACCACAATTCAAACACTCTTTAAATATATGTTTCTTTATATATATTCTTTACATGTATGTATATTAATAGGTAAAATCAGTACAAGCCCAATAACTTCCTATAAATCCATAATCACTGACCCTGAAATTTGAGGATGTTTAGGATATAGATAGATGATAGATAGATTGATAGATAGATAGATAGATAGATAGATAGATAGATAGATATCTTAAACTATATCTTAAACTTAAAATGTAATGTTTTGCTATAGGTATAAATTGTGAAAATTAAGGAAATCTATACCATACGAATATTTGATACTTTGAGTTTACTCAGTAGCTGTTCTCACCAAGCATCACCTGTACTTTACTAATAGCTCTAAAACTCGGTATCACTATGTAGCTCGGGCTGGCTTGGAATCACTATGCAGATCAGCTTATAGTATTTCTCTTGCCACTGCCTCCACATCTCCTATGCTTGTTCTAGCAGGCCTACATTTTATTTTTTTCTTATGCCAAGTATCAGGCCCAGAGGATCCTGGGTGGTAGGCAATCTCTCTGTCCATAGGCCTGAGCCATGATAAAATTGGTATTGTGCTTCCCACTACACCTTCAGAATCACTCATCTTTTCCAAGGAATCCACAAGGATGACCCAGCTAAGAACCTATAGGCAATAGAGGAGAGGGGGCCTGAACTTGCCTTGCCCTGTAGTCAGACTGATGAATACCTTAAATATCACCATAGAACCTTCATCCGGCAATTGCTGGAAACAGAAGCAGAGACCCACATCAGAACACTGGACTGAACTCCCAAAGTCCAGTTGAAAATTGGCAGAATGAGAATATGAGCAAGGTCAACACCATGATAAATACACCCACTGAAACAGTCTATCTTAGCTAACGGGAGCTCACCAACACCAGCCAGACTGGGAAGAAACAAGCATAGGACCAAGCTAGTCCCTCTGAATCTGGTTGACACTTTCATGGCGGTGGCAGACTGAAGGCGGGGGGGGGGGGGGGATTATTGGCAGTGGCACCAGCATTTATGATAGATACCTTTCTCAACCTAGATAGAGTAGGAGGTGCCTTGGATCTTCCCCCAAAGCAATGTGCCTTACTTTCTCTGAGGATTAGATGGGGGTGGGGTAGGAGGGTGTGTGAAGGGAATGGGAGGAGGGGAGGGAGTGGGAACTTGGATTGGTATGTATAATGAAAAAAAGATAGCTTTATTAAAAATAAAAAAGTAAAATTTAAAAAATGAAGTAATCTTACAAAAATCCAGCTTATGGCATTGACCAACATCCCTTTGGTTGCCCTTTGCTTCCCTAGCTCTTTATGCTTGACAACCACCCTCTGGTTTACCCTTCTGGGTCCAGCACTTTCAAACTTTACGAAGGAGTGAGATAGCTTCCTATCTGTCTTTCTGTGGCTGAATTACTTTACTTAAATCGATGTCTTCTAGGTTCAGCCTTTTGGATACTGATGGTAGGAACTCCTTTTTATAGCAGCTGGACTGTGATTCATCACATAGATAGGCTGTATATTCATAGCATTCCTCCACTCATAGACATTAGGGTTAAATCCATACCATTCTTATTGTGAAGAATGATGCAATAAACAGAAGTGTAGATGTCATGATGTGAATGTGATTTCATTTCCTTGGAAGACAAAACTGGTATAAGACTGGCCTTGAACTCATAGAGATCTGCCTTCCTCTGCCTCCTGGGTTGTGGGATTAAAGGCAAGTGCCACCACACCCAGCCTATATTTTTTTTTCTTTTCTTTTTTGGTTTTCCTTTCTTTCCATCTTCCTTCCTTCCTTCCTTCCCTCCCTCCCTCCCTCCCTCCCTCCTTCCTTCCTTCCTTCCTTCCTTTACCCCTCCTTCCCTCTCTTTCCTTCTTTCATTTTTGTAGCTCCCATAAAGTCTTCTAAAATGACTGCATTAACTTTTGTTCTCATCTTTAAAACCTCCTTTCTTCATGACTGTGCTAATATTTTTCTTTTTAAAATTTACTCATACATTGTATTGTAAAATTGGTAGCATTATGGACCTGCCATTCAGCTTTACCCGTCACTAATCATGTGCCTTTTATTCATGCACAGCCCTGCTAAACCTTCATGTCCCAGTTTATTTTAGGTCTTTTCTTTTTGATAAGGCAATGATATACCCATATGGAAAAGCATAAATCTTAACTGCACAGTTTGACAAATTTACCCATATAACCTTGATTCCTTTAAAGAAAGGGTTGTTACTATTTTTTTCCAGAGAATTTTCACACTTTCTTTCTTATCTTGTCTTCTGATAATCACCTACTAGCTGGAATGAGGTGCTATCTCACTGTGGTTTTGATTCACATTTCCCTAATCATTAGTGATCCTGACCACCCTCTCATATCTCTGCTTCCCATGTCATTGGGGATTTAAAAAATCCTACGAAGGTTCATTATTCATATTTTAAATTGGGTTGCTTATATTTTTAACCACTAACTTGTAAAAGTTCCTATATCTTAGATATTAACCTGCTATCTCAAAGATTATAAATTGGTCGGATTTATGTGTTAATTGTTCCTTTCCTGGGTAGAAACTTTTCAGTTTATCTTAGTGTTACATGATTACCTTTTGTTTTCTTACTGGATTTTTCATGTCACCTGTAGAAGTCAGTGCCTGATCAGTGTTCTAGCCTGAGGTGGTGGTGTAGAACTGTATTCTCAGCACTGGAGAAACTGCAACAGGAGAATCTTGATCACAGAGTTAGCCTAGGCTGTGTAATGAAACATTTGTCTCTAAAATAAAAATGATAATAATAATAAGGTCAAAATATACTTAAACATCAATTTTATGGATATTTTCTCCTTATAGTTTTTACTTGTTTTGATCAAATATAAAATTTCAACCTTATAAATTTTTGTTTGTACAAGCTGTTAGATAAAAAAGTAATGTCACTAATTTACATATGAATTATCAGTTTTTCTCCTGAACAATTATGGACCACATTATTATTTTTTTATGTATGTATGGTAGAAAATAATTGACCATGTCTAAGAGAGCTTATTTAGGCCTTAAGTTTTGTTCTAGCAGTATCGGTTTTTTTCTTTTTTTTATATTGATAAAAGGAGAATAAAAAAAAAAACACCAAATTTCCACCTCCTCCCAGCCTCCCATTTCCCTCCCCCTCCTCCCACTCTTCTCCCCCTCCTCCCACTCCTCTCCCACTCCCTCTCCAGTCCAAAGAGCAGTCAGGGTTCCCTGCCCTGTGGTAAGTCCTAGGTCCTCCCCCCTCCGTCCATATCTAGGAAGGTGAACATCCAAACTGGCTAGGCTCCCACCAAGCCAGCACATTAAGTAGGATCAAAACCCCGTGCCATTGTCCTTGGCGTCTCATCAGCCCTCATTGTTCGCCATGTTCAGAGAGTCCAGTTTTATCCCATGCTTTTTCAGTCACAGTCCAGCTGGCCTTGGTGAGCTCCCAGTAGATCAGATCCACTGTCTCAGTGGGTGGGTGCACCCCTCGTGGTCCCGACTTCTTTGCTCATGTTCTCCCTCCTTCTGCTCCTCATTGGGACCTTGGGAGCTCAGTCCAGTGCTCCAGTGTGGGTCTCTGTCTCTATCTCCATCCATCACCAGATGAAGGTTCTATGATGATATGCAAGATATTCGTCAGTATTGCTCTAGGATAGGGTAATTTCAGGTTCCCTATCCTCAGCTGCCCAAGGAACTAACTGGGGACCTCAGCTTGGGCACCTGGGAGCCCCTCTAGGGTCAAGTCTCTTGCCCACCCTAAAGTGGCTCCCTTAACTAAGAATTATGGTTCCGAGCTCCCCTATCCAACCTTCCTTTATCCCAATCCTCCTGTTTCCCCAAGTCCCCCACTCCTTCCCTTCTACCTTTTCTCTCCCCATCTCCCCTTACCCCGATCCCACCCCACCCCCAAGATCCCAATTTTCTCCCCAGCAACTTTGTCTACTTCCCTTAGCCAAGAGGATAACTATATGTTTTTCCTTGGGTTCACCTTCTTACTTAGCTTCTTTAGGTTCACCTATTGTAGACTCCGCGACCCCTATTTATGGCTAGAAACCAATTATGAGTGAGTACATCCCATGTTCATCTTTTTGGGTCTGAGATACCTCACTCAGGATAGTGTTTTCTATTTCCATCCATTTGCATGCAAAATTCGAGAAGTCATTGTTTTTTACCGCAGCGTAGTACTCTAGTGTGAATATATTCCATACTTTCTTCATCCATTCTTCCATTGAAGGGCATCTAGGTTGTTTCCAGGTTCTGGCTATTACAAACAATACTGCTATGAACATAGTTGAACAAATGCTTTTGTCATATGATAGAGCATCTCTTGGGTATGGATTAAAGACCTCAATATCAGCCCGAAAACACTGAACCTGATAGAAGAGAAAGTGGGAAATACCCTACAATCGATGGGCACAGGTGATTGCTTCTTAGGTATAACCCCAGAAGCACAGACATTAAGGGCAACATTGAATAAATGGGACCTACTTAAACTGAGAAGCTTCTGTAAAGCAAAGGACACTGTCACTAAGACACAAAGGCAACCTACTGACTGGGAGAAGATCTTCACCAACCCCGCAACAGACAAAGGTCTGATCTCCAAAATATATAGAGAACTCAAGAAACTAGACTTTAAAATGCTAATTAACCCAATTAAAAAATGGGGTACTGAACTGAACAGAGAATTCTCAACAGAAGAAGTTCAAATGGCCAAAAGACACTTAAGGTCGTGCTCAATTTCCTTAGCAATCAGGAAAATGCAAATCAAAACAACTTTGAGATATCATCTTACACCTGTCAGAATTGCTAAAATCAAAAACACCAAGGATAGCCTTTGCTGGAGAGGCTGTGGAGGAAGGGGTACCCTCATCCATTGCTGGTGGGAATGCAATCTTGTGCAACCACTGTGAAAGTCAGTGTTTCGGTTTCTCAGGAAATTCGGGATCAACCTACCCCTGGACCCAGTATCGGTTTTTATAGCAGTAACGGATATTTTTTTGTAAGCTGTGTGTGTGTGTGTGTGCGTGTGCATGTGCGTGTGCGTGTGTGTGTGTGTGATATGAACGCAAGTACTCTCTGAGGCTAGAGATTGTCATATTGCTTCTCTAGAAGCTGGAGTTACAGTTAGGTTTTTTGTTTGTTCATTTCTCTGTTTGTTCGGATTCTTTACACACCTTTAATAGAAATATTCTAAATATTTAGGTAGAGTGTGGCCAAGAATACCTATAAACCCAATAAAAATCATTGTTGTTCTTATGAAAGCATGTCATGGAGTCAAAGAACCTCCTGAAACTCAGAAGCTTCCCTAAGCTAAGGACGCAGTCAACAAGACAAAACGGCAACCTATAGGAATGGGAAAAGATCTTCACCCCACACCGGAAAGAGGGCTGATCTCCAAAATGTACAAAGAACTCAACAAATTGGTTATCAAATCAACAAATAATCCAATAAAAAAATTGAGTACAGACTTAAACAGAGAACTCTCAACAAAGGAATCTAGAATGGCAGAAAGACACTTAAGGAAATGGTCAACATCTTTAACCAAAAGATAAATGCAAATCAAAACATTCTGAGATTCCATTTTATACCTGTAAGAATGTCAAAGATTAAAAATACTGATGACAACTTATGCTGGAGAGGATATGGGGGTAAAGGAAACAGTCCTGCATTGTTGGTGGGAATGCAAGCTGGTACACCTTCTTTGGATGTCCATGTGGCAATTTCTCAGAAAATTAAGAAACAACCTACACCAAGACCCATCAATATCACTTTGGGTATATAACCAAAGGATGTTCAATCATACCACAAAGACCTATCTTCAACTATGTTCATAGCAGCATTGTTGTCATAGCCAGAACCTCGAAATAACGTAAATGCCCCTTGATCAAAGAATGCATAAGGAAAATGTGGTACATTTATACAATGGAGCTACAGGTAGTTTTGAGGAATCCATTGTGAATAATGGGATTTGAATTCAGGTTCTATGCAAGGCTTTTTTTTTTTTATAAAAAGTTCAGATAGATCCTTTATATTTTTATATTTATTTATTTATTTATTTATTTATTTATTTATTTATTATGTATACAATATTCTGCCTACACATATGCCTTCAGGCCAGAAGAGAGCACCAGACCTCATTACAGATGGTTGTGAGCCACCATGTGGTTGCTGAGAATTGAACTCAGGACCTTTGGAAGAGCAGGCAATGCTCTTAACCCTGAGTTATCTCTCCAGCCCCCTGCAAAGATGTTTTTAACCACAGAGCTGGTAGGCACAAACAGGGTTTATTGATTACTTTGCTTCAATGATGTATACATGGTGCTTCAGATTTTTGTGGCTTTGTATAGATTTGGTTTGTATTTACCCACAACCCCTTTTTCTTGAAATCTCAATTGCAATTTTGATGGGATTGCTTTGAACACAGATTTTTTGTGGGCAGTATGACTATCCTTATGATACTGATTCCTCTTACCCATAGACAAAGTGTATGCCTTTAAGTTCATCTCTTCAGCTCCTCTCAGTGATGCTTTGTCATGGTTGGTGTGCAGATCTTTCATGATCTTACTTAGATTCATACCTAAGCTTTTCATTCTGTTTAATGTTATTGTTGAAGGTTTATCTTTATTTGTTTTCTGTGTTGTTCATTGGGCATACCATCCAGAATGATCTATGTTGCCCTGTCCAGTTTAAACCTCCTTATACAGATCAGACTGAACTAGAACTCACAGAGATCTTCCTGTCTCTGCCTCCTAAGTACGGGAATTAAACGTGTGCACCACCATCCTTGGTGGATAAACTGACATTTATGTTTCTGATTTTACTTAGTTTAGTTCTAATACATGCATATGGGGATTATTTGGTATAATTATGCAATAAGAAAACAGAAACAATCCCACTTTCTTATTTCTTCATTTAGATGTTTGATATTTTTTCCCTTGCCTAATGTCCCTGCTTGGAACTGTATTGAGTGGAAAGATACAAGTGTATGTCCATGTCTTCACCGTGGTTTATTTTTGTTAAAAATTTTCGCCTCCTCCCCACCTCCCATTTCCCTCCTCCTGACCCCAATGCCCTCCCCCTCCCTCTCCAGTCCAAAGAGCAGTCAGGGTTCCCTGCCCTGTGGGAAGTCCAAGGTCCTCTTCCCTCCATCCAAGTCTTGGAAGGTGAGCATCCAAACAGACTAGGCTCCCACAAAGCCAGTACATGCAGTAGGATCAAAACCCAGTGTCATTGTCCTTGGTTCTTAGTCATCCCTCATTGACCGTGTTTTAAAGAAAATTTCTCAATTTTCCCCTTCAGTGTGATATTAGCAGCATGTTTAAGATATTTGCTTCTCTTTAAAGGTTTGATATTATATAACAAGTATTCAGCTTTTCATAAATATCTTCTACCTAGCCCAGTATATTATAGAAGATGGAAGCATGTCTTTGCTTTCTTTGGAATCAGGAGGAAACTTTTTAATTGCCCACATATTGTAAATGTTTACTTTGTTCCACTGTATTATTGCCTACTCCTGAAATCACTTCCTAAAATGAACGATGCATAAATATTAAAATACAGTTGTTATATTTTATTTAACTTAACAAGAAATTGGTGCTGTTACTTTCAATTTTACTTCAATATTCACTAAGCATACATAGTACATTAGGTGGAATCTGGTTAGGGTTCCTTTGAGCTCTTTGACCCAAATGGTTACATCTTTCCAAAAACTTGGAAAATTTCCAGCTATTATTTAAGTAAATTTTCATGTCTTCTCATTGTTTTCTGTTTTGAGATATTTAGAGTTCAACATTTCTTTGCTTATAGATACCCCATCAGTTTCACAAGCTTTCCTTGCTATGTTTGCCTTTCATTGTTTTCAGGTCTTCAAATGTTAATATCTTCAATTGCTGTAGTCATTATCATGACCAAGGCAACTATAATATAAAACATGTAACTTAGGTCTAGTAGTTCCAGAGGGCATTACCTATGCCAATCATGGCAAGGAGCATTGTAACCGTCAGGCAAGCATAACACTGGGTGAGAGTAAGATATACATCAGTTCCAGAAGGATAAGAGAGAGAAAGAGAGGGGGGGGAGAGAAAAAGAGAGAGGAATACTCCCATACCAACTCATTTAACAAGAGCAGTCTTCAAACTCAGAACTTCCTGTTTTTAAATCTAGTCTGCCTAGGCAGTGGTGGTGCATACCTTTAATCAGGAGGCCAGGCAGTGGTGGTGCATGCCTTTAATCAGGAGGCAGAGGTAGGCAGAACTCTGTGAGTTCGAGGCCAGCCTGGTCGACAAGAGCTAGTTCCAGGATAGACTATAAATCTACAGAGAAACCCTGTGACAAAAATAAATAAATAAATAAATGAATAAATAAATAAATAAATCTAGTTTGTATCTGGACAGGATTCTTAATTTTATTTTTATTTTTATCTGTATATTTCTTTGTTCCACTATTTTTAATTACATTATTTTAATAAAATCTGTCTCTTTTCTGAATTTTTCCTTCAGACTGTAAATGATTTGACTACCTTTGATAACTTGTCTATACTCACTTGTGTCTTTTTGAGTTTCTTTAAAGTCATTATATAGAATGATATTTTAGTTAAGTTATCAATTTCCTTGTTAAGATGTCAAACATTATGCTGTTCTAGAGATCCGGTGTTACCTTGTTTCATGAAGTTTCTTTGTTATTTTGTGGATATCTGTATACCATTTGTAGTCATTAACATCACTGGTTTTATATAGTTTTTGCTTGTTTGCTTTTGTATTTACAATTAAAAAAAAAAACCTTTGTATGCAAGCAAGTCCTAGGAGGCCATTACCAGGTCTTTATTGTGTTTGGTTGCATCTGAGTTCAGCTGAGTAAGTATTTCTACATGTGCCTAAGTTTGAGGAATTGATGGGGTTACCCTGGGCAGTCCACTTACAAATCTGATCTACCAGCACCAGGGTGCATGCTGCATCTGGTTTTAGTTGTAGAGTACTTCTTTGTGTCCTATGGGTATACAGCCACTTTGGCATGTCCATGCAAGTCTGAAGTAGTTGGCATTGTTAAAGATGTGTCCCTTCACTGTTCAGGATGTGTGTGCATTGCGTTGTGCCCGTATCAAGGACTGGGTCCTTTCAGTGTGTGAGGACTGCATTGGGCTGGATTACCTTGTATGCCTAAGCATATTACTCATCAATGCCAAGGTCTGTTTGGTTTTTTCGAGTAACTTTTATAGGGGAGAGACATCCTGCACAGAGAATGTAGTTGAGTCTGGGGAAAACGGACCAGGGTTGACAATCACATTCCTGGAGGCATGAGAGAGCGGGGAAGCCTACACTGCTGCCTTTCATGTACGGAAACCAGAATAACGTATTTCTTGTTGTTGTTGTTGAAGGCTCATGCAACATAAAGTTCTCAGGCAACAAGAGCTTATTATGTATTCCCTGTGTAGCCAAGGCAAACTTGAGTTCCTGATCTTCCATCTTTACCTGTTAGCTCCTGGGATTACAGGTGCACACCTTCACACATTTTGTTTGTTTGCTTTTGTTTTGTGGTTGTTGTTTTTTGTTTTGTTTTTAATGTATGTTAATGTATGCTTGCAGGCACGCACACACACAAATGCACATGCTCACATACACAAGACAAAAGCAAAACAACATAAAAATCAATAAAAAATCCCACTTTTGATTATTTTTTTAATCTTCAACAACAGGACAATTTTTTTAGAATGTATGTAGGTGATAATTTCAGTGGTTGAATCCATAGTTCTTATTGCTAAGCAAACTTTAAGTCAGCTGTGTGAATTTAATGCTCTGACAAGTTGATTCAATTAAAAAACGCAGCAAGAATGAAAGCGGCATTAACACACACGTGTTACTGGAGTGCTAAGGGTTTATTTAACACAAGGTAAGTTGTCACTGTCAGGTAAATCATACATACATGAAATGAGACAATTACAGTGGAGCAAAATTGACCATCTCCTCCAAGCTAACCTCTGTACAAAAAATGCAGAATCCTGGAAGTGAGAAGTGTTCCACATTATTTTGAAAGTTTCTGATTCAGGAAAAATCATTGCTTCCTTATATTCTGTTCTTCATGAGTAATTTTTCATGGCATTCATTCCCTTTTCTTTTCTTTTTTTGATTTTGTAAATTATTGCTAATTGACTATAATTGTGTACATTAATGGAATAAAATTTGAAGCTTTATTTATGGAATAAAATGTGAAATTTCGTTCAAGGAAATGTCCAATCAAACTATTTCATATATTAATCACCTCAGCAACATTGCTTTTTTCGGCCCAGCTGAAATATTAAGAATATGATATTTTAACAAATACGGAATATTCTAAATATAGTTATTAAGTGCAATTACAGCTCAGCAATCACTGAAACTTGTTCTCCCAGTCTAAGGAATGGCGGTCACCATGCTGAAGGAAGAGTCAGGAATAGCAGAAGAAGCAATATTTCACTTCTATGTGCTATCTAAAAACAGAAGATCTAGTATAAAAGGAGAATAAAATGGTGTATATTAGAAGCTGAGGGTAAGAAGGAGGAATGGGAAAAATATTGATCAAAGAGCTGCTCTCTCTTTCTTACTTTTTGAATGTGTTTTGAACTGAAATAGAATCGCATCATTTCCCCCTTCCCTTTCCTCCTAGCAGTACCTATCAGTGGACATGTTAACAGCATGAAAAGTTGATGATTTTGTGGGACTTTACCCATAGATAATGTACTGCAGGAACCTAATGACTGCTGGGAGAAGGATGATTAGCCCCTCCCAGGGAAAAAATTTTTATTATTTGTGCAAAACAGAGTGGTCAGATCTGACAGCATAAGCCTTCCTATAATGCACACACACGCACTTCATGATCTTCTTTGGACTATAAAAATATCAAACTCCCTTTTATTTGTCTATAACTCCTTTCCTTTTGCAAACCCAATAGCCCCTTTCTCTCCTGGAAGATTCATTCTTTATGTTCACTTCTGCTCACATTAGCCCCTGATGGATACTCAGTAATGCTTGTCATGATCGTCTCTTCTAATCTTAGCGTGGCCTGTAAAGTTGCAGTAAGACTAAGCATCTCTCCATGTATTTATGCTGGACAAGGTGACCCAGTATGAAGATTAGGGTCCCAAAAACCTTTAAAGAGTCAGAAACAACCCCTCTCTCCACTGTTAGGAGTCCCATAGGATAACCATAATTGTAGCACATATGCAGAGTGCTTAAGTCAGTCCCATGCAGGTTCCCTGGTTGGCAGTTCAGTCTCTGTGAGCCCCAATGAGTCCAGGTTAGTTGATTCTGTGAGGTTTTTTTTTTTTTGTAGTATCCTTAACCCCTCTGCCCCCTGTTATTCTTTCTCTTTCTTCTCTGCCCAAAGTTGGCCAGTATCTTAAAAGCTATTGGCTAAAAGAATTATTAAAATAGATGTTCTTTTATAACAGTTAATACTCCATTGTATATATGTAACACATTTTCTTTATTCATTTCTCAGTTGAGCAACTTCTAGATTGTACCCAGGTTGTGGCTATTTCAAATAAAGCTGCTATGAACATAGCTGAGCAATGCTCCTTGTGTTATGAGTGAGCATCCTTTGGATATATTCCCAAGAGTGGTATAGCTGGGTCTTGTGATAGCCTGATTTCCAGTTTTATAAGACATTGCCACACTAATTTCCAAAGTGGTCGAACAAGTTTGCACTCCTACCAGCAATGGAGGAGTCTTGAACTTGCTCCACCTTCTCTCCAGCATGAGCTGTCCCTTGTGTTTTAGATCTTAGCCATTCTCACAGGTGTAAGACGGAATCTCACAGTCTTTTTGATTTGCATTTCACTGATGGCTAAGTATTTTGAACATTTCCTTAAGTGCTTCTTGGCCATTTGAAATTCTTCTGTTTGGATCTATGCCCCATTTCTAAATTAGAATATTTGGTTTGTTGATATCTAGTTTCTTATGTTCTGTATATATTTTGAAATTAAGCCCTCTGTCTGATATGGGGTTGATGAAAATCTTCTCCAATTCTGCAGGCTGCTCTTTATTGTATTGATGGTGTCCTTTGCCTCACAGGAACTTTTCAGTTTTATGAGGTCCAATTTGATTGTCAGTCTCAGTCAGTGCCTGTGTAATTGGTGTTCTGTTCAGGAAGTTGTCTCCTGTGCCAATTCAATTGATCATATTTACCACTTTGTTTGCTATCAGGTCAGCGTATCTGCATTTATGTTATGGTCTTTGATCCATCTGGACTCGAGTTTTGTGCAGCATGATAAATATGGATCTATTTGCATTCTTCAGTATGCTGACACCCTAGTTAGACCAACACCATTTATTGAACATGCTTTCTTTTTTTTAATTGTATATTTTTGGCTTCTTTGTGGAAAAATCAGGTGTCCATAGATGTGTAGATTTATATCTGGCTCTTAATTTTGATATTATTGCTATGCCAATTATTTTAAGCCAGTACCATGTGTGTGTGTGTTTTTTTATTGCTATACCTCTGTAATAGTAGTGGAAATGTGAGATGGTGATTGACAATTTTTTTTTTATTGTGCAGGATTGCTTTAGCTAATCTGGGTTTCTTAGTATTCCATATGAATTTGAGTATTGTTCTTTTAATGTCTGTTCAGACATTTGTTTGTTGAAATTTTAATGGGGATTGCATTTAATCTGTAGATTGGTTATGATAAGATGGTCAATTTTACTATGTTAATCCTACCAATACATGAACATGGTAGATCTTTCTTTTTTCTGAAATCTTCTTCAATTTCTTTCCTCCAGTACTTAAAATTCTTGTCATGCAGGTCTTTCAGTGACTTATCTAGAGTTACACCAAGATAATTGAGTCTGTTATAAAAGGTGTTGATTCTATGATTTCTTTTTAAAGCCCACTTACAGTTTGTATATAAGAAGGCAAAGAATATTTTTTTAGTAAATCTTGTATTTGGCCAGTTGTCTAAAGGTGTTTATCAGCTGTAGGAGTTTCATAGTAGAGCTATATGGGTCTCTTATGTATATTATCATATTTGTGAATGATATTTTAATTTCTTTTCTAATCTATTTCCCTTGATTTTCTTAGTTGTCTTATTCTAGATAGAATTTCAAGTATTATATTGTGTAGATATGGAGAGGGTGGACAACCTTGTCTTATAATTGATTTTAATAAAATTACTTTGAATTTCTCTCCTTCTAATTTGATGTTAGTAATTAGCTTGCTGTATATTGCTTTTGTTATGTTTTGGTTATTTTCTATGTATCCCTCATCCATCTAAGTTTTTATCATGAAGGAGTACTGGAGTTTTCAAAAGTTTTTTCAGCACCTAATGATCATGTGGTGTTTTTTTTTCCCCTTTCAGTTAGTTTATATTGTGAGCTTCATTAACTGATTTTTATATCTTGACCCATCCCTGCACCTCTGGGATGAAGCATACTTGGTCATGGTATATGAGCCTTTTAATGTGCTCTCGGATTTGCTTTGCCAGTATTTTATTGAGTATTTTTATGTCAATGTTCATGCGTAAATTTGATCTGTAATTTTCTTTCTTTATTGAATCTTTGTGTGGTTTTGGTATCAGGGATACTATGGACTCATAGAGAGAATTTGGCAACGTGTCTTCTCTTCCAATTTTGCAGAATGATTTGAAGAATATTGGTAAAAATTTTCTTTAAAAGTCTGCTAGAGAGGTCAGCTTGGTCTACAAGATCTAGTGCCAGGACAGGCTCCAAAGCTACAGAGAAACCCTGTCTCGGAAAAAACTAAAAAAAGAGAAAGAAAGTCTGCTAGAATTCTGTGTTAAAGCTGTCTGGTCCAGGGCTCTTTTTGGGTGGGAAACTTTTAATGATTTCTTCTATTTCCTTTGGGCCTATCAGTCTATTTAAATTGTTTATCTGCTTGGCTTTTTTAAATTGCACATCACTCCTTTATGATGCTTATCTGGAAAGAGATTGAGTAGCTATACCCAAAACAAGTTCTGAACCCATGTGGTAGGGTCAAGCAGCTGGAATGGGATTCAGAAAGTGAAAGACAAAAACCTGGACATAGTCAAGGGACACTTCACCTCTCCAAGACAAGACAGAGGGATCAGAGTCTCTTATGTGTTCCATTTCGTTTTTGATTTTGTTGATTTGGATTCTCTCTTTGTCTTTTGTTTAGTATGGATGAGGGTTTATCTCAAACAAACAAACAAAAAAAAACCTCTTTGTTTCATTTGTTTCCTTTGTTTCTATTTTATTTATTTTAGCACTCAGTTTGATTATTTCATGTTGTTAACCCCTCTTACTCCTCTTAGATATGTTTTGTTAGGTTGTTAGATACTAGAATAGCTAGCTATACCAGCTTGCTTCTATTTCTTTTCTTTTCTGGTGCGTGTGTATTTCAAGACAGGGTTTCACTGTAGCTTTGAAGCCCGTCCTGAAACTGGCTCTTCTAGCGCATTCTGACCTCAACCTCAGAGATTCGCCTGCCTCTGCCTCCCAAGTGCTGGGATTAATGGTGTGAGCCACCATTTCCTGGCTTCGTTAGAAATTAGAATACCTACACCAGCTTGTTTCTTAGGATCTTTTGATTGGAAAATCTTTTTCCATCCCTTCATTCTGTAGCAGCAATATCTATATTTGATGTTAAGGCATTTTTCTTGTGTGCAGAATGTTGAATCCTGTTTTCATATATTTAATCTGTTAGTCTGGATTTTTTATTGGAGAATTGAGTCCATTGATTTTGACAGATATTAGGTAACTTCTTTGGGTTGGAGTTTTCCTTCTAGTCCCTTCTGTAGTGCTGGGTTTGTGGATAGATATTGTTTAAATATGATTTATCATGAAATATCTTTTTTTCTTCATCTATGGTGATTGAAAGTTTTGCTGGATATTGTAGTTTGGGCTGGCATCTATGGTCTCTTAGAGTCTTTAAGACTTCATTAAGTTTCAGCCTTTCTTGATTTTAGGATCTTTGTTGAGAAGTTAGTTGTTCTTTCATATGTTTGTGTTTAGATTATAATGTGTTGAAGAAATTTTTATTTGTGATTCAATATATTTGTTGTTCTGTAAGTTTCTTGTACCTTTATAGGCATGATCTTATTTAGATTGGGAATATTTCTTCTATAACTTTTTAAAATATAGTTTCTGGTTTTTTTTAGTTGATTTCTTCTTCTATTCTTATGTGTGATATTTTCATAGTGCCCCAGATTTCCTGAATATTTTGTGCTTGGAATTTTTTTAGATTTAATATTTTCTTTGACTATTAAATCTATTTTCTTTATTGTGTCTTCAATGTCTAATTTTTTTCTCTTCCATCGTTTTTATTTGGTTAGTGATGCTTGCATTTGTACTCTTTGTTAACTAACCCAGATTTTCCAGATCCAGGATTACTTTCATTTGTGTTTTCTTTATTGTTCTATTTCTATCTTCTGGTTTTGAATAGCTTCCTTTATCTGCTTGTTTACTTCTTCTTGGATTTTCTTTAGGGCTTTTTTTCTTTCTTTCTTTTGTTTTGGCTTTTTCTCAATTTCTTTAAGAGATTCGTTTGTAACCTTTTTAAGGACCTCTAACACCTTCATAAAGTAATTTTTAACATTTCTGTCTGTGATTCATCTGAGTTGAATTGTTCAGGCTTTGCTGTTGTAAGATAGCTGGGCTCTGGTGATACCATAATGTTTTTTCTATTGTTAATTGTTTTCTTATATTGATATTTAATCATCTGGGTTTGGGATGAATATAAATAGGTCTACTTATTGGTTCTTGTGTTTGTCTTTGTTAGATGTGTGTTTTGTTCTTTGGTTTCTCTTTCCTCTCTTTCCAGCCTATATGGCCAAGGGCTCTGGTGACTAGTGTTTGTTCAGATCCAGAACAATTTCTACTTTGGTGTTTTGGGGTCTAGGGGTTGCTAGATTTGCCTTAGCCTCTGATAAAGCCAAAGGCTTCTAAAATTGTAGAGCTAAAGCCTTTCATATTTATTTAGACAAAAGGGGGATTTGTTGTGGGATATTTGTACATTATGTGAAGATGCATTTGCTATGAATGATATATAAAAAAACTGAACAGCCAACAGCTAGAGAGAATGAATAGGTAGGATTTTCAGGAAGAAAATGGAAAAAGAGGAGAATCTAGGCACTCAGGAGATGCCAGAAGACATGGGAAGAAAATAAGATGTTCAAGATGGAAGAGAGGTAAAACCATATGATGAAACACAGATTAGTGTAAATGGGTTAATTTTAATTACAAGAAATAGAAAGAATCCTAAGATATAGGTTAAGCTTTCATAATTAATAATAAGTCTCTATGTTGTTATTTGTGACTTGGCAACACCTCTCCCAAATTTGACTGCACTAGACCAGGATTCAGAACCCAGATGAGGGGATACATACAGTCCCTATATCTGGCCTGACCTCTGTGGTTCCTAGGCTCATCCTGGACTCCAGTGTAGCTGCTGGCATTAGGGTCCCTATATCTGGCCTGTGCTCCAATACAACTTAAGTCTTCTTCTAAAGTTATAGACATGAGGTCCCTAGATCCAGCCTGGCCACTGGTAAAGAGGAAGTCTTCTTCTGACATTGTAGACCAGGACATGGAACCAAAGGTGGGAGGTGGGGGTCATAATCTGGAGTTGTTGTACAGACTTTAAGGTAGTTTTGTGGGTGATGGGCAGTATCTTATCTGGACCAGCCTCATCTCCCATAAGGCTGCTGGGCCTATGGGCCCTAGTATGGAACCTAGGGGTGTTGCAGTCTAGGGTTATAAGGAAAGGCTTTAAAGAGTTTTAGCATGTGGTATGTAGTGTCTCACCAGGGGTTTTAAGATTCTGCCTAGCCTCTGAAAAGCAGAAGATTTGTTCCAAAGTAGTAGGACCGAATATGGGGCTGAGAGATGCAGATGCAGTCTGGGGTTGTTGGACAGGCTTAAAGGGGTTTTACAGGCAGTGGGCAGTATCTTCCTCAGAGTCTCTAGGACATCTCTAGCTTCTATAAAAGCTGGCAGGTTGAAGGCTCTACTGTGGAGCCCAGGGGAAAAGGTGCAGTCTGGGATTCATGCAAAGGCTTTAAAGACGGTTAGCAGGTAGTAGGTGATATATTACCTAGGATCCCTAGATCCAATCTGGCCTCTGATGGGGTAGTAGTGTGTGCAGTCTGGGTTTGTTGAGTAGGCTTAGAGGTGTTTTGTGGGCAGTGAGCAGTGGACAGCATCTTACTGGAGTTCCTAGGACTAAGCTGTCCTCCTGTAATGCTTCCTGGGCTTTAGACTCTAGTAAGTAGTCCAGTGGCCTCATGAAAATTAATTTCTAATGAAATTTTATTGACATTTATTTTGAAAACGATAATGTATTTGACCAGTTCCATGTCTGTGGATCTCTGTATAAGTTCTTGCATATTTGGTACTTGGGGTTACTACAACAGAATTTACATAATAATTTTAGTATTCTTCAGTTATGCTACATTAGATTTGTACTTTCTGCTTTAAACACTAATGAAAGTGCTTTAAATATAGTGGTTATGATGGGCATTCTACAGACGATGTTAGTGAACTCCAAATAAATAAAAACTCTATGAGCAAATAAACAGACTTTTCAATGTTATCTTCTGATTTACTTGTAACTGTAAATTATAACCATATCCTACTAGAATCAAAGTTAATCTTATTCTGAGTATATTTAAATTTAATAGGAAATGATAATTCTTTGCAGGTCTGCACAAATGAATTCAACATTAGAATGTCAGTAATTCTCTTTCACTGCAAGTCTTCTAATATGATGCCAGAGATCTTAGTATTTTTGTTTTGTAATTTTCTGCTATCTTTGGAAGGAGTTGCATACTATATATAACTTTATAATTTGGAGCCAACTATCTTCATTCTTATTCTGAAATTTCTATTTAGCCTCATTTGAATAAACTAGTATAAACTCCATACTTTTTACATGATAATCGTAATCTTCCTTGGGCTTTCATTATATTAGATCCTGACAAATGTCCTTATCACATAACTTATCCGGAGTTTTTAAGGAGATACCAGTATGTTGACTCTTTTCTTGAGTCTCTGATATGGCTGATATTGACTAGAAAATAATTGCTTCCTGTTTTCTTTGTATGTCATACTAAGACAAGAAAGTTTCAGTCTTTGTCTTAATTCCTCTGAATGCATGTACACCCAAGTAAGCCCATACATTTAGATGGTATAGCTTTTTAGCAGACATGATAAATCATTAGTACCTGTATAATGCTCTTTTCTAAAAGGAAATGGAGGAGTGGTGGACCTAAAGAGGTGTTGGGGTGCTAAGAGAAGAAAAAGAAAAGGAAATTGTGGTAAGGATGTATTGTATGAGGGAAGAATGTATTCCCAATAATAATAAAAGTAAAAAAATAAATAAATAAAAAAGAAATCTATTCACAATAAAATTAAAGAGTAATATTTTATTTTCATTGTAAAAGTCAGAAGTCCAAAGCCAAAGTGCTGGTACAGTTCATTGTTCCTTCTCTGTTTTGATCATTTCCTCCTCTGCCTCCTACACATTCTAATGGCTCATATGCATTGTACTCAGTGACTCAGTGTTGAATAAGGTACAGATTGATTGGGTGTGTGAAATCATTCCATGATCTTCCTGAAATGATTCAATAGAATCTGTAGGAGTTGCGTGACTATACCACAAAGAAAATCCTATTGTGTATTAGATGAATCATCCATATTTGTTCTGCTGTTTTTCCAGATCATGCTGATATATCTCATGAGAACAAAAAAGACAGAATAAGAAAAAATAACTGGAACGTCATTCTTAGTAAGCTGTGCAGCTCAAGTTGCTTTCCCCACCAATGACTTTCATTCGTTGTTAATGTTACTCTTCATATGTTTATATTTCCCTGAAAAACCTCCAAATAAAGTTACAACTAATGTTTGATATGAGTCATAATCTTTTTTACCGGTTTTAGATGTTAGTTGATACTGATGCTATTTCCACTTAAAGATCTTATTCTGATAAAGAAAAAAATGATTCCAAATTAGAAGTCTTCAAGATTTTTATTTTGGTTGCAAAATATGTGTATCACTTCTTGATATGTATTAATATGTGTAAATGAGGGCCAGGCTTGTTGGGGTTTCTGTCTTGCCCAGTTCCTACAGCGAGTAAGCCCCAAAGAAATTACACAGAAGTCTATATTAATGATAAACTGATTGGCTCATTAGCTCAGGCTTTGTATTAGCTCTTACATCTTATATTAACCCATTATTCTTATCCGTGTTAGCCACATGGCTCGGTACCTTTGTTGGTGGGATAGGAAACATCTTGCTTCTTCTGTGGTCTGGGCAGAACTGGGAGAGAGCTTTCTTCTTCCCAGAATACTCCTGTTCTCCTTGCTCTGCCTCTACTTCCTGTCTGGTTGTCCCATCTATACTTCCTGCCTGGCTCCTGACCAATCAGCATTTATTTAAAACATAATTGACAGAATACTGAATTGTCCCCCATCAAATCTGGACATATAATTTTTAACATCACATTATTTGTACATAGACTTGGAGAATAACTATTTTTTCTTATCATCTCACATAACATACAAATATGCATTAAGATTAAATTGTTCCTAAAAATTAAAATAAAGTTTCTATCTTCTAGAGAATGTTAAATGATTTATGATAGATCTCATGACAAAATTAATTTTTTAAATATTTATATTACATTATTTTAAGTTACCTATAAAATTTACACTTTAAAATGTATTGTTTGTTAAGTATTTTATGATGCCATTTATGACCACCTGACATTCATGGGATGATTCTCATCTATGATTTTCATGGTATTATGGTTCAAATCTTTCCCAAAGGCCATGAGCTAAAGGGTTTGTTCAGCAATTGCATAAGAATGCTAAGAGGTGATGCATCTTTCCAAGGTAACGAATGGGAGGAATCATGTTATGGTGGGACCCAGGCTGCATGTGCTCTTTCTCTGTCTCTTACTCTGCTTATGTCGCTCTCTTCCTCCTTCTTTCTCCTTCTATGTGTTGAAATTTCTGTCATCTGTCTGCCTGTCTGTGTTCTCTCACTCTTCCCTGGCATAAATGAAGTGAATAGGCTCTTTTACAGCACACAGCAGATATGCCTCACCAGTCCTCAAGGGACTGACGTTTGTTGAAAATGAAACTGAAATTGAGTATAAATGAATTTGTCTTTCTTTCAAATTACTTTCTTGTGTATTTTACACATCCCAAACCTCTTTCCCTAAATATTACACAATCCATGGTACAAAAAGACCCTAACTTTTGATACTTTAAGATTTAAAAACACACATAACTTATAAATCTGGGGTGAGTAAGAAAACATAATTTACATATTTCAGAGCAATTTTAAAATTGCATTCAATTTGCTATAAAATAGCAAAAATTGGGTTAATATTTTCTTACACCAAAATTTATGTTCTATGCACAATAAAAACTATATTTAAGTGTGATTTCCCTCCTATTGAGCAAATTTAAAACAAGGACAATAGCAATAGCTGTTGTGAAAAGGAAAAAGTCTGCGAGGTGCATGCTCTATCCAAAGAACTATAGGCAACAAAGGAATGCCGAGAGCAGGAGAGCAGTCCCACAAATGAGCACACCATTTGATTAGCCAATAACAGATGGACAGCCTTAAAACCTTCATAAAAGGAAAATTTTACAGAAAGGAAGATTGTGCTTCTATCTTTAACAATATTTTTTATGTCTGATGCACATACTATGTAAACACGTACACACAAACAAGAAAAAAATGGAAAAGGAAGCCATGAGTATGAAAGAAAGCATGGAGGGGAATATGGGAAGCTTTCTAGGGAAGAAAAAGCAGGGGGAATGATGTAATTATATTCCCAAAAGATTAATTCATCAACCTAGAAAAGCTCCTGCTTTTGCTTTAGTTTATAAATCTGTTTATAGATTCCTTTTTACTTGTGATAGAATTGTTAATAGTTTTGTATTTTGATAAGAAACTTGAATAATTTTCATAATGGAATATATTTTATAAGATGCATTAAGTGGAGTAAATAGTTTTTCTTACATAATTGGTAAGTATTGTTTACACTGATGAAATATCACTGCAGATTAATTCATGTGAAGGCTATATTCTCTCTGAATTATGTTTTTAAGCAGCAAATGCTCTTTCAACCATATCTCATTAATCATTTAATTAGTTTATGAGAAACTCTGCTATCCTGCCACAGTCCCCATGCAATTAAAGGGAATTTTAACTGATGACAGAAAACAAGTAAGTTCAATTATATATGAAGCCAGCTAAGAAAAGTCAAGATTAAATAATTAATTATATAATTGTTTATTGTATATAATTGCTAATATATATGTATTCCCAGAACATTACAGAGAATTGGGATGAAAATAATGTAAATTAGTTGCTAATGAACATAAGACTTTTAGTTTTAAATAAAGGAAAATCCATAATCTTTTGTACTAAAGTTTAATTTTAAAAAATCTGAGAATAATTTTGTGTATTACTAGAATTTAATAGATTGGCATTTTTATTTTAAGATTTGTGAGTCAGTAAAATTTACCAATTAAAATAAAAATCAAGTACATTCTCTGTTGTTTTTGTAAATAATTATTGATGTTAGAAAAACTATGGAATATTTTATTAAGGTCAAAGACTATAAAATTTTAGTAAATATTTTGTTTTTGAAAATATTTGCTTTTTTAGTTTTAATCACGTGTGTGTGTGTGTGCATGTGTATATGGTTAAATACAAATAAAACTATAGTTGTGCTCAGAGGAACTTAAAGAATGTTGGGTCATTGGTGTTGTTGTATGGGCAGTTGTGAACCTGTTAATGTGAGGACAAAGAACAATATTATGTCCTCTGTAAGGTCATCAGTACATATTCTTAATCATTGAACATCTCTCCAACCCCATAAATATTCTTTGAAGGTGTGTTATGTCAGATGAAACTTTAATATTGATGACATCCTAAAATTTTTGTTATTTAATAATATGCCATTTAATAATTCAAAAGCATTTCAAAATTATTACTAATAATGTTTTTTGATGAAAATCCACAGAGGAGAAACGTGGTTATAGTTTTACTGACTCCCTGAAAGAGAAGTAGATTTTGTTCAAGTATAAAGTGGTGGCTCAATCTTGTAGTTCCTGTAACATGTGGGCTGGCTTTTTGGGGTTTCTGTCCTGCCTGGTTCCCGCAGCCAGCAAGCCCCAAATGAAATCACATAGAGAGTCTGCATTAATTATAAACTGATTGGCCCATTAGCTCAGGCTACTTATTAGCTCTTGTAGCTTATATTAACCCATTGTTCTTATCTATATTAGCCACATGGCTCAGTACCTTTCTCAGCCAAGCAGATTACATCTTGCTTCTTGGTGGTCTGGGCAGGAATGGGGGAAGAGCTTCCTTCTTCCCAGAATCCTCCTTTTCTCCCTGCCCTGCCTCTACTTCCTGTCTGGTTTTCCTGCCTCTGCTTTCTGCCTGGCCAATCAGCATTTATTTAAAACATGATTGACAGGATATAGACAATTTTCCCACACCAAATTTCAGTCACGTCTTATCATTTGCAGTGCAGGGAAAGAAAGACCAGCAGGTGCACTAGCATGTAATGGTTGCTTTCCACTAAACCTGTCTACCTAAGTTTCAATCAACAGGAACCAAAAGGCAGAGTAGGGAACCAACTCCTGCAATTTGAACTCCATTCTCCACACATTAACTCTATAATGCCCCACCTTTCTCCAACTATGCACACAAATATGAAGAAATGTAAAATTTAATGCTTACCTCACAGTGTTGTGTAAATATTGTAACAAACTGAAATAATGCAAGCTAAATGTTCCTAGCATATGCCATACTGCATTCTAACTTATACTCTAAATTATACTCTAAAATTAATATGTGTCTCCTGCACATATTAAATATTAAATGTATTTAATAAATAAGAAACCTTTGTGATAAGATCAAATCTTGTGAGAAGCTAAGGAATATCATTAAGAGGTTTATTCAACTTTTCAATCTATACAACAAAAGATACAAAGGGAATTATGAGACAACAAACACGAGAAACATAATTAGAACTAAACACTGCAAGAAGTTTTGTTTTTCATAGTAAACAACACAGGATTTTAGCTGGGATACTGGAGCAGTGCTGATGAACAAAGACCTTCTCAGTATACCAATTATTCAAGTAAGCACACTTCTTGATTCAGATAGTCATCACATTTTTCTAGGCTTCTCCCTACTAGATAGAACAAAAAGAAAATCACATGACAACCATCCAATCATCTTTCTGTTAAATATGTCATTGATTACTGTAATTGAGCCCAGGAGAAGTCAACACCTGGTTGGAAGTCAAGAGAAAAGCAGACAATACAAAAATCGTTTCCTGGATTAGAAAACTCTTGAACTTTTGAGATATACAAATGCATGTAAATATAGGTTCTGTATTGAATGGGTCAACAATATTCACAATTTCTACAGAAAACTAGATTCATTTCAAAAGCAAATGGAATTCTGCAATCAAAATTATAAAGCATTAGTAAAAACTAAATGGCCAGAGGTCGTGTTTAGGATTGGATTACACATTGCTGAATATAAACAGAATACCTAATTTTAAGATAATTCAGTACTGATATTGTGAAAAAAAATGAAGAAAAACACATGGAAAGAAGAAGCAATCCTCCAGTCTAGAGATGATGTACAATACATACAATATGAAGAAATTTAAGGCATGGGTTAAGATCCTATGACTTTAAAAATTGCTACAAAGATATAATTGAAAACCTTGAGTCATACAGCCTTACACACAATTCAAACATTGCAACTAGTTTCCAGGACATTACCAGTGGTTTAGCTCATTAGAAGTAGAAATCTTCTTTCATTGTAACTCAACCAACTAAATATAATTTTCAGATTCTTCCCTCTCACAAGAGAATGACTTATACACACACAGACACACACACACAGGCACACACACACACACACTTTATTTTTTTTTTTTTATTTTCGAAACAGTGTTTCTCCGTAGATTTTTGGTTCCTGTCCTGGAACTCGCCCTTGTAGACCAGGCTGGCCTCGAACTCACAGAGATCCGCCTGCCTCTGGCTCCTGAGCGCTGGGATTAAAGGCGTGCGCTACCACTGCCCGGCTGCATGCACACACTTTTATGTGTGAATAAAATAGTGTCTAATATCTTAGCTATCACTTCATGTTCTTCATTGTTGAATTATTAGCTTATGAATGACCCCATTTGTAATGAAGCTTCTGAGCCCCTTTTCCAAAGTATAGTTACTGTCTTTTTAATTCTTCCTTAGTCTAAAGTTACTCTGATTAGAATCTGTCCTAAACGAAGACCATTCATGAATACTATAAGACCACTAGTGTCTATTATTGTCAATGATACTGCAGTAGATTTGGGTGGTCTCCCTCCTTTCCTGGGCTTCCCATGGGATCATTCTTTCTTGCATTGGCATATGATCATTTTTAAAGTGGTGATCAACAATGCTCATTTTCTGGAAGGCAGAAAATTTCCAAAATACTGGAATTATCTTATCATATCACCAGTATATTCATATTATTTATCAGCTGAAGTACAAACCAATATTGTTCAGAATTATCACATCTTTACTTAGGTAGGATGTATTAGATTGTCTGAAACATTTCAAATTAACATTCATGTGTATATTTTTATAATTTTATGTCAACTTGTAACTTTATCTTATCTTCCAGTACGTTTTCACATCTTGTGTATGAGGGTGTGCATAATACAGGATTTTTAGATAAAAATAAAATTCTTCATTACTATTTTTTCTAACACATTATAATTTTTCACAATATGTTAACACTCAGAAATATTTTATCATTTTTCAATAAAAGTAATATTTTCATATTGCTAATGCCAGGAGTCCCTTGTTAACTCTACCATACAGTATCTGTATCTATATATAGTTTACTGGAATATAGAAATATGTAGATCTCATATAGAATAAAAAGTGGCTGTAAAACTGCCTGAAGTTCAAGTCATTGAGATGCCAGCTAGCCAACTCAACTGTTCAATCATTGATATCATTTGAATCCAAAGATTTAAGTGGTGTCTTAGTTTGTTTTCTGTTACTATAAAGATCATGATGAAAAAATTCTTGACAGGAAAGGTCTCATCATACATCTTAATTATTATTGCGTGAAGTCAGGAAAGGTAGATAGTCAAGGAAGCAATCTGGACACAGGATCTGAGGCAGATGGTATGGATGCATTAATGCCCATTTGTTTGCTCATCCTTACTTGTTCACCTTGCTTTCTTATACAGTCTAGAATCGAATCACCTGCTCTGAGGTGACACCACCCACAGTGTGATGGACCTTCCCGTGTCTGTTATTAATCAAGAAACAACTTTCCACATTAGTCTAAGGAAATTTGATTAAGACATTTTTTCAACTGAGGTTCCTCTTCCCTGATAACTCTTACTTGTTTCAAGCTAACAAAGAAAAGGAAAAGGATAATTTTTCCTTTTTCAACTTGACACACTAACAAATTTCTATTAAACCAAAACCTTTCTTGTTTATTCACAATATATTATATTAACATCAATAGTGCAATATAAAATGTAGCAAAAAACAATATGGTATAAAAGATAGAAATTTAAATTTTGTTTACTTAGAAAGAGTAAGTTCCATACACTTTAAAGTGACATATCATGATTAAATTTACTACAGTTTTTCTTAGATAGGTATGTTTGACATGATTCTTCAAGACAAAGCAACAGAACTTTCTAAACAGTGTTACCTATGATTTCTGCATGTAGTAACTTGTATTAGATATAAAGAGCTATTTTTTGAACTGTCAATATGTAAACAAATAAATAGTTGTTCTTGATCATTTCATTCAACCAAAATTGTTTTTTGTTCTTTTCTTTAAAAAAAAATCCTTCCTGGATTCCTATTGAGTTAGAAAGTCATGTCCCTACAAATACAATTGAATTTTTTTTCTAGACACATTCAGTATTTTAGAACTGTATCATTACCAAACACTTGATTATCTGAAGAAGGATGGCATAATTATCATAGATTTTATTTAGTAATATTACATTTGTAATATTGTTCAAGATATTTGGAAAATATCTTGAACATTTAATATTGGTATTGGAACATGCTCTTAAGAATGACATATGATAGCCCAAACAATTTTTTTAAATTTTTTTTTAGCCCAAACAATTTTATACAATAAAGAAACTTCAGGAGGCATCACCATCCCTGACGTTGATCTGTATTACAGAGCTACAATAATGAAAACAGCTCAGTACTGGCATAAAACCAGAGAGCTTGACCAATGGAAAAGAAACAAAGACCCAGATATTAATCCACACATCTATGACCTCTTGATTTTTTATAAAGAAGCTAAAATTATGGAAAAAAACATATCTTCAACAAATGGTGCTGGCATAACTGGATGTCAACATACAAAAATGTGAAAATAGCTTCATATCTATCTCCATGCACCAAACTCAAATCCAAATGGTAAAAGACCTAGATATAAATACGACCACACTGAACCTGATAGAAGAGAAAGTGGATACTAATTTTCAATGCATGGGCACAGGACACGACTTCCAAAATATAACCACAGTAGCACAGACACTGAGAGCAACAATAAATCAAGGGACCTCCAAGCAAAGAAAACCAGCCCACAAATCACAATCCCAGAGAACGTTGATAACACTGAGGACACAAAGAGAGACATACATAGATCAAATCTATGTGGGAAGTAGAAAAAGACAAGAGCTTCTGAGTAAATTAGGAGCATGGGACATTGGAAAAGGGTTTAAGGGGAGGGAAGAAGTAGGGAGGGGAGCAGAGAAAAATGTAGAGCTCAAAAAAAAAAAAAAAAAGGCCCTCCGGAACCTGAGAAGCTTGTGTAAAGCAAAGACACAGTCAATAAGACAAAAAGACAGCCTACTGAATAGGAAAAAAATCTTCACCAATCAACCCCACATCAGACAAAGGTCTGATCTCCAAAATACATAAAGAACTCGAGAAATTAGACATCAAAATCTTAAATAACACAATTGGAAACTGGGGTGCAGAACTAAACAGAATTCTCAAGAGAAGAATCTCAAATGGCCAAAAGATACTTAAGGAAATGTTCAATATCTTTAGCCATCAGGGATTGGCAAACCAAAACAACTCTGAGATACCATCTTACACCTGTCAGAATGGCTAGGATAAAAATCATCAATGATAGCTTATGCTGGAGAGGATGTGAAGTAAGGGGGACACTTATCCATTGCTGGTGGAAAAGCAAACTTGTACAGCCACTTTGGAAATCAATATATTGGTTTCTCAGAAAATTAAGAATCAACCTACCTCAGGATCCAGCAATACCACTCTTGGGAATATACTCAAATTATGACCAATCATACTACAAAGGCATTTTTTCAACTATGTTCATAGGAACATTATTTGTAACTGCCAGAACCTGGAAACAACCCAGATGTCCCTCAGCTAAAGAATGGATAAAGAAAATGTAGCAAATTTAGACATTAGAGTCCTACTCAGAAGTATAAAACATGACTTCTTGAATTCTGCATGCAAATGGGTAGAATTAGAAAACACTATCCTGTTTGTGGTAACCCAGACCCAAACATATGAGTATGGTATGTACTCAATCATCAGTGGATACTAGATATAAACAAAGGATATTGAGCCTATAGTTCATGATCCTAGAAAAGCTAATAAAATAAACCCTAAGAAAAACATATCTAGATCCACATGAAAAGTGAAAACAGTTAAGAATGCCTGAAAAAATTGGAAGCATGGGATTAGGGGGAGAAGGAAGAGTGGGAAGGAAAGAGGAGAGGAAAAGGGGAAAGGTGAGAAGAACTTGAGGGAATGGGATAGTTGAGAAGGAGGAAGGACAGATATGAGAGCAAGGAAAAAGATATCTTTATTGAGGGAGCCATTATAGTGTTAACAAGGAAACTGACTCTAGAGAAATTCCCAGGAATCCACAAGGATGACCCTAGCTAAGACCCTAAGCAATAGAGAAAGGGTCCGATCTTGACTTGCCCTATATTCAGACTGATGAATATCTTAAATAACACCATTGAAGCTTCATTCAGCAACTGATAGAAAGAGAGGCAGAGACCCACATCAGAGCACTGAACTGAGCTCTCAAAGCTCAATTGAAGAGTTGGAGGAATGAGAATATGGTCAAGACCATGATGGGTACACCCACTGAAATAGTATACCTGAGCTAATGGGAGTAAACCAACTACAGCCATATTGGGAAGGATCAAACATAGGACAAAACTAGTCCCTCTGAATGTGGTTGATAGTTTCATGGCTGGGGCAGGCTAGCGGGCCACTGGCAGTGGCACCAGGTTTTAACCCTACTGAATGTACTGGCTTTTTGGGGAACCTATTCTTTTGTATGATCCCTTGCTCAGCCTAGATATAGTAGGGAAGGCCTTGTACCTTCCCCAAATCAATGTGCTTTATCTTCTCTGAGAATTGGATATGGGTGTGGTGAGAGGGTATGTGGAGGAAATGGAAGGAGAGGAGGGAGTGGGAACTTGGATTGGTATGTATAATGAAAAAAATAGTTTGTTTTTACAAAATAACAAAAAAGAAGAAAGCAGGATGAACATTGCTTTGGAGAACTATGAGAGAGGCTCCAGGAAAAAGGCAAATGGCCTTTATCTCAGGTACATTTGTTCCCCTGGATTGTTCTTGGATATGATTTCATTCTATTCAATCCATAAGACATGCTTATTCTTGTTGGTGTTGGATCGTAGTTTAAGAACCCCATCTGGGGAAGGATGTGCTGAGTGCAGTCCTCAGTGTACTCTGACTCTGGATATGGCCCTCTGCCTTGTTTGCGTGCTTTCGCAGATATAATCTATATATGTGCCAGGCACTGGGTTTAAACGGGTCTGTCCTGAGAAATTTCTGGGAAAGAGCTGCTCTGTTAATATTTAATATGAACTTACCGATATTTATTTACATGTTTTCTGATTTTTTAAATCATGTTTTCTGAACTCCAGTAATCTTCCTTGTATCACTGCTTTCTTTGTTACATTTGTGTATAAAATTACACTGAAACAGAGGTAAGGTTGTCGGCAGCATTAGACTATATCCTGCCCCATTCGTTCCCATCCTCAGATCTCAGTTCTTCCAGACACAGACTGCATAGGTAGAGTAAAGATGACAAGGGGGATCCACAAACCTTTCAAATGACTTCTCTCTCTAAAGACAGCTTCATCCCAGTGTAATGAAACTGTTCACTTAACAGAAAATTTTCTTCTTCTAGAATGGAGATGTCTACATTGCCCCTTTGCAGAATCACACCCATGACTAACATCCCTTAAGCTGTCAGGATTGCCTTTCAATTGTTTTTAGATGAATTCTATGCCAATTTACATTTGACTCAACAATATGATCCTATTAATCTGTGGCATACTAGGTTGGCAGCCTCATTCTTCCCTCTATCACATCCAGACAGCTGAATTATCTTGATTTATGGCTGCAGAATGACAGTGGCTCCACAGCATCTTACACTTTGTCCCACTGAATTGACTTGGCATTATCATCAGAGTGTGTACTATACATTGCATCCTCAGGCTCAAGTAGAATTTTTAGAAGATGCTTACAAATTGGATCTTAGTTTTATAGCTGTGAAGTGAGAACTCGTTACCATATGTAACTTCTCATTCACCTTCTCCAGTTTTCCTGTAATTTTCCTCTATTTTCAAGACTTCCCACTGAATGAGGAAGTAAAATATGAAGGATGCTTAAATCAATAAATAGTACTCTGTTCCAAACCATATTTGTCTTTATAGCATTGTTCCAAACAGGGTGAAGGGATTGTCATGAAAAGTAGTTCATATTCAACAGCAGTGGTGATGTAATTTCACAGTAATCCATGAGTATGATGCATATAACTGCTCCCTAAGAACTGCCATTTCCTTCCTTATGACTCTTAGTAGTGGATTACTCAGGCAGTTAAAAGTAAGGAGTCATTGAAAAGCGTATGATTCAAGCAATACCTCATTTCAAAAAAGAATAACATGCCAGTTTCCAGACTTATTCTGGTTCTTTTGTAGACTTACAATATGAAACAAATGTAAAACAGAATAATTATATTTATTTTATTTTGTGATGTTTATCATACTTTAGTGATCAGCAATCATTTCTCTTGTATTTTAGTCAGAATGCTTATGCAGGAGGAGTTATTGAATATCAATAAGCAAAGCAGTGATTTTTTTCTGTCATTCTACTATTCTCCTAATCTTAGTATTTATTGTTGAGAAGATCAACTGAACACAGCAAAAAGTGACTTGTTTTATTCATGGACATAATTATAATTTGTATCAAGTTCATTTGGCTGAGTGCATGTCTAATACAGAAAGGTAATTTTCTAGCAATGTAAATGTGTATGTTCTATGGAAAAGCTGATGTTGTCCTAGTTTCCTGACCAGGAAGACTCGATAGTCCATGATACAAGCTTGTGACACAACCATGACCTGCATAGAGCATAAATAATACGACTTCTTTCTTCTGTTACATGCTTTTGAGATTTGGAAGTCAATTGTTGTTTTATTAGCTATGATTAATGTTGGTATAGTAAAATTATGCTAGATACCAATGAGTTGGAAAATCAAAAGATCACATTTCATTCATGTGAACTAATAATTATCTCTAGATTGCCTACAATTTCATTACCTTTTTTGGTTAAGTTGATACTAAATTCTCTGTTACTACTGTCACCTGTCTTTACAAATCCAGCAGCTTTGGCAGTTAATAGTTTGGGAGATCAAAGTTCAGTTCCTAAAACCTGTCTGGTGGCTCACAACCTCCTATGACTCCACCCCTAGGGGATTTAATGTTTTCTTCTGGTCTCCACTGACATAGCATAGAATGGCACACACACACACACACACACACACACACACACACACACAGAGGTTTATACACATACACATACATAAAAACTCAAACAAAATATAAGTAAACCAAAACAATAATCCATTTATATGTAAATCAAAAGTCTAGTAGAGATCTCATTGGGTATCCGAAGGTTGTTTACAGTTTTGGAGACTTAGAAAAAATTCATTTGCATTTTTCACATTCTATCTTTGACCCTATTCTTCCTCCTTTCTCCTTCAAAGCCAGCCACCTTAGACTGGGAACTTAATGTTTTTATCTGATTGCTTTTTTCTCTATAGTTTAGAAACTCCTCTAACTATGTTATATTCTCAAAGACAGCTCAGGAAACCCTCAGTTTAACTTAACCCTCAGTTTAATTTAACCTCAGTTGTTAAATTACATCAATAAAGTTGCTTTTTGCTAGGAATGCTGTTCATTCTTCCATCTCAGGGATCAGGATGTAAATTTTCAGAGGTATCATTTTGCCTCCCACAATACTGCTATCCTAGATTTTAACCTTGCATTAGTACAATGAGTGATTTTTCAACACCGTCAACAATTATCCAGAGACTAACGATAAAAATAAGTAAACAAACAAACAAACAAATAAATAAAGTGATCTGAGATGTAAAAAGAAAGAATTACTTGCTTAAAAAAAAAAGTCTATATTTTTGGGACCTGGAGAGATCATTCAGTGGATAAGTAAACTTGATGCTCTTCCAGGGGACCTGGGTTTGATTCCTGCAAGCCACATAGTTGTTAGCAACCTTCTCCAACTCCAGATCCAGGAGATAGACCCTAACTCCTTTTTGAGTCTCCACAGACACTGTGTACATATGGTGCACAGACATAATGCAGACCTAGCACTAGTACTGTAGAAATAAATAAATGGATTAGTTAATTTAAAAGATCTACATGGTTGATAGTCTTGTGAGAAACTTATGAAGGCTCAGAATATTATAGACACTGCCAAACGATCTGGAGTTCCCTTTAGTCGTGTTAGTCGCCACTCAGTGATCACATCTGTGTCTAACCTGTTATCTCTGTGACTGTCAGATACAGTGTTATCCCCTAAGAGCACTAGCTTCACCCAACAGAAGCATGAACACTGTCAACAGACCTGACATCTTCAGGGAGATTTTCACAATGTTGTCTCCCAACTACCTGTCGTTTACACCAATGCATTTGAAAATTGCCCTGGTTTATGACTGCCGTTTGATTACAAGTATGAAAGTTCCATGAAAACCTTTCCACGCTGGAATATGTTATTTGTGTTAGCCTGAGTCTGTTTGCACGCCATGGTGGCGCATGTTTGGCTCACAGTTTTGGTTTCTTATTTCCTTTGAATTGAAAGCTGTGGTGTTTTCATTTTTGCCTTTGTTCTTTCTTCAACAATAATGGCTAAGCCCCATGGAATGATCCTGACGCTTCTGAAGCCAGTGTCTTTGATATCAGTATATTACCAGTTAGCATAGGGAAAAGACTGTCAGTCTCAGGCACTTGTAGAGTGTGATAAATGTAGAACGTTCCACAAAGGCCAAAGCTATTAATAATGCTGGCATTCTGCAGTAATAAACAAACCTATTTATGGCAACACAGCGTTATGCACTTTTGACTGAGATAGAGGCTCCTGATGCCAAAAGAATTGGCTTGAGAATCTCATTGAAATTACAAAGATTAAATACTAATTACTGGAAGAAAATGGAAGAGCTCATCCTAATCCTTGCCTAACCATGGCTGTGTTTTCCCTTCAGTGCAAATCCGCATATGCATTGTTATGCAGAGCTATGCCTTCCTATTCCACACAAATTTTGTAATGGCTTGGAAATGAGACACAGCCTTTTGTCTAATTCCCTTTTTGAAAACTAAAAGATATAATTCCATTAGTTGACCTCTCACATACTAGGCCCTAAGCAAATTATCATTGTTGTTGTTACTCTTTGATTCTCCCCTTTGATACTATTATACTAATTAAGATACTTAATTGCATCTCAATGTTACAATCAATCAAACCCATTTCCTTCTCTCTATAAGGATTCAATTATTTATGAGAGAGAAAGAAAGAGAGAGGAAGAGAGAAGCGGAGGTAGAGATAGAAACAGACATTTTTCTCACTTAGGATAAATGGCTAGAGTCTTGTATTTGGCTACAGATAACTTGATAAAAGCAGCAAAACCTTAAGCAAATGTTTTCAGAAACCAGGAAACATGCAGTGCAAGGCTATAATTCTAGACAGAAAGTCAACAATGAAGGGAGCTCCAGCATTTTACCAGTTTACTTCCAACCGAGCTCCATTTCTAAGATGCAATTCTGGGTTAGGAATCACAGTAGTCAAGGGAGCTAGTAGGGTTTCTTGAAAAGAAACATAATACCTGATATTAGGACTGGGGGTGGGGGTGGGGGTGGGGAGAGGAGGAGCCTGAATCTCATTGTCTTTATAGCAGGGCTTCTCAACCTTCCTAGTTCTGCAATCATAAAATTATTTTTGTTGCTCCTTCATAACTATAAGGTAAGGAGCAAATGGGTTCTTAAGCTGAATTGAAATCGAGCTATGTCAAAAAAATAAATGTTTAATAAAATACAAATCATTCTGAAACTCAAATGATCTAAAATTCTCAGTATAGCCCCTCTAATTACAGGAGTTTAGGAGATACTGAGGAGGAAAAAGTTCTGCAGACAGGAACAGCACACGAGAATTTTATGAAATTTAGTATGTCAACAGCAGTGAGAGAGAGAGAGAGAGAGAGAGAGAGAGAGAGAGAGAGAGAGAGAGAGAGAGAGAGAATAGTGAACATGAGAGTAGGGAACATGAGAATAGGTAATATGAGAACTTAGAAACATCTTTGAATTTTCACTCACCCTAGTAATAAAACCCTTGACATATAGTTGTGCCCACGACCTCCTAGAAAATGAACACACTTTCAAATCCCTATTGCTTATGTTCTTGGTCTAGTGTTACTTTATGGATAATGGAGATAAGTTTGAATGGTTTGTACTAATTAGGCTTTTTTTTTTATTTCATGTATAGGTATTGTGTTTGTGTGTGTGTGTGTGTGTGTGTGTGTGTGTGTGTGTGTGTATGTACTGCTCAGATGTGGCTTATTAGCTTACTGCTTAACAACTGCTATTCTGTTCAGATATCCAAATATCAGTGGTTAGGAATCTACATTCATAATTCATTGGTCTTTCTACAGCATTATGAGCTTATTTTTTCATTAACTTATTTTAGATTTCTACCTGTTCTTCAACTTATATATTATGGTCTTGTTTTAAATTACTTGATATTTCAAAATTATAGATAAAATATGTGTACAAATGCTTAACTTAGAAAGTATATTGCGAATTAAGAATTTTATGAAAATTACTATTGTAGATATTCAGCAAACATGGGTTTTGCCATGCAATATTGCCCATTTCTCTTTCCTGCTTATGAAAATAGAATGTGTTCTATTCCTTTCTATTATAGATGCTATTCACTGACTTTAATTCTGACTGACACTTGTCAGAGCTTTATATTCCTTGTATTGGTACAATGCCATGAATGAGTTCCATTTTTTACTGCTTCTTGTGTCAAACATTTAAACTAAATTGTTGGAGTTATTTTTGTGTCAGATATTTGAATTAAAATGTACTGTGTTAATGTCTACATGTCATTTAAATATTAAAGTTTTCTATTTATACACCTAATAAATTCAGAAAAGGATCAACAGTTAATAGTGAATATGAGGGTGGATTAAGCATAGGAGTTCATAATTATATGTAACAGAACCTCAATCTACAATATCTTTTAAGTAATAATTTTTTTTTCTGCCTTAATTTCTTTAACAGGAAAATCACATAAATGGAGTCTATTGGTATACTACGCATAGAATGTATTACTCTTTAATATTATTAAATTATATTCTAGATTTTATAACATTAAATGAGATAATAAAGCAGTTAATTTGATTCTTCTACATGTGGACATCCAGAAATATTTGTTGAAGATGATATTTTTTAATGTGTCAATATAAGATGGTTGTAATTTTTCTAATGATATTTAAGTTTCTATAATGTTTTATTTATCTGCATGTCAATTTTGTCCAAGTTTTTATTACTATGGTGCTGTAATACAGCTTTAAGTCTGGCCTGATGAGCCCTCCAGCTTTTTCCTTTTTGTTCAAGATTTCTTTGGCTACGCAAGAGATTTTGTGGTTCCATAGAAAGCCTATCCACATCAACAAAATGACCATTATAGCAAGAGACTCCCAAAGGTGCACACAGAGTTAACCACTAGTCACATGATTTTATTAAGTCCCACTAAATTGGACATATCTGTGCCTGGTACTATAACTCTATTCTAGCTACCTGTAGCTGATGAATGCAATGGTCTCTAGAGAAAACTTTACTGTTGCCATATTGATAAACCAGTTTAATTTGCATGTACACTCTAAATCCCTAACTTAATATCCACAGATAAGCATGCCTTTTTCCATCACTAAACCTCTTTCCAAAGTAGACAGACGTGATCACAGAAATCCACAACTTGTCAAAATCAGACAATACTGACCACAGGGTTTCCTTTCCCCATGATACTTACGCAGCACAACTTTTATACCTAAGATCAGGGAGCAGAGTGGAAGAGAAGGGACAAAAGATAAAATCAGGAAAGCAGGGAATCTCCTAAGTGAGTGATTTCTGTATATGACAGGAAGTAACATCCAAGAAATCTTAACACTATGGCTGTCTAAACAAGATCTAAGAACTGCACAATGGCAAAACTGGTTGACATGCCAATGTGGAAAAAACAAATCTTTCAAATCCCCATGCCTAGATAAAGATCTACAGACTATTAATGGCTGTTAGGAGTTTTTTTTTTTTCCACAAGGGATGAACCCTTTGATAGGTTTTCCAATTGTAAATGGTTATTGCTAAACACATGTACTCATTGACTCATAAATTGGCTCACATATATACATATATATATGAAACAATGAAAATTAAATAATAAGAATTCATTAAGTTAAGAGAGAGTTTGGCAGAAATAGGAGTTAGAGGTGAGAGATAAGAAATAGAAATGATGTAAATACAATATACTTATTACAGAATAATAAAATAAATTAATACATGTCAGAAACACAATGCACAGATTTAAATATACCAAAATATTTAGCTAGAGAAAATTATTTAAAATGATTGTGTTATAATCAATAACATTAATGATTTTGAAAAATTCCAGAACAGTTTTAGTAGGAAATCAAAATTGTATGCATCCCTGATGCTTTTCATCACATTTCTTCTAAACCTGTCCATTTGTCAATTAAATGCTAAGTACATCTAGTATAATTTTATATTTAATATATAGAATAGCAGCATTATTTTTTGATTGTTGTTCACTTTAATTTTGGGTAAATCTTAGTAAGTAATAAATTATTTCCCTAGCTTGCAAATAGAGGAATTACCATAGTTTAAATCATTATCCACTTTGTCACTATGTATTTTGTTGAGAATTTCCTATATGTATCTAAAGCATTTGGTCAAACCCACTCTCCAATATATCCTCTACTTCAACCTCATCCTCCATCTATGTTCCCTCTAAAGTTTATGTGCTTTGTTTGGATAGTCACTATTCCAATTCAGTGCTGGCAGCAGTTGCATGGGAGTAAGACCACATACTGAAGCATGGGGAGTTTCTAATGAAGTAATTCTCTTCTTGTTCAAACAGCTGCTAGCAGTTACCAGCAACATCTCACACAGGAGTGAAACTTCAGGAATTCTGCTCCATCAATGCTGTGACTTAAGTTGATTGGATCTCATGTAGTTCCTGTTCATGTTGTCACAGCCACTGTGAGTTCATGCATCCAAGAATACTGTTATGCTGGGCAAATAGTTTCTCTACAATGTTGATTACTCCTTATAGTATTTCCTTTTTGTTTGTTTGTTTGTTTTTCGAGACAGGGTTTCTCTGTGGTTTTGGAGCCTGTCCTGGAACTAGCTCTTGTAGACCAGGCTGGTCTCAAACTCACAGAGATCCGCCTGCCTCTGCCTCCCGAGTGCTGGGATTAAAGGCGTGCGCCACCACCACGCGGCTTTAGTATTTCCTTTTTAATTTAACTTTCTTTTATTGTTTGAGACTTTCGTATACTAGGAATGTTAGCACCAATGTTAGCAGCACTTTCAACTTTCTTTTACTTCCCCTCTAACTTCTTTAAGGTCCCCACTAGCTTGCTCTCAAGGTCGTATTTTCTTCTTTAATGATTATTTTTACACCACACACACACACAAATACATACACACGCACACACAGCACAGTACATATCCCCCACACAAACATCCTATTTAGCCCATTTATTGTTGCTTATATGTATATGTGTTTAGGGATGACTTTTGAGATTTGATAAGATATAAGAAAGCTTTTCTCTAGGGAAAACTAGTTTCCTCTTCTCAGCAGCCATCCATAGGGCTTCAAATAGAAATGGGGCTCTGTGAAATTTCCTTAACCACATTGGTATATTAACTGACATTAAAACTATGCATATCTTGTTTATGCAACCATTCTTTGAGATTTGATGGATGTTTTCTGCTTTGTATAATTTCTTCAAAACTTCCATTCAAAAGTTACTTAGTTCAATTCTTTATACTGTCATTCTCTTACTTCTGGCATATAGTTATAATTACACCACACCTAAATTTGCTTACTACCCTTTTAGATTAAAACAATGTGGCCTTTTAAGTGTAGGATACATACCTCTCTCTCTCTCTCTCTCTCTCTCTCTCTCTCTCTCTCTCTCTCTCTCTCTCTCTCTCTCTCTCTCTGTGTGTGTGTGTGTGTGTGTGTGTCTGTGTGTGTCTGTGTGTGTTTGTGTGTATTTGTAGGAGATACATACACATATAATTGTGCTGAAATGCAGTGATACTTCTTAAATGGGATATTTAGATCTTGCAATCACATAATTTTAATCAGAAATAAAGGCCTGAAACAGAAAAATAATCTGAGTCTCTGAGAAGAAAACCTTTCTGTGGGTGAGAGTTCATCTTTCAATGTTGGAATCAGTCATCTTAGATTCTGCGCACGTGAATGAATTTTCAGCATTTTCTCACTCAGCAGCTGGTAAAACCACCGAACTAACAGTAGGTTGAAGATAAGACATATGCTAAAAACCAGTCTGAATAATGATCAGTTGTTACATAACTATAGATCATGAGTGAAATTCTCAGAAACTGTTTAATATTTTTAAGTTAAAATTTCTCCCATTTATGCATTCAAGTGCATAAGATTTCTTTTAAAAAGTATCACTTTTTTTAACTTTTTATACTGAATAGTTCTCTTGTTAAGAAAAAATGTTCTGTATCATATAATTTCTGCTTTTGCAGCTTTGGTTATTAAAAGTAATATGGAAATGTCGCAGATTCTCACATCTGTTCCCACATCTGTGTGTAACTTTCTCCAGAGTACATTGGCCTCAGCGAAGACAGCTGCCTTCCTCTCACATCTGTGTGCACTGTCTTCAGGGGACAGTGACCTCCATGAAGCCAGAAATTTCCCTGACTCATATAAATGCTTCTTATTAGGAAACTTTGCCCATAAGCCTTCTGGAGAAAAAGTCACTGAGAACAGAATGCTCAGCTTCTCTTGAAGAGGTTGGAGAACAGAGAAGGGGTGAGATAAAAGCTTATTTATTGATAGAAAATTAGCACTATCTATTGGTATGCAATAAAGATAGAAAATAAAGTCCAGTGATTTGTGAGGCAGAATTTGTTCATATTACTTTTGTTATTAAATAATTCAATAAGAAAAAGGTTAGAACCTTTCCTCTTCATACAGCATAAGTGAATGCTCTCTGAGTCCCATGGTGGCAATTCCAGAATGGCATCATAAGTAGGCTTTCACACTCTGACAGTCTTCTAGGTCATATCATTTGGGATAAGGAGACTAAAAAAAAAAAACACCATCGATTAATCTATTGTTATAATGCTTTATAAAGTGAGTTTCTTTGTCAGATATTATCCTGTTTAGAAAATAATTCCAGGGAGTATTCCAGCTGAGAGCCTGGTTGTTCACCTCTTGGTTTGCTCTTGTGCAGTCCCAGTCTGTGTTCCAGAGAGCTGTGGTCACAGGGGCTGAGTGTGACTTGTGGATTGCAGGGTCCAAGCTGTGATGTTGAGGTAGCCTTCCTGCGGGAGGTTTGCCTTCTGGCTGGCTAGTACAGCAGAATTCTGGTGGAGGAGGGGCCTGGGTTTTACAATGGGACCTACAGCCTAGAAAGTGAGTTGTCCAGCTGAAGGACTGGTCACTCACCTCTTGGCAAGCTCTGTGCACATCCTGTCTGTGTCCCAGAAAGTCACTGAAGATGAGGGGGATTGGGGAATTGGTATGTAAAATGAGAAAAGTTTGTCTTATAAAAGTAAAAAACATACACACACACACAAAACAAACAAAAAAGGGAGAAACACTTTGATCAAAATTCACAAGTTATTAATAGTTAAATTTATATATCTCTGGATTCCACATTCTTGCATTCAATGAATGCAATATATCAAAACTATCTGAAAAAATATACTGAAAATGTGCAAACTTCAAAAAAAAAAGAAATTACCATGTGTATCAAACAAAAATATATTGGCTATAGCAATTCATACTGACAGAAAGTAAGAGTTCTAGTGCAGATGGTTGGCTGCCACTTGTATTAAGAACCATCTGTTATAGCAAACACACTCATGTACTATGGTTTACCAAGAATAGCCTGTCTTGTCTAAAACGATCTTAATTCACCATACTGCGTTTTAAGAGATACAGAAAGAGATACTTTGATGCCCATCCTTAAAAACCTATGATAATATCTCCTCTTGATATAAACCTCTCACAACCAGGTTTTCAATTATGTCACTTATCCGCTCCTTGTTACTATGGTTCATTGTCAATGTCACCTTGGCTAGGATCTGTTCTTCAGATGTTTGGATGCATTCTAATCATGAATATTTCATGGCATTCGTTTTGATGATTTGGACATTTCCAGTAGTGGGCTTTGAGGGAGATATCAGGACACAGTGAGTTGAAATGAGCAAGATAGACCAAACAAGGCAAAACAAAACAAACCAGTTGCTATAACAACAACAAAAAAGAAGCTGACCTCCTGATAAAGAATTACACAAAAGTAGGCCTTTTGGACTTTTTGTAACTTCAACTTTTATGTCATTCTTTATTTTGTCTTCAGTCCATGCCTATATCTTGAAAATGTTCAGTATATCAGCATCCATAATTACATGTGTGAACCAATTTCTTAAAACACCCTTTCTAGTCTTTTCTCTGTCTTTATGGCTTCTCTCTCTCGCGCGCGCGTCTCTCTATATCTAATAAATCTATCTCTGTCATGTTTCTATCTGTCGGTCTGCCTTTTTGTCTATCTTTCTATAACTGTCTAGCACCTAGGTATATATGTATTTGGGTTGGTTATATTTTTCTTGAGACGACTTAATCAGTGCAAATTTGTGTTTCCACAACATTATTTTTTTCTGAAAGGCAAGAAATGATAATACCATATATATCTATTGTTATTGCTTTGAAGAGGAAACCGTGATTGAGACCATGGTGTTACAGCTTTTCCTCTGGTGGGGTCATCCTGCTCGACAGTCTTGTGAACATAAATCCTTGGTTGCACATGCTACACATATCCACATATCTCCTCTGTTTTCATTCTCCAGATGAAACCTATCAACATACCAGAGTTATTAAATTTAAAACAGTCCAATTTGTATCAAATGACCTACAATTAGTATCTTTTTAATATTTAAATTACCTTATTATGTCTTATACCATGAAGATATTTCCATGTTTTAGTGTTCTTTTGAATACATGGCAATGAAACTAGAAATTGAGAAAATCCTTATTAAAAATCATAAAATAGACATAATTATTTTTAAAAAGAAATATTCTTGCACTAAAAATCAACTAAAAATGATTACACATCAAGAACTGCTTACACCAGCAGCTGCTATTGGAAATGCATAGACTTCATGCCTGGGTACTTTTCCATTTTGTTCCTTCATTCTCACCTTTGGCTCTGGCTACAGAAAAACATGACATATTTCTGGTAAGGTGGGATAGATTTCATTTAGGGTGGTTGGCAGAGCAGCAAAAGTTTATTTTTGAAATGAAAGAGTAAACAAGTTGTGCTCATACACAGTCTGTACATTTCTCTTGACTGCTAGGCAACATAAGCTTTTTACAAACCACAGATAAACTAGAGAAACTTGGCAATACAAATAACTTTACCAACTTGATTTAAAATGAAATTTGGCCATCTTATTGATATTAAATATCTTAATATTATTACTACCCAGTTTTCCAGTCACAGGCAGATACCTGGGAGGTACACTGCTTAAACCAAAGTCCCTGAATTTTTTAAAAAATTAATAGACTATTATATAAAAATAAATATTAATTATAATGACTACTTATTAAAGAGATAGTGAATAATAAAAAATATTTTGAAATGTATTATGTGATATCCACATGAAAAAGAAAATATTTCTTCACTTTACTTTAAGGTCATAGTTCTTAGAATAATTACTACATCTAGACAGAATAAATAACACATAAAATTTAACTGGTATATAAAGATGTCAAACACAGAATATAACTAATAACATATGGATGTATTATTTAAACAAAGGAACAACATTTTTCAAAGTTGAACTCGTATAAAGGGGGGAAACGAGAATCAAATAATCCCAAATTGGCTCCAAAATGGTGTATTCTAAGGCCTTTCTTTATTTAGAGAGAAAAACTCATGGAACAGGAATGGGGGTTTAACCTCAAGGTATGGAGCTCAGGAACAAGAGAGAGAGTGAGCTGGCCAGAACAGTGGCTTTTTCGGAACACAAAAGTCACGTCCCCACCTGGTTCAATTTCTTAAAGCCATTGGCTGAAGGAGGTTTCCCATCACCTCCCCCTTTTGTCTAACTAAGAGAGTTCCAAATCCAATACAAAACTATATAAAATAAGACCAGATATCAAGTATAAAACTAGAATTACAATAAGCTTAAATAATATTAAACATGAAGCATATGTTACATGTTTTAATAATCATTTTATGCTAAGGAATCCAAGTCTTATGAGAGAAGTGGCCTGACTATATCAAAAGTGGAAGTTATCTGTGACTATCTAAACTTCAACCCCATCAAAGGACTGAGAAGAGAGATAATATTACTTGATTAAGCAGGAAGTACAAGTAACAATTAAGCAGCTTCTGAAACATGTAGTAGGTAACTGAGAAAATCAGCTACCTGGGCAATCACCCAAAGTCTCATTTGCAATATTGAAGCAACCAACTTTGGCCAAGGCCTGGAGTAACTAACAGACCATTTTTAAAGGCTTGAAAAAATTTCAAAACCACATTATTCTGTCTTGGCAAGGTTTGGCAGGTTTTTTTGTTTTGTTTTGCTTTTTATTCTGTTTGTCCAATCCGGACATTGTCAGTGGTTGAAGCATAAGAAGTTCCTTACCCAAAGGCCAGTTGTGCCAAGAAGAAAACAAGCTCCAAATGGAGTGTCTTCAATGCTCAACATTTTCTTGGGAATAGATAGATGCTGTTAGGATTAATCGTGTCTCACATCAACAAAACCCCAAGTGTAATTTGCTTTTATTATAAAAAGAAAAAAAAATTCATTTACTTAGACAGATATGCTGAACCATTGTCTGTCTTTATTTGTACTAGTATACTCATTATGGCCACAACTTCTAATAAATGCATGACTACTGAATCAGCATTTTATGAGATCAAGGCAGTTGCCCATTGAAAACCTGAATAAGTATCATATTTGTGGTATACATATTTTAATTTTCCAAATTCTGTAAAATGGAATAGATCCATCTGCCAGATTTTATTCCTTTGAATAAAGGGCCTGGAGAGATGGTTCAGAGGTTAAGAACAATGGCCAGTTTTCCAGAGGTCCTGAGTTTAATTTCCAGCAATCATATGTGGCTTACAACCACATATAATAAGATATTTAACTTCAGGGTATTGGGGAAGAAAATTATTATCCTTTGTTATATTGGAAAAAAGATTTAGAATATATATTGCAAAATAGAAAACAAAATGAACCATAAACAAATATTTGCTGTGGTTAGTACATTTGACTCAGCATGGAACATGCTTTAAAAATTTTATGTGCAGATGTAGAAAACAAAAAAACAAGTTTGGATAATTGGAAACCTGTTTTTCAATGTCAAAAAATAAGTGTAATGTTGAGATTTTTAGAGATGAACCTTCTGATTTTGGATGAGTTTGAAAATATAGCTTTGTATACACATTTTTTCATAATATATTAAAGTTGAATTTATACATATAAGCTATATACATGTATGTAAGTTTTAATATACATGTTTATACTTTCTAGAGTGAGCAGCTAAAATTAGATTCAATAACTTCTTGGAACTCAGTCAAAGCTTTAGATGGGGCCTATAAAATTGATGTCCATTTAAAACCATCAGAACATTTCAATGTCACAAGAGACCAGTTAAATCACAACATGAAACTGGGAGATTTGTGGTTTCATGAAGGAAGGAATTTCTTAAAAGTGATGGTGACTTAATGAAATGATGTAGAAGGGAATCAAAGGGAGCTTTTGCTAAACAAACACAGAAAAATTTATAAAAAATGAAAATTTATATAAATAAAATAGTTATATGACACAAATATCAATTAACAACATTTTTGTACTGCAGTATAAGTCAACTAAGCAGATTCAAAATAATGAGGATGATAGGAAATTACCATAAATCTAATATTAAGTGATGCATATAACTGGAAAACCTGAGGGATATCAAAATGAGTTAGAAAATATGTCTCCTGAAAAAAAAATTTGTATAATACAGAAAGGTTTCCAATAAACTACTTATTTTTAAAAACATAATATTTAAGCATAGGAAAAATTAGCAGGTATTATATACATACACGCACACACTGCAAGGGAGGAGCTGTGTATTTATCTTTTTCTGCAGATGAATTTGTTTGTGATTCTTTAAGTTCCAGTCTTAATTTTAATACCCTCCAATAATGTACTGCAATGCAAAATTGTAAGCCAAATAAATTCTTTCTTCCTTAAGATACTTTTTGTCAGACATTTTGTCACAGAGATAAAATAAAACAAGAAGTATGTGTATATCGACATAAAAATAAGGTTATATCTTAAGGTGTTTCTATGTCCTTTCTATGTTCTACCTCACAACATTTTCAATATTGTCCTTGCTTTCAAGAAACACACTATGTCCTAGGTTCACCTAGCAATTCCATGATTCACCATATCTATAAGAAGTTCTGGCATCGCGAACTGGATTTCTTTTTTTAAAACTCAGCCTCACAGCTAGACTTATATTTGAAGAACTGTATCCCCACAAATCACACTTACTATAGGAAACCATGGCCAAGAAAACAAGACATGTTTGTATCATCAGATTCCTTCTAGAATGGAATATAAAGATTAGATCTAATCTACATGGGAAGCAGTAAAAGACAAGATCTGCTGAGTAAATTGGAAGCATGGGAACCATGGAAGAGGGTTGAAGGAAAGGGGAAGAGAAGTGAGGGAAAGAGAAAAAAATGTATAGCTCAATAAAAACCAAAAAAAAAAAAGTCAGAAAAAAAGAGATTGTTTTGTTTGGATGAGATTTCTGTATCTCTGTGTGAATTTTGAAATCAATTCTTTTTCAATTTCTATGAAGAATTCCATTGGAGATTTGATGGAGATTGCATCACATCTGTAAATTACTTTAGGTAGGATGGCCTATTGTCTGATATTAACCCTATTATTCCATGAGCATGAGAGGTCTTTCCATCTTTGAGTATTTTCTTCAATTTCTTTCTTCAGTGTCTGAAAGTTTAATTAAAAAGAAAAAAATCTCTTTTCATTATATATACCAATCCAAATTCCCATGCCCTTCCCTCCTCCCATTCCCTCCACATACCCTCCCACCCCACCCTCATTCAGTCTGCACAGAGGGTAAGGCACATTGCTTTGGGAAAGGTACAAGGCCCTCCCTACTATCTATATGCTGAGCAAGGTATCATCTAAAAAGAATAGATTCCAAAAAGTCAGTACATGCAATAGGGAGCAATGGCAGTACCACTGCCAGTGCCACCCCCAAGTGCCACCCCCAGCCATACAACTGTCGACGACATTCAGAGGGATTAGTTTGGTCCTATGCTTATTCCTTCCCAGTCCAGCTATAGATGGTGAGCTCCCATTAGCTCAGGTAGAAATTGATCTGAACATGGTAGATAATTTTTGATGTGTTCTTGAATTCAGTTTGGAAGAAATTTATTGAGAATATTATATCTATTCTACCAGTAGAGTTCCTTTGTCTGCTTTTGGTATCATAGTAACAATAGCTTCATAAAAAATGGTAGTGTTCCTACCTTTGTTCTTTTACAGAAAATGAAAAGTACTTATCTGAGGAATCCGAGCTATCTTGGGTACCACACCCCATCTCTACCATGGTACCATAGCACCAGTACTGCAGTTCTCACAGGTATCACTGCCCAAACTTATTGCCACCTGGGCTTGCTCACCTAAAGACCACATGTAGAAATATGAGTTTTCAGAGGCACTGCAGGGAGAGCCATGTACCCTGGTTGTCTTGTTTCAACTTGACATAAGCTAGATCTGTCTGTTTCTGGTCATCTGGAGGTGAAAAACTAGCTGTGAATAACAAAAGCCCAGAACCAGTAAGTGAAACCTTTGATTTGCTGGGACAATCACCTCTGGTCATCTGGGGTTGAAGAATCAGTTCTGATTAAGAAAAGACCAACATCAATGCAATAAAATACTCTGGGAAGTATTTCTTCAAGGTCATCACACAGAAACTGTGGTTCAAAGTCGGTGGAAGGCAAGCTGTATCTTATATTGGCAAATGAGTTTCATATTGTATAAGAGTGCACAAGCTAAAAGGACACTAAGAAAATGATTAATAGAAGAATCAGAAGAATACCATAATCAAGGCAAGACAGGAACTGACATGGAAGAAGGTAATTAAGACAATTAGATAGACTATAAACCAGAATCAGAATATTTTATGTAAGAAAAAATCTATTTTCAATAAAAGAGAAAAAAGAATATTTTCAATAAACTCATAGAAGAATATTTACTTTACCTAGAGAGAGAGATGTTCATCCAGGTACAAGAAGAATACAGAACACAAACAAACAAAACAAGAAATGAAACATAAAATAAAGGACATTAAAAACTTTAAGAGAGCCAGCAGGGGTGGTTCTCAACTTTAATCCCAGCAATTAAGAGGCAGAAGCAGGCAGATCTCTGAGTTCATGCCCAGCCTGAGTAACAAAATTAGTTCCACGCCAGCCAGGACTATTACATATACAAACTTTGTCTCAAAACAAACAAACAAACAAAAAAAAAACAGAACAAAAAACCCCACTAACACAAAAATCTTTAAGAAAGATTGTCAGGCGATTGTGTCTATTTCCCCTTCCCAGGGGGGATGTATATATGTTTTTCTTAGGGTTCACCTTGTTGCTTAGCTTCTCTAGGATCATGGACTATAGGCTCATTATCCTTTGCTTTACAGCTAGTATCCACTTATGAGTGAGTACATATCATATTCATCTTTCACAAAATTGGGAGCATTGGAATGAAGAGAGCATAGAAGGGGAGGAGGGGAGAAGGAAAGAGAAAAGAAGAACTTGAGGGAACTGGATATTTGAGATGGGGAAAAGACAGAGATGGAGAGAAAAGAAAGAGATATCTTGATCAAGGGCACCATTACTGGACTAGCAAGAAACCTGGCACTAGAGAAATTCCCAGGAATCTACAAGGATGACCCCAGCTCAGACCCTAAGCAATAGTGGATAGGATGCCCAAAGTGGCCGTGCCCTGTAGTAAGATTGATGACTCTCTTAAATGCCACTGAGAACCTTGATCCAGCAACTGATGGAGACAGGGCAGAGACTTTCAGTGGAGCATTGGTCTGAGCTCTCAAAGTCCAGGTGAAGCAAAGAGGTACAATCATGATGGGGACACCCACTGAAACAGTTTACCTGAGCTAATGGGAGCTCACCATCTCCAACTGGAAAGGGAAGGAACAAGTATAGGACCAAACTTGACCTTCTGAATGTGGATGACAGCTGCAAGTCTGGGGCAGACTGTGGGGCAGTGGCACCAGTATTATTACCTACTGCTTTTACTGGCTTTGGGGGTCCCATTGTCTTTGGATGGATCCCTTGCTCAGCCTGATATAGTGTGAGGGTCTTGGTCCTTCCTTGGAGCAATGCCCTTTGCCCTCTCTGTGGAGTGAATGTGGAATGTAATGGAGGGGAAGGTGGAGTGAATGGGAGGAGAAAGGGTATGAGAACTGGGTTTGGTATGTAAAATGAAAAAAGATAGTTTGTCTTCTTTTTAAAAAAATATAAAATAAAGTGAGGAAGAAACAAAAGAAATTAGAAATGTAAAAAGAAGAAAGAAGAAGAAGAAGAAGAAGAAGAAGAAGAAGAAGAAGAAGAAGAAGAAGAAGAAGAAGAAGAAGAAGAAGAAGAAGAAGAAGAAGACGAAGAAGAAGAAGAAGAAGAAGATGAAGAAGAAGAAGAGGACGAAGAAGAAGAAGAAAATTCAGGCCTATCAGAAAAACACCGTATTATTTGACTAAATCTTTTAAAGCCAAAGAGAAAGGAAAGATGCCCTCAAAAGTTTGGAAAAAAGATAAACAAACAAAACAACTTCCATACCACATAGCAAAACTATATGTTAAAATTGAGGAATAAATTAAAAATATCTAAAAATGAAAAATTCTACAATAAAAGCAGGCAATTATGGAACCACTAAATCCCAACACAGAAATAGTGAATTGCTGTGGTATAGTCCTCGTGTATACTGTAAAGATTTGTTACTTAAATTGGTTTAATAAAATGCTGATTGGCCAGTCAGGAATTTTAGGTGGGATAAGAAAACCATGAGAATGATGGGAAGAAGAAGGCTGGAGATAGAGAGTAGCTGGGAGACACAGAGCCAACAAGATGGGCATGCCTTACTGAGAAAGGGTACCAAGCCATGTGGCAAAGCATAGATAGAAATATGGGTTCATTTAAGTGTAAGAAGTAGATAGTAACAAGCCTGAGCTATCAGCTGAACATTTATAAGTAATAAAGAGCAGCTGCTGGGATGGGGATTGGGCAGTAAGGACAAAAAAAATCGAGCTACAATAGACAGGCTGCTTGGACGAAAACCTAAGCAAAGAAGCAGTGGAGTTAAATGACATCATAAATCAAATGAACCTAAGAGATAGTTGCAGAATATTGCTACAAATCACCAATGAATATATTTTCTTTTCAGAAACTCATGGCACTTTCCTTAAAGTCAGTCACATATTAGGGCATATTGACATAGCAAATAAAAATGCTTAAATAACGTGCTGCCTTCTACCTGAAAACCATAAAATAATGTCAGATATCAACAACAATAGAATTAAAGATTACATATAAACTTCTTAATTTTCAACACATATTCTAGTTTGCTTGTAGACTACAGAATCATAATTAAGATTTTATTTTTTCCACTGTAAATCCTATTAATGTCAAGGTCTTAGGAAAATCACAGAGATTCACAGACATACACCCAACTTCATATTCTTCCTCTCCCTGAAAAACAGGAACAAACAAACAAAAGATATATACACGTACACAAACACACTTTCAAAGGTAAATTCAAGTTTTTAGTAATTAGAAAATTTCAAGCATAAAGCACATATTATTAGGCTGGAGAGTTGACACAGTTTTTAAGAACCCCAGTCTTCTTCCAGAGGAAATAAATTCAGTTCTCAGTGCCTTCATCAGACAGCTTACAAGGGCCTATAACTCTGACTCCAGGGCATTTGACCCTCACTTCTGACACCTTCCTCCTTGGTCACCCATACATGGAGCATCCAAACTCATATACAAACAAATAAAAATAAAATAAATCTTTAATGAAATCCAAAACATAATTTTAAATTTCTGTTCATCTTTTTTCTTCTTACATTTTTATTAACAACTAAATAAAGCTAGTGTTTTTAAAAGCTTGGGTTTCATAGTACATTTTAATTTGCCCAGTGAATAAAATATACTTTACAAAGCATCCCAGAAGTCTCATATTCCATAATCTCTTGGTAATTAGATCATATTTGGAGTAGAATATAATTTTCTAGATGTCTTATTAAACAAACATGATTTATTTCTTTGTACTTGCTTTGTATGGCATTCTTGCGCCCAGGATAAGTAATAAAGCATCTTATCTCTTTATTTGGAGATGAAATTATATGGAATCAGAATTTTTAAAATGAAAATATTTGACATACATAATTGCTGATACTTTTTCTTTGAGTAAACACACCTTTGTTATTAATGTCACATACACAGCTGCTCATTCAGTACCACTGAAGATTATTCCTGTAACATTTCAGATTCACCTAAATCAAATTACAAAAATAGATGGCATGCCTTGATAGCCATGAAAAAAAAAATCTCATATATCTCGTAATCCTAGTTATTTATTTAATATTATCCTATTATGAGTCACTGAAGCAGAATTTTTGGTACTAAGACAGTAGCTGAGAAAGATTCCAACTGAATTCAACTAATTAAATGAAAATTTGAAATAAATCCAGAAATTTATCTAGGAATTATGCAAAGGACCAATTAGTTCACAGCTTTAATCTAAAGGAATTACCACCTTTTAATAAAAATTGTGTTTTTGGTATTAGAGATGAATGTGATATGTAATATAGAACTAGCTGAAGCATGAACAAAGAGTAAATATGAGTACAAAAATATACTGAGATAGAGTGACAGTATAATATATTTAACTTGATGAAATATATTCATATTATTCCAGTACATGGCATCCAAGACTTGAGTGGGAAGAGATGGGACTGGTAGGCAGAGTATAAATAATGATATTTAAAATGTCAAGGGATGTGCACTGAAGCCTAAAAATAGTTGATTCTGACAAATGAAGGACAATATGATTAATCTGTTTCTCAGCAAAATCACTCGCTGAATAATCCAAAATAGAAAACCAGATGAGAGGACGATATTTGTTTCAGAACTCTTGTGTCTTAATTAGGGTTACTATTGCTGTGGAGGGACACCATGACCACAGCAACTCTTATGCATTATTGGAGGAGGTGTGGCCTTTTTGGAGTAGGTGTGGCCACGTGAGGGGAAGTATGTCACAAATGGAGGGCTTTGGGGTTTCAAACTCCAAAGAACTCTCAACTCCTTCTCCAGCACCATGTCTGCAAGAAAAAAGCAGGTAATAGGAAGAGAGAGACACTGGGCTGGACTTCAGCATTTGAAGTTTCAAAATCCACTTAAATGACATTTGTTCTCCCAAATGGCCACACACCTATTCCAACAAGGCCATAACTTTTAATGCCACTCACAAAGCATTCATATATATGACTCTATGGAAGCCAATCTTATTCAAACCACCAAATTCCACTCCCTGTGCCCTGTAGGCTTGTATCACTATCAAAATGCAAAAACAAAGACTAGTTTCAAAAGTACTCAACAAAAAACCCTCAACAATTGTTTAAAAGTTCAAAGTATTTTCTAAGATTCATCACAATCTCTTAACTGTAATCCTTGTTAAACCAAAATTGAAAAGCATATCACATACTTCTAATATACAATGACACAGAATACACATTACCATTCTCAAAGGTAGGAAAGGGAGCATAATAAGGAAATACTGAACCAAAGCAAGAACAAAAACCAGCTGGGCAATCCCATGTTCTGCATCTCCATGTTTGATATCAAAAAGCTCTTCAGAACTCCAATTTCTTTTAGCTTTGTTATGTACAACACTCTTCTTTCTCTTAGATTATTTTCATTCCCTGTTAGAAGCTTCCTTTCATAGTACTCCACAGTTCTTGCATCTCAAGCATCTTAGAGTCTCCAAGGCAATTTAGGCTTCATCTCCACAGTTTCACTCAGTGACCTGTCTGGGTCTCCAAGGAGAAACACACTTTACACATACCTGGCCTCTGTGGCTTTTCTAGTCTCAGAGAAAGATTTCATAACCCTTTTTTGTGTCTTTGACTCTAAAGCCAGAACCCCATGTCCAAAGCTCCCAAGATCTGCTACTTGATGAGGCTAGCCCTTGACCCCCTCATCCAAATACATTTTCACCAGCTTTCTGTTTTCAATGGTTTCCCTTACCACTTATGCTTAGCTGCCTGGAACCTGATCTGTATGCCAGGCTTGCGTAAACTCAGAAGTTTGCCTTTGCCACCATGATTGGCCCTAGACTTTCTTTTAATTCCTTTTCATGAGTTGGAAGCTTAGCTAAGTGGAGTTGTGCCTTCTAACCACTCCCTTTATTCCTGGTGATCTTTTTCTCCTCAAAGTATACATTTCGTGATTTTTCTTGCTCTGTTTGCTCCTTTTGATTATTGATCTGAACTACGTCATGTTTATAATGATGTTGGCAAGGATTCTGAATAGCATTCAGCTCCTAGATAAAAATGTGGAAGTGTACATGAAAATAGAGGTGTCCATCAACATCCTTTATTTTAAGATAAATTTTTAATTATGAGTTGAACACTCTTTTCCCCCAAAAGTCAAATGACTCAGCTCTACTCTGCTGTTCCCTAAGAATGTGAACTTGGGAGATATGACCTTGCCCCTCATCTGCCATATATTGGCACGGTGAGGGAGAGACAACCAATCATTAACCCCTCTGTGCTTGTGGCTTTTGGGAAAGCTGGCCTTCCTAAGAGCAAAAGAACTGTCCCCGCCCCTCACGAGCCATAGAACTAAGGAGAGTTTTCCCTTCATATTGAAATACCTCCATATTGAAGGTGCACTAAAAGCAAAACAAGGCAAAGTTATTAAAATGATTCAAATATGAAAAACGTAAGTCAACTATAAATGTCCTGTGTTACTCTGATGTCACACTTGCTTAGTTGCACTGGGGAACTTCCCTTTCTGATATAACAGAATCTTATGGATAACACAATGCAAGACTTGTGACTGGTTCTTATGTATGCCTTATGCATTGAACAACTGTGAGCTGTGTTGCAATGCGGTCAAATTATAATTTCACATTTTCATGTAATGCTCACATCACACCTACTTCTGGGCCTATAAACAGTCGGTTTTCTATATTTTGTGAGTCACCTAGGAGATCTTCTCTTACATGCTATAATACTCAGAACAATGAAACACAGAGTCTTATCTTGCTAACTCACAGACTCCACCAATCTTAGAGTCCATGGGAGTCGTATTTTGAACTACAGACATTAGTAGTAGAAATGGGTCAAAAAAGTAACCCTAAGTAAAACAGAAAATTTCATAGACACACCACTGAAGTGACCACAGCCACAGAAGAAAAAAAGAGTTAACAAAGCAGAAGGTAAGGAAAGGAAGGGAAGGTACAAGGTAAGGTTGTGGAAGGGTGAAGCTAGCACTGATGATGTAGGTATAGGTGAGCCATCCTGAGGGCATGAAAGCAGAAGAACTGGCCCTGCCGTTTGCTCACTGCTGAACAGGGTGAACAAGCAAGGGCAATGCTTGGGAACTCACCCTTGCTTTGTGAATGGAGGAGAGGTGATGGGCTGACCAATCTGCAAATACCTAGAATCAGAACCTAGGTTCTGTGCCCACACCAGTATCATCCCATCTGTGATCTGTTGAAGCACATCCTGCAGATCCAAAACTGCAGGATCTCCACAATACAGGGCAAAAACAGGATACCTGAGAGGAGTCCAGTGAAGGCCAAGTATTGATGATGAAGGAGAAACCAGATGCCTCAAACAAGACCAAAGCCTCATTGCAATGAACCCTTGCAAGTGAAGATATATGGGCAAAGTATACTTTGTGATTCACTGTGTCACACTATAACTTACTTGGTGAGATTTTACTTTTCCATTAACTTTTATTTTATTTTATTTGGGGGATGCAACAGCAGAGGAAAGATTAAAAAAGGATGGGGGAGATGAGTGGGATCAAGATACATGATGTGAAAGACAGAAAGAATAAATAAAAAGAAAGTTAAAAATAAAGTAAAATGACTCATATTTTTATGCATCAGAAAGCTGCTCTGAGGTAATGTTTGAAAATGAGAAATTAAAGAGGAAGAGAGAGAGAAAAGGAGAGATGGAGGAAGGAACAGACACTAAGAATGAAAAATAGGATATAAGATGGATAAAAAGGATCTTAAACTTAAAAGATGCCAATATAATAGAATTGCACCTTAAACAACTAGCATATGACTGTTGAGGACTTCTCAAAGACTTGAAATGGTGAAAAAATTGGGTCCTTTACTGTAGTGAGAAGGCCCGCTTGTTTGTCCCAGCTGCCCAGAACCGAAATAGTCAAACAGAAACTGTATTAATTAAATCACTGCTTGGCCTATTAGCCTTCTTTTTTGGCTAACTCTTTTATTAATTTAACCGATTTTTATTATTCTGTATGTCACCATGTAGCAGTGGCTTACCAGCAAAGTTTCAGCATGTCTGACTCTGGCGGCTCCATGACATCTCCCTCTCTGCCTTCTTTCTCCAAGCATTCAGTCCAGATTTTCCTGCCTACCTAAGTTCTGCCCTGTCAACAGGCCAAGGCATTTCTTTATTTATTAACCAATAAAAGCAACACATAGACAGAAGAATATCCCACACCATCTTACTGCTGGGTCTCAAAACCAGGACAAATGTTTAACTGGGGTAAAGATTTTATCAAAGTGTGCCTGGCTTCCAGGTTCTCCAGCATCCCTTGGTCACCACATGTTACAAAGTATGGCTGGCATGTCCCATGCTCTACCCTGAACTGTCCAGCCCTGAAGCTGGGTTGCTTTTCTTGAGTTGTTAACCCTTATATAATCAAACCATTTTGGTTACCTGGCTCCTTTTGACTATCCTTTCCTGCCCTGGTTCTTCCATATCACCTCCTTTGTCTCTTCATATAATCTGTCTCAGAGTCATGTTCAGTCTGGATTCTTCCTTTTATATACAATAAACCTTCTCCTTTACCATACAGAGGAGTAATTTTTTCCCTTCCTTTTTATTTCTTTCTTCTGTTTCCCCATTCATCTACTTTGTACTGGAGAATCTGGAAAGACCTCTGAGAAGAGTTTTCATATTTTCACAATAGTTTCTGTTGGATTATTAAGAGAAAAACAAGCTAAAAAACTGAGGCAATTAACAGTTTCAGAAAGATTTGCGAGGAAAGGTAATCAACCAGGAAAATAGAGGTTAACACTGAACATTATTTACCTGTAAAGTTTTGTGAATATTAGATGTTAATTTATCCAAAAATATAATCTAATGCCGTGAGAAAAGAAAGGAAAACTGTACTATTTGTAGAAAAGAAAACAACTGTATTAGACTGAGATGGGTTTTTTGTTGTTTTGTTTTGCTTTTTTTGTATGAATAAGGCATATTTTTTTTATTTTCTCCAATATAGATAATCAGGTATTGTAGCATTATAGAAGTACATAGGAGAAAGACATGGAGAAAGAGAATTGGTTCTCTGGAGATGACAGGATTACAACTAAAAATGAGTCATTTACTAATGATTCTCAATTCATAGCCTTGTAGAATCAGTGCATTAGAACAGTATTTAAGTTGAAAAATAGGTCTGGTAGGTATAAATAACTACAATTACAAAAATCTTTTCAGTGAATAATCAAAAATAGAGGAAAATAACCTTTGTTTAAGTAAAAATAATTTAAAATATGACTTTGTGGCATACATACATACAAAGACATAAAGAAGTAGAAATTTAAGACAAAAAGCCTAAAACAAATAAACAAATCCTGAAAAATAAACTAAAAGAAAACATAAAAAACTCTCCAGTTAACAGGATTGCATATCCCCAATAAGGGGACAATGTACTTATAGAAATTGTGTGTGTGCATGTGCACGTGTGCATGCGCACAGGAGTCTCTATGAATTTGTTGTTTTTAGTATTTGTTTTTATTATTACCTACACAATTTTATTCATTGTATTTTGTCCGTAGGCTTTCCTCCTTCTCCCCCATCCATGTATACCTACACAACATTTTGTCCTCCTTTATTTTTTAACCTACCAAGTTCAGTTTATGCTCCCATATCCTTCAGTGTTGGGCCCTCCAGATATGCACGGTTAATTAACCAGGTTATAAACCGTTAAGGAAAACTCCTGGCTCTCTCCAACATTGATAGTATCAAAATCTTCCAATTCTCCTTCTTTTGTTGAAATTTTACCCTGGTTTGTCAAGTATATTATACGCTGCTAATAGTATGACAGGAATGCATGCTACTGGGGTTAAGTGCAATGCTAGGTGCTAGGTCTGCAACTTACAAATAAAGACACTGAATGAAGGAAAAGTAGATACAAGAACCAGTGTTGTTTCTTGATTTGTGTGAAGATAAAGAAAAAAGAAAAAACCCTTATAAATGTAGTGTGTAGTAAGAATGTGAAAGAAGAAAAGCTGTTGAATGAACTTGTTCTTACTCCTGTGGAGGGAGCTCTTAGGCAATAACTATGAGAGAGACTTGGAGAAACTGAAGGAGTCGGCAATGACTGATCATGTTAGGAGAAAGATAATGTATTCCAATATATTAGAACATTAGAAAAATACATATATGTTAAGTAACATACCAATAAGAATATAATTATTATATACAAATATATAATGAAATGCAACATAAATAATAGTGAACTATAAATATATTTACAGAAATAGCTTTCCCATTGGAAACTTTATGCAATAATTGCTCCTCAATTTGTGGAGCCTTCCTGATTTTAAAAATAACTCCTAGGCTGACTATATAAGAGGATGTCCTCATGAGGAATAGCCTTTCAGTTTTACCAGGAAATTTCTTCAGGTTTTGAATTTCAAAATATCTTCTATTTTGCCATCTCTTTAATGTACCCCCCTAGAAGAAGACATTTATCTTCCTTTTTTGGGGGAGTTTTATCACCCAACTTTTCTCTTGTTGCTGCTTTATTTTCTCTTTCCAAAATAAAACTGATTCTTTTCTGATCCCAACTAAATTCAGAAAGCAAACAACAAACACATGAATGTACTTTTACCAGAGAAGCATCATTTCTTTTCTCTAACACCATAGTGCTAATAAATATATCATCTTTTAGAAATTTAGTTACAGAAATCATTAATTTTTTGTTCTGATTTTCAGTAAGAATAAAAAGGGAAGCATTTTTCTTTCATGTCTATAAACTTTATGGAGAATACACTACTTGAATTTCCTTTGAGGAAATGTAAATTGGCAACAAAACATAGGATTCAGAAACAGTTAGAGCTGGAATACAATCACAGCCCATTCATTTTTTTTAGCTGTGGATTTAACATGTCATTTGTGTTCATTGAGGATGTATCATTATCTGTCCCATGAGAACGCTATGAAGATGATAACTTTCCTGGTGTCTGGTCTGAGGTATTATATATTCTGATTTGTTTTTTCTGCATCTAAAGGAATCTTCATGTCTATAAGGTATTTCACAAAAGACTTTACTACAAGCTGACTGATCACGCTTGTAATAACACATTTTTCTATCTGGTACAACCAAGAATTTCCATGAGGAATAAGTCTTCATTTTCTTCCTGAATCATCTATGTAATGGTATGTATTAGTTCATTCTTACTGCTTCTCAAAACTGATTCTACATTTAAGCTTTTCAGACAAATTTATCCGATTGTATCATTGTTCTTTCAAAATGGCATAATACACACACACACACACACACACACACACACACACACGTAGATATCATAGACAACTTTTGTGAATTTAACCAAATGTTAAATTAAGATTTTGTTTTCAGTACAATATTATACCAAATATCTTAAACATAATGTGCTATATACAATATTGCACTGCAAAGAAGTTTTAAATTTATAGCTTAGCAAATTATTCTCATGTTATTCTCATTGTTCACATCCATTCCAAAACAAAAGAATGGAACAATAAAAGTAAAGGCTGGGAGGGGTCGAGTGTATGATTGTACCTCCAGCCTATGATGGGGCAATGGGAGACATAACAGGATTCCCGCTTCAAAGATAGATATTTCAAGAAGGAAACGTTTGTGCAAATGCCGAGTCTCTTAACTAATAACTGAATTGCTTTAATTCCATAGTGTGATACGCAAAACTAAAAACAAGCCAAGGTAGAGGCTTCTGCTTGAGAGTTGGTATATTTGTGAAGTTAAGACAGAATTTTCCTAGGAGAGAAACGACAGGCAGCGCATACAAATGAGAAATAACCATTTGGGTTATTTTTGAAAATCCTGAATAATGTCTCATATGACAAGGACTATGTTATTTATGAGGCAATATTTTCTTAATGTGTTAACATATAATTGGTGGAAATAGAAATAAACACAATTCCTCATGAAAATATTAATGTATAAAATATGACAATATATTTATGGGAATAACTAGCTACTCTATGATTGATTTTGAAATTGATTATTTCCTCATGATAAATCATACCTGGTTCTATAAAACTAGTCAAAAATGCATGACTGGGGTGAACATAAACCCTAGTGTGGAAGTTACTGCTGTGTTTTACTATTTTGACAGAGCTTCAAACTACCTTCTAAATATTTATGTTTCTACTCATAAAAAAAATGCTTCTTTCGGCTTTCATCTGCGAAGCTTCACTTTTCTGTGAATAACTGACCTTTGAATTTTTCCTCCTAAACCAAATGCTTATACCACTCAACCTTAGGACTCAGGGAACATTTTAAATAAGAGAAAGAAGGAATTTAAGAGCTGATTGATCTAATAAAAAGCTGAACAGCCAATAACTAGGCAGGAGAGAGAGAGGTAGGTCGGGATGGTGAGCAGAGAGAATAAGCAGGAAGGGAAACCTACATTCAGAAGAGAAGAGAGGAGGAGAGAATAAGAGAGAAACCCAGGGCCAGAAGCCAGGCAGCTGCCGGTCAGCCAGACACTAGAAGCAGTGAAACTGAGATATCCAGAAGGAAGGAAGGTAAAAAGTCACAAGGCAAAACAAAGTTGAAGAGAGATGGGTTAAGTTAAAGGAGGTAGCCAGAAATGAACCTAAATTAGGATGAGCATTTATATTTTGAAGTCTCAGCCTGGCAATGGTGGCATGTGCCTTTAACCGCAGCACTCAGAAGACAGAGGCAGACTGGTCTACAGAGTGAGTTCCAGGACAGGCTCCAAAGCTTGGAAACCCCCATCGCCCCACCTGTCAGAGAAGTCTCTGTGTCATGATTTGGGAGCTTGTTGGTGGCCCCAAAGAAAAAGCCTGGTATAGGAGATGTAATGGAGAAGGGATGAGAAATTCTGTCTTTCAGGTATGATCTAGCCATCACTGGGCCTGCAACGGTCATTCATAGGTGAGAGGAGGGCTTATGGAAATCTGTAACTATTTACCTCTCCCTGGGAAACTATTGTGGGTGGATTCTGGAAGACAGAAATTCACTGTCCCTTCAGTTGTAATTGTGTTCCCACTAGCAAAACACACCAGCCTGCAATGCTTCGCTCCACATCAATGGGCACATTGATGACTATGGTTAAATTCAGCAGCTCCTAAAATAAACCAACAAAAACATGAATGTAGAAAAGAGACTTTAAGAGAGGTAAAGGGCTCTTAAGGAATGTAGGAGAGCATTAAGAGATGGAATGAGACAAGAGAAATGAGACAAGAAAATGCTTTGTAAACATGTTTAACATTGTAAAATAAATTTTAATAATAAAATACATATTTTTTGGAACTTAAAATTATACTTAAAATAATTTGTGACAAATAAAATTACTTTGGCTTATAAAATGTAAAATTTCTCTACTTAATATCAGCACACAATATTCAGTTACTCCATTTACAGTCATAATTGTGATGGGCACAAAATAAATTTATAGACAGCAAAATTTATTTTACAATAAGGCTGCTATGATCTAGTACATTAGAATAAAGGGTGGAACACTTACATACTATCTTTTAATTTATGAAGTAATTAAAAACTGGTGGCTATTTAAACAAAAAGCAGAGCACCATGAGGGGCCAAGAGGAAACAGAATCCCTTGAAGAAGAAAGAACATTCAAAGTTGTTTATGGGCTTCATAATAAATGCATTTGATGCTGAAAATGTAAACAATGTTGTTGTGGCAACCTACCTGCTGCACAATGGGATTTGGACTTTTGTTTCTGAAGAATGGGATTGCAGAGCAGTTTGCTATGACACCGTTCAGGATTAACACTCAGGTAAAAATACCATGTGTGCATTTGAGTTAGGCAAAGTTCAAGCTACAAAGACAAACCACTCAGCTTTAATATTATTAATTATCAAATTATTATTGAGTACTTTCAGTGGGCCTAGCACTAACAGGTAAATTATAATCAAAGAGAACTTTAATAATAGAAGTAGCAGTGAGCCACATGGCTGCTGACTATGCATAAAGTAAAATTAATAATGCTCTGTCTTTGTTTTCTTTGTAATTTATAGGAAAAGAATCAATTTCTTTGACTTGTAAGATGGGCCCATGTATTAATGACTTTCGTGTTGCTGCATTGACAGAAAGGCTCACAGAAAAAAAGGGTTTAATTTTGTATGTAATTCCATAGGCTAGACAGTCTATCATGGAAGAGAGAACATGGCAATGGGCTTGTGAGTCTTGCCTGGCAGCAGGAAGCAGAAGAAACAGGAAATGAGACCAAGCTATGGGACATCAAAGACTGTCGAAGACTCCTGTATCTTTCTGCATCAATGTTCTACATTCCAAAGTTTTCACACCTCTTAAATAATGTCATGCCTGCTGGGGACATGCTGTGTTTATATCACAGGATGGAGATGATGACTGTGGTTGGGTTCAGTTGTCAGCCTCAGACATGCTGCATCAATTTCTGACTTGGACTGGAAGCGAATATTTTAGTGATTGATCACCAATCTACCAATCTGCATTTCTACTCAGGAGAGTGAACATGTAGAGACTTTCTTTCCTACCCTTTGATGTCACAAAACACATTGAGTGAAGATTGGAAAAGTTCAAAGAAATTATAGGAAAAGGAAGTAGCCACATAACAGAATACACTTGTCACCTTTGGGTATTTATAGGGAATCTTATACCATTTTTTATTTATTTTTCTTTCTACCATCATTCCTTAGTTTCCTGTCACCCTAATCACCTCTGATATCCTGCTCTCTTAACATTTTATTAAAAATTTTAATTCCCGTATGAGGCAACTGGTATAGCATGGATGTGCTTCTGGTCTCAGAAGGACTTGTAGAATGTTGTTTATGTGTATAGCCTTGAGTTTCCACAGAAACTAGAAACTTTCATGGCATGGACAAGTAAAAAAAAAAATGTCACAAAGAAAATCACCTCTAAGAAAATCACCTCTAAGTGAGATTATTGGTTAGTAATATTAATATAAAGAGAGAATTATGGAGGGAGGGAGGAAGAACAGAGAGTGACTGAAATTCTAGCTATTCTACGTCAGGAATGAGAAATGGGAAAATGTTTTACTTTTGAAAAAGAATGTGTTAACTTTGTGCTGTTAGAGAGTCTGTATAAGAATATGTTTTACAAAAAAAGAATGTGTTTTACGTGGATATTATAGCTTATTTCCATATTGTGAATGCCTTCATTTATCACATAGAACAGCTGGTATTCCATAGAATAAAAAAATAATAAGGTTACAGACTCTTTTTTTCAGAGGGTTACTAGGACTGGATTGTATGTCTGTGTTTTGTTTTCTTTTTGCTTTTCCCTAAATATGGACACTTAAATTGGGACGGCAAATTCCCATATGACTTCGAGAGCACTGCAAAATGATGCTAGCATATTACTGGGTACATGTTTCCCCAGGACAATGGTTAGGGATAGGATGGATATAGAGTATAGGAGAATAACTGCATGACTATTTGGGAGAATTGTGTATTCTATGTGGTTTTTTTGTTTATTTTGTCTTTAAAACCCCCCAAGCTTATAACTATTTACGAGTTCTTAACAATTCTATAAAGAATCTGAAATTGGGGCATGACCTTTGACCCCAACATTCACGAGATAGAGATATGGATTTTTGTGAATTTGAAGCTAGCCTGATCTGCACAATGAGTACCAGGTCATCGAGGACTAGATAGTGAGACCCTATCTCTAAACACTAATAATTGCCTAAGTAAATAACTCAATAAATAAATGAACAAGAAAATACTGTATGTAGCAAGATAAGGCCTACAATGCCAAGAGATGAGCCAGCCTGGAGTCTGACTGCAAGTGTAGCAACAAACACTGTCAGAGGTTCTGATCATGTCTAGCCAAAGAGTGGCAACCACACAATGTCAATGCAGCCTGGTTGATGGGAGAAGGGTACATAGGTTCTCTCCGCTGCTGAATTAACAAGTCTGCTGTTTGCCTTTGGCCTGACCTGACTCCTGATGTCTATTCTGTTGACTGTACCTTCTCACCCTCTCCCCAAAAAGTACCCAGCAACATGTTTATGATAATATGGCTTATTGTTCTGTGCCATATTGCTAGTGACCCAGAACTAAGTAAGTATAATCTTAAGCCCTTAGCATCAGATAGTCATAGCAAAATTCAGTACTGCCTAATGTCATAATTCCTAGGACTTGAATTTCAGGATCCTTCTCCCATTACCAACAAACAACACAACAGATCTCAGGCACTGAGTATTCCAAATCTTGTATGGCCCTTAGGGATTGGTGGCCTCTGGTACTATTCCAGTGAAAGGTTTGGCTTTTCATAGCCTTTAGTCTTCCACAAATTTGCCTTGTACCTTTTCTTTCTGTCCTTATCTTCTGCTTTGATGTGACAGCTACTTTTACTTCTGTGGTTGTGGTCTCTGCCCTGGCCCTTATTTGGAACTTCCTATATTCACTGTGGTTACTGTTTTAGCTGCCATTTCTACCACCAATATCTATCCCATGGACTCTAAGACTGATGAGTCTGGGAGTTAGCAAGATAAGATTCACTGTTTTATTGGTCTGAGTACTGCATCATGTAAGAGTAGATCTCCTAGGTGACTCACAAAATGTAGAGAGCAAGCTGTTTATAGACCCAGAAGTATGTGTAATGTGAGCATTATATGAAAATGTGAAATTATAATTTGACCTCATCGCAACACAGCACACAGTTATTCAGTGTATAAGCCATACATGAAAACCAATCACAGACCTTGTGTTGTATCATCCACAAGCTTCTGTTGTATCAGTAAGAGAGGTAATTTATTCCCCAGTGCAACTAAGCGAGTGAGACATTTATAGTTTACTGAAGCTTTTCGTATTTGAAGCAAAGTGTTCTAAAGCTGGATCAGGTTATCCAAGATGGTAAGGCTGGAACAAGGCTTGGTGAGGCAGGAGGTATGATTCCAGTGGCTGAGGTTTCTGTTTTCCTTTCAAAAGATGTCTAATTTTTAAGCTATCTGAGCCTGTTTACTGACAACACAGATATTGCTAAGAGGAACTTATTGGTTGACAGCTCCATGATCAAAGCAGCTGGGCAGAAGAGAAGAGTCTGACTAATGTCAATCAAAAGTCAAGTCTACCTGGTTTGTAAGAAAAAGAAAAGACATCCCATTTAGATCTGTATGTTTCGAGGTCTCCCTCTATGTGTAATATGTGGCTGGGGGTCTCTGTATATGTTCCCATCTGATGCAGGAGGAAATTCTCTGATGACAGTTAAATAAGGCACTAATCTGTTATCTTTTTCCTTCTTTCTTTCTTTCTTTCTTTCTTTCTTTCTTTCTTTCTTTTTTCCTTTCTCTTTCTTGATTTCTGCTTCCTTCCTTCTGTCCTTCCTTCCTTCCTTCCTTCCTTCCTTCCTTCCTTCCTTCCTTCCTTCCTTCCTTCCTTCTGTCCTTCCTTCCTTCTGTCCTTCCTTCCTTCCTTCCTTCCTTCCTTCCTTCCTTCCTTCCTTCCTTCCTTCTGTCCTTCCTTCCTTCCTCCCTTCCTCCCTTCCTCCCTCCCTCCCTCCCTCCCTCCCTTCCTTCCTTCCTTTCCTACTGTCACTGCTTCTAGTGCCTGCCTGCCTGGCAGCTGCCTGGCTTCTGGCCCCAGGTGTGTACCTCTCTTTTTCTTTTGGTTTCTTCTCTTTTTCTTGTTCTTTTCTTTCACTTAGATTTCTCCTCCTATTTAGTATCTCTTTCTGCCAGCCTTGGTTATCCCTCTCCTGCCTAGCTATAGGGCGTTCTGCTTTTATTAGACCAATAAGGTGCCTTAGGCAGGCAAGATGAAACAAATGCAACATATATTTACATAATTTACCAAGTGCAGCAAATCAAATGTTAAGAGATCTTTACATCATTAACAAAGGCAGAAGAAACGAATGTAACATGCCTTCACATAGCTAAAGTATTATGTTCTCCTCTACCTCCCCTTTTCCCCTCCCCAAAAATTTGTATTTATACAAGATGGAGGTTTTATTGGGTAGAATTTTCCCTAAGGGTGCTTTTCTCGTTGTCATATATATATATATATATATATATATATATATATATATATATATATATTAAAGATTTCTGCCTCCTCCCCGCCACCGCCTCCCATTTCCCTCCCCCTCCCCCGATCAAGTCCCCCTCCCTCACCAGCCCAAAGAGCAAGAGAACAATGGCAATGGGTTTTTGATCATATATTTTTTAAATGATATTATTTGTACTATTCTACCTTCTTTCTGGTTACTAGCCTTTATCTACAACTTTGAATTTCTTTTCTATGACAAATACCACATGTCTGCTTCTTTTTGTTCTCTGACTTAATAACTGGACCAGAACATGCCACAGCCTGGATGCTGTCTATCTTCAGGCTTTTATTACTGTGAACAGGCACCATAACCTCAGCAACTTTTATAAAGGTAAACATTTAATTGACATGGCAGCTTACAATTTCATAGATTTACTTCATTATCATCATGGCTGTGAGTATGGTGGTATGCAGGCAGATGTCATGTTGGAGAATTCTGTATTGTGATCCAAAAACAACAGGAAGTGAACTGAGTGTCACACTGAGTGAAGCTTGAGCAAAGGAGACCACAAAGCCCACCTCCAAAGTGTAACAAATTTCCTAAAACAAGGCCACACCTACTCTAACAAAGCTATACCTCCTAATAGTGCCACTCCCTTTGAGGACCATTTTTTTTTTCAAACCACCACATTCTACTTCATGGCTTATAGCCATATCATAATGCAAAAATGGATTCAGTCCAACTTCCAAATTCCCCATAGTCTCATATCACAACATGAAACTTACTTAAAAGTTTAAAGTTCAAAATCTCTTCTGAGATTCCTGCAATCTCTTAATCGAAATGAAAAAGCAGATCACATCACATACTTCCAATATATAATGGCACAGGATATACATTACCATTCCAAACTGTGGGGAAGGTAGCATAGTGAGGAAATACTGGACCACAAAAAGACCAAAAACCAGCAGGGCAAATTCCAAACTCTGTATCTCCATTACTGATGCCAAAACGTTCATCGGATCTCCAAGTCTTGTCAGCTTTGTTGACTACAACACAACTTCTTTTCTTGAGCTTGTTCTACTCCCTTTTAGCAATTTTTCTCTACAGGTATCCCACTGTTGTGGCATCTCCAACATTCTGGGGTCTTCACGGCAATTCAGGCTTCAACTTCAAAGCTTTATGTAGTGGCTTCTCTACCTCCAGTCAGGGACCGTGTTGACACATCTGAGACCTCAACAGTTTTCCTTAGTCTCACAGGCAAATTCCATAGATGCTTTTTTTTTCTATTTATGTTTTACCTGAAAGATTGTCTCTTATAAGGTATGGAGTTGAATATGTGGGGAGATGAAAGACAGCTCAGAGGGAATTGAGGAGGCAAACCATGATCACAATACATGAAAGGATTTTTAACAACACATAAATTAACGTTGGAGAAAGAGCCATGATTATAAATATGATCTTTTTTTAATTTACTCTCAAAAACTTTTGGGACTGAACTAGGCCCATTGAGTCCTATTTCAGTAAATTTCGGTTTGGGTTCTGATTCACTTACATTTTAGTTAACTCTGTATACTATGATAAAGTATACATTTAGCTTTATTAAAGTTGGACTGTGCATATTTAAGTAATAAAACAATTCTATTCAGAAAAATTCATTGGCGCTCCATCCTCTAGAGAATTTTGTTCTACATGGTATAGTTTCTACATATTATATGCATTTGCTTAATTTCCTGTAATAATACAACTCCTCTGTATCTCTCAAAAATCTCTAGTTATAATGTCTATATCTGTTTCCAGAAACTTTTGTGTGTTGAATATACATAAAATTATTTTAGCAAGTCCTTCGTATATGTCTAAACTGCCAAATTTAAATTAGCTTGCATAATATTTATTAACATTCTGATTTATGTTATTTAGTATTTGTGTAAGAACTTTATCACTTCTTACAACTCATAAGTTTGAAGTTTTTCTATTTCTTCACAAACTAGTATTTAGAAAATTGTTTTTTTCTTTAATTATCTATATTTACTACTAAAATCAAAACTAAGCAATCAACTTAAGTATAATCATTATTCAAAGAGAAAAGTAAGTAAAAGGTTTCATTCAAATTTAAAGAACTAAACAAACAGAAATTATTTTATATTTTATCATTTTTCATAGATTACGGTGCTTGATTAGAGGTTATGTCAAACAAAAGGAATATATGTAAAATGATAGTTGATTCCTTTTTTCTTTTTTTTCATTTTTATTTATTTATTTATCAAAGATTTCTGCCTCCTCCCTGCCACAGCTCCCCATTTCCCTCCCCAACCCCCGATCAAGTCCCCCTCCCTCGTCAGCCCAAAGAGCAATCAGGGTTCCCTGCCCTGTGGGAAGTCCAAGGACTACCCACCTCCATCCAAGTCTAGTAAGGTGAGCATCCAAACTGCCTAGGCTCCCCCAAAGCCAGTATGTGCAGTAGGATCAAAAGCCCATTGCCATTGTTCTTGAGTTCTCAGTAGTCCTCATTGTCCCCTATGTTCAGCGAGTCCGGTTTTATCCCATGCTTTTTCAGACCCAGGCCAGCTGGCCTTGGTGAGTTCCCAATAGAACATCCCCATTGTCTCGGTGTGTGGGTGCACCCCTCACGGTCCTGAGTTGCTTGCTCGTGCTCTCTCTCCTTCTGCTCCTGATTTGGACCTTGAGATTTCAGTCCGGTGCTCCAATGTGGGTCTCTGTCTCTGTCTCCTTTCATCGCCTGATGAAAGTTAATATTCAGGAGGATGCCCATATGTTTTTCTTTGGGTTAACCTTCTTATTTAGCTTCTCTAGGATCACGAATTATAGGCTCTGAGCTGAACAGAGAATTCTCAACAGAAGAAGTTCAAATGGCCAAAAGACACTTAAGATTATGCTCAACTTCCTTAGTGGTCAGGGAAATGCAAATCAAGATAACTTTAAGATACCATCTTATACCTGTCAGAATGGCTAAAATCAGAAACAACAATGATAGCCTTTGCTGGAGAGGTTGTGGAGAAAGGGGTACTCTCATCCATTGCTGGTGGGAATGCAAACTTGTGCAACCACTTTGGAAAGCAGTGTGGCAATTTCTCAGGAAATTCGGGATCAACCTACCCCTGGACCCAGCAATATCACTTTTGGGAATATACCCAAGAGATGGCCTATCTTACAACAAAAGTATATGCTCAAACTATGTCCATAGCAGCATTGTTTATAATAGCCAGAACCTGAAAACAACCTAGATGCCCTTCAATGGAAGAATGGATGAGGAAATTATGGAATACATACATATTAGAGTACTACTCAGCACTAAAAAACAATGACTTCTTGAATTTTGTGTGCAAATGGACGGAAATAGAAAACACTATCCTGAGTGAGGTAAGCCAGACCCAAAAAGAGGAACATGGATGTACTCACTCATATTTGGTTTCTAGCCATAAATAAAGGTCATTGAGCCTATAATTCGATAGTTGATTCTTATACTATAAAATATAACATTTCAACTATTCTAAAGAAAAGCAGAAGAAAGAAAAGAAAGAAAGTTAGTGTGAAGAAATGATTAGAGAATATCTCTGAGAAATAAGATTCTAACATTGATACCAAAGTCTGTCAGCCACCTAAGTATGATTAAACATATTAGGTCAAGCACTGTTTTATTAGCCGTATTACAAGGGAGATGACATATTGAAAATCTTTAGCACTGGTTTCCTGTCAGCAGTGAAAAATTTTACGTTAACATGATACCAACCTCTCCGTTCCAAGAGTTATTTATCACATAGAATAGATTGAAGTGCTGACCAGATGACCAGCAAAATAGATTGATTTTGACATAAAATAGTCTGGATAAAAAGTGAATCAGACAAGGAGGTGAATTGATACCTAAGCTGAAGTCTCAGTCCAGAAATGAGGAATTTTTAGCCAGCAACAAAGAAATAAGTCAGACGTGTCCTTTTAGGAACAAAATATAATATTGTACAGTCCTTGAGCAATGTAGAGGTAGCCACCATTTGAGGCAAGTAAGAGGTGAGTGCTGAAATCCCTGCTATGTATCTCAAGTACAAGCAAGATGCTCAGAGAAGCAACTGTTTCTAATTGGTTTGTATAGGTTTCTATACTTGTGACTAAGGGTCCTCTTATCAACTGTAAACATCTTGCGTCACCTTGAGGAAATTTTTATTACTGGAAATACAGGACCAGGAGTTAGGCAGATTTCCTGACTGGTAAACAGAGAGGGAGATGTTCTATGACCATGGAACAAGAATGGTGAATTTCCAAGCTGGCTAGCTTTTTACATCGCCATCTTGACTTGAGGCAAAAACTTGACAATTTACAAAACAGGCTTAGCTCTCTTCCACAGGAGAGCCTACTGATGGACTGCCTCAACAAGTTCAAAGACATGTTTATACTACAGTTTTGAGCCAATCAGCCATCCTGACTTTCTTCAATTTGACCAACTCTAAATTAAAATCTAAACCCTTTGAAGGTTCTTCTGAGATGTATAAACTGTCAGCCCTCAAAGAGATACTATATTTTGATTCCTCTGGAGTCTCCTTTCTGCTTTGTGGAGGTTCTCTCTCTGTCTCTCTGTCTCTGTCTCTGTATGAGTGTGTGTGTGTGGCTAAGTATGTGCATATTTTCCTCCTTAATAAAGGCCTTTCTTCACCTGCTGATTCTGTCTCTGCTCTTGTTTCCCATGTGTGAGAATTTCTCCACTGCTGCCAATTGCACTAAGATATTTCCTGTCTTTTAATTTTTTTAAAAGGCAGAGAAAATAAACATTATCAAGAACCCTACATGGTAACAGTACAGTTTCTATCCCATGTATTTAAATCTCAAGCTTCGAATTTGATTGATGACTTATTTTTCATAGGCATCCCATTTTCCCTGCAAGTGTTGAACTTATTCTCATTTTACATAGGATGCAATTTCTGACTTTTTAACAGCCATAAAAAATGTCTTTTGCCTAAAACTGATCTTTACATTTCTGCTTTGGACCATATCCCCATACTCAGAGATTTGTAGCAACTCCCCCTTCTATGTTTTTGGCATGTTCTTTTTAATTCTGTAAAATCTAGTTTCATACTGCAGTTTGAATGTGAAATACCTTCACAGACTGATGAGCTTAGAAGGTTTGCTTTCTCAGCTACAACAGCTGTTTTTAACTTGGAGTAGAAGGCTGCTTGCCATAGATAGGCCTTGGTCAAGGCTTGGGAGTCTTACTCCTTGACTCCGTATACATTCTGAGAACTCCGCTTCTTGGTCAGTCCTGATGGGAAGAAGTTACAAGCTCCCACTACCATGAACCAAATCACAATGTCATGCGGAACATTTTCTTCTGTATGATATCCTCTGAAGTGTGAGCCAAATGAACTTCACCTCACTCAAATTGGTAGGGTCAGATAATGGATCTTAGAGACATAGGAGCAACAAATCTAATCTAATATAAATGAACTGGAATAATCAACATTTGTTTATCAGAGGAAAACAAAACCCTTCCTTTCCCTCTGTTTCTTTTCTTTCTACCACACTCCTCAACATTCATCATTCACATTTCAACTCCACTTCTACCCCAGACTGTCAATCAACATTCCCCACCTGTTCTATGGGGAAACAATCTTCTCATTTATCAATTTATTCAACTAAGTAAAATGAAGAGGCCTCAGTCCTTCATATTTTCAGTCATTTAGGAAATTGGATTATAGTCTTCATATGACCAGAGACTTCGCTTCCTCTAGTAGCCATTCTGTGGCTTGCTCCACTCTATCTGATGAGACCACTGTCCCCATTCTGTCATTTTCTTTTGTTTCCCTGGTGTTCTGACCATGTTCTTTCTTTTCTCTTTCATCCTCAAGATATTTTGTAGAGTACTTTTTATATTCCCATGACCTCAGTCACCAATACCTTACTTTTGATTTTGCATCTTAATCTCACATGAATATTATACTTAAGGGGCTTAGAGTGCCCTATGGAGTTTACTAGGATGCACAAATAAAGCAATATCCCAGGTGAAACCCAATGTGCATGGGAAATTCACAACAGATGCTTTCTACTTGGGTGGATTCTTCCTGTATCAATGAAAAGCATAGTCACATCACTCACATCATTATACATGAATACAATTGACAATGGAGTAAGCGATGTTCAGAAATTAAACGCAGCAATCGATTCAGTTACAATTTGTACGGCATATAATTATTATCCTCATTTTACAAAGGGAGGAGCTTGGCCAGACTGAGGTTTCTCAAAGTCATTTCTCTTGTGAAGGGATGTCCATTTTTTATATCATTTAATATTCACCAGACTGTTTTGAAAATCCATTCTGACTCTACTTCACAAGGCATTTAAAGCCACAAGCACAGTTGTACAAAGTGATATCTCTATCAGTCTCTCACTTCAACATAACAAATCATGTATTGATTCCCCAAAGTGTGAGTTTTCTTGTTTTTGTTTTGTTTTGTTTTGCTTTTTAACAAACATTGAACTTCTACCTCTTTGATTATCTTCCATATCAATCAAACTCACTCTAGCTATCATAGCCAGGAACCTAGCTAATATTCTTTACTCTTTCTTCCCCAATTTACCACAGTAGCCTCAAAAATTAATTTTCAATACTTTTAAGGCTTCTAAAAGGATGTGACTATATATTTGTATAAAAATTCAGTTACATTTTGAAAAAAATTAAGTTTCTTAATCAATTTCACACTATGTGTGAAGTCTGAAGTATGAATAGAATAATCATAAATTTTAAAAGGTTGTATTGAGATTGGAATTTACAAATAGAAAGATTTTTAGTATTTTAAAAATTCTTCACCATCAATATTTGGAAATTTGCATTATTTTAATTAAATTAATCTTTTAATTCTTAATAATAAAGAAGCAATGCATTTTTACTCAGATATACTATTTAAAGAAGCAATAACTTTATAATCTATGCCTTTGATAGTAGAAAGAGCTCAACAAGAATATAACTTGCTTGTCAATGTAAGGGCATCTTAGTTGACAAGAAAAATATCTGATATATAACCACTTTGATTTTTGTATTCTTCTCTGCTGAGGTAACTTAGAAATGGATCCAGCATCTATTTATCTATCTATCTTCCAATTTTTAAAAAAAGTCTACATATTTTGCATAATTTTTAGTTCTATCAATGTTTTAGTATAAAGTTATTAAGTAACTTGGAATTTGAAATGCTCACAAGAGTAAAAATAAAATGTTAGGGCATGAAAAGCAGTCGTTGATGTTTAAAAAAAATCAATAAATAGCTGGTATTTAGCATCTTCAGTTTCCAAACCTACACAGTCAACCTAGTGCAGACTAAAATGCTTGCAGGTAATTGCTTCTTTACTAAACATGAACAGGCATTATTTTTCACTATTCCCTCAGTGGTACAAAAAGAACTGCACAGCATACGTATTGCACTGTGTGTTATACGTAATTAAGACACGATTTCAAGAAGAAGGAAGCTGCACCCAAATTCTATTTAAATTCTTCATCAATTATTATTGCAAACCTAAGCATGTGTAGATTTTGGTGTTCACAAAGATTCTATACTCAGTCTTCTATGAATCCTAAGGGTGGTATAGACTTACTGTTTTTAATTATTGCCAATCAGAGTTAATACATGAGACAGTGCAACTCACATTCCAGCTTGGAGTGGCTGTATGTGTCTTTTGTCATTAACTAAGTAAATGAATAAAATGTAGGCTCTGAAAAGAATAAATGTTTCCTTGTTTATGTCACCAAAATCAATAGATAAGAGTTGATTAAGAAACCATGTGTTTGGTCCCACAATTAAATTGCAACTATATCCATTATGGACATAATTTAATAAACATACAGAAGAAAGTAATTTACAGGGGGTTATGCTTTAGGAATATAGTCAGTTTTAAGTGCCAATTTTAAGTTGCACATGTATAAAATGGATTTGAATACTAAGAATGAATCCAAATTGAATTACACAAATACACTATATTATATGCACACACATGTTATATTATATGCACACACAGAGAGACACACACGTGTACATAAATGGAGATATGGAGGGCAGGGTGTGAAACAGGGAGCTAGCAGATTGAAATGACTGATTCGAAGCCATTTGCTAAGGACAGTGCACCTGACTCTGACTGTGACAAAGATGGCAATTTTGTCTTGCTTCAGCTGTTAATTTCCAAGTTAACCTTTTTGATATTAGTTCTTATAGTTCTAATTAGACTCAGTACAAGAACACACACACACATGAGCAGACTTTAATAGCACAATTCGAATACCATTATTTTGAGCTCTAAGTAGGAAAGGACAGTCTTATTCAGGTGCAAACTCATTTGCAATTACCTTCATAAAATAGAACCATTTAGTAAATGGTTTCCTTTCACATGTTCATCTGCTCAGGTAGTCCTAATGCAACACTACAGGCTGAATAGCCAAAACTTTCAGACACTTCTCACTGCCTGGAGGCTATAAAACCAACATCATGGTCGACTTCACCAGGCTTTATCAATGAAAGTCTTCCTCTGCATTCTTACAGAGGAGAAAGAGAAAAATAAATGTCCCTTCTTGTAGAAATAATTCCTCCACATGGGACTGTTCATGATGACTGTATCTTGCTATCCTAAATACCTTCTAAACATCCCACCTACTGACGTCATCAAAATGGAGGTCAGGACTTCAGAAATTGGGATGCGATGCAATCCAGTCTACGACTAATATATTAGTATAAAATTTTACTAATTATTTGAGTATTTTATTCAGTGTGTTTTGGTCATATTTACCACTACACTTTTCATAACTCTTTCATACCTTCCCCAAATTCTCTTATAAATATTTAAAATGTATTATTGCTTTGTCAAGTATCACTATTTTAAAACCAGGTATAATATCTTTTAGAGATAAGAGTAAGAGGGGAAGTAGCTTTCTGAATTATTTTTTTTTCCAAATTGATAGAAAAATTATTTAAAACACTTGAAAATAAACATGCACACACATTGTGCTTATATACATACATACATATATACATGAACAAAAAATACATACATGCACAAACCTAAACCTGTACACATATACATGCACACACAAAGAGATGCATGCATGAACATACAAATACGTACACATCGATACACACACACACACACAAACACACACACACACACTCATGTTCTTGAACAGTGATTCTCAACCTTCCTAATGCTACAATCCTTTAATACAGTCCCTCACATTGTGGTGACCACAATGATAAAATTATTTTCATTGCTGCCTCATGACTAATTTTGCTACTGTTCTGATTCGTAATGTAAATATCTGTGTCTTCTGATGGTCTTAGGTAACCCCTGTAAAAGAATCTTCATTGATCAATGGGGTTATGACCAACAGTTTAAGAACCACTTCGTTAGAGTAAAGCCTGTAGAACTAGAACTTGTGCCTCAGAATCTGGGCATGGCTTTAGCATTGTTTCACAATTTAAAAATGAAACAAGTTGTTTGCATGTGTGTAAATATGTGCATGTGGAGTGTTCGTATATGTGTTACTTTTTTCTTCAAACCCATTTGAGTAATATTTTTCTCTTAAATGATCTTTTGGATCGCTTTCAAGCCAGAAGCATTTTTCACGCTTATCAGCCAGACAGCAAATACGAGGGAAAAGGATGATAGACTTAAACTGACATCTTCAAAGGGTGTTTTAATTTGAAGAAGAAATTATGGAATCAATTATGCTGTCCTAGGGCCAGATTTAATTTATTCTTGAACTACATTTCTTTTTTCATAACTGCTTCTTGAAGTGCCCTATAAAAACATAGTCACAATGAATTTGGATTTTGTAGATTTTTCCCTTAACTGTAGACATTTAGCTCTTTCCACTCTTAAAGTAGCTTCCATCCTAGTCTTCACTTATCAGGGGTAGAAACAAGTTAGAAGGAGTCGGTGGAACACAGACATCAGCATTCCTGGCAAGTAATGAGAAATATGAATAATGAATAGCTCTGATACAGTGTGTCAGCGGCATTGTAAGCAGAGCCACAGCCCCCTTTAATGTGGAAGCATGCTCACTGCTGCTATCTCGCGGAGCAATTTTCTGGAGTGACTATCTTTCGGTGCAGTCAGGCTATCCTCTTCATAGTGTGGGTCACATGAATATCAGCAGGCTTGTTACAGCTCAAAGTGAGCTGACAGCTGCCAAGCTTGCTAAGCAGAGATTTCATTTTCATTACCAGTAGGTGAACTGCTCCATGAGTCTCTTATTAAGGTCAGTCTGATTCAATAGCCTTAACCTTCTTGAAGCCAGACTGCTTTCCTTCTTTCCCCCTGTCTTTTTATTGCTATCATCGGTTAACCAGGGAAATGCCATAATAGACTAGCTTTTTTTACAAAACAAGATATAAAAATTAGATCCTAGTGTTTCTAATGAAGCATTTTTATATATTTTAAAATTAAAATTGTATTGTTCACAATAATTTAAGGCTTTCCTAATATATAGAAAATATCATCATCTTCAGATAAGTTTTCCCAACCTTGAACATGCACAGCATACAATTATAATATACAATGAAGAAAAGCTCAGTTTGGGTATTATGATTGTTAAGATAATGAAATAAACTCAATGACTGGGAACAATAGAAGAACAGACGGAAGAAAAAAAAACAGTTAATTGTGAAGCTGGAATGAAAGTTACAGAATCGAAACCAAAGCAAAATGAAATTGGCAAAAATGAACAGAATATGAGAGATAAGTAGAAAAATAGCAAATAAGACAAAGAATAGGACTGGAAAAGTGAATAAAAACATTATCTTAAAAGTTCTGAAATCTGGTAAAGTTTTAACTATATAAATTTAGGGAGCTGGGCACACTCCACTAAGTAATTTCAAGAGTTCCCAAACAGCTCCCCCTAGCAACTAAGGAAATGTCACTGATTCTTTAAAGTGTATATTCTTCCACAGCCCGTTTAGGGACCCAGAACTACCTTGAAACAAAAACTTAGACAAAGCCAATGAGTAAGCCTGCACTATAGAATAAGAAAATAAGTCTTTGTTAAAAAAAAGAAAGAAAGAAAGAAAGAAAAGGGGATAAAATATAACATATTCTAAAATGCAGGTAAATGCAAGGTTATTTCAGCATACAGCATTCGTTCAATAATGTTGCTGACCATATTAATAAGTTTAAAAGAAAACTCATGTGATCATGCCAAAACAAAAGTTGCATTTGAAAAATTCATCTATTATACATTATTAAGCCCATTGGGAACCAGGAGAAAAGGGGGACTTCCTTCAGTGCGATAAATCACATCACAAACTGACAGGAGGTAACACCAAAATTTGTATTTAAAAATTGAATTGCATTGCTCCAAAATCATGAACAAAACTGGAATGTACATTATCACATTTGTTTATTTTCATGATAGTGTTAAATATTATCTTGCTATATGTTATAGTGATATAAATAAAATATAAAACATACATGATGATACTGACCAAACATAAAAAATAAGTCACTTAGAACTATAAACAGAAGCCAAGAGAACGTGGGAGAAGAAACTACTTTCACCTGTTTGTGCCACTCTCGTTGGTAAATTCATCTCTCCTGTGGCTATGGAATTCCTGCCGTGATGTTACTTTCTTATTAATTAAATTTATTCATTTTAAATCCTGACTGCAGTTTACCCTCCCTCTTTTCCCTCATTCCCTCCCTCTAGCTCCCCACTGCCCCATCCCAATCTACTCCTCTGTTTCTGTTCAGAAAGGGATAGGCCACCTGTGGATGTCAACAAAGCATGTCATATTAAGTTGAGGTAGAACCAAGCTCCTACCCTCTGAATTAAGGCTTGGTAAAACAACCACGTACAAGGAATAGGTTCCCAAAAGCCTGCTAAAGGGTCACGGACAGGCCCTGTTCCCACAAGTAGACCAAACTACACAACTGTTACATAGATGTAGAAGGCCTAGTTGGGTCCCATGCAGGTTCCGCAGCTGTTGGTTCAGATTCTATGAGCTACTATAAACCCAGGTTAGTTTTCTCTGAGGTTTCCATTCTGATGACTTTGAACCCCTGACTCATACAATCCTTCCTCTCTCTTTTCAACATGATTCCCTGAGCTCGTCTCGGTGCTTGGCTATGGGTCTCTGCATCTGCTTCCATCACATGCTGGATGAAGGTTCTCTGATGACAATTAGGGTACTCAGCAATGAGTTACCAAGGTCACTTAGTGATAAAAATATATCTGTAGCCACAGAAGATTTGGCGTTCTGAAGCGAGAATCTGAATCAACCAATGATCTAAGTTAGTTTGCTTGCTAGTGTGAAAGAATTCAGAATTTAAAATGGTAAGTGAAAAATCTCCAGGGATATTTCTTTCAAATTTTGAGCCTATATGAGATCAAGAACAATATTTGAACTATTTTCAGCATTGTTTTCTATTTTAAATGGTTTCAACATACTGAAGCAATTCTAGAAGTCAGTCTGATTTGGATAACTAGTTATAAAAATGAACCAATACTTTTTAGACATGTGACAATACTTTCCAATTAGACATTTAAAATAAATCCCAGTAGAATAATGTAATGTCTAATACAGTTGTAGAATTTTTCAGGATACTCAAACCAAGGATACCCCAATCACTACACGTCATGAGTACAATGGCCTACATGCTTGTTTTCTCACCTTTTTATAGAAATATATCTAGCATATAGGTTAATCATACTTTTAGAAATTGTCTGAAAATATAAAGACAATTTGAAAGTTGAACTCTGATAAATACCAGTTTCATAGAACCTCTTCTAACATGAAATGGAGAACAAATCGTATTACATTACTGATGAAATATGGAAGGGTGATGATGTCTACCATAGCAACAAGGTGATATTTTTTCTCGGTATGCAGGATGGGTAGCCTTGACCTCTGGATCTTTTGCCTCAGCTGCAACCCCAGCCTTCAATAGCAGATTTTTTTTTTTTTTTTGGTTTTTCGAGACAGGGTTTCTCTGTGGTTTGGGAGCCTGTCCCGGAACAAGCTCTTGTAGACCAGGCTGGTCTCGAACTCACAGAGATCCACCTGCCTCTGCCTCCCGAGTGCTGGGATTAAAGGCGTGCGCCACCACCTCCTGGCTCAATAGCAGATTATTAAACAAGAAAATCCGCTTATAGATGTGCTGTTTTGAATTTTCTTGTTTTATGATGCCTTCAAAAGAACCAACATGTATATTGGTGACATCTTGTTCATCTCATGTTTAGCTAGTCATATTTGTGACACTTTAAGTGTGCAGATTCTGATATTACTAGGAGATACAATGTCACAGCAAACTTCTTGATCTTCTGTCTTTTAAAGTCCTTCACTCCCTCTTCCATAATATTGCTTGAGACTTTGCTTTGGAATTGTTTTATAGATGTATCATCCATTGAGACTCTACTCCACAAATCTGCATTATGATTGGCTATTTTGTTCTCTCTCTGTTGCAAGAAAAGTTGCTTTGATGAAGTATGAGGACTTACAAGGGAAATCCCTATAGGCTTCAATAAAACTAAAAGAACTGCAGGCAACTAATGAATGCAGAGAATGGAAAAAATAGCCTTTTCACAGGAAACACGCTTCAGTTGGTTACCCAGTACCAAACAGTCAGCACTAAAGAGATACATATAAGTAAGACTATACAGACTGAGCTGATTTTATGTGTATGCATGTGTTCACACACACACACATACACATATATATGCATGTAATAACAGTTAATGCAAAAAATAGGTCAAGGATTTGAAAGAGAGAAAAGAGAGTATATGGGACATTTTTCAGGGAGAAAAAAGAAGGGAGGCATGATGCATTTATAACCTCAAAAATGGAAAAATCAAAAGTACTGACACAAGTTCTAACAAAAGCATCTTACTTAATGATTACTGGAAAGTTTCAGAATTTGTATTCAGGATATTCAGCTCTCCATATTGAAGGTGCACTAAAAGCAAAGCCAGGTAAAGTTATTAAAATTCATGAAAGAAACTCAGGACAATCAAAGAATACAGTTCTGCTATAAATATTCTCCAATTAGTTAGCTATCTGTGAATTGATGGAGATATTGAATGTAAGAGTTGCAATCACTTTCCCTCACTTCAATCATATTAATGTACCCCAAATTAGAACTCAAATCGAAATATGTATAAGTGTTTCCTTAAAAGGTATATGAAATGGGTTTTATGCCTAAGTTTCATTTCTTTTTAACAGAACCTAAAATTTTCCTTTATTAGTAATTTGTATTTATTCACCATGTTCTATAAGAACATTTTTATCCTTTTATATAAAATTCTTTGAGTGTATTAACATCCACACCCTTAAAAATTCCTCCTTCCTCATTTTCCCTCCCATTAATGACCTACATTTTTAGTCTAAGAGTACTGTAGATTTACATGTATCTATAAGCCATGACACAGAGGGTTGATGGCCTGAGCCACTCGCAATTTGATACCTTATTATATTAGAGACTGATTTCACACAAGGACATTGGCATCAGAAGATACAACTTAGAACATTTGTATTGCCAAAATTGTTCATTAGTTTTGATCACTCCATATTCAGGTTTTAAGAAGATTCATCTGTTTTTACAGAGTGATTGCACTTTTCTTCTCATACAGGAATGTATGAGGATGAACGCCCTATGTCTTTGCTCACCTTTGGTGCACTGGTAATTTTACTTTAGCCATTCTAAGAGTAGATCATGTTCTTTTAGCATATAAATGCTAATTTTTATTATTTAAGCATGTTAATATATATAAACAATTATTTGCATTTATAGCTCCACTTCAGTAATATGAACAATTTTGATTGTACTTCTTAAAACAATACAGATCTAATTATTATGGATGATAAAGTTAAAGGCAACAATATTTTGTCAGAAATGTGTTTTGAAAATAATTTCTCCCTATTCGAAGCTTGTCTTCATTTTACATAACAATATTTTATAAAACCAAAATTTTAATATAAGTAAACTGAAAATCAATACATTTTATGAATACTTTTTCCCTTATCAAATTGAAGACTCTTTACTAAGTCTTAAACTTGGAAGATAGTCTCCTATAATTTTTAATTTTTTAAATATTTTTAACATGACAAAGTAAGAAATAATACATTTTAATATAAATAAATTATGAAAATCAAAATATTCAAAGAGCTTTTTACAATCATTAAAATTTTCAATGAAATAAAATGAAATCTTCAAAGGCATAATAATAATCTTCATGTAAACATATCAATCAATGAAAAAAATTAAAAACTAAACATAAAATGTATAAAAGTCTAATAAACATCTAAAATGCTATCAATCTGAGCAAACACCAATGACAAGTTTGTTAATAGTATTATTTTGTTTTGTTTTGTTTTTTCGAGACAGGGTTTTTCTGTGGCTTTGGAGCCTGTCCTGGAACTAGCTCTGTAGACCAGGCTGGTCTCGAACTCGCAGAGATCTGCCTGCCTCTGCCTCCCGAGTGCTGGGATTAAAGGCATGCGCCACGATCGCCCGGCCTAATACTATTATTTTTTTATTGATTTTTATTGAGCTCTACATTTTTCTTTGCTCCCCTCCCTGCCTCTCTCCTCCCTACAACCCTCTCCCAAGGTCTCCATGCTCTCAATTTACTCAGGAGATCTTGTCTTTTTTATTTCCATATAGATTAGATCTATGTATATCTCTCTTAGTGTCCTCTTTGTTGTCTAGTTCGCTGGGATTGTGATTTGTGGGCTGGTTTTCTTTGCTTTATGTTTAAAACCACTTAAGAGTGAGTATATGAGATAACTGTCTTTCTGGGTCTGGGTTACCTCACTCAAAATGATTCTTTCTAGTTCCAATCACTTGCATATTTTTTTTGGCTGTGTAGTACTCCATTATTTAAAAGTACCACATGTTTTTTAATCCATTCTTCAGTCAAGGGCCATTTAGGTTGTTTCCGGGTTCTGGCTATGACAAACAATGTTGCTATGAACATAATTGAGCAAATGTCCCTGTGGCATGATTGAGCATCCTTTGGATATATACCCAAAAGTGGTATTACTGGATCTTGAGGAAAGTTGTTTCCTAATTTTCTGAGAAATCGCCACACTGACATCCAAAGGGACTATACCAGCTTGCACTCCCACCAACAATGCAGAAGTGTCCTCTTTTCCCCGCAACCTCTCCAGCATAAGTTGTCATCAGTGTTTTTTTTTTTTAATTTATTTATTTGTTAAGGATTTCTGCCTCCTCCCCGCAACCGCCTCCCATTTCCCTCCCCCTCCCCCGATCAAGTCCCCCTCCCTCATCTGCTGGAAGAGCAATCAGGGTTCCCTGACCTGTGGGAAGCCCAAGGACCGACCACCTCCATCCAGGTCTCCTAAGGTGAGCATCCAAACTGCCTAGGCTCCCCCAAAGCCAGTATGTGCAGTAGGATCAAAAACCCACTGCAATTGTTCTTGAGTTCTCAGTAGTCCTCATTGTCCGCTGTGTTCAGCTAGTCTGGTTTTATCCCAGGCTTTCTCAGACCCAGGCCAGCTGGCCTTGGTGAGTTCCCAATAGAACATCCCCATTGTCTCAGTGTGTGGGTGCACCCCTCGCGGTCCTGAGTTCCTTGCTCGTGCTCCCTCTATTTCTGCTCCTGATTTGGACCTTGAGATTTCTGTCCGGTGCTCCAATGTGGGTCTCTGTCTCCTTTCATGGCCTGATGAAGGTTAATATTCAGGATGATGCCTATGTGTTTGTCTTTGGATTCGCCTTCTTATCAGTGTTTTTGATCTTTGCCATTCTTACAGGTAGAAGATGGAATCTCAGAGTTGTTTTGATTTGCATTTCTCTGATGACTAAGGATGTTGAGCTTTTAAGTCTCTGGTTAAATTTGTTGACTGTAAAAATTGTGAGACAATTGAAGGATTTGTTGTTAGTATCTTTAGTGTCATTTACTTTTGAAGGTATTCTTTCATATTTTTATTGGATTTCATTTAAAACTTAATTGGGTATGCTAACATTGGTCTATTTCTTGTATCAGTGTCTCTGCCAACTTGCAGTTTGATTACTATAGCTATATAAAATACACCTTACAATGGGCACATTATTTTTTCATATTGCCAAAGAAATCTTTAAGGTTCAGAAAGTCTAATCAACATGCAAAATTTAACATGTAAAAGCTTTTTGAACAATTGTCAGAATAATATTCCTATATTCTGTAAATAATCAGCATTTTGTAATATTTACCATAAAACTCCTGAATTTTGTTAGACTTTTATCTTCTTTCATTTTCAGAAAATCTGTATATTTTTCATTTTTATTAATGATCATTGTTAGTATACAGAGAAAAAATGGTTATTGATCTTGACATGATTGCACATGTTTTTAATGCATCACGTGGTTGTTATGACCAACAGATTTATGTCCCTTTTCAGCTAGCCTGTTTTATATAATAAGATTGAAGCTGCCCATGGTGACATTGGGGAATCCTGCTGCAATAATCAAAAATTACTGTTTTATTATTCACCTTTTAAGCTCTGACACTGTGACACTCAAATTTAGGGTGGAATTTCCTGATTAAAATAATCTAAGTAAGAATGTCCCTCAGAGAGGGTGTACTGGCAGTGCTGTGGTCGGCAGGAATCATTCAGTGAAAGTTCAGCTGATAAGGGGGAAGGCTGACCCACCAGAAGGAATGCCTTCTGATGGAGGCAAACCCAGCTCTCAAGGCACTGGGCCCACCACCTTCTGCATATCGACTGATTCTCACAGAGGATCTCTTGTGAAGCCATAAGCACTCTCCCTTGGTGCAAAATTCAACAGAATATAAATTATTGGGCATAATTCTTTTCCATGTTCTAGAGTTTTGGGTCATGCCCCCACTCTGTGGAACTTCCAGTGAGAAGTTCAGTCGTGAAGTCAGTAACCTTGGTTCCCACAGTGTAATCTCCACTTCATTTCCTGAGATATATTCGAAGCCACGTTCCTGCAACTATCTTCCATTTGGCAGGACATGCAGTCAGGAAAGGAGTCTTTCAGATAGATGACATTTGGAACCTTCAAAGATAAAGGGCTGTCTAAACTCAGAGAATTGCCTTTGTTTTGCATGTGTATATACAGAATAGGAGAACAGCAGGAGAAGAGTAAAGAAACTGATGCAGAAAAGTATGTAGTGGAGAATTGATTTCATACTCAGATCTCAGTCCTTTACTTGCTGTGAGTCTTCTTCTGGACCCTGAGTGGACCCTGAGGTTGGCACTCAGAGGTTCCCAAAAGCTAGGCCCCATGTTCCATGTCAACCCAGGGAGGCAAATCACCCTTTGCTGAGCCTTCAGGAAAGGGTGAGCCAGCTGGGCCTATGACCACCTGTGCTTTATGCAGTGAAGCCCTAGTGTATGGCCTGGGATGATGTCTATGGCATATGTTACCATCTAGGGCCATATTGGTACAAGTGGCCTGCAGTGCCACCTGAGACCATGGTGCTGCAGAAACCACAAAGATGTGGGTCCTAGATCACTTCAAGGGCCACATCTACGTCTAAGGTACTGCTGCAGCCAGGGTTTGGGTTGATGTCCATGATGCACATTAGCACCAAAGGTCACTCAGAGGTCTGTGGTCTATACTCCAGCCCAAAGTCACAATTGCTTCCCAGGGCAATGCTGCTGCCTGGGGCCATATTGATGCTGCCACATGAAGCCTTGTTAATATCTAGGCCTGCGCTGCCACCAAGAAGAATGTCTGGGTGTGTGGTCCTACAACAATTAAAGGCCATATTCATGGTCTGTGCTATCATCAGAAACAGAGGGGTGGCCCATGATCTGTGCTCCCACTGACTGTGAAGAACAAGACATGTTACAGTATCTACTCCCTCCCCAAACTGCACCCGTAGTTCAAAAAATAAAACAGAGAAACAGCACAAACAGGAAGTCACCAAAAGACCTCTTTTTTTTTAAAAAAAAAATCTTTTATTTTACATACCAATCCCAGTTCCCTCTCTCTCCTATCCTCCCATTTCCTTCACTTTCTCCCTACCTCACTCCCATCTATTCCTCAGAGAGGGTGATGCCTCCCATGGGAATAAACAAAGCCTGTCACATCACTCGAGAAAGGAACAAGGTCCTCCTCCCTGTAACAAGGCTGAGTAGGGTATCCTTCCATATGGAATGGGCTTCAAAGGGTCAGTTCATGCACTAGGGATACATACTGGTTCCATGACCAGTGGCTCCACTAACTGCCCAAGCCGCTCAAATGCCATTCACATTCAGAGGGACTAGTTTGGTCCTATGCAGGCTCCAGATTCAGTGAGCCCCACTAGCTTGGGTCAGCCTAAGTGTGATGGAAATGCAGAGCTGTACATCTCCCCAAATGGCTTCTGGCAGAGGTATGGGAGGTGGAGGCTTCAGTTTTATTTAAGTCCCACGCCATTAAGAATTTGACCATGCCCTAGTGGGTATATAGATAACACAAAGAGGATTTTTTTTTATTTTGTTTTATTACTTCTTTGGGGAAATGACAAGGGAGGCAGACATGGAAGGACTGCAAAGGGATTGTGATTGCGCAATAATATGTGAAACTCCAGGAGAATTGATAATGTTATGTGGGGGGAAAATGTCCCTCACATAAATACCTAGCATATTGGACTTCAGTTGATTCCACATCCAGCTAAGTTGACAACCAACTTTATTTATTACAACAGGAGAGTTTTCTCTTGGAAAACAAGCGCACATCGGGGAAAGGGTTCTAGATATAAATAATGAAATATTTAAATATGGCTTTTATGGTTGTTACATGAAGGGTGTCAACTTGCGATAATCTTTGAGCATTTACATGCATATATGTTTATAGTTTCAAAATGCTGACTTGGTACTGACTTTATTATTGAAGTATTCTGAAATTAAATCATCGATTCCCTTTGAATTTAACATTTTTGAAGATGTCATATGTCGACACAAGGTAGTGATAATATTCTTCCTCCAGTATTCCCTTCTTCCCAGCCCTTCTACTGGGCCTCCCCTTCGTTTCAAATTTCTCCTTCTCTTTCCATGCTCCTTTCTTCATTTCATTTCCTCTCTCTCTCTCTCTCTCTCTCTCTCTCTCTCTCTCTCTCCTTTTCTTTTTATACACAGTGTCTAATTAGAGTTGCTTTTATAAAATTGTGGTTTTGAATTCTTTTCTTAATAATATTGGTTAGAAGATCCAGAGTTTGGAATGAGTGTACTTTTTATTACCATTTTATTCTCAACAGAAAACAAAGTCAGAAGAAAACTGATTCTACTACATTATTTTTACTCTTCTCTGCATTGTGTAGGCTATTGGGAGCTGTGCAGTCTAGCCTCAGGTAAGCATTTGACAACCTGTCCAAAGGCCCCCGTGGAAACAGACTCATACTTGACAAGGACCAGTAGTCCATGGGACAGTCTGGGAATCTGCAAAATTCATATAGTTTGTTCTTTGTCATTATATTGGTGATTCTCTGGATTTTTTTTTTAGTTTTATTTTATCCACCACAGGTACAATAACTTTAATTTTCCTAAAAATTCTATTCTTTTCATATATTTTTCCATAAGCTTCCACAGGAGGATAATGTTTCTCAAATTTCTTATCTGGACTTACTAACTCCGAAATCTGGGGGGCTTTTCTGCCTCAATAGAGGTAGTTAGGTATATATGAGGAAACAACCCTTGGAGCATTAACCATGTCTCAGAGTTCTGGAAAGGAGAACAGGGCATGCATACACATGATAGGGAAAAGGCCACAGGAATACACATAGTGTATTCCTGTTGATAATAAGCTCCATGAGCACCAATTGTATAGAGTCAACGATAATATCTAGTATATTCTAATGAGAATAATACAATGTAAAATATGGGGTGGAGACATTCATCTTCACGATACAGTGGAGCTTATATTGGTGGGAGAAGTGTGGTATAATAAGATGGGAAAACAGTACTTTGGAAAAGTCTGCCAGACAGAGAGCTTTAGCCATGAGACTCTCTTGTAGGCAAGGGACCTGTATAAAAATTTATCTGGCAGACATGAAAGAATCGTCTGGGTTTGAATACTGTTGTCCTTAAAGCATTGTACCCATGTCTACTACTTTTTAACTTTGTAACCTCAAGCAGCTGCCAGCTGACTTATCGCTGCAAGAGCAGGGTGTGTCTGGCTCGATGTTTAGTTAAGCTCAAAAAATGCCGGACTCTATGTCTAGAAGAAGGTTATTCAGGGGGTGGAAAGGTGTATTTGGGGAAGCTAAAGGGGGACAATGGGATCATTCAAACTGATCATGATGTATTCTGTAAGTAGTGATGTAGTTCTTAAAGTCAGAAATTGTAGCCGTGTAAACGAATGCAGACAGATTGTAAAAATATATATAGTTTTAATGTAGAAATAGACTTACAGAACCACCGTTCCCGCGGAGACCAGGAAAGCAGAAGCAACAGCTCAGAGCATGCTCGCCAAATTTATAGGCAGACATTAGCCCGAGGCGAACACGCCCCCTAAGGGGCGGAACTTATCTTTACAGCTCCCCTTTTTGTCTAAATAAGACAGAACTAAACCAAATACAACTACATACAATAACAACAAATAATAAATATAACAAACAATATTGAGAACAAAAGCTTTGCTAAACATTCTATCTCAAGGAGTCCAAATAATGTAAAGAGTAACTACAATTATATAATCTTCAACTCAGTCAATGATCTGAGAAGGGAATAAACACTACTCAACAAACGAGATATATCCAAAATGTGCAACAATTGACAGAGACAACTGACTACCTGGGCAATCACCCAAAGTCTCGTTTGCAATGTTGAGTCAACCAATTTTGGCTAAGGCCTAACATAACTGACATACCATTATTAAAGGCAAGGAACTTTTCAAAACTATCTTACCCTGTCTTGGCAGGATATGACAGTCCTGTTTTATCCATTGATGCATGCTCTGTATCTCTGTCAGTGGTTGAGGTATGGGCATTTCTTTGCCCAAAGGCCAGTTCTGCCAAATAGAAAAGCTCCAGGTGGAGTGTCTTTGGTGCTCAACATTCTCTCAGGAATAGAGCGGTGTTGCCAGGAGCAATTGTGTCTCACTATCACGAAACTCTGAGTTAGATTAAAGGCCATTTTCTACAGCTCTTTGAAGAGGTTGAAGATTATCTATCTATACTGAGTATAATCTCTATATATCTAAAGAACCTGATTAGTCTGATTATAAATGACAAACTTAGATGACTATTTATCTATATAATTCTCAATATCTATCTAACTTAAAGACTAAGACAATAAACAACTGTGTAACACATGAGGATAATGACCTCCAAATATAAACACTGTACAAATATACATTGCAATATGGCAAATATATATCAATACACAAATATTATATAAGTATCTTAATCAGAGGTAGAAATGTACATTGCAATATGGTAAATATATACAATATAATATCAATACAATATATGTCAATACATAAAAATATTTTAAACAGACATAGAAAATGCATGCATACAATAGTCAATATAATTTAACTTTGTTTCAATATACAAGAATTGATACCAAGATATTTGTCTAAAAGCAGTAACTCACAATTATAAATCTATTATCCCATCATTCCCTCTTTTTTTTTCAAAATGATCCCTGAGCTTATAAAATTCCTCCCCCAACTTCCCAACCCCTAAATGATGTCCCTAAACCCTGGGGTAAACTTTACTGGGAGAGGGGACGTCATCCTCTAGAATTACTTCCAGCTGTCATGGGGGCGACGTTCTTTCTGGGGGATCTTGTGAAAGTAAAATGATGGTTAAATTTCAAGATCAATGTCTTTTAAAATTGCAAATAGTCTCTGAGTATTTTGTGGAGGTCTGGCCAGAACGTTGTACAAGATGTGCACCATTTCAGCTAACCAAGTTGGGATCATCTTGTGCAGCTGGTATCCAAAACAGGTCTTGTAGTAGCGCTATTAGTATCATGACGTCATATCAACCAGGTAGAGTTGTTGTTGTTGGGCCCCATCTTCTTCCTGGAAACTTCAAATGTCACTTCAGAAAAAACCCATTGTTCATTGTGAAAAACTTAAACATTAATCATATAGACATATACATACATACATATATATATTCAATAAAAGGTATGATAGATATATTCAATGAAAAGAATGATAGATATGAAGAAAAGCAAAGATGTTTTCTAAACTCATATTTCTTTCTGTCCCATATCATGGCTCTTGACATGAGACAGAAACTCCAGAAACTCTGGGTTTTTCTCTTACTAACAGGCTTGGAATTGGAGAGAGACTGAGCCAGAGTCCAACTTCAAAACCAGCTCTATATATTTATAAAGAAATGTTTAATAAGACATATAAATAAAAATTAATACTTACAAAATGTGTCCATCCATCAGTAATTAAATATTCAGGGTCCCTCAATTTCTTTGAAGATGAGTATTTTCCTGTGGAGATAAGAAAAGAACCCTGCCTCCAACCTATCTGTATTTCTTACCATCAGTATGTTCGCCATCCTTATGAAAGAATTGTTATTTATCTTTTCCAAGTGGCTTCTCTTCTTCAAATCGAATCTTTATTAATTTTGATGGTATCCACAATTTTTCCTCACCTGTGGAGATAAGAGCAAAACCCCTTCCCCAATGTAGCACATATCCTGGCTTCCATTGTGAGGTCAGCACATCCTTGAAATAAACTGGTTGATTTAGTTCAGTAGACTTTTCCATTATCCAATGTCTTTCTGCAGCCGTTGTTCCCTTCTCATTAGCGTTGAGAAAATTCAAGGTTAACAAAGCATTATGTAGCCTATTTCCGGGGGTGTTTTCCACCCCTTTCTGTTTGTTCAACATATCTTTTATAGTTCGATTTGATCTTTCTATTACTGCTTGACCTGTAGGATTGTATGGTATACCTGTAACATGCTTGATATTGTAATTATTAAAAAACCATTTCGTTTTCCTAGAAACATAAGCAGGACCATTGTCCGTTTTTATTTGTGTAGGTATACCCATGATAGCCATGACTTCTAATAAATGAGTGATTACTGAATCAGCTTTTTCTGAACTTAAAGCAGTTGCCCACTGAAAACCTGAATAAGTGTCAATGGTGTGATGAACATATTTTAATTTGCCAAATTCTGCAAAGTGGAACACATCCATCTGCCAGATTTCATTCCTTTGGGTGCCCTTTGGATTAGCCCCTGCAGGCAGTGGCGTTTGGTTATAGAAAGAGCAAGTAGGGCATTTCTTTACAATCTCCTTAGCTTGTTGCCATGTAATTGAAAACTCTTTCTTCAAACCTTTGCTATTAACATGATGTTTTTTATGAAATTTAGAGGCTTGTAGCACACTACCAATCAGTAATTGATCAATTTCTGCATTACCTTGTGCTAGAGGACCTGGCAGACCCATGTGGGATCGGATGTGTGTTATGTACATAGGGCAAAGCCTGTTCCTGATCAAATCTTGAACCTGGAGAAACAATGAGGTTAGTTCAGTATCATCAGGTATAAATTCAGCAGTTTCAATATGTAAAATAACTCTTTCTGCGTATTGTAAATCTGTAACTATATTAATAGGTTCTTTAAAATCCTTTAGCACCATAAGAATGGCATATAATTCTGCCTTCTGGACAGAATTATACGGACTTTGTTCCACCTTATCCAAGTCTTCTGATTTGTAACCTGCCTTCCCTGATTTATTGGCATCAGTATAGAATGTACAGGCTCCAGTTATTGGAGCATCATGGACGATTCGAGGAAGAATCCAAGAAGTTCTCTTTATGAAGTTAAGCCGCTTGCTTTTTGGATAGTTGTTATTAATGTCTCCCAAAAAATTAGCACAAGCTCTTTGCCATGGTTCATTATCTTCCCATAATTTCTTTAGTTCATCTGCAGTGAAAGGCACTATAATTTCTGCTGGGTCTATGCCTGCTAGTTGACAAAGTCTCAGCTTGCCTTTTATAATTAACTCAGAGACTTTTTCCACATAAGTTTTCAGTTTCTTACTTGGTTTATGTGGTAAAAGATCCATTCCAAAATAGTATCATCTCTCTGCATTAAAATTCCTGTAGGAGAAATTTTTCATGGTAGTATGACGAGAATACAATCAAGCTCTGGATTCACCCTGTCCACATGTGCCTGTTGTAATTTTTCCTCAATCATTGTCAGTTCCTTTTCTGCTTCAGCTGTTAATTCTCTGGGACTGTTTAAATCTTTATCACCATCCAAGGTTTTGTTCAAATGAATTATTAGATCAGGTGTTATTCCAATAGCTGGTCATAGACTGGAAATGTCTCCTAACAGTCTTTGCAAGTCTTTAAGAGTCTGTAGGCGATCTCTCCTAATTTGTGCTTTTTGTGTCTTAATTTTTTGCAAACCTATTTTATAACCTAAATAATTAACAGAATCTCTCTTCTGAATCTTTTCAGGAGCGATTTGCAATCCCTATTTAGGTAAAAGTATCTTTTTTTTATTATTTATTTATTTATTAAGGATTTCTGCCTCCTCCCTGCAACCGCCTCCCATTTCCCTCCCCCTCCCCCGATCAAGTCACCCTCCCTAATCTGCTCAAAGAGCAATCAGGGTTCCCTGACCTGTGGGAAGCCCAAGGACCGCCCACCTCTATCCAGATCTCCTAAGGTGAGCATCCAAACTGCCTAGGCTCCCCCAAAGCCAGTACGTGCAGTAGGATCAAAAACCCTCTGCGATTGTTCTTGAGTTCTCAGTGCACCCACACACTGAGACAATGGGGATGTTCTATCGGGAACTCACCAAGGCCAGCTGGCCTGGGTCTGAAAAAGCATGGGATAAATCCGGACTGGCTGAACATAGAGGACAATGAGGTAAAAGTATCTTTATTTCTTCAAACAGTCTGTTCAAGGTATCCATGTTTGAATCAGATAACAAGATGTCGTCCATTTAATGGTATACTGTAGATTTGGGAAATTTCTTGCGTATTATTTGCAATGGTTGGTTCATAAAATATTGGCACAGGGAGGGGCTATTTAACATACCCTGGGGGAGGACGGTCCAGTGGACCTCCTCGAAGGTTGAGAATTGTTATAAGTAGGCACTGTGAAGGCAAATTTTTCTCTATCTTCTTTTTGCAAAGGTATAGTGAAAAAACAATCCTTTAAATCAATAACTATGAGAGGCCATCCTTTTGATAATAAAGAGGGCAAAGGAATTCCAGATTGCAGAGGGCCCATAGGTTGAATAACCTTGTTGATGGCCCTGAGATCTGTCACCATTCTCCATTTACCTGATTTTTTCTTAACCACAAATACAGGAGAATTCCAAGGGCTGGTAGATTCTTCTATATGTCCAGCATCTAATTGTTCTTGTACCAGCTGTTCTTTTCCTCAGCTAAAGGCCATTGCTTTGTCCATATTGGTTTATCAGTCAACCATTTTAGAGGCAAGGCTGTTGGTATCTCTGAAGGGACATCAATTGCTTGTTCTTGTACAGCCCGAATGGCCTGTTTTCTCCGTTTGTAATATCTTTTAATATTATTCTCAGAAATATAGGCTCTAGAAGTAGCAGGAATGTTAATTTCGGTATTCCATCGTTGTAATAGGTCACGACCCCATAAATTCATTGCAATATTGGCTACATATGGCTTTAATTTTCCTATTTGTCCCTCTGGCCCTATACATTCAACCCATCTCGTGCTCTGCCTTACTCGAGATAGGGTTCCAACTCCCAGGAGCTGAACATTTACATTCTGAAGAGGCCAATACGGATGCCAAGATTCTGGGGTAATGATACTTACATCAGCACCTGTGTCCAGTAGGCCAGTAATAAAAATGCCATTTACATACACTCTCAGTTTATGTCTTTGATCATTTATAGAAGTTTGCCAAAACACACGTAACTTATCTTTCTGATCATTATTGCTTGTAACAGTAGGCATGGGGCTTCCTAATTGTCCTGATGAGGCACGTTCTCTGCAGAAACTGGATATGACTGAACCATTTTTGCAATGGGGGACTGTGAGGCCCCCCCTCTCACGTTTCCCGACTGTATCAGGTTGCCTTGTCTATCTCTTGTAGACCTGCATTCATTCATCCAATGTCTGCCTTTTCCACATCTTCTACATAAACCTGAAGGCTGAGTCCTCCTATTTCTGTTATTTCTAGAAGATGCATTATTATTATTATTTCTGAAAGATGCATTATTATTATTATTATTTCTGAAAATCCGTTGTCTACAATTCCTTTTCATATGACCCATTTTGCCACAATTAAAACATTTGGTATTCTGGTGTCTCCTTTTACCATTGGAAATTGCTTCTTCTACCCATGCTTCAGTGCCATAATCAAATGTATCAACATTGAGTGTATGCAAGACCCATTCTTCCAAAGGCGCTGATCTGAGCTTTAAAGGCCCAAAAATCCTTTTGCATTCCACATTTGCATTTTCATAAGCCAAAGACTCAATCATTATACGTCTTGCTTCTGGGTCAGATGTCCCTATTTGTACAGCCTTAGTTAATCTTTGTAAAAAGTCACTACAGGGTTCTCTCTGACCCTGTTTAATTCTGAAAAATGATTCCATTCTCTGTCCTGGGTCTTGTACCCTGTCCCAAGCCCTTAAGGTTGCTGTAGTACACATGGAGAGTGTGTTTACATCCAAATTAGCTTGTTCCTGAGGGTCGGAAAAGAGCCCTTCACCTAGAATTTTATCTAGGGAAATGTTAATTCCCTTTGCTTTTTCCTGCTGTTTTAAGAGTCTAGCCTCTTGCCTGAATAAGCATTGCCATTTCAATTGCGGTCCACTCTCAAGTACTGCAGAGATCAGCTGGAGCCAGTCTGAGGGGGTTGCTCTGCTTGTCGTGGCCCAAGATCTTAGCATCTCTTTAGCAAAAGAGGCTTGCATCCCAAAAGTCATGACAGCCTGTTTAATTTCCTTGAGGACATTCATACGGACAGGCTCCCATGTATCCTCCTTGATGACCCTAGGGTTTCTGGAACCAATCACCTTCTCTGTTGTTATTACTGGAAAGGCAGGTAGAGCTGTAGGTAGAGCTTTGTGGAAATTGTCCCAGAGAGATTTACCCACAGATGTAGTTAAAATTTGCCTTTCTACCCTTTGCTCTTCTTCATCAGAATTTAGAAATTCCTCAATCTTTTCAATTCTATTCACCTTTGCCTTCTGCAATGTCTGAATCTCCTGTCCAGAATTATGTTCCAAAGCCTTCATTGAGGATTCTAAAGTATGAAGTTTGTCCGTTAGAGATAACATCTCATCTGTGGACATAATTTTTATGGCATAAACCGTGCCTTCGTGTATTGGCAATCTTTCCGTCAATCTGTCATAAGCTTTAGACAAAATCCGATTGTCACATTCAGCAGTTTTGATTCTCTCAGTTAATGTTTCATTTCCTACAGAAAGGGACTGAATCTTATTGTCCAAATCAGCTGTTCCCTCTTCCATAGTAATGAATTTCCCCTTAACATCAGCCTGGAGAACTTCAAACTGATTCTTGAGAAGATTGTTATCAGCCTGGAGAACTTCAAACTGATTCTTGAGAAGATTGTTATCAGCCTGGAGAACTTCAAACTGATTCTTGAGAAGATTGTTGTCATTCTCAATTGTTTTTAAGCGTTCAATCTCTGCCTTAAGAATCCTGGATTTGTCTCGTAAAGACTTTATCATATTTCTATTATCAAACCATTTGGTGCCAATGAAAACTACGAATACCAGATGGATCCATAGATGTGGGGTGATAGACACCTCTTGTAAAATCTCCCACATGGTACAATTAAAAAAGCTGTTAAATTCTTGAACAGTAATGTGTTCAGACATTTTATTTATAAAAGAAAAATTTTTTACCTGCAATGATCGGTTCCTGCCAGTGGAGGTCTCTGTGTTTTTGGAGCCTGTCCCAGAACTAGCTCTTGTAGACCAGGCTGGCCTCGAACTCACAGAGATCCGCCTGTCTCTGCCTCCCAAGTGCTGGGATTAAAGGCGTGCACTACCACGGCCTGGCAGGCCTCAAACTCACAGAGATCCGCCTGCCCTTGCCTCCCAAGTGATGGTATCAAAAGCGTGCACCACCACCGCCGGGCCAAGTCACTTTGTATCAGACCAAATCTGCCACTGTGGCAGCTTTTGTTGCAAAACCGCAGGTACTTGAGCTTCTGCTAATTCAGGCAGTGGGGTTCCGCTGCAAAACTTAGCCAAGGCAGGCAGAATGGGCCTGTGTGGCCGAGTATGTCTCGGACTCGGCACTGGGGCCTGAGTCATAAACTGAAAAACAGCACCCCGGAGGGTGCTGTGTTAGCTAGCGGGCTACCCGCTTGAGTCAGGGGCAAAATAGCCCGATGTTGGATGCCAAAATGTAGCGGCGTAAACAAATGCAGACAGATTGTAAAAATATATATAGTTTTAATGTAGAAATAGACTTACAGAACCACAGTTCCAGCGGAGACCAGGAAAGCAGAAGCGACAGCTCGGAGCATGCTCTCCAAATTTATAGGCAGACATTACCCCGAGGTGAACAACCCCCTAAGGGCGGGACTTATCCCTACAAGAAATAGAAGCCAATAGTAAAGCTGTACATGTAACCCTGTTATGAAAAACTCTGTTTAAATAAAGACACCTTGAGATGTTCGGGGCCACTTTAGCGCAATCTAATTGGTGGTCAGAAGTTTTCCATTGGCCAAAATCCCTTCCCCACCACAGGACTTGAACCTGAGCCAAGACTGGAGGCCCCCCCCCCCCCCCGCAGTGGGCTTGATCGCTTTATTCACTCTAAGCGCTTTATTCACTCTAAGTTGCAAAGCAGCTGCCTTAACTACTTATTAAATGATATGTTAAAATACCCGAGAATCATTTAAGTGAAGAGTAATTTTGTTTGATTCCTCTGCCATCATAAAGCCCCTAAAATTGTACAAGATTCTGGGTAAGCCAATAGTGCTCACAAAGGAAGCAAAATAGCACCCAAGCCAAGAAGCTACATTTAAGGGACCTGAGGAAAATGCTTCAATGTTTTTCAGTTGGTTTTGGATTGTTTCTGTTCTTTGTACTTTCGTGTTTTCTTTTTTTTTAATAGGCATGTCTTTCAGGGAAACGAAATGGGAGACTATTATCACATAGATCTTTTAAAGATGAGAATCTTTACATTTAAATGCTCTATATAACATTGTAGGCTTTGAACCTGCATTTTGAATGCATTTTGTTCCTTTGCTTTTCAAAAGTGACTGAAGTTGAAGAAGCACACTTTAATGAGTAAATCTATAAAAGAAAAAAGTTAGCTCAATGAGGAAATGCTAGTCATTTCAAGGTCTCTGTCACTTTGCCTCAGATACATCACGTGCCAAGTGCTGAAAAGAGGTTTTCAATCCCAACAAACATTGCTTTAGCATTTTATTCTGATCTGCCTATTATTTTTTCTGTATGTAGAATCTGTTAGGAACTGAATGACAGCTCACTAATAAATTCAGTGAAACAAGTTAAAGTGACAAGCAAGTGGCTATAATAAAGTGTACACACTGGCTCTTTTAAGAGTTAACTTTTGAACAATTACTGGCCTTGATGCACACGAACAGCTGACACATATACATAAGAGGACATAATGGAGAATTATTGCATTACCTGTAAAGGCTTCTTGTGCTTTGGAAGCTAAAACCAGTAGCGGTTGAGCTTGGCAGCTTTTGAAATCTTGTCTTTCCCCCTCACAATCAGGCTGTGAGTTTATATCAAAAATAGCCATGCTAACACCAGCACTGATTATAGCACCCAGGCCGTCATCATCAGCACTCAGATTTCTTAGCAGGTCACCTTATTCGAAGGTGTGCTTTAGGCTGCCCTGTTTTTCTTTCTTTCATGTTACTCCTGTCCAGTCCTCTTGAGTTGCTGGTGTAAGAGTACTTTCTTACTCTTCCAACAGATCGTGAGCATTAAAACACGGTCATGTTGTTGGCATTCTGGCTCACCAGCCTTGATCATGAGCTCATCCAGAGCAGATTGAAGGTGGTTGTTACGCCATTCAGTCATCACAACCTCGAGGAAACAGAAATAGTATGAGGTTCATCAAGTAGCAAAAGACATAGGTATGTCCTTCTAGGAAATCAGCTGCAATTTCAAGTAAAAGACACTTATTTAAACACAGCTCAGAGCTGCAGCAGAACTGAAACAACAGATGGCTTCTTGGTTAAAGTCAATGATGTGGGTCCTGTGTGTGTATGTACAAGTAGGCTTTTGTGTCGATTAAAAAACAAGATAGGATGAGACAATCAAACACTACCTTACAGCTGTGTCTACCTCCCTCTTCATATCTGTTGAGATTGAACAAATAGAAGCCAGGCAAATCTCACTGTCAAGACTGGATATCTGTGGACATCAAAACTGGTCATAGGATCTCTTCTAAAATGAAAACAAATGGAAAATCAATGTCTCATCTACTATGAGTATAGATATACATGAATGTATATATGTGTATATTAGTGTTTATAGATAGTAAAGTTTATATATAAGAATTTATCAGTTGAGAAAAACTAAAGTATCATTCACTGAAGAGGTAAACTGCAAATTTTGCTCCCTATGGTCTTTCAAAAGAGAATGGGAACATATTGCTGGCACCAAAAATAAGAAAGTGTATAAAGATGCAGAAGAATGAATAGTTCCCTGCTGTGTGATTCCTAGGCAGAAGCATTCTTCAAGGACATTCATACAAGCAAGAGCATCAGCGGTTTTGATTTCAAATTCACTTGCCATCATGAAAGTCAAGTAGCATATTGGAATTCCTATGTACGCTTAATTACACTATCAAATCTGTTAAGTTTTTGTGGCCAGCTGGGGAGAAATAAGAAGACAGGGGAAGCAAATCACTAGATTAAATAGAAAATGTTCCACTCCTAACTACTCTTTTATTCTCAAGTTTTAATCTAAGAGTCAAATCTCTTCTCCATACTGAGAAAGTGTGATTAAACAAACAAGAGTGATAGAAATCTAATCTAATTCATAAATTTAGGTTTCAATAGCTATCTAAGTTGACCATAACATTTTTTTATGGATGAAATAAAGCCTCTCTCACTTCTACAAATGAAGCACTGTGGTGATCAGAAAGAGGGTGACGCCGGATATCACCAATCCTGAAAATTTCTGACCCAGGTGAAGAGTAAAAGGATCGGTTTTCATTGATTTATTATTTTGGGATATTATGTACTAAAGTTTCTTCTTTCATGTTCTGGTAAACTATTGCAATGTTGGAAAATGTACTCCAAATTTCTAGAATAATAATACCTCTATTTATATGCCAATATACAGTATATAAAATCCTATGAAATAATGTCATCTATAAAATAACTACTATTTTCAAAAATAGTACCATGTGGCTCAGGTCATAACAGTTTTTGCTTTTTAAAACTAAAGTGGAGAATTTTCTTATTTTAATATTTCTTTTGATTTTTGACAAAATATATCATAGAGCATAAAGTGGCTTATAATTCCTGATCCTGCAGCCTTTAATCACTAACTGTAGGGATTAAAGATAACTCAACACACATGGCATAAGATTGTCCTAAATCTCTCACTAATGTTTTCTTACTTTCTTTATATTACCATTTCGTTCTCTTAAAAAACACTCGTAAGTTGAGAAAATTACATGATCAGCTCATCTTACTCAGAAGAAAAAATTTAAAATTGTAATTTGAACTAATTTTATTCATACCCGCTCAAGTGGGAAATTATTACTGAAGTGATCTGTAGAAGCCACAGTAATACTCACACCTTGAAATATTGAAATAAGTGTAGCTACCATTTAAAAAGCAATGGACTTCTTATTGATTGTGTTAATAGATAGAGGTGAGAGTCTTTTCTTTGTATACCAAGAAGGTTTAATATGTAATGGACTATATTACTATGAAGTGGTGGCCTAGGGAAATAATTTCTCACTATAGAAGTGAGAAAGTGTTATTAAAATCATATGATACCATGAGCCTTTATTCCAGTAAGATGATAGTTAATCAATTTCTGGAAACAGACTGTATTAATATTAGTTGTTATCTTATTATTTTACTACTTTATAGATGGGTTTTAGCACTTAGAATTCATTTTCTCTATTTTAAAAAGTCATCTGAGCATATTGGCTTGCCCTTCTAACTCAGGAAGTATTTCTGTGGCCTGCTTAGTCACTTTCTTGCCAAAAAAGTGCCAAGGTGGTTTTTCATATTACAGAGCACTAAGGTTTAAAAATTCCCAGTAAATATCCTATTAAATTGCTGTACATGATGTTATATTTTAATGAAATGCTTGGATCAAGCACATGCACCTATTTACACTTAAGTGCTTCTAATTTTTACTTGAAGAAGAACACATTAAGGAAACAGAACAAAAACAAAAAAATCACAGTCAAAATTTTATATTTCCTTCCCCTCATTACATCTCATCTTCCTACAAACAACGTGGAGGAAGCTCTTCATATTCATTGGTCATGGTTTTGTCAGCTTTCCTTTTTCTTCTATGTGGGCCATTTATTTAGAGAGAAATTCAGAATTCAAAGAATACCCGTTAGCTGATAATATTTATATATGATTTACATAACACTTTTATTCATGTCTTTCCTAATGAATAATAGAATCAATTATATTTTAAAAACTGAAATAAGTTAGACAAGAAATAGAGTTTAATGATAAAAAATATTGTTTCTCATCCTTGATAGCACTGAATGAATGCTACAAAACTGTAGTAATAAGAGTGGCGGGGCTGAGTCCCCAGCACCCCGGCCGCCCACATGGCTAGCTTATGCCCCGAAATAATTACACGGACACTGTATTCTTTTAATCACTGCTTGGCCCATTTCTATCTAGCCTCTTCTAGGCTAACTCTCATACCTGGACTAGCCCATTTCTTATCATCTGTGTAGCACAGGTCTTACCGGGAAGATTCTAGCCTACGTCCATCCTGGGTGGGAGCTTCATCGCATGCATCTTCCCAGGAGCGGGGAGCATGGCATCTCTCTGAGGAGTCTGCTCCCGAGAGGAGAGCTTTGGAGTCTGAGCTCACTTCCTCTTCCTCCCAGCATTCTGTTCTGTTTACTCCACCTACCTATGTTCTAACCAATAAAATGGGCCAAAGCAGTTCCTTTATTAGCCAATGACCTTCCTCCATCATTTCCCCTTTTTCTGTTTAAACAAAAAAAGGGAAGGCTTTAACTTTAACATAGCAAAATTACATATAACAAAACAGTTATCAAGTAAAAATTACAATAATCTTTATCATAACTAAGGAAAACTATAACTATAACTAACTATTCTTAACTCCATGAAAGACTCCAGAAAGATACAAATTACCTAAGCAAACAAAAAGTAAGCAACTTTTAAAACTCTAGAAATGACAGAGACATCTCACTGCCTGGACAGTCACCCAAAGTTTCTCTGTACCATTGGGGCATCCATCTTCGGCCTACAGGCCCATAGTTTCCAGCAGACATTTCCACAAAGCAGGAAATTTCAAAGGCAGTCACTATCTGCTTGTCCTGAAGAATGTCTTGCAATGTAATGGCGTAAACGAATGCAGACAGATTGTAAAGCTATATATATATATATATATATATATATATAGCTTTAATGTAGAAATAGACTTACAGAACCACCATTCGCGCGGAGACCAGGAAAGCAGAAGCTAAGGCTGGGAGCACGCTCGCCAAATTTATAGGCAGACATTAGCCCGAGGCGAACATGCCCCCCAAGGGGCGGGACTTATCCCTACATTGCAGACTCTTTCATGAATCAGGAACCCCAAAAGATCATCTCACCTTTAAGCAAGTTCAGTAGACAAAACTGGATATCTCATTTCCAATTAGAAGTGAATGGCATGAGAAAAACTATATCTAAAAGTGAATTATATCACATAAAGGCATGCCTTTCTTGCCTTGCAATATTTGAGCAATGCTACACCATCATCAGTGAAAATTAGTTTCAAAAAGGTAAACAAAGAGTTTCAAGACACTAATGTTTATCATGTTATTAGTGTTGTTTTCTGGTCTGCATCTGTACTAATAAGTTGTATTGTACTAGATTAAAATTATCTGGAGCAGATGAAACATGTTTGCGCTTTTCTGTCTCTTGTTTATATTTCCCAGTGCTAAACTGATTCTTGAGTGACAGACATCTTTTTATTTGTTTGTTTTGCTGTTTAGGTTTTAGTCCAGTGCTCTCAAGACTGCAAAGTTTCTGATAATAAATCTGTAGGCTTATTGATTGCTTCGATTGTATGACAAGTTACTTCTCTATCATTGGTTTTAATCATTTGCCATTTAAAAGTTTAATTATCATTAATCTCTATAAGAATCAATGTAAATTTATACTAAAATTACTTAGATAATTGGTATATTCAAAACTCCCACACTCTCTATTTTATTGGACGGTATCCCACACCTTCTTAAAGCTATTTTCATTTTCAATTTATTTTTCTGGTTGGTTTTCAGCTCAAATAATTTTGATGACATTCTAACAAAAATTACTCAATCTTTCCTCTATTTTTTCAAATCAGACTTTGAATTTCCATATTAATTTTTTTTATTTTTAGAAATCCTATTCTATTTTTTCCAATAATCTCTCTTCAGAGCTCATGCTTCTTAGTCCTTCCTCCCTCCCTCCTTCCCTTCCTCCCTTTCTCCCTTTTTCCCTAGCTTCCTTCCTTCCTTCCTTTTTATTTTAAAGACTTGATTATTTTATGCATATGAGCTGTTTATCTGCATGTATGACTTTATGTCAGAATCTCTTCATCAGATATCACTAGAGATGGTTGTGAGCCACCGTGTTTCTCCTGGGAATCTGATTCAAGACTTTTGGAAGAGCAGGGCCTCCTTCCTCCTTCCTTCTTTCCTTCCTTCCGGTCTGCCTGTTTTCTTTTTTGCTGCTTTTATACTTCTTTATTCATTTATTTTTGTTTTACTCTGAAAATTTTCTTTAAAATCAAAGTATCTATTTATGGCATTTAAGCATTTTATTATAACTGAAACAATTATATCAATTAATCATATAACTGTGAAACTGAATAATAAATTGGTTTTTTAACAGGGAGTAAAGAGTCAATATTATGAGTTGAAGATGGACAATGATGTGGAAGATGAAGAAGAAGTAACAAACACAACTGGTCTAAAAAAAAGTCAATAGAATGATTTCTGTTAGATATCAGTAGAAGGATATTCTGCTGTACTGATAGATTAGTACTGTATTCAGTCATCATCAGAGATGCTTTTTTTCTGGCAGCAGATGTGAACAGATGCAAGACCCACAGTTAGACAATATGTGGAGCGAGAGAGAGTCTAAAGGGAGATCTCTATAAAATCTGTCCTCTCAAGGCCTACTCAAGGAATACAACAGAAAAGATGGAATGAGTGTAAGAATGAGAGGTGATGGAAGACACCAGGCAAGCAAGGCCCTCTGCATCACATGTTCGAAGAGCATATGACTTCAGAGACTGAAGCAGCAACATGTGGCCTACCTGGCTCTATACTAGGTCATCTGTATATATATATTATAGCTATTAGCTTAGTATGCTTATGGGACTCCAGACTATGAAAACAAGTGGCTCTCTGACTCTTGTGCCTGTTCTTGGGGCATTTTTCCTCCTGTTGGGTTGCTGTGATAAATATGATAAATTTTGCTTCATTTAATTATACTTTATTTCATCATGTTTGGTTATCATCATTTAGAAACCTGTTCTTTTCTAGTGGGAGACAGGAAGGGAGTGGATCCAAAGGGGAGAGGGGGTGGGGAAGAGCTGGTAGAGGTAGAGGGCATGGAAAATATAATCAGAACATATTGTATGAGAGGAGAACCAATTTTCATGACATGAAAAATTAGAAAAGTAAATTTCCTTTGAGCATTAGCCGTGAGTGCTGTTGACATGAAGCCAATGTTAAAAAAGCAAAAATCAGTTAACTAAAATGAATAAAAGATTATGTTTTGATTAAATAACAGAACGTTGTAACTAGAGGATCTCAGAAACTAATCTTATGTTTCTTACAAGCACAGTGACTTAATATTTGGTAATTTATTAGTTAAGGAAGTCGTTTAGAACATAATCTCATATGAAAATTTGATGCTATGTATGGTAACTGGCTTCTGAATGCCTAGAATCATGAAAATAAAGTGAAGGCTTATGACAGCTCTTAGCTGTCGTTGCCTTTAAAGTTTCAGAAATGTTATGCAAATGACTGAAGGTCCTTGATGTGTGATACTGGTAATATTAATAATGAGGATGTGTTTGGCTACTATTTGCAACTCTAGGAGAAGGCAATCTATACACCTGCCTTTTGCCAACATGGGACATTAGAGTTATCATGGTAAAAGCAAAAGGATATCAGATTAACATATAAGGATAGAGGATTTTCATCATATTCCTCCTCAGATGATCCAAATGAGAAATGAGAATGGTTGCATTCCAGCCACTTCAGACATTAACAAAAAGTTAAGAGCCCTTTTGCCTATTTTGTGTTCACAGTGGTGCAAGTAAGGAAAGCTCTGAAGTATCTGAAGCGCTGGAACCAATGGTATCACTGAACTCAAATGCAAAGCTGAATTAGCACTAGGAAAGCCACTTTGTATCATAAGAAGTACATGAACTGATGATGAATAAAAAAGAAATAGTAAACAGTGGAAGGAAATTGATGCCTTTCTTTTCCAGAGGGATGTTTAAGGTATTGGATTTCTCAGATCATCTGTTAAGAAACAAAACAAAACAAAATAAGAAGATAATGTTTCATCAGTATAAGAAGGTACTTAGTAGGTTAAGCAAATGAGATTGAGCTTAACACACACATGCATACACCCACTCCACTTAAAAAGATAAAATTTTACTGTCATTTCTAGAAATGGATAAAGTCATTTCTACCTGTGTAGATGAATTTGATCAAAGAACCCTGACCCTCTACTCTGCCTGCTGTTATCTCTTCCTCTCTATGACTGGAGAGGGCATTTTGATAGTGTTTGAAACTGCTGCGAAAGGTAACCTAGGCATCTTCTCTTTGCAACATAGAACCCTAGTAAATTAGGGAAAAAAAAAGTGCTTTTCACGTCATTAAGAATGGCAGATTTTCACACCATAGTGAGACATCCCTTCGCCATTCCTTTGCCCTTTCTCCTTTCCCATTCTATCTCCTGCCCTTTTTCCCCACGTTCCAGAGGTCTCTTTTATGTAACACCCTGAATTTATATATGTACATAATCATACATCTCGGTACATAATGTACTCAATGTTGTTATTTATTATGCACATATTGACACATTATTGCATGTATGATGTTGTAAACAATAATTGGTTTATAAATATTGACATTATGTAGCTTTTAAGAATATGCATATTCTTAAAAGCACAGTTGCTGTCATTTCATTTTTTAGCACAAATGAAATCAGTAGCTTGGAAATATCAGTATTGTACTTTGTCTTATATTATTGAACTTCTAAATTTGTTACTTTAAACCTCTGTCTCACCAAATCTCAACATATCTCACCATGTAGTGACTGACAACGGCAAAAAAATTCTCCCCCTTCTTTTGTGATGCAGTAACCTCATAGAACATATTCCCTCCCTTTAATCAGCAATGTTTGATACTGAGAAGCACCTTGTTGCGAGGTCTTCCTTAGCCCATTTGTTTTCTGCTACCTAACTTTCTCTTGTATTCTCATTAGTCTAGTGGCCAGTCTTTGTCATCTGGATTAATCTGTCTACTAATATGCTTCTATTGTTTCTGCAGCTATCTGCAAAGGAACAAAACAGGGAAAGAATTCAAATTAATGTATGATCTTGCTCTTTAGGTAAAAGCCGCAACGGCCAAGTTACACCAAGCAGTTTGAAGGAGGCTCAGTCACTTATGGACTTGCTTGCTATAGATGCTTGTGTTTGGAAATCTAAGAGAATAATTTTTGTCATTTTCTTATTCACTGTCAAGCAGTTCTACTAGAGAGAACATTAATTGTGAAGCTTGCAAGATACTGAGCTGGAGTGAAAAGCAGCCTTTGTTCCAATATTTCCACTTCTACACTGCTGACGGCTTTCACATTATCTCAGCAGCTTTCTTACAAGATGCTGCATGAGATTTCGTTTTGAAGTTAATCTTATTTTAGCATCAGATGCTCTCAATTAGCTGCTGTCTTTGTTTCATGAGAAATTGCTTTTGATTAGCAGATTTTGTTGTTTACATGGTTGCTCAGACCATATTGTAACAAAGCAAGTAATTTGCTGTCCAACTGTTTGTCTCCTACAGTGGAGATGGCTAGAGTTGCAAAGACTTTTGTCTTTATGTAAGTTATTACAGAGTAAATAAAATATGCCAAAATTTTATTAGAAAGAAATTATTCTTACATAACATACATATTGCATCTTTACTTAATTTCACTATAATTACTTAAAAATAGGAAAACAACAGGAAAGAATCATGTGTTGAGAATTTTAAAATAATGTTATGTTGATATTTATAAAATCGAATTATAAATCCCCTAGATTCACTTTATGTTTTCATTGCTTAGTAAAATAGACTCTAAATCAGAAATTATACCTTCTTTATATTTTTGTAAATATAAAGATCAAAATACAAATACTTAAAAATATACTTATTGGATAGTAAGGGTATTCCTTATCCAGCTATTGGTATGAAATCTACAATTCACAAGCAAGACTATCATATGACCAAGAAAAACATAGATGACATATTTAGATACTTTCATTAGTTTCACCTTAGACACATGGACTGCAGTTTCATGTCCCAAACAAAAGCAGTTCCTGTGCTGAAACTGACTCAGTCCCCTGCTGTTGGTCACAGTATAGTGTGATGTTATTACATTGCTGTTCTGCAGCTGTTTGATTGACTCAACTGTATTCCAGGATCATGCTGTTCAGTAGCAACAAGCTGTTTTCTTAGCTGTGATATGATGATCTGGAGATGAATGAACCCTTTCTCATTATAGTGTAATGATGATTCTTCACTTGTGGATATTTGCTCTTACAGTATAATATCTAGAACTTTGCTCCAGATAAAATGCTTCTTAGATCACAGTTCTTTGGAACTCAGCAACTTCCTTTACCCGAGCTGACACTGTGAGATCATTACCGTTTTATACCCTGGGACTCAGATCTACCTGCGTTTTGATGAGGTTATGTATCATGTCAGATTTCCCTCTCACACATGCTGTTATTTTATTATTGTTGTTGTTGTTCATTGGGTCTCATAGGCCACCACAAGCACACTCATTCAAATAGCAAGGCCTCCTCACCTTCCTTTATACTTGGATTGCTCCCAGTGACACAACATAATGCAACACTAATAGCCATTGGTGAGAGGGACAGAGTAGAGCTCAGCTAGGTCATTTATGTTTAGAACTGGTTTCTACTAAATCATATTAAGTTCTAACAACTCACTTAGCAAAACCTTTGCAACCTAGTCTTCTGCCTCATTTGTCTTGTGAACCCTGAAAGAACTGACTTTGGGCATGGTAGAAAGCTTGGCACCAATGAGGACCTGTGTTCAAGTTAAAGAAACCACTTGAAAAAGAAAAACTGGGTGTGGCGAGGTTCACTCATAATCCTAGTGCTGGACAGGTGGACACAGGTAGATCCTTGGAGCTTAATGGCCAGTTAGATTAGCTTCCTTGATGAATCCTTAACAGGAATTGCGAATAGCACCTGAGGAATGACACTTTACGGCATCCTTTAGACCCTTTGTGCACATGACATGTGTGCAGAAGTATCTGTATATTTATATGCACACATACACAGAGTTAAAAAAGATTGGGCTTCATTTTCTGATCCACCACTTTCAGCAAAGAAATTGTGGACATGTATGCTTTTCTAGAGCAAAAGATGCCATGAAACATACTGGTAGGCTTGAGGAGTCTTCCTTGTTCTCATAGGAGTTCTCTCTGCTGACTCATTCCTTTCTCCATGTTGACTATATACTATCTACCTCACACCCTCTGATGTGTACATAAAGGTTTCCTTGTTGCCTGTTTCTACAATTATCCCCATTTGTTTATATGTTGTTGGTCTGTACAAATGTATTTAATCTTTTAGAGTGGCTCTTTAGGCATTTTAAATCATTATTTTAACTGTTAAATAACAATTGTTTGCTTTTTTTATATAGAGTATTTTAAAATTCATCTTTCATATATTGTATCCTGATCACAGTTTTCCCTCCTTCTATTCCTCCTGGTGTCCACCTGAACCTCTGCTATCCTTGAGATCTACTCCTCTTCATTCTTCCTTCATAAAAGGGCAGGACTTACTGTAATATCAACCAAACATGGCATATCAAGTTCAAATAAGGCTAGGCACATTCCCTCATCATAAAGATGGTCAAGGCAACACAGTTGGAGGAAAAGGTTTCCAAAGCAAAACATTGGTTATATATACATTATTATATATAACAAAACCAAATGATATATCCAACATCTCACTCTCAGTAACTTATCTATTTTGTGAAAATACACTTGAAATTTGCTTCTTCTGTTATTTTTAGCATACAATATATTATTACTAACTATAGTTATCTTTCTATGCACTACATTTAATTTTTGAGATCAATTGAACACACTAATTATTTTCTTAGAGATGTCTTTCTATTCTCTCTTTCTCTCTCTGTGTGTGTGGTTTGTTTCTTGTAGCTTATCAATATAAAAGTTTCTATTTTTACACATAAGGAAATGATAATTTAAACATTTTTCTTAAGTAGCATGGAATTTTCACAATTATTTGTTCTTTCCTTCATTTTTTTCTATCTTCCCTTGTATCAAAAAAATAAGGTGACTGGTATAACGTAGAATATATTAAATTTCATTATGTGATCATTTCTAAAAATATTAAATTTTATATCAAAAGGAAAAGGTTTCTGAAAAGGTTAGAGTCAATAAGCTTCTGTCTGAATATTTACTATATCACAGTGTTACTGCAGTCATATAAATAGAACCTTTTTTGTTGAATCTTTTGTACCGTGAAGTTTCTAAATATTTAGATGATTTAGTCCACTTTTAGCTCTAGCATTCCAATCAGCTATTTACACTTTTTTCCATAAATTAGACACTTTGGGACACTGACAAAAGAGAAAAGTGTGTGCCATTATAGCATAAGCTTGGCTTTAATTTCTATTTTCTGGAAAAAAAAATCACCAAGTCCCCATATCAATAAAAATACAAGTAGCAATGCCAAGGCATTTAGTTTGAATAACTTCATTACAATTCAGTTTTCAGATTTAGCAAATTCATGAGGCTCATTGGGAACAAAGTGTTGTAATACATCTTTGCCTGGGGTACCTCAATAGAAACACTACTTTAAAATGCTTTTAACAGTCAAGGTATCTTTGGGTAATACACTTTGATTCAAATGGAACTTTATCTGTTTTGGTAGGTAAGAAGATATATATTTACAAATCAAACTGTCTTGCTGTTGCCAATAGAGAAAAATGTAACATGTAATTTATTTAACAACAAAATGATATCCCCTCAGTTTCACTGTCATTAATAAAGAAGAGGGGAAGTTGATGGTCCTGATATTTTCCCAGTGGAGTATGTTGCTTACCTTTCGTTCTTTGGAATCACGACTTTCAATTGACACTGTCAATAGAAAGCACTTTAAACTTTGCTTAGAAACATAAATTATTCATTCTTCAATTGAGATGAAAAGTTATCTGCATGGATATCCTGCCTATTTTACAAATGCATTCTGCCAAATAGACCCAAAGCAAATTTTAGCAGCGAGTTTGTTGCATGGCAAATTCTAAGCAAAACAGAAAATAAAATTTCTCTTTTTTCCTGCCTCTTTCCTATACCGCCTGTCTATTTCCTCATTCTTCTCTTAACATTTTGTTAGTTTATTGTATTAGAATAAAAATTCTTCTTTTAAAAGAAGTTTTAAAATACTCAAAATTATGAAATATCAGTATTATAGTGTTAAACACTAACAATCTTTTAAAATATTATTATACTTTTGCATGAAGCTTTGTGATTTCAAAATGATACTCTACTGGGAACTTTCATGTTCTTGCTCTCATGAATCATCTCATAGTTCTGCTGTTGTATAAATATTTCTGGCTTAACTTTCTTACACCAAAATGGAAAGGTGGGGACAACAGCACCCTCCACTAATGTCTTTGTCTGAAGCTAATGTGGATTTGGGGATATCACTCCTCTCCTGCCAGACTTGTCATTAATGATATGTCAAATAAACCAAAGCCACTTTCAAACAAATGGCAATGTTGTAACTTTGCCCTCTTTGGGGATTATATTTTTGCAAGATTACTCAGAAAATTTAAGGACTGTGGCCTGATGTGGGAATTGATGCTGGTCTCATTAAAAAGAGGATTTTTTTTAAACCAAAATTTGCCACTTGTTTATTAACATGAATATTTTCAAGAACTATCAACAGTTACTTGCAATGGCTAATTGAATAAATTTTAGCTCTGTCCTGAACTGTGGAAGTAAATCCATGAGTCAAAAATGTGTGTTTGTATGTGTGTGTGTGCGTGTATGTGGTGTGTGTGTATGTGTGAGTGTGTGTGCATGCACATTCATGCTTGTGTATGTACATGTTTGTACACACATTAATGGACTTTCTTTCTTCTTGGCTTTTTTGATTATTTTGCTTTTGAGACAGGATTAAATTGCATACCTTTGGATGTCCTTGAACTCACTAAGTAGCCCAGACTGGCCTCAAATTCTTAGGTCTTGTGTCTTTGCTTCTTGAGCACCAACCAGTGTTTATAGATATGCACCATCATCCCCAGCTCAGACACAGATTGAAGATCAGTTAGAAAGTAGCTGTTTTACATGTGAATTCTAAATTTTCTTTCTTTGTTATAAATGGTAATTTAATCTAGTATAAAAACATTATTTCAATTTAAGTCCAGTTTTGAGAAATTAACATATCTTATAAGGACATGATGTTAAATTAGGTCAAGAAATGTCACTCTTCACTTTAACTAAAACTGCCTGACATGTTTGGTATAGATCACTAAATTAAATTGTATTTAAATAATGTTGCTGCTCTCTGACAGATGTATGGATTACTGCAACAGATTTTATCCTTTATTTTTTTTCATTTACCTAACCTAAATAATTGCATGTGTTTATATGACACAGTGTAATATTTCAACACATAAATACAATACATATTATTGTATTATTGTATTGCAACTGTGTTATTTTCATGATTTTGATCAGTGAATCTTTATCTCTATGTGTGATGAACCTTTGAATACTTCTTTTCTAGTTTTAAAATAAAATCTACAATTAACTTTTACAATGTATTGTAAGGTAACTTTGCGGTAGGCCAGTAGAGCTTACCATAATCTCTACATAGAAAAATAAGTCTCCAAGAAATATAAACACATGTTAAACATTATCTATAAGAAAAACATGCAATTCTAAAGTTGGTACTGTGATGTTGTGAACGTAAGGCAATTTACCATATCATCATTGCTCTGTGAAAAAAATAAAAACATGTTATTATAAATTAAACATATTCAATATAGCTGTTTTTCAGTATGAATGAGCATCTCAGTGGCATTTCTATCTTCTCTTTTTAAGTCTCCATTTTCACCTTCTTTGCTTCTTCCTATTTTTACACTGCTAGTTATTCTTTATCACTGAAAAATACATATAAAAATCAATTATTTTGTTGTTTTTACAATACATGAATATCACAAGTGTTACCAAAATATTCAATCAAAAAGTCCTACAATAAAACAATGTTTTATTTCTTTCCTTTAAGTCACTTTAAGAATCTACTCCTAGAGATATGATGGCACACACATATAATCCAAGCAACCTAGGAAGCTGAGACAAGAAGATTATGAGTTTACTGCTACTGTAGACACCCAGCAAGTCCCTGTCTCACAAGAGCTAAACAAATAGACAACTGTAACATAACAAGCAGGTCAAATAATTATATTTTTCATGAATTAGGTGGCTTTTATTAAATAGCAGCAATAAAAAATCCTCCTTTCTTCATGACTTTTATATGGAAAAACCATAAAAATAGGAGCCCTATCCCCTCTGAGTAAAGGATGGAGAGTGGAATGGGGGAAAGAGGAGGAACTGGAGTTGGTATGTAAAAAAAAAAAAATTAAATAAATAAACAACAGAGAACAGTCATTGTTTTTAAGGTTTTTCTTTTTTTGTGTTTACTCTAGCAAATGTTACCTAATTCAAGGGATTATCTATCGTATGTCACTGGATGTTGAGTTCCAAGCACAGAAATATTAGGATCTTCAGAAATGTGTGTTGTACTTATAGGAAATTTAGTGTTTAGAAACTATCATTGGCAAAATAGAAGGAGGAGATGGACTGTATATTTGAAACCATTGCAAGATTACAGAATTGGGATCTGTATAAGGACAAAAGCCTAGGTTTTAAAGAAAGCATGGAGGCATAACGTGAATGTTGATAGAAGTTTTTAAAGCTCAGTTTCCAGTTGTATTGCATTGGTTCCTTTTATTACATAATATTCTTTAGAAAGTAGACTTCACAGTTTGTCCATGGATACCATGTAAACTCTTGAACTGAGTACATGGTAAAATAGATGATAGATTGATTATATATATATATATATATATATATATATATATATACACACACACACACACACACACACATACACACACACACACACACACACACACACACATATATATATATATATATATATATATATATATATATATAGAGAGAGAGAGAGAGAGAGAGAGAGAGAGAGAGAGAGAGAAATAAGCAAACAAATAAACTGGGGGAAAAAAAGCCCTACTGATTTTCTCAGGAAAAATCATGACCTTAGTAAGTTAGTAAGACACTTTCAAGCACTCCTGGAGACAACAGCAACAGAAAACATCTCTTTACCAATAACTTAGGTAACAATTATGGGGGAGAAATCTGGTAACAGTCACCATCACAGGAAAGCAGAGAGAGGATGGGGGAAAAAAAGAGTCCTAGGTATAGTTTCTGATTCATATGCGATGATGAAAGAGAAGCTAGACAGATCGGCACCAGCAAACTCCAAATGATAATTAAGCAATGTCTATTCAGAAAGGGTCTGGTGGAAATCAATGAACGAAAGCACATAGCATGATGGCATGGGATGAGAAAGGTCATGATTACTGACAAAGCCAGACCTCAGAGAGTTACCACCTCTCAGACAAGTGGCCCAAGGACCAGTTCTCAAGTCAAATCATATTTCCAGTTCAATGATTGAACTCAAGGGAAATTACTGGGAGTAATGGGGATTGGCTGTGAACAGAAATAAATGGTTGGAAATGCTGTTCTAGTACATGAGTTGACAGACAATGATTCACATATGACACATGTTTTGTAGGTTTCTATCAAGCTAAATATAAATTAAGTATACTTTAAAATTTAGGTAGCTCCCAAGAGTTGGCTTCTTACGTAAATAGGTTCCATAAGATGTGTTATTGAAGCAAGAAACAGATTAAATGTTTCTTTGAAATGCATTTAAGATTAATAACTCAGCGGTGATTGCTTTCTATGTTCAATTTTATAAAAGTCAGTACTTATACTCAAAACCAGTGCCCTACATGATTGAAATATTCTGGGACAGTTTTATTGTTTATATAAGAAAAGATTGAGTCTTCCTATGTACATCTTATTAAAAATTATTATCTATGAGAAAATTCATTTTCTATTTCATCTTTAGTCATCTTTGTCTTGGATAACAGGATAGAGTTATCCATAGCCCATAAAATGATAAATTGTACAGAACATAAAATCTGCCAGTTCTCTTAAATTTAAACATATAAGGTAGTGTATCCACTGTTCATAGAAAAGCTAGGTATCTGTAACCACCATTGTGAGTTTTGGACGACTTCATCTCAATAAAAACATGTGTGAGCCTGTCAAGGTTGAGTTCACCTGCTCAGCCACTAAGCTATCATCACAACAGTGAAGCATATTATCAGCTGGGAAATTCTATTTCTTTGTAAGCAAGAGTACATAAGGATTAATTCACTAAATAAAATTAAGCTATGCAAAATAAGCACAAACTTCTGGCCCCTTTATTGCAAATTCTTCTTCTTCAGGGACTGTTGAACATTATTTAGCTCACAGTATTTAGGAAGGATACACAAACCAGTATTTGATTTAAGTAGGATTCTTAAGTTTTACTGAGTGATTCCAGTATCTCTACCGAAATATTTCAAAAAATATTGTAACGACCTCAGAGTACTTAGTAGGCAAGAGGACTAGGTTTATTTCATGGAACAACAATAAAAATAGCGACAGTAATCTCAGTGAATTTCGAGGCTAGCCTGAAGTATAAAAGTAGTTTCAGTACAGCCGGGGCTACAAAAGAAACCCTGTCTAGAAAGAAAACAAATAACAACAAAAACAAAAGCAAAACAGCAAGAAAAACAGAAATGGAAAATAGCGACAGTGAAGATGATGTTAAGTGCTTTTTTTTTAATTTTTTTATTGATAAAAGGAGAATAAAGAAAAGAAAAAAAAACAAATTTCCACCTCCTCCCACCAGCCTCTCATTTCCCTCCCCCTCCTCCCACTCTTCTCCCCCTCCTCCCACTCTTCTCCCCCTCCTCCCACTCTTCTCCCCCTCCTCCCACCCCTCTCCCCTTCCCCCCATTCCTCTCCCCCTCCCTTTCCAGTCCAAAGAGCTGTCAGGGTTCCCTGCCCTGTGGTAAGTCCTAGGTCCTCCCCCCTCCATCCATATCTAGGAAGGTGAGCATCCAGACTGGCTAGGCTCCCAGCAAGCCAGCACATTGCGTAGGATCAAAACCGCGTGCTATTGTCCTTGGCGTCTCATCAGCCCTCATTGTTCGCCATGTTCCGAGAGTCCAGTTTTATCCCATGCTTTTTTTGGTAACAGTCCAGCTGGCCTTGGTGAGCTCCCAGTAGATCATCTCCACTGTCTCAGTGGGTGGGTGCACTCCTCGTGGTCCCGACATCTTTGCTCATGTTCTCACTCCTTCTGCTCCTCATTGGGACCTTGGGAGCTCAGTCCAGTGCTCCAGTGTGGGTCTCTGTCTCTATCTCCATCCATCGCCAGATGCAAGTTCTAGGATGATATGCAATATATTCGTCAGTATTGCTCTAGGGTAGGGTCATTTCAGGTTCCCTATCCTCAGCTGCCCAAGGAACTAACTGGGGACCTCAGCTTGGGCACCTGGGAACCCCTCTAGGGTCAAGTCTCCTGCCCACCCTAAAGTGGGTCCCTTAACTAAGAATTGTGGTTCCGTGCTCCCCTATCCAACCTTCCTTTATCCCGATCCTCCTGTTTCCCCAAGTCCCCCCTCCTTCCCTTCTAACTTTTCTCTCCCCATCTCCCCTTACCCCCATCCCACCCCACCCCCAAGATCCCACTTTTCTCCCTGGCAATTTTGTCTAGTTCCCTTATCCAAGAAGATAACTATATATTTTTCCTTGGGTTCACCTTCTTACTTAGCTTCTTTAGATTCGCCTATTGTAGACTCCGTGAACCCTATTTATGGCTAGAAACCAATTATGAGAGTGAGTACATCCCATGTTCATCTTTTGGGGTCTGGGATACCTCACTCAGGATAGTGTTTTCTATTTCCATCCATTTGCATGCAAAATTCGAGAAGTCATTGTTTTTTACCGCAGCGTAGCACTCTAGTGTGTATATATTCCATACTTTCTTCATCCATTCTTCCATTGAAGGGCATCTAGGTTGTTTCCGGTTCTGGCTATTACAAATAATACTGCTATGAACATAGTTGAACAAATGCTTTTGACATGTGATAGAGCATCTCTTGGGTAAATTCCCAAGAGTGGTATTGCTGGGTCCAGGGGTAGGTTGATCCCGAATTTCCTGAGAAACCGAAACACTGACTTCCATAGTGGTTGCACAAGATTGCATTCCCACCAGCAATGGATGAGGGTACCCCTTCCTCCACAGCCTCTCCAGCAAAGGCTATCCTTGGTGTTTTTGACTTTAGCCAATCTTACAGGCGTAAGATGATATCTCAAAGTTGTTTTGATTTGCATTTCCCTGATCGCTAAGGAGGTTGAGCATGACCTTAAGTGTCTTTTGGCCATTTGAACTTCTTCTGTTGAGAATTCTCTGTTCAGTTCAGCGCCCCATTTTTTAATTGGGTTAATTAGCATTTTAAAGTCTAGTTTCTTGAGTTCTCTATATATTTGGAGATCAGACCTTTGTCTGTTGCAGGGTTGGTGAAGATCTTCTCCCAGTCAGTAGGTTGCCTTTGTGTCTTAGTGACAGTGTCCTTTGCTTTACAGAAGCTTCTCAGTTTTAGTAGGTCCCATTTATTCAATGTTGCCCTTAATGTCTGTGCTTCTGGGGTTATACCTAAGAAGCGATCGCCTGTGCCCATCTGTTGTAGGGTATTTCCCACTTTCTCTTCTATCAGATTCAGTGTTTTCGGGCTGTTATTGAGGTCTTTAATCCATTTGGACTTGAGTTTTGTGCACGGTGATAGATATGGGTCTATTTTCATTCTTCTACAGGTTGACATCCAGTTGTGCCAGCACCATTTGTTGAAGATGCTTTCTTTCTTCCAATGTATACTTTTAGCTCCTTTATCGAAAATGAGGTGTTCATAGGTTTGTGAGATAAAGTCCGGGTCTTCTATATGATTCCATTGGTCGACTTCTCTGTTTTTATCCCAGTACCACCCTGTTTTCATTACTGTAGCTCTGTAATAGAGTTTGAAGTCAGGGATGGTAATGCCTCCAGAAGATCCTTTATTGTATAGGATTGTTTTGGCTATCCTGGGTTTTTTGTTTTTCCATATAAAGTTGATTATTGTCCTCTCCAGATCTGTGAAGAATTTTGATGGGATCTTGATGGGGATTGCATTGAATCTATAAATTGCCTTTGGTAGAATTGCCATTTTTACTATGTTGATCCTCCCAATCCAAGAGCAAGGGATGTCCATCCATTTTTTGGTATCCTCCTCAATTTCTTTCTTCAATGGCTTAAAGTTCTTGTCAAATAGATCTTTCACTTCCTTGGTTAGATTTACCCCAAGATATTTTATGCTGTTTGTGGCTATTGTGAATGGAGAAGCTTCTCTGATTTCCCTCTCTGCTTCCATATCCTTTGAGTATAGGAGGGCTACTGATTTTTTGGATTTAATATTGTATCCTGCCACATTACTAAAGCTGTTTATCAGCTGTAAAAGTTCTTTGGTGGAATTTTGGGGGTCGCTTATGTACACTATGATATCATCTGCGAATAACGAAAGTTTAACTTCTTCCTTTCCAATTCGAATCCCCTTGATCCCATTATGCTGTCTTATTGCTATTGCTAGAACTTCCAGCACTATATTGAAGAGGTATGGCGAAAGTGGGCAGCCTTGTCGTGTTCCTGAGTTAAGCGGGATGGCTTTGAGTTTCTCTCCGTTTAATTTGATGTTAGCTGTCGGCTTGCTGTATATAGCTTTTATTATATTTAGGTATGACCCTTGTATCCCTAATCTCTCCAAGACTTTTAACATAAATGGATGTTGAATTTTGTCAAATGCTTTTTCAGCATCTAATGAAATAATCATATGTTTTTTTTTTCTTTCAGTTTATTGATATGATGGATTACATTGATAGATTTTCGTATGTTGAACCAGCCCTGCATCTCAGGAATGAAGCCTACTTGATCATAATGGATAATTTTTCGGATGTGTTCTTGGATTCGGTTTGCCAGTATTTTGTTGAGGATTTTTGCGTCGATATTCATGAGTGAGATCGGCCTATAATTCTCTTTCCTGGTTGAGTCTTTGTGTGGTTTTGGTATCAGAGTAACTGTAGCTTCATAAAAGGAATTTGGTAATGACCCTTCTGTTTCTATATTGTGGGATACATTGAGGATTATAGGTATTAGGTCTTCTTGGAAGTTCTGGTAGAATTCCGCATTGAAACCATCTTTTCCTGGGCTTTTTTTGGTAGGGAGGTTTTTGATAACAGCTTGTAGTTCTTCACGACTGACAGGTCTCTTTAGATTGTTCACCTGGTCCTGATTTAATTTTGGTAAATGGTATTTATCTAAAAAAGCGTCCATTTCTTTTACATTTTCCAGTTTAGTGGCATACAAGCTTTTGTAGTAAGATCTAATGACTCTCTGAATTTCCTCTGTGTTTGTGGTTATGTCCCCCTTTTCATTTCTGATCTTATTAATTTGCAAATTTTCTCTCTGCCGTTTGACTAGTTTGGATAGGGGTTTGTCAATCTTGTTGATTTTCTCCAGGAACCAGCTTCTTGATTCATTGATTTTTGGATTGTTTTCTGTGTTTCTATTTTGTTGATTTCAGCCCTCAGTTTGATTATTTCCAGTCTTCTACTCCTTCTAGGTGAGTCCGCTTCTTTTTTTTTCTAAGCTTTCAGGTGGGCTGTTAAGTCTCCAATATGTGCTTTCTCTGTTTTCTTTAAGTGGGCACTTAGTGCTATGAACTTTCCTCTTAGGACTGCTTTCATAGTGTCCCATAAGTTCTAGTATGTTGTTTCTTTATTTTCATTGAATTCAAGGAAGACTTTAATTTCTTTCTTTATTTCTTCCTTAATCCAGGTATGGTTCAATAGTTGACTGTTCAGTTTCCATGAGTTTGTAGGCTTTCTGGGGGTAGCATTGTTGTTGAATTCTAACTTTAATCCATGGTGGTCTGATAAGACACAGGTGGTTAGTAATATTTTTTTGTAGCTGTGTAAGTTAGCTTTGTTACCGAGTATGTGGTCAATTTTCGAGAAGGTTCCATGAGCTGCAGAGAAAAAGGTATATTCTTTCCTCTTTGGGTGTAATATTCTATAGATGTCTGTTAAGTCCATTTGCTTCATTACCTCCATTAATTCTCTAATTTCTCTGTTAGGTTTCTGTCTGATTGACCTGTCCATTGGTGAGAGAGGAGTGTTGAAGTCTCCTACTATTAGTGTGTGCGGTTTGATGGCTGCCTTGAATTTTAGCAATGTTTCTTTTACATACGTGGGTGCTTTTATATTAGGGGCATAGATATTCAGGATTGAGACTTCTTCCTGATGAATTTTTCCTGTTATGAGTATAAAATGTCCCTCTCCATCTCTTCTGATTGATTTAAGTTTGAAGTCAACTTTGTTAGAAATTAGTATGGCCACACCTGCTTGTTTCTTAGGTCCATTTGCTTGATAAGCCTTTTCCCAGCCCTTTACTCTGAGTAGGTGCCTGTCTTTGTGGTTGAGGTGTGTTTCTTGTAGACAGCAGAATGTTGGATCCTGTTTTCGTATCCAGTCTCTTAGCCTGTGCCTTTTTATAGGTGAGTTGAGCCCATTGACATTAAGTGATATTAATGACCAGTGGTTGTTAACTCCAGTCACTTTTTTAGTAGTGGGGTTTGTGTGTTTCCCTTCTTTGAGTTGCGCTGGTGAAGGGTCTCTAGATGTCTGAGTTATTGAGGTCTTTGTTGGACTCCTTGGTTAGTGCTTTTCCTTCTATTATTTTCTGTAAGGCTGGATTTGTGGCTACGTATTGCTTAAATTTGTTTTTATTCTGGAAAATTTTGTTTTCTCCATTTATGGTGAACGAAAGCTTGGCTGGATATAGTAGTCTGGGCTTGCATCCATGGTCTCTTAGTTTTTGCAGTACATCTATCCAGGACCTTCTGGCTTTCATGGTTTCCATAGAGAAGTCAGGTGTAAGTCTGATAGGTTTACCTTTATAAGTAAGTTGGCCTTTTTCCTTTGCGGCTCTTAATATTCTTTCTTTATTCTGTATATTTTGTGTTTTGATTATTATATGGCGAGGGGATGTTTTTTTTTGATCCAGCCTATTTGGGGTTCTGTATGCCTCTTGAACCTTCATAGGTACATCCTTCTTCAGGTTGGGAAAGTTTTCTTCTATAATTTTGTTAAGTATATTTTCTGGACCGTTGAGCTGCACTTCTTCTCCTTCTTCTACTCCAATTATTCTTAGGTTTGGTCTTTTTATTGTGTCCCATATTTCCTGAATGTTTTGTGATGAGAGTTTGTTGGACTTGCTGTTTTCTTTGATCAGTGCGTTTATTTTCTCTATATTATCCTCAGACTCTGAGATTCTTTCTTCTATCTCTTGTATTCTGCTGGTTATGCTTGTTTCTGTAGTCTCTATTCGTTTACCTAGATTTTCCATGTCCAGCCGGCCCTCTGTTTGTGTTTTCTTCTTTGCCTCCATTTCATTTTTCAAATCATGAATTGTTTCCATTATCTGTTTGATTGTTTTTCCTTGCTTTCCTAGGGTATCATTCACTGATTTACTCAATTCCTCGAACTTTCTGTTATACTTCTCCTCCATTTCTATAAGGGCGTTTTTTATATGCTGTTTAAGGGTGTCAATCCCTGTCATGAAGTCAGTTTTTTCTCCTTCTTCTTGATTAAGGTGTTCATGTCCTCCTGTTGTGAGGTCGCTGGCTTCTGGTGGTTTCGTGTTGTTTTTCAGATTGTTGGGTGAATTCTTGCATTGGCGTCTCCCCATCTCTTCCTCCCAATATTCTCCTATGGATCTTCTTTTACAGGATCAGGTCTTCTTGCCAACTGATGTACCTTCCCAGTGATGTCACTCCCTCGTGATGTTTCTCCTGGAGTCCAGTTCGGATCCCCTTGCTGCTTGGTTAGCTTGCAAACAAAGGGCCCACCCTGCTTGCTGCAGGCAGGTTATGGAGACAAAGGAGCTACCACCTTCCCCTTTGCACTCACCTTTGGGTTCAGTCCCAGCGCCCAGGCAGGCTGAGCAGGGAGGCGCTCTGCCCCAAGAAGGGAGGGATGGAGGGAGACATGGGGTAGGGGGATCTGGATGTAAGCTGCATGGGATAGGAAGAGAGAGGAGGTACCGGGCAGTGTAGCCCTGTAGGTTGATCAGGAAGTGTAGGCGGGCTGTTCCCGGGTGCCGCCGCACTCACTCACCACAATGATGTCTCACTAGGTGTCCTGTTCAAAACTCCTTTATGCTTGGTTTGCTTGCAGACAAAGGGCCCACCCTGCTTGCTGCAGGCGGGCTATGGGGACAAAGAAGCCCCGGAGCTCCCCTTTGCCCTACGCTTTGGGTTAGGACCCAGCGCCCAAGCAGGCAGAGCAGGGAGGCGCTCTGCCACCAAGGAAGGGAGGGGGGAGAGAAACCAGGGGTGGGGGGATCTGGATGTAAGCTGGATGGGATAGGAATAGAGAGGAGGTACCGGGCAGTGTAGCCCTGTAGGTTGATCAGGAATTGTAGGCGGGCTGTTCTCCTGTTAAGTGCTTTTAAGTCATAGCTGTGTCTCATCATATACGTAAGAGGGTATTCTATTAGTTTAATTACTTCTTATTTTGCGTGTGAAAATATAAGCACACAAAATTGAATCATTTGGCCTAATGGCAGAAGTCTCTAAAATAGAGTCTCAGCTGTGAGCTTTCCTATGGCCCTAAGATAATTTTTAACTAATATTATATTAAACATATTCAAAAATTCTTTTTTCTCAAAATTCTTCTGTGTAATTAATAGAAGAGACAAAGAAAATCTGCTTTTTAATATTTGGGTTTTTTTTGAGACAAGGTTTCTTTGTATTGGCTATCCTGGAACTTACTATGTAGACCACGCTGGACTCAATCCCAGAGATTCACCTGATTCTGTATCTCTAGAGCTGGGATTAAAGGTTTGTGCCACCACTGCCAAGATTTTATTTTATCTTATTATTTTTGAGATTTTAATATAACTATAATTTTTCTCTCAACCTTTTTCTCCAATCAAGTCCTGCCATATAACCCTCCTTGTTTTCTACCCTATTCGTGGTCTATTTTAATTAATTGTATTACATGCATATGTACATCTATAATATAACATATATATTATGTTATTATATTATAACATATAATATAATATATTATATTATGTTACATATATACTTAAATAAAACCTGCTTCATCTGTATGTTACTTGTCTTTGTTTATGGACTGAACTTTTGGTATTTAATAACCAGCTGTTGTGTAATTGATTTGTAAAGCACCATCTCTGTTCAAGTTTTATTCTTATTGCCTTTCTCCACAATATCCTTTTTCACATTTGTCCTGTTATTTTAATGCTCACGGCATGAATCCAAAAACTGCCTCCTATCTTCAAGTGGTGGTATCTCCCTGTAACTTGTGAGTTCCTCACTTCCAAGAATATGAGGCTCTTGTGTGTTAAGTGTTTTACAGATGATATTAAATAGATTTGGGAAGTGACATAGACCAGTTTCCCTTATATCTGACAAAAATATCCATTACTTTTTTTTAACAGAATTCCATAGACTCTAATGATTAGAGTTAGCTGGTCAGTAGAGATGTCTGCCTGCACAGTCTCATTATCTAGTAGTGTGCTCTCAAAGTAAGTTTCTAAAGAAAAGGTGACAGGAATCATTGTGCCAAGATGCCACTGGTAGTAAAAGCAGCAAACTTAAAAAGAAGGATTATTATTTAGTTCAAAGTCAGAGATTGCCCAGCGTGCCAACTGAGGAAGAAGTCTTCTTTATGTTGCCCTGAAATGGCATTTCAAATTTTAGATTGTATTCTGCTAGGAATTGTAAGTTTTATTTCTAGCTGGATTAACTTTCCCTTTTGAATATTTATGTTTCTTTCTGAATTATTCAAGATGACCAACCATTTATTTCTTATGAAATTGCTTTTAGAAACATATTACTTATTTAATAAGATCTGAATAGAAAAATTCCATCTTCTAAAAATGTGCAATCTGGTTAACCAGAATAAAATATTAAAAGCAATATTTTCAGTGCTTGGCAATGAGATCATTCAATGAAAACATATGAATCAAACGAACGCAGGATGGTTAGGTAGTTTAACAAGTATGAGATACTAATATCTTTGATAAATATTTTTTTGATAACAGTTAGATATTTTTAAGGCTAAATATCAAGGCAAAAGTATAAAATAAAAGTAAGTCTGAAGTCAAATTTCTTTAGGCATCCAAATACTATTAAGACAGGAGGCAGACACATACCTATTTCAAATCTATGGGTATCTCCATTTGCTGAAGAAAATACTGTAGCTAGCAACTTGCTTGAAGAACATTCAAAGATCAATGGAATTCTGCATAAACAGAAGGACCAGCTAGGCTGTAGCTAAGTGGTGATCATTCATGAGAGAAAGTTGGATGTTCTGCTACCGGGATTCTACATAGGGAGCTGTGCTCAAAAACATTGATCTAGACAGATTCTATATGATTTGTATGTATAATTTAAGAGGCCAGTGTGATTTTTCCATAGTATTTTAAACTCAGAAACCCACTCTAACTTTTAATTTTTTTCTATTATCTGTTCTGCTAATGAATGAACTTAAATGAATATCAATTTTATTGCCAAGACTTTAGTAATGAATAGCATTGATTCTGTTATTGTGCTTTCATTGAATCTTGGTTGGAGATTAACATTATCTGAAGCAGTGATTTGTTTCTCTCATATGTTAACTATCCCTAAACTATCAAACAGATCTCAACAATTATAAAAAAATGTATGTTTGAATATAATATGGTCCATTCTGTAACATTTTTTATTAAAATCACTATTAAAAGCAGCATAATGGCAAGAACTTGCATTTGGTAGATTTTTTTTTCTAGATCTACACTTACTAAAATTTTCCTTAAAAATGAAAACTAATCCTTTAAAAGAAATGCTCTCTATTCAGGATGAAGTTCTGAGATGTTGCTGTGCAATGGAGATCCCCAAATGTTCAGTAAATATGCTTCAGTCTGTCATATGATCCCAGTTTGCAAATTTTCAATACATCATAGATTCCGATCTCAACACTTGAATACAGCTTCAAAAGCGTCAACAATGGATACCATAAAATTCATGCTAAGTAAGCATACTTAAGAATTTAGACAAGCTCTGATTTCCCCATGTCCTTTGACTCAAATATGTGGTGCCTTCAGTGAGAGGGTATATTGCCATTCTGTTCTTGAAGGCAGAAAGAGTGTAGGCAATAGCGTGTAGTGCTGGGAATCTATGGCACCTCATGATCTATGGTAAAATATGCAGAAGACGAAACCTATTCTTCACGTATAGGTTAGCCTGTGGAGTCTGGGAGGGACATTGTTGCCTTATTATAAAACAACTCCATTAATACACACACAACACATATATGTATATATGGATATTAAAACACACAAATACACGTGTATGTATATATTAATTTATAAAATTATATATAGATTTATAAATCAATATAAACATGTGCATGTTTATATTAATATCAATATAATAAATATACTATTATAGGAGATTTGTATATGAATATATGTGAATGTGTATATAAATATATATTCATATGTGTATGTATGAATCTTCTATAATAGTAGGTTTCCATATGACTTTTCTTAAATTTCTATAGGGTTAGGTATCTTCTCCATATACACTCTTCCTACCTGCCCTTCCTTCCCTACTCTAATTTAAAGTGTCCTGTATTATGCTAGTATTCTTTTTAAACCTTTTATATAACTGCATTCTATTTTCCTTCTTTTGAAATATCAGTCTATGAACTCTTATTAATTTATTGATCTCTGTTTATCTTACAAACAGAACACATCTGAGGATTCAAGGCAATATACAAAAATGAGAGAAAATGTGACACTTGTCTTTCTAGGTCTAGGTGACCTCACTCAGAGTGATTGTTTTCAGTTCCATTGATTTATCTGTGAATTTTATAATTTTGTTAATTTTTCTTTCTTTTTTTCTCCTATAATATATGTTTACTTTAGCTTCCTCTTTCTCCCCTCCTCCCATTCCCTACAATCTTCTTCCTCATCTCTCAGATCCACAGCTCCTCATTTTCTATTCAGAAAAGCACAAGCCTCCCAATGTTATCCACCAAACAAGGCATAACAAGTTGCAATAAGTCTAGGCAGAAACCCTCTCATTAATGTTGAATGAGAAAACACAGTAGGAGGCAGGGACTTACAAGTAAATAAATGATTTAGAGACACCTCACCCCCATTTTAGGAGTCCCTCAAAACTCCCAAGATAAACAACCACAGCACGTATGCAGAGGGCCTAACACAGACACATGTGGCCTCTGTGGTTGATGCTTCAATCTCCGTGAGGCCCTATGAGCCAAGCTTAGCTGACCGTGAGAGCTGTGTTCTACTGGTGTCCTCAAATCCTCCTGGTCTTAAAATCCTTTCTCTTCACCTTCTGCGTAGTTACCCCAGCTCTGCCTAATGTGCGGCTGTTCCCATCAGTTGCTCTAGTAAGCCTGTCTGATGGTGATTTTTTTTTAATTTATTTATTTATTAAGGATTTCTGCCTCCTCCCAGCAACCGCCTCCCATTTCCCTCCCCCTCCCCCGATCAAGTCACCCTCCCTCATCTGCTCGACGAGCAATCAGGGTTCCCTGACCTGTGGGTGTACCGGCACAAAATAAAGGCAATGCAGATATCAAAGAATATTTACCAGTTTATTGTTAAACTTACTGAACCAAAGTTCCAGCGTAGCACAGGTAGCGAGGAACAAAAGGGCCGAGCCGCCTCTCCGTGCACTCTTTATTGGCAGGGATTCGCCTGAGGCAAACCCCGCCCTCTAAAGGGAGCTGATTTAACCCCTTTATCTCCCCCTTTTGTCTAAATAAGACACAACTAAACCAAATATAACTATAACAGTAATAACAAATGATAAATATAACAAACAATATTGAGAGCAAAGTTTTGCTAAAGAGTAACTACAATTAAATAATCTTCAACTCCATCAAAGATCTGAGAAGGGAGTAAATATTACTTAACAAAAAAGAGATATCCAAAATGTGCAACAAATGACAGAGACAACTGACTGCCTGGGCAATCACCCAAAATCTCGTTTGCAATGTTGAGTCAACCAACTTTGGCTAAGGCCTAACATAACTGACATACCATTCTCAAATGCAAGGAACTTTCTTAGGATTATCCTACCCTGTCTTGGCAAGATGAGACAATCCTGTTTATATCTTAGTCAGTAGTTGAGGTATGGGTTTTTCTTAACCCAAAGGCCAGTTCTGCCAGGAAGACAAGCTCCCAGTGGAGTGTCTTTGGTGCTCAACGTTCTCTCGGGAGTAGAGTGGTGTTGCCAGGAGTAAATTGTGTCTCGATGGCACAGAATTCTAGGTTAGATTAAAGGCCATTTTCTACAGCTCTTCAAAGAAGCTGAAGATTATACTATCTATACTGAAAATAATCTCTATGTATCTAAAAGACCTGATTAACCTAAAAATAATATGACAAACATGTAATTCTCAATACCTATCTAATTTGAAAACTAAGGGAATAAACAATTGTGCAATGTATGAAGACAATGATCTTCACCTGTAAACAATGTCATTACTTATCAAATGTAAACAATGTTATTACATAAATAGGACCAGAGGTAGAAATGTACATTGTGATATGATAGATGTATCCATACAATATAAGCATACTCTTATACCAAAATAGAGGTAGGAACACTCACATTCAATATATCAATATACAAAAAACAGTACCAACATAATTTTCTAAAAACAGTAAGTCACAAATACCAATCAACCCATCAACCCAGTTAATCCCCCTCTTTTTTTTTTATATATATCCCTAATTCCATACAATATCTCCCCGTCCCCTCACCCCTAAACCAACCACTAAAAGATGTCCCTAACCCTGTGGGCAAACTCTGTTGGGAGAGGGGACGTCGTCCTCTTAGATTGGTTCTAGCTGACATGGGGGCGACGTTCTTCTTAGGGGCCCCTGTGAAAGCAAACGATGGTAAAATTCCCAAATTAACCTTTGACTTAAGAAGACTATAACTAGTCTCTGTGTGTTTCGAGAAGGTCCGGCCAGAGCGTCGTCAAAAATGTGCATCATATGAAATTGTCTCTTGCAATTGGTACCAAAAAACAGATCCAAAATTAGTGCTTAAAAAAAAAATTCATGACGTCATAAAAACCAGATTGAGTTGATGTTGTGGGGCCCCATCTTCATCCTGGAAACTTCAAAAATTACTGTAGGAAAATATGTTGCTTGTTATGGGATATTTAAACATTAACAACAAGGACTTATACTGACATATAAAGAAAGACACAGATGTGAGGGAAGGCAAAGAAAGTTTATCAAGTATAAAATTATTCTTATTCTGTCCCATTTTATGGCTCCTGACCTGAGACAGAAACTTTGAAATATCTCTTATCAACAGGCTTGGAATTGAAGAAGGACTGAGCCATAGTCCAACTCCAAAACCAGCTCTACACATTTATAAAGAAGTGTTCAATAAAACATATAAATATAGATAAATATATATAAAACCAATACTTACGATACGTATAGAATTTTATTGTTGATGTTTAATGGGTCGTATCTATTTTCCATCCATCAGTAATTAAATATTCAGGGTCCCTCAAATTCTTTGGAGGTGAATATTTTCCTGTGGAGATAAGAAAAGAACCCTGCCCCCATCCTATTAGTAATCCTTACCATCTGTATGTCGGTCATCCTTGTGAATGAATTGTTATTTATCTTTTCCAAGTGACTTCTCTTCCTCAAACCGAACCTTTATTAATTTTGACGGTATCCATAATTTTTCCTCACCTGTGGAGATAAGAGCAAAACCCCTTCCCCAACGCAGCACATCTCCTGGCTTCCATTGTGAGGTCAGTACATCCTTGAAATAAACTGGTTGATTTAGTTCAGCAGACTTTTCCATTATCCAATGTCTTTCTGCAGCCGTCGTTCCCTTCTCGTTAGCGTTGAGAAAATTCAAGGTTAACAAAGCATTATGTAACCTATTTCTGGGGGTGTTTTCCACCCCTTTCTGTTTGTTCAACATATCCTTTATAGTTCGATTTGATCTTTCTATGACTGCTTGACCTGTAGGATTGTATGGTATACCTGTAACATGCTTGATATTGTAATGATCAAAAAACCGTTTCATCTTCCTAGAGACATAAGCAGGACCATTATCTGTCTTTATTTGTGTAGGTATACCCATGATAGCCATGACTTCTAATAAATGAGTGATTACTGAATCAGCTTTTTCTGAACTTAAAGCAGTTGCCCACTGAAAGCCTGAATAAGTGTCGATGGTGTGATGAACATACTTCAATTTGCCAAATTCTGGAAAGTGGAACACATCCATCTGCCAGATTTTATTTCTATGAGTGCCCTTTGGATTAACTCCTGCTGGCAGTGGCGTTTGGTTATAGAAAGAGCAGGTAGGGCATTTCTTCACAATCTCCTTAGCTTGTTGCCATGTAATAGAAAACTCTTTCTTCAAACCTTTGCTATTAACATGATGTTTTTTATGAAATTCAGAGGCTTGAAGCATGCTACCAATCAATAATTGATCAATTTCTGCATTACCTTGTGCTAGAGGACCTGGCAGACCCGTATGGGATCGGATGTGTGTTATGTACATACGGCAAAGCCTGTTCCTGATCAAATCTTGAACCTGGATAAACAATGAGGTTAGTTCTGTATCATCAGGTATAAATTCAGCAGTTTTAATATGTAAAATAACTCTTTCTGCATATTGTGAATCAGTAACTATATTAATAGGTTCTTTAAAATCTCTTAGTACCATAAGAATGGCATATAATTCTGCCTTCTGGACAGAATCATAAGGACTTTGTTCCACCTTACCCAAGTCTTCTGATTTGTAACCTGCCTTCCCTGATTTATTGGCATCAGTATAGAATGTACGGGCTCCAGTTATTGGAGCATCACGAACTATTCGAGGAAGGATCCAAGAAGTTCTCTTTATGAAGTTGAGCCGCTTGCTTTTTGGATAGTTGTTATTAATGTCTCCCAAAAAATTAGCACAAGCTCTTTGCCATGGTTCATTATCTTCCCATAATTTCTTTAGTTCATCAGCAGTGAAAGGCACTATAATTTCTGCTGGGTCTATGCCTGCTAGTTGACGAAGTCTCAGCTTGCCTTTTATAATTAACTCAGAGACTTTTTCCACATAAGTTTTCAGTTTCTTACTTGGTTTATGTGGTAAAAAGATCCATTCCAAGATAATATCATCTCTCTGCATTAAAATTCCTGTAGGAGAAATTTTCGATGGTAATATGACGAGAATACAATCGAGCTCTGGATTCACTCTGTCCACATGTGCCTGTTGTAATTTCTCCTCAATCATTGTCAGTTCCTTTTCTGCTTCAGCTGTTAATTCTCTGGGACTGTTTAAATCTTTATCACCATCCAAGGTCTTGTTCAAATGAATTATTAGATCAGGTGTTATCCCAATAGTTGGTCGTAAACTGGAAATGTCTCCTAACAGTCTTTGAAAGTCATTAAGAGTCCGTAAGCGATCTCTCCGAATTTGTGCCTTCTGTGTCTTAATTTTTTGCAAACCTATTCTATAACCTAAATAATTAACAGAATCTCCCTTCTGAATCTTTTCAGGAGCAATTTGCAATCCCCATTTAGGTAACAGTATCTGTATTTCTTCAAACAGCCTGTTCAAGGTATCTATGTTTGAATCAGATAACAATATGTCGTCCATGTAATGGTATACAATAGATTTGGGAAATTTCTTGCGTATTATTTGCAATGGTTGGTTCACAAAATATTGGCATAGGGAGGGGCTATTTAACATACCCTGGGGGAGGACGGTCCAGTGGTACCTCCTCGAAGGTTGAGAATTGTTATAAGTAGGCACTGTGAAGGCAAATTTTTCTCTATCTTCTTTTTGCAAAGGTATAGTGAAAAAACAATCCTTCAAATCAATAACTATGAGAGGCCATCCTTTTGGTAATAAAGAGGGCGACGGAATTCCAGATTGCAGAGGGCCCATAGGTTGAATAACCTTGTTGATGGCCCTGAGATCTGTCACCATTCTCCCTTTACCTGATTTTTTCTTAACCACAAATACAGGAGAATTCCAAGGGCTGGTAGATTCTTCTATATGTCCAGCATCTAGTTGCTCTTGTACCAGCTGTTCTAAAGCCTGTAGCTTTTCCTCAGCTAAAGGCCATTGCTTTGTCCATATTGGTTTCTCAGTCAACCATTTTAGAGGCAAGGCTGTTGGTATTTCTGAAGGGACATCAATTGCTTGTTTCTGCACAGCCCTAATGGCCGGTTTTGTCCTTTTGTAATAACTTTTAATATTCCTTTCAGAAATATGGGCTCTAGAAGTAGCAGGAATGTTAATTTGAGTATTCCATTGTTGTAATAGGTCACGACCCCATAAATTCATTGCAATATTGGCTACATAAGGCCTTAATTTTCCTATTTGTCCCTCAGGCCCTATACATTCAACCCATCTCGTGCTCTGCCTTACTCGAGATAGGGTTCCAATTCCCAGGAGCTGAACATTTACATTCTGAAGAGGCCAATATGGATGCCAAGATTCTGGGGTAATGATACTTACATCAGCACCTGTGTCCAGTAGGCCAGTAATAAAAATGCCATTTACACACACTCTCAGCTTAGGTCTTTGATCATTTATAGAAGTTTGCCAAAACACACGTAACTCATCTTTCTGATTACTATTGCTTGTAACAGTAGGCATGTGGCTTTCTAATTGTCCTGACGAGGCATGTTCTCTGCAGAAACTGGGAATGTCTGAACCATGTTTGCCATGGGGGCCTGAGAGGCCCCCCCTCTCACGTTTCCCGTCTATATCAGGTTGCCTTGTCTATCTCTTGTAGACCTGCATTCATTCGTCCAATGTCTGCCCTTCCCACATCTTCTACATAAACCTGAAGGCTGATTCCTTCTATTCCTGTTATTTCTAGAAGACGCATTATTATTATTTCTGAAAACCCGTTGTTTACAATTCCTTTTCATATGACCCATTTTCCAAATTAGCTTGTTCCTGAGGGTCTGAAAAGAGCCCTTCACCTAGAATTTTATCTAGGGAAACGTCGATTCCCTTCGCCTTTTCCTGCTGTTCTAAAAGTCTAGCCTCTTGCCTGAATAACCATTTCCATTTTAAGTGCGGTCCACTCTCAAGGACCGCGGAGCTCAGCTGGAGCCAGTCCAAGGGGGTTGCTTTGCTTGTTGTGGCCCAAGATTTTAGCATCTCTTTAACAAAAGGGGAGTGCATCCCAAAAGACATGATGGCCTGTTTAATTTCTTTGAGATCATTCATACGGACAGGCTCCCATGTATCCTCCTTGATGACCCTAGGGTTTCTGGAACCAACCACCTTCTCTGTTGTTATTACAGGAAAGGCATGTAGAGCTGTAGGTAGAGCTTTGTGAAAATTGTCCCGGAGGGATTTATCCACAGATGTAGTTAAAATTTGCCTTTCTACCCTTTGCTCTTCTTCTTCAGAATTTAGAAATTCCTCAATCTTTTCAATTCTATTCACCATTGCTTTTTGTAATGTCTGAATCTCCTGCCCAGAATTATGTTCTAAAGCCTTCATTGAGGATTCTAGAGTATGAAATTTGTCCAGTAGAGATAACTTGTCATCTTTGGACATAATTTTTATGGCATAAACCGTGCCTTCTTGTATTGACAATCTTTCCGCCAATCTGTCATAAGCTTTAGACAAAATTCGATTGTCACATTCAGCAGTTTTGATTCTCTCAGTTAACGTTTCAGTTCCTACAGAAAGGGACTGCTGAAACTTACGATCTAATTCAGCTGTTCCTTCTTCCATAGTAATGAATTTCTCCTTAACATCAGAAAGGGACTGCTGAAACTTACGATCCAATTCAGCTGTTCCTTCTTCCATAGTAATGAATTTCTCCTTAACATCAACCTGTACTTTTTTTAGATTTTGCTCAGTTAACCGAGTCATGTTAAACAAAGATTTGTTTTCTTCCTGGAGAACTTCAAACTGATTCTTGAGAAGATTGTTGTCACTCTCAATAGTTTTTAAACGTTCAACCTCTGCCTTAAGAGATTTGATCATTTTCCTATTATCAAACCAAATAGTGCTAAGGAAAATTAAGAATCCCAGGAATATCCATATATGTGGTGTGGTAGACACCTCTTGTAAGATCTCCCAAATGGTGCATTCAAAAGAACTATTGAAATAGGCTGCGGTCACGTTGTCAGACATTATTTAGAAAAGAAAAAGTTCTCTTACCTGTAATAACTGGTTCCTGCCAGTGGTGACGAAAGAGCCCAGTTGAATCCATGTGTCCTAAATCTGAAATAAAAGGACTCAAAAACAAAATTGAAACAGACACCAAGCTGATAAGTATTTTTTGCCGGGGCTCTCAGGCCGCTGTCACGTGACCTGAGCGCTGGCGGCGGTGGGGGTGGGAGGGGGAGCAGACACAGGCAGCGCGCGCGCCGGCGGGCGGTTGCGCACGGGAAATCTGGCCGGGGCGGCTCGGAACAGAGGCTTAGGCGCTGTTAAAAAGGCTCTGTCGAATCAAACTCACTGCTTGATACTCTAACAAGCAGCAGGGAAAATCGAGTTGCTCAGAATCTCAGCCGTTTCAGCGTGTGCCCAGAGAGACCGCTGCTCGGGTGCAAGAGACTCCAATTCGGGGCCGGTTCTCAGCAAAGCCCCACGGGGGAGGCGCCAGATGTACCGGCACAAAATAAAGGCAATGCAGATATCAAAGAATATTTACCAGTTTATTGTTAAACTTACTGAACCAAAGTTCCAGCGTAGCACAGGTAGCGAGGAACAAAAGGGCCGAGCCGCCTCTCCGCGCACTCTTTATTGGCAGGGATTCGCCTGAGGCAAACCCCGCCCTCTAAAGGGAGCTGATTTAACCCCTTTATGTGGGAAGCCCAAGGACCACCCACCTCTATCCAGGTATATACCCAAGAGAGGCCCTATCATACAACAAAATTATATGCTCAACTATGTTCATGGCAGCATTGTTTGTAATAGCCAGAACCTGGAAACAACCTAGATGCCCTTCAACGGAAGAATGGATGAAGAAAGTATGGAATATATACATATTAGAGTATTACTCAGCAGTAAAAAACAAGGACTTCTTGAATTTTGCATACAAATGGATGGAAATAGAAAACACTATCCTGTCTGATGGTGACTGAACTTGAGTTTGGCACTGAGCTACGAGGATAGCTGAATATCAACAGGAATCATTTCATTGACTGCTTTTTGTCAGTTATATTTGGTTCTACCCTAGATCCCTGTTCCGCTTAGTTTCTAGACTGAGACCACCCAAGCAGTACCTCTCATGTCTTAGACTAGTCATTTGTTTGACCATTCCCAGAAGCTTTGAGTCACCATTGCATCGTCTTAGGCAGGCAGAAAAGGTTGTAGGTTGCATGTTTTGTGGCTGGATTGGGGAGCCTAACCTAGTTATAAAAGATTGCTGGTTCTGGCTCCATATCCTCTATTTCTAAGAGTCTTTACTACCTTCACCTTCTCAGGTTTCAGGGAGTTTTCACTGTGCTACTTTTCTACATTTCCCTCCTAATACCCCCCAATCGCAGTCATCTCTCCCCATACCTTCTACCTCTATCCCTCCCTGCTCCATCTGAGCCATCCTGTTCCTGTATCCACTCAACCCCAGTCCACCTGAAAAATCTATTCTATTTCCCCTTCCCAGTGATGTCCATGTGCACCATCCCCAAATCCCTCTGTGTAACTTAGCCTATCTGGCTCTGTGGATTGTAGTGTGATTATCCTTTACTCAAAAACTAATATCCACATAGAAGTGCACTATTGGTGTTCTGTTTAAGAAATTTTCTCCTGTATCAACACGTTCAAGGCTATTCCCTACTTTATCTTCTAGCAGGTTCAGTGTGTCTGATTTTATATTCAAGTCTTTGATCCATTTTAACTTGAGTTTTGTGTAGAGTGTTAAATATGGATTTATTTGCATTCTTTTAGATGCAGACAGAGACATCCAGTCAGACCTGGACCATTTGTGAGAAATTCTTTCTTTGTTCCATTGCCTATTTCTGGCTTCCTCTATTTTTTTAGGGGGGGGGTGGGTGGGTGCTTTTTTGTTTGTTTTTGTTTTACTTGTTTTTGAGATACAGGTTTCTCTATATAGCCCTGGCTATCCTGAAACTTGTTCTGTAGACCAACCTGGCCGTAAATGCAGAGATTTGTCTGCCTTTCCGCCCAAGTGATGGTATTAAAGGTATATATAATTGCTGCCCTGCTCTGGCTTCTTTATCAAAAATCAAGTGTACATAGCATAGGATGTGGGTTCATGTTTAGATTTTCAATTCTATATCAATGATCATTGTTTTTGTTTTTATACCAATGCCATGCAGTTTTTATTACTATAGCTCTGTGGTAAATCTTAAAATCAATGACAGTATAATAGTATTATTTAGGATTATTTTAGATATCTTTTTTATTTTGATTTTGTTTTCATATGAGATTGAGTATTGCTCTTTCAAGATCTATGAAGAATTGTGTTCGATTTTTTAATGGAAATTTATATTGAATCTGTAGACTTCTTATTGTAAGATGGCTATTTTTACTATATTAATTCTATTGATCCATGAATAAGAAAGATCTTTCCATCTTCTCATATCTTCTTCAATTTTTTTAAAGACTTGAAGTTTTTGTCATACAAATATTATACATTTTCAAGTAACGTTACCCCAAGACATTTGCTATGGCTATTTTGAAGGATATACTTTCTCTGACTTCTTTCACAGTCCATTTGTCCTTTAAAAAATTGAGTTAATTTTGTATCCAGTCACTTCACTGAAGTTGTTTATCAATTGTAAGAATTTCCTGGTAGACTTTTTGGGGGTCACTGATGTATATTATATCAACTGCAAATAAAGATAACTTGACTTCTTTCTTTCTAATTTGTATCCCCTTGATCACTTTTGGTTGTCTTATTATTCTAGCTAGAGCTTCAAGTACTATATTGAGTAGCTACAGAGAGAGGGAACAATCATTTCTTGTTCCTGATTTTAGTGGAATTGTTCTGAGTTTCTTCAACTTAATTTGATTTGGCCTATAAGCTTATTTTAAATTCAGATTATAATACAGAGGCACATCCCCTCTCTCCTAGTCTTCTTAGGCATCTATTTATATGATCACATGTTTTTTTTTTCTTTCAATTTGTTTATGTGGTGGATTACATTGACTAATTTTTCTCTTTGCTATTCTGACTGGAGTGGTATAAAATCTCAAAATATTTTTGTGTTATATTTCCCTGGTGGCTAACAATGTCCAAGTTGTTTTCAATGGGTCTGAAATATCTGTATTTTATGTTTTAGGAATTCTGTTTAGTTCTATGCTCCACTTAAAATCAGTTTCCTTGTTTTCTTGATGTCTATTTTTATTGTTTTAATTCTTCACATATTCTAGATAATAACTCTTTGGCAATTATATACCTGGTAAAAAGTTCTTTCAATTCTCTAATGAAGTTTCTTTACTAAAGCGATGATGTCCTTTGATGAACTGAAATTTTATGGACAATAGAAGCTGCCAAAAAAGGAAAAATAATACCCTATCATAGGCATCTGTGAATCCTGCAAGCTACAAAAATGATTGGTCTCATAAGACTTGTCTATGAGAGGCAGAATGTCATAGGATTAACCAACCATTTTTGATAGATTCATGGCTCATTCCACAAGTTGAAATGCATTTCTATCTCTAATATTGTGGTCTAGAACCTATAAAGGTCATAGGCCCTAAGGGAAAACTTGCTGCTAGTCTATTATTTAGCTAAATGGGCACAGTATAAAATCAACTCCTATTGACTTATTGCTTTAACCATAAATTAATACAGTTCCCAATCCTCATGATTCTCTCTGCTTTTAATAGATGGTGATTGACACAAATAATTACAACTTACCAATGTACAGACAATAAGAGTCTGAGGAGTGCCCAGCCCAAGTGTGTCATTAATATGACACACATTTATTCCATGTCTCAGAGATTATTGTGTAGGGGAGGGGCAGAAAGATTGTAGCAATAGGAGACAGTGGATGGCTACTAAGAAACAATGTTTTTCAGTCATAGCAGAAGACATATGTGTTCACAGCAGTGGGAAAGCATTCATAATACATGTGTGTAGTCTTGAAAAAGCCCAGGGGTGGAGGACATAAAGTTTCACTGCTTGCTAAGAAGGTATTGGCAATTAATTATTAGCTGTTGAAAGCATAGGATTAATTTTCTTTAAGGGTGTAGCTTCTGCTGTGTTGACCATGCTCCAGTGGAAGAAAAGAGGACACAAGTTTGGGTGAGCAAGGAAGTAGTGGAGGTGGCTCTGGGAAAAGTAAGGGGATGTGGAAAATACAAAAATTCTTTAGACTATATTCTGAAGATAACAAATAAGACAAAACCTTAACCTTGATCATTTAATACAGGTAATGTTATCTCATCACTGTTTCATATACTGAAGCATTTGTAATAAGAGTTGCAGGAATATTAAACTTTATTGCACTTGAGTTTTGTCAAGTAGAGTTCCACTAGGCCAATATATTAAGGTATTTTTGAGGAGATACTCCCTGCAGTTCCTTTGTAAAAGCAAACCAAATATTCTCTTAAATGAGAAGTAAGTTCTAAGCGAACTAAAATATTTCCCATCTAACCCTTTCAATGGAACCTTTAAAGACGATTTTTCTACCTGTTCTTTTGCTTTCTGTGAGTTTCTACTCGTCCTTTGTGGTTGACACAGTTTCACTATGGGTTCCCTAAATTGTGCTTTGACGTGTTGTGGATTCATCCCATTCAGTTGCCTCGTTGGGCAGCCTTTTAAACAGCTGTGCTTCATAACTCTTTCATTTGTCCAGAGAATACTAAGTGGGAGCCTGCTGGCATGCCACTGCCAAAGAAAATTAGATGCTGTGATTCCTGTGCAGTGCCCCAATTACGGCCAAGAACAGCTCTTACCAAGCTGCTCATGCCCTGAGAGTGGGCACCATATGATTCTGCTGGAAAATAGTTGTTCACAGGAATGGTGCTCACCTATGACGAAGTTTTAAAGTGTTTCAACCAAAAACTTCAATTTCATATAAATGCCTAAATTTTTTATGTTAGGTTCATAAAATATTAAATAAATTTTTAGGTGTGACAGTTGTTAAATATTGGATGAATCTAACTAGGAACTGAGCCTAAACTTTGTCATTGAGTTGGATATTTACATATATTTAGGACATCTTTGTATAAAATGGAGTGAACTCATGTCTACATAAAGAAAATTTATATATTTGGGCAACATACATTGTAATGCTTGTAAGTACAACAAATTGACTAAATAATAAACTTAATAAATACATACATCATATCTGGGTACAAAGATATAATTTATATGTATTATATACACATACATTATTATGTACATGTTTAGGTTTTAAATTTTATATAGGTACTCTATTAACATCTTAATGACTAAATAATTGTTGTAATTAGGAGCAGCGGGGCTGCGTCCCCGGCACCCCGCCGCCCGCACGGCTAGCTTTACCTGAAATAATTACATGGAAACTGTATGCTTTTAAACACCGCTTGGCCCATTTCTATCTAGCCTCTTCTAGGCTAGCTCTCGCACCTGGACTAGCCCATTTCTAATAATCTGCTGTAGCCCACGAGCTGGCTTACCAGGAATGATCTTAACCTGCGTCTGTCTGAAGTGGAAGAATCAAGGCAACTCCCTGACTCAGCTTCTTTCTCCCAGCCGTCTGTTCTGTTTTCTCCACCCACCTAAGGGTGGGCCTATCAAATGGGCCTAGCAGTTTCTTTATTGCTTAACCAATGAAATCAACAGAGTGATATATGACACTCCCACATCAAATAATTTATATGTTATTAATTTCTTGAAATTCACCATCAATTCAAGTTTACTTTGAGATGGCTGCTGATTAGTTTTTCAGGCATTGATCATGGAGACCAGTATGTATCTTGCCCATGTTATGTAAGTACTCTACTACTGAGCCTTTTGCTAGTCCTATTGATTTCTTTTTCTTTAAATTTTGCTTGTTTCTGTTTCCTGGTTGTTTTATTTGAATGGAGTATAATTAGTAGTTAACGATTACATAGTTTCTCCCCATGAATTATGGTAGTGGACTTTATGTGTATTTTATTCTTCTTGCAAGGTTCTACATTTTCTATTAATTATGTTTTATAGATTGAAAAGTAAGGATTGAAAAAGTTAAGTAACTGGTGGTAAATACAGGAAAATAAGCTTGAAATTCAGAGTGATAACCTATAGCCTGCTGCCTACCACTGTAACCCCTTACTCTACAGTGCATGGAAAACTTTGGTACAGAGACATTTTTTGATAAGCCTTCAAGCTGACCCTCATCGCAGGAAGAGACTTTGATCTCAGTTCTTTAGGTACATAACTGCCCAGTGTGTTCTGATCTACACTGAATTCAGTTTCTCTAAATTTAGTATGCTATCTCTCTGGCTAACTTTCCATCCCAATGCACTTAAATATCATTAATCCTTTACTAGCATACTCATAGCTAATTTCTGACTTGAGAGACTTAATGCCCTCAAAGTTTTATTCCAGAACTGCTGCTGTTAGTGTCAGAATTCCAAAACCAGCAATCATAATTCTTTTGAGAATTCTTATTTAATGTAGTATAACTTTTTAAGATATAAAACTATGGATTTAAAGAAAGACACTTTCCACAGCAATACACATATATTAGACTTATGATTCTCTTCCATATTTTATGTGTACTTTGCCCCATTATCTAGACTGAATAATCTGAGTAAAGATTATACTCCCTAATTCCTTTTTAGCTCTATAGACTTTAGTTAAACATTATCACAATAAAATATACCCTGAAGTATTTGATTGATTGAAATGAAAATGGTTCTCAGTCACATCAGAGTCAGGCTGGTGCTGCAGACACATGATTGCCCTACTTGTTATGCCAATAAGATTGACATTAAACTTTGCAAGCATGTACATGAGTGGTTTAGAATAATTCCCAGTGTAACTCGAGTCTGATGACATTTGGTACTTCTGCACTTTCCAGAAACTCATGGAAAATGTCAATTCTTCCCTGTGGCACTTTTGCCAATTTCAACTAAAGTGAAAATTGGTTGTTACTCAGAAAACAAACTAATTTCTTCTAGAAAAACACATCATCTGGTAATGATCAAAGCTATTTGTGCTGAAAATTCATATACCCCCAAAGTGATATAATTCTAAAAATATGACTGTTTGAATATAAGTCAATCTCCAGGTTGTGTCAGTGCTTTGACCAATAGAAAAAAAAATCACTTCACCTTTTCAAGTATAGATTAAAAGTGGCTATAATCCTACCTACTCAAGAAAACAAAAACAAATAAATAAAAAACTGCCTTATAAATCCTTCTTTTCTTATTCATCACTTTCAACTTATTTTACATACCAACGGCAGTTTTCCTCCCTCCTCTTGTTAACTCCCCCGCCTCCCTTCTACCTTCTATCATACTCATCTACTCCTCCTCCATCTTTATTTAGATGGGTTATGGACTGCCATAGGAATCAACAAAGCCATGGCATATCATGCTGAGGCAGGACCAAGCTCCTTTCCCTGCATCATGGGGGAACAAGTCATCCCACTATAGGGAATAGGTTCCAAAGAGCCAGCTCATGCATCAGGGACAGATCTTGGTTCCACTGCTAGAAACAGCACAAAAGACTAAGTTACACAATTGCCACCCACGTGCAGATGGCCTAGGTCGGTCTTATGCCTGCTCTCTAGCAGTTCATGAGAACCCATAAGCTCAGGTCAGCTGTCTCTGTAGGTTTTCCTGTTATTATCTTGCCCCAACCTTGCCCATATAATATCCTCCATCTCTCTTCAACTGAACTCTGGGAGTTTGGCCAAGTGCTTGGCTATGGATCTCTGGCTTTACTTCCCCCCCCCCCCGTTTTCATTTTCCTAACAGAACCATCCTGATCCCTCATGTTCCCATTCCTCATCTGCTCCCCTCTACTTCCACCCATTTTCCATTTACCAAGGACATCTCATCTATTTCTTCTTTCTTCCAAGAACCATGTGTCCCTCTTAGGGTCCTCCTTGTTACCTAGCTTCTCTGGGTCTGAGGATTGTAGCTTGGTTATCCTTTATTTTACATATAATATCTACTTATCAGTAAATACATTCCATGCTTGTCTTTTTTGGTCTGGGTTACCTCACACAGGATGATATTTTCTACTTTCATCTATGTGCCTTCAAATTTCATGATGTTAGTGCTTTTTTTTCTTTGCTGAGTAATATTTCATCGTGGAGATATACCACATTCTCTTTATCCATTCTTTGCTTTATCCATTTGTCGACTGAGCTTTTTCCAAGTTCTGGCTATTATGGATAACACTGCTATCAGCATAGTTGAACAAATGCCTTCTGGCATGGTGGATCAGCCTTTGGCTATATCCCCAAAAGCGATAACACTGGGTCTTAAAGTAGATTGATCTCCAATTTTCTGAGAAACCATCATACTGATTTCCAAGGTGGCTGTAAAAGTTTGCACTTCCACCAGCAGTGGAGGAGTGTTCCCTTGACTCCACGTCCTTTCCCACATAGGTTGTCATTAGTGTTTTTGAACTTGAATATTCTGAGACGTGTAATATGGTATTTCAGAGTCATTTTGATTCTCGTTTTCCTTAATGTTAAGAATGTTGAACAATTATTTTAGTGTATCTTGGCAATTGGCTATTCTTCTGCTGAGAATTTTCTGTTTAAGTCTGTACCTCATTTTTAATGGAATTATTTGGAATTTTGATATCTAATTTCTTAAGTTCTTTATATATTTTAGATATCAGTTCTCTGTCAGATGTGGGATTGGTGAAATCTTTTCCTATTCTGTAAGTGGCTGTTTTGTTCCTTTGACAGTGTCCTTTGCCTTCCAGAAGTTTTTTAGTTTTCAGGAGGTTATTAGTTATCAATTTCATTGTCTGTGCTGCTTGTGTTCTATTGGCGAAGTAGTTTCCTGTGTCAATGTGTTCAAGGTTACTTCTGACTTTCTCTTCTATCAACTTTCATGTAATCAGTTTATGTTGAGGTGTTTGATACACTTGGACTTGAGTTTTGTGCAGGGTGATGGATATGGATCTATTTGCATTCTTCTCCATGCCACCATCCAGTTATACCTGCAACATTTGTTGAAGATGCTTTCTTTTTCCATTGTATATTTTTGCTTCTTTTTCAAAAATCAGGTGTTCATAGGTGTGTGGCTTTATGTCAGTGTTTTCGGTTCAATTCCATGGTTACACTTGTCTGTTTTTATGCCAATACCAAACTGTTTTAATTACTATGGCTTCAAGGTAGAGCTTGAAGTCAGAGATAGTGACATCTCAAGAAGTTCCTTAATTATACAGGATATTTTTATTTTAGCTATCCTATCCTGGGTATTTTGTTTTTCTATATGAAATTGAGTATTGTTCTATTGATGCCTGCAAAGAATTGTGTTAGAATTTTGATAGGGATTGCATTGAATCTGTATATTGCTTTTGGTAAGATTGCTATTTTTACTATGTTAATCTTACTAATCTGTGAGTATGGAAATCTTTCCATATTCTTACATATTCTTCAATTTGTTTCTTCAAGGACTTAAAATTTTTGTCACATAGGTCTTTAATTTGTTTGGTCAGAGTTAACCCAAGGTATATTGTGTTATTTGTGACTACTGTAAAGGGTGTTGTTTCTCTCATTTCTTTCTCAATCCATTTCTCATTTTTACATAGCAGGGCTACTGTTTTATTAGGTTAATCTCATATCTAGCCACATTACTGAAAGTATTCAATCATCTTTAGGAGTTCCCTGGTAGAATTTTTGAGGTCATTCATATATACTATAATATCATTTGAAAATAGTGAAAGTTTCACTTCTTCCTTCCCAATTTTTATCTGTTTGATCTCCTTGTGTTGTCTTATTGCTCTAGCTAGAACCTCAAGTACTGTATTAGTAGATATTGAGAGAGTGGACAGCCTTGTTTTGTACCTGATTTTAATGGGATTGTTTTGAGTTTCTCTCTGTTTATTTTGATAATGACTATCAACTTGCTATATAGTCCCTGTATTATGTTTTAGTTTGTTTCTTTTATCCCTGTTCTCCCCAGAACTCTTATCATGAAGGGCTATTGAATTTTGTCAAAGGCCTCCTCCGCATCTAATGAGATGATCATGTTGTTTTTTTGTTTATATGGTAGTTTACATGACAAATTTTCATATGTATCTCTGCATATAAAATCATTCCGCACGTGAATCCCTTCTTGCATGAAGCCTACTTGATCGTGGCATACAATTTTTTGATGTGTTCTTGGACTAGGTTTGCAATACTTTGTTGAATATTTTTGCATCAATGTTCATGAAAGAGATTGGACTTTTATTCTCTTTCTTTGTTTGGTTTGGTTATCAGAATAATGTGGTCTCATAGAAAGAATTTGACAATATTCTGTCTCTTTTCTATTTTGTAAAATTATCTGAGGATTAATGGTATTAGGTGTTCTTATAAATTCTGATAAAATTCTGTGCTAAAAACCATCTGGCCGCTGGGCGGTGGTGGCGCACGCCTTTAATCCCAGCACTTGGGAGGCAGAGGCAGGCGGATCTCTGGAAGTTCGAGGCCAGGCTGGTCTACAAGAGCTAGTTCCAGGACTGGCACCAAAGCTACAGAGAAACCCAGTCTTGAAAAACCAAAAAAAAAAAAAAAAAGAAAAAAAAATCTGGCCATGGTCATTTTTCTTTTCTTTGATTGGGAGGCTTTTTTTTAAATGACTCTTTTTATTTCCTTATCATTTTGGGGTCTATTTAAGTTGCTTACCTGGTCTTGATTTTATTTCTGTATGAGGTACCTTTCAAGAAAGTTGTCCTTTTAGATTTTCCAATTTTGTGCGTATAGGTTTTGAAGTATGACCTAATGATTCTTTGTATTTCCTTGGAGGGTGTTGTTAATTTGCAGTCTCTCTTTACTTTTTGGTTAGTTTGCATAAGTATTTTTCTATCTTCTTAGTTTTTGCAAAGAACCAACTCTTTGTTTCATTGATTATTTGTACTGTTCTCTTTGTTTAAATTTTATTGATTTCAGACTTGAGTTTATTTCCTGTTGCCTACAGCTCCTTGGTGAGTTTGCTTCTTTTTGTCCTAGAGCTTTCATGTGTGCTGTTAAGCTACTGTGTGAGATTTCTCCAAATTCTTTATGTGGGCACTTAAGACTGAACTTAGCACTGCTTTCATTGTGTTCCATAATGGTAGGATGTAGATTTATTTTTATTGAATTCTCAGAAGTCTTTTATTTTTTTCTTTATTTCTTCCTTGATCCTGTGTTGATTCAATTGTGAGTTGTTCAGTTACCATGAATTTGTAGGCTTTCTGTAGTTTGAGTTGTTGTTGAACTCTAACTTTAACCCATGGTGATCCAATAATATATAGGGGGTTATTCCAATTTTTTGTATATGTTGAGATTTGCTTTCTTACTGAGTATTTGGTCAATTTTAAAGAAAGTTCTATGAGAAGAAGGTATATATTTTTTGTGTTTGGGTGAAATGTTCTGCAGTTGTCTACTATGTCTATATGTCTCCTATGTCATAGCATCTGTTAGTTCTCTTGTTTTTCTGTTAAGTTTCTGTCTGGCTGACCTGTTCATTGGGGAGAGTGGGGTTCTGAAGTCTCCCACTATTAATGTGTGGGGTTTAACATGTGATTTAAGCTTTAGGAATGATTCTTTTACAAATGAGGATGACTTTATATTTCAGGAATAGATGCTCAGAATTGAGACTTTATAGATTTTTCCTTTGATAAATGTGAACTATCCTTCTACATAACTTTGTATTAATTTTAGTTTGAAGTATATTTCTTTAAATATTAGGATAACTACACTAACTTTATTTTTAGAACCATTTAATTGGAAAATCTTTTCCCAGACCTTTACTCTGACATAATGTCTGTCTTTGAATTTGAGTCATGTTTGTTATATGTAGAAGGATGGATCCTGTTTTGGTTTTGGGCTGTGAGGTAATGCTCTTTTAAATTGTAAAGATTTGCCACTCATATTAGTTTAATAAAATGCTGATTCTTCAGTAGCTAGCCAGGAAGTATAGGCAAGGTTAACAGACTAAGAGAATTCTGAGAAGAGGAAAGGCAGTGAGTTAGACACCAGACAGATGCAAAGGAAGCAAGATGAGAATGTCTTACTGAGAAAAGGTAGCAAGCCACTTGGTTAAACATAGACAAGAATTTTAGCTTAAGTTGTATAAGCTAGTTAATAATAAGACTGAGTTAACAGGCCAAATAGATTGTAATTAATATAAGCTTTTGTATGTTTTTTTGGGGACTGAATGGCTACAGGTCCAGGTGAAAGAGAAACTTCTATCTACATGTATCCATTATGTCATTATATTGGTGAACTGAGCCCATTAATATAAGAGCTGTTAGTCACCAGTTATTGTTAATTCCTGCTACATTTCTATTTTGGTGTTGGTTATGGTAATGGGAATGTTTGACTTCTTTGGATTTTACTGTTGTGGGTTTTTCTATTGCCTATGTATTTGGAGATGTAACTGAGTTCCTTGGGTTGGAGTTTTCCATCTAGTATTTTCTGTAGTGCTGGAATTATGGGTAGGTATTTTTTTTTAAATCTGGTCATAAAATATCTTGCTTTCTCCTTGTATGTTGATTGAAAGTTTTGATGATTATAGCAGTCTGGGCTTGCATCTATTGTCTCTTAGTGTCTATATAGGACCTTTTGGCTTTCAGAATCTCTGTAAAGAAATATAAATGGGTCCTGGTGAAATCAAGCTGGTATGATGCCAAACTAGAAGCTTTCCCACTCCTGATTACTATAATGTTGGAAAATACTACACATGCAGCTAAAGGAGAAAAGTAATTAACACTCTTACTCATATAGGAGCCTTGTGACATACAACAGTTTCCTGAATGCAGAATATACTGATACAATAGTAGTACAAATATTATAACAGTAACCAACCACTTTTTAACTACCTAAGGCCAACATCAAGAAGTGGAACTCATATCTAACAATGTTAATGAGGCCAAGAACCTGGGACCTGATAGTTCATGGGTCCTACGACTAGTCTGCTAAATGAACACACCAATAAACTTATTCTTGATTGTATATTGTTACTAGTAAGTGAGTGCCTTATTCAATTTTGTAGTATACAGCAATTAACAAAGAGAACTACACAAGACTGTGTGGAGAGTACTCTCACTGACTTTGGAACACACAGCTCTAAATGAAATGTTGTTTTTTTTTTTTTTTACACCATCCATCAATCCTCAGAGATTTCTGTAGAAAAGTAGTTGGTAAGACTATAAGAACCAGAGTTTGTGAATGACTCCAAGTATACAGTGTATTCCAATACAACAGGAATGATATGCATATGAACTCACAGAGGTTTTGAGAGCATGCACATGTTCAAGACAGACAAATTATCATGGAGAAGGGAAAGTCCCTTAACACAAAGTCCCACAACTAACCAAGAGGCTAATTATAATTGATACTATTGAAAACAAGAAAATCAGTTTTCTTCAATGGAGTATCACTAGATGTATCAACATCACTCCATGGCAGGCCTCAAACTCAAGAGTAGTAACAAACAGTGGAATAAAAGTTTCTTGTGTGTGCTTTCTTGTGTTATGATTTGTTTTGTCATTTTTGCTTTTGTTTTGTTGGATGGGGCTCTTTTCTTTCTTTTGAGAAAGAATAAGAGCATGAGTTTGGGTGAGTAAGGAGGTGGCAAAAATCTGGGAGGATAAGGAGAAGGGGAGAGAATATGATGAAAATATACTAATTAAAACGTTTTAGATGTGAGAAACAAAAGAAAAAGAAAATAAAGCAAACAGAAAATAAATTTGAAATTAATTTTCAATTGATTGTAAGTATTTAATAGCCACAAAGACAATGCCCACCAATACAGACATTACTCCACCCAATGTATCAATTTGTGACAAGGCAGTGTTTTCCTTCTTTTTTTTTTTCTTTCTTTTTTTTTTTTTGTTTTTTGTTTTTCGAGACAGGGTTTCTCTGTAGCTTTGGTGCTCGTCCTGGAACTAGCTCTTGTAGACCAGGCTGGCCTCGAAATTTCAGAGATCCGCCTGCCTCTGCCTCCTGAGTGCTGGGATTAAAGGTGTACGCCACCACCGCCTGGCATGTGTTTTCCTTCTTTATGGAAATACAAGTACAGTGAAAATGTCTAGTGGTGTCTTAAGAGTATCATGAGAACAGTGTTGCCATGTGGGCCCCTCTCAAGCCTTTTTCCTCTTATCTCTAATACAGACTGTGAGAGCCACTTTATTAGAGAAAGGCAGGAAGAACCTGTGCTAATAAATCTCACTTCCACACTTCTTAGTGCTGAACAGTGCTCTGCTATATGATATGAACACACAGCTTGTTTATTTGTTCCTCTGTTGATGGTTTTCAGATAGTTACCAGTTTAAAGAATGTACTCATATTACTGCTGTAAGTCTCCTGTGTAAAAAATTTTTATTCTTCCTGAATAAACTTCTAGAGATTAAATTTTTGGTAAATTAAACCCAGGTTAAACTTAATGAGAAACTTCTTCACCATCACATAATTTAAGTTCTTGATATAGGCAGTCCTTCTGTATGCGTGCTGTTTTTATTGGATAATTAATAAAGGAGCTATTTGAGCGTTGATAGAGCATAGTAGAGCTAGGTGGAAAACCTACACTGAATGCTGGGAGATAGAAGGTGATGTCAGTGAGGCTCCATGTAGCTGTCATCAAAGGAGACAGATGCCTAAGAACTTTACCAGTAAACCACAAGCTTCATGGTAAAATAATGGAAATGGGTTAATTTAAGAAATAAGAATTAGCTAGCGATACACTTAAGCTATTGGCCAAGCAATGTTTTAAATTCTATTGTTTCTGGGCAGCCAGGAATGAACAAGCAGCCTCTGCCTCCAAGATCTTATGAGCAACATATCAAAATGGTAGTGTAACAGAACATAACAAGCATGGTCAGAGGGGGGAACAGAGGGCACAGACACCAAAGAACCAATTTGGAAGTAGCTTGTGGCAGTTTTCTGCTTTATTTTTAGATTGTAGCAAATTTTCTTAACTCTGGCCTTGTATTTTAATTTATCATACACCAATAAAAGAGTCAATTTAATTTTAAGTCGGTGTAAACAAATAAAGCAAAGCTAAATGATCACACTGTAGGCAATATTCAAAATGCATCCCACCTGGTAATGTCCAGTATCAATCAGCACAGGTACTTATTATGTTGCTGTGTTTTAAAGGCAGAAATATAATTAATTTTATGATTGCACTGCAACCTGAATCCAGTTTTTTAGAGTGCTGCCTCAAATAAGAAAGTGCAGGGAATCAATAGAGATATCACATTCTTTTTATAGGTGCTTATTTGAACTTAAACACAAGAAACCTAATACAGGCATAATGTCATCTAAAGAAATGTGCTTCATTCCCTCTGAGGCAAGAAGGTATGGACACGTGTTTACCAAGTAGACAAGTATGCTTGTCCTCGATGATTTCAATTCTGATTGAGTTTTTGCTATTTGAAAACTGTTCACATATTTTCAGTATATGATTGAAGTGGAATACGTCAGATGGGGGGAAGCCGAATCAAATAATCCTACCTTAGCTCAGAATAGGGTATACTAAGGTATATTCTTATATTAAAAGAGAAACTCACGGATTACGATGAGGAATTGGGAACAGGGTCCGACATCCAGGTGTGGCCCTCAGGAAGAAAAGCAGTTTAGCGGGCACTCCCAGGGGCCTTTGGGCTTTTTGGTGCCCAAAAGCCACGCTCCACCTCGTCCAGACTTTCAAAGGCTATTGAAGGAGGTTCCCCATTATATCATATGACAATTCAATTACAGAAGCAAAGAAAATAGTATTGCAGGCTAAGTTAATGACTAACATGTTGGTAGATTAACAAATGCAAGGAAGTTACTTACAGTCTGTGCTGAATGTTGCGTACCTTATCAGTGCCGTAGTACTTGGAGGAGAGCTACAGATATGGTTGTCATCACTTCTGAGAAAACAAGTTCAAAAGTTTTCTGGCACATAATTTAAGTTTATTTAGGGTGTTATTCTTTTCTTTTTTCTTTTGGTCTATTTGACAGAAGCTGCAGTCATCTGAAAAAAGAAAACACCAATTAAAAAGAGCCTGCCATAAAAGCTGTGGGGCATTTCCTTGATTGGTGATTGATATGGGAAATTCCAGCCTACTGTGTGTGATGCTACCCATGGGAAAGGGGTCCCGAACTGGCAGAAGTAGAAGCGGGAGGAGGAAGAGGAAGAAGCAGCAACAGCAGCTGAGTAGACCTTGGTATGCAATCTAGTAAGTGGCATTCCTGCCAGGCCTTTATTTGAGTTCCTGTTGCCAGCTTCTTATCTTGATCCCCTTCCTGACTAAGACATAGTACAGTATGCTGTATATCGTTGCTTCTACTTACAAATATTGCTGTTAGATACATATATGTGAGTATCAGATGTTTTATTTATTTTAATTTCCTAGAATGGAAAGCTTTATGATATGGTCTCAGAATAAACATGAAAAGCAACCTTGAAGTATTACCATAGGATAATAGCAAAATTCAGACATAAAATTCCAAATTCCTTTTTGCTTCACATAAGTAGAGAAAAAAATTGGCAGATACTACTAGAATTGACTTTGTAAGAGTAAAAGAAGATAACCTACATGAAATTGTCAAATAACTAGCTACAAATGATAGCTGGAAGAGTAAAAGTTATGCTTGTAATGAATAAAAGGTCATCACTGGTCCATTCCTCCAAACATGGGACGATCTACAAAGTTCTTCTCAAGACACCGAATAGATAAAGGAAAAAGAAATACGTCCTATACCACATCCGTTGGTTTGAAAACTAAGATCAAGACATCAAGTTTTTGTCTATAAATAATGACAGAAGCAATTAGCACATAAAAAATTAAAAGGAACTGTTAATGATGATAAATAACCTTCATGAAAACAGGGAGAAAGAAAATCTAAACAATTAGCCAATTAAATAAAATATCCACAAAATTAGTATCACATTCTCCCATAAATGATTGGAAGCGTTCCTGTAAACAAAATAAGGAAGATGTTTGCTTTCCCCACTGCTATGAAACATTTCATCAGAGATATCTCCCAAGTAGCTGGGAGGAAAATAAAAATAAAATACTTTAAATTTATGGAATACATGAAATCATTTGTTTTTAGTTGGCATATCCTTATATACAGGTCATACAAACTTCGTTGATAATAACTTACCAGTTTTAACATTTCCACAAAGCTTCAGGACATACACTCTGTATATAAAAATCAATTGTTTTCTTTAAAGTAGCAATAAGGACTTCAAAAAGAAATCAAGAAAATAATTCAATTTATAGTTGCATCAAAATGAACAGTGTATGTACAAATAAATTTAACCACAGTGAAAAAAAATACTGCATACTCAATCCTATAAAGCATTACCTTAAAAAGATGTAAATATACTAAAAGATATTATGTGCTTTTGTATAGGATGATTTAGAATAGTTTATGTGTCGTTGTTACCTAAAGTGATATACAAATTAAAAATTTTTCATCAAAAGTCAAATACCTTCTTACTCCAACTATTGTATTGCTGGGGAGGAACCCAGAGCAATAATTTTAAAAACGATAAGGATGCACTGTACCGTAGACCACTGGCTGGCTTTCAAGACGAATAAACATGTATTCAAAAATTCACCTAGAATCAAAATTGACAAGTGTAAACAAAGTAATCTCAAAAGATAACCATAAAGGGCTCATGCTTTCTCATTTCAAAACTTAAAACAAAAATATAGTCATAAAAATAGTTTGATATTTATATAAGAATAGAAATAGAAAACAGAATAGAACTGTCTAGAAAAAAAGGACACATATAGAGTCAATTATTTTCCCCAAGGGTTTCAAGATTATTCAATGAAGCAGAAGTAGTGTTTCCAGAAAACAAGACAGAAGCACAAAAATAGCTACATCCAAAAGAATATACTTGGAAGTGTTTTGTCAAAAATAGATTTTTTTCCTATAAACTATATTCTAATTAAAATTAATTACTAGCCTTCCCCAACCCACAAATTTACATCCTTTCTTTCTCTTTCTCCTTAGAAAACAACTCCTTATCTTAGGAATAAATGGGCACCTAAGACCTAAAAATAATAAAATTAAATTAAGAGCAAACAATAAAGAATAGGACAAAAGAAAATTTTAGGATTTGTATTGAAACTTAATAAAATATAAACTTCCATATATATATATATATATATATATATATATATATATATATATACACACACACAATACAAATGGAATTGGTGTATTACATGGGAGATGGGAGAGAAAGCTCTAACTAGACATTTTTTATGCACTCTTGAAACCTAAAAGGGCAGGAATGAGTTACATCCAATCAGTCATAGGCCAAAGGGACTATGTGAAAACCCCTAAACTACGGAAAGCTAATTTTTATCCAATTTATCTACCAAAAAAATGATTCAATTTTCTACCAAAAAATAATTTCATTCAATCTCACACAGTGAATAAAAAACTAATTTTTTAAAATTTAATATTAGAAATAAAATATAAAACTATGCAAAGATACATAAAGAAAATAGTTAAGATTTTAGATTTGACAATAAAATTTTAGATATGACATAAATATCTATAAAACTATAGGCAAATTGGGTTTTAGTAAAATTAAAAACTGTTATGTATAAAATATTATGAAGAAAGAAAAAAGCAATGAAATTGGATAAATTACTTGTAAGTCATACACCAGATAAGAATTCACTGATTTTAGCTATAAGAGCTGGAGAGATGGCAAGGATTTTGTAAACACTGGCTGCCCTTACAGTGGGCCTCAGTGTGGTTCTCAGCACCTACATTAAAAATTTAAATAAGTAAATAAATAAGCCTTATACTTAACAAAAGAAAAAATGCACCATTTAAGTAATAGAAGAGCCATCTGTAAAATAAGACATGCAAATAGCCAACAGATGCAGAATATGCATTAAACCATTGGCAACATTAAGGAAAGGTTACTGCAAACAGCAATGCATTGTCACACATCATTGGTAGAAATCTAAGAATTTAATTGCCATCATTAGGTACAGGGACTGTTAAAAAAAATCTAATGGAGTACTACAAAGCAGAAAAAATAACAACATCTTGAAATTTGCAGGAAAATGGATGGAGCTAGAAAACATCCTTTTTAGTGAGGTAACCCAGACACAAAAAGACAATTATCACATGAACTCACTCATAAGTAGTTTTTATACATGAAGCAAAGAAAGCCAGCCCACAAATCAGAATCCCAGAGAACTTAGATAACAATCAGGACCCTAAGAGATACATACATAGATCCAATCTACAAGGAAAGTAGAAAAAGACAAGATCTACTGGGGAAATTGGGAGCATGGGGACCGTGGGGGAAGGTTGAAGGGAAGGGGAGAGGAAGGGAGAGGAGCAGAGAAAAATGTAGAGCTCAATAAAAGTTAATTAAAATATCTAACAATTCAGAGTGATGTCTCCTTGTGGCTTTAAATTGAATATATCTAATAATGATAACATTGACCATATTGCAATAAACAAATGAATGCATACAAGTAACCAAATAATATTAATGTTCAATAAGTAACATATTTTTCTTTGATTTGTGGCTAGATAACACAGCATTTCTTTTTTAAAAAAGTGAAATGAACCACTAGATATATTTTTCTACAGCAAGTAAGGTGAGTTCTAAGTCCTGTGAAAAATAACATATACTTTGGAAAGGTACAATAGATATACCATTTTCTACAGTCCACATGCCTCAATTTAATATGCTCTTATGTGGCTTTTTACAAAGGAAAAGACAAATTGCATGTATGCTTCCTAATCTGGATTCTTAGACAGCTGCTGTCACAGACTGTATAATTTTCCTCTGCATTTTCTTCCTGTCAGTTTTTTTTATAATCTACTGACTTTCTTTTAATAATATAAACATATTAGAGATCAGAATGTCCCTTGAAGGCCAATCTAACAATCTAAGAAGATAATGGAAGAATGGGCTGGCTACACACATTCAATGCCACAACGCTGTCTACAATTTTTCAAAACTTATACTTTTCCTCTGGCGGTGAGAAATACAAAACTCAATCTTGCAATTCTTTTGTTGGAAGAGTCATTGTCAGATTATATCTATGAACAGCCAAATGCAGAATAGGATATGGGGATGGCAGAAACACTATGATTTTCTTTCCGTGACAATTTTGGAAGTCATCCGACTATACATTGTGATTAATCAACCAGTTGAAAGCTGGATCTGAAAATCCACCAGGTTGAAATTATTGATTTGATGTGCTAACAATGGTAGTTTTGAATGTTCTTCTTGCTCATACCTTAAAAGGGGTTCCAACCTCCAAGGCCATCCATAGTCTTTCTATAATTCCAGATTCTCCAGCTTGCATTCCACTTTCCAATTGTTTTAATTGTGATTTTCCTGTTTTAAAATTATTGCTTTTAATGCTTGAAGAATTTGCCCCCAAGTAAGACTAATTGATATGATGATATTTTTACTTTTTATGAGCAGCTCCGTGGTTCAGACATATATTTAGTGCCTGAGTTACATAAAAGTGTTTACTCATATTATTCAAATTACAAGAATGATGTGCTTTTAGATCTTTCATCTTTGCATACATTAACATATTTCCCCACATAGAACTTGGGAAAACCAAAAAAAAAAAAAAAAAGCAGTTTTCATTTCTTATTTCTTATATGAGAAGTAGGCTATATTATTTTTTTGATTTGAAGTATTCTATTTTTATGACCTGGTTTTTCTACAATTGTCTCAGTGTATCAACTAGCTTCTTCTTTCATTATCCTGAGCATTTCCCCATGTTTCTAAACTGAATAGAGGGTTTTCAGACTTACTGGAGAACATATCCATAACTTCTTTCTTAGCTTTCTATGTGTCTACGCAAACATTACTGAATTTGTAAATATTAAGGTATTTGCAGGACTTAAATTTTTAATAAATTCTTGGCTCTTCCTTCTAGAAGTTTCAAAGTCATATAATTTATTGTTTCTCCTTGAAATATAGTAACTATTACTAAATGTGGGTGCCTTTGAATAAAATAACCTTTAGTACCTAAAAAGCTGCTCCATTTCCTCCTTCTAATAAATTCCCAGACACTGGCCACTGTCTCCTCTTTTAAGAAACCCTTTTCTGAGACTGAGTCCTCCACTCTCTCACTGTTTGTTACTATGGAGAAGATGTAATAGAAAATCCTCAGTAAAATTTCCTCTACCTAAACTATTTAAAATTCTTTATTAAATTTTATTTTTTTTGCGATTTTCCTCTTTTATTAAAAACAAAATTTTCTCTAGAATAATATATCCTGATCATAGTTTAACCTCCCTCCACTCCTCCAGTTCCTCCCTACATCTCCTCCAGTCCAGATCACCCCCTCATTCTCTCGCTAGAAAACAGACTTATAAATATTATAGTACATACAATATAAAAATACGTTGTAATGCAATGCAATATAATACAAAATGATATATGGCAAGATAAAACAAAAACTAGCACATCAAGGTTGGACAAGACAAACCAGCAGGAGGAAAAGAATGTAAGAGAAGGCACAAGCGTCAGAGACCTACTCATTTGCACACTCAGGAATTCCATCAAAACTTCAAACCAGAAACCATGACATCTGTGCAGAGCACCAGCGCAGACCAGTACATGTTCTGTGCATGCTTCGTGAGTCTCTGTAAGTTCATATAAGCATTGATTATTAATTATTATCAATTTGGAAGGCCTTGCTTCCTACAAGTTCTTCATCTTTTCTAGCTCTTAGGCTCTTTAAAGCCTTCTGTGGTGTTCCCTGAGCCCTGAGGGGAGGGATTTGATACAGGCATCCTTTTAGGACTGAGAGTTCTGACCTTGGAACACTCAGTCTTATACATTACTGCAAAATAAATATATGATTTATAATACAAATGCTTTTATTAGGCTCCACAAATTCATCACGTGCTTTTTCTCCATCATTGAATTTCATTCAATTAACAAATATAAGAATTTTATTTCTAATAACAGCTGAGAGTGGTTACAGAGCCTCATATCTGAAACACAAAGAGGTGCACTTCATTTTTTCTTGATTGTTTATTTATTTATTTTGTTTTTGTTTTGTTTTTTATCTTTTTTATTACTTTATTAATATTAGGAATCAAAATTTCCACTACCTCCCCTCCACCTGCTTCCCTCTCACTCACCTCCTGCTCCAGTCCTAAGAGAGGGCAGGGTGCCCTGCCCTGTGGGAAGTCCAAGGCCCTCCCCGCTCCCTCCAGGCCTATGAAGGTGTGCATCCAAATAGACTAGCATCCCAAAAAGCCAGTACATGCAGTAGAAACAAGTCCCATGCTTTTATCATTGTCTTCTCAGTCTGCCCCAAATGTCAGCCACATTCAGAGGGTTCCGTTTGATCCCATGCTTGTTCAGTCCCATTCCAGCTTGCTTTGGTGAGCTCCCATTAGTTCAGGCACACTGTCTCAGTGGGTGGACGCACCCCTTGTGGTCTTGACTTCCTTGGTCATATTTTCCCTCCTTCTCCTCTTCAACTGGACCTCGGGAGCTCAGTCCAGTACTCCCATGTGGGACTCTGTCTCTATCTCCATCCGTTGTTGGACGAAGGTTCTATGGTGAGATTCAAGAATGCCGGGCAGTGGTGGCGCACACCTTTAATCCCAGCACTCGGGAGGCAGAGACAGGCGGATCTCTGTGAGTTCGAGGCCAGCCTGGTCTACAAGAGCTAGTTTCAGGACAGGAACCAAAAAGCTACGGAGAAACCCTGTCTCGAAAAAAAAAAAAAAAAAAAAAAAAAGATGGTCATCATTCTGACTATGGGACAAGGCCAGTACAGGCACCCTCTCCTCCACTGCCCAGGGTCCTAGCTGGGGACATTCCTGTGGACACTTGGGAACCCCTCTAGAGTCAAGTCTCTTGCCAACCTCACAATGCCTCCCTTAATTAAGATATCTTCTTTCCTGTTCCCATATCTGCCCTTCCTCCATCTCAACCATCCCACTCCTCCAAGCTCTCCTCAACCCTCCCCTTCTTCCTTCTCTCTCCCCCTCTCCCCTTTCCAGCTCCACCCCCACCCCCATTCTCCCAACTTTCGCCTGGCAATAACTATAACAGTGAATTCTAAATAAAAACACGTTGAAAGCACACATTTGAACATTTAATTGGTTTTCAAGTGTGGTCATCATTCCAGACATATTAAGAATATTTTCTTCCACTTTTAATAAGACTTATATATCAAATATTTTGGTATGTTTAATACAAGCTCATATAGTGTTCCCTCTTGATCTTCTATTTCTGAACCTGGGAAAACTTTGCTTTTCATTCTGAATATATTAAATTTATTCCTCTCATAAAAGAGCACCTTTGATGTTTGCAAACAGAACAGACAGTGATTTGTTCTTGACTTTATTTACAAAGAGAGCTCGAAGCATCATCCAGCCATATAGGAGGGATAAACACTAATGCAGATAATTTAAATAGTCACTAGGGAGGATCATTAAAACCTACAGATAATTTGGTGGCATTTGTATCTTCAATACTTTAGTTATGAACCATAAAATTAATTGCTGTATCATTCTTATTTTATGATGAAGACAAATACGTCCATGGTGACCTTTCTCCAAACTATACTTGAAGCACTAGAAGCTACCCCATTAACCAGAATGCTGAATAATGAATCTCAAACCTCTTATGAAGGACTTTACCCTGTCCTAAACTGTCTCTATACTGATTGCCTATTTATTTACTTCAAAATTTTATTGCTAAAGATCATACAAGTTAAACTGTGTAAGAATTTCACTGTTTGGATATTAATGAGCCTTGGATTTGATTATGATCATAAGCTGTCAGAGGTTTTCCTTTCCGAAGCTCACTCATGGTTTAATTCTGCAAAGATTTAAGTGGTTATCATAATAAAAATCCTATAATGAATGCTAAAACCATAAAATTTCTCTTGTGAGTTCATAGAATTAGCAGACATAAGATATTCAGTGAATGATAGACTCATTTGTATTAAACTTAAAAATAATCCATTTCGACTTGTCAGATTGTGTTTTTGAATTACAGCAAAGAAAAACTAAAGCATGAGAGTCAAACAGGATAAATTCCATCTTATTATAGAATTACTATACTAAGTAAAATGAGACCTTGATTGTGGAATTAAATAAAATATTTAAAAAGAAATAAAGCCTAGTTTAACTGCTTTCACCTATTTCTCCTGCCTTCTTCTTCCAATGTTGTTATACATATATACCTACATACATATAAACCAATATATTAATACAAGCTATTGATATAATTTATTGTCACTCACAAGTTTATGTATTTTATAGATGATCACTTGGTATTGGATAAATACTAAGGGGCTCATCTCTGGTAGGTCTGATTCACTGCACTCACTTGCTATTAAACACCTGTAGATCTTCATCTATGTGTGGGGCTCCTGTGAAAGAAAGGGATAGGAAAACACACTCCAGTTAAATGGGACCAGGAAGCAAGAAGAAATTTCTATTCTAATACTCTTCAAATTTATTTTTTTAATTAATTTATTTATTAAGGATTTCTGCCTCCTCCCAGCAACCGCCTCCCATTTCCCTCCCTCTCCCCCGATCAAGTCCCCCTCCCTCATCTGCTCGAAGAGCAATCAGGGTTCCCTGACCTGTGGGAAGCCCAAGACCGCCCACCTCTATCCAGGTCTCATAAGGTGAGCATCCAAACTGCCTAGGCTCCCCCAAAGCCAGTATATGCAGTAGGATCAAAAACCCACTGTGATTGTTCTTGAGTTCTCAGTATTCCTCAAGAGAGGCCCTATCATACAACAAAAGTATATGCTCAACTATGTTCATGGCAGCATTGTTTATAATAGCCAGAAACTGGAAACAACCTAGATGTCCTTCAACGGAAGAATGGATGAAGAAAGTATGGAATTTATACATATTAGAGTATTACTCAGCAGTAAAAAACAAGGACTTCTTGAATTTTGCATACAAATGGATGGAAATAGAAAACACTATCCTGAGTGAGATAAGCCAGACCCAAAAAGAGGAACATGAGATGTACTCACTCATATTTGGTTTCTAGCCATAAATAAAGGACATTGAGCTTATAATTCATGTTCCTAGAGAAGCTAAATAAGAAGGTGAATCCAAAGACAAACACATAGGCATCCTCATGAATATTAACCTTCATCAGGCCATGAAAGGAGACAGATACAGAGACCCACATTGGAGCACTGGACAGAAATCTCAAGGTCCAAATCAGGAGCAGAAGGAGACGGAGCACGAGCAAGGAACTCAGGACCGCGAGGGGTGCACCCACACACTGAGACAATGGGGATGTTCTATCGGGAACTCACCAAGGCCAGCTGGCCAGGGTCTGAGTAAGCCTGGGATAAAACCAGACTAGCTGAACACAGCGGACAATGAGGAATGCCCTTCAAATTTAAACAAGTTAGAAGTTAACTTAACTGAGAAACGATTACCCAAGAAGACATTACAATCCCAAACATACATGCCAAAAAATATAGCACACCCAATTCCATACACACAAAAAAGTTTACTACTGGAACTAAAGAGAAGGATAAACCCAATTTAATAATAGTAGGCAATCTAAATATACACTTTCTCTAATAAACAAGCCTTTTGACAAAAAAGTAAAGAGAAACATCAGAAATACAATATTTAAAACAAGTCAAACATTTCAAATGGCTACAGAATGTTCTACCCAAAGATCAAAGAATACATATTGTATGCAAAAGTTCATTGAAGCATCTATAGTATCTATTAAATAAACCAAAGAGACACAAAACAAATCTTAACAAATTCAGAGAGTTATAATTAACTCCTTCCATACTATCTTATGACAATGTACTAAAACTTAAACTCAATAGCAAGCAAGTATTAATTACATAAACTCATAGAGATTCCATTTCTGAATGACAAGTAGGTCAAAGAAGAAAGCCTGAAGGATCGCTAAAATTTTTCTTCAACTAAATGAAAATGAAAACACAATACAACAAAACCTCTTGGACTCTATAAGAACAGCCATGAAAAGAAAATTTATAGGTCTAAGTGCCTACTTAAAAAAATAAAATAAAAGAGTTTGGAAGGAATGGGAAAATATTGTTATTAAATTAAGATGTCAATAGGACTGGGTGGTGGTGGCACAATCCTTTAATCCCAGCACTCAGGGGAGGCAGAGGCAAGTGAATATAAATTTGAGGCCAGCCTGGTCTACAAGAGATAGTTCCAGGACAGCTAGGGCTGTTACACAGAGAAAACCTGTCTCAAAAAACAAAAACAAAAACAAAATGCCAAAAATGAAAACAGAATGTGAATGATAAATAGTTGAATAAAGAAATTTGAGAATTGGGAAAAACAAGAACAAATCAAGCTCAAATTCAGTAGGTGGTGCACGTGTTTAATCCCAACATTCAGTATGCAGAGGCAAGTATATCTCTGAATTTCTGAGGTAGAGGCCAACCTGGTCTACAAAGAGAGTTCCAGGACATCCTGGACTGTTTGCAGAGAACCCATGTTTCAAAGAAAAAAAAAATCACCTATTTACGATTACCCAGTTCTGATCTCTTTGTCAGTTTATGTGTTACTTTTGCAATGGAATCTTGGAATCTCATTCACTTCTGCGTATGTGGAAAACTCACATAGGACCAAACACACCCGCCCTTTAAGTATAATCCGGCATTTACGGTGAAAGACCCTCAGAGAGGACCTTTCCTCTCTGATGAAGACCCCAGAACCAGGACACTCTGAGACCAGGCCACAGGATGCAATTAGCAAGAGGTTTATTGAGTAAACACAGGTACCTGCGGGCAGCAAGTCTTTCGGAGGACTTGCGCACCTGCCAACTGGAGGGCGGGCTTTTTATAGGGAAGAGCAAAAAGCAAGTTTACAGAAGCAAAAGCGTGGTTATCGATCGACCAGAATGAGGCGGGGGCATGAATGGTTTCCCCTCTCAGCATGGGTGTCAGCAAGAAGCAAGTTTTCAGAAGCAAAAGCGTGGTTATCGGAATGCGGCGGGGGGCATGAAAGGTTTCCTCTCTCAGCATGGATGCCTGGCAACAGTCATCCTGTTCCTATCTTATAGCTAACCTGCTTTGTTGACATCCTATCTTATTGACATCTTGCCTTGCAGTCTTCCTATCTCTATCTCCTGCTCTCTCAGGCACCTGGGATGTTCCCCCGGGAGCATGCTAGCTGCGGGTTTTGAGGAGGGGGTCTGTAGGGTCTTTCAACGGAAGCACTCTGAGTGACCGGCCACCGAAGAACAAGGCAGATTCTTGGTTCCCGAGATTTTTGAAAGTTTTGGAAGAGTTCAAAATACAGCGTGATGCTGCATTAGTTTCTTTTCTATTCCTGTGCTAAAACACTGTGACCAGGGGCCCTTACAGAGCAGTGCTTTCTTTGGGTCACATAGTTCCCGAGGGTCTACAATCATAATGTCCTGGAGCATGGTACCAGGAAGGCAGGCATGGTTCTGAAGCAACAGCTGTAGCTCACAGCCTCATCCACAAACAGGAAGCAGAAAGAAAACACTGGGAACTAGGAGAGCTTTTTGAAACCTCATGGTCTGTCTCCAGGAACATACCTCTGCAAACAAGGCCGCATGCATTTCCCAAACTGGGAATGGAACAAAAGGTTTCACCAAAGGAGACCAAGTATTCAAACTTATTATCATATAGGGGCTATTCTTATTCAAACCACCACAGAACCTGTAATCAGCATCAGTTAATCCTCCTACTACAAACATCCCTGACCATGTCCCTTAACACAGTGTGATCTCTTCCTACTTTCCAATCAGCACAAGTTTATAAAGAAAAGGACAAATGATCACCAGCCCCTTTAAAATGTCAAGGTGCCCCGAAACTCACTCCTGCTAAACACTTCTTTCTCCTACTCACACCCAATCTTCCTTTTATTTTTTTTTTCCAAACCAAAACTTCCTCTGTATTTCTGCCCACCCCTGTCGGACTTTTCTATTCACAGTTAAGCTCCTCAAACTACATATCAATTCAAACTTTGGAATGTTGGTATGAGGAGAAAATATCCCAAAGTTTGAAACCACATAATTTGAGGAATTCTTTGAAAAATAGTTTAATAATATTGGTTGAATAGAACCAATTCTATTCTGATTCTGAGATCCCATCATTAATTATAATATAAATAGAAGTTTTTATTCTCCTTTTTTTTACTACATAAAGGTCTCATTATATCTAATATATGTTCATATTATAAAAGTTGTATGTTCAAAGTCAGAACAAGTATGATTCAGTATCCATCACTCCACATCCCTCCATCATAGAAATCAAACTGCTGTATTTAATTTTACTGAGATTTATCTCCTTTTATTGGTTTCTTCTTTGGAGGCATTTGCTCAAATACTAATGCACTAATGAAATAGTCAACATCACAGGTAAGAACATAAAACTTGATATTTGATTTCATTTGATGTTATATATTACCTACTTAAAATAATTTCCAGATGTCTAAGATAATCTATTAACATCAAAATGACTAAGTACATGTTTCCATTATTATTGTTTTAGCATTTAATTTTATTAATTTATTTTATTGATTTCTGCATTTTTCTCTTCTCCCCTCCCTGCCTCTCTCCTCACCTTCAACCTACACCAATGGTCCCCATGTTCCCATTTTACTCAAGAGAATTTGTCTTTTTCTACTTCCCATGTACGTCCCTCTTAGGTTCCTTTTTGTTGTCTGGGTTCTTTGGGATTGTGATTCATAGGCTGGTTTTCTTTGTTTTATGTTTTAAAACCACTTTGAGTGAGTAAATATAATAATTGTCTTTCTGTGTCTGGGTCACCTCACTCAATATGATGCTTTCTAACTCCATACATTTGCCTGCAAATTTCAAGATGTCATTAACTTTTTCTGCTGTGTAGTACTCCAATGTGTAAATATGCAATATTTTCCTTATCCATTCTTCATTCAAGAGGAATTTAGATTGTTCCCAGTTTCTGGCTATGACAAACAATGCTGCTATGAACACAGTTGAGCACATGTCCTCGTGGTACAATTGAGCATCCTTTGGGCATATACTCAAAAGTGGCATTACAGTGTCTTGAGGAAGATTGTTTCTTCATTTTCTGAGAAATCGCCATACTTATATCCAAAGGGGCTGTACCAGCCTGTACTCCCATCAGTATTGGAGGAGTATTCCTTTTACCTCACAACCTCTCCAGAATAAGTTGTCATCAATGTTTTTGATCTTGGCAATTCTTACAGGTGTAAGATGGAATCTCAGAGATGTTTTGATTTGAATTTCTCTAAAGACTAAAGATATTGAACATTTCCTTAAGTGTCTATCCTCCATTTTTGATTCATCTGTTGAGACTTCTCTGTTTATGTACTCCATTTTTTATTGGATTATTTGTTTTTTTGATGACCAATTTCTTGAGTTTTTTCTTTTTTTTTTTTTTTGTATATTTTGGAGATCAGACCTCTGTCTAATGTGAGGTTAGTGAAGATCTTTTCCCATTCTGTAGGCTGTCGTTTTGTCTTGTTTACTGTGTCCTTTGCTTTACAGAAGGTTTTAAGTTTTAGGAGGTCCCATTTATTAATTGGTTCTTCAATGTCTGTGCTACTGAGGTTATATTTAGGAAGTGGTCTCCCATGCCAATACAGTCAAGTATACTTCACACTTTTCCTTTTTTGAGGTTCATTGTGGTTGGCTTTATGTTGAGGTCTTTGAACCATTTGGACTTAAGTTTTGTGCATGGTGATAGATATGGATAAAAATGGAAATAGATATGAATGTATTTTCATTCTTCTACATGTTGATATCCAGTTATTCCAGCATCATTTGTTAAATATGCTTTCTTTTTTTCCATTTTATATTTTTTGCTTCTTTGTCAAAAATCAGGTGTTCAAAGGTGTGTGGATAAATATCTGTGTCTTAGATTTGGTTCCATTGGCCTTCCTATCTGTTTTTATGCCAATACCAGGCTGTTTTCAGTGCTATAGCTCTGCAATAGTATTTGAAGTCAGGAATTGTGATGCCTCCAGAAGTTCTTTTATTGTACAGGATTATTTTAGTTATCCTGGGATTTTGCTTTTCATAGGAAGATGAATTCTGTTCTTTTGAGGTCTGTGAAGATTTTGCTGGAATTTTGTTGGGCATTTCATTGAATCTGTAGATTGTTTTTGGTAAGATTGCCATTTTTACTATGTTAATTCTACCTACCCAAGAGCATGGGAGATCTTTTCACTTTCTGGTGGTCTTCTTCAATTTCTTTCTTCAAAGATTTAAAGTTCTTGTCATACAAGTCTTCTACTTGTTTGGTTATAGTTACTTGGAGATATTTTATGCTATTTGTGGCTATTGTAAAGGGTGATGTCTCTCTGATTTCTTTCTTGGCTCATCTATTATCCATTAGCATCTAATTTTCATACAGCATAAACAGCTTTAGGAAATTTGAATTGGCTATACAGCATTATTTTGCATTGCAAAAAAGAAAAAAAAACTACTGGGTTTTTAATGTAGCTAAGTGCTATATGACTTGGCCAACATGTTTGAGGTCAGAAGTTCATACCCAGAAACTGCAGAAAGCAAAAAAACTAAATGCCCAGAGGGTGTATTTGTGAAATAGACTTAGTGTAGAAGGTTGACACTTTTTCTTTGTTTAAGGAGCAACCATATTGTTTGCATATAATGTATTTTACTTGTATATTTTATCAAGTTTCTTCAAGAGAGTCAGCTTAAGAAATGGAAAAATTGCAGGAGAGGGAAAGGAGAGAAGGAGAGAGAGAGAGAGAGAGAGAGAGAGAGAGAGAGAGAGAGAGAGAGAGAGCGAGCATGTTATTCATTCTTTGAAGTCTGATTTTTAACCTTGACCCTGGGTTCTGGGTTCATCCTTGCACTTTTCCTGTGCAACAATAATCCTGCTATATAAATTGAAAATGCAAATGCTCCCCAGTACCTAATCTTCCTCAACTGCTGTCCAGTATATTTATACCCTGTGAGATCATATAATCTTTAGTCATTTTGTGTCCTCTAGTTCCTCGACTCTGCTTCTGCAAATGTTCCCTTAGTCTCATATTCATAGTTGAATCTGATCACCTTCCTCTATTGCATAGATATTGCATAGATATTGGAGTTGCCTATTGGAATAATCCTGACTGGAATATTCCTTGCCATTTAAATAAGTGTGTGTGTGTTTGTGTGTATATAAAGCTCATATCTGCTTTGCGCAAGATGCCTCTACTTGCTTTCAACCATTGTTTTCTGTTGTCATGTTTTTGAGTACCATATAATTGCTTTGAAGAGGTGTGTTGCATCTCTTTAGCTAAGCAGGCTTCTAGGAATTATGAAAGTTGGTTTACTTTATCTCTAAAGAATCCTGTGTACTTCCCTCTCAATTTCAAACTTAAATTTCATCTTTCAATGCTTTTACTCACCTAAGGGATTGCAGAGCTGAAAGATAATGTTGTCAACCTTCAGTTTCAGAATAGTGATGTGATAAGCTCTACTCCAAGGATTCTAACAGTTTTGTTTCACTGTAATCTTTATTCCCTGTTCATATTTTGTTTCAATAAAAGTTGATTAAGGATACACTACGGTGCCATTTGAATACTCTAATTGCATAAGAAGTTAATAAAGATTCTCTGTCAATTTGTCATTGTTACACAGATACATCTTAAATTTTTAAAATGCCAAAGGATTTAAAAATATTGCATTTTTGTCTATAGCTTTAGTTACCACAATGAATGGGACCAAAAACACAAAAGCACTTCTTTCTAGAATAATTATAAATAGAAGATAAACAGATTGCAAACTTATTTATACATATCTAAGTTACACACATTAAAATAACTAAAACTAATTTAATTGTATATGAATTTTAATATTATTACAGTTCATTTATTTGCCCTATATTGTCAACGTGATCATGGCTCATTAATGTGGTATTTTTTTCATATTTAATATTGTTCATATCTTTATTACATAGTAATGACAGATAAAATAAAATGGAAGTTATTTGTGTTTTTAGTGGCTGGTTCCTGAAATTACAGTACATTTAGAAAGTAATGAAACATTAACTTCAGTTGACTACTATGTTTTTTTCTAAGTCTACTTAGAAATGATTACTTAACTAGAAATGACAGAGAGAAAATATTAACTGGGTTTGGAAGACAAAATTGTGGTGTCCAATCAAGATGAAGTCACAAAGACAATTTATTATTCTGTTTCATAATAGTTAAAACACACAAGAAGAGTCTTTAAAGATTGAACTATCAAAAGCACATGTTACTTAACCTCTTAAATTTGGGAACTTATGTGTTAAACCCACGTCATTCTCTCCCAACATCCTTTTCACACCTCAGGAGAGTTAGCAGGTCATAGCATAGGAGGGTGAGCAAAACTGGTTCTATCACTGGCTGTTGTTGGTTAGAAACAAGCTCCAGATCTTTTCTCTTCTAGAAATCTGAGAAGAAAGCTAGCATTGAGCTGCCTCTTTCATTCCTCTAGAAACCATCCTCCAAAATGGCCTCATAGAATAAACAACTTTATTTAAAAGGAGGTTATTACAAATAACAGAACTAATTCTTTTTTCTTGTTCATCCCAGCTGCCTGGCTAGCTTCACCCTGAAATAACCACATAGAAACTGTATTGATTAAATCACTGCTTGGCCCATTATCTCTAACTTCTTATTGGCTAACTCTTACATCTTAGTTTAACCCATTTCTATTAAACTATGTATTACCACGTGGTAGTGGCTTGCCGGCTAAGTTTAAGCAACATGTTTTACTCTGGCAGTGGCTCCATGGCGTCTCTCTCTCCTGCTTTCTTCCTCCCAGAATTCAGTTCCATCTTCCCTAACTACCTAAGTTCTGCCCTATCAACAGGCCCTACGCAGTTTCTTTATTAACCAATGAAAGCAACACAACAATAGAAGGAGCTCTGACACCACCGTGTTCTGGAGAACAAAAACCTGCCTTGTCTCTGTGGTTTTTTTTTTTTTTTTTTTTTTTTGTCAAAACAAGTCCTTACAAGGAATTTCTCACACCCCTCTGTTTTTCTGACCCAAAAGTCTACCACAGTGGACACATTACATTAGACTTTGGGTTTAGCATAGACTTTCCACCTCATCAGCTTCCTGGACACAACACTGGGGGAATGAACAACTTATCCTGCCAAGATATGTAGACTGAACCCTATCCCCACGGAAAAATCTTCAGGCCTCCTGGGCTCTACAGCTAAAAGGCAAGTACTACTTCTAAGACTGGTATTAACCAAAGGCTATGGAGAGACTTGGTATTGCCTGTGTAACTAAAAAAAACCTGTCTCACTTCTGTGCATTTATTTATTCTTCTCAAGTCTGTCTAATGGCATTTGATGACTTAAGGTACTGGTAGTTCCTTACTTCATGTGTCAAATTTCCTGTTAAAAATACAAACAAGTGTACCTCTTTCACAGGCCTCATAGGCCAGTAATAATGGGTTTCAGATTTATCTTCAGAGGTTTAGAGTTTTCATTTTTCTTTGTCTAGTCTGATAAAAACTAATAGTTGTCAGAGCCTATTTTAAACCCACCCATTTTTAAGAACATTTTATAAGTCACTCCTGCTGTCTAGGCCAAGACCAACTTATGGAGGGCCTTCCAGATGATGCCAGCACCTGCACCAGCTCCTGGAATTTCACCATTGGTACCACCTCTACTGGCTCAAATGGACACCAACCCAACAACTGAAATCTGGTTTTAAAGGGCATATCTGCTCTCTTGTCGTACTTATTCACCCTTTCCTCTCCTGTACAACCAGGGTACTTCTCTGTCCCATTCTGTCTGGTAGTTAATGACTCTCCCAATATCTAGTCCCATTCATAGGGCCAATAATAACAATCTCTTTTTTCTCCTAACCACCTGCCATCTAATCTCCTTCAAGGAACAGATGCCTGTGGGCATCAGGATGACATTTAACCAGATGCCTCTCCAGCCACACCTCTTGCTGAGCATGAGCCCACCAACTCCCAACCTCCCCTCTCTCATGTTGCTCCTTGCTCATTGGAAGTAGTTAGACTAGAGCCTGTGCCCCTATATACAGAGTCTGGGATGTTTTGGTTAAGACTTCACCTCAGCACCTGATATTCATATATGCAAAGAGTCTGGAATGTTTGGATTAAGGCTTCACCCCAGCCTCCGGCATCCATATATCCAAAGTGTCAGGAATGTTTGGGTGGAAAATTCCATCCCAAACCCCCTCAGAGACTCAGCCTCTGAGAAAGCCCTCCAAAAGATGGCTTCTCCTCAGAGATGTTCAAAATCACTCCCACAGGGTATTTAAACAGCAAGCCAAAGAGTAAACACATGGTTTTCCAGTCTTCCTTCCCCATCTCCTTTCTGGGGGCTGAAAGGCCACCTGGGAGTGCTGACATCCATTAAACCTGGGCTTTCTCTAATTCAGTTTGATTTGGTCTTGTTTGGATTATATCATCCAAACAAGTGACACAGAAACACACACACACACACACACAAACACACACACACACACGTATACACACACACACAGTGAATGCTTATGTGTATATGTAAATACATATCAAAGCCAGTTATAAAGGCTATGATAATTTTAGTGGTTGCAATCATCTAGTGTTAAATACTCTCTATTTCAAAAGTGCATTAGAATTTTCTTAATATTCTTACAAATTAAGAGCAAAATAAAGATGTCTTTATTTACTTTTTTATTTATTTTGGGGTGGGAGTCGAGACAGGATTTTTCTGTGTAGCCCTGTCTGTCCTGAATCTCACTCTGTAGACCAGGGTGACCTCAAACTTACAGAGATCTGCCTGCCTCTGTTCCCTGGTTAGTGGGATTAAAGGCGTGCACTATCACCTCCCTGGAGTTGATTTTTCAATATACTTTATGAGTGTTACTATATTTAAACAGGTTTTAAAAGGAAATAAGCAATTTATAAAAAAATGCTGAGTAAAATATTTTAATAAATCAGTTATTGTTTGATAGTATCAAGTGTGTATTGTCTACGGTTTTGAATTTTGAATAAAATGATGAATGATACCCCTTTGTGAAAATGTAAAAGCAGAACTAGGAATTGTTTCACTAATGGTAATTTGGGATAAGCCAGTTCCAGTTTATGAATTAGGGATCACAGAAACTGACTGTAGAAGGAGCTGTGGGTTGCATTCCTGCTGACCTCTTCCCAGCCTCCTGGCTAGCTTATGCCCCGAAATAACAACACACAAAGTGTATTCATTTAGACACTGCCTGGTCCATTTCTATTAATGTGTGTAGCACCGAGGTGCACATACCGTGAAGATTTTAGCCTACGTCCATCCTGGGTCAGAGTTTCATCGCATCTGCCCCAGAGAGGAGAGGTATCGAGTCTGAGCTCACTTCCTCTTCCTCCCAGCATTCTGTTCTGCCTAATCCACCCACCTAAGGGATGGCCTATCAAAATGGGTCAAGGAAGTTTCTTCTTTAGCCAATGACCTTCCTCCATCAACTGACCCAGGGAATAAAAAAGTAGCTATATATACTGGAAAACAAACTGTCAGCTCTGAAAACAAGATTTTTACAATGAACTATACAGAATGCTACAAAAGCCCTTACTCACCAAGTTGTCAGGATCACCAGACTCCAGGTTCTTCCTCTTTTCTGGAAAGTGCTGGCTTTTTTTCTGGTTAATCCTTGGTTCTCTGAATCCCTAGATTTTTTTTTTTTTGTGCTCTTCACATCCTTTTATTTTTTATGACCCATTCCCACAGGAAGACATTTTTCTGAGTCTATGCTCTTCGACTGATTGCATTGCATCCCTAGGACAATTAAAAGTCCCTATTCACATTCAAATTGAACAGCCACCAAGTTCATCCCAAGAGGATACTGAAATTGCTAAATTACAAACAGGACCTAATTGTCTTGTTTTCATTAAGCTTTAGTCAATCTCTATTGTGAGTGGCTGCCTCTTACTCATTATTCATGCACCTTTGTCAGACAACTTTAATAATATCAATGGTCGCAAGCACATTATTTAGGTATTTTTCTAAGTCATATTTCTTTTTCCTAATGAGACATATTGGCATAACTTAAGCACCTAAGCCATCACCTGCCATTTTATTGTCTCTTCATCTATTCAGAAACTAGAAAAATAGTTAGAACATTGCTATAGATATATTTTAGCCGAGTGAGTAGCATGCAGTAGCCAAGAAGTTGGATTTCATTATATAAAATTTTAGAGCTGACTCTTTTGACTTCGATATGTTTATTCAAGAATTTACCCCTGGTGGTGTTTTTCTTTTGATTGACAATGTGATGATGAAACTAAAACTGTCTCTCAAGATAGAGTGTCTGACAGTCAGTATTTTGATAAAGTTTAATTAAGATAAATGAGGCTGCTTAGCCTTTCATATGGCATAAATGAGCCCAGAGAGTTCAACATAACACTAAAATTTTACACTTTTTATTGAAACCCCATATTAGATTTAGGATTGTTTGTTTGCCTATTGTAAGCAGGTACCTTTCTAGCAGCATTGATGCTACTATTTCATTATAGTGGTCTCTTGAGGGCATGGACTAGACAATATAAAACATCATATCAGGTTGCCAGTCACCAGACATTATATTAAAAATATATTTTAAATACATTAAATCTGTTTCTTGTTATTTGATAATCCCTTTTACTTTAAAATGTACTTACAAAGAGACTGCATAATATTTTAAAATTCAATACTCACCAGTTGTATAAGTTTTAAACATTTTTTCTTGTCCTAATGCTTTCTACTGTTGTATATACATTTCCACAACCTTGAGGCTAAAGTATAACAAAATTATCTGAGAATTTTGATGGGTCAGAATTCCAGGCACAAGCTATAAATGTATTCATTCTCCATGTTGAATTCTATGTACAAATTCATCCATTATCTAATTTGATACTCATTTTGCCCTTTCTTGTCTATTCAGATTATTGACAAAATAGATTTTGATGGAGGAAGGTTATTGGTTAAATAAAAAGAAACTGCTTGGCCCTCATTGGTTAGAAGATAGGTGGGAGGAGTAAACAGAACAGAATGCTGGGAGGAAGAGGAAGTGAGCTCGGACTCCACAGCTCTCCTCTCGGGAGCAGACGCCTCAGAGAGAGACGCCATGCTCCCAGTTCCTGGGCAGACACAAGCGATGAAGCTCCGACCCAAGATGTACGTAGGCTAGAATCTTCCCGGTAAGCGCACCTAGCTGTGCTACATAGAATATTAGAAATGGGCTAGTCCAGGTGCGAGAATTAGCCTAGAAGAGGCTAGATAGAAATGGGCCAAGCAGTGATTAAAAGAATACAGTGTCCATGTAATTATTTCGGGGCATAAGCTAGCTGTGCAGGAGGCCCGGGTGCTGGGAACACAGCCCCGCCACTCTTATTACTACAAGATTTCTCTTGCAAATGAAGACTAGGTACCTTTATTTTCCTGCAAAATAACGTGTGGAGAAGTGCTCACCTACTTGAATGTCATCTTATCATTCTAGTATGATTTCTGTGAAAAAGGAAACAAATGCAAGTCATTATACCAACTAATAAAAATGCAAGCAGCAGAATGATTAAATTTGCCTTTTAAAGACCTTAAATTTAAACTTAGGACTTTTATTTAACATAGAATATTTAATTTAATATTTAATAAACTACACTTTATTTTGGCATCAGTTTCATTGTATAATTTGTAAATTCTGTCCTATGAATTACTAATTATTTTGCTTTTTGGATGGTGTGAAATGTCAGAAGTTCTGAAAGAATCTCAAAAGCTGCCTTGAAGATAGAAGTGGGAAAAATGAGGTCTAAAATCTCATCAGGAACAATATCCTGCCATCGTGCTAATTAGAGCTGCACAAACGCTGGCACCTAGGGTTATCCTAGAAATGCCTGGAAGTCACTGAAGGGGACTGTCCCAAGAATTATGCCTTACATGGCTAACTCTAGGGCCAATGCTGAGGGTCCCACACTTGAAGACACTTAACAATGTTTATTAATAGACAATGGTGAACTAAGTAAGTAAACCATCACATTTTTTTCAAGTGTATCTCCAGCATCTGCATAATCCTTAGAGACACAAAACTTCCGGAACACAATTAAAGTGAATAGACACCAGAATTAAAATGTCCTTGATGTAAGCAATTTATGAAAATATACACTTATGTCTATACATAGGTTATGGATCTTTATTTGTAGCTATAATTATTTGGCATCTACTGTCACCCACTTTAGAACACATACCTTAAAATAAACATAAGTCACAAGTCTTGGTTCTGACATACTTTGCTTTGGAATATAAAATTTCTTTTATAGTAGTCTTCTGGTTATCTATATTTAATTTTAGCATAAATGCAGAAGCAGTTGAGGTGAGCAGAATCAGATCAATAGCCTCACTTAAAAAAAACTTAGAATTAACAAAAACTTAGAATTCAATTAATTATTTGGACAAGGATTTTCAGGACTATCAAAAAATCTGCTTTTTTAAAAAAATTATTTATTTATTAAGGATTTCTGCCTCCTCCCCGCCACCGCCTCCCATTTCCCTCCCCCACCCCCATCAAGTCACCCTCCCTGCTGTTAAATTGTTAGCTGGTGAGTGAGGTTGTCTAACATTTATAGATTTCTGTAAATTCATTTAATTTAGAGTGTGTCTAACAATATTGTTTAAATTAATTGCTATTATTCTTTAAAGTTTTTAAATTGTTTAATTATTTTTAATTTGTTAATTAAAGTTTTCCAGTCAGATCCCTCACTCCCCCCCCCTTCTTCTCCTAGTCTCTCCCAAACTTTCCTCTTGTCCCCTTCATCCACTTCTCCTCTGTTTCTCTCCAGAAAAGGCCATGGCATATTAAGATGCAGTAAAACTAGGCATTTTCTCTCCTATTAAGACTAAAGGAGGTAACCCAGTAAGAAAGAGGAAAGTGTCCCAAAGCAGGCAACAGATTCAGAACAGTTCCTGCCCCCACTGTTACTAAATGTGATAAATGCTATTAGATAAACAATGTACACACAACAGAAAACATACATCTTAACAACCTAGCTAGTAAACATGCATTCAAAAACTACTTTTAAAAAGCATTATTAGTTAAAGTATTACTTAAAGTATTATTATTTTTAAAGCAATCTTGTTTTACATACCTATCCCAGTTCCCTCTCCCTCCTGTCCTCCCACTCCTCTCATCTTCTCCCCTGCCATCCACTCCTCAGAGAAGGTGACACCTCTGGGAGAGGAAATTATATGGAAGAAACTGGTGTGGCCACTCTTAAATGGATATAATACTTTATTATTAAGGACAGTTCACACTCATTTTAAAAGACTTGGTGATGGATTTTGTAAGAAACCAAAGCAATCAATCTTGAAAAAAAAAATACCATTTGAAAATAATGGGCAAGGTTTTAAAATGCATTTGAATTCTGATTAATGGATAATATTTCACTTAATTTTAAAAGGACTAATTAATCCAGTATCCAGTCAGCCATACAATAGCCACATAAATTGGATCTTTGAAGACAAAAAGTAATAGAATTTTTTAATATATTCCATTTGTTAAGGCTGAGAATCATTTCCTAGTTAGATCTCAGAACATCTTTTAGACTTGTTGTAGTATAGATTTTTTAATTAGTTTAATTAATTCATCAATTAATTAATTAGGTATGCATGTTTGTGTGCCTTGTGTTGTATGTGCGTGTGTGTGTGGTATGTTTGTGTGTGTGCGCACATGTCTTTTGGCACACATGTGCTACAGAGAGTGTTTGTAGACCACATGACAACTACAAATTGACTTTCCATTTGTACTATAGGACTGAACTCTGGTAGGGAGGAAGCCTTTACCTTCTGAGCTCTCTTTCTGGCCCCTTCCAGTATTGTTTTTATTCAAACTTTCTACAACAAAAGCTTTTTCTTCATTTTATTCTACTTGACTGAAAAGGTGCCCCTCCCAGTAGAACTGCTGCAGATAGGCAATAGAATAAAAGAAAAATCAAGGGGAAAAGCTTATATGAAGAGAAGTATAATTTTCCATGATATAATTGCAAAAGCAGAAACAATATCATGTTGATTCAGGAACACAGGTGTAAGTTACAGAAACAAAAAAAATTCATTTCAGGAATCATTGTAAGTTTTCTAGTGGAAGAAAACGTTGCATATGTTAAAATATATTATCTATAAAACTTGTGATAAAATATAGAAATATATGCTATAACTGAAGTTGAGATTTGAGGTATTTTCAGAGTAGCTATAGGTTTTTGTTTTTTTTTTTTTTTGGTGCCCACATATAGAGTTGACCCTTGAAGGTTTCAGTGAATGAGCAGTTATGTTCTGTTCTGCTTTGGACTTTTGTTCATGGCAAGCCTCGAGAGATCCTAAACATTTAGCAGAGTGAAACTGTCTTATGTCACATGACAAGTAATGCGGAAGAAGATGACACATGCTAATAATCAAAATCACTCCCAGGAAACCTTGCCTTTAACCTTTAGGGGTCCACTGACTCGAGCACCAAGTTATTAACCCATGAGATGTATGAAGGTACTGTTCAAGCAGGATATAGCACACAGTATTACCAAAAAGTAAACCACAAAGTCCTAGAAAATAAATATCAGTTACCTAGTCCCTCCATGACTTTTAAGGTTTATTTCTATTTATAGCTTACTCTATCCAATCAACAATTGGTTAGACAACTGTTCCTCAACTGCTATATCTTACATTCTTTACTTTGGTATATTGCTTATTATTGTAATAATTCTTACTAGAATTTTTTTCATTCTACATTTTTTGTAATTATGTGATTGCACAGTGAGTTTTCAGCTCATTTCTAAGTACGTTTCTCAGAAGTATTTTCAAAAACTCTATATAATTAGGCAAAATAGTATTTGGATACCTGTAATTTCATTGTCTCAACATTTATCGTCCATTGCTTCAAATTGCTGTATAATTTTCTTTCTTCTTTATAAGGAAAAGATGTAGGAAGATAAGACTAGATCATGCCTTCATTAGATTTGTTTCACACAGTACAGAATGAGACACACACAAGAACAAGCAATGTAGTTCTTTGAAAATCAAAGAGATGGAGCAAGGTAAGAAAAGAATAAATAGGATAACAAAAATATCTCTTTTATATAGAATACTATGTATTTGTTAGGGCATTATTATTTAATAATTGGGCAGAGGAAGATATTAAAGATGTGGAGCGGAAGATCTGTTTTAAGATATGGCCTTTTATCAAGTTCAGTTTATAATTTAGATAGATAGATAGTCTGGATTTCTTGGTTCTCAAAGAGGTTATGATTGAGTTTACATTGGGTACTGGCATCAAAATAGAATCAAAATAAAAATGAGAGATCTCATATAAGAAGTAAATTGATATTTGCAATTACAAGAATTTGGAAAAAGATTGAGAGTCAAATATCTTAAAGTATTTTTCCAATTTTTTTTAGTAGTTTTATTTTTCTTTGAGACCTTGAAACCATTGTGACCTTGCCTGTGTGTGTGAGATTGAAGAGTATATTCTCATTCTTCTGCAATGTAGATACCCAAATTTGGTACACTGTTTATTGAAAACTCCATTTTTCCTAATACATTCTTTAGTGCATTTATCAAAAACTGATTCCCTTGTTAGTAATATAAATGATCCAACTACTAGAACCACATAAAAAATGAAGGACACTCACATAATATACCAACAAAAAACTTGACTACAGAGTGTATATTCTTTGATTTCATGTTTATAATGGCCAAAATAGCTAAAATGCATATCTAATAAAAATCAAAATGCATATATATTGAATATGAACATAATACAAGAAAACATTTTAGTATGGCAAGATTTCCAAATTTGTGAGAAGAATGTTTTCTAATTAGGTATATACATCAATAATTTATATCAGCTTTGGCATAAATATTGTATATCCTATGAGGTTTGTCAAATATTTAGTGTTAAAAGTTCCCCATTGTTGTTTTCAAGAACTTTACTATTCTCTGTAAAGGACTCTGTATTCTGTCTATACCTTCCTTCTTAACTCTAAGCAAACACTGATCTTTTCACTGTGCTCTTACTTTTGCTATTTTCAGAGATGAAGTGGATCTACACCATCATTAAGCAATTTGTAACACACTGCTTACAGACCCTAATTAGATGCAGGACCTCCCAAAAGAGCCAGAGTTTCATGCTACTAGCAACAACCATGAGGCTGACACTTAAGTCACTCAGTTTTTGCTGCCAATGCTGAGTTAGGAATTCTATTAAAGGAATCATGCCTCTCCTTGACTCTAACAAACAGAGTCCACCTGATAAAATGCTGCTACCAAGAAGCCCTTCTTAACTCTCTTCTTTAGAATCTAGAATTCCTTCCCAAGTTCTCTCAGGTTTTATGTGGATATAGTTGGTCAACAGTCAATTAGTGCCATCTTGAAGATGGAGACTGCTCTTTTGTTTCCTGGACACCCAGTCAGGAATGTTTGCAGAGCATCTCTCTCCTTTGGTAACTGTAAGGTATCTCCTTAACTCCATCTACTCTTTCTATATATCTGTTCTGATTTCCCTTCTGGCTTTACTCTGCTAAGCTATGATGTAAGTGGGTCTTCTTTCTATGTGTTGCTTTCATTGGTTAATTAATAAAGAAGCTGCTTGGCCTGATAGGTCAGAACATAGGTAGGTGGGGAAGACAGATCAGAATTCTGGGAGGAAGATGTCAATGAGGTAGACGCCATGCCTCTCCTCTCTGAGATGGATGCAGGTTAAGATCTTTCCCAGTAGGCCACGACCCCATGGTGATACACAGATTACTAGAAATGGGTTAATCAAGATATGAGAGTTAGCCAAGAAGAGGCTAGATATAATGGGCCAGGCAGTGTTTAAATGAATACTATTTGTGTGTTGTTATTTCGGGTATAAAGCTAGCCATGTGGGAGCAGGGCAGGACAAAAATCAGGCCTGCCAGCAGCTCCTTCTACAAAGCCATTGGCCAAAACAAATTTATTCATTAACCAATAAAAGCAACACATATACAGAAATAATTCTCACATCAGCCCCCTGTTTGCCATTTCAGGCTCTGTGAGTCCATGTGAATCCTGCTTGGTTGATTCTGTGGGCCAAATTCTCCTGGTATCTTTCCTCCATCCCCTCTGATTCCTACAGTCTTTCATCTCCCTCTTCCATGGCATTATCCATTTTCTGAGGTGAGGGACCCAATGGAGACTTACAATTTAGACTCTCTTTCCACAATTTAGACTCTGGCTGTGAGTCTCTTCACCAACTCACATCTGCTGCCTCAGAAAGCCTCTCTGATGATAACTGAACAAGTCACTGACATAGATATGTTGCCTGTAGTGCCCAGTAGTGTTTGGAAAAACTCTAGGTCTCTGGTCATCCAGGTAGTGTAGCTTGTAGGCTCTTGTTTGTGACATAGACCTCAAGTTAAACCCAACATTTGTTAGCAGCTGTATTAGTTAGGAATTCTATTGCTGTGAAGAGACACCATGATGACAACAATTCTTAAAAAGAAAAATATTTCATTGGGTGGCTTATGTTTTCAGAGGTTCAGTCAATTATCATCATGTTGGAGAGCATGACAGCATATAGGGAAGCATAGTGCTTGCTAAAAGTTGATATCCAGGCAACAGGAAATCAACTGTGACACCGGGATTCGTTTGAGAATAGGAAATATCAAAGCCTATATCCACAGTAACACACTCCTTCCAAGGCCATACATACTCCAATAAAGCCACACCTCCTAATAGTGCCACTTCCTTTGGAGGCCATTTTCTTTAAAACTACCACATTTTACAGTCTCAAATTTGTTTCAAAGTTCAAATTACAGAGTCTCTGGTGAAAATCTTTTAACTGTAATCCCTTGTTAAATTAAAATAAAAGAAGCAGATAACATGCATCCAACACATAATAATACAGGATTTGTATTAGCATTCCAAAATGTAAGCAATGGAGCATAATCAGGAAATGCTGAACTAACACAAGGTGGAAAGCCAGTGGAGCAAACTCCAATGTCTATATCTCTATGGCTGAAGTCAAAACACTCTTCAGATCTCCAACTCCATTCAACTTTCTTGACTGCAATACACTTCTTTCTCTTAGTCTGATTCCACTTTCTGATAGCAGCTTTCCTTGGCAGGTATCACACAGCTCTCTCATCTTTGACATATTGGGATCTCCAAGGCAAAGCAGACTTCAAGTTCACAGCTTGATTCAATATCGTCCATAGGCCTCCACTAAGGGACATCCCTAACACATGTCATGCCTCACTTTCCTTAGTTCTGGAGGAATTCTCCATAATGTCCGACTTCTGTCCTTGATGCTAAACCCAGAATGACATGGCCAGAGTTCCTCAGTTGTGCTGCTTGTTTGGGCTTGAATATGATCCCCTCATTCAATTTCATTTTTACTAGCTTTCTGTTTTCCATCTTTACTGCCTATGTTTGGAAGTCCTGAAAGTCTATCTGTAAACCAGGCTGGTCTCAAACTCAGAGATTCACCAGCCTTTGCCTTCTAAGTACTGGGATTAAAGGCATACCACCACACCTGTACCTAAGCCATTCTTTAATTTCTATTGACAAGTTGTAAATTTATCTGGGTAGAATTTTTCCCTGAGTTCCCAACTCAATTTATTCCAGTTCTTAATTTTTTTTATTTCTTGAACATAGAACCTAGTTCCTTTTCACTATCTGGTACCATTTTTCTCCTCAAACTTTGTATTTTGTAATTTACCCTGTTCAGCTGTCTCTTTTTTATTATAAATCTTTATTAGAGTGACCATTAGCAGCTCCACAACAGAGTCTATACTAGGCTATTTTGAGATTTCCTCTGCCAATAAATTAATCCATAACTCTTTACTTTAGTCTCAGACTTTTCAGACAAGGGTAAAAAAGCATCCACATTCTTGACCTAAATATTACAAGTCAGTTTCTATGTCACATATTAATATTCTTTTATCTGAAAACTCTTGATTCAGTTCACCCTGACCACTATTGTCTTCCATGCTCCTACTAGTATGACCCAATGAGTAGCACTTAAAGCTTTCAACTGTTTTTTCTAATCAACAGTCTCAAGGTCCATATCCCTCCAAATCAAAACCTGGCCTAGCCTTTCATAGCAATACTCTGGTCCCTGTTATCAACTTCTGTCTTAGGGTTTCTATTTCTGTAAAGAGACACTTTGACCACAGTAACACTTAAAAAGGAAACATTTTTAACTGGGGAGGCTTATATTTTCAGAGGCTTAGTCAATTATCAGCATTGATGAGAGCATGTTGTGGAGAGACATGGTGCTGGCTACATCTTCATATGCAGACAACAAAGAGTACAAATTGGGGGTAACTTAAGCATAGGAGACCTCAAAACTTACCTACAGAGTGACTCACTTCCTCTAACAAGGTCATACTTATTCCAAAATGCCATACCTCTTAATAGTGCCTCACTCTTTGGGGGCTATTTTTTAAATCATCATTGTCACATTTATGCCCCCTTTGCTGCAGCATATTTTTTGGGCAGGACAGATTGTAAGTGAAGGGTTTTGTAGCTTGATTGGTGTCAAGATTAACATTTTAAAGTCATCTGAATAATAAAGCAATTGAAAGTATAAATACTCTGAGTACATAGGGGCCTGAAGCAAATACCTGTACTTTGATTATAGCATTTTAGTCACAAATTAAGTAAGATATTCACCTCTGCAGGGCAAGTTCTGGGCCTAGGAAATAACCCAGTGTTTTCTTATCTTCCTGTGAGACCTGCAGGCCCCAGGCTTCAGAAGTAATTAACATTTCCTTTGTTAGTTAACAGTCACAGACTCCCAGCATCTTCTTATCTCTTCCTATCAGCTAGGGGATGCCTTCAGATGTGATATTCCAGCATCCTACTGTCTCCCCTCCCTCTAGGCCTTATAAATGCTCCTGAGAAAAATAATGTTGGCAGCTTGATCAGAAATGCAGACTTACTGTCAGTTTTTCATTTCTCTTGTCCCTTTCATTCCCATTTTTCCAGGGTTCAGATCCTGTTCATGTCCCACTGATTGGGACACATAGGGAGGTACCTTGAGAAAAATTCCCAACACCAATTACTGAGACAAACTCTGATAGAGTATATGAAATGGATTGTCCATTAAGACAAGGAGGAGAAAAATCATGGGAATGCACAGGGACAGTGTTCAATAAAGACATGGGTGTTTTAACAAGCTTTTCTCTAAATTAAGTGATACTGACAGATGAAGGTTATAAGTGTCATGACTACATAAGGTTTTGCTAAAAGTATCAAGAAGAATGTCACTTCTGATCTATACAAAATCTAGTAAAGGAAAACTGTGGCCTAAAGCTAGTATTAGACCTGAAATCCAACACAAAAAAGTGCATTTACACACACACAAACACACACAAAGATCTTTATGTTGCTTCTGATTCTGAAATAAAGATATTTTAGCCAATTAATTACTTCCTGTTGCTATAATTTGTAAATGTAAAGAATCCTCAGATTGTCAATTTAGCAACTGTCTTTAAGAAAACATTTCAAAGGATAAAGTGTTTTTATTACAGAAAAGAACTGAGTCTTAAATCACAATGTGCATCCAAGATATTTTTTAAAGAAAATTATTATGTGAGAAAACCAACTGAATTAAAGACATAATTTTAAAACATAGGCATTCTAAAAATACACAATCATTGGAAAAATATCAAGATAAAAACTTTACAAAAACTTGGAAGACTGCCCACCACAACACCCATATCTCAAAACCTATATGGATAATGTGCATTTACCACATAGACATTATTGTGACAACCAGAAGCAATTGTAATACTTTTTTGCAATTATGTATTTAGATCACCTCTCATTTTGTTTTCTATCTTATTCATGTGAAAAATGTCAGGGGACATGAGGGCTACAGCAGGTGATAACTAGTGTTC